>NC_083414.1:16571291-19006291 GCF_020745735.1 Hemiscyllium ocellatum
ACCTGCCAGTCCTCAGCCCATTGACCGAATTGATCAAGATCTCTATGTAACTTTAGATAATCTTCTTCATCGTCCACTATACCATTAGTTTTGATGTCATCCGTAAACCTACCAGCTATGTCTCCTAAATTCTCATCCAAACTGTTTATATAAATGACAGACAAAATTGGACCCAGTACTAATCTCTTGTGGAACACTGCTAATCACAGTCTCCAATCTAAAATCAGTTCTCCACCATCACTCTGTCTCCTACTGTAAAGCCAACTTTGTGTCCAATTGGCACGCTCACCCATGTGATCTACTTTTACTAATTGGTCTACCATGTGGAACCTTATCAAAGGTTAGTAAAATCCAAGTAAACAATGTCTATGGCTCTGTCCTCATCAATCTTTTCGGCTACTTTCTCAAAACACTTGATGCCAGACACACAAATCTATAGTTTCCAGGCTTCTCCTTTCAGTCTTTCTTAAATAAAAGCTCAACATTAGCCACCCTCCCATTCTCCAGCATCTCACCCGTGGGATAGATGATACAAATATTTCCTTTAAGTGCCTTGCAATTTCCTCCCTAATGTCTCACAACATCATACACTTGATTAAGTCCTGAAGATTTATCCACCTTTATGTTTTCTAAGAGCTCGAGCACTTGCTTTTCTGTAATGTGAACTGTTTTCAAAACATTAGTATTGGGTGGCACGGTGGCATGGTGGCACAGTGGTTAGCACTGCTGTCTCACAACGCCAGAGACCCGGGTTCAATTCCTACCTCAGGCATCTGTCTGCACATTCTCCCCTCCAGGTGCTCCGGTTTCCTCCCACAATCCAAAAATATGAGGTTAGGTAAATTGGCCATGCTAAATTGCCTGTAGTGTTAGATGTAGGGGAATGGGTTTGGGTGGATTGCTCTTCAGAGGGACAGTGTGGACTTGCTGGGCCAAAGGGTCTGTTTCCACACTGAAAGTAATCTAATCTAATTTCCCTGAGTTCTCTAGCCTCCATTTCTTTCTCCAACTAAAAACTGATGCAAAATATTCATTTAACATCCCTCCCATTTCCTAGGGTTCAACACAAAGACGACCTCATTGATCTTTAAGGGGCCCTACTCTTTCTCTAGTTGCTCTTTTACTCTTAATCTATTTGTAGAATCTTTTTGGATTATCCTTTACCTTATCTTCCAAGATATCTCATATCCCTTCTTTACCCTCCTGATTTTCCTCTAAAAATGCCC
This sequence comes from Hemiscyllium ocellatum, assembly GCF_020745735.1. Classification (NCBI taxonomy): domain Eukaryota; kingdom Metazoa; phylum Chordata; class Chondrichthyes; order Orectolobiformes; family Hemiscylliidae; genus Hemiscyllium; species Hemiscyllium ocellatum. The sequence goes on from NC_083414.1 coordinate 16,572,518, forward strand.
CTTACTCTTTATACTTTTCAAGAGATTTATTTGATCACAGTTGTCTCGATCTAATATGTGCCATCCACTCAATTATAATCACCATTATTGGAGACACAATAACCAATTTGTACACACCGAGGTCCCAAATACAATCAAGTATATGTGCAGTTTACCTAATTTCAAATGTATGTGAGGAATGAATATTGAAGTGGACACTGAGAAAAATAACTGCCCTTCTTCAAATAGTTCAGGAGTAGCATTTATCCGCATCTGATCCGCGTGATCTTTCTGCTTGCAAACTGACTGCCAAGTTTCCTACATTTCAACAGTGACTACATTTGAAAGTACTTTGTGAGTTGTAAAGTGCTTTGAGATTTCTTGCAGGCAAGAAAGATGCTTCATAAAATCAAATCTTCTTTCTAAGCTGCAGTTCATATCGAAAAATAAAAAGGAAGTTTTACAGCATCTTCAACTTTGCAAGTCTGAAAACAAACTGTATTGTGCAGTGTTCTAAGCTAACAAATAAAATAGCCAATGTATTTTCATTTGACATAAAAAGGCTGCTAGCTCAGTATATGTGTATTTGTACTGAAGTAAAAATCAAGTGGTGTCAAGTTTGGAGTTAGGGCTCCATATTGACTTGCTTGATCACCAAGATCTGTTTCAAATTTGACTTAAAGTTATTAATCAAAGATCAGTCAGCTTTTTTATTTTTATGATGGAACATTTCAAAAAATCTTGCACTTTTGGATTCTGATGGTACGTTTAAGCAATGCAAGAGTTAAGTAGTCTGGGAGTTTGAAATAAATTGGTTATTGCGCTGCCTGACTTGTTAGAGGCACTTTAGCAGTTCAAGTAGTAAAACTGGCTTTGCAGGACAGTGTGTATTAAAGTTTTACTGATCAACTGCTTGTATTAAATAGTTGATCAGACCATTAAGTATTCCACAAAGGGATTTTATATGAATGTCTTTACATATACGTTAATAACTGTTTCAATCCATTAAACATTTGTTACATTTTCATGAGCCAGGTTTTGCACCACAGGAGCTGAGGCAACTAGAAATTGAGGATATTAGTGATTGAATCCCACAAAATCCTTTTATCATAACATGGGCTACGGAGCTAATAGTCCATTTACTAGGAGTATAATGAGAACATTGAGGTGCTAGGCTTCAACACTCTTTCTCTGATATATTGTTGATATTGTCATTGGGCTTTCAAAATTATCCATTCTTTTCATTTGTTCATGTGACATGAGCATAATTGGCTGGACCAGCATTTACTGCCCATCCTTAATTGATGGTGGTGAGCCTTTGATGGTGGCGTGCTGTCTTCTTGCACATCTGCACAACACCTGGTGTAAATGTTGTGGGACCAGACCAAACCCTCCCCAAATATATCAAGGAGATCGCTTAGATGATAACTTTCTACTTTACTTATAGGTAAATGTAAGCTGTTGAGTGCCCAGATGTGATTTGATTGGTCCACTACTAGGCTTTAAACAAAATACACCATATTCTTACAATAAAGTTCAAATACAAACAAAAAAATGAAGAACTGGAATAAATTCAACTCTACTGAAATACTTAATAAAATAATATTTTATTTAACACAGGAGATGATCTGTGAGAGCAGGGGTAGGAGTTCTCTCAAAGTCCATGACCCCAAAATTTCAGCTCACGACCTTAGTGGGGGTTCCAGCCCTCATCTTGCGAAGCCCCTGTGTAATGTAATAAAATTACAAAGAACTTAGCCAATGTTATCAGTATAAATTAAATGAGAAATATTAACTATCTCACTCTTCTTTGAAATAGTTACAGAGGATTAGATTAACTGAAGCAGTTCACAGAACTACAATACAAAACAAATTCCAAGAATAGACATGAAGTACAATTATTATGGGTGATTAAGTTGATCTGCTCTATTCTTCAGTAGCTGTTTATTCTTTGATGTAAGATTAAAGTAATGATCAGTTTTTAGACAGAGTGCTTGGTGGTTTCTATTGAGGGATATTGAGAAAAGATGACCTAAAAAAATAGAAAATAATTTTACATTTCCTTCTGTTGTCTGCCCAAAGGTAGGTCTGAACCACAATACTTAACCTCTGCCATAGGTAGGACAAGTATGCAGGTCCCAAGTCCACCTCAGCCAGAGTAGACATTCCATGTTGGTGGAACAGAGGTGACTCACAGAAGCCATCAGTCATTGGCAGCAAAATATGATCCTGAAGAAAAGTTATACAGTCTAGAACTGTTAATTTTATATCCCTTTCCGCAGATGCTACCAGCCCTGCTGAGTTTCTCCAGCATTGTCTGTGTTTGGTTCAGATGGGTTGGAAGCATTTACAAGATATGCATGCTGGAAGACACGGTGGCTCAGTGGTTAGCACTGCGGCCTCATAGCGCCAGGGATCTGGTTTGATACCAAACTGTGCAGAGTTTGCACATTCTCCCCATGTCTGTGTGGGTTTCCTCCCACTGTCCAAAGGTGGGCAGGTTAGTTGTGCTAAATTGCCCATAGTGCCAAGGGATGTGCAGGTTCTGTGGATTAGGGAACTGCAAGGTTATAGGGTAGACAGGTGCGTCTGGATGGGATGCTCTTCAGAGGGTCAGTGTTGACCTGATGGGATGAATGGCTTTTTTCCACACTGTAGGCATTGTATGAGTCTAAGGATTTGCAAGTTGATCCTCAACCTGTTTACCAGCATTATGAATGCAGCTTTATAGGTCATTAAGTCCAGGAATCAGACTTGAACTTGAGGCTTCTAGCTCAGAGGCAGGGATACTATCCATTGTGCCACCACACCACATAATAATTGATGTAAATAAGTGAAAATAAAAATAATTATATTTTGAAAATTTAAGGCAATCCTTTTCTCATTAGGAGCTTTGACAGTTTGCCCTTTCTGGTATGTTATATAAGTGCTTGGCAGGCAGCCAGCTGTGTATCACGCCCCTTCCAGTAACTGAAATAGACAGAATAGGACATTGGCTGGAGAGCTTGGGGCGATGTTAATGATTCTTCACACATGACAGTTATTGCTCAATATTTCAGCGAGTCTCATAGCTGTAATGAAGGTAATGGAAAGATGGATGAAAAGCACTCACCATCATTATGGTTGTATGATTTCTAACTAAATATTCTCCATGTAGTTGACATACTGAATTGGAAGATAATGGGAAAGGGGATTACAGAGGACAGCACAATTGACTATCTTACATGGACAGAGTAGGTTTAATCACAATCTTATCTGCCCTAAGCACAGTGTTCCATCACGTTTTGTCCAAAAGGCAGAGGTTCTGATATATTTATGGGGTTGGGGAACCCATATACATTTTTGTGTACACCTCCTCCCACAGACAGTAGACATAGTATTTTATTTCCTTCTTCTCTAATCCATGCCAGCCCCAAGAACTTGTTCTAAATTGCTGGGATGGAAGAAGATGAAGAATCTGATCCCTTTTGTTTGCTTTAGGAAAAAAGGAGGGAGTGGGAGAGACAGAAAGGAAGATAATCCCTGATATGAGAGGGACAGAAGTAATTTCCTATGCTTTCTCTATCCTTTCCCAATAGGTAACATCTAAACTTGTTACTGAGGAGAATGCCTATTGTATGAAAGACAATTGAGGCCATTAAGGACCTTTGGGCCTTTGACTTGAATTTGCTACTTTTCAACCAGAAATAGACATGGAAAGCCAGACAAAAAAATACAGTAGGGTAGGCAAACCTCCTTCAAAGGTACTCCATGCCTTATCTAGGGGCCTGGTTTTAGGAAGGGGTAATTGTTAAGGGCCACATTTCTACCCTTCGTGTCCCCTGTCCCCCATTTCCTGTGACACTCACTTCGCCCTCATTCAGGTAAGGCCTGGATCTCTCTGTGACCTAGGGTATCTGCCTGGATGCAGTGCTGGAAGCTGCCATTCCTTCCCTGATGGCACTATCTGCAAGGGACTGCTGCTGCTCCCTGAGTGTTTAGCAGCTCCCAGGGTGTGGGATTTTCATGCTGAATACTGCTGGAGATTTACTATTCCAGACAAGTAGAGAGGATACAATCACATTCCTAACTTACAGCTTGTAGATGGTGGGCAGGTTTTAACCAGTGAGGAGATGTGTTACTTGCTGCAGGTTCCCAGCCTCTTACCTGTGGCCACAGAATTTATATGGCTGGTCCAGTTTGGTTTCTGGTGAATGGTTGCCCCCAAGATGGTAAAAGTGGGGGATGCAGCAATGATAATACCATTGAATGTCAAGGAACATGGAAAGTTACCTGGTAAAAAGCAACACAAATCCAACCCAGCTAATTATAGCAACATCTTGGTCATCACCATCCGAAGAGCAAGAGAGTCAATGTTTCGAGCATAAATTCTTCATCCTGATGAAGAGCTTGTACTCGAAATGTCAACTCTCCTGCTCCTCGGATGTTGCCTGACCGGCTGTGCTTTTCCAGCGCCACACATTTAGACCTTGAGAGTGCTATCAAGTGGCATTTGCTCAGTAAAAACCTGGTTACAGGCACTCATTATGTGTTCTGCCAGGGCCACTGAACTCCTGACTCATTACAAATTTAATTCACATTTGGACAAAAGAGCTGAATTCCACAGGTGAAGTGAGAGTGACTGCCCTTGACATCAAGACAGCATTTGATCAATTGTGGTATCAAGGACCCGCAGCAAACTTGGAGTCAACGGGAATCAGGGGAAAACTGTCCATTGACTGGGGTCATAGCTAACATAAAGAAAGATGTTTATGGTTGTTGGAAGTCAGCAATTTCCGTCCTGGGACATTACTGCAGGAGTCCCTCAGGGCAATGTCTTAGGCCCAACTATCTTTAGATACTTTATCAATGACCTCTCTTCCATCATGATGACAGAATGGGGAAGTTAACTGGTCTATGCACAATGTTCAATGCTATCTACAACTCCTCAGATGCTGAAACATATGCAGCAAATCCTGAATAGCATCCAATCTTAGGCCGATAATATTTTACCCACTCAAATACTAGGCAATGATAATCTCCAACAGTAGAGAATCTAACCAGGAATGTGTACTAGACCAGCCATATCACTACTCTGGCTGTAAGAGCAGGGCAAAGACTAGGAATTTACTTTCCTCTCTATTCCTCAAAACCTGTCCACAAGGCATGTGTCAAAGGTGCGAGGAATACTCTACCACCCAGAAAGACAAGGGCAGCACATGCTTGGGAACACTGTATTTGCAAGTTCTCCTCCAAGCCACTCACTATCTTCACTTTTAAATATATCACCATTTCCTCTGTGTTGCCGGATCAAAATCCAAGAACTCCCTTCCTAACAGTATAGTGGGACTATAGTGGGCGGCACGGTGACACAGTGGTTAGCACTGCTGCCTCACAGCGCCAGGGATCTGGGTTCAATTCCCGCCTCAGGCGACTGACTGTGTGGAGTTTGCACGTTCTCCCCGTGTCTGCGTGGGTTTCCTCCGGGTGCTCCGGTTTCCTCCCACAGTCCAAAGATGTGCGGGTCAGGTGAATTGGCCATGCTAAATTGCCCGTAGTGTTAGATAAGGGGTAAATGTAGGGGTATGGGTGGGTTGCGCTTCGGCGGGTCGGTGTGGACTTGTTGGGCCGAAGGGCCTGTTTTCACACTGTAAGTAATCTAATAGATAGTGGGTCACCATCAGGATGAACTAGTGATGGGCAATAAATGTTGGCCTCACCAAGTAAATAAAAATAATTAAACGCTGTCTTAGCCAGTGATGCCCACATCAGAGGAACAAAATGATTTCAATCCACTATCATTGGTGCTGCAAAGAACTCCAGTGAAATAAAATACAATTGTTAGATTAGATTTCTAGATTCAGTTAGATTATTAGATTGTAAGCAAACAATCAAATGTATATTCTATTATTGTAGCCTGTTAAAGATTTCAATCATTCTTAGATCGATGGACCGCTAGCTGAGTTAAATTCATTGATAGCATTTAAAGCCTAGCCCAGCTTCAAAATATCTGTAGCTGTCACAACAACAGCTTCCAGTACATTGCCTGAAATGTCAAAGAATGTGATGCTGGTAAAACACAGCCGGTCAGGCAGCATCTGAGGAGCAGGAGAGTCAACATTTCGGGCATAAGCTCGTCATTCCTGATGTAGGGCTTATGCCCGAAAGATCGACTCTCTTACTCCTCGGATGCTGTCTGACTAGCTGTGGTTTTCCAGCACCACACTCTTTGACATTTCAGGCAATGTACTGGAAGCTGTTGTTTTGACAGCATCCAGCATCTGCAGTCCTCACTTTCTCCATTGCCTGAAATGTTCAAAACAAAGTGATGTTGCATTTCCATTTCAAAACAGAGTGTCGGTAATTAATTAGGGAGGAACAGGTACAGAGATTTCACTTTACAGGACAGATTCCTATAATGAATAATTGCATCAATAACACATCTACATCACAACGTACCACTTTATGGTGAAATTTGAAGGTGTCTAAGTATTTTGAACTCACCTTTCAGAATATCCCCAACCATTTCCCTCAGTGGTCACAAAGTGTTCAAAGAAGTGCATTGTTTGTAGGGGTACCCAAGTCCACAGCAGGACACAACCTGGGAAGAAATGTAATTTTCTTGTACTCTTCACATTGAGGAGCCTTTATGTGCAGGTGCCGGTGTTGGACTGGGGTGGATACACAACTCCAGGTTATAGTCCAACAGGTTTATTTGAAATCACAAGCTTTCAGAGTGCTGCTCCTTCATCAGGCGAAGTGGTCTGATGTCATGTGACTTCTGACATTGAGGAACCCAACCTTGGAACAGTGGATATATGGATTGTGCCCAATGTCTTCCAGACCTCTGAGAAGACCACACTCAAATCTTGAAAGTTTGGGAAAGTAGAGGATACAAACCAAGTTTAGTGTTTCACAATACAATTCATGCTACAAAAAGGACAAAATCTGGCCCCGAGTATCTCTGGTCAATCTGCATTGCACCACGTCCAAGGTCAACATGTCCTTCCTGTGGTGTGGTGCCCAGAATTGCATTTTGGGTGTGGACTAAACAAAGCTAAAGCTTGAATAGACTCAAGCATCCTGACATCTTATAAAAAAGGTTACATTAGCTCATTTTCCTGCATAAATATTACATGAGTTGGAAGTCATGCCCTTTAGAACTAAAACACCTGATGAATTTAGTCTGTGATTTCCCTTGACAATTTTTTTCCCTTACATTCAAGCATTCACATCATGCATCTGATGCACACCCCATTCTGTACCCCCTTATGATCCACTCATGAGCCTCATTTATTATATATTTGTCATGAAAAATCAGATATCAGCTTGTAATTTCAAACTCATGATATGATTAGTTGCCTAGCAATTGATGTACAGTCCCAACTCATTAATATTTTATGAATTGCTCAATTAACACCTTGCTGTTGCAGATTATGGATTCTTGCAGCTTTGCAGAGTGTAAGGAATGATTTAAGGAGTGAGACCAGGAGGAAGCATTTATTTTTCATAATATTAATGCTTGTTTGCTTTAAGATGCTAAAACCAGATTAAGTTGAACTGAATACTTGATATTTACAGAACGCAGTTCCATTTTAATCTTACTGTGGAGGGAAGATCATTGATGAAGACAGGAAAGATGATCGACCGCATGTTACCTTTATGTGGACCCCGACAGTGATAGCCTGAGGCTCCAATGATTGGTTTCCAATAATCATGACTTTACATAATTGCTGACATATAGTTGATAGCACAAAATAGGTCCTTTCAGCCAAGCTGGCCTTTGCTAGTGCTTCTTCTACACATAAGTCTCCTCTCATGAACATGTATCTAACCTTGTTGTATACCCTTCTATTTCTTTTTCTCTCATACTTACCCAGCTCCCATACTTGTCTACACTACTTATCTTAACTAGTCCTTGTAGTTACTCATACCACATTCTTATCACTCTTTGGGTAAAAAATGATCTCTTGAATTCCCTGTAGGATTTATTTGTGAAAATCTTATATTTAAGATGTGTAATTTTGGGCTCAGCGTAGGCAAGAGGATTTTCCTTAATCTTGTTGGCCTCTATAAGGTTACCTCTCAGTCTTAGAAAAGTATCCCAACTTTTTCTGATTAGTAAATTATCCTCTGCTCTGGTATTATCCTTGTGAATCTTTTTTGAACTTTTATCAGTGGTTTTACATCTTTTGAACAGTATGAAGACCTGAACTGTCACAACCGTCCCAGTGTGGTTGAGCCCATGTTCAAAACAAGTTTAACTGCTTTGCCTAATGAACCTGTACAACTGCTTTTGGTAATTTGTGTACGTTTCCCGTTAAATATGTTGCTCCTCCTCCCTATTTATACTTTCGAAGCCTAAGAGGTACATAACCTCGCATTCTTCTTATCAAAATTCATTGCCTCATGCTTGACAAATATTGAAATTAAATTGACAATTATACACCCATTTAGCAGGTTTATTAATAGTTACTTGTATTCGATTGCATTTTTCCTGACTATTAATTGTACTCATGCTGCCAAATATATTCAACATGTGGATTTAACCGCTGGAGGGTTTTGTAGTTTTACCCTATTGATCACAGTTTTGCTTTTGTGCGGTGCAGCAATCATTGAACATTGCCACAATTTTCATTGCCAGGAATTGTCCACTCTTCTGCCAAGCTACTGATGGGCTTATTTCTGATTGAGGGCTGTGACACGATCTGGATTGTGGTAGTTCTGGACTGAACATCAGTGAGTGAGATTACTGGTGAACAGTGTTGCTTCAATACATAGATGAAGGGTTTTTTTCAGACGGTTGAGGAGAGGCTAAAGAGTGGTAATTATCCACTTTTTTCTGGTTATGTCTTATTTCTTTTATCTCTGCAGGTGCGCTGACAGACTGACAGACAAAAACTGCAGTGAAATTTGATCTGATGCAAAATGCATCGATTTTAAGACTTTCTTTGCTTGTTTGTTGATAACTTGTTGGCACAGATAGCAAACAGAAGAAACGTTCTTGCTAGGTCTCACTTGATTCCATGTGTTACAGGGGAATAGTGGCAGAAGAGAGCTGTAAGCAATTGAAATTATACAAAACTATGATGTTTTAAATACAAATGCCATGTGGTTGCTGGCTGAAGTAATTGTGTTTGTAATATTTGATATTGTGGAGATTTGTTAAAGAATTAAGGAGACATTTTATGGCAGTCCTGTTTACCTGCAGACTTTTTCACATTCTTAAAAGTGTAGCAAATGTCATTTTGAATGCTATATGTCTGAAAAATTATTTTCATGGTATGTGACCATCACTGGATAGGACAGCACTTGTTGTCCTTATCTAATTGCACTTGAGAAAGTGGTGGTGAGCCACCTTCTTGAACTGTTGCAATCCATGGGTGTGTAAATACACCGCCAGGGTTTGGAAGGGAATTCTAAGAATTTGATCCTGTGAAGGAGCAGTGATATTGTTTCACGTCAGGATAGTGCATGACTTATAGGGGAAATTGCAGGAGATTGGTAATCCCATGTATCTATTGCCCTTGACCTTCTGAATGGTGGAATTAGCAGGTTTTGAAAAACCTTGGAGAACTACATCAGTGCACCTTGTAGATGGTGCACATAGCTGCAGCTGTACATTGGTGATGAAGGGAGTAGATGCTTAACTGATGGATGGGGCACTGATCAAGCAGGCTGCTTTGTCTTAGTTGGTGTCAAGCTCCTTAAGTGTTGTTGGAGCTGCACTCATCCAAGCAATTAGGAAATATTCCTTCACACTCCTGACTTTTGCCTTGTAGATACTGGACAGGCTTTGGGGAGTCAGGAGATGAGTTATTTGCTGGTCAATTACTAGTCTCGGACCTGCCTTGTCCAGTTCAGTTTCTAGTCAATTGTAACCTATTAATTTAACATGGATCTTCAGCATTGAAAGCAACCCACTTTTTGATGATTACAGCAGTCATACAGCACAGAAACAGACCCTTCAGTCCAACTTGGTCATGCTGACCAAACTAAACTAGTCCTACTTATCTGCATTTGATCCATATCCCTCTAAATCTTTCTTATCATGTACTTATTCAAATGTCTTTTAAATACTGTAAATGAACTTGCATCTACCACTTCCTCTGGCACTTGTTGCATATATACACACTACCCTCGGTTGAAAACATTGCCCTGCAGGTCCCTTTTATATCTTTCCCCTCTCACCTTAAACCCATGCCCTCAAGTTTTGGATACCCCTACCCTTGGCTAGTGACCTTATCTGTGCCTGTCATGATTTCATAAACCTCTATAAGGTCGCCCCTCAACCACTACGCTCCAGGAAATAAAATCCCAGCCTATCCAGTGTCTCCTTATAACTCAAACCTGCAGTCCCAGCAACATCCTGCTAATTTATTTTCTGAGCCCTCTCCAATTCAGTAATGTATCCTTCCTACAGCAGAGCGACCAGAATTGAACACAGTGCTCCAAACGTAGCCTCATTGACATCCTGTACAAACTCAACATGATATCCTGAAGCAGTCATGAAGAACAATCAACCAATTGTCACATGACATTTCTGCTAAGACCATCCATTAAGACATGGTGCAATATCAATCCTGGGATTGCAAAAGTTTTATATAATATCTTTTGATTGTGACCTCAAGCCCTTCAATTTGATCCATCATTGAAAAGAATTTACGCATATCTGTCTGCTGTGAATGCAATGCCTTCTATAAATCATTTTTTTTGTTCACCTTAGAAGTAATACATTATACTGAAATATATATACTACTAGGACATTATAACCTTAGTTACCTCATTCTCCAGATCAGAAAGATACCGCTAGTGTTTATCTACACTAGCGTCAATGTTTCAATATTTCCTCAGAAAAATGACCCTGAGAGGACACTATGTACTCTCTGACAATATTGACAGTGATGACTGAAATGTTTTTTTAATGATATATTTATTGTCTTTTGAAAGGTTTATAACAAAGTGGAAATGTGCCTGGTTATTCCAGGAACGTGTGATTTACCACATTGTGCCCATTGTTAAAATAAACGCAAACACATTGGACGCTGGAGTTCTGAAAGAAAAGCAGAAAGTGTTGAGAAGGCTCGACAGGGCTGGCAGCATCTGTGGAGAGAGAAAAAGTTAATGTTTCGAGTCTGGTATTAATCTTCTTCAGACCTGAAAGGAGTTGGAAAATTACGGTTCTTATGCTAGTGAGAGAGAAGGAGGAGGGGCAAATGGGACAGAATCTTAAATGTTTCAATGAGATCACCTCTCATTCTTTTAAACTCCAAAAGCATTCAAGCCCAACCAGTTTAACCTTTCTTCATAAGATAGTTCCTTCATGCTAGGAGCTAGTTAAATTGGTCTTCACAGAACCGCCCCAAAGCAAGTATGTCCTTTCTTAAGTAAGAGGAAAACATAAATTCAGTAATTAAACAAAAAATTAAACAGCAAGTCACAATTAAGCTGATTTTCTTTTTATCCCTTTTCTACACATATATGCTTCTATCAAGTGTCACTGATAGCAATTACTCCTGGGTCATTCTTTCCATCCTCCTTTGGTCCATTGTGCTTTTGTTAATCGCAGATTCCCTGCCACTGCATCTGGTTATCACCTTCCCAGCTACCTCCAGCCCCCCCAGCCCCCTCCTATTTATCTTTCAGCCCCCCCTGCCCCCATTCCTGATGAAGGGCTTATCGATTCTCCAGCTCCTCAGATGCTGCCTGACCTACTGTTCTTTTCTAGCGCCACCCTTTTTGACTGATCTCCGGCATCTGCAGTGCTCACTTTCTTATTCTAGGTGAGATCAGTTGATTTAGCCAAGACTGGAATGAACCTTGGTGAAATGGGTAAGTCTATTACTAAAAGCAGGTTCTTCCTGAAGCCTGACCAACGTAGACTCTGGCAGGAAATGTGGGACAAACCTGCGAGAAGTCAAGTAAGACCTTTCTCATTGTCAGGAACAACAAGAGTCATTTTCCAACTAAATTCTGGACATCGTGACCAGATTCTCGTAATGAGAGACAAGAGACCTCTTAACGAGGGTTATCGCTCATTATTACTCTCACTATTATTTCATCTCTCCTCATTAATATGCAGTTTTCCATTCTCTCACCCACCATATGAAAGCTACACATTGAGAATTCCTGACATGAAAGTCAGAGCATGTACCTGGTGACTCAGATTGGCACTTGTTCCTGCAGAGCCCCATCTTGGGCACTTGCTAGCCAATATCTCCATAGGTAGTGACATACTCCATGTGCATTGGTGCACGTATCTGTCATGTATGTGCCTCTCTGCACCTTCCCGTTATATCCCAGATTCAGTTACAATACATTTCTGCACTTCAATGCTGCACTTTGGAGCACATATCAACTGTCTTTGGAATGATGCTGCAGGGACACTTTGCACAGAGTGATAGGCACTCAGTTCATGGATTAGAATAGAATCCTTACAGTGTGGAAGCAGTCCATTCATCCCATCGAATCCACACCTACTCTCCGAAGAGCATTTCACCCAGACTAACCCCTGTAATCCTGCATTTCCCATGGCTAACCCACCTAGCCCGCACATCCCTGGACACTGTGGACAATTTAGCAATTTAGACCGGGCTATCACCCAGGGATGAAGGGCTAATGCCTGAAACATTGATTCTACTGCTCCTCGGATGCTGCTTGACTGGCTGTGCTTTTTCAGCACCACACTCTTCGACTATATCCCAAGATGCTCACTTGCTAGTGCCCACTCTGTTATGGCCTACCTGGAATCATACAGCATCCCTGCCTTACCTTTTCAGCACTGTGCTCCCTGAGCCCACTTTAAAGATTCACAGTACAGCTGTCATTTCTTGCAGTTTATTGCAGGAACAAAGCCAGGCAACGTGTTACACTGGTCAGCACTCATCAGTCAAGAGGGTGGTCACATTGTTGAATGTCATGGTGCGACCTTAGTTTCCCACTGCACCATGTGCTAGCTACATGCACAGCAAATAACACTCCATGTCTCAGAATTGAAGGGGCGTAGTCCTCGTTCAAGACTAGAGAGACATCCTTCAGGCGATAGGTCATTGCATGGGAAGTCAAGCGTAACCTCCAGTATCAGTTCAGAGGCTTGAGCATGGTCAGGTGATTGCTTGGGGTGATCAGTCAGAAGCCAGTACATGTACAGTCCAGGGAGTCTTGGGAACACAGCTGGGGATTGTACAGTTGTCAAGAGTCCAGTCACTCCTCATTTGGGGCTGTCCCGTTAAGTCACTTAAGGCAGTGGGCCACAGCCAGTCCATGGAGTTTGGTGCACTAAAGGTCGAGGAGAGTTATCAAGAGCCACTGCTGCAGGAGGAAGGGAGGTTGGAGAATATTACTACAGAGATTGGATCTAAAATGCTGGGACACAGCAGAGAGTACAATACTGAACAGGGTGAAACGCTGTACATAAGGTGGGGAGAAGCTGTCAAGGAGAAAGTGAGGTCTGCAGATGCTGGAGATCAGAGCTGAAAATGTGTTGCTGGAAAAACGCAGCAGGTCAGGCAGCATCCAAGGAACAGGAGATTCGACGTTTCGTTCCTTGTGCCCGAAACATCGAATCTCCTGTTCCTTGGATGCTGCCTGACCTGCTGCACTTTTCAGAAGCTGTCAAGGGAAAAGTGTCAAGAAGGAAAAGGCCGTTGGCAGTACCCTGGCTTTCATGGGATTCACTGCACTACTGGCATCTTGATAAACCTGGGGTTTGGGGGCAGATGAAGACTGAGATAAATGGGTTTGATGGGGACTTGAGAAGTTCAAAATCTATGTTGGTGACACAGAGGGCTACCAGGAAGGAGATGTGAACATTTGAGGGTTCACCAGTCTTCACCAGGCCAGGCCAATATTCCCCTTGCGTAGGGGGTGAGATGACAGCTATCTGACACTCCACTACTGACCCTTGCTCTTTTGGCTCTGATCTGGCCCATTTTCCATGAGAGAATGAGGCCTGAGAGAAAGGGAGGGATTAGGGGAGATGAAAGTTGGTGGCATAGCTGTTGGTGCTGGTGCAGTAAGAGGAACAATGGTGAGGTGACATGAGTAAGTGAGTACAGAGTACAGAGGCCATGCTGGATTAGGTGTGAAGTGGGTTTGAGGTGGCAAGAGTGAGTAAGGGAAGATTTTCCACGCAATATTGAGATTGTTATGAAGTTGAAGGCGTATACTGTACTTTAAGAGAGAGTGAATGCTGTTCTGCACTGAGAACTTACAAGCACCTGTCATATGACTAGTTAGCAGTGTCAGAGTATTCAGGAAAATTGGAGAAATGTAACATTTGGCTGTGAAATGGATGCCTGAAACAGCAACAATTCAAATTTAACCAATCAGTTTAAATTATGTCCCAGGATACCAAAGCCCAATCGAGTTTGAATTTATTGTTATGCCAGCCTTGAACCAATGAGACAATCCTTTGTTAGGGGTATAAAAAAGGTAGGTAATTTGAAAGTCAGACAGAGTAAATGACCTCAGGAGAGAGAGAGAGAGACCCAAGACATTGAAACACTCTCTATCAAAGGTACCTTTTTATATGAAGCATATTCACAATAAAAGAAAGAAGATGATCCAGGGAGATGTTCAGCAGAAAGAAGACAGCCACCAAGGATGACAACAGCTGAATGGTTTTGAATTTAAGTTGATGTAATTTTAATAAATGTTTTATTGGAAAAGTACATTGTTATAGAGTTGGAGGTAGATGATAAGCAGTTAAGAGAAAGAGGGGAGCTTAGATTTGTGAATAGTTATTATTTAATGTTCACTTTTAGAGTTAAAGAATAAATTGATATTTTTTCTTTAGATAGTGGAATTTGGGAATTCTCCATCACTCATATTTTCACACATTACGAGATGAGGTGAATTCTTCTGGTTGTTTGGTTTAATTAACAGAGGGGTTCACCCCTGTATCATAACAGTTTAGGGGCTTACGTCTATGACTTGGACAGCTTTGGCCAAATCCAGTCTGAAATTTGGACAGATTTGAATAGATTTGGGGTTAGAAAAATCCCAGCAGATTTAAACACTTGCCGATTAGTGTCCTAAATCGTTAAATAAAACGTAGGTGAGACAATTTGTTTAATTTTGGTTACTTGGGGTAGGTTAAATTAGAATTGACAGAAATGGCTCTTAAGATTGTTGAAGAGGTTCTGGGGTTTGAAGATGATTCCCAAATTTTCCAAGCAAGTTTAGAAAGAGAGACAAAGGCCATACTTTTAGAATTAGCAAATAACTTAGAATTGTATCTAACCAGGGACAAAAGTAAAGCTGAACTTGTAATGGAGTTCGTCAAGCACTTGGGTTTATCAGAGAAACTGATAAGTGCAGTCGAGTTACAAAAACTTAAATTGCAATTGAGGCAAATAGAATTAGAAGACAAAGAAAGGGAAATGAGAACCATGAGAGAAGAAACAGAGAGAAAGAGAGATGAAAAGAGAGAGAGAGCGAGAAAAGAAAGAGGAAGAAAGTTCTTAGCTGAGCAAAGAGAGAGACCAGAGAGAGAAAGAGAGAGAGAAGAAAGAGAAACAGAGAGAGAATTTGAACTTCAGAAATTACGAATTAGTCAGGAAAGTCAAGTTAATAAGCTGGAGATGAAGAGAGAAGGTAGTGATGTATACAAATATTGAAACACAGGTATTTCCACTGTGGTAAAGTGGGACATGTAAAGTCACAGTACTGGTCGTGAAAGAAAGACACTGTGGGAAAAGATGTGGTGAAAGAGGCTAAGCCAGTGGCTTTATTTAGTGAGAAGGATGTCGAAGGGGATGAAGGGCTCTGGCCCGAAACGTCGAATTCCTGTTCCTTGGATGCTGCCTGACCTGCTGTGCTTTAACCAGCAACACATTTTCAGAAGGATGTCGAAGCCTTCTTTATTTCATTTGAAAAATTGGCTCTGCAGATGGAGTGGCCAGAGAACTTGTGGGTAATTCTAGTTCAGTCAACCCTGGTAGGCAGAGCTAGTGAGGTTTTTGCCATGCTGTCAGATGAGGGGTCAAGAGATTATGCAGATGTCAAACACATTATTTTGAGTGCTTATGAATTGGTACAAGAAGCGTATAGTCAGCGGTTCAGAAATACAAAGAAGGAACCAAGTCAGACTTATGTTGAGTTTGAAAGAATTTAACATCATAATTTTGATAGATTGGTGCGGACCTGTAACAGTGTCTGTAACAAACACTACATTGGACAAACAAGCAGAAAACTAGCCATCAGGATACATGAACATCAACTAACCACAAAACAACATGGCCCTCTCTCACTAATATCCTTACATACAGATGAGGA
Organism: Hemiscyllium ocellatum; assembly: GCF_020745735.1. Taxonomy (NCBI): domain Eukaryota; kingdom Metazoa; phylum Chordata; class Chondrichthyes; order Orectolobiformes; family Hemiscylliidae; genus Hemiscyllium; species Hemiscyllium ocellatum. Next base: position 16,588,754 of record NC_083414.1, read on the forward strand.
AGGATACCACTTCGACTGGGTCAACAGATCCATCCTAGGACAAGCCAAACAGAGACATGCATGACAATTCCTAGAAGCATGGCATTCCAAGAGGAATTCTATCAACAAACACATTGACTTGGACCTGATTTACCACTCCCTGAGAAAAAGAACAGAAAATGACATCACCACAGGAAATAACATCACCAACCCAAAGAAACACAACCATATAAATAGAAAACAGGAATCATCAGCAATGCTTCGTCTGGAGGCTCACTGAAGATGTTACATAGTATGGTGATGAAATGTCTGAACATGAACCTTCCAGCTCAGAGAGCAAATCTACATCCAGAACTACAAAACAAAGATTAGAGCACATAGGTAATAGTTCACTATAGGTGCAAAAAGAAGCCCAAGAGGGTGAAAAGGAGATGAAACGCCTCAGGTGTTTCCACTGTGGTAAAGTGGGATACGTAAAAGCACAGTGCTGGTTGTTGAAGAAAGGCAGTTTGGGAAAAGATGTGATAAAAGAGGCTAAGCCAGTGGCATTAGTGAAAGTAGTAAAGGAAACCCCAAGAAAAGTTGAGGAGCTGCAGGAGAGTGCACAGCCTAGGCAGGGGCTGGGTATGAAGTTAGCGCTTGATCTCTTTCAAGACTTCATCTCTGTGGGTAAGGTTTACACAGGAAGAATAGGGGGAGAAGGGAAAGAAGTTATAACTTTGAGACAAGTGGGATCCAATCAGTCTCTAATAGTAAGAGATGAATGTATTTGCATTCTTTCTCACCTGTTACCTGAAAGAGTGTAATTTGTGGGATAGATGGACAAAAATTTAATGTTCCCCTATGTAAGATCAGGTTGGAGTGCCAACTCAAGACTGGGGAAGTTACAGTGGGAGTGATTGACGAAGTGCCACTTCCAGGAATATGGTTTGTTCTTGGGAATGATTTAGCTGGATCCAAGGTGGGAGTGACACCCCTTGCTGTGAAGAAACCAAATGAAGACCAGGGAACTGAGGAGTTAAAATAAAAATACCCTGGAATTAACAAGATCTCACTATTATAAGTCACAGCAAGAAGCAAAAACTAAAGGGTAAGGTGAAGGAATTGAGGTTCATTTAGTGGACACCCTGTTTGATGTCATGATGCAGGAAATACCTGAATAGGCAGGGGGTCAGGTAGAAAATAACATTTCTCACTTACAACAGAAAGACAAAACAATAAAAGATATATATATATATACACATTGATGCATGCTCAGAAAATGAATCAGAATGTATTCTTGAGGGTTATTATCTTAAAAATAGAATCCGAAGGTGGAAGTGGAGACCACAGCAGGTTAGTGCAGAGGAGCAATGGGCAGAACTGCACCAGATTGCATTGCTGGTAGCATACAGACAAGAAGTGTTATGGGTAGCACATATATTACCTGTAGGAGGTCACCGAGGTGTGAAGAAGACTCAAACTAAGATACAAAAGCATTTCTATTGGCCTGGACTGCACAAGGATGTATTTAAATTTTGCCATACCTGCCATGCATGCCAAATGGTAGGTAAGCCACAGGCGAATTCCCGCATTTGAAGAACCTTTCACACAGGTTATAATTGATTGTGTCAGTCCCCTCCCGAGAACCAAAGGTGGGAAGCAGTACTTGTTAACCATAATGGATGTGTCTACCAAATTACCAGAGGCAGTTCCATTACGGAGTATCAAGGCAAAAAGGGTAGCTGGGGAGTTAATAGCTTTCTTCACACGGTATGGGCTACCCAGAGAGATTCAGTCAGACTAAAGGAATAATTTTACGGCTAGGCTGTTTAAGGAAGTCATGGATAGCTTAGGCATACAGTACTTTAAATCAACTGCATACCATCTTGAATCCCAGGGAGCTTTGGAAATGTGGCATCAGACCATGAAGACCATGTTAATAGCATACTGTCAGGATTACCTGAATGATTGGGATAAAGGTATTCCATTCGTATTGTTTGCCAAATGAATCTACTCAGTTTACTCCCTTTGAGTTACTATTCGGACAATAGGTGAGAGGACATTTGAAATTAATTAAAGAGAAATTGACAGGACTGAAGTTGGAGATCTCACACTTAAGTTATGTATCGGAGGTGAGGGAGAGATTAAATTGGGTAGGCGAGTTAGCCAGACAGCACCTGAAAAAGGCACTGCATAGAATGAAACAGATAGTAGATAAAAACTCTGAAATTCAGATCTTTTCCCATGGGGATGTGGTATTAGTATTGTTACCAGTGGTAGGAGATCCCTTCAAAGCCCGGTTTAGAGGTCCCAATCAAATTGAGAAAAAGTTGAGTCAGGTATACTAGCTGGTAAAGACATTGGATAGGAAAAGACTGTATCGGGTATGTTATGTGAACGTATTGAAATCTTACTATAATAGAGAGAATGAACTGGAGAAACAGATGTTAGTTACTACTGTGCAGAGTGAGCAATCAAATTCAGATGTCCTGGAGTTTGATGTGCCTCAAAATACTTTAAATAATGAGGAAGCCCTTGAGGAACAAGATAGGTTAGTGAACTATCTGTCTTAGGAGCAAAGAACCCAGTTGAAAGGTTTGTTGTAGCGATATGAGGATATATGCAGGAATAAGGTGGAGAGGACTAATACTATTGTGCATGAGGTGGAAGTAGGGAATGGTGTTCCAATAAAACAACACCCCTACAGACTTAATCCTTGCAAAGCCACGCAGCTCAAGAAGGAAGTGGATGCAATGCTCAACGAAGATATCATTGAACCAAGTCATGGTGAGTAGAGTTCACTGATTGTATTAGTTCCCAAACCTGACATGATTTAATGATTTTGTGTGGATTATCAGAAGTCAACACCATAACAAAATTGGACTCATATCTAATACCAAGATTGGAGGGCTGTATAGAGAAAGTTGGACAAGCCACTTGCAACACAGCATTGGACTTACTGCATAGTTATTAGCAGGTACCTTTATCAGACAAAGTGAGAGAAGTTTCTGCATTTGTAACCCCAAATGGGCTAAATCAATTCAAAGTGATGCCTTTTGGAATGAAGAACACACCAGCCACATTCTAAAGACTCATGAACAGAGTTGTGGCTGGATTAACAAACTGTGCAGTTTATCTGGATGATGTCGTGATCTTTAGCAAGTCATGGAAAGTTCACATAGTACAGTTGGCAAAGCTCTTTGAATGAATACAAGAAGCAAAACTGGTAACAGATATCAAGAAAACAGAATTTGTGAAGGCAGAGGTGATGTTCTTGGTACATAACATCGGTGATGGAAGGTTGACCCCAAGGCACATGAAGCCGAAATGTCATCGAGGATTTTCCATGACTAACCTCGAAGAAAGGGGTGCTTCAATTTTTGGGACTAAGTGGATTCTACCGGAAGTTTGTTCCAAACTTCAGCAGCGTAGTAGCAGCAAATTTACTGAAGAAAAGCAGAACATTTTGGGGAACAGAACAATGCCAGGAGGCATTTCAGAATTTAAAAGCAATAGTAACCACCGCACCAGTTTTAGTTACACCAAATGTTTTTGAAAACCCTCAAATATGCGATCGATGCTAGTGATATCAGAGTTGGAGCTGTACTGCTATAGGAAGATGATAATGGAATTGAACGGCTAATTGGCTATTTTTCAAAGAAACTCAATGCCCACCAGAGAAAATACTCTACCATCGAGAAAAGATTGTTGAGCTTGGTACTGGCCTTACAACATTTTAATGTCTATGTGACCTACAATGTGTCGGAGACAGTTGTGTACATGGACCACAATCCTCTTACATTCTCGGACCAATTTAAAAACAAAAATATGAGACTATTTCATTTACAAATTGTACATGTTGCAGGCCGTAAAAATGTGATAGCTGATGCGTTATCATGGATTTAAAGGATAAAGTATAGGTAACATTGAACAGATACCAATGTTATATGAATGTGTGCAGAAAATTAATATGAACTTGGATTAATGACCTATGTATTTCATTGTAATGGGATTAAGAATTAGAAAAAAAAAGCCATCTTTTCACTATGATTGTTCATTTTTTTCTTAAGGGTACATGTTATGAAATTGAAGGTGTGTCCTGTATTTTAAGAGAGAGTGAATGCTGTTCTGAGCTGAGAGCTTATAAGTACCTGTATATATGACTAGATGGCAGCCTCAGTCCCAGGAAAATTGAAAATAAGTAACATCTAGCTGTGAAATGGATGTTTGAGTTGGTTGCTGTTTTGACAACAATTCAAATTTAACCAATCAGTTTAAACTATGCCCCAGGATACTAAAACCCAAATGCGTTTGGTTCGAGGTTGACAAAACAATAGATTCAATGGGATGATCCAATGTTGGGGGTATAAGAAAACAGACATTTTGAAAGTCAGATAGAGTAACTGCCATTGAGAGCGACCCAAGACATTGAAACACTCTCTATCAAAGTTACCTTTTCATATGAAATATACTCAAAATAAAAGAAAGAAATGGCCCAGAAAGATTCCCAGCCAAAAGAAGACAGACACCAAAGACACCAGCCACTGTATGGCTTTGAAATTAAGTTGATGTAATTTTAATAAGTGTTTTATTGGAACAGTATATGGTTATAGATTGGAGGCAGATAATAAGCAGATAAGAGAAAGTGGGGGGCTTAGATTTATGAATAGTTGTTTAATGTTCACTTTTAGAGTTAAAGAGTAAATTGATATTATTTTCTTTAAATAGTGGAATTCGTGAGTTCTCTGTCACTCATATTTTAACAGTTTAAGAGGCAAGGTGAGGTTTTCTGGGTGTCTGGTTTAATTAACAGAAGGATTCACCACCACATCATAACAGGAGTGATTGACCATGAGCTTTGATGGGAGGTGGGTGCAGTAACAGAGATAGAGCGAGGTAGCAGAGAGTAGATGGTAACACGTATCCTGATGGAGCAGAGAAGGTCATTGACCAGCAGGACCTCCAGATCCCTGTCCCCATGGGCACCACCAAATTCCCTTCTCAGCTTTGACATGGCAAATGTCTACAGTCGTGCAGGATATTCTTGGACTGCCAAAGCTTGACTGCACAAGTTGGTTTTTTTGATGCGTTGCTAATGTATATTCCAGGATGTCCCAGCAATGGCAAGTACTTCTGGCTATGGACAGTGAAAGAATTGGGCTGGACCTGGACAAGAGGGGCATTATATGGTTGGTTGGTAGTTAATGAGGCAAGTTTGAGACGATCATATGAGAAAACACATTAGGTCTTGCAGAGAGAAACACTCTATAAAACATTTCTTCCCCTGGTTAGGAGACATCATCAGTGCTCTAGAGCCTCCTGCGAAGCGCTTCTTTGATGTTTCTTCCGGTATTTATAGTGGTCTGTCCTTGCCGCTTCCGGGTGTCAGTTTCAGCTGTCCGCTGTAGTGGTTGGTATATTGGGTCCAGGTCGATGTGTTTGTTGATGGAGTTTGTGGATGAATGCCATGCCTCTAGGAATTCCCTGGCTGTCCTCTGTCTGGCTTGCCCTATGATAGTAGTGTTTTCCTAGTTGAATTCATGTTGCTTGTTGTCTGAGTGTGTGGCTACTAGGGATAGCTGGTCGTGTCATTTCGTGGCTAGTTGATGTTCATGTATGCGGATTGTTAGCTGTCTTCCTGTTTGTCCTATATAGTGTTTTGTGCAGTCCTTGCATGGTATTTTGTAAACTACATTAGTTTTGCTCATGTTGGGTATCGGGTCCTTTGTTCTAGTAAGTTGTTGTCTGAGCGTGGCTGTTGGTTTGTGTGCCGTCATGAGTCCTAAGGGTCGCAGTAGTCTGGCTGTCAGTTCTGAAACGCTCCTGATGTATGGTAGTGTGGCTAGTCCTTTTGGTTGTGGCATATCCTCGTTCCGTGGTCTATCTCTTAGGCATCTGTTGATAAAGTTGCGCGGGTATCCGTTTTTGGCGAATACCTTGTATAGGTGTTCCTCTTCCTCTTTTCGCAGTTCTGGTGTACTGCAGTGTGTTGTGGCTCTTTTGAATAGTGTCCTGATGCAGCTTCGTTTGTGTGTGTTGGGGTGGTTACTTTCATAGTTTAGGACTTGGTCTGTGTGTGTTGTTTTCCTGTGTACCCTTGTGGTGAATTCTCCGTTCGGTGTTCTCTGTACTATCACGTCTAGGAATGGGAGTTGGCTATCCTTTTCTTCTTCTCTCGTGAATCGGATTCCTGTGAGGACTGCAGGCTATTTTTGATGCTTGTCTTTTCTATTTAATATGAAATTATATTCGAAACCAGGTTGAAGTATTGACTCAATGTCTCTGGAGCTGCCCTCGCAACTTTCTTAAAGTGTTCATCAGTGTCTTTTTGTTCACTCCCTCTATCTTGCCATTTTCTTTGTACTTAAGTTGATAGTCAAGCTATCTTTTCAGATGGTGGAGTTGTCAATGAGATTCCTGTGTGGCTATTATAGTGGCCAGTTAGCATTTTATCATTCAATTAACACTTAAAATTAGAACAGTTATTTAACAGGCCAGATTTACCTGGTTTGTGTGAAACTACAGTAATCCCTTGGATGGCAAGACTGACGAATGAAGGGAGATTGCGTCAGTTATAGTATATGCACTGAAGTTTAGAAATATGAGGAGAATCTCATTGAAACCTATAAAATTCTAACAGGACTAGAAGGGGTAGATACAGAAAGAATACTATAGGAAAGATGTTTTGAAACTTCAAAGAGTTCAGAAAAGATTTACAAGGATGTTGCCAGGATTTAAAAGTTGATCTACAGGGAGAGGCTGAACAGGCTGGGGCTATTTTCCCTGGAGTAGTGGAGGCTGAGGGTGACCTTGTAGAGGTATATAAAACCATGAGGGGAATGGATAGAGTGAATAGCTAAGGTCTTTTCCACAGGGTAGGAAAATCCAAAACTAGAGGGCATGGTTTATGGTGAGAGGGGAAAGATTTAACAGGAACATAAAGGACAACGTTTTCACACAGTGGATGGTATGTATATGGAATGAGCTTCCAGAGGAAGTGGTGGAGGCCGGTACAATTACAACATTTCAAAAGCATCTGGATGGGTACATGATTAGGAAGGGCTTAGAACGATATGGGGCAAGTGCTGGCAAATGGGCCAACATTAATTTAGGACATCTGGTCGGCATGGACAAGTTGGATCAAAGGGTCTGCTTCAATGCTGTACAACACTATCACTCGCAGTTTTTGAGAAGATTCATAGCTCAGATTGATGATAAGAATGTAAGTTAGAACATAGAACATAGAAAGATACAGCGCAGTACAGGCCCTTCGGCCCTCGATGTTGCGCCGACCGAATCCTACCTAACCTACACTAGCCCAATAACTTCCAAATGGCTATCCAATGCCCGCTTAAATGACCATAAAGAAGGAGAGTTCACCACTGCTACTGGCAGGGCATTCCATGAACTCACAACCCGCTGTGTAAAGAATCTCGCTGAGCTTGAAACTTTGGTTTCAGATGTTTCATCACCATACTAGGTAACATCATCAGTGAGTGTCTCCTTCTAAACATTCTCATGCGTGTCTTTGTTTCACCTGTCCTAGGATGTGTGTGTTGTCCCAGTCAAAGTGATGTCCTTCTTTGTCTGTATGTATAGAAACTAGTGATAGCAGGTTGTGTCTTTTGCTGGCCAGTTGGTGTTCATGTATCCTGGTGGCAAGTTTCCTGCTAGTTTGTCTGATGTAGTGTTTTTTTACCATAATTGCATGGTATTTTGTAAATGCTGTTAGATTTGCTGGTGGTATCTAATGCATCCTTTAGGTTCATTGTTTGCTGTTTAAGTATGTTGGTAGATTTGTGGGCTACCATGATACTAAGGGGTCTGAGTAATCTGGAAGTAATTTTTGAGATGTCTTAGTTGTAAGGTAATGTGGCTATAGTTTTTGGTTGCATTGCATCTGCTTGTTTGGGTTTGTTTCTGAGGAATTGGCCGATTGTGTTTATTGGGTACCCTTTTTTCTTGAAAACGTTGTATAGATATTTTTCTTCTGCTTTTTGTATTTCTTGGGTGCTGCAAAGTGATGTAGCTCATTGGAATAATGTCTTGATGCAGTTCCATTTGTGTGTGTTGGGATGATTGCTTCTGAAGTTAAGCATTTGGTCTGTGTGTGTTGTTTTTCTGCAGATGCTAATTTGAAGCTCTCTGTTAACTGTACGTGGATACATGAACACCGACTGGCCACCAAAATACATGGCCCACTATCACTAGTTTCTGTACATACAGACAAAGAAGGACACCACTTTGACTGGGACAACACATCTAGGACAGGCAATACAAAGACACGCATGAGAATTCTTAGAGGCATGGCATTCTGACCAGAACTCCATCAATAAACACATTGGTTTAGAGCCTATCTACCTTCCCTTAAAAAAAATGGAAATGACATCATCCACCTTAAAAAACCAAGACCTGTCAATAGAGAGGCGGAACATATCACCAGAGCTTCACTGGAGACTCTCATTGATATCGTTACCTAGTATTGTGACGAAAAGTCTGAAAACAAACCTTCAAGCTTAGCGAACTAACTTACATACTTAACTCTATGACTCCATGACTCCATGACTAGAAGTCCAGAAACTTGGGTCGCAGCCTAAGGATAATGAGTAGGCTACTTAGAACTGAGATGAGGAGAAATGTCTTTACCCTTAATGAACCTGTGAAATGCTGAGCCACAGAAAGTGGCTAAGGCCAGAATTTTAAATGTTCCTTGAAGGAGATAGAGATAGTCCTTCAGGCTAAAGTGATCAAAGGGTATGGGGCAAAAGCAGGGTAAGGATACTGAGTTGGATGATTAGCCATGATTATATTGAATGACAGAGCAGGCACAAAGGGCTACTCCTGCTACTATTTTCAAGTTTCTATGTAAAAACAAAGTGTTAATGAATATGAATAATAGAAGGTTCTAGAATTTTGAAGCATAACTGTTTGAAAGCTTTTGAAAGTTTGAGCGCAGTTATGCAAAGCTATAAGAAAGACCAACAACGTTCTGATTTGATTTTAAAAATCCTTATTAATATAGGGGAAAAACATAGGTTAGACCACAGCTGTAGTACCGTTCTGTTTTGGACATTTTGGTGCAGGTTTTAACACATAGTCAGACAGTATACACAGTAGACTTACCTGGGTAATAGTTTGAATGGGAAAATACAGTTATGAAGAGAGACTGGAGATAGTGGATTTTTTGTTGGAATGACTCAAAGGAATAGAGGCTACATTCAGGAAAATATGATCTAGATGCTTCCTAGTCAGCTGGGCTCAAAGCAAAATGTATCACGTTGTTAATGTCATACTCAGGCATTCCCATTCTCAATGGCTATCAGTAGATGGTACAGATGCTGCTTATTTCTTTGACTAGAAGCAATTCACTTATTTTTCTAAATGTTGTCTTTTATTTAAAGGTAAACAATGGATCAGAAATCAAAGTAATCTCAAACTATAATGTAGACCAGACCTTTCCCTCCCGAGCCCCTAATAGATAATGTTTTGACTTATTATAACTCAGCTCCTAGCCTCAGCCTTCAGCCAAATATCCCAGTTCTTCTGCTGAAAATGTGTTGCTGGTTAAAGCACAGCAGGTTAGGCAGCATCCAAGGAACAGGAAATTCGACGTTTTGGGCCAGAGCCCTTCATCAGGAATGGGCTCTGGCCCGAAACGTTGAATTTCCTGTTCCTTGGATGCTGCCTAACCTGCTGTGCTTTAACCAGTAACACATTTTCAGCTCTGATCTCCAGCATCTGCAGACCTCACTTTTTAATCCCAGTTCTTCTGTCAGCTGCAATGGCACAACCTGGCTTGGTCTAAATCACAGGCTTCAACAAAAGGAAAGGCATTTAAACTGGTGATTGCAGTTTAACAGCATATGTAATAGCCAAATTGGGAGGCATACAGAAGAGGATGCAACTGGATGAAGAGCCTTATCAATAACGCAATAGGGGAGAAATGAGAAACAATCAGAAAACTGCAGACAGTGCCGTAAGAAAACTATCTGACAGCCATGCAGAGAGAAAAAGAGTGGAAGTCAAAGCACAACAAGGACAACAGAAAAATATCTGGAGACTGGACAGAAAATCAGTTAAAAATAGGAGAGACCCAACCATTTGCTGTCCATAAGCAACTCAGTGTGTGATCATCAAGTTACATATATGATGGCAGTTTATTGAATGTGTTTTTGTATTATGTGTAGCGCACCATACAGACATTAAGTTGAATCTATGCTTATTATCTGGTATATATTTTTAGTGTACTTGTAGTTTGAATTTTCACAGTTTATTTACTAAATGTAGCACAATTTGTACTCCTGAAATCGTATGAGGAGCACGTGACACATCGCAATCCATACACAATGATGGCATGAATTCAAGTGTCCTCCTTCCTGCCGATTACCAACAAAGCACTGTAGCACTTTTTGCATTCATAGCACCATAGCAACACCCATCATCAGTCAATCAAAACAATTCAATATTCCTTGGGAAGAAGAACTCAGGTCTCCTGAAAACGTGAAACACCAGGGTAGTGGCAAAGTTCATAACGAAAAACAGCAGAACAAAACACCCATGCTGCATATTACCTCGGTCTTTTAATTAACAAATTAACAATCCTCTCACAGACTTCCGAAACAAAATTGACTACATTCCAGGAGACCTGGAGCTGCTTTTTATCCCCAACGCAAATAAACTCCAACAGCAAGAACTATAGCCAATGTATATTTTCATTAAAAATTTGAAAGTAAATCGATATCCATTCAAATAATATTATGCATGATACAAACTCAATGAACAAGCTCTATTGTAAATACAGTCAAGTTACCCTACTTCTGCTTGTCTGCAGCAGAATATTATCATTGTTTTTCAATATAGTAAAGATTCAAGAATATCATACAACTTTGGTTTTCAAAAAGTTCAGAAATAACTTCCATTTCCAAAATGCAAAGGATGATTTACAGAATTTACTGAGCACAGAAAGTAAAGCATGCAGCATTACCAAATTGAATGTTTATGTAATTCATCCTTTATAGAATATATTCCAACATGGTAACCCAACAAGATGCTACAATACTCCAAAACTTCCTATCATAAATAAGATTATAGAGTCATAGATTCATAGAGCTGTTCAGCAAAGAAATAGACCCGTCAGTTCAATACATCCATGCTGACCAGATATCTTAAATTAATCTCGTCCCATATCCCTCTAAACCTTTCCTATTCATGTATCCATCCAGATGTCTTTTAAATGTTGTAATTATACCAGCCTCCACCACTTCCTTTAGCAGCTCATTCCATACGTGCACCTCTTTACGTTAATTTTCATTGTTGGGATCATATAAGAATCTTTGAATAACCTTTGCATAGTCAAACTAGAAAATTCATCCTTTCATTCAGTATGATTCTTCTGATTGCCTCAATGAATTAAAATTATTCTTATATTTCAAAGCACAATTAAGGCGAATCTCTTCACTATTTCCACTCATTAGTGGGCAGGGTAGTCCTTTCTGTCAATATTGAAGTTAGGTTCAGTCCTGCAATGTCATTCATAGGTTCATTATATAAAAGTAAATGCTCATAAAACAATTATTACCCCAAGGTCAAAATCCTTGAACTGCCTTCCCAACAACCTTGTCATTTCATCAGCTGGACAGCAATTTTCAAGGAAAAGGTTTCCCGCCCCTTCAGGGCATTCGGGGTTGGGCAATAGGGACTGGCCTTACCAGCAATGTTCACATCTCATGAGTGAATAAAAAATACCATATATGACCAAACATTGTATATTCCATGCCACTTATTTTAAGCTGCTTAATCAAGTTCTGAGAGGGAACCAGTTAGCTCACTCGGCTAAATGGTTAGCGTGTAATTCTGATTAAAGGCAGCAGCATGTGTTCAATTCCTCTCTCTGCTGTGGTAGAATTGCCTTTTTGTTCTGTCCCTGAGAGTGTTGGGCAAAGGAAAACAAAGACTGGCAGACGCTGCCAAATAAACAGCTCAGGGTGAAGCATCAACAGACAATGAGCCACGGACCTGTCTTTGAGGAACATGATGTCCCAGTGGTAATATCTAAACCCAGGCTAATGATTTTGGTAACATGGGTTCATGTCCCTCAATGCAGCTGTTGGAGTTAAAACTCAAACAATTAGTAAAATCCAGAATGCAACACTAGTCTCAGTCATTGTGGCCATGAAACTACCATTGGTTGCCATGGAAACACACCTGGTTCACCAATATCCTTTAGGGAAGGAAATCTGTCATCCTTACTTGGTGTAGCTCATTTGTGACTGTAGACCCATGGCAATGTTCTTTAATCTTAACTGTCCTTTCCAATCAGTTTAAGGGATGGGCAATGGTTTTTTTTTCAATGGCATCACCAGGTGCAGTAATGATCGTGGACATCAAGGGACAGAGTATTACTGTCCAGCGACAGAGAGGCAAGAGTCACCTGCCATAAAGATGGTGATGCCAGGGACTGGATTGATGGCACAAGGGACCAATTGGCATTTCTGCATGTGGACCCGCTCCAAACTGAATTGGTACAAGGAGTCAGGAAGGACAGTGAGAGGAATCGGTTCAGACAACAAGGAGGATTTTTAAAAATGTGAATTAGCTTTAAATAAAGGTGGGTTGGGGGCAGTCTGTACACAAGTTGACTGAGATGTGCCCCCAAACGGTAGCCATACTGTAAGAAAGGGTATAGATTAACAAATCACAGGAGTAAGTGTAACAATGCTGTCACTTTAACAAGGTTATTTTGTCCTTGGGTTTTATTTTAAGAGAGATCGTAAAGGCAAAGGTGCAGAAATGTCTGGAAAGACCCTAGTTTAACAACGGCACAGGAGTGGCCAGGTCTCCGAGTTCAGACTTCTCCAGTTTGGTTTAGTTGTAACATTGAGAAGCTGCTCCAGTCTAGAGATGATTCTTGACTGACGTTTCTCTCTGAAATCTCCCCATCTGGAAGAACTTGTGTTTGAGTTTACTTTGCCAAGAGGTGTATTATGGGATGTTACGGGAATTGGAACAGTTCCTTAGTTAAGTTGCTGTGTAAGGTCAGTTAAGTTTTCCAATAGTTAAGTTACTCTAAATTCCACTTTCTTTTGTTCCTGTTTCAACTGTCATGTTTAAATACTTTCTATTTTGCTTAAAGCTGAGTGGTTTGCCCAGCTGCATCACACCTGGAATATTCACTTCACATCTACCTTTAAAATAAGAAAAGTTAGGGTCTAGGCTATCTTCTTGGAATACTCTGAGGGGTTCAGGCCTGGTCCATAACATATGTAGGAGAAAGTGAAGACTGCAAATGTGGGAGATCGGAGATTAAACATGCCATAAATTCAAACATTCCTCATGAATTCCTCATGCCCAAAACATTGATTCTCCTGTTCCTCAGATTCTTCCTGCCCTACTGTGCATGCCACTTTTTCGACCATAACATATGTAACAGGAAAAGAGCAATAATTATGAATTACTTTAATCTTCATATTGATTGGATCAATTCAGTTGGAGCAGGCTATCCTGGATCTGGTAGTGGGAAATGAGGCATGTTTAATAAATGATCTCAGAGTGAAAGGTTCTGTAGGAAGTAGTGATCATAACTTGGTAGAATTTAATATTCAGTGTGAGAATGAGAAACTTGGGTTGGAATCAACTGTGAGAAAGTGAGGACTGCAGATGCTAGAGGTCAGAGTCAAAGAGTGTAGTGTTGGAAAAGCACAGCCAGTCATTCATTCCTGTTGAAGAGCTTATGCTTGAAACGCCGACTCTCCTGCTCCTCGGATGCTGCCTAACCAGTTGTGCTTTTCCAGGCCCACACTCTTTGACTTGGAAACAACTGTGTTTAACTTAGATAAAGGGAATTACAATGAAATGAGAAGAGAGTTAACTAAAATGGACAGAACAGATAGATTAGCAGGAATGACAGTAGACATACAATGGTAGACAATTATGACTCTCAGCAAAGATGTATCTCAATAAAGAGAAAAGATAGCGAGAGAGGGATAAAACAACCATGACTAACCAAGGAAATTAAGGAGAGTATAAAGTTGAAAAGGAAAGCATATAATGAGGCAAAAGTCAGTGATAGCCCTGAAGACTGGAATAAGTTCAGAATCCAGCAAAGGAAAACTAAAAAGATAACAAAGAGAGAAACTGTGAACTCTGAGGACAAACTATAAAACATGACAATAAGAGCTTCTTTAAATAATTAAAAAGAGAGAGGTTAAAGTGAACATAGGCCCCATAGATAATGAATCTGAAGAAATAGTTGTGGCAAACAAGGAAATGGCAGAGAGGTTAAACAGATATTTTGTGTCAGTCTTTATAGTGGGAGGTACTTCAAACATTCTATTAGCACAAAGGAATGCAGGAGAGGGATTAAGTGCCATTACATTGCTGGAGAAGTAGCAGTAATGGAACTGAAGGCAAATAAGTTTCTTGTGCCTGATGACTTGCATCCTAGAATCCTGAATTTGAATTTGAATTTGAATTTAATTATTGTCATGTGTACTGAGGCACAGTGAAAAGCTTTGTCTTGCGAGCAATACAGGCAGATCAAGGAGTTAATTAGCATGGATAGTAAATAATAGGTAAACAGCAGCAAAAACAAAAACACAGGTACAAGCGAACGTTAAAAGCTTGTGAATCCATTCAGTATTCTAACAACAGTAGGGTAGAAACTTACAAAACTGGTTGGTGCGTATGTTCAGGCTTCTATACCTTCTCCCCAATGGTAGAGGTTGTAGAAAAACATTGCCAGGTTGGGATGGATCTTTGAGAATGCTGGCGGCCTTTCCTTGACAGTGGGCCTGGTAGATGGATTCTATAGATGGGAGGTTGGCCTTTGTGATCGTTCAGGCTGAGGTCCCTACTCTCTGTAACCATTTCTGATCTTAAATGGTACAGTTACCATACCAGGTAGTGATGCATCCAGACAGAATGCTCTTGATGGCGCATCTATAAAAAATTGGCAAGGGTATTCGCCGTCATGCCAAATTTCTTCAGCTGCCTGAGGAAGAAGAGACATTGGGCCTTTGTAATCAGTGCATCCTCATGAAGAGTCCAAGAAAGCTTGTTCTGGATGACCATCCCATGGAGTTTGACACTCTCCACTCGTTCCACCTCTGTGATGTTAATGTGTAGGGGGGCATGAGTAACATCCCGCCGAAAGTCAGTAATGAGTTCTATGATTTTGCTGGTATCGAGAGCTAGTTTGTTCTCAGTGCACCATGTTTCTAGGTCTTCCACCTCCCGTTTGTCATCTGTTTCGTTGCCATCTGAGATTCGACTGACTATAGTGGTGCCATCAGCGAACTTGTAAATGGCATTAATCTGGTATTTGGGGATACAGTCATGGGTATACAGTGAGTACAGTAGGGGGCTGAGTATGCACCCCTGGTGGGCTCCAGTGATGAGTGTTAGTGATGATGAAATATTGTCCCTAATCTTCATTGATTATGGCCTGTGGGTCAGTAAACTGAGGATCCAGTTGCTGAGAGTGGGGGCTGATCACTAAGTTTATTAATAAATCTCGAGGGGATAATAGTGTTGAAGACTGAACTGGAGTCAGTGAGTAGGATTCTTACTTAGCTGTTCTTGGTGTCAAGATGTTCTGGGGAGGAGTGAAGGGCAAGTGATATGGCATCTGACATGGATCTGTTGGTCCAATAGCCAAATTGGAGTGGGTCACGAGTAGTGGGGAGACTGGAGTTGATTAATGTCTTTCAAAGCACGTTCATGACCACCGAAGTTAGGGCCACTGGGTGGTAGTCATTGAGACATGCTGCATGAGCCTTCTTAGGCAGAGGGATGATGTTGGCCCTCTTCAAACAGGCAGGGACAGTGGCCTGCTGCAGGGAGAGGTTGAAGATGTCCGAGATGCCAGTTGATCTGCGCATGCTCTGAGTGCATGGCCTGGTATTCCGTCTGGTTCCATCGCTTTCCTTGAATTCACAAGTAGGAAAAACTGATCTGAGCTCTGATGCAGTGACTGTTAGGATAGGTTCGTCAAGTCTTGTCGAAATAGGTGTTACCTCTCCGCCGAAATTCTGCTGAAAGTGAGCATAGAAGCTGTTGAGACGATCTGGGAGGGATGTGTCATCATCTACTATCTTGCACTGTCTCTTTTTCGAACCTGTGATGTCTTTCAGTCCTTGCCATATTCGCTGGGTGTCTGTCTAGATCTCTAGTTTGGATCAGTATTGGTCCTTGGCTGTCTTAATGGGTCTGCGAAGGTCATACTTGGAATCCTTATATTTGAGTGGGTTTCCTGATCTGAAGGCCTCATGCCTGGTTTTTAGCAGTTTCTGTATGTCCTGGTTCATCCAGGGTTTCCTGTTGGGGAACACCCGGATTGACTTCCTTGGTATATAGTCCTAGTTTCACCTGCCGTGGAAACATCCTCTCTATTTCTATCTTATCTGTTCCCTTCATAATTTTATATGTTTCTATAAGATCCCCACTCATTCTTCTAAATTCCAATGAATATAATCACAGTCTACTCAGCCTTTCCTCATAAACCAACCACGTCAACTCCAGAATCAACCTAGTGAACCTCCACTGCACCCCTTCCAGTGCCAGGACATCCTTTCTCAAGTAAGGAGACCATAGCTGCACATAATATTCCAGTTGTCACCCCACCAGCACCTTGTACAGCTGTAACATATCCTCTGCTTTTAAACTCAATCTCTTCAGCAATGGAAGGACTAAATTCCATTTGCCTTTCTAATTATCTGTTGCACCTGCAGACCAACCTTCTGTGATTCATGCACAAAGACACCCAGGTCCTTCTGCACAGCAGCATGCTGCAATTTCTTATCATTGAAGTAATAGTCCGTTTTACAGTTATTCCTACAAAAGTGGACAACTTCACATTTATTAACATTGTACTTCATCTGCCAAACCTTTGCCCATTCACTTTTAAACTATCTATGTCCCTCTGCAAAGTTTCACAGTACTCTGCACACTTTGCTGTACCACTCATCTTAATGTCATCCCCAAACTTTGACACACTACACATAGTCCCCAACTCCAAATCATCTATGAACATTGTGAATAATTGCAGTCCCAACACTGATCACTGAGGCCCACCACTAGTCACTCATTGTCAACCAGAAGAGCCCACTTTTTGCTTGCTGTTGTTAACCAATCTGCAATCCATGCTAATACATCACCTATAATGCCTTGCATCTTTATCTTATTCAGCAGCCTTTTGTTCAGCAACTTGTCAAATGCCTTTTGAAAATCTAGATACTCCACATCTCCTGGGTTTCCATTGTCCACCATGTTTGTTAACTCTTTATAGAATTCCAAAAGGTTAGTTAAGCATGACCTGCCCTTCATTAACCCATGCTGTGCCTGCTCAATGGGACAATTTCTATCTAGATGCCTTGTTATTTCTTCCTTGATAATAGTCTTAAGCATTTCCCCTCTACAGAAGTTAAGCTAACCGGTCTATAGTTCCCCATCTTTTGCCTACCTCCCTTTTTAAACAGTGGCATCACAATTGCTGTTTCCCAATCTTCTGGAACTGCCCCAGAGTCCAGCAAACTTTGGAAAATTACTACAAATGCATATACTATTTCTCCCACCATCTCTTTTAGTACCCTGGAATGCATTCCATCAGGGCTAGGAGCCTTGTCTACCCTTAGCTCCATTAGATTACCTAACACTACCTCTTTTGTGATAATGACTGTTTCCAGGTCCTCACCTATATTTGTCGCTTTGTCAATTACTGGCATGTTATTCATGTCCTCCACTGTGAAGACTGACACAAGATACCTGTTCAGTGCCTCGGCCAATTCCTCATGTCCCATTTTCATCCTCCAAAGGACCAATGGTTACTTTAGCCACTCTTTTATGCTTTATATATAGAGAGAGAGACTTTTGTGACCTGTCTTTACATTCTGAGCTAGTGTTTTCTCACAATCTATCTTACTTTTCTTTAGAGATCTTTTTGTGGCTTTCCATTGGCCTTTAAAGCTTTATCAGTCTTCTAGTTTCCCGCTGATCTCAGCCACTTTGCGTACCTTCTCTTTCATTTTGATAGAATGATATGAACAATTTACAGAGAAACATTGATTGGTTAAGTAAGTGGGCAAAAAGTTGACAAATGGAGTATAATGTGACAAAATGTGAATTTGGATGAGTATTATTTTTCAAAAATGACAAAAATGTTCAGAAAGCTGCAATGCAAATGGACTTGGGGGTACTTGTGCATGAAACGCAAAGCTAGCACACAGGTGCAGCAGGAAATCAGGAAGGCTAATGGAATGTTGACCCTTATTTCAAGAGGGTTGGTGTATAAGAGTACTTACTGCAACTGCACAAGGTGCTGGTGAGACCACATCTGGAGTACTGTGAGGAGTTTGATCCCCATATTTCGGGAAAGATATTTCATTGGAGGCAATTTAGAGAAGATTGGCTAACCCCTTGAATGGAGCAATTGTCTTATGAACATGACACAAAGGTTGGGATTCTACTCATTGAAGTTTAGAAGAATGCAAAGTGATCTCATTGAAACATATAAGAATCTTAAGGATGTCTCTCCTCATGGAAGAGTCTGGGACAAAAGGGCATAGTCTCAGAATAAAGGGGTGTCCATCTAAGTATAAGATGAGAAGGAATTTATTCCCTCAGAGTTGAAACTCCTTTCCTCAAGAGCTTGTGTATATTTAAGGCTGAGATAGATAGATTCTTGATCAGTCAGAGGAATCAAGGGTTAGGGAGGAAATGCATTAAAGTGGATTTGAGCAATGTTTGATCAGCCATGGTCTTACTGAATGGCAGAACAGGCAGAAGAGGCTGAATGTTGCTCCTTCTTATGGTCTAATGGTAACCACACAATGAATGCAGTGATATCAGCAGCGCATGTTGGATGCATCCTGAAGCTTGTTGCAGCCAGTTATGTCATTAAACCCCATTTGTGCATGCCTGTGGCCATTTTGGTTCCTAGACTAACCACAGCTGGGCAATCTATGCTGATGATGCTAGTGATACCTTTATCCAATGAAAGAATAAAGAAACTCATAGGGTGGAATTCAAATTACCCTATGAAGCCCTTCCTGAAACATCGATTTTCCTGCTCCTCTGATGCTGCCTGGCCTGCTGTGCTTTTCCAGCACCACTCTAATCTAGACTCTGATCTCCAGCATTTGCAGTCCTCACTTTTGCCTGGAATTCAAATCATACAATCATTAACTGAATCTTCACTGTTGTCTGATCTGTCTTAATTCAAATATGATCATTCATTATTTACCACTTACCTTCCACTTGTGTGTTTTTCAAAAATGTTCTCAAGTTATTAAAGCACGTAACATATTAATATTAAAATGTCTTAAATATCACAAGCAGACTGCAAAGATCAGTGATGCAACACACGCTGAGCCTGGTAGTTCACAGAAAAAAAATCTGAAGCAGTGAGTGCCTGTCGCCTTCCTAACTCACACATCCGAACGATTCAGAGTTCACTGGGGTTTTTTTTGTCACTTTTAGTTCTAAAACCACCAGATCGAATCGAAAAAAAATCTGTTGTCTGAGCTACTGGGTACATTCTGAGTTAACACGTGGAGAACTGAGGCGACGAGAAGTCTGGATTTTGTTCAATCCCGATTTTCACTCAGCAGTACATAGACTGAGATTGCCTCCTGAATAAAAATCAGCCTTCCGGATTATTTATATATTTGTAATTAATGTTTTTTTTCAAACTTGCGCTGGAAAGTTCACACTTTGCCAGATGTTCATCATCTGCAAACCATGCCTGTCGGGACACCTGACTAGGGAACATTTTTACCGCTCTTAATGAAATGAGTTCCTGACTCAAGACACCCAGAAACAAGATTTATCTGTAGATGATTGGGAAAGACAAATATATTTTTTCTGAACCATTTAACCAGCTTATGAAATATAGTAATGACAAAGTAAAGTGAAATGTACATCTGCATAAACACAAAGTCTGGGTTAATACTTGCAAAATAAAACTCTTGAGCCCTGCACAATATTGAGATTCTTGATAATACTACATGAACTCGGAACATGCTGTTTATATACAGATATGAATTCCAGATATCATGTACATTGAGGAAGGATCATTCTGAGGAATGGTCTCTGGACCTGAAACATGAATTGATTTCTCTGCACAGATGCCGCCAGACCTCCAAAGATTTTCCAGCAGTTTCTGTTTTTGTTCATGGACATTGATGCTTATTGTGGACAATAAAAATGCTGCAGAATGGTGCTGAATCCAAAAAAAAAAGAAATGTTTTCAAGACGGAGTTAGAGATAGTCTTAGGACTGAAGGGAGCAAAGGGTTTGGGGAGAAAGTGGGAACAGGGGACTGAGTTGGGTAATCAGTCTTGGTCATATTGAACGGCAGTGTGCGAGCTCGACGGGCCGATTGGTCTACCCCGTTTCTATGTTTAAGATGTATACGTTATCTTTCCATATAGATGCGAAACATTCTTAAACTGGAAAAAAATATATGGACTCTGGATAATACAATATTCAAATTCAACATAGTGTTTATATAAAGTACATAGTGTTTATATATAAAGACTCATTCTGTATGCAACCTTTAGGCAGATAATATGGAGACACTTGTGTATTTATCTTGAGTTCATATATTTATTTGTACTCTATATATAATTCCAGATGGACAATGTCTGATATATAAACTCTGAAGTTATATATTTATACAAAGACTTGATGCATTGGTCTATAAACTGCCGATGTGTATTTATAAAGAGTCTTGTGTCCAGCGGTCACATTTATACAGTTAATGAATGATGTTACTGTTCTTGTTTGGTTGTGTGACGCTAGGAGGTGGGCTAACAGGGGGCTGGAGAGGGAGCTCAGGGGCGGACCCAGCCCCATAACAGAGCGGGCTGGCTGGTGGGAAAGCTTGCCGACAAACGCACCCGCGATTTCCTGCTTTTCCCAGGAGGGTGACCGGCTGCTGGACTCAGACCTTGATTCATTTACAGCGCCCCTGACATTCAGCAGCAGC
The DNA here is from genome assembly GCF_020745735.1 of Hemiscyllium ocellatum. Classification (NCBI taxonomy): domain Eukaryota; kingdom Metazoa; phylum Chordata; class Chondrichthyes; order Orectolobiformes; family Hemiscylliidae; genus Hemiscyllium; species Hemiscyllium ocellatum. The sequence continues at coordinate 16,609,698 of NC_083414.1, forward strand.
AATAACCCGGACTGGCCGCGAACAGGAGCCGAGACTAAAGGAGACAGAGGGACGTGTTCACAAGCAGCAACACACACATACACACAAACAGAAGACAGAGATCCGGTACGATTCCTCCACCCCTACAAAATATATTGGGCTACGATTTAAAGGCGAGTCATTTTGCCCGTACAAGTGTTTTTTTTGTTAACTTTAACAAGGGGTGGGAGATTGATTTTCCTTTCTCTGTGTGTGTGTGTGTGTGGGGTGGGGGGTAGTCCCGTCAGATCTCAGCGCTTTTCAGGTCACTGCTAAGTGAGATTGACACTGGCGGGCTGTCTGGGGCAGGTAGACATCAGGAGGGCAGTGGGAACCGGGTGGAAACGAGAGCTGTATGGTCACTGCTAAATGAGCTGGCTCGCCACCTTTAGATTGACATATAACCGAGGGAGTTCACTGCTCTGCTGGCCCGTCTTTGTCTGTTGCTGACTTTAATGCTCTGCCTGTGCCCGGTTTCCTCTCCAGCCTGTTGATATGATGCCCTTTGAAATCCTGCTTCCAAAAGTGTGCCCCAAAAATCAGAAGTCCACTGGGAGAACTGGGGGAGTCTTGGCATTCTGAGATTATCTGGAGAAACTATACTCGCACTTCTTGGCTTTGCCATGGCTTGCAGATTACCGTGATACCTTACACTGTCCTTCAGGTGTATTTTTAGTGTCATCAGATTGTGTGTGTGTGCCAGTAACAAACTGGGTTTCAACGTCCCCTGTTCTGGTTTATTCTGATCGGTGGAGGACAACTCCGCAAACGGTTGTCTATCGTGGATTATTGTGACTAATATGAACCGTGTATTCTTTTCTTACTATTTTTAAAGTGTCAGGTGGGTTTCTGTGTGCCATTGATTTGAAAAGGGTTACACAATAAGAAAGCCAGTAAAACTGCACTTCGATTTCATGTCTGTTTGTGAGTGCAATTTGTAAAGGTGGCTGGGTAAATTGAGAGTCAAGTTAATAAAGCATACAACAGCCCTGGGCTTTACCATTAGAGACACACGGTACAAATAAAGTATTTAACCTGTATAAAGCACTAGTCAAATGGAGTGTTATGTGCAGTTCTGGACAAAGACATTACAAGGATGAGAAGTCAGTAGAGAAAGTGCAGGAAAGGTTCACTAGTGGGATTCTAGAGATAAGGGGCTTTAGTGCTGAAAGATGATCACTGCTTTCCATGAAGAAGAGGTTGAGAGATTTGATAGTTTTCAGATTCATGAGGAATTAACACACAGTAGACTATTCCCAGTGGCGGAACAGAAGGCACAGATTCTCAGTAATTGATCAAAAAAGCAATGGCAACATGGAAAAAGAACTTTTCATGTCACCTGCAATTAGGATTTGCCTGAGTACAGTGAATGGAGGAAGTTCAATTGAAGTTTTCAAAAACAAAGGAGGTCATTATCTGAAAGGAACAATATGCATGGCTGCAGGGAAAAGGCAGGGGTTGCACTAAGTGCTCCTTCAGAGAGTTGACATAGATACAATGGACCAAATGGTCTCTTGCTGTGCTGTAGCCATTCAATAATTTCATGATGCCAATACTGTCTCAGTAATTGCTGTGTAACTGTAGTTTTTCTATGCAGTATAAATCATTTTTTTAAACTTCTCTCTTTCTGTCTCTGTTGTGTCCCTTGCAATGTTCCTCACTTTCCTCACTTGTGGCTTTGATCATGCATTCCTTTCCTTTTCTCACATACATTCTGTCATCCAGCCTGCCAAAGCACTCGTGCCCTTCTTTCTCATTTCACCTCAGTCTCTATCACGTGTCTCTTATTTCACACCTCCTGAACGTCCCTGTATCTGCTTCTCTGACAAACTGTATTTCACAAATCTGAGAAGGATCACCGGACTTGAAACATTAACTCTGGGTTCTTTTCACAGATGCTGCCAGACCTGCTGAGCTTTTCCAGTGATTTCTGTTTTTGAAACTATATTTCATACTTGGTATTTTAATTCATTCTTACTTCTGAAGAGTACCTTTAAAATTGCTACTCTCTATTTATCTGTCTCTGTTTAGTTTTCACCTTTTCGCTCTCCTTTCCAGCTTGCAAGCATAAAGATATCACCCATTACAGTATGCAGTTTAATAGTGTGAGCTTCAGAATTTGAGGAATGAGGGAATTTTAAGGGTTAATGTTTGTTAAAATCTAGTCTGGTTGCATTTAGCACTTAACTACAGATTACTATCAAATACATTACAGATTACTATCAAATTAAATTTCTTTCAGTCTTAGTGTGGATAACCAAGCTCCTTACCGGAGATCACAGCTGCAAATGTGTTGCTGGTCAAAGCACAGCAGGCCAGGCAGCATTTCAGGAATAGAGAATTCGTTTCGAGCATAAGCCCTTCCTGATGAAGGGCTTATGCTCGAAACGTCGAATTCTCTATTCCTGAGATGCTGCCTGGCCTGCTGTGCTTTGACCAGCAACACATTTGAGCTGTGATCTTCAGCATCTGCAGACCTCATTTTTTACTCCTTACCGGAGAAGCAGCTTTGGTTCATTAATTTGGCAGCTAGTTAGGAGTGATTATTCTAGCCAGTCCTGCTGATTCGCCTCTGTAGAATTTCAGTGAGATTGTAAAAGGGATGGAGGTGTCATCAGCAGTACTATCAAGCAGCAATAACCTGCTCACTGAAACTCACCTTGTGTTCCCCCACGGCCACTCATCTCTTGGCTTCATCGCAGCCTTGCTTCAAAATGGAAGTGAGACTGAACTACAGATGAGTTAAGAATGACTGCTCCTGACTGATTTAAGCATCAAGGAGCCCTAGCAAAATGGAGTCGATGAGAATAAAGAGGAAGACCTCTCTACTGGCTGGATTCATACTGAACACACAGGAAGATGTTTGTGGTTGTTCGAGGCTAATAAACTTAATACCAGGACACAACTACAAGAATTCTTCAGGATAGTGTCTTAGGTCCAACCGTCTTCAGCTGTTTGTTGATTATTATACAACATTCATCACCATTTCTGACTCCTCAGATGCTGAAACAGTCTGTATCATATCTAGCAAGACCTGGGCAGCATTCGTTTTTGGTTGTAAATGATATTTGATGTTCATTCCACGCACTTTCCCAACAATGATTATCTCCAATTCGGAGAATCTAACCTCACCTTCCCTTGACGTTTAAAGGCATTACTGTTGTAGAGGCATTTGCTGTCTACATCCTCAGGGTTACCATTGACCAAAACATGGCCAACCCTAAAAGAACAGGTCAGAAGCTGGGAATTCCTTGGAGAGTGACTCACATCCAGACTCCCCAAAGTCTTTCAAATGTCCGGAATATATAAATCTGGAATATGATGTTATACTCTCCACTTGCCACGATGAATACACTTCCAACAACATTCAAGAAGCTCAATACATCCAGATCAAATGTCTCACGTGATTGGCACCCCATCCTCCATCTTCAACATTCACTCCCTCACCACTCCCAATGGCAGCTGTGTGTACCACCTACAAATGAACCACAGCAATTTTCCAGTGTCTTCAGACTGCAACATCCAAACCTATACCACTTAGAAGAATGAGGGTAGTATGTGCTTGGAAGCAACACCAGCTGCAATTTTTCCTTTAAGCCACATATCATCCACACTGGGATTTTTCATCATTCAGGAACCTTGGATTACCAGAGAAATTGAGAGCTAAGTCAAAAAGAAAAACATAACATTTGGAAACTGAAAGCAGACAGAGTCCTTGAAGAATATAAAGATAGCAGGAAAGACCACAAGCAAGGAATTAGGAGGATTAAAAGGGGCCATGAAATGCCTTTGGCAAACAAGATTAAGGAAAATCCCAAGGTGTTTTACACATGTGTAGGGAGCAAGAGGGTAACTAAGAAAAGGGTATGTCCACTCAGGAACAAAGGAGGGATTTGGGTGAGAAAGAGGTAAGGTTCTTAATGAATAACTTGCATCGCTTTTTTCAAAGAAGGACATGGTGGATAGTGAGTCTAAGGAGGGGTATGTTGACATTCTGGGGCATGTCAATAAAGAAAAGATTCGATTTCCTACAGTGTGGAAACAGGCCCTTTGGCCCAACAAGTCCATACCGACCCTCCAAACAGTAACCCACCCAGACCCATTTCCTTCTGACTAATGCACCTAACACTACGGGCAATTTAGCATGGTCAATTCACCTGACCTGCAATTCTTATGACTGTGAAAGGAAACCAGAGCACCTGGAGGAAACCCATGCAGACACAGGGAGATTGTGCAAACTTTACACAGACAGTCACCCGAGGCTGGAATCAAACCTGGGTCCCTGGCACTGTGAGGCAGCAGTGCTAACCACTGAGCCACCATGCTGCCCTAAAAGGAGAGGGTGTTGGGTGTTTTAAAAGTATTGAGGTAAACATGATGGGATCTGTCCTTTCACATTTGGAAAATTATCAACTTTTCAATGATAGGTAGCATGATTTTGTGCGGGGAAGGCCATGTCTCACAAACTTGCTAGAGTTTTTTCTGAATGATGATTAATGAGGACAGGGTGATTGATGTTGTCTATATGGATTTTATCAACGCCTTTGACAAGGTCCCTCATGACAGTGAGCTTTTAAGGTGGATACAGAACTGGCTTGGTCAAAGAAGACAGAGAATAGTGATGGGAGGGTATTTTTCTAACTGGAGATCTGAGAACAATAGTGTTCTGCAGGGATCAATACTAGAACCTCTGTTGTTTGTAAAATATACAAATGATTTGGAGGAGAATCTAAGTAGCCTGATTCATAAGTTTGAATCCTCGAAGATTTCATACAGAACTCCAGCGATTTTCTCACCTGCCTCCTTCAGCATTCGAGGATAGATCCCGTCTTGTCTACCACAATACTTAAAAACACCCAAAGCCTCCTCCTTTTATTATATTGACATTATATTACCACAAAGATTGAGAGAGCAGCGAATAGTGAGGAGGATTGCCAGATGATCTGAGGTGCTGCATTTTAAGAAAGAAAATCTTAGCAGGACTTATACACTTAATGGAAAGCTCCTAGAGAGTGTTGCTGAACAAAGAGACCTTGTTCATTGCTCCTTGAAAGTGGAGTCACAGGTAGATATGACAGTGAAGAAGGTGTTTGGTAAGCTTTCCTTTATTGGTCAGAGTATTGAGTACAGGAGTTGGGAGGTCATGTTGTAGTTGTACAGAACATTGGTTAGGCCACTGTTGGAATATTGCATGCAATTCTGGTCTCCTTCCTATCGGAAAGATGTTGTGAAACTTGAAAGGTTTCAGAAAAGATTTATAAGGATGTTGCCAGGGTTGGAGGATTTGAGCACTAGGGAGAGGTTGAATAGGTTAGGGCTGTTTTCCCTGGAGCGTATAGAAGTTTATAAAGTCATGAGGGACATAGATAGAATAAATAGGCAAAGTCTTCTCCCTGGGATCTGGGGAGTCCAGAACCAGACATCATAGGTTTTGGGTGAGGGGGAAAAATATATAAGAGACCTAAGGGGCAACCTTTTCACACAGAGGGTGGTATGTTTATGGAATGAGCTGCCAGAGGAAGTGATGGAGGCTGGTACAATTACAACATTTAAAAGGCATCTGGATGGGTATATGAATAGGAAAGGTTTGGAGATATATGGGCTGGGGTCTGGCAGATGGGACTAGGTTGGATTGGGATATCTGGTCGGCATGGACGAGTTGGACCGAAGGGTCTGTTTCTGTGCTGTACATCTCTATGACTCTATGATACAGCAGGATATAGAAAAGCTGGAGACATGGGTGGAGAAATGGCAGATGGAGTTTAATTCAGACAAATGTGAGCTGATACATCTTGAAAGCTCTGATGCAGTAGGGAAGTGTACAGTAAATGGCAGAACCCTTAGTACTATCAACATAGAGAGGAATCCAGATGTCCATGTCCTCAGTTTCCTGAAATTGGTAACACAAGTGGATAAGGTGGTCAAGAAGGTATATGGCATGTTTGCCTTCATCGTTAGATGTACAGAGTATAAAAATTGGCAAGTCATGATGCAGCTATATCGAACTTTAGTTGGGCCACATTTGGAATATTGCATTCAGTTCTGGTTGACACACTTACGGAAAGATATAGAAGCTTTTGAGAGGGTACAGAAACAGTTTACCAAGATGTTTCCTTGGTTGGAGGGTATTAGCTATGAGAAGAGATTGGTTTGTTTTCGCTTAAACATTGAAGGATGAGGGGCAACCTGATATTCATTTATAAAATTTTGAGAGGCATGAATAGGATAGTCAAGAGTTTTATTCCCAGGGTAGTAATGTCAATCACTAGGGACATAGGTTTAAGATAAAAAAGAGATAAGGTTAAAGGAGAAGTGAGAGGTAAGTTTTTTTAGCAGAGGATGGATTTCAAAGTTCTGAAACTCTCTCCCTAATGGCACTTCAGGTGTCCTTACAGCTCATGGATTGCAGCGGTTCAAGAAGGTAGTTCATCATCATCATCTCACGAACAATTAGAAATGGACAGTAAATGCTGGCCTACTCTGCGACACCTTATCCCAGAAAGAATTTTAATAAGTAAAAGTTCTCTTGCTGAGTGCACAAGGTAAGCAAGCACACGGACAGCAGCTCACTGAGCCAGTAGATTTTGGAAATTTACAGGCTGCTGTGGTGGCAGTGTGCTTGATCTGGGTTCAAGTCCCAGTACCCCTGTCTGATCAGGTTGATGAATTGAATTTAATTTGTTGAGTGAGGTAATTTCAAGGATTTACCTCTGTCTAAAATATTGTCTACTTTAGTTTTTATCTACACTTTGCATTTAACTTAATTTTCATCGTAGTCAGGGATATTTGGATCAGGCAACTGCAGTTGGTTAGCAAAGCGGCTATTCAAATTGGTTTCTCCAGTTAACACTGCTGGTTCATCTGTGTAGAGTTTCAGTTCAAATAAATACTAGTCGTCTTTCTAAGCATGCAAAGTGCACAAAGTGCTCGAAACAGCTTGAGAGTATAGGAATTTTCTAGCCTGTTTTGCATATAGAATTTAACTGTTAAATTAAGTTTCTTTCTTAAACAAGAAAATCTATATGAAAGGCATGTATGATTCATAGCTAACTAAGGATACACTTCAATTGAAAGCTAATGGACACAATGCAGTGAAAATTTGTGGCAGGTCAGAAAATTGGACAAATGTTTAGAAAAGAATGATTAAAAAATACATAAGCAGGGAAATATTAGTTTATAAGAGAAAGTTGGTTGGAAATATAACAACTGACGGTAAGAGTTTTTACTTGAAGAGGGAAAGAGTAACTGAAGTGAGTGTCACTTCATAGAGCATTAAAGCGCAGTACAGGCCCTTCGGCCCTCAATGTCATGCCAACAAAACGTAGTGTCCCGTGTGAGGGTCAAACTCACAACCTTCAGGTTACGCGACTGACACACTGCCTATTGCACTAATGAGCTTCCTTAATAATGGAAATATGGACATGGCAGAATTGTTAAGCAGGTAATTTGTGTCTGTTTTACTGTTTAAAGCATAAAAGCAACCAATAAATACTTGAAAATCAGGTGATCAAAGAGCTGGAGGGACTTAAAATGATCATAATCGCGAGAGAAAGAATACTGGGAAAGTTATCAGAACTAAAGGCTGGCATTCCCCAATACTGATGGAGGAAAGTAGGCCTTCTGCTGTTTTTCAACCTTTTCCTGCATCTTAGTATTACTATCTAATTCTTCCATTGTGTTTTTTTGCTTTATATTTGTGAATGGAGTTCGTGGGTATAGGTGGTGAAAACTTCTCAGTCTGCTCAGCTGGTTAAACTTCAATCAAATAGTGGCAACAAGTGACTGATTACTCCATTTTCCAAAGGTTTCCAAGGTCCTTCCACCATATTAAGGGGAGACAAGCTAAACTCCATGTGGAAATGCATTCATAGATGTCTGTTTCTTGCTCCATCTTTCTTCTGCTATTTATAAACAAAGTTCATACAACTGTAAAATCCCTACAAGTGTGGAAGCAGGCCATTTGACCCATTGAGTGGAAACCAATCCTCTGAAGACCATCCCATCCAGATCCACATTCCTATCCTATCCCTGTAACCCTACATTTCCCACAGCTAATTTACCTAGCTTGCACATCCTTGGACACTATGAACAATTTAGCAAAGTCAGTCCATCGAACCTGCACATCTTTGGACTGTGGGTGAAAACAAGAGCACATGCAGGAAACCCATGCCGACACAGGGAAAATGTGCAATGTCCACATAAGCCAGTCGCTGGAGGGTGGAATCGTAACTTGGTGCTGTGAGGTAACAGTGCTACTCACTGAGCCATCATGTTGCCCCTTGTTTATGTGGCTTTTTGCCTTTAAGTCTTCAGTCTGACAGTCAAGACAGAAATGTTTGGGGGTTTAGAGTCATAGAGATGTACAGCATGGAAACAGACCCTTCGGTCCAACCCATCCATGCCGACCAGATATCCCAACCCAATCTAGTCCCACCTGCCAGCACCCGGCCCATATACCTCCAAACCCTTCCTATTCATATCCCATCCAAATGCCTCTTGAATGTTGCCATTATACCACCACTTCCTCTAGCAACTCATTCCAAACACGTACCACCCTCTGTGTGAAAAAGTTGCCCCATAGGTCTGTTTTCTATCTTTCCCCTCTCACCCTAGACTTAAGCCCTCTAGTTCTGGACACCTCCACCCCAGGGAAAAGACTTTACCTATTTACCCTATCCATGCCCCACCATAATTTTGTAAACCTCTATAAGGTCACCTCTCAGCCCCCGACGCTCCAGGAAAAACAGCCACAGCCTGTTCAGCCTTCCCCTATATCTCAAATCCTCCAACCCTGGCAACATAGTTGTAAATCTTTTCTGAACCCTTTCAACTTTCACAACATCTTTCCGATAGGAAGGAGACCAGAGTTGCATGCAATATTTCAACAGTGGCCTAACCAATGTCCTGTACAGCTGCAACATGACTTCCCAACACCTGTACTCAATACTCTGACCAATAAAAGAAAGCATATCAAATGCCTTCTTCACTATCATATCTACCTGCGACTCCACTTTCAAGGAGCTATGAACCTGCACTCCAAGGTCTCTTTGTTCAGCAACACTCCCTAGGACCTTACCATTAAGTGTATAAGTCCTGCTAAGACTTGCTTTCCCAAAATGCAGCACCTCGCATTTATCTGAATTAAACTCCATCTGCCACTTCTCAGCCCATTGGCCCATCTGGTCCAGATCCTGTTGTAATCTGAGGTAACCCTCTTCGCTATCCACTTCACCTCCAATTTTGGTGTCATCTGCAAACTTACTAACTGTACCTCTTATGCTCGCATCCAAATCATTTATGTAAATGACAAAAAGTAGAGGAGCACCAATCCTTGTGGCACTCCACTGGTCACAGGCCTCCAGTTTGAAAAACAACATAACATTTAATAAGCCTGTTTGGCTGGTTTATTAATGTTATCGGTCATGTCATACTGTAAGAATTCAATTCCCACACCAGCTGAGGTTACCAGAAAGATCCTCCTCCTCAGTCTCTCCACTAATCAGAGGGGTAAGTTTAAACTACCACCAGTTATCTCTCTTTCATGAAAAATCACTAAATAGCCCAGAATCAGTTCATTCTTTATGACATGTTAAAATAAACTGAAGAAGAGACACAATAGCCTACATGACTGAAAAAGTGATAAAAAGTACTATGTCTTGATAGACGTTGAGATGATGAGGAATTTCTTCAGCCAGAGGGAGGTTAATCTATGGAACTCATAACCACAGAAGGCTGTGGAGGCCAATTCATTGACTGTATTTAAGACAGAGATAGATTTTTGATTGGTAAGTGAATTAAGGGTTAAGGGGAGAAGGCAGGTGAATTGGGTTGAAAAACATATCAGCTATGATTGAATGACAGAGTAGATTTGATGGGCTGAATGGCCTAATTCTGCAGCTATAGCTTATGGTCTTATGGCGTGTGCCTGATATTGGCTGTGTCAAGCCATATGGTATCATTCTAATATATCAAAATAATAACAGTAATACAAAGTCTGCATCAATTGAGGTGAAGTTGCTTTGGTGCTTAGTGGCATTAAAACCTTTCAATATAATTTAAATAATGTTGATCCTGCCTCACGCATGTCCTGTGTGGTGTAACTTGTTTACGTTACTCTGTCCAAGTATTTTCCACTCTGTCCAAGTATTTTTTTTCACCTTGTGATCTGAATATCCTTGATTGCAATGATCAGCCTGTACTGCTCGTAAACAAAGCTTTCCACTGTACTTAGGTACACGTGACAATAAATCAAATCAATGTCATCAATGTCAATCAAATCTTCAATAAATTTTATTTGCGAGCTTGGATTATACAGGATTTTCTGCACTTGATAAACGAATTATGCTCCTCTTCGTTTATATTCATCTTTCGATATACTGTTAAAAGCTCAACACAGTGTAGGGCACTGAAAACATTGCAACTGCACTGTATTTCAAACTGAATATAGTGTGTGTTTTACACAGCATGCTGAATGTTGCATATTAGCAATAACAATCATTCACTTTGGGTTAAAAACACAATCCATTTTAGCACCATCAAAAATAAACAAGCATCACCAAGTTTAAATGTCTTTACAGTTTGACACTTTTGTTCATGTTTGATATTGTTGGTAGCTGTCTGGTTATCTGTGCCTAAAAATGTATCACCCGTCTTGACCATCGTCTTGACCACATATAGTTGAGCACTTCTGAGTTATGATTTGGAGATGCCGGTGTTGGACTGGGGGGTATACAAAGTTAAAAATCACACAACACAAGGTTATAGTCCAACAGGTTTAATTGGAAGCGCACTAGCGTTTGGAGCGACGCTCCTTCATCAGGTGATTGTGGAGGGCTCAATCGTAACACAGAATTTATAGAAAAGATTTGCAGTGTGATGTAACTGAAATTATACATTGAAAAATTGTACTTTGCACAAAAACTGCATACATTCATGTAGAACTCTGAACTCAAAAACTGCACGAATTTATGTAAAACTCTATTATCTCACTTTTTAGATTAGAATCAATCTAAACATCAGGTCATAGACAGAGAACACAGGGGGCTAACACCTTCAACATATTGTCTAGCTATCACCATTGTTAACAGCTAACCCGAGAATGCAATTTTTAAAAAAAGGGTTTTGTGATTTACACATGAAAGAAGAGAAACTATCACTGTATTCTAACAGATGAAAGGCTTAACTGACAATCAATTTTTCAATGTATAATTTCAGTTACATCACACTGCAAATTTTTGCTGTAAATTCTGTGTTACGATCGAGCCCTCCACAATCACCTGATGAAGGAGCGTCGCTCCGAAAGCTAGTGTACTTCCAATTAAACCTGTTGGACTATAACCTGGTGTTGTCTGATTTTTAACTTCTGAGTTAGGCATTTTCATCTGCTGGGAGGGGTCTGACAGAGACCAAAGTGAGGGGAGGATTATAATTATGTGGAATCACATTTTCTGTATATTTTTGGGTATGTTCAAATATTCTTGATATCTAATAGTCTTGCTAAAGAATTTTACATTTGTATCAGCATCATTTAATATACTTGACGTTTTGTGGTCTGGATCAGTGCAACCAAAGGACATATTGGACTATTAAAGTTATTTCTGTTTATAAAGCTGTTAACCACCACAAAATTCCTATATTCATTTCAGTGGCTAGGATGTTGCTACTAAGTTTGGCAGAGGGATAAAAAAGCACTAAGAACAGACTAGAAGGTTGTGTTAGGTAACTACCAGTAACACAAGAGCATGGTGTAAATAGCTAGCACCCACCTCTGTAATAATAACTTCTCCACAAGATAAGAATGCATGGAGGTGCGCAAATGTACTAGCATAGATAAAGGACTGGTTAACCAATAGAAAGCAGAGTTTGGATAAATTGGTATTTCTATGGTTGCGATCAGTGATAAGCTGGGTGTCGCAGGATGCAGTGTTGGGTCTACAACTGTTCATGATACATATACATGATTTGGAAGAGGAGACCGAGTGTCACATATCCAAATTTGCTGATGGCTCTAAATTGAGTGGAAAAGCAAACTGGGCAGAGGATGTGAAGAGTCTGCAGAGAGATTTAGACAGTTTAAGTGAGTGGGCAAGGGTCTGGCAGATGGAGTACAATGTTGGTAAATGTGAGGTTGTCCACTTTGGAAGTAAAAGTAGTAGGTCAGAGTATTATTTAAATGGCGAAAGATTGAGTATTATTTAAATGGCGAAAGATTAGAGCATGCTGTTGTGCAGTGGGACTTAGGAGTGCCCGTACATGAATCACTAAAAGTTGATTTGCAGGAAGGCAAACAGAATATTGCTAGAGGGATGGAATTTAAGAGCACAGAGGTTCTGCTGCAATTGCACAAGATGTTGATGAGGTCACTCCTGGAGTACTGAGCGTAGTTCTGGTCTCCTTACTTGAGGAAGTATATACTGGCTTTGGAGACAGTGCAGAGGAGGTTCACCAGGTTGATTCTGGAGACAAGGGAGTTATCCTATGAGGAGAGGTTGAGCCGCCTGGGACTGAACTCACTAGAATTTAGAAGGATGAGACGGAATCTTATAGAAAGATAAAAAATTATGAAAGGGATAGATAAGATAGAGACGAACAAGTTGTTTCCGCTGGTGGGTGAGACCAGAACTAGGGGGCATGGCATCAAAATTAGGGAGAGTAGATATAGTACATAGATAAGGAGGAATTGCTTTTCCCAGACAGTAATGAATCCATGGAATTCTCTGCCCAAGAAAGCTATATGGGCAGCTTCATTAAATATATTCAAGGCACAGTTGGATGGGTTTTTGCACTGTTGGGGAATGAACACTTATGGGGATAATGCAGGGAGGGGGAGCTAGGACAATGAATAGATCAGCCATGATCTTAAGGTATGGCAGAACAGGCTCAATGGGCCAAATGGTCAACTCTTGCTTCAATTACTATGATATTGTGATAAAGAAACGAGGCAACCAATTAATGTTTTTTTCAAAATGTTAAAGCTTGCCCGAATAACGGCTCTAATTCAACGTGCATAGCAGATGATACATTTAACCCATCAGGCTTATCAACGTTTCAGGCATTCAAAGGGTATTGCATGATTGTTTGATTAGAATTGATGAGCAATGGTATGGAGATAATGCAGGAGATTGGTAATTAGCATTGATGCCCATTTGAACAGCCAGTATAGACACAATGTGCTGAATGGCCCCTTTCTGCGCTGTAATTTTGTGATTCAGTGAAATTTATCAGATAATAGAGAAGTGGTAGATGTAGTGTTTAAAAAATGTATTTAATTTAAAATATACTAAACTTACAAACCAACACCGTTCCTGCATTATAAGCACAGAAATACACATTGATGAGGGACCTGGTGATAATGTCACTGGGTTCGTAGTCCAGAGAGATAGGCTAATGCTCTGAAAACATGGGTTCAAATCCCATCAAATCATAAATTGGAGTTGAAAGTTAATCTCAGTAGTAGTGACCATGAAACTGTTGGAATTGTCTTCGGGAAGACAGCCAATTAATCAATTACCCCTTCCACCCAGATTACCATCTCTTCCAACCTCTTCTATAAGGTAGAAGATACAAAAGATTAAACACAGGTACCAACAGACTCAAGGACAGCTTCTTTCCCCACTGTTATCAGAATGGATCTCTTAAATTTTAAATTTAAATGTTGATCTCACTCTTTGTGAATCTTCTCTGCAACTGTAACATTGTATTCCTTGCTCTGTTCTATTACCCTAATGGACTTTGTATGGTATGACCTGCCTGTGTTGCACACTAAACAAAATTTTTCACTGTACCTGGGTACAGATGACAATAATAAATTAAATCAAAAAAATTAAAAGAAGAACCCAACTGGATCCTTCATGTTCCTTTGGGAAAGTAATCTGTCGTTCTTACCTGGACTGGTCTACATGTAACTCCAGTCTCTAGTTGACACTTAATTGTCCGCTGTAAGGGCCAAACAAGCCATTCAATTTAAGGATAATTAGGGGCGTGCAGCAAATGCTGGTATTGATAAAGGCACCTGCATCCCATGAAAGAATTTTTAAAAAATTCATGAGTACTTCATTGAGGACCTGTGCCAGAAACGTTGATAAGTCTAATGGGTTAAATGTATCATCTGCCTATATAAGATGAATTTTATCCAGGTTTTGTGCCCTGCAGACTAGAGATGTTAATTGCAAGCTTTAACTTGTTAAGAATGTAGCGTTAGATACAAATTTTATCCTCAGTCTTACTGTTTCTCCATGAAGTTTTCAATATACAGTACCTGCATCCATCATAGATCATAGCTTCCCTTCCCCAACCAAGTACTGGCTTCACTAGAATTTCAGCATTGATTAAAAAAAAAATCTCTTGGCTCTGCATGCCCCTTGGGAAGTAAGTCAAATAGCTAACCAGTGATAATCCCCTGTTATTCCAAGTCGAAGAGTACTAAGATCACACCATCACTAACCTCCAAATGATAAAGTTCTGAAGAAGGGTCTCTGGAGCCGAAACATTAACTCTGCTTCCTCTCCACAAATTTTTTTAAAATTAATTTGTGGGACTTGGCTGTCGCTGGTTGGCCAGCATTGATAGCCCATCCCTATTTGCCATTAAAAGGTATTGGTGAGCTGCCTTCTTGAATTGCTGCAGTCCGCTTGCTGTGGTTGACACACAATACCAGTAGGGAGGGAATTCCAGGATTTTGACCCAACAACTGTGAAGGAACGGCGGTATATTTCCAAGTCAGGGTGATGAGTGGCTTGGAGGGGAACTTGCAGGTGGTAGTGTTTCCAAGTACCTGCTACCTTTGTCCTTCTAGATGGAAGTGGTCGTGGGTTTGGAAGGTGAGGTCTAAGGATCTTTGGTGAATTTCTGCAGCGCATCTTGTAGATAATACACACTGGTGCTCCTGAGCGCCAGTGGTTGAGGGATTGAATGTTTGTAGATATGGTACCAATCAAGCAGGTTACTTTGTCCTGGTTGGTGTCAAGCTTCTTGAGTGTTGTTGGAGCTACACCCATCCATGCAGGTGGGGAGTATTCCATCACAGTCCTGTGATAGATGGTGTATAGACTTTGGGGTGTAAGGAGGTGAGTTACTTGCCACAGTATTCCCTAGTCTCTGACCTGCTCTTATAGCCACTGTGTTTCTGTGGTGAGTCCAGTTGAGTTTCTGGTCAATGGTAACCTCAAGGATGTTGACAGTGGGGGAATTCAGTGATGGTAATACTGTCAAATGTCAAAGGGCAGTGGTTAGAGTATCTGATATTGATGATGGTCATTGTCAGGCATTTGTGTGGTGCAAATGTTCCTTGTCACTTGTCGGACCAAGCCTGGATATTGTCCATATCTTGTTTCATTTGAATATGGACTGCTTCAGTATCTGAAGTCGTGAATGGTATTGAACACTGTGCAATCACTGGTGAACATCCCCACACAATGTTACCAGACCTGCTGAGATTTTCTTCTTGTTATTGATAAAATTGTTTGGTCAACTTAGTGGTAGCAGAATCAAAAGGTTAGTCATCTCTGACTCCCAGTATTATCAAATTAATTGCTTTGTAGTGCAAGGTAAAGTATGAGAAAAAACTGATTGACGGAATGCCAGGGAATCATTTTTGTGCATTGCTTTCCAGCTGTCTTTTCCAGGGAAGTGCTGCCATCTGGTACTTAGTTTTTGTATTGGCATTGTATTTAATAAAAATGCTGTCCATCTTTTGGGAGGGAAATGGGATTTTTCAGATTGGTTCAGATATCTTCAAGGTGTCAGTGTGAGTGAAGCTTCCACAGGGCTTGTTGTTCTGCCTGATACTAATTGATATTTTGACCATAATTGATACAAAAGAACTGAGTGTGGTAAAGCAGCAATCCACAAGCTGACTTGTACATTATTGATACAATGGAGATGATGGTGGTAGGGTCTTCAGCTTCTTCCCAGTAAATGTCAGGTTCAGTGAAACACAGAATGTTTTGTAATAAATGATAATTGCACTTGAAGTCAACAGCAAACATCAAATATTCAGAAAGAACTGTGGATACTGGAAATCAGAAACAAAAACAGAAATTGCTGCAAAAACTCATCAAGTCTGGCAGCATCTGTGGAGAAAAATCAGTTAACATTTTGGGTTCAGTGACCATTCCTCAGAACTGATCAAAT
This sequence comes from Hemiscyllium ocellatum, assembly GCF_020745735.1. Lineage (NCBI taxonomy): Eukaryota > Metazoa > Chordata > Chondrichthyes > Orectolobiformes > Hemiscylliidae > Hemiscyllium > Hemiscyllium ocellatum. The sequence goes on from NC_083414.1 coordinate 16,625,847, forward strand.
AATCCATAGTCATAACTCCACTTCTTCCGTTCAGAATTGTTTGAGGTTTGCCTTCTTTATCCAGTGTCCCCTTCATCCTTTCCAGAGATGAGAGTGGAAGCTGCTTCTCCATTTTCCCACAGGTCAGCCCCACAGGACCACTACAGATTCTAATTGACACTTAGTCCTGATACAATAGGCTGGATTTTACGTCCCACCTCATCTTGTGCATGCCTTTGGGGTGGGAATGTAAAACACCTAAGGTGGTTAACCATCACAGACATCCCTAATTTAGTCTTTGTGAAACAAAGGGCAGGCTATTTGAAGAGGCGCCAAAGAGCGTTTGGTGGTTGGTGCCAAAATTGGTAGCCCATCTGCCATTGTAATCCAATCAATTGACAATTGAAGTTGCTAACAAACCACTTGACTCTGATAACTTGCTGCCAATACCAGAATACAATTGGCAAGCACAGGCAGCAGGAGGCAGAAAGCTGACTTTTACCAGGATGTTACCAGGACTGAGTTACAGGGAGAGGCTGAATGGACTGGATCTATTTTTCCTGATTGCCGTGGGTTAAGGGGTGACCTAATAGAGGTTATAAAATTATGATGGGCATGAATAAGGGTTACAGTCATCAAACCACACTTTTCTGGTAGATGGATGATCAGCAGTATAACAAAGGTTACCTGGAGCCCATTATGTTTTCATGGTGACCTACATGGATATTGGTTTAGATTAGATTCCCTACTGTGTGGAAACAGGCCCTTCAGCCCAGCAAGTCCACACTGACCTGCAAAGAGTAACCCACCCAGACCCATTTCCCTCTGACTAATGCACCAAATTTAGCATGGCCAATTCACCTGACCTGTACATCTTTGGACCATGGGAGGAAACCAGAGCAAACCCACACAGACACAGGGAGAATGTGCAAACTCCGCACAAAAGTCGCCCAAGGCTGGAATCAAACCTGGGTCCTTGGCGCTGTGAGGCAGCAGTGCTAACCACTGTGCCACCCTAAGCTTCCTTCTGGGGTTGGGAGGAGCATCTGCCTCTAAACATCAAGCTGAGGTGTAAAATTGTTTCAACGCATGCTTCTTATGTGTGAAAATTCATTGCATAAGGCACACATTTCTGTTAAAATAAGTTTATAATTCCATTTTGAGATGTCACAGTGCCGCTGGCCCATGGCTCAATTGACTTTACAGTGATCAACAGACTGGCGAACAATGGAAATTGCTTCATTCATCCTGTTATGAAAAAAGAAACTTCAGAATGCAATCAGCTTTTAATATTTGGCTTGCAGAAGGATTATCAGGTAAAATACACCAAGCTTCCTTTTCTGAGTGACTCTGAATGATTGCTACTGGAGTACCTAAAGTACCCTTTGGGAATATGGCAGGATTGAGGCCTACACTGGCTTAAACTCCTCTCTAGATCTTCCTGTTCACCACTGAAGTTTTACTTGTTTGAGTGTTGTTTCCCATTCCCTAATTTCCCTTGGGAATGCGCTGGTGCTCTACCTTCACCAATCCCTGCAATCCATGTGCTATATGTACACCCATACTCACAGCCTTTAGGAAGGAAGATCCAGAATTTTGAACAAGCCCAGTTATTGGGGAGAGATGGGGGAAGGGGGCAGAGGGTGTTGGTTAGCTCAATCAGCTGGATGATAGGTCTGCAATGCATAGTGGCACCAGCCTTACAGGTTCAATCCCTGTACTACCTGAGGTTGCCATAAACGTCCCACATCCTTAACCACACCATATTGTCTGAGACACTGTGACTCTTGGGTTAAACTCACCACCCATGGTCTCAGTAATGAGACAGCAGCCTATGAACCTCTGACACCTTTCACTTTTAACATTGGGTGGGCTAGGAATCCTCATTCAACCTGATCTAGTGGGCTGTCTATTTGGGTGAACAAAGTTAGAATTCCTATACCTCCGATTGGTCACAAACCCAGCAGCAGGAATTTTCCAGCCCATTGAAGGTATTGGGTTTGGCAGGATCACCTTTAGAAAACTATGTTTCTCTGCCTTTGGCTGCTTTTCCAGAGAGGCTGTGTGCCTGGAAGCAATAGGAAATCAATTAAATCCATTACGGCACCAACAAGCTGATGTGTTCCGAGCACAGTGACAGGAGACACGCAGGACTCCTGCTGCATCTGCGGCTCAGTTTCTCATAAGAGGCACCTGGAGCCTCAAGGAATGGATATCCTAAATTGAGAATATGGGTTACATTCAGCCCATCTGCATGCAAATGCTGTTCCTTGCAGGCAGATCCACTTGATGTTCTGGCTATTAGGATTGCTCTGTTCATTCCAGCATTAGCCAAATGCCCCCAGCTTGTGGTATCCTGTACCTCTCCCTTCTTGTTGATACTGCCTGACAATCTCAGTGCCCACCAATCTCAGTGCCCACCAATTTCAGTGCCAATTGAATCTCCTCCTGTGTACAGTTGAACAGCATTCCCAAAGTCACTTCCAGGAAGATCACACTAGATGTGCCACAAATCTGTTCTTTGGGTTCCTGACTCAGAATTCAATCCAAAGCTGCGATCAGCATGGCAATGGCAAAATTCTGCCGGGAATCTCACAAATTGGTTGGCGCGTTTTCATAGTGTAAGATCTTGTCTTAAGGTTTTCCTAGTGAAGAAGTTAGGATCTGTACTGTGAGGGGCAAAGTATTCTTCAAGCAAGTAGGAGGAAGGAATTGGTGGGTTCCAGGATAATTCCTAACAACTGGCTAAAGTGCGTTGTTGGCAGAGATGAGATAGATCTCCGTTCTACCATCAGGCAAACATTTTAGAAAATACAAGAAAGAGAATACGTAAATTCTATATGCACGTAAGACTATCTTGATAGTTGTACTGCTCACCATAGAGTAATTAACGTTGTTGATATTAAAGCAAATTGTAATACTACTGTTACAATATTGAATTAAACATTCAACCAACTAATTGGAAAAGATCCTAGTTTAGAATGTCAGGCACAGACCATTACTTCGGAAGAGCAGCTATTGAGCAGATTATTGCTGCATCACATCCGCTTATAGGTTGACCCAGTTTCCTAGACTCACAGACGTGAGAACTCAGACCAGTGACGTGTCTGATATTGTAGTTGAAGCAGAGATAAGTTGAGGGTGCATGAGACATTGGCACTAGTTAGGCTTAGGATTCGCTGGAGCAAATGAAACAAGAATTAAGAATTCATTTCAAGAAGAAAAGAATTACACAATGCACTACATCTCATGTTCATCAGAATTATAATGCTTTTCAACTTTTGCAAATAACACGTTGTATGAACGATGCAGGGTGGGCTGAAATCTGACGGCAGAAGAAATGGAGTGTGTGTAACCGCCTTGGTATCTGAATATACTGTTCTGAGATTTTACAGTGAATTCCTGTTCGAAGTTTAGCTTTTTTTGTTACAGTTATGGAAGAATGATCATGTATGTTGCAAATTTGGTGGAAGTTGACTCTTCTGCAGTCCCAGTTTAGGGGAATCCTTCCCTGTGTCCCCAAAACCCATCTCTCCTTCAGTCCAACATTAACTCCCCAGCTTGATCCACCATTTCTTTCTATGTTGAGGTACACTCATTTTCAGCTCATACATAGGATTTTGCTCCGTTTCTTCTCTTCCATTTAGTGCTTTTTATGTCCCACATAGTTTTAGTATGAAGCTGATCCACAGCTGATTAACTTTTAATAGTAAAGAGAATGAAACTTTTGGACAATTTTACAAACTCATTTTAAAGTAGTGTCAAGTCCCTCAGTCTTGTGTAACGTAACTGGGAATACATACAGTTACATAAAGCACAATCAGAATGTTTGATCTCAATTGTGCTGTTTGCATCTTATGCAAAGCATAAATATTGCCCAAATTGTTGACCGTTTCAGATAAAATCTTTTTGTTAACTCTTTAGGCTCCTCACTTGACAGGGACTGGATACAGATCTAATAATCTGACTGAATAGTTACAATTCACAAGTATCCCTTTATTAATAAGTATCCATTTGAGTGATGCAGTGCACTGGAGTGTTGACCAACAGCCACCATCATCAGTATCAAGACCATCTTCCTGCAACGATAATTGTCTTAGGGACACCATATTGGCTAAAGAACAGCAATCACATGCATGTGTTGTATGGAGAGCTGACCACTGGCTATTGAAACATGCAAATATTTGAAGGACTCACTGAATACGTTCCGCTCTGTTTTCCACATTAACTATCGAAAGTGGGAAGCCCAAGCTGTAGATTGTGATGCCTGGAGATGGTCCATCATGTTAGCTGCAGACATCTCTGAGACTGAACAAAGAACCAACATGAGAGAGAAAAGAAAGAATCCAATTGTCCAGCAATGACCATGCCTTCACTTGTGCCCTGTTTGGTAGATGCTTCCAGTTACAGAGAGCTCCTGGAATCCCTATAGTGTGGAAGCAGGCCATTTGACCCATCAAGTTCACACCTGTCCCTCCAAAGAGCACCCCACCCTATCCCTGTAACCCTGCATTTTCCATGGCTATTCCACCTAGCCTTCACATCCTTGGAAACTATGGGCAATTTAGCATGGCCAATCCACCTAACCTGCACATCTTTGGACTGTTGGGAAGACATGGGAAGAATGTGCAAACTCCACACAGACCATCACCCGAGGCTGGAATCAAACCTGGGTCCTTGGCACTGTGAGGCAGCAGTGCTAACCACTGAGTCACCAGACTAGCTGCTGACGGGCTTGTATTCAATGAGTACAGCCTTCCCAAAATGTCCATCATTGGAGAAAAGCCAGGAGAGAGGACACTGATGTGTGTGTGTGTGTGTGTGTGTGTGTGTGTGTGTGTGTGCGCGTGCATGTGTGTGTGTGTGTGTGTGTGTGTGTGTGTTCAAACAATTGCCCTTGTGGTGTGGATGTCACTGCCAAGGCTAGCAGTTTTTCCCCACTCTTAGTGATTTTTAAAAAAATAACTTGCTGGATCATTTCAGAGCATAGTTATATTATGTTACATTACAGTTATGAATCAGCTAAGTTAGTGTGAGGCTGAAGTCACATATAAACTAGACCTATCCAAATTGAAATTTCTCATCCCTGTACCATCATCTGCATGCCCATTCACATCCCATGTTATGATTCACTGGGGTAATGCACCATACATCAGGTCTCACTGTTCCTGGCATCATACCAAATGTTAAAGTTCTTTTCTAAGGTATGCACAGAACCACAATTTACCTGACTTTCAGACCAAGGTTGATAGAAAGCACAGACTAGTTTTCTGTACTAGACAAGAATTATTATTTAATATAAGCAATTTGCGTACAGCTACAGGTAAACAGATATAAACCATTGACATATAACACAATTAATGAAAATTCTAATCCCCTTGTGAACTCCCTGTTACATGTAGATACACACACGCACAAATATAGACAAATAGTGAAAATCGATTATTGGCAGAGATACAGAATAGCTGGAAAGTCAGCTCAATTGTCTTTGTTTCCCAGTTCTGATGTTGAGGCGATCCTGTTCAGCTAGCCAGGCACTTGATGTTCAGTCTTTCTCTAGAAGTTTGCACTGGTTTGTAATGCACTCAGAAAATTTATCAATGCAAATGTTACAGCCCGTAGCAACTGCTGCAGGAAAGGTAACTGATTTTCTTCAAGTTTAATCCGAGTTCTTTACTGCGGAGAACAGGCAGCTTCTGCTTGATAGAACAACAGCATTCCCCTCTCTCTGGCTGAGTTTCTATAACTTGTCACAAATTAAAAACAGAAATTGCTGGAAAAGCTTAGCAGATTTGGCAGCATCCATGGAGAGAAATCAGAGTTAATGTTTCAGGTCCAGAGATCCTTCTTCAGAACTGATGGTAGCTAGGAAAAAGTTTTTTAAATGCAGAAAGTAGAGGGTAAAGAGTAGATGATAAGTGGAGATAGAACCCAAAGACTGAGAAAAATAGTTGGATAGATAAAGGAGTGGATAACAGTCAGCCTTGGAGAATGGATAGGTACTAATTGGAATTATTAATGCCTAACCATGGGTGGCATGTAATAGCAGACCATGTGGTAACAAGATCTGGATTGTGGGGGTTGGGAAAATGACATGGTAGAAAGTGCCGTAAGCCCTAAAACTGTTGAACTCAATACAGCAGGCTGTCGAGTTCCCAAGTGGAAAATAATGTGTTGTTCTTCCAACTTGCACTGAGTTTTGCTGGAGCACTGCAGCAAGCCTGAGCCAGAGATGTTGGTCAGGAAACAGGGTGGTGTGTTGAAATGGCAAGCAACAGGAAGGTCAGGGTCTCTTTTGTGAATAGAATGTAGATATTCTGCAAAGCAGTCATCCAGTCTACTCTTCATTTCCCCAAGTAGAGGAGACCACATTGGGAGCGGAGAATGCAATAGACTAGATTGAGTGAAGTGCAGGTAAAGCACCTGGAATACTGAGGAGGGAGGAAGTAAACTGGCAGGTATTACACTTTCTGCAGTTGCGGGGAGGGTGTCCTCGGGGTGTTGGGGGTGTGGTGGCTGTGGGAGTGAAGGAGGAGTGGACCAGGCTGTCCTGGAGGGAATGGTCCATGCGGAAGGCGGACAAGGGAGTGGAAGGGAGGGTGTGTCCAGCATCCATCTGGAAGTGGCTGAAATGGTGGCTAATGATCCCCTGGATTTGGATGCTGGTGGGATGGTATGTAAGGACAAAGGGGATCTTATTGCTGCTGTGGGATGAAGAGAGCGGGTGAGGGCTGAAATTCAGGTGATGGGTCAGATCGGCCAGGGGCCCTGTCAACAACGTTGCTGGAGAATCCTTGGTTGAGGAAGTAGGTGGACATTTTGGAGGCCCCCTTCTTGAAATTGGCCTCTTCAGAACAGATGCAATAGAAATAGATGAGCTTGGAGAATGGGAGTCTTTTTAGGAAGCTGGTTGTGAGGATGTATAGTCAAAGTAACTGTGGAAATCATTTGGTTTTTCGTGGATATTGGGTGGCCACTCTATCACCAGAAATGAAAACAGAAATGTCAAGGAAGAGCGGAACAGAGACAGAGCAGGTGAAGTTGAGAGCGGAGTGGAAACTTGAGGTGAAATTGATGAACTTTTCCAATTCCAGACGAGAGAGGGAAGCGGTACCAATGATATCATCCACATACAGGAGAAAGAGTTGTGGGTGGAGGCCAGAATAGGACTGGAACAAGGATTGTTCCACATACCCCACTCAGAGACAGGCAAAACTGGGGCCCATGTGGGTACCCATGGCCAACGCTCTAATCTGAAGAAGTGAGAGGAGTTAAAGGAGAAATTGTTCAGGGTGAGGATGAGCTCAGCCAGGCAGAGGAGGGTGGTGGTAGATGGGAATAGTTCAGATCTTTGTTCTAGGAAGGAGAGCCCTGAGACCATCCTGATGAGGGATGGACGTGTAAAGAGATTACAGATTTGTCTGCATTTGGCCCATATCCTTCTAAACCTTTCCTATTCATGTACCTGTCCAAATGTCTTTAAATGCTGTATTGTGCCGCCTCCGCCATTTCCTCTGGCAATTCATTCCACACCATGCCCTGTGTGAAAAGTTGCCCCTCAGGTTCCTTTTAAATCTTGCCCCTCTCACAATAAATCTATGCCCTGGGGAAAAGACCTTGACTGTTCACCTTATATATGCCCCTCATGATTTTACAAACCTCTATAGTGTCACCCCTCAGCCTCCGATACTGCAGGGAAAAACAGTCTCAACCAATTCAGCCTCCCTATAGCTCAAACCCTCCAGTCCCAGCAGTATTCTTGTAAATCTTAACCATACCCTCTCCAGTTTAATAACATCCTTCCTATAGCAGGGCAACCAGAATTGTATGGTGTACTTCAAATGTGGCCTTACCGATGTCTTATATTAGTCATATCTCCAGAAACATGAGCCCATGGTCTAAGTAAACATTTCAGTGTAGTAATGGTATAGCAGAGATTCTGACTGTCAGTTGAGACATTAAACTGAGAGATACTACCTGACATCACAGGTGGATGTAAATGGTACCATTTTAAAGGTCTGGGGAGTATCCCGCCATTGTCCTGGTCAGTTTTCATTCCTCAATTAACCTTTCTGAAGCAGATGATATGATAATGGTAGCGCTGCTCTGTGTGGGAGCTTGCTAAGATCATTTTGTCTGCTGTATTTCCTATTTTATAACAGTGACTTGACATCAGAAGTATTCCGTTGGCTGTAAGGCATCTTGTAGATAAATACAGTATTCTTCCTCTGCCATTTTAGTCACTACCCTGATGTACCTTTGCAGGTGTATAAAGAGTTATAGATTATGGAAATGGATCCTTCGGTCCAACCAGTCCATGCTGAAAATAAACCCAAACTAAACTTATCCCACCTGCCTGCTCCTACTCTATATACCCCAAACCTTTCCTCTTCATTTACTTATCCAAATATCATGTTAGCATTATAATCATGCCCACAACCGTCAATTCCTCAGGAAGTTCATTCTACACATGAACCATCCTCCGTATAAAAGATTTGCCTCTCATGTCTTTTCTCAATCATGCTTCTCTCAACTTAAAAATTTAACCCCTCGTCTTGAATTCCCCCATCCTAGGGAAAAGACATCTACTATTAATGTACCATTAACTCTATCTATATCCCTCATGATTTAATAAACTTCTATAAGGTCTCCTATACTCCGGTGAAGAAAGTTCCAGTAAAAAATGAGGTCTGCAGATGCTGGAGATCACAGCTGCAAATGTGTTGCTGGTCAAAGCACAGCAGGCCAGGCAGCATCTCAGGAATAGAGAATTCGACGTTTCGAGCGTAAGCCTGATGAAGGGCTTATGCTCGAAACGTCGAATTCTCTATTCCTGAGATGCTGCCTGGCCTGCTGTGCTTTGACCAGCAACACATTTGCAGCTGAAGAAAGTTCCAGCCTATCCAGGATTTCTTTATGTCAACCCTTCCATTCCCAGCATCATCCTGGTAACTCTCTTCTGAACCCTCTTCAGCTTTAGAATATGTTTCCTATGAGTAAAAAATGAGGTCTGCAGATGCTGGAGATCACAGCTGCAAATGTGTTGCTGGTCAAAGCACAGCAGGTTAGGCAGCATCTCAGGAATAGAGAATTCGACGTTTCAAGCATAAGCCCTTCATCAGGAATATGTTTCCTATAACTGGGAGACCAGAACTGGACACAGTACTCCAGAAGGGGCCTCACCAATGTACAACCCCAACATGACTTTCCAATTTCCATGCTCAAAGGACTGAGCAATGAAGTTTCAAAGTAACTAGTGCTGCTGTAATGGTGTGAGCTCATTTCTAATTGGGCCTGTAATTAGAAATTGGCATTGATTAATCATAAAGATTAAGAAGAAGAAAATTCTTTGTAAAAGGACAAAATCAGAAAATGCAAGAGAAACTCAGCGGGTCTGGCAGCATCTGTGCAGAGAGAAACAGAGTTAACGTTTCAAGTTTGATATGACTTTTGTTCAGAACTGAAAGGGTTCTTTTCATCCTGTGTTACAGGGTATAGAAACTTATGAATAGTACCTACTTTTGAAAAGTTACAGTACTAAAAGCAACTATTTTGTCCCATTTTAAATGCATGCATTGTTTTTACTGGAGCCTTAAAATCATTAGTAGTCATTCCCACCTCCCGACCTGTTCTGTTCATTACTGTGAATGCCATTCTTGTATGGTTTTGGTTTTAAATGGAGAAATCTCTGTGTGGAGGTCAACCTTTGCGCATGCTGTGTGAGAAAAACATGACATTTTCTGAATTGGTCAGGGAGCATTCATTTAGCCCACACACACTGTTGTCAACTTAGGGACTTTAGCGTTTCAGAAAATAACTCTCACCTTCATTCTCTCTATGTGTCCAGCTTAGAGATCTAACAGGTAATCAATTCACGACCTTAGTCAATGACATTACTGAATCAGTCATTGTGAGATGAGTAAGAACAATCTGTATGGCTACATTTGAATCAAAATGTGGCATTTGCGTATATAACTTTTGTTGGTATACTTTCAATTTGTTTCCTAAACCTCTGTACCTCTCAACCACTTTTTCATCCTTCAGTAATCTCCTGAAGGTTAGCCACTTTAGCTGTCTGATTGATTGCCTTCCCCAAGCAAAGTCCTACATTCCCCACGGTACCCAGCATTGCTGCTGTAAACTGGCGGGGGTGGGGGGTTGGGGGAGATGGTTGCTGTTTTGTGTTGAGGTGCTGTAAAACTGTCAAACTGTTTTTGTTGGCTGGCTGAGGCCAAAGAGCTAGCCTTGTGGGAAGTTGGTGGTACATTTTAGTGCAAACAAAACCGAATATGTGGTACATACCAATGTGGCTGGAAATCGGCACTGTGAGGCAAGTGTTATCGAGCAATAGGAGACACAGCAAATATATATTGGCATGTTTACTTGCTATTTAAGCCATCTATTGCATAAAGAGCAATTGCCAGTGATTCATAAGATGGCTTAGGAGGCCATTGTGTAACCTGGTGGGAGTGAGCGACTATTTTATTGTCTCTTTTTTTGCCTCTATTGGGTCGCATGTTAATAGAGAACCTGTAAGTGAGGCTTTGTGGTGAAGGGAAAGGGGAGAAAGAGCTGCAGCCAATCCAGCAAAGTTTCCAAAAACCGAAAGGCCTGTGGATGCTGTAAATCAGAAACAAAATCAGAAAATGCTTGAAAAGCTCAGCAGGTCTGGCAGCATCTGTGGGTCTGAGGAAGGGTCACTGGACCTGAAACATTAACTCTAATTTCTCTGCACAGATGCTGCCTGAACTGCTGAGCTTTTGGAGCAATTTTTGTTTTTGTAGCAAAGTTTCCAAGCTATTGCCAGCAGACAATCTTATCCCGCTAACTTAACCTATTTATCTTGCTCCTCTTGACTGACCTTGGGCAGTTAACATTGTTGAAAATGCTCACTAACTTATTATTGGGTTAAACCATTCCAAAGGAGGAAGATGTATGGGACAGGGGATTAGCTGTGCAAGTTAAGTCAGTCTTTCCTTTTTGAGGGAGGTGACAGCCCACTAGCATTATCACTAGATTATTAATCCAGAAGCACAGTTAATGTTCTGGGTACTGCGCATGGCAGATGTTGGAACTTGGATTCCATACCAAAAAGAACTTCTGGAATTGACAACCTGCTGATGACCATAAACCTATTGCCGTTTGCCAGAAAAACCCATTCAGTTCACTCATCTCCTTCAGGGAAGGAAATCTGCTATCCTTACTTGGTCTGGCCTATATGTGACCCCAGACCCACAGGAATGTGGTTGACACTCAATTGCCTCTGGAATTACCGAGCAAGCCATTCAGTTCAAGGGCAGCTAGGGTCAGGCAACAAGTGCTGGCAAGCGAGGGATGAGTTAGTTAAGATGAAAACAGCTACATGTTTCTTATGGCATGAGTCACATGCACAACCTAATCCACTTCTAAAATGTATCCCAATTGTTCACATAATTAATTGATCTTATAGAATCTCTACAATGCGGAAGCAGACCATCAAGTCCACACTAACCCCCTCCAAAGAACATCCCAGCCTGTCCCTGTAATCCTACATTTCCCATGCCGAATCCACCTAGCCTGCACATCCCTGGATGCTATGGGGCAATTTAGCATGGCCAATCCACCTAACCTGCACATCTTTGGACTGTGGGCGGAAGCCCACACTGACACAGGGAGGAAGTGCAAACTCCACATAGACAGTCACCCAAGGTTGGGATCGAACCTGGGTTCCTGGCACTGTGAGGCGGCTGTGCTAACCACAGAGCCACTGCACCACCTAGTTTGATTGGGTAAGTGGAGGCAACTACTTTCTCTGGTGTAGGAATCTAGAAGAAGGCGTACTTCCTTGAAATTAATGTAGGGGCTCTTCAGGGATATTGGCAGGAAGCACTTCTGCTCCCAAAGGAAAGTGGACATAGAGTCATAGAGATGTACAGCACGGAAACAGACCCTTCGGTCAAACTTGTCCATGCCAAGCATTATCCTATCCCTTTATAAACCCTTCCTATTCATATACCCATCCAGATGAATTTTAAATGTTGTAATTGTACCAGCCTCCACCACATCCTCTGGCAGCTCATTCCATACATGTATCACATGAAAACGTTGCCCCTTAGGTCCCTTTTATATCTTTCCCCTCTCCCCCTAAACCTACACCCCTAGTTCTGGACTCACCCAACCTCAGGAAAAAGACTTTGTCTATTTATCATATCCATGTCCCTCATGATTTTATAATCCTCTATGAGGTCATGCCTTAGCCTTCGACACTCCAGAGAAAACAGCCCAAGCCTGTTCAACTTCTCCCAATAACTCAAATCCTCCAACCCTGGCAACATCCTTGTAATTCTTTTCTGAAACCTTACAGGTTTCCAGTAGGAAGGAGACCAGAATTGCACGCAATATTCCAAAAGTGGCCTAACCAACGTCCTGTACAACCACAACATGACCTCCCAACTCCTGTACTCAATACTCTGAACAATAAAAGAAAGCATACCAAACACCTTCTTCACTATCCTATCTACCTGCGACTCTACCTTCAAGGAGCTATGAACCTGCACTCTAAAGTCTTTTTGTTCATGAACGCTCCTGAGGACCTTACCATTAAGTGTATAAATCCTGCTCAGATTTGCTTTCCCAAACCTCGCATTTATCTAAATTAAACTCCATCTGCCACTTCTCAGCCCATTGGCCCATCTGAACAAGCTCCCATTGTAATCTGAGGTAACCTTCTTTGCTGTGCACTACACTTCCAATTTTCATGTCATTTGCAAACTTACCAACTATACCTCCTATGTTCATAGCCAAGGCATTTACATAAATGATTAAAAGTAGTGGACCCAGCACCGATCCTTGTGGCACTCCACTGGTCACAGGTCTCCATCTGAAAAGCAACCTCCACTACCACCCTCTGTCTTCTATCTTTGAGCCAGTTCTGTATCCAAAGGGCTAGTTCTCCCTGTATTCCATGAGATCTAACCTTACTAATCAGTCTCCCATGGGGAACCTTGTCGAACGTCTTCTGAAGTCCATATAGATCACGTCCACTGCTGTGTCCTCATCAATCCTCTTTGTCACTTTTTCAAAAAACTCAATCAAGTTCGTGAGACATGATTTCCCATGCATGAAGCCATGTTGACTATCCCTAATTAGTCCTTGCCTTTCCAAATATACATAAATCCTGTCCCTCAGGATTCCCTCCAATAACTTGCCCACCACCAACATCAGGCTCACCAGTCTATAGTTCCCTGGCTTGTCCTTACCACCTTTCTTAAATAATGGTACCACGTTAGCCAACTGCCAGTCTTCATCAACATGTGACAATTGATGATACAAATATCTCAGCAAGAGGCCCAGCAATCACTTCCCTCACTTCCCACAGCATTGTAGGATACACCTGATCAGGTCCTGGGGATTTTTCCACCTTTATGCTTTTCAAGACATCCAGCATTTCTTCCTCTGTAATATGGACAATTTTCAAGATGTCACCATGTATTTCCCCACGTTCTATATCTTCCATGTCCTTCTCCACAGTAAACACTGATGCAAAATACTCATCTGGCATTCTCTTCCTCAGAAAGGCTTTGAGGCTAGGTCAGTTTTGAAAACACATGCTTGCTGAATTTTAAGGTAATAAAGAGATTTGTGACAGCGACTGATAGGAGTTGAGGTACAGATGAACCATTTGAATAGTGAAATAGATTGGAGAGGCAGAATGGCCTGTTACTCTGATCCTGTCTCTGACCCATGCTCCTGTATGCCTGACCACAGAGAGCACCGGATTCCGTGAGTCAAGTGAATGCTCTCAGTCAGACATAGTGTTGGAGACAAGCTTTGCAAAATTTCCTTACAAACCTCGAAACTACCCTTCAGCTATCAACTTTGCTTTCAAAAGTGATAGAGTGGAAACATTTGGAGTGGAAAAAAACCCACAAAGTTTGGTCGGGCATTAATCTGCAAATGTTTGGAAGCAGGGAAAGGTGTATGTTTTGATAAATCTAATCAGCAGGCATATGTTACAGCAATTTTATTTTCCCAGGAAGCAAAGTGAATGAGTAGAACAAGCCACAATATTGAATTCTCAAGACCATGTGCAATCCAGAACCTAACAGATAAAATAATGTGCAAAATTAATGGAAAGTGATGTTGATAGGCTGCTCAAGGCCAGGTTTGGGTCAAGGCTTTTGTTGACACGGATTGGAAAAATCTATTTTACATTTCACGTGCTCTGAAGGAGAAATGCAACAAACAGCTTCAGGCAGAGACTCATAAGCAAGCATCAGATGTGCTCAAAGCTGGTGTCACTTGGAATACTGGAGAAGAGGGGGAGGGTGGAAACGTCACTGCTCTGCTACTAACGTATTTCAGCCACACAGAAAGCTTATCTAGCTTTCCCTGAAATATAGTGATGTTATTCACCTCTATGCAGTCGCAAGTTCCACATTCCAATAATTAAATCTGCAGAAACAATGTTAGGCACAAATAAGTTCACTCAAAGCCTAAACCTCAACGGAGGTGTTCACTTGGGAAGTTCAGCAGTTCTGCTTTCCCAGCAGGAACTGTAAAAATCAAAGGACACTTGGGTTAATGTCAAAACCACTGAGTCTCTGAATAGTGCTTTGACCAAGTGTGACACCCCACATGTGGGAGCATTGAACTTACACAGAACTTGTGATACGGAATCTGGCTATTTGTTCTGACTGATCCACACCAGTGCTAATGCTCCACATGAGTCTCCACCCAACTTACTTCATCTACGTTATCAATATAACTTTTAATTTCTTTCCCCCTCGTGTTTATCTAGCTTCCCTTGAAGTATCGTTATGTTATTCACCTCCATGTAACAGCAAGACCAAATTTTAATCATTCGGTAGGTAAAGTTTTCTTATATAATAAATAAGGTGAATAGCAGGTGTCTTTTCCTTAGAGTGAGAGATTTCAAGACTGGGGAACATATTTTTAAAGCAAGAAGAGACAGATTAAAAAAAAAGACATGAGAGGCATTTTTCTTTTGCACAGAGTGGTTGTTATGGGGAATGAACTTCCAGAGGAAGTGGTGGATGCGGGTACAGTTACAATGTCTAAAAGACATTTAAATTAGTACATGAATAATAAATGTTTGGAAGAATATGGGTTAAGCACAGGCAGGTGGAACTGGTTTAATTTGGAATTATGGTCGGCATAGACTGGTTGGACGGAAAGGTCCATTTCTGTGCTGTATAACTCTGTGACTCTCTGCTTGTGCTGAATTCCTTATTGAGCTTGTTAGTGACGACCTTATATTAATGAAATCTAGTTTTCCACAGAATTGGAAAAGTGTACTCTATCCTATCAAACATTTCACACTGTTACGAGAAAACCTCTTGAGCCCTTTGTTGAGATTTAGCTTTAGTTTTTTCAGTCTTTCCTGACAGCTATAAACTCTCAGTCTGGTATCATTTACTTATCAAGATATATTATCTTGAGTATTGTGCCACATTATAGGAATGATGCATTTGCAATGCAGAGAATGCAGAAGCGATTTCCAACTATGATTTCAGGGATTAGAAAGTCAGTGATAAGGATATATTGAACGGGTTTGGATTGTTCTCCTTAGACAGGAGAAGGCTGAGGTAATCTGATAGAAGTTTTTGAAATAATGAGTGGATTAGATAGAGTGAACAGGGAGATACTCCCTGTTTTCAAAAAACTAAGAATAAAATAGCATAGATTTAAAGAGATCTGCAAAAGCAGTAAGAGTGATATGTAAAAAACATTTTTCACTCCATGAGTAGTTAGGATATGTAATGCGGTGCCTGGAACTATGACGGAGGCAGGTTAAAGGGGCATTGGATGAATGTATGAGGAGAAAGGTGATGATGCTTATTTTAACAGTTTGACAATGCTGCTCCTTTAACAAGGTTATGTTGTCTTTGGTCTTTTTCAAAAGAGGTTGTAAAAGGCAGAGGTTCTGATTTGTCTGGGATTGGGCCTCTTTGATTATGGCTAACAGATATTGCCTAAGGCAACAATAAGGGAAAAGGGCTTTTAGGACTTTGAAAAAAGCTGTATAATGAAGGGAGAGTGGCCAGTTCTCCCAGCTCTGGGATTTTTCTCATTTGGTTTAGATTTACCTGGGAACCCCGAAAAGCTGCTTGGAACAAAGAGGGTTCCATGTTTCAGCCAATGATCCCTAGCTGATCCTCTCTGCAATCTGTCTCTCTCCTGTAAGAACCTGTATTTGAATTAACCTTTTTGCCAAGGGATGTTGCAGGAAATTGGAACAGAGGTTTGTTAAATTAGATCATGTTGGGTCAGATCGTTGTTGTTCTAAACTGATTTTTCTTTTGTTTGTGTTTCCTCATGGTGGTGTGTAAATAAATTCTGTTTTACTTGAAGCCAAATGATTTGATCAACTGCATTGTTCCTGGGATATCCACTTACTTACATCTGCCTAAAACGCCTGGAGAAGTTGGGGTCTGGGCTATCTTCTTGAAATATTTTGAGGAGGTTTGGCCTGGTCCATAACCAGTGTGGTGTGGGCATGATGGGCCGAATGACCTCCTTCTGCGCAGTAACGCTTCTGTGATTCCGCAGTAATTATGAAGTTCTGAAGAAAATTCAAAAATCACACAACACCAGATTATAGTCCAACAGGTTTATTTGGAAGCACTAGCTTTCGGAGCGCTGCTCCGTCATCAGGTGATTGAAGGAACAGCGCTCCAAAAGCTAGTGCTTCCAAATAAACCTGTTGGACTATAACCTGGTGTTGTGTGATTTTTGACTTTGTACATCTCAGTCCAACATAGGCACCTCCACATCATGAAGAAAAAGTCATACCAGGTTTGAAATGTTAACTCTGTTTCTCTCTCCACAGAAGCTGCCAAACCAGCTGAGTTTCTCCAGTATTTTCTGTGTTTCAGATTTCCATCATGCGCAGTATTTCGCATTTATTATCTTTCGTAAACTGGTGTTGACACTGCTCCGCCAAATGGTTCTCGAACTGGTCTGTTACCATATGCCCAATACTAAATGGTGTTATTGATACCAGGCTGTATGTCTCCTTTTCTCTCTCTGTCCTTTGTTGAATAACAAGTTATGTTTGCGACCTTCCCATTTTGCGGGAGTCTGAGAATCCAGGGAACACTAGTATATCAAAATCAATCTCGTTTAAAGAGGCAAGATGCAGCAATAAAAGCATATTTTTGTTGTTCAATGGTTGTTGATGCAGACCACCTGGTCTAAGGGACTTCTTTAAATTAATTCTGATTAATTTGTGTTGTAGTATTTATTTTCACTAGACTTGTGATCATCACAATTTTTTGATTTTTTTTGTATTTTCTGCCATGAAAACAGATACAATATATTTCTTTGTTTGCAATTTTCTTAAATCCACTATAATTCCTAGTGTCATTTCATGTTGGTCTCCACATTGACTTTCACTAATCTCTTCCACTTTATACATGAAAAGGAACTTTTACAGTCTGTTATTATATTGCTTACAAGATTACTCTCATATACATTTTCTTGCTTTTTACCAATTTCTCAGTCATCCCTTGTTGAATTCTAACTTCTTCGTAATCGTTGGGCTTCCAACTCTTTTTGTCAACATTATGAGCTGCTTCCATTAATCTTGCATCATCTTTGACTTAATAATCATCTAACTGATGGCTACACGTAGAGTAATGGTTTCAGGGAACAGCTTAAGTATCTTGGCTTTATTCTGCATTTCTGATGCGATAAAATGGAAAGGGAATGCAGGTAAGTTTTAAACATCTTATGAAGTATTGTTCAGAAAGGTGCTTTGAAATCAACCCTTAGGAAATGTTTGGAATATATATGGAGAGGGAGTGGAATATACATGCTCCAAAGCAATGGATCACACAATTAGGCTCATGACTTGTTACTCCTTGTGATAATGTTGCTGAGATCAGGAAGTCTTTGTCTATGGAATTGAAGTTCTCCCACTCCCTCGTCTCACCATGTTTGAACAATTTCATGATTTATATTCTCAAACACAACATCCATAAATTAAGCCCAAGAATGCAACAAAGGCCATTGTTGAGTGAAAGCAGCTTTGACCTTAAATATTTTGTTAATTATTTTGCTGTGGAATGATAGCAAGTTTCACAAAGACTTGATGTAGGTTTTACTAACTCTTCCTCCACTGCTACTTTGCAGTCTACTGGTAGCACATTTGCATTTAAACTTTCTTTACTTCATTTTCCAGCTACCCCCATCCCTCCAAACCTCCCCTCCCCCATTTTGATGCCAGTTACAGCCTTCAATGTTGGGTATTGATGGGACATGTTATAAAGAAAGGCTGGATAGGCTGGGACTTTTTTCACTGGAGTGTAGGAGGTGGAGAGGTGACATCAGAGAAGTTTATAAACTAATGAAGGGTAGAGGCAGAGTTAACGGTAGGTGCCTTTTCCCTAGGATGGAGGAATTTCAAGACTAGGGGGCACGTTTTTTACGGTGAGAGGAGAGAGATTTCCAAAAGACATGAGGCGAATTTTTTTACACAGATGTTGATTTGCATGTGGAATAAACTTCCTGAAGAAGTGGTGGATGTGGGTGTAATTACAAAGGCATTCGGATAAGTTCATGCATGGGAAAGGTTTGGAGAGAAAAGGGCCAGGAGCAGGTTTAGTTTGGGATTATGTTCACATGGACTGATTGGACCAAAGGGTTTATTTCTGTGCTGTATGACGATATGACCGCATGAGGAAATTAAGAACCACAGGTTGACAGTGGTGGGATAGTTGATACTTCAATAGTTGGTTCTGTGAATGTTAAGATGTCGATAACAATGCTGAGGAGGTAGGACCAGATGGAAAATGGAAAATGAGTTCATACCAAGTTACTTGCTGACACTTTGGAGTCCTGACAATCCAAAGATGTGCAGGTGAGGTGAATTGGCCATGCTAAATTGCCCATAGTGTTAGGTGCATTAGTCAGAGGGAAAAGGGGCTGGGTGGATTACTCTTCAGAGGGTTGGTGTGGACTTGTTGGGGCGAAGAACCACTTTCCACACTGTAGAGAATCTAATCTAAACCTCACAGTGGGTAGATGGAGAGCACTATTAGTGGGGATATTAATACTGTGCCTTAATCCTTGCTGTATTTGATCCAGGAAATTCTGGCAAAGGGGGAGATAAATTGGAAATGGAACATAGGAGCAGACGTAGACCATTCAGCCCATCAAACCTGCTCTGCCAAACTACATCATGGCTGATCATCTGGCTCAATGCTCTATACCCATGTTATCCCCGTATCTCTTGAAGCTGTTAGAAACAACAAAACCATCCATTTCTTTCCTGAACTTACTTAATGACAAAATTTTGACTGCTCTCTGCAGCAGAGAATTTCAGAGATTCTCTACCCTCTGAGTGAAGACATTCCTTCTCACTTCAGGCTTAAATTGCTTGTCCTATATCCTGAGATTGAGTTCACTGGGTCTATACCTCACAAACAGGGGAAACATATTTCTTGTACCTAACCTGTATACATCTTTAAGATTTTTGTAACTTTCTGTGAGATCACCTCTCATTCTTCTAAACTCCGCAGAATATAGGTCTACTCTCTTCAATTGCACCACAAAAAACAATCCCACCAACCCAGGAATCAGTCTGGTGAACTTTAGCTGCAGTCCCTCTATGGCAAGTGTATCCTTCCTAAGGGATGAGAACCAGAACTGCACACAATACTCTAAGTGTGGACAGCAAAGAAGCTTATCCCAGAATACAGCAGGGCCTTGATGAGATGGGCAAATGGGACAAGGAGTGGCAGATGGAGTTTAATTTAGATAGATGTGAGGTGCTGCATTTTGGTAGGATGAATCAGGGCAGGACATGTACACTTAATAGTAAGAACCTGGGACGTGTTGCCAAACAGAGAGAGCTTGAGGTGCAGGTCCATAGTTCCTTGAAAGTGGAGTCACAGGTAAGCAGGGTGGTGAAGAAGGCATTTGGTACGCTTGCCTTTATTGGCCAGTGCATTGAGTATAGGAGTTGGGAGGTCATATTGGACATTGATTAGGCCTCTTTTGGAATACTCTGTTCAATTCCAGTTTCCCTGCTATAGGAAAGATGCTGTTAAATTTGAAAGGGTTCAGAAAAGGTTTACAAGGATGTTGCCAGGGTTGGAGTGATTTGAGCTATAGGGAGAGGCTGAATAGGTTGGGGTTATTTTTCTTAGAGTGTCAGAGGCTGAGAGAAATAGAAGTTTATAAAATCATGAGGGGCAGATATAGGGTGAATATCCTAGGTCTTTTTCCCAGGGTAGCAAAGCCCAAAACGAGAGGGCATAGGTTTAATGTGAGAGAGGAGAGATTTAAAAGGGACCTGATGACCAACTTTTTCATGCAGAGGGTGGAGCTTGTATGAAATGAGCTGCCAGAAGAAGTGGTGGACGCTAGTACAATTACAACATTTAAAAGGCATCTGGATGGGTAAATGAATAGGAAGGGTTTAGAGGGATATGGGGCGGGTGCTGGTAAATGGAACTAGATTTGTTCAGGATTCCGGTCCACATGGTGGAGTTGAACCAGAAGATCTGCTTCCATGCTGTATATCACTCTGTCTGTAAGACTCTAAGTGTGGGTTTACCAATGTTTTATACAATTGAATCAAGACTTCTTTGCTGCTGTATTCAAATCATCTTGCAATAAAACATACATTTCCTTTTGACCTGCTTGCTGCACCTACATGCTAACTTTCAGTGTTTTATGAGAAAAAAACATTTAGTTCCCTTTGGACAACAACACTTTCCAATCTCTCGCCATTTAAGAATACTTTGTCATTTTGTTGTCCCGAGCAGAATGGAGAACCTCACACTTATTCACATTATATTCCATGCCATTCTCTCGCCCACATACTCAGTCTGTCTAAATTCCCTTAAAGCCTCTTTGCTCCTCCTCACAACTCAAATCTCCTCTAAATTTTGTGTCATTCCCAAATTTATATTACAATCGATGGCCACATCCAAATCATCAAAATGCATTGTGAATAGCTGGGGCACAAGCATACATCTTTGTGGTGCCCCTTTGATCACCGTATGCCAACCTGACAATGACCATTTCTTCCTACTTTCTGTGTTCTGCATGTCAACCAGTCCTCAGTCCATGCCAGTATGCTATTCCAAATCCCAAGCACCTTAATTTTATTGAACAATGGATTTTGTTCAGCAGTCAGACTTTCCCAAAAGCCTTCTAAAAATCCATATACACTACATCCACCATTTCCTCTTTATCAATTCTGCTTGTAATAATTTCAAAAAAGCTGTCTAAAAACATTTACCAAAAATGTTTTGGTCTTCATAAATCCATGCTTACCATGCTCAATTGGACCATTATTTATAAATATTCAGGCATCACATCTGTTATAATAGATTCTAGTATTTTCTCTACTACTGACATCAGACTGATGGGTTTGTAGTTTATAAGTTTTCACTATCCCTTCTTTCTTAAGCAATGGGTATAAATTTCCAACCTTCCAATCTGTGAGCACCATTGCAGAATTAATAGAATTTGCATAGAATTCCTACAGTGTGGAAGCAGGCCATTCAGCCCAACAATTTCACACCAACCCTCAGAAGAACATCCCACCATGGCCCACCCCAGTAACTCTGCATCGCCCATGGCTAATCCTCCTAACCTACACACCCTGGACACTGTGTCTAATTTAGCATGGCTAATCCTCCTAACCTACACACCCTGGACACTGTGTCTAATTTAGCATGGCCAATCCATCTAACCTGCAGATCTTTGGAGTGTGGGAGTAAACTGGAGAAAACCCACATAGACATGGAGAGGACATGCAAACTCCACACAGACAGTTGTCTGAGGGTGGCAGGTCCCTGTTGCTGTGAGGCAGCATGCTAACCACTGAGCCACCATGCTGCCCCAAATTTTGAAAGATGATCATCAATTATTTTGTAGACCAACAGCTTTATTTGGAAGCACTAGCTTTTGAAGGGCTGCTCCTTCATCAGGTGATTGTGGTGTATAAGATCGTAGGACACAGAATTCATAGCTAAAGTTAACGTGTGATGTAATTGAAATTATATACTGAAAAGACCTAGATTGTTCATTAAGTCTCTCATCTTTTAGAATGGGCATGTTGGTTTCAGTTCTTTCATATGCAAATCCCAGAACTTTCTCAAAGTTATATTCTCAAGTGAACTTTAACAATAGGTGCCACATTGGCCTAGATAATGCATTGAAAGTGTGAGGTGCTCTGTGTGAGGCTGTCTGTACCCCAATGTTTAAACTGATTCTAATTTTAGAAATGGATTTACAGAATCTTAAATGGATTCAAGCAGTTTTTGAGCAAAACAAAATGTAATTCTGCAAGTACAAATTCACCCCACAAACTTATATGTGAGTGTGTGTGTGTGCATGTGAGTGTGTGTGTGTGTGCAGGAGGGTATGAATATCTGTGAGAAACTGTGTGTATGTGTATGTGTGTCACCCACACTTGGACACATACATCACCCACAAATCACCCACATCTTATAAGCTGGTGTTGTGTGATTTTTAACTTTGTACACCCCAGTCCAACACTGGCACCTCCAAATCATGACATCCATTATCTCTGTAGCCAACTCTTTCAATGCTTTAGTGTGAAACTCATCAGGGCTTGGAGATTCATGAACTTTCAGGTTACAACCTCACAAAGTTCATTTGCAATCTCCACCACCCCACAATTTGATCACATTAATTGAAGAATTTCCCTATCTTATCGGGAATCAAATGGTCAGATTCCTTTAAATGCTGCTGCCACTCTGAAACCTTAACAAATGACAAAGTTACATGTGGGAAGGGAGGGGAGCTACATTGATCTAGCAGGAGCTGCTGAGATGATGAAGAAGATCTATCATACGGCGAAAGGCAGGAGAGATTGAATGATAAAAGAAGGGTTAAGGTAGATGGTAGTGAGACAAGTAAAGAAACAAAAGATATGTGAAAAGGAGGCATGAATGGCATAAGTATTGCCAATAGAAATCTATTTTATATCTGCACTTAACTGTTTTATTATATTTCTCTTGCCTTTTAGTTTCTCTTATTTATTTCCAGCATTTACTCCTGAAAGCTTGTTTAACATATAAACTTCAAAACATAAATACAATTTTTAAAAGTACTGTATCATGAAAGTCAAAAAAAGAGACAGAGGTAAATGGAACAGCTGTGAATGACGCTTACAAATCCTATTTACATCTCATTCCATTCTATTCAAAACGTATCACAAAGCATAAAAATGCTAAATGGCTGGCAGTTAATTATGAGGCCGTAAGAGTCAGCAAAGCCTGGAAAGTTAGTATGTTAAATTTTATTCACTTGTACGATGTGGGCGTCATTGGCTGGGCCAGCATTTATTGCTTGTCCCTAATTGCCCTCAAGAAAGTGGTGATGAGCTGCCTTCTTAAACCTCTGCAGTCCAAGTTGAATATGTGCTATTGTATGGTTTCATCATAAAACAACACTGTTCTCACAGATTTACAATAGTGCCATTTAATGTCTATTTGAAATCACAAGCTTTTGGAGCATTGTTCCTTCATCAGTG
The DNA here is from genome assembly GCF_020745735.1 of Hemiscyllium ocellatum. Taxonomy (NCBI): domain Eukaryota; kingdom Metazoa; phylum Chordata; class Chondrichthyes; order Orectolobiformes; family Hemiscylliidae; genus Hemiscyllium; species Hemiscyllium ocellatum. The sequence goes on from NC_083414.1 coordinate 16,649,344, forward strand.
TTCCGAAAGCTTGTGATTTCAAATAAACCTGTTGGACTATAACCTGGTATTGGGTGATTTCTGACCTCATTAATGGATGTGTGTGCTGCTCCTTGTGCTGTTGTTAGCTCCATCTCTATCCTTTCCCAGTACATATGAAAGATCATCAAGCTGAAATGCTAACATTATTCCTCCTTACAGTTGTTGCTGATCCTGCTGAGCATTTCCAACATCGTTTGTCTCTTTTTAAATTTCAGATTCCAGCATTTGCAGTATTTTGCTTTTGTATATTTAATTTTGTAAAACCTGACGTCAGCGGTGGGCAAGTTATTAGAGGGAACCCTGAGGGACAGGATGTACTTGTATTTGGAAAGGCAAGGACTGATTGGGGATAGTCAACCTGGCTTTTTGCATGGGAAATCATGTCTCACAAACTTGATTGAGTTTTTTGAGGAAATAACAAAGAAGATTGATGAGGGCAGAGCAGTAGATGTGATCTATATGGACTTCAGTAAGGCGTTCGACAAGGTTCCCCATGGGAGACCGATTAGTAAGGTTAAGTCTCACAGAATACAGGGAGAACTAGTCATTTGGATACAGAACTGGCTCAAAAGTAGAAGACAGAGGGTGGTGGTGGAGGGTTGTTTTTCAGACTGGAGGCCTGTGACCAGTGGAGTGCCACAAGGATCCGTGCTGGGTCCTCTACTTTTTGTCATTTACATAAATGATTTGGATGCGAGCATAAGAGGTACAGTTAATAAGTTTGCAGATGACACCAAAATTGGAGGTGTAGTGGACAGTGAAGAGGGTGACCTCAGATTACAACAGGATCTGAACCAGATGGGCTAATGGAGTTTAATTCAGATATATGCGAGATGCTGCATTTTGAGAAAGAAAATCTTAGCAGGACTTATACACTTAATGGTAAGGTCCGAGGGAGTGTTGCTGAACAAAGAGACCTTGGAGTGCAGGTTCATAGCTCCTTGAAAGTGGAGTCACAGTTGGATAGGATAGTGAAGAAGGCGTTTGGTATGCTTTCCTTTATTGGTCAGAGTATTGAGTACAGCAGTTGGGAGGTCATGTTGCGGCTGCACAGGACACTGGTTAGGCCACTGTTGGAATATTATGTGCAATTCTGGTCTCCTTCCGATTGGAAAGATGTTGTGAAACCTGAAAAGGTTCAGAAAAGATTTACAAGAATATTGCCAGGGTTGGAGGATTTGAGATATAGGGAGGCTGAACAGGCTGGGGCTGTTTTCCCTGGAGCGTTGGAGGCTGAGGGGTGACCTTATAGAGGTTTACAAAATTATGAGGGGCATGGATAGGGTAAATAGGCAAAGTCCTTTCCCTGGGGTCGGGGAGTCCAGAACTAGAGGGCATAGATTTAGGTTGTGAGGGGAAAGATATAAAAGAGACCTACGGGGCAACGTTTTCACACAGTGGGTGATGCATGTATGGAATGAGCTGCCAGAGGAAGTGGGGAGACTGGTACAATTGCAACATTTAAGAGGCATTTAGATGGGTATATGAATAGGAAGGGTTTGGAGGGATATGGGCCGGGTTCTGGTAGGTGGGACTAGATTGGGTTGGGATCTCTGGTCGGCATGGACAAGTTGGACCGAAGGGTCATACATCTCTATGACTCTATAACCCATTTCAGTAGTTTTTGGACAATGTAACAGAGTTCATGTTTCTTTTCATTTTGAAATAAACTTTGATCTCCCTTTGTTAGCTCTACATTGATGGCCTCTGTAAATTGTCAGTAACTGCCCACCACAGTAAACAAATTGCAAAAGTGAAGCTTATAGCTCATGCAGCCAAATTTCACTCTGTGTGGTGGTGATTATTATTAGCACAAGCTGGAATCATAACAATTCCTGATATATAAGTACAGTGAGTAGCTACTCTCTCTCAATCTAAATTCTTGAATGAAATGGAGAAGAACTGCAACTGAAAACATTTGGTTAATCTATTGGAAAGGTAATTTTTTTGAACTGAGGAATTCCTTAAGTGCACAGATGCAAGCTTTGTACAGAGTAAGATCCTCTTCCTATCATGGGAGAGTGATATATCAACTTGTTGCCAAGAGCAGTAATTCTGAACTGAGTATTTCTCAAAACATGTCGGAGTTCAAGAAGACCTTTGCTCAATGGCCAAATAGGTATTGGTTAGAATACCGTTGAAGACAGATGAGTCTCACCCCGTAGCATATTTCCTCCTATGCTACTGACCAACCTCTCTTGATCAAAGTCAGATGCATAACAGATATTATTGAGCAACTCCTCTGTAGTTTGTGAAAGTGACACGTATATTGTTAAAGAAAATGTGATGGTTTTGTTTGGGTTCAGGGGAAGGGAGGAGAGAAACCTTATTTTATTTGATATACTGTGACATTATTTGCAAACAATCTTGATATCCAGTATTCAGCAATTTAGGGACAGTTTTCTGAATTTGTGTTGCTGCTAGGGTGTTTCACATGCCTGCCATATATTTTGAGAAATTATTGATGCACTGTTCAAGATTTCTGGTATCAAAGTCAGCAAGATCCACACCATCAAAATGCAGATAATAGCTCGCCACTAGAAATGCTTCGTGCTAGCCTGGTGTGCATAGGATTGTTAAACACATGACAAACCAATGTCAGGGCCCACCTCCTCATTTATCCTCTAAAAGAACAAATATTCTGAATCACATTTACTTACCTAGTGCTTTATCTCAGCTTCTCCTGTCTACTTTTCAAGGTTCACCTGTTTCTACATGTCTGCCTGCCTATCTATCTATCTATCTATCTGTCTATCTATCTATCAATCCGTTCATTGATCCATCCATCTACCTACCTATCTGTTTTTTTTTATCTATCCAACTTGCACAAGGCAGTCAAGGCTGTCCTGTTAAATACACTCAAGGTTGGGATTTTTATGCAGTAGGGGAATCAAAGGATATGAAGAAAAGGCAGGAAAATGGAGTTGAGGATTGTCATGGGTGGCACAGTGGCATAGTGGTTAGCACTGCTGTCTCACAGTGCCTGAGACCCGGGTTCAATTCCTGACTCAGGTGACTGACTGTGTGGAGTTTGCACATTCTCCCCGTGTCTGCGTGGGTTTCCTCCGGGTGCTCCGGTTTCCTCCCACAATCCAAAGATGTGCGGGTCAGGTGAATTGGCCATGCTAAATTGCCCGTAGTGTTAGGTAAGGGGTAAATGTAGGGGTATGGGTGGGTTGCGCTTCGGCGGGTCGGTGTGAACTTGTTGGGCCAAAGGGCCTGTTTCCACACTGTAAGTAATCTAACCTAATCTAATGTCATCCATGATCTTATTGAATGACTTTATTTTCTTTCTCGACTGCGGAAACCTTCAACATGGAGGAGTTTAGGGGTCCTCGTGCGTTAATACCAAAAATCATATCAGTTCAGCAAGGAATTGAAATGATAAATGGAATATTGAATTTTATTTCAATATAAAATCAGCTTTGGTTAGACCAATACGAGGAATTGGTCAGCCCAAACCTAGAATACAGTGAACAGTTTTGGTCCTTTTAGCTAAGGAAAGAAATACATTGGAGGCAGGCCAGAGAAGGTTCATTAGGTTACTCCCAGCGATGGAGGAGAGGTTGAAGAATGAGAGGTGACCTAATTGAAACATACAAGGTTCCTAGGGGTATTGACAGGTTAGAAGCGGAAAGGTTGTCTTCCCTTGTGGAAGTGTCTAGGACCAGAGAGGGGTTGCCCAATTCTGACAGGGATGAGGAGGAATTTCTTCTCTCAGAGAGCAGTGAATTTGTGGAATTCTTTACTGCGGAGGACTGTAGATGCTGGACCATTATATTCACTGCTGAGATGGACATGTTTGTAATCAGTAAGGGAATCAAGCTGGAAAATGGACTTGAAGACTATCAGATCAATTATGATGTCATTGAATGGCAGAGCAGACACAATGGGCTGAAGCGCAGCAGGTCAGGCAGCATCCAAGGAGCAAGAGATTCGATATTTCAGGCTAAAGCCCTTCATCAGGATGAAGGGCTTTAGCCCAAAACGTCGAATCTCTTGCTCCTTGGATGCTGCCTGACCTACTGTGCTTTAACCAGCTACACATTTTCAGCTCTGATCTCCAGCATCTGCAGACCTCACTTTTTACACAATGGGCTGAAGGTCTACTTCTGCTCCTTCGTCTTATAATCTTATAGGAAGTCTGAAAAGGTTGAAAAAGTAATAGCCGGGATTTTAAAACAATGATAAGGTTTCAGCGTTTATTGCTATTAAACTCGGAATTGGACAGCAACTTTTGAAGATTGCAGGTGTACAGTTAAACATGGAAGTCAGGAAGTTAGTGCCTGAATTTCCTGCTCTTCAGAATCTTCATTACACTGCTAGCTGATCAAACGATGACATTGAAATGCTTAGAACAGCATGATGGTGTTTTACTTATGTAATAGAAATCCACTAAATTGGCCAAAAGAGTTAGTGTTTGGCCATTCCAGTGTAAGGAATTTTTATAATTGCGTGGCATGAGCAAACAACTCTCTGACTTGGAAACTTATAACTTTTACAAATTTGAGAGCTTATCCCTTTGTACTGCAATCCTTTTTGAAGTTTTAAAAAGTCCAAACGAAGTAGAAACCTTTTCTTTATTTCTATCTTATTGCTGTTACTCCTAATTCTTTGTTTCTTTCTTTCTACCTTGCTCCCTGTATCTGATCTGACATTTAATTCACTTTTAATTAATACTTCCAGCTTCAGAGCTGCTCAGTAGTAGTTCTTTAAGATGATCAGTGACAGTGTTAGACAGTTACTGGCTCTCACACTTAGGTTTCTGGTAGTGTTTAGAAGGTGCTGCATAGAAATGGCTTTAAAAGTTTCAGTATAAAACAACAGTGGGCAAAATGTCTAAAGTGTATCTGGTACCATCTGTTTTGCTGCTGAGACAAAATTTGACCCATCAATGTTAAGTAAAAACTGTATTTTTTTGTTTTGTATTTGTAGTAAAGGCAATCTTCTGACAACAAGTGGAACATGGAGTGTGTTCAGGTGGCCAAAGAGGCCGAAATGGTGGAAATTATTCCAAATGGCAATCATGTGGAAGATCTGACTGTACCGATCAAAATGCAATCTGAGGAGGACAGGTAAATGATGGCAACTGAAAGTTCGTATCTCAAATAGATCTGTTGTTTTACAATAGATTCTAGATGTTCTTTATTGCTGGTGATGAGAAATGTGCATGGTTATTATACGAGCATAATGGTCGTGTAGCCCAAACAATTGTCTCCACTCATTGTTTTCTCTGGCTCTCACCATGTCAAGCAGCTGCTTGGCTGAGGGGTAAGTTTGTTCCCAATCAAATGGAAGGTGAGCAACTACCGAGGCTACTCGAGCCCAGGATGACACCCCATCCAGAGAGCAGGGTGACACTGTGGAATGACCTACCTCCCTGCCCTTCCTCCCACGTTACTCTTCCAGTTGAGAGAGGCACACATTGGTGCTGGCAGCCTAAGCTAAGCAAAGGTACTTCATGTTGTAATGTCAGCACAAAAACCCTGAGGAAGAAAAATAGATAACAGGAGCAGGAGTTGACCATTCGGCCCATCGAGCCTACTGCACCATTCAGTACAATTAAGGTTGATCATCCAACTTAGTACCCTGTTCCTGTTTTCTCCCCATACCCTTTGACACCTTTAATCCTAAGAACAATACCTGACCCTTTCTTGAAAACATTCATTATTTGGCCTCAACCATTTTCTGTGACAGAGAATTCTCACGGTATGAATTTCTCCTGACCTCAGGCCTAAATGAGGATTACACCATATCCCATGGTTTGGTTATTGAGAACCACCTTCCTGCTTTAACCCTGTCTTGTCCTGTTAGAAGTTTATAGATTTCTAAGAAATCTGTGTCATTTTCTAAACTCAAGTGAGTAGAGTTCTAACTGATCCAGTCCCTTTTCATACATCAGTTCTGCGAACCCAGTGATCAGACTGGGACACCGTTGCTGTTTGGAGTGTTCACTAGATCTGCACCCTCTTCACTGCTCATCCACCCATCCAGCTTTGGGTCATCTGGAAAGTTGGAGATATTACATTCTAATTTACACTTTAGTTCGCTCATCTAAATCATTAAATTATTGTATTATATGCATATCATTACATATTGTGAATAGCTGGGGTCCAAGGATTGCTCCCTGTGGTACCTGACTAGTCACTGCCTGCAGTTGGAAAAAGACCCTGACTATTCCTACTCTTTGGTTCCTGTTTGCCAACTAGTTCTCTATCCATGTCAGTCCTTTACCCCCAATCCTTAAAAGTACATGCTCATCTCATACATGAACCTTACAAATAAACCACATCCCCTTCTCAACTCTGCTGGTTAGATCCTTGAAAGTTCTAGTAACATGGTGTGCAGTCAAGATAGGCTCAAGTTTTTTTTTTAACTCAGGGATTTAGATTACAAGTTAACCCAAGCAGAATCAAATGGGCTCTGAGATTAAAATTACTGTGCACTGTTCACTTCCCATTCTTTCTCCGCTGCAATATTTATCATCCCTTCGCCATCATCAGTGGCTGCCTGAATCAGGAGGAAACCTCATTACTGCGTACTGTCAACTAAAATCCTGACAGGGGCATGCCTCAAAGAGGGCACAGTGAATGCAATCAGTTATTCCATGGAGAAGAAATCATCTCCACACTTCAGAGGAGGACTATGTGGCATTGCTGCCCTGGACTCTGTTCTCTACCTTGTCTCCTTGAGACAATCTGACCCACCCCCAGCACTAACCTAACCTCATTACCCAGGTGTGGCTCCAAGCTGCTCGAATTTGTCCCAGTCTTGATATGATGAGCTGGCACCAGTTTCAGCCTTTCAGGCATGTGGGCCCGACGTGTCACCAAGAGGAACGAAAGGGGCATTCTGCCCTCCCCTCACCCGCTCCCTGCCCAGAGTTATTACTACCCTTTAAACACTGGAACATAGTTCTCAGATGAGTAAGTAATGAGCAGTAATTAGACTGTCTGTATTAGAGTCCTTAGTGTATTGCTATGCCTCAGTCAGCCTCTGATGTATGTAGGCCTTGTCATTATATTACGATCTGTAAGTGAGATCACTTAACTATGAACATCTCTGCTCCACTGGGTTTTGAGGATTTATTTCCTTAGAATCATTTGGTTTAGGAGCAAGTGAATTCCCCTGGCTCAGTTCTGAAAGCATCAAGAACACAGCAGACATTTCCATTTCCTTCTTGAGAGTTACATTTTTGTTGCTTTGCCACCAGAAAATCCTTTGGCGTACTTATTTTGGAAAGTATTATTGTAATGCAGTAAATGAGCCAGAGCTTTAATTGGCATATCAGTGGATTTTGTTGCTGTGTTTTTAAGTTCCTTACATTAGCATTTATTCCTGTTCCCTCAGAAAAATCATGCTTGTCGCATCCTCACAAACTCACTTTTAAAAGGAATTGATTGTGTTTCTGTTCATTTGATTTAGAATATTTCAGTTATTGATGCAGCCCTCCCACTCCAGGATATGAGTAACACATAAAAGGCATGGGGAAAAAAGTGGAGTGTTCAGTTCTGGAATGCTGTTAATTTTGCTTCTCGCAATCTAAAAACCCTCAGCCCTGACTCAAAATATATTACCTCTCAAATTACACAGTTGGGCACAGCGTAGGAACCCCTAACATATTTTTGTGCCTTCCTATCCTAGTTAATGACTACTTAGGTATGTCTTCCTGCCACCAACTGCTAATTTCCCAACAGGAGTAGGCCAGAAAGCCCCTTGAGTTGTTCCACCATTCATGGGACTTAAGAATCAGTCACATTGCTTCAGCTCTGGAGTTGCATATAGGCCAGACTAGGTAAGGATAGTGTATTATCCTTCCTAAAGAATATTTGGGAACCACTCGGGTATTTACAGCAATCAAAGGTAGCTTTATGAATCCAGTGCTTGGGAGAATTTTACATCTCACCAGCAGCCATGATGGGATTTGAACTCATGTTCCCAGAGCACTAGCGTGGGCCTATGTCTTCTTGCTCATTGACTTTAACACTTGCACTTTTCAGAGCAAAAAGGAAAGTCATAGGCTGTGCTCACTGCCACCTTCTCCAGGTAAACTGGATGAATAATAAATGCTAGCCCACCCAAATGGTCTCACATCCCTTGAATGAAGAAAATAAATTGCCACAAGTAAATCTCTGGTTTGATTTATTTCCCCTTCTACTCTTTGAAATCAATAGTCAGATAGACCCTCCATTACATGGACATCTGAGATAAAGTTACAATTACATAATAATTGCAGATACTTGACATTTATGAAGCCAGAAGTCACACAACACCAGGTTAAAGTCCACCAGGCTTATTTGAAACAAAAACTTTCAGAAAGCTGTTCCTTCATCATGTCACTTCACTTCACTTGATGAAGGAGCAACGCTCCAAAAACATGTGATTTCAAAATAAATCTGTTGCACTATAACCTGGTGTGGTGTGACCTCTGACTTTGTCCACCCAAGTCGAACACCAGCACCTCCACATCTTGATATTTATGCACATTTATTTCAACCTCTTTTCTCTCCATCCAACCTGTAGGTACGAAGATAATGAAGGAAACTCGGCAGAGTGCGATGAATTCTTGCCTCACTCAGATGCTGAGAAGAAACCGACTCGCTTCACAGATGTGAGTTTTTTTGATATTTTATGAAGAAAACATTATCAATTGGGGAAGGTGCTAAATTTAGTCAATTGGATTCGGAGCAGAACTTAGCCCTTTGAGTGAATGGTTGACAATTATGAGAATTAATCAACCAATTTTCTTTTGATCTCCCTTAGTTTTTGATGTTAATTTTTTGTTTTCTTATTACAGTTTGATGGGAAAACCTCATTTGGAATGTCAGTTTTCAACCTGAGCAATGCCATCATGGGCAGTGGTATCCTGGGCCTGGCATATGCGATGGCCAATACGGGCATTGTCCTCTTCCTGTAAGTACAGCTTTTATCTGTTTCGGTTGGTCACCTTTCTATCCTCTTCCATGCTTTGGGCATGCGGCATCCATCGACAAGAGAGCAGACAGTTCATAGAATCATTCTATGGCACTGAAGGAGGCCATTCAGAACATCTGCACTTCCACCATTTTCATAAGCTAGAAGTTCAAGGCCATTACTGTTCACTGCAAGAAACAGATAGTTAGGGTTAAAACCCATGTAAGATGGCAAAGATTCAGAGAGATGGTTAATTCAGTTTTGAAAGATGACAGTATACTGAATCTTCATTCTATTACAATGGGGATGAATGGTGCACTGAATAAAAGTTGTATCAAATCCTAGGGGGCACAGCATGTTTTGTCACTGATCGGTGCATTAAACAGTTTGCCTAATAGATCCTAGTGTGTTGGAGAATATGAGACATTTGAAATGATACCAAGCTGCTCCTTCCAAGGAAAGAAAACACAAGCTGTCCCGTAAATTAGGGATAGATCTTTTGTATTTCCCACGAGAAGAGAACTGCTACAGAGGCAAATAAAAAGGACCAAAATATAACAGACTGACAATAAATAAACGGAGACTAATTGCCAGAAATGGCCAGAAATGCTGGCATTCAATCCGTTGGTAAATTGCTTAAGGCTATAGGTCATAAATGCAAATGATATCTAGTATTTAGTCACATGACATTTAGAATGTGCATCACTTAATGACAATGAACAAGTAATGGCATAATACCAGAGCTACAGAGATAGGGTTTACAGAAGTTCTATGCCTCCGGAGAAAGATGACTATCAAATGTGGAACCATGTTGAATACTGTACACTTTCTTATTCATGGTCCTCATTCCTCTTCTGCAGTTTTTGAAGAAATGATTTTATTTGAAATCTTTTGTCATTATTCATTCACTGGATGAGGGTGTCTCTGGCTAGCAGCATTTATTGACCAATCTCAATTGCCCAGAGGGCGGTTAACAGTCACCCACATTGCTGTGGGTTCACAGTCACACATAGGCCAGACCAGGTAAGGATGGCAGTTTCCTTCCCTAACAGACATTAGTGAACCAGAAGGGGCTTTCCAACAATCAGCAATGGATTCATGATCATCAATAGATTCTTAATTCCAGATATTTCTCTGAATTCAAATTCCACCATCTGCCATAGTAGCTCCCCAATCTTAAATCCGCAGAATATTACCTGGGTCTCTGGGTTAACTGTCCAGCAATAATACCACTAGGCCATTGCTTCTCCAAAAGGTTATAGGTCACACTGGGGAAGGAGGTGCAATTAGTGAATCAGAACCAGTAAATTTTAAGAAAAGAAGCTATGAATGGTATTTCTCTTGGTACCATAGCAACATCTTGTATTCATAAAGTACCATTTAGTGGCCTAAGGGTGTCACAAATAAATATGGCATTGAGCCAAATAGGAGATTACCGAAACTGTAGTCCAAAGGGTAGATTTTAAGAAGCATCTTAAAGGAATATATATAGGCAGTGATGCTGGTGGGGTTAATTGGGGGAATTGCTGAGCTTAGGGTCTTGCTAACTGAAGGCATGTATGCTATTGATGGGGAGGAAGGAAGCCACCAAAGACCAAGAAGCCAAGATTGAAAGACTATACAGTTGGAAGATGCTATAAGCTTGGTATTATCTAACCTCTCCGTGGAACTGAAATTTCCAGCAGTCAATTAATTTGCCATCTGCGGCAGTCCTGTGCAAGTCAATGATCTTCTCCCATTTTGACCAAAGCACAAAAAGTGAATTTGAATCTAACAGCTTTTCAAACCTTTGCAAGACTTTGTGTTTATGTAGAATCAGAGACAGCCTTGACTTGGGAAGTGGATTGAGCATAAAGAGGTGCTGTTGACTAGGCTGTAATGGTGTCGGTGGTGTGGACGGGCTGATATGCACGTAGCCTATAAGCGTCAACAATACATGCACTGTACTGTTTAAATGCTTGAGGTCTGAAGAATGGATTCTGAGGGGTGTTAGAAAATGCACTGAGAATCAGTTCAGTTATGCGAGATATTTCATGAAGAAGCACGAAGTAGGGTGATCTGTGCCTCTTTTCAGGAATTTGGTTCTTTCCGTAGACACTTAGGAATGTGTTTCTGAGATGGATGTCTCATTTATTTTTCCAGCCTTCCAGTGGCTGCAGCAATAAAAGCAAAGCTGTGGGAGTCTGTGATGTTCTCTGAGTTCCTTGGTTATTTTAGAGCTGTTAAAAAAAACTGTCCCTTGGCTTTAAATGCAAGAATCACAGAAGTGTTACAGCACAGAGGAGGCCATTCAGTCCATTGTGTCTGAACCAGCTCTCTTATCAAGCAATTTATCCCATTTTTTCAATTTCTCTCCATAAACCTTCACATGCCGCCTTTGCAGATAACAGTGTAACCCCCTCCTTTTCAAAGCCTTGAATGAAGCGGCCCGAACACAGTCTCCGGCCATGCATTTCAGACCTTAACCACTTGCTGTGTGAAAAAGCTTTCCCTCAAATTGTTTCTTTTTAACCCTTTCATGAGTGGGAAACATCTCTCCCTGTCTACTCTGCCCAGACCTTTCATGATTTGAATATCTCCATCAGATCTCTGCTCTGCTTGCTCTTCACCAAGGAAAACAGTCCTAATGTCTCCAATATATCTTCATACCTGGTTCCAGGACTGAAGAACCTCTGGCTCATGATTCTTTTCTAAACTGCTAGAACACACCTAAGAATTTTGCTGAGGGCTCCCAGATGGAACTGCCATCTGAACTGTCTCACTTTGTTTGCAGGTACGCCTGAGGGAGCGATAGCTTAGAGCTGAGTAGAAAGAGTGTGGAAAGAGGAAACAATTGTCAGCTTGTGGATAATTGTGTGGGGCTGGATTAAATGTAGAAACAGGAACAGGCCATTCAGCCTGCTGTATAATTCTATTTGATCATGACTGATTCTTTATTCTTGATGCCATATTCTTCCAAGATGGCGGCAGCAGGATTAGTGACATTCGGCTCCTGAGCACAAGGCTTTGCTGCGCATGGCTCAGGTTCTGCTGCTTCTACATATTGTCTTTTCAGCTCCGTGAGGTTGTTTTTTGTTTTGGTTGCCCTGGGGCCTCCTCCTGGTGTCCTTCTGTGGGAGGCCAGAGCCCTGTGTACCTCCATCCCTGCTCTATCTCATGTGGCAGCATCAGAAAATGAGCCAGGACCCCATCGTTCAACTTGAAACCAGAACCCGATCGGTCACTGGAAGCCAGGACCCCATTGGTCAACTCAGAACCAGGACCCCATCGGTCAACTCAGAGCCAGGACCCCATTGGTCAACTCGGAGTCAGGACTCATCGGTCGATCTCCAACATTGGAGGTCAGGACCCGCACAGTGTGACTGTCTCCAACTCTAAAGCAGCAGTTACAGAAGTTGATAATGGTAAAACTTCAGATGGCGGTGACTTGAGGAGCAGAGAGAGTGAAGTCTCCAGAGGGGGAAAGAGGAACATTTGAGGTGTTTTCAGTTTTAGTAATTTCAATTTAATATTAATTTATTCAGTATTTTGCCATTTATACAATTTATTCAGTAATTTATTCTATAATCCAAGATGGCACCGGAATGTAGAGACATTATCTACTTTTCACTGTACCTAGGTACAAGTGGCAATTTTAAATAAATCCAATTTTAAATAAATTTGAATCTATTCCAGCTTTCTGCCATATCTCTAGATTGCCTTTAAAATCAAAAATTCTCACAAATATTTTCAGGCCTCGACAGCCTTCTCTGACAGAGAATTCGATGGGTTCACTATCCTACCTGTGAAGAAAAGTTTCTTAATCTCAGCCCGAAATGGATTACCCTATATCCTGAGACTGTGTCTCCCGGTTCTAACTCCACAACCAGGGGAAACATCATCCCTGCATTTAGTTAGTCCAATACTGTTAGCATTTCATATGTATTACTCTGATCTCCTCTCATCATCCCAAACTCTAGTGAATAAGGCATCAGTCGGACAAATTTCTCATCATAGACAGTCCTGCCATTCTTGGTATTAGGCTAATGAACCTCTGTTGCAGTCCCTGCATGGCAAATATATTGTTTCTGAGGTAAAGAGATCAAAACTGTATGCAATGCTCCAGGTGTGGACTCACTGAGGCACCCTATCCCTACTTCTGAACTCAAATCCTATCTGTCTACTCTCATTGACTGATGTACTAGGACTTTTGTCCATCCATGTTTCCCAAAGTATCATTATTCAAATAATATTCTACCTTTCTGTTTTTGATATCCATGTGTACAACTTCACATTTACCCTCATGGTTTTGCATCCAACATATGTTTGCCCACTCGCTCAATTTGTCTAAATCACCTTGAAGATTCCTTGTTGACTCCCCAAAACTCTCAGCGCCACCCAGTTTTGGAATTGTGCAATGCGAGGAGGATGCAAAGAGACGTCAAAGATTCTCTGTACTGTGATCCCTCTTTTTATAGGAAGTGATTGAACTTTGCATGATATGCACCTTGGAACATCATCCTTTCAGGGTGGCATAGGTAGCTTAGTGGTTAGCATTGCTGCCTCCGCGCCAAGGACCTGGGTTTGATTCCACACTTGTGCGACTGTCTGTGTCATTTCCTTCCACAGTCCAAAGATGTGCAGATTAGGTGGATTGGCCATGCTCAATTGCCTATCATGTGCAGATTAGCTGTGGCAAATGCAGGGTCCCAGGGAAGGGCGGGATAATTTTTGGAGGGCTGGTATGGGCTGAAAGGCCTGCTTCCATGCTGTAGGGATTCTAAATTTACCTGCTTTATTATTGAACACTACTTTCATTGCTCATAAGTCATAGAAAGTCCAATTGATTGAGAGGAAAAGACACAGATGCACTCTTGAATGATGGTTTAAAAAATCAGACAGGACTGAATTGATTAGGTAAAATGGTTGCCCTCATTGCTCAGACCTTTGAGTTTAAAAGTTGGGATGTCATGTTGAGGTTGTCCAGGACATTGGTTAGGTCTCTTCTGAAGTACTGTGTCCAGTTCTGGTTGCCCTGTGATAGGAAGAATATTATTCAGCTAGAGAGGGTTCAGAAGAGATTTCCCAGGATCTTGTGAGGAATGGAGGGTTTGAATTATAAGAAGAGGCTGGATAGGCTGGGACTTCTTCAATGGAGCACAAGAGGTTGGAGCGGAAGAGATGGGGTGGCCTTATAGATGTCTATAAAATCATGAAGTGATTAGATAAGGTAGAGGCAGGTGTCTTTTCCCTGGGTGGGGAATTCAATACCAGGGGGCATATTTTTAAAATGAGAGGAGTAAGATTTGAAAAAGACATGAGGAACAATGATTTTACACAGAGAGTGGTTCATGTGTGGAATGAACTTCCAGAAGAAGCGGTGAATGCAAATACAATTAAACATTTAAAAGATATTTAAATAAGTGTATGAATAGGAATTTATTTTTGAGATATGGGCCTAGCACAGGCAGTTTAGTTTGTGATCATGGTTGGCATGGACTAATTGAACCGAAAGATCTGTTTCCATGTGGTAGAGCTCTATGGCACAGGGCAGCATGGTGGCTCAGTAGTTAGCACTGCTCCCTCACGCCAGCAGCGACCCAGGTTCAATTCCCGCATTGGGTGACTGCCTGTGTGGAGTTTGCACATTCTCCCTGTGTCTGCATGGGTTTCCTCTGGGTGCTCCAGTTTTCTCCCACAATCCAAAGATGTGCGAGTCAGGTGAGCATGCCATGCTAAATTGCCCATAGTGTTAGGTGCACTAGTCAGGGGTAAATGTAGGGTAGGGGAATGGGTCTGAGTGGGTTACTCTTCAGATGTTCAGCATGAACTTGTTGGGCCGAAGGGCTTGGTTCCATACTGTAGGGAATCTCATCTAATGGCTCTGTGTAACTGTGTTCAGTGGTCATGCAAGAGGTGGCAGAAATGGCAGAAGATGATCTGTGGATTTGAAACTGAGAAGGGGGGAAGGAGAAAAGTGAGAACAGGAGAGTATGAAATGGGATGATCACAGTCAACTGTCAATTGTAGTTGGAGGGGAACCTTCCATTGAGGAAAAAGGAATGCAGATCAGAAGCATTACATCGTTGGAAGGTTAGGTTTGCAAAACAGGTGCAACAGAGATGGGGAACCTGGGAGAATGAAATGGACTCCTTACAGGAAGCAGAGTGAGAAATTGTGGTTGAGGTGGCTGTAGGGTTAATATTGGTTGATAGAGAAATCGCGGAAGGGAAGTCATAGATTACAGGAAGGTGACAAAGTGAAGATTGGAAATGTCACTTGAATGATACACTCCTCAATGTACCTGTTTAATCAGTATGTTATATTTCTGTTTTTTGAGTCATTGAATCTATACAACAGGAAATGATTAAATTACCTACGTCAACACCCAGAAAATAAACAAAGCATCAAACATCCTGGATTAAAAATTAACAATCCTGTACCTTTGTGTACATTTGCTTCAGTGAATTGTCTCAATGGTTCTTCTGATGAGCCAATGTGACTTTGGATGAACTCCTATTTGAAATATATAAAAAGGTCTCCCGTGATCTTGTATCAAGGTTACAAGCATCTGATTGGGAGAACTCTACACCACCATGGGTTCCCAAGGAAATTCACTGAGTAAGTGTCAACATATTAGCTCCTGTGTGGGACAGAGTGGGTGAAATAGAACAACGTATTCGTGTCAAACATGTTACAGGGCCACTTGTGACCATCTCACATATTTGGTTATACTGGGCAATTGGTATGTCCATCAAAAATGGGGGAACTGATAGATAACATCAAAAATCTTCTGGTAGCATTGAAGAGGCTTGGTTACTTGGCATCTTTGCACACATTAAACCAATACAAATGGCACTCAATTCGTGTTATGGGTCCCATAGCTCTAGTCAGTAAACAAAAAACTCTTGCTACTTCTTACATAAGTTAGCCCTATAGCTGACCTCTTATTCCTTCCCCTGATCATTCACTTCATGTCAGTGACTGTGCCTTAAATCATCTGCGTCTCACTCTCCGAAATATTCTTTCTAACCTTCTCCATATCTCTACCTTCCTCTTCTAATGTAATGTTGGCCTTGCTCAGTGAAGGTATTCATATTTCGAAGCTTATGCTACATTGTAGAGACTGGGGCACATAATTGGCAAAACCAAGGGAGTGCAGCATTGTTGGAGGTGCTGTCTTTCAGATGCAATGTTGCCACCCATGCCCCAACCAGCCTTCTCAGGCAAGTGTAGAAAATCCTATGGGACTATTTGAAGCAAAACCCATGTGGTTCACTAAACTCCTTTAGGGAAGGAAATCTACTTGTTCTTACTTGGGCAGGCCTACATATGATTCCAGATCTATAACAATGTTGTTGTCTTCGAATTGCCCTTTGGAAAAATTAAATGCTGACCCATATCCTGTGAACAACTGGCATGTTCACTGAAAGTACTTCACAATGTTCTGAAAACATAAAAGGGCCTTTATACATGTAAATACCTTTTCTGTGTATTTTTTCTTAAAATCTATAGTTGACCAAAACATCGATTACCATTCTTAATCTGAACTTTGGCTCCCTATCTGTTTCAATCTGCTTCTGTAATGCATCAATGTTTTGTCCAAATGCAAGATGGTATATTAACTGCATGTTTTTTTGTGTGAACATGAATAACGTGAGTTGTAACAATAGCCAATAGAGAACTTCTCAACCATGTTTGCAAGAGGAAATGGACTGACGGAACAATCATTTTTGGTTTTGAGACCTTAAAAATATTTAATGTAATTGCTTATTTGAAAAACCATTCAAGAATAATGGCAATTCTAATTGGTGGCTTCAATAAGCATGTGAAGTTACAATAAGTCTTTCATTAACTCTGCTGATTTTCAGGTGAAGTAAACTTTATATTGAATACTACGGTTGGTAAATTGAGCATATGTTAATTTACATAACGTAGCAAAATAAGAGATTGACAGTTGCACAGTTGTTTTGCACGTTAAAATGCCAGGGTGGTGGGACAAAACATGGCTGGATGCTGATTTGAGACTATAATTACGTGCAAAATAATTTCCCTATCCCAGCTGATGATGTTGGTTGGAATATGTAGAATTTGGCCAGAGACTTCAGTCCACAAGTTGAGAGAGAAGGTCACTTTGCAGTCCTTTTTTAGCAATGATAGTGCAGCCTTGGCAGAGGTTCGAGAGGGTGGTTCGGTCATCTGCACAACCATTTGGCGGGGACTGAAGGAGAAAATAAAAACCCTTAGAAATAAATTTGGAATCATGTGAATGTTCGGGATGCCAGCAGTCAATGCCAGGGGAGAAATGGACACATTGTAACCTCTCTGGTTACCACTTAATTCTCCCTTTCAGAGCCATCTTTTCATTTGATCTGTATGTTGACCTAAAGTGCACTGCTCCCGTGCTGCACAGGTTGGTAGTAAGATTTAAGTCACCTTGTCAATGTGACGTTCACCAGTGCCCAAGCTGAACCAGCACTTGAACAAGGGTAAAAAAGTAAAAGGAAGATTGCATTTATGTAGTGCTTTTCATGACCACCAGATGACTTACATCATTTTACAACCAATTAACTACTGTTTGAAATATAGCCACTGTTGTAATGTAGCAAACACTGCAGCCAGGGGTTGTGCACAGCAAGGTTCTAATAAACCAGCTTTTTAATTGAGGGATCAGGAATAAAGTTTTAGGGGGGAATATCTTACTTGCTGCTCTTTGAAACAGTGCCATGGGATCTTTTACGTCTACTTGAGTGGGCAGATGGAGTTTAACGTCTGAAGTCAAAGAGGATATTTCTGGCAGTGCAGCACCTCTCCGTACTTTGATGTTTAGGTGGGATAACGCTGAATCTGTAAGATCCTTTAGGCAGCAAATAACATAAATCAAGTTGCATTCATATTACAGGCCACTGAAAAGGATAAAAATACATTTGTGTGTTTGCCAATGGCCAGGATGCTTAGTTGCACAGATGGAAATTGTTTCCTCCTGGTCCTCTTTTTCTTTTTTAAATAAAAGCCTAAGGCTCAGTAGTGTCTACGTGTTTGGCTTCTGCTTGTGTGTCTGCAATTGGAATGGGCAGGGATTCAAACAAAATATTGAACGACGTCATGAAGTCTGAACTGACGTCCTCGTTCAGTCATCTTGCATAGTGCAGCTCTCTGAGTAAATGCAGCAACTAATCAGGTGGAAGGGAGTGAGAGTGGCTTCAGATTAGTCAGTATTTTTCCAGCAAGCTTTATCAGTATTCAAATCTTACTCTTGCAGTTGCGAATACCCTCGGTTCTCCCTCCCTCCTCCTCCTCCTCAGTTCCAATTGTGGAGTGCCCCCACAAATTTGCAACAGAGTACTTGACTATCCCAATATTTACTGACATTTGTTCAGCAGAAGTCCATTTGTTTATGGTGATAAAGGCGACACATTGTCGGAAAGCCCCAGATCCATGCACAAAACCTTTGCAAATACAAACTAAATTAATACCTACAAAATGAAGCTCTAAGTGGAGAGTGGCTGGTAAGCTAGAAGTTGCAGGACAAATTCTTTACTTGAGCAATATAATTAAGCATTCACGTGAAGGATTCATTTTCTAGGTAATATTTATTACCTAGAATATTTATTCGTCATGACTAATATTTATTTTTACCTAAACAATAAATTGGATTTGGGTAACAGACTGCTCCCTTCCATTTGTCCTTAAATATTTGCCCTTTCAAACATTTAAATTAGATGTTTTAGGAAGTTGCTGGCTAGGCAAAAAAACAAGGTGTGAATTCCGTGAGAGTGAAACAAGGAAAGAGTGCACTTAATTAGCATGTGTATGTCCTTAAGACACCCAGGAGCTCTTTACAGCCAGTGAAATGTTTTTGAAGTGCAGTCACTTGTTATAATGTAGGAAATACAGCTGTCAATTTGTACACAACAAGCTCCCACAAAACCACAGTTTGATAATGGCGAGATAATCTGTCTTTTCATGATGCTGACTTAGAGATATCTATTGGTCTGGACACTGGAGAGGATTCCATTGCTCTTCTTTCATATCGAGACATCAAATTCTTTTATTCTGACCAAATAGAGCGTCAGTTAAACATCCCATCTGAAAAACAACTGACTCGCCTGCATAGAATCAATTAATGCTGAAGTGGCCCTTCAACCCATTGAGTCTGTACTGCCAAAACAATGCTATTCCCTCCCCAGGGGCATTGTGGGTCTACCTATGGCACAGGGACTCCAGCAGGTTCGAGAAGGCAGCTCACCATCTGCTTATCAAGGGCAACCAGAGACAGGCAGTAAATGCTGGCCCAGGCAGCAACACCCACATCCCACAAGTGAAAACAAAATCAACACTAGTCTCACTTTCCAGTGCTAGGACCATAGCCTTGACTATTAAGATGTTTCAAATGGAGTTCACTGCAGTATCAGCCTGGATTTCATGTTCAAATTCATAATATCATGTCTTAACTCCTGAAGGATAAATATTTTCAGTGTGCTTTTGTGATTTGCTTTACGCTCTTCACTGCATCGCAATAATATACTACTTCTGTAACACCTGCCTTTCTTCCATTTCATGAGGAAAACACCCGCAGTAGGGCTGAAAGAATCAAACTGGGATCTGAGCTGCTCAATGGACAACTCTTCACCCCTAAGGTGGAGAGAAATCTGACTCTGACCACACAGAGCAGGTCCTAGACTGGTATCGGAGGCTGCCCTTGACTGACTGTGCCAGGAGCTCCTAAGCGAAGGGTATCCCTGTTATCTTGACTGAGCCCTGCTGACAAGCATGACCAGCTTCCTGCCTTTGTGTCTATGCTAATTGGCATTGCAGCAGTAATAACCTGGTATTCCTGGCTGTGGTGGCAAAGCATAAAAGGTCAAGGCAAGGCATCGAAGGCAAAGGTGCTGTGAATATCCAAGAAGGCTCAGAGTAAGTGAGGACTATGGGAAGTGAGTGAAGAGCCTAGAGATACAGACTGGACCAGTCAATGAGCTGGTGCATATCCCTAAGGGCACATTCTCCTTTTTGCATCGTTGCAACGAGAAATGCTGGTGCAGTCTGAGGTCCAGCATTGAAGGCAGAAATGTCCTGGAAGTGGATCAGAGATGTGCCATTGGTTTTTGATTTGATTTGATTTGATATTGTGACATGTATTGAGATATAATGAAAAGTATTGGTGTGTGTGCTGTCCAGACAAATCATACCTTACCTAAGTACACCAGCGTAAGAGAACAGAATGCAGAATATAGTGCTACAGCTCCAGAGAAAGTCCAGAGAAAGATTAACTCTAATATATGAGAGTTCATAAGTTGGATAACAGCGGGGAAGAAACTGTTCTTGAATCTGTTGGTGCATGTTTTCAAACATTTGAATCTTCTGCCTGGTAGAAGAGGGTGGAAGAGAGTATAACCAGAGTGGGAAGTGTAGTTGGACTCAATGGAAGGAAGGCTGGCTTTTGTGATGGATTGCTCTGCATTCACAACTCCCTATAATTTCTTGCGGTCTTGGGCAGAGCGATTGCCATACCAAACTGGGATGCATCCAAATAGGGTGCTTTCTATGGTACATCTATAAAAATTGGTACGAGTCATTGTGGATATGCTGTTTTCCTTAGCTTTCTGAAGAAGTAGAGGCTTTGGTGTGCTTTCTTAACTGTAGCGATGATGTGGAAATCTTAGAGGCTGGCACATTTTGGATGCCATTCTTGTGGGGTGCATGTAATTGGTACTCATGGAGCACACCCAAGATGCTGTTTCCCAGTGAGAAAAGCTGGGCTATTCATTAGGGACTTACCAAATAGTATTTGCCCTTAATTGGCAATTTGCCACTGCTGAGTGAAACATTACCAGACCTTTTGTGAAAAGCATAAACAATGGAGCAAGACTTCTTGCCCGATTCTGCCACGCATCTTGCCAAACTACTCCACCCAGACCCCAATAAGATTGCACCCTTCTTTCCAAATCAATGTACTATTTAAGTTGGGGAGGTGTTTTACCATGCCTCCATTGGAAATGTACCACACAGAACACAAGTAATGTTCCATTTAGGATGCGGGCATGCAAAGATGTGTGTTAATCTCAAAGACAGCAGCAGTGAAATAAGACAGCAGTGCACAGCAGATTTAACACAGCTTAGAGGATCCGATGTGCCAAAGTTAAGCCTGATTAACACACCCACGTAAAATGTAAATAGTATGTGCAGAATTTTAATCGTTACCGAAACCATTAAAATCAGAAGAATTTAGGGTTCAAGCTGGAATGCAAAATGCAGAATCCAGTTCGCCATTACATTCTGAGAGTTAAACAAGAGATAAATGAGGACTGAGGTCTGAGATTTGTACATCAAAGAGTTAATAGGCAGAAAAGTTTGGATGTAAACCTCTCTAAATTACCTTAAAACTTTGCTTTTGTGTTGAAATGAAGAAAACACAATAGTTTGGAGATACAAAAATTTTGCCTAGGCAAAGAGATTTGAAGGCTGGTGTTTGCAGCTAAAATGTTATGAAGTTTTATTTGTTAGATATGAGAGTAGGATGTATCTGCATTACACTATAATCAACTTCAATCTACTTGCACTATCAGACATCAGTTTCTCGAATGTGACAGTAATATAACCTGCTGCGTTTACTCAACATGCATCAGTCACATTTTACACAGCACACATATATCGGATATGGCTGAACCGATGACATTTACATACGATGTGAAATATTTTGTCACTGTTTTTTTTCTGAAGGGTGACGTGGATTCTTAGCTTTTGAAAACAAATGGGATTTAGTCCCTCATTTTAGCTCTTTGCTAAAGGAAGGAGGATTTAATGATTCTTTTCCTCTTCCACTAATCCATGGCACTAATTCTCCCAGATGTTCCAGTCAATCTTGTCTCAAGGCACACACTGTGCTGTGCTGAGCTTATGCTGCGCTGAACGTGGGTTGAACAGTTGAGCAGGAATAAAATTGGGTTAGGGCAGGATATGGTGGCAGTGGGGGAGGGGAGATTTCAGACCACTAATCACCTTAGAAGCTAAGTAATAAGATGCTACCACAATTCATTAAAGATCGTTAAGCCTTCTTAAAATGGCAAGTGAGTGTAGAGGTAAAATGTTGGAATCATTTTGCAGTTTTAATGGCACGATTGTACAGCCAACATTTGACCAGAAAAACAGCTACAGTTTTACTGAGAGAAAGCTGGTGTGAGAAATATCAGCCTGTTGCCATAGCGGAATGCTCTTGTGAAATTGGCACTGTGATACATTAGTGATGAAGTGGAGTAGCCAGCACTCCAAAGTTGTTCTATAAGATTTGGAGATTAATTTCTTGTACATTACTCTTCAGAAAGGGATCATGTGAAGACTTTAAAAAGATGCATCTTTTTAACTTTCATTTGCATGCCAGTAAATAAAAAATGTATATGGAGAAGGGGTGGGAAGTACAGGTTTCACGACTGAACGAAGCATGAGGTGATAAAATCTCCACATGTCATTCGAAGTTGGCAACCCGTTGGTGGGAGTGCAGAACAGAGGCAATTTGCTTTTCCTCACAGTGCTTGTCCCCAGCATAGATCACTGCGGATCAAAAAATGAGCTGCTCCTTTGCGCTATGGAGGTCAAAATTCACAAAAACAGCGAGGATTGAAATGAAAATTTCACACAGGCTGGAAATGAAAAAGTGCACGCAAAAACAAAACTCCCGATGGAATGTGCTGGTGTCTGAAATTATGATGAATATGTTCCTATACTGAAGGATTTATTTTCTGTGAGAAACGGGGCTTTTATCAATGGAGGCTTTTTTGGCAATCACCCTGCTCAGCAGACATGAGAATGCCCTGATTTGTATGTTCAACGAACACTATGTTGCAGACAGTACAGTTACTTGTCTGATAATTTGTGAAACATCTGACTGGGGGAAAGAACTTTTTTTTTTAGAAAATGTGTTATTTCTTTAACTATGAAACTCATAAAACACATCATTGTTGTCACTTCTTGTTGTAAGTGTAAAACATTCAGTTCCCTCTGGTTCTCAATGGATAAATGAACTGTGCTGGGAAGGTCCCAAATTCAGTTCATTGTTCTGTGATGTCTGTGCTGGCCTCCTGCAGGAATGAGTTGGTTAGACCCTGTCTCCCAGCCTATCTCCATAACCCTGCAAAGTTCAGGGCATTAGTGTTGGGAAATAGAAGCCATTTTCAGTCACCGTAGTCCATGGTAGGAATGGGCACTCCTAGACAAAAGGACTGAAGGTCTCTCTACTCTGATGTTTCTCAAAAAGGGGGTTATTTTAACCTAATGACTGGAGCTACACAAGATCTTTGGCAACATCATTTT
Source organism: Hemiscyllium ocellatum (assembly GCF_020745735.1). Lineage (NCBI taxonomy): Eukaryota > Metazoa > Chordata > Chondrichthyes > Orectolobiformes > Hemiscylliidae > Hemiscyllium > Hemiscyllium ocellatum. Next base: position 16,672,567 of record NC_083414.1, read on the forward strand.
AATAACCTCTCCAGTGTTGTTGTGTTCACGGATTCGAGTGGAATATGAATTTGTACTGTGTGTCAAAACAGCATTTCATTTGCACCCCACAACTCCCATCCTAACCCAATCCTTATAGTTTCCTGGGGTTGGGTAAGGTTAAAATTGACTCGGTAAAAACAATGATTGCAGATGCTGGAAACCAGATTCTGGATTAGAGTGGTGCTGGAAAAGCACAGAAGTTCAGGCAACATCCGAGGAGCAAGAAAAAGGATTCCTCTATTCCTGATGAAGGGCTTTTGCACAAAACATCGATTTTCCTGCTCCTCGGATGCTGCCTGAACTGCTGTGCTTTTCCAGCACCACTCTAATCCAGAATAAGGTTAAAATTGACCCTAGCTATATCTCACCTCTAACCTCAAAAGAGGTTCAGCCTCAAGTTCTCAGGTAGACCCCTACTGAGTGACACTGACAGTGCTGAACTTAGGTCTGTGCTGTGTAATCTGATCTCTATTGTGCACATATCTTGCCTTTAAGAAAAATAAATTTAACAAACTAAAACCCCCACCTGGAAGGACTCCATGTGCTGTGCATATGCAATCTTGCAACTTTGCCTGACAGTTCCCAACTGTGGGTCTACAAGCTGCATATGTGGAGAAATGTACAGTGGGTTTGCTGTAATGCCTGATTCATAACTTATAGTGTGTTTTACTGTTTCAAATAAAATAACTCGCCGAATTAATCAGTCCCTGACAGCAATTGATTATTCAACCATTATCATGAACATGACAATCACAGCTGTCTCAGAAGCAGAATAAATACAGTCAGTCCAGAGATGGAACCAGGCATGTTTCTCAGCCATTGTCCCCTAATGTGAGTGCTGCTGTTGGCTAGTAGTAGGAGATAGATAAGCCCCAACCCCCCACCCCCACCCCGCAATGCATTCAGCTTATAACCCATGCCAGGTTTTCAAATGAAGAATGAACTGTGAGAGAGGTCTGCATGATTGCAGCCATTGATGGAGCGAAATAATGCTGAGCCTTTGATACAGTAGAGGTGGGAATATTCAGTGAGCATCCACACACACTCCCTCACTCACGCACATACCTCAGCAGAAAAGCACCTAACATTTCAGTATGATCACTAACCTATTGATCCAACTGAAACTCTTTTCTCTCTAAACAGATGTTCCCTGACCTGCTGTGACATAGAATGCCTACAGTTTAGAAACAGGCCATTTGACCCAAAAGAGTCAAGAGTGTACTACTGGAAAAGCACAGCAGGTCAGGCAGCATCCGAGAATCAGGAGAATCAATGTTTTGGGCCAGTACCCTTCAGCAGGAAATTGCTGATGAAGGGCTCCATCCCGAAATGTCGATTTTCCTGCTCCTCGGATGCAGCCTGACCTGCTGTGTTTTTCCAGCACCACACTCTCTGATTCCAGCATCTGCAGACCTCACTTTCTCCCATTTGGCCCAACAGGTCCACACCAGCCCTCCAACCCCCCGCACCCCCGCCCCACACCTGGAATATCGCTGGAATTCTGCACCTCCCATAGCTAATCAACCTAACCAACATATCCTTGAAAACTATTTGGCATGGCCAATCCATCTAACCTGCACATCTTTGGACTGTGTGAGGAAGCCAGGAGAACCTGGAAGCAACCCACACAGACACGGGGAGAATGGGCACACTCCACACATAGCCAGTCACCCGAGGCTGGTATTGAGCCCAGGTCCCTGGCACTGTGAGGCAGCAGTGCTAACCACGGAGACCCCATGCCACTGTCTTTCCAGCTGTTTTCTGTTCTTATTCCAGATTTCCAAAACTTGTAGTATTTTGCTTCACAATAGTCCATTGCAGATACCGAAAGTGAAGCTTTAATTCAATCAGACAGCAAGAGATCTATCTGTTTTCTGTGTACTACAAGAAGGGCCATCATTCTGTGCAGCAAAAGAACAAATCTGACCCCATGATTCCCAAACGATTAAGTTGCTGATTAACAAAAAGTGACAAATGGGAGCAGAGAGGATGCTGAAAGCTGAGGCAGCCCATTCCATTTCATGGTTTACCAGACTGATTGCTGGGATTGACATGGGATTGACATTTTAAGAGAGACTGGATTGGTTTCGTGATTATAAGAGGGCAGATCTCCTGGAGATCATTAAAATTCTAACAGATCCAGACAGGGTAAAAACTGAAATAACTGTGAATGCTGTAACTCAGAAACAAACACAGACATTGTGTTTGGAAACGGTCTGTGTGGGTTACTCTTCGGAGGGTCGGTATGGATTGGTTAGGCCAAACGGCCTATTTCCACACTGTAGGGAATCTAATCTAATTACTAGAAAGGCTCAGAACAGAGGAAGGGTCCCAAAACATTTCTCTTCACAGATGTTGCCAGACCTGCTCAGCTTTTCCAGCAATTTCTGTGTCTGTTTCTGGACAGGGTAAAGGCAGGAAAGATATTTCTAATGACCAGGGAGTCTAGAACCAGGGATCACAATCTAAGGATACAAGGTGGGCCACTTAGGACTGACATGAGGAGGAATTTCGTCCCCAGGGAGTAGTGAGCCTGTGGTTTCTCTGCCATAGGAAGTGGTTGAATGTTTTCAAGAAGGAGTTAAGTGCAGTTCTTAGAGCTAAGGAGAAAGCAAGAAGAGGGTGCTGAGTTGGATGACCATATTGAATGGCAGACCAGAAACAAAGGGCAGAATGGCCTACGCCTGCTCCTATTTTCTATGTTTCCATGCTCCTACACATTTGATCAGGAAGTCCCTGTGTTCGCCAAAACCCTGAAGTGTCATCATGAGGAAGGCCAATAAAGAAAGGGCAAGAGTTGGTGTGATACAGTACCAATGAGCAGCATTCAGGAGAAGGAAGGTTTCGGATTCTAACCCCGTGATGATTAATTTTATGGCATCTTATTGCAAAGATCTCACTTTGGAATAGGAATTTCCATATGGAATTCTTCCCATGAATCATACTCTCACATTCTGTCCCTGACTCTTCTTCAAACTCTCTTTGGGCTGGAATTCTGAAACAATTGAAAGGTGGGACAGAACATAATGGTGCTGGGCATGTCTTCTCTAGTGTCTGAAAGAGTGAGAGATAATCTCACTAAAACCTCCAAAACACTGAAAAGGATAGACAGGGTAGATCCAGGTTAAGATGTCTTCCTGGTTGGGAGTGTAAAATCAGGGGCACAATGAGGGATACAATTTAAGACCGAGATGAGGAGAAATTGTTCACTCTGAAGGTTGTGAATCTCCACTCCGGAGGACTGTGGAAGCTCAGTCTTTGTGTGTATTTAAAGTAGAAAGTGATAGATTTCTGGTTATCAATGGCATAAAAAGTTATTGAAATGTTCAATTAGCCATGTTTGTGCTAAATGGTGGAGTAGATTTGATGGGATGAATGGCCTACTGCTATTTCTGTGGAATTTCAGAAAGTGTGCTTAAGCCATCAGCATTTTTCTACGATTTATGAAGGCCAATCTCAAAAAGGAGCATGTTCAGAAATCACATTACTAAAGCCGTGCTGTTAAAAAAACATTTTTGGGCAAGTATTTTTTGTTTAATTCATTCATGCAATGCAGCTGTTGCTGACTATTTATTGCCCATCCCTAATTACCCAGAGGGCAGTTAAGAGTCAACCACATTGTTGTAGGTCTGGAGTCACATGTAGGCAAGACTAGGCAAGGATGGTGGTTCCCTTTCCTAAAGAGTATTAATGGGCTTTTCCTGACAATCAACAATTGATGCATGGTCATCATTCGACTCTTAATTCCAGATTTCTTTTCCCCATGACAGGATTTGAATCCAGGTGCCTAGAACATCACCTGATATTTTCTGATAGATAGTCTCCCAATGATACCACTCGGCCATTGCATCCCTTAAATATGCATATTGAAGTATTGGTAAAAACATTAAAGTCTCAACAGAAGCCTAGAGGATGCATATGATTTTGCCATGAACGGATTTGGAAATTATTTTTTGACTCCCTTTCCTCCTGTTTCCTTTTCAGCTTTCTGTTGACAACTGTGGCCTTACTTTCCTCCTATTCCATTCACTTGCTTCTGAAAGCTTCCGGTGTGGTTGGTAAGTTTTATTTAACATGGACCTTCCCTATGCTGTACTTTGAGGAAGAGGAAATCGCCCGACTTTAATTTACTGAAGAACGCATTGAAGACAAATGTGTCTGGGTTAGGAATTTCCTTTGATGTTATTTATGTTGGCGATGGAGGCCGTGTCAACAGTTGTCTGTTTGGTAATTTTCCAAAGGAAAATTTGCAGGATGCCCTTCCACATGTCACAGTGACACCAGGAGTTGCTAAACCCCCAGGAATCTAGGATTAATCTGTCACCAATCGGAGAGAAAGATCAGAGAGCCATTCAAAGTGTTTATGGGCTTTTTCTTCTCTCAGTCCCAGGTGGGAGATGGAAGGGCACAAGGTGAAATCTTCAGGCATATGTGCAGCCATCTTAGAGCAATCTGAGGACTAACAAAGGCGCATGACTCGGGTCTTGCTGTCTGCTTCCTCTGACAATTTTGTATAGTTTAACTGCATACCCTAATTTAATTCCCCATATATTAACGCGCTATCATTAGATTGAGAGTGATGCTGGACAACATACTCACAGGCCTCTAGCTTTGACATTTAGAATCATAGAATCCCTACAGTGAGAAAAGAGGCTATTTGACTGATTAGGTCTGCACTGACCCTTTGACGACCATAACACCCAGACCCACATCCCACTCCCCCCATCCTATCTCTGTAACCCCACATTTCCCATGGCTATCCCACCTGGTCTGCATATCCCTGAACACTATGAACAATTTAGCATGGCCAGCGCATCTAACCTACACACCTTTGGACTGTGGGTGGAAAACGGAGCACCCAGAGGAGACCCACGCAGGTATGTGTGCAAACCTCAAACTGACAGTCTCCCAAGGCTGGAATCAAACCCTGTTCCTGGTTCTAGGGGGCAGAGGTGCTAACTATTGAAGCATTGTGCCACCCCCCAGACTTGTTCTGACCAATCACTAGCCTGCCTGAAGAGTAGGTGCTGAAATCAGTGCAAGAGACCCCCGTGACCACATGCAGAGTTTATAAAACTGGAAACTTTGTGGGATTTTGAATGATCTGGCACAAACCAACAAATATTTTGGAGGGGATTACACCAAAATGCAGTGGATTTTCAACTTTACCAAACTTTATCCATTTCCCTTTTCTCTCTCATCCATGAGACCAGATGCACCCCTTGAAGATATGACGGGTCAGGTCTCACTGCAGTGTCTTTTATTTGTGATGTACAATTTTGAAGCATCCAAGTGCATTGTCTGATAATTCTGCAGCTTCTATGTTGTGATTGAATCACCTTTCCCCCTTATTCCCTCAGGAATCCGTGCATATGAACAGCTCGGTCTGCGGGCTTTTGGGACACCTGGAAAATTAGCAGCTGCTCTGGCGATCACTCTCCAGAATATTGGAGGTAGGAAGTGGAAACACTGCTTTGCACATTCCACAGGATTGAGATCAAGTAATCATCTTTTAGGGGTGTTAAGATGGGGACAAAAGATATACCAACGTACATGCAGTGTGTAGAAAACTGAAATGATCTTTTATTGTCAATACAGTGCCATGTTTAGAGGCTGCAATGTTCTATTGCTTTACTGAGGAACTTTAGGAGCCAAAGTACACTTGAAAGTAACACCCTAAAATGTCAAGAGGGAACGTCTTGCTGTTGGCTGCTATACCTGTCCCAGACTGATTGAGACTGGGGATCTGTGCAATTCTGTGACCTAGAAGGCCATGAACTCTCATTTGTTCAGTACGATCAAGGTATGATCGAGTCCCTACAGTGTGCAAACAGCCCAACCCTCCAAAAAAGGATCCCATCCAAACCTAGCCCCCATAACTTCACATTTAGCATGGTCACTCCAGCTAGCCCAAACATCATGGTACAATTTAGCATGGCCAGTCCACCTAACTTGCACATCTGTGGGAGGAAACAGCACCAGAGGAAACCCACAAAGGTGGAATTAAACCTAAGTCCCTGGCATGGTGCGAACCGCTGAGTCACTCTGCCACCCCAGATCTTTGAGGACTCAGAATCGAAGGATATTATTGGGGATATTATTGAGTTGACATAAAATTCTCACTATCGAATGGACGGAGCCGGCACTGAGGGTCACCTGCACACTGAGGGTACGTGTGTTGTAAGATGATCTCAATCCTTGTTTTTATCTTTCTGTCACTGAGACATTAGTTCAGAAATCGCAAGTTTGGCACTATATTTAGTGAGAGCACTGTCTGGGAAAGCTGACCTTCCCCAGAACATTAACTCCTTAACCCAGAGAGAAAAAGGTGTTTTTTAATTTTGCCAAAGGAGTTCCTTCCACTGTGCATTGAATGACTGACCTCCAATCCTCATGTTGGCAGCTCAGAGTATACTGAGCTTTAATTCCCAATTCAGCTGCTCTTCCTTTATACCCACCGGCTGCAAAGGACTGTTTCCATAGCAGCACTGGCAAGGAACCCTCAGTCTAATGATATAATGGAAAGTCTGATTTCTTCCACAATTGATGCGATCACGTTTTCAGAAATCGCCTGTTTATCCTGTGTCTCTTTCCTCGATATTGTCATTGTGGAGAAAAATGGACATTTTCTCATTTTTTTTGTTGAAAGAAAGATTTCAACCTCTCCTCCCCCAGTCTCCATCTCGTTGAGCTCCTCTAACTGATGTGTTACAGCGTTGCAATAGACACCACACAAAGGAAGCTGCTTGGATAATAACTGCCCAGTTAAACCAACATATAGTACCTCACTGCCTTGCATTGGAATTACGTACTCATTGATTATCAGTATAGTAGACACCATAACAACTGCAACTTTAAAACTGACCTTATGTTGACTCTTTCTGATTAAATTGTGCAATGACGATTCATTGCATGTAATGATTATTTAGTGAGTAGCTTCAGCATCATAGAGCATCTGTGACTTCCTTATGTGTGCATAATTCAATTAAGTCTGCTCGCTGCAAACGTATTATTCCTTTATGTTCAAAGTGTCTCTGTCGTGCATTCCTTGTTGGTGCTGTTCTCTTTGATTAAGAGTGTGAGAATACAGCAGTGTTATCTATGAAACCAGACTCTGACAATCCCACTTGACATTCCACCATTCATAGTAGGCTGCCACTGAACAATTTGTTTTGTGTCCTGCCAATGTTCATTGATGTATCGCTCGTATAAAGCAAGTTCTAATGTTATGGGTCAGACCAGACCCCCTCAAAAATATTTTGAGAAGGTAACCTCGACCCTAACATTTCCCTATTTTAAAGGTAAGTGTAAAGTGTCTCAGATTCAATGAGACTGGTCAAAGTACTCAATATTAAGCAAAACACAATTTATGTAAACACTGTTGTTAAAATATGACCAAAAAAGAAGAATTTAGAATAAATTAACTCTATTGGAAAACTTAACAGAATAATAGATACAGTAACTCATTATTAATTAGCTGTTCCAATATAGTAACATCCCACAAAATCATCCCTTGTCAAAAAAAAATGAAGAATTCAGACTCAGATTCTCACATGCAGTTTTTTAATCCAGGAGGAAACTGACATCAACAGAAAATTCAGAGAGTAGCAGCCAAGAGACTGACACTGAAGCTTCCAAGGCTTTTAAGACCCCAAAGACTTCTGTTTAATTCTAAACTGAAAAGCTAAACAAAATGTCGAAAGCCTGATCTATGAGAGCAGGCCACACCCAGGCTGCTACCATTGTTTCAACTTCAAAAACCTATCCCCCATCTCAAGGCAGCATAAGCTGTTTACTTTCTTAGAGACAGCCTTTTCCTTGCAACCTCTCTTCAAATAAAAACCAAGACAATATAAGCTCTTAAAGTGACAGCATCGTCACACTAATAGCATGCATACATTTTAGCCAGCTCGGTAAATTAGGGATCTTTCCCAATGGCAATGCCACTGTTCTGGCACAGTTACTGAGCATGCTCAGGCTTTATTTCCTGAAACAAGCTATCACATTCTCACTTCCCACTCTGACCTCCACCTCAATGTCACTGACCCTCCATCCCTGTCCTCCCCACTTGCTACTTTCTTCATGTAAAAAATGAGGTCTGCAGATGCTGGAGATCACAGCTGCAAATGTGTTGCTGGTCAAAGCACAGCAGGCCAGGCAGCATCTCAGGAATAGAGAATTCGACGTTTCGAGCATAAGCCCTTTTATTCCTGATGAAGGGCTTATGCTCGAAATGTCGAATTCTCTATTCCTGAGATGCTGCCTGGCCTGCTGTGCTTTGACCAGCAACACATTTGCAGCTACTTTCTTCATGCTCTCTGCTTCCCTCTGCCACTCCCTCCCACTCTCTGCTTCCCTCTCCCAAACCTTTGCTGTATGTGAGGGCATTGAGAAAGGGCGAGTGACTGGGAGGTGTCGAGAGTGAAGATTGCAGGTAAGGAGACAGTGTGCTAGAAAGCAGTGAGAGGGAGAACATAGAGGGCACATGATGAGAGGTGGGCTGGACAAGTACAGAGTGAGCCTAAGAGTCGGGTATTCTACGGGGAAGGGGTGAGTAGGAAGGGTCAGTGGATGGGAGAGGTGACAAACCAGAGTGTTGGAGAGGGACAGGGAGAGTAGGGTAGGGTGTCAGGAGATGCAAGTGAATGGGGGGGGGGGGAGGTGTGGGGGGGAGCAGAAACAAGCTTAAAGAATGCTGGAGACCAAGAGCCAGTTGAAAAACAATTGTGTGGTCAAGGGTTGGAGGGCAAAGCAGCTGTTGGAGCCACACACACTACAATTCCCAGCTACTGACCGTTCTGGTGCCCATGGAGCACAGCAGGAGTGAGGTCACCTCCATTTAGCAGACGGCCTTTCCACATGGTGTGAGGTTGGTCCCCACATGAGCACAATGCTGGTGGCACCATACAATGATGTTACCCAGCTGCCCGGTGGCAGCCTCACCATATTCTGTCTCACTATAGATAAAGTGCTTCAAAAGGACCCAGGTCCCTGTGATTTCACTGTCCCCTGTGGTTTGACTGTCTGCTGTGCCTCCCAGCCTCCTTTCTAGATCTAGAATCTTCAGAGAACTAGATCTTAAGATGAAGAGATGTCCATTGCCATGGTTCATTGTCGGGATCTGAGCAGAAAGTTCACTCTAATGCCTTTTGTCTGCTTTCAGCCATGTCCAGTTATCTCTACATCGTGAAGTATGAACTTCCCCTGGTGATACAGGCCTTTCTGAACATTGAGGAGAAAACTGGGTGAGTTGAAGCTCCTGAAACCTGGAAAGGGGTGGAATGAATATTCAGGGCATGGTCTTAATTTCCTTGGGACTTCTCCTGTTCCTGACTCATTACTTCCAATCAGTGAAGCAGAAATCCCTTTCTCTGCAACTGGAGAATCCTGCTTACTGCTTTCCTCATGCTGTCCACTTCCCTCTCCCAGATCCTCGCTATGCATGAGGGCATTGAGAAAGGGCGACCCAGTGAGTGAGTGGGTGAGGCTACGAGTGGGAGCAGCTGGGAGATGACCCCAAGGAGAACAGGAGAAGACCTCAGGAAAATTATATCATTTGGTTTTCTGTTCAGCTCTAGAATATTCAAAGTATTAGAACAAGAACAAAGCGAATGCCAAAAACAATTATGACTAAAATTAATGAGAGAACTTCAACACTGCTTCAGTTGAGAATCCCAGTTTTTGTATCAAATCTGAATGTTTCCTGGACAGTATTGTATGTCTAACATGTCCAGCTTTCTTGCTCTGATCCATTAAGGAAATCCATCCAACAAAAGCTTCATATTCCATTTGGAGACTTCCCTAAAGGATCCTGGGTGTGCCAATTTGAGACCTACTGAATACAATGGAAATTAAATCAGGTGTGGGACTGATACCCCTTTCTCATGGTGTTCTTGGGGTACTCAGTAAAGAATATCTTATTCGCATTGGGAAAACTAATCACAAAAGTCTGCACCCGTTACATCCAGGAGAGTGTGGAACTGCAGCTATCCAACTGAGAAGACCAAACTGTGGATCTACCAAGCCTGTGTCTTCAGCACTCTCTTCTACAGTGGTGAGACCTGGATAACACCTAATCAGCAGGAGAAAAGATTTAAATAGTTTCCACCTTCACTGTCTAAGGTGTACCCCCGACATCTCTGCCTTGGGCAAGGTCACCCCTCAGATCTTGGAAGCATGCTAATCCTGTCAATGTATGCTTGTTGGTAAACCAATAATGTCTGTACTGGCTCAGCTATGTTCACAAGATATGTGTAATGAACTGGCCACTGGGCCCACAACCTTCTGGGTGTCAATAACTCCGCAGTTAAAAGACCTGCAAGCATGATGTGAAGATGGCAGGTATTGGGATTAGAATGGTTGAAAATGTGTGGCTGGTTAAAGCACAGCAGGTTAGGCAGCATCCAAGGAATAGGAAATTCGATGTTTCGGGCCAGAGCCCTTCATCAGGAATGAGGAGAGTGTGCCAGGCAGGCTAAGATAAAAGGTAGGGAGGAGGGACGATGAGGATGTGATAGGTGGAAGGAGGTCAAGGTGAGGGTGATAGGCCGGAGTGGGGTGGGGGTGGAGAGATCAGGAAGAAGATTGCAGGTTAGGAGGGCGGTGCTGAGTTGAGGGAACCAACTGAGACAAGGTGGGGGAAGGGGATTAGAATGGTTGAGTGGTTGTTTTAGATGCAATGAGCCAAAGTGCTTTTGTCAGTGCTATAGACCTCTATGACACTGAGAACTGGGAAAAAGTTACTGATGGCTGTGACCTCTGACTCAGTCTTTGGAAAAGTGTTGGAAAAGCAAGCAGGAATGACAAACTCGCTGGCTGAGGAGAAGAGAAAACCAAGGCCAAAGAATCTTGCATCTTCTCCATCCACTCTCTTCCTCCACAGCAAATGCAGTGGACACTGTCGCATGGGTCTCTCCTGCCACACTGGGCTGTATTTAACAGGGTTGGCAGCCACGATGCAGCAAGATGAGAGACTTGAAAGATTTGAACACGATCAAAAGGCTTTCTCTTTATGTAGCTCCGTGATTTAATTTGAGATGTGTTTTCTGACTCAGCAGCATCATGGGCCTCAGTTGTTGTTCTAGCTGTGGTACGTCATAGACTTGGTTGTTTGAAGGAGTGACATATCGTTCCTAAGGCTAAAGTGGTCAAAGGGTATGGTGAGAAATTGGAAACACAGCACTGAGTTGGATGATCAGCCATGATCACACTGAGTGGCAGAACAGGCTCGAGGGGCTGAACAGCCTACTCCTGAATCTATTCTCCACATATCTATGAGGCCTTCTTGCCTTGCCCCAGGGTTGAGGAATGGCACTGCTCAAGCCATATGTAGACCAATTGGTTCTAGCCAATGAACCAAGATGTCTGTGCTCATTTGCAAGCTGTAGCTATTTGCCTATCGGGGGGGAATCTAAAGAGCTGGGTCTTAACCCTTACCCAGTGCAGACAAGGGCAAGGCAGACTTGGGAGGGCCTCCTTCACTAGGGACGCAAAACCTAACTTCAATTTAAATGGCTATGGGGTAACAGTGAGAGCATGCAGATTAGTCCTTCACAATAAACTCACCTGGGCTTCATACTCATAATTGTTCACTAACCCAGCCAGCTTTGTCCCCCAAAACACCCCCTAATTTCTGCATTGAGTTAAAATTTAATTTCTGAAGCCATATCTCACATGGAGATCAGTGTTTGTAAAATCAAAGTGTCAACCACTTTGACGACTCGTTCCATTGATTTTTTTTGTGTGAAGATTTGCCATCTTGTGTTGCAATGCATCATTATTAACCATTACATAATTTCATAATGGATATCAGACATTAGGTCGGTGGGATTTGTATGGGCTGGGTTTCGTATTCTCTTGATATAACGTTGGCAGAAGATCAAAGTAAACCTGTGGGAGTGTGAGCTGGAGATCAGAGAAAGCCTGTGGATATTTCTGCCAGGAGCTATGAACCAAATGGAAAAAATGTATTGCTTATTGTCACTCATTTACTATTGAGAGATAATGGCTCTGGAAGAGAGTGGGGACAGATTTACTGTCTGTCCTTCAAGATGGACATTGGATAATGGTGTAAGAGGGACTGAAAGGAACAGGAGATAGACCCATATTTTTATTCACTCTTAATCAGAATTATTATTGTGCTAAAAATATGAGTTTGTATTTCAACAGGAAAGTAATTGCTCAATGAACGACCATACAATATTTTTGTTTAATCAGCAAGGTGAAGGTTAGAAGCTGCAAATTATCCAGAGATTACCATTTACTCAGCGGGGGTAACGATCATTTGCTGTGCAACTGTTTCATCAGGTAGTCACCATGTGGCTTTTCAGTGCAGCAGATATTATGAAAATTAGAGGATCTTCCCCACGGGGGCTCAGGACCTCTCTGTCAGGGTCAAATAAGGAGGGTCATAACCCCTTACTCTTGGGCAATTGTCTGTATTGGGTTTTCGCCTTCTCCCCCTGTGTAGGGGACTGCCACTCAGTTGTGGTCTTCTCAAATTGACGAATTAGTGGCTGCAATGCGGGTTTGCCATCAATGGCGGGCAAGTAGTCAAAACTGGAAGCCAATACGAAGTCCAGGAGCAGAATGTTACTTGAAAAAGTAACATTCACACTACACAAATACCAGGGAAGGACCATCTCCGACAAGAGAGCTTGTAACCATCATCCCTTGGCATTCAATGGTGTTACCACCAAATCTCCCACTGTCAACATAATGGGAATATCACGCGAAGGGGAGATTGGTGGTGGAATGGTAATGCTCTGAAACAATCCTCCCATAGCAGCAGAAATTTAACTTGGATTAATAAGCAGTACTGAATCCTTACTGCGTGCAAACCCAACACAGACAATTGCCCAAGGATGGAATCGAACCCAGGTCCCTGCAGCTGTGAGGCAGCAGTGCTAACCACTGCTACAATATAAAACCAGTTTTACTGATGATGACCATGACAACTATCACTGATCATCATAAAAACCCATTGGGCTTGCTGATGTCCTTTAGGGAAGGAAATCTGCCATCTGTTCCTGGTGTGGCCTATATGTGACTCCAGACCCACAGCAATGTGGTTGACTTTTTGCTCTCTGCTGTAATGGTTCGAGCAAGCATCTCAGTTCAAGGTGAGCAATGGACGATGGACAACAAATGTTGGCTTTATCATCGACACCCACACACCTTGGAAGAATAAAGGCAGAGAAGGTCTGGACCAGCCACACTCTGGGAACTCTGGGAACTCTGGCACAAGTAACTAATCTTCTTACTCCTGAAAACCTATCTGCCATCTACAAAGCACAGGTCAGAAGTGTATTGGAATATGTTGGAACTTGCCTGGACGAGGCAAGGTGAGGATTGCTTGCTATGTTACTATAGGGAACTGCTGTTTATTCAGCAGGAATAAGGGTTATGTTCTGGGCAACTCCTGACTTCATGTCTATTCAACAGCTATTAAGGTTATGCACAGTGTAACCATGTGGAGTTTTTGTTTATTCACCAGGGTAGAGATTAAGTCAAATGTCACAGCAGTTGTATTTGTAGAATGATGATTTCCTGTTGATTCAGCACGTTAGCAGTTAAAGGTAAATTGTTGGTAGCAGGAGTTGTTTTGGAGTTTCACCTTATTTACCAATGCGCAGGTTAAGAAAATTAAATATTAAACCAGGGTGCAAAACAAGGCCCGTACCTGTGCAAGTGCTGAAACGGGGCTGTTCTAAATGTTTGTTAGTTGACTAGCTGTTCACAAAAAATGGCACAACTCCCAGTAAGGCCTTGACAGTGAAGAGAATTAGGCAGCTGCAGGGATGTATAGGCTGTTCGCTCCCTGATCTATAAAGGGACTGTTCGAGCTGTCACTGGCTGTGGTGACTGGAAATTTTATTAAGGCCAGGGGTTCCTCTGGTGCAATCATGAAGTGCCATGCCACGCCAGGTTTCATAAAGAGTGGGGTTTTTTTTCCCAGTCAGTGTTTCGTTTGCTTTTCCATTCGCCCTTCAACGTCACTGCCAAGGCCAACATTTGTTGCTGATCCTAATTACCCTGGAGAAGATGATGCCGAACTGTTGAAGCAAGTGCAATCTCAGCAATGTTTGCATCAGCCACCCCAGGAGGTGGTGTGATTGCTGGTTAAACATGGTACATAAACAGGATTACAGGCCTCAATATTAACAAACAGGAATACATTCACTCACAGCCATTCCATTATGGCCCCGTTTAGAGTAGACAAGAATTATCAAGGTAAAAACAATGACTGCAGATGCTGGAAACCAGAGTTTAGATTAGAGTGGTGCTGGAAAAGCACAGCAGTTCAGGCAGCATCCGAGGAGCAGGAAAATCAACGTTTCGGACAAAAGCCCTTCATCAGGAATACAGGCAGAGTGCCTGAAGAGCAGAGAGATAAATGAGAGGAGGGTGCAAGTGGGGAGAAAGCAAGAATTATTAAGGGGCTGTTAGCAAGAAAGCAAGAATTATCAAGGGGTTAGTAGTGAACAACCAGACAAAGGATGAATAAATAGTCAGGCCAAATAGACCGATCACTTGGCTTTTGAATCATGCATTCTGTAGTGGCATGACTAAATAGAGAATTGGACATGAAGAAGGAAATTCAGAATCATAGAATCCTGACAGCATGGAAGCAGGCCATTTGGACCACAGAGTCCACAACCACCCTCTGAAGAGCTTCCCATCCAGCCCCATCCCTTACTCTCTCTCTGCAGTCCTGCATTTCCCATGCTAATCCATTCAGCCTACACATCCCTGGACACTATGGGAAATTTACCATGGCTAATCTACCTAACATCTTTGGACTGTGGGAGGAAACCCACGCAGGAAAGAACACGCAAACCCCACACAGTCACCAGAGGGTGGGATCAAACCTGGGTCCCTGGTGCTGTGAGGCAGCAGTGCTAACCACTGAACCATCGTGTCACCCACTTTTTGTTGTGCAAAGAGACTGGAGCTAATGGGATTATTCTCATTACAACAACCAGAACTTACATTTATATAGCATCTTTAACACAACGAAGCACCCCAAGACTTCACAGAAGTGTTATAAAAGGAAGTGTGAAATCATGCCACATAAGGAAATATTATATTAAGTGACCCAAAAGCTTGGTCAAAGAGGGAGGGTCTTGACAAGTGTTTGAAAGGATGAGAGTGAGGTTAAGAGGCAAGGAGTGTTCAGGAGGGAATAACAGAGCTAGGCAACTGAAGATATAGTCTGAACAAAAGGCCAGAGTTCAAAGCATGGGCGTTTAAGAAATTTGATGGAGATGTTCAAAATTATGAGAGGCTTTAATGGAGAGCATGGGGGAAATTATTTTCAATAGCATGTGGTTTAGTAACCAGAGGGCACAGATTTGCAAAATTTGACAAAAAAGATTTACAGGAGATGAAATCAATTTGTTTGCTTTCGATGAATGATTATAATGTGAAATTTACTGCTGGACAAGATCTGGGAGCAGATTTAACTAGAAATTCTGACAGAGGTGAGGAAAAGTAGGGGAGTGGAACTAATTGACAGATCTTTCAGACACAGGCATGATCTTAATTTTGGAGGAAGCTGCCACCAAAACAACAAAAATTAAGCTAAAATATTTGTGTAAAAATTTCAGCTTAAAACAGGATTTAAAATAGATTATAAAAATCACACAGTAAGAAGGTATCATTGATTTGTGCAAATCATTGAATCATCGATGGAGATGCAGTCCAACAAGAAGCCATTTGGCCCATCTGTGCCTTTGGTAGACCTATCCATTAATGATCCTGCTTTTTCTGCAAACCCCTGAAATATTTCAAGGATTCAAGTGTTTCTTTAGTTCTCTTTTGTAAGTTACTAGTGCAACTGCTTCCAATACCCCTTCAGGCAGTTTATTCCAGGTCACAACAGCTTGTTACTAAAAAGGCTTACTCTTGCTATAACTGGCTCTTTCATTGGTCTCTTTAAATCTGTGCCATCTGGTTATCTACTTCCTGAAGCAATAAATCCTGGTCTAGATTAGATTCCCTAGAGTGTGAAAACATGCCCTTCAGCCCAACAAGTCCACACTGACCCCCTGAATAGTACCCCACCCAAACCCATTTCCCCTCTGACTAATGCACCTAATGCTATGGGCAATTTAGCATAGCCAATTCGGACTGTGGGAGCAACCAGATGAAACCCACGCAGACACAGGGAGAATATGTAAACTCCACACAGACAATCACCCAAGGTTGGGATTGAACCCAGGTCCCTGGCGCTGTGAGGCAGCAGTGCTAACCATTCAGCTACCATGCCACCTCATTCTACTTTACTAACGTCATTATTGACTTTGAACATCTTTCTGAAATCTCCTCTTAACACTCTCTGCTCTCAGAAAAACACCAGTCTTTACATCAATTTGAAGTTTCACATCCCTAATACAGTTCTACCATTGTACCATCTCGAAGACCTTGACACTTTTCCTAAAACTTGATGCCCAGAATTATTCACAGTATTCTGGCTGCGACCTTATTAATATCGTATACAGGGGAAACAAAACTCCACTGCTTTTGCACTCTATTCTGCAATTAATAAATCCAGAAACCCAAACAAGGCATTAATAAATTTTTCAATTTGTTCAGCCAATTTGTATGCCTCCCACCCAACTTCCCATCTCTTTGTTCACATGTCCCTTTTAAATTCCAGCATTGTATTGATAGTGCCTTATCTTGATCTCCACACAAAAATCCTTTGAATTTTATCTGCCATTTATTAGCCCATTCCCCCAATGTTATCCTGACATCTGTTACTATTTTAATCATTGTTAACTACATTTTTGTGTGGTTCTGTGCCTTCTGCAAACTTTGAAATTATGTCCTGTATACCCAATTCCAGATTTTTATCTCTAATAGACTCCTCACTCACAGTGTTAGGCTGATTGAATTTGAATTCCTACAGTGTGGAAACATGCCCTTCAGCCCAACAAGTCCACACCGACCCTCCAAAGAGTAACCCACCCAGACTTGACACATTTACACTTGACTAATAACCTACACTATGGGCAATTTCCCACGGCAAAGTCACCCGACCTGCTCATCTTTGGATTGTGGGAGGAAACTGGGGAGAATGCGTAAACTCCACATAGACAGTCACCCGAGGCTGGAATCAAACCCAGATCCCTGAAGCTGAGAGGCAGCAGTGCTAACCACTGAGCCACTGTGCCGTCCAATTGGTCTGTTGACGTTGGGTTTGTTGTTCTTCCCTTGCTAAAACAGGATTGATACAGTCTTACAGAGACAGAAATATCAATAAACTGATGAGGGGATTGTGAGGGAGGGAGTTACAATTGATGCCACTGATCGATGCTTTTCACAGAAAG
Organism: Hemiscyllium ocellatum; assembly: GCF_020745735.1. Classification (NCBI taxonomy): domain Eukaryota; kingdom Metazoa; phylum Chordata; class Chondrichthyes; order Orectolobiformes; family Hemiscylliidae; genus Hemiscyllium; species Hemiscyllium ocellatum. The sequence continues at coordinate 16,689,921 of NC_083414.1, forward strand.
ACAGTTGAAATTGTGGAGTCTCATCGGCAAGGCTATGAATCAGTCTTTCTTTGAGGTACGTTTAAGATCTTGATGCTTTTGCAAGGAAGCTGCATTGCATTTCCAAGTTTTTTTCTTTTAAATTTATTTTTTTCTGCTCCATCACATCCTCAGAGGTTTTCCATGGCTGATGAAGAAACAATTAAAGATTCAGGACCTCTGTAATGACAAGAACTGTACTTCATGTCAAAGCTGTTCATTAAGTGCCACACTGTATCTTAGATCTAAAGTAGATGCTTAAAGAGGTCCCAGTGTAATTCATCGATTTATTTTGTGCATCATTGGCTCATCATTCTGTTTTCCATAGAAGATGCATCAAGTTTATTTTGCAGAGTGCATAGTTGAAACCTTTTAAAGTAATCTGGTAATGCATGAGATGAATGTAGTCTGTGCTAGTAGTGAAAAGGTTAAGAGGTTAGCATGGCTTGGCTGCAGATTTCCATTACATTCCCACCTCTATTCTGAGGTAACAGCTTTTGACTATAAAACGGACCGTGTGTAACATAGTTACGAAGCTTAGGCCAAAGATTGCTACTACTGCTTCAGCCAAAGTGAAACACTGGCTTCTTTCAAGCAAAATGGAATCAGCAATGGGAGTGCTATTGGTGCCTCAGTTTGCCCTATGTCCAGGACAAGGCTCAATGAAATCACTTGAAGAAAACAAAGTGGAATTGGAACACTGGTTGGCATCCTACTGATAGAATGTAAAGGCCAACACTTAAAAAAATACTGAAGCTTTGTTTAAGATATTCGTACAAAACAGAGGCTTTGGGTTAACATTGAGAGGCAGTGACTGTCCGCAGAGGTATGTCTCAGTACATTTTGCCTCTGGAATGTTACATAATTCGACACAATTTTCAAAATACACAGAAAATGGACTCAATGTTCCTCAGCCTGACACGACCACATATTTACTGCTGCCAATAAAAGTTTTCAAAGGCAAGGTTGGCATTCATCGCCTCTCCCTTTCAAAATTGATTCCACGGGACGTGGGCATCGCTGGCTAAGCCAGCATTTATTGTCCATCCCTAATTGCTATGGAGAAGGTGAAGCAAGCTGCCTTCTTGAAATGCTGCTATCCTTGGGGTGCAGGGACATAATGCTGTTGGGGAAGGTGTTCCAAGACCGTGACTCCACAACCGTGAAGGAATGGTGGTAAGTCAGGATGGTGAGTGTCTTGGAGGCGAAGGTAGTTTTCCCATGCATCCACTGCCCTCGTCTCTCGGAGATAGAAGATCTGGGTTTGGAAGGTGCTGTCAAAGAAGACAGGGAGAACATCTCTAGTGTACCTTGCAGCTGGTACATACTAATCCCAACCTACATTCCTGGTGAACTGAGTAAGTTGTGAAAGTGGTGGATGGGTGTCAATCACATAGGATGCCGGATAGTATTGGGTTTCTTGAGTGTCATGGGACCTGAACCCAAGTAGAGAGTATTCCATCAGACTCCTGATCTGTGCCTTGATGATGAACAGACTTAGGAGAGACTGGAGATGAGTTACTCACTACAAGGTCTTTTGCCTCTAACCTGCTATTGTAAGAACAGTATTTAATAGACTAGTCCAGTTCAGTTTCTGGTCAATACTGAAGCCCTGGGATATTTATAGTGGATATTCAGTGATAGTAATGCTATTGAACATTAAGGGACAATGGTTAGATTCTCTCTTGTTAGGGATGGTCATTGCCTAGCACTTGAGTGCTGAGAATGTTACTTGCAATTTAACAACCCAGCCTGGATGCTGTCTGCATCTTCTTGCATATGAATGTGGACTGCTTTGGTATTTAAGAAGTCATAAATGGTGCTGAACATTGTACAATCATCAGTGAGCTTCCCTCTCCCCACCCACTCACCCCCCTCACCCCCTTACCCCCTTCTAACCTAGCAATTCAGGGAAGATCATTGAAGATGGTTAAACTTAAGACTTGACTCTTCACTTTTAGGGACCCTTGTGTGGTGCAAAGGTAGAGTCTCTACCCCTGAACTGTGCAGTCTGGGTTCATGTCCACCTGCTGCAGAAGTGTGTAGTAACATCTTTGAACAGGTTGGTTAGAAAAATAAGTTTTTTAAAAAATTACTCTGAGAAACTAGGGAGGGACCTCTTTGGCACTATGGTATTGCCCCTATCTCTGAACCAGAAGGTCTTTTTTCAAATCTGCCTTGCTCCAGTGGTGTGCCATGATATATCTGAAAAAATTCACTAAAAATAATTATCCTGAGGAGCTAGGGCTCTGTGGTGATGCACTGGTAATGACCCTAACTCTGGGTTAGGAGGTCTGTGTTCAAATCTCACCTGATCCAGAGGCATTTGTGATAACATCTCTGAACTGGTTGCTTTAAAAAATATCCAGTCTGAGGAACCAACACAGCAATGTTTGGAGATGAAGGTGATTGAGCTCCAACAACCACTGAGTGGTGGTGGCTAATTATCTTGAATCTCTGGTTTGATTCATCTGAGTGGCTTGTTAGACCGTTTCGGAGGGCAGGAAACAGGAAACAAGTTTAAATAACTAGCTAACAGACTTATTGTCACAACATCTGTGTATTCATCAAATGGTTTCACAACAGGCAGAGCAAAATGAGGTAAGCGTCAAACCAGGCTAACTGCACTTAACGGCTTGCCTCCATGTTGTAAACTCTATGTGTTGCTGCACCTTAGAATCCGTGATGGAAATATTTAGACATCAATCTTATATACCAAATACCCCATCCTGGTGCGGAGTTGGAGCTCCTGTTGAATGAGTCATGTTGATACACAGTTAGAGGAGTGAAAGTTGGATTTAATTTCATCTTTTGGGATGTGAGTTTTGCAGGTATGTGAACGCAATCCTGTTCAAAACCTTATTGTCTCAACATGAATTTACCTCCTCATCCCTTCCACTCTTTCCAATCTGATCTGTACCAAGACCCTCGGCCTGTCACCTTGCCTGAGAACAAAAGCACAGCCCCACTTGACATGGTACGAAAGCAAGATGTTAACCTGTCTGAAGCCTGTCCATTAGCACAGAGTTAAAAATCCAGCCCAGTGTGTTCTAAACAGTTTATCGCTGGGGAAGAAATACTGGGAAAAGTGTGTGAGTTTCTTTCTGATACACTTTTGCTAATCATCTCTGTGACCAGGCAAGATGCCAGGCAGGAAATGGACACTCATGCTGATGCAAAGGCAAAGCATAGAAATGAGGGAAAAGGTGGGGACAATGGTAAGCAGCTGGACCAGTCTTTACAAAGTTATTGTAAGCTGCACAATGCCAGCTTCCTATAAAATCCTGTAAACTTGCACACTGTTGACACCTGAAGTGTGTGACTCATAGGTTCAATCCCCATTGAGTTTCATTTCAATCTCCAGCAGACCACTTTCCTTCAGCTCAGTTGCATCAGAGCTGGGAATGAAACCATGTAATCCACTTAACCTGGGTGGCCAAGTCCACAACCACTGGAACCTGGCACTTGGGAATGGCTGCTGATCTTTGAGAGAGCTCATTCAGACCTGCAGAATGGAAAATCACTGGGTGCTGAACTGTAACATGGCAACCAGGACTGATCCAGTATTCGAGCTTTCTGACAGTGCTGCCTGTTAAGGTCAGTACATGTGTAGTACCTTTCTATGTCAAAAGATCTTCAAAATGCTTCATTCCATTAATTGCTTCCTTCAAATTGCATTCAAAGTTGCTTTGTTGATAAACAAGACGTGAAAGTGTTAGTGCAGTATCTACTGTTTTCTAACATCTGTGCTGCTCATTGGAAGCAAATTCCCAGAAGAGTTCTTAAATAGGCATTGGACTGTAATTAGTATATGCCTGCTTTAGGCGGCTGTGTGTCATGCCTCAAAACTGGCCCCAACCAATTTAGTCAGTCCACGTGATAATATATATTTGGCACAGACTGTCCCACTCCTAAATTTGTCAGTGCCTCTTTATTTAGTTAGTAAATGCTGCATGTCAATTTCTAACTCCATAAGTCCAAAATTAGTTGCAAATTAAATACAATTAGATTTTTGAAATATTCCATTTCACTTCTGTTTTATCACACTTTTTAAAGAAGTGTTACACAATGGTAGCCAGTTTATTTTTGATACGTTAGCTAAGTGGCTATTTTTACAGGAACATTAGCTGTCTTTTTCTGCATTAGAGGAGAGGGAATATAGTCAGATTGGATCCTGACCTAAGTGATTGTGCACACATAAACACACATATGCAGACATACAATCTGCACACACTTACACCTCACACACACATTTGTACACGTACCATCTATCACTTTACACAAACACACACCACATTACATACATATGTATGTACACATTGTATGCATATACGTTGCATTACACACATACACACAGCACACATACATATCCATATACCATGTGAAATATGCACACATTTTCATTTTTCAGAAGGAATTATTGGACAGTAAGGGTCAGAGCCCATCTAATTCTTCACTTTCCCAGGAAGAATACACAGCCTGACCTGATTTAAACAAGTTCTCATGGTTTTTGATTTTGATTTGATTTGATTTATTTTTGTCACATATACTGAGATACAGTGCAAAGTTTTGATTTGCATTCTAGCAAGACAAATTATGCCTTACATAAGTGCATCAGGGTGAACAGAGTGCAGAATATAGTGTTACAGCTACAGAGAAAGATCAACTCTAATATATGAAAGATCCGTGCAGAAGTCTGATAACAGTGGGGGAAAAGCTGTTCTTAAATCTGTTGGTGCATGGTTTCAAAACCTTTATATCTTGCACTGTAGAGAGGGACCAATAAAATCCAGTTTTTGTCTCTTTAGTGGTTTGACCTGATAACACCGAAAGAATCACGGATGTTATTTTGTGAGTTTGATCGGTGTCTTGAGTAGGATGCTCTGTCATCAATAATTCTGTTCAAGTACATGCCAGTTGACTAATTACAAATAAATAGCATAAGGCAGAAGTAAATATTAATTTTAAAACATATCAATTGGACTGTTTCTGATAATTCCACTGCAAACCATAGTTCCCACAATCTGTAGTCAGCTAAGAGTCAGCTGTCTGAATTAGGTATTTTTAAAAAAAATTTTGATATTAATGCCTCTGCTAGAATTCATCGTTTCCCTCCCAATTTTCTTAGCTTTCTTCCAGCTTTTCTAAGGCCTACTGAGGCTCACGCCTACATCTACACTGTCTTGGTCTAGATGCTGGGAGATGTGAAGGGGCAGCCCTAAGTAACTCTGACGATTTTGTTTTCATTTTGAAGTCCAGTTGACCATGGCTGAGTTTATCAGTGGCCATGACTGGTTGCTAGGCATGTGAAAGCTGACTAGAATGTAATACCTGGGGTTGTAAATCCTGGACAAGGATTTCCTAACTAGTTGATTGTTTCAAAGGAAATAAGTAGTGTCAGAACTCTTGCATGGAAGGAACATGAGTCTCCAATCAGTCCTCCAATGGGTAGGAGAGACTCTTGTTGTCGATATTCAATCAATAGTTTTTTAGGGGCAATGAAATGTTAGCTTGAGGTGTTGCAAATATGGCACAGTTTACCAAGTGGTGAGTAACCCAAAAAATATTTGTGCACGGTTTGGATATACAGTCGACTAATGACAGCATCAGCTATCTGTGCGTCAAGTACTCTAAATGACTGGGAAACAGTATATTCTGTATTGACATTGGTCCTTTTCTTAAAGAGAATATTCAATGTCATTGATTTATCAATACTGACAGAGGAGATCTGTTTCAGAGTTAATCTGTTGAGGACTGCAGCATGCCCTTCATATTCCAGGAGAAGATCATTATGTTGGTTCCAGGGCATGCCATTGTAAAGTCACAGAGCACAATATTTGTGTTCACCTAATCCTTGCCAGGCAATTGTTCAGAGTGAGGGGTGATTCACATTTCGATACTGCTTTATCACGTCTCTTCAAACAATCATAAAGTGCCCTGTGGAATCACTTTGAAGTAATTATTTAATCAGTTTGTGATCAGCAGATTCCTGCAAACATTAAGTGACAAAATGACCCGTTAGTCTTTTTGTTTTGATTAAAGAGGAAATTTATATTAAAAAATGATCATCATGTTCCTGAAACGTAGGAGCTCGCAAATAAGTCTCAGTTTAATTTCCAAGCTACTACTCTGAAATGTCAGTCTGGATTAATTTAGCAACTGCTACATTGGGAATTGAGGTCATCAGCTTGAACTCAGACAGAAGAGTGCAACAAACTGAGCCAAGGTGACAACTGGAAGGAGCTTATCAAAGTAGTGATGCTTCCAAAACCTGAGTTACAAATCAGCATTTGGTTCACCTCTGGGCGCTCATAACACAAGAGATCACATGAGCACAGTCCCACCTAAGAACCTGGACAAGAAACCTGTTATCACAGCAGTTCAAATTGTAATGAGTACATGGATGTTAATGGAATTCACAAAATGGGTTCAATTCTTCAGACATTGGAAAAGACATTCAGCTGACTGCTTTGGACCTGAAAATGAAAATTTGAAAGTCTGGCGGTGACCTTGTGCCTAGTTGCTCACCTGAATCAACTGTTAGGCAGTACGTTAGAAAGGCACCCAGTGTTTGCAGAGGAGACCATTTCGATCTGTAAATTGGGGTGCTTTACTTATTCCAGGAGCTTGTTGCTGTTTTCCAGGAGAAGCAGGTGAGGTATGTTTAAATGCCTGGCCCTAGGAGAAAGTGAGGACTGCAGATGCTGGAGCGCCAGAGTCGAAAAAAAGGGCTTATGCCCATAATGTCGACTCTCTCCAGCTCCTCGGATGCTGCCTGAACTGCTGTGCTTTTCCAGCGCCACGCTTTTCGACTCCAAGTGCCAGTTCCATCATTCCAGGTGCTGGGAGTGACCTAACCAACAGTCTTTAAAGGGGGGAAGATGGGAAATACACCAGTAAAAAGATTTCACATTATTTAAATTCTTAGATTACTTTAAAATTCATTATTGGGGTTTGAACATGAGTGGAAGAGCAGCATACTAAGTGTACAATCGCCATTAAATTGAAATTTGCATTTTCCAAGATGGTTTCTCAGTTGAGCAGTGAATGGTTTCCCTGATTAAAAGTCATCATCCCAAATAGTCCCCATGCTTCTCTCAAATTGAAGGCGAGATGGTTTGTTACTGGTGATGTCACTGGGATCGTAATCCAGAGACATGTGGGAATGCTAGATTTTAAAATGAATTAATAAATCTGAAATATAAAGTGCTCAAAGTAAAGATGACAGTTGATTATTGTAAAAGTTCATAACCGATGCAAATTGCGGAAGGAAATCTGCCGAGATCTGGTCTAGAAGTGATTCCATATACACAGCAATGCGTTTGACTCTTAACTGCCCTTATCAATGGCAAGCCATCCATTCAAGCTACATCAGAGGTGGACAATAGATGCTGACCCCATCAGTGATGTCCACATGCAATGCAATGAATAAACAAGTTGTCTGTGCTGTACATTTACAGTGTCCTCTGTCAGAATCTCAGACTTATTTATTTAAAACAACTTTGCATTTGACTCATTATTTCTGATGATTTCTGACTTTGATGTGTGCAAACTTTGATTTTAGTTTCATCTCCTTTTTCAGCGAGTGGTACCTGAATGGAAACTATCTGGTAATCATGGCATCTGTCACAGTTGTTTTGCCTCTGGCATTAATGAAGCAACTCGGTTAGTATTCTTCTGTAAATACTTTTGTTAAATAATCTTGTGTGCTTAATATCTCTGTGAAATGGTGTCATGAGATCAACTTTCACTGCTATTGTGTAATCCGTCACATTGAGGTACTGGATAGTGAAAGAATGGGAACAAATTGTCCACCAAGAGTGAATTATATAGTTTGCTGCAGATATGGATTTATTCCAGATGCTAGAAATCTGAAATAAGAGCAGAAAATGTTGGAAATACTCAGCAGGTTCTGGTGAAAGGACCTGAAAGATTGAGCTGGAGTTTCGTATCGGGCTTTGAAACTGCAAGTCAGGTCACTTCCCATGTACAGAAATACAGACTTATCACAGCTTCCTATACTAACCATATTTTTAACTCCCAGAGATGTGGGTGGATGAAGTTAGAGTTTTCCGAGTCTCAAGAAGATGTTGAAGGAGCCACAGTGCCATGGCCCATCCATGTCCTTTCATAGTCTAACCATACAATGTCGCCCCCATTGGCCCCAAGATCAATGGTTCTCAACCTTTTGAAACTTAGCCAAGCATTCATAATAACCCCAGCTATCAAAACAAATCAACAGTATGGTCCACTGAAACTGAAATTGCAGATCTCATTCAAGGTACAATAGTGTTCCTTACCCTTTCAATGCAGATTGCATGTCAACAAATTAAGTGTGGTAACTGCTTAAAGTTTTTTTAAATACAATATCATAATTGGAATCATGACAAGAGAGCTTCCCAGTACATGACCTCCAATTTTGAATGAGCCAGGATCCAGAACTGAAAGAGTTTAAACAAAATCAGAACACAATCCACATTTTCCTTCAGACCCCAGGACTTGATGGAGTCTACAGCACACAAACAGAGCACACAGACTTAACAGTACATGCCAGTGTTTATGCTACAAGTGAGTCACTTCCCACATTCCCTGATTGAAGTTGATCAACACAATCCTCTATTCTCTTCTTCCTCATGCACACATGTGCATTTACCAATTTGTTGCAATGGTACACCAAAAAGCTCTGCAAGCCCCCACCAGTCAGTCACACTCTGAGGATCATTTTAAAACACAAGGGGATAATGGAATTCGCTGCACTGGCTGCTGAAGTACTTGAGTCTAATTTGAAAAAAATGAATTCATACCACGGGAGGTGTAATTATATTGGAATGTCTGTCAAATTGAATGCTCGTTAATTATTGATATACTGTAGAAATTTGAAAGATTGGAGATGATTCAACTTAAATTCCTAATAATGAGATGGAGCAAAGAATTAGGTCACAGTTATTTTCAGTAATCCTTCATGGTTTTCCGAGCCTTTTGTTGAGTAATTTTCCAAAATCAGGCACTGTTTTGTCATCTGAATTGAGGGGAGAAGATTCAACAAGAAGTGACTGCAATTAGACACTCTGTGGTCAGCAGTTTTAAGTGAAAAACAGAGAACCAAGGGTTACTGAGAAGGGTACAAGTGTGCAAAACATCTTTTCAGCTGATGAATGGATTCAGATGAATAAAATTCCCCAATACAACTCTCATTTTAACTTTATCAGAGGGAGTTCTATTGAATATTTTTGGACCACTTGAAAAGTTAATTTTTTTTTATGCATCTTTTAATTGTAGGCTACCTGGGATATACCAGTGGTTTCTCCTTGAGCTGCATGGTTTTCTTTTTAATTGTGGTAAGTATGCAAACATCAGTAGCTTGGTAATAGAACTAAGCTCCTTCTACACAGGATTAATGATGAAAAGACAGTGCATTTAGCACAGTTGTATTCTACAAACAATGGTAATCTGAAAACATACCGGAGGTTCAGAGGTTTGGAACGGGTTTTTGGCATTTCTAATTGCTAACTCAACTCCATTTGTAGCCTTTGATGTAAATTCTATAGATACCCATTAAAAAAATATATTGATCATAATCTCAAAAACCTCTGCAGCTGCAAGTTATTGTTAAAATATAAAGTGAGAGTTTTTGGCATATTTATTGTCTTGTATCAGCTGTAGTTCAGTTGGAAGTGCTTATACCTCTGAGTTACAAGGTTTCAAGTTCGAGCCCCACTCGAGATTGAAATCAAGGCTGACACACCAGTGCAGTCTGAAAGGGGTACAGCACTTGCAGAGGTGCTGTCTTTCAAGTCCCATCTGTTTGCTTGTGTGATTATAAATATTCCATTATACTACTTCAAACTAAAACAGGGGAGTTATCCATTGTGGCCTGGTCAATATTATCTCTCGATCGATATACAAAAAAAAAGGCATATTATCTTGCTATTATCATGTTTCTGTCTCTGGGAGTTTGCTGTGTAGAAATTGCAAAAGTAATCTAATTTCCAAAGTACTTCAATAGCCATAAAACGCATTGAAATGGCCAAGGATTACATGCATGCTATGTAACTGCAAGTCTTTTTTAATGTTATAAATTTATAACATTATATAATGTGATAAATCCAGCAATGCTGGAATGTTTAATGTCTTCAAGCATTTGCAACCATTCCGGTAAACTGAAAGTCAAACACAGAACTCTGGTGGTGTCTCAATTTGCAAGAGTGTAACTCAAGCAATTTGCATAAAGATTGCAGTTAAAGACACAGAGGAGCAGAGAGATTAGTTTCACTGATCAAGGGGAAAATATGGGCTGGTTCAGAGCAAATCTGTCTTCCATTTTTGGATGTTGAGTCGAGGTTTATGGTTGATATCTAGTGGAGAGTTTTAATTATTTCCTGATAGGGTTGGCATTGTTGTGCCAAATTCTTCCCTCAAATATTTTAGTGAGTTACTCAAATACACAAACTTATCTTAATCAGAGTCACTTCTCTTAAAATGCATTTGAAAAATTCAATACAAATGTGCTAAGAGTTTGTACGTTAATATGGCCAAAAGTAATTTTGATCTTTATGTGGCTTTTTCAGGTGATCTACAAGAAGTTCCAGATTTCCTGCTCATTTGGTAACATCCATGCAAATAGTTCCCTTCTGGACAATGTCAACTATGGCAATCTTACCAGCTACAACAATAGTGATGTTCACAAAGTCGCTGAGGAACAGTGCACCTCTCAGCTGTTTACCATGAACTCTCAGGTAACTTAACAGCAGGATCCAGTGAAAAATACTTTTGAGGTTGTGATCTAGCTCTGACTCTAAGGAGGCCTCCATCTTCAAAGGAAGTGGGGCTGGGATGGAGGCAAGCAAGTGATGAGGCTGAACAAACACTTGCTTCCATTTACTAGGACATCAGACCAGCTATAGTCATGGCTGTCAGACCTTATCCACCCCTCACCTCCCCACAAACACACCCCCTCCATGCTGCTTCTCATTGCTCCCATTTCCCCTCCATACACCAGCATTCACTCTGGACATACCTCAGGAATCATGTCATAGAGTCATACAGCATGGAAACAGATCCTTCAATCCAACTAGTCCAAGCCAACCATATTCCTAAACTAATCTAGTCCGAATTGTCTGCATTTGGCTCATATATCTCCAAACTTCTCCTATTCATGTCCTTATCCAAATGTCTTTTAAATGCTGTAAATGTACCTGCAGCCGCCACTTCCACAGACAGTTTATTCCACACCCGAACCACTCTCTGTGTAAAGAAGTTGTCTTTCATGTTCTTTCTCCTCTCACTTGAAAAATATGCAACCTAGTTTAGAATTCCCCCACCCTAGGGAAAAGACCCTTATATTCACCTTCTATACCAGTAATGATTTTATAAACCTCCATATGGTCACCCCTATATCTCCAGTGGAAAAAATCCCAGCCTATCACTTAAACCTTACATTCCTGGCAACATCCTGGTAAATCTTTTCTGAATCCTCTCCAGTTTAACAACATCCTTCCTATAGCAGGTTTTCACAAAGAAAATCTATTCACAGGATGTTGGTTAGTGGCTAATCATTTATTGGCCCAGAGGGCAGTTAAGAGTCAACCACATGGGTTGGAGTCACATGTAGGCCAGACCAGATGAGTTTGACAGATTGCCTTCCCTAAAGGGCATTGGTGAATCAGATGGGGTTTTTTTCCCCTGATAATCAACACTGGTTTCATGGTCCTTATTAGATTATTAATTCAAGATTTTTAATTGAGTCCAAATTCCACTATATACCATGGCAGGATTCAAACTTGGATCCCCAGATCATTACTAGGATCTCTGGATTGATAATGTAGTGATAATACCACTAGCCCATGGTGTCCCGTACTGCAGAAGAAATCGTTTAAATGGGCATGAGAAAAGGTGAAACTGTCACTCAGCCACACAATATGCTGAAAACAAAACTCAACCATTGGAAGCTAAATTGCCTCAAGCAGTTATTTAGTCATAAAAATAAGCAAACATTTCTTCATGAATCAAATCAAAGATAGACAACCCTTTAATAATCTCTTAACTCAAACAAACTGTGCATATAATTCTCTACTGAGTGAAACAGTTGAACTGCTTTGAAGATCAGCCAAGCATTTGAAATATTCAGCTGTCATTCCAGCTTCAGGCAATTGCAGTCCCTTTAAAATGAAGGAACAGGTGTTTTGTTTTTCCATTTCAAAGCAAATGGCCTGCCAGCCAAAGAATTCCAGGAGCAGGTGGCTGTTCCTTATTTATCCCCTCTTAGAGTTACGTTTACCTTCCCTTTGTGACACCTCTGAGAAGCCATGAACTACATCGCTAATCAGAGAGGCCCAATTCAATCAAAATTGCATGATGGAGCGGGAGCAGTTTGCATTGGCCAACCATTGATGGAACTAGCAAGGTCTGGAATGTTGTCTGTAGGCTAGCTGCTTGTAAACTTTTATTATGCACTGGCAAAAATGACTAGAAACAGGACTAAGAATAAAAGTCTGGGAATCACTTCCGCCTGTCATTTGTAAAAGCCCAGTTCAATGGACAATAGGTGCAGGACTAGGCCATTTGGCCCTTCGAGCCAGCACCACCATTCATTGTGATCATGACTGATCACCCACAATCACTATCCTGTTCCTGCCTTATCCCCAACTAGACAATAGACAGTGAAAATCTGGGCCTCTGAATCTGTAATCCAAAGCATTGAAGTACGAGACTTTCCAGAATTTGTCTTTTGAACGTATTTGAAGTCCTTGCTGATAGAAAACCTTCTAACTTATTAGGGCTTTTGCCTTTAAACTACATGCTACAGGATCTCCCAATGTATAGTTTGCAGCAAAGTAGAGAACACAATGTTTAATATCATAATTCCTCAATTGAACTACCTCTTCAATTGAGGAATAATAACGAAGCTGGAGCCTATAGGGTTGGATCTAATGTTGCAAGTATCTATCTCCCATTTTCATGGTTTGGTTTAAATAAATTCAAAGTTCTGTCTCTCTCATTTGCAGACTGCATATACCATTCCCATCTTGGCTTTTGCCTTTGTCTGTCATCCAGAGGTATTGCCCATCTACACAGAGCTGAAAAAGTATGTATGCATGGGATTTTCAATTGGTGTAATGGATGCAATTGCTCTAGAACTGAGCTACCAACAGGTAGCTACCAAAGCTACCGCTTTGAGTTCTGTCATTATTGAAAATTTTATGATCCGTCTCTTTTTCCATTGTCTATAAATGATGTCTCAGTGTTAGTTCTGCACATCCATTGTAGCAGAGATAGATAGATTCTTGACTAACAAGTGAAGTCTAATTGTATAGAAGGTAACAAGGAATGTGCTTGTGAAATCAGCCACATGTTTATCAAGGGCTGAATGGCCTCCTTCAGCTCCTAATTCATGTGGCCACGTGCCCAGTGTGGGATTTCCACAGGGTTATTTAGAATTCATTCATGTGATGTGGATGTTGCTGGCATTAGTTGCCTTCTATAATTTCCCAGAATGCAGTTAACATTTTACTACACGCTATGAAATTACCTAGGCGAAAGTGGGTACTGCAGACGCTGGAGATTAGAGTCAAGATTAGACTAGTGCTGGAAAAGCACAGCAGGTCAGGCAGCATCTGAGGATTAGGAAAATTGACATTTCAGGCAAAAGCCCTTCATCAGGAATCAGATACTGCCTGACCTGCTGTGCTTTCCCAGCACTACACTAATCTAGATGGAATCACCTGAAGACTAGGTAAAGATGGAAGATTTTTTCTCTAATGGAGCATTAGCAAACCACGTGGGCTTTATACAACAATCAACTAACTTTTCCTTTCATTGCAAGTTTTATTATATACCATGGTAGGATTTGAACCCATTTCCCCATAACATTAGCCTGAGATCTGGATTAATTAGTCCAGTGACATTACGGCTATGCCAACACGGCTCCAACGTTGGGAACTCTGCCCACCTGTGGGGAGATTTTGCAGGCATAGCAATGTCAGGTTGGGGCTTTTCCAATGGACATTTGTCAACAAGCAATTCTCCCACTCCACTAAATTAAGTGAGGAGAGAGTCCTAGGCAAATGGAACGCCCTGGTTCAGAATTGTCATGGGAGTGAACCTTACCTGCAGATGAGCAGAAGAATCTTAAAGAGTGAGCTGGATAAAGATCTTTAGGGGATGAGGAACATAAAGAATAAAGCCTTTGTCTGTCATCTTGATGTATTGCCAGAGGAAGGAGAAACTAAGCGACAGCTTAGAGTTAGGGGGCTGGAAAGAAAGTGAGATTCTGAAGCTTCCTTTTTCCTAAGAATTCTAATAGAAAATGGGCAAAAAAACAGAGGCACTTAAAAGGAGGGAGGAGCAGGAAAAGAAACAAGGTTCTATTTTCAAACCTACTTTGGAAGAACGAAAGTAAAATTAATCAATTTTCAAAGAAAAGGAGAGATAGGAGAAAAGATGAATACTACAGACCTGATCTTATCTGTGTGTGAATAATGCATCTGAGTGAGTTAAAATTGCACTTATATATCAGTCCCATTTTTTGATATCTCCATCAAACGATATTGGGGTAAAAAGGGTTACTTCTCATGGTTTCTTTGAAGTATAGTGGTTTTGGGCAAGGCAGTGGGGAGCTAAGGTGCTAATCAGCTTACCCTGATGTCATCTTCCCATAGACTGTAAACAAACAATATTTTGGTATGTCACAGCATTTTAACGAATAATCTGTACTCGCAACATTGAAAGTCCTCTTTTTTGAACTGTAAATCACAAGATATAAATGACAATTACTGGGATATATGCCGATGATGAAGCTCTGTTAAGGTAGAATTCTATGCAGACTGTCATGTTTTTGAAGAGCAAGCTGGATTTCACCAACATTGGGTAGCACAGTGTCTCAATGGTCAGCACTGCTGCCTCACAGTGCCAGGGACCTGGGGTCAATCCTAGTTTCAGGCTACTGCCTGTGTAGAGTTTGTGCATTCTCCCTGTTTTCTGTGGGTGCTCTGGTTTCCTTCCATGGTCCAAAAATGTGTAAATTAAGTGGATTGGCTGTATTAAATTGCCCATAGTGTCCAGGCTAGGTGGATGAAGGGAAATGCAGGGTTACTGAGATGGTGTTGCGGGGGTGAATCTGAGTGAGATGCTCCTTGGCTGGTAGATGGGCTGAATGGCCTGGTTCCACACTGTAGGGATTGTACAATGAAATATTTGGAAATGCAGTAGTGGGAATTAGAAATCATTTCCTTAATCAAGGGAGACCATCCATTCAGGTTGAACAACATGGCGTGTTCTTTATTTTGTATCATTATGTAAAGATGGGTTGCAGTGTTGGCATTAAATCAGTTTGGATCTAACTGCTTATTGTCTATTTATATCATTGTGAAGCCTTGTAACTTATCCCAAATATGTCTCCAGTTGATGGCTTATTTGGAGAGATAAAAGGCACAAATATCTGATTCCGATCACCCTGGGAATCCTTAGTTACGTCTCCAGGCTATATAATTGTGAGCAAACATATGTCAGTGTGAATCAACTCTCAGGAAAATAAAATATTCAGAGCATTTATAGCTGAACATAACAAGCTATCTTCAGCAGACCTAAAGTTGTAATTTCAAATGTCCAGTGAGGGGATATGTGGAATTTTGTTCTTTAATGAGAATTCCAACCGCTCTTTGGTGTTTTATGTCTGACACGTAAAACTTGTATTTCAGCCCCTCCAAGAAAAAAATGCAGCATGTGTCGAACATCTCTATTCTGGTCATGTACCTCATGTATTTTCTCGCTGCACTGTTTGGGTACTTGACATTTTATGGTGAGTTTAAAATGTGCACGTTTGCTCAATTATATTCCACATTATGTACAAAAGTATGTAGTAACTATACAAGATATTAGCGTGAACTCGATTACAATAAAGAAGCCATATTGATGGTTTTCTCATCATCCTTGAGTCTCTTTTGATAACATATCAATTTGCAATATTTGTTGAACATTATACATAACATAAATGATAGATGCTTTTCCCTAGTGGAGGGGATTTCAAGACCGCCGGCATATCTTTAAGGTGAGAAGAGAAAGATTTAAAAAGGACGAGAGAGACAACTCTTTTACACAGAGATAGGTTTGTGTGTGGAATGAACTTTCCAAAGAAGTAGATGTAGGTACACTTAGAAGACATTTGGGTAAGTACATGAATAGGAAGGGCTTGGAGAGATGTGGGCCAAGCGCAGGCAGGTGGGACTAGCTTAGTTTGGGATTATGGTCAACATGGCCTGGGTCTATTTCCATGATGTATGACCCTATGACCTCTATTTAAACTGATCTTCTCATAAAGACCCTGATTAAAATTAGACACAATATTAACAGCGTTCTTACCAGCATTGTACAGATTTCCACCACAGCCTTTTCGGATTTTGTTGCATCTGTACCTTGCTTTTAAGAGAATTCACCATGTGCTGTGGTATACAATATTGCAGCTTCACCTGATAGTTAGTCTGTTCACACACACACACACGCATGCTCACACACCCAAATTGTTTGCTGTAATATCTGGTTTATGACTTATCATGTGTTTTACTATTTTAAATCAACTAGCCTAGTGAGTTAATCAATCCCTGACAGCGATCGATTATTAGAAAATCAGATTTGTATTCCACTGATCTTTATGCATTTTCACGGTCAATATTGGGAGCCAGGTGAATTCCTCAGTATTTAATTCTGTATTCCTTGTGTATTTGCATTTGCTAGTTTTAAAGTAAACTTAAATTTGAAAAAAACATATTTAATGATTTTAAGACACATGATATTAAGACAATGGCCTAGGTTCTGTGAACTCTATATCACGTCCCTTACATAAGAATTTTCCTATTTCCCTCAGAATGTTTCTGGACTCACCAGCCTCCTGTTTTACAGATCTTTCTTTATCCCATAGCCCTTTTACTTCAGCACTGGCCCCTTGGTGGTTCAGACTATCAATGACTCCCGAAGACTAAATGTAGTTCACAAAAGCACTGTGTGTGATTTTGAGTCAGGAACAAGGAGATAGACATAGCAGTTTCTGTGTTCCTCTTCAACAAATCCACCATGTAGTACCTGACTATTCATTTTAGCAGTCAGGTTATGTTAGCATAGGTTCATCAGGAATGAGGAACTGTAGCAACTCGGTGAGAATTTTTGCACTTGTATTCCTAACACATTTTGACATCCAAATCAGAGGCATACAATATGATATGTCCAGCCAAAATAATTTATTTCAGCAGCCTAAGACATGTTGAAATTTGAGACCATTGACAATTCAAGTCTGAACATTTCACAAAACTGGCTTGTCATCTTGTGCAAAGGGAATTGTTCCAATCTCAGTGCATTTATCAACTATATTCACCTCCATTGGATTTGAGGTCCCAGTGAAACCTTTACCTTCTCATTTCTACATATTTGGGGTTCATTCCCAAAAAGTGTGGTTGTGTCCTGTACTGCTAGACTCTTATTCTGTCACCTGATCATGGTGCGCACAGAATCATACAGTACGGAAAAGACCCTTCAGCCCATTGAGTCTGTACCACCAAAAATACATTGCTATCTAAGTAGTTCCACATTCTCACACCAGACCCATAACCTTGAATGTTACATTTTAAAGGTTTCCTGCCTCAGCTACCTTCCTACACGGTACATTCCAGACCTCCATCACCCTCTGGATGAAAGACTTTTTCCTCAATTTCCCTCTTAAATCTGCCTTTCACTTTAAAATTGTGGCCTCTTGTTGTTGACTCTTCAACAAAGGAGAATAGCTGTTTTCTATTCACTCTATCCATGCCCCTCATAATCTTATACACCTCTGTCAGGTCTCTCCACCTCAACCTCTCTGCTTCAAAGAAAACACTCTGAGCTTTTCCAGCCTCTCCTCCATTCCATGCAACTTCCTGGTAAATTTCCTCTGCTCCCCCTCAGGTGCAATCACATCCTTCCTACAGTGCAATGACCAGAATTGCATGCAGTACTCCAGCTGTGGCCTAACCAAAGTTCTGTACGGCTCCAATATGACCTCATTGTTCTCATAACCTGTGCCATGACTGATAAAGGCAAGCATTCCATAGGCCTTTCTAACAGTTCTGGTCGTCACATTACCAAAAGGATGTGGATGCTTTGGAGAGGGTGCAGAGGAGGTTCACCAGGATGTTGCCTGGTATGGAGGGTGCTAACTGTGAGGAGAGGTTGCGTAAATTAGAAGTATTTTCATTGGAAAGAAGAAGTTTGGGGGGGACCTGATTGAGGCCTACACAATCATGAGAGGTGTAGGCAGGGTGCATAGCAAGAAACTTTTTCCCAGAGTAGAGGACTCTGGAGTTCAAAGTGTGAGGGGAAAGGTTTAGGGGAGATGTATGTGGAAAGTTCTTTATGCAGAGGGTGGTGGGTGCCTGGAATGCATTGCCAGCAGAGGTTGTAGGGGCGGGAATGATAGCATCATTTAAGATATATCGAGACAGATGCATAAATGGGCAGGGAGCAAAGGGATACAGATCCATAGAAAATAGGCAGCAGGTTTAGATAGAGGAACCTGATCGGCACAGGCTTGGAGGGCCGAAAGGCCTGTTCCTGTGCTGTAGTGTTCTATGTTCTACCCTGTTAACCTGTCCTGTCACCTTCAGGGATTTATGAACAAGCACCCATAAAGGGTCCTCAATTAACCGTGAGCATCAGGATAGTCATCTACCAATGGAGGTACCAATCTCTTGCCCATTCTGAAGAGCTCTGAGTTCTGAAAAAATCATATCAAACTTGAAACGTTAATTCTGTTTCTCTCTCCACTGATTCTACCTGACCAAGCTTTCTCAAACATCTTCTATGTTTGTTTCAGATTTCCAGCATCCCCAGTACTTTTATTTTCTTTCCCCTTCTTGCCTTCTTTTGATTCTAACCCTATGACAGTTGAATTCTGTGCCCTCTCACTTGCACTGGGCTTTAGTTAGATGATTGTTTATTACCCGCTAACTCATTGCATTAAATTTGCTGATTTCTGCTAGTTCTTGACAACCAAATGAACCAGCAAATGGAAATGAGACATTTTGGCTTAAAAAAGGTACTAAGAAAATAATAAGGTCTTTTCTGTGGGTCAGTTTAAGAATCACATTGAGTGTAACTATGAAAATTCAATTACCAACAACATCTGACTCTCCCAGCTACTGGAGAACTCATAAGAATGGATAGGACGTTTGGGAATAAATATTAATGTGGGAAAATGGTTAAGTTTGACAGTGAAGCTGTACCATTTAATATTTTGAGTTGGTACCTGAAATAATTCCAACAGGCCAGGAACTGCCACCAAGTCACCCTTTATTTACACATGAACAGTCCTTGACTTTAGTATTGCCTCACACAGAGTCAACTCCCAGAGAGCCAGCATCTCTGACACTCCTTTTATATCTGTCAGCCAGGGCTTCCTGATTGAACCAGGTTAACAGCCCCAATCAGGGAACTCATATTCCAGTTGGCTGATCTCTTCCCAATCACTACAGTTCCAAACTTGATGTTATAAAAGTGCATAATCTTTTAATGCTTGCTTCACGCATGTCATTTACACAGTACCAGCTGTGGCCGATTTAGTAGCATCTTGTCTCAAGTTTAGGGTCACACTTCAGCGATTTGAATGCCTGATTCAACCTGAGGCTTCCATCGAGGGAGCACCACCCTGTGCATTAAGTCCAGTCTTAAAGATCCGATGTTAAACTGAGGCCTTGCATCCCTATAGCTGGGGAAAGGCAATTATGATACAATTAGGCAAGATTTAGGATGCATAGGATGGGGAAGGAAACTGCAGGGATGGGCACAATTGAAATGTGGAGCTTATTCAAGGAACAGCTACTGTATGTCCTTGGTAAGTATGTACCTGTCAGGCGGGGAGGAAGTGGTCGAGAGAGGCAACTGTGGTTTACTAAAGAAGTTGAAGCTTTTGTTAAGATGAAGAAAGAGGCTTATGTAAAAATGAGACGTGAAGACTCAGTTAGGGTATTTGAGTGTTGCAAGTTGCTAAGAAGAGCCAGGAGGGGAAATGAGAAGTCTTTGGCAGGTAGGATCAAGGAAAAGCCTCAACCCTTCTGTAGGTATGTCAGGAATAAAAGAATGATGAGAGTAAGATTAGGGCCTGTCAAGGACAGTAGTGGGAAGTTGGATGTGGAGCCCAAAGAGATAGGAGAGATGCTAAGTGAATATTTTTCGTCAGTATTCACACAGGAAAAAGACAATGTTGTCAAGGAGAATACTGAGATACAGGCTAAACTAAATGGGATTGTGGTTTATAAGGAGCAGGTGTTAGCAATTCTAGAAAATGTGAAAGTAGTTAAGTCCCCTCAGCCGGATGAGATTTAGAGCTGAAAATGTGTTGCTGGAAAAGCGCAGCAGGTCAGGCAGCATCCAAGGAACAGGAAATTCGACGTTTCGGGCATAAGCCCTTCATCAGGAATGAGGAAAGTGTGCCCAGCAGGCTAAGATAAAAGTAGGGAGGAGGGACTTGGGGAAGGGGCGATGGAGATATGATAGGTGGAAGGAGGTCAAGGTGAGGGTGATAGGCCGGAGTGGGGTGGGGGCGGAGAGGTCAGGAAGAAGATTGCAGATTAGGAAGGCCGTGCTGAGTTCGAGGGATTTGACTGAGACAAGGTGGGGGGAGGGGAAATGAGAAAACTGGAGAAATCTGAGTTCATCCCTTGTGGTTGGAGGGTTCCCAGGCGGAAGATGAGGCGCTCTTCCTCCAACTGTCGTGTTGTTATGGTCTGGCGATGGAGGAGTCCAAGGACCTGCATGTCCTTGGTGGAGTGGGAGGGGGAGTTAAAGTGTTGAGCCACGGGGTGGTTGGGTTGGTTGGTGCGGGTGTCCCAGAGGTGTTCTCTGAAACGTTCCGCAAGTAGGCGGCCTGCCTCCCAAATATAGAGGAGGCCACATCGGGTGCAACGGATGCAATAGATGATGTGTGTGGAGGTGCAGGTGAATTTGTGGCGGATGTGGAAGGATCCCTTGGGGCCTTGGAGAGAAGTAAGGGAGGAGGTGTGGGCGCAAGTTTTGCATTTCTTGCGGTTGCAGGGGAAGGTGCTGGAAGTGGAGGTTGGGTTGGTGGGGGGTGTGGACCTGACGAGGGAGTCACGGAGGGAGTGGTCTTTTCAGAACGCTGATAGGGGAGGGGAGGGAAATATATCCCTGGTGGTGGGGTCCGTTTGGAGGTGGCGGAAATAACGGTGGATGATACACTGTATATGGAGGTTGGTGGGGTGGTAGGTGAGAACCAGTGGGGTTCTGTCCTGGTGATGGTTGGAGGAATGGGGCTCAAGGGCGGAGGAGTGGGAAGTGGAGAAGATGCGGTGGAGGGCATCGTAGATCACGTCTGGGGGAAATCTGCGGTCCTTGAAGAAGGAGGCCATCTGGGCTGTGCGGTGTTGGAACTGGTCCTCCTGGGAGCAGATGCAGCGGAGACAAAGGAATTGGGAATATGGGATGGCGTTTTTACAGGGGGCAGGGTGGGAGGAGGTGTAGTCTAGGTAGCTGTGGGAGTCAGTCGGTTTATAGTAGATGTCCGTGTTGATTCGGTTGCCTGAGATAGAAATGGAAAGGTCTAGGAAGGGAAGGGAGGAGTCTGAGACGGTCAAGGTGAATTTGAGGTCGGGTGAAAGGTGTTGGTAAAGTTGATGAACTGTTCAACTTCTCGATGTAGCGGAGGAAAAGGTGGGGGGTGGGATTTAACCTAGGATTCTCTGGGAAGCTAGGGAGGAGATTGCAGAGCTTTTGGCTTTGATCTTTATGTAGTCATTGTCTACAGGAATCACGCCAGAAGACTGGACAATAGCAAATGTTGTCCCTTGTTCAAGAAGGAGAGTAGAGACAGTTCTGGTAACTATAGACCAGTGAGCCTTACTTTGGTTGTGGGTAAAGTATTTGAAAAAGTTATAAGAGATAGGATTTATAAGCATCCAGAAAGGAATAATTTGATTAGGGATAGTCAGCGCCGTTTTGTGAAGGATAGGTCATGCCTCACAAACATTATTCAGTTCTTTGAGAAGGTGACCAACCAGGTGGATGAGGGTAAAGTCGTTGATGTGATGTACATGGATTTCAGTAAAGTGTTTGATAAGGTTCCCCATGGTAGGCTATTGCAGAAAATACAGAAGCATGGGAGTGAGGGTGATTGAGGGCAGTTTGGATCAAAAATTGGCTAGCTGTAGGAAGCCAGAGGGTGGTGGTTTATGGGAAATGTTCATCCTGAAGTTCAGTTACTAGTGGTGTGCCACAAGGATCTGTTTTGCGTCCACTGTTGTTTGCCATTTTGATAAATGATCTGGACGAGGACGTAGGAGGCTGGGTTAGTGAAGTTGCAGATTAAAGTTGGTGGAGTTGTGGATAGTGCAGGTTGAGTTTAATAGCTCCTCATTGAGGTTTATAGTTCCTTTTTCCAGGTTACAAACAGACATAGATAAGCTGCAGAGCTGGGCTAAGAGGTGCCAAATGGAGTTTAATGTGAAAAAGTGTGAGGTGATTCACTTTGAAAGGAGTAACAGGAATAAAGAGTACTGGGCTAATAGTAAGATTCTTGGTAGTGTAGATGAGCAGAGAGATCTCAGTATCCATGTGCATAGATCCCTGAAAGTCGCCACCAGATTGATCGGGTTGTTAAGAAGGCATATAGTGTGTTAGTTTTTATGGGTAGATGGATTGAGTTTCGGAGCCATAAGACCATGCTGCAGTTGCACAAAATTCTGGTGCGGCTGCACTTGGAGTATTGCGTACTGTTCTGGTCGCTGCATTATAGGAAGGATATGGAAGCATTGGAAAGGATGCAGAGGAAATTTACCAGGATGTTGCCTGGTATGGAAGGAAGGTCTTATGAGGAAAGGCTGAGGGACTTGAGGCTCTTTTTGTTCGAGGGAAAGTTAAGAGGTGACTTAATAGAGACATACAAGATGATCAGAGAATTAGATAGGTTGGAATTTAGAGCCTTTTTCCTTGGATGGTGATGGCTAGCATGAGAGGATATAGCTTTAAATTGAGGGGTGATAGATATAGGACAGATGTCAGAGGTAGTTTCTTTATTCAGAGAGTAGTAAGGGAGTGGAATGCTTGCCAGACTCACCAACTTTAAGGCCATGTAAATGATTGTTGGATAAATATATGGATAATAATGGAGTAGTGTTGGTTAGATGGGCTTCAGATTGGTTTCACAGGTTGGCACAACATCGAGGGCCGAAGGGCCTGTACTGCATTGTTTTGTACTATGTTCAGAGGTGACATTAAAAAAAACTGTGGACAAAGTGCTATAAAATGGGGTTTGACTGAGTGGCTTGTTTTGTGAATGGCACAGACTGATGGGCCAAATGGCCTTTTTCTGTGCCATAAACTTTCTTTGATTCTAAGGACAGGCTTGTTCTTCCAAACATCATGAAAGTAGTTGTGGAGAAGAGTTGTTTTAACTTGAAATGTTACTTTGGCTCTCCCTTCACAGATTCTGCCAGACTTGTTCAGTCTTACTGGGATTTTTTGATTTCGTTTAACATTTGCTTTTATTTTACTAAAATAGACAATCTGTTTATGGGACCTTATTATGTGCAAATTAGTATTTCCTACATCACTGTGGTATTTTATTGGCTGTAACGCTCTTACTGATGTAAAAAAATCAAAATAAATGCAAGCTTTACTTTTCCTGCATATTATCTGCTTTATTAAAGGCCGCTGAGCACATTAACAAAGAAGACCAAAGGCACTCTTCCTATTAACATTGATATGATGCTCATAATCAGATGTTTCTACTATAATCTACAGCTGATGTGATATTCCCTTTCTTCATTACAGACAGAGTTGAACCAGAGATGCTGCATACATACAGTAAGATTGACCCTTTTGATACACTAATTTTGTGTGTCCGTGTGGCTGTGCTGATTGCGGTAACCCTTACTGTACCCATCGTACTCTTTCCGGTAAGTGTAAGGATCAGTACTTGTGCTGCAAATCGTACTTTTACCTGGTCAGAATTGGGCATTCTTTTTACTAACAGTGTACATTGTGAAATATATGGCTTAGGTATTGAACACACCAGTTTTTCTTTCTCACTCATAATTATTTCCTTTTTAACATTCCTTTCATACTCACCATTTTATTTCCTACTTGAAGGTTTCTCTTGCAATGCTTTTTCTCTTTTCTCATTGAGGTTAATAACTCCTTTTTCCAGTCTTGATACAGCACAGAATTCAAAAAGCAAGAAAATTGCACCTCAGCCAAATAACATCATTCTCCTTACTTGTTGATATCAAAAGCAAGTGTAATGCTAGCAGAAGTGCGTAATCCTAATTAATGGATTACTGGGATTTTCAACTTTGATGTACGAAAATATCAAAGTAGCTTAAAACCAAGAAAATCACTATTTATGACACTGTATTAAGGATAATGATAATCCCAGGTGATCCATATTATTCCTTGTTTAAGACTTCTCTTAAACCCCCAATCTTTGATCAAGCGTTTGGCTGTTGGCCCTAAAAGCATCTAATGTTGAATCTTGCTTCATAATGCTGCTGTGAAGTATTTTGAGAAGTTTTATTATGCTAATGTTACTGGAGAAATACAAGTTGTTATTGTTGGCCTGCAGTTTATTGCAAAGGTATTGTAATTTACTCTGGGGATATATACCATTGAGGACCAATTTAAGTTGGTGAATAGCAAAGCAAAACACTTCCATATAAAGGTAGAAATGATTGCCATTGATGTTATCTGAAAATTATTAAGTGCACTGGATCCAAATTCCTAATTTTTAACATATTTTGAAAATGACCATCACAAAAGTAGTCAGCTCAAGAGTATCAGCAGGTATTACTCGTGTTATTCAGAGAGAAGGAATCTATAAAGACCTCTTGCCTAGCACATCCTAGCAAAAAATTCCAGTTCCACCATCACTGGTTGACATTCCTGGTGTCCAGTGATCCACTCAGTTATATAAACAAGTAGTTCCAGAAAAAGGACCGGTGTTACTTGTCTTTTTCTGCCTCTATTCTGAATAGAAAGCAAATAAGAGCGTAAGGAATGGGAGGAGGAGTAGGCCATCTGGCTCATAGAGCCTGCTCTGCCATTCAATAAAATCATGGCTCATCTTCTCGTGGATTCAGCTCCGCTTACCCACCCCCTCACTATAATCCTTAACTTCTTTACTGTTCAAACCTCTATCTATCTTTGCCTTAAAAACAGTCAGAAAAGCTGAAGATGAGCTCTAAATGTGGCATTGCCAGAATTGCCTAAATCCTCAAGAGTAATTATGTTTTAAAGTGAAACATCTTTAAAAAATATATTGTCAACAATATCTTCAACTATAGTTCATTGCAGGTAAGTGTTTAAGTCACAGGTTGGCAAGGTTGTGTAAAATAATGTCCTACTTCCACACTGTAAGGATTATATGATCAGATGGAATGGAGGCTGGTACTTGGGCTGGGAGTTTGGTTTTCGCTGGGATTTTGCAGGAATCTTATGCATCATCGTTGATGTTTGTAGTATTTCATTTTGAGAACCCTTAAACATAAGGACATTGTTCTCTCCGTGCTATTTTCTCTGCTCTCTAAACCACACAGACACATGAGAAATTCTTGATATAAGACTATAAAGCAGCACAATTGTACTTATTGTGTAAGACCTTCCCCATCTATCCGATCCATCGCAACCCCGACCTATCACCTTCTCCCTCACCTTCATCTATCTATTGCTTTCTCAGCTATCTTCCTCCCAACATCACCCCTCCTCCCGTTTATCTCTCGGCATCCCCCGGCCCACAAGCCTCATTCCTGATGAAGGGCTAATGGCTGAAACATTGGTTCTCCTGCTCCTCGGATGTGGCCTTGCCTGCTGTACTTTTTCAGCACCACACTCTCGACTGTGGAAGACAAAGCAAACCAAATGTCAGATTTTATTTCTTGAAGGCTGGAACTGTCAGATTTTGCACCATCTGTGCTGAAACTTAGTTAGACCAGACTTAATTCTGATTGCCATTTTGTAAGAAGTACATTGAGGCACAGGAAGAGTGTCCAGAGATGGTTCACAAGGTCCTGGAAATGTGTGGAATGGGTTTAACAGGCTGCGTCTGATTTCACTTAAAGAAAGACAGCCAAAAATTACTCATTAGAGGTCTTTTAAACGAAGAATGATTTTGATAGAGTCAATAAAGAGAGAATGTTTCCTCTTATGAGGAAGACCATAACTAGAGACCATTAATGTAAAATAGATACCAAGAGATTGAATGGGAAATACAAAAGAGGGTTGTTTCCACAAAGTGTGATAGTAGATTTAGATGAAAATAAGGGAGGACACTGGAGTGGAGGTTAGCCCAAACATGAACTGATGGGCCAAATGGCCTGTTTCTCTGTACATATCCAATGCAAGTGAAGAAGTTACACTCATTTAAAGTAATAGTGTTAACTTGCCAAATCAATGTGAGAGTGTCTTTATCACGTTAGTAAGTACAATTGTGTTGCTTTGTCATCTTGCATCAAGAATTTCTCATGTGTCTGTGTGGTTTAGAGAGCAGAGAAAATAGCAGGGAGAGAACAATGTCCTCATGTTTAAGGGATCCCAAAATGAAATACTGTACTGCAAACATCAACAATGATGCACAAGATTCCTGCAAAATTCCAGCTAAAACCAAACTCCCAGCCCAAATGTCAGCTTAAGTTCCATTCCATCTTATCATAGAATCCCAACAGTGTGGAAGTTGAACATTTGGCTCATTGAGTCCACACCACCCCCTCAAACTAGACCACTCCCTCCATGCTATACCTGTAACCCTGCATTTCCCACCTAGCATACACACCCCTGGACATTATTGGCAATTTAGCATGGCCAGGCCATCTAACCTACACATCTTTGGACTGTGGGAGGAAACTGGAGCACTTGGAGGAAACCTACACAGACATGGGGAAAAAGTGCAAACTCCACACAGACAGTTGCCCAAGGCTAGAATCAAACCCATGAGGTAATTGTCATTGCTACAACTCTTTGCAGCTAGACATGCAAATTGAACATAGACTGTCCTGCAAATTTTGAGGATTGCCTAAGAGGTTTTGAAATGTCTGCGGCTCCTTTCGGTATTTGTTGTTGATGCCAGGAAAATCCAGGCTCCCTGGGAATTGGTTATGCCAGGAAGCCCATTCCACAGTGAAGCCAAGTGGGAGAAGGTTTAACTGGTTTCATGTTCCTTGTTGTCATTCTTCATATTATTTTGGCGTACAATCCAGAACAATGTCCATAGAATTTGTTTTATTGTCAACCCATTGAAATATTTATTATTTAAAGTTCAGGAATACGAAATTAGTGCTAGCATAGTTTTGAAAAAGTTCACAACTTAGTCCTGCAAATTAATATCCTTGTAGATGTTGGGACTCCAATGGGGACTGTACTCCACTGTTGCCCTAAGCTTCTGTTAATAACTTTGTGACATTTGTGCATTGGGATAAGCTTATGCAGCACAGACAACACTTTAAAAATTTCTGTTATCACATTTACCTTAAAGCAGAGGCTATGTTGCTACTGGATTAGAGTCAGAGAAACCATTTTTACCATGTTGATAGATACAGTCCTAATAGATAGAAAGGAGAATTGCATTGAGGTTGATTGGCTTGGACTCTTTAATGAACACAGTAGTCTTCAATGTTCCATTATCCCAACAGCTGAGGGATATGACCACCAGAGGCAGAAATGGAGGAATATTTCTGGTGCTTCTTTTTAAATCTTTTCTGTAATTTTTCTTGCTCATAGGTGCGCCGTGCTATCCAGCAAATGCTGTTCCAGAACAAACCCTTCAGCTGGATCAGACACATTGTCATTGCTGTCTGCCTTCTTACTTTGATCAACCTACTGGTTATCTTTGCACCAAACATACTTGACATCTTTGGAGTTATTGGTAAGTGAGAGGCAGCTACTTGGAATAGCTGAGCGATGGAGAAGTACGATGCTGTGATAGCATCAAACATTTGGGAAGATGGTCTAATCAAAGACCATCTTCCCAATAACATTCCTGCCTAACACAGTCCCCTTCCATTTGTAAGCCATGTAAACACTACTAGAGTAATTTTTTTTCTATAATGTATATGCATTTCTGTTTTCTTGCTTGTGGAGACCCGATATATTGCGTGGGCATAATTATATCCCTATTGACTCATTGTTTGTCTGAGGTCTTTAACGACAACAGAAGAGTTTCCCATCAAATAAAAAATAGACTTTACTGAATCTGGTTGTGAGTGAAGCAATGCCCAGGCAGGAACGATAGCATAGTAGGTAGTAAAGCCTCAAATGCCATGCTATAAAATGTATAGGAGCTCACAGTTTTGTACCTGTGATGCCCTGAGTGCTATAACAGAAGTCCAGTCTGTGAGATGGTTGACTGAGCAGGGAATGTGAGTCAAAGGAGAGTTGGCCTGGATGCTTATATTTCAGATTGTCACTGCCCTAGGAGATCAAACTGCTTTGTGTCCTCGGTTGACCTGATGTCAGGCCTTTCTTTCAGGGGAAGTGATGAAAACTTTGTTGCTGTTGAGGTGCTCTGTCAATTCTAGGGATAATTGTCTCCTTATCTCCCTAACTTCGGGGTTAGATATTTGGGTGAGGTTGTCTGAGTAGTAGCACATTGCCCTGAGTCAATGAGTTGTGGATTAAAACTCCCAGGCTGACTCTTTGGTGTGGCACTGAGGGTGTGCTGTCTTTGAGGTGAGACACCAAACTAAAGCCCATTTTGCCTGTTAGGTAGACATAGAAAATCTCATAAGATACTAACTTAAAGATGTGCATGACAGTGCTTTGGCCAATACCTACCTGCCGACCTGATGTTGTTTGTGGGATCTTTCTATATGCACATTGGTTGCCTACAAAGTTACTCCATTAGGCAAAAGTGAGGACTGCAGATGCTGGAGATCAGAGTGGTGCTGGAAAAGCACAGCAGGTCAGGCAGCATCTGAGGAGCAGGAAAATCGACATTTCGGGCAAAAGCCCTTCATCAGCCCTTTCCTGATGTGCTTTTCTTGCTCCACTCTAATCTTGACTACAAAGTTATTCCATTACCTAAATATACTTCAAAATTGATTCATTGGTTGGAAAGCACTTTGGAATGTCCTGAGGTTGTGAAAGGTGTTGGACTGAAATGATTCACAACATCAGCTCAACACTACTCTAGGATGCACATTTAGAGATGGCCAGCAATGTCCACTTGCTATGAATAATAAACATTGGTTATTTTCTCGAGGCATTCTGACCATATATTGACCTGACCACCCCTCACTCTGGTACCAACAGCTTGTGGCTTGTTTATGTCTCATCTCAAGGTCTCCTAGCTTCCTTTAAATGTATTATTGAATTGAATTAACTTTATTGTCACATACTCAGATGACCTTAGATACAAGGTACCTAGGTACAAATTCTTCAGAACAAATTCTTAGGAAAAGAATTAAAAGAATAGAGGAATGAAAAGCCTGGCATTACAGATCTTAGGAATAAATTAGAAAATAGAGGAACATAAAATTCAGAACAACAATCCTTCAAGTCCAATCCACGCTGGCACCTAGCCTCTTGACCGTACCTGGCCATGACTCCAAACCATTTAGATGATAAAGACGTGTATATTGGGGGAGGGGGAGGAGGAACAAATGATGCATGACTTTCACTATAACCAAAAACCTTACATAGAGTCGCAGAGCCATACAGTACAGAAACAGACCCTTCAGTCCAACCAGTCTATGCCGAACATAATCACAAACCAAACTAGTCTCACTTGCCTGCTCCTGGCCCATATCCCTCCGCAACTTTCCTATTCATGTACTTATCCAAATGTCATTTAAAAGTTGTAATTGTACCTACTACATAAATTCATTTCAACAACTTGCAAGCCTCCTTCTATATTACTGCAACGAGCTGTGTCTTCCCTCCACTGCCTTATTGTGTAGTTATGAAAACGTCATTCCAGATTCAAAATGTCAACTCTGTTTGTTTCTCTGCACAAATACTGTCAGAGTTTCTCCAACAGGCGGCACGGTGGTTAGCACTGCTGCCTCACAGTGCCAGAGACCCGGGTTCAATTCCCGACTCAGGCGACTGACTGTGTGGAGTTTGCACGTTCTCCCCGTGTCTGCGTGGGTTTCCTCCCACAGTCCAAAGATGTGCGGGTCAGGTGAACTGGCCAATGCCAAATTGCCCGTAGTGTTTGGTAAGGGATAAATGTAGAGGTATGGGTGGGTTGCGCTTCGGTGGGTTGGTGTGGACTTGTTTCCACACTATAAGTAATCTAATCTAATCAAAAAAAAACATTCTCCGTTTTTGTTTCAGATTTCCAGCATCTGCAGTATTTTACTTTTGCTCATTACATGGCATCTCTTTGTAACAATGCTTGTTGAAATTGGCCTGGGTCTTCCCTACAGAAGAACTATATTTGTCATGACTGGATTGCAAGCCACCTTCTAAAACCACACGTTAGAGAATATATTTCAGTTCACATCCAAAAAGGAAACACTTCAATGTTTGGCATAGCCTCACATTTTGGTCTGAAGCAGCTGAGGATTTCTGGAGTCTTTGAGCTATAGGGAGAGGATGAATAGGCTGGGGCTATTTTCCCTGGAGGGTCAGAGGCTGAGGGATGACTTTATAGAGGTTTATAGAATCATGAGAGGCGTGGATAGGATAAATAGTCAAGGTATTTTTCCTAGGGTGAGCGAATCCAAAACTAGAGGGCATAGGTTTACGGTGAGAAGGGAAAGATATAAAAGGGACCTAAGGGGTAACTTTCTCACACAGAGTGTGGCATGTATATGGAATGAGCTCCCAGAGGAAGTGGTGGAGGCTGGTACAATTACAAATTGAAATGGTATCTGGATGGGTATATAAATAGGAAGGGTTAGGAGGGATATTGGCCAAATGCTGGCAAATGGGATTGGATTCACTTAAGATATCTGGTCAGCATGGATGAGTTGGACCAAAAGGTCTGTTTCCATGTTGTATATCTCCTTGACTCTAAGTGGGTCAATGGTGGGACTCAGTACACAGTAAAATATGTTGTCACAAGCTTGGAGGGCCGAAGGACCTGTTCCTGTGCTGTATTTGTTCTTTGTACTATCAGAGTAAAACTGCACTTTTCCAAACACGTTCACCATCCCTGATATTCTATGAGCCTCTGCTCATGTGTTGTATGACCTTGACCAGGGTAACACACGATTGAATTCACAGGCTGTGAGTGATCCAAGTGTCAGCATGTTTATTATTAGGGCAAGCAGATTGAACCTATCTGAGGCCAGAGCCTTGGGGGCAGCAATCTCTCTGAAGATCAGTTTACGTACTGTTGCAATATGACTTGTTATATTTATTTAGTGTATGCGCCTTGGCCCCAGTTTCCCTATGTTTTAACTGCAAGCCAGGAACAACTTCTATTTAAGACATTAACCATTTCCCTTAGATCCAGACCCTAACCCAAACCCTATTATTGATTTAAAAAAAGAGACTTTGGCTAAAAGGTAAGTGATATACAGAGGAGCCCTGATTATTCAACCTCCTGTTATACATGGTCGTGATTCTCTGCCAACTGGGCTGATGGAAGTTTGGGATTCAGATCAGTCTGTACAAGTCTTTCCAACTGGGCTGCGATATTCAGTCTGATATGGTGTACACTTTGGTGAATCTTTTGAGCTGTTTCAACCAAGTTCAAGTCACCATTTAGCCCTGTCCTGTACCCAACGAATCAAGCATGCTTTTCAGAATTTTTCAGGTTAGATTAAGTAGAGTGAGCCATCAATGTTCAGACCAGGGATTCCGAAATGTTTTGACTTGGTCTGTTGCTATATTCCCATCCACAGCTGCTCCAAGTTTGCTCAGAGGCTGGAGTTAGTCATTTATCAGGAGGGTAGTCAGTGAGGATAGTTGGGATCAGTAATAGGACCATTGGCTTTGTCTGATCGACTTAGCGACTTAGATTGTAGAGGGCACAATTTCAGAATTTGCAGATGGAGTTATTGGGAACCATGAGGAGGACAGTTTGGATACATTGTTGAAATAGGAGAAAGTGAGGACTGCAGATGCTGGAGATCAGAGCTGAAAATGTGTTGCTGGAAAAGCTCAGCAGGTCAGGCAGCATCCAAGGAGCAGGAGAGTCGACGTTTCGGGCATTCTTCAATTCCTGAAGAAGGGCTCATGCCCGAAATGTCGATTCCCCTGTTCCTTGGATGCTGCCTGACCTGCTGCGCTTTTCCAGCAACACATTTTCAGCTACATTTTTGAAACAGGCAACATGAAGTTCCAATGCAGATTAACCTGTCCTCTCATTGAAGGGGCCCGCATTATTAGGGTGGTATCTCTATCCTGCGAGT
Source organism: Hemiscyllium ocellatum (assembly GCF_020745735.1). Classification (NCBI taxonomy): domain Eukaryota; kingdom Metazoa; phylum Chordata; class Chondrichthyes; order Orectolobiformes; family Hemiscylliidae; genus Hemiscyllium; species Hemiscyllium ocellatum. The sequence goes on from NC_083414.1 coordinate 16,722,263, forward strand.
TCTCCCTCCTCACATGGATACACATTGTTACCCAAGTAACTACCATCCTAGTGGAAATGAGACCACCCCTTGTCACCTTCCTCAGGACAAATATGAAGTGATTGAATGTCATTAGGAAAGTGTCAGCAGTGCAATGGGTTCATTCTTTGCCAGTTTCTGTGCTCTTTGGCCAAAATAGTGCCACTGACCCCATGGAGTGGCAAGTCACAGCCCCTGGGGCCTATCCCATTTCCCAACTCCTGATGAAGCAGACCACCATTTAATGAGAGGAAGAACTATCCTTAAGCTGCAAAACGCTCTTCCTCTTTTCTGTACCATTATCTGTTATGATAGGCAGAAGAGAGGTGCCTCTGTTTTCACGGGAAGTGAGACTAACTGGATTGCTAGTCAAAAGAACCAGCACATGTTGTGAGCCAAGTGACCTGCTTTGGTGACTATTTGATTATTCTGTGACCAGGCCCCAAAATTGGAGAATATGGCCACTTATGAACATGAAAGTGAGGAAAAAGCGTAGGCCACTCAGCCATTTGAGCTGCTCTGCTATTGAGTAGATCACGATTTTAACCTCAACTCTACATTCCTGCATGTCCTCAATAGTTTTTATTGCCTTGGTAATCAAGAACCTATCTCCCTCTCCTTCAAAACTTTGAAGATTCTGCGCCCACTGCTTCTTGAGGAAAGGAATCTCAACCCACCAAGAGAAAAATGTTTCCTTATCTCTATTTTAAATGGACTCTCCTTCAATTGAAGTTATAGAGAGATTAGGTTACCTACAGTGTGGAAACAGGCCCTTTAGCCCAACCAGTCACAACCAACCCTCCAAGGAATAACCCACCCAGACCCATTTACCCCTAACTAATGCACCTAACACTATGGGCAATTTAACATGGCCAAATCACCTGACCTGAACATCTTTGGACTGTGTGAGGCTGAAATTGAACCTGGGACCCTGGTGCTATGAGGCAGCAATGCTAACCACTAAGCCACCTAGATAAGTCAGCGGTTGGATAGGCTGGTATTTTATTGACTGGAGCATAGGAGACTGAGGGGTGACCTTATAGAGGCCTATAAAATTATGAGAGGCATAGTTAAGGTTGATAGCCAACAGCTTTTCCCCATGGTAGGGAAAATCTAAAACTAGAGGGGATAGGTTTAAGGGGACGATACAAAAGGGTCCAGAGGGGCATCTTTTTCACAAAGATGGTGGAACAGACTGCCAGAGGTAGTGGTGGAAGTGGGTACACATTTGACATTTAAGAAACATTTAGACAGGTACATAGATGGAATAAGTATGAAGGGATATGGATCAAATCAGGCAAATGGGGCTAGTTTAATTGTACAAACTGGACAGCATGGCCAAGTTGGGCCAAAGGGCCTGTTTCCACACTGTAAACCTCTATGACTCGATGCAGTCTTATGTATATATGAAAAAATTCAGAATATGCACTCATGTTGAAGTTGCACTGAGTTCACATTTTTTTTCAGCATCACACCTAGCTGACAATTCCATTACTGTTTTTAAGCTTATCCCCTAACTGATTGTGAGCAGTGTTACATAGTTATATAGTACTGTATTTATGATGTTGTATATATTCCTTTCATTACCACTTCTGCTCTTAATGAATTCCACATTTGTAACACAGTTAGGAAGTGATTCACTAGAAGGTACATCAATCAGGAGCTCCATCTGGATTGTATTAGCGTCCGATTGTCTAAATTGAGAGAGAAATATCAGGTTGGGTATTGTACTGTCTAAGCAATATGACGTCAAGGAAAACTTCTGTTCCAGCGAATTTTTGGAAAAGCTTGATCAGCATAAGCTCTTCATAAATAAGATGCAGATTCCCCACCCCTTCCAACCTCCAAAGACATTACCTCAGCTTTTCCACAACTTGGTCTGCTGCTATAAAGTAATATTTTGGTTCGACTGAGTTGTGAAGGTGTCATCAGTGGACTGAATGGTGCCAGGCTTGACGATGGAGTCTGGTTGAGCTCATTAGCATTCGTTAGTAATACAGTCATCAGTCCACACCTGGGTGGGTGTTCTTGGCCTTCCTGACTGTTTTCATAGTGCAGCTCTCACAGAGTCTGTGTTGTCAGCCAGTCTTTCTGATCACTCATTTAACAGGCCTAACATGTTACCAGCTTTTGAGTTAAACAGAAACCCCAGAGGGGAGATTAAGGAAAGTTAAATTGTCAGACACTGCACATTCCAAATTTTTTACATAAAAGACGAAATGCTGGCAGTGATTAAGTTTGAAAGAAATGGATGCTTGAAAGTTCTTGGTTGGGACCTGCCGTTAGATCGGAGGTACACCTGAAACATTAACCCATTTTCGTCTGTCAGAGGCTGTTCAAGACTGTGTCTTTTTACTTTTGTGCTTTTTAAAATTGTGGACTGAAATGAGAAAAAAAAATTTAGAAAAACGCGGATTGCTGCATGGTTTGAAAGATGAGTAACCTGAAATTCATGGTAATCATTATTTAAATACCTGCTTAAACTTGCAATAATTGAAGTGTTTGCAGACGAACTGGAGACAAGTGTTATTTACATATGGAGCTTTGGTTGACAAAACAAAGTTGATTGGTCTGTGGAGTCATGAGCAATTGTCAATGACAAAGGATTTTTGCCTGCCATAGTCATATGTTTGTTTCTCCACCTCCTGATGTTGCCTGGCTTGCTGTGTTCTTCCAGCCTCCTGCTTGTTTACCTTGGACTTCAGCATCTGTAGTTTTTTTGTCTCTTGAAGTTAGGAATAAGATACAGAGAGAAGTGATTAGATATCCATCAACTCAGGAATGTTTCTCTGTTGTCTGCAGTCAAATTCTACTTTAAACCGGAAGAAACCCAGTTTATCTTTCATTCATCAGTTGTTGTAAGCTGAGACTTTCAATTAATGTCAGAGACCTTTTGTAAGTGAAGCAGCCTCTTACAAACCAGTGGAAGCTTTTGGACAAGGAAGCTGAGAAGAAACTTGATCAGCAAGTGCCACCTCAATGAATCTTGTGAGCAAAGAGGATTGAATTGCTTTTCCAATTTCCCATGTGTATTTTTTCCCTGTCTGTCTTTATGTGCATGTGGTGAGTTCATAAGGGGATTAGAATTTTAATTAGTAGAGTTCTATGCTAACAGTTTAGAACGGTTTACCTGTAGTTACTGTTTAGAACTCCAGATACTTGAATGCACAATGGAAACCAGCATACGTCGGTGCAGAAACAAGGGAATGCTGCGGTATCAAAGGTGCAGTCTCTCAAATGAGTCATTAAATCAAGGTCACATCTGCCCACTTGGTAGTAATAAAAAATTGTGGCATAATTTGAACAAGAGCAGGGAGTATTCCTGAAGGCCAGGCCTCTTGTAATAAATACTTCTTGTTTAGAATAGAAACCTGATCTGAGATTTAGATCAACCTTGATCAGAAGTTCATGAAATTGGGATTTTATGTACCTTCTAAAATCTGTGAGCAAGTTTGATTTCCAGTGTACTTCCCCGGTGACTTGTGACCCTTCCTACAACACCTCATGATCATTTGCAACCACATCCACAACTGTTAAGACCCAAAGCTAATGGAATGCTAGCCTTTATATCTCGAGAACTGGAGTACAAGGATGTAAACGTTATACAAAACCCTGGTTAGACCCCACTTGGAGTACTGTGAACAGAAGGCAGCCCACCTGAGGGAGGACATATTGGCCTTGGAAGGAGTACAACATAAGTTTAAGAGGCCTATTTTCTTGAGAATTTAGAAGGTTAAGAGTGAACTGATTGAGTCTTCAGGATATTAGTAGGAAAAGAGAGGGTAATTGAAGTTAAAACAAAGAACTGTGGACGCTGGAGAATTGAAATCAAAACAAGAAATTAAAGAAGAAACTTGGCAAGTCTGGCAGTGTCTGTGCAGAGAAATCAGAGTTAATGTTTCGGGTCCAGTAATTTCTCATCAGAACTGTTCTTTGGACATTAATTCTACTTTCTCTTCACACCTGATGATTTACTCCAGCAATTTCTGTTTTGTAGTTAAAGATAAAACATTTCCACTAGTTGGGTGATTGTAGAACTTGGAGCCACAGGCTGAGAATTAGGGCCAGACCATTTAAAAGAGATGTTAGTAAGCACTTCCACAAATATAGGGTGGTAGGTGTTTGAAACTCTCCTCTACGATTGGAGTGGATGCAGGCTCAGTTGTTGTTTTAAATCTGTGATAGATCATTTTTATTAAGCAAAGGCATTAAGGGATATAGCCCAAAAGTGGGGTTAAGCCACCAATCAACCATGATCTGGTTGAATAGTGGATCAGGCTCAAGGGGCTGAATGGCGTACTCATTTTCCTATATTCCTAAAAACTCTGGCATTCCCTCCCTGCCTTGCTTTCTTCCATTAAGACACTTCTTAAAACCCATTTCTGTGACTAAGCCTCTGGTCATCTGACCCAATGTTTCCGTGTGTGTCTCAGTATCACATTTTATTTCACAATGTCCTTATGAAGGAGGTCTTGGAGTGCAGGGCTAGGCATCCCAGGTTCAAATTCTAGTGCAGAACATGATGACCACAGAGGGTGCACTTGTAATCCAGCCAAACATGTTGATTGTCAGCCTGTAACTCCTTCCAGCAAACCTGTTGGCAAGGGCTAAGGTGGGGAGGAGAGTTCCCTAGTCAGCATCCTGCAGAAAATACTACTGTACTTGACCATGAGCATGGACTAACCTAATGGAAGTCTAGGCCCAAAACTTGGAAACACAGACTGGAGTTAACACAGACAGGCTGAACAATCTTATGAAGCATCTAAGCGTGTCTTACTATGTTAGTTGCACTCAACAAATGTGGGTTGTAGTTTAATTGTTCAGTCCCTCTAAATCAAAACTTGACATCTCTAGATTACTGGAATTTTCTTATATTTATCACCTCTTATCTTACAGAAATTCAGAACAACCGTTCAAAATCAAACACTCTTACAGAGCTATAGTGTAACATAACAAAGTGTTGTAGATTCATTGTAAAATATAATTGCAATCAGAACCTAATACATCGGGGCAGCAAAGAAGAGTCAGATTTCTTTGAGAAAATTGTCTCTGTCCATTTCACTTTCATGTTAATCGGGACCTGATGTGTATAAATTGCACAGTGTCAGTATGATTCAGTGATGAAGCACCCTCCATTCTGAATCAGTAGTTTGTAATTTCAAACCCCACTCCAAATACTTAGTGCACAATGGAAACTAGCATATTAGTGCAGAAACAAGGGAATGCTGCAGTGTCAAAGGTGCAGTCTGTCAAATGAGTCATTAAATCAAGGCCACATCTGCCCACTTGACAATAATAAAAACTTGTGCCATAATTTGAACAAGAGCAGGGAGTATTTCTGAAGGCCAGGCCTCAATCTGAAACAATTTACTAGAATGCTACCTAGATTGGAAGGTTCGGGCTATAAGAATAGGCTGGGAGTTTCTTCCCTGGACCGTAGGAGACCTTATAGATTAGATTAGACTTACAGTGTGGAAACAGGCCCTTCGGCCCAACAAGTCCACACCGACCCGCAACCCACCCATACCCCTACATTTACCCCTTACCTAACACTACGGGCAATTTAGCATGGCCAATTCACCTGACCCGCACATCTTTGGACTGTGGGAGGAAACCGGAGCACCCGGAGGAAACCCACGCAGACACGGGGAGAACATGCAAACTCCACACAGTCTGTCGCCTGAGTCGGGAATTGAACCCAGGTCTCAGGCGCTGTGAGGCAGCAGTGCTAACCACTGTGCCACCGTGCCGCCCATCTATGAGATCATGAGAAGCATAGATATGGTAGATAAGTGACAACTTTTTGCCATGGTAAGGGAGGGCATATGTTTAAGTGAGAGGGGAGAGGGGCAAAAAAAAATGCACAGAGAGGCATTTTTTTATTGCACAGAGGGTGGTGTGTGCCTGGAACAAACTGCCAGAGGGAGTAGTGGAAGCAATTACAATTTCATCATTTAAGAAACATTTAGACAGGTACAGAGATAGGATAGGAATGGAGGCATATGGACCAAATACAGACAAATTGGACTAGATTAAATTGTGAAACTGAGCAGCATATGCAATGCTGGTTGAAGGGCCTTTAGTCTTGATGTAAACCTCTATGACTCTATAATCAATGCCAAAAGCTTGTGATTTGGTGTTTTCTTTCAGTGCTGCTGATAGAATTGTACTGTATGTGACTTCATTGCATCACTTTTGATATCATGACAGTGACAATGTGAGTGAAGTGTAAAACTAGTCATGGTAAATTGAAACAGTTCACTTTACATCTAGCATTGATGTCAATGCAAAAAATTTGGGAAGAGTTGGAAAACAAAGTCCAAAGCTGCTCCAACATTTCAAAACAATACTTTGTTTTCTGTCAGTAAATTTGAATGTTTTCTTATTGTGAAAAGTGTGATATGAATGGAAGTACTTTCCTTTGTCATCAGACTGCACATTGTGAGAAAGGTAGAATATGGCTTCTTTGTACAGAGAGCGCAGTGAATGAGGACTTGTGTTCATTTATTCATTCCCAAATAAAAGAAACAAACCTAGTGGATCAAAATGAACTCCCTGTTTCATTGGAACATCACAAAGAGCTCTTTGTGTTACAATTAATTGTTAGTATCTCTGCCATCTCAATTATCTCATATTCCCACCATCCAGTGTGACCTACAGATGCTTTCTAATTATTGAATTATAATATTGCGGAGGAGTTTGAGAGAGAGCAAATCAAACTTTTCTCAGGAGAATGAATTCAACAGAAAATCATTAATTCCCACAATTTCCCAAAATCAAAGTGGATAAACCCCTCCCATCTTCCACTTTTCGATGTGGCTTTGAATTATAATATGCAAATTTGAAAAGGAGATGCGGCTTTATCTCCCAGTCACGTGAACCAAGGAAAGAAACGTGACCCTTACTCTCCCTTTCCCTTGTTTGCCAACCGTGTTTTCGCTTTAACGAAGTGCAGTGACCTGGTTCGGATAAGATAACTCGAGCTAGCCATAGAGGTCTTTGTGAAATAGGCAGAGCAACATCAACAAGAAAATATAGCCTTTGTTACAAACTGTAAAAACAAGATACTTTCAAGTGTTGAAGTTAGTTTGTTTTTGAAAAGACACACTACTGGAAATTTCCTCATAGATGTCCTTACTCAACCTGCAGAATGCCAATTAAAGAAATAAGCAGACTTTGGAGATTCTGGACTTATGTTAAAGCAAGTTTCCCCCCTCCTTAGTTTAAGGAATAGGGATCAACTTATGAAAAGCAAACCTTCTTGAAGTACCTGATTTTATACTATGTTAGCTGCATCAGACAGTATTCTAAATCAATCATTCAAGCACTAAATTAAGAGAATTTTGAAACAATCTGTAATTTACGGATGATTTTTCCAGTGAACCACTAGATAAGTTCAGAGGAAAGGAACTCATCATCAAGTGCTTGCTTCCAATCCTGAAAAGTATCTTATTGTTGAAATTTATATTAACAGTAGTATTTGAACTTCAGAATTTATAAAGGGAAAGTTTCAAGAAATATGAGCCAGCATCATATTTTTATATCTGTTATAGTTAGTTTTGATACGGCTAAGTGTTACATTGTTGTGCTTGTTCTTCTCAAATAGGAACCATACGAGGTGCTGTGTTAAATATGACGTTCATTTCGCAAGATCAATACTGGCAGCCTATCTTTTTTCATCTGCATTGTGTAATAAGTGCTTGTTGATGGTTCTATGTATTTTTGTTGCCTTGGTTTGTATTTAAGTTGTTAGGTGTAGTCCAATCTGTAGGTTATTTTAACTTACGTGATTTTGACTTGTATGTACTGTGTAGCAACGTATGGTGTTGTATGATAATTGATGGTATCTGTGCAAAATTGTCTTCTGTGGTGATGGATGATTTGGACGTGCTGGTGTTGGACTGGGGTGTACAAAGTTAAAAATCACACAACATCAGGTTGTAGTCCAGGAGGTTTATTTGGAAGCACTAGCTTTTAGGAGTGCTGCATCTTCATCAGATGGTTGTGATGGTCTTGTTTGCGAATGAGTAATTTTCTGTGACAATATTTCAATAGATATTACTGGAAAAAAAATACATTCTGTCAAAGCTCTTAATCTTGCAGTAAGCATACATTTACAAGAATAGCGATATAAAGAGGAATAGCATTTTACACTGAATTCTGAGAAAGAGTTACTGGACCCGAAACATTAACTCTGATTTATCTCCAGATGCTGCCAGTCCTGCAAAACGTTTAAAACAATTTCTGTTTGTGTAACATTTTATACCATATGAGAAGACAGAGCTTATACAGTATAAATTGTTATGCCCTTTAATATTGGTAACGTGCATGCAAAGGTTCTAATGAGCAGAAGACAAAAAACTTTGTAAAATGTGTTATTTTTAAGCAAACCTCAAAATATTCTATTATCATATTAATAATTTGGATGTTGTTTTAATGAGGATCCTGGGCAGAATGGAGAGAAAGCAACTATTCCCCTGAGTTGAGGAGTCAATCACAAGGGAGGCTTTGAAAATGAAAGGTTGGAGGTTTAGAGGGGAGTTGAGGACGAACATTTTCATCTAGAAGCTGGTGGGTGTCTGGAATGCACTATCTGGGAGGGTATTAGAGGTGGGTAACCTCATAATCTTTAATACGAACGTGGATGAGCAATTGAAATGTCATACCATTTAAGGCTGCGGATGAAGTGTTGGAAAGTGCGACCAGTGTAGATTGAGCGTAGTTTTGGCAGTATGGACCCGATGAGCCAAAGGGCCTCTTCTATACTGTATGATTCTATAATTTGATGATTAATTGTTATCTATTATGTAATGTTGCATTGTGGCTTTATTGGTTTAAACAAAATGCAAGCAAATGGGTCTAGGTCAGATTGGGACAAGTGGTCAGCGTAAACAAGTTGTTCTGTTTCTGTGTTGTATGACTCTGTGACTCGATCTCGTGATTACCTGTTGATGTATATTTTAGTGTCACCTTGTTTGTATGAGATTTTGTACTTATTGCCTTGAACACATGCACTAACATATGAAGCATTTGTGTCTTTTTTTTCTGGGGGGAGGCGAGGTGGCGGCTGTTCTTGTAAGATGTGAGAGAGAGAAGACATGTGACTCTAGCATCCATCCTCAGTTCACCTCTGAGTGATTTCTGCAGTTTGGCAACAATTCAGGCAGCTTTGGGATATTGGCAATTAAAATTGAGAGTGCTTCAGTAAAACCTATTTCTTATCCAAAATGGAATTCTATCAGAAAAAATCAGTTTCCACACAGGTCACAAAGCAACAAAGTTAATTATGAATCTAGCTATAATCTTTCACATTTAACATTGCCAGTTCTACTTTCAAGCTTAATATTACGGAGTTATATTTTTTCATCATATGTTCTGTCCTGTTAATCGACTCTCAACCATTCCAGTTCCTTTTGAAGCAGTTCAGTCTAATAATGCGTTAAGAAGTTACAACTCTTTTATGTCTTGCTTTTTGTGGTCATTTGTGTCAATAGAGGTTAGCTGTGCGCAAAGTCCAAAATCTATCTTTCTTCATAGTTAAACTCTTGCATCAAGTGGATGTTTCTCCTATTATAGTTCTCAAAGATGTTGTCTCTGAAAAGCAAACCTCAGAAAACGTCTCGGTGTGACCAGTAAGATGTCACATCTCAGCAAAGCAAAGAAATGATGATTGGTAATAATCCTTGATAGCCATTATTAGTAAGTATGCAAATATAGAGGAATGAGGCAACACAGATGGCTGTTCAGTGTTCTGCAGGCAAACCTCAAATTAAAACTCAATCTTGTACAAGATTACTAATTATGTTCCTGCCAGTACTACAAAGCGAACTAAGAAATTTGTGGAATAATTTCTTCATGCTATTTTCAGTCATCATTTTCATGTTTCACTTAGATCTGTATTTTGTGCTAGAAAATAAATATAAATGTAACATTAAAAAAGACTCAAATTAACCATAAAATTGATCAAATCATGTTAGAAACACCTGGCCTTCTGACTAAAACTTGCAGCCTGAGTCAGAAATGCAAATTTGACCTAACTGCCACAGATTTGCAATCTTAGTGAGCAAATGTTGTGTATGGAAGAAAGAGAAATGAGTAATAAATTTATCACTGCATTTACTGAAGTATCCTAAGCGTGACTCCTGTCAATCTATATTGGCAGTTTGCGGCACTTGAGAGAATAGGTGGTGTCCCAACAATGGAAAAGTTTACACACAGCACTGTGCTAATGGAAACTACCTAGCTTGGATTTGGACATTTTTACTTATGTTGATTCCTTTCTGTGCATGCCAGAATCCTTGCTGGCCCAGCAGTCCTACTTTTATAACAACTACAAGAACCTATCATAGATGTCAGGAGGTAGGAAATAACTGGGCTGTTCCTGCTTCTGAGCAGAAATACAGTGAGAGGGAAGGCAAAGTCAAAACTCACATGACACTGGGTTATAGTCCAATAGGCATATCTGAAACCGCAAGCTTTCAGAGCCCCCGCTCCTTCCTCACAGCTAGTGTGAGGAATACATGGGCACAGAGTTTATAAGTAAAAGATCAAAAGGTCAGTGACTTGAAAGAAATTCAGGGATTTACATATTAATTAATCAAAACCTGCGCCTTCATTCTAACTAATTAAAGACTTAAAAGCCATCTAAGTTTGCTCAATACATTCGCATGAGTTTTATGACCCTTTGATCTTTTACTAATAAATTCGGTGCCCGAAGTACTGTCTCTCACTAGCTCCTGAGGAAGGAGCAGAGGCTCTGAAAGCTTGTGGTTTCAAATAAACCTGTTGGACTATAACCCAGTGTCATGATTTTTGACTTTGTCCACTCCAGTCCAACATCAGCACCTCCACACCACAGTGAGTGGGAATGTTAAGACATGGCAGTTGTTGGGAGATTGAGATCCAACATCAGGATTATCTTTGGTCCTGACCAGCCAAGATATGAATATGGCTTACATGTTCTAATTTATATTGAAAGGGTGGTTAATGGACAGAGGATGCCTTCATATGCAATTAGGGATAGAGGTGAGTTCTGGAAGTTGGAGGACCATTACAGGTCCCCCAGGTACTAAAGGAACTGCAGGATGTTGATTCTCATAAAAGTTAGAAGGGGCACCTCAAAAACTGAGGCATTTTCTTCACACTTCAAAATTGGGACAGCTACAATACCATCTTTGTGGAGGGGACGTACTATTGGAGACATTGGGTAAACCTTTCTGGCATTTCTACACCAGATAGCAACTATAATTGACAAACTATAAGTCAAGGATTGAAAAATACCTCTAACATAATAATGGAGAGAAAAAGTACTTTCTAAATAATAACTGAGAGAAAAAAATTCATTTTTTTCCATTAGAAAATGTTGCAAATCCTATGGGATTGAAAGATTTTTTTCCAAACCTTACGTGAAACCCAGGGTTCCAAAATGAATGATTATAAATAGTTGGGATGAGGGTTTTGGGGTAAGGAGAAGAAAGATAAAAAAAAATCTGCTTGCATCTCAATAAAGTGTTATAAAGTGAGCAGCATTGCAAATCTCATTTCTGTGAGGCTAGTGATATCTGTAGGATATGGAATAATTTAATCTTCAGTCAATTGTATGATGTAATTTGCCACTATTCAGCAACGGATAGACTGCTGTCAGACTGCATTGGGACATCAGTAAGTTACAGAAGCAGGATTCTAGGTCCCTGATATTCATTAGCTGTGTGGTAAGAGGCCTAGTGATCCATGTTTAAACAAGCCAACCAAAGATATGAGCAGGTGAGCCCCCAGTATCACATGGAAAAATTCAGAGCCAGTTGGTCCCGGATTTGTGCTTTATGCTCCTTTTGGCTAAGGATGTAACAATTAGTCACCAGATGGGAGAAATTAGCCAGGTTTATTTCTCTGACTGCTAGCTGGTGAGCCAAGTTTTGTGTGAATATTAAGCAAGATCAAGGCTGTGTTCAGTGGTACCGCTGCTCAGTTCCACTCCTGCTGAGAAAGGTTTTGGGTGGAGATGTTTTGTTTAAGAGAAGGGGGGGATAGATTGAGTTAGTCGTAAAGTGATGATACATCTGAACTGGAGAGTACTCAGTGTGGGCACAAAGGGGCAGGAAATGGCCACAATCCCGTTTCCTAGAATTCATACTTTTTATGAATGTGTGAAAAAAAAGGTGAAGAAAATATTTATGTCTTTGATGAAGAATTACTGGCAGAGTAAGAGTATAATGTATATAATGTGCATATAAGGTCAGTCTGACGTTAATGACCATTGGTTTCTCTTCTGTTTCTTCAGGTGCGACCTCTGCCCCATGTTTAATTTTCATCTTCCCGGCTGTCTTCTACATACGGATAATGCCAAAAGAAGAAGAGCCAATGAGGTCACTTCCAAAAATCCTGGTATGTCAACAGAAAGCAAATCCCAAACTGAGGTGGCGTGTCACAGTAGACTGAGGCAGTCCAAGTTGCTTTGGCAACAGTCACGCCTTGGACTGGAGCATTGTGTAGTGATGAGTGAGGCTCTGATGACTTTTCTGACCCATGGTTGACCAGAAATCTTTCCCATTCTTACTGCTGGCTATTGGCGTGTTCTGGAAGGATTTGATGGTCAAAATGTTTGGCCGCGTTACGAATGCACCCTTCTTGGTCATGAAGGCCTCAAACCCAATCTTCTGGCTAAAAGACAAGGGCACTACCCACTGTGCCACAAAGCCCAAAGGCACAAAAGCTGTTCTGTATGGAATAATCGGTTTTACTGCATTAGCTCGTTAAACAACACTGACTATTGATTTATGTTCAATTGATCTTCTGGAGTTTTGTTTTCAACTACCTTATTGACATGTCTGACACAGTTAATTCTGTGCTATTAGTGCTGAATGTTTCTCCAGTGTTTTCACCTTCATTGGTCAATTCAGGCAGGACCGCAACCTGTTGTTATAACCATTATCCGTTGTCCTGCATTGAGGCTTATTGACAATGAAGGTTGAAGAGGCAGCAGACACAAGGATACTGCTGAGGATACACATGAATAGCCACTGCACCCTTAACAGCAGGGGGAGCTATTGTTAAGGGGGCAAATATGCCCTGTATATTCTTTAATCGACCCCACTTGGCATGAGGCATACAAAATGGCACTCAATACCAGACTTCACCTTCTATCCAGGAAAAGAAAAGACACTCAGTGAGATGGTGAAAAGGGCGCTATCTACAGGAGCCAGGCACAGACTTAAAGGGCACCTAAAATATATTCTCTGGCCCACCTATTTGCTTCCCTAGCTCCATCCCATCCTTGGGCCATTTTACTAAAGACCTATTTTTGTGTGTAACATTTGCCCATTTTGCAGCTCCTGAACAGTGTGATCACAGATATCATCGTGCTTTTTAAGCAGTGTGAATTTACAGCAGACTACGTGAATCTCAGAATTCAAACAGGCAAGATAGGAACAGTATAAGGGCAACATGTTTGGATTTTGGTCAGCAGCAGTTTTAGGGAAGACTTGTCAGGATGCAATGACAGAATGGCTGGGCGATTGTCAGATGCCACTCCTGAGGCACAGTCAATGTTTGTTGGTTTGTTAACACTGTTGAAGGCAAAGGGCAGAAGACGATATGAACTGAATTGAGCATGAGCATCATGGTGACTCAGTGATTAGCATTGTTGCCTCACAGCACCAGGAACCCAGGTTCAATTCCACCTTGGGTAATGGCCTGTGTGGAATTGGACATTCTCCCTGTGTCGAGTGAGTTTCCTTTGGGTGCTTCAGTTTCCCCCCAAATTCCAGGTATGCGCAGGCAAAGTGGATTGCCCAGGATGTGCTGGCTGGGTGGATTAACCATGGGAAATACAGGATTATAAGGATGAAGTGGTTCCAGATGGGATCCTCTTCAGAGGGTTGGTATGGACTTGATGGGCTGAATAGCCTGCTTCCACACTAGGGATTCTGTGTTTGTTGGAGCAACGAGGTAAATCCAACACAGGTACATGCTGTCAAACACAGAGCAAACCTTTTTGGTTCAGCTGTCCTCCCATCTCACTGGATAGGACTGGGGAAGGGAAATGTAAGCACAGATTGTACTGGCCTGGAAAGTGTTGTTATTGGAAACCTAAGTTTTAAAATGTACATTTGAACAATACGACTTGTCCGGACTGACACAAATAGATAGTTGCGTGGCAGATGTAGATGGGTTTTGGTTACTAAGGACGTCCTGATAATGAGTTTATTGCATCATTCTGTTCATATTTGTTTTGCTGTTTTAAAGGGTTTTTTTTTAATTATGTGATGTTTGTTCCTCTTTTTTTCAGCAGTGAGTGAAAATACTTTACAATTAGACCGCATAGGAGAGGGTGAAGACGAGAATTATTAAAATAGAATTCAGGAGAATCTTTTTTAGCCAGTATATAATAACAAGATCACAGGAAAAGGACACTTTTGACCTTAGTTTGGGAGAATGAAGCTGGTCAGGAGGTAGAAGTATCAGTTGGAAAGCACTTAGTTGTAGTGTCATAGAGTTGTACAGCACATAAACAGACCCTTCGGTCCAACTCCCTGGGCTAACCGGATATCCTAAAGTAATCTAGTACCATTTGGCTCATATCCCTCTAAACCCTTCCTATTCATATTCCCATCTAGATGCCTTTAGAATGTTGTAACTGGACCAGCTTATTCCATGCACACACCACTCACTGCATGAAAAAGTTGCCCCTTAGGTCCCTTTTAAATCTTTTCCTCTCACCTTATTCACATACCCTGGGACTCCCCTACTCTGGGAAAAAGACCATAGCTATTCACCCTATCCATGCCCCTCATGATTTTATAAACCTCTATAAGATTTATAAACCTCAACCTCCGATGCTCCAGGGAAAATAGGCCCAGGGTCTCCCTATTGGTCAAAACCTCCAACCCCGCCTTGTAAATCTTTTCTGAACCCTTTCAAAGTCAATATCATCTTTCCTAAAGCAGGGAGATCAGAATTCAAAACAGTATTCAGAAAGTGACCAAACTAATGTCCTGTACAGCCACAACATGACCTCCCAACTCTATACTCAATGCACTGACCAATAAAGGCAAGTGAATCAAACACTTTCTTCATGATCCTGTCTACCTGCAATTCCACTTTCAAGGAACAATGAATCTGTGCCCCAAAGTCTCTTTGTTTGGCAACACTCCTGAAGAATGGTCCTGCCTGTCGATTCTCCTGCTCCTTGGATGCTGCCTGACCTGCTGTGCTTTAACCATCAACACATTTTCAGCTCTGATCTCCAGCATCTGCAGACCTCACTTTTTACTCCTGCCTGAAGCATCAACTCTCTTGCTCCTAGGATGCTGCCTGACCTGCTGTGCTTTTTCCAGCACCATGTGTTATCAACTCTCTCACTCCCCAGGACCCTATTATTAGATGTATGAGTCCTGACCTGATTTGTCTTTGGTGAAGTGACCATAATTCAGGTAGCTTCAGGGTACTTATGAAAAAGGACTAGGTCAGATCAGGAATAAAATTTCTCAAGTATGGGAAAGCTCACTACCAAACTGAAGTGGATTGGAAACAGTGTACCAGGGATATCATGGCATAGCGGCAATGTATCTGAACAAACAATGCAGAGGTTCAGACTTACAGTTCAAATCCCAACACATCATCTGATAGAATTTGAATTCAATTAATAATCTGGAATTGAAAGCTAGCCTTAGTAATAGTGATATTTTCGACTGTTGTTAAAACACATCTTTAGAGAAAGAAATCTCTCATCATTATCTACTGTGGCCTATGTGTTACTCTACACCCACACAAATGTAGTTGAACCCTACCTGCCCTCTGAAAAAAAGGTGCAGCCCACTCAGATAAATGGCAATTAAGGATGTTCAAAAAATGCTGGCCTTGTCTGCGCCACCCCACTGCTCCCCCCCTCACCCCTCCTCCCCCCCACCCCCATCCCATTGCCAGGTCTGTGGTAGGCCTTCAAGGAAGTGATGTTGAGGGTTCACAACATGCAGTGCAGAGCCCACTGAATGTCAAGCGCCTTAGAGGGTACCAAAGGTGAGGAAAAGGAAGCTTCTAATAGATACCAAGCACTGAATACTATAGAAAACCTAAAGGTGTATAAGAAGTGTAGGTTTGAAATTATAAAGGAAATCAGGAAAGCAAAAAGAGCTGTGCAGAAGTACTTGTAAGTAAAGTTGCAGAAGACCCAAAGCTTTCATATACAAATGCACAAAGAGCAAGTGAATAACGAAGGAGAGAGTACAACCTATTAAGGATGATAACAGTGTGGAGGTGAAGGACATTGGTATGGTGCTTAATGAATACTTTGCATTTATTTTCACAAAAGAGAGGGATGATACCAACATTGCAATCAGATACAGCATGATACAAGTCCATACTTAGGAGGGGGTTGGGGATGTATTCAATTTCAACCCTGGAAGTGCTGGCAAATCTACTGGACACTTACTGAACAACACCATAGCCAATTGTCTGATTCTGTCCACCCAAGAAATTGAATTGAATTGAATTTATTGTCACGTGTACTGAGGCACAGTGAAAAGCTTTGTCTTGCGAGCAATACAGGCAGATCACAGGGTTAAGTAGCATAGATAAGTAAATAATAGGTAAACAGTGGCAAAAACAAAAACACAGGTACAGACGAATGTTAAGAGTTTGTCAGTCCATTCAGTATTTTAGCAACAGTAGGGTAGAAACTGTTACAGAACAGGCTGGTGCATGTGTTCAGGCTTCTGTACCTTCTTCCCTATGGTAGAGGTTGTAGAAAAATATTGGATGGATCTTTGAGAATGCTGGCGGCCTTTCCTCAACAGCAGGCCTGGTAGATGGATTCTACAGATGGGAGGTTGACCTTTGTGATTGTCCGGGCCGAGTTCACCACTCTCTGTAACTGTCTCCAATCTTGAATGGTACAGTTGCCATACCAGGTAGTGATACATCCAGACAGCTCCTTTGTGTCTAATCATATTGCTGAAGCTTGGTTGATACAGGTCAGCAAAAATTGCATGTTAAGTCTGAAAGTGCCACATAACATATAATCCTTAGTTGATGAGCATCGTTTATTTAAAACAATGAGGGGTTTTGACAGAGTACTATTTCCGTGGTAGGAGAATCTTAATAATAGGTAAAATAATTGTCAAAAACTAAGAGGGAGGTGAAAATACTTTTTTTTAACAGTTATTTGTTATGATGTGAAATACAGTGCCTGAAAAAGTGGTGTAAGCAAATTCAATAGTAACTTTCAAAAGTAATTTGGAAATCGACTTAGAAAGGAAATATGGGAAGATATATAGGAAAATATGAGAGAAATTGGATAGTTCTGTCAATATTCTTCTTCTGTCTGTGTCATTAGGAAAAATTTAGGAGGATATGGTCCAAATGCTGGTGAATGGGACTAGGTATGGATGAGTGGGACAGAGGGATTTGTTTCCATGTTGTAGGTCTCAATTATTCAATTTTATATAATACTACTTACGATATAAAGCGTTTGGTTGAACTGGTGTTGGATTGACGTTGACATACAGTCATACTTCCTAATTTGCTTTCTCACCCTTTCCCCACCCTTTCCATCTGGCAGTGTCCTGCATGTCTGATTAATTATTTCCGTCTGCTGTCTGCCTTATATTTCAGGCTGTTTCCTTCGCTGCCCTGGGCTTTGTCTTCATGACCATGAGCCTGAGCTTCATCATCATCGACTGGTCTAATGGGAGCGGCGCCGTCAATGGAGGCCACTAGGACAACAGAGTGCCTCGCTCACTGAGAGCCAAGTGCCCCCCTCAGCACCCCTCAGCTTCACCCAGCAGGATAATCACTGTAGAAAATTGCCAACAAATCTGACCCCACTGTAATAAGACACACACTGCGAGTACTGTACATATATATAGTTTTGCACACCAGCAAGTTTTATATCATGTAACTGTATAGTGATGAATTGATGCAAATACATTGCATGGGATTTTATAAAACCGCAACATTTCTAAGTTATTTTGTATAGAGGTAGGACAGAGGTGACATTTTCAGAGTAATATTCTATTAAATAACTGGCTTAGTATAGTGTAGGGTCACAGGTATAGTTGCTGGTACTGAGTTTAGCACCTTGGGTCAACTGAGGGGGGTTGTCGTGTTTATGTAATATATATTTTACATTGTGCTCTTTTGACATAAATGAACATCACACAGGAGTATCTTAAAAGGTGGTTAGGAGCCTATTGAAAAACAATTAAAAAATTGCCATTTATTGATCCTATTTTCAATCGCCCTACTAAATACTGTGTGCACTTTTTGATGAAGATAAAAGCAGTTGACATACCCAATGACTAATTTTTATAGAAAATGTTGCTGTTTCAGTAGGTAAGTGCTAATAATCATGAATCATCCACGCCTGGCAGATGCCCCAGTGCAAACCTCTGCCTGAGCTGAGTGAGTAGGTCTCCGCCAGGTCATAGACTAGTGAGGGGAACAAAATCAGTCTGGGGCTTCCAATACTTAGAACCTCGTAACCCAGAGAGTCAATACTGCAGATCCTGAATCAGCTGTTATTTGTCAATGCTTACATAACCCACTGGCTCATTGGTCACTTGCATATAAAGATACCTTGAAGGTATCTCACCTGGGTGAGCTATAAAAAGACTGACATTACCTATGAACTTGTAATTTAACATGACACTTCTTAAGTTTTTTTTTATATTATTTAACCTATTTTTCTAATCAATTTGTTCAGAGGTGCTAGTACACACCTCTGGAGCTGGTGGGACTTGAATCCAGGCCCGAGAATACTTCGCAGATCAACTGAGTGCTCTAATTTTGATCATTGAATCTGGAGTAATGGGCAGATTGTTCTCTGTTACGAAACGTGTCCCGATTAAGACCCTACCTTTTGGCCTTCTCTCTCACAGAGATCACGAGCTGGGCTGCCTATTCTTTCATGACAATATTGCAAAGCAATAAGCTGACAGTAGAAGTTTGGAAAACAGATGGGTCTGTTTATGGTGGGCCAGTTTGCTAGCAATGGGACATTGCCTCACCAGTAGACATTTTGTGGCTTCTGACCCTGAGAGTCCGCTTTACACAGTTTGTAAAACATGTCGCGCGCTGCAGTACACACGGGATTGGGAAACCATGGTTGCAATCCTGAAGATTACTCCTACAAGGTGAATTAGTTGAGTGACATACACTGAATTACTTGCACTCAAGCTAAAGACTCAGAATCAAATAAGGAAGTTTCTACACTTGCCTGTGTTACCACCAACCCTACTGTAATATATCCACTGTAGAATTAATTGCTGCTATCCATCTGGGGCAGTGCCCGACAGAGAAAAGACACTGCGGATTGGAGAGAAAGGTCAATCCTATTTAAGACTATTTTGTTGGCAAACCAGGTGGAGGAGGAAAGCAGGAAGGCTAATTTCCTACTGTCGTCATGCATTACTGCAGTTGTGAAGGTAGTTCCCTGCTAGAAGCAGTGAACAGGACAAATATGTTCCATGCCCTATGTGGCACTGGGAGCACAGTGTGGGCCACTCTTTCAAGGTGGTCCAACCCATCAGGATGGTGGAGCTGCTTTTCCACTTAGCCAGTGGCAGAATGCCAACTGATTGTAGGATATAGAGATGGGAGAGTGAATGAAACAGTTAACATTAAAGATCAAAAGAAATTCTAAAAAAAAAGATGACTTTTTATTAAATAAAAACATTAATGAAAATGCTGGGGGTGGGAGGTCATCCTCCAACATTTAATAATTTAGTCTGATGTCTGTGTTTTAATAAATAAATAAAATGTCTCATTCTTCACAGGGAACCTAACTGTGAACTTTTAACCCAGTGCGTGTGCAGAAAAATGGCTACTGGACAGTTAATACTGATCTTGTTTGCTGGTTTGGAAATATCCCAGCACTTTTATAAAATAATAATTCTGGGGGCAAAGAATTGATTTATTTTGTGACAATATTGTCAATGGCTTTGATTAAATGAAAGTGGGTTTTATTTTTGACTCGTAGTCCTATGCAATATTAATAGTGGTGGGTGGAAATCTCCAGTAACCTTTGCTCTGAAGCTTTAAGGATTTATTTTGTTAGATTGCATTGCTCATGTTTAGAAATGAGGCTTATCTGTCAGATTTCTTGACACAATATTTATATTTTATTAAATGTGTAATTGAATTTTAATTTAATAGAAAATAAAAAGGATTAAAGATTTTTAATATTTTACATTTGTGTAGCAGTGGAAAAGCCTTATAGAGCTGTACCTGGGTGTGTGAACAAACCTATGTATGTTTTTGTAGATGACTGTTTGATAAATTACACAAAATACTTGTCTGGTACTAATCCTGTGCATTACCCTGTAAATTGTAATGCTAAATTTTGTTGAATGTGCAGTAATCCACTGGTGTATCAGGGAGGAACTAATATACATGATATGGTCAAGATTTGCAAGATCCACTTACCCATCTCACCTCAACAAACTAGTTCAGTTTTTGTAATACATACAAGAGATCCAACGCATTAGCCAATAAATATGCCTTAGGCCATTTGTTTATGGCCTACCTATGTATCAAGCCCATATTCTTAAATTCTGCAATGTGTAAGGTCATTTGCTTCCTTTTCTTCAGTGTGCCAGACTCTGTATTCCTCTTCCTGGTGCCCACCTAATCCTATCCTTTTTGCCGTTCGGCATTTTGATTAATTTTGATCCTTCAGCATATTGCATTCTCGTTTTGTGATTCAGCATGTTACTCAGACTCTTGTCTGTCAATTCATTCAGGTTTGTCTCAGTGGTTAGCGCTCACCCCTGTACCAAAAGATTGTGAGTTTGAGCTTCACTGTTGCATAATATTTCAGCATAATGTTGAGGGAGTGCAACACTGTTGGAGTTGCTGCCTTCTGTATGAGACAATACATTAAGAACCCAACTACCCTCAGCTGCAATTATTAATAAGAAAGGTTATCTGGTCATTATCAGGTTGCCCTTTGTTGCCCTTGCCCCATACAACTTGGCAGCTGTGCCTCTCTGGTTACAATATTAACTGTACATCAGAAGTGGTTATAAAGGTCTTGATATTGAAAAGGTTCTGAGCTTGCACAATATAAATATAACTTATTCTTTTACCACACTCTCAATGGTTTGTAATTCCTACCAGCTGAATCCCTTCAAGTATGCTATTGTCATGCTATCAGTTCTCAGTCCTTCATTGCATCATTCCATTCTCCCCTGCTGTTCATTATGCTGGTTTCATGTCCATACTAATGCAGCCACAAACGTTTTCTCTGCAGCCAACCAGCTTCTCATTCTATTTTTCGACTTACTTTCCTCTGATGATATTCATCAAGTATTTTTTAACAGTCTAATCGAAAGCAGGAGACCTTCTCTGACTTAAAAAGTGGACATTACCCTGTTCCTTTGGATTACCCCCACCATCCCTTCAACTGGCTTCCCCTATGAGCCAGAGGTCCCATATATTTTGTTCTGGAGCCAAAGAGTTTCAGTCAATCTGTGGTCACCTCATTATTGTACTTGGGATTGAGATAGTTGTTAGGCTTATTTGAATCTTCAACTTAACTCCTTATTGACAGGATTTCAACATGGCATCACATAACTGCTCGGTGAAACTCTGAGGGAATAGGTGCTGAAATGAGGTTTTTCAACTGGAGAAGTTGAAACAGGCATTTATGAGGATAAGCTTTTGATGGAGACTCATGGAGAACTACAGTAGCCCAGCACATTGCTGAAAAGAGACCAATTTCAAGTGATCTCAACCTTGACAACCCAATAGGACTCTTCTCCTGTTGTCTAATTGTCAGAATTGCTAGAAATGTGGTATTCTTGCATTTGTCCTGATGAGTACAGGATGAAAACCTTCTGCAACACATCTCTCTTTTCAGCAACATTTGAACTGCCAAGTATTATCAAAACACAGTTTTGTAGAATAGGCAGGAGACGGTGAATCTCATAGAAACATGTAAAACTTCAACAAGACCAGACAGGATAAACATGAGAAGGATGTTCCCAATGACTGGGGAGTCCAGAACCAAGGGTCACAGTCCAAGGGTATGGGATAGACCATATAGGACTGAGAATGGGAGAAATTTCTTCACCCAGAAAGTAGTAAGCCCATAGAATTCTTTGCCACAGAAAGTAGTTGAAGCCAAAACCTTGAATATTTTCCAGGAGTTAGATACCGTTCATCAGGCTAGAGGAATCAAAGGGAGGACACAAGAAATCAGTTAGATGATCATCCATTGATCATATTAAATGGCACAGCAGGAGCAAGGAGTTGAATGGTGTACTCCTGTGCTAATTTTCTTTGGGAAGTCATGACTGACAGACCAGATCCCTCAGTTGCTAAGTATAGTAACCACCAGAAGATTTCAAGTGTTTGCAGTTTCTGTTCACAACTGGAAAGAAAAGAATGTTAATATTTAGTAAATACAGCTTGTGTGTTGATTTGTGACCATATGCAAAAACAAAAATGTGTCTATTTTAAAAGAAATGCTTCTTTCAACGTTTTGCTAAACTGACAGGGTATTGTTGATTTATGTGTTTCATAAAATAGTGACATTTTTGTTAGATAATGGGGAGAAGGAAAAACTTGCAAAAATGTATTTTATCGCCTCCTTCCGTCTTGAGTTAAGTCTGCTTTTTGAAACCTGGTCATTCTGTATCTGTTGGTTTTCAGTGGATCTGTATTGTATAAAAATAAAAAAGTATAAATATTAAACAATTTTAAACCTGATACTTCTCATAGGTAGTTTACTAATTGAGAGAATATGCCAACTTATCCAGAAACCACTTTTCACTGCCTGGAATTTTTATTGAGCTAACACTATTCTTCTGGGTCAATTTCTTTCTATTTTTTGACTGTTTCATTTTCTTTGGAGAGTTTCCCTTGCAGCATCTTACCAAACTCCACTTCATTAACTACTTACCCTGTCCCAATAACATTGTTCCTACCCAATTCAAGCCCCATTCTATCAGCTGGTCACTGGGTGATAGGCCAGGTACGTGCTCTAATTTCCACATCAAAAATTCTCAGTTTTGAGTTTACTTGTGGCAGTGAAACAATGAGGCAAGTTGTACAATTAATAAGGTCATTAACAAGCAATAATCCCCTTTAAGTGACAAGTAACACTCATGCCACACAAGTGCCATGCAATGACTATCTCCAACAAAGTTGAAAATCACACAATACCAGGTTATAGTCCAACAGGTTTATTTGGAAGTGCAGGCTTTCAGAGCATCCTATGATCCTGTCCCACTAGCTACCTGACGAAGGAGTAGCGCTCTGAAAGCTAGTACTTCCAAATAAACCTGTTGGATTTTAACCTAGTGTTGTGTGATATTTAACTTTGTTCACCCCAGTCCAACACTAGCATCTCTAACAAGACAGAGTCTAACCATTGCACCTAATTAAGTCTTTCAATAGCATTATTGTCACCAAACCACACCACTATCCTGGGGGCTACCATTTACCAGAAATTGAACTGGACCCACCACATAAATACCATAACTGCAAGAACAGATAAAAGGCTAGGAATCCCACAGTGAGTAATTCACCTCCTGACTCCCAAAAGCTGTCCACTGTCTACAAGACACAAATCAGGAGATGGAATACTCCCCACTTGCCTGGATGGATGCAGCTCCAACAACAATCAAGAAGCTTGACACCATTCAGGACAAAACATTTACTCCCTGCACCACAGACACTCGATAGTGGCAGTGTGTACCATTACAAAATGCACTGCAGCAGTTCACTCTCTCCTCTGAGAGCACCTTTCACATTCTCAACCTCAATCAGTTCGAAGTAATAGCAGCCAGTACATGGGAACACCAGTACCTGTGAGTTCCCTTCAAGTCATAACAATGTTCTGACCTGGAACTTATATTGTTACCTTTTCTTCAGTGCCACTGGGTCAAAATGCTTCAGTTCCCTCCTTAACAGCACTGCGGGTGCCCTACACTGCAGAGGGTTAAGAACAAAACTCAGCACCACAACCTTCCCCAAGCAAATTGGAGGGAGTGTAAAAAACATTTTAAAAATGTTGGATGTTTCAACAATTATGGGCATAGTTAAAGTAGAAAGCCATTAAAGACAGAACATTTCAAATCAAACACTTTCAAAGAGATTGAATGTCCTGGGTGTGACTGTGTTAGAATTCTCTATGAGTTGTGAGGTTCTAGTGGCCAATTCTCTTGGCCAGCTGTTCTCTGGATTAGAGTAGTGCTGGAAAAGCACAGCAGATCAGGCAGCCGAGGAGCAGGAAAATCAACGTTTTGGGCAAAAGCCCTTCATCAACTCCCCATTCCAATCTCATTCCTGATGAAGGGCTTTTGCCCGAATAGTTGATTTTCCTGCTCCTCAGATGCTGCCTGACCTGCTGCGCTTTTCCAGCACCACTCTAATCGAGAGTCTGATCTCCAGCATCTGCAGTCCTCACTTTCGCCTCGCTGTTCTCTGGGACAATCTCAGATAGAAGTTAAACTCAGAAACAATGAAGACTCATTCTAGGAGGAGAAGCCTGGTCTCAGATCAGTGCAGTGTCAATGAATTTTACGATCAGTGGACCAATAAATCTCACCCTGCACACCCCACATAAAATCCAGCCCCCTCGGTATCTCCCCAGGCTTCTGGCATCTCACATACCAATGTCTGCCTGAAAGAATCCTGTTTCCCAACTCTTCCAAACCTCTTTGAAATAGGTTCATGAGTGACTCTCCTCCTCTCACTCACTTGTGATGTTCTGCTCAGCTACAGCTCCCCATTCCAATCTCAGTTGAGGCCTGAGTAAAGTGAGCGTGTCAGTGCTGCTGGCAACGTGATGCTGCTGTTCCTGGACCACCTCTCTCCAACCTCCTCAAAGAGGCTGTCAGCGATTGGTCTAGAACTTGCTGCTCGCCCTCACCTCCACCACCTCCCCCCCCCACCCCCCACAACCCCCGCGACCCCCCACCCCCCGCCAGCTGGCCCTGAGGAAAAGCACCAATCAGTGGTGATGAGAATTTGCTCACACAGTAGGTGCCTGAAAAAGCCCAGGTTTAAATAAATGGAGTGAGCTTTGGGCAGCAAGAGTATCCTCCACATGCTTCTTCACAGACTCCACCCCCCCTACTGCTATTTCCCATAACCTGACTTGATGGTGCCCTCATGATTTCTAGTGCCATGTTCTCCATAGGGGTCAGAATGCAGATGCCTGGCTCACCACTGCCACTCTCATTCCCTGAGAGTTATGTACTCTCTTTCCCTGCAGGATGTAGGGAAAATGTTTTTAGGAGGACTTTGCCTTATTCTATCATGACATTTGCAGATGGTGCTTCAGTCCTCCTGAGAGATGCCTGCTGTGCATTAGGGTCACTGCTACTTGAGGTGATGCAACTGGCCATTTGATCTGACAATGATGAGGAGAACAATAAGGCACTCAGTATCACAACCAACTTGGGAAGAGTGAGCTGATAATGGACTCCCACTATTTCACAAGCCATGACAAATACATAACTACCCACCTAAAACACCAAGATGATCAATTTACCTGATTGGTTGCTATTCACACCAGGTTTCATTATTAACAGGAAATTAACCAGTTATTGTAAACAAAATCAATCTTTAACAAGTGACAAACAAAAAATGGATTTATGCTATGCAATTTTTTTCCTAACTTGTTCATGGAACATGGGCATCATTGGCAGGGCCAACATTTATTGCCCAGCCCTTATTGCTCTTGAACAGAATGGCTTTGTGGGTCATTTCAGAGTGCAGTACGGAGCCAACCTGAAGTCACATGTAGGCCAGACCATGGAAGGATGGCAGATTTTTTTCCTTAAAGGACTTCAGTGAACTACATGGTTACTTACAATAGTTGAGAATTTTTACTTTGTCATTATTAGTCAAGCTTTTAGATTTTTAAGAATTGAATTCATTCACCATCTACCACGAGGGGACATAGCTTTAAATTGAGGGGTGATAGATAAAGATCAGATGTCAGAGGTAGTTTCTTTACTCAGAGAGTAGTAGGGACGTGGAATGCACTGGCAACTTTAAGGGCATTTACATGATCATTGGATAGGCATATGGACAAGATTAAATGGGCTTTAGATTGGTTCCACAGGTCAGTGCTACATCAAGGGCCAAAGGGCCTGTACTGCGCTGTAATGTTCTATGTTGTATGATAGGATTTGCATTTAAGTCCCAGAAGACTTATTGAAGGTGCTAGATTACTAATCTACTAACCGTACTATTATACTACAGCTTCCCCATTTAACTTAAGATACATCCCTTAAAAACCTCAAACATGCACACATTCATTCATAAGACAAACAGATTGTTTGACCAAAATGTTTGGAAAAAGATATACAGGGACCATAAATTCTGTAGTTCAAGTGTCCAGACCACAGAGATAGGATTTGTTGTTTGTCACAGTTTTTTTGATTTTATTTTTAGGGATGGTGACACAATGTTGCCTGAAGAGTGATGGTCACTTTTCAATTCAAGAACTGATCAAATGGATCTAGCCCTTTTTTTTTGTCTTAAAACTCTTTATTTTCCAAGTCTTCGAGTTTTGTCTTTTTCTCTTGCGGAGCAAGTGATGCTACAAAATGGTTCTTGTTTGAGAGTTTTTGGATGTTGCTGAATGCATTGTTAAAGGAAAAGACATGCACTGTAAGAAACCACAGCTGGAAAAATCCAGAGGTTGTAGTTAGGCAAATTTTCCCTAACTCAAAAGACTCCTAGTGCCACTTTGACTCACAAAATATCCATCTCAGTGCTCCAAAAAAACAACCATCTGTTGCAAGTAAAGTGCACACCACACGGTCCCATCTGATCTATAATTTGCAAAAACCTTCCTGGTGCTTGCAGCTATAAAACAGTCCAGATTCCATTCCCTTGGTTTATGGTCTAAAAGGATAAAAATTATGGCTTTCCTATACTCAATCTGCTTATAATGTGTGGATGTTGCTGTCACTGAAATAACAATCACCTTTACAGAGCTTACCACCTTCTGCATTGTGCCCACATCCTCCTGATGACTTCTTTGCTGCTGATCTCCATCACTAACTCCCTCCAAGCCCTCTTTGTGGCTTTTAGCACTCCCCTTCATCCAGATGTTGGAAACAAGATTTCTCTCCTGTCTGCCATGGTACACATTACAGCCTTCAAGACAGGTGTTGGTGGATGCTTATTGTGAGAGGCCCTTGCGAAGGTTGTTGTGTCTGCAAACATCATAAGGCTGAGTCATGGTGGGGGGAGATATGTTTTTTTAGATATGCTTGCAAGCAGTTACAAGTAGCTGCATCTTGCTTCTGCAAAAGTCACAAGGCGGAATCATGAGGTATACTCCAAGAAATAACCAACTGAAAAGGGAGGTGGTCGACTGGTAGAAACAGATGTATTGACATGACTGTTCCAATTGTCATGCACATAGGGAGTGAGTATGAACAAGGTAACCAAATAAGACTCAGTGTTGTGTCAGCAAAAGTAATAGGACCCAGCTATCACTGAAGGGGAGGTTGCACAACACAGACAGATGTGGTAAGAGGGGAGTACCAAGAGACTAAACTGAACTGTATAAATTGTAATGTAACCACCTGATCCGGTGTCCCTCCTTTATAGTCACCCGGCTTGTAAGACCCTATGAATAAAGACTGCTTCAGAATCTGACTCAGACTGAAATTATGAGCTTCATTTCTCACACTTATCCATGCCATTATTGACAGTCAGAGGCCCCATGTTGCTCTATTCCTTCACAGGCTGGCGAATCTCGCCATAACTGCTGCCCATCTTGTCAAAGGGACATCAGTAACTACCTCAAGGCCACTCCAGATGTCAGTAATTAGGTGCCACGTTCATCCCTGGCTCTAGTCATTTAGTCCCTTCATCGCTGCACGGTGGCTCAGTGGTTAGCACGACTGCCTCACGGTCCCAGGTTCAATTCCAGCCTCAGGCAACTGTCTGTGTGGAGTTTGCACATTCACCCCGTGTCTGCGTGGGTTTCCTCCGGGTGCTCCGGAATCCTCCCACAGTCCAAAGATGTGCAGGTCGGGTGAATTGGCCATGCTAAATTGCCTGTAGTGTTCATAGGGAAATGGGTCTGGGTATGGACTGGTTGGGCCGAAGGGCCTGTTTCCACACTGTAGGGAATCTACTCTAATCAATTTAAAAATTGTTATCACTAACCATTCAGGTCCCTTTACATTTTACATAGGAAATGTGCACAAGTACGCACTGGTGTAGTGTAAATTTACACAGTTAAAATATAACTTAAAAATAGTAATAGTAGAAAATAATCAACTTAATTTCTTTAATCATTTTGAATGCAATGTCTGTGAAGGCCTTTGCAGTTGCACCATCTGCTGGTAACATTTACCAATTCAAAAGCATGGTTCAGCATCTTAAGAGGAAGAGTGAAAACAAGGCTGTTCCTTCCATAGGCCATCATTTATTTATTTGCTTTTGCTTTCAATATTGGGAGAGCAATAACACAATCATAAAGTCAGGAAAGATGGGAAAGCAGGCAGCCAATCTTTAATCAACTGTTTTATCCCACATAGATTGTCCAGAGACTTTGGCAGTATCCACCAAACTGTCATGACCACTCAGCTGGGGGAGCCTGTGTACTGAAGAGACAATCCAGGTGAGTTAAGTGTCCTTGCTCTTTTCCGCACTGTTCTTTATATTCTATGTGACCTGGTCCTTTCAGATGTCTAAGAAACTAGGAGCACAATATTATATTAAATTTCCATTAACAAATTAACTTTGTAACTATGAAAATAACAGAAGTATGGATCTCAACTGCTTTAAAACCTAAATAGAATTGTAATTGAGAGAAATATTGCCTCAATGTTTCTTTTAAAATGTAAGTATTTATTTTCAATAAAAACCTGTTTCAATACCTGACCAAAAAATTAACATGGAACATAATCCACAAATTGAACCAACACGGAAGTCTTTAAAAGATACAATATGTGCAAAAATATTGCAATAATTTAAATACCTAACACATTTTTTATTTAGTATGTTTTGAAAGCAAAAGATTTTAAGGATTTAGTGTAATATTCCTTCAATCACTTCAGCCTCGGGTAACATTCTGGAAGACATTGGAATAATGGAGGCTCAAAGGGCTTTCTGCTACATCCCTTGCCTGGATCTTAAAGAATGGAATAGTTTGAAGACAATTTCCCTCTTCTGCCCCTTTTCCCCAGCTCACTGTTTGGTGGGTAATGAGCCTGGAAAAACTGTTGTCCCTCAAACAGCATTCTCCCTTTTTCCAAGATTCATTCATGGGAATACAAAGGCACTTAATCCCCATCACTTGGGTAGATGGTGAGGGGGCATTTTCTTGAGTGCAACTGAGTAACTTGTCAGTCCTTTTCAAAGTGTCAACTACATTGCTGTGAGTGCAGAATTACACCCTAACTGAATAATGTCAGCAGGTTTCTTGCCTGAACGATGTTCATGAACCAGACCAGCTTTTGAGGCAATTAAGTTTAATGATCACCATTAGCTTTTCAGCTAAGATTTTTTATATAACTAATTGAATTCAAATCTTCTGCCATGAAATTTGAACCTTTCCTCAGAATTGTTAGCCAAGGTCTGGTCCCGAATCACAGTGACCATCCTAACAGCACCCATGGGGTTGGGGAGACAGCACAGGTTTTGTGAATGAATGGACCTCAGTCAGTCTGTTACTGCTGTAAACATGCCTGGCTATTGCCAAGCACAGGATTTGCATGCTTCTGATATTGAGCCGGCTGCAGCTGCAATATCCCCAAGATCGGATTTAAAGAATGTCACTCAGCATCAAGGCCTTTGCCTGAAATAAAAATAAACCAGGAATTAAGAACCAAGTGCATAACGTTGGGGCAAAGTGCAGGGAGCTTTCCAAAACCTTGAAGATTCCAGTCATATTTAATAAGAAGGCTGCTTTTAAATACTGTACTCCTCTATATATGATTAGATTAGATTATTAACAGTGTGGAAACAGGCCCTTCGGCCCAACAAATCCACACCGACCCTCCAAAGAGCAACCCTCCCAGACCCATTCCCCTATATTTACCCCTTCACCTAACACTACAGGCAATTTAGCATGGCCAATTCACCTGACCTGCACATTTTTGGATTGTGGGAGGAAACCCACGCAGACACGGAGAGAATGTACAAACTCCACACAGACAGTTCCCTGAGGTGGGAATTGAACGCGTGTCTCCGGCGCTGTGAGGCAGCAGTGCCACCCTGATAGGATCCTGATAATGTCGTTTTTATCAGTACTGTCTGAAGTGCACCCAAATTTCTTTTTTAATTTGCTATCAGCTCCATCTAACAATTTTAATAATCTCTGCTAAAGATATAGTCAGTAACATTCAGATTGACAATCCAAGTTGGTGGCATACTCGACTTGATAAGAACAAGCACAGAAGTGGACAGATGCACAAAGATCATTACGGTGTACCTCAGGGATAACAAATCTGTCCCCAGCCTCTTGAACACAAATTAGAGTCCCCTTGCAGGTCCTTTTAACATAACAAATTTCATTATAAATGTGCATTGTTCTTTAAACTGATCAGTTATTTTATGAACAAATTTTCACTAAAAATAAGAATGATGGTAAACTCAGTACCCATGTACATTAGCTGCTCCTCCTGAGAGCCCAGCATTGGGAGATGGTGCTGAATTGTGCAAATGTCGTTGTTTAGCACAGATTAATTAAAGCAACAATCTGACTTTTTTGTGCACTTGGATCATCTCATACAGTGGCGTAAGACTGAATGGCAACTGGCTAAGGTCAGGGCACTTTGTTGATTTGAATCAACAAATCAACAAATATGGGCGGCACGGTGGCACAGTGGTTGGCACTGCTGTCTCACAGCACCTGAGACCCGTGTTCAATTCCCGATCAGGCGACTGACTGTGTGGAGTTTGCACGTTCTCCCCGTGTCTGCGTGGGTTTCCTCCCACAGTCCAAAAATGTGCAGGTCAGGTGAATTGGCCATGCTAAATTGCCCGTAGTGTTAGGTTGGGTTGCGCTTCGGTGTGGACTTGTTGGGCCGAAGGGCCTGTTTCCACACTGTAAGTAAACTAATCTAATCTGAATCAATGTTTGTTTGTCATTTTCACCCGTCTTTTTTTCCAGCATATAGTTATTACCTGTTGTGGTTCATTGGGTAACATCCTCGCCTGAAACTATGAGTTCAAAGTCTTACTCTAGAGTCTGTAGCTCAAAATCTAAGCTGATGAAGTCAGTGAAATCCTGACGAACTGCTGTGCTCTCCAAGTTGCTGTACTTTGTCTGAGGCATGAAGCATTCTCCTGTGGATGGGAAAGATTCCATGGCACTGTTTGGAAGAAAAATCGGCACAGTGGCTCGTAGCTAGTGCTGCTGCCGACTGTCTGTCTGTGTGCAGTTTGCACATTCGCCCTGTGTCTGTGTGGCTTTCCTCTGGGTGTTCCAGTTTCCTCTCACGGTCCAAAGATGTGCAGGAGAGATGGATTGGCCATGCTAAATGGCTCACAGTGTCCAGGGATGTGTAGGCTAGGTAAGCTTTGGGAAATGCAGGGTTACAGCAATAGAGTAGGGGAGTCGGTTTTATTTGGAATGCTCTTCAGTGGGCTGGTATAGACCTGATGGGCTGAATGGCCTGTTTCCACACGGGAGGGATTCTATTTCTACGAAAAACAATGCAGCTGTCCCAAAGTGTCTTGTCCGTTATTTGTCCCTCAACCAAACTAGATTATCTGATCATTAACACGTTGGTGTTTGTGGGAGATTGCTGAGTATAAATTGGCCGCCATGTTCTCTGTATTACATCAAAAGCACTTGACTCGATGTAAAATGCTTTGGGACATCATGAAATTAGGACAGGCATGATCGAAATACGTGTATCAGAGGACCAACAGAGGTTTGGAACTCAGTGTACAGCATGTCAAAGCAGATGAGGTGGGGGTTGGTAAATAAACTTCCTCTTATCATGTCTGCCTATCACACATGTTAATGCTTGTTACACTACTGGACTAATTCTAGTAATTGGGCACTTTAATTCACCCCAAAGAGAACAGCAAAAACAAATGGGAGTGAGTGAGGTCTATGCATAAAGGCTATAAACATTGAGACCAGTTTTATTAGATAGCGACATGTTCAGTGTATGTAGGTGACAAGTTGCTAAGTTTAAAACGATGCTGAAGAAAGCCAAGATTTCTTGAACGGGTTGCCAGATGGGCATAAAAGTAGGTCACCAGGCCATCTTTTCTGCTACAGTTTGCATAAAGCCAGAGGGAAATTCAGAAACTAGAGGAATTTTCCTCTGAAGAAACTGTTATGAGCCCTGACTGATTGTCAAAGCAACATGTGGATGGTAAACTGTGATCCTAATGCCAGGAATCTGCCACATCAGTGCTGAAGTCTATCACAATATGATCAGCATCATATATGCCTATGAAGTAATTTAAATTTTTACTATTTACAGTTTCCCATTAATTAGTGTCAATTAGATTGAGTTAGGTAAGCCTGTTTTTCTCTGATGGTTTCTCTGTCACAGAATGAGCACCATGCTGGGCAAAACCTGGGTTCCAATCAACTATAGCACCTTGAGAAACCAAAGAACTGACGTATTCGCATTCTCGGCTTTATTCAAATCAGAATCAGATTCACTGGATCAATAAACTCTGTTTTTGTTGATGCACAGTGCTGGCAGTTCACTGCAGAAAATGTGAATATATGAAGTGAGCATATTGGAAAGTGAAGTGCTGATTTGCCACTGCTGTACACTATCTTTTGCTTATTATCTCACAGTGACTTCAACCTGACAACTGTCTGGGAGTTTTCTGAAAATGTGACAGGGTGCAAGTAACTAAGCAAACTGCTCAAGCCAAATGGAATGTTCAGAAAAACCAAAGAAATGTGGATGCTGGGAATACTCAGGTCTGGCAATATTTTCAGAACAGGATTCTGAAGAAGGGTCACTGGACGGGCAGCATGTGGCTCAGTGGTTAGCACTGCTGCCTCACAGCGCCAGGGACCTGGGTTCAATTCCCACCTCAGGCAGCTGTCTGTGTGGAGTTTGCACATTTTCCCCGTGTTTGCTCCAGTTTCCTCCCACAGTCCAAAGATGTGCAGGTCAGGTAAATTGGCCATGCTACATTGCCTGTAGTGTTAGGGTACATTAGTCAGGGGTAGATGTAGGGGAATGGGTCTGGTTGGGTTGCTCCTCGGAGGGTCGGTGTGG
Source organism: Hemiscyllium ocellatum (assembly GCF_020745735.1). Lineage (NCBI taxonomy): Eukaryota > Metazoa > Chordata > Chondrichthyes > Orectolobiformes > Hemiscylliidae > Hemiscyllium > Hemiscyllium ocellatum. The sequence goes on from NC_083414.1 coordinate 16,755,463, forward strand.
ACTTGTTGGGCCGAAGGGCCTGTTTTCACATTGTAGGGATTCTAATCTAAACTAAACCCGAAACATTGACTCTGATTTCTCTCCACAGATGCTGCCAAACCTGCTGAGCTTTCCCAGCAATTTCTGTTTTTGGAATCCCCAGAAAGCCATTTATTTCTATATCATCTATCAACTGGACTATGCAAGATACAATCTGTGACATTCAATTAACACTGTTATAAGATATAATAAAATTCCCTTTTATGAATGGTGTATCTAATTGCTTGCACCATAATTAGAGATCTCTATAAATTTATGACTGCCTGTTATGTAAGATTGGGTTTAAGTGGACATTTTCTCTTTTTAACTTACGAATATTACATAAAAGTGCAAATATAGTTTATCTTCTCTCCAATCGCATTTTATCTTCTTACATCTCAATAGAAAATATTACTTGCTTATATACAGAGACCTGAAAGGTTCCCATTGACTTTCTGTCTCCAAAACAAAGCACAGTATGTTAGAAAGTTTAAAGTTCCAACAAAAAAAATCACTAACATACCAACCACAACCTTGAACCTTTCCATTAACTCCAGGACTTTTGCTCATCCGTGACCTTAGATAAACGTTTCCTTAATTCTTTATAATCTCATGCATCTCACCAGCCCGATACAAACAGCTAGTTAGCAGGAAAAGAAAATTCATCCCTCAAGCTATTCAAAATATGGCAAGTCTATAATTAAACAACAGGCAGAATTTGATGAGCAAAAAATAAAGAGGAAGATAAGAAACAAAATTAATGTCCACTTTAAGCCCAGGACCGGCCGAATCCCAAAAGTATTTTTCAACTATTTCGATGGCAGAGAAAGAGAGGCAGAACAAAACTGCCCAGCAGAATAGCAACACAACAGCCCAAACGAAACAACAAATCAAGATGTAATAAAGATTTGGAAAGGATTTATAGGAATTATGAAATAAAATAATATCCAACAGAGAGAGAGTGAGAGAAATAAGAGAAGGGAATGAACGCTTAGTGGGTGAAGAAAGGTACTGAATTAAACTGAATAAACTGTAATAGAGCAACTCTACTTTCCATCATAAAACACTGAGTCAGTAGAGAGAAAGGCCAATCAATAACAACTTGTCTTTACACAGCAACTTTAATATACAAAATTGTCCCAAGGCACTATATAGAGGGAAGGATGGAAAGGAACAGATGCCATATTAATTAGTGAGCACACTGCAGTCTATCATATCTCCAGTCAGCATTACAACCCTAACAGAAATAGATTTGAACTCGAAATCACTGATCATCCATTCTATGACAGCATTACACTCGCCCTCTGTTTCACCTAAGTCTTCTTTGTTCTTATGCATTTCCCCCAATTTATATCATCTTTGCTACTTCATGAGTGAGGAAGTGATATGGTCTCAAGATTTCCTCAGTATTCATTCTAGAATAATTCTACAATTTGCCGAACTGTAACATTGGATTTCATTTTAAACTTTAAAGGGTTCCAGTCACTTCCGATCCATTAAAACTTCCTTTACACTGATGGTTTCACTTGCATCAGTCCCTCAGTTGCCCATTGTTAAATACACTTATTCTAAACCTATAAAGTGAAAATATCATAAATATTGCTATGTTGAAATAATTATTCTTTAGTATTCAATATGAATTTTCAAGTAAAGTGCTGCGCTCCTTTCTTCCAATGCTGATTGTCTTGGAATTGCTAGAAAAAGTTCAGTCGTATTGATCCATCAAATTTCCAGTTTCTCCTCAATGTGATATGTGCAAGTATCTGACATCCATTCGCATTTCCTCCCTTGTTAAATCCAAACTGAAGGCACCACTACTGGCAAAGCCCGTTGGTGCTCCCAATGCCCACACTCACATAAGCAGTGCAGAGCAGGGTCACATTCACACCATGCTTTCCAATTCCAGATACTCCTTCACTGGTGACTGCTCAACAGATAGAGGGCGATTACATTCCAGCGCCAAGTTAGTGGAGTCTTCTATTACTCCTTTCTTCGTCTCTTTTCGCAGTTTCCTCTCAGCCAGTGGAATAAAGAATAAAACTAAGAATGAAACAAAGTAACAGGAGCCTGCCAGTTGGAACGAAGCATCGTAATTTTTGGTGTAGTCATGAAGAGCACCTAAGAGTCACAGAAATAACAAATTAGGCATCAAGTTAAAATTTTAAAAACTGCCTACTCAAATCAGAAACTTCTGTTTTCGGAATTTGTTGGAGTGGGAATTACTCTTCCCTGACTGCCCTATTGGAAGGTGATGATGAACTGATTACTTACAACCATGGCTTACTCGGACAGTTTGGAGGGGGGAGGTATGAATGAACTGCTTGGAAGGGGATGCTCTGTGGGCAGCATGGTGGCTCAGCGGTTAGCACTGCTGCCTCACAGCACCAGGGTCACAGCTTCAATTCCAGCCTTGAGTGTCTGTCTGTGTTGAGTTTGCACATTCTCCCCATGTCTGCGTGGGTTTGCTCCGGTTTCCTCCCACAATCCAAGGATGTGCAGGTTAGGTGAATTGACCATGTTAAATTATCCATAGTGTTACGAGCATCAGTCAGAGAGAAATGGATCTGGGTGGGTTACTCTTTGGAAGGTTGGTGTGGACTTGTTGGGCCGAAGGGAATCTAATCTAGTCTGTAACATGTAGGCCAGACCAGACAACAATGGTATACTCACTTCTCTACAGAACATTAGTCAGCTCAATGGATCACTAGCAGTTGAATATGGTGCTGAAGGTAATATGAGCATTTTATGTCTTATTTTATTTGATTGATTGAAATTTCTTGTGCAAGTCTTGTGTATCAGTGGCAGCATCCCTGCCTCTGATCCAGAAATTCTGGTTTCAATTCCCACACTAAGGTCCGTTGGCCTTAGCATGAGAGTTCATGATTGTTGGCTGATGGGAATCCTTCCATCACCTCCCTACGGTCTGGAGTGGGTGGAGAGGGCGGGGGTCAGCGTCCAGATGAGCTGACTACAGGTACTCCTAAATCTTTAAAAAAAAATGGAAAAAGAATTCACCCAGCCAAATCACCAAGGGCAACAATGATGTCACAAGGGCTCCTAGGTTTAGAACTGTCATTGATTGCTACAAGGACAGAGAGTATCTCAGCCCTGGAGAAATTACTGGAATATTCTGGGAACCACAAATCCTGAGTCCTGCCTCTGTCCGGGTATGAGCTGTGGTTCGCCTGTACAAAGTTCCCAGAGTCAGCAAGGCACTGAACTTACAACTGAAAATGTGTTGCTGGTTAAAGCACAGCAGGTCAGGCAGCATCCAAGGAACAGGAAATTCGACGTTTCGGGCACAAGCCCTTCATCAGTAATGAGGAAAGTGTGTCCAGCAGGCTAAGATGGAAGGTAGGGAGGAGGGACTTGGGGGAGGGGCGATGGAGATGTGATAGGTGGAAGGAGGTCAAGGTGAGGGTGATAGGCCGGAGTGGGGTGGGGGCGGAGAGGTCGGGAAGAAAATTGCAGGTTAGGAGGGCGGTGCTGAGTTCGAGGGAATCGACTGAGACAAGGTGGGGGGGAGGGGAAACGAGGAAACTGGAGAAATCTGAGTTCATCCCTTGTGGTTGGAGGGTTCCCAGGCGGAAGATGTGGCGCTCTTCCTCCAAAGTTCCTCCAAGCGCCTCATCTTCCACCTGGGAACCCTCCAACCACAAGGGATGAACTCAGATTTCTCCAGTTTCCTCATTTCTCCTCCCCCCACCTTGTCTCAGTCGATTCCCTCAAACTCAGCACCGCCCTCCTAACCTGCAATTTTCTTCCCGACCTCTCCGCCCCCACCCCACTCCGGCCTATCACCCTCACCTTGACCTCCTTCCATCTATCACATTTCCATCGCCCCTCCTCCCTACCTTTTATCTTAGCCTGCTGGACACACTTTCCTCATTCCTGATGAAGGGCTTGTGCCCGAAACGTCGAATTTCCTGTTCCTTGGATGCTGCCTGACCTGCTGCACTTTAACCAGCAACACATTTTCAGCTCTGATCTCCAGCATCTGCAGACCTCACTTTTTACTGAACTTACAACTACCTCCATTGAAATGGGATTTTGGGATCCCAAAAATGTGGAACCTAGCAGATCTAGATTAAACCAATCTGTCCTCAGTGCATCACATTTGGAAAGGTCAGGGTTTCCCTTTGGGGTGCTGCGGGTTCCTGTGTAGATTTGGACCTGGGACAGTCTGAGGGTTGAGAGGTTACAGGGATCCTTCAAGCAGGTTGGCTGCTGCTATCCTTAATTGGCAAGGGAAGGGGGTTTAGGCGTCTAAAATTGTGCATAAACAATGAATAAACCCCTTGGAACTATTTAACTTGTCAAGACCTGTCAACAAGTGTCACGAAAGGTGGATCTGTCAGCAAGTCCCCAGAAGTTTCAAATGATCAGAAACTGAACTGGGCCAGCCATATTAATATCATGACTAGTGGGTCAGATGCTGGGAAGTCTGCAGAGAGTACGTCACTCCCAGACTCCTCAAAGCCTGTCCACAAGATACAAGTCATGAATGGGATGGGATACTCTCCATTTGCCTGGATAAGTGCAGCTCCAACAGCATTCAAGAAGCTCTACGTCATTCTGTACTGGTTTTGTGTTGAGCTGATTTGATGATACTTTCAGTGAGGGTTTGGAGATGTCACCTACCTGCTGCTGGTGGCCCTATCAAACAACCAATTCCCACAAAGAACTGGTAAAGGCCCATTCCTTTGTGTATTCTATGGACTCCAATAAAGTCAACCTGAAAAATAAAATCAAAATAGAATTCAAACATAAACTGTGTTGTGAATTTATGTTGTTCTGAAGCTAGGATTATGAATACATTTTTGAGGGTATTTATTGATAAAGATAAATAGGCCCATTGCTCCAGCACACAGAGCATTGTCCACTACAGACTTCAATGTTAAATTCAAATCTGATATTAAAAACATTGTACTTCACCATCAATTTACTCTGCTAACTTTTAGCTAAGATGCTCTCTAACTGAAAAGACACACCTATCATAACTTAAACATTTACACTCAGATCTATTGTAAAAGATCTTTGAGTTAAGTTGTTGCATTTCGCAGTGGAACAGAATAGTAAGATGTGAATTTCGAGTCATAGATATAGATGTGACAACCTTCTGACATTTTCTTTATGCAAGATAATAGCATCCAGAATTACACGGAATCTCAGTAAAAGGGACAGATTATTCATCTCAGTGGTCTAGATTGGTGTATGTACTTCACATGAACATTCTCTCCTTTGAATTATATCTTCCCGATTTGCCTGCAATCTCTCCTTCCCTGTACTTATCCATTTCCCTCGTGTTAGCATCAAAGCTTCTCCTCAGTATGTCAGTACTACCTGACAACCACCCCACAACTACCTAGCAACTCAACGTCAGTCTGTGCAAAAAAACAGCCTCCTAAAGTGGGTCTATCTTAGTCAGCAACTGTCTCATACTTGTGTCCTGCTTGCGCTGGACTGGGCACTGGGCCGGAAGTGGAAGCATAATCTCCACAACTATCCTATTGTACCCCTTCACAATTTAAAAACTCCAGTAGGTTCAATCTCTCCTCACAGTTACATCCACTCAATTCTGAGAGTATTATTGTAAACCTTTTTTGCTGCAATTTTCCAATGCTCTCTGGAAGACCAGATTATACACAGTATACTGAGTTCTGGCAGTGTAATTCTGAAAAAGGGTCACTGCAGCCGAAACATTAACTCTGTTTTCTCTCCACAGACACTACCAGACCTTCAGTCTTTCCCGCAGTTTGTGCTTTTTGACTGTGAGGTGTAGTCCAAGCAAGATTCTCTCTAAGGGAAAATTCTGTTTTTGAACTCTATTCTCTGGAAATTAACCCCTGTGTTTTTTTTAATTACAGTCATGGTTTCCTCTGCTTGGGTTGTTGCTTATACTAACAGATGAAAACTACCACGGCTACTCAAATGAAGAGTGAGAAAGTAAACCTCAGCTGATCCAAACATTCCTTTTAGCTGTTTCTTCTTGAGAAATGGTCTTACAGAGCTGTTAGGTGACAGATGAACAACACTTAGTGAGTAGGTGGGAGCAACCTAACTGGGACAAGAATATTAAAGTTAACAGAATGAATAAATTCCCTCTCACCAGGACTGGAAGCAACAAAGTCAGATAACCCCCACAGAACATAGCGAGGAACACTATGTACACCATTAGTGATGGGAACGTTTTTGCTAGGGGTGCCAGTAGATTGACAGCTCCACAAAACAGCAAGTAGATTTTGTGGTAATGATACTTCGCTATCAAGTTACGGTCGGCGACATAGCCAGAGATAAGCTGAGCCACAATCTCAACGATTCCTGCAATAAAAACTTGCATTTTAGGAGAACTGTCTGCAACTGTAACGAATGTTGGCAAAGAATTTAGTAAAGTCAGAATCATACTGTACAAGCTCATTACTGTAGAACCTTAGAATCATACAGCACAGAAACATATTGTGGTAAGTTCAAACCAGCTCTTTGGAAGGGCAATGCAACTGAATCGCTCAAACGAACTTAGCAATATGGAAAATAGGAGCTGCAGAGGGGTAATTGGTCCTTCAGGCCTGCCTTGCCATTCAATAAGATCATGGCTGATCTTTTACCACAGCTATACCTTTCAAATCTGTTCTCAAAGGCCTTACAATCCAAAGACTTACCAATCTCTGCCTTGAATTTGCTCAATGGGGGGGTATCCACAGCTCTCTGTGGTAGACAATTCCAGAAAGTCACTCCCCTTTGAGCGAAGAGATGTTGCTCATCTTGGTTCCACTTTGCTATTAATCGCAATGATGTGGATTAAAGTATCATCAAAATGGACTGATACATACAGGCCTGAAGGAAGAGAGGCACCCGATTGTTTTCACTCACATTGATAATGCATTGAAAATGTACTCCATCAGGTGTCAAAAAGAAGTGACCTTTCATGGTTTTGGGATTTAAACAACCAAAATGATACATTTGAAGTGTAGTCAGAGTTATGACAAAGGGAATCACAGCAGACATCCCCCCTACCATGGATTATCATCAGAACGGTCAACTTACTGCAAACCATAGACTGGAGGGCTAATGTTCTCAAGCCATGAGTTCAAATCCCACCTTAGTAAATGGAGGTCAAGGCCAGTTAATTAATAAAGCTGGAATTTTAGTTTGAGTCTCATTAATTGATTGTCATAAGGAGCCATCTGGCTCACCAGTATCCTTCAAGTAAGAAGTCTGTTGTCCTTACCCTATCTGGCCTCTGTGAGACTCAAGACCCATCCAGTGGACTCTTACCCGCCCTGTAGAAAGGAGAAAACCTGCCAAGCTGCAGCCAACTCAAGGGCATTAGGGGTGGGCCACAAATTCTGATCCCGTCAATGGTGCTTATTGGGTAAAAAATGAGGTCTGCAGATGCTGGAGATCACAGCTGAAAATGTGTTGCTGGTTAAAGCACAGCAGGTTAGGCAGCATCCAAGGAATAGGATGCTGCCTAACCTGCTGTGCTTTAACCAGCAACACATTTTCAGCTCCCAAGAATTTATTGTAAAAATAAGAGTTAAATGACTGGATAATCTATTTAATTATTATTGTTGATAACATTTTGCCAGGAAAATGCCCCAGTTCTTCTTTCAGTGATGTGATGGTGTCTTCTAAGCCACTTGAAAAAAAAGGTACAGCTTTAGCTTGATGACTGATTTGAAAGAGCACCTTCAGTGATGCAGCATTCCTTCTGCCAGGGTCAGCCTTGGTTTTTATGCTCAGTGGGACTTGAACTTGCAAGTATTCCTTTTCTTCTTTCAAAGTGCTCTCAGGTGTTCTTCGACATGGCGGGGGGGGGGGTGATTTCAAATGCAAGTCAGCAGAATCACAAAGCATTGACAACAAGGAAACAAGCCATCTAGCCCTCCTCCATGTATACTTTCTCAGGAATCTTTCTCACTCCTCCCTCACTTTTCATATCTCTCGATATAACAATTGTAAATAGGAGATCTGAGATCCCCATGAATACATCTCTGACAAATTATATTTGAAGGCATCAGAAACTGCATTCCGCCTGAATTCTCTTTGAGGCTGTGACTAATTTCTATGTGGTGTCTGTATTTCCACAAATAAAGTCAGCCGAACAGCAACACTGGGGATTGCACTGTCACCTTAGTTCATTGCTCCTACCCAAGGTGAGGAGACACAGTCACAGAGTCATACAGCATGGAAACAGGCTCTTCAATTCAACTAGTCTATGCCAACCATGTTCCCAAATCAAACTAGTCCTACCTGCCTGTGCTTGACCCATATACGTCCAAATCTTTCCTAATCATGAACTTATCTAAATGTCTTTTAAGCGCTGTAACTGTACCTACATCCCCACTTCCTCTGACAGTTCATTCGATACGTGAACCACTCTCTGTGTAAAAACGTTGCCCCTTTTTCAATCTTTTTCCTCTCACCTTAAAAATATGTTCCTTAGGTTCGAACTCCCACACCCTCGGGAAAAGACCTTCATCATTCACTTTATTTACGCCCAGCATGATTTTATAAACTACGATTTTAGAAGGTCACCCTTCAACCTCCTACGATCCTGTGGAAAAAGTCCCAGTCTTTTCAGTCCATTTTTTAGATTGAGACTCTCTATTCCCGGCAACATCCAGGTAAATCTGTCCTGAACCCTCCCCAGTTTAGTAATATTCTTATACACGAAAGCCTGCAACTCAGGAGCAACTGCAATATCCATGCTACTCTCAGTCCATCACTTTGTTTAAGCTTGTGGCTTCAATTCCTACTCCAACAAACTGTGTTGATAATCTAAGCTGACACTTGAATGCAGTGTTGGATAACAGGGTGAAGTATTCAACCCATGTCTAATCTGCTTTCTCAGGTGGATGTGAAGGGTCCCATCTCACTAGCAGTGGAAGAGTTTTCTGGTTCAAGGATAACTTTTTACAATTCACTCATGGTCGCTGGCTAGGCCAGCCTTTGATGTCCATCCCTAATTGCCCAGAGGGCAGTTACAGGTCAATCACATTGCAATGGATCTGGAGTCACGTGTAGGCCAGACCAGGTAAGGACGGCAGTTTCCTTCCCTAAAGGATATTTGCGTACCAGATGGGTTTTTCCTGACAATTGACAGTGGATTCATGGTCATTATTAGATTCTCAATTCCAGATTTTTATTGAATTCAAGTTCAATTTCCTTGGGAACATTCCCTGGTCATTCCTGATGAAGGGCTTATGCTCGAAACGTCGAATTCTCTATTCCTGAGATGCTGCCTGGCCTGCTGTGCTTTGACCAGCAACACATTTTCAGCTGTGAGCTCCAGCATCTGCAGACCTCATTTTTTACTCTCTGGATTAATAGTCTAGTAATAATAGCACTCAGCCATTGGCTCCCCCAGAATTAAAAATAAGCAACAAATGACTGCCCAGCGAGCAATCCACATTTTGCAAAATAATTTGAAGAGGGCCTGTATTGCGCTGTAATGTTCTATGTTCTATATTCTATGTTGTATCACTTCAGCATGTCAAAAACACACTGGAACTGTGAACTGGGGTCTTCTGGAAGTGTTAATGCTATTTTCTTTGCCAATGCAAATCTATTGCTCACCACTGTGTGGTGCTATGTGACTATTGTTTGAGTTGGCCCTAATGACCATCAATAAAACGATGCAGCACGATGGCTGAGTACAGCAATCTCCCCACTAGCTAGGATAGGAAGCAATTATACCAAAGGTCGACTTTGAACAAAATCCTCAAAATGGCTAGAGCGGGGTACCCACCTGGATCCCATTTCAATGCTGGAAAAGTATCGCCACCCTGTCAGTTAGGACTGTAGGAACATGAGCATGTAACATCAGTGAAATGGGGGTGGGGTGAAACGTCCATAAGAGCATAGGTTATGGAAAAGGGAGGATTATGAAGAGATTTCATATTTTGTTTTTAAAAAGGTGCATGGCCTAACATTTTCACTGCTGCAGGAGCTATGCCATTCAGGCCACAATCACGGTTTGCAAAGGGATATGAGGGATTTAAAGCTGTCTCACAGCCGTTCATTCAGTCAGAGCTCTGGGGAAGCCATTGCTGCCTCAAGTTGAGGCCTAGGGGGCAGACCAGCCATGAACTTGTTGAATGGTAAGGCAGGTTCGAAGGGCCAAATGGCCTGCTCCTACGCCTATTTTTATGTTCACTTTTTATGCATGTTTTTTATTTCCACATCAGGGGACCCCAAAATGTCAGCTCATGGTTTCTGAGGCCCTGGGCACCAGCAGCAAGACTCAACAATTAACAATTATTTTTGCAACATAATCGAGATTTGCTGTCAACAGTTTCAATGAGTGTGACCAGAAATAGTTGCCGTGACGCCACTCTGCAGCTTACTTCATTTCATATTGTATTTCTAAACATTTCGTTACTAATTAATATAACACACACATTGGAACAGCATGTACTTTGCAACAATGGAAATGATATTTATCCTAACGGAGGATTTTATGTTGTTGTGAATCTTTCTATTCATGAGGTTGTTAACACAAAAAGAAATGGATGGGTCCTATCTGACTGAATTAATTGGGTTGGGAATTAGTTTGCATTCACCAAGCCTGCGGTAAGGGGCTTGGACAAAAAAGGTGAAACGAACTGGTGCTCACTTTCAGACTCAGCCAAGGACAGTGATCAGTACTCTGTGTGTAGCATACAACAGCACTGGAATTTGAAAGCTGCCAATGATGACATAGATGATTATTTGAATAGAAATTGTATGAAAAGATATCTGGATAAAGCAGGAGATTGGCCCTCAGTAATAATGCCTGATTGAAGAGCCAGTGCAGACACACAAATGGCCTCCTTTTGTATCATAATAATCCTGTGATTGATAACCAGTCCCCTTACATGGGCAAAAGTGAGTACTGCAGATGTTGGAGATTAGAGTCGAGATTGTGGTGTTGGAAAAGCACAGCCGGTCAGGCAGCATCCGAGGAGCAGGAGAATCGACCTTTTGGGCAAAAGCCCTTTAGCAGGAATGGGGCTGTGAGCCGAGGGGGTGGTGAGATAAATGGGACGGAGTTAAGGCAGGGTGGAAGGAAGCTGAGAGTGCATTAGGTGGATGGAGGTGGGGATAATTGTGATAGGTCGAAGAGGAGGATGGGGCGGAGGTGGCAAGCAAGATGGACAGGTAGGATAGATCATGAGGGCGGTGCCGAGTTGAAAGGTTGGAACTGGGATAAGGTGGAGGGAGGGGAAATGAGAAAACTGGTGAAGTCCACATTGATGCTGTCTGGTTGGAGAGTCCCAAGGCGGAAGATGAGGCATTCTTCCTCCAGGTGACAGGTGGTGAGGGAGGATGCCCAGGACCTGCATGCCCTTGGTGGAGAGGGAGGGGGAGTTGAAGTGTTTGGCCACGGGCCAATGGAGTTGGTTGGTGCGGGTGTCCCAGAGATGTTCTCTGAAGCACTATGTGAGTAGGAGTCCTGTCTCCCCAGGGCAGAGGAAACCCACATTGGGAGCAAGGAGTGGTGCTGGAAAAGCACAGCAGTCCTGCTCCTCGGATGCTGCCTGACCTGCTGTGCTTTTCTAGCAGCGCTCTAATCTAGGATACAGTAAATGACATGTGTGGAAGTGCAGGTGAAACTTTGATGGATGTGGAAGGCTCCTTTGGGGCCTTGAATGGAGGTGAAGGGGTACATATGGGAGAAGGTTTTGCAATTCCTTCGAAAGCAGTGGAAGATGCCAGGAGGGGAAGGTGGGTTGGTGGATGGGGTGGACCTAATGAGGGAGTCGCGGGGGGAATGGTCTTTACGGAAAGCGGATAGGGGTGGGGAGGGAAATATATCCCTGGTGGTGGGTTCAGTTTAAGGTGGCGGAAATCGCAGAGGATGATGCGATGTCTACAGAGGTTGGTAGGGTGGAAGGTGAAGACCAGAAGGATTCTGTCCTTCATATGGTTGGATGTGTGGGGTTTGAGGGCAGAGGTGTGGGAAGTGGATGAGATGCGCTGGAGGGTATCATCACGTTGGAGGGGAAATTGCCGTCTTTAAAGAAGGAGACCATCTGGTGTGTTCTATGGTGGAACTGGTCTTCCTGGGAGCAGATGTGGTAGAAGTGAAGGAATTGGCAATAAGGGATAGCATTTTACAGGAGGCAGGGTGAGAGGAGGTGTAGTCCAGGTAGCTGTGGGAGTTGGTAGGTTTGTTGAAGATGTCAGTGTTGAGTTGATCACCGTTGATGGAGATGAAGAGGTCCAAGAAGGAGAGAGAGGTGTCAGAGATGGTCCAGGTGAACTTAAGGTCGGGGTGGAATGTGTTGGTGAAGTTGATGAACTGTTCAACCTCCTCGTGGGAGCAGGAGGTGGCAATGATACAGTTATCAATGAAGCAGAGGAAATGGTGCCAGTGTAACTGCGGAAGATGGACTGTTCCACTTAACTAATAAAGAGACAATGAGCTTCCATGTCCTCTGGCGCTATCCTGATTTATTGAAGACGAGAAAACATGAGAAATAAAGCCAATCTTCTCTCTAGTGGCTTCTCATGTGGAGTGGAATAGAGAGAAAGGAAATGCAGAGAACTGTAAGTGGTACATTTCGGTAAGAAGAACGAGACAACACAATAAAAAACAAAAGGCTCATTTTCAATGGGGCTGGAGGAGGAGGGAGACCTGGAGCTGTTTGGGAGGGGTAAGTGAATGTGCACAAATCATTGAAGGTGGCAGGGCAGGTTTACAAACATAGCTTCATAAATCGAGCCACAGGGAATGAGAGCAAGAAAGCTGTGATGAACCTTTATGAAATGCTGACTCAACAAATGGAGCATTGTGTCCAACTCTAGGGGGTGTCATGCTTCAACAGGACTGCAGAGGGTGCAACAAGTTTAACAAAAATGGTTCCAGAGATAAGGGACTTCAGGCATGTGGGTAGATTGGATAACCTGGGAATAGTCTCCATAGAGAAGAGAGGAACTTGAGCTGATATGATACAGCTAATAGAAAGGAGCTGCTTCACAATGGCGGAAGGATTGAGAACCAGGAGATGCCTGATGAAAAGTGACAGTGATGAGGGAAAACACAGACCTAGAATGTGACCGATATAAGTGCCAGGATGGTGAATATAATTGGGGGAGTTGGGCGAGAATCTGTAGAGAAAAACTTTGTAGAGCGTTAGGGAAAGGCCGGGGAAGTGGGACTATCTGAGTCATTCGTGCAGAGTCAACATGAATAATGACATGCAGGCTGAATGACCTCCCCTTGTGCTGTAAACATTCTATCATTCAATGAAGTGGATAATTAAACATGGCAGAACACAACTTCCCATGGCATTAACGTTTATCCACTGCCAATGTAATTCATAGCCAGACAATGTTACTTTTTATCATGGTGAACTGCTCAGTGACAGAAAGAGAACAGAAGAAATCATTTGTCTCTGTGAATAATTGTAGATGTACATAGAACTACATGGTACTTACCAGCAACTGAAATGAGTAAGGTAGCTTGGAATGGTTCAATGCCCAAAGCTTTAGCCTTGGCTACCACATGGAAATATGGTATGAAATAGGCCAATTGGCTGAAAAAGGTGCAAATTGTATAAATAATAAAGAGTGGGTTTGTCAACAGAGTAAAGTCAATGAGATTTTTCACACTGTCAGAAACAGACTTCAGTTGTGCACCAAATTCCCTACATAGGCCCTTGTGTCTTGTGTCTGTTGGCATGGTATCTGTGGCTACTAATGGATTTGAGTCACCATTTTGGGCTTTACAGCCAGGTAGAGCAGTCGAATGTATTGGTCTTAATGAAACAGGATCCTGGAGTAGGGAGAGCTCTTTAGGGTGTAAAATCGACAATCCATCGGCAGCACTGGGCTCCACAGCTTGTTTCAGATCCCTTTGTAAAGAGTTCGACTCCTCCTGTCCACTCTGACTTGAGAGAGATCTTCTGACAGGTTTGACACGGCGATTGATAGGAAGCTGTGCCCTTGACACTCCAGCAGCGACCACATCCCTTTTATCATCAGGAAGCTGTCGCTGGTGACATTCCCTTCGATCGCAGACTTCAGGCTGGTCTTGCTTCAAATAAATTGGACGATTCAGCATTCCCAATGGAATCAGATGCAGTGTTAATCCACACAGAATCAATATCGCACCTTTACAGATATAAGGAGCAAAGCAATCACTTTTAAAAGTACAGCATTATGTGCCCTTTCTCATTATTTAACTTTTGATAATTTGATTAAAGTTTGTGAAGTCCACATTTTGCAGTAAGAAGTGAACAATTGCACAAAAAATAATGGAAATTTAACAACGAGGCAATTAAGTTCTAATATATGTTGAATTATGTACATGTGGCAATGAGATCCATACTATAATCTAATGGCGGAGTTTGGATTTGATTTTCTATATAAAGGATAACTGTCTGAGGCAGCAATCACAGTACAAGTCTTTCTACAGGGGAGACGAAGGATAAGATGATTCTCAAGGACATTGGGACTGAAGTAACTGCATCCCATCACCAAGTCACCCTTTATTTGCATGTGCATAGTACATGACAGTGACCCAGTTAGCTTAGAGGTAACAAAATCTCTGATACTCCTGCTTACATTTGTCAGCCAGGGCTCCCTGATTGGACCAGGTTAAAGCCCCAATCAGGGATCTCATATTCTATGAGGTCCATTTGGCTGACTCTACTGCAATCACCTCAGGGTTAAATGGAGTCAGACAACTGCTGCTTGACTTTCTGATCAGGCTGCACGCTCCATAAACTGATCACGCTGTCATGAGAACCTACCTCGCCAGCCATACTCATTGAGAAGATATTGCAGGAATGGCGCCACGGCGAAAGTGAGTCCTGTGCCAGAGCGGGAAATGGCACAAGCTGTGGTAAGCTTTCTGCGGAAGTACTTGGTTGTGTTGAGAGCTGCAGCCTGGGATAGGAAGGCAAACCCGCATCCTATAAAAAGATACGACCATTGATCAGCAGAACAAGAGAATGCAGAGTGAACAACATCGTTGGGTATGCCCTTAATATCAAAAGGTTTCCATTAAATCAGAGCTACGGCACATCAAGTTAGAGACTTATTGATGTGATGTGCAACAAGGGAGGGGCAAAGGTCAAGACTGTGATCTCCCAGTGTCAGCAATATTGAAATTCAGGAGACTCAAGCAGTAGGATTTTTGTCTCTGGTCCCCATGTCCTTAAAAACTATTGCTTTCACCATGCTTTTGATTACTTATCCTCATATCTTCCTACTCAACCTCAATGTTGCTTGAGAACACTCCTGAGCAGTGACTTGGAACATTTTACCACAGTAGACGTGCTATATAAAGGTAGGTTACTGTGGTATGATGAGGAAGAGACATCTGACTCTCTCAAGCTGGGTCAATACTGCACAAGCTTGGAGTAAATTTCTAACACACTCTGTGAGCACAATAATGGAAATGATGGTGGAGGGTTGTTTTTCAGACTGGGGGCCTGTGACCAGTGGAGTGCCACAAGGATCGGTGCTGGGTCCTCTACGTTTTGTCATTTACATAAATATTTGGATGTGAGCATAAGAGGTACAGTTAGTAAGTTTGCAGATGACACCAAAATTGGAGGTGTAGTGGACAGTGAAGAGGGTTACCTCAGATTACAACAGGATCTGGACCAGATGGGCCAATGGGCTGAGAAGTGGCAGATGGAGTTTAATTCAGATAAATGCGAGGTGCTACATTTTGGGAAAGCAAATCTTAGCAGGATCTATACACTTAATGGTAAGGTCCTAGGGAGTGTTGCTGAACAAAGAAACCTTGGAGTGCAGGTTCATAGCTCCTTCAAAGTGGAGTCGCAGGCAGATAGGATAGTGAAGAAGGCATTTGGTATGCTTTCCTTTATTGGTCAGAGTATTGAGTACAGGAGTTGGGAGGTCATGTTGCGGCTGTACAGAACATTGGTTAGGACACTGTTGGAATATTGCATGCAATTCCGGTCTCCTTCCTATCGGAAAGATGTTGTGAAACTTGAAAGGGTTCAGAAAAGATTTATAAGGATGTTGCCAGGGTTGGAGGATTTGAGCTATAGGGAGAAGCTGAACAGGCTGGGGCTGTTTTCCCTGGAGCATCAGAGGCAGAGGGGTGACCTTATAGAGATTTAAAAAATTATGAGGGGCATCGTTAGGATAAATAGAGAAAGTCTTTTCCCTGGGGTCAGGGAGTCCAGAACTAGAGGGCATAGGTTTGGGTGAGAGGGGAAACATATAAAAGAGACCTAAGGGGCAACTTTTTCACTCCCAGGTCACAGGCCTCCAGTCTGAAAAACAACTTTCCACCACCACCCTCTGTCTTCTACCTTTGAGCCAGTCCTGAATCCAAATGGCTAGTTCTCCCTGTATTCCAAGAGATCTAACCATGCTAACCAGTCTCCCATGGGGAACCTTGTCGAACACCTTACTGAAGTCCATATAGATCACATCTACTGGTCTGCCCTCATCAATCTTCTTTGATACTTCTTCAAAAAACTCAATCAGGTTTGTGAGACATGATTTCCCACGCACAAAGTCATGTTGACTATAGGGTGTAGGTTTGCTCGCTGAGCTGTAGGTTTGATATCCAGACATTTCATTACCTGGCTAGGTAACATCATCAGTGGTGACCTCCAAGTGAAGCGAAGCTGTTGTCTCCTACTTTCTATTTATATCTTTCTCCTGGATGGGGTTCCTGGGATTTGTGGTGATGTCATTTCCTGCACAAACCTTGCATGTTGACTATCCCTAATCAGTCCTTGCCTTTCCAAATACATGTACATCCTGTCCCTCAGGATTTCCTCCAACAACTTGCCCACACCGAGGTTAGGCTCACCGTTCTATAGTTCCTTGGCTTGTCCTGACCACCCTTCTTAAACAGTGGCACCACGTTTGCCAACCTCCAGTCTTCTGGCACCCCACCTGTGACTATCGATGATACAAATATCTCAGCAAGAGGCCCAGCAATCACTTCTCTAGCTTCCCACAACGTTCTCGGGAACACCTGATCAGGTCCTGGGGATTTATCCACTTTTATCCGTTTGAAGACATCCAGAACTTCCTCCCCTGTAATCTTGACATTTTGCAAGATGTCACCATCCATTTCCCTACAGTCTATATCTTCCATATCCTTTTCCACAGTAAATACTGATGCAAAATATTAATTTAGTATCTCCCCCATTTTCCATGGCTCCACACAAAGGCCGCCTTGCTGATCTTTGAGGGGCCCTATTCTCTCCCTAGTTACTCTTTTGTCCTTAATTTATTTGTAAAAACCCTTTGGATTCTCCTTAATTCTATTTCCCAAAGCTATCTCATGTCCCTGTTTTGCCTTCCTGATTTCCCTCTTAAGTATACTCCTACTTTCTTTATACTCTTCTAAGGATTCACTCGATCTATCCTGTCTATACCTGACATATGTTTCCTTCTTTTTCTTAACCAATCCCTCAATTTCTTTAGTCATCCAACATTCCCTGTACCTACCAGCCTTCCCTTTCACCCTGACAGGAATATACTTTTTCTGGATTCTTGTTATCTCATTTCTGAAGGCTTCCCATTTTCCAGCCATTCCTTTACCTGCAAACATCTGCCTCCAATCAGCTTTCGAATGTTTTTGCCTAATACCGTAAAAATTGGCCTTTCTCCAATTCAGAACTTCAACTTTTAGATCTGGTCTACCCTTTTCCATCACTATTTTAAAATGAATAGAATTATGGTTGCTGGCCCCAACGTGCTCCCCCACTGACACCTCAGTCACCTGCCCTGCCTTATTTCCCAAGAGTAGGTCAAGTTTTGCACCTTCTCTAGTAGGTACATCCACATATTGAATCAGAAAATTGTCTTGTACACACTTAAGAAATTCCTCTCCATCTAAACCTTTAACACTATGGCAGTCCCAGTTGACGTTTGGAAAGTTAAAATCCCCTACCATAATTACCCTATTATTCTTACAGATAGCTGAGATCTCCTTACAAATTTGTTTCTCAATTTCCCTCTGACTATTGGGGGGGTCTCTAATACAATCCCAATAAGGTGATCATCCCTTTCTTATTTCTCAGTTCCACCCAAATAACTTCCCTGGATGTATTTCCGGGAATATCCTCCCTCAGTACAGCTGTAATGCTATCACTTATCAAAAATGCCACTCCCCCTCCTCTCTTGCCTCCCGTTCTATCCTTCCTGTAGCATTTGTATCCTAAAACATTAAGCTGCCAGTCCTGCCCATCCCTGAGCCATGTTTCCGTAATTGCTATGATATCCCAGTCCCATGTTCCTAACCATGCCCTGAGTTCATCTGCCTTCCCTGTTAGGCCCCATGCATTGAAATAAATGCAGTTTAATTTATTAGTCCTACCTTGTCCCTGCCTGCCCTGACTGTTTGACTCACTTCTGTTCTCAGCTGGACCCATCTTAGATCGATCTCTTTCCTCACTATCTCCCTGGGATTCCGCTCCCCCCCCTTCCCACCTTACTAGTTTAAATCCTCCCAAGCAGTTCTCACAAGTTTGCCAGTATGTTAGTCCCCTTCCAATTTAGGTGCAATCTGTCCTTCTTGTACAGGTCACTTCTACCCCAAAAGAGATTCCAATGATCCAAAAATGTGAATCCTTCTCCCATACACCAGCTCCTCAGCCATGCATTCATCTGCTCTATCCTCCTATTCCTGCCCTCACTAGCCCGCAGCACTGGGAGTAATCCAGATATTACTACCCTTGAGGACCTCCTTTTTAAATTTCTGCCTAACTCTCTGTAATCTCCCTTCAGAGCCTCAACCTTTTCCCTTCCTATGCCGTTGGTTCCAATGTGGACAATGATCTCCTGCTGGCCCCTCTCCCCTGTGAGAACATTCTGCACCCTCTCTGAGACATCCTAGATCCTGGCACCAGGGAAACAACACACCATTCTGCTTTTTCTCTGCTGGCCACAGAAATGTCTGTCTGTACCTCAGACTATAGAATCCCCTAAAACAATTGATCTCTTGGAAGCCGACATATCCCTCATTGCATGAGAGCCAGTCTCAACACTAGAAACTTGGCTGTTCATGCTACGTTCCCCTGAGAATCCTTCACCCGCTACATTTTCCAAAACAGCATACCTGTTGAAATGGGGATATTCACAAAAGACTCCTGCCCTAGGTGCTGACCTCTCTCACCCTTCCTGGAGTTAACCCATCTATGTGACTGTATCTGAGACTTTCCCCCCTTTCCTATAACTGCCATCCATCACATACTGTTGCTGTTGCAAATTCCTCATCACTTCTATCTGTCTCTCCAACTGATCCACTAGATCAGATAAGATTCGCATCCAACAGCATTTATGGCAGTTATAATCTGCAGTAACCCTTAAACTCTCTTTAAACTCCCACATCTGACAAGAAGTACATATCACTGCAAAAGCCATTTTTGCTCCTTCACAATCTACAGATCCAGAAAATAACACTGTCTTATCCCACTACAAACACTGCCCCAGTTTAAATTAATAACTATGGCTTATATTTTTAGTTTAATCAAGAGACTTAACTCCAAAAACATATAAACAAGAAAGAGTCCACTATACTCACTATTGCAGCCTTTCTCTTGGACAGACTTAAAACAACGATTAACTTGTCCATAAGATCTCTGTCATTCCGAGTCTTGTCTTCCAGTCTGAGTCCCTGTCCCCTAACTTAAAGCAAGTATTCAAATAGCTCCTTAATATTGTCCAATCATTCTTCACAGAGGGAAATGGTTTGGCCCATTGCCCTGGAGTCTGTCACACTGGAAAATGAAGGGATGGAGTACTTCCCGCTATTAAAGTCTTACTACAAAGGAGGTTTTCTCCTGCATATTTTAGTAAAGGTAACGCTTACCTGCCAATAAGCCAAGTGTGACATAGAGGAAGGCAATTCTGTCAACGAATGAACTTATGAACAATCCAGTAGATACCATGGCTGCCCCCAGAATCCCAGTTTGCCTCTCACCTATCTTTGCACAGAATATACAAGCAATTGGACCTGGTACAGAAAATAACAAAATCCCAAAATAATATTAGTCAAGGGAGAAAATATCTGGGAAAGATCTCATTCTGCTCTTACATTACCATCGACTCAGATTTATTTCCACTGGCAGCATTCAATATTAATTGTACATTGACCCTTCTCTCACCCCACCAATGGCTCCAGTGAAGAGGTGAGTCAGACAGACATTTCAGATTCCATACTCTGCAAGGGTAAGCAGGTTTTCAGATACGTATCTACACTTGGCCTGAGCGACACTGGGTTGGAGAATTTAAAACCTGATCAGCGATCACTGTACTTCATGCAGTGGGCAAGGCAGCTTTTAATGCCACACCTTTTTGGAACACTCTACCTAGTTCCTGACACTCAAATGTACAACTGAATGAAGATCATTTGAGGATATCTAAGTGTGACGATGCTGTCACATTAAAAAGTTATTATGTCTTTTTTTTTGAAGCGAGGTTGTTGGGTAGAGATGTCGACCTGATTACTGAAGATGGTTTAAGTAAACAACTTATGAGGCCTTAGGGTTTTCTTTTTAAGTTGGAACAATGGAAGCAGCCTGGGTGTGGCCAGCTCTCATAGACCAGGTTTCCTTTTCTTTTTAGCTTTAAGCAGTCAGAAGCTATTGGGGTCTCAAAAAGAGTTGGAAACTTCAATAAATGTTTCCTGTCAGCTACACTATCTGAATTTTCTCTTGCTGTTTCTTCCTCCTGGATTGGAGAACTGCATTTGAGAATCTGTGTCTGAATGTGCCTTTTTGCTAAGGGGTGTGTTTATGCAATGTTACAACATTGAAACAGTTAATTAGCAATAGATATCTATTATTTGGTTAAGTTATTCAAAATGACTCTTTCTTTTGCTTGTATTTTAATTATAGTGTTTAAATAAATTGTGTTTTCTTAACCATGAGCAGTTTGACCAGTGGCATTACATCTGGAACACAGCACTTCACATCTACCCTTAAAAATAAGAAAAGGTTATGGTCTAGGCTACCTTCTTAAAATATTTTGAGGGGTCTGGTCTGATCCATAACACTAAGCACCATGCCCTGATCTCCAGCAAGGCAAAGTAAGTTAGAGGGTTGGAAAAAAATGGCAGTAAAGGGGAGAAAAATAATACATTATCACTGCAAACCTAAACCACCATTTTATCCACGGGCGTAAGGAGCTCAGTGTGTTAATTTTAGGCTAGCTACTAATACTGATGCTAACTGTTTTGCTCTTCATTACAATGAGATGTTGTTACAGCTTCACTGCAGGAGAGAGTGATTCCCAACAAAGTTTATCCCAGAACGCCAGACTTAAATTACAATTAGGTAGGTAAAAACAATGACTGCAGATGCTAGAAACCAGATTCTGGATCAGTGGTGCTGGAAGAGCACAGCAGTTCAGGCAGCAACCAACGAGCAGCGAAACCGATGTTTCGGGCAAAAGCCCTTCATCAGGAATAAATTACAATTATATTAACCACCCGTGTTGGTACATTGCAGTGCACTGGCAAGTGTTCCAAATGCACAAATATTGCTGCATCCTTCACAGCAGTCTAGCGGGCTAGGTTAATGCTCTGGGCAGAGGGGTTCAAACACCACTGCAGTAGAATTTAAATTTAATTGATAATCTCAGTAACACTGTTGATATGCTGTCTCGCTACATATATTCCTACACCATGCAAGAATACATTATTTTCATACAATCCTTACAGTGTGCAAACAGGGCATTTGGCCCATCAATTTTATTTTCATAATACCTGCAGTTAAACGCACACATGATATAATCGATCCAATCCAGCCAATCTGTTCCATAGATGCCTGAAAAGTTTCCTGAAGTGCTGCTGATAAGATCCCAAATGATTTCAGTATTCCCATGGCCAACACATTGATCTACATGAATCAAAGAGATTCAACAAAAGTTACATTCAGAACTCAAAGCTGGTACTTTCCACATGGCAATGCACAGCTAAGCAATAATGTCACATGCTGTTATCAATGGATGATTGTAAATCCGGATCCGAAACAGCAAGCTATGAAACTATTTCACAGCTGTGGGCAACATTGGTTTTGACTGTCACTAGTGTTATTGTTGCTTCATTCCAAAAAATTGTTGCATCCATAAAATTCAACTGGAATTACAAAACCACTGCAACCTCCAACAAGATGTTGTTTAGAAAGAACTTTTAACACCCCAAGTTGCTTCATAATAACAACAACTTGGATTTATATAGAGCCTTACATAAAACCTAAGGTGCTTTTCAGGAGCATTATGAAACCAAATTTTGCACCAAGCCACACTTCGAGATATTAGGGTGGCCTAAAGCTTGGACAAAGAGATTTAGCGAGAGGATTGGGGCAGGAATTCCAGAGCTTGATTGGTTTCAGTTTCCTAATATTTAGTTGGAGGATTTACAAAGAGATCTTGTTCAATTGGGACAATGGACTGAGAAGTGGCAGGTAAGTTTATATGGATAAATGTGAGGTATCACACTTTAGTAAAACAAACAAGGGCAGGTCGTATCCGATTAATGGTAGGGCCAGAGGTAGTGTTGTAGAACAGAGCAACACCTAACAGTTCTGGCATGTAATTCTTTGAAGTTTGTGTCGCGTGTAAACAAGTGGTTAAGAAGGCATTCAGCACACATACCTTCATTGCTCAGACCTTTAAGTATAGGAGTTGGGAAGTCATGTTAAGGGTGTCCAAGATGTTGGTGAGGCCTCTTCTTGAGTACTGTGTACAGTTCTTGTCACCCAATTAAAGGAAGGTTATTATCAAATTGGAGAGGAGTTCAGAAAAGACTTACCAGGAATGGAGGGTTTTTTTTTCTTTATTCATTCACAGCATGAGAGTGCTGCTGGCCAGGCAGCATTTATTACCTATCCCTAATTGCCCAGAGGGCAGTTAAGAGTCAACCACATTGCTGTGGGTCTGGAGTGACATGTAGGCCAGACCAGGTAAGGATGGCAGTTTCCTTCTATAAAGGTCATTAGCGACCCAGATGGGGTTTTTTTTGACAATGGATTCATACTCGCCATTAGCCTCTCAATTCCAAACATTTAGTGGATTCAAATTTTACCATGGCAGGATTTGAACCCAGGTACCCAGGACACTACTGAGTCTTTTGATTAACAGCCCAATGATAATACCACTAGGTTATCACCTCCCCAGGTTGATTTATATGAAGTAGCTGGATAGACTAGGACTTTTCGCACTGGAGTGTAAGAGTTGGTGGGTGACTTTATAGAGGTATATAAAATCATGACTGAATAGCGAGGGTCTTTTCCCTAGGATGGGGAATCCAAAACTAAGGGGCGTATTTTCAAAAAGGACATGAGGGGAAACCTTTTTTATGCAGAGGGTGGTTTGTGTGTGGAATGAACTGCCACAGGAAATATTGGATACAGTATTGTTACAACTTACAATCGACATTTGGATAAGTACATGAATAGGAAAGGTTTGGAGGGATATGGGCCAAATGCAGGCAGGTGGGACTAGTTTAGTTTGCAGAAACATAGTCGTGTGGACTAGTCAGACCCAAGCATCTGTTTCCATGCTGCATGTCTCAATGACTCCATGTCATGATGGAGTGGGGTATTGTGTTGCAATTTAGGGTTCTCTGGGCATTCAGATTTTTTTACACATGTTAACCCAATGCAAGATTTGGATGTTCTACTGCTTCTGTTGTCAGTTACAATAGTTGTTGATGAATCAAGCACTCGTAGATGTTACTGACCAGCCTCAATGATGCAAACCTGCATCCTTCTTGAAGAAGTGTATTGATAGCTTGGTTTTGGGTTTGCCTATAAGCATTTTGCTGAAGGGTATAATGGCTTTTGTGGCAGTGATCAGTTCCATAGCTCTTCCAGCTAACTCCCCACCTGTGAACTGGCCAGTTGTTTCACATGGTAGTTACTGAAACAATATGAACTCAAGTCTGTGTATCCTGAATTGGACTTGAACTTCAAAGTGAACTTGTAAAATCTGCAAAACATTGTCAGGGTCTTTGTGGTCATTGCTTGATTTTATTCTACTTTATCCTTTTCCTGACCAAAGCAATAAGAATTTTGACTCCCATTCTTCCCTTGTCAGATATGTCTTGATCCACAAAGTAAAGATTAATTTTTTTTTAGATAACTGAATATCTGACAGAATGCCAATGGACTGCCATTTCATGCTCAGAGATTTGCTTTCTATTTTTTATGTAACTTTATGTTCTTTAAAAAGGGCGGCACGGTGGCACAGTGGTTAGCACTGCTGCCTCACAGCGCCAGGGACCTGGGTTCAATTCCCGCCTCAGGCGACTGACTGTGTGGAGTTTGCACGTTCTCCCTGTGTCTGCGTGGGTTTCCTCCGGGTGCTCCGGTTTCCTCCCACAGTCCAAAGATGTGCAGGTCAGGTGAATTGGCCATGCTAAATTGCCCGTAGTGTTAGGTAAGGGGTATATGTTGGGGTATGGGTGGGTTGCGCTTCGGCGGGTCGGTGTGGACTTGTTGGGCCGAAGGGCCTGTTTCCACACTGTAAGTAATCTAATGAGAATAAAGGTCTGTACTGCGGTGCAGTATTTTTTCTGTTTTCTTATATTTATTGCTGGTTTAAGAGTGCTTTTTGTTCCCTTCAGTTTATCATTACTATAGCTGTTGGCGTCCTTTTTTTTTGCTGTAGCCATTTTAAAAGTAGTAGGCTTGTAGCAATAGGCTGGAGGTGGTATTTGTACTGAAAAAAAAAGTTGTGATGTCATGAGGGTTACTTTTTCAGATCTTCCATTGAGGGAAGAAGGTGGAATTGGCCAGCAATTGGACACAGTTAAGGCCGTTTTAACAGATAAAATGCTGGTATGATGTGGTCTGAGTACTGGACTATTGTTAGTTCAAACAGCATACACCAGACTGCATTAAGAGAGCAAAAAAGCTGCCTGGAAGTGGAGCCTGGGCAAAAGTGAGGACCACAGATGCTGGAGATTAGAGTTGAGAGTGTGGTGCAGGAAAAGCATAGCAGATCAGGCAGCATCCGAGGAGCAAGAGATTCGACATTTCGGGTAAAAGCTCTTTGGATGCTGCCTGGCCTTTTCCAGCACCACGCTCTCAACTGGAAATGCAGACTGGTCCATTCTGTGAGTCATTTCCATATCTGTGCACACAAAATGTCTTTGCTGCAGCCTTCTCAATGCTAACTGCAGTCTATGCCTAAGAGCAGCTTGCCAATGTACTGGGGAGGGGTTATGATGGTCACAATAGCAGGTGCTGGTTGCCACTGTCTTTGGGCAACACATTCCTGTGGAGTGCACCCTGAGCGGTTACTGCACAGTGTTCGGACAAAGTGGCAAACTGAATGCAGTAAGTGTATGCTCTGACTTCCTTGTTGCGTTTCCCCAATATCCAGCTTGTTGGACGAGTTTGGGAAGATGGGTGTGTGAATACTAATGAGGTGAGTTGTGGTGTTAACAAGGTGTCTAACAAGTGTTAATTCCTCATCGATTGGCATCTCCCCCTGCCCTGTCAGAATCTCACTTTGGTGCATGCAAAAAGCATAGAAAGTGGAGCAAGATGATCCTAACACTAAGATAGGCCTTGCCAGACTTGGCACCTGATTCTGTCACACATCTCGCCATTACCCACAACACTGGCTTAAATCACTTTCTCAGCCTGTGCTGACATATTAATGATTTATGCACATCTATCTCAAGTCTCTATTACTGCACCCACTTTAGAATTCTACCATTATTTTACAAAGCTCTTGTCCATCTTACCAAAGTGAAGCATCTATTTTTTCATTTCTTTTTGCTCTTACAATTACCTGGAGATGGGTGAGACCCATCTGCTGTGATTTACCTTAATGTGGTCTCTCTTCTTACACTCTCAGTTACTTTGACTGGTGGCTTGATCCGGTTACGTTTATAGAGTCACACAGTCATAGAGCTGTACAGCATGGAAACAGGCCCTTCAGTCCAAATTATCCATGCTGACCAGATATCCTAAAAAATCTAGTCCCATTTGCCAAAATTTGAACCATATCTCTCTAAATCCTTCCTATTTATGTCCCCATCCAGACGCCTTTTAAATATTCCAATCGTAGCAGCCTCCACTACTTTCTCTGGCAGCTCACTGCACACATGGATCACATTCTGCATGAAATGGTTGCCCCTCAAACCCATTTTAAATCTTTCCTCTGTCATTGTAAAGCTATGCCCTCTAATTTTGGACTCCGCTACACTGGGGAAAAGACCTTTGTTATTCATCCTATTTATGCTCCTCATGATTTTATAAACTTTTGTAAAGTCACCCCTCAGTCTCTGACACTCCAGAGAAAATAAAGCTAGCTTATTCAGCCTCTCCATATAGTTCAAACCCTCCAACCCTTTAATTCTTGTAAATCTTCTCTCAACCCTTTCAAGTTTCACAACATCCTTCTGATAGTAAGGAAACCAGAACTGAATGAAGAATTCCAAATGTGGCCAAACCAATGTCCTGTACAGCTGCAACATGACCTCCCAACTCCTATACTCAATGCACTGACCAATAAAAGAAAGTATACCAAACGTCATCTTCACTATCCTATCTACCTGTGACTCTACTTTCAAGGAACTATGAACTTGTACTCCAATGTCCCTTCGTTCAGCAACACTCCCCGAGGATGTTACCATTACGTGTATAAGTCCTGTTCTGATTTGCCTTTTCAAAATGTAGCACCTCACTTTTATCTGAATTAAACTCCATCTGCCGCTCCTTTGCCCATTGGCCCGTCTGATCAAGGTCCCATTGTACTCTGAGGTAACTTTCTTTGCTGTCCACTATACCCTAATTTTGGTGTCATCTACAAACTTACTAATCATTAACCCCATGCTTACGTCCAAATCATGATAAAAAGCAGTGGATTATGGAGCCACTTCACGCCACATTTCTCTCAGACTTGCCAAGATGAGACATCAATAAATACTAAAGATCTGTTAGGTTTTTGATGAGTCAGAGGAGAGAGGTTGCCAAATGAGTTTTTTTCTAACTGTTTAGTTGCATAGATTATCAAATTGTATATGACATAGGATTCCAAATTCAACTGTATCCTAACATTTATAGCATTTATAGTTACCAGTTTATCACTGCAGTCCTTTAAAACAGAAATCTGGCCTTGATTCCATACTCATTGGCTGATATGGTGTCATTTTTCATTGTCATTCATTCAGTGGGTGTTGCTGGCAAGGCTAACAGTTATTGCTCAACCCCAGATGTCATTGAATGAACTTGCAAGGCCAATTCCGAAACAACATATTAGTGTTGTGAATTGGGAGACACATGTGGACCATTTGAGGGAGGATGGCAGATTTTCCTTCTCAAGGGCAATTTGGGAATTGAAAATAAATACTGGTCTAGCCAGTGGTGCCTAAATCACAATAAAGCTATTTTTAAAAATCATTTTTCAAAAGGGCGGTAACAAATCAATTTTTCTTTCACAACATCATCACTGAAACAAAACTATACTTCCAGATATATTGAATGAATTTAATTTAAATTTCCCCTTAGTCAATGCCTGTTAATACATGACTTGACCTCACATCTAGAACACAGAGAACATAGAACAATACAGCACAGAACAAGCCCTTCAGCCCACGATGTTGTGCCGAACATCTATCCTAGATTAAGCACCCATCCATGTACCTATCCAATTGCCACTTAAAGGTCGCCAATGATTCTGACTCTACCACTCCCACGGGCAGCGCATTCCATGCCCCCACCACTCTCTGGGTAAAGAACCCACCCCTGACATCTCCCCTATACCTTCCACCCTTCACCTTAAATTTATGTCCCCTTTCAATTTATTTTCAATCTCCAGATCACTGGATTACTAATCCTGTATTGTAATGAATAAGTATCCACTGTCTAAATAATTTCCAGAATGAATCTCAGATTACCATGATTAGATCTATTTCTCTGCTTAAACCTCTGTGTTAAAAGCCATTGAGGAACCATCATGCGGTACTGATAAAGAAATATTTTCCTGTTTACAAAAAGACATGTTACTGCCCTTGTCTTTCTGCGACCTCTTCTTATTCATCTTCATCTTGCTCAATTGGCAAATCAAGGCAAGACTGACATCCTCGATGGTAACTCCTGGGGGAGTATTGCTGAACAAAGAGACTTTGGAGAGCAGATTCATGGTTCCTTGAAAGTGGAGTCTCAGGTAGACAGGATAGTGAAGAAGGCATTTAGCATGCTTTCTTCTATTGGTCACAATATTGAATATAGGACTTGGGAGGTCATATTGCAGCTGTGTAGGACATCGGTTAGGCCAATTTTGGAATATTGTGTGCAATTCTTGTCTCCCTCCTTTCTGAAGGATGTTGAGAAACTTGAAAGGGTTCAGACAAGATTTACAAGATGCTTCCAGGGTTGGAGGGTTTGAGCTACAGAGAGAGGCAGAATAGGCTGGGGCTATTTTCCCTGGAGGAGGCCGAGGCATGACCTTATCGAGGTTTATAAGACCATGAAAGCATGAATAGGATAAATGGACAAGGTCTTTTCCCTGGGTTGGGAGAATCCAGAACTAAAGGGTATAGGTTAGGGTGAGGGGGAAAGTTTTAAAAGTGACCTAAGGTGCAACTTCTTCATGCCACGGGTTGTCCGTGTATGGAATGTGCTGTCAGAGGAAGTAGTGGAGGCTAGTACAATTACAACATTTAAAAGGTATCTGGATGGGTATGTGAATAGGAATGGTTGACAGGGATATTGGCCAAGTGCTGGCAAATGGGACTAGATTAATTTAGGATATCTGATCGGCATGGACAAGTTGGACCGAAGGGTCTGTTTCTGTACTGTACGTCTCTGTGGCTCTAGACAGGAATATCAGAAGTATTGTACATCTCACAAGGAGTTACTGTATTGTTAAGGCAAATATTCTACTGTATCTTAACGTTTACAACATTTATATGGCATAGTACCAAAGGTCACGTACTGGTATCAAATTACAGCACACTCATATAACTCATATGGCATAATAAAATCTCTATCGTGATGTCATGATACAAGAACAAAATCTATCTCAAACATGTGCTACTCAACTTGTTGTAGACTTCCTCTGGCTCATATTCACTTGCCAATAACTGTTTGTGCAGACCCACCACTAAGCAGCCTTAATATCCTTCTGTCAACAGGTTGTTACTTGCTGATCATTTAAATTTAATTTAAAGTCAAAGAATATTCTCACTCAGAGTGAGGATGAGATGATTACCTCAATCCTTGAGATGGTCACCTCAATTTGTGTCTTTGAGGGAGGAAGCGAGACAGGGGGTCACTGATCTGAGGTCAAAACATCTTGGAACCAGGAGCGTCAATAGCAAGAGACAGACAGTGACAAACAGAAACTGGAAACAGAGGCAGAGCTGATGGAGACAATGATCCTAGTGGGAAAGAGAAATCTTGAAAGTCATGATTCAGCGATGCAAAGAGAGATGCTAGAAAATACTGAACAGGAATGCAATGCTTTTAGGGGTTAATTAGCCAGTTCTCTTGTGTAGTGCCATGAAAACCACAGGCAGCGGGTCCTGCTGGGTTACACCGGGCCACTTTCTTTCTGGCACAGATCCCTCAAAATGAGCCAAAGAGCGTCGAGCTGGAAGCCAGCCCTGCCCCAGGTTGAGATAATCTCCATTCTGCCTTTCTGCTAATTGCACCCTGTTATGGGACTTAAAGGAAGCTTTTAAATTTAATCATTGTTTAGGCACTCGGATGTCGATAAGCATGTTTATAAGCTCTTTGGTGCTATATTCAATTTAACAGGAAAGAAACGACAAAAGGCCAACATAATTAACAAATGTTTCGATACATGTTTGCTTTCTAAGTTATTTAAAAGAGCATAACTTGTAGCAGATGTACCAAACATACTTATTTAAAAAGTTTCATCTTCTGAGATAAACCCCTATTCAGTTGTATAAGTCAAACTGTGGGAGATGACCTGTCTCTAACTTAACCAGGATTCAATTTTAATGTAATGGGAAAAAAATAAAGTCCTAGAAAGCTGTTTGATAACACTGGTTCATGGCAAAGTGAATATCCAGTGATAAGCAAATAGGCTTCGAGTGGAAACTGGAGCAAAAAATACCCATTGTTTAAAGCTAGCATGCTCCTGAGCAGAATTCCCAATTGGATTGCTTCTTTGGCCCAAAGCTCTCAGCCACTTCCTGTAAACTGGAAAGTAATTTACATTTCCACATCTGGAAATGGGGCGTTGTCTAAAGATCTGACACAAGATCTTGTTGCTGTAAGTCAGGAATGCTAATAGGGTGTGATGGTAGTGCCCCTACCTCTGAACCAGGAAGCCTGGGCTCATGTCCCACCTGTTCCAGAGATTAGATTAGATTCCCTACAGTGTGGAAACAGGCCATTCGACCCAACAAGTCCACACCAACCCTCTGAAGAGCAACCCCACCCCCGCACTGCCGCAGCTTCTTACTGTTACAACTAAAAGAAACTAGAAAACACCTGAACTGGAAGAACTGACCATTCCTCTGCCATTGTTAAACTAGACTCTTGTCCAGGCATTTCAGCACCTCTGCCTTTACGACCTCTCTTGAAAAAAATACCCAAGGACAAAATAATATTGTTAAAGAGGCAGTACTGTCACATTAGCTTCCTTCTAAGTATTTGAATGTACTGCTTGAGGAAGCAGTCCCATACACATCAAGAACCCCATTTCCTTTTCGCCCAATCAATCTGTAAGAACATTTTCTATTTGTTTCTGTTCACATGACTCTAATAGCGTGCAGGTAGGATTTTCATTCATAGCCTGGTTCCAGTTTATTCTGTATCATTCAAGTGTGACTGTTTTTCTGATGACTGGAAATGCTTAACTGTCTTATTTTGTGAAGCATCCTGTTATAACCGAACATTAAGATAACAAAGCATGGAAGAAAGCAACAGCAGGTATTCATCAGAGTGGCCTCATCATCCAGTGAAGAATGTCCCCATTCAGTCAACACAGAGAAACATTGATTGCACATACTGGAATTGCTGCATCCGGAACACCTTCCAGTTGGTGGAACACTGTATCGAGAACTTGGAAAGGGGAAATCTTTAACCAGGCAATTTTTTAAAAGTAGAATTATACAATCTTTTTGGTATACCCATTCAAACGTATTTTGCAAAATCAATCGGGAGTAAGAATCATGGGTTACTCCACTCAGCAGCCCAGATCCACCACATCAAAATGGACACAGTGTCCTTCGAGCCAATCTAATTGAAATCAGTGATTACGGCTCTATTGGCAGCATTCTTCTCTCTCAAACAATAGCTTTGTCACCCCTGACCCATTCCTGAAATTTGAGCAGCCGAAATCCAGGTTGGCCCTCCAGTGCAGTACAGAGAGAGGGCTACACTGACAGAGCCATTACCTTTTGGGTGAAGTGTTAAACTGAGGTGTGTTAGACATTCAACTTTTCAGCACATTTATGATGGGATAGACATCAATGCATTAAAGTGTCCCCATGACACAAAACTAAATGGAAATGTGTGAACAGTTAAAATAGTGACACACACATTTCAACAAATGTAAAGTCAAACTCCTTGGTTCGAGAAAAGGTAGGGCATTGATTTCCTCTTTTTGAGACGAAGTGTGGTACGGACACATTAGGCATCAATTAACTCACCCACTGCTTAGAAAACCCAACTAATCGCACACCATGGAGTGCATGAAAAGCTGGTGAGTGTATATTAGCAAGTACCTCAGCCTATCACAATCCTCGACAATCAGAGGCCGAGAGCTTCTGGGTCCTAAAGATCATCAGGGTGAAAATGAGGACTGCAGATGCTGGAGATTAGAGTCGAGAGTGTGGTGCTGGAAAAGCACAGCAGGTCAGGCAGCAGCTGAGGAGCAGGAAATTCAGCATTTCGGGCAAAAGCCCTTCATCAGGAATAGGCTGAGGATGGGCATCCTGATGAAGGGCTTTTGCCCGAAACGCTGAATTTTCAAGTTTTGAGCATCTTCAACAGGCCCAGGTGAAGACAGAGCAGGACGAACGTGTGGAAATCTAAGCAGCCCACACATCCACTTCTTCAATCACCACCTGCAGCTGGTTGTGCAGATCCATAGCACTGGGCTGTTTATCACCTCAGGAACCACAACTCCAGAGTGAACAAAAAACAAGAAACTGCCTAAGAAGATGAGGATCACTTTAAGTCACTGCATAAAGTGTCACATGCAAGACACAGAGAACTCACAGAACCAATGAATTCTTTCTATCTTGCCATAATTATGAGGAAAATTATTGCCACATTGTTCCATAGACAACTTGATTCTGGTCTCACTTTGGGATCCAACAGGAAGAAAATAAATCTTACTTTATGTATCAATATGATACTGTTTTTTTTCAGGGTTACTGATACAGAAAGTACAAGATACAATGAAAGAATTGTTCTTGATTGATGTATGACAAGGCACTGCAAACACTGCACGAGAATAATATTTCCACTGTATCCAACATTCGCTCGAAACTCAAGGGGCTCTCTCAGTAGAACAGGCTTCAAATCCACCTGTTCCAAATGTGTGTCATAACACATCTGAACAAGTTGATTAAAAATATCTATGCTGGGAACCTACAAATTCTTGTTACACGATTTTCCTTCAGCTACCTTTAAAAGATGCAAGCTGGGAATTCTGAAATGCATTCCCAGTTTATTCCAATTGGGACCAGAGAGATTTTCGTGCCCCTTAAATCCCATGGTGGTCAAGTACGTTAGTGTAGCAATTATCCTGTGAGTAATCCCTAAAGCTTGAGATTTCAATATCAATTGATGAAAAGTCTGGAAATAAAACCTGTTATCAGTAGAAGTGGCTACAAAGCTATTAGATAATTGTGGAAACCAAAATAACTCAGTAATGTCCTTGAGGGAAGGAAACAGACTGTCCTTGATTAGTGTGGCTTATATTGTAACTGCAGTTCCACACTGTGGTTATCCCTTAACTGTTCTCAGAAGTAGCATGGCGAGGGTTAATGCCTGGCAAATATTAACTGTAGTTCCTATTAAAGGGTCATCACCACCTCGTCAGCTTCAATAAGAGTGGCAATAAATGCTTGTCTTGCCAACAATGAATACTTTTAAACCTTGCATCATAGCTGGCACAGTGGATAGGGTGGCACAGTGGATGAGGTGGCATGGTGGCTCAGTGGTTAGCACTGCTGCCTCAGAGCACCAGAGACAGACTTGGGTGACTGTCTGTGTGGAGTTTGCATGTTCTCCCTGTGCCTGCGTGGGTTTCCGAAGCGTTCTCCTGTATCCTACCACAATCCAAAGATGTGCAGGTTAGGTGAATTGGTCATGCTAAATTATTCAGTGTCCAAAGACGGTAGGCTAGATGGATTAGCCATGGAAATTGTGCGATCATGAGGATAGGGTGGGGGAGTGGGTTTGGATGGGTTGCTTTTGGATGGTCTATGCAGACTTGATGGGCTGAATGGCCTGTATGAGCACTGTAGGGATCCTATTCTATGGTTTTTTCGTGTATCTGCCTTTGGAACACAAAGTTATTTCTGGAAACAACAACTACTGGAAGTTGTCCTTGACTCCAACATGTAACTTACACTCATATGCCTGAACTTGCCCAACTGTCTCTGTTTCAGCATGGAGCCTGTTTCTCAATAACAGCATTATACCAAAGTCCATTACCAATATATAATTCTACAGCAGAGGTGTTGAAGAAATGAGTTTCAAAACTGCTCATGTGTCGATCTCAGAGCATGTACAGTATTAGTCTTAAATCTGTACATTCACTATGTTGCATATATATCTCAAGTACATATGGATAGACTGCTCAACTTATTGGACAAAAGGTTTCTTTTTTCTTCAATATATGGGCTGCTTCTGATCACAAAATGTATTAAGCACCATCTTCTCAGGGTAATAAAAGGCAATGAGCAGTTTTTTTTCAAAAAAATAACCCAACCAAACCACTCACTCTGCATTACTTATTTAACTGCTTGCTGACAAGAGATGAAAAAACATATGAGCTTTTATGAGCTTAGGTTGCCCTTAAGTAATCTGCAGCCAATAAATTAGCTGTGAAATATGGTCACTCTTCCAATGTAAATTGAAAGGCAAGAACAAACTCCTACAATCTAGGAAATAAAAACAGATCTAGGATAGGGCACTGGGAAGACCTTCATGGCTGTTCTTCGAATAATATTTTAGATGGAGAGATATGAGCTTTGCATTCACGTCTCATCCAAAAAAATGGCACTCTGGCAGTGAAGCACCCTCAATAATGAAGAGTTGACCTAGTTTATTGCATTTGTTCAAGTCTATGATGGAATGGGGCTTGAACCTACAACTGCTTCAAGACTGCTCATGTGTCTATCTCAGAGCATGTACAGTATTAGTCTTAAATCTGTACATTCACTATGTTGCATATATATCTCAAGTAGATATGGATAGGGTAAATAGAAAGAAACCTTTCCCATTAGTCAAGTGATCAATGACCAGGGACCAGAGATTTAAGGTGAGAGGCTGGAGATTGACAGGGGACATGAGGAACAATTTTTTCACCCAGAGGCTGGTGGGAATCTGGAACTCACTCATGTATGTGGTGGAGGTTGAAACCTTCATAATATTTAAGAAGCGTTTAGATATACACTGGCTATTATTTCGGCATACACCATTACAGGCAAAGTGCTGGAAAATGGGATCAGAATAGGTTTCATAGAATCCCTACAGTGTGGAAGCAGGTGATTCAGCCCAACAAGGCCATACCAACACCCCAAAGAGCATCCCACCCAGACTCACCTCACCCTACCCAATCCCTGTAACCCTGCATTTCCCACAGCCAACCTACTTAATCCTGGACAATTTAGCATAGTTAATCCACCCTTACCTGCACATCTTTGGACTGTGGCAGGAAATGGGGGGTGGGCGGGGAAGGGGATTTTAAAATTCCACAAAGATAGTCACCTAAGGCTGGCATCAAACCCAAGATCCTGGTGCTGTGGGGCAGCAGTGTTAACCACTGAGCCAATATTCCACCGTGGCTGGTAGCTTTTAACCACTGTGGACTTGACGGGCTGGCTGTTCTTTGTCTGTGTTGCTCTTTTGTCGACCTTTGTGCCATAGACCTCTATGACTCTGAGTTGCTGATGCTGATGGACTGTGGTATTTCTGACAGAGGGGCTATTTACCATTGAACTAACATCGCTAAGAACAGCAGTTTAAAACCCTTTGAGCCCTCAAAACCACAAGATAATGAGGCAGCAGGAAGATCACTGAATGCCAAGACCACATAAACTTAACTTGTCAGGGCTCAGAACCTGCATGTGGCTTTCGTTGCAGTTTGGAGAGCTTTGCTTTGGAAGAAGAAGTTACAAGGCACACAAGTGAGCATTGCTTTGCTACATCGATGTTGCTGACCTTGGTTCTCTATAAACTTCACTGAATCTTTTGTTACCAAGTTGAATGTTGGACCTCAGAGTTTGGGCATTGAGTAAGATATTCCTCACACCATATTCCAGTTTTCATCCTTATTATTTCAATGTATATTCTTATAGCCTTGATATTATACTCTGTAGCATTAGCTTACCACAGCCAATCATGTTTGTTGAAAAATTGCTTTATTTTCTATTTCAATGCAGCAGCTGTAAGATATTTACATACAAATCATTAATAAACTAGTGCCAAGTTTTTATGTCATATATGACTCCACTAAAAGCAAAAAATGGAAAGGAACATAAAAGTTCCATACACTAAAATTCATGTAGCATAAAAACATAGGAGTAGACTATTCATCCCTGCTCTGCCCTTCAGATTATTACTGATCTGCAACTACCTCCATCTTTGCTCACTATTCCTTGCTGAATAAAACTCTATCAGTCTTAGTTTTAAGGTTTTACAACCTAGTTACAATTGCTATTGCAGAACAGCTTCTCATACGTGGAATGAACATAGATGTATTTCCTAATTTCACTACTGAAAGGTGTGACTGTATTACTCAAACAATGTAACCCCATTTCCTCAGTCCTGGACTCCACAATCAGCACAAATAGCTTGTCTTTATCTATTCCCCTTGATATCCAGAAAACTTTGATCAATTTTGCACTTTGCCTTCTGAATTCCAGGAAATACATGTAATTTCTGCTCGTACAGTCATCCATAGAGTCTGGGTATTATTCTGGCAAAGATACACTATGAAAGCTGAAAATGTGTTGCTGGTTAAAGCACAGCAGGTTAGGCAGCATCCAAGGAACAGGAAATTCGACGTTTCGACTATACCTTCTCCAAAGGTAATATGTCTTCCCTAAGGTCTCACACCCAAAACTGCTCACATTACTTAAGTAAATAGCTTACTCCTATATTTTTATGCTACATGAATTTTAGTGTACAGATCTTTTATGTTCCTTTATATGTACAACATAGAAATTTGATACTAGTTTATTAATGATTTATATGGTAATAATTTACAGCTGCTGCATTGAAATAGAAAATAAAAGAATTTCGTAACAAACATGATTGTGTGTTGGTAAGCTAATGGTCTAACCAGGGTTTTGCATAGCTGCTATAAGACCCCATTGTATTCTGGTCCTTTGGACATCAAAGTCAGCATTTCTGATTAGGTTCTGGATGAGTTTCTGATATTTTAATGATCTATGCAACTCCAAGCCACATGGAACATCACTGCTTCTAATTTTTCAACATTAAGAAAATGCCCTATTCAATATATTTAGTGAAAGTACCTGGTATCACATTTGGTTCCATTAAAATCCAATTGCCACAGAATTGCCAATTTATTTAATCTATTAGTACCTCTTTGTTATTTAACGTTTCCATTCATACTGGTAACAATACTGCTTATCCTTCAGCAATCAGCAAATCTAGATATTTTAATTTCTAACCCATCACCTAAATCCTTAATGAATATGGAGAATAGTTGAGGCCCCAGTCCTGCGGGATACCACTGGTTAAAGCCTGTCAATTAGACAATTACTTCTTATCTCCACTCTCTGTGTACAGTTCTTCAAGCAATTTCTGAAATTAGTCAATAAGCTTATTTCAATTGTATGAGTGTCAACATTAGCTAAAACTGTAACCATACATGAGGATTTTATCAAATGCCAACTGGAAATAAATATTAATAACATCCCCAGACATCCTCCCTGACCCCTCTGTTAGTCACCTCCTAAAAGAAATCCCATTTTGTTTATTTGTTGGAGTCACTGGCTGGGCCACCATTTGTTGACCTTAATTGACCTGGAAAGGGTGGTGCTAAACTGCTTTCTTGAACTACGGCAGCCCTTAGAGTAAAGGAAGGTTCATTGTGCTGTCAGGAAGGGAGTTCCCTCATTCCTGATGAAAGGCTTTTGCCTGAAACGTCAATTTCTCCTGCTCCTCGGATGCTGTGTTTTCCCAGTACCACTCTAATCTTGACTCCAGCATCTGCAGTACCCACTTTTGCCTTCCAGGATGGTGACCTTGTGACACTGAAGGAACGGCGATATATTTCCAAGTCAGGGCAGTGAGTGGCTTGACAATGTGTGGAGGAGAACTTGCAGCTGAGGGGTGGTGTTCCTATGTATCTGCTTCCTTTGTCCTTCTAGATGGTGCAGGTTGCAGGTTTGAAAGGTGCTGTCAAAGGAGGCTTGGTGAGTTATTGCAGTGCATCGTATAGATGGCACACTTCGCTGCCATTATACATTGGTTGTGAAAGTAGTGAACATTGAAGGTAGTAGATGGGAGCCAATCAAACAGTCTTCTTTATCCTAGATGTTATCAAGCTTCTTGAGTGTTGTTGCCATGACACCTGTTCTACCACATCTATATACATTTACTTTATTTGTTTGATAAGCAATTAATCCATTTAATGCACATTTAATTATTTTAACAAGTTCCTCAATCCAGTTTAAGTTTCAGGAGAATTAATCACTGTAATTTATTTCTGCTTCTGTTGCTCGCTGACACACATCTTCTCAATGCATTCATTCTGTATTCAAACTGGTCCTGCTCAGGGGTTCCACTCTTCTTAATGTCAAATTTGTTTCACCAATAAACTCAAAATCCAGCTGTGAAACAGCTATCCTCTCAAATGGCTACCAACAACGAAATAAGGAAGATAATGTGAATGTTTTCACCCCCACTGAGTTTATGATCCATGGTACACTAACTCAGTCCAGCAATTCTGTGGTTCTGACACATTACTGCATCAATGGTTAGACGTTTTATTAAGTCAGAGGCAAGCCTAGATATTCACCTCATTGTCAGTGATCATGACTACCATCTCGTCTCTATGGAACTTATTAACAAACCCGTTGAAAGATCGTTACTATGAACAATCGTCATAGTGTTTGCATTAGTTAATTATTACAGGTTCAGCACTGACCACAAGAAAGCGTGCCTCAATTTCATTCTAAAGTGTAGAATTTCTCTTATTTTCATGCACAATGTATTCAAATCATCTCTTCATACACTTTCCACAATTTAAATACTCCAGCAGCTACTGGGGACAAAATTAACAAACAGTGATAGAGCGCAGCTATGGCAAACACTTAAAACAATGTTCAACAGAGTAAAGGAAATGCATAATCTGTGAAATGGAAAGAACAAATGAAATGCTGGTGAGATTCCAGAATGAATAATGGTAAAAGGGAGCAATCAAATGTTCGGAAACATTAAGTTATACATTAAGTCCACACACAGCAGAGGAGTGCAGACTAAGAGAGAATACAAGGAGAGAATTTTAAAAAAGCAAGTAAGAAGGCAGAGAGGAACTGTGAATCTAAATTATCAAGAAACATAAAAAAAGTAAAATATCTTACAGGCAGATGAATTAAAAAGGCGAGGATGGGAATAGGACCAATTTGGGATAAACAGGATAATACCACAATAACAATAGAGTGATGGCAGAAAAAATGATTTTGCTTCAGTGTTTGCCAGAGTAATTAAACATATATACATGATACTGGATGACGAGATGAGTAACGACATAAAATTATAAAAAAGGGGATCTATTGAAAAAGACCTAACCACAAAGATGACTCAAAGTTAGGTAGCAGTGTAGATGACATCATAAAATTATAAATGGATATTAACAGACGAAGTGAATGAGCAAAACTGTGGTAGATAGATTTCAGTCAGTAGGTGTGAAGTTATCCATTTTGGACCAAAACAGGATAGATCAGGATATTGTCTGGATGGTATGAAGTTAAATACAGTGGATGGCCAAAGTCATTTGGGGATTCAGCTGCCCAAGATCTTTAAAATACCATGAACAGGTGCAGCAAATAATCAAGAAGGCTAATGGAATGTTGGACATTATACCTCGAGGGCTGGAGTACAAGGGTGGAGAAGTTATGTTGTAGTTGTACAAACCCTGGCTACAGCAGATCTGGACACTGTATCTTAGGAAGGATATATTGGCCTTGGAGGGAGTATCAAGTAGGTTTACAAGACCGATACCTGGACTTGGGTTATGAAGAGAGATTATACAAATTATGCCTGTTCTCTCTGGAATTTAGAAGACTACAGGACATCTGACCCATGTCTTCAAGATATTAACAGGAAAAAGATGAATTACTTCCACTGGATGAAGATTCTAGAACTAGGACCATTTATCCTATTCTAAGATCAAACTAACCTACATATCCTACATTTTACTATCCCTCTATGTGCCTATCCAAGAGTCGCTTAAATGTCCCTAATGTATCTGACTCTACACTGCTAGCAATGCAATAGACACACCCCCACCACTCCTTGCGTAAAGAACCTACCTCTGACATCTCCCTTTAACCTTCCTCCAATCACCTTAAAATTATACCCCCTTGTGATAGCCATTTGTGCCCTGGGAAAAAGTGTCAATGCCTCTCATGGGAATAGGATGAACTTGGGATGAACAGGATAATAGGAGAAAGTGAGGACTGCAGATGCTGGAGATCAGAGCTGAAAATATGTTGCTGGAAAAGTGCAGCAGGTCAGGCAGCATCCAAACAGCAGGAGAATCGACATTTCGAGCATGAGCCCTTCTTCAGGAACAGGATAATACCACAATAACAATACAGAGATGGCAGAAATAATGATTTTGCTTCAGTGTTTGCCAGAGTAATTCAACAGATAGACATGATACTGGATGACGAGATAAGTAACGACATAAAATAATAAAAAAGGGGATCCATTGAAAAAAAACTAACTACAAAGATGACACAAAGTTAGGTAGCATTGTAGACAGTGTTGGTGACATCATAAAATTATAAATGGATATTAATAGACGAAATGAATGGGCAAAACTCTTGTACATCTCTATCAAGTCACTTCTCATCCTCCTTCGTTCCAATAAAAAAAGCCTTAGCTCCCTCAACCTTTCTTCATAAGACATACCCTCCAGTCCAGGCAGCATCCTGGTAAATCTCCTCTGTACCCTCTCTAAAATTACCACATCCTTCCGATAATGAGGTGACCAGAACTGAACACAATATTCTAAATCTGGTCTAACCAGGACTCTATAGAGCTGCAGCATAACCTCGCTGCTCTTAAACTCAATCCCCCACTAATGAAAGTCAACACACTATATGCCTTCTCAACAACCCTATCAACTTGGGTGGCAACTTGGAGGAACCTATAGATATGGACCCCAAGACCCCTCTGTTCTTCCACACTGCCAAGAATTCTGCCTTGAACCTTGTATTCTGCATTCAAATTTGAGCTTGCACAATGAATGACTTCACACTTTTCCAGGTTAGTCATACAGTCATAGAGATGTACAGCACAGAAACAGATCCTTCAGTCCAACTCGTACACACCGACCAGATATCCCAACCCCAATCTAGTCCTACCCGCCAGCACCCAGCCCATATCACTCCAAACCCTTCCTATTCACATACCCATCCAAATGCCGTTTAAATATTGCAATTGTGCCAACCTCCACGACTTCCTCTGGCAGCTCATTCCATACACGTACCACCCTCTACACGAAAAAGTTGCCCTTCAGGTCTCTCTTATATCTTTCCCCTCTCACCCTAAACCTATGCCCTCTAGTTCTGGACTCCCCCCTTCCAGGGAAAAAAAAAGCTTTGTCTATTTATCCTATCCATGCTCCTCATAATTTTGTAAACCTCTATAAGGTCACTCCTCAGTCTCCGATGCTCCAGGGAAAACAGCCCCAGCCTGCTCAGCCTCTCCCTGTAGCTCAAATCCTCCGACCCTGGCAACATCCTTGTAAATCTTTTCTGAACCCTTTCAAATTTCAAATAGGAAGGAGACCAGAACTGCATGCAATATTCCGACAGTGGTCTAACCAATGTCCTGTACAGCCACAACATGACCTCCCGACTCCTGTACTCAATACTCTGACCAATAAAGGAAAGCATACCAAATGCTGCCTTCACTATCCTATCTACCTGCGAATCCACTTCCAAGGAGCTATAAACCTGCACTCCAAGGTCTCTTTGTTCAGCAACACTCCCTCGGACCTTACCATTAAGTGTATAAGTCCTGCTAAGATTTGCTTTCCCAAAAATGCAGCACCTCACATTTAATTGAATTAAACTCCATCTGCCACTTCTCAGCCCATTGGCCCATCTGATCAAGAACATTTTGTAATCTGAGGTAACCTTCTTCGCTGTCCACTACGCTTCCAATTTTGGAGTCACCTGCAAACTTTCTAACTATACCTCTTATGATCATATCCAAATCATTTATATTAGATTCGATTACTTATAGTATGGAAACAGGCCCTTCGGCCCAACAAGTCCACACCGACCCGCCAAAGCATATACTCCTACATTTACCCCTTCACCTAACACTACAGGCAATTTAGCATGGCCAATTCATCTAACCTGCACATTTTTGGATTGTGGGAGGAAACCGGAGCACCCAGAGGAAACCCACGCAGACACAGGGAGAATGTGCAAACTCCACACAGAGAGTCGCCTGAGGTGGGAATTGAACCCGGGTCTCTGACACTGTGAGACAGCAGTGCTAACCACTGTGCCACCGTGCCACCCATATAAATGACAAAACGTAGTGGACCCAGCACTGGTCCTTGTGGCATGCCACTGGTCACAGGCCTCCAGCCTGAAAAACAATCCTCCACCACCACCCTCTGTCTTCTACCTTTGAGCCAGTTCTGTATCCAAATGGCTAGTTCTCCCTGTATTCTATGAGATCTAACCCTGCTCACCAGTGTTCCATGAAGAACTTTGTCGAACACCTTACTGAAGTCCATATAGATCACATCTACCGCTGCTCCCTCATCAATCCTCTTAGTTTCTTCTTCAAAAAACTCAATCAAGTTTGTGAGACATGATTTCCCACACACAAAGCCATGTTGACTATCTGCAATCAGTCCTTGCTTTTCCGAATACATGTGCATTCTGTCCCTCAGGATTCCCTCCAACAATGTGCCCACCAACGATGTCAGGATCACTGGTCTGTAGTTCCCTGCATTGTCCTTACCACCCTTCTTAAACAGTGACACCATGCTCCATCTGCTTCTTATTAACCCAGTTCTTCACCCTGTCAATATCTCGTTGGAACCTTCACACTATTCACGACTCCACCAACCTTCGTATCATCGGCAAACTTACTAATCTACCTTTCCACTTCCTCATCCAAGTCATTTATAGAAATCACAAAGAGCAGAGGTCCGAACCGATCCCTATGGAATACGCCTGGTCTCTGAGCTCCAGGCTTGAATACTTTCCATCTACTACCATCCTCTGTCTTCTATGGGCCAGCCAATTCTGTATCCAAACAGCCAAATTTCCCTGTATCCCATGCCTCCTTACTTTCTGAATGAGCCTACCACAGATAACCTTATCAACACCTTGCTAAAATCCATGTACACCACATCCACTGCTCTATCTTCACCAATGTGTTTTGTCACATCCTCAAAGAATTCAATCAGGCTTGTGAGGCATGACCTGCCCCTCACAAAGTCATGCTATCTCTAATCAAACTATGGTTTTCAAAGTAATCATAAATCCTGTCTCTCAGAATTCTCTCCAATAATTTGCCCACCACAGATGCAAGACTGACTGGTCTGTAATTCCCAGGATAATATCTATTCTGTTTCTTGAACAAGGCAATAACATTTGCCACACTCCAATCATCTGGCACTACGCCAGTGGACACTGAGGATGCAAAGATCATTGCCAAAGATGCAGCAATCTCTTTTCTTGCTCCCTGTACTAACCTTGAGTATATCCTGTCCAGACTGGGGACTTTTCTATCCTTACGTCTTTCAAAATTTTCAGTACATTCTCCTTCTTAGCATCAATCTGTTCAAGCATATCAGCCTGTTTCACTCTGTCCTCACAGATGATAAGGTCCTTCTCAGTAGTGAATACTGAAGCAAAGTATTCATTGAGGACCTCCCCTACCTGGTCTAACTCCAGCCACAAGTTCCCTCCACTATCCCTGATCAGCCCTACCCTCATTCTGGACATCCTCTTGTTCCTCACATAAGTGTAGAATGCCTTTGGGTTTTCCCTAATCCTACCTGCTAAAGCTTTTTCATGCTCCCTTCTAGCTCTCCTAAGTCCATTCTTTAGTTCTGGCTACTTTGTACCCCTCTAGAGCCCTGTCTGATCCTTGCCTCCTGAATCTTAAGTAAGCTTCCTTCTTCCTCGTGACTAGATGTTGTACATCCCTTGTCACCCAAGATTCTTTCACCTTACCATCCCTTCTTTGCCTCAGTGGGACAAACCTATCCAGCACTATCAGCAAGTGCTCCCTAAACAACCTCCATATTTCTGGCAAGCGTTTTCCTGCGAACATTTGTTCCCAATTTAGGTGCACCAGTTCCTACCTAATAGCATTGTAATTCCCCCTCCCCCAATTAAATACTTCCCCATACCATCTGCTCCTAGGAAGCACTTCTTCACTGAAAGGCTGGTAGAGAATTATCTCTTCCACAAATGGCAGTTATTGCTAAATAATTTGTTAAATTTAAACTTGTGATAGATACATTTTTGTTCAGGGATTTAAGGGATATGGGACAAATACAGGTATATGGAGTCTGGCCACAGGCCAGTCATAATCTCAATGAATAATGGAACAGGTTCAAGGGGCTGAATGGCCTACTTCTGATCCTATGTTCTTATGGAACTCAAAGAAGATAAAATTCTTTATCCAGCTGGATTCTATATTAAAAGAATCTAAGGA
Organism: Hemiscyllium ocellatum; assembly: GCF_020745735.1. Lineage (NCBI taxonomy): Eukaryota > Metazoa > Chordata > Chondrichthyes > Orectolobiformes > Hemiscylliidae > Hemiscyllium > Hemiscyllium ocellatum. Next base: position 16,799,538 of record NC_083414.1, read on the forward strand.
TGGAAAAGCAGCGATATAGACAGACATTTTAAGAATTCGTTCAAAAGATGTTGGGCCTGTGGATTGCTGGAAAGGTAATGAAATTCCTCTATTTATGAAGGGCGATAAAAGATCTCCAGGGAATTAGAGACCAATCAACCTTACATCAGTAACAGTGATTAGAATATGATCCTTCTTGGAGGTATGGAGAGATCAGAAGAACACCTCTACAAATCATTGGTCAGACCATATTTGGAATATTGTGTTCTGTTCTGGGCACCTTATATAAGGAAGGATGTTGAAGCCCTGGACAGGGTTCACAGAACCTTTACTAGAATCATACCAGGATTCAGGGTTTTAGGTATTAATAAAAATAGAGAAATTGGGCTGATTTTCCTTTGAGCAGAGAAGATTAAGAGGTGACCTTCTTGAGGTGTGCAAAATTATGAACAACTCAGACAGGGTAAAGAAGGATTCTGTTTCTTAGTTGGCATGGCAGGAATTAGGGGTCACAGCTTCAAAACTGTGAACAAGAGAACTAGGATTGAGATGAGGAGGAATTTCTTTATTCAGAGAGTTATTAGGATTTGGAAGACGACGGAGGCAAGTTCCATTGGAGGTTTCAGTAGAGAGGTGGTTATATAGTTGTAAGTGATTAATTTGGAGGGCTACAGAGATAGGACTGGAGACTATGAGCAGCTGCGCAGTTCTTCAAGTGCCAGTACAGAAATGATGGGTCAAATGGCCTCCTTTGTACTGTAAAATTCCATGACTCTATAACATCAAGATGAACTAATCTTCTTGATATTTTTGAGGAGCTAACAGAAAAATGGGCAATGCAGGAGATGAAATTCATTTAGATTTTCTAAGGGCCTTTCAATAAGGTCTTGGTCTCATATATAATTGGGTTTGCTTTCTTTAATGTGATGTGACACTGTTGGCAAGACCAGAATTTCTTATCCATTCCCAAATACCAGTTGAAGCAAATGCAAAAGAGAATTAAGAGACAATCACATTATCTGCCAGGTAAGGATGGCAGGCTTTCTTCCCTAAAGAATCTCAGTGAAATTTTCTGCCCACTGTATAATGAGAAGGGGATACAGTACCTGAAGAGAGTACACAGGAATGATACCAAGAAATGATCAGGGAAATGATCAGGTTGGGTCTCTCTTCTTTGGAAAGAAGGCTGACGGGTGATTCGTGTGAGGTTGTTAAAATTATCGATTTTTTTTGTGGTGATGCTATAGTTTTAAGAGGTGTATTTTGTCATAGCTTTTTTAATGAAGAGAAGTTGAGACAGTGGTACAAAGCAGTCTGCTTCAAGCCAATAAAGTAAACAGCTTGTGAAGCCTTGGGTTTTTTTTAAAGTTGGAACAACAGAAGCAGCCTGAATGGGTGGGGTCAAGCCTCCACCGTACCAAGATATTTAGTTTAGCTGTTGTGATTCTGTTCGCCAAGCTGGGAATTTGTGTTGCAGATGTTTCGTCCCCTGTCTAGGTGACATCCTCAGTGCTTGGGAGCCTCCTGTGAAGCGCTTCTGTGATGTTTCCTCCGGCATTTATAGTGATTTGTATCTGCCGCTTCCGGTTGTCAGTTCCAGCTGTCCGCTGCAGTGGCCGGTATATTGGTCTAGGTCGATGTGCTTATTGATTGAATCTGTGGATGATTGCCATGCCTCTAGGAATTCCCTGGCTGTTCTCTGTTTGGCTTGTCCTATAATAGTAGTGTTGTCCCAGTCGAACTCATGTTGCTTGTCATCTGCGTGTGTGCCTACTAAGGATAGCTGGTCATGTCGTTTCGTGGCTAGTTGGTGTTCATGGATGCGGATCGTTAGCTGACTTCCTGTTTGTCCTATGTAGTGTTTTGTACATTCCTTGCATGGGATTTTGTACACTACATTGGTTTTGCTCATGCTGGGTATCGGATCCTTTGTCCTGGTGAGTTGTTGCCTGAGAGTGGCTGTTGATTTGTGTGCTGTTATGAGTCCTAGTGGTCGCAGTAGTCTGGCTATCAGTTCAGAAATGTTTTTGATGTATGGTAGTGTGGCTAGTCCTTTGGGTTGTGACATGTCCTCGTTCCGTTGTCTTTCCTTTAGGCATCTGTTGATGAAATTGCGGGGGTATCCGTTTTTGGCGAATACATTGTATAGGTGTTCTTCTTCCTCTTTTTGCAGTTCTGGTGTACTGCAGTGTTTTGTGGCCCTTTTTAACAGTGTCTTGGTGCAACCTCTTTTGTGTGTGTTGGGGTGGTTGCTTTCGTAGTTCAGGACTTGGTCTGTGTGTGTGGCTTTCCTGTATACCTTTGTGGTGACGTCTGCAACACAAATTCCCAGCTCGGCGAACAGAACCACAACAATGAGCACCCGAGCTACAAATCTTCGTACAAACTTTGAATTTAGTTTAGCTTTCAGTAGCTGTTGCGACTGTGAAAGCTACTACATCTCTCTCCCCCGCACCCCCCCCCCCTTTGCCAAAGCTAAAAGCTTGGGTTCTCTTCCTGCTGCTATAATTGTATCTGTCACAATTTCCTTTACTGGTTTTGCCTTTGCCAAGGGTGTGTTTATGGGATGTTACTATATTGGAACATCTAATGAGTAGTTGATTATTTTGTTAAATATTTCAATAGAGTTACATTAAGCCAATTCTTTTCTTTAATTTGTATTTTGTCTGTATTTTAAGAATAGAGTCATAGAAATGTATAGCATGAAAACAGACCCTTCAGTGCAAATTGTCCATGCCGACCAGATATCCTAAATAAATCTAGTCCTGTTTGCCAACACTTGGCTCGTGTTCCTTTAAACCCTTCCTATTTATATACCCAGCCAGATACCTTTTAAATGTTGTAATTGCCTCAGTCTCCACCACTTCCTCTGGCAACTCATTCCACACAAGCACCCCCCTCTGCATTAAAAAGTTGCCCTTTAGGTCCTTTTAAATCTTTCCCCTTTCACCTTAAACCTATGCTCTCTAGTTCTGGACTGGCCCGCCCTGGGGAAAAGACCCTATTTCCCTACATTCTATATCTTCCATATGCTTTTTCACAGTAAACACTGATGCAAAAGACTCGTTTAGTATCTTCCCCATTTCCTGCGGTTCCACACATAGGCTGCCTTGCTGATCTTTGAGGGGCCCTATTCTCTCCTGAGTTACCCTTTTTTGCAGAATTATATTTGTAGATACATTTTATTTTGCTCGAAAATGCACAATCTGCAGGCAGCCTATGCAGGCAGTCAATACATATAATATTTTGTAAATTCTACTTTGGAAATAGAGCCAGTCTTACTCAACATTGCAATACAGACAGACTCTGACCTCAAATATTGAATGCATTGTCTGAGCTGAGAATCCACCTTTTGTTATAAAACCTGAAGTTATCTCAAGAAGGTGACTTAAAAAAAGTTCTAGGATTTATATATTAATGAACCGAAACCTGCAACTCATTCTAAAAGATTAAAGACTTAACAATCCATATTACAGGAAGTTTCTCCTGGGATTTTTTTCCTGACTGCACTAACAAGGTCATGAAGCCACAGGTTGAAGCAAAGGTAGAAATCCAGGAATAATGTCAAGGAAGTTGAAGTTCAATTCTCAGAGACTAATGTTCAATCAAATGGTTGATTAAAAATAGGAGCAGGCAAAGGAAAAGTAGATATTTTAACTTCAGAGAAATTAGCTGTATTACAACAGAAAAATGAAAAACTACAGTAGTTGTATCAAACAGCATACACAGAAGAAATATCTGTTAATATCTTAAAAATGACATTTTGATGAGGAAATGAAGAGCCTTACTTATTCAGGTGGATGTGAAATGGGCAGAAGTTCATCAAATTCCTGTGACAGGATAAACTTCCTGTTACAGAAAGTAGTTACTGTGGGTAGTGCACGAATTACCAGTAGGAGGTCAAAATTTTTTTAAAAAGTACCTGGTTTACATAAAGATGTGGTTGAATTTTACTAGACATGTCACATATGTTGGGTATTTGGAAAGTTCAGGCAGTGTTAAAATCAGCACCTTTACTACCATTCTCGCATTTAGGGAATATTTTACAAGATGCTTAATTGATTATATTGGACCCCTACCTAAACCAAAAAGTAAGTAATTAGTCTTTGTTGACCATAATGCACAGGTCTACTAGATTCCCAGGGATCATTCCATTATGCCGGTATCATGGCTAAAAGGATTGTAGAAGAGTTTCTCAAACTTTCTACTAGATACAAATTACTCACAGAAATACATTTGGATCAAGGATCAAAATTTACATCAAAATTATTCAAGTAAATTATGCTTAGTTTAGGAAAAGTACAATTCACTGCTTACCATCCAGAATACATGGAGTATCAGGATGGTGACATCAAACTTTAAAGACAATGTTGAGGGCTTATTGCCAAAACTATGCAGAAGATTGGGATAAAGGAATTCCATTTATATTTCTTGCATTTAGGGATGCACCTAATTAATCAGCTAAATTCTATCTATTTGAATCAATTTTGGGGCATGAAGTTAATCAAGTCAAAATCGGTGAGCCAGAATTCGATGATCACATATTTGAACTATATATCAAACTTTAGGTAAATATTAGAATGGGTGTGTTGGCTTGACAGCATTTAAAAGTAACACTGCATGTGATGAAACAGAAAGCAGAAAAGAAATCAAAATAAGTCTCCCAGTGGTAGACGAACCTTTAAAGCCCTTATCAAAAGGAAATTGAATGAGGTGAATTATTTAATAAAAAACACCAGATAAAAATAAATCACATAGTGTGTCACATCTCCTCCGGTTACAGGGGATGATACCTGAGGGTTCAGGGGGAGGTTGGTGGGGAGTGTGGCTGAAACCAAGGACTGTCAAAGGGAACAGTCCTTGTGGAATGCTGAGAGGGGTGGGGAGGGCAAGATGTTTTTGGTGGTGGGGTCTAGTTGAAATTGGCAGAAGTGTTTACGTATGATGCATTGGATGTGGAGACTGGTGAGGTGACAGGTGATGACAAGGGGGACTCTGTTTTTATTGCATTTGGAGGGGCATGTTTAGAGCAGTGGAATGGGGAAGGGAGGTGGTGCACCTCGGACGACTCAGTTCCCTTTCCTGACCTCTCCATCTCCATCTCTGGCTATAGTATCTGGCCAGACGTTTACTACAAATCTACAAACTCTCGCAACTACCTAGTCTACACCTCCTCCCACTCAATACCCTGCAAGAACTCCATGCTGTTGTCCCAATTCCTCCGCCTCCACTGCATCTGCTCAGATGAGGAGACATTCTACTTCCAAGTATCCCAGATGTCCAACTATTTTGAACAACATAGTTTTGTACCCTCTGTCATTCAGACAGCCCTCCATTGCACCACCTCCATTCCTTGTCCCACTGCAGTAAACCCCTCACCTCCAAATGCAATAAAGGCAAAGTTCCCCTTGTCCTCATCTACCACCCCACCAGTCTCTGCATTCAGTGCATTCATCCTTAACCATTTCCACTAACTCCAACTAGACCCCACCATCAAGAACATCTTCCCCTTCCCACCCCTCTATGCCTTCTGCAAGGACTGCTCCCTCCAACAGTCCTTGGTTAGCACCACTTTCCCTACCAAACCCCCTGAACCCCCAGGTACTTTACCCTGCAACCTGAAAAGGTGCAAAACCTGCCAGTACACCACCCCTCACCTCTATCCTAGGCCCCTAACAGTCCTTCCAGGTAAGACCGAGGTTCACCTGCCTCTCTTCCAACATACTGCATCAGATGCAACTGATGTGGTCTTCTCTACATTGGGGAGACCAAACGTAAACTTAGGGAATGTTTCACCGAGCATCTCAGCCTGGCCCGCAGGGGCCAACTGGACCTCCCAGTCACCATCCATTTTAATTCCCCTTCCCACTCCCTTTCCGACGTGACCATTCTTGGCCTCCTCTATTGCCACAATAAACTAAACCGCAATTTGAAGGAATACCACCTCATCTTCTGCCTGGGCAGCCGACAGCCCAGAGGACTCAACAATGAATTCTCCAATTTCAAATAACCCCCCTTCCTTTCCCTGACCCCTCCCCATCCCTTCCACTCCTCCCAGCCACGTACCGGATTCATTCTTCCCATTGACCAAGCAGGTTGTTCCCTCTACCTCTCTTCATCTGTCCCCATTTCACCACTCTGCTCCCGCCATGCCCTTTATCTGCAGCTCCCCTTACTCCCACCCCAGTCCTGAAGAAGGGTTATACCCGAAACATTGCCTTCTCCACCTTCTGATGTTGCCTGGCTTGCTGTGTTCTTCCAGCCTCCTGCTTATCTACCCATTAAAACTTAGCAAACCTCTGCGGTATGTTTGCCCGTTTTTTCCAATGGTTTAAATCTTACATTAAGAGGATAAGACCATCAGACATAGGAGTGGAAGTAAGGCCATTCGAATGTCTTGATGTGACCAGCAGCTCAGTAGACAATCACATTGAAGTATTTATACACAGTAAAGCTGAAAGCACTTAAAATCCTTTGCTTAAGATTTAACTTTTGAGATAATAAAATCATAATTTATTTTGCTAAGTTAAAGCAGAAACAAAGATAACATAGACAGAAATTGCTAGAAAAACTCAGCAGGTCTGGCAGCATCTGTGGAGAGAAATCACAGTTAGCGTCTTGGGTCAAGTGACCCTTCCTCATAACTGTTTATGTTTCCGATTTACAACAACTGCATTTATTTTGATTTTTAACAAATATATCAAGTTCAAAAATGTTGAAAAATATAAAAGAAAATTGTTTTTTTCATCATGATGCAAGAAATTGTGTATTTCTTGAATTTAAAATAGCTTTTCAGGAACTGTTAGGGTATCCAACAATAATTACAAAATCAATGTGCTGAAAAAAAAACCCTGTTCCATTTCATTCAACAAGCTGTTATTTTCTCAAGGGTTTGTGCAGGGAGATTAACAATATATGAGTCAAAGGTCTTGACAATTCTATTTGTTTGTGCAATTGCATTCAGAAAAGATCCTTTAACAGCATATCCGCAAGAGAATCAAAGAATCACTGACCAATTTCTGTATTATTCGGCACAAGTGCAAAATCCAGCAGTCGCTGTCAATTTCATGGGCGTAATGAGAGAAATGCTGTCAATGCCTTACAAACGTCTAGCCACTATGTCTTTGCATCTGACACTGTGCTGACTTAGGAAGGGCTGTGAAATGCAGAATGGAGCCAAACTATTGTTTGTCCCCCAGTACTACAGGGAATATAGATGGTTAATTGTCACACTATACATTCATCCAAGCTGTCTCCTCCTGGAGACTCAACTCATTTAGAAATATGGAACATTTTATGCTCTCAAAATTTTCAATCACTCTGAAGCACAAAACAGGCAAGTTATGGTCACCGTTCATGTTTGCAGGTGATTCTTTTGAGTTTGCTTTGAAATAACTTTTTATATTGGCTGTACACAAGGAACCCAATATTGCCATCAATCTATAAACTTCGAACAATGTATAGGAAGTTTCTGTCAGTGACATGAAGAGTTATGACAGAACTCAATTGCGATCTATAACTTATTTCAAAAAATAATTCCAACTTGCTAATATGTAGTTGCAAAGTTGCAGGAAATATTAGCCAGCTCCATGTAGAGAATTGCACTTATTGATTTAATAACTTATTAAAAGAAAATCAATTCTTAGATTCCATAAAGGAGAAAGGGAATAAAGAACATCTTAATAATAATTGCACTCCATATTTGAAGACAACAGCCCAAACCGTGGGTTCAGAAACATGGTACAATTAAAGCTGACCTGTAACAAATTCAGAATAGAAAGAATAAGGTAGGAAATTTGACCCCCAGAGAAAGGCTGCTCCAGCACTTGTCCAAGAGGTATTGAAAACATGGACTGACTCCTCCATTTCAGTCAGTTTTTATGATATCACCTCATTCACCTTGTATAAATTTTCACATTATTTGTACTTCATCAACTTGCTACAGAGACAGTGTGACAAACTGTGGCACATGAAAATGTTCATTGTCCTTTATATATGCAGCTTTTCCCCGAGATTCACACATTGCTAAGATCTTTTTTTAAGAGAAGCTGAAACATTTTCAACAATGCAGTCCTCAAAGCAACACAATTCAATATGAATGGACTGTCATGGTTTCTTTGTCACAAGGGAAAAGATATGGAATGCACTCCACTGTGACATGACATTATTTACAGCTCATTTTGCAATACAAAGTCATATAAATTATACACCTTCATATAACACTGACATGATGCAATATGGCCATCACCCTGAGCAACAAAAAAAACTCACAAGTGAGAATGACTAAGCAACTCTTGAACAAGAGTAAACGCATGATCAAGCTCTTTAACTAGTCCCATGTTTGTGATGCAACTAGAGTGAAACACAAAATGCTACAAAGCTAAAGTGAAAGGTATAAATACATAAACTGTTAAATGACTGGAATTTCAGTGAAGAAAGAAGCCCATTGTTTCCACATCAGTCACCAGTGGAGCTATCTGCAGTAATCTCAAAGTAATTAAAATAGATTCATTCACTGGCTTCATGCATCTCCTTACATCTTCTGTTCTGCATTTTTTAACATGCAGCTGAAGTTGTTCAAAAACAAAATATACCCATTTTAATGAGGTTTAGGTTAAAAATTGAATTCTTTGCCATTTTATACCAATTATCAGCACCGAGTACAGTTTAACCAGATGTGGCATAGATTAGGTGCACAGTTAAGAAGACATGAAACAGAGCCCTCACCACTTGGCTGGATGAGTGTGATTCCAAAACACTCAAGTTTTTTTTTAAATCATTCAGGACAAAGCAACCTGCTTGATCAGCAACTCATCCACCAACTTAAACATTCGCTCCCCTCACCACAGCGGCAGCCATGTATGCCACCGACAAGATGCACTACAGTTCCAAACTGAGCCTCCCTCAAAAGCATCCTCTGAACTAGTGACCTCTACCACCTAGAAGGACAACAGCAGCAGACATATGGAACACCACCACCTACAGATTCCTATTCTAACCACACACACCATTCCAAACTAGAACTACATCATTGTTCAGTCACTATCACAACATTAAATCACTGAAATCCCGTCAGTAGCATTGCCGGTACACCTACAATATACAAAGTTCCACATTCAAGGTGCCATCACACAATCAATTTCTCAGGGATTAAAGCTGACGAACAAGTGCCAGCCTGACCCTCATCTCATGAAAGACTTTTTTTTCTTAAAATAGATATGCCATCCACAAAGCCACATGTGTTGAAGTACCAGGTTTCTCCAGCATCCTGCGGGAAGGTATACTCCCATCCACAGCCATGAAGAGGGTCATCACCTTCTTTATGGATCAGAGGACGGTGAACTGAAGCAGGGCGGCATGATGGCTCAGTGGTTAGCACTGCTGCCTCGCAGCACCAGGACCCGGGTTCAAGAAGGATGCTCACCATCATCTTTTCAAGGGCAAGTTAGGGATGGGCACTAAAATTTCAAGCCAGCCAAAAATATCCACATCCCTAACAAAGTGAATGAAGAAAATGATCTTGTTCAATACCAAGGCAGGTTTGAAGAAATAGACTGGTCACTCCTATTTCTAACGTTCACTTCGCTATTCAACCGAATGCTTAAATCCCTCATTTAGGTGGATGGCACAGTGGCTCACTGCTGCTTCAGAGGACCAGGGACCCAGCTTCGATTCCAGCCTCGAGCGACTGTCTGTGTGGAGTTTGCGTGTTCTCCCCGTGTCTGCATGGGTTTGCTCCGGTTCCCTCTCACAATCCAAAAGCATGCAGGTTAGGTGAACTGGCTATGCTAAATTGACCACAGTGTTCAGGAATGTGTAGTTTAGGCGCCTTAGTTCGGGGTATATATAGGAGAATGGGTCTGGATGTATTACTCTTCGGAGGGTTGGTGCGGATTTGTTGGGCCAGATGGCCTGTTTCCACACAGTAGTGATTCTATGTTGCTATTGATGTCCAGTCTGAAAGACTGTTTCATGAGGAAATTCATGACTACAGTCACCTTCATAGCCATCTTTGCCCTGTTAGAATCCTGCAAGTCCAGTTCCAAGTGGTGAAAAAATTCCACGACCATCTCCTTTGTAAAACAGAGACATTGCTCCTAACTTCGTTTGAGTTAAGAGAAAATGCTGTTAAAAGACCGTTGGTGCGTTAAGCCTCCTTCAGACAGTCTTTTACCCCCTTCTCCTCCTTCTGGTCTTCTGCATTGTCTCTATTTTGCCATTCAGCCCTTTGAACCTTCTCTGTAGTAAAACATTGCAGAGTTGCTGATGAATGGAGTGTTAAGCAATTAGGCTGCTTCATTCTGGATAGTGTCAAGCTTCTTGAGTGTTGTTGTAACTGCATTCATCCAGTCAATTGGGGGGATGTATTCTATCACACTCCTGACTTCTGATCTGTAGATGGTGGACAGGCTTTGGGAAGTCAGGAGGTAGGTAGCATGTTGCAGAGTTCCCGGTCTCTGTTCTGCTCTTGTCGCCACAGTAGTTGATCCAGTTAGGTTCCTGGGCAAAAGTGAGGACGGCAGATGCTGGCAACCAGAGTTTAGATTAGAGTAGCAATTCCTGATGAAGGGCTCTTGCCCGAAATGTCAATTTTCCTGCTCCTTGGATGCTGCCTGACCTGCTGTGCTTTTACAACACCACTCTAACCTAAACAACAGTTAGGTTCCTGGTCAATACTGACCTCAGGAAGTTAATGTGTCCAAGTAAAATACACCTCACAGATTACCCATGAAGAACATTTAAGAATCAAAGGACATTAACTGTGCTCTTACCAATTTTTCCCACAGGTCGTGGAACAATCTAACAAGTGCTAATAAGGTACAGTGCAAAAACAAAAAATGACGTACACTGTTAGGTTTTGTCATTTTTCATATTGCTGTATATTCTGTTTGAGGTGTATAAGTTTATGAGAGACATGGTCAAGGTGGATAGTAAGCAACTGTTCAAGAATAAGGGCACACACTTTGAAAGTAAAAAGGTAGAAGGTTTAGAGGGGATTTGAGGAAAACAAATTTTTACCTCGAGATTGGTGGGAGCACTGCCTGGGAGGGTAGGTGAGGTGGGAAACCTCACAACCTTTAAAAAGAACTTTTAAGTGTCATAACATTCAAGGTTATGGGCCTACTGGTAGAATGTGGGGCTAATGCAGGTAGAAGCGTTTGAGACTCGATGGGCCAAAGAGCCTTTTGTGTACTGTTTGATTCTCTGCCTCACCTCATTCAAACCTGAGCTACATCAACACCAATTATTCTTCTGTGTAACTACAGATAGTATCTCTAGGTCTTATCCCCAGTTGTAATCTCAGAATTCACCTTCTCCCCTTTCAATACTCCATCTCTCGAACACTGGAGTGCGTTTCCTTCTATTTCATATGGAAAACTAACATTCCCCAACTCCGCCTGGCTCTTTATTTATTTCCGGCAGACAGACCTTAATTAATTAAATCCCTTAAAAAAAAACAATTCTCTGCTGGGATGAGAAATTGCTCTGTCCTCCACCTTGTTTTTTCCTGCAGAAATTCCGATTTGTAGCAACCACGGTCAATCCATTCACCCAAACTCTGCAATCCGCTACTGAGATTGCAACAGGTACTTCTTGCAATTCATTCTGTCAGTGGAAAAGTTTTCACTCACCGCAAAGAGATCGAAGACAATCACCCATCCCCAGCCTCCCTCGGGAGGGTCCCTCACTCTCTGCCGTTGGGAGCCTTTTGGATTACACATTGTGTTGGCTCCTGTCTAATTTTGGTTTTTCTCTCTCTCCGTGAGCCGTCGATTCTCTCTCTCTCTCAAATTCCTCACCGGGCTCTCTCCAGCCTGTCTCTAACAGCTTCTCTCCCCTGTTCCACAGGCTCAGCCTACCCCTAGTGGTAAACAAGTCCACCAACTCAAAACATAGTTCCCAAGAGAGAGAAAAAAAAAGCTGACAAGGGCGTGAGTTGCGAGATGAGATTAGCCATCGTTCAGGAAGTAAAGGATAATGTATTTTTTAAATTCACGAACAGGATATTTGGCGTCACTGCATTTTTTTTTCCCTATTCCGTAAGTGCACAGAGGGCAGTTGAGAGTCAACCACATTGCTGTGGGTCTGGAGTCACATATGGGTCAGACCAGGTAAGGAAGGCAGGTTTCCTTCACTGAAGGACAATTGTGAATCAGAGGGTCACCAGTAAACTTGTAATTCTAGATTTTTTTTCTAAAAATAGATTGCAAATTTCAACATCTGCCTTGGCAGGATTTGAACCGAGGTCCCCAGAACAATACTTGGGTTACTGGATTTATAAAAACAAAAGAATGCTGTAAATCAAAAACAAAAACAGAAGTTGCTGGAAAAGCTCAGCAGGTCTGGCAGCATCTGTGCAGAAAATTCAGAGACAAGGTTTCAGATCTGGGTGACCCTTCCTCAGAATAGTTTTTGTTTTTGTTACTTATTGAATAGACTGGCAAGAGTATCAAGATTAGGGTTTTGCTGGAAAAGCACAGCAGATCAGGCAGCATCCGAGGAGCAGGAAAATCGACATTTCGGGCAAAAGTCCTTCATCAGGAATGAGGCCAAATGTCGATTTTCCTGCTCCTCGGATGCTGCCTGACCTGCTGTGCTTTTCCAGCACCACTCTAATCTTGACTGTAATCTCCAGTATCCACTTCTTCCTGGCAAGAATATCATTCAGGCAAAAGTGAGGACTGCAGATGCTGGAGATCAGAGTCAAGATTAGAGTGGTGCTGGAAAAGCACAGCAGGTCAGGCAGCATCCGAGGAGCAGGAGAATCAACGTTTCGGGCAAAAGTCCTTCATCACCCAGCCATCCACTCCACATCATTTCCAGGCCACTGCAATGAGCTAACCCGAGTCAAATCATGAGGGCATTAAAATCTTTATCACATTTTTTTCTCTGAACATTTATATTAGAGAAAGAAGAGATTCTTGGGTAACTAACAGCGATGAATCTTCCAATTGGGTAAAGGAGCCTTTTCACTTTCCAATTGGCTAAGGTGATGGAGTACTTTCAAGTGTGACCAACCAATAGCAGGCACATTGGTTGATGTTAGGATGATGTGTGTGACAAATCAATCCATGCCCGTATGCAGGAAGATGTGGGCAACATTCAGTTTGGGTATTGCTGAATACTCAAGTTCTACACAACTAATCATCTATTGAGATTTGGGCTGAACGCAGTTAGTAATGTCACAACATACTCAACCTTTCAGGACCATGGGAGAAAGGGACTCACTGGATTGCTCTATAGAACACTGTCATGCTTTTGATGGACTGAGTGGTCTCCTCCTGTTCCATAATGGTTCTATGGCTCTGTGATTTCTGTTCTATAAAATGTATGCTTTACTTAGATACATAAAGGCCACATGTAATAGATAACGACATCTTAAGAGTCACTATTGACCAGGAGCAATTGGATGAATGATAAATACTATGGTTATTAGATCACCTCAGAAGTTTAGAATTCTGTAGTGAGTAACCTTCTGACTGTCAAACATCTGTCCACTATCGACAAGGTGAATTTCAAGAGCCTGATGGAACACCCTTCACTTTACTCACAGCAGCAACAACAAGTAACATGCTCAACACAATACAGGACCTTCAAGAAGGTCTTGTGGCAGAATGGGCAGCATTCCTGCCTTTGATACTATGGGGCATAAGTTTAAGGCAAGCCAGAAAAGCTTAAAGGAAATGTGCGCGGCAAAATTTTTTACTCAGAAGAAGGTGAGTACTGCCAGTGGTGGTGGTAGAAACAGATAAGATAGCAACGTTTAAGAGGCATTTGGACAGAGGCATGAACAGGCATGGAATAGAGGGATATGACGCATATGCAAGCAGATGAGATTAGTTTAGAATGGTATCATGGTTGGCACAGACATGGTAAGCCAAAGGGCCTGTTCCTGTGCTGTACTGTTCCATGTTCTACATCGGGAGTTTAAGTCTCACTCCAGGACTTGATGGCTAATGGAGGTGCATTCATAACATATCCAGGTTGACTGTCAACTTGTAAATCCTTCTAAACATGTCAATAGTAGTAAGAGTGGAGGAGATTCCTGGGCAGTCTAGTAATGGAAAGAAATTAGAACTGCTCTTATTAATATCCACAGTTCAAGGCTACAATATGAATTTAAAAGTATATGTTGCCACAGCAACTAAACATAAAACCACATGACAGCAACTATCCTCCTCACATCTTTGTCATGGAATTACACTTGTCCTTAATGAGAATTTAGAATTGAACAGTGGATAAGTGTAAGAATTGAATTGAATTGAATGATTTATTCACACATGCATTTTTTAAAATATCACTATGGAAAGTGTTAATTGTCACCATACTCTGACGCCATTTTTAATGACCTGAATGTATGAAAAAATACTACTAAAGTAGAGTTCAAGAAGTATTTTGTATTATCGTTTCTATGTCATGGTGATTTCTGCATTGAAATCTTTGTTTGGCACTTCCCTATTCCAATATTACGAATTCTAAACTAACATCAACGGACCTTGCTGACATTAAATGCAGGGGAACAATATCCACATTAAATTGTTAGCCAAAGCAATGTACACATGACATTTTTCTCATTTATTGTGAGACTTAGTTATGTTTACAATGCCCTTAGACTGTCAGAAAATATACTAGCAAATAAATTTGTCAAGAAAAACGTGCAATGATTCACCATGTATACAAGGACTAATACTGACAAGCGAATGTTACAAAGGACAGAGACAGTTCTGTGTGGAAATATTTAATGAGTATAAGATGCTCAGTGGTAGCAAAAGTAAAATGAACTTGTATCTTTGCCACATTTATATTACATGTCTATCAAAGGGTGCAAATGCGCTACTTTATGTTGAGACAACTGTTAATTTATTTAAAATTAGATTGCATATTATGATTAATACCTTCACAACCACACCAGGATTGATGCTTTATTTGTAGCTGGACTGAGAATAGATAACGTAACAAGAGGTTGGTGATAGTTGACTGAAAATACTTTATTCTCATGATGAACTTGGTGGGCTGAATCTTAAGTAGAAGTCAGCTATGTGTCAATTTTGATGAGTTTCCTGGAGGTATTCTCTCCATGAGCCCGAACAAAAGTTCTGACACTATCTTCTCAAACTTGCCCTCAATGCCTCCTGATGAAGGGCTTATGCCTGAAACGTCGAATTTCCTGTTCCTTGGATGCTGCCTGACCTGCTGCGCTTTTCCAGCAACACATTTTCAGCTCAATGCCTACAGACCATGACTCTCTGGTGCCTTGCTTCGCATCTTCCCCAACTCGCTACAGGTGAAGGTACTGGCCACTGTAGGGACCTCCTGGGATTCCTGCACTGGCACCATCTTTAAAGGCCAGATGTGCACTCAGTCAAATGCTGACAGTGCAGATTTGCCCTGTCGATTCCTATCAATTGCCCAGACATATCAGCCAGAGGAAAATTAGCACCCCACTGTGCCAATGGGGGCTGAGGGTTTCTGGTATTTGGGGGTTGTGCGCAATTGTTGCCAAAGGAACATGCCTAAGATGTTGGTGCCTCATGCCCAAGATGAAAGAGCAAGCAATAAGCTGGAATTGCCAGGAATTACTACCATCTAGTCTCCAGCTAGTGGATGGGAGAATAGGAAACTGCATATTATTAAGTTAAAAATCACACGACACTAGGTTATGGTCCAACAGGTTTATTTGGAAGCACTAGCTATTGGAGCTCTGCTCCTTCATCAAGTGGTTGTGGAGTATAAGATCATAGGACACAGAATTATTAAGGCAAGATGACACAATAAGGAGTAATGTTAATGAATGTTAATTGGGTGTGCGGGAGAGAAAAGTAATCTGGATGTAGGAGGCAGCCACACCCCTTGGATTGTCACTGAATTTGGTCAGTGGTCAGGGTCATGACTACGAGTGAGGCAGGTAGAAGGAGTCTCAGCCCTTGAGCTAATCAAAAAGGTTTGAGGTTCTTCCTCCCTGTCTGGATGCAAGTAGAGGCTATGGCGAGGATGAGCAAACTGACCATAGCACCATGATACAGGGGGCCATTCAAGAAGAGATGGAAAGAGAAATGTAGCTGTAATCGGGAATAATATAACAGGGGAATTGACATTGTTCTCTGTGGCCAGGGATGAGAGTCCCAAAGGTTGTGTTGCCTGCCTGATGCCTGGGTTTAGGATATCTTATCTGGGCTGCAGAGAAACTTGGAGTGGGAGGTGAAAGACCCAATTGTCGTGGTCCACATGGATACCAACGATATTGGGAGAAAGAAGAAAGAGGTACTGCTGAGGGAATATGAGCAGCTAGGGGCTAACTTAGAAAGCCAAACCAAAAAGATAATAATCTCTGGATTGCTAGGAGAAGTCGTGTGGGAGAAATAGGTTCAAATTCATGGGACAGTGACATAACTACGAGGGAGGGCAAAGCTGTTCTGTTAGGACAGGCTCCACCTGACAAGTGGAGTTCCACAGCTGTCAGTGTTGAGACCACAACTATTCATGATATACATTAATGACCTGGTTGGAGAAACTGAGGGCATTGTTGCTAGGTTTGCAGATGACATAAAGACAGGTTGAAGGACAGGTAGTGGAGAGGCTGCAGAAGGACTTGGTCAGACTAGGAGAATGGGCAACAAAGTGGCAGGTAGAATATAATGCAGGGAGGTGTGGGGTGATGCATTTTGATAGGAAGGATATTTTCTATTTGGGGAAAGGCTTCAGAAATCAGAGGCATGAGAGGACTTGTGAGTCCTAGTTAAGGATTTCCCTAAAGTTAACATGCAGGCTCAGTTGACGGGAAAGCAAATGCAATGTTAGCATTCAATTCAAGAAGACTAGAATACAAGAGCAAAAACGTACTGCTGAGGATGAGGACTGCATTTGGAATATTGCGAGCAGTTTTGGGCCCCAAATCTAATGAAGGACATGGGGAGTGTCCAGTTGAGGATTACAAGAATGATCCCAAGGATGAAGGGCTTATCATATGGGAAGCAACTGAGGACTCCTTCCCTGTACTGGATGCAGTCAGAAGGAAGAGAGGGGATCTGATTGAAACTTACAGGATACTGAGAGGTCTGGATACAGTGGAGGTGCAGAAGATTTTTCCACTCGTAGGAGAGACTAGGACTTGATGAAGAACTGACTTGAGAAGCAATTTCTTCAGCCAGAGGGTGGAAATCTGTGGAATTCATTGCTGCAGCAGGCTGTGGAGGCCAGGTCATTGAGTCTTTTTAAAACAGAGATAGATAGGTTCTTGATTAGTAAGGGGATCTAGGGTTGAAGGAAAGAGGTAGGAGAATGGGGTTGAGAAACATATTAGCCATGATCGAATGACATAGCAGTCTTGATGGGTAAAATGGTCAAATTCTGCTCCTTTGTCTTATGGTCTTCATCCATGCAAGTAGGCTCTCACTACTTACTAGTGAGAATCTCATCTCACTATCCAATGTTCAGTTGGAAAATGGAAATTTTTTGGTCTCAGTGTCAAGAAGCCCCTAACTGCCTACGATTCCTCAGCCTCCACTGCCTCCTCAGATTTCCTGTGATTCTCCCAACCTTCAAACCATTGCCCACATCATTCAATGGCTGAGACGATTCCACTGTTATATCTTTCCTCTCTGGCCAATGAACCATTCTCTGAAAGGCTGACTACTGCAAAGTCCTTTTAATTCCACTTCAAAAAGTCAGTTATACATTGATAGGCCTTATCTTAATTCTGTCCATTCTGCTGGCTTGTGTGCAATATATCAAGTCCATAAGAATGTGACTGGGTGGCATCATCTCCAAATTATGCAAGTTGTCTAAGGGCAGCACGTTGACTCAGTGATTAGCAGTACTGTCTCACAGCGTCAGGGACCTGGGTTCAAATTCAGCCTGGGGTGTCTGGCTGTGTAGAGTTTGCACATTTTCCCGTGTCTATGTGGGTTTCCTCCAGGTGCTCCAGTTTCCTCCCACTGTCCAAAGATGTGCAGGTTAGATAGATTGGCCATGGGAAGTGCAGGGCTGCAGGGATAGGTGGGGGCAGAGGGGGGGTGAGTCTGAGCGGGATGCTGTTTGGAGAGTCGGTGTGGACTTGTTGGGCTCTGTGGCCTGTTTCCACACTGTAGGGATTCTATGTACCGAGATACATTGGAAAGCAACTCGAGAATCACAATTTCTCCCATTCCCCTGATGTGTAGGAAAATCCTGGATTGACCTGACTTTTCTTCCCATTGTCATGATTAGGACCAGGAATAGAGAATTGAAAGTGTAAATCTATATCACAACACTCCAAATCTCTGTAATGCTGCCCTGACCTAATGCCTACACACTATCCTTACTAACAATGAGGTATAAATATCCTTGTTCAACCTTCAACTTTCTCCCAATGACAACTCTAAGATTAAAATCTAGTCAGGTGTGGCACAGTACACAGGTACCAAATACACTGAACTGTTTCCTATCTTGGTGATAGCTTTTAGAATATTTCTGATAACTGAAAGGAAACCTAGTCTCAACTGTTTGTCACGATCACCAGTGCTGAACACAACAGCTTTCACAAGAATAGTCAGTGATTACGTAACTGGCCAAATTCATCTTTATAGCATCAGGTGTGTGCCCATCCTGCAGGCACTCTTTGTACATCACATCTAGAAATTTCCTGAGAAAAGCTAAATTCCCATAGAGCATTCCATCGGGATTGTCAAATTCATGATAATATAGACTTTCTGGATATTGATGCTTACTGTCTGTCAAATAAAAGATTACAGGACATAGTGATTATTCAACATTACACTTAGTACCAAGAACTTGAACTGATAGTAGAATACTTGGTTGATACAGGGATGTTGGAATTTCATATCTGACCACGTCCATTTAGAATTTCTGATAAGTCAATCATTCTAAATGCAACATATTCTATATATATTTAATATAAGTTTATACAATAAGGCTGTTCTTTCATTAGAGAGAGAGACAACTGGCAGTGGTTTAACCTGAGGGTTACCACAGTTTACTTCAGATAAGGGGAGAGGGTGAGGGGTAGAGTCTTTCATGGTCACC
This sequence comes from Hemiscyllium ocellatum, assembly GCF_020745735.1. Taxonomy (NCBI): domain Eukaryota; kingdom Metazoa; phylum Chordata; class Chondrichthyes; order Orectolobiformes; family Hemiscylliidae; genus Hemiscyllium; species Hemiscyllium ocellatum. Next base: position 16,818,540 of record NC_083414.1, read on the forward strand.
TCAGCCAGTGCAGGAACTTAACTGAGACTGTTTGCATCATTCTGCATTGCAGACCAGCCAACTGAGCTAACCAACAGTAAATCACAGATATTTGAACTACAGCCTGTAGCTTTGGTGACATGATACATGAATCCTTCACAACTCAGTTCAATTTGCAATGAGATTTGCTTTTTTTATGCTTGTTCTGTTTTAGTTTTCTGGATCTGAAATGACTGATCAGAGCTCTAAGACCAAAACATGCCCTGAAGCAGAAAACTAAGATCTGATGGTGACCTGGTCAGAGCTGGATTTTTGATACACATGCAAATTAATAGGAATAATGCTTTAGATTCAACAAGTGACCCATGAGACTCCGTGCTGTCTTAGTAAGTGATCCACAAAGACTAAAAGCTTCAACACTCCTACAGCAGTATGCTTAATGTCCAACGCATTCACTGCTTGATATCATTTGTATCATGAAGTATTGCAACATGCAGGGTACAAGTTGCCTGCAGTTGCAAATTGACTTCTGATGTTGATAGCCTGTTTTATTACTAAGATATAATGCATTTCTAAACCTGCAAACCATGCCAGAGCACTCATAACACCATGGCATCGGACAGTGGGAATGTTCCATTTATTTAAAGGAGTCTTGAGTTACAAAAAGAATTGTTGCATCAGAGGGTCACTGATGAATTTAACATGACCTTGGTCTTTCTAGATTTAAAACTGGACACCAATGTGCAATTTGTGCACTTTATTTTACAATGAGTAAAAGAAGTCACAAAACATTAAACTGTTAACTAGTGGCAACAATGTAGTTGCACTGACAAAAAAAAGTGATGAATTCTAAAAACGTATTGTGCATATGGTTATAGTCTGGAATCAAAAGACGAACAACTGTATTGCTGAAAACCCAACATGCAAAAGAAAATACTAGAAGTGCTTAATAAAATCTGGGAGGAGAGAAACAAGGTTAAGGTTTCAGGTCTAAAATAAAAACAGAAAGTGCTGGAGAGGTTTAGCAGGTCTGGCAGCATCTGTGGAAAGAGAAACAGAATAAATGCTTCAAGTCCGACATGACTCTTCAGATGAGAAGTCTTTAACAATTTTTCTCTGCACAGATGCTGCCAGTTTCTCCAGCATTTTCTGTTTTTTTATTTCAGATTTCTAGCATCTACGATATTTTGCTTTTATTTAATGTTTCAGGTCTGTGGGATTTTCACCAGAACTGGAAAATGCCAATGATTTAACAGTTAAAAGCAAGCAAAGAACCAATAGAAAGGGAATGGAAGTGGGAAGTGAGGTTGAGTTGGAGAACAATCTATGCTAGATTATTCCTGTTTTACCACCAACTCTCAACTCAGCAAAAACTACCTTAGCCCCATCATTTGTTATTTTACAGGTGCCGTGTCAATCCTTTTTGAGAACACTATACTCGCATTCATCATTTAATTTTGATTTGGAAATGCCAGTGTTGAACTGGGGTGTACAAAGTTAAAAAATCACACAACACCAGGTTATAGTCCAACAGGTTTAGTTGGAAGCACACTAGCTTTCGAAGCGACACTCCTTCATCAGGTGCTTGTGATCACCTGATCACAATCACCTGATGAAGGAGCATCGCTCCGAAAGCTAGTGTGCTTCCAATTAAACCTGTTGGACTATAACCTGGTGTTGTGTGATTTTTAACATCATTTAATTTGTTCTACATCCCTCGCCCACAAACCCCAACACCAACCCTTTATAAACTCTGTACGTGCTTATAAGTTATTAAGTCTTTTGATAGCTACCACTTTTGAAGAGAAGTCATAGACCTTGTCATAGAAGCATTAAGTCCTGTTTCAGTCTCCACGTACACTACCAGACCTGACGAGCGTTTCTAGCACTGTCCTAATTCTTGGAGTCTTCTTTCTGGCTTTGTTTGTATTTGCCAACCTCACAGTCAGAGCATGTGACAGACAGGGATGGATAGACCGGCACCTAATGTTTCTGCTTAGCTAATGGTCAGCTCTGGTAAAGTATTCATTAGGGGAAAAAAACCCTTGTCATCACGATTATGTTTTCAAGAGAAATAGCCAGTCTTTGAAACATAGCTCATGCACTATTGATGAGTGTGTCCAGGCTGTCCGTGACATTCATCAGGTCTTGGTGTGTGTGGCTTGTAAATTTCATGTGCTTCATGCTCTGGTTCAAGGAATCCAACCGATGGGAAATCTCCCCTAGCTCTTTGCGCATTATTTCTGTTAAGATTAATGAAAGAAAAAAATCAGTTTACGTCTTGGGCTGTGATCTGCATTCAGAATTACTTCTTGAAGATTAGTAAAATCCTCCTGCTCTTTATGAACTTGGGAAAAGCAGCTCGCAAGACATTGCTGGATACTTGAGACTGCTGGATCAAAGTCAGTCCCCTCCCAAACTTTCCTTCCCACTGGGAAGAGAGGATTTAATCCCTTGTTGGATTCTTGTCCCGAGCTGAGTTTAGGACTGGAGCATTGTAGAGAAAAGGCTGTCTGGCAGAAAGCAGAGAGTGGGGATAAAAGGGTCCTTCTCAGGATGGAAGCCGGTGAAAAGTGGGATTCCATAAGGCTCAGTGTTGGGACCGCAACTTTTCATTTTATACATGAACGATCTGGATGAAGGCACTGAGGGCATTCTGGTTAAGTTTACAGATGATGCAAAATAGCTAGAGGGACAGGTTGCATTAAGGAGGGAGGAGGCTGCAGAAGGATTTGGATAGGTTAGGAGAGTGGGCAAAGAAGTGGCAGATGGAATACAACATGGGAAAGTGTGAGGTCATGCACTTTGGTAGGAAGATTAGAGGCATGGACTATTTTCTAAATAGGGAGAAAGTTCAGAAGTCTGAAGTGCAATGAGACTTAGGAGTTCTAGTCCAGGATTCTCTCAAGGTAAACCTGCAGGTTGAGTCAGTTGTTAAGAAGGCAAATGCAATGATGGCATTTATTTTGAATTTGTGGGCGGCACGGTGGCACAGTGGGCAGCACGGTGGCACAGTGGACGGCACAGTGGCGCAGTGGTTAGCACTGCTGCCTCATAGTGCCAGAGACTCGGTTCAATTCCCGCCTCAGGCGACTCTCTGTGTGGAGTTTGCACATTCTTCCCGTGTCTGTGTGGATTTCCTCCGGGTGCTTCGGTTTCCTCCCACAATCCACAAATGTGCAGGTTAGGTGAATTGGCCATGCTAAATTGTCCATAGTGTTAGGTGAAGGGGTAAATATAGGGGAATGGGTCTGGGTGGGTTGCACTTTGGCGGGTCGATGTGGACTTGTTGGGCTGAAGGGCCTGTTTCCACAGTGTAAGTAATCTAATCTAATGTATAATTTAAAAATAAAAGCAGGGATATACTTCTGAGACTTCATAAGGCTCTGGTCAGACCACATTTGGAGTATTGTGTGCATTTTTAGGCTCCATATCTCAGGAAGGATGTACTGGTCTTGAGGCAAGTTCAGAGGAGGTCCATGAGAATGGTCCCAGGAATGAACAGCTTAACGTATGAGGAATGTTTGAGGACACTGGGTTTATACTCGATGGAATTTTGAAGGATATGGGGAGATCTAATTAAAACAAACAGAATACTGAATGGCCTAGACAGGGTAGATGTTGGCAAGATGCTTCCATGGATAGGAGAAATGAGGACTCGAGGGCACAGCCTTAAAGTAAGGGGACAACGTTTTAGAACAGGGATAAGGAGAAACTTCTTCAGCCAGAGAGTGGTGAATGTACGGAATTCATCAGCACAGGAGGCTGTGGAGACAAGGTCATTTAGTATATGTAAGACTTGAGATAGATAGGTTCTTGGGTATCAAGGGAACCAAGGGTTAAGGAGAGAAAGTGGGAGAATGGGGATGAGAAACTTATCAGTCATGATTGAATGGCGGAGCAGGACCAATGGGCTGAATGGCCTAATTTCTGCTCCTATATCTTATGGTCTTATCTCAAATCCAACAGAGCATCGCACGTGGACAGAAGATGTTGGAACTTAAAAACCAACATGCTGACTCTTGTTTAGAATATTTCTGACTGAATCACTTTCCACACAGGCCTACATGTTAACACCAAGAAAATCTATTCCTAATCAGGGGACGCTACTGAAGCAAATAGTGTCAGCAAAGCAAAACATTAATTAGGTTCTAATGTCAAACGTGCAACTCCCAATGGAGACTCCCACTGAGTTCACGATGAATGCCAACAGCATGTGAGGGTATCAAAAATATAACACTTTGCCTTGTGTAATTTGCTTGTGACTATCAGATACACATGACTGACTATGTTCTTCACGCAGACAGTTTACACTGTTTCAACTTCAAACGTAGGTTTGAGAAATATATTTAAACATATACCGGAAAATATATTTAAAAAACACAAATACAGAAAATGTTAAATGCAAAGCAACCTGTGCCCAGTTAATAACCCCATTTATAGCATGGACATGTCTAAAGTCACCCAGTATCTTAGTAATTCCACGTCACTGAATCTTGTATCTATTTGATATTTTGATTACTAATTAACCTCTGTGGAGTTTGTTGATTATGAGTTCCCATGGTAACAGGCTTTGGCCTGCCCAGCTGGAACTCAACAAGTTGATTAAAAATAGGTTAAACAAATAAAAACACAGCAGGCTTCATGGGGGTCCTCTTATGGCACAATGGTAGCTCTTCAACTGGGAGGCTCAGGTTCAAGTTTGAGCTACTCCAGAGGTGTGAACAGATTGATTAGATGTTTTAAAAATAAAGCAGACCCCCTAAGGCCCTCTTGTGATGCAGTGGTAGTGTCCCTACCCCTGGACCAGGAAGCTCAGATTCAAGTCTCACCTGCTCCAGAGGTACATCTCTGAACAAGCTGATTAGAAAAGTAGGTTAAATTTTAAAAAAACAGACCCCCGGGTGGTGTTAATGTAGTGTTAATGTCACTAGCCTAGTAATCCAGAATGTTTCATGAGTATCGGCTCAAATCCAATCGTAGCAGGTGGTAAAAATTAATTTAATAGAAAAAAATCAAATAATGCAGATTCCCTCGTAATGGACTTTGCTTGTAAATTTCTGATTGGCTCCACGGATGCTTTCCTGGTGGTGGTTAATGGTAAAAAAAAAGAAGTCACGGTGAATTAGAGATGGGAAAGCCATTCAATTGTGTGTGATAACATTTCCAGATATAATTAAACAGTCCCAATGAAATGGGTCTTGCATGTAAGTACCTAATTGGCTGCAAAGGTGATTTGCTGGTGGTGGTCGGCAGTTTGAAAAAAATGTCGTGGTGATTTAGTGGTGGAAAAGTCATTTGGTTGTGTGTGATAACAGTTCTGGATACAAAATGTTTAAAAAGTAGATTCAATTTATGCTTGTGCCTAGACATCATTGCAGGGGAAGCATGTGTGTCCATCAATGCTATTAATGCCTTTAGAGAGAGGTAGGCAGTGCTTTATTTCTCTCTCTGATTCCATTTTGATTTAGTTCCTTCCTGGTCTCCTTACTCTTCCCACACTTAGAAACATAGAAACAAAAAAAATAGGTTCAGATGTAGACATTCAAGCCTGCGTCATCATTCAATATGATCATGGCTGATCATACAATTTCAGTATCCCACCCCCTCATGTTCTCTTCTTACCCTTGATCCCTTTAACTGCAAGGGCCACATCCAACGTCCTTTTGAATATATCTAACAAACTGGCCCATCTCAGAAAAAGAGTATTGATTCTTGAAGGTGCCCTCTAAATAAAACAAGCCCATTCCTCCAAAGGTGTATGGAGTTGGCAAGGTGACTCAGGGGTTAGAATAGTGGGCAAGGTAACTGCATTAAAGGAAAGTGACTAGACAATTCAAACTTACCGATATAGTACACACTGAGCATACCCATGGCAATGCTGACCAACCCAAGCATGATTAATACTGCATAGAAAATTTTATCACCGCAAGAGTACCGGCAGCAGATGCAGCTGCACTCACATCGGTCTCGGGATTCTGACCCAGCCAAGTGACTGAAGGCTGGCTCACACTGTCTCTGTTCCAGCAAAGGAATGGTCACCAGCCCATTGGCAGAGGGTTCCTGAGCAATAATGATGGTTGAGGGCCTTGAAAGGAATTGACCTGCAATGTGAATAATGCAACAAAATTTAAGATGAGCAACAATTTTCTCTGAACGGCCGAGAAATGCATCCGTGTGAAATCTGCTTCACAAACAAAATAGTTACCAACAGACACTTGATGAGGTTTATTGGGGACTGATAAAGTGCCAACTTTCCATTGTTCAACAATGAAGCATGCCAAGGTACTAAATGAAGGAGAGAAGTAAAATTCTGGTCAATGGAGATGAAAACCTTTGAAAAGTGGCTAAGCAGAAAGTTCAGAGCAGAGAGTCAAGAAAGCTGAGGACTCCATCACAGAAGTGATATAGAGGGAGGTGGGCAGTACAGTTATGTAGAACCAGCAAATCAGAGGGCATGTAAGCCAGATGACTGTTTGTTCACATTCTATCTTTGACAACAGAATCAAAGCTGAAATTTCAGAACAATGCTGAGGAAGGGCTAGAGTGGGAGAGGAGCAGTCTTCCAGTTGAGACATGAAACAAGACTCTGTCTGCCTTCTCAGATGAACAGAGAAGTGTGTATGACCTTTGAATGAAAATGTGGAATTTATCCCTGATGTTGTTGTCAAACTTTATTTCTCAATCTACAACACTAGAATTTGGAAGTGCTGGAAAAACTCTGCATGAGTTGTAGCATCTGTGAATAAAGAATCAGAATTAATGTGTCAGATTGAGTAGGCCTCTATTTCTATTTCAAAGAAGAGTAATTGGATGTGAAATGCTAAATCTGTTTCCCTCTGCACAGATGCTGCCAAACCTGCTGAGTTTCCCCAGCATTCTCTGTTTTTATTTCATACCTCCAGCATCTGCTGAAGAAATTCCTCTTTATCTCAGTTCTAAAGGGTCGTCCCTTCACACTGAGGCTGTGACCGCGGGTCCTAGTCTTTCCTACTAGCAGAAACATCTTCTCCATATCCATTCTATCCAAACCTGTCAGTATTCTGTAAGTTTTAGTCAGATACCCCTCATCCTTCCAAATATCATCAAGGTGGACTTAGAGGCAGTGGTATAGAATACAAAAGTAGGGAAATAATGATGAAACTGTATAACACACTAGTGAGAGTACAACTGGAGTATTGTGTGCAGTTCTGATCACTACTTTACATGAGGGACTGGAGAGAGGACAGAGAAGATTTACTATAATGTTGTCAGGGCTGGAGAACTGCAGCTACTAGGAGAGATTGGGGTTGATTTCCTTGGAATGGACACTGTTGAAGAGTGACTTGATTGAGGTAAGCAAACTTGTGAAGGATAGCAGTAGAGGAGACAGGAAGGACCTTTTTCCCATGTCAGAGAGTTCAAGAATCAAAGGTCATGGATTCAAGCTAAATGGCAGAAGGATTAGCAGGACATGAGGAAAATCTTCTTTATGCAGAGGTTGGTGTGTGTCTAGAATTCACTGCCTCAGCTGGTGATGATGGCAGAGATCCTGAACTCTTTCAAAATGTACCTGGATCTACATCTCAAGTGATGTAAGCTGTAGGGGCTATGACCCATTTGCAGGGAAATGGGATTAGAAAGGGTGTCTTTGGATCGGCATGGAAAAGATGGACTGAATGGCTCCTTTCTGTGCTGTATCATTTTCATGGTTTTATGGAGACAGAGCTATGGTCCTCAATCGCTCCTCAAACACCAAGCTCTTCATCCCCAGGATCATTCTTGTGAGCCTCCTCTGGACACCCTCACAATATTCCAAATCCAGTCTGACCAGAGCCTTATATAGCCACAGCAGTACTTCTCTGCTTTAAAAATTGAAAGAACCGCAGATGCTGTAAATCGGAAACAAGCAGAGGTCACTGGAAAAGCTCAGCAGGTCTGGCAGCCAAGATGTTTCATGAATTCTTTGGAATTATTAATTAAATGATCATTCCCATTGCCTAAGTATGACCTCTGTTTATGAAATCTTTGACTGTAACTGTATCTTTCAATCCATATTAGCACATCCATAAATCAATAGTGGACCTTTCCCTTGGCTCCAGTGTCCAATCTATAACTTGTTATTCCAACCATCAATAGATCACAAAATATCAACACTTTCTTGCCATGCATTGTATGTAAAATACAGGGACATTTTATTCTTTTGTAAGTTAGGTTTCTGAATCTTTAAAGCTCTTTTTCCAACCACTTCAATGAAATGTTTTTGATACCATTTTGAATATTTTTCATTTCAGTTTTCCCTCAAAATGTAGAGCAATAAAATTCTGATTACCTGGCACTGCCTGGTGCCAGTAAATCAAAAATGCTGGTTAATGCAAGGAATGCTATGCAACACTATACTTAAATGGGCAAAGTAGAGAGAGCTTAATGGTATTGTGACAGAGTAAAGATATTGCAATGCTGATATATTTATTGTGGAAAACCAGAAGCATTAAAGGACCCTAATAGTATCAGTTGTTTTAGGTAGTCGAGCTAACAGGACTAACATTTTTATAAATTATATTACTGGTCTGGTAGGAGACAGCTCTCGGAAATGAAAAGATTAAATTGGGAAAAGTAGCTGATTTGTGTTTCAGCTCTCGTTTCCATGGATTCAAGCCTGCATTATTTCACCTCTATCTAGCTAGACGCTCTCTACTCTGAGTAGGCAGCATTTCTGTCTCTACCTTTTTGAAGAATGACTAATGTCAGACTCCCTGTAAACTTTAAAAATTGAAAGAACTGCTGATGCTGTAAATCGGAAACAAACAGAAGTCGCTGGAAAAGCTCAGCAGGTCTGGCAGCATCTGTGCAAAGAAATCAGAATTAACATTTTGGGGCTGGTGAGGTTCTGAGAAAGAGTCACAGGACCAAACATTAACTTTGATTTTTCTTCACAGATGTTACCAGACCTGCTGAACTTTTTCAGCAACCTCTGTTTTAGCCTCTGTAAACTTTATTTATTCCAATATGCAAAATATTGATTGCAGCTCTCTAGTAAAGTCCTCTTTTCAGAGTCTCGATAATATGACAGTTGATGTCAAAGTTACATTAGGAGAAAGTGAGGACTGCAGGTGCTGGAAATCAGAGTTGAGAGTGTGGTGCTAGAATAGAACAGCCAGTCAGGCAGCATCCAAGGAGCAGGAGAATCAACATTTTGGGCATAAGCTCTTCATCAGGAATGAGGCTCCGCATTCCCGAAATGTCAAAGTTACATTGCCATGATAAACATATTCAGTCCTATTTTATGGGAACTTCACAATAATCAGCTGAAGCTGGTCTCGGGCTGGGGGGATAGTGTAAGATTCTGGTGAGTGGAGTACTCCAGTTGATACTGTGCTAAATAATGCAAATTTTACTACACTGATTTCCCCACATTTATCATATATCTGCCCTTTCTCCTTAATTGCCTATGTGTGCTTCCAATTTTTCTCACAATTTTCTGTGCCCTATAGCTATGTCTTGTCAATCTTACTCTCTTCATTTATCCATGTTGTTACTTTAGCATCAGTCTTAATCTTTGAACCAAATCCTTTATGCAACACTTTATTAGATACAATCAGATTTCAAGTGGAGATATATTTAATACACAGACTGTCAACACAGCAGTTACCTGAGTAAGGCTTGGTGACCTCAAGGCTGGAACTGGTGCGATGTAGGTCATTAATAGACTCCACAACGTGGAGTTCAATTTCGCGCAGGTCACTGTCATTCTGCATCAAGAATCAAGATGAACTGGAAGGTGCTATTTTCAATATCTGCATTAAAACAAGTGCAAAAGTACGATGTCATTTACACAGGGATTGAAATGCAGTGAAAGCTGCTTAAACAGAATGCAGTGTTTGCAGGATAATAACTTCACTGAATGGTGACTATACTTGAAGCAGGTGATTGAGAGGTTGCAGACAGGAGGGAATGAAGACAACTCACCACATTACCTCCTCATAGTCACTGTCATAGTTAGACCATTGAAACATGTGTAAGCCAGTCATCAATTACTCATACTGGTTACACACCATCCTTAGCACATGTATTTAGATGGTGAACCTTGACGGAATTTGATCAGGATATTGCGGGAAACAATGTAGGAATAAGGGAAAGTCATCGCTGATTTTATTCTTTGTTGCATTCACTTCCTCTTTCCTCTTCATTATTAGCTATGCCTTCAGTTCATTGGATGCTGCTCATGAAATTTGCTGTCTGAATCCTTCAATGTACCTATTCTCCTTTAAGACAATCTTTAAGAACACTTACCACTTCCTGGAAGAGTGTGACTTGCTCCCCTGGCAGCTGCCAAGACATGACATAACAAGGCATGGGTGCTGTGAGCATGCAGGTAGATGCCAAAGGAGTAAGCAAGCAGCCCTGTGATGTAGCCTGGTCCACTGTGTGAGTGGGATTCAGTCCCTGTGTGCAAAGTGTTCTTGCAACAGCCTTTCACTCTTAGTTGCTGCTGTACCCCACAATGCAGGGTGTCTGTGTGCTTCCTAAGTGGCCTACAACTGCATCAGAGAGTTGCCATGAGGCAAATGTCAGATACAGACATCGACTGACTATGAGTATGGGGTGATTGCACCTGGTGGTTGTGCATTATGATGCTGTTTGGCGCTGAGCAACAAGGAGGCAGGTTGCAGCCAGGTAAAGTTGCCAGGTGCCAGTTCTGACTTGCAAGTTGTATCGAGATGGCCCTCATAAGCTTCTTGCCTGATTCTGCCACAAATTCCACCATAGCCCCTGTTACTCAGACCCCAATAAGATTCCAGCCCTGAGTCCCAAAGAGACACGTGTGGATGGCAGATTGCCACGGCAATGCAATGACCAGCTTTGTTCTACAAGAACAAAGAGAAAGTCTTTTTTTAGAAATTTCCAAGTCTGATTCCCAAAGCTCCAAATTCATCTACAAAGAAACTAGCCCTCCTGACGCAATAGGCCTATCTACTTAACCAGCTGAACAGTTTTCCCTCTGATCGATACTGCTGTTAACCGAGATTTAACCGTCATCACTTGTGTTTACCTGAACTTCAATTCTAGAATGGGCAAAAGGTTCAATTGGTTTTCAAAGAACTGATCACTCTTCTTTGTCGAAGTGAACTGCCATCTTCAGTTGGATTTTTCTTGGTTGCTGCGATGTGTGACCAATAGATGCTTAGATCTTTCAAGGCAAGTGTGTAAATAAATAATCCATTATGTTTCAATCCACAAAAGACCACACACAAAAAAGTATTGATTTTGAACAGTAGGGGGAAGAATCATAGAATCCCTGCAGCATGGGAGCAGGCCGTTCAGCCCATAGAGTCCACACCAACCCTCTGAAGAGCATCTCACCTAGAACCACCCTGTCCCAGTAACCCTGCACTTCCCATGGCTAACCCACCTAGACTGCACATCCTTGGACACTATGTGGCAATTTAACATGGCCAATCCACCTAATCTGCACATCTTCAGAATGTGGGGGGAAACCAGAACACCTGGAGGAAATCCACACAGACACAGGGAGAATGTGCAAACTCCACACAGACAGACAGTTGCCCAAGGTTGGGATTGAACCTAAGTTCCTGGCAGTGTGAGGCAGTAGTGCTAGCCACCATGCGGCCCCAAAGTTGGGGTGTTTATGTTTCTCACTTCTCCTCACTGAATCCCCTATGTCAACTTCCAAGAATGACCAGAAGTCTAGTTGATGGTATGTTCTTAGAGGTAAAGGGTATGATTAAAACAATAAGTATTTTAAATTGATATATAATAAAGGAAAGGATTCTGCCAAATTATCAGTCAGAGCAAAGACAGCCGAAATGGATGGGGTGAAAATGGACTCACAGAGTGTGCTGGCTATACTTCAGGCTGGTCCAAGTGGATTTTGCATCACAGCTTGCTAAGGGAAGTAAGAGTGAACTAGCAGAAGGACTTACCATGGTCTTCCAATCATTCCTCGAAATGGGGGAGGTGCCTGAGGATTGGACAAATATCAAACCTTGCAGGTAGATAGGATAGTGAAGAAGGCGTTTGGTATGCTTTATTTTATTGGTCAGAGTATTCAATACTGGAGACGGGAGATCATGTTGCGGTTGTACAGGACAGTACAATTAGATTTGATTACTTTAGATTTGATTACAGTGTGGAAACAGGCCCTTTGGCCCAACAACTCCACACCGACCCTCCGAAGAGCAACCCACCCAGACCCATTCCCCTAGATTTACCCCTTCACCTAACACTATGGGCAATTTAGCATGGCCAGTTCACCTGACCTGCACATTTTTGAACTGTGGGAGGAAACCCACGCAGACACGGTGAGAATGTGCAAACTCCACATAGACAGTTGCCTGAGGTGGGAATTGAACCCGGGTCTCTGGCGCTGTGAGACAGCAGTGCTAAACACTGTGCAAACATGCCGCCCCAGTGGTTAGGCCGCTGTTGGAATATTGCGTGCAATCCTGGTCTCCTTCCTATCGAAAAGATGTTGTGAAACTTGAAAAGATTTAGAAAAAGATTTACAAGGATGTTGCCAGGGTTGGAGGAGTTGAGCATATAGGGAAAGGCTGAACAGGCTGGGACTGTTGTCCCTGAAGCGTCGGAGGCTGAGGGGTGACCTTATAGAGGTTTACAAAATTATGAGGGACGTGGATAGGGTAAATAGGCAAAGTCTTTTCCCTCGGGCGGGGGAGTACAGAACTAGAGGGCATAGGTTTAGGGTGAGTGGGGAAAGATATAAAAGAAACCTAAGGGGCAACTTTTTCACGCAGAGGGTGATACGGTATGGAATGAGCTGCCAGAAGAGGTGGTGGAGGCTGGTACAATTGCAACATTTAAGAGGCATTTGGATAGGTATATGAATAGGAAGGGTTTTGAGGGATATGGGCCGGGTGCTGGCAGGTGGGACTAGACTGGGTTTGGATATCTGGTCGGCATGGGCAGGTTGGACCAAAGGGTCTGTTTCTATGCTGAAATCTCTATGACTCTATGACTCTAAATGTATTCGGAGATTGCCTCAAGGGCTCTTGTGGCACTGTGGTAGTGTCTCTACCTGAATGCCAGGAAGTCTTGGTTCAAGTTCTGCTCCAACTGTGTGTCTGCACAGGTTCATTTTTAAAATAGCTACATGGAGATTTCTAGTTTACTTTCAGTGGTTGGTGAGGATTTAACAACAATAAACAGAAAAAAAATCTACAGATGCTCGTAAAGGTTCGCATTCATGTAGAGAAGCCTGAATATTTGTATGAGGCAGATTGTACATGACTAATCCAATTGATTTTTTAAATGAAATAACAGAGAAGTTTAATGATGAGGATGATACTGAGATAAATTGTAAGAAAGCATTTGGCAATATAATTTTTAAATAGCTGGCTAACAAGGTTAAGTCTCATGTGTCAACTTGGATTAAAAAAAATTGTTGAACTATACAAAACAGTCCAGTTATTTTCCACACCGAAGGAGGGTGGTACACCCAAGGATCAGTGCTAAGGTGACTGCCTTGATTGATATAAATGATGTAGAATTTGGAAAAGGATTCTAAATGTTTGCCAATGACACCAAACACAGTAATGAGGCAAACACTGAGGCTCATACCAATCGAATGTAGTATGGCTGCACTAGTCAAGCAGAAACAGCAAGAAGGGGCATCTGGAATTTATTATGGGAAAGTGTGAGGTGATGCATTTTGGTAGGAGGACATGAAAATGGCAATATCATCAATGGCACATTTCTACAGAGCATGCAAGGACAAAGGTCCTAAGATCATAAGAAATAGGAGTGGACGTAAGGCCATTTGGCCCATCGAGTCCACTCTGCCATTTAATCATGGTTGATGGGCATTTCAACACCACTTACCTGCACTCTCCCCATATCCCTTAATTCCTTGCGAGATTAAGAATTTATGAATCTCTGCCTTGAAGACATTTAACATCCCAATCTCCACTGCACTCTGTGGCAATGAATTCCCACACTCTCTGGCCCACCACCTCTGCTGGAAGAAATGTCTCCTCATTTCTGTTCGAAATTGACCCCCTCTAATTCTAAGGCTATGCCCATGGGTCCTAATACCTCCGCCTGACAGAAACAATTTCCCAGCATCCACCCTTTCTAAGCCTAGGAGTTCCTGTGCTTAGGTGACTGGATATACTGGGAGTTGCAGAATAGAAGAGAACTTCAGCTTCATGACTAGATGGACAGAGTATACAAACCAAGCCTTTATAGATCTCTTTTTAGAGTCATAGAGATGTATAGCACTGAAACAGACCCTTCAGACCAACTGGTCCATGTCTCAGTGGTTAGCACTACTGCCTCACAGCACCAGGGACCTGGGTTTAATTCCAGCTTCGGGTGACTTTGTCGATTCAATTCCAGCCTTGGAACCTTGTCAAACACTTTAGTGAAGTCCATATAGATCACATACACCACTCTTTGGGCTACAACTCAGGTATTCAAATCCGATTATCTTACACTAGTAAGAATTTGACAGCTCTTGAAAAGTCCCAAAGGGCTCTGACCAGAATGGTTAAAGGAGAAATGAAATTTGATGACAAAGTTATATTGGAGAAGCTGGAACTGTTCTGTTTTGAGAAAAGAAAATTGCAGGGAGACCTGATAGAAGTGTACACAATTATAACACATTGAGATATTGTTATAGAGCAGACCAAGCTACCTCAAAATATATTAAGAAGGTAGCCTAGATGCTATTTTTTCTTATTTTAAAGATATTTATAAGGCATTGCCTTCCAAATGTAATTTGATTGGTCAAACTACAGTTTATTGTTAAAATGTTAAAATACAAACTAAATAAAAAGAAAAGAAAAAAAGTGGCTTAACTGAAACTATCAAAATGCTGAATAAAATTATATATAAATATATATATAAATAAACTTCAATTAATTAACCGTTCCAATATAGTAATATCCTTTAAACATGGCCTTGGCAGGGGAAAATTCAGTAAAATAGATTGTCTCACATACAATTCTAGCAGCAGGAACAGAACCTCAAATTTTAGCTGTAACAGAGACAAGAATAAGAGCTTCCACATCCAACTTCAAGATGCCAGCAAACATTCCTGAAAGCCAAAACTAAAAATCCTGATTCTGTGCAAGCTTGACTCCACCCATTCAGGTTGCTTTTATTGTTCCAACTTCAGAAAAAAAACCCAAGACCTCACAAGCTGTTTACTTTGAGCAGACTGCTTGGTACTGCTGTCTCAACCTTTCTTCTTAAAAAATAGGACAAAAATATATCTCCATAGTATCGTCATACTCCTCCTTTAAAAAAAAAGAACCATTGGTGCACAAAGAGTTTTTTGCAATCGCTTTATGCTATTAGTATATACAATACATTTACATTATAGAGCCTCTTAGCACACAAATACTCACTACCACAGTCCATCTTAGTCCATCTTAGTGCATTTTGTCATGCTACCAAATGCCTGTTAATGTTCATCAAAGTTGCGAGAACGCATCAACGATTATGTTCTCTCTGGTGTAATTTTCAAATTGAATTGCTGCAGTAATAAGCTCCATCCAAACAGTATGGTATTTTTATTCCTAAGTTTTTCCAAAAACTTTAAGGTGTTATGATTAGTATATACAGTTGTGTCAGATGCATTACTGGCAATAGAAATTTTGAAATGCTAACACCAAACTCAATGTCTCTTTTACAATTGTGGAATAGTTCTGTTACTGATTATTCAATTTTCTTCAAAAATACCTAGTAGGCCCTTCTATCTTCTCATCATTTTCTTGCAAGAGTAAAGCAATGACACCCATGTCATTCGCATCGATAGCCACCTTGAAATGTTTTGCATAATTAGATGTTAACACTGGGACAGTGGTTAACACAGCTATCAGGCTGTCAAATGTCTTCTGACATTACTCTGTCCACTGAAATTTTCTACATTTCTTCAACAAGTCACTCAGCGGGAAATCACGTTGCTAAAATTCAGTGCAAACATCCGATAAAACATTCAGTACCAGGTATTGTAGTACTTTGTCAAAGGTATGGGAAACTCCCCACTAACCTTTGTTTTCACATCCCGTGAAGCCACTTGTCTATATCCAATAACATGGCCCCGGAACATGACTTTGGCTTTTGTGTACTCAGTCTTTCATTTTTAATATAGTAACATTCAAGGATACACTTAGGTACCTTTTCTGTGTATGCTCTTTGATACAACTGGTTTAGTTTTTCATCTTTCTGTTGTAATTCAGCTAATTTCTCTGAATTAAAAATATTCACTGTCCTCCACATGCTCCTATTTTTTTCTCAGCCATTTGATCAAACATAGTTTCTGATAATTGAACTTCAGCTTCCTCATCTTCACTCATTAGTTTCTCCTCCTACTTAACTGGACAAGTTGTTGGAGGGAATCCTGAGGGACAGGATGTACATGTATTTGGAAAGGCAAGGACTGATTAGGGATAGTCAACATGGCTTTGTGCGTGGAAAATCATGTCTCACAAACTTGATTGAGTTTTTTGAGGAAGTAACAAAGAGGATTGATGAGGTCAGAGCAGTAGATGTGATCTATATAGACTTCAGTAAGGCCTTCGACAAGGTTCCCCATGGGAGACTGATTAGCAAGGTTAGATCTCACGGAATATAGGGAGAACTAGCCATTTGGATACAGAACTGGCTCAAAGGTAGAAGACAGAGGGTGGTGGTGGAGGGTTGTTTTTCAGACTGGAGGTCTGTGACCAGTGGAGTGCCACAAGGATTGGTGCTGGGTCCTCTACCTTTTGTCATTTACATAAATGATTTGGATGCAAGCATAAGAGGTACAGTTAGTTTGCAAATGAGGCCAAAGTTGGAGGTGTAATGGACAGTGAAGAGGGTTACCTCAGATTACAACAGGATCTGGACGAGATGGGCCGATGGGCTGAGAAGTGGCAGATGGAGTTTATTTCAGATAAATGCGAAGTGCTGCATTTTGGGAAAACAAATCTTAGCAGGACTTATACACTTAATGGTAAGGTCCGAGGGAATGTTGCTGAACAAAGAGACCTTGGAGTGCAGGTTCATAGCTCCTTGAAAGTGGAGTCACACATAGATAGGATAGTGAAAAAGCCGTTCGGTATGCTTTCCCTTATTGGTCAGAGTATTGAGTACAGGAGTTGGGAGGTCATGTTGCGGCTGTACAGGATATTGGTAAGGCCACTGTTGGAATATTGTGTGCAAGTCTGGTCTCCTTCCTATCAGAAAGATGTTGTGAAACTTGAAAGGATTCAGAAAAGATTTACAAGTATGTTGCCAGGGTGAGAGGATTTGAGCAATAGGGAAAAGCTGAACAGGCTGGGACTGTTTTGCCTGTAGCGTCGGAGGCTGAGGAATGACCTTACAGAGATTTACAAAATTATAGGTGCATGGATAGGGTAAATAGGCAAAGTCTTTTCTCTGGGGTCGGGGAGTCCAGAACTAGAGGGCATAGGTTTAGGATGAGAGGGGAAAGATGTAAAAGAGATCTGTGGGACAACTTTTTCACACAGAGGGTGGTACGTGTATGGAATGAGCTGCCAGAGGAAGTGATGGAGGCTGGTACAATTGCAACATTTAAGAGGTATTTGGATGGGTATATGAATAGGAAGGGTTTGGAGGGATATGGGCTGGCAGGTGGGACTAGATTGGGTTGGGATATCTGGTCGGCATGAACAGGTTGGACCGAAAGGTCTGTTTCCAAGCAGTACATCTCTATGACTATGACTCTATAACCTGTGGCTTTGTGACCTTGTTACCACACAGCCAGGAAAAATCCCATGCTATTCTTCCTGTAACAGCTCATTTTCCACTGATTTTCCACTGGCTTTTCAACAACAGTAAGCACCACTCCTGCCTGTGATGCAGCTATATCATTTCCATGGATAAACCCACTGTGTTTCTGGACCAAGATTTTCTCTATTACCTCTATCACCATTTTTCACCAGACTCGCCAACCTCACTTTATATAACTCTGCTCTTCTCTCCATGAATTCCATATAGTTCCACTTTTTCTGGCGATACTATTTCTGAATTATATATCTCTTGGGTGGCACAGTGGTTAGCACTGCTGCCTCGCAGCGTCAGAGACCCGGGTTCAATTCCCGCCTCAGGTGACTGACTGTGTGGAGTTTGCACATTCTCCCCGTGTCTGCGTGGGTTTCCTCCGGGTGCTCCGGTTTCCTCCCACAGTCCAAAGATGTGCGGGTCAGGTGAATTGGCCATGCTAAATTGCCCGTAGTGTTAGGTAAGGGATAAATATAGGGGTATTGGTGTGATGCGCTTCGGCGGGTCAGTGTGGGGCCGAAGGGCCTGTTTCCATACTGTAAGTAATCTAATCTAATCTCTCACCATCAAAGATTGACTTGCTCCCGTGTCTCTTAATTTCTTTACCTCTTGCTCCTGGGATATATGAGTAAACATTACGCATGCAAGTAAATTCTTTAAAGAGATCCGGCACTTTCTTCTCAACCAACCTCTGACCAGGTTGTAAATTCTTTTGCAATATTTTAGCTTCCACTGTGCTTTCCTTTACCACTTCAACAAAATTCAAGGGCTGCTTCTGTTTTCCCACATTTGTCTACCCAACGCCGTTCCTAAACTACCAACATTGCAACTTCATGCAGCCTACTTAATTGCAGGGAAAACACCAGAGCATTTTCACTTCTCTTTCCCCCTCATGATTTTCCTTTCTACCCTGTGGTAAACTATCTTTATTATCTTCTATACTATCTCCTTTTCCCTGACCACCTGAGGATTTCTCTTTACCCCAATTTCTATCTCTGACAGACTGAAATTGATCTCAGAAGCCAAACTTTGATTTCTGAACCAACTCATAATGGTCTGCCGTTTCTGTTTCTAATCCTTAACTCTCTGTTTTTCCACAAGAGTTCTCACTACTTCAGGAAGTGATTTTTTTTAAAACGCTTCCAAATTCTCTCTAAAAACGTCGTGTTTGCTCTATTTTCAATGCCCTCATCCACTTATCAAAATTCCCTTGTTTAATCCTTTCAAACTTAATGTACGTCTGACCCAGTTCCCTCCTTAGATTCCTGAAAAGATGTCTGTAGGCTTCTGGTACTAACTTGTTTGCACTTAAGATAGCATTTTTCACCTCATCATACTCCCCAGTTACCTCTTATATACTTCCTCTCCCTTTTTTCTAAATCACTGAACTATTCACCTCAAATGATTTTTTTTTTCAAAAGACCTAGTTGAAACGCATGCAAACACATTTCCAAAACCCTGACACTGCTCTCAGAACTTAATAAAACTAAACTAGGCCCTTCCCTTCTTAATGCTAGAAGAACTATGTAGAAATACAAATCAAACTCAAAGCTATAGATAGTTCTATTCACTTTAGACCTCAAGTTTACAAATAATAATAATCATAAAATGACATGAACTTTCAATCATGTTAAAATTGTGTTTCTCTCTTTGGGTGTGTTGCATGTTCATGATAAATATAATTATACAGCACAGAAACCTGATTATGAGAATAGACATAAAATGTGATCAAACAGGGGACTCCATTCCCTGAAACTGCTGCACAAATAACTACTGCAACTAAAATTTTCAATAGACTTGCCAATCTATGTGATTAAGATTTCTGATTACTCCAGACTCCTAGTGGCTTTTCTCCTACGACAACTTGGTGAAGTTGGCAGCATTCAATGATGATCCCAACTGGCCATTCGGTCCATCAAGTCCACACCAAACTAACTCCCAAAACAAACAGGTCACCTCAACCCTTGCAGGTGACCCCAAGATATACACAGCAGCATGGCTGGGGTGGTGGAGCAGAAGTGAAGGATGTCTGTGTATGTGAGCATGCCCACACTGATAACCAACCAAACTTTACCCAATACCAAAAAGACAATGTGTATAACTAGGGTGGGAGGTTGATCCAATGAAATCGGAAGGAGTGAGTCGCAGCTGTTGGAAGTAGAAGTATTAACAGTTTACTTCCAGGTGCATCTGAATAATGAGGGAGCAATACTGGGAATTGATGTATAATTATAGATTGTTGATCAGAGTCAGCAATCTATCACACAGGGAATAGTTCAGGTGAACCTCACCAAAGGAGCTGCTGGGGTATTGCAGAACTCGGCCAGCGCTGCAGTCAAGCATTTGCAAAACAATTGGGGTGTACAGACAGAATGGCTCCTTAACCATCAACAAGTGTATTTGCTGTTCCCAGAAACTTGTTGATTTCACAGTGGTGCTGGAAAAGCACAGCAGGTGAGGCAGCATCCGAAGAGCAGGAAAATTAACATTTCGGGCAAAAGCCCTTCATCAGGAATGAGGCTGGGAGCCTCGGGGGTGGAGAGATGAATGGGAAGAGGGTGGGGCTGGGGAGAAGGTAGCTGAGAGTGTAATAGGTGGATGGAGGTGGGGATGAAGCTGATAGGTCAGAGAGGAGGGGGGAGCGGATAGGTGGGAAGGAAGATTGACAGGTGGGACAGGTCAGGAGGATGGTGTTGAGCTGAAAGGTTGGAACTGGGATAAGGTGGGAGAGGGGAAAATGAGAAAACTGGTGAAGTCCACATTGATGCCATGGGGTTGAAGGGTCCCAAGGCGGAAGATGAGGCATTCTTCCTCCAGGCGTCATTCATTTCACAGTGCAGCCAGCAATGATGTCAGGCCAGGATACGCCATGGTATTAACCTCCCCAAAACCACCCCCCCATCCCCACCCCCATGCCACTTTCCTCCACTCTCATCACAATGTTCACAGTGCAGGATGTAATTTAGCACAGCCTGCACTTAGCCTGACATTATTAGAGCGATCAACAGAGCTGTAGGACAATTCCAAATTATTAAAGATTTGATGCCCACAGGAGTGGGGAGATGCCCCGGGGAAGTGATGGCCTAGTGGTATTATTGCTGCACTGTTAACCCAGAAACCCAGGTAATTCGGCATCAGCAATAAATGCTGGCCTAGCCAGTGATACCCATATCACATGAATGATGGAAGCTAAATCGATCAACAAATAAATACATACAGACTTTCTGACTTCCTAGCAACATATTCCACCTCCCCTCTTCCCCTCCCCCCTCCCAACACACACACACAAACACACACACAGGCATCTTTTCATGATATAAAGGAATGAGCATTAAATAACTGACATTGCTAGCAATGCTCACACCTCTTAGAAGGAATAGAAAGACAGTCAACATAAATTAGTCAACATTTATCACCAGCTGGAACTGAATGGGTGAGGTCTCCACCAAGATAGAACTGAATCTCTGATGCTTACAGTCTCCTGAAACCATCTATTGGGCTTTATGCCTAGAAAATGATTAGTTACAAATGTTAGAAGGTCAGAAGTGGGTTGAGGACTGTACAGAAGCAAAGGATCAGTCACATCAGTGAGGAAGATGGAACTGAGAAACAATTGTAAAGGAGGTGAAACAAACTAATTTTATTTTAAAAAACACACTCGAACCAAATTACAGGATGTGAGTTCCAATAATTTAATTGCTCCATATTTGTCACCACTACAAAAGCGTAATATAGCTTGTGATACTTTTCCATTTCCAAATCATCATGCAAAGTTGAACACTTTATTTAAATGTTCACAAGATTTTAATATATTTCATTCACCTGTCTGTCCTTTTTTTTTGATTTGGTGGTCTCAATGTAAAGGAAAGGAAAATGTGCATACAGGATTTACAAGGCTGGTATCAGAAGACAGCGACTGTACAGACTGGGGCTTTTCTCTTTAGAAAAACCTGCCCTAGAGGCAGTAATGAGAGAGTGTTTGAAGATTATTCTGTTGAATGTGGTAGATATCCCCATGCTGCCCTTGAAACAGCTGTGGGGAGGGGGCAGGGTGAGACAGCCTGCAATGTGCCTTTGCAAAAAACAATCTGGAGAGAGATGCAGTGGTTCTTGTGGAGGTTCATCCCAAGCAGCTCTGTGATGCAGGACTCCGTTCCCTACAGTCTGCTCCCCGGGACATTCACACACACAAACATTGACTGCGCCTGGCAGACCATCAACTCGGTGAAAGATGCTCTTCAGATGCCCAAAACTCTCATCCAAAGCAAGGATTTGATCTCAACCAAATGTTGCAGTCTGGCACATTCCAAGGTCCAGGACTATGTGCTGAAGGATGCACTAAATCTTGGGGCAGCTGCTGCCAACGCGGACTGGGGAAAGATCACTGTCTGAGATCTTTCTGCTGAAGTGACTATGTGTATACACATATATAAAGTTTTTTTTATGAATAAATTATATTTTGAAATTAAGAAAACGTGGAGAAATTCTGCCCACTTGTGGGAGAATTCAAAAGCAGAGGCTATAAATACAAGGCAACTACAAATAAATCCATTAGGTAAATAAGGAGAAATGTATTCATTCAGTGTAGTTAGATAGTGGAACACAATATCACAGGAGCTGGCGAAGGCAAACAGCTCAGGTGCTTTTAAAAGGAAATTACATCAGAATATGAAAGAAAAAAAAATGAACATTAGCTGGAAGACTGGGAAGAGAGATGTGAAGTATAAACATCAGCACAGACTAAGCTGGGTCAAATGATGTGGTTTTGTGTTGTACATTCGATTTAATTCTATGTAACACATGGCAGACATTTCTCACAATATAGTTAATCAACTCATTTTCCAAAATCAACTTGAAAAATATTTTGAAATCGTTGTCTACATATATAAAAAGGTGCACAGCATCTGTTGCAGTGGCAAAAGTGGTGATTAACTCACTTCTAAATTAGTAGTAATGAATACGCAGCGTGTTTGAATTCCCCTTCTCCCCCATCTCTCTGCCCCATCATTGGGTACAATTTCACAGCTGCCAACCACCCTTCTGTCACAACAGGCAAACTGCCAATCTTGTTGAGTGAGCCCAGTCTGCAAATGTTAAGTAACACAACTGAGCCTTTATGTCTCCTCAACTGACAACTGTGCCTTCCCACATAGCTCACTGATTCATAATTCAGCTGATTTCTTGCCCTGTTCTAGTGGCATCGTATTGCTGCTATCACTCCAGTTCTGTTCAATAAACCCAGACAACAGTTAACACCTCAGTCCAGTGCATCTACCAACTAACAACTGAAGTATTTATCCAAAGTATTTTACAACTGAGAACTGCGCCCCAAAAGATTGTAATTTCAAATAAATCTGTTGGACTACAACCTGGTTTCGTGTGACTTCTGACCTTGTCCACCCCAGTCCAACACAGGCGTCTCCACATCAGAGAACAAGGGGAGGTGAGAGGCAAAGAAGTAGTTTGCAAGGTCAGGGACATCCAGGAATTTAGTTATTTGAGAAAAAGGTGATGAGAATAGCCTCAAAGAAGATTTGGGACAATACTTTGAGGAGCAAAAAAACCAAAGGTTCCACCTTCATGTTGTAAATAGCTTACATTGTCTTGTGTGGCACTAAATGGGACAGACTTTGAACAGATCTAGCAAGATTGGTCACCCATAAGACCTCATGGGCCAACAACAGCAGCAGAACGGTACTCCAACACAATCCAAAACTTGCGTAGTCCCCACTCTCCTATTAGCATCAATGCAGGGGAATCAATCCTGCTTCAATGGAGGGTACACGAGGGAATTCTGTGACCTGCACCAGACATGTCTGAAAATGAGGTATTCTCTTCGAAACAAGACCATTTGCATGCCAAAAAGCATAAGGAGCAAGTGATAGACAGAGTCAACTGATCCACAACCAAAGATGCAGATCTAAGGTCAGCGGTTCTGCCACATCAAGTCATAAATAGTGGTGGACAATTAAACAACTCACTGGGGAAAGCAACTCCACATATCTCCCCATCATTTAGGATGGGGCGATTCCAGGAAATCAATACAAAACATAAGGTTGAAGCATTTGCAACAATCTTTAGTCAGAAGCACCGAGTGGATGATCCATCCTGGCCTCTTCCAGAGGTCCTCAGTGTTACAGATATCAGTCTTCAGCCGATTCAATTCAATACATGTGACATCAAGAAATGGTTGGAGGTACTGGATACTGCAACGAGTATGGATTTTTGAAAAAATCCACTTGTGGGACGTGGATGCTATTGGCTGGGCAGCACTTGTTTCCCATCCCTAGTTGCCGTTGAGAGGAGGTGATAGTGAGCTACCTTCTCAAACCGCTGCAGTCCACAGGCTCTCGGTGACCTACAAATCCATTAGGGAGGGAATTCCAGCAACAGTGATATACCTCCAAGCCAGGGGGGAGAATGGCTTGGTGGGGAACTTGTAGGTAGTGGTGTTCCCATGTATCTGCTGCCCTTGTCCTTTTAGATGGAAGTGCATGGCTTTGGATGGTGCTATCTAGGGATCGTTGATGAATTTCTGCAGAGCATCTTGTAGATGCTACACAATTCTGCGACTGAGCATCGGTGATGGAAGGAGTGGATGTTTGTGGATGTGGTGCCAATCAAGCCATCTGATTTATTCTGAATGGTGTCAAGCTTCTTGAGTGTTGTTGGAACTGCATCCATCCATGCTAATGGGGATTATTCCGTCACAATCCTGACTTAGGTTTTGTAGGTGATGAATGGGCTTTGGGGCACCAGGAAGTGATTGCATGCCACAGTATTTCTAGCTTCTGACCTACTGTTGTAGCCACTGTGTTTATATTGAAGGTCGAGTTGAGTTTATGGTCAATGGTAACCATCAGGATATTGATTGTGGGAATTCGGTGATGATAACACCATTGAATGTCAAGGGGCGGTGGTCAGATTGCCTCCTATTGTAGACGGTCATTGAGTGGCATTTATGTGGTATAAATCTTACTTGTCACTTGACAGCCCAAGCCTGGATATTGTCCAGATCTTGTTGCATTTGCTTCAGTGTCTGAGAAGTCATGAACAGTGATGAACATTATGCAATCATCAGCCAACATTCCCCTTCTGAATTTATTACATCGGCTCTGAGAACATTCTAGCAGCGGTACTGAAGACAGGTGCTTCAGAACTTACTGCACCCCTGGCTGAGCTATTCCAGTGCAGCTATAAGATTGGTATCTCCCTAACTCTGTGTGTTCTGTATGCAGAAAGCAAGATAAATCCAACTCAGCCAATTACCATGCTATCAGTAGACTCTTGATGACCAGTGAAGTGATGGAAGGTGCCATTGACAGTGCAGTCAAGTAGCATTTGCTCAGTAATCATCTCAGTTTGGGTTCCACCAGGGCCACTCAGCTCCAACCTAATTACAGTCTTGGCTCAATCATGGACAAAAGAATTGAATTGCTGCAGTGTGGTGAGATTGACTTCAAGGCCACATTTGACTGAGTGTGGAATTGAAGACATTCGCAGAACTGGAGTCAATGGGAATCCTGGGAAAAACTCTTCGCTGGTTGAAGTCATGGCTGGCAGAAAGTGGTTGTTGGAGATCAGTCATATCCACTCCAGGGCATCTCTGCAGAAGTTCCTCAGGGTGGTGTCCTAGGCCTAACCATCTTCAGCTGCTTCATCAACTACCTTCCCTCCATCATAAGGTCAGAAGTGGAGATATTCTTTGAAGACTGCATAATGTTCAGCACTATCGACAACTCTCCAGATACTGAAGCAATCTGTTTCCAAATGAAGCAATTCCGGGATGATATTTAGTTTGGGCTGACACAAATGCCAGACAACGCCCATCTCCAATAAGAAACAATCTAACTACTGTCCTTTGACTACTGTTCAATTGTGCTACTATCACCAAATCCCAACTATCAACATCCTAGGGATTATCATTGACCAGAAATTGAACTGGACCAGCTGTACAAGTGTGCAGGTCAGAGGCCAGGAATCCTGCAGCGAGTAAATCACCCTCTGAATCCTGAAAGCCTACCCAGCTTCTACAAGCTATAGGTCACAAACATGATGGAATATTCCCCACTTACCTGAACGGGTGCTGCTCCGACAACGTTTGAGCAGCTTGACACCATCCAGGATAAAGCAGACGGCTTGATTGGCACCATATCCACAAACATCCACTCCCTCCACCATCAATGCTTAGCAGCAGCAGCATGTACAATCAACAAAATGCAGTGGTTTACTGAGGTTCCTTAGAAAGCACCTTCCAAATCTATGATCACTTCCATCCAGAAGGACAAGGGCAGCAGATCCTCAGGAACGCTGCCATCTGCAAATACCCCTCTGAGCCACTCACCATAAGGCCATAAGACATAGGAGCAGAAATTAGGTCATTCGGCCCATTGATCCTAGACTGCCAATCAATCATGGCTGACATGTTTCTCATCCCTATTCTCTTGCTTTCTCTCCATAACCCTTGATCCCATTGATACCCAAGAACCTATCTCTAGTCTTACATATACTAAATGACCATGTCTCCACAGCCTTCTGTGCCAATGAATTCCGTACATTCACCACTCTCTGGCTGAAGAAGTTTCTCCTTATCCCTGTTCTAAAATGTTGTCCCCTTACTTTAAGGCTGTGCCCTCGAGTCCTCATTTCTCCTATCCATGGAAGCATCTTGCCAACATCTACTCTGTCCAGGCCATTCAGTATTCTGTTTGTTTTAATTAGATCTCCCTATATCCTTCTAAATTCCATCGAGTATAAACCCAGTGTCCTCAAATGTTCCTCATACGTTAAGCTGTTCATTCCTGGGACCGTTCTCATGAACCTCCTCTGAACTTGCCTCAAGGCCGGTAAATCCTTCCTGAGATATGGAGCCTAAAAATGCACACAATACTCCAAATGTGGTCTGACCAGAGCCTTATGAAGCCTCAGAAGTACATCTCTGCTTTTATATTCCAGTCCTCTCAAAATAAATGCCATCATTGAATTTGCCATCTTAACTGCTGGCTCAACCTGCAGGTTTACCTTGAGAGAATCCTGAACTAGAACTCCCAAGGCTCTTTGCACTTCAGACTTCTGAATTTTATCCCCATTTAGAAAATAGCCCATGCCTCTATTCTTCTTACCAAAGTGTATGGCCTCACACTTTAACATGCTGTACTCCATCTGCCACTTCTTTGCCCACTCTCCTAACCTGTCCAAATCCTTTTGCAGCCTCCCCACCTCCTCAATGCCACCTGTCCCTCTACCTGTCTTTGAATTTTCTGCAAACTTAGCCAGAATGCCCTCAGTTCCTTCATCTAAAACGTTAATGTATAAAGTGAAATGTTGTGGTCCCAACACTGAGCCTTGCAGAACACCACTTGTCACCGGCTGCCATCCTGAGGAAGATCCTTTTGTCCCCACTCGCTGTTTTCTGCCAGACAGCCAAATTTCTATCCATGCCAGCACCTTGCCTCTTACACCATGGACCCTTATCTTACTCAGTAGTCTCCTGTGTAGCACCTTATTAAAGGCCTTAAAGTTCAAGTAGATAACATCCATTGGCTCTCCTTGGTCTAACCTACTCATTACTTCCTCGAAGAATTCTAGCAGATTTGGCAGGCATGACCTCTCCTCAATGAAACCATGTTGATTTTGCTCTATTTTATCAAACACTTCCAAGTATTCAGAAATCTCATCCTTCACAATGGATTCCAGGATCTTACCAATGACTGAGATTAGGCTAATCGGTGTGTAATTTTCTGTCTTTTGCCTTACTCCCTTTTTAAACAGGGGTGTAATGTTAGTAATTTTCCAGTCCTCTGGGACCTCACTGACTCTAGTGATTCATAAAAGATCACCAGTAATGCCTCCACTATCTCGCTTAGAACTCTGGGGTGTAGAGTATCTGACCCATCTTTAGGCCATTGGGTTTTTCCAGCACCTTCTGCTTGGTGATGGCCACCATACTCAGCTCTGCCTCCTCACTCTCTTGAATTTTTGGGATATTATTCGTATCTTCCACAGTGAAGACTGATACAAAGTAATTATTCAGTTCCTCAGCCAATTCCTTGTTCCCCATTACTCGCTCTCTAGCGTCATTTTCCAGCAGTCCAATGTCCACTTTTCCCTCTCATTTCCCTTTATAGATCTAAAAAAAACCTCTTACAGTCTTCCTTTATATTACTTGCTAGTTTACCGTCATATTTAATTTTCTCCCTCCTTATTTCTTTTCTGTTGCTCTCTGTATTCTTCCCAATCCTCTGGTTTCCCACCGTCCTTCGCCACATTATGTGTTTTCTCTTTACGCTATCCTGACTTCCCTAGTCAGCCATGGTTTCCTCATCCTCCTTGTACCATGCTTCATTTTCCTTGGGATGAATCTCTGCTGTGTCTCCTGAACTACTCTCAGAAACTCCTGCCATTGCTGCTCCACTGTCCTTCCTGCTAGGCTCCTCTCCCAGTCAATTCTACCCAGCTCCTCCCTCATGTCTCTGTAGTTGTATTTATTCAGCTTTAGTATCATTACCTCTGATACTATCTTCCTCCTCTCAAATTGCAAAGTAACTTCAATCATATTATGATCACTGCCTCCTAAGGGCTCCTTCACGTTAAGCTCCCTTATCAAGTCTGCTTCATTGCACAGCACTAAATCCAGTATTGCCTGTTCCCTAGTGGGCTCCACCACAGGCGGCTCCAAAAGGCCATTTCATAGACATTCCACAAAATCATTTTCTTGCAATTCATTACCAACCTGATTTTGTCAGTCCACCTGCACATTGAAATCCCCCATGATCACTGTAAATTTGCCTTTCCTACACATCTTTTCTACCTCCTGGTTTATAGAACATAGAACATTACAGTGCACTACAGGCCCTTCGGCCCTCGATGTTTTTTTAAAGATTACATTAGATTACTTACAGTGTGGAAGCATGGCCAATTCAGCTAACCTGTACATCTTTGGACTGTGGGAGGAAACCCATGCAGACACAGGGAGAATGCACAAACTCCACACAGACAGTTGCCCGAGGCGGGAATTGAACCCGGGTCTCTGCCGCTGGGAAGCAGCAGTGCTAACCACTATGCCACCATGCTGCCGTTGCACCTGTGAAACCAGTCTGTAGTCCATCTAACAATTCCATTTTCATCCATGTGACTATCTAATGACCATTTAAGTGCCCTTAAAGTCAGCGAGTCTATTATTGTTGCAGGCAAGACATTCCATGCCCCTATTACCCACTGAATTAAGAAACTCCCTCTGACATCTGACCTATATCTATCAGTCCTCAATTTACAGTTATGTCCCCTCATGCTAGACATCAGCATCTGAGGAAAAAGGATCTCACTGTCCAACCTATCTAACCTTCTGATTATCTTATACGTCTCAATTAAGTCATCTCTCAACCTTCTTCTCTCCAACAAAAACAGCCTCAAGTCCCTGAGCCTTTCCTTGTAAGACCTTCCCTCCATACCAGGCAGCATTCTAATAAATCTCCTCTGAACCCTTTCCAAAGCTTCCACATAACTTCCTATAATGCGATTACCAGAACTGGACACAATAGTCCAAGTGCAGCCGCACAAGACTTTTGTACAGATGTAGCATGACCTCATGGTTCCGAAACTCAATCCCTCTACTAATAAAAGCTAACACCCCATATGCTTTCTTAACAACCCTATTAACCTGAGTGGCAAATATTAGGGATCTCTGTACATACACCCCGAGATTTCTTTGCTCATTTCCACTACCGAGAATCTTACTGTTAGCCCAGTACTCCACATTCCTGTTGTTCCTTCCAAAATGAATCACCTCCCACTTTTCTGCATTAAACTCTATTTGCCACCTTTCAGCCCAGCTCTGCAGCTTACCTATGTCCCTCTGTAACCAACAGCCTCCTTCTGCACTATTCATAACTCTACCGACCTTAGTGTAATCCACAAATTTACTAACCCATGCCACTATGCCCTCATCCAGATCATTTCTCAAAATGATAAAACAGCAGCGGACTCAAAACAGATCCTTGCAGTACACCACAAGTAACTGAACTCCAGGATGAATATTTCCCATAAACCACCACTTTCTTACAGCTAGCCAATTTCTGATCCAAACTGCTAAATCACCCTCAATCCCATGCCTCCGTATTTTGTGCAATAGCCTTCCATGGGGAACTTTATCAAACACCTTACTGAAATCCATATACACCACATCAACTGCTTTACCTTCATCCACCTGTTTGGTCACCTTCTCAAATAACTCAATAAGGCTTGTGAGGCATGACCTACCCTTCACAAAACCATGCTGACTATGACTAATCAACTTATTCCTTTCTAGATGATTATAAATCCTATCTCTTCTAACCTTTTCCAACACTTTACCGACAACCGAAGTAAGGCTCACTGGTCTATAATTACCATGGTTGTCTCTACTCCCTTCTTCAATAAAGGAACAACATTTGCTATCCTCCAGTTTTCTGGCATTATTCCTGTAGACAATGTTGACATAAAGATGAAAAAAAGAGGCTTGGCAATCTCCTCCCTAGCTTCTCAGCGAATCCTAGGATAAATCCCATCCAGCCCAAAGGACTTATCTATTTTTACACTTTCCAGAATTGTTAACACAGTCTCCTTATGAACCTCAATCCTATGTAGTCCAGTAATCTGTATCTCAGTATTCTCCTCAACAACATTATCTTTTCCTAGTGTGAACACTGATGAAAAATATTCAGTTAGCGCTTCCCCCATCTCCTCTGATTCCACGCCCAACATCCCACTGCTATCCTTGACTTGCCCTAATCCTACGCTATTCATTCTTTTCTTCCTGATATACCTATAGAGAGCCCTAGGGTTTTCCTTGATTCTGTCCGCCAATGACTTCTCATGTCCTCTCCTGGCTCTTCCTAACACTTTCTTTAGGTCTTTCCTGGCTAACTTGTACCTCTCAAGTGCCCTAACTGAGCCATCACATCTTATCCCAACATAAGCCTTCTTCTTCCTCTTGACAAGAGATTCAACTTCCCTAGTAAACTACGGTTCCCATGCTTGACAACTTCTCCCTGCCCAACGGTACATACTTATTAAGGATCTGCAGTAGCTGTTCCTTGAATAAACTCCACATTTCAATTATGTCCATCCACTGCCATTTTCTTCCCCATCCTATGCATCCTAAATCTTGCCTAACTGCATCATAATTGCCTTCCCTCAGCTATAACTCCTGCCTGTGGTTTACACCTATCCCTTTCCATCACTAAAGTAAACATAACTGAATTGTGGTCACTATCACCAAAGTGCTCACCTACCTTCAATTCTAATACCTGGTCGGGTTCATTACCCAGTAGCAAAACTAATGTGGCCTCGCCCCTTGTTGACCTGTCTACATACTATGTAAGGAAACCCTCCTGCACACGTTGGACAAAAACTGACCCATCTAAAGTGCTTGAACTGTAGATACCCAGTCAATATTTGGTAAGTTAAAGACCCCATAACAACTATCCTGCCACTCTCACTCCTATCGAGAATCACCTCTGCTATCCTTTCCTCTACATCTCTAGAACTACTTGGAGGCCGATAGAAAATTCCCAACAGGGTGACCTCTTCTTTCCTGTTTCTAACTTCAGCCCAGACTACCTCAGTAGACAAGCCTTCAAATGTCCTTTCTGCAACCATAATACTGTTCTTGACTAACAATGCCACATCCTCCCCTCTTTTACCATCTTCTCTGTTCTTACTGAAACGTCTAAATCCCAGAACCTGCAGCAACCATTCCTGTCCTGCTCTACCCATGTCTCCAAAATGGCCACAACATTGAAATCTCAAGTACCAACCCATGCTGAAAGTTCATCCACCTTATTCTGGATGCTCCTGGTATTGAAGAAGACACACTTCAAACCAACTTCTTGCTGGCCAGTGCCCTCTTGTTACCTTGAAACCTTATTTCAGACCTGACTACTCTCAACCTCATGTCTACTCGAACTACAGTTTAGGTTCCCATCCCAGCACTCCAGCTTGCACCCTGGCTCCTGATGACTATTTGGAGGTCTGTACATGAATCCAACTATGGTATATTTTAACTTTGCTGTTCCTCAATGCTACCCACACAGATTCTACACCCTCTGACCCTACTTTGTTTTTACTATTGATTTAATTTCAGTTCTTACTCATAAGACAACCCCACCCCCCTCTGCCCACCTGCCTATCTTTTTGATAGGATGTGTATTCTTGAATACTCACCACCCTGACTTGGAAATATATCATCATTCCTTCATCGTTGCTAGGTCAAAATCCTGGAATTCCCTTCTTAATGACATTAGGGACTACCCAACCTACAGCACAGTTCACCATCATCCTCTCAGGGACAAGTAGGGACAGGCAATAGATACTAGTCCAGCGATGACAACATTCCATGAATGAATAAAAGATGAACTGCTAACAGTAACCATAATCATTTACCTAGTGATTTCTAACCTCTTGGTCTTGCTGAGAGTTCTAGTTATATCCAGAAAGACAGTTGTCATTGTGATCTAAAAGTGTGCCAGATGCTGAGACTTATTGGAACTAAGCAGCTAACATTATCTTATTCATCAGCTGACTGGGGCCATTTGTCACAGGGAGGGCTGTCAGTATGGAGGAGTGGCAACAATTTATATTTTGGCCTGTTAGTTACAAGAGGTCTCCGATCAAAGACAGAGTAAAATTATCTCCATTTTGTCTCCCAACAAGTCGAAGAGTTTGGAGAGATATGGGCCAGATGCTGGCAGGTGGGATTAGATTGGATTGGGATATCTGGTGGGCCGAAGGGTCTGTTTCCGTGTTGTACATCTCCATGACTCTAAGTTCATCAACTCCTGCAACAACAAACAGTCTTCTAATGTTTCTTAAAAATCAAGTTTCCTGGAGAATGTTTTGGCCCTTTTGAGAGAACCCGGCTTTGTTTTGTTATTCTTTTTCTTTTCCCCAAATCACTGTTGGTTGAATTTTTTTCATATACCCGGTAGCGAGACAGAAAAAGACACATTTGTGAACAGAGTTCATTATCATAAATATAATCTTCCTTCGACCATCAGGAAAACAACCAAATATTTATAAAATATTTCCGAAAACTGAATGTTTGCAAGCAAAGCCTGTTAAGGGCGATGCTAACATCAAAAAGTGGAGGAGGAGGGAGGGTGGGAGTAGATAGAGAGAGGGCGGGGACAAAATCAACAGGGAGTTGGAGGGGAAAAAAAGCAGTATCCCCCAAGGCGCCTACCTCTCTCTGCACCGACAGCATTAAAGACGGTTTTCTACAATATAAATTGATGACAACCAGTATCGGGGGAAACTCAATCAACGGAACAAGTTGCCCCACACAACAACACGAAAGGGCATTCTGATTGGGAAGATTCGTTGTTCCTCGGCATGGCCCAGGGATATCTAGGATGCTGCTAGCACGTTGTTGTGATCTGTAAGGCTTATCGAGGTAGGACTGTTGCAGCTGTTGCCTTAGAAGAGGTAATCTCGGTGCTAATAGTGGCAGCGAGATTGGCTGACCTGAATCTGTGACTCAGTCCAATGGACAATGACTCACTGGCCCTCGGACGCTGGAATGAATTTAGCGAGCAGACACAAAATTAATTGGCCTGCCAATATGTCCCGAATCAGCTCACCCATTTTCCTGCAGAATTGTAACAAACAAAGACAGACAGTGTTTGGGAAACTCAGCAGGTCTGGCAGTATGTGTACAGAGAGGGCAGCGTTATTGCTAAAGAAGAATCACTGGACTGGAAACATTAACTATTTTTCTCTCCACTGATACTGCCAGACCTGCTGAGATCAACAGCCACTCCCATTTTTGTTTATTTCACATCTCCAGCATTCTCAGCTCTTTGTTTAGTTCGGCACAATTGTGTCTTTTTTTACGCTACCTGCACCTAGGACTGCCTTGAGACTGGACAATACGAAGTAGGAACTGAACGTGGGAAATGGACGAAAATAAAAACCCATAACTGGAAATATTAAACTAAACTACCGCGGTCGAAAACATCACAAAACCGCGTGATTCAAGTGGTGAAATATACCGAAGCATTTCAGAGATTAATTCGGCACAAAGTGACAGTAAGTCATAGCAGCAGATATGAAAAGGCGGGACTTACAGACATGCCAAAAGAAATTCCTTTATAAAGATAAAGAATGACATAAGCAGAGTCTTTCAAAAGATTTTCCCCATGGTAATAGCGAGTCAGATGCTCAGTTCTACTTAATTACCGCGTCATTATCTCTTTCTATGTTTTCACACTCGGTGACTTAAATGCTTAACATATTTGAACCCAAAGGTTGGAACATTTTCTCTTCCCCTGTTAACTCCAGGAGTATAGTTTCAATGGTGCCACGCTCTTGCAGCACACTTTGCTGTTAGTGAGACATGGATGCAGACGGGACAGTTTCTCAGGGAGCTATGTAAAGTTACAGGTTCTTTTCACAAGAGTTTACTCTGGCCACATCGTCAGATTCCCCACCCCCCCCCCCCCAGCCTCACGGATCACAAACACCGCTGACCAACAGTAGGAGATAACGCTGCACGATTTTTATGTCATTTATAACTGCCGAATTCTTTTGTTTTAAATATTTGCTCCCTTTGGGCAAATTGTAGACCCAGACAACAACAACAACACAGGAGGAATTTAATAAATGCAAAATACAGCGGGTGGTGGAGATCTGAGGTATAAGATGGAAGTGCTCGGGCAACTTAGCAGGTCGGACAGCATCATTGGGAAGAGAAACAGTTAGCGTTTAAAGTCAATGAACTGAATTTAACCTTGCACTGAATTCTGAGGAAGGGTCACTCGATTAACTCCGATTTCTCTGCGTAGATGCTGCCAGACCTGCCGAACGTTTACAGCAATTTCTGTTTTCGTTTAACCTTTCAGGGTCCATTTAAGATATAGCTCGATTCATTTGCCCACCCGGAGGCAGCAATTAAACCTTAATGTTTTCAAAACAATATTTCTCAATTCAGATCTGCATCAGCATCTGTCACTGAATCTTAAACTTTACCAAATTGTAGAGTATTTGTAAACACGCGCGTCAACTAATTTGAATGCTGCAGAATGATGAGTTGCCAGTCTAATGTGTTGGTTTGAAACACAATTTGTAAACATTGAGTCACTGACCTGGGTTCAAGAGTCAGGGTAAAGTTAGTCTAATAGCCAGCAACCAGACGCAGCATCATTCAGCTTCCGCGCGCTTTGGCAGCTCGAACAAAATGGACAGAAAGCCAAGCTACTCATCCCAAACTCGCTCTCAGAGCTGAATGGGTTGTTTTTTTTGTCTGAGACAACAGCCAGCTGTCATCAGTCTCATTCACTTACTAAATAAATTCTCTTCTAAAATAGGACTGATCCAAAGATAACAACAGTTAAAAATAGCCCCTCAGTTTACACTGACGGGACTTCAGATAATGGTGCCGCTGTGAATAGTGCAGGTTTGAGGCAGCTGTCAAACAGCTCATTTTCACCGAGCACTGAAGAGGTAGCAAACAGCGGCCCGCCGTCAGTAACTCTCACCCAACGTAGTTCACAGGGGAAAAACAAACAAACAGCAAGTACAAAATGTCAGCAGTGGCCATGGGACGAGAGTGTGGTGCTGGAAAAGCACAGCAGGTCGGGCAGCATCCCAGGAGCAGGAGAGTCAACGTTTCCGACAAAAGCCCTTCATCAGGAACGAGGTTTATGCCCGAAACATCGATTCTCCTGCCCCTCGGATGCTGCCTGACCTGTTGCCCTTTTCCAGCACCACACTCTCTCCAGTATCTGCAGTCCCCACTTCCTCCCATCAGTGGCCAAGTATAACATTAAATGCGCAGTTTGCAGTGTTGCAGAAGGAGTGGTGGAGTGGATAAGCAATTGAATTGGCTTTCCAAATGGCCAGTATATCCATGATGGGTCGAATGACCGCCTCTTGCTCAGTTTAATCAAAATAAAAGGTTACCGATGGGTGTACCATATTTTCCATTTGTAGATACATTTTTCCAACTGACTTTTGATATTTACAGAAATCAAAGGTTTTTTTAGTTTTCAATCAAATGAATCTTAAAATTCAGTTTAGCTGGGTGCTGTTTTCAGCTGCACATCTCTCGTGTTTTACTATGGCCTGTCCACCGATGTTAAAAAGTGAACCAAAAAACTATTAAACGAGGAGAAAGCTGCTTATACACTGTGGATACAAGGGCATTGCAAAGTCATGCTTGATATGCCAGTACTTCACCGCCATACACATTTGGTCAAACTAAAACAAATCAGAATTTAAACAGGATTTAGTACTAAGTTAAAAATCTCACAACCCCAGGTTATAGTGCAACAGGTTTATGTGAAAGCACTAGCTTTTGGAGCACGGCTCCTTCATCAAGTGATTGTAGAGTGTAAGATCATAAGATAGAATTATAGCAAAAGTTTACAGTATAATGGAATTGAAATTATATGTTGAAAAAGACCTGGATTGTTTGTTAAGTTTCTCATCTTTTAGAACGAACATGTTGGGTTTCAGTTCTTTCACATGTGAATCACAGAACATTTAAAAGTTACATTCTAAAGTGAACTTCAACAATTAGTGTCATGTCGGCCCAGATAATGCACTTAAGATGTGAGCTGTGTGTGAGACTGTCTGTGCCATAATGGTCAGACTGATTCTGATCTAAAAATGGATTTACAGAATCTTGCATGGATTCAAACAGTTTTTGAGCAAAGTCAAATGTAATTTTGCAAGTACTATTTCACCCCACAAACCTGTGTGTATGGGGGGGGGGGGGGCGTGTGGATGGGGAAAGAGGAGAGAATGGGGGTTATGAACGTCTGTGAGTATGCGTGAGTGTAAAGGGGTACGTCTGTGAGAGGGTGCATGTGTGAATATATGAGAGAGGGTCTGTGTGCACATGTCCGTGTGGGCGTGTATGCGCACGTCTGTCTGTGTATATAGTGCAATAGGGTCACCTGTAGTGTGCCATGGACCGAAGGTCCCAGTTGAGGCCATCCCCACATGTACCGAACTTGGCTGTCAGCCTCTGCTCGCCCACTTTTCATTGTTACCTGGATTGAAGTCCACCTTGGAGGACGGTCATCTGAATGTCTGAGGCTGAATGTCCTGGACCATTGAAGTGTTCTCCAACTGGGGGGGGGGGGGGGGGCGCGGAAGAAACACTCCTGTCTGTTGACTGTCGTGCAATGTCCATTCTTCCATCGGCAAGATGTGCCATGCCTCAGGGCAACCTTGCCTGTAGCGTACAAGAGAGACAACGTTGGCCGAGTCCCATGTGCACCTGCCACGTGGGAGGTGTCACCATGTGTAATTGTGGTATCGGTGTCAACCCTCTGACATGTCTTGCAGTGACCACTGTGATAAGGTTGTATGGAGTGGCCTTGAAAGCCTAGCGGTTTGCTATGAACAATGATCTGTTTGAAGTTTGGTGGTTCTTTAAAAGGTGAGAAGTGGAGGTGCTCGTCCTCATTGATAATGTGTTGCAGGTTGTGAAGAACATGGTGTAGTTGTTCGGCTCCTGAGAAGTACTGGACAATGAAGAGTACCTTGTCGATTGCAGCTAGTGTCTGCCTCCTGAGGTCATTATGGTTTCTTGCTGTGGCACATCAGAACTGGCGGTCGATGAGTTGAGCATCATACCCCATTCTTATGAGGGCATCCCTGAGTACTTCCAGGTGCCCATGTTCCTTCTCATCTGAACAGATCCTGTTTACGCGTAGGGCTTGCATGTCAAGCCCAGGGCAGTAGTCCTCCGGTGGAGTCCAAGTTGACTCCTTCTTTGGTTGTCCTTCTGTGGTGACTGTTCCAGTTCCTTGATGGGCTCATTTCTCATCACAATGGATGTTTCAGCACTCTACACCAGCATCCCCCACAATGACAGCATTGCGGGAACAGCTTCAGTACTCATCACCAACAACTGCTAATCTCCAAGCACCGTCCTACAACTTTATCCTCAACCACAACATTTTCACCTTTGACAACCAGTTCTTCATCCAGACACACTGAGCAGCCATGGGAACCAAATTTGCACCCCAATATGCCAATATTTTTGTGCACAGGTTCGAACAAGACTTCTTCTCTAGAAACAAAGAAGAAACCATGATCTCATTCGACGTGATGGCACTGTTCACTTCGATTGACAAAACCCTAGCCAGAGAAACAATAGCCAACCTACTGGACATACAGAACAGAAATCAGGAGGCGGAACCTATCAACAAATACGGCATACTTAAACTACAGGACTTGTGCCTCACTACACACTTTACATTCAACAACCATATATACGAACAAATCAACGGAACACCCATGGGATCACCAATCTTGGGACTCATAGCAGAGGCAGTTATGCAAAGGTTAGAACAAACAGCCCTACCACAAATTCAACCCAAACTCTGGGTCAGATATGTCGATGACACGTTTGTAATCATCAAAAACACGGAAATAGAAAAAACACACCAGATCATCAACGCCACACTCACAGGAATCCGATTCACTAGAGAAGAAGGATAGCCAACTCCCATTCCTAGACGTGATAGTACAGGGTACACCGAACGGAGAATTCACCACAAGGGTACACAGGAAAACAACACACACAGACCAAGTCCTAAACTATGAAAGTAACCACCCCAACACACACAAACGAAGCTGCATCAGGACACGATTCAAAAGGGCCACAACACACTGCAGTACACCAGAACTGCGAAAAGAGGAAGAGGAACACCTATACAAGGTATTCAAAAACGGATACCCGCGCAACTTTATCAACAGATGCCTAAGAGACAGACCATGGAACGAGGACATGCCACAACCAAAAGGACTAGCCACACTACCATATATCAGGAGCGTTTCAGAACTGACAGCCAGACTACTGCGACCCTTAGGACTCATAACGGCACACAAACCAACAGCCACGCTCAGACAACAACTCACTAGAACAAAGGACCCGATACCCAACATGAGCAAAACTAATGTAGTTTACAAAATACCATGCAAGGACTGCACAACACACTATATAGGACAAACAGGAAGACAGCTAACAATCTGCATACATGAACATCAACTAGCCACGAAACGACACGACCAGCAATCTCTAGTAGCCACACACGCAGACAACAAGCAACATGAATTCAACTGGGAAAACACTACTATCATAAGGGCAAGCCAGACAGAGAACAGCCAGACAGAGAACAGCCAGGGAATTCCTAGAGGCATGGCATTCATCCACAAACTCCATCAACAAACACATCAACCTGGACCCAATATACCAACCACTACAGCGGACAGCTGAAACTGACACCCGGAAGCGGCAAGGACAGACCACTATAAATACCGGAAGAAACATCAAAGAAGCGCTTCGCAGGAGGCTCCAAAGCACTGATGATGTCGCCTAGCCAGGGGACGAAACATTTGCAATAAAAACTTCCAGCTCGGCGAACAGAACCACAACAACGTCTTCTCTACGCAGGACCTCCAACTAATACTATACATCAGATACATTGATGATATTTTCTTCCTCTGGACCCATGGCAAGGAGTCACTGAAACAACGACGTAGTGATATCACTAAGTTTCATCCCACCATCATGCTCACCATGGACTACACTATTATCTGTCTCATTCTTGGACACATGCACCTCACTACCGCACACCCACGGATAACCTGACAATGTTACATTTCTCCAGCTTCCACCTGAAACATATTAAAACAGCTATCCACTATGGACAAGCCCTATACATGCACAGGATCTGTTCAGATGAGAAAGAACATGACGGGCATCTGGAAGTACTCAAGGATGCCCTCATAAGATCGGGGTACAATGATCAACAGCCAGCTCGGACATGCCACAGTAAGGAACCGTAATGACCTCCTGAGGAGACAGACACAAGCTGCAACTGACAGGGTACCCTTCATTGTCCCGTACTTCACAGAAGCTGAAAAACTACACCATGTTCTTCGCAACCTGCAATATATTATCAATGAGGATGAGCACCTCGCCAAGACCTTCCCCACACCTCCACTGTTCGCCTTTAAACAACTGCCAAACCTCAAACAGATCATTGTTCGTAGCAAACTGCCAGGCTTTCAGTACAAGCCCATACAACCTTATCACAGTGGACACTGCAAGACGTGTCAGAGGGTCGACACAGATACAATTACGTGTGGGGTCACCTCCTAAGTGGCACATACTTATGCGACTC
Organism: Hemiscyllium ocellatum; assembly: GCF_020745735.1. Lineage (NCBI taxonomy): Eukaryota > Metazoa > Chordata > Chondrichthyes > Orectolobiformes > Hemiscylliidae > Hemiscyllium > Hemiscyllium ocellatum. The sequence continues at coordinate 16,858,448 of NC_083414.1, forward strand.
AGCCAACATTGTCTCTCTCATACACTGCAGGCAAGGATGCCCTGAGGAATGGCACATTGGCGAGACCAAGCAGAGACTACAGCAATGGATGATTGGATACTAAACAGTCAAAAGACTGGAGTGTTCCCTCCCAGTCAGAGAACACTTCAGCAGTCCAGGACATTTGACCTCAGTCCTTTGGGTGACCATCCTCCAAGGCGGATTTTGGGACAGACAACAACGAAAAGTGGCCGGGCAGAGGCTGATAGCCAAGTTCGGTACCCATGGGGATTGCCTTAAGTGGGACCTTCAGTTCATGTCACACTACAGGTGACCCCATTGCACCATACACACAGACATTCCTACATAGACACTCTAACATATACTCATGCAGACCCTCTCTCATACACTCACACATACACCCCCACACTCACCCTCTCACAGACTTACCCCTTTACACACACACACACAAACATTCATGACCCCAGCTCCCCCCAACCTCCCCACACACGTTTGCAGAATTACATTTTATTTTGCTCAAAAACTGCTTGAATCCATGTAAGATTCCGTAAATCCATTTTTAGATCAGAATCAGTCTGAACATTGTGGCACAGACAGTCTCACACAGGGCAGCTCAAACCTTAAATGCATTATCTGGGCCGACATGACACCAATTGTTTAAATTCACTTGAGAACGTAACTTTTAAATGTTCTGTGATTTACATGTGAAAGAACTGAATCCAACATGCTCATTCTAAAAGATAAGAGACTTAACAAACAATCCAGGTATTTTTCAATATATAATTTCAGTTCCATCACACTGTAAACTTTTGCTATAATTCTGTCTTATGATCTTACACTCCACAACTACCTGATGATGAAGCAGGACTCCGAAAGCTAGTGCTTCCCAGTAAACCTGCTGGACTATAACCTGGTTTAGGGTGTAGGTTTGCTCACTGAGCTGTAGGTTTGATATCCAGACATTTCATTACCTGGCAGCCTCTAAGTGAAGCGAAGCTGTTGTCTCCTGCTTTCTATTTATATCTTTCTCCTGGATGGGGTTCCTGGGGTTTGTGGTGATGTCATTTCCTGTTCATTTTCTGAGGGGTTGATAGATGGCAACTAGATATATGCATTTGTTTATGCCATTGTGATTGGAGTGCCAGTCCTCTAGGAATTCTCCGGCAGGTCTTTGCTTAGCCTGTCCCAGGATAGATCTGTTGTCCCAGTCGAAATGGTGGGTTTTTTTTCATCCATGTGTAGGGCTACGAGGGCGAGAGGGTCGTGTCTTTTTGTGGCTAGCTGGTGGCAGCGTGTCCTGATAGCTAACCTCCTTCCTGTTTTAAGGTTTGGGAGAAGATTTGTAGCTCGGGTGCTCGTTGTTGTGTTTCTGTTCACCAAGCAAGGTGACATCCTCAGTGCTTGGGAGCCTTCTATGAAGCGCTTCTGTCATGTTTCCTTCGGCATTTATAGTGACTTGTCTCTGCCGCTTCCAGCTGTCAGTTGCTGTCCGCTGCAGTGGCCGGTATATTGGGTCCAGGTTGATGTGTTTGTTGATAGAATCTGTGGATGAGTGCTATGCCTCTAGGAATTCCCTGGCTGTTGTGTTTGGCTTGCGCTATAATAGTAGTGTTGTCCCAGTCGAATTCATGTTGTTTTGTCATGTGTGTGTGTGGCTACTAAGGATAGCTGGTCGTGTCGTTTTGTGGCTAGTTGGTGTTCGTGGATGCAGGTTGTTAGCTGTCTTCCTGTTTGTCTAGTGTTTATGGCAGTCCTTGCATGGAATTTTGTATGATCTGGTATTGTGTAATTTTTAAACAGAATTTAAACATTTAAAATAAAGTTCTTCCCTAGACAACAATTTAAGCCTCTGTGCAAACACCCAATCCTAAATGATCAGTATTCATGATAAATGATCATAAACACTTGGAAAGATATGGACAGTTTATGTAGGCTGTCAAGAGGGTGGTGCGGGAAAAGCACAGCAGGTCAGGCAGCATCGGAGGAGCAGGAAAATCAACATTTCAGGCATAAGCCCTTCATCAGGAACAAGACTTATGAGTCAAGAGGGTAGAGAGATAAATGGGGGGAGAAGGTAGCTTAGAGTGTGATAGATAAATGAAGATGGGGGTAATGGTAAGAGAGGAGGGTGGAGTGGATTCCAGGTGGGAAGGAGATAGACCGATCATGAGGGCAGTGTCAAGTTCGGAGGTTGCTTCTGGAATAAGGTAGGGGGAGGGGAAATAAAATTAATGTGGACTTCACCAGTTTCCTCATTTCCTCTCTTCCCCCCACTTTATCCCAGGTCCAACCTTCCAACTCAGCATGCCCTTGTGACTTGTCCTAACTGTCAATCTTCCTTCCCATCTATCCACTCCACTTTTCTCTCCTATCTATCATAGATACGTGGTGATTTCCAGCATGTGCAGTCCTCACCTTCTCAGGGTATCTGCAGGCTGCTGAACAAATCCCTGATGCATTTCTAACAGACTCCTACAATGAAGAAAGAGATTACTTTCTGTTCTCATCTCATTAAGGTATTTTCAAACGCAAAAGCGGAAAACATTGGCAAGGGAGCTATGCTAAAGAGGTGCCAATTTAAGACTGAGATAAGGAAGTTCTTCTCTGAAAGGACTGAATGCATTTGGAACTCCTTGCTAGAGAGCTATGGGGATAAGGTCCTCATGTCTATTAAGTCTGGGATAGATTATTGATCAGTAGGGGAATGAAGGGTTATGGAGAATGTGAGCTACTCCAGACCAGCCATGATCCTATTGAATGGAGGAGCAGGCTTGAGAAGCCAAATGGCCTACTGCTGTTCCTATTTCTTAGTCTTAATTGGTCAAGTTCACCCATTAAGTCTAGTAATGTTTTACAATAAAGTCGAGTCTCAGAATTGAATGTTTCCAACCATACCTGTACATGTGGAATTTTGAACAGGGTTGAGTAGATTTCAGAGCTGAAAGAATGCTTAAATCCTGAGGATTTGAGTTGAACTTTAAAAAGTAGGTTGAGCAGATTGGATCAAAATTATTAGGGCAGCAAAGTAGCTGGCCTCACAGCACCAGTGACCCGGGTTTGGTTCGGTAACTGCCTGTGTAGACTTTGCACATTCTCACCCTGCCTGCATGGATTTCCTCCGACCGTCCAAAGATGTACAGGTTAGGTGGACTGGCTTTGCTGAAATGGTCTGTAATGCTCCTGGCAGGCTAGGTGGGTCAGCCATGGGAAATGTGGGGTTAAGGTCTGGATGGGATGCTGTCAATGTGGATCTGATGGGCCACTTGATGGCCCTTCCACACTACCAATTCTATGGTTGAATTCTTAAAGCATACTTTTAAGCAAATCTAGCATTTAAAACATTAAATGCTTATTTGCTGTGCTATAAACAGTTGACTCAGACAACACCTATAATTAGCAGCAGCTGCATTTATCTGTTGACAGAAAACATGCAGCATTACAACTTTTTTTCCTCCCTCAGTGGAAGATGATCCCAAAGTGCCTTCTCCAATGGATTTAAATCCACCAGAAATATTCGTTTTGAACTTTTGAGTGACAGCTATCTATTGGTTTAAAAGGCAATTCTAAATATTCTTTTGTGGATTCTTTTGCTGTTCACCCATATTTTCAAAATCTTCATTCAACAACTCAGTCATGAGATTAAAACACCACCATTTTGCAATATTTTAATAAGCTCTCTAGATACAGCATACATAATGCAAAGGCACATTCACAAAAATCCTTATTTTTTTTTCTGCACAGAGAGATTTGGAAAAGAATTTTGTTAAAAATTGTTTGCATAAAAATATGACTTGTCTGAAGCAGCAGGAGACAGATTTCAAATCTGTTGGAAACTACAAATTTTAGATCTACCAGGGTTCATTATATTATAGAGAGGGCACTTGGGAATTGCAAATGCAATTTTCTAGGAAGGGGAGACAAGGAAACGCAACTATTCAAAGCCAAACTCCTGGAGCAGGGGAGCAGAGAGATTCATTTGCAAAATCTGTTCCATTCTGACATTTGAGTGTTACCAATCAAGTATAAGTTTAAAGGTGTACATGCATGATAGCCAATCATCGCCATTTGGAGACATAATTGAATTTTAAAAAAAATTTCCTCAACTTCTCTTGGGTCCATTGGTAAAGTATGAATAAAGAGCAAAAACCACCATCCCTCTCGCCAGCTGGGTTGATAACGCATGAAAATTAAGCTTTCTTTCACAATATTGGTGTATGGTGTATAAAGAAATACATTTTTTAAATGGCAATGGGAGGATGGTGATGGGATGTAGAATAGGCTCTGGTCCATTAAAGTGCAGTACCAGCTCTGTGCAGACCCAAAGAAAACCAGTACTTGTAGGGTAACTCTGCTTCCTGAGTAAAGGTACTCAGTTCATGCGAAAAATTAACTAGAGTGTCACATTCATCAAGGTAAGATGGTTTTAAAGGCCAAATGTTTGAAGTTTTTTTGTCAAAGTAGGTGAATGTCCTTCTAATTTGTATATTGGTGAAAACAAAATTTTCACATGCAGCATCCAAATGTCAGAAGTAATTCCATATTATGTTTGTAGAAAACATGGCCATAAGCAAAGAGATTGAGTGACTGTACATGCAACCAAAGTCATAGAATTGGAGGTAGGATCAAAATCGTAATATAATTAATCGCACCATTAATGTAACAAGACTATCCTCTGTTTTCACTGTCTCATTCCTAAAATGCCCAAGGAAAGAATGCCTGTGCTATTTTATCCTCCAGTGCAACACTGAACAAATAAAACTTGATTATAAAAAGAGGAGGAAGAGGATCAACCCCAGTCAGCACTCAAGTAATCCTTCTAGTCCTACAGCAACACGGGAGAAACAGGCAGTTTTAGGCCTGAGATTTCTAAAAACAATCACAATAAAGCACCCATTGTTTTACCCTTTGGCTAGAAAAAACCCTGAAATGATTCATGTTTAACTAACCGGGAGATATAGCATAGTGGCTATGTCACTGTACTTGTACAGCAGAGGCCAAAGATAATACTTTGGGACACAAGGTCCTACTTTGACAGCCGGTAGAATTTAAATTTGTTGAGTTAAAAATAATTGGAATATAACGCCAGCTCACCAATTGCAACCATAATCAATTGTCATAAGAAAATAAAATCTGATTCACTAATATCTTTTAGAAAAGAAAATCAATCATCTTTATCCAGTCTAGCCCACAACAATGTACAAGTAGTTATTTCATAACGCGACGGTTGCATTCTTGTACAACCCGCATGATAGAAAAATGATGCTTTACAAACAGCACTTAAAATCGCATTACAGCCAACACGTTTTAGAAACAATGTCCCCAATTAGTCAATCACATTACAGCAAATTCGCATTAACAAAATGCACATTAAAGCAGAACGATCTGTAGTTGCCCTTTGAATTAGTCTAATTAGTCAGCCAGTTCAAGGGCAATTAGGGAGGGGCAAAAATGCTGGCCTTTCCAGTGATTTCCAAATTCCATAAAATACACTTGTATGGAATAATTATTTTGTACAAGTCAAATAGAATACTCAGCTTCAAATTCACTATGTATGTATGCCCTAAATAAATAACTTTAAGGCTGAAGCATCATAGATCTAGAGTAAGGCAAACATATATTAGAATGGAATTGGTTTACACACATCTAAAACATATGGAAGGAGTCACAAGAAATCCCACAAAATCCATATACTTTCCAGTGACCCAGTCAGCTGTAGATGGCCTCTGCTATACCATACAGTTTTAAATAATAGAGGTCCAAATAAACAAATGTCAATCATCATTTACACATTCTCATTCTGTTTTCATTGCATGAAAAGTGGCAAGTTTGGCAGGAAGCTAAAATTTGCAGGTTGGTTGTACTGAAGTCAGAGTGGGATAATTTTCCAGTACAAAATCAAACTTTTGGGCTTTATATAATGCTAACTAACATTTCCAAATACATAAACCTGCACACATGGCTTTTTCCAAACCCAACAACTCTCATAATGCCCATCCATTCATACTTAAAAACGAGAAACAGTGGTACAAAACGTAGGTAGAAAATTACAAAATATTACCTACTTATTTTTGTGCTTTTCTTCTTTTTTGCAAAATTAAAATCATTTGAAATGTTTAATCAATTTCATCGTAATATAGTTTGAATGAGGGACCAAATTTACAAGTTCACTCTGCAAGACAAGGGGTCAAGTGGAGACAATCATATTAATTTACTTAATCCAGTGGCGGCATCACTCCATAGCAGTAAGCTTTTTGTGAACCTATGCTGCAGGTTATATTCTCCTTTATAATTTTGAATGTTGACTTTGAGAAATGAAAATTAAATAAAAAGCAAACACAGCAATGGGAACTGTGCACGTATGCAACATTAAAAAGGCCCCATGATTGTTTACACAATTGAGAAAACCCTGTTGAATGTAATTTATAATCACAGTGACCAGAAACATTAAAGTATGCAGAGGTCTGACATGATGATGGTTTTGGTTTCTCAAAGTACATCAGCTCTTTTATCCCGGACTTTGTTTCTTGCCTTGGTCCTTGCTTTAAAGGCCGCAGAGTTGTACAAATGCTGTTTCAGGAAAAGATGGAAATCAAAAATTACTCTTACAAATATATAAAATAAAAATCGTGATAGGAATAATCCATTGGGTTTTAAAAACAAAACATCTTAACTGGCAACCTCTTGCTAGATGCTTCTGAAAAATAGCATCTTGTAGAGCATTTCCTCAGTAAATTAGACCAGCGTACTTTTAAAAGGATTAGTTTCATATATTTTAATCAACCTGCTGAGATGCATGATGACCTCTGAAGCCAGTTCCAACAAGCCAGTAAGCCAGAACAAAAACAAAACTATATATAAAAAAAAAGGTTCACAAAAGCAATTAACGCCAAAAAAAGGTCTGTTATGGCCCAATCATTATAGAGAGATTCAAGAAACAAGACATAAAGGAAACCATAAGCAAATAATTCAAACTGCATCCTAATTATTGTACATTCTGTAAACTGGATGTATAGAATAATTACTAAAGATGTAACACTCAAATTGCTGAACAATGACTGCACTGGAGGGATCTCCACACAAGGAGGAAAAGAATAGAGGAAGGGCAATTGTAAAGTCATGCCATAGTTCTCAGATGCAATTTCTAGTCAATTACCGAATAATTTTATATTTGAATTGAATTTCAAGTGTGTTAGGCTACCTAGTCAACAACTATTTGCTGATCAAAATTCTGCCTGAGAGTAGTTCTAAATCACAGTGGATCCATTTTCAAGTGATATAGGAATCATCCATGCCAGCTTTGCAACTGGAGTTAGAGGGAAATGGAAAAGGTACGCAAATAGCTTAAACATTTCAAATCAGATAAGATGAGTAAAATGTATAGGTCACGTTATATTTAAATATCTAGGGAGACATCCAAACTTACCTTTTCAAATCTTGAAATTTTATTTGCCCTGATAGTAGCAGCATCTAACATTAGAGGTGGACCCAGTTCAAAGATGTCCCGCAGCAATTCGTTATGCTTCAAAATGAAATGTTAAATGAAGTTGAATGATGAGTTGAAGGCATATTTTGACATGTTCTTAAAATTATGAAGTTAGTGCATTTTCTTAACATTTTACATATAATGAGTAGTACAATTTTGTATATTTAGCAGTTTACAAGCTTCAAGATATCCTGAGAACACCAATCAGGAGCCAAACCAATTACTCCATTCAAAAAATAAAGATCAAAAAACGATGTTTTTAATTTTATTAAAGGCAAGACAAAACTTGTAGGATTTCTCATCACTCAGTACAGCCCTCTTGGTCCCCATAACTAAAGAAGCTCCTCAACAATGACTGCTTACAATGGTCTCAGCAGCCAGTTTAACAGCACCAGTTTGAGGCCTTCGAGAAAATTTCTGAACACAGTATCAAGTCTAACAAGCAACAAGTTCTCCCTATAATATCTGAATGATATAGTCCTGAACCAGACAGTCAAAAGGTCCTAAATGGAACCAGGTCTGTGTGAAGATCAAATTAACTGGCCTGTGTCTATGGCAGCCATTAGGATTATTATTAGAAGGGAAGGAAAACAGTGAGCTCCTGCTTATGATTCCATATTAGAATCTACCTATGTTCGTGTCAAATACACATTCCAATAGCTAGTGATCATATCAAGTAATTCCAACCAAATCAGCTTCACTTAATTTATTTAGCATTTCCCCTTTTTTACCTGAAGATGGTGCCTGATACCAGATCCAAGAATCTCCTTGAAGGCATCATAGACTCTTCTTTTAACCCAACTATCTATGCAAAGGCACTCAATCCCAAACTTGATTGTTTCCTCTGGACACTCTTCATCCTGCAAAGAAACAGAAATTTATCATTGAGAAATTACTTCTGATTCCACATTGAAGCATGTGATGCTGCTCCTTTAACAAGGTTGTGTTATCCTTGGCTTTTGATTCAGAGAGGTTGTAAAAGACACAGACTCCGAAAAGTCGAATTTTGAAGGGTCTTAGGACCAATTTGATTATAGCTAACCGATACTGCCTCAGGCAAAAGGCTTTTATGTTTAAAAAAAACACTTGTACAATCAAAGGGGAGTGGCCAGTTCTTCCAGCTTAGCTTTACTCTGGTTTGATTTGGTTTTTGGGTATGCTGGCTATTGACTGAAAGCGGTCAGGCAGTTGAAAAAGCTGCTGGATCCAAAGAAGCAGACCCAGACTGAACCTCCTCTCTCTATGACTGTAGGAACTCCTGTTCTCCCCTGTACAAACTGGACCTTGAGTTAACCTTTTGTGCCAAGAGATGTTTATGGGGATTGTTGCAAGTACTTGGAACAGCATCATTAAATTGGGATGATGTTGGGTTTTCGGATAGGTTAAATTATTCTGTATTCTGTTCTCTTTAGTTTGGGTTTCATTCAGTAATCTTGTAAATTAATTCTGTTTATTTAAAACTAGGTGGTTTGACCAACTGCACCCCGTGGAATATGTGTTACACCTGCTTAAAACAACTATAAAATTTAGAGTCTGGGCTATTTTCTTGAAATGTTTTGAGAGGGTCTGGCCTGGTCCATAATGAGCACAACCAATGCAACACATGGATTAGGTTTACATCTGCACAGCTGTCCTATCTTTCTACAAATCTCTGACAACTTCCCTCTTAAGAGTAGTAATAGCCAAAATACTTTTTTCTAAAATGAAAAACTACTTGGGATAAATTCTTTTGCTGATAGATCACCAAGAAACAAGCTCAGAGTTGGTTTATGTTTACAATTAATTATTTAAAGTCCTTGAAAGTACATTGCATAGTCTCTTCAGTGCAAAAGAGCTCAACATATCTGTAGAAAGCAAAATCGATCTCCAATTATTTAGCAATGTTAAATAACAAGTTCTAACATCTACTAGAGTTTAGCTTATGTAGTATGGAAGCCACTTCAGTGAATACACAATGTTAGAACTCACTTTCTGGCACCTGTTATCCAAGTTGGGCAAGTAATAATGTCAGTCAGTAATGTTTGCATGCAATTAGTCCTTAAAAAAAACTCACTAGCAATGGAAAGTTTCAGGTCTTTCCAAGTGGCGACACAGCTCAGTCAGGAGTTTTTCCAATCTTATCTTTTCCAGCAAATATTTTACTAGCAAATAAATCTCTAGTTAGCTATGCATTTGGTAAGCGATAACACCAAGAAATACACCAGCTTACACAAGTAATTTATGAGAATAGAACTGAATAAGCAGGCATCCAAATTCATGGAGAGCTGAGGATAATTCTTTATGTTCCTAAAGGCAGGGGAACTACACTATAGGACCCTCCTATTATCAATTCAAACAGAAAACAGTTAGAACTGACGTTTATACAGTAAAAATCAGTTTGTGGTAACGATTAATTCATGCAGACAAGTTCAAAGCCACTGATTTTCAGTCTCAATGGAGGTGGTACAAAGAATGGGCAACCAAACTGCACAGGAAGGTGGTGTGGTAATTTAGCAATTTAGCTGTTGTAAAATGAGAAGACAGACATCTCATTAAGAGATATTATATTTTCAAATTCATCTCCACTCCAACTATTTAGGCCTTAAGAAAACTAGCAGGTAAATGAGGTAAGATGGCTGAATCTATAAAGTGCTTTTACAACACTGTTGGCAATTTGAGAAGGACAATTTTTTGGGGAAACTCATTCCTCCAGACATCCTAGTGGCAAAATAACACATATACAGAAAATGCCTCCAGACTAAAACAGGTTCTGCTTTGCACATAATACATTTAATACATTAAGGCATCAATGGACTTTTTTAAAAAATTGGAATGACATAGAATTTTCTTTAAAACTTTACTGTACAAAGCCATACATCACTAATTTCTACCCACGAAATATCAATAAAGCTTCAACTCTGTCTCCAATTTAACCTAATGAAAACATCAGCATAATCAAGATAGATCAAGTTTTGAAAGTCAATAAATCCAAGCATCTACAATTTTGCATGAATAGTTTATTTTGATCTATTGGTCTCCTCCTCGTTGGTTAGAAAGCACAGTACCCATCTTTCTGTGGGTGGTAATTTGAACAAAACCTACCTCAATGAAATGCAAGACATCTCGGAAAATGGAACGCTGTTTTCGTCGGTCATTTTTTGCTCTGTGTTTGTTACTGTCGGTTGCCAAGCCCTTCAGCTTTTCACAAAGTTGATCAGTCCCTTCGTACAAAAAGTCCTTTGAAAATAAAACCACAAGAAATCAAAAATTAATGTTCAACATTGGAATGGCTAATTCATTGAATTGCATACGCGAAGCCAGCATTAGACCATACAGAATATCTGTGCTTCCAAAGACACAAATAGGAATAATCATAAACCCAATTGATAATTGTCACTGTGTTGCACTGCAGATTTTCTTTTGATATTCAAACCTCAGTACAACCTAGAAGGGTCTCAATAAATTCCGGTGAAAAGAGTAAACCCTCATTCATTATGAATTCCATAAAATGAGGTCTAAGAAAACTGGTTTTTAAACACACGATTCCCGTGCACCAAATTCAATATGTATCGGTGGGACAAGCATGTCATCTGGTTCATTCACCCACAATATTAAATCATGAAGTCAATTGCTTGTAACCAGTCATGACAATATTTTGTTTGCGAGTTTTGAGAAGATTTGTAGCTCAGGCTGAAGTTCTGGATGTAGGCTTGCTACTGAGCTAGAAGGTTCGTTTTTAGACGTTGTTTCATCACCATACTAGGTAACATCATCAGTGAACCTCCAGATGAAACACTGGTGGCATGGCTCGCGTTCTATTTATGTGTTTAGGTTTCCTTAGGTTGGTGATGCCATTTCCTGTTCTTTTTCCTAAGGGGTGGTAAATGGAATTCAAGTCAATGTGCTTCTAGGAATTCTCGTATGTGTATTTTTGGCTTGTCCTAGGATGAATGTCTTGTCCCACTCAAAGTGATGTCCTTCCTCATCTGTACGTAAGGATACTAGTGAGAGTGGGTTATGTCTTTTTGTGCCTAGTTGATGTTTATGTATCCTGGTGGCTAGTTTTCTGCCTGTTTATCCAATGTAGTGTTTGTTACAGTTCTTGCAAGGCATTTTGTAAATGACATTAGTTTTGCTTGTTAAGAAAGAAAATAAATTATAAAGTAGAAGATAAGCACAGAGTCAACTCAATTAAATACTCAATGCAAACACTACTTCAACTTCCCCAAGGGGCAGGTTTGTCAATCTAAGGTACACCATGAGGGGCAAAAAAGTAGACAGGAAAAGCTCATGAACATTTGAATATTTAATACATAAATAGTACAACAACAAGCTGGGAGTTTTTGTTGCAAACGTTTCGTCCCCTTTCTAGGTGACATCCTCAGTGCTTGGGAGCCTCCTGTGAAGCACTTCTGTGCTGATTCCTCTGGCATTTATAGTGGTTTGTCTCTGCCGCTTCCGGTTGTCAGTTGCTATCCACTGTAGTGGCCGGTATATAGGGTCTAGGTTGATATGCCTGTTGATAGAATTTGTGGATGAGTGCCATGCCTCTAGGAATTCCCTGGCTGTTCTGTTTGGCTTGCCCTGTAATAGTGGTGTTGTCCCAATCGAATTCATGTTGTTTGTCCTCTGGATGTATGGCTACTAAGGATAGCTGGTCGTGTCATTTCGTGGCTAGTCGGTGTTCATGGATGCGGGTTGTTAGCTGTCTTCCTGTTTGTCCTATGTAGTGTTTTGTGCAGTCCTTGCATGGGATTTTGTACACTACATTGTACACTAGCAAAACCAATGTAGTGTACAAATTCCCATGCAAGGACTGCACAAAACACTACATAGAACAAACAGGAAGACAGCTAACAACCCGCATCCATGAACACCAACTAGCCACGAAATGACATGACCAGCTATCCTTAGTAGCCATACACTCAGATGACAAACAACATGAATTCGATTGGGACAACACCACTATTATAGGGCAAGCCAAACAGAGAACAGCCAGGGAATTCCTAGAGGCATGGCACTCATCCACAAATTCCATCAACAGACATATCGACCTGGACCCTATATACTGGCCACTGCATTGGACAGCAACTGACAACCGGAAGCGGCAGAGACAAACCACTATAAATGCCGGAGGAATCAGCACAGAAGCGCTTCACAGGAGGCTCCCAAGCACTAAGGATGTCACCTAGAAAGGGGACGAAATGTTTGCAACAAAAACTCCCAGCTCAGCGAACAGAACCACAACAGCGATCAGCTGAGCTACAAATCTTCTCACAAACTGAGTACAACAACAATTTCATGAAGTATAATTTCTTTGCAGGAATACAGACAACACAAAGACCTCCTTACTTGATCAATCTTGCGTGCCAATTCAAACAGAAGCGCTATAGCTTCCCCAGCTGCTATTCGCAAGGTCACACTATCACTGCACAGGAGACCAGGTAACTTGGGCAGATGACTGGAAAATATACGTAAAAATTGGTTACTATAATATTTCTGACAGAGCAAAACGACAAGGTTATATTAAATGCAATGAAATTTGATTTTCTTGACATGATACGATTAACCTGAGCCACAATGAACTGTGCGCTAGCAGTAACAGGGCGTAAGTCGAGACTCTCGATCCCCCAATAGGATGCTGTTCTAACTTTAGCTGTCTCATGTATTTGAAGTTACAAAGTTGCATATCTTCACATGTTTCTCTTTAGGCAAGTGGAGAGTAAAGGCCATTTACCCTTAGCACTCCTCACGTACTGGTTAATGGCCAGCTGTATTGCTGCATTTGTACAGGTGTGGAAGTGGGCTTCTGTCTACATAGTTAAAAAGTAACAAGCTGTCTAGCTACTACAGAAAGCACACATGATAGGATTGCAAAGAAGAAACAAACTGAACAGTTCAGTTGCTGTACCATTAGTTGACTGGATCCTTTCCTAATGTCAAACATGCATGAAAAATTCAGATTCTATCAGGGGCAGAACTTTTAATTACCTTTGGTTTATTAACCAAAGGAGGAGCTTGGTGTCAGGGATGAGAGTGCAAAGGGAAAAAGCTTCATTTACACTGAAGTTCCTTCCTCATAGAATAACATATGAAAGGATGATTCATTCTCTGAGGAATTTAAGGGATGCACAAGATATTTTTGATATTTTTCCAAAAACAGCTCTTCCTAATGTCATCACATTTACAGAAGTATTAATGATCAATTTACATACCATAAATGACTCAAAATATGAATATGCATACAGGCAACAGACCTATATCAGTGATCATTCACACTTACTTTTCTAAGAGCTTCTGAATTTTGGAGGTTGGACAGATCGTAACCAGTAAGGACCAGGACTGCAGAGCATTGTAGTGAAGAACTTGAGTCTGAGAATTATGGGAGGGAACTAATCCATCTCCCTTTATATATGAAGCACTGAAGACGCTCTCCAAACAGGCCAGGCAAGATGCAAGGTCCTGAAATAAATATATAAAATTGTATACATAAGAAATAGTAAGAAACAAACAAGGAGACTCATGAAACACATTGGAAGTGTGTTGTGTCCATTTCCTGATGTTAATGCATAAACTGTCTACCGAGAGGAGGAATTCTGGTTTAGGAAGGAGTAATTTCATTATAAAGGTTTCTGCTTTTAACTCCCCAAAGCTTAGTTTGTAAATATGATTATTCAACACTTTTCATATTTTGATCACTATCTAGTTCCAGATTCCCAAGATTTAAAGTGAAAATCAGCTGAAGATCACTGACAATTCTGAACAATCTCAACAGCTGAATTCCAGTGTTAGCTATCCGTGGAGATAGTAAAAATCCACAAACAGAACACTCGATGATTAGGTGCAGTTTTGAACGAATCTTTATTACAGATCGGAATATTCATGAATCACTCCTGGAGGTTATTACTAGCAACTTATCTAAGTCACTAAATCAACCAAATAGTGATTCAATTCAGCATTTCAAATGGTGAAACCCAAATTCCTGAAATAGGATTATATAGGAATAATAAATAGGGGCAAATATCATTTACATGGTGGTTCAACAGAAATTAAATGTCTCATGTTGCATATACTAACTACTAATGCTCTTCAGCATCTAACTGGTTATTAAGACACGTTCAACGAACCAGGATTGATGCAAGATACATTTTTCATGAATCAAACCAAAGCATTAGATGCAGCAGTCAGACAATCACAGACAGTTCACAAAATTAGAATCAACTGTTAACTGGATCAGATTATCTAATGTCTTATACCAAAAAAATCAAAAAATTCTCTCCCAGGAAAGTCAGTTGTCATGTACCTGCTAGCAGATGTTTTCATAAACTACTTTAAGCCATTTAAGTAAAAAAAAACCTGTACATTTAAAGTTATGAAATTACAAAATTTTAACTAATCTGAGTCAGTTAGCTCAGATGACGGGACAGCTCATTTGCAATGCAGGGTGAGCCAATACTGCAGGTTCAATTCCTGCACTGGCTGAAATTACTGTGAAGATCCTGCCTTCTCAACCTCACACTTTGCTGGAGATGGTGACTTGCAGATTGAACACCACTTGACATCTCTCTCTAATGAGCGAGCATCCTTAAGGTCCCTTGTGACTATGATGACTTTATAATTAAAATACAAAAGAATGATGCTGCTACCATTGCATTTATAGTGGATCAACTTAAAAGGCTGGAGAAACAGGCAAAATAATAACAGAAAAAGGAAATAGCAGATATGTTAAGCAAATATACTTTGTTTATCTTCAAATCAGAAGGAACAAAGCACATAACAGAAATAGTGGAATACCCAAGAGAAAATTAGATTGGGGAACTTCAAGGAGCATTAAGAGAAAGTACTGGGTCTAGACGCCGACATCTCTCACACACCCAACAGCCTACATCCTAGGTGCACTGACTGTGAAATTTCAAACTGTCTTTGATTCTAGTGACACCGCTGTTCGTGGAAAACAGAAATGACAGACCAGTTGCAGCCTTACATTAACCATCAGCAAAAGGCTGGAATTCAAGAAGCAACGTAATTAGAAAATCATAATGTAATTAAACATAACCAACATGTTGTGTGAAAGGAAATTGGATTTGACAAATCTACTGGACATCTTCAAAAAAATAACAAGCAGGATAGAAGCCAGGGAAATAGTAGATATGTATATTTGGATTTCTGAAAGGCTTTTGATGACGTGCCAGATAAGACAAAGCTTGTTGGGTTAGAAGTAATGCAACACATTGTGGATCATGGATTGCTTCAAAAGCAAAAAAAACAAGAATAAACGGACAAAGATGGCAGGCTGTTACTAGTGGGTTGATAAACATTAGCAGTGAGATTTCAGCTAATTTCATCGAGCAGGACAACAGATACATGGGTGCAGCACATACCAGTTTTGCTTTGACCCAGTCTCCATCCTGATTTGGAAATACGTCACCATTCCTTCAGCATTGCTGGGTCAAAGTCCTGGAACTCCTTCCCTAACAATACCATGGGTGCACCTGCACCAAATGAAGGTACCAGCTCATCATTATTTTCACAAGGGCAACTAGGGATGGGTAATAAATGCTTGCCCAGCCAATGATTCCAACACCCCATGAATGAACAACAAAGAAAACAAGTTTTTTTTATCTGTATTAGTTACCAATTGAATGTACCAAGTATATCCAGGTTTTCTGATGATAAAAAGGTAGCTTAGAAAGCAAGCTACGAGAACACAATGAAATCTGTGAAGGGACTGAGACAGTTTAAGTGAATGGGCAAGGTGGCAGCAAATGAATGAAATTCAGATAATCCAAACAAGAGCGCAAGGTCCAGATGCTTGGCTAAATGGTGTAATCTGGCATTCAGTTATCCGAACAAAGTACTCCCTACCTGTGTCGTTTGGATAACTGCAGTTCCTCTGTACTGTATAATGATATCACTGTATACTAAACAAAGTTAACATGCAGATATAACATATACTTAGGAATGTAATTCACTGAATCTGCCAATTTCCGCATCCTTAGAATTACCATTTGACCAGAAACTGAACAGGATCAAGCATATAAATACTGTGGCTGCAACAGCAGGTCAGACGCCAAGAATTCAGTAGTGGGGAACTCACTTTCTGTCTCCCAGTGACTGTCCATCACCTACAAGGCAAAACTCAGCATAATGATGGAATACACCCACCTGCTGAGGTGCAGCTCCAATGAAACTTCAGAGGTTCAGCACCACCTCGGAACACATCTATCACTTTCAATATTCACCACTTCACCATCAGCACACTGCATTAGCACTGTGTGACATCTACAAGATGTACTGAAGCAATACATCAAAATTCCTTCTCAATCGCACTAATTATAAGAGATATTGGAAAATAGTATTTTAGGACTACACATTTCATCCAAATTTAATGTGGATTGTTGAGCAGAAAAAAAATGACAGGAAAAACAAGTTTGAAGCAATGCGGAGGTAGAACACAAAATTAGACAATCAAGGTGTCTCCTGGAGAACATAAGAAACATCCTTTTGAGCCTGTTCCACCATTTGGTAAGACCATAGCTGATCTTTGACCTCAAAAGATCTTTACCACCCACACTGCCACCTTCTCCAGAACGACTCGAAGGAGATGAAGTCAAAACTCAGTAAATCTTGCTGCTATTGAGACTCCTTTAGTCAGATTATCCTGGTCTCCATTCCCATGGATGTACTTGCCTCAGTTTGAAAAGAGGTGCAACAAAGGTTCAATAGATTGTAGACAGCCCTTTCATTCCAGGGCCAATCTACAAAGTACTTAAAATACCCGTACTTAATATTCATTCCAATTGCAAATGCTAAGGTTTCAATTGCATAACCTCGATCAAGTTGTGCCAGAAACACTGAATTATCTTCTATGTATTTTCAATGTCTTACACCTTTAAATCAGACTGTTTTATTTTAAATTCAATTTTTTTCACAAACTATGTACAATTTACCCCAAGGTGGCTCGACTTAATTTAGAAAGAATATGCCAAATGTTGTGAAAATGTCCCTGATCCACAGAATATTTGGCAAAACTCTTGAAGACATAAATTTAACATCATGCAATTTTATACTAAGCATGATTAATTACATTCCACAAATACCACTTCCATATTTGGACAGGAATATATGAACTAGCCCAACTCTGGTCCATATACAGGAATGAATTTTTTTTTAGGATCAACTATGAACCTCAAATCTCAAAATGAGGAACATTGTACAGTAAAGTACACTTAATATATTATTCAATAAAAAATTGCTAACTCAATAAATCAAGTATCTCTTTGCTTAGGAAAATAATTAAGACTCACCTCTGCTTCATTAGCAGCAATGTAACAGCATGTTCCCAGAGCAACGGCTGTCTAAACAAAGCAATAACATACATTAAGTAACAAACAGACAAATATACTTCGCAGTTGAAAGGTTAGGTCGGTGAAGTTTTAGCTTTTTAATCATGTTCACCAATGTCAAATTAACAAACCTGTACTGGCACTGAGGCACCCTGAAATCTTTAGTTAGGACAATGCAAAAGATGCACTGTATGTGTAGGGCAATGAGTGCACACTACTTAGGGACTTTTGATAATTTTACTCCTTTGGACCAACTACATCTTTTACAATGATAGTAATTTCAGTTTTACAGTCATACCGGATTCTCAGAGCTGTAAACATATTAATTCAACTGGCATTGATCAAATTGATGCCATTTTTTAGATATGTCAGTAGTTCCATACCATAAATCAGAACAAGCCAGACTTCATATCAGCTCGAAACAAACCTATTCCCAGCCATTTCAAAAACAGGTTAAAGAAACCTGTGCTATTGGAATGATAGTTAAATCCTTGTAACAATATTTATACACTTTCCTTTTCACAAATATAGTGCCAACAATATGTTACCACAATTTTAAAAATGAGAAAATGTAACTATGGTGCCAAGTTGCACTAATTTGGCAGTGTAATGCCCATTGTTCAAAATCAATCTGTTCTTAGAATCACGTAGGATTCGTATTTCATCAGCAAAGATTGATACTGATATTTGTTCTACAAAACCAAATTCGATGTTTTTAGACTTTAATGCCTTCAGCTACCTTATTTTAAGTCAAGAGTAAAGTGGTGCTGGAAAAGCATAGCAGGTCAGGCAGCATCTAAGGAGCAGGAAAATCGATGCCCATCATCGGGAATGAGGCAGGGAGCCTCCGGGGTGGAGAGATAAATGGGTGGAGGTGCAGGATGGGGCTGGGGAGAAGGTGCTAAGAGTACAATAGGTGGATGGAGGTGGGGACAAAGGTCGTAGGTCAGAGAGAAGGGTGGAGCGGATAGGTGGGAAGGAAGATTGGCAGGTAGGACAGGTCAAGAGGATGGTGCCGAGCTAGCAGGTTGGAACTGGGGTGAGGGGAGAGGAAGTAAGGAAACTGGTGAAGTCCACATTGATGCCGAGGTTGAAGTATTCCGAGGTGGAAGGTGAGGCGTTCTTCCTCCAGGCATCGGGTGGTGAGAGAGTGGCAGTGGAGGAGGCCCAGGACCTGCAGGTTCCTGGCAGAGTGGGAAGGGAGAGTTAAAATGTTATAAGCCATTCTTTATGCATGGGTCTGATAATAGTCAATTTCGGGCAGTCACAGTACCCTACTCAGGAACAAGAATGTTGTGAATCAAATCAGAAGCATCAGACATTGTGTGGTGACATTTTGAACATTTATAGATTTTGACAGATGCTGATGCAGATATGGTGACCTACAAACAAGGCAGTAAATTTTATGCTGATTCACGTGATTATTGCATAGGTTGGTGGAGACAGGTACAATGCTCAAACCCGTCAGAGCTCAATTAAATTCAGTCCGTGCTCTGTCCTATGATCTTTTGTTTTGTCAACCTAGTTTACTCTGTACCTAGCTGCTGATGACCATGGGATTAATCACAGAGAATACCAAATAATAAGACAAATCCAGCATTCTATGTTATTTATATGTCTGTGACAAAAAACAATGATAGGATTTTCTGGAATTGTGACAATTGGTGCTGGTATCTGTTTTCTGAGAGCCCCAAAGCAAAAACATGGAACAGTTAAATTAAACAGAACATCTGACTCTGTCTAAAATTCATTTACCAAAAACACTGAGCTGCACAAACTGTTGGTTGTGACCCTCAGTGGGGTTAGCAATGAAAATTTTGGGATTGAAAGCTCCAGTGCAGCAATGGATGCTGTGTGGCCTTTAAATCACAAATCACGCATTTTCTTTTCACAGAGCCTATGGCCGAACTGCCTGATCTTGTTGGGCTTAGTTGGGTCTTAAAAAGTAACGTTGGTGCTCTTTGCTTTATAACCCTGTGGATTCAGTAGCTTTCAATCCTACTTCTCTCAAGCTTTCTTTTATCCACATACTCAGGAATGGGAACTTGACAACTTTCAGGTACCAAAATGGGTCCACGGTGGGAAAAAGTTAGGGAAGCGCTGTGCTCACAGCTGATACTTTGTTCAAAACTTCAGCAATCTACAAGGATCAACTCAGAACTATGACAGAGTACTGTCCAATTGCCTGAATGAGTGCAGCTTCAATACTCAAGAAGCTTAATACCATCTGGGAACAAAGCTGTCCCACTGATTGGCACCACATCAATAAACATACACTTCCTCCATCACCAATACTCAGTAACAGCAATACGTACCATTTACAAGATGCAGAAATTCACCAAAGCTCCTTAGACAATAGCTTCCAAACCCACAGACTCTTCTATCTAGGACAAGGACAGCTGATACACAGGCTCACGACCACCTACAAGTTCCCCTCTAAGCCAGTCAGCATCCGGACTTGGAAATAAATCACCATTCCTTCACTGTCGTGAAGGAACTCGATGCCTAGCAGATTTGTTGTTCTATGTACACCAAAGGAACTGCAATGGTTCAAGAAGGTAGCTTGTTCTGAAGGACAACCAGCGTTGGACAATAAATGCTGGCCTCGCCAAGGATGATCATATTCTATTAACGAATTTTAAAAAACTTCAGCAATGAGAGGAAAAGTAACTTTGGATAGGAATCAACTGAGTGATTATAGGTCCCAGAGCAAGACTGTCCAAACCTTACTCACAGGGGGCTACAAATCTCTGCCGCATTGAGGGCTATTAGGTAAGCAAATTCAAAAAGATTAGCAAATTTCAGGAATAAACAATTCCAAAGCAATAACTCTGTCAATAAATTGAGTATTGAACAAAGTTTACCATTAAAAAGTGCCAAGCCAGAATTAAACTAAAAAAAATTTCCTCTCTGGTTAAGAAACAGACCTTGAAAGAAAAAGACTAACCACTGGTGCTGATCACCAGAGGAGTAGGCGAGGACTGAGGCCAAGCCAAAGAACTGGACTTAATGATCAATGATCATAGTGGGGTTCAATCTAAAGTGGCCTTAGTAGAATTCAATTGAAATAGGAGTTGGGTTGCTTTTCACCTGTCTTGGGGTTTCCACCCAGCCAACTCTGCTATTGAATCTCCCCCTCTCCCTCGCAGCAAGTCAGTGTGGACCCAACAGCCATTCTCCATTGCAGGTCCCCACTCACACCCACCCAGAAAAGCCCCAGTCAGCCAGCAAACTATTCACTACCCACTCAGTTCCCAAAAATCGACACACCTATTCAACCCGTGATTTGCCAGCGAGCCAGTAAATCACCTAATTTTGCAGCACATGAGAGAGGGGAGAGCAGCTTTTTACAAAGGCCGGGCAAGTTATATAGGAGCACATGAGCTGCTTGTTCGACAAACCTGCACTGGTCTTAAGGAAAAGGCAGGGTGGAAGAATGCACA
This sequence comes from Hemiscyllium ocellatum, assembly GCF_020745735.1. Lineage (NCBI taxonomy): Eukaryota > Metazoa > Chordata > Chondrichthyes > Orectolobiformes > Hemiscylliidae > Hemiscyllium > Hemiscyllium ocellatum. Next base: position 16,879,699 of record NC_083414.1, read on the forward strand.
ATACCACAACTGTCTTGTGTCCCAGAATCTTTTACAGTAAGCTCTACAGGACGAATCACTCATTTCTGAAATATACTTTATTACCACAAATTTAATATCAAATTTAAATTACTTTTAAAATAGTAATCTCTCAATATTCTTGCAGTTCCACTAACAACATTCCAATCTTTTAAGGGCCTAAGGACCAGATATTGAAGTAACACTTAGAAAATACAGTACTTACACTGTGTCTGGCAGCCAAGCTAGATGATTTGTCAGTAAAGATATTAGTTAGGACAGATTTCAGGGTTTTGAAAACATCTTCTCCTTCTTTGCACGATCCCAGCTGAATACACAGTAAGGATATGACAGTCGCTGCAATGGCTTGTTCTTCACCCTTCCCTTAAGAAAAGCAAATATGAAATTAAAGTTGTATTTGAACTCTCCCTCTTTTTATACATTCCATTCCCTCTGAAATAAAGATCAGCATTCCATTTGCCTGCCCTATTACCTGCTGAACCTGGATTCATTTTAGGATTTCCAATCCCTCTATTCTGTGGCTTCCTTCAGTCTTTCTCTATTTAAATAACATTCAGCTTCTCTATTCTTCTGGCCAAAGTGCCTAACCTTTCATTTCCCAACATTATATTCCAACTCCCAACTTTTTGCCTACTCTGAGTTACTGATTGTCATTTCAATTTAAAATCTAACAGTAGTTCACCATAGTAAAATTTGAACTTTTCTGGTGAGGATGAAGTTAGATTATGACTAGTATTGCATTATATTCAAGAATAGATCAGCAAAGTAAGGATCTACCAGCCATTTCTTCAAAGTGGATATCTTTGAAACTTCTACGTCAATTTACCAAGATATTCATACCTTTCTTTAAGCAGCGTTCCAAACAGTCAGTGAGAGTAACTCGCCTCTCCACCAAAAAATCTGCCAGAATCTTTGAAGAAAACGCTAACTTGAGGCTTTCAAGAGCATTTTGCCGTACCTTTGCACTAAAAATAGAAAATAGATTAATTCAACACAATGAAAGCCAAATAACTCTAGCTACTATATGTGGAAAGCTCTGACAGCCTAAAAGTAAATGCAATACACTCATGCCTGCCTCACCTTTTATCCATTGTATTATCAATACATTCCTTCAACTTATTTTCTGCTTCCTCCTGGGCCATTTGTTCATTAATACCTTCACCTCCTAAACAAAAAGAAAACAATGATGTTTGCCAATTCGCCCCATCTGCTTGGGCAAATAAAACCTTCAACATTAAAAAACCATTTTACAGAACCTTCCACTGCAAGTTGCCTTATCATCATCCAGATATTTGACTCTTAAGAGCAGTGCAACATACAATTGCAAAACTTGGTCTTACAAAATAATTAGTGGTTAGAATGTGGAACTCATTAACAAAGACTGAGACAAATAACAGCATTTCAACAGAAGATATTCCTTCCATCATAACATCAGAAGTGAGAATGCTCACTGTTGATCACCATGTTCAGTTCCATTTACAAATGGTCAGACAACAGAACAGTTCATGCCCTGTCAGCAAGGTCTGGACAACATTCAGGTTTCAGTTAATAAGTGGCGAGTGATGTGGCATGAAATGAATAGCCTTTCAACAACCACAGTCACCTTCCTTTGTGCTTGATATTATACCAATCAGTGGAAAGTGTTCACCTTGATTTCCACTGACTTCATTGACTCCCTAACACAGTCAAATGCTACTTTGATGTTAAATGTAACCTTTTCAGATTACTGATGAAATTCGCCTTCTTTATTCAAATTTGAACAAATCCTGTGATGAGCTTTGAGCCAAGTGGCCCTGGTAAAATCCAAACCAAACATCAGTGAGGTTATTGTTAAATAAGCATCCCTGGATAAATAGCTCTGTCAATAACTGCTTCCGTCACTTTGCTAATAATTAAGAGGCAGCTGATGAAGTAGTAGTTGATCAAACAGAATGTACTCTGCTTTCCCTCAACAGAACATACATGGGAAATTTGCGATACGTGCACGGTTAGGGATGAGGCTAGCTCTAGAACACTTCTAAAACATCATGCAAATTAATCACAATTACTCATTGTCCGCAACTTCTTAACCTCTTGAAGCCAGTTTCTTAATTTTATAATGTGAAAGTACAACACCTTGAGGCCTGGGATTTTTCAAAGTCAAATGCAGATCTATATCTTGCCTTTTATCCTTATAAAAGAGGTGAGAATGAATTTCATACCCTTCTTTCCACTCTCTTCAGAAGTGCTAATTGGGATTGCATGTATGAAAGGAGATTAGAAAGTTATGGAGAATCAGCCATTGTGATTAATTTGCATAATGTTTCAGAAGTGCTCCAAGTTTGTTTTAAGTTTATACAAAGCCTTGAAACTTTAAACATTGTAGATAATGGATGTTATCAGTACCTTCCTCAGGCACACTGGCCGTCTCACTGGCACTGCTGCAATGACTGAGCACTTCACTGGCGAGATCATCATCACTGGTCTGAGCGTCCCCTTTAATTCCATTCTGCCCTCCTGCAAATATATAGGAAAATGATGTGTTTCTGTAGTAAAAGTACAGTAGTGTGACTGACCTGAATGAGTGTTAGTGCAAGCATTGTTGCTTTAAGACGCAAACATGCACTTGCAAACCATTGTATGTGAAAAGTTTTCAAAGACTAGAGACGGGAGAGAGAAACATGAGAAGCAGTAGAATGAAATAGCAAAAAAAGGTTGGTGAGCAAATAATATCAAGTTGTAATGAAACAGAGACATAAAAGATGTTACTGGAGGCATATTATTCGAAGAATCATGACTAATTACCAAAAGAATTTAATACGTCAAACTATAACATTTAATTCTTAAAGTTACACAACTCTCTGATGAGTTCCAGTGTCTGACTCCACATAGTTAAGGATGGCGACACACTGAAAAGGCATTTAATACTGGAAACATTAGTAGTAGGTCAGATATTTGGGAAATTTTTAAAGCTAGCAAAATGTATTAAAAATAAAAGAAGGCATAAAAAAGCTAGCATAGTAGCATTTCCCAAACAATAGAGCTTAACCCCCAGTGGGGGTCAGTTTTGGGCTTGCTCAGTCACAGCCTGCTAATGGCACCTGTGGAGCAACTCCTTTAATGAATCACTTTTAAGTGAAGTACAATTACCCGGCATGCTCCAAGGCAAGACTTTAGTTTATTATTGTAGTAACTGCTGGAAAAACAATTTTGCTGCCTCCCCCTTCATCCCTACCATCCTCACTCTGTTGTAACATTAATCCCATTTTGATGTTTATAAATTAAAGTAGAAGACATAAAAAGCATCCCAAGAATATTACAAAATGAAGAGGTAAAAGGGAAGGAGGAACTTAAAATAACCACAATTACTAGAGAAAATTACCAAGAAAACTAACCTGAACTAAAGGCTACAAAAGTCCCCCTGAAGAGTCAATAGATATATTGGTAGTCATCTTCACAAATTCTCTAGATTCCACCAAGGTTCTAGTGGATTTGAAAACAACATCACATGTTTATGTAACACCAACCATGAAGAGTGAGCGTGATGGGGACAGCAACTTTATGAAGAGTAGACCTGGGTGAGAAGAGCCATGATGGCAGGAGAACCTCTTCAATCTGTTTCTATTTGTTAGAGTGGAGTGTGATGTCAAAGCAAGGTAGGTGATTAGAAGGTTTCTTCAGTGTACCTTTTGATTAGCCAAGTGGTTTAAATCAGATATTATTACCACTAAGAATAATAAAGGCAAGAAATTCACTTAAAATATTTAAATTGAAGTTAATTATTTCTGAGATGGCTTGGCAGCCAGTATGTTGCAACATGTGGGAGCTGGTGTCAGCATAATCCATGGTGACATCTGCAGCAAGTGTTGGCTGCTTGAGGAAATTCAGCTTAGAGGTGCAGTGCTGATGATGGATACTGTGACACATCAAGGAGGAAGAGGGGTACTTGGAGATGGTCCCCTGAAACAGTCACCCTCCATAGATTAATTACATAAAATTCACAAATATTTACCTTGATCTTGCAAGGACTGAGGTACAGATTCATTAAAATACCATCAACTTAGGTTTTCATTTGAGCAATTTCAATATATTATATTCTATTGAATATTAGTCTGAGTTAAAACATGATTTGACAGAGATTTCAAAGCTTTTGAAAGAAACTGATTGGTTAGTTTGAGAGAAGTACTTTTTTTTGGTGGGACAAACTAAGACAAGAGGACGTAAATTTAGAATTAAAACTAGGTCCATTCAGCAAAGAACAAATCTCTCAAAGAGCACACACCCTCTCTTCGACAAAAGGCAGTAGATTCAGGCTTCACTAACAATTCTCAGACTGAGATAGTTAGATTTGATTTAAGCAATCAGTGCTAAGGGGTATAGTGCCAGAGAGTTAAATGGAGTTAAGACCATCTATAATCTCAGTTAAGAGAGAACAGGCCCACGATGTTGTGCCGAACATTTGTCCTAGTTTAAGCACCTATCCATGTACCTATCCAATTGCCGCTTAAAGGTCACCAATGATTCTGACTCTGCCACTCCCACAGGCAGCGCATTCCATGCCCCCACCACTCTCTGGATAAAGAACCTACCCCTGACATCCCCCCTATACCTTCCACCCTTCACCTTAAATTTATGTCCCCTTGTAACACTCTGTTGTACCCAGGGAAAAAGTCTCTCACTGTCTACTCTATCTATTCCCCTGATCATCTTATAAACCTCTATCAAGTCGCCCCTCATCCTTCGCCGTTCCAATGAGAAAAGGCCTAGCACTCAACCTTTCCTCGTACGACCTATTCTCCATTCCAGGCAACATCCTGGTAAATCTCCTCTGCACCCTCTCCAAAGCTTCCACATCTTTCCTAAAGTGAGGCGACCAGAACTGCATACAGTACTCCAAATGTGGCCTTACCAAGGTCCTGTACAGCTGCAACATCACCTCACGACTCTTAAATTCAATCCCTCTGCTAATGAATGCTAATAACCATAGGCCTTTTTACAAGCTAATACACCAGAGGCCTTCTTACAAGCTTATAAGAGTGGTAATGTTCCTACCCCTGGAGTGAGAGACCAGGATTCAAGTTCCACCTGTGCCAGAGATATCATAGCATCTCTGAACAAATTACAGGTAATTAGGAAAAAAATCAGTTGTAACACCTTAACTGCAAATACAATAGCAGCCTGGATCTAAATGCTTTTGCCATCATCAGCAAAGACGATTCATTTTCCAAGTTTGAGAACTTATTCTCAGGTTATTAATTGATTTTTAATCAAAGAAAATAATCATGGGGTTTTAATCAAAGGTATTGAAATAGGGTGACAATATCACTAACCACAGGTTCCTTCAACAGCGCAAGCGTTCGAAAACTTAATAATTATTTGTGACATCTGTTATATATTAATATTGGAAAGTTCCTAATGGCATAAGAGGCAGCTGGAAAACATCTGTGCAATAAATATGCTGACCCTCAACAAGTGTCACATGTTATTGTAACAAGCAATTTATTCTGTTGAACTGAAGTGTGGGGCTATTCACCAAAACATAAAAGAATTTTCTAAAGTAGCAGCATCTCAAGATATCAACCATCACAAAGATAGAATCACTCAGATGCTGAAAAGAATGTGCAAATTCACTAATCAACTAGTCATCTTATTCATGACTGGACTGGTTAAACTTTTTGGTGGATTAAAACCGATTCCAAGTTCAAAATAAGGACTGAAAATAAATAATAGTTTCTGAATCAACATTTCTCTGAAGATTAACTTGTGGAAGAGGAGGTTTCCCCTTCTTTAGTTCAACACAGTTTCTATAGACACTGATGGAAGGGGATTTAGCTCCTTTGTAATATGTAAGGATCACATTACATGTGCATGTCTAAATTGTAAAATTCATATATTTTGCAAACAGAATGTTAACAAAATCTCGATAACCTTTTCAGACTACGTCCTTACCAAATCAAAGCTTGTCACAGTGATCAAAAGAAAAAAACTGCACTGACTGAACACTTCATATTCAGAATTAACAAACAACCTTGTACTGAAATAAACCAAATTATTTGTCCAGACTAAATATCAACAATGCAGAGGCTTCCTAGAATGGCAGCTTCTTGAAGAAAATAAATATATTGCTGGTGAGAATTAAAGAAAATTCAGATCACCTCACAATGCAAATATTTTCATTGAACCACCAGCCATTCTCATACTTTTACCTCTTGTACATAAAGTACTTTCTCTTATATAATGTCAAGTCCATAAAGTAACTTCTCAAGTATAATCTTTAATACACATAAAATCCTGCAAGCTAGATGATAGAGGGCAGATATTTAGACTTTGTTTTAATAATCATTCTACATCATACCTTTAATTTCACATTGTAGTAAGCAAAAACAGGTTTCCATCTGATTATGAAGTGCTACAATTTAGCTTAAGTTCAGCATCTCCAATCAGCGACAATTCAAGTTAACAAGACTGACCTACATTTATTTTGGATATATGAAGTGACATTTTTGACAAACTCTTGCATATACAACTGAATGTATACTCCAATCTTTCAATCTTGTCCTGTTCCATTACAACAAAAACTAGGTATCTGGTAAATTTAGTATCCTCATGGCTGGAGTACAAATACAGCCTTCCGTTTGTAAGTGAGGACTTGGTTTGAAAACTACACATTTGGTGATGCAGAAAGGCAAACAACAGAAAGGTGTTCACTTGTTTAGCTGGTGTCCGAATGGAATGTAACTAGCATGGTTAAAGTACCATGCTAGAAAAACGCAGATTTTTTAACAACACAACACTCTTTCAAATCATACATTTCAGAACCTTTGTTGCACTGAATCACATTTCAGTACTACTGCACTGTTATGCATACTCTTGGTAACGGGGATCAGTCAGCTCAGTTGGCTGGACTGCCAATCTGCAATGCAAAGTGACGCCACTGTGGGCTTGTCTGAAATGTGGTGACCCTTAGGTTAAACCACCACCGGTCATACGTCTCTTTCTCTCTCTCTCTCTCTCTCAAATGACAGCAACGCTATGTTCCTTTGGAGCTACGGTGACTTCACTTACTTTGTAGTAACAAAAACAAACTGTCTACAAAGTCCACACCTAAATGTATTAATGACATACTCAATATGTAGAAAAGTTGCAAGTGGAGCCCATTTTTAAATTAAAAAATATCAATTTCCAATATCAACTTTAAGCTCTGTGTGAGGACAACATAAACCAAATACTTAAAGCAAATTGAAGCAAAGTGAATTTGGAAAGTCTTACTAAATTTGACACGGAGAAGGAAATTACACAATGGTACAGGAAACAAAAACGCCTTTCAAATGTAAGTACAATTGTTTCAAATGAGATCAGATACTATGAATTGCAGTACGTTTTGGTTCTGTTCGCCGAGCTGGGAATTTGTGTTGCAGACGCTTCGTCCCCCATCTAGGTGACATCCTCAGTGCTTGGGAGCCTCTTGTGAAGCGCTTCTGTGATGTTTCCTTCGGCATTTATAGTGGTTTGTCTCTGCCGCTTCCGGTTGTCAGTTCCAGCTGTCCGCTGCAGTGGTCGGTATATTGGGTCCAGGTCGATGTGCTTATTGATTGAATCTGTGGATGAGTGCCATGCTTCTAGGAATTCCCGGGCTGTTCTCTGTTTGGCTTGTTCTATAATAGTAGTGTTGTCCCAGTCGAATTCATGTTGCTTGTCATCTGAGTGTGTGCCTACTAAGGATAGCTGGTCATGTCGTTTCATGGCTAGTTGGTGATCATGGATGCGGATCGTTAGCTGTCTTCCTGTTTGTCCTATGTAGTGTTTTGTGCAGTCCTTGCACGGGATTTTGTACACTACATTGGTTTTGCTCATGCTGGGTATCGGGTCCTTCGTCCTGGTGAGTTGTTGTCTGAGAGTGGCTGTTGGTTTGTATGTAGTGTACAATGTAGTACAATCAATAAGCACATCAACCTGGACCCAATATACCAGCCACTGCAGCGGACAGCAGGAACTGACAACCGGAAGTGGCAGATACAAATCACTATAAATGCCGGAGGAAACATCACAGAAGAGCTTCACAGGAGGCTCCCAAGCACTGAGGATGTCACTTAGACAGGAGACGAAACGTCTGCAACACAATTTCCCAGCTCGGCGAACAGAACCACAACAACGAGCACCCGAGCTACACATCTTCTCACAAACTTTGGATTGAGTATGGCTGCTATGGATTGCAATATGACAAAAGTTTAAACTGACTATACCTTCATACATATTTAATCAAGCAAGAAGGAAAAAAAAACAAGAATCTCCACCACTCTCCTCTCTCCCAGACAAAAAAAAATCAATATACAAATAGTTATAGAATGTTGCAAAATACAGAAATGAAAACTCAAAAAATTGAAACTGCACTCTTCATTTTGTATTTACGTCAATTGATCACAATGTTATCATATTGCTTGAAAACTGGTAAAATTAACAAATAAAAAGAGTAACACAAGCTTGCACAAGACAGAATAATCCATGACATTATGATCAATAGGAACATGACAGGATACGTTTGGAAGAATATTCTACAAGTTCTAATTCAAGTTAGTACACATGCTTTCTATAATAATCAATAGTGGAGTGGAAAATAAATGTGTGTAAACAAGTGGGGCCAGGGCATGATGTTGAAGAATCTGGTATGAAAAACAGGGTGGCAATGAAGTAGTTGGGAACTTTGCTCTTGCTGACCCATCCTATATTCTCTTCCTCAATATCCCAATCCCACAATACACCTTCTGCTATTGCTTGCCTCTGAACTGACTCACTCTGCACCAATCCTGTTATGAATCGTTGTGCACAAAGGTACATTTATCATGATGTTCTCAGGAATTCTAGCTGATTTTACCCTTTTCTACCCTAAAGCCAATTACTGAGCTCAGTTACATACAGGGTTGAGATCAATTAACAAAATAGGAACTGAGTCTGGAATAGATCTGGCTGATTCTTAGTATTACACAATCAGATATTTTCATAGTAGATTACTGGGGATATATGTACGGCTTTATACTTTAATGTTTGCTGTGAATCCAAAAGAATAGGAAAGCCAATTTTTTCAAACCCACACAACTGCAAAGAAAGCAATAACGGCCATGCACCATGCAGGTTACAGACATATGATGACTATGTACCTTTCTGTTGAGCTACTTTGGCTGAAACCTTCAGCTGTAGTAGTTCATGTCTCAAAGAACCTGTTAAAAACAAAGTTGGAAAACCACTTTAAGGTCAAACATGGTAGATCTTCCCCTTGCTGCTAACATGTTCACTATTATCAACATTTAATATAATAATGTCATTTGAATAAGTTTCCAAATGTTAACTGATTTTTTTTAGAAACAATTTTTCTGTACAGTTTTTGTTCAAGCAGCTAAATTACAAATCATGCAAACAACACAGAGTTTTGGCTAATTTTTTTCAACAACAATTGGTGTATTCTTACCCATGCCAACTTATTAGTTGCTTGTTACCCTTAGATGCCTATCAATTAAACATTACCACTGACATCAGATGGCCCTTATCCTTGAATCTCAAAACTAACCCCTCTGGAATGGGGACATTTCCACTGCTGCCATCATACATGATATATGTTAAGCATAGAGAAATTATAGGCATTTACATTTGAACAGCACGATATTTCTCACAAACTGTTACATAAATGAGATAAAGTCCTGCCAAACACCTGGTGCATTTTTTAAAAAAATTATGACATTCAGTACAAAATGTAACCTTACAGTCAAGGCCATTTCCCTTAATTCTCATTGTTTTAGAGTTCAATAGCAAGACTCCATTAACAAACAAAACGTTCGTGGAAACAAAAAAAAAGCAGTCCTTTGAGCCTTGCTGTGGCTGATAATCGAAGGATATGGGATAAACCAGTTAGGACTGAGATAAAAAGAAATTTCTACATCCAAAGAGCGGCGAGCCTGTGGAGTATGCTACCACAGAAAGCCTGTGGTCTTAAAAAAGCTAAAACACTACGATGTCAAGGATATAGCACTTGGATCCAAGGGACTGAGTTGGATCAGTAGCCATGATCAGAACGAAGTGACACCTTTTTGTATAATTCTGTTATGTAATAATTTCACCTTAAAGTAAGCTTCACTTATATAAGACTGTAGCAATACTGTATTGCAATGTTTGTTTTGTTTTCTCCCCAAAAAAGACAAGTATATTTGTCAGAGGAGAAAATGAGGTCTGCAGATGCTGGAGATCAGAGCTGAAAATGTGTTGCTGGAAAAGCGCAGCAGGTCAGGCTCCTGAAGAAGGGCTTATGTCCGAAACGTCGAATCTCCTGCTCCTTGGATGCTGCCTGACATGCTGAGCTTTTCCAGCAACACATTTTCAGCAAGTATATTTGTCAGGCAATCAAATGTGTACTTTTTTTTGTAAGACAAATGCAAATACTACTGCATTAAAATGATCATTTCAAGTTTGATTTAGTTCTTGTTTTTAAACAACACTCCATTCCTCATTCTAATTGTTGTATACTGAAATGTTTGTTCAGTAGGTCTCAGCAACCAGCTGGAAGCACACAAGCAGGACAAGTGAACTTTCATTCTAAACTCGAGTGAACAAACAGGTGGCTTGGCTTTGATCATGACAACGCACCAGTGATACAATTAAGCCATTCAACCCCCTTAACCTGTTTCATAACACCACTAGATTAACATCTCAATTCAGTAGGCACTTTACAAACACAAGTAAGAGGAGCAGGACCATCATCATCGGCGGTCCTTTGCAGAAGAGGATGACTGTCTTCCATTCTCAGGATGAGTCCACATGGCCATACAGTCTGGTACGGCTTCCACAGGCTCTGTTTCACTTGGAGCAGGCAGTGGTAGTGGCTTGGGCAATGGTGTGGTAGTCCACTCCTTTTGCGGTTTTCACGTGGCTTCCATTTTTACCCCCTCAATGGCAAATATCTAGGTGCTTAACTGTTCTCAGATGCTCCTCATCCACTTGAGGGGGTCTTGGGCCAGTAATTTCCCGTTGTCTGTGGGAATGCCGCACTTTGCCAGTGAAACCTTGAGGTCATCACTGAAGCACTTCCTCTATCCACCTGGGGCTTGCCTGCTATTTTGAAGCTGGGAGCACAACACCTGCTTGGGGAGTCTCGTGTCAGTCATGCGGTTGGCGTGCCCAGTCCATCATAGCCAACCAAGGGTAGTCAGTGCCTCTATGATGGGGATGTTGGTCTGGTCGAGGACACTGGTTTTGGTATGTCTTTCGTCCGGCAGGTTTGCAGGATCTATTGTAGGCAGCTTTGGTGCAGAAAGGAGCAAGAGTAGGCCAATTGACCCCTCAAATCCACTCTGCAATTTAAGATGATCATGATTCATCTGTCTAGAACTTCAAATCCACATTCTTGCCTGCCTTGGTACCCTTTCATCTCCTGGCTTACCAACGATCTATGTACTTTTGCCTTAAATAATATTCAGATTCTGCTTCCATTCCTTTTTCAGGAAGAGCCAAGACTCAACCAGAGAACATTTTTTTTTACCTTATCATTGTTTTAAAATATGATGAGGAAGTGCCAGTGTTGGCCTGGGGTGGACAAATATCACACAACACCAGGTTATAGTCCAACAGGTTTATTTGGAAGATTAGATTAGATTCCCTACAGTGTGGAAACAGGCCCTTCGGTCCAACCAGTGCACTCCGAAGAGTAACCCACCCAGACCCATTTCCCTCTCACTACTGCACCTAACACTATGGGCAATTTAGCATGGCCAATTCAGCTGACCCACACATGTTTGGACTGTGGGAGGAAACCGGAGCACCCGGAGGAAAGTCACGCAGACACAGGGAGAATGTGCAAACTCCACACAGACAGTCGTCCGAGCTGAAATCGAACCTGGGACACTGGTGCTGTGAGGCAGCAGTGCTAACCACTGAGCCACTGCGCTGCCCCACAGACATACAAGCTTTTGGAGCACTGCTTGTCAGGTAGCTACTTCGGCAGGATCATAAGACACAGAATTTGTAGTAAAAGATCAAACTGATGCAGATGTATTGAACAAACCTAGACTGCTGTTAAATCTTTAATCACTTAGAATGGGTTGCAGGTTTCAATGAATTGATATGTAAACCTCAGAACCTCCTTCAAGCCATATTCCGGAGATAACTTAAGGTTTTATAAAAAAGGTTGACATCTCAGCTCAAACAATATATTAAAAGGTGTGAGGTTAGAGTCTGTCTGTATTCCAATCTTGAGTCAGACTGGTTCTATTTCCAGAGTAGGAATTTATAAAATGTCACACAGATCGACTGCCTGTGTGCTTTTTAAACAAAGTAGAATGTATGTGCAAATCCAAAATCCAAATGACATTTTATAAATTCCTATTTTAGAAACAGAACCAGTCTGACTCAAGATTGGAATACAAACAGACCATAGCCTCACACCTTTAATGCATTGTCTGAGCTGTCACTTTTATTTAAAAAATCTTAAGTTATCTTGGAAATGTGACTTGAAAGAGGTTCTGGGATTTACATATTAATGAACTGAAAGATGAAAGACTTAACAGCAATCTAGGTTTGTTCAATATATCATATCAATTCCATGACACTAGGATCTTGTGCTATAAATTCTGTGCCTTATGATCCTGCCCCATTAGTTGCCTGAAGCTGCAGCAGCTTTCCAAAAGCTAGTACTTTCAAATAAACCCATCTATCCTATCAAGACCCTTCATGGCCTTCCATGCTTCAACTTGATACTTCTGCCCTAATAGGAAATGATCAATCTTAGTTTTGAATTTACAATAGCTTTGTGGGAGGGAGAGTTGTGGGTATCCACTATCCTTTGTGTGAAGTAATTCCCACTGAAAAGCCTGACAGTAACGTTCATTTTTCAATACAGGTTTAAGAAAGGAAATTTGAAAAGCTTAAAGTTTTTATAGGACCAGGATTATAGAATTAGGGTTTTTTTTTTGGCATGGATTGAGGACTGGTTAAAGGACAGAACAAAAGTAGGAATAAGTGGAACATTATCAATCTGTAACTTGCCTGTACTGGGCCTCAGTTAATGACTTAGGTTTGGGAAGTAAACAGTGAGATGGACAGAGAGGTTGCAGAGGATACATCACGTGTCCTACCTGCCTATCTCCTTTTCCACCTATCCACCCCATCCTCTCCTCCCCGACCTATCACCTTCATCCCCTTCCCCACTCACCTATTGTACTCTATGCTACTTTCTCCCCACCCCCACCCTCCTCTAGCTTATCTCTCCATGCTTCAGGCTCTCTCCCTTTATTCCTGATGAAGGGCTTTTGCCCGAAACGTCGATTTTGCTGCTCCTTGGATGCTGCCTGAACTGCTGTGCTCTTCCAGCACCACTAATCCAGAATCTGGTTTCCAGCATCTGAAGTCATTGTTTTTACCTCGAGGATACAAGCATGCTTGGTGAGTGGGCAAGAGAGTGGTAATGTGACAAATGTGAAGTAATCCACTGACAAGGAAGTTTAAAAAACAATTTTTTTTGAAATGGCAGGAGATGGGAAAATGTTCACAGTAAGACAAGATGTTCTTGTTCACAAATGAGAGAAAATTAACAGGAGTAATTCTACAATTTAGCAATTCAAACATCTCGTAAATACCTGAATGGCATTACAAGATTTCACATTTTGAGATGATTATTGCAATTAAAGACTAAATTCTCAATTGCCTAAACATTACCCTTGTCGGCAACTCATACTTTTTAAAGAGCAGCATTCTATCTTTTCTATTTTATCACAACTGAGCAAACACCTCATTAGATGTATGTTAAAAGCAAACATAAATCCCTGAAAAGAATTAAATTGAATTTTAGCACCTAATAGTTTAATTCTATTCTTTTCCTTTCTCAGCCTGGTAACTTCTGATTCAGAACTGAATTCCAAATCCTTCACAATTAAAATATTACTAGAAATCCTTCCTGTCATACAATTTAGGTGAATCTTCAGATTTCACTTGAAATGCATGTTGTTCTTTTCAATCCAAGTACAAATTTTCACCCACAATCCAACATGGTGAACCATAGAGACATTCTGAAACAACAGAAAGTGCTGGATCCTCAGGTTGCGACAAAAAGTCACCTGACTCAAAACATTAACTCAGCTTTCTTCCCACAGATGCTACCAGAACTGCTGAGTTTCTCCAGCAATTCCTGTTTTTGATTCAGATCTCCAGCATTTGCAGCTTTGTTTTATTACACAGATTTTCTCTCTTTTGCTGCATTTTATCTCAGTGTCTGGCAAATTAACCTTACCTCCAGGTTTTCAGGGATTTTACATTATTTCTTTCTCAAAGCCCATCTCTACATCAATGAAAATCAAAGACTTTGCTTCCAGGTAAAATCCTCATGAGTCCAAATCTTCTTCAACTTGAAATTAAATGCAGTTTATTATAACTCACCATTTGGAATAAATCCACTGGAATTTGAGATTCATAGTCTATCCACTGTTAGCACACAGGCTGCTGTCGTTCCCTCAAAACGTAAAAGTTTTTCTCAGCTTCTTCCAAGTAAAACAATTTGGGGCCTCTTTAAATTACATACAAACTATCCAGGCTGGTGGTAAGGCAGACTTCAGAACAGGATACAAGAACCCCTTCATTTTATTGGAAATGAAATGCACTCCCAAAACATCATAATCTCATAAATCTTATAATTGCAAGTTTTTAGGAAGGCAAACAGCATGTTAGCTTTGGTTACAGAGGATTTAGAAATTAAGAATAAAGAGGTCTTACTACAATAATATATGGCATTGCTAAGGACACACCTGGAAATATTGTGCATTATTGATCTTTTTACACAAGGAAGGTCACGTGTATCCTGGAAGGACCACAACAAAAGCTCATGAGACTGGTCTCTCGAATGAGGACAAATTGTATGGAGCAGATCTGCTGAGAACAATTTGAGATGTTCAAATTGAAATATTAAATTCTTAACTGATTTGACAGAATAGATGCTGAGAAAAGGTTGAGGAATCTAGAACGTAGGAGTACAACCTCAGAATAAGGGGCTAGTCATTTGGGACCAAGACTTGTGAATCTCCAGAGTCTCTCTGTGGATTCTAATGGTGGAGTCAAGACAGAGAATGATTGATTTTTAGGTACTTCGGAAATTAGGTGGAGTTGAAGTAGAAGCTCAGTCATGGCTGCAGATATTGAAGCAGTCCATGTTCAAATGCAATGAGACCTGCACAATATTCAGGCTTGGGTGAACACGTGATAAGTAATATTGTGCCATACAAATACCACCTCCAACAAGAGATAAGACAATCTAACTACCATCTCTTGACAATCAATGGTATCACCATTACTGAATGCCTCATTATTGACCTCCTGGGAGTAACGCTGACCAGGAACTCAACCAGACTCACGATACATACAATGGCTACAATAGCAGACCAGTGGCTAAGAGTACTGCGGCAACTAACTCACCTCCTCACTCTCCAAACTCTGTCCAGCATCTGCAGGGCACAAATCAGAACAGTTATAAAATATTCCCCACTTGCCTGGACAAATGCAATTTCAACAACCAAGCAGCTTGAAACCAACCAGAACAAAGCAACATAATTGACAGGCACCACATATAGCATCCACTCTCTCTACCACCAATGTTCAGTTGCTGCAGTGTGTACCATCTACAAGACATATGCAGAAATTAATCTCATGTCCTTAAACAGCACCATCCAAATTCATGACCACTTGCAACTAGAAGAACAAGGGCAGAAAACAAATAGGAACACCACCATCTGCAAGTTCCCTTCCAAGTCACTCACTACCCTGACTTTGAAATATAATTGCTGTTCCTTCAGTATCACTAAGTCAAAATCGTGGAATTCAATCCTATGGGCATTGTGGGTATATCTACAGTACATGACGGTTCAAGAAAGCAGCTCACCACCATCCTGTCAAAGTAATTAGGGATGGGCACTAAAATTTCAAGCCAGCCAGGAATGTCCAAATTCGTAACAAAGTGAATAAAGAAAATTATCTTGTTCAATACCAAAGCAGATTTGAAGCGATAGACTGGTCATTATTTCCAATGTTCACTCTGTCTATTCAACCAAATGCTTAAATCAGTTACTTGTAATCTTCCTCAATGGACAGCACAGTGGCTCAGTGGTTAGCACTGCTGCCCCACAGCACAACGGACCTGTTTGATTCAACCTCGGGCGACCGTCTGTGTGGAATCTGCACATTCTCCCTGTGTCTATGTCAGCATGCTCCAGTTTCCTCACAGTCCAAAGATGTGCAGGTTAAGTGAATTGGCCATGCTAAATTGCCCATCGCGTTCAGGGATGTGTAGGTTAGGTGCATTAGTCAAAGTTAAATGTAGGGGGAAAACGGGTATGGGTGGGTTACTCTTCGGAGGGTCGATATTGACTTGTTGGGTTAAATGACGTATTTCCACACTAAAGGGATTCTTTGACTACAAGGCTAGTTAATGGAATCCACTCTAATCCCATTTGAAGGTTTGGAAATGGACATAACTCCACAATGATAATTCTATGAAATCAGGGGATGGAACTGAGAGGCAGTTATTCTTCAGGGTTTTCTTTTTTAAGAATCTCTCTTTCCCTGAGCTTTTTTGCAGCAAGAATCAGGCCTTAGAATGGTCAATTATGCCATACCCACCATTATAAACTGAACATTAAAGGGACCCTGTAGCCATTAACCCTTGGGTAGAGGTGCCTAAGAGCTTGCAATTGCAAAATCTCATCGAATACAGTTTGGGAAGCACTGGGCTAGGATAATCAACAACATCCTGACAGCAATGCTGTTGATGTGCTCCAGAACTAGCCATGTCTCTCAGATAACTGCTTTAATACAACTATAACACTGGCATCTACCCAATATGGACAAGTGTCCAAGTACATCCTGTCCATGAACACGCAGGATATATCCAACAAGGTCATTCTTTAAGCCTACAGCCATCAACCAGTGATGAATTAGCCATCATCATACTGTTAAATGGCATATGCTTACCAATACCGTATAGAGTGATGCTGTTTGCTGATTGTTGCAGTGTTCAGTTCCATTTGTAATTCTTCAGATAATGTTGCAGCCAATGCTAGTATGCAACAATACCTGGTCAACATCCACAGCCTTGACAGATGCATGGGTCAAATGGGTTCTGAAGAGGAGCCATGATGTAATTGAAACATTAACTGCTTCTCTCTACACAGATGCTGGCAGACCTGCCAAGTTTTTCCAGCATTCTCTGGGCATGTTTCAGACATGTTGACAGATATTTCCAGCACAGGTTTGACTTGAACATAGATCTTCTGGTCCAGAGCCAGGTCATTACTGCATGCAACTAAAGCTCTCTGCATCACCAATGCATCATAGTTGCAACCTGCACTAAAAAGTTTCCAAAAGTTTCATAGAAAATCAAAACAGATACGTAGAAATAGTTATTTCTAAGAGATGTACTAAGGTTTGACCACTTTCCACAATTCCTACACCATTGCTGGTTCAAAGATACAAAACTCCCTTCCAAGTAGCACTATGGGAATACCTTCACCACACAACACTCCTGCAAGTGCCTTTTCAAAATAATTCATAGCCCCTATTGTAAGTCAATACCAACTTTTATCATTTCCCTTTCAGTTTGAGACTGTGAGTTTACGTTATAGAATCTGCAACTTCATTGAAATATACAATAATTTAGTCCATCTTAGTGGGCGGCACGGTGGCTAGCACTGCTGCCTCACAGCGCCAGAGACTCGGGTTCAATTCCCGACTCAGGCGACTCTCTGTGTGGAGTTTGCACATTCTCCCCGTGTCTGCGTGGGTTTCCTCCGGGTGCTCCGGTTTCCTCCCACAGTCCAAAAATGTGCAGGTTAGGTGAACTGGCCATGCTAAATTGCCCGTGTTAGGTGAAGGGGTAAAGGTAGGAGTATGGATGGGTTGCGCTTCGGCGGGTCGGTGTGGTCTTGTTGGGCCGAAGGGCCTGTTTCCACACTGTAAGTAATCTAATCTAATCTATAGCCCACAGGATCTTATATAGTTCAAAAATATTATCTTAAAGTCCCCTAAAATGAAAACATACCTTATAACGCATTTATCATAACCTAGTTAAGAATTTAATTTCATTCACCATCAACAGTTTAGATTAGATTTCCTACAGCGTGGAAACAGGCCCCTCGGCCCAATAAGTCCACACCGACCCTCCGAAGAGAAGCCCACCCTGATTCCTTTCCCTACATTTATCCCTAACTAATGCACCTAAGACTGTGGGCAATTTAGCATGGCCAATTATCTGACCTGCACATCTTTGAGAATGTGGAAGGAAACTGGAGCACTCAGAGGAAACCCACGCAGACATGGGGAAAATGTGCAAACTCCACACAGACAGTCGCCTGAAGCCAGAATTGAACCTGGGACCCTGGCACTGAGCTAAAAATGTGTTGCTGGTTAAAGCGCAGCAGGTCAGGCAGCATCCAAGGAACAGGAAATTCGACGTTTCGGGCATAAGAAGAGCTTATGCCCGAAACGTCGAATTTCCTGTTCCTTGGATGCTGCCTGACCTGCTGCGCTTTAACCAGCAACACATTTTCAGCTCTGATCTCCAGCATCTGCAGAACTCACTTTTTACCCTGGCACTGAGGCAGCAATGCTGACCACTGGGTCACCTGCTGCCCAACAAGAAGTGTTGTGTTCCACATGTGACTCAATTAGAATCTCTAGTGTGGAAGTAGGCGATTCGGCCCATCAGATCTTCATCAACCCTCCAAAGGGCATTCCTCTCAGACCCACCCATCTACCCTATCACAATACAGATAACTAGAATTGTACATTGAACTGGCAAGTAGGATTGAGACACTGCTCCTTACAAGCCAAAAATCTCCAAGGTTTTTGCTTTCCAGTTTATTCATACTTGCCAAAAATTAGGTATTTTACTTTTTACTTGCTAAGAATCCACATATTCGGTTTATTGCTCTCAACCACTGTGATAATGGCTTCAGTGATCCATCTTTTCATCATTAAGTCCAAATTCCTTTCCTGTGTCACACCCATAATACAAAATGACACTCCAGCGTAGTACTGAGGGAGTGCCGTACTTTGATGAGATATTAAATAGAAACCCCATTTTTGAAAGGACCCACACAGATGAAAGAACAATAGATTTTTTGCATTGTCTTAACCGATGCATACTGCTGTAACAGTATCTCAAAAAGAGGTTATCCGGTTACTTATTTGACTGCCATGTATAGATCCTCACTGCATGTAAACTGATGCCATGTTTCCCTACTTGCTGCAATTTACAGTTCAGAATTAAAGAGTACAACCTCAAAGCAAATTTGTTCTTATGGCCATTAGAATGCCAGCCTTTCAGCTTACTCTGCTTTTTTTCTTCTTCAAAGTATTAATTTAAATGACTTTACATTACTTATGTTACACTTAGAATTGTCATTCCCAGCTCACTAATACAAGCCTTTGCAAAATTGATCAGCTTACTACAAACCAGTCATTAGCCCCAAGTCATCTCTAATCGTTATCCCAGTAATTACTAGTACTGGATTCTCCTTATACTCTGATGACCTGTAATGCTTAACCTTTTAACTTGGTTTCTCTGTTCCACTATTTTGTACCTAGGTATCTTGTAGCTAAAAGGGCACCATGTGAGGCAACACTGTACACGTACTCCTGTATTTTGGTGTAAGTGACAATAAAATGTAAATCGCCTGAGAGTGCAGAAAGAAATCTGGCCCTAAGCCCCACGTTCCCAGCCTGTCTCAAACCTGGACATCAGTTCTCACCTACCTGAATGCATGCTGAACTTTATCTCCAGCCCCCAGCCGAGCACGTTCAGAATTCCCCTTTGGCTGTCACCTCCTGCCCAGTCCATAACCACACATCGAGCCCTGACCCGTCCAGCTTTTAGGCGAAAGTGGGGACTGCAGATGCTGGAGATCGGAACCAAGATTAGAGAGTGGCGCTGGACAAACACAGCAGGTCAGGCAGCCACCGAGGAGCAGAAAAATCGACGTTTCGATCAAAAGCAGGGAATGAACGTCGATTTTCCTGCTCCTCGGTTACTGCCTGACCTGCTGTGCTTTTCCAGCACCACTCTAATCCCATCCAGCAAACAGCTGAAGTAGACCCAGGGGGTGGAGGGTGTCATCCCGAATAAGCATGAGACTCCCAGGTCTCCAAAAGTCCCCTGTACGGTATACTGACCCCCCCCATGATCACACACCTAACTTCCTGACCCCTAACATCCAGCTGTGGTTCGCAGTGAACTCGACCCCTACCCCGGGGGGAGTACAGAGTGATCCCTGAGCACGACTCTCACCCTTTTTGTGGCCAGTCCGGCCTCGGGATTTCGGCATCCCCGCTGCTCGACACTTGGCGCTGGCACCCGACCGGGACGATCCTCTCGCTGGCGGGCCCTGTATCAGCCAACCGAAGGCAGTCGCCTCTGGGACCTGGTGCTGGGTTTCACACGACCGGGAACGGCTAAAGGCGATCGACAACGCTGGTTACACTGCTTGCTATTGCGGATTTTCTGGGTGCGATGACAGGACAACCACGCGCAAACCTCCACCATCTTTCCTCTCACTCCCACACTGTGCTGTCGCTGGCGGCCGGCGCCCCAGGGTCTGACGGGGGTTGTAGTCCGCGCCGGCACAACGCTACCGCCGCCGCGCCGGCAAGGACTACATCCCCCAGCGTGCGTCGCTCCCGTGGCGCAGGCGCAGGCTCATAATCCTGGCTGACGCTCGCGGACTCTGGGCCATGTGACCTCCCGGCGCCAAGGGAGGACGGGATCAGGTCACGTGGGGCGGGCACTCCAGGGATTCCAAGTTTGGATACTTCTCAGCGATTGTAGCATTTCACCAGCTGAGGATTAACTTTTGTATCCGTCTCTTTTCTCCGCTATTTACGGTTTTTTTTTCTTTGGCATCACCCCAATCCTGTCTAGAAACAGGCAAGTCAAAGCAAAAATGCTGCGGACGCTGGTTTAATAAACACAGACAATGTTGGAGAAATTCAGTAGTGTTTGTGGAGAGAGAAACGTAATGTACAGAACTGAAGAAGTCATTCTGGACTCGAAATGTTAACTCTGTATTTCTCTCTCCATAAGGTTGCAGCCGGACCTCCTGAGTTGAGAGAGTCGTAGAGCTGTACAGCACGGAAGGACCGTTTGGTCCATGCCGACCAGATAATCTAAATTAATCTAGTCCCATTTTAGATTACTTACAGTAATTTGTCAGCATTTAGACCATATCCCTGTAAACTCTTCCTACTCATGTAGCTCATTTCATACACGTACCACCCACTGCTTTAAAAAAGGTCTCTTTTACATCTTTTCCCCTCTCACTCTAAACCAATGCCCTCTCGTTCTGGACTCCCCCCATCCCAGGGAAAATACCTTGTCTATTTATCATATCCATGCTTCTCATGATTTTATAAATCTCTATAAGGTCACTCCTCATCCTCCGACACTCCAGGGAAAACAGACCAAGCATATTCAACCTCCTCCTATAGCTCAAATCCTCCAACCCTGGTAACATCCTTGTGAATCTTTTCTGAATACTTTCAAGTTAACAACATCTTTCCAAGGGCAGAGAGACCAGAATTCAACACAGCATTCCAAAAGTGGCCTAACTAATGTCCTGTTCAGCTGCAACATGACATCCCTACCCCTCAACGCTCCAAACAACCCTACTGCCTGTGGCCAACCAATCCAACTCCTTCTCCCATTCCACAAAGAACATGCAAGTCCTGGGCCTCCTCCATCACCAAATCCTAGCCATCTGATGCCTGAAGGAAGAATGCCTCATCTTCGCCAAGGGACCCTCCAACCACACAGCATCAATATCAATTTCACCAGTTTCCTCATCGCTTCTTCCCCCATCCCAGATCCAACCCTGCAACTCAGCACTCTCCTCTTGAACGTCTCCCACCTATGTGCTCCAACCTATTCCCCCCCCCCTCAGCTTTATCCACCCATCGCCTTCCAAGTCAACTTCCCCCACCCCCACTTTTCCTATTTATCTCTCAACCCTACCCCAGGCCCCACATCATTCCTGATGAAGAGTTTAGGCCTGAAACATCGACTCTCCAGATCCTCAGATGCTGCCTGACCTGCTGTGCTTTTCCAGAACCATACTTTTTGACCCTATACTCAATACGCTCACGAATAAAGGCCTTCTTCATTATCCAGTGTAACTTTGACTCGACTTTCAAGGAACTATGAATCTGCACTCCAAGGTCTCTTTGTTCCCCTAAATTAATCCAGTCCCATTTGCCAGCATTTGGTCCATATCCTTCTAAATCCTTCCTATCCTGTACCCACCTTGATGCCTTTTAACTATTGTAATCGTACCAGCCTCCACCACCTCCTCTGGCAGCTCATGTCATCCTCTGTGTGAAAAAGCTGTCCTTTAGGTCCCTTTTATATCTTTCCCCTCTCACCTTAAACCTATGCCCTCTATATTTGGACTCTCCTTACCCTAGAAAAAAAAATTTGGTTATTTGCCCTCTCCATGCTCTTAGTTTTCTCCAACATGCTTTGTACATGTTTCAGAAATAGGCAATGTCTATTTCTAACAAGAGAGATTCTAACCACCTCCCCTTAAAGATTAACAGAATAGTCAATACTACACAATGGGAACAGAAGAGGCTGTTCAGCCCCTCAAACTGCCTCCCGCATGATTGATCAAACTTTTCAATGCTTTTTAATCATCCCAACCTTATACTTCTGCATGTCATTGGTAATCAACAATATATTAATCTCTACTTTAAACACACTCAAAGACTGAGCATCCAAAGCCTGGTAGAGCACTCTAAAGATTCATAACCCTCTGAGTGAAAAAAGAATTTTCCTTATCTCAAACCTAAATAGCACTGGCCTGGTCATCAACATCCTGGGATTCTAATTTTCCAGAACATGAATAATGTATTATGTCTCACAATTAGTATGCAGCATACTGTTAAGGGACATTGCTTTATTATATCATATGGTCTGAGGGTATAAAGGTCTCTGAATCCACCTTAACTGGGGTAACCGGACAACTTAGCACTGAATTTCCATAATATGTCAGTGTCAAGAGATTAAGAACATTATTGAAACTTTTAATTTGACATTACCAGTATATAATACAACAGTTAACATAATTAATGGCTCATCAGATACAAATATCCTGCTGTAGCAGCATATTGATAATCAGCAAACATAGAAAAAAGAGCTAAACTCTATATCTAAGATGAGAGTAACTGCCCCGACAGCAAAACCAAATAAACACATTTTCACCTGAGCAAAAGGCAAACTTAGGAAGACAACCATAATTTTCCATATTGTTCCCCTCATACACAACACTGAGAATGTAGGACAATCAGAAGCTTTCGCAATCTTTGTCATCTGCCCTAAGAAGGCAGGTCAACACATACTAAACATTAAAATCGTCACACGAGCTAGTGCCAAGATATTACCACGACACAGTCTGAAAACCATGTACTTCAGCAAATGGTGGCTCCATGCTACAACTTAAGAGAGACTATCTCCTAGCATATAATGGATCACCAAATATGTGCATTAGCACAATCACGATGTAGTGTGAATACACAAGCTCACCAAGGTGTTCCAAAATCTGCTATCTATTGACAGGGTTAGAAGTACACACAGATCACATTATAGTCACAACATATGAAGTGAAACCACACTTATTGATAGGACAAACCAAATATGACACAATTGGATGAACTGATATTAAAAATGTTTTTAAAATTAGATGTGACTTTGGCCAGAGCCAGTGTGAACAGCTTCCAAGTGGCAACTGATGAAGATGAGCAACTGCAAGTGTTGCAAAAAACTGTTATTTAGTGATGGCCTGACTTCATTAAGGAAGTACCTGAGAACACTTATTGATTTTGGCTAAACAGAGATGAACTTGGTGTATCACAACAAGCCATTTTCAAAGGCAAATGAATCAAAATACCAAAAGCACGACATTAAGGTATCAAGCCTGGAGGCCAGACCAGGTAAGGATGGCAAGTTTTGTAAAGGACATTAGTAAACCAGATTTTTTTTCCAACAATCAAGATAATTCTAGATTTGTAATTGAATTAAAATTCCACTATCTGCCATAGTGGGATTCAAATGCGGAATATTATCTGGGACAGTAGTTGTGTCTCAGAATTAATAGTTTAGCGTTAGTAGCAGTAGGCATCACCTCCTTAGTGTATAATGGTTGCACAAGAAGATTAGCATGTGAATCTGTTTTAAAGAAAGACAGAAAATGTTGGAGAGACTCAACATATCTGAAGAAAAATCATATCTGACTTGAAGCATTAACTCTTTCACTCGCCTCAGATGCTGCCAGACCTGCTGAATATTCCAGAATTTTCTGTTTCTATTTCAAACCTTCAGCATCCACAATATTTTACTTTTAACTGAATGTGAATCTATATGTTGCCTTGGGATGAATCAGGATATTCACAACTTGCAAATACATGTCAGGCATGCAAAACCTATCAAATGGCCACTTTCGACACCATACAATTCTGTGTGAATCTGTGATAATAACTCTGTAGCAACCCCAACAGCAGAGGGAGCTCTATGTTGACATGCTGGTCCATCCACTAGAATCATAGAGTTAAACGGCGTGGAAACAGACCCTTTGGTCTAACTCGTTCACACTGACCATACATCCCACTCTGACCTAGTTCCATTTGGCAGCATGTGGCCCATATCTCTCTAAACCTTTCAGATTCATATACCTACCCAAATGCCTTTTAAATGTTGTAATTGTACCAACTTCCATCACTTCTGGCAGTTCGTTCAATGCAAGCACCACCCTCAGGTTGAAAATCTTGTGCCTTAGGTCCCTTTTAAATCTTGGCAGGCATCCTTGCAAGAGAATTCGCAGTAGGGTTAAAATCAACTAGGTAAAAGCAACTAGATGCTGGAAACCAGAGTCTAGATTAGAATGGTGCTGGAAAAGCACAGCAGTTCAGGCAGCATCCAAGGAGCAGTAAAATCAACATTTCTGGCAAAAGCCCTTCATCAGGAATACAGGCAGAAAGCCTGAAGGGTGGAAAGATAAGTGAGAGATACCCTTTTCAATTTTTCCCCTCTCACTTTAAACGTACACCCTCTAGTCTTGGACTCCTCCACCCGAGGAGAAAAGATCTTGGCTATTCACCCCATCAATGCCCTCATGGTTTTATAAAATTCTATAGGGTCACCCCTCAGCCTCCAATGCTCCGGGTTAAAAGGCCCCAACCTATACAGCCTCTCCCTATAACTCAAACCCTCCAACCCAGCAACATCCTTGTAATTTTTTCCACATCCTTTCAAGTTTAATGGTATGCTTCCTATAGAAGGGCGACCAGAATTGTACACCATATACTAAAAGTGGCCTTCTGTACTGCTGCAACATGACATCCCAACTCCTACACTCAATGTTCTGACCAAAGAAGGCAAGCATGCCAAACACCTACTTCACCACCCTGTCTACTTGCAACTCCACTTTCATGGAATACTGGGCAGAAAGTGATATCGACCACTGAAGTGGTAGAGACAGCTATAATTACAACATTCAAAAGATGTTTGGACCGGTGCATGGATAGGAAAGGTTTAGAGGGATACAGTCAAATGCAGGCAAATAGGGCTATTCAGTTTAGGAAACCTGGTTAGCAGAAATGAGTTGGGCTGAAGGGCTTGTTTTCATGCTGTATGACTCTATAACTCTGCTCCCAGGCCTCTGTTTGGCAACACTCCCCAGAGCCCTACTATTATTCATATAAGTCCTGCCCTAATTTGCCTTCCCAAAATACAACACTTCATATTTAACTAAATTAAACTCCAACTGCTATTCCTTGGCTTTTTGGCCCATCTGATCAAGGTCACGTTGTATACTGAGATAATCTTCTTCACTGTCTATTACACCACCTATTTTAGTGTCATATGCAAAATACTAATCATACTTCCTATATTCATTCCTTGGTTGAAAATTGCAACAGACCTTTACATAGTGTATTGGGTAATTTACATTCTTGTGAAAGACTACTTCTCCAAATTTTCCACTGGTGGATGACTTAGCAATAAAATAATTGCATTCATTTTGGACATAATAATCACTATTTTTAGTTTAGTTGATGTATTAGAAATGATAACGCTTGATGATGAACAGATAGTCACTGAAAAACCATTTCAAACTTCATGGGCACTAACTGGGCATGGACCCACATCACATTGTCACCCCACTTTTTTGCTCAAACAGTCTAGTATATTGCATTGTACATGCAAGCGAACTCATTTCATCAAGTGTTGAGCAAAAAAAAAAGACCTCTGCATTACATTGCTGAATTTTTGTGTAACACAAATGAGAAATGATTACCAGCGTCAACACTACTTATTCCCGGAAGGCAAGTATACATAACCTTGTCAAGTAAGCAATTATCTGACCATCTTGGAACACATGATGTTCTTCTTTGTCAATAGAGGAAGAAAGAAGTGATACTCAATATGCGAGCAGGTAGTGACCTACCACAGAGGACTGGACAGAGTGTGCGAATCAGAAATCCAATCGCAAATACTGGAATGTCTGCAACAGTTTCTAAAATAAGCAATCCAGCCCAGATCTTACAGTGACATTCTTGATCATTGGGAAAAAACAGAGCCAGCTCAGACCAATGTTTAACATGTCAACAGTGAGGAAGAACATTCTGATCACAGTGTGATAATGCTCAGTGCCTGCAGCAACGCAACCAAGTTGTCAATCAAGAGCAACCAAACACAACACATACTTCTCCAGATGGGTACACAATCACCAGACCAGGATGACTTGTTAAACATCCAAATGTTGCAGGACAGTCTGAAGAGTTAAACTTGTTAACTCTGTTAACTTGAATGTGTAATTATCAAATTGATATCATATGCCTATGTCCAACCATGCTGGGACTTGCTTCTTTACTTTGGGAAAAAAAAAGGATGCTCTGTTATGTCTCTCAGCAGTATGCAGTATCCCTTTCAAAGACATGCTCATGAAATCAGCACTGTATTGCAGCGTGACCCAAGGGTATAAAAGTCTGAGACTTTACACCACTTAGAACATGACATGTTGATGGAGGTGAATCATTACTTGTAATGCAACAGTTTAGTATTAGCCCGCACACTGAAGTGCCTGTGTGTGTGTGTGTGTGTGTGTGTGTGTGTGTGTGTGTGTGTGTGTGTGTGTGTGTGTGTGTGTGTGTGTGTGTGTATATATATATATATGTATCAGGAATGATAATCAATGTTGATTAAATTTTTTAATTCACATTTAGCTTTAATACTACAGGAGCTATCATATGTATTGTCTGAACTGGAACAAATACCCTGCTGAAGGCAAGGACCCACACTCGATAATGGCAGACCAAGTTCTACCAGCCACACAAAAACTATGTTTACAGGAGTAGATCAGAGAATGGAAGTTCTATAATTATTAACTCACCTCCTAACTCCTCAAATATCCACCAACTACACGGAAAAGCTCTAGAATATTTTCCATTTGCCTGGATGACTACAACACTGACAACCCTCAAGAATATGACACCATCCAGGACAAAGTAACACACTTGACTGGCATCCTATTCACCATGTTAAACATACACCCACTCAGCATTGTACTCCAATGGAGACTCAACAATCTGAACAGAAACCTGTTCTTTTCTCGATGTTTACCTGACCACAATGTGTTAAATACATTTTATTGCTGTTTGAAATTTTGATTCACTCATGAGACGTGGGCATTGTTGACTGGCCAGCATTTACTGCCCTTGCAAAGAGTAGTGAGGTGCCTTCTTGAACTACTACAGACCACATACTGTAGGTAGACCCACAATGCTCTTAGGGAGGGAATTCCAGGATTTTGTCAGAGCGACAATAAAGGAATGGCAATATATTTCCAAGTCATGAAAGTGAGTGGTTTGGAGGGGAACGTGCAGGTGTTCCCATGTATTTGCTGCTCATGTCTTTCTAGATATAAGTAGTTGTGGGTTTGAAAAGTGCTATCCAAGGATCTTTGGATTTTCTGCATCTTGTAAATAGTGCACTGTTGCAACTGAACATTGGGAGTGGAGGGAATGGATGTTTGTGGATGTGGTGCCAATCAAGCAGGCTGCTTTGCCCCACATGGTTTCAAACCTCCTGAGTGTTGTTGGAGCTACAGCCATTCAGGCAATTGGGTGGTATTGTATCACACTCCTGACTTGTGTTTTGCAGATGGTAGTCAGGCTTTGGTGAGTCAGGAGGTGAGTTACTCATGTTAATATTCCTAGCCTCTGACCCGGTCTTGTATCATTGTATTTATATGGCTAGTCCAGTTGAGTTTCTGTTTAATGGTAACCCCCAGGATGTTGATAGTGGGAGATTCAGTGATAATTAAACTATTGAATGTCAAGGGGCAGTCATTAGATTGTCTCCAAATGGAAATTTGAGTGGCGCGAATGTTACTTGCCACTTTGAGCCTAAGCCTGGATATTGTCCAGATCTTGTTGCAATTGGACATGGACTGCTTCAGTATCTGGTGTTGAACATTGAGCAATCATCAGTGACCAATCCCACTTCTGACCTCGTAGATTCATTGAGTCACACAACATGGAAACAGACCCTTTGGTCTAACCAGTCCAAGCTTTCTATAATCCTAAACTAAACTAGTCCCACCTACCTGCCCTTGGCCCATATCCCTTCATGTACATATCTAAATGTCTTAAAAATATTGTAACTTCATCTGCATCCACTATTTCCTCTGGATATTTATTCCACACACGAACTACTCGGTGTAAGAAATTGTCCCTTGTGGCTATTTTAAATCTTTCTCTACCTTCCTATGTGCCAGGTATGGCTCCAACCAGTGGAGAATTTGCCCTGATGTACATTGATTCCAGTTTTGCTAAATCTTCTTGATGCCACATTTAAGGGCTGTCACTCTCACCTCACCTCACCTCTAGAATACAGCTCTTTCATCTATATTTGAACCAAGATTGTAATGAGGTCAGGAGCTCAGTGGTTCTGGACATCACTGAGCAGGTTATTGCTGTGCAGGTGCTGTTTGATAGCCCTGTTGATGACACTTTCTGTCACTTTATTGATGATCAAGAGTAGACTGATGGGATGGTAATTGTCCTGCTTTTTGCGTACAGGACATACCCAGACAACTTTCAACTTTGTCAGGTAGATGCCAGTGTTGGAACTGTACCGGAAGAACTTGTCTAGGGGAGCAGCAATTTCTGGAGCATAACTTTACAATACTATTGCCAGAATGCTGTCAGGTCCCAGGGCCTTTGCTAAAATTCCTAATGCAGGGACTGTCATTATGAGGAAAAAAGTAAGCAGTTTGAGCCAATGTTCCTTCAAGTTTAGGAGAATGAGAGATGATCTAAGATGATCTAATTGAAACAAATTACACATAGAGGATGTTTCTCCTCATCATGGAATTTCGAACTATGGGGGCAGAGTTTCAGATTAAGAAACTTCCAATGTTACTTTTTACTGTCACAAGTTGAATAATGAAGGTCTGCATCTATTAGATTAGATTCCTCACAGTGTGGAAACAGGCCCTTCGACCCAAACAGTCCACACCGACCCTTCGAAGAGTAACCCACCCAGACCCATTTTCCTCTGAGTAACACTATAGGCAATTCACCTAACATGCACTTCTTTGGATTGTGGGAGGAAACCGACGCAGACACGGGGAGAACGTGCAAACTCCACACAGACAGTCACGTGAGGCTGGAATTGAACGTGGGATTCTGGTGCTGTGAGGCAGCAGTGCTAACCACTGAGCCACTGTGCCACCCACAATTAAGAATCCTAGTGCTTTTGGGTTTCTAACCCTGACTCTCATTCAAATTTTCTGTTTAGATTTAGTTTTGTTTAGAGGCACAGGGTCACAGTTGTAGTTGTTTTTATGTGACTGGGATTTAATGCCACTACTTCTTAGACTTTACAAAGTAGGATGTGTCCAAGTGTATTTGCATTAGCAAGGCTGTAATAAGATATATTGAGTTGCATAAAGGACATCAAAAAACTCACTTAAAACTAAACTTACAATATCGCATACGATTAGATTTGCATTGCATTGACAAAATGGTCCATATAACTGTTACCTTTATTTTAAGGTGTTCTAATTCCAAACTGCAAATGTTACATCATCCGGTAAGACAAATAATTCCACAAGTAGCATTATAAAAATTGATCAGATTTTAGTCTTATGGGTCAAAGTTCATCCCCATGTGCTTTCAACTCCAAAAATCAGCACTAGTCACCTTATCCCATGTGACTCATGTTTGGGAGACACCCTAGTTTACACCTAAAAAATCCACAAATACTAACATAGCATATTCAAAGCTATACACTGTTCTTTGCAGTAACTCTCTTTGCATTACATTACTGTACATTAAAGAGCTCACTACATTTTTTGTGAAAACTCACACAGCTCTACTTGCCTGTGTTTATGTACACATCACCTGTTCCAACATATTGTACACATCCATAAGATCATAAGACATAAGAGCAGAAATTAGGCCATTCAGCCCATTGAGTCTGTCCTGCCATTCAATCATGGCTGATAAATTTCTCTACCCCATTCTTCCGTTTTCTCCCCATAACCTTTGATCCCCTTGATACTCAAGAACCTATCTATCTCAGACTTAAATATACTCAATGACCCGGACTCCACATCCTTGGTGGCAATAGATTCCATAGATTCATCACTCTTTGGCTGAAGATTTTTCTCCTTATCTCCATTCTAAAGGTCTTTAGATTTTTCCTTTATGCTAAGAATATACTCTGGGGTCCTAGTCTCTCTTACCAATGGAAACATCTTGCCAACATCTACTTTGTCCAGGCTATTCAGTATTCTGTATGTTTCAATTAGATCCCTCCTTATCCTTCTAAACTCAATAGAGTATAAACCCAGAGTCCTCAAACGTTCCTCATAGGTTAAGCTTTTCAATTCTGAGACCATTCTTGTGAACCTCCTTTGAATAAGCTCCAGGGCCAACACATCCTTCCTGAGATATGGGGGCCAAAACTGCACACAATATTCCAAATGTGGTCTGA
Source organism: Hemiscyllium ocellatum (assembly GCF_020745735.1). Lineage (NCBI taxonomy): Eukaryota > Metazoa > Chordata > Chondrichthyes > Orectolobiformes > Hemiscylliidae > Hemiscyllium > Hemiscyllium ocellatum. The sequence goes on from NC_083414.1 coordinate 16,910,759, forward strand.
CCAGAGCCTTATACAGCCTCAGAAGTACATCTCTGCTTTTATATTCAAGTCCTCACAAAATAAATGCCATCATTGCATTTGCCTTCCTAACAATTGGCTCAACCTGCAAGTTTACCTTGAGAGAATCCTGGACTAGGACTCCCAAGTCTCTTTGCACATCAGATTTCTGAATCTTCTCCCCATTTAGAAAATAGCCCATACCTCTAATCTTCCCACCAAAGTGCATGACCTCACACTTTCCCACATTGTACTCCACCTGCCACTTCTTTTGCCCACTCTCCTAACCATTCCAAATCCTTCTGCAACCTCCCCGCCTCCTCAATGCTTCTGTTCCTCTACCTATACTTGTATCATTGGTAAACTTAGCCAGAATGCCCTTAGTTTCTTCATCTTGATTGTTCATGCACAAAGTGAAAAGGTGTGGTCCAACACTGAGCCTGCGGATTACCACTTGTCATCAGCTGCCATCCTGAGAAGGACCCTTTTATCCTCACTCTCTGTTTTCTACCAGACAGCCAAACTTCTATTCATGCTAGCACCTTCCCGCTGACACCATGGTCCCTTATCTTATTCAATAGCCTCCTATGCGGCACCTTGTTAAAGGCCTTCCTGAAGTTCTGGTAGATAACATCCATTGGCTCTCCTTTGTCTAACCTGCTCGTTACTTCCTCAAAAAATTCTAGCAATTATGTCAGGCATGACCTCTCCTTGATGAAACCATGCTGATTTTGCCCTATTTTATCAAACACTTCCAAGTATTCAGAAATGTCATCCTTCACAATGGATTCCAAGATCTTACTGACAACCGAGGTTAGGCTAATCAGTCTGTAATTTTCTGTTTTTTGTCTTACTCCCTTTTTAAATAGGGGTGTCACAGTAGCAATTTTCTAGACCTCCAGGACCCTCTCTGATCCTAGCAATTCCTGAAAGATCACCACTAATGCCTCCACTATCTCTTCAGCTATCTCCCTTAGAACAGTGTTATTGTCCATCTGGTCCAGGTGATTTATCCACCTTCAGGCCATTGGGTTTTTCTAGCACCTTCTGCTCTACCTCCTCACTCTCTTGAATTTTTGGGATATTACTTGTGTCTTCCACAGTGAAGACTGAGGCAAAGTAATTATTCAGTTCCTTAGCCAATTCCTTGTTCCCCATTACTATCTCTCCAGTGTCATTTTCCAGCAGCCCAATGTCCACTTTTCCCTCTCTTTTCCCTTTATATATGTAAAAAAAACTCTTACAGTCTTCCTTTATATTACTGGCTAGCTTACCCTCATATTTAATTTTCTCCCTCCTTATTTCTTTTTTTTTGTTGCCCTTTGTAAGTTTCCTAATCCTTTGGTTTCACACTGCTCTTCACCACATTATATGCTTTCTCTTCTGCTTTTATGCTGTCCTGACTTTCCTAGTCAGCTGTGGTTCTCTCATCCCCCCTGCACCATGCTTTGTTTTCATTGGGATGTATCTCTGCTGTGTCTTCTGAATTACTCCCAGAAATCCCTGCCATTGCTGCTCCACTGTCTTTCCTGCATGGCTCCTCTCTCAGTCAATACTACCCAGCTCCTCCCTCATGCCTCTGTAGTTACCTTTATTCAGCTGTAATACCATTACCTCTGACTCTATCCTCTCCCTCTCAAACTGCAGAGTAAATTCAAGCATATTATGATCACTGTCTTCTAAGGGTTTCTTCACCTTATGCTCCCTTATCAAGTCAGATTCTTTACACAGCACTAAATCTAATATTGCCTATTCCCTAGTGGGCTCCACCACAAGCTGCTTCCAAAAGCCATCTCATAGTCATAGAGTCATAGAGATGTACAGCACAGAAACAGACCCTTCAGTCCAACCCGTTCATGCCGACCAGATATCCCAACCTAATCTAGTCCCACCTGCCAGCACCTGGCCCATGTCCCTCCAAACCCTTCCTATTCATATACCCATCCAGATGCCTCTTAAATGCTGCAATTGTACCAGCCTCCACCCCTACCTTTGGCAGATCATTCCATACACGTACCACCCTCTGCGTGAAAAAGTTGCCCCTTAAGTATCTTTTATATCTTTCCCCTCTCACCTTAAACCTATGTCCTCTAGTTCTGGACTCCCCCATCTCACAGAAAAGACATTGTCTATTTATCCTATCTATGCCCCTCATTAATTTTGAAAACCTCCATAAGGTCACCCCTCAGCTCCAATGCTCCAGGGAAAACAGCCCTAGTCTATTCAATCTCTCCCGATAGCTCAAATTCTCCAACCCTGACAACATCCGTGTAAATCTTTTCTGAATCCTTTCAAGTTTCACAACATCTTTCCAATAGGAAGGATACCAGAAATGCACGCTATATTCCAACAGTGGCCTGTACAGCCGCAACATGACCTCCTAAATCCTGTACTCAATATTCTGACCAATAAAGGAAAGCATACCAAACACCTTCTTCACTATCCTATCTACATGCAACTCTATTTTCAAGGAGCTATGACCCTCCACTCCAAGGTCTCTTTGTTCAGCAACACTCCATAGGACCTTACCATTAAGTGTATAAGTCCTGCTAATATTTGCTTTCCCAAAGTGCAGCACCTCACATTTATCTGAATTAAATGCCATCTGCCACTTCTGACCCCATTGGCCCATCTGGTCAAGATCCTGTTGTAATCTGATGTAACCTTCTTCGCTGTCCGCTACATCTCCAATTTTGGTGTCATCTGCAAACTTACTAACTATACCTCTTATGCTCGCATCCAAATCATTTATATAAATGATGAAAAGTAGAGGACCCAGCACCGATCTCTGTGACACTCCACTGGTCACAGACCTCCAGTCTGAAAAACAACCCTCCTCCTCCACCACCCTCTGTCTTCTACCTTTGAGCCAGTTCTGTATCCAAATTGACATTCCACAACTTCCTTTTGCACATCACTGCCAACCTGATTTTGCCAGTCCACCTGTATATTGAAATCCTCCATGATCACTGTAACTTTGCCTTTCCTACCCATCTTTTCTATCTCCTAGTGTATCTTGCACCCCACCTCCTGACTATTATTTGGAGGCCTGTACATAACTCCAACAATGATTTTTTTACCTTGATTATTTCTCAATTCGACTCACACAGGTTCTATACCATTTGATCCTACTTTGTTTCTGACTGTTGATTACATTTTATTACTAATAAAACAACAACACCTCCTCTGCCCACCTGTCTATCTTTTCGATACGATGTATACACGCACACACACCATCTTGTTTCTTCATGTAGAATGTTTATTAGTAAGAATCTAAACATCATACATTACAAATTCAAAGATATTATTACATAGGAAGACATGGTTACTGGTTTTATCGTAAATGATAAATTGCATTTCCATCAGATTTGTTTTAATTTTATACTGGTCATACACATTCTTAGGTCATTGGAATTATAAACTGCATAATCAATTAAGGCTTTGAAGATTATATTCCTGTTGTCTCTTTGAACAATTGCTCAACACTAACACCATTTTGATAATAGTTATGTGGCATTATGTAAGCAATAGCTTAAATGTAAATTATGCATAATATTATCCTAGGCATTCTAGGCATCAGTACAATTTTGTTCACATTCACCTATCTGGTGGTCCCTGTTCAATGCTTTAACCAAACTTGATTTAGAGTTATCTACTTATTCTTTAAATGTTTTGAACAACTTCTATTTCAACCTTCAGTAAATAAGAATGAAGACCAGCTTACGGTGGAAAGTTTAAAGTTTTGATGTCCTAATGCATATGACAATGGCTAAAGTGTACATAATGGAAGTATTGTTATTGGCATTTTCATGATAAAACAATACTCTTTCTGGCTGCAGTATTTACTATAACATGTGGCACTTTAATACATAGCAATCATTCCATTTGACTCTGCAGTGTTGTAAATCATTCGACCTCATTTGTTGGATGGGTTCATCCTATAGACTGTAAAACTAATGAGTTTTAACTGCACAGAAATCCAAATTTAAACATTACGTCTTTAACAAAATTAGTAAAAGGAATGATGAGAATATAGTGCAACAAAACACAATACTAAAATTATTCTAGCAAATCTTGAAATTTTGGAATGCTAACAAACACCTACAAAACATCTACAGTGAAATTGGTATCTTAATTACAACAGTCCTTCTTTAAATTAGATCTCAGTGTTCCCTCTTCTGTTTGTAACGACAAGATATCTCACTGTTTTTCATAGCACTTTGCAGGTTGCCATCCTGCAACTGTTAGTCTTTGAGCTATTTGTATAGTTCATTTTATGCAACTGTTCCAACTGAAGTGTTAGCTAATGAACCTTTCTTTTTAGCCGAATCTCTCTACGTTCCCTTAGAAAGTTTTATTTTTATTGTTGCTGTTCTTTCCTTTCCCTTTCTTGTAGTGCACCATGTACAGCTGAAAGTAATTGGACAAGCTTTTCTTAGACCCTCATAAAATTCACATGGAACTGGCTGCCAAAACACTGTGGGTTAACAGTTTCTAACTTCCCATCCACTACATGCTGAGGAATACACTAAAACTTGGGGCAGCTGTGCCCAAGTGCAGTGGGGAAAGACCCCTGTCTGAGGTCTTTCTGCTGAAGTTAAATGGGGGTTGGGGGTGCGGTCCATTCAGTTTTTGGACCCTCATAGTGCCTCAAATACATGTAAACATAGTTTTTATGTGTAAGAAATGTTTTTGGTTTGTTTGGATAGAGCCAAACTCCAATGTTTGTTTCCTTGATATGCTACTATACATGCTACTTGTGACTCTATATACAAATACACACACAAACATTTTTTATGAATAAAAGGTATATTTTTGAAACAAAAAAAGTTTCAATCCATGCAGAAAATAGGCCAGACTTCTCAGCACTAACTGAATGTAACACTGTTGAGACCAGAAGCTCAACATAGAGAATTTTCAGGCACACATCTGTATTTTAATACTGTAATATATAATGTATTAATGCAGCAATCAATACTTTCAAACAAGTACCAATGCAGTGTACTGTAAGCACCTTATGAATAGAATAATAAAGTATAATATTATAAAGTATCAATATTAAGCAAAAATATCTTTAGTTGTGTACAAGGTAAACAAACTCCAAACATTTTTTTTGCTATCAGGCTGCAGAATTAGCTTCAATCCTTATATGAACTGTTTCCACTTGATAAGTTTTGGAACAGGTGACACTTGCAAGGATATTATCTCACAGGTGTGTTTTGTATGATTTAAATAATAATGTGATGATCCCAGAAAGGATTTAGTAAGGTTGTACTCTGGAGTGAATCTATTGTGATTTTTGTGTGTATCATTACTACAGCCTCCTGTGTTCACATGAAATTACTCTTGCATGTCATACAAAACACTCTCAGTGAAAGCTGTTTCAGTTGAAGTGACATTAAGGATTAACATTCATATTGTAGCAACGTTTGGGAATGAAACAGTGATTTTGATAATGACCAGATAATTACACCACCATCTCTATGTCCCTCTCGAAGCAACTCACCATCCTGACTTGGAAGGAACATCAATGTGCCTTCACTGTTCCTTCACTATCACTGGATAAAAATCCCTTCCTAGAGTACTGTGGGTATCCGTACATCTCAGGGACTGCAGTGGTTTAAGAAAGCGACCTTCTGCAGGGTAACTGGCAATACATGCTAGCTTTGTCAGCAATGCCCATATCCAATTAATTTTTTTAAAAGTTCTTTTTCTGCAATGAAGATTGGCATTGACGGGGACAATAGCAATAACCCCCCCCCTTTCTTCTCTGAAAAAAAGCACCATAGGATCTTTTTCAAGTATCCAAATAACCAAGTATGACCTCTGTTTAACATCTCATCTGAAAGATGGCATCTTCCAACAGTGCAATACTTCCTCAGTACTACATTAACATGCAAATACTTAATTTCTTTACTAAAGCTCTAGAGTGACACTTAAACCCGAAACCTTGTGTTTCACAGGCAAGAATGTGTTGGCCATTGCAGTTATAGTGGGCCAAATGGCCTCCTTCTATGCTGCAACACTTCTGTGATTCTGTGTTCAACAAACTTGATCACCACAATCTTTTTAAAGGGAATCAAGAGATGGGCAATAATTGCGGGTCTTCCCAACATTGCCAATTTCCTGATGATTAAAAGTAACCATAAGTGTTTTGGCCTATTAAAGAAAAGTTTAGCAACCAATGAATTTATATACAATTATGGAGTCATAGAGATGTACAGCATGGAAACAGACCCTTCGGTCCAACCCGTCCATGCCGACCAGATATCCCAACCCAATCTAGTCCCACCTGCCAGCACCTGGCCCATATCCCGCCAAACCCTTTCTATTCATATACCCATCCAAATGCCTCTTAAATGTTGCAATTGTACCAGCCTCCACCACTTCCTCTGGGAGCTCATTCCATACCCATACCACCCTGTGTGAGAGAAAGTTGCCCCTTAGGTCTCTTTTCTATCTTTCACCTCTCACTCTAAACCTATGCCCTCTAGTTCTGGACTCCCCGACCCCAGGGAAAAGTCTTTGCCTATTTATCCTCTCCATGCCCCTCATAATTTTGTAAACCTCTATAAGATCACCCCTCAGCCTCCGACGCTCCAGGGAAAACAGCCCCAGCCTGTTCAGCCTCTCCCTATAGCTCAAATCCTCCAACCCTGGCAACATTCTTGCAAATCTTTTCTGAACCTTTTCAAGTTTCACAACATCTTTCCAATAGGAAGGAGACCAGAATTGCACACAATATTCCAACAGTGGCCTAACCAATGTCCTGTTATTTTCCTTCTCTTTGCTTTCCCTGCTCTCTGTGGCACAATTGACTGAGAGGTTGAGAAGATGTACTTAGGAGGATTGGAGGAAATATTGGAAGGCTTATCTTTTCTGCAGGTCCGAGTTGCGAACCCTACAATGACACAATTGGACAATTTGGAGCAGGTGGCTGTGATGGAATCCGTGGTTTCAAAACTTGTATTTCTGAGACAAGCCCTGATTGAAATGAGAAATAAGGAAGAAAACTTATTGAAATTGGAAGACCAAAACAGGTTGAAACATAAAGAGACAGAACCACTAAATGATAATTCCAATGATGCAGTACAGGCAGCTTGAAAAAAAGGGTGGTTAGATCCAGAAGATAAGAATAGGTAAATACACAGTTGTTGCATCTGTTTCTGTTACTTGATGGAAACATTGGTAGATCCATACCATCCAGGCTACTGTAAGCAGAATGGAATTTCTACAGATGTGTGCTGTATGGTAAAGACTGTGCCCATTGGACTCAGGTTAGTTGTAGGCTGCTTTCAACTGGGGTTCTATTATATCCAAGAAACAAAGGAGCTGAAACCCCTTATGAGAAACATAGAGTTTTGTAAGGTTCTGAGAGTGGGATTAATAGCAAGTATACTGAATAGTATGCCAATTATACCTTGCATTTCATATGTGGATTTATTGTTTATAATGAACTGCAATTTGCATATTTCCCTTATGTTGATTCTGGGTCTGAGTAGAAGTGGTAAACTGAGGTAGTATTTACTTTCCATAACTCTTTTATATGGTTCTTCTTTAGTTTTAATTTGAGGAATCTTATGGCTTTATTCCTTCAATTAACTAAGTGGAATATTGGATATCTATTTTTATTAAAAAATGTTGATTTCAGGCGACAATCAGAATAGCATTTCTTTGGTTTCTTCACAAATTATTTCTATATTTTCCTTGCCATCTCAGTGCCTGTTTTCCTGTAACTAGGAGATGATTGCAATTTTGTTTAGCCACACTGTTATCTATATGATCAATACATCTTCCACTTGGTGTGGGCACACCATGCTATGAACAGACACAAGCCTAAAGTGACCAACTGCAGGACAAATACTCCAGCGGCAAGCAAAACTACAGGAGTACAACTTCGGAGCACATTGTCACTAAGGCTGAGATTATATAGAAATTCAGCAACAGCTCCTTCAATTATTCAATGTTATGTATGCATGTTGAAATTACTGGAAGCTACCTTTCTTAAATAGACATTGTTTAGGTGTAGTTCTCACAATGAATGCCAGCAGATTATTCAGCCAGAAGCACAAACAATTCTCACCTACAACAGCCTAAAAATGAGCATTTTTTAGACAAACTTTTGTGATGTTGTTCTCGGGAGTTGATACCATATATGTGATGATAGGAAATTAAATATTTGCTGGTGAGTTAAATCAAAATCAAAAAATATTTTAAGTAATAACACCTTTAGTGCCATCTCATAACTATCTGATGAGGCAATATTTTTACAAAGATTTCAATTCTTGAAGATGTTGCAGCTGATTGTGGGGAGTGGTGGTGGGGTTACAAAAGAAAGTGAGAAAAGGCATCCAAGAATACTGCTTTTCAGGTGGAGAAATTTGGTATTAACAGGTTGGGAAGAACCTAGGCTGGACTCTTATCATGGGTGCTGAACAGTCTGGCTGAAGTAGAGTTAGATCTCTTTCCTCTCGCAAACTGGTATCCAAATGCCACAGTTAGAAAGTCAATTGCAATTTAATGGAACCATGATGTGGAGGTTCCAGTGTTGGTCTGGGGTAGACAAAGTTAAAAACCACACAACATCAAGTTATAGTTTAACAGTTTTATTTGGAAGTACTAGCTTTCGGAGCACTGCTCCTTCATCAGCTACCTAATGAAGGAGCAGTGCTCTGAAAGCAAGTACTTCCAAACAAACCTGTTGGTCTATAACCTGGTGTTGTGTGATTTTTAATTTTATGGAAAGCCTATGCGGAGGATAGAATGAAAACTCTCTGCTAACAGATACTGGCACTCAGGGCTTAAAGATTTTGATTTTACTTGTGGTGAATTACAGGAATACTACTTCTGGCTCCACAGATATATCCTGCAGCACTGCTGGACTAGCCTTATCCTATCACGGTGGTGATTCCCTTTCCCCTATGAGCACCCACCCAACAGTCTGCCCATGTCCTGGTTGGGCAAAATTCCCAAGACCAAAGATTGGTGAATTTTGATGTCTGTTGTGAATCTGTTGAATACAAGTAAGGATGGGTGTCAAAACCATAGCATCCTTGAAACTGGACAACCTGTAACTCTGTTGCTTGACCAACCACTGATCAACATTCACTTGATAGCTTCAGTTCCCAAATGCAGTTTCCTGGTGGCCCTTTGCAAAGGATACATTGGAAATGCAACAATTGAATGAGCCTATTGAGAAACTCACTCTGGCCTCATGTGAGAAAACCGACCATTTCGCTGCAGTATTTAAGGAGTTCAAGTTGAAGTAGGTTGTATGGGGGAATTCTGAGGGACAGGATTTACATGTATTTAGAAAGGCAAGGACTGATTAGGGATAGTCAACATGGCTTTATGCGTGGGAAATCATGTTTCACTAACCTAGAGTCATAGTTCATAGAACCCTACAGCATGGAAACAGATCCTTCAGCACAACTTGTCCACGCCGACCAGATATCCAAACAAATGGGAATAGATTTATTTAGGATATCTAGTTGGCATGGAAGAGTTGGACCGAAGGGCTTGTTTCTGTGCTGTACAACTCTATGACTATGACTCTACTAAAAAGAAGGAAGAAAGAAATCTGATTTCCCAATCTAAAATATTGATTTTCCCTGACAATGGGGCCCTATCCATCCCCTGTAGCACTGACATGTGAACGTTTCCTTCATGCTTTGCACATCTTCAGAATGCAATTCTCCACGGGCTGTTAATGCAGGACCAGTGGAACTGGGAACATAGAGAACTTCAAAGCTTCTGGGATCAAGCTGCAGATAAGTTCTAGATTCCGGGTCCTTCCTCACACAACGTCCATGTCCATTACATATAACCCTGCTGCACAACAAGGCAGCTGTAGTAGTGTTTAGAACGTATCTTCCAAGTTCCTGGTCAATGTAATTCTTCAGTGCTTCACAGCGCTCCTAATAGAATAAAATAGAATTAAACTCCTAAGAGAGTTTAAAATTCAAATCAGAATATTTTCAAAATTCTGGAAATTATAGTAATTCTAACAAGAGATCTAAGCATCCCATTGAGTTTTATTATTGAGTAACAGATTTAGGTTCTCACACTACAATGAGCAACTTCCAGTGGACTACCTGAGGAAGGTATCAGAAGATGGAGATGGTTCAAACTCACTATGAATAAGTTACTGGTTGGGCTATCATTGAATATTGTCTCCGGTTCTTTTACAGCGGCTTGTCACATATCCACTATAGAATGCGTTTACATGTCTGGGAATGAATACTAACCATTGTACGTGCAAACTCCATATCGCCCCATAAAACTATTCCAGTAGCTCCCATGGCTGCACTTTCTCCAATAGTGTGTACTAAGTCAATCTGGAAAACAGATGGAAAGTGATGCGAGTTACATTCTGGGAACAGCAGAACTCTGGATCGAGCTGAGTTTCAATTCATCAGAAGATCAAAATACTTCTTATATCACTTTATAGAGAAACATACAATAGCACACAAGAACTGCCAAAATGGAGAAGCCCCTTCGTGCTCACAAAAGCTGATGGGCAATGCTCAAAAGCACCTAAGGTTGGTTCTCTTTTCTCTTTGTCCCTTTATTTCTTGTATACAGCTCATATTAGTCTAAAAGTCTCTATACGCGGATGCCCATGTTCTAATGCTCCACATGGTTGGTATCTCAATGCCATCTCACTGAAGTCTGCTCTTTCTAAGTTTTTTTTCCCTTTACCACGGTTTTGTTTCACCCTTTGTCATGTGTGATTATTTATCAGAAAGTGATCAGTGATATCAATCCTGAATATTGCTTTAATATTTGGATAGGTTGAGTAAATGGCCAGAAATATGGCAGATACAACGTATTGCAGTTAAGCTTAAAGTTATTCACTATGGTAGAAAAAACAACGGCAGAATATTTCTTAAGCAGTAAGAAGTTGGGAAGTGCAGATGTCTAAAGAGCCCTGGGTGTCCTTGTTCTGAAGTCACTAAAAATATGTACATGCAGGTGTATCAAGAAATTAGGAAGGCAAATGGTGGATTTTATTGCAATAGCAAGTGAGTCCAGGCATAAAGATTGCTTGCAGTTGCATAGATCCTTGGAAAGACGTCCTGTAGTATTCAGTTAGATTTCGGTTCCATTTACTGAGGATGGATATATTTGCCAGGTCGAAGATAACAGAGATTCATGGGATTAATTCCTGGGATGGTGGGAGTGTTTTATGGGGACAGATTGTGGATATTGATCTGTATTCACGAATGTTTCAAAGAATGAGGAGTGACCACACTGCCACTGACAAAATTCTTGCAACTCGTGACAGGGTGAATGTTGGTAAGATATCTGTCCTGTCTACAGAGTCTAAAACAGTGGTTATAATTTCAGGAAAGGGAGGAGGCAATTTAGGACTGAGGTGTGGAAGAACCTCTTCAAACAGGTGTTAAATCTTTTGAATTCTCTACCTTTAAGGGCTGTATATCTCATTCTCTGAGTATGTTCAAGACAGATGCTAAATTTCTGCAGAATAATGACATCAAGGAAGATCTCCAACAACAGAGGATCTAACCATCACACTTGACATTTGATGACATTACCATCACTGAATTCCCCCCAGTATCAATATCTTAAGTGTCACTATTGACCAGAGACTGACTACTGGATTGGACTGCACTGGCCATATAAATACTAAAATAAAGATAAAAATCCGCAGATGCTAAAAATAAGAAATGCTGACAGTGCTGGAGAAACACAGCAGGTCTGGCAGCATCTGTTGAGATAAAACATAGACGAAGAGTGAATGGGCACAAAACATTAACTTCAATTTTCCCTCTAGTCTAGAAATCTACAGATTTCCAAATTCTTGAAATACCATGGTGGGATTTGAAGACATGCTCCAGAACATTGGCCTGGAGTTTCGATTACTAGGTCTAATGACATTATTACAATGCCACCAGCTCCCTCGTTAGATGACACATCTCTGCTTGGTTCTTCACTTCATCCACCCAAAGCATGAGGAAAGCCCAAATAGAAAGATGGCTTAAACTGAGACTGAAATTCAAGTCTCACAACCCATAATAGCAGCATCATAAATTATATTATTGAAGGCAATTTCAGACATTTGACTTACTTTGGAACAATGTCCTGCTTACCTCAGTTAGGAAGTCAAGTGTTTTTATGTATGAGTATTTGGAGTAAACCAAAACAGGCAGAGCATCATTAGCTGAATCAAGGGCAGCAACACGGAGAGCCTCCTTAATCTTGTAGTGAACAAACTTTTGAGCTTTATTTGAGGATTTTAGCTTCTCAGGGAGGTAGATACTTGGATATAGGCATCGTGATGCCTTCCAGAGCCATGCTAACTCGTTATTTCTAGAGATATCTTCCTTTTTGCAATGGCCTGTGTAATTATTGGCTTCATTTTCTTTAAAGTAATTGTAGCAGTCTGGAAATTTGTAATAGCCCCAGTAACCCTTTGGTCTCAGAGTCTGTCCGAGTTTTAGTGTTTGTTTCATAAAGTCTTGCGCAGCATTTTCAAATTCCTTTTTGGCAATCTGGAGAATCTTACTTTCAGGTAAATGGGGGTATTCATTTCTTACTAGTTCTTCAGATTTTTCCTTGTAGATATGCAGATGGTCCCAGTTACGTTCCCAAACTGGTCGCCACTCTTCCCAATCTATCACTGCAAGCCCATGGAAGTCTTTGTCCAGTACCGTGGAAATGTCATCTGAAGCTACTGTGAGGTGGTCGGACAGACTAGCCTTCTGCACAAGACCACCATTTACTGGGATCCTCTCACTGGTGTAGTATGGGTAAAGTCCTAATTTGTTCTTGTAAAATATGGTGATATTCTTTCCAACAAAGGTCTCATTTTCATTTTCAACAATATCAAAGACACTCAGATCCAAATCAACATCAAATTTTGTTTTACACCCTGCAGTAGGTGTGTTCCAAACCACAATAAATGGCTTATTGTGGAGCATTGGTGAGGCTGATGCTGGCTTAAATTCATTCCCCCAAATGAAGGCTGGATGGGTAGAGAGATAAAATAGGGTATATATGAGTAGTGTGAGACCTGTTAACATTATTATGGCTCTTTCCTCAGCAGCTGGTGAACCTCTCCCAATCAGACCATTCTGTAAGAGAAAAACCAACAATGTTCATTTGGAAATCAAAGAAATTCCACAGTTGATTTGATTTCATAATCAAATGCTCGAGATGTACCAGATAATAGCTAGGCACACAGTGTAGAAGTACTGAAGTTTGATCCCTATCCTGTGCAGAGTTAATTGACTTCAGCCATGACAATACTTGGGCTGCCACATTTGATCTAGCCTATGGTTCAAACTCCCAAAAAGTATTCAGTGACCCTGTACGTTAACAGGACAAAAACCTCTTCAGGTAATAACCTACTGATCAATATCTCACTCTTGAATAAAGAATGGCTACTTCAATTAAGTTCCAAGAAGTGTGTCTACACCAATGAATCTATGTCCAGTAAGATTAATGGGTAGATCTTGATTCTGTGCGATTGTATGAAGCTGTTACAGAAGATGTTCAGATTGTTACTTCCACTTTAGTTTGGAGAGATGATAAAGTGGGCTGCCAACTCACTCCAGTCCAGTTTTATACCATGTTGTGAAATTAAGATTTACCCCAAACACAAATATAATTTTTAAATCATATCACACTGCAGTGTCAGTTATTTTTCTCAGATCACTTATGGAACACCGCAAAAGGTGGATGCATATTAGGCAGATTCTGTATCAGGGCTCATGCCCGAAACGTCGATGCTCCTGCTCCTTGGATGCTGCCTGACCTGCTGCGCTTTTCCAGCAACACATTTTCAGATTCTGTATCAGGGCAAGGTCTCTTGACAAAAGAATTTTCAGATCCTACTACTTAGCTTAACATCTGTTATTGGGAAATTATTAGAGTCTATTATAAAGGATGTAATACGAGAGCATTTATGACTACATAGGATTATAAAACAGAGTCACCACTCTTCTCCCAAACTGTTTCTAACCTAAGGAACCTTCTAAAAATCGTGAAGACCAAATTATTTTCTTTAAGGCTCTTTGAAAGATCAAAAGATTCCCTTTCAAAATATCTCTTTGCATTTTAGATATAAAACGTAAGAGAGATTTGTAAATATTCTTGTCTATTGCTTCTAAAGGAGTACATTCCAAATGTTTTTAGAGTGCAGATTTTATGCATAAAAGTAATAGAATATTAAATAAAATGAGCTGGATTTTATAAGCACGGGAACAGGTTATTTAGCCCAACCACACCATAGCAGGATTCATACTCCACTGAACCATGTTTCCGTATCCACCCCGGTCAGAATAATCCTCTATTTCATTCTACTTCACATGCTCATTTGATCTTCCCTGAAATGCACATACGTTTGCTTTAACCACTTCCTCAGTAGCAACACTACTTTTTTGCAAGTGTGCGTTGAGCAGTTTGTTCCTCATATAATTTCACTGATGACAATCTCACACTGATAGCCTCTAGTTTTCTTTCTACAAGTAGAAACACTCTCTCGGTGTCTACTCTATGACGACGTTCCATCATTTAAAGACCTCAATTTGGTCATTCTCTAGCCTGTTCTTTTGGAAGCATTAGAGACCTAGTCTGTTCATCTTTTTCCTGAAGTTAGTTGGTGTGGTCCTTTTTGATTTTTTCTTTGTCCCTCTTTCAACATGTCTTAGAGTCACAGAGTCATAGAGATGAACAGCACAGAAACAGACCCTTCAGTCCAACTTGTCCATGCCAAAGAGGTATCCTAAATAAACCTATTCCCATTTGTTTAGGACATCTGGTTGGCATGGATGAGTTGACCAAAGTGTCTGGTTCCATGCTGCACATCTCTATGACTCTTAGAGACATTGAGAGAGGGTACAAAGAAAAAAACCCAAAAAGGATTGTACCAGAACTTCAGGAAAAAGATGAACAGACTGGGTTAATCATCTTTAAAATATGGTGACCCAAATGGTACATGCGAGTACTCAAAATACACAGGGACAGTGGGTGGATTGGTTTCCAAGAATCCCAAAATGGTCCAGGAGGATTCATTCACATGAACAATCAGAGAAAACCAGCGGCATGGTAGTTCAGTGGTTAGCACTGCTGCCTCAGAACACCAGGTTCGATTCCCGCCTCGGGTGACTGTCTGTGTGGAGTTTACACATTCTCCCTGTGTCTGTGTGGGTTTCCTCCAGGTGCTCTGGTTTCCACAATCCAAAGATGTGCAGATCAAGTGAATTGGTGATGCTAAATTGCCCATAGTGTTGGGTGCAATAGTTAGGGTAAATGTAGAGGGGTGGGTTACACTTCAGAAGGTTGGTGTGGAGTTGTTGGGCCAAATGGCCTGATTCCACACTGTAAGGAATCTAATCTAACCAGAAGTTGTCCTAATATCTTGGGCAGTTGGATTTATGAAGGGCTGTTCATCTAATCAAAGGTTGTTTTTGTCTCTCATGTTTGCTGCTGATAAGCTCACAGTGAAATTATCATCAGAAAATGATGGAGAAGAGTAGCTTATGAATGCAGTGAGAAGGTTAATGGTAGCATTGGGCAAGACTAGCAGAACCAAGCGACTCTGCAGAAACTAGGACTAGAGCAAGTGGGAATGGACCAGACTGGCGTACAGCAAGTGGCCGAGCAAACTGGGGACCCAAAGCAGAGATAGAGGAGCCAGAAAGTAGCCATGAAAGTGAGGATGGTAGGGCCAGAAGGCAAAGCAAAGGGCTGCAGGGCAAATTGAGTCCTTAAAGGGGGACAGATGGACAGAAAAGTGTGGGAGAGTGAAGCAACAAAGGAACAAGCAGTTTAGAACATTTTAACAAAGGAATTGTGTACTGTATAAACATTACTATTGTGATGAAAACTGTAAAATGGATAATTTAATATGTAAATTTAATTTCATTAAAGTTAACATTTTTGGGTTGATACATCTCAAAGTACTGTGTGTTACTTGAGGTGCAGTGACTGAGTTAGAGACAAGTACACAATCTCTTTGATGTGATCTCGGAAAGCATGTTTATTGTGATAGATCTTGTGTACAGGTACATCAATTATTAAAAGAAAGGTTGCTAACTTATGCTTGTTATCCTATACCAATTTAAATACTGTAACAAAATTAGTGCTTTTTGTGCATTGTCGTTGCTTGAGATCTAACTGAGTAATAATGATTATTGAGAATAATGTTTAATTCTTCTAATTTTGCATCTGCGTGAGTCCAAATATCCCATATGGCGACACAAATATGGAAGGAAATACGAAAATGTGACTGCAACGTCTAATAAAGGACCTAGTGAGAATGAAAAAGGAACCCTCAAAAACTCATCAAAATTCTGGAACTTCCTTCCTAACCGCAATGTTCATTTGCAGCACTTAAAAGAAAGGTTTCTCATTACTTTCCTATGAATTCAGGAATACAATAAATGCTGGGTTTTGCAACAACATTCCCAGCCTATGAAGGAAGTACAAGAAATATGTCCCCAAACTCTGTATCAATTACAGTTATGTTTTACTCTTCATTTATTGGTCCAGATATTGTGATTACATTTAAACAGGTTCAGCTAATAGTAATTCTCTTTAAAATTACCAACATACCTGTTGGTGATTTTTCTGGCCAAGTTTCTAAGCTTGGCCAGTCTCTAATTCATCCATTGAAGGAAACCAGGGAAAACCCCATTCAGCATTGGAGGTGTGCTGCAGACCAAGACATCCCCCTTCATACAACACTTCCTGCAGTGTTTTGGGGGTTAAAGGTCTCAAAGTCAGTTTAAAAGTGACTAAGGAAAGGTAAGTGTGTAATATCAGTGACAAGGTAGGGTGGATGCTAGGGAAGTAAGAGGATTGTGTGCTATGTGGGTAAAAGGGTGGGGTACAAGGTACATGGATGTGTGTTTATAGAGTCATTCTGCATGGAAACAGATCATTTGGTCCTTGCTAACCATAATCCCAAACTAGTCCCAACTACCTGCACTTGGCTCTTATCCCTCCAAACATTTCTTATTCATGTACTTAGCAAAATGTCTTTTAAATGTCGCAACTGTACCTGCATCCACCACTTCCTCTGGCAGTTGTTTCCACACATGAACTACTCTATGTATAAAAAAGTTGGCACTCAATTTTTAAACAATCTTTCTCCTCTTACTTTAAACATATGCCCCCTATGTTTGAAATGCCACCACTAGGAAATAAACATTTGCCATTCACCTTAATTGTACTCATCATGATTTTAAAAACCTCTGTCAGGTCACCTATCAGTCTCTTGCGTACCAGTGAAAAACATCCCAGCCTATCTTTACAATTCAAACCCTCCATTTCCAGCAACATCACAGTAAATCTTTCCGAACCCTCTCCAATTTAATAATATATAT
Organism: Hemiscyllium ocellatum; assembly: GCF_020745735.1. Lineage (NCBI taxonomy): Eukaryota > Metazoa > Chordata > Chondrichthyes > Orectolobiformes > Hemiscylliidae > Hemiscyllium > Hemiscyllium ocellatum. The sequence continues at coordinate 16,928,110 of NC_083414.1, forward strand.
CTGGTAGCAGGGTGGCCAAAACTGTGCACAGTACTCCAGGAGAGGCCTCACCAATGTCCTGTATAACCTGTTGTGGTTCTGTTCGCCGAGCTGGGAACTTGCGTTGCAGACATTTCGTCCCCTGTCTAGGTGACATCCTCAGTGCTTGGGAGCCTCCTGTGAAATGCTTCTGTGATGTTTCCTCCGGCATTTATAGTGGTTTGAATCTTCCCCTTCCGGTTGTCGGTTCCAGCTGTCCAGCTGTCCAGCAGTGGTTGCTTTCGTAGTTCAAACCACTATAAATGCCGGAGGAAACATCACAGAAGTGCTTCACAGGAGGCTCCCAAGCACTGAGGATGTCACCTAGACAGGGGACAAAACGTCTGCAACACAAATTCCCAGCTCAGCGAACAGAACCACAACAACGAGCACCTGTGCTATAAATCTTCTCACAAACTTTGAACTCCTGTATAACCTCAATATGATGTCCCAAAGGTCTGAGCAATGAAGGAAAGCATGCTAAACACTTTCTTAACCAACCTGTCTATAGGTAATGGAAATTTCAAACAATTATGTACTTGAACCCCTAGGTCTCTTTGTTCAACAACCCTACCCAGGGCTCTACCATTAATTGTATAAATCCTGCCCCTGATTGTTTTACCCAAATGCATTTCATTGCATTTATACAAATTCAACTCCATGTGCCAATCCTCAGCCCAGTAACCCAATTGATCAAGATCTCTTTGCAATCTTAGATAACCTTCTTCACTGCTGACTATACCACCAATTTTAGTGTCAGTCACAAATGTACGAACCATGCCTCTTAAGTTCTCATTAATATATAAATGACAAACAAAAGCACTAGCCTTTATTTTTTCAAGAAATAGAACTGAAAATATGTGAAGTTATTCTGCATCTGTATTGAACAGTTCTCAGACTATACTTTAGAGAATGTCATGCAATTCGGGTTGCAAAATTATATTAAACATGAAATGGCACTGGAGAAGGTGTATTGAAGATTGAAAAGAATGATGTCCTGACACCCTCACCAAGAACTAAACAACCCCACCCCAGACCCAACTTTGATAGACCCAGCTAGCAATCCCCTCAACATGGTCGTGCCAAAAGAGGGCGGAAATAGAGTATGAGAGTAAGTTTCCAGGGACAGAAGAATTGTATGTAAAGAGATAAAGATCAGTGGAAATTAAGCCAAGGATGGGAGAATTTATAATGGGGAATAAAGAAATGACTGCCAAATTAAATTCATACTTGGCTTCTGTCTTCACAAAGGAGGACATGAATAACATATCATAAATAATGAAGAACACAGGGTTTAGTGAAATAAAGTTAACTGAAGCAAATCTATATTAATAGAGAAATTGTGTTGAAGAAATTGATGGGATTGAAGATTGATAATTCCCCAGGGCCTAATAACCGACATTGCAGATAATTTAACAAAGCAGCTCTAGAAATAGTGGATGCGATGGTGGTCACCTTCACTGATTCTTTAGAGTCTACAACAGTTCCTACAGATTGGAGGTTAACTCGTGACCTCACGATTTAAAAAGGGAGGTAGAGAGGAAACAGAGAACTAAAGACCAACGAGTCTGACATCAGTAGTGAGGAATATGATAAAGTCCATTATCAAGGATTTTACAGCTGAGCACTTAGAAAGCAGTGGTAGAATCAAACACAGTAAGCACGGATCTACAAAAAGAAAATCATGCTCGGCAAATCCACTGGAATTTTTTGAGGACATAACTAGCAGAGTTGATCGGGGGAGCCAGTTGATGGGTTTATTTGGAGTTTCAGAAGGCTTTCGACAAAGTTCCACATAACAGATTAAAGTGTAAAATTAAAATGCATGGGATTGAGGCTAGTGTATTGAAATGGATGGGGAATTGGTTAGCAGATAGGAAAAACAAAGTCTTTTTCCGAATGGCATGTAGTGAGTAGTAGGGTCCCACAAAGATTAGTACTAGGTTCTCAGCTCTTCACAAGATATGCTAATGGTTATGTTAGATGAGGGAACTAAATGCAATATCTCAAAACTTGCAGATAACACAAAGCTGGGTGGAAGGTTGAGCTGTTAGGAGGATGCAGAGATGTTGCAGTGTGATTTGGACAAGCAAGGTGAATGGACAAATGCATGGCATATGTAACATTGTGGATAAATGTGAAGTTATCCACGTTGGTAGTGAAAAGAGGAAGGCAGATTATTACCTGAATAATTGAAATTTGAGATGGGAAATGTTCAATGAGATCTGCATGTCCTTGTGTACCAGTCACAGAAAGCAAGTGTTCAGATCCAGCAAGAAGCAAAGAAGGCAAACTGTATGTTTGCCTTCATAGCAATAGGATTTGAATACAGAAACAAGGATGTCTTGCTGTAAATATATAGGGCATTAGTGAGGTCACACTTAGAACATTAAGTACACTTTTGGTCTCCTTATCTGAGGATCTTCTTGCCACAGAGAGAGTGCAGCAAAGATTTAGCAAATTGATTCCTGGGATGGCCAGACAATGTATGAGGAGAGACTGAGTCAATTAGGATTGTATTCACTGGAGTTTCGAAGAATGATCTCATAGAAACCTGTAAAATTCTAACTGGATTATACAGGTTAGATGTAGGAAGGACGTTTTTCAATGCTGGGGGAGGTTCAGATCCAGAGGTCATGGTTTAAGGAGAAGGGTAAACCTTTTATGACTAAAAGGAGGAGAAATTTCTTCACCCAGAAGATGGTGAGCCTGTGGAATTCACAACCACAGAAAATGATTGAGACGAAAACATTGTGTTTTCAAGAAAGATGTAGATGTAACTCTTGTGGCTAAAGGAATTGAGGGAGATGGCAGGAGGTTGGGATTAGGGTACTGAACTTGATGATCAGCCGTGATTGTAGTGAACAGTACACCAGGCTCAAAGGATCGAATGTCCTATTCCTGCTCCGATTTTCAATTTTCTATGCCTTTTTTTTGAGAGTTTCAGATACAAGGGAATTGCTCATTGGAAGTTTCCATTTCCTGGGCAGTTCTCATGGAGTCTGCCGCAATGAGGATTCTGCATGGCCCTTACAGTCTATACAGCTCCAAAGATCCATTGGAATATCTGGCCAATATTTTGAAGGCCTTTTGGGAGATAAATTATGTGTACTACAGTATCCTTGTCTACCTGCAGAGTAACAAATAATTTACAAAACACAGATAAATATGTGGCAATATATTTTTGTGGGAAGATTATGGAGGTGGGATTACCAACGCATCAATTGCTACAAGTTGCACAGTGTGTTTGCTAGACCATTTATATTAAAAAAAAGGTGGACGCTGGAAATCCACAACAAAAGCAGAAAGTCTTGGAGAAATTCAGTAAGTCGGGCAGCATCTGTCAACAAAAAACACAATTAACATTTCAGGCCCAATGCATCTTCTTCAGAACTGAAAGATCACTTGACAATATTTTGTAACAAAAGAAGCATATTGTCTATTCTGGAGGAAGAGAATTGAAAACTTAGCAGATCATATTAAATGTGCATTGAATTTTGGTTAGACCACAAATAAGAGAACTCTGTGCAATTTTCGTCACTAGATTTTCTAAAGGATATAGAGGCACCAGGGAATGTTAACTGAGAATTTGACCAGAAATATGTGGGTGTACAAATCAGGAAAGAATTGACAGGTGTGGTCTCTTTTCTCTTTAAAAAGCCAGAGTGATCACCCAATGGAAAACTTTATTCAGAGAATTCCCGACACAGTGGCTCAGTGGTTAACACTGCTGCCTCACAGCACCATGGACCCAGGTTTTCTTCCAGCCTTGGGTGACTGTCTGTGGAATTTACACATTTTCCCCAAGTCTGCGTGAGTTTCGTCAGGGTGCTCTGGTTTCCTCCCACCTTCCAAAAATGTGTAGGTCAGATGAATTGGTCATGCTAAATTGCCCATCGTGCTCAGGGATGTGTAGGTTAGGTGCATTAGTCAGGGGAAATGGCGAGTAGTAGGGTAGGGGAATGAGTCTGGATGGGATACTCTTCGGAGGGTTGGTGTGGACTTGATGGGCCTATCCGTCTGTTTCCACATGTTAGGGATTCTATGATTTCCTTGTTGGTAAAGCTTTATAATTAAGATGATTTTTGATACAGCAGATCTAGATAGAATGTTTTCTCTTTGTGGGAGTATAAGATCAACATAAGATTGATCAATATAAGATTGTCACCAAGAAATCCATTAAGGAATTCAGAAGAAACATTTTTATTTAATTAAACAGCAGTAAGAATGTGAAACTTTGTACAACAGGGGAGTAACTGAAGAGAATTTTAAGAATTAGACAAGCATTTAAAGGTTAAGGGAATAGATATTTCTGAAAGTAAATTTAGATGAAGAATGATAGGAATCTCGTGTTCAGCATGAACACTGGAATAGTCTGGTTTGACCAAGTGGCTCATTTTTGTGCGGCATATCCTATGTACTTGCTCATTTATCTCATGAAAGAATTCAACAAAGTTGACAAATTATTCCATTTTTAAGATGCAAACACGACTGAGAATTTTAAATATCTTCAGTTTATTTCCTTATTGTTTTTCAAAATGTATTTTTCAATGCAAATAATATGCATATGGAAATTGTACAAGGTCATTTTAAATAAATATTGTTGTTTACTGTTTGTCAATTTAGGTTTTAACCCAAAAATCTTTATCTGAAATGTACTTCTGTCACATATGCAAGCACCTGACCCAGCAGGGATATATTTAGAGTCGCAGAGTTATAGAGAAGTATATCATGGAACAGACCCTTTAGTCCAACCCATCCATGCCGACCACACATCCTAAATAAATCTAGTCCCATTTGCCAGCATTTGGCCCATGTCCCTCTAAACCTTCCTGTTTATATACTCATCCACATCCCTTTTAAATGTAATTGTACCAGACTCAACCACTTCCTCTGGCAGCTCATTCCATACACGCACCACCTTCTGCATGAAAAGTTACCCCTCAAATCCCTTTTAAACTTTTCCCCTCTCACTTAAACCTATGCTCTTTAGTTTTGGACTCCCCACCCTGGGAAAAGACCTTGTCTGTTAACCCTATCCATGTCCCTCATGATTTTATAGACCTTTATAAGGTCATCTCTCAGCTCTGGCAATCCAGGCAAAATAGCCCTAGCCTATTCAGCCTCTCCCTTCAGCTCAAACCCTCCAGCTCTGGCAACATTCTTGTAAATCTTTTCTGAACCCTTTCAAGTTTCACAACATCCTTGCCAAGAGCTGGGAGACCAGAATTGCACTCAGTATTCCAAAAGTGGCCTATACAATGTCCTGTGCAGCTGCAACATAACCTCCCAACTCCTATAATCAATGCACTGATCAATAAAGACAAGCATACCAAATACAGAGGAACTTTGATTATCTGAAGGACACAAGTGGGAAGTATTTCATTCGGTTAATCAAACTCCGGATAATCAAATGCCGGATAACAGTTTAAGCGAGGATTAGGACTTTGCGAACTTGCCACATAATCCAATATTCGGATAATCAAATGGTAGATAATCGAGTCTCCCTCTGTATCTTCTTCACTATCCTATTTACCTACAACTCCATTTCAAGGAATTATGAACCTGTCCTCCAAAGTCTCTTTGTTTAGCAACACTACCCAGGAGCTCACCATTAAGTGTATAAGTCTTGCCAAGATTTGCCTTTCCCCAATTTAAGCACTAAATGCAATCACTGACTGCATAAAATACAATGCAACAAAAAGCATTGCTGCAACAAGAAATCTTCATTGTGCAAAAGAAGGATGAATTTTAGTGTACTGCAATAAGCCTTCCCTTTATAATTAACAGAGGTTTCATAATATTGCAATAAATGCCACAATTCATTCAAGATTTACAGTTTCACTTCCAAAAGGAAATCTGTATCAAGAAAACACATGAAATTATTTACAAGGGACTGATAAAATGATTTTATATTGAGTAGCAAAAAATATCTGTAAAGATCTCTGACACTCTTGCTCAACCTTACTGCAATCCTGAAGATTATTAAATGCTCATAGTGAGTAAAACTATGTGCTTCTTCTATTCAGTATATGAACTCTAAGACCTTCCATATTTTCACAAATATATTATAAATACTGTTCTCCATTTCTTTTGCAGTTCTCATATGTACGATTAGATTCATCTACAGTGTGGAAACGGGCCCTTCGGCCCAACAAGTCCACACCGACCTTCCAAAGAATCACCCACCCACACCCATTTCCCTCTGAACACTGCACCTAACAGTATGGGCAATTTAGAAGGACAATTCATCTGACTTGCACATCTTTGGACTGTGGGGGGAAACCAGAGCATCCCCATGTAGAATGTGCAAACTCCACACAGACAGTCACCCGAGGCTGGAATCGAACCTGGGACCCTGGTGCTGTGAGGCAGCAGTGCTAACCACTGAGCCACTGTGCCAAATGCTACCTCGTTCAATAGTCTCCTTTCAAACAGCATAGATTTCTAGATAATAACATTCAATATCACTCTATACATATAGCCCACACTTTCATTTCAACATAACCTTTATTTCCAAGTCAACATTTACAGCAAAATACATTATGCAAATTTAATGATCAATGATTGTTTAATTTTCTGAAGAATTGTTCTTTGTAAGTTTGCTCCAACCTGTTTTTACATTTCATTCATGATATTCCTGATTAGAAATAGTTGCTAGCTCTTATTGCAGAAAAGTCAAATGACTTTCCTTTGTGTGTTGCAAGCACTCAGTCCGTTAAGAATTTAAAAATAAACCTCACAGAGGTGTTATTCTGAAAAGCATACTTATATTTTTTGATGAGACAGAAAACGGAGCTCTGAATCTACAAATTGTTATTACATACATTTTGCAAGAGATTTATGTTAAGATATATTGTACACATAAATAAGACAGAGTACAAGACAGTTTGCTTACTCACCACTGCCCAGGCTGGTATTCCTGTGTCTCATGACAGAAAGACTGAAGAAACTAATTAATTTGCATTTATGTATTGCATCATCACATTCTGACGATGTCTCAACGCACTTTTTAACCAAAGGTTGCTTAATGTTGGAAAATGCTATAGCTGTTGGTCTTCTGTAGAACTGCTGACACTCAAAGTTGTTTTGTTGTTCCACACAACCTAACAGCCACAGAATAGCACTTACATTTTGAAAATTGTTTCTTGAGTTGGTGGATCTCCTTCTTCAAAATACTCCTGCTTTGATAGCCTTTTTTGAGAGTTTGAGCAAGCTTTTAGTCATCTGTCTTCATATTTCTCTCTGATTTGGTTTTGTTTGTCCCATGAAGTGAAGTGGTGGAGGCTGGTACAATTGCAACACTTAAGAGGCATTTGGATGGGTATCTGAATAGGAAGGATTGGGAGGGATATGGGCCGGGTGCTGACAGGTGGGACTAGATTGGGTTGGGATATTGGCATGGATGGGTTGGACTGAAGGGTCTGTTTCCATGCTGTACACCTATGACTCTATGACTCTCAGTGCCTTGGGCCAACCTAGACAGATGTTGGAGCAAATTACGGCAGAAGCTGGAATCTGTACCGAAAACAAGAAGTGCTGGAGATCACAGAAGGTCAGGCAGCATCCACGGAGAGAGAGAGAGAGAGAGAGACCAGGAGCTCATCACAGCTGATGTGCAGTGTGGAGGGGACAGCATTCATGGTGGAGAGGGGGCAGTGGTGTGCTGGGGTAGAAAAGGTGTTGATAGACCACAGAAAGTGATCAGAATAAGAGAATGGCAGAACAATAATGTCAAAAGGTGTGGTGCTGGAAAAGCAAAGCAGGTCAGGCAGCATCCGAGGAGCAGGAGAGTCAACGTTTCGGGCATAAGCGTTTCATCAGCAAGGGCCCATTCTTGATGAAGTGCTTATGCCCAAAACATTGACTCTCCTGCTCCTTGGATGCTGCCTGGCCTACTGTGCTTTTCCAGCACCACACTTTTCGACTCTGATCTCCAGCATCTGCACTCGTCACTTTCTCCCAGAAAGGAATGGGAGTGGGTTCACAATCCGAAGGTGTTGAATTCAATATTAAGTCCAGAAGGTTGTAAAGTGACTACTCTGAAGATGAGATGTTGTTCCTCCAGTTTGCACTGCGATTCACTGGAACATTTTCCACATGCCAAGGACAAACAAGTGGGTATGTGAGCAGGACAAAGAACAAAGAAAATTACAGCGCAGGAACAAGCCCTTTGGCCTTCCAAGCCTGTGCTGATCCAGATCTTCTATCTAAACCTGACACCTATTTTTCTAAGGATCTTTATCCCTCTGCTCCCTTCCTATTCATGTATCTATCTCGATCCATCTTAAGTGATGCTTTTGTGCCCGCCTCTGCTGGCAACATGTTCCAGGCACCCATTATCCTCTGTGTAAAGAAATTTCCACACATATCTCCCTTAAACTTTTCCCCTCTCACTTTGAACTCATGACCCATGGTAATTGAGTCCCCCGCTCTGGGAAATAGCTTCTTGCTATCCACCCTGTCTATACGTCTCATGATTTTGTAAACTCCAATCATGTCCCCCCTCAACCTCCGTCTTTCTAATGAAAATAATCCGAATCTACTCAACCTCTCTTCATAGCTAGCGCCCTCCACACCAGGCAACATCTTGGTGAACCTCCTCTGCACCCTCTACAAAGCATACACATCCTACTGGTAATATGGCGACTAGAACTGTACACAGTATTCCAAATGTTGCCAAACCAAAGTCCTATACAACTGCAACATGACCTGCTAACTCTGAAGGGCTTATACCCGAAACGTCGAATTTCCTGTTCCTCGGATGCTGCCTGACCTGCTGCGCTTTTCCAGCAACACATTTTCAGCTCTTGCACTGAATACCCCATCCGATAAAGGAAAGCATGCTTTATGCCTTCTGGACCACTTTATTGACTTGTGTGAAACCTTCAGGGTACAGTGGACCTGAACACCCATATCTCTGTTGTGGTTCTATTCGTCGAGCTGGGAATTTGTGTTGTAGACGTTTTGTCCCCTGTCTAGGTGACATCCTCAGTGCTTGGGAGCCTCCTGTGAAGAGCTTCTGTGATGTTTCCTCTGGCATTTGTAGTGGTTTGAATCTGCCGCTTCCGGTTGTCAGTTCCAGCTGTCCGTTGCAGTGGTCGGTATATTGGGCCCAGGTCGATATGCTTATTGATAGAATCTGTGGATGAGTGTCATGCCTCTAGGAATTCCCTGGCTGTTTTCTGTTTCGCTTGTCCTATAATGGTAGTTTTGTCCCAGTCGAAGTCATGTTGCTTGTCATCTGCGTGTGTGGCTACTAAGGATAGCTGGTTGTGTCGTTTCGTGGCTAGTTGGTGTTCATGGATGCGGATCGTTAGGTGTCTTCCTGTTTGTCCTATGTAGTATTTTGTGCAGTCCTTGCATGGGATTTTGTACACTACATTGGTTTTGATCATGCTGGGTATCGGGTCCTTCGTCCTGGTGAGTTGTTGTCTGAAAGTGGCTGTTGGTTTGTGTGCTGTTATGAGTCCTAGTGGTCGCAGTTGTCTGGCTGTCAGTTCGGAAATGCTCTTGATGTATGGTAGTGTGGCTAGTCCTTAATGTCAACGGAACAAGGACATGCCGCAACCCAAAGGACTAGCCACACTACCATACATCAAGAGCATTTCCGAACTGACAGCCAGACTACTGCGACCACTTGGACTCATAACAGCACACAAACCAACAGCCACTCTCAGACAACAACTCACCAGAACGAAGGACCCAATACCCAGCATGAGCAAAACCAAAGTAGTGTATAAAATCCCATGCAAGGACTGCACAAAACACTACATAGGTCAAACAGGAAGACAGGTAACGATCCGCATTCATGAACACCAACTAGCCACGAAATGACACGACCAGCTATCCTTAGTAGCCACACCAGCAGATGACAAGCAACACCAATTCGACTGGGACAACACTACTATTATAGGACAAGCCAAACAGAGAACAGCTAGGGAATTCCCAGAGGCATGGCACTCATCCATAGATTCAATCAATAAGCATATCGACCTGGACCCAATATACCGACCACTGCAGCGGACAGCTGGAACTGACAACCGAAAGTGGCAGATACAAACCACTACAAATGCCGGAGAAAAGATCACAGAAGCGCTTCACAGGAGGCTCCCAAGCACTGAGGATGTCACCTAGACAGGGGATGAAACATCTGCAACACAAATTCCCAGCTCGGCGAACAGAACCACAACAACGATCATCCGAGCTACAAATCTTCTCACAAACTTTGAACCCAGATCTCTCTATACATCAATTCTCCCCAGGGCATTTCCATTTATTGTACGGTTCTATCTTGAATTGGAATTTCTAAAATGCATAATTTTGCATTTGCCCGGATGAACTCCATCTACCATTTCTCTGCCCAACTCTCCTATCTATCTATATTCTGCTGCATTCCCTGACAGTCCCTTTCAATATATAGTACTCCACCAAAATCTTAGTGTCATCTGCAAACTTGCTAATCAGACCATCTATACCTTCCTCCAGATCATTTATGTATATCACAAACAACAGTGAAACACCACTGATCACAGTTCTCCATTTTGAAAAACTCCCTTGCATGACTGCACTCTGTCTCCTGCTGCCCAGCCAGTTCTCTATCCATTTAGCTCATACACTCTGGACTCCATGCGATTTCACTTTCTTCATCAGCCTACCATGGGGAACCTTATCAAACACCTTTGACTTCATGTCATATCTGAAGTCCATGTATATGACATCTACAGCCCTTCCCTCATCAATCAACTTTGTCACTTTCTCAAAGAATTCTATAAAGTTGGTAAGACATGGCCTTCCCACACAAAACCATGTTGCCTACCACTGATAAGCCCATTTTCTTCCAAATGTGAACACATCCTATCCCTCAGTAGTATTTCCAGCAGCTTCCCTACCACTGACATCAGGCTCACTGACCTATAATTACCTGGATCATCCCTGCTACCCTTCTTTAACAAGGGGACATTAGCAATTCTCCAGTCCTCCAGAGCCTCGCGTGTTCAAGGATGCTGCTAAGACATCTGTTAAGGACACAGCTATTTCCTCTCTTGCTTCCCTCAGTAGCCTGGGATAGATCCCATCCGGACCTGCGGACTTGTCCACCTTAATACCAACACGTCCTCCCTCCTTATGGCGATTTGACCTAGAGTAATCAAACATCTATCCCGAAGCCCGACAGTCATTATGCCCCTCTCCTCGGTGAATACCAATGCAAAGTACTCATTAAGGATGCTGTGTTAAAATGACTAGCTACGGGAAGGTCGGAGTCATGCTTGCTCACGGACCAGAGGTGTTCTGCAAAGCAGTCACCCAATCTGCGTTGGTTTCTCCATTGTAGAGTAGGTCACATTGGGTGCAGCAAATATTATACACAAGAGTGGAGGAGGTACAGATGAAATGCTGCTTCACCTGGAAAGTGAGCAGGAAGATGGTGGTGGGCAGGTTTTGCACCTTCTGCTGTTATATGGGAAAGTGCCGTGGAGAGGGGGGATGGTGTTTGTGGAATGGACTAGGGTGTTCCGGAGGGAATGATCCCTGAGAAATGCAGGTAGGTAACTAGTTTGCTAAAAACTTATCATGGTGGCAAATGTTGTTGACAAAACAAAAAATGTCACAATCATAATTGGTAACATAATTGTGGGCGGCACGGTGGCACAGTGGTTAGCACTGCTGCCTCACAGCGCCTGAGACCCGGGTTCAATTCTCGACTCAGGCGACTGACTGTGTGGAGTTTGCACGCTCTCCCTGTGTCTGCGTGGGTTTCCTTCGGGTGCTCCGGTTTCCTCCCACAGTCCAAAGATGTGTGGATCAGGTTAATTGGCCATGCTAAATTGCTCATGTTGTTAAGTAAGGGGTAAATGTAGGGGTATGGGTGGGTTGCGCTTTGGTGGGTCGGTGTGGACTTGTTGGGCCGAAGGGCCTGTTTCCACACTGTAAGTAATCCAATCTAAAAAAAACATATTCAGAGACAAAAGTACAAAATAACATAAGGATTGCGCAGTATGATTTCAGTGCACCAATAATTATGTTACATTGTAAATGCAGTCTCCGTGGTTTACAGGATAGAGGTTTACTTTTTGGATAGAGGTTTACTTTTTGAATTAAAGCACAAGACTGTATGTTGTCATACCGTGTTCATTAAATTCTCAATTATTGACATATTATTTGTGTTTCTTAAATTAGGAGGCTGGACTATCTCATGCTCTACTCATTCCATATCTTACTTGTGAAATAATATTTTTTCTCCTTAATTTCACTGGACTTACTTTCCTGTAGTTGTGACACAAGAAGCTGCAATGAGAAGGTGGGATTCAAGAATTTTCTAGCAAAGGTCCTAAAAATGTCTTTCTGCCTTTTAGCAGAGTGCATTCAGTTGTTTGATTATGCTAGAAAAAGTTTTGGTATGTGCTTTCTAAGATCAATGTCAATGCTAATTTGATGAATGCTTTAGGGTTTGTTCACATGGTTCTTGGTGGGAGTAGTCTGAAGGGCCTCAGGCAACTGGAAGTTCAGAGTAATGTTTGCAGACAGAACACAGGTGTTCTGCAAAGTGGCTGCACTGTTGGTGCTTCATCTCCCCACTGTAGAGGAGATCTCATGGTGAACAGTGAATACAGAAGACTATACTGAGTGAAATGCCAGTAAATGATTACTTCATCTGGAAGGTGATCATTTATTTGTCTACCTATCTTTCTCTCTCTTTCTGGGCTCCATTTCCAACTATTGCTTACCCCCTTCTGCCTGATGTCTTCAGCTTATATACCACCGTTTCCTAGCTCCTATTAGTTCTTAAGTAAGATCACTAGACCCAAAATATTAGCTCTTGTTTTTCCCCACAGATGCTGTCAGACCTGCAGAGTGCCCCAGAAATTCCTATTTTAGATTTCCCGTATCTGCAGTTCTTTATTTTATTATCGAGAGATAGTATAGGTTGTGTGTGAGGAAAATGTTGGCAAATGGAGTAGAATGTGGGAAAATGTGCAAGTGTTCATTTTGGAAGGGAGAACAAAAGAAGAGTACAGGTGTGCCCCCTGTATCCGCGACCTACCGTGGATGCCCGAATCCGTAGATAATAGCGACCCTATCATTTAAATGAGAAACTTACTTCCCCAACAGCTGCCTGGAAGTATTTCTGGCATGTTCAATGCGGTAAACAGCGGATAACTGAAATCATGGAAACTGAATCCGCAGATATGGGCATTTCACTGTATTGTTTTAATGGAGAAAACTATAGGAAGCTTGCGATTGGGAGTACTTGTGTACTAAACACAGAAAACTAGCACACAAGTTCAGCAATTAATGAGGAAGGCTAATGCAGAGTTGGCCATTATTTCAAGGATGGGAGTATGAGAGGAAAATCTCACTGCAACTATTAAAGTGCTGGTGAGACCTCTGGAACTGTTTTGGTCCCCTTATTTAAGAAAATATGTCATTTTATTGGAGCAGTTCAGAGAAGGTTCACCAAAATGATCCCCAGTATGGAGGGGTTGTCTTCTGAGCAAAAGGTAAACAGGTTGTGACTCTCCTCATTGGAATTTAGAACAATAAGTGGTCTAATTGAAACGTATAGGATACTTAAAGAGCATGAAAGGGTAAATGTTGAGAGGATGCTTTCCCTCATGGAAGAATCTAGGACCAGACAGCATAGTCTCAAAATAAAGTGATGCCAATTTAAGACTGAAATGACAAGAAATTCCTTTTTTCAGGGGGTTGAAAGTCTTTGGAACTCCTTGCTGCAGAAAAGCTATGGGGGCACAGTCCTTGTGCATATTTGAGGTTGAAATAATTATATCCGTGATCAGTAGCAGAATTAAGGGTCATGGGGAAAATGCAGGAAAGTGGATGTGAGGAATATTGGATCAGCCAAGAACCTATTGAATACTGATGCAGGCTCAAGTGTCCAAACTACCTTCCTGTTCCTATAGCTTATCTTAAAAGGGTGTTGGCTTTTCCTGAGTCTAAGTGTAAACTAGTTATTGATGAATTTCAAATTTGGTTAAGACTTTACATAATGACGTCCTCAACAGTCCACTAGTTTTTAGTATACATTTAAACAATTAATTGCAAATGGGGCAGTTACTATCATGGTTCCAGGAATAGTGAGGGTACAAATCTCACACAGCTCGATCTCCTGAATACTATATGAGAAATAAACGATAATATAGAAAGCATGGTTAATAAGTTTGCAGCTGACACCAAGATTGTTTGTATAGTGATGATGTGGAGGTGCCGGTGTTGGACTGGGGTGGACAAAGTTAAAAATACCACAACACCAGATTATAGTCCAACAGGTTTATTTGGAAATACTAACTTTTGGAGCGCTGCTCCTTTATCAGGTAGCTGTGGAGCAGGATCATAACACACAGCATTTATAGCAAACGATTACAGTGTTATACAGCGGAAAAAAATAATTTCTAAATAAGATTACAAAGAGATCTTGATCAATGGACAGAAGAGTGGCAAATAAAGTTTAATTTGGATAAACATTAAGTGTTGCACTTTGGTAAAACAAACAGACTTATACAATCAAAAGCAGGGCCTTGGGCTCTACTGTAGAACAAGAGACATGGGGGTTCAGGTACATAATTCTTTGAAGTTTGCATTACAATTAGATTGGGTAGTTAAGAATGTACTTAGCATGCTTGCCTTCATCACTCAGACCTTTGAGTATAGGAATTAGGATGTTATGTTGAAGCTGTACAGGATCTTGGTGAGACCTCTTCTGGGTACTGTGTCCAATTCTAATCTCCCTGTTATTGGGAGTATGCTATTAAACTGGAGAGGATTCAGAAGAAATTTACCAGGATATTGCTGGGAATGGAGGCTTTGAATTATAAGGAGAGGCTGAATAGGCTGGGACTTTTTTTTCACTAGAGCAAGGAGATCGAAAGATGACCTTATAGAGGTTCATAAAATCATTAGGGGTATCGATAAGGTGAATAGCAGTTGTCATTTCCCTGGGAGGGTGGGGGATTTGCTCAGACCTTTGAGTGTAGGAGTTAGGATGTTATGTTAAGCTGTACAGGTTGTTGCGGAGACCTCTTCTAGAGTGTTGTGTATTGTGTCCAGTTTTAATTTCCCTGCTATTGGAAGGATATTATTAAACTGGAGAAGGTGTATCTTTAAGGTGAGAGGAAAAAGAATAAATAACGAGGGACAATTCTTTCACAGAGAGTGGTTTGTGTTTGGAATGAACTTCCAGAAGAAATAGTGGATTTGATTAAAGTTACAATGTTTAAAAGACATTTAGCTAAGTACATGAAAAAGAAATGTTTAGAGGGATATAGACTAAGCAGAGGTAGATGGGACTACTTTAGTTTGGGATTATGGTTGGCCTGAAAGGTCTGTTTTCATGCTGTATGACTCTATATAGATATCCTTCATGAAACAGTGCTTATGGAGATCTGGTGAAAATATAATTAAAGAGTATGACTTCCTTCCTTAACTGGCTTGGTATTACTCAGTGCAATATCTACTTGAGTGAGCTCTCTGATGTGATATCATAGTAATCCGAGGGAACCACGTGGTAGCAAGGTTAAGTACTTCTGGGAATAAAATGGAGAACCTGGGCTTAAATACTACATAAAAGGGCCAAATGATCTTTCTATATGACTTGCTTCCCTTGGGGAACATACTGAACACCAGCTATGAAATGAAAATTGTTTTTTGAGAAACAGAACATCACACACTTCTGTTCTTTGCAAAATCCTATTTCCTCCCTGACCCATATCTGAGCTTTAACTTATTTATGGCTGTTTTCTTAGTGTACTTTGCCCAATGTTGGTGCACTTGGCCCAAAAATCCACAGAATTGTTAGGACAAATTTTATTCACTGCATTTCCAGTTTTTATGATCTTTTGTGTGAGAAGCAAGCCCCATTCAAAAACCAGCAATGCACCAAGGTGAATGAATCACCATGGGCAGTTTCCACTTGTTGCAGGCCTTTAAGAAGGTCCCAGAGTAAAACCATTTGACAATGTTCCTCACTGTAGACTGGTTAGCAAGGTTTGATCACATAGAATCCATCTGGATCCAAACATTGGCTAGAATGTACGAGGCAGAGGGTGGTGATGGAGGGTTGTCTTTTTGGACTGGAGGCCTGTGACTAATGGTGTGCTGCAAAGATTGGTATTGGGTCCACTGCTTTTTGTCATTTATGTAAATAATTTAGGATGACTGTAGGAAATTTGCAGATGACACCAAAATTGATGAATTAGGGAACAGTGAAGGTTATCTCACAGTACAATTGAACCTTGCTCAGATGGGCCGAGGAGTGACGGATTGAATTTAATTGAGATGAATGTGAGGCATTGGATCTTGGAAAGGGCAGGATTTGTATACTTAATGGCAGGGTCCTGGGGAGTGTTGCCAAACAAAGACACCTTGGGGATGGGGGTGCACGTTCATTGTCCCTTGAAGGTGGAGTCACAGGTAGTGAAGAAGGCATTTTGTACACTTGCTTTGATTGGTCAGTGTGTTGTACATAGGAGTTGTTACTGAGTTCAATTCTGGCCCCCCCTGCTATTTGTTAAACACGAAAGGGTGCAGAAAAAAAATTACAAGGATGTTGCCAGAATTGGAGAGCTTGAGTTATAAGGAGAGGCTGAATAGGCTAGTGCTATTTTCCCTAGAGTGTCAGAAGCTGAGAGGTGACCGTATAAAGGTTTATATAATCATGAAGGGTATGGATAGGGTGAATAGCCAACGTCCTTTTTTCCAGGGTAGGAGAGTCCAAAACTAAAGGGCAAAGGTTAAGGTGAGAGTGGAAAGATATAAAAGGGACCTTACAGGCAATTTTTTCACATGGAAGGTGGTGGGTGTATGGAATGAGCTGCCAGAGGAAGTGATGGAGGCTGGTATAATAACAACACTTAAAAAGCATCTGGATATGTACATGATTAGGAAGGGTTCAGAAGGAATATGGGCCAAATGCTGGCAAACAGACTAGATAAATCTAGGATATCTGGTCGGCGTGGACATATCAGAAGGGTCTGTTTCCATGCAGTACATCTCTATGATTTGTGGCCAATGGCAGCCATAAGTGGAGGAAAGTAGTTGGATGATTTGAGTGAAGGATCTGTTTCTGTGCTGTACAACTCTGAATTATAGGTCAAGGAAAGTAATAGATTTTGAACATTTTCAGAAACATTCAGCTCACATTGTGACTAAAAACATGTTTTGTGATAAATCTCTTTTCAGTTGTGTTACTACTCTTAATTATGAAGATCTAATTTTAAAGCAAAAAAGTAATTTTAAACAAGTAATATAAAACACTGTCCAATCATGCTGACTCCAGGCAGAAATCTGTATTCAGAAAATATGCAAATGAGTTTCTGCAAAAAAGAGAACAAAAGAAAAACTTGCAAAATTATTGTAGTTTTTGGTGTCATTTTCCCAGAATTATTGGTTATTTCCAAAAATAAATAAGTATATGATTAGTGATATAAAGTGATACTTTGTGGCTCAAGTGCTGTGATTAGTGAGACACCTGTGGGAACATTTTATCAATTAAAATAATTCATTTTATTGTTGTCTGAACAACAAATAGCAACATGTTCAAAAGGGTATCCAAACAGTTATTAAATATTTGAGTTTCTTTTTGAAGTTAAAAAAAATTAAATGGTATTTGTTGAACAAATACTTGAAGCAACAAAAGCATCATTAGTCTGAAAAGTATATTGTTGGAACTGCAGCATCACCATTACTAACCCCAATATAATATCTAGATGAATCAGATGTATATCTGTCACACCATTTTGAAGTCCTCACTTGGATTACGCATTTCAATTCTACGAAGGTAAAATGTTAAAGAACGTGTTTCCCCAGCTATACAGCAGAAATATGTTCTTTTGATAAAAATGTAATAAAGAACTCTCAAAGATGAGCACATGCATGACACTGTCAAGTGCTAAATGCTTAAAGTACAATGTTTCCTGTGGTTTACATGATTTGAATGGAGGGCTGTAACTTTTCATGTGGATGTTTAAAAGTAAATAATTATTGTTGAACCTTATCAGACCAAAACATTCATGGCAAATTTAAAGTTGCCTGGATTGCACAGGGAGATTTCAGGAGTTTAGCTTAAGACAACTCTTCTGCCCCTGATGGCAAGTGCGTAATTCAGATCAGTTAGATCAAGAATATCCTTGTCAAAATGAAGTGTGTCCAATCCGGTTAAAAATACGGTGTAAAATACAAGTGAAAGGAAAGAAACCAGGAAAACAAAACTCCGAAAACTTGAAATTGTTCATATAAACCGTATACTTTTGTACATTCATCAACTGAGATAGAGTTTTCTGAAAACAGTGAACAGTTATTGAATACATTATTGCTTTATGAAATATTTTGGCCAGCATATCTTGAATTTCCAGGGATCTGGTTTAACGTGTGATGGACAGGTCATTCCAGGAAAAATAAATCATACAAGATTGCCACCTGCCACTCTAAAACACACTTTAATAGCTGGTATTCCTCTGTATCATTTTTTTTAATGAGCTGACATTAACTTAGCCATAACAAAGCTCTCAATCTGAAATATTAACTCAGGCAATCATTCAATTAAAAAGCTACTAACAACTAGTTTTTAAGGTTCTCCTTTTAGTTTTTTCCTGATTGTCTTTGAGTCAGCTGCTGCCAACTGAAATACAGTCTTCAAATAGCTTTCTTCATGCATGTAGAACAGAGATTTATTGTTACAGATCCTTCTTCATCCAGAAGACAGGAAGTCCTTTCACATCTCTATACGGGGTTTCCAACAAGCCCTGTGTAGTGGTTCCTTTTTGCTGATATGGTCTACACTTGTCTCCTGCTAAATGGGAATGACAAGATAATTGGGGTAACTGAGGGGGTGGCAGTGGGGGTGGGGGTGGCAGTGAGGTTGAAACATCTAACTGTGGAGGGGTTGACAAGTAGGACACTGGAGCCTGATGTTTTCTTACATTCTCTCCACAGCCTGGACAACAAGTGGATATAGAAGTTACTGATCCATTTGACTGGGAAGATGAGATGGGATAAGATGGTGGAGGAGGACCGAGTTTACATGTTTGAACAGAGGCAAAAATTGGAGGGGTAGATATTTGTAAAGACGGAGCAGTTGGTGAAATAGGGGGAGGATTAGGAGTTGTGTTTGAGGTCTGTGAACATATATGAGCTGATAAGGAATTAGGAGATATAGGTTGTGAAGTTGTACCTGAAGATACATAACTTGAACAACCTAAAACGGTCCCTGATGATTGAAAGTGACTAGAATTAGATGAAAGTAGCAGAGTAGAACCCAGAGACAACTTTTCAAGGAATTCCATGTGCATGAATGTGGTCATTGACCCTGCATTCTGGACTGGATTTGATAACACATATCCCAAATGGGAATAGAAATGTTGTTTATCATGAGTTGTGAGATATAGCGTGTTGAACCCATGGAGTTTGGCATAGGCTTCTGTGGCTTCCATTAACTTTCTACCATAACCTTTGCCCCGGAATTCCTTAGCAACGACAACTGTCTCCACAAATAAGCCAGTGGGTTTGCCAACTACACGAGAGAGCCTGCTGTGACCCACCAGTTGTTCTTTGGTTTCACTCCTAGGTCTACCTGCATTCTTCAGAGTTCTTATCAACACAAGGCACAGTGGGAAGCCATTGGAGGATTTCTGGAGTGAAATAATCCGAGATGCTTTGCTCCTCTTCCATTCTTCATTGATGAGGTCTGCACAGGCCTCCACAAACTCTGGACAGTGATGCAGAGGTACTGCTCTCAAATCTTCAGCAATGATCTTCTCACACTAACAGTAATAAAATGTTAGAATTCAATTGAATGACTAATGTGCTAGCATTAATGTGCTAACAAAAAAGAAATTCTGGGGGAAGGAGAGCCAGCCCCTGTACACATTTGTTCGCCACGACAAAGGCCTCCAAGCACTCTGTTTCTTCCTCTCATGCAGTCCCAACTGGTACCCTTCCATTGACACCCTCATCCACCTGGCTGAACCAGTCCTCACCCTTAATAACTTCTCCTTTCAATCTTCCCACTTCCTCCAAATCAAAGGGGTAGCCATAAGCACCCACATGGGGCCCAGCTATGCCTACCTTTGTCGGGTACGTGGAACAGTGCACCTTCCACAGCTACACCGGCACCACCCCTCACCTTTTCCTCAGCATGGACATACTCCCGGTCCTCACTTTCCATCCCACCTGCCTCCATATACATGGCAACATCCTCTGCCACTTCTACCGTCTACAAGGAGACCCCACCACTGGGGATATACTTCCCTCCCCAGCCCAATCAGTGTTCCGGAGAGACCATTCCCTTTGTGACTCCCTCTTCAGATCCATGCCCCCACCAGCTCTCACCCCACTCCCGCACTTTCCCCTGCCACAGCAGGAAGTGCAACACGTGCAGCCATACCTCTCCCTTCACCTCCATCCAAGGCCCCAAAAGGATCCTTCTACATTCGACAGAGATTTACCAGTACCTCTACAAATGTTATCCACTATCTGTTGCTCCCAGTGTGGTCTCCTCTACATCAGGGAGATAGGATGCCTACTTGCAGTTCATTTCAGAGAACATCTTGGGGACACCGACACAATCAACCCCTCCACCCCGTGGCTGAGCACTTCAACGCCCTCTCCCACTCCATCAAGAACATGCAGGCCCTGGGCGTCCTCGATCACCAAACCCTAACCACCTGACACCTACAGGAAGAACACCTCATCTTCCACCTTGGGACGCTGCAAGTGCAGGGAATTAATGTGGATTTTACCAGTTTCCCCACTTCCTTTCTCCCTACCTCACCCCAGTCCCAAGGTTCAACATGGCACCGCCCTCTTAATCTGTCCATGGTCTTTACCATCTATCCACTCCACCCACCTCTCTGACCTATCACCTCCCCTACCTTCAATCTACCAATTGCATACCCAGCTACCTTTCCCCCAGCTCCACACCCCCTCCCATTTATCTCTCAGCCCTCCGACCCACAAGCCTCATTCCTGATGAAGGGCTTATTCCAGAAATGTCGATTCTCCTGCTCCTCGGATGCTGCCCCTGACCTGCTGTGCTTTTCCAGCACCACACTCTCGACTGAAATATCATAAACCAGATTTCTCATCTGTGATCACTGCAAAACTGATGCCTTTCTACTGTCTGAGTAACAGTTTTTCTCTCAAATTACGATTAGGTCCTGTCACCTAATGAAAAATTGGCAAGGCACCATTGTGGCAGTCTTCCTCTTCAACTGGTCACATTAAGATTTGTCTTTAACATATAGTTAATCACCATTGTGCATGGGGAGACAAAGGTTCAGACAATAAAGTTTTATTTTGATGTCTGAAAATGTCATGACAGTAGACTGAAAATAGTAGGTAACATAAGTGGTCAGTGTAACAGGTGATTGAAGATTAACAAGATAAAAATAATAGAATTAAAGGTATAACAAAATATATATGTTTTAGTCCCAATAGGAAATCTCAAAACGACTAAAACTTACACACGCCAATATGCATCACACACCCGACAACAAGATTTTACTTACGAATATTGCAAAACAACTAAAGCAGACAACATTTAATTGATACAGTACCAGCAATACAGAACCAATAAAAGTCTACTGTGTGGGCATGATTAATAAATACAGTAAACAGCACAATTATACATTAAAGGAATAAATAAACTGATCAGTGGGCAGTAAAACATTAATAAAGGAATTAAATTTAAGAAATGGGAATGATGAATGATGAAAGCCTGTTAGTAGTTATACATTAATGAAGCGAAAAGGGCTGGAGCTGGATTTGGGGTAATATGAAGAAGAAATGAAGTGGATTAAACCAAAGAACAAACAATTTTTTGAAAAGCTGATATTAAGAGCAAAATAGGAAGTTTTGGAGAAATTCAGCATATCTGGCATCATCTGTGGAGATATAAACAGAGTTAATGCTTTAAATCTAATAAGACTCTTCAAAACTGAAAGGAGACTAAAAATGGTGCTTTTTTAATGCTGCTGACAGAAAGGAAGGAAGAGCAAGTGGAACAGATGGTGAGGGTGCCCACAGCTAAAAACAGAGGCAGTGATAACAGTGGTAAAGGGGAGATAGAGAGAAAATGGGTACCAATGAAGGTGTGAAAAGGAAAAAAAAAGATCTATTCTCTCCATTACACCACAGATGCTGTTAGACCTTCAGAGTTTTCATTTCAGATTTTCAGCATCCCAAGCATTTATTTTTATTTTAAAAAGCCATGTGGGCAAGTTGAATTAGAATCCCTACTGTGCGGAAGCAGGCCTTTCGGCCCAACAAGTCCACACCGATCCTCTGAAGAGTATCTCACACAGACCCATTCCCCTACATTTACCCCTGACTCAAGCACCTAACCTGTATCCGATCTAACACTATGGGCAATTTAGCACGGCTAATTCACCTAACCTGCACATCTTTGGACTGTGGGAGGAAACCAGAGCACCCGGAGGAAACCCACGCTGACACGGGTAGAATGTGCAAACTCCACATACACTGTTGCCCTTGGCTAGAATCAAACCCGGGTTCCTGGTGCTGTGAGGCAGCAGTACTAACCACTGAGCTAAGTGGCTAAGTGGTTGGTATATTAAATGAAAGGGTAGCAATGTGCCCAGAACTTGAGGGCCTAAAAGAAAATAAGGAATGGATGAGAAAATGAAACAAAGCCGTGAGATAAAAGAAAATGATTGGTGCAAGTATTAACCGAAAGCCAATGATTCTCAAAAAACAGAGGTACAGGCTTGGCATAAAATTAACAAGGAGCAACAGTGATCAAGGGTGAAGTGGGGTGTTTCCCCAAAATAAGCTATTATTCCTAATCCTTGTTGTCAATCCACTGCAGTCAGCACCCTCTCCCTGAGAATTCCATTGTGTCTTACTTAACTGTTTCTGAAGGATCCACTGCTGATTCTCTCAGTAGGTCTCACTGTAATACCAGCAGCGGCCATCACTTCTAGATGACATTGCCAGGACTGCTGAGTTACTGGCCTCTGAGGAGTGGCAGCTCTTATGGGTAGGCTATTGGCTCCAGACATGGCAAAGCAGCAACTGAATAATAGTTGGGGAGCAGCAAGCCCCCTGTAAGGTTCTGCTGAAATTTTATTTCGTCAGGAGCTCAGACAAACCTGGTGGACAAGTTGCCACAAACTTCTGTAGGAATGATGGATCCCTTGCCACCCATTTAAATTTCATCTCACTACCACAGTTTGTTCTCCTTAGTCTTTAGGGTAGTTCTGAGAGTATGCAACAATGGTTTCCCTAGAATAATTCCTGGAAATGGGAGATTATCTGAGGAGAAACTGAGTAGGTTGGGCTATGTTTCCTAGAATTTAGAAAAAGTGAACGGAGATCCCATTAAAACATAAAATGTCTTAAAATATTCACCTTGATGTGGTGATACAGGGATGACATTTCCCAAATGTTCAATGTCTTAGAATAGGGTCTGGCCTATCAAAATGGAGATAGAGTCATAGCAATATACAGCATGGAAACAGACCCTTCGGTCCAACCTGTCCATGCCGACCAGATATCCCAACCCAATCTAGTCCCACCTGCCAGCACCCGGCCCATATCCCTCCATACCCTTCCTATTCATATACCATCCAAATGCCTCTTAAATGTTGCAATTGTACCAGCCTCCACCACTTCCTCTGGTAGGTCATTCCATACCCGTACCACCCTGTGTGTGAGAAAGTTGCCCCTTAGGTCTCTTTTATATCTTTCCCCTCTCACCCTAAACCTATGCCCTCTAGTTCTGGACACTGACCCCAGGGAAAAGTCTTTGCCTATTTACCCTATCCATGCCCCTCATAATTTTGTATAAGGTCACCCCTCAGCCTCCGACACTCCAGGGTGAAGAATAATTTCTTCACGCAAAGAGATATGGAATGGTGGAATTCTCATCCACTCCACTGCACTATACATTCTCAATTGCTGAATGTATTTAAGACAGACGTCCATAAATATTTGGATATCTGGGGAATTAAGGGATATAGTGCTAATGCAAGAACAAGAAGCTGAGGTAGATCAGCAACGAGAATTCAGGTTCTAAAAGCTAAATGGTCTCCTCTTATTTCCAACATTATGCACTAAATTATATTCATATAGAACATGAACGAAGAAAAACTTCACAATGCATTTTTGTATTAAAAAAAAGAGGTTTGAACAATTAAATGAATTGGCTGCAGACCACAAAGTTATTGAAGGATATGTTGATCACATGCATAGAAAGTTGCTTGTCTTGTAAGAGACCACATATTTTCATTTTGTGGGATGGTAAATGGAAGTTGTACAGCTATACTCTATATAAAACAAGGGAGTTTTCTAAGTTGAAAATCAAGTGTTGCAAATTTTTGATCTGTGCAATACAATGTTGCTTTTGAAGCAGTGAAGGGGAGAACTTGAGTTCACAGAGGCTTCAAAAAGGCAGAAGCCTAACTCTGAGCTTTTCACACCCTGCCTCAAAGTGTCAGCGCAAGACAGAAAAATATCCAGAGCCTGCAAACCAAAGCCATTCAATTCTCTCTCTCTCCCTCTATAGGAAAGCCAGAAAACCAAGAAAGTTTAAAAAGAAGAATTCCAACATAAAAGAACTTGGTCCAACTGGTCAACTATCAGATCAAAGAGATATAATTACATAGTAGTAGGTTAGAAATCCTTTTGTTTCATTCTTTTGCGAAATTTAGGTTTCTCACAATAAATATTTATTTCTATTCACTGATAAAACATGATGGGAATGGTTTTTCTCCCGAAAGCAGGTAGTCAGGCTAACTTGGTGGCTCCTACTCATTGAAGGCAGAGGTGTAGTCAACACTATAATTCCAACCGAATCTCCAAACTCCGAGACCTGGGTCTCTGCTCCATGCTCTGCAGATCTTAGAGTTTTTGATCCACAGACTGTAACCAGTGAGAATAGGTGTCAGCACCTCCTCCATGATAATCTTCAATACAGGCACTCTGAAAGGCTGTGTACTCAGCTCCTTACCATACTCCCTGTACACTCATGACTGTGTGGCCAAATTTCATCCTAACTCCATCTAAAGGTTCATTGACAACACTACCATTATAGACCAGATCTCAAAACAATGACAAGACAGAATACAGGAAAGAAAGTGTTTGTTACCATTACACCATGCCATCAATTTCTCTCTCAACATCAGAAAAATTTATAGATCTGGTCACTGACTTCAAGAAACAAAGTGGCAGGTATACCCCTATCTACATCAGTGGAGTATGATTGAGAGCATCGAGTTCCTAGGAGTGACGCTCATCAAGAGTATTATGGTGGCTCAGTGGTTAGCACTGCTGTCTCATAGTGGTAGGGACTCAGGTTCGATTCCAGCCTTGGGTGAATATCTGTGTGGAGTCTGCACATTCTCCCTGCATGGGCTTCCTTCAGGTGCTCCAGTTTCCTCTCACAATCCAAAGATGTGCAGGTCAGGTGAATTGGACATGCTAAAATTGCCCATAATGTTTGGTGAATTAGTTAGGGGTAAATATAGGGAATGTGTCTGGATAGGTTACTCTTCAGAGGGTTGGTGGTGTTGACTTGTTGGGCCAAATGACCTGTTTCCATACTGAAGGGAATCTAATCAACAATCTGTCCTGGTCCACCCATGTTGAAGCGATGGTCAAGAAAGAACAACAACGCCTTTACTTCTTCAGCAGCTAAGGGCATTTACCAATTTTTATAGGTGCATCACAGGAATCTTTCTATCCAGATGCATCACGGCTTGGTTTGGCTACTGCTCCAGCCAGGACTGTAAGAACCTACAGAGAGTTGTGAACACAGTCCACTCCATCCACTGACTATATCTATACTTCATGCTGCCTCAGAGAAGCAGCCAAAATAATCGAAGACCCTTCGCACCCCAGTTATAATCTCTTCCAACCTCTTCTGTTGGGCAGAAAATACAAAAGCTTAAACACATATACCACCAAATTCGAGAACAGCATCTTCGTCGCTGTTATTAGATTTCTGAATGGACCTCTCAAATTTCAAATTTAATGTTGACCTCGATCTTTGTGCACTTCTTTTGCAGCAATAACATTGTATTCTTCGCCCTGTTCTCTTACCTTTATACACTTTGTATGGTAGGACGTCTGTACTTATAGCAAGACAAAACTTTTCACTTTCCCTAGGCGCATGTGACAATAATAAATCAAATCAAATAGTTCGATTTTATACATTTTAGGATGGCTGGTGGAAAGCTGGAGTATGATTAACAGTTTAATTGTAACAGGTAAAAACAATGACTGCAGATGCTGGAAACCAGCTTCTGGATCAGTGGTGTTGGAAGAGCACAGCAGTTCGGGCAGCATCCAACGAGCAGCGATATCGACGTTTCGGGCAAAAGCCCTTCTTCAGGAATAAAAGCATTTTTAATTGTAATTAATTGTAACAGTCTATTGGCAACTGGCGGCCATACAGGAAGAGGAGGAGAAACTCCAGAATGACCCTGATTCATCATCTATCCTGAGAGTCCTGTTACACTGAAAGATTTTCAATGCATGAAATTGCAGCATTGACCCATCCAATTAATTTCCAAACTAGCACAATGCCGCTTAATTGCGTTGTAACGTAGAAGTGCAACATTAACAATGTTTCCCAGCTTGACCCAGATGGAAAGACCAAAGTCATAAACAGTGGCAGCTGGGTCAATCATTTTCTCCCCCATTCACTCCAGGCTTACTTTGAAATGCATGCTACTCTTTGGCTAAGAAGTTGGAGGGAGACCCAACCTCACAACTTGTAGTGTTAATGGAGAGGTACTTCCAAGATAGCAAAACCTCTGCACTAAATGGTGGCGTGTGTTTCTAATATTGATTGTGGGATCTTGTAGTACCTGGCTTGTGAACATTTATATTTTACCAAGTGATTAATTGCTCAATATGCTTTGCTCAGATCCAATCCAAGATCATGAAGATTCTGAGATAAAATCTACAATTGACTCCTGGCTATTTTTCAGATCTTTAACAAATATATAAAGCACAGAATTGTCACATCCTATCATTAGATCCTATGAAAATCCTAATGACAAAAAAGTCATGCCACTCTCCAATTACATTACAACGGTGCATTCTGTTATCTTGATAATGATTTTTAACAGTACAGATTTAATCATCGCATGAATGACCAATATATTGGTGATTAATCCCACAATAGAACACATGTAATTCTCCAGAAATATGTTTCAATTTGAAAATGATTTCCAACTGTACAGAGAAATAAAAACATATCTATATGCACGAACATTGCAGGCAAAAGCACTGTTTTAGTCCATCTAACTCTTAGCTTGTGACCTGCTCATTCACATTCTGCCAAAGGGTGTATGAGTGAGGAAGTTGTGAAGACAAAATAATTCCATTTGTAATTCAATGTGAAACAAAATTTAATTGAGAATTGGTTTGGCACAGGTGGAAGGGAAGGGAGAGGAGGAGAAGAGAGAGAGAAAGGCTGGTGACAGTTTGTTCTCATCTGCATTCACTTCCCTAAAATATAGAGGACAGATTTTAAAAGCATTAAAAAAAACTTAGAAAAATACATCTGAATGTTTAATTTCTGGCAGCATTCAACTTAACAAGTGGCGAAATGCCACTCTGAATGGAAATGTTATCTTAGTGATAAATTGTAGAAATCAGTTTAAAAGAAAACTGTACCATCACTGGATTAAATAGAAGGGAAGGGGTTTGTAGCAGGAAATGACTAAATGTCTTTTGACAGTTATACAACGACATTTCTGAGTAATTCCCTTTTTCAACTGTCTAAGATTGGTAGATTAAATACACACAAATGACATTACTTGCTCAGCATTAAACTTTAAACCTTGACAAGTAAATTGACAATCAGAAAGTCATTTCCTCATGCACAAAGTTGTTGTGATGGACTTTAATATACCTTTTATTTAAAACATTTGTGTTTCAGTTGATTGAAAACTAAAGCATAATTTAATGACAGAATCCCACTCACCGCTGTTGCAAATTATTATAAATCAAAGTCACTCAAGTTTTATGATTATCTTAATCATAGCCAATTTTTACTTGAATATCAGATGCTACTGACAATGGAAAAGTCACTAAACTGAAATCTTACATAATACAGAAGCTTAATTTAAAATGTAGTTTCCAAAGTTTACCCACATCAAATCCTGGTTTGCCAAGATTTCCCACATCTCAACATGCACAAAATTGATGTAATTTGGTTTCACTCTTTGGTCTTGTTGAAACCATTAAACTTCAACATCATAACTGTTTTGTGTTCAAATTCAACCTCAATCAGCTGTACTAACAAAGGATCAGGGTCCTTTAAACTGAGAATTAATGTGATTTCGTGGAAGAGGGGATGGCGTACTGGTATTATTGTTTGCCTATAATTCCAAAAACTTAGCTGATGTCCTGACAGCCCATGTTCGAATACCTCCATGGCAAATGGTGCAATGTGAACTCAATAAAATCGGGAATTCAGAGTCTGAGGATGACCACTACTGTCACTTGTCAAAAAAAAAATCTGATTCATTAATGCTTTTAAAGGAAGTAAATCTGCCATTCTTACCTGGTCCGGCCTACATATGACTCTACACCCCATAGCAATGTGGCTGACTCTGAACTATCCTCTGGGCAATTATGGGTGGGAAATATATACTAGGTCCAGCCAATGACAAACACATCTTGTGGATCAATAAATTTTGGAGAAGTCCTAAATATACTTGTGTTTTCTGAAATCTTTTAATAGATTCCAGCAATTACGCTTACTTCCTCAAATTGTGTTAATTTTCTTTTGCACACAGACCTTAGTAGGCACATGTTTAAAGACTTTTCATCAGGGAATATTCAAATTTATTAAGAAACTGATTAGTATATGCAAACTAAATTATTAAATGGTTCAATGTAGTTTTTTTTGTCATTTTCAGTGATATTACATCAGGTCTCTTAGAAATACCTTTTTTAAAAGTGATAAACTTTGGTAAAAAACCCCTCAATTGTATTAATAGAAATACACCAGGTGAACATGCTTAAAAACATCCAAGAGTACATTTTAATGTAGGGAGAAAAGACACAACTCATCAGAATGAGTTGTTTCATGGAAGATTTAACATTTTTGATTATGAACTTGAACTGTAAACTAATCAACGAAACTTCAATTCCATTTTAGTTGAAAGTTCTTTACTGCAGCCAAAGAGCTGGTCTATTGCAAGCCCCTGGTCTATTGCAACAAATGCCTTCTTAAACAAAGTACTTCAGGTGCTGGTATTAAAATTTGTTTTAAATACTCAGCAGAATCTGTAGAGAGACAGAGTTAATATTTCTGGTTGATGAGCTTCTATCAGAATTCTGATGAAGTTTCACTTATGTGAAATATTAACCAGTTTTTGAAAGGTTTCCTGCTGGAGATCCTTGCTCATCTCTCTCCTTACAAAAAATGTTGTTCTTGTTGTGATTCTGTTCGCCGAGCTGGGAATTTGTGTTGCAGATGTTTCGTCCCCTGTCTAGATGACATCCTCAGTCTGTGGGAGCCTCCTATGAAGCGCTTCTGTGATCTTTCCTCCAGCATTTGTAGTGGTTTGAATCTGCCGCTTCCGGTTGTCAGTTTCAGCTGTCCGTTGCAGTGGCCGGTATATTGGGTCCAGGTCGATGTGCTTATTGATTGAATCTGTGGATGAGTGCCATGCCTCTAGGAATTCCCTAGCTGTTCTCTGTTTGGCTTGTTCTATAATAGCAGTGTTGTCCCAGTCGAATTCATGTTGCTTGTCATCTGAGTGTGTGCCTACTAAGGATAGCTGGTCGTGTCGTTTCGTGGCTAGTTGGTGTTCATGGATGCGGATCGTTAGCTGTCTTCCTGTTTGTCCTATGTAGTGTTTTGTGCAGTCCTTGCATGGGATTTTGTACACTACATTAGTTTTGCTCATGCTGGGTATCGGGTCTTTCATCCTGGTGAGTTGTTGTCTGAGAGTGGCTGTTGGTTTGTGTGCTGTTATGAGTCCTAGTGGTCGCAGTAGTCTGGCTGTCAGTTCAGAAATGCTCTTGATGTATGGTAGTGTGGCTAGTCCTTTGGGTTGCTGCATGTCTTTGTTCTGTTGTCTTTCTCTTAGGCATCTGTTGATGAAATTGCGCGGGTATCTGTTTTTGGCAAATACATTGTATAGGTGTTCTTCCTCCTCTTTTTGCAGTTCTGATGTACTGCAGTGTGTTGTGGCCCTTTTGAATAGTGTCTTGATGCAATTTCTTTTGTGTGTGTTGGGGTGGTTTCGTAGTTCAGGACGTGGTCTGTGTGTGTGGCTTTCCTGTATACCTTTGTGGTGAATTCTCTGTTAGGTGTTCTCTATACCATCACGTCTAGGAATGGGAGTTGGTTGTCCTTTTCTTCCTCTCTAGTGAATCGGATTCCTGTGAGTGTGGTGTTGATGATCTGGTGTGTGTTCTCTGTTTCTGTGCGCGCCAAGAAATTGTGCCCCAAAAATCGTTAATTTCAAAAACCACCAATCAGGAATGGACCCGGACCATAGAACAGGCAGTCACCATCGGACAGAACAGGACCACACACCGCAACAAAACAGCACTAAATGAAAAAATAGCCAAACTAACACATACCAGAGAGGACACCACAACACACACCTGGGTTAGAAACCTCTCCCACAGACAGCTCACAGACACAGAAAGAACAATACTGGCCAAGGGACTCAACTACAACCACAGGGACGCCAAGACAGTAGACTTCCTAGCAGCACTAGAATGCGCACTCAGGAACAATGGACTGACAGAAGAGACACAACAAACAGTGAGACAAAGTATCGTACCTCTGATAACAAGGAAAAGACAAACACATAACCTCAACACCAAAGGAGAGGGAAGCACTAAAATCACTAAGAAATGATAAGAACATAATCATACTATCAGCAGACAAAGGCAGAATGACGGTCATCCTGGACAAAGCAGACTACATCCAAAAAGCGCAACTACTTGCAGATACCAACAACTACCAAAAGAGGGAGTCTGACCCCACCCCACAGCTCACAAATAGGATAAACAACACACTGAGGAACCTACAAAAAAAAGGACAGATCACCAGGTTCGACCTACAAAGAATGAAACCTGAAAGCAACAACACCCCCAGATTCTATGGACTACCTAAAGTGCACAAACCAGACATCCCACTCAGACCCATAGTATCACTACCAGGGACACCATCACACAAACTGGCTCAAGAACTACAGCAGAAACTGAAACACCTGATCAGCGGATCCAGATACTCTATACAATCAACACAGGAATTCTTGGACATCATCAGAAATATACACATAAACAAGAAACCATGGTCTCATTCGATGTATCGACACAACCCTAGCCAGAGAAACAATAGCCAATCTGCTGGACATACAGAACAGACAACAGGACGTTGAATCTATCAACAAAGACGGCATACTCAAACTACTGTGCCTCACAACACACTTCACATTCAACAAGCAAAAAAATGAACAAATCAACGGCACACCCATGGGCTCACCTATCTCTGGGCTCATAGCAGAAGCGGTAATGCAACGATTAGAACAAACAGCCTTACCGCAAATTCAACCCAAACTCTGGATCAGATATGTGGATGACACCTTTGTAATCATTAAAAACACAAATAAAGAACACACACCAGATCATCAACGCCACACTCACAGGAATCCGATTCACGAGAGAGGAAGAAAAGGACAACCAACTCCCATTCCTAGACGTGATGGTACAGAGAACACCTAACGGAGAATTCACCACAAAGGTATACAGGAAAGCCACACCCACAGACCAAGTCCTGAACTATGAAAGCAACCACCCCAACACACACAAAAAAAGTTGCATCAAGACACTATTCAAAAGGGCCACAACACACTGCAGTACACCAGAACTGCAAAAAAAAAGAGGAAGAAGAACACCTATACAATGTATTTGCCAAAAACGGATACCCGTGCAATTTCATCAACAGATGCCTAAGGGAAAGACAACAGAACGAGGACATGCCGCAACCCAAAGGACTAGCCACACTACCATACATCAAGAGCATTTCCGAACTGACAGGTAGACAACTGCGACCACTAGGACTCATAACAGCACACAAACCAACTGCCACTCTCAGACAACAACTCACCAGAACGAAGGACCCGATGCCCAGCATGAGCAAAACCAATGTAGTGTACAAAATCCCATGCAAGGACTGCACAAAACACTACATAGGACAAACAGGAAGACAGCTAACGATCCGCATCCATGAACACCAACTAGCCACGAAACGACACGACCAGCTATCCTCAGCCACACACGCAGATGACAAGCAACATGAATTCGACTGGGACAACACCACTATTATAGGACAAGCCAAACAGAGAACAGCCAGGGAATTCCTAGAGGCATGCCACTCATCCACAGATTCAATCAATAAGCACATTAACCTGGACCCAATATACCAACCGCTGCAACGGACTGCTGGAACTGACAACCAGAAGCGGCAGATTCAAACCAGTACAAAGGGCGGAGGAAAGATCACAGAAGCGCTTCACAGGAGGCTCCCAAGCACTGAGGATGTCACCTAGACAGTGGACGAAATGTCTGCAACACAAATTCCCAGCTCGGCAAACAGAGCCACAACAACGAGCACCTGAGCTACAAATCTTCTCACAGACTTTGTTGTTCTTGCTTTTAATCCCGATTACTTGAAGATCACTGTTTGTTCCAAAGGAAGTTGACTTTAATATTTGTACAGGCCAGAAGCATAAAACATGAATGCTGTCCACACTGGTCTCATATTGCTGTTCTAATGGTCACTAACTTCTTGTCTCATCAATTGATATTTACAAATCCTTCCACCAGAAGTTTCATTCAAAGCACTCATTTCAGGTTTTCCTGTTGGTGATAGTTCAGTTACAGACTGGCAAACTACTTCCGTTGGGAATCAGAAATCAGTCAGGATTTTGTTAGGGTCGAGCCTGCACAACTGAAAATGGGAACAGAAATGGGCCAATTCTGAAGTAAGCTCACTAAAAAGTCCATTTCTGCAGCCAGTAGCGTACCGCAAATTTGAGTGCTCTTTGAATTGTCGTCAATTATGTTTAAGGCAGGTTAAGAAAAACTGACCTGCTGCCTCTAAATAAGAGATCTCAAGACACCTTCTGCAAACACCCTTAATCCACAAAAATAATCTGTGAAATACTTGACATAGCCTACCCCTTTGAATTCTAACATTTCTGCTCAAACTTTGCTTTCAAATAAAGTGAATGAATACTGGTCTTCTGTTTTCTCTCTTCCCTCCTCCCTGGGCTGAATCTAATGCTTGTTTGGGTAAGAATCAACTTTATTGGATTTCATGGAGTGTTTCCTGATCTCAGGCCTATTGAGCTTTCTCACATTATCATACCAGAACTCACCCTGATAAACCATCTAGTCCACCCCTAAAAGTGTCTCTCAACTCCAATGCCAGCTCAATTCTACTATTCACTGGAGCCACAAGAACATTGCCTGGCTATCCAGGAATAGACCAGCATATCTGACCCCTCGCCATCTTTAAAAGGCTTTGGTGCACCCAGGCAAGCATTGGCAGTCCGACTGCCCTGCACGGTTTGTGACATTTACCACAGAAATGGTAGTTAAAATAAAACTAGTGCCCCACTTTGTATGTAAACGTTTGGAAGTCCTGGTGGATGTGACCATACAGTGATGTCCTCTTCGCCCAAAACTGGTATATCATAAACCCTGCTAGGTTGCCATCTGGGTCACTATGTTCTCAGCCATCTAGAGGAATGCCCAACAGTGAAGAGAAAAGGTCAATGACCTTCTCCTTCGCCAGAGTAAGTGCCATCATCTTCTCCCGGCCTCTTAACTCCATATGGCCTCTCACTTACTTGGGGGACCTCATTCTCTTTCCCCTACCATTAGCAGCTGTACCAACTGCTTTTATAAAGGATATGACAGCTATTACCTGCACTAATATGATGGAGACAGTTCCAATGGAAGTGCTGTAGCATTTGACTCCTATTTGTTACTGTTAAAATCTTGCTAGGCACCTCCACAACCCCAGCTGGAAATAGTCATCAAAATCAATGGTTTTAAAACTCAATGAATCACAGAACTGTTACAGCACAGTAGGGTCATCACGTCTTTATTGATTCCTTGAATGAGCACCATTACCTAATGCCAATCTCCAGCCTTTTCCCCATACCCTTACACATTATTTCCATCCAAATAAACATTCAATCCAGTTTTGAATACCTCAATTGAATCTGCCTCCAACACACTTCCAGGCAATGCATTTCCTTTTTTTTCCACATTATCGTTGCTTCTTTTGTACATCACTTTAAGCATCTAAGTTCTCACTTTTGTTCCTTTTATGAGTGGGAACAGCTTCTATGCATCTATTCTGTCTAGCCTTCTATTTTGATAGCCTTGATTAAATCATCTTTCAACTGCCTTCTGTCTAAGGAGAATAGTCCCAACTTCTTCAATCTATCCTCATAACTGAAGTTACTTATTCCTGAAAGTATTCATGTAAATTGCTTCTGCAGTGTCTCTAATGTATTCACATCTTTTCTATAACGTGACACCCACAACTGTACACAATACTCCAGCTGAGATTTAATAGGTGTCGTATACAAGCTCACCATCACCTCCCTGCACTTTCGGTCTTTGCTCCACTAAAGCAGAGGATACTGGGTGCTTTACTAACTGCTCTCTCCACTTGTCCTACCATCTACAATCATTTGTGCATTATACATCTTTAAAAATGTGCTCGTGCACTCCCTTAAAAATTGTACCTTTATTTTATTAGGTCTTAGTGTTCTGTACTGAACCTCATCTGCCACCTATCCACGCACTCCAATAACTTGTCAATGTCTTTTTTGTCCTCTAGCAGTTTACAACTCTTCCAAGTTTAGTGCCATATGCAAACCTTGAAATTTGTCTCCTGCACACCGAGATCCAGATCATTAATAAACATTAGGAAAAGCCACGGTCCCAATACCAACTCTTGGGGAACTTCACAACAGACATGCCTGCAGCTGCAAAATATCCATTGGCCATTACTCTCTGTTTCCTATCACTCAGCCAATTTTGTATCCACCTTGTCACTGTCTCTTTTATACCATAACATATAACTTTCCTCACAGGTGTGACGGTGTCAAATGCCTTTTGGAAATCCATGCACACCACATCAACAGCTCTACCGTCATTGAGCTCGTTACCTCATCACAAGACTCCAGCAAGGTAGTTAAACATGATGCTGAAAAATGTGTTGCTGGAAAAGCGCAGCAGGTCAGGCAGCATCCAAGGAGCAGGACGATTGCCGTTTCGGGCATAAGCGGTCTCTGCGGGGTGCACAGCCACCGGGAACAACACCGTTTCTGCCGTCGCCGCAGCCACTTCCGACCCTGGAGTTGCCGTTGCCGCATCTACTTCCGCCCCCAATGACATCACTCACCTACACGACCACGCCGCATGCGTCTCCAACCCCACGCCGATCGCCGCCCCCACGCCTAACCCCGTTCCCATGCCGATCTCCACCCCCACGCTTAACCCCGCCCCCACGCCCAGCTCCAGCCCCACACCAGGTCCCAGGTCCTAGCTTCCAGCCCTGCTGTAGTTTCACCATCCCTCCAGACCACCCCCTCTCTGGAGGATGAAAGATCAATCCTCAGCAGAGGCCTCACCTTCATCCCCCTACACTCCCGAATTAACAAGTTCAACAAGCGGCGAGACATCGAACAATTCTTCCGCCGCCTTCGCCTCCACACCTACTTCTTCAACCAGGATTCTCGCCCACCCTCTGACGACCCCTTCTCCCGCCTCCAACACACCCCATCCACCTGGACACCCCGTGCTGGCCTCTTACCCGCCCTCAATTTCTTCATAGCCAACTGCCGCCGCAACATTGACCGCCTCAACCTGTCCATCCTTCTCACCCACTCCAACCTCTCACCATCACAACATGCAGCTCTCCACTCCCTCCGCTCCAACCCCAACCTATCAAACCGGCAGACAAGGGAGATGCGCTGGTCGTTTGGCGCACCGATCTTTACATTGCTGAGGCTAAACGTCAGCTCGCAAACACCTCCTCCTACTGCCCCCTTGACCATGACCCCACCTCCCATCACCAAACCATCATCTTCCAGACCATCCATAACCTCATCACCTCAGGGGATCTCCCATTCACCGCCTCCAACCTCATAGCCCCACAACCTCGCACCGCCTGTTTCTACCTCCTGCCCAAAATCCACAAACCAGACTGCCCCGGCCGACCCATTGTCTCAGCCTGCTCCTGCCCCACCGAACTCATCTCTACATACCTCGACACGGTCCAAGAGCTCCCCACCTACATTCGGGTTATCACCCACGCCCTCCACCTCCTCCATGATTTTCGCTTTCCTGGCCCCCAACGCCTTATCTTCATCATGGACATCCAGTCCCTAAACACCTCCATCCCCCATCAGGAAGGCCTCAAAGCCCTCCGCTTCTTCTTTTCCCGTCCAACCAATCAGTACCCTTCCACTGACACCCTCCTTCAACTGACTGAACGGGTCCTCACTCTGAACAACTTCTGTTTCCAATCCTCCCACTTCCTCCAAACCAAAGGAGTAGCCATAGGCACCAGCATGGGCCCCAGATATGCCTGCCTCTTCGTCGGATATGTGGAACAGTCCATCTTCCGCAGCTACACTGGCACCACCCGTACCTTTTCCTCCGCTAAGGGCTTATGCCCAAAATGTCGATTTTCCTGCTCCTTGGATGCTGCCTGACCTGCTGTGCTTTTCCAGCAACACATTGTTCAGCTCTGATCTCCAGCATCTGCAGTCCTCACTTTCTCCTAGTTAAACATGATGTCCTCTTTAGAAAGAATCAGAACAAATTTCTAATCTACTCAGATCTTTGTATGTGGTTGTTAACTTGATCCTGAATAATTATTCCAAAAGCTTCCCAACATTAAAGTTAAACCCTCTGGTCTATAATTGTTAGGTTTATTCTCACAATGTTTCTTGAACAAGACCACAATGTTTGCAATTCTCCAGTTTTCTGGCACCTTCCAAGTCCAGAGAAGACGGAGAGATGATGGCCAGTTCCTCTGCAATTTCTACCCTTGCCTTGACTTTCTTCAAATTCTTGGATGCATCACATCCAGGCCTAGTGCCTTGTCAACTTTATGCACAAACCATGGAAGACGACTTCTTAGTTAATTTTGCACTGTTCTGGTGAGAAGAGTTTAAGTCTGAGGTGAATGTGCATTTGCAGATTTGCATTTGCAGAGATATTCTATTTTGTTCAAAAAGCACACAATCTGTAGGCAATCAGTCATAGAATGATATTTTATAAATTCCTGCTTTGGAAACAGAATCGGTCTGACTCAAGGTTGGGATACAGACAGATTCTAACCTCATACCTTTAAGGCATTGTCTGAGCTGAGATGTCACTTTTTTTTTTACAAAACCTTATGTTATCTTGGGAATGTAACTTGAAAGGCATTCTGGGATTTACATATTTATGAATCCAAACCTGCAACCCCATTCTAAGTGATTAAAGACTTAACAATAATTTAGGCTTGTTCAACACATTGCATCAGTTGTATGACACTTGATCTCATAGAATCCCTACAGTGTGGAAACAGGCTATTAGGCACAAGTCCACACTGACCCTCAGGAGACTATCCCACCCAGACTCACTCCCCTACGCTATTACTCAACATTTTCCATGACCAATGCACCTAACCTATACATTCCTGAACAGTATGGGCAATTTTGCAAGGTCAATTCATCTAACCTACACATCTTTGGACTGTGGGTGGAAAATAGAGCAGCCAGAGGAAACCCACGCAGAAACGGCGAGAATGGGCAAACTCCACACACACAGTCGCCTGAGGGTGGAATCGAACCTGGGTCCCTGGCACTGAGAGGCAGCAGTGCTAACCACCGAGCCACAATGCTGTGATCTTTTACTATAAATTCTGTGTCCTGTGATCCTGCTCCACTAGCTACCTGATGAAGATGCAGCGTTCCGAAAGTTTGAACTTCCAAATAAACCTGCTGGACTATAACCTGGTGTTGTGTGACCTTTAACTTTATCTACCCCAGTCCAACACTGGCACCTCCACATCCGGATTTCATTTAAGAGCTAAGCTGACAAAATCTCTTGTTCTATACAGAAAATTCTGATTTGTATGGAACATGAAAAGGTGTCGTTCTGAGGTCAAGATGGGAAAGTTACGTGTTCACACATTGCTCCAGGAGTTAGACATATAATCTAGATGAACATTTTAATACAGTACTAAAAGTGCTAAATTGGTAGATGTACTGTACTTATGTTGAGTTGTTTTATACTGGGCAACATAATTTTTAAAAGCAAAGAAATTTTATAAAAACAGGGTAACCTCTACTGTTCAATTTGCCCTATCAAGAAAATTACTGTGATTAGTCTGAGACATGTCATTCAAACAAAATGTTCCAGATGTAAACGATTAACTAATCGGTGGTTTGAAAAGGGGGAGATCGCATTAACATGCCACTTTTCTTCCCTCAAAATTATTTTCCTGAAGAAAAAAAGTTTCAGTTTTCTTTCCATGAGCGAAGAGAGATCTCACCAAAGAAAACTTCGCAATTATTCAATGAGATTATTTAGAAACCAGCTCAGCTGAAAGATCAGGAAGATCTCAGATTTACAGCCTGGCAGTAATAAGAAAACAGATCTCAACCAAAAGGTACTAGAATTAGGTTGTGGATTTGAGAAGGGGAAATTTACCAAATTATTTATACAGTAACTTCTGTGGGGACTATGAAGATTCCACTTGATGCCAAAATCAGGTTTGGTTGTAATGCTGAACAACACTTTCTCTCAAGGCACACAATTTAAGCTGCAAGGGGCCTCAGCAGTTCTTGTTTATAGATAGCAGGAGTATTTAAAAATCGGGAAGCAAAATTCAGAGGTCATCTCATTGTAGTGCCTAATGCATATGTTTGGACAATGGATGAGCATAACATTGTAATAGCGCTCTATAACGAATCTCAGCTCCAGGGTATCACTGCAGGAGTTCGTTAAGAAAGTATTCTAGGTCCAACCATTTTCAGCTGCTTCATCAATGACCTTGCCTTCTTCATTGATGATCGCACAATCTTCAGCTCCGTTTGCAATACCTCAGATACTGAAACAGTTCATGTCCAAATACAGCATGACAGCATTCAGGTCTTAAACCGATAAGTCCCATTTAACATTTATGGCATACAACTTCTAGGCAATGAGCATCTCCAACAAGAGGGAATCTAGTCATCTCTCTTGACATCCAAAGGCAGTGTCATCATTGAATTCCTCACTATCAATATCCTGGGGGTTACCATTTATCACAAACTGAAAAGGACCAGCCATACTGTGGTAAATATTGTGGCTACAAGAAGAGGTCAGAATTCTGCTGCAGATAATTCACCTCCTGACTCTCCAAAGCTGTTCACCATCTACAAAGTGAAAGACATGAGTGCAATGGAATACTATTCACTTGCCTGGATAAATGCAATTCCAACAATACTCAAGAAGCTTGATGCCATCAAAGACAAAACAGCCTGCTTGATTAGCACTCCATCCACTACCTTAAACATATTCCCTCTTCAACCCTCACTCACAGCAGCAGCAATGTGTATCAGCTACAAAGATGCATTGCAACAACTCACCAAAGCTCTTCTGACAGTGTCTTCTCTTTGACCTCTACCATTTAGAAGGACATGGGAACAGATAAATGGAAAATTGCCAGCTGCAAGTTCCCCTCCAAAGATACACCATTTTGACTTGAAACTACATTCAGTCAGTGTCACTAATTCAAAATTTCCTGACTGCACTGTATACCACATAGACC
This sequence comes from Hemiscyllium ocellatum, assembly GCF_020745735.1. Classification (NCBI taxonomy): domain Eukaryota; kingdom Metazoa; phylum Chordata; class Chondrichthyes; order Orectolobiformes; family Hemiscylliidae; genus Hemiscyllium; species Hemiscyllium ocellatum. Next base: position 16,967,975 of record NC_083414.1, read on the forward strand.
CAAGCGGTTCAGAAAGGCAGCTCACCAACAGCAAGTGTAATTAGGGACAAACAACAAATATCAGCCTTTTTTTGTAATATTTATATCTCCAGAAGAAAAACAACAATTCTGCTGATACTCATTTTCAAACATTAATATTAATGGTACTAAAGTACTGCCACTATATGTCAAAATATATTTCAGCGTATGCCTGTAAGGAAGGAGAAAATAGTCAGGAGAAAGAAATAATTGTTTCCCACTGCTACCTTACAGAACCATGCGTTTAGAACAGGTTTTAGCCATAAACCTTGGATTATGCAGCATCTATGGAGAGAAACAGAGTTATAGTCTCAGATTGATGCCCCTTCATTAGAACTGAGGAAAGATGGAAAGCTGAGCAACAGAAAGGGAGAGATGGAAGAAGGAAAAAAAGGGATGTTTTGAAGGTGCTGGACCCAAACACACAGGTCCATGCTGATCTTCCCTCTCTCTGACCTCTCTCCTGTAAGACCCTGTGTTTGATTTTACCTTTTGTGCCAAGGGCTGTTTATGGGGATTGTTGCTAGTGTTGGGAACTGCATTGAGATGTTATAATCTGTTGGGCTTTCAGATAAGTTATTGTGTATTGTGTTCTCTTTTGTTTGTGTTTCATTTGGTAATCTTGTAAATAAATTCTGTTTTGTTCAAAACTAAGTGGTTTGACCAGCTGCATCCCTCCTGGAATATCTGCGTTACACCTGCTTAAAACAACTAGTAAGGTAACATGTTTTGAGGGGTCTGGCCTGGTCCAGTCCATAACATCATGATATGGCCAATGCCAGAAGAGGTTAAATGACAAAGGGGTTTCATGGTACAAAAGCAATGAGAGTAATGGGTATAGAAAAGAAGCAAAAGATATATCCAGATGAGTTAGAATGGCTGAATAGCAGCTCTCCAAATAAGAAAAAAGCTGAATCACACAGCAGGCAGAGGTTATGATTTGAAGTTGTTGAACTCAATCTCAATGTTCTGTCCAGAGGGCTGTACAATGTAACATTGAAAGGTCCTGTTTCGGAATACAAGCTGATCAGTGACAAGTAAAATCAGCACTACATGGTTGCAAGGTATTGACAATCTCCAACAAGAGGAGAAAGTGAGGACTGCAGATGCTGGAGATCAGAGCTGAAAAATGTGTTGTCAGGTAGCATCCAAGGAGCAGGAGAATCAACGTTTCGGGCATGAGCCCTTCATCAGGAATCTCCAACAAGAGACAGTTAAGCAACAACCCATGAATCCTTGCCATCAACATCCTAGGGAGTTGAACACTGACCAGAAACTTAGATGGAGTAAACATACCTTGGCCACAAAATAGGTGAGAGGCTAGGATTTCTGTAGCAAGTAATCTGACTCTCCTAAATCTTTCCACTACCTACAAGGCACTAGTCAAGAGTGTGATAGAATACTCTTTACTGATCTGGATTAGCACAACTTGAACAATACTCACAAGGTTCAGCAGCATCCAGGAAAAAACATTCACTGCTTCCACCACCAAGGCACTGTGGCAGGAGTGTGTGCCATCTACAAGATGCCCCTCTCAAGGTTCCTCAACAGCACCTTCCAAACTCATGACCTCTATTATTTAGAAGGACAGGATTACAGGATGCATAAGAACACCATCACCTGCAAGTTCACAACCTGACTTGGAGCTATATCACTATTCCTTCACTGTCGTTGGGTTAAAATCCTGGAACTCTGTACCTAAAAGTACTCTGGGAGCACCTTAAGTTCACTGGTCATCTTAAGTTTCTAGGAGAATACATTAATTCTGATCATGGTTTCTGGGGTACCTTAAACTGCATGAGGATATAGAAGTTGTAGTGAACATCATTAGATGGGGACAAAAGGCATTCTTGTTAGGGGCAATATTTTCAAACACCAGAAATAGATTAATGATGATAGAATGATGACTGAAACAAACTCTAGAGAATGGTACAGTTGTATGGACGGTCAAGAGCAAATGCAACATTAACACTAAGACATAAACAACACCATTTGAAACAAACCAAAATTATTCACAGGACAGTAATCAGACAAATGAACACAGGGTCAGATATTTGTACGTGTGAGAAAAAAGCTGGGTCAAAACATGGGTGTTAAGCACTGCCTTAAACAAGTAAGTAGAGATGGAAAGATTCAGCATTCATGACTTTTTGAAGGCGTTGAGGCATTGTCCAAAAGGGTATATTAGTCTGACTGAGTCAGTCATTTTGCCTCTGAGTTTACCTCAACTCTTTCTTCGCCTGGCTGTGCACATCTTCCATCAGTCGCTGTAGGTGGACTGGCCCAGCTCTTCGACATACCCACGAAAACCAGTATTCTACATTCAACCAATGAGATGTATGCCTGCAGCGGGGCAAGAAATTAATGAGTAAGAATGTCTGTAGGTTTGGCCACTCAATATTAATGAATGGGAAAATAGCATGCAAGTTGAGTTTCATTTCATGACCATGAGGCATAGGTGCAGAAGTAAGCTCTTGGGTCCCTGATGTCTGCTCCATTGTTCAATGAGATCATGGCTGATCTGATAATCCTTAATTCCACTTTCTTGCCTTTTCTCCATCAGCCTGGATTCCATTACTGATTTAAAATCTGTCTCTCAGCCTTGAATACACTTAACGACATAGCCTCTGTTCACTGTACTGCAGGTGTAGTCTAACTAGTGCTTTGTATAGATTTAGCAAGACTACCCCATTGTTATACTCCATACTCTTCACATTAAAGGCCCACATTTCACCTGCTGAACTTAAATGCCATTTCTTTGTGATTTATACACAAAGACTTCTAAACCACTCTCTACTGCAGGTCTCTGCACCCCTTCACCATTTAAATAACTTTAAGCTCCTCTATTTCTCCTGCCAAAGTACATTACACACATCATATTGCATTTGCTGAAATTTTCACACAGTCACTCAACTTGTCTACATCCGTCTATACACTGTGTCATCCTCATTTCGCTTCCCACCTATTTTTTGTGTTATCCATAAACAGGGCTATAGAGCATTCACTTTCCTCATGCAATTCCTTAATTTATTTGGAAATAATCGTGCACGAGCACTGACTACTGAGGCAATCTACTAATTACATGTTGCCAATCTGACACTGCCTGCCTTATCGCAGCTCTCTGTGTTCTATTAGCTAGCCAATCCTCTACCAATGCTAAAGTTCTATCTGCAACCCCATAGACTTGTATCTAATTAAGCAGCCTTACACATGGTACTTTGTTAAATACCTTCTGGAAATGTATTACATCAACTCGTTCTCCTTTATCTATCCTGATTGTTACTTCCTTAAAGAATTCTAATTTGTCAAGTATGACTTCCCCTTAATGTGGCCATTTTATGTCAATTCAATTCCACCCACCCCATTCTCCATCTCTCTTCTACTGACTCCTTCATTACAGCTCAAAAATCCATTCTTCATTTAAGAGTTTTATCATGTCATACAACAATAGGAACCATTCATGCTGCTAAGAATTACTGAACTTGATAAATGTTTACAAGATAGGAGATATTTAACATGCTGAGCAATCCATTCCTTTTGCCTCTACACTTGCTAAAACCAAGGGCCCCTGAAAACAATCGTTAGATATTTCCTTTAATAAAGCCTGAAAAGGGGCAACTCATTTGAGTTTATGTTTAGTGTCACAACACCACTCCACTGTCCTGGCTTGTGCCTTTCTCCATTAACCATGAGCTGGCTTCTTGATGTGGAGCAGTTGTGGTAAAGAGTGCTGAAAGCTTCAGGGGTTTAAACATTAGAAGATCATTTATTTATAATATCTAATTTCACAATCAAGATGGTGTTAAAACAAAGCCGAGTAAACTAACCACTCATCTAAACTAGTTATTTGATGGTGGAGTTGATAGTTCAACTGTCCAATGTGCAGCTAAGTTACAGAGACCAAAAATGTCACAGGTTGAATCCTTGGTCTGTGCTGAGTTTTGTCTTAGTTGAATGCTTTAGGCTGTTTCAAGTGAATTTAAGTGCCTGAGGACGACTGAGGGGATAGCTTAGTCAGCTTGCCCACTCCTGATTACCACCTAGTTATTGTTACTGGAATGCACACTGACATCTGACACTGCACACCGTGGGTGGCACAGTGGTTAGCACTACTGCCTCACAGCGCCAGAGACTCGGGTTCAATTCCTGCCTCAGGCGACTGACTGTGGAGTTTGGACATTCTCCCCGTGTCTGCGTGAGTTTCCTCCGGGTGCTCCGGTTTCCTCCCACAGTCCAAAAATGTGCAGGTTAGGTGAATTGGCCATGCTAAATTGCCCGTAATGTTGGGTAATGCTGGGTAGGTTGCGCTTTGGCGGGTCGGTGTGGACTCGTTTGCCCAAAGGGCCTGTTTCCACACTGTAAGTAATCTAATCTAATGAGAAACATATTAAAGACAAAATAAACAGGAGCAGGAGTAGCCCATATAACTCAATGAGCTGAAAATGTGTTGCTGGAAAAGCGCAGCAGGTCAGTCAGCATCCAAGGAGCAGGAGATTCGACGTTTCGGGCATAAGCCCTTCTTCAGGAACACATTTTCAGCTCTGATCTCCAGCAGCTGCAGACCTCACTTTCTTCTCCATATAACTCAACGAGCCAACTTCCCCATTCATGGGCTTCAATTCCACTTTCCCAACTGCTTCCCATACCCCTGATTCCCTGACACACGAGGAATCTGCCTTACTCCATCTTAAACGTCTTCAAAGTTGCAGCATCTACAACCCTCTGGGGCAGAGATTTCTAAGGAGTCACATTGTTTGAATGAAGAAACTTGTCCTCATCTCACTCCTAAATGATTGATCCCTTTTTCTGGAAGTGCTTGTGTTCTAGATTCCTGTGCCACTGGAAACAATTCTGGGGCAGAATTTATCCCTCATTGGAGATGGCAAGAAGGAATAATTGAGCGAGTTGGCCCTAGAAAGATACTTGCACCATCCCAGCTAAGTTATGGGTGAGAAGGTTCAGGACTACGTTCTTAAAATTAAGGCTCTTCAGCAGTCAATTAACAACCACGTACAGGCTTCGCTTCGCACCAATACTAATTGTTTTCCCAACTGTGAAACCAGGGCTACCTGAGCTGCTGGGTTAGATAGAGGACTCTATTTGTCCCAATATGGGGACAACTGGGAATAAAGATGGCAGGGAGGGGGCTTCTATAAACACACACCATTACCCTTAATGTCAATCCCTCTCTGTGACCAGCAAAAGAAAACTACTACCATCTCCCCTGAAGACCAGACATTGGTTGACAATCTTTAGGACCCTGGTGCTACTGGGCTCTGAGTGACTAGCACTTTCTGGGAAGGCAAGACTCCACAGTTGAGACCTGCAATAGACCAAGCAGCAAGCTCACAATTCAGCAGGCTTTCCAGGTGTCGAGACTAATGAGTCAGTCATCATTGAACATGCCACTTTGAAATTTAGTCTGTAAATCAGAAATTGGAGGCAATTTTTCTATCCTGTCAAAACTCAATTATCTTATTTTCAATGAGACAAGATTTCATCCTTCTCAACTCCAGAGAATACAGATCAATTCACACAGTCCCTCAAGACAACTCTCTCATCTCAGGCACCTATTTAGAGAACCTTTGCTGAAATATCTTCAATGAGTTATAGCCTTCTGCCAGGCCCTAGCTTTAAGTTACTTGAGTTTGCCCAGTAGTTTTCTCTGTGGCATGAATTAAAATTTCCACCCTAGGTTATCTTCTAGTTCTGGTGTACAACTTATGTTGTCCACTGTGAAGACTGACACAATACATTTGTTTAACTTATCTGCTATCCCTTCATTTTCCATAATTACTCCTGTCTTAGCCTCTAAGGATTCAATATTTACAAACAGACACTTGAAGGTATGGTATAGAACTTGGATATTGCTGAAGTTTTGTCTTGCACTCATCAGTACAAACAAAAAGTACTGGGTTGTATCCAACAGGCAAGTGAGTGGGACTAGCTTTAACAAAGAGCTACATGGAAATTAAGCACTGAATGGCCTCCTTTGTTCTGTATCATTTGATGATTCTGAAGAGGGCAAAAAGAATGTCTAATACATTGTGTATTGAAACTGACAGGTCACTCTCAACAGTGCCACAGTTCCTCATACACAACTTCACTTTATTCACTGTCATTGACTGCAGGCATTTACATTTCCACTACACTTTAAGATCAAAAGTGGTTGGTCATTCATCTCAAGTCTATTCCACCATTCAACAAGATCATGGCTAACCTAATAAATTCTCAACTCCAACTGCCTGCTTTTTCCTCATTATCCTTGACTCCCTTGCTGATTAAAGATCTATCAAGTCCTCAAACATACTTATTCACCCAGCCAGCAGTCACAACCCCAGTGAAGCTCCATGCAATTTCTGACACCTGGCTCCAGTTCCTGACCCCGGCACGTTTGAATCCTATCGTGTTGCATCCATCTTTCCCTTGTCAGTGTTCTTTTTTTGCAATTTCTATGTCCCACAATCGAAAAATGTGCAGGTTAGGTGAACTGGCTATGCCAAATTGCCCATAGTGTTAGGTGAAGGGGTAAATGTAGGGGAACGGGTCTGGGTGGGTTGCGCTTCAGAGAGCCGGGGTGGATTTGTTGGGCCGAAGGGCCTGTTTCCACACTGTAAGTAATCTGTACTTGCAAACACTGAGCTTCTCACTCTACAATCCCAAATACTGAAGGACCACACCGGGCTTGAAACGTGAACGGTTTCTTTCTTCACAGATGCTGCCAGACATGCTGAGTTTCTCCAGCACTTTCTGTTTGTATTTCTGAACCCTGGTTCTGTTAGGCCACAGTGTGTGTTCATGGCCCAGTATATATATATATTCTCCACATTCCTGCTTTCAGATGCTGTCTGTCACAGCATTCAAAATTATGGGCTCTGAAGTTTCACAGACACTATCCCATATACAGGAACTGGCTCTAAAATGCCACAAAATGTCCAGTATAGAGCCACAATGTGATGCCGGGTGGATTATTGTTTGATGCAGACTCTTTTTATCCCAGGAGCCAGTTCCAACCACCCCAACCCCCCCCCAACCCCAACCCCAACCCCAACCCCCACCCCCCAAACCCATTCAGGCAAGGCCCAGGCTTTTCATGCACAATTCCCCACAGCAGACTCCTCACATCCAGGCTCAGTTCTCCATCATAACACAGCACGATATGGAAGTGATTTCCCAACAAACACTAACGTGTTCATTCCGCTGCCCGCGACCCGCCGACAGTCACAGTCTTAAACCATGAACCAACCCGGCCTCCACCGACTGAAGGGGGAAGAAGAGCAGATGCCGGCCGGCCGGCCCGCCCGCCGCAGACAGCGCCACCGGCTGGAGGGAGGAGCAGGCGCCGGCCCGCCCGCCGCAGACAGCGCCACCGGCTGGAGGGAAGAGCAGGCACCGGCCCGCCGCAGACAGCGCCACCGGCTGGAGGGAAGAGCAGGAGCCGGCCCGCCGCAGACAGCGCCACCGGCTGGAGGGAAGAGCAGGAGCCGGCCCGCCGCAGACAGCGCCACCGGCTGGAGGGAAGAGCAGAAACCGGCCCGCCGCAGACAGCGCCACCGGCTGGAGGGAAGAGCAGGAGCCGGCCCGCCGCAGACAGCGCCACTGGCTGCAGGGAAGAGCAGGAGCCGGCCCGCCGCAGACAGCGCCACCGGCTGGAGGGAAGAGCAGGAGCCGGCCCGCCGCAGACAGCGCCACCGGCTGGAGGGAAGAGCAGGAGCCGGTCCGCCGCAGACAGCGCCACCGGCTGGAGGGAAGAGCAGGAGCCGGCCCGCCGCAGACAGCGCCACCGGCTGGAGGGAAGAGCAGGAGCCGGTCCGCCGCAGACAGCGCCACCGGCTGGAGGGAAGAGCAGGACCCGCCCGCCGCAGATAGCGCCACCGGCTGGAGGGAAGAGCAGGAGTGGGATTCGCCGCATACAGCGCCACCAATTGACGGGAAGACTACGAATACACCTGCCGCAGACAGCGGCACAGACAGTGGGATTCGCCGCAGAAAGACCAACCGACTGGAGGGATGAATAGGTTACCCGCCGTTGACAGCGCCACCGACTGGAGGGAGGAGAAGGAGAGGTCCCGCCGCAGACAGCGCCACCGACTGGAGGAAAGAGAAGGAGCGGTCCCGCCGCAGACAGCGCCACTGACTGGACGGAAGAGAAGGAGCGGTCCCGCCGCAGACAGCGCCACCGGCTGGAGGGAAGAGCAGGAGCCGGCCCGCCGCAGACAGCGCCACTGGCTGGAGGGAAGAGCAGGAGCCGGCCCGCCGCAGACAGCGCCACCGGCTGGAGGGAAGAGCAGGAGCCGGCCCGCCGCAGACAGCGCCACCAGCTGGAGGGAAGAGCAGGAGCCGGCCCGCCGCAGACAGCGCCACCGGCTGGAGGGAAGAGTAGGAGCCGGCCCGCCGCAGACAGCGCCACCGGCTGGAGGGAAGAGTAGGAGCCGGCCCGCCGCAGACGTATCCAGTGGATCGTGGCTGAACGAAATGAAGAAAGACATAAAAAGGAAGGTCATTAAATCTGAAACGTTAACCCTGATTACTATCCCCAGAAGCTGCCAAATATGCTGAGATTTTCCAGTAATTTCTGTTTTTGTTTCTGATATCTAGCATCTGCAGTCATAGAGATGTACAGCATGGAAACAGACCCTTCGGTCCATCCTGGCCATGCAGACCTGATATCCCAACCCAATCTAGTCCCATTTGCCCGTGCCCATATCCCTCAAAACCCTTCCTATTCAGATACCCATCCAAATGCCTTTTAAATGTTGTAATTGTACCAGCCTCCACCATATCCTCTGGCAGCTCATTCCATACCCGTACCACCCTCTGCATGAAAACGTTGCCCCTTAGGTCTCTTTTATATCTTTCCCCTCTCACCCTAAACCAATGCCCTCTAGTTCTGGACTCCCCGACCCCAGGGAACAGACTTTCTCTATTTACCCTATCCATGCCCCTCATAATTTTGTAAACCTCTATAAGGTCACCCCTCAGCCTCCGAATCTCCAGGCAAAACAGCCCCAAACTATTCAGCCTCTCCCTATAGCTCAGATCCTCCAACCCTGGCAACATCCTTGTAAATCTTTTTCCAAACCCTTTCAAGTTTCACAACATCTTTCCGATAGGAAGGAGACGAGAATTGCACATAATATTCCAGCAGTAGCCTAACCAATGTCCTGTACAGCCGCAACATGACCTCCCAACTCTTGTACTCAATACTCTGATCAATAAAAGAAAGCATACCAAACGCATCCTTCACTATCCTATCTACCTGCGACTCCACTTTCAAGGAGCTATGAACCTGCACTCCAAGGTTTCTTTGTTCAGCAACACTCCCTAGGACCTTACCATTAAGTGTGTAAGTCCTGCTAAGATTTGCTTTCCCAAATTTTATCTGAATTAAACTCCATCTACCACTTCTCAGCCCATTGGCCCAGCAGATCAAGATCCCATTGTCATCTGAGGTAACCTTTTTTGCTGTCAACTACACCACCAATTTTGGTGTCATCTGCAAACTTACTAACTCTACCTCTTATGCTCACATCCTAATCATTTATGTAAATGACAAAAAGTAGAGGACCCAGCACCAATATCTGTGGCATTCTACTGGTCACAGGCCTCCAGTCTGAAAAACAACCCTCCACCACCACCCTCTGTCTTCTACCTTTGAGCCAGTTCTGTATCTAAATGGCAAGTTCACCCTATATTCTATGAGATCTAACCTTGCTAACCAGTCTCCCATGGGGAACCTTGTTGAAACGCCTTATTGAAGTCCATATAGATCACGTCAACCACTCTGCCCTCATCAATCCTCTTTGTTACTTCTCCAAAAAACTCAATCAAGTTTGTGAGACATGATTTCCCATGCACAAAGCCATGTTGACTATCGCTAATTCAGTCCTTGCCTTTCCAAGTACATGTACATCCTGTCCCTCAAGATTCCTGGCTTGACTTTACCACCTTTCATAAACAGTTCTGTCGGTGTTTTCACACTGAAAGTGACTGGAATGGACAAAGACATCAAAAGATGTATCTGGATGATTTACATATTAACAAAACAAAACCTGCAACCCATTCTAAAATATGAAGGACTTACCAGCAATCTAGATTTGTTAAATATATTATTTCAGTTGCATGACACTGTAATCTTTTGCTATAAATTCTGTGTCTTACGATCTTATACGCCACAACCACCTGATGAAGGAACAGCGCTCCGAAAGCTAGTGCTTCGAAATAAGCCTGTTGGACTATAACCTGGTGTTGTGTGATTTTTTTTATCTGGGTGAGGGGATAGTGGCATATTCAGCCCTGTAAAGATCAAAGAAAGAAACTGAACCATCAGAAAAGATACAAAGTAGAGGTAGACACAAACTCCATTACTTTTAATACAGTTTAGCAAATGAAGCCATCAGCCAGTGGGAAGATTGACCACCAGCGTGTCATGCGGTACAGAGCAGGTGTGAAGAGTAACTCACAGCCTTCCCTCTGTCCAGGGAATGATGGGTAAATAAGAAAGAAAGGAAAGTGAAAATGCAACAGGTTAATCAGGGCAGGACTGGGTGAGGGAGATTGGAACACAAGCAATGCTGTTGTGTCGCATCACTAGGTTGATAACCTCATTTTTAAATATGTCTGATGCTGCTCTTGACTTGCCCTCCTGCACTCTCCATGTATCAGGGTTGATCCCCTGGCTAGATGGTAATTGTAGGGAAGGGGGTTCATCATAGAATCCCTACGGTATGGAAGTAGGCCATTTGGCTCAACAAGTCCACACTGATTCTCCAAGAGTATCCCACCCAGACCCATTCTCCTACCCTATACTTTACATTGACCCCTGACTAATACACCAGCCTATACATCCCTGAACACTATGGGCAATTCAGCTTGACCAATCCACTTAACTTGCACATCTTTGGACAGTGGGAGGAAACACGCGCACCTGGAGGAAACCCATGCAGACTCGGGGAGAAGGTGCAAACTCCACACCGACAGTCGCCTGAAGCTAGAATCAAACCTGGGTCCCTGGTGCTGTGAGGCAGCAGTGTTAACCACAATGCCACATGCAGAGTCATTAGGTTGTAGATTGCATTTGAGTAAAGTCTGCTGCTGGCCCACTGTTTCTCATGGACGCCCAGCTTTGATTTTCTAGATCTATTCAAAATCGCTCCCATTTAGCACAGTGGCAATACCACACACCACTATGGAGGAATTGTAGACATGAAGATGGGACTTCATCTCAATGGGACTATGTGGAAGTCATTCCCACCAAAGCTGTCAGAGACAGATGCATCTGCAGCAAATATATTGCTGAGGATGAGGTAAAGTATATTTTTCCCTCACTACCTCCTTACAGTGCCTATCAACAATAGACATACAACTTCTGTCATATTCCTCTATCCCTCCAGTACATCTTTTGCTCCAGCTGTCACAGCGAAATTCTCTATCAATATCATCCAGCTTGTGTTAATACTATTGTAGCTTCAGCTTTCACATTAGGACCACTCTACTTATGTTTAAATGTACATTGTCAAATTTAAAGCCGGTTAATTCTTGAACCCTGTGGTATCCTACTCCTGACACCATTTTGAGAGGTCAGGAACACAGCTACCTAATGTAGACAGTTGGAATTATGTTTGTTAGGAAACAGTAGTTTAGGTATGATACATTAGTTAAGTAAAGAAAAATAGTATACAAGTAATGTAAGTATGGATGATTCACTGACACTAGAGAGTGAACAGGCTGTGCGCACTCCATATTCTAGATGGTATGTTTGGAAACTGTTCCAGGATTTTCACAGGATTAGTTTTCCATTGACAACATAGAGCCCTACAGGAATGAAACAGACCCTTTGGTCCAACCAGTCCATGCAGGCCATAATCCCAAACTAAATAATCTCACTTTAAGGTTTTCAGATTCCAAACTCCAATTGTTATTGTGCCTGGAAGGAACAACTCATTCCACAGATGGCATAACTGGTCTAACTTTGGTCTAACACATCAAAGTTCACCCCGATATGCTTTCATCTCCAACGCTAAGCAGCTGAGATCTCACAATATGTGACTCATGTTTGGTATGCAATGCACTTTAAACCTCAAAAATTATGCATGGAGTTTAAAAAATGTACTCCATCTTTAAAATGGTCTGCACAATAAATACATTAACCTCTTCCAGGATTCTGCCTGCTAGCAAACATGTATTTGTAATCACAATGTCCCTCCCAAATCACAGTGCATATCATACACACACACCATTATTATTGTACAGTTCAAAGGTTTATTGAATTCGTACCCAACACCATTTGTTACAATTCAAAGCTATAATTACAAAGGAAGGAATGATTATTAATTTCATATTAAATTATTGATTCGTATTAAATTATCGATTACTCGTTCATTAAGTTTGATTTAATTTGCTGCTGGTCATGCATTCCCTCAGTATACTACAATGTACTACCAGCAAAATTATTTAAGGTCTATGAATTTTTGAATTCTTCTTGGACTCAGTTCAATTGTTCAGTTCTGTTATCATATTGATTATAGCTAAGATTTTATTTGGCATGAGCAAGAATTGGGAGATTATTTCAGCAGCAATCTGTAACGCGCACCTGAGAGTTATGTTATCCCATTTTCCTTTGTGTGGATTCCATGGTTCCATTCTGATAGACCTGTTTAATTTTGTCTGCATCCACCCATTTACGCCCCCTGTCCCCTGAATACTATTACTGGAAAGGGAGGTGTGGTGTAGTAGTGATGTTACTGGACTAGTAATCCAGAACTCCAGGCTAGTGTTCTAAGGAAAGTGATCAAAATCCCATCATAGCAGATGTTTAGAAGTCTGGAATTAAAACTCCAGTCTAATTGTGACCACTGTAAATGTTCATAAAAACCCATTTAGCACACTAATCCTCTTAAGGGAAGGAAATCTGCCTCCTGAATGCAACTTCAGATTAGTGATTGACTCTTAATTGTCTAGCTGTCTTAACTAAGCATCTTGGTTTTGAGGGAAGGGCAATTGACGCTGGACATGAAGAAATAAAAAAAATTGACAGTCAATCTTCCTTGAGCCAGAAAGAGTTAGAAACAATTCATGATGGAAGCTCTACACTTGTTTGTGATATCTGAGAAAACCTCAGGTGTGTATAACGGAAATATTACAATTGACACTTACATGTTGTAACGTGATAAACATCTAAATTCTGCCCTGGGTTGCCTCACTGCCTAACCTTTGCATCCATATAGAACTTTGGTCAGGCCACATTTGGAATATTCTGTACAATTCTGGATGCCACATTATAAGAAGGATGTGAAGGCTATGGAGAAGGTATAGAAATGGTTTACCGGGACGTTGCCTGGTTTGGACAATCTTGGTTTTGCTTTGAATTGAACATCAAAGGATGAGGGGCGAGCTGATCGAAGCTTGCAAAGTTATAAGAGGCTTGGGGAGAATGGATAGTCAGAATGATTCTTCCAATGTAGAAATGCCAGTTACTAGGGGACATAGATTTAAGGTAAAAGCGAGTAAGTTTAAAGGATATTTGAGAGGCAGGTGTTTTATGCAGAGGGTGGTTACGTGCCTGGAATGTGCAGCTAGAGGAAGTGGTGGCAGCTGATACAATGTGTAAGAGGCATCTTGACAGATACATGAATAGGCTGGAAATAGAGAGATACGGACAGCGTAGAAGCCAAAGGTTTTTAGTTTAGAAAGGCATCATATGTCAGCACAGTCTTGATGGGCAGAAGGGCCTGTTTGTGTGCTGAACTGTTCTTTCCATTATCAGAGTGCAAATGGCAGATGTCGTTGGGGGCACAATTTTCAAGCATACTGATGCCAAGGTTAAGATTGTCTAAACATTCAGTAATTTTATTGCGTGTCTTGCCATGAAGTTTAAAAATTTACACCTGAGCTGTTTTCTTAAAACTGGATTTTTTCTATGAGGCTGATGTACATTTTCCTTTAACTTTCCTTAGTAATATTTTCCATTCCTTCTCTGTAAGCTGCTGACCCCTTTTGGAGGAACAGTCCTGTGAGCTACTTTGTCCAAAATGCATGTTATTCAAGTGTCCAAGTCCATACATAATGCTGACGGACTATTTCACCAGGAAACAAGAAGACTCCTGACTTTTGTGTTAAACATGTTAAAAATGAGCAGTTCCTGGGATGTCGTTCTTGCAAATTGAGTCTGTTAAGGTAATGACAGGAAATATTTCCTGGTGTATGAAGTAAAGATGCATTATGAATAATAACGCCTTCAGTGGTACACTGTGAATATCTCAGTTGGTGTAACAGCTGGTTTGTGACGCAAGGCAACACCAATTGCACGGGTTCAATTGGAGAACTGACTGAGCTTATCATGAAGGACTCTGTTTGTCAACCTCTGCCTTTGCCTGAGGCAAGGTGACCTCTGGTTAAACCACCATTAATCGTCACCCTCTAATGAAATAGGACTTCCATGGTCCAGCAGGGGACTCTACCTTTTACTGTTAAGTATCTGGCTGATGGAATGGCAATAATCCTGTAACAGGTTTCAACACTGAAGCCGTCTCAGTTGATTTGTTTAAGCTGGTGGGGATGGGATTACAGCTGGAAATGATGACAAATGTTGTCTATGTGTACTGCTTTTCACTTGGGGCAACTTGGCTTTTACAGGATGGTTGAATGCTTGCAATGAGAATCCAATTTGAACCATCAGGTCTCAATGTCTGGAGCTGGTCCCTTGTCCAGATCCAGAGAGTCTGATGTGTGAATTGAAGTATGAGGTGGTTCTATAGGGGCCAGACCAATATCAGGCTGGTACAGTTATCACTGTGCTGGTGAGCCTGATTGACAGAGTCAAGTTCTTCTTCCACACAAACTAGGACTCGAATGGCAAAGTTATAATGTTGGTTGCAGTGTTGTGGAAGATATTGGCAGAATGCGCAATGAAAACTCTCCACTCATGACTCCTGGCTGCCAGGTTTTGAATATATCAACTTCACTTGTGGGTCAGACAGGAATGTTCCTCATGATACCATGGAAATATCGCTCTGCTGCATTTATGGAAGACCAAAGGGAGTCTTTCAGCAGCCCAGCTTACTTGGTTCATGTTCCTCATTCCTAATTTGTGTTTGCCCACAGGAAGGTCCACAGGTGGGGACATTACGTATGTATTGGATGCTGCCTGACCTGCTGCGCTTTAACCAGCAACACATTTTCAGCTCTGATCTCCAGCATCTGCAGACCTCACTTTTTACATTACGTGTGTGTTACAATCATTGAATTAGCCTATTGGAAATAGTACTGCCACTGCCTATATGCAGCATTGTTATTTAATTGAAGTCAGCAAATGTGGACCCATCACCTTATTTGAAAGTTAAAGAAAGGAGGGGAAGAAAAGAATGCTGAATCCCCAATCTAGGAACCTGATTTAGCCTCACAATTGGATCCCAGCCAAGCCTTGTAGCACTGGCATTTGAACTTAGCTTTCATGTTTTCCTTAGCTTTGGAAAGGATTTCTTCTCTGGATTCTTCAACGTTATCAGAAATAATAGCAGATATAATTTGCATTAAGTTGGAATCAAGAAACAGGTAAGCTTTGGATTCAGGGTCCTTCCGCAAACATCGTCCATTACTATTGCACAACAGCCTGCTGCACCACATGGTAGCTGTAGTGATGTTTTTAATGAATTTTCCAAGGTTTTCATCAAGCTGCGTCTTCAGATTCGAACAGGTTTCCTAACAGAAAAGGACAAGCATATGCACCTGTTATGCAATTTTCTAAGGATCGCTTCAGCTTTTTCAATATTGAGTGTTACAGAAAAATGGCACACTTAGTCGAAAGATTTCTTCTTGCGTTCATCATGATTTGGAGATGCCGGTGTTGGACTGGGGTGTACAAAGTTAAAAATCACACAACATTAGATAATAGACAATAGGTGCAGGAGTAGGCCATTCAGCCCTTCGAGCCTGCACCGCCATTCAATATGATCATGGCTGATCATTCCTAATCCATATCCGCTCCCTGCCTTATCTCCATAACCCTTGATTCCACTATCTTTGAGAGCTCTATCCAACTCTTTCTTAAATGAATCCAGAGACTGGGCCTCCACTGTCCTCTGGGGCAGAGCATTCCACACAGCCACCACTCTCTGGATGAAGACAATTCTCCTCATCTCTGTCCTAAATGGTCTATCCCGTATTTTTAAGCTGTGTCCTCTGGTTCGGCACTCACCCATCAGCGGAAACATGTTTCTTGCTGCCAGAGTGTCCAATCCTTTCATCATCTTATACGTCTCAATCAGATCCCCTCTCAGTCTTCTAAACTCAAGGGTTTACAAGCCCAGTCGCTTCAGTCTTTCAGTGTAAGGTAATCCCTCCATTCCAGGAATTGACCTCGTGAACCTACGCTGCACTCCCACAATAGCCAAAATGTCTTTCCTCAAATTTGGCGACCAGAACTGCACACAGTACTCCAGGTGTGGTCTCACCAGGGCCCTGTACAGCTGCAGAAGCACCTCTTTGCTTCTATACTCAATCCCTCTTGTTATGAAGACCAGCATGCTATTAGCCTTCTTCACTACCTGCTGTACCTGCATGCTTGCCTTCATTGACTGGTGTACAAGAACACCCAGATCTCTCTGTACTGCCCCTTTACCTAAATTAATTCCATTGAGGTAGCAATCTGCCTTCCTGTTCTTGCCACCAAAGTGGATAACCATACATTTATCCACATTAAACTGCATCTGCCCACTCACCTAACTTGTCCAGGTCACCCTGTAATCTCCTAACATTCTCATCACATTTCACCCTGCCACCCAGCTTTGTATCATCAGCAAATTTGCTAATGTTATTGCTGATACCATCTTCTATATCATTAACACATATTGTAAAAAGCTGCGGTCCCAGCACGGATCCTTGTGGTACCCCACTGGTCACTGCCTGCCATTCCGAAATGGAGCCGTTTATCACTACCCTTTGTTTCCTATCAGCCAACCAATTTTCAATCCAATCTAGTACTTTGCCCCCAATACCATGCGCCCTAAGTTTACTCACTAACCTCCTATGTGGAACTTTATCAAAAGCTTTCTGAAAGTCCAGGTACACTACATCTATTGGATCTCCCTCGTTCATCTTCAGAGTTACATCCTCAAAAAACTCCAGAAGATTAGTCAAGCACGATTTCCCCTTCATAAATCCATGCTGACTCTGTCCTATCCTGTTACTACTTTCCAGATGTGCCGTAATCTCATCCTTTATAATAGACTCCAGCATCTTTCCCACCACTGAGGTCAAACTAACTGGTTTATAATTTCCTGCTTTCTCTCTCCCACTTTTCTCAAAAAGTGGTATAATATTAGCCACTCTCCAATCCTCAGGTACCGATCCCGAATCTATCGAATTCTGGAAAATCATCACCAACTGTTACCTCAGGGAGATTGCTTGTGTCTTCCCCAGTGAACACAGATCTGAAGTACCCATTTAATTCTTCTGCCATTTCTTTGTTCCCTGTAATATATTCCCCTGTTTCGGTCTTCAAGGGCCCAATTTTAGTCCTAACCATTTTTTTGCCTTGCATATAATTGAAAAAGCTTTTACTATCCTCCTTTATATTATTGGCCAGTTTACCTTCGTACCTCATTTTTCCTCTGCGTATTTCCTTCTTAGTAATCCTCTGTTGCTCTTGAAAGGCTTCCCAGTCCTCAGTTTTCCCACTTATCTTTGCTATGTTATACTTTTTCTCTTTTAACTTTATATTTTCTTAACTTCCCTCGCCAGCCACGGCTGCCCATGCCTCCTCCTGGGATCTTTCTTCCTTTTAGGAATGAACTGATCCTGCAACTTCTGCATTATACACAGAAATATCCACCATTGTTCCACCACGGTCATCCTTGCTAAGGTATTGCACCATTGAACTTTGGCCAGCTCCTCCCTCATAGCTCCATAGTTATGGTCCAACAGGTTTAATTGGAAGCACACTAGCTTTCGGAGCGACGCTCCTTCATCAGGTAATTGTGGAGGGCTCGATCGTAACACTGAATTCATAGCAAAAATTTGCAGTGTGATGTAACTGAAATTATACATCGAAAAATTGATTGTCTGTTAAGCCTTTCATCTGTTAGAATACAGTGATAGTTTCACTTCTTTCATGTGTAAATCAAAAAAAGCTTTTTTTTAAAAGTTGCATTCTCGGGTTAGCTGTTAACAATGGTGATAGCTAGACAATATGTTGAAGGTTCCGGATTAGTGGTGCTGGAAGAGCACAGCAGTTCAGGCAGCATCCAAGAAGCAGCGAAATCGACATTTCCCACTGAGCCCACCGATGAACTAGAACAGTCATCACAGGGATCTGTAGAGGAGCGACCAAAGAAGGTGTCAACATGGACCCCACCAGAGGGCCGCTGCCCTGGGCTTGACATGTATGCTCAAACTGTCAGGAAATATATAAATGCCAGATTCATCAGCCGTACCCACAAGGTAGAGCATCACCCGTTCACAATGCAATGCCATCCAGGCTCTCAAAACCAATCACAACATTGTCATCAAACCAGCAGATAAAGGAGGAGCCATTGTCATTCAGAATAGAATAGATTACTGCAAGGAAGTGTACCGACAACTGAACAACCAGGAACACTACAGGCAACTACCAGCTGAACTGACCAAAGAACACACCCGAGAATTAAACACACTGCTCAGAACTTTGGATCCAGTCCTTCAGAGTTCCTTACTCGCCCTCATCCCATGTACTTCTTGTGTAGGTGACTTCTCCTGCCTTCCAAAGGTACACAAAGCCAACACACTGGGACGTCCCATTGTGTCGGGCAATGGGACCCTATGTGAGAATCTCTCTAGCTATGTGGAAGGCATCTTGAAACCTATTGTACAGGGGATCTCCAGCTTCTGTCGCGACACTACAGATTTCTTACAGAAACTCAGCACCCACGGACCAGTCGAACCGGGAACATTCCTCATCACAATGGATTTTTCCGCACTCTACACCAGCATCCCCCACAAGGATGGCATCGCAGCAATAGCCTCAGTACTCAACGCCAACAACTGCCAGTCTCCAAACACCATCCTACAACTCATTCGCTTTATCCTCGATCATAATGTCTTCACCTTTGACAACCAATTCTTCATCCAGACACACGGAACAGCCACGGGGACCAAATTTGCACCCCAATATGCCAACATTTTTACACATAGGTTCGAACAAGATTTCTTCTCTATGCAGGATCTCCAACCAACATTGTACACCAGGTACATTGATGACATTTTCTTCCTCTGGACCCATGGCGAGGAGTCATTGATAAAGCTACACAGTGACATCAACAAGTTTCATCCCACCATTAAACTCACCATGGACTACTCTCGACTGTCTGTCTCATTCTTGGACATGTGCGTCTCCATCAAGGATGGACACCCCAGCACCACACTCTACCGTAAACCTACAACCTCACAATGCTACACTTCTCCAGCTTCCACCCAAAACATATTAAAACAGCCATTCCCTATGGACAAGTCCTATGCATACACCGGATCTGCTCAGATGAGGAGGAACGTGACGGAAACCTGGAAGTACTCAAGGATGCCCTCACAAGAACGGGGTACGATGCTCAACTCATCGACAGCCAGTTCCGACGTGCCACAGCAAGGAACCATAATGACCTCCTCGGGAGACAAACACGTGCTGCAACTGACAGGGTACCCTTCGTTGTTCAGTACTTCCCAGGGGCTGAAAAATTACGCTATGTTCTTCGTGACCTGCAACACATTATCAATGAGGATGAGCACCTCACCAAGACCTTCCCCACACCTCCACTACTTGCCTTTAAACAACCGCCAAACCTCAAACAGATCATTGTTCGTAGCAAACTGCCCGGCTCTCAGGTCAACTCCATACAACCCTGTCACGGTGGACCCTGCAAGACGTGTCAGATTGTGGACATAGATACCACTATTACACGTGGGAACACCTCCCACCTTGTACATGGCAGGTACTCATGTGACTCAGCCAACGTTGTCTATCTTATACGTTGCAGGCAAGGATGCCCGGAGGCATGGTACATTGGGGAAACCGAGCAAAGGCTACGACAACGGATGAATGGGCACCGCACAACAATCAACAGACAGGAGGGTTCCCTCCCACTTGGAGAACACTTCAGTGGTCCAGGACATTCAGCCTCAGACCTTCGGGTGACCATCCTCCAAGGTGGACTTCGGGACAGGCAGCAACGAAAAGTGGCTGAGCAGAGGCTGATAGCTAAGTTCGGTACCCATAGGGAGGGCCTCAACCGGGACCTTGGGTTCATGTCACATTACAGGTGATCACCATTGCACTACACACACACACAGATATTCCTACACACACACTCTTACATTCACACGGACACAGGTACACACAGACGCACACACAGACACCCACACACACCTTTATAGACACACACACTCCCACACTCACACATGCACCCCCTCACAGACTTAAGACACTCTGCACTCATGACACAACACACACACACACATGCACACGCGCACACACTCTCACACACACACTCACACACACTTTCTCACACTCACAACCCCCACCTCAGACAGACACACACACACAGACAGACAAAGACCCACATGCACACATATATTTTATGGGGTGAATTTGTGCTTGCAGAGTTACTTTGCACTTTGCTCAAAAACTGCATACATTCATGTAGAACTCTGAGCTCAAAAACTGCATGAATTTATTTAAAACTCTGTTATCTCACTTTTTAGATTAGAATCAATCTAAACATCAGGTCATAGACAGAGAACACAGGGGGCTAACACCTTCAACATATTGTCTAGCTATCACCATTGTTAACAGCTAACCCGAGAATGCAACTTTAAAAAAAGGGATTTTGTGATTTACACATGAAAGAAGTGAAACTATCACTGTATTCTAACAGATGAAAGGCTTAACAAACAATCAATTTTTCAATGCATAATTTCAGTTACATCACACTGCAAATTTTTGCTATAAATTCTGTGTTACGATCGAGCCCTCCACTATCACCTGATGAAGGAGCGTTGCTCCAAAAGCTAGTGTGCTTCCAATTAAACCTGTTGGACTATAACCTGGTGTTGTGTGATTTTTAACTGCGTTCATCATGTAATTGTTACATTCTCCATGGAAACAATCTACAATCAAAGCTTTCTTGACAACCAACTAACACCATTTTCTTCAGCAATATAAATGTTGTTTTCCCTTTATTTTGTAAGTTTTTGTGAATTGACCTGATGAGCACAAGACAACAACTGCAATGAAATATCTCTCTTTTCAGAAATATTCAAATTCTGTTCCATGAAATTACTATTTCAATGTTCTTTAAAACGTAATTACTTCAACAAGGGATCTAAATGCTCTAATAGACTCTCCCAATGGAGCCAACAGAAGGGTGGTATCTTTTATTACTACTGATAGTTAGTTACATGCCTCGGTCATCAAGAATGTCTTCTTTCAGAACTGTGAGGTTTCTATGACTCTTTGATTATATTGTCTTTGTTCACAGCCACTTCTCACATGTCCTCACTTGAATGGTTTTACATATATGGGAATTAAATACTCACTTCAGTGCGAGCATAGTTATTATTGCCCCACAGAATCACTCCAGAAGCCCCCATGGCTGCCATCTCTCCAATGGTGTGCACCAAGTCAATCTGGAAAAGCCAAATTTCAATTCAGTAGAAGTTCATTACTCATTATTTTACGGCGGAACTTAGAACCACCACACACGCCAAGAAAAACCAACAAAATGGAGAAGCTACCTCATGCTCACTGAAACTGAACGAGCTAATGGTTGCATTCAAAAGCATCTTAAGATTTGTTGTCTTGTTTTTGTCTCACCATATTTCACATACAGCTCACATTAGAATAAACTTCTCGCCTGAGTGCGAGGGTAGTTGCTATTCCTCCATAGAATTACATAGAAGCCCTATGATGTGAATCCATGTCCTGTTTGCATTTACTAGATTCTGTCACAAACTTTGCTCCTTCCCAATACCTTACTTCCACCCTCTTGCCAGATGCTATCGCCTGTCAGAAACTACCTCTGATATTTGCAGTTAATGCTTTGTCTGACAACAGCTGATACGTCTGAAAGAGCTTGAGGACTGCAACATGTGTGTATATTTTCAGAGACTTGAACTATATATTTCCTGTTACTTCTAAGACCTAAACTTGAAAGTGAATGAAGAGTAAGGCAGAGGGGAGGATCAACTGATACGCTTAATGGTAAGGTCCTCAGGAATGCTGCTGAAAAAGAGTCCTTGGAGTGCAGGTTAGTGGTTCCTTGAAAGTAGAGTTGCAGATTGATAGGTAGTGAAGAACGCATTTGGTATGCTCTCCTTTATTGGTCAGAGCATTGAATATAGGAGTTGGGAGGTCATATTGCAGCTGTACAGGACCTTGTTTAGGCCACTTTTGGAATATTGCATACAATTCTGGTCTCCTTCCTATTGGAAGAATGTTGTGAAACTTGAAAGGGTTCAGAAACGATTTATAAGGGTGTTGCCAGGATTGGAGGATTTGAACTATAGGGAGAGGTTGAATAGGCTGGGGCTGTTTTCCCTGGAGCATTGGAGGCTGAGGACTAGAGTGGGTTGGGATATCTGGTCAGCATGGACAAGCTGGACTGAAGGATCTGTTTCTGTGCTGTACTTCTCTATGACTCTATAACTTGGAAATAATGTCCCGCGCATAACTCAGCTTGAAAATTTCACAATGTATAGATTTTTATATATTTATACAAATGGTTTGTATATGTATGTATATATAGCATTTGATTACACTGTTCTAAAGCTGCTTTAGTTTTTCTAAAATTAGGTTATAAGGAGTTTCTTAATGGTGGGAAAAGAGAAGAGGAAAAGCGTAAGGAGTCAATTACACAGCTCTGAGTTCCTTTTCAAAGGGAAATGAACAACAAAGATCAAAACAAGGCACTGTTTTATGCGGCATGCTAAATCTGATAACAGAACCAGAAATCAGCAGCACATCTACTCTCTTCTTTTATCCCATGTGATCACTTAAAATTTAAGGGGCACATATTGGAGTTTCTGAAACAACAGACTCAAACGCAAGCAAGTCATCTTTCATCCTGAGGGACTGCCTAAGATAAAGAGCTGAACAAACCCAGACATTTTCATAGTCTGGGATACTCATGTAAGACTATTTAACCTGGAAATTTGTTTGCCTTATTTGTTAATTAATATAGCTGTTAAAATGCCAAAGGAGACAACCCAAATTTGTGTTTTACAATCAGTTAGGGACCGATAACTTATTTTTGGCTTATAATAGACAAAGTTTGAAATTCTGGGTATTTAGAAGAGAATAAAACTATCAGATTTTACAAGTTTGAACAAAATAACCTTTTCCACACACAGGAAAGTATAAACAACCGACAATTTATACACATCTTATACTCCAACATCCAGAATTAACATGATGCAAAAGCAGAAGTCCATGATGGTGATGAGCTCCACCTTGTCTTGAGGGCTGGACTGTATGTGCTCCAACCATGCTGCAGTGGCTGACCACATTTAGAGACACACACAGCATTACTCAAAGTGGGTGCAAAAGCTGTCCACTGGCAGCACCAATACATGACTATCTGAGTCAATCAAAATATTGTTAACAGCTGACCATGTCAAGTTGCCATGCCAACAGCACAACCTGGGTCAATTTAGTACCAGAGTTGAGAAGTGTGGTGCTTTAAAAACACAGCAGGCCAGGCAGCATCCGAGGAGCAGGAGAATCGACGTTTTGGGAAGAAGGGCTTATGCCCGAAACGTCGATTCTCCTGTTCCTCGGATGCTGCCTGGCCTGCTGTGTTTTTCCAGCACCACACTTCTCAACTCTGGTCTCCAACATCTGCAGTCCTCACTTTCTCCTCCTCAATTTAGTACCAAGCAATTTTGCCCACAAATGACTTCCATCCATCACAATTTGCTTATACATTCTCCATGCCAACTCATCCACTATCTACAATGGGAAGACCTCAGTATGCATGATGACATCAAATACAGTCATGGTTTGTATATCTATTACTTTTTATTACATCACTATATAAACAAAACTGCCCAGTTCCTACGTCTGAACAACCAATGGTCACCATGTGGTATTATCCTGATTGCCACTACCAGCATGATGTGGTAGCTTGCTCTCTGCCAGTCTGCAGCACAGAGTAAGAGTTGGCCAAAATAGATCACCGCCACCAATCCTCCGTTGTCTTTGAGTTCTGAAGAAGAGTCATATCAGATTGCAGAATTAACTCTATTTCTGGCTGCACAGAAACTGCCAGATCTGTTGAGTCTCTCCAGCATTCTCTGCAATTGCTCCTTTGTTGTTGCTTTGCCTCAGACCTATCTGATGAGTAGTGACAGAGGATACAGCATTGTAGGTTACCTATAGAAGAGGTACTGTCCTTCAGTGACAAAATGGCTTATTGCATGGTAACACTTACCGCAAATACATTCTAATCAGGCATAATCTTTGGGAGCTGATACAAATATATCTGCCTTCTCTGATAGCTGGAATAGAACTCTACCCACAGGCTGTATGATATCAGCTGAATGGGTGAATCAGCAGAATACAACTTATATTTTAAAAAAAACTCCTCTAGAAACATAACCTTAGCCAACAGCAATATGTGTTTCTTACCTCAGAGAGGAAATCAAGTGTTTGTCTGTATGAGTATCTGGCATAAACCAAAACAGGGAGGGCTTCTTTCGTTCGACCATAGGCAGCAATGCGGAGTGCCTCCTTCACCCTATAGTGGGTAAACTTCTGTACGTGATCTGAGTTTGCAACTCTCTGAGGAATGTAGACACTGGGATATAAGCATTGTGATTTCTCCCAGAGCCATGTCAATTTATTGTTATTGGAGCTGTCTTGTTTTAGGCATTGACCTGTGTAATTAGTTAATTTATTAAAGTAATTGTAACAGTCTGGATATTTGTAAAAGCCCCAGCAACCTTTTTCTCTTTTTGTGTGCCCTAGCTCTAGTGTATCTGCCATAAAAGCCTTTGCAGCAGTTTGAAAATTATTTATGGCATTTTTGTAAATCTCATCTTCAGTTAAATCAGACTGTTTGCTTCTTTCCAGCGCTATTGAGTTTTTCCTGTAGATATCCATCACACCCCAGTTGCGGACCCAAAGTGGTCTCCAAGCCTCCCAATCTACCACTGCAAGACCGCTGAAGTCTTGATCCATTAAATTGTTAATGTTTCCAGTTGCTACATCAAGGTGTTTGCTTAGACTGGCATTCTGAACAAGGCCCCCATTTATTGGGATGCCCTCATCTGTATAGAATGGATAAAGCCCCAGTTGCCTCTTGTAGAAAATGGTGATCTTCTTCCCAATAAGGAGGCCATTTTCATTGGCAACAATGCCATATTTACCCAGATCCAATTTAATTCCGAAGCTCTCATTACAATTTGCAATAGGTGTGTTCCAAATCACAGAAAATGGCTTATTATAAATCATTGGGGAGGGCAGTGTTGGTTTAGCTTCCACCCCTGATATGGTGGGCAAATGGGTAGAGAGATAAACTAAGGTGCATGTGAGTTGTGTGAGAGCTGATAACATGATTATGGCTCTTTCCTCAGCAATTGGTTAAGTTCTCCCAATTAGAGCATTCTGTAAGACAAAAAAATCCCCAAAAGATTCATTTGGATACCAAAAAAAAATTCCACACCAACCAATCAAACATTCAAGATTCATTGTATAAGTGTTAGTCACGCAACATTGAAGTGCTAAGTGTTGATCTCTGCGGTGTGATAGTAGTAAAAAGGTGCTAAAAATATTCATTCCACCATCTGCTTTTTAAACATTCATTCATGGCACATTGGCATCACTGAATGGACCACTATTTATTGTCCATTCCTGGTTGCCCTTGACAGGATGGCAGTGAGCTACTATCTTGAACCATTGCAATCCATTACATTAAGGACAAAACAGTAGCAACAGAGAAAATAGGGCCCCTTGAAGATCAACGAGCCTGTCTATGATTTCCCATGGAGATGGGAACCACAGGAGATGGATGAGATACTTATCAAATATTTTACATGAGTATTTACTGTGGAGGAGGGCATGGAAGCTAGGGAACTGAGGCAATAAATAACGATGTCTTCCAAAGAGTATGAATTACAGAAGAAGTAGTGCTGGAGATCTTAACATGCAAAAAGGTAGATACATCCTCGGGACCTGATCAGGGGTATCCCAGAACTAGGGAAGCTAGGGAAAAGATTGCCAAGCCCCTTGCTGAGGTATCTTTATCAACAGCCACTAGTGAGGTGTCTGAAGGCTAAGGAAAAGCCAGGGAACAATAGACCCGTGATCCTGATATCAGTTGTCCTGTGAAACAGGATATACATGCATTTGGAAAAGCAAGAACTAATTAAAGATAGTCAACATGGCCTTGTGCATGGGAAATCATACCTCACTACTTGATTGAGATTTTTTAACGAGGTGACAAAGAAGATTGATGAAGACAGAGCAGTAGATGTTGTTTATATGGATTTTAGCAAGGTGTTTGACATGGTTCTGCATGGTAGATTGGTTAGTAAGGTTAGATCAAATAGGATCCATGGATACAAAATTGGCTTGATGGTAGGAGATGGTCGGAGAGTGTGGTGATCCAAGAGATGGAGAATGTGGTGATACAGGAGATGATTGGAGAGTGATGATACAGAGGATGGTCGGAGAGTGTGGTGATCCAAGAGATGGAGAATGTGGTGATACAGGAGATGATTGGAGAGTGATGATACAGAGGATGGTCGGAGAGTGTGGTGATACAAGAGATGGAGAATGTGGTGATACAGGAGATGATTGGAGAGTGATGATACAGAGGATGGTCGGAGAGTGTGGTGATACAAGAGATGGAGAATGTGGTGATACAGGAGATGGTCGGAGACTGATGATACAGGGGATGGTCGGAGAGTGTGGTGATAGAGGAGATGGTCGGAGAGTGATGATACAGGGGTTGGTTGGAGAGTGATGATACAGGGGATGGTTGGAGAGTGACGATACATGGGGATGGTCGGAGAGTGTGGTGAGACAGGGTTGTTTTTCAGACTGGAAGCCTGTCACCAATGGTGTGCTGCAAGGATCGGTGCTGGAGTCCACTGTTTTCGTCATTGATATAAATGATTTGGATGAGACTATAAGAGACATGGTTGAAACATTTACAGATGACATCAAAATAATTGGTATTGTGGACAGTAAAGACGATTACCTCAGAGTATAACAAGACCTTGATGAGATGGTCCAATGAGCTGAGGAATGGCAGATGGAGTTTAATTTAGACAAATGTGAGGTGTTGCATTTTGGTAAAGCAAACCAGTGCAGGACGTACACGGTTAATGGTAGCTCTGGGGAGTGTAGGGGAGAGATGTATGGATCCTTGAAAGTGGAGTAGCAGGGAGAAAGGATGATGAAGAAGGCATTTGGCACGGTTGCCTTCTTTGGTCAGTGCATTAAGTATAAGGATTGGGATGTCATGTCGAGGCTGCACAGGACATTGGTGAGGCCACTTTTAGCATATAATTCTGATCATCTTTCTTTAGGACGGATGTTGTTAAACTTGAGAGGGTACAGAAAATATTTACGAAGATGTTGGCAGAATTGGAGGGTTTGAGTTACAGAGAGAGGCTGGGTAGGCTGAATAACCAATATGTTTTTCCCAGAGTAGGAGAGTCCAAATCTAGAGGGCATATATTTAAGATGAAAGGTTAAAGATCCTGTAATGATAACATGGCTTTAAAAGGTGTATTTTGTTTTGATTTTAAGATAGAGGTTCCAAGCTGTGTATTTGAATCCAATAAACAGCTTGTGAGGCCTTGGATTTTTTTTTCAAAGTTAGAACAATAGAAGCAACCTGAATGGGTGGGTTGGGCTCAAGCTCTCACAGAACGAGGACTTTTGGGTTTTTTGTTGGTAACAGTTGCTGAGTCTTAAAACTGAGTTTGGAAGCTGCAGCACATCCCTCCTTGCTTTCTTTCAGAGTTTTCTCTTGATGTGTTTTACCTCTTAGACTGGAGAATTGCCTGTGAGGCAATCTATTTTACTGAATTTGCCTTTGGCAATGGTGTATTCGTTGGCTGTTACCACATTGGAACAGTTGCTGTTTAGTCATTAAACAATCTACTATTCTGTTATCTTTTCGAATAGAATTATTTCAATCTCTTCTTCAATTGTATCTTCACTATAGTGTATGAATAAAGTGCATATTGCTTCAAGATTGGTAGTTTAACCAATCTAATTGCATTTGGATGTGACACATAGCAACTTACCTTGGAAATAAAAAGAGTTAGGGTCTAGACTATCCTCTTCATATATTTTGAGGAGGCCTTGTCTAGTCCATAACAGTCCTGAGGGCTAACTTTTTTTCCACAGAGGGTATGGAAAGAGCTATGAGAGGAAGTAGTAGAGGTGGGTGCCATTACAATATTTAGAAGGCATCTGAATAGGTATATGAAAAAAATAGAGTTTAGAGGGATGCGGGTCAAATGCAGACAAGTGGGACTAGATAATTTAGGAGCACCTGGAGTAAATCCAAGCAGACAAGGGGAGAATGTGCAAAGTCACATAGTCGTTTGAGGGTGGAATCAAACCCGGGATCCTGATGCTGTGAGGCAGCAGTGCTAACACTGAGCCACTGTGCTGTCCGAATCTTAAATATTGCTAAACATCATGCAATCATTATCAAACATCCCTACTGTTGACTTTATGATGGAGGGAAGATCATTGATAAAGCACCTGAAGATAGTTGGACTTGGGACACTACCCTGTGGAATTCATAGAATCACCACAGTACGGAAGCAGGCTGCTTGGCCCATGAGCATCTTACTCAGACCCAGCCCCCTATCTTGTAACTCCACATTACCCATGGCTAATTCACTTGGCCTGCATATCCCTGGACACTATGGGGGATTTAGCATGGCCAATCCATTTAATCTGCACAACCTTGGACTGTGGGAGAAAACTGGAGCACCCAGAGGAAACCCACGCAGATACGGAGAGAAGGTGAAAACTCCACACAGACAGTCACACAAGATTGGACTCAAACCTGGGTCCCTAGTGAGGCAGCAGTGCTAACTACTGAGCCACTGTAGTATCCTGTAGAGGTGTCCTGGAGTTAAGATGACTGATCTCCTGTAATTGCAATCTACTTCCTGTGTGCTAGATATGACTCAAATCAATGGAACATTTTCCCCCTGATTTTCATTGATTCCAATTTTTCCTTGATGACGCGCTTGATCAAATATAGCCTTAATACCAAGGCCATTCACTCTCCCCTTAGCTCTGGATTTCAGGTTTACCACCATGTTTGGATGGAACCTGTATGGAGGACTTAGCAACCTCAACGTTATGCCAGTCGCCTGTCACTTTGTGACTGACTAACATTCTTCATTTAATTACTAGTTGAATCACCTATCAGCTACACATGATTGATTCCACAACAGTGTGTGGAATTCTATAACAATGGATATTGGCTTGAAGTTGCACTTCAAGAATCACTCTGCAGAGAAAAAGTACAACATATGCCATAAGATGACAGGCAAGAAAAAACAGTCTATTACACCTACTTCTTAGCTTGAGATATTGTAATGAAGAAGTCATAAAAATCTCACCAGTACTTCAATATGGAAGATAAAGTCATTGATAATCAGTTGCACATGTAAAACCAGGTAGTATCTGAGATGGACATAGACTTATGGCACAATCATTAAGTTAGTAAAATATATATGAAAACACAACAATGGATATTTTAATTTTTAGCAATGTTTGACTTACCCAATGGTAAAAAACTACTGTGTATACCTGTTTTCCAAATAGTAGATTGCATCAATTGATGAAGATGCAGCATAAGTGGAGTATTTATAGCATGGAAAGGATTTTGACAACACCCAAGCATCAAAAGGTGACTAGACAGCTTGTGTTAATTAATTACACAGAAACCATATTTGAGATATTTTCTTTTTTCAACAGGTACTGGAAAAATAAACACGCACAAAATGTCAACTTATTTTTGGTCACAGTTAAGCCTGACATTTTGAAATGTAAACTTTCAATCGAGAAGTTAGTTTATCCAAGAAGCTGTGTTCAACTTTACCGTATTTATTTTCATAAATTTAGAGAATGAGACCCACCCATGATTGTTGCAAATTATTGCAACTCAAATAGTTACTGAACGATGGGATTATTTTAGTTTCATACACACCCAATTTGAACCACAGATGCCACTGCCAATGGAAAGGTTATAATATATAATAATCACAAAGGGATATGATTGTTTTTGTTATAAACATGCAACTAGTTTTATTTGAAATATCAACGGATACTGACATTGGAAAGAGTACGGCACTTGAAATTAA
Organism: Hemiscyllium ocellatum; assembly: GCF_020745735.1. Taxonomy (NCBI): domain Eukaryota; kingdom Metazoa; phylum Chordata; class Chondrichthyes; order Orectolobiformes; family Hemiscylliidae; genus Hemiscyllium; species Hemiscyllium ocellatum. Next base: position 16,998,359 of record NC_083414.1, read on the forward strand.
ATTTCATGACAAAAGAGCTTATGTGTGAATGAAGTAAATATAAATAACTCTAAAGCCATTACAGAGACATGGCTGCAAGATGATTAAGGCTGAGTCCTGAATGTCCAAGAATATATGAAGTAGAGGAAGGACAGGAAGCTGGGAGAAGTTGAAGGGTCAGTTTTGAAAATTAAACATGGCATTGGTGCGATGGAGACAGATAACCTTCATTCTGGAGATTAGGATATAGAAGTATGCTTGCCATTCTAAGTTAGTGTATTGAGTATAGGAGTTGGAAGGTCATGTTGTGGCTGTACAGGTCATGGTGATGGCCACTTTTGGAATACTGCATTCAATTCTCATTTCCCTGCAATGGGAAAGGAGTTGTGAAACTTGAAAAGGTTCAGAAAAGATTTACAAGGATGTTGCCAGGGTTGAAGGTTTTGAGCTATAGGGAGAGGCTGAATAGGCTGGGGCTATTTTCCATGGAGCCTGGAGACTAAGAAGTAATCTTACAGAGGCTTGTAAAATCACGAGGGATATGAATAAGGTTAAAAGTCAAGGTTTTTACCCCAGGATGGGGGTGTTCAAAACTAGAGGGCATAGGTTTAAGGTGAGCAGGGAAAAGATTTAAAAGGAAGCTCAGGGACAACTTTTTCACACAGAGGGTGGTGCATGTATGGAATGAGCTGCCAGAGGAAATGGTGGAGGCTGCTACAATTACAATATTTAAAAGTCCCCACTGTAGGTACAGCAAAACGAACCCGCCAAGAGTCCATGCTTCAGGCCTATTGCAGCCAGGAGTCCCCGCTCCACACACTATCAGGGCTGCTGCCAAAGACCTACCAAGTCTCCGAGTCTATGCTTTGGACCGATCATAACCAAGAATCCTTGTTCCAGGAATTGCCACCACTGCAACCAAAGACCCGCTGACACTGCTCCGGTTTCCCCACAATGTTGGACGACGAAGAAAAAAAGAGAAAGAAAAAGGAGAGAGAAGGGTGCAGCTAGTCTGAACACTATCTACTGTGCCAGCGCCACCATCTTGATTTCTATATAGATTGGACAAACCATATTGACAAATAATAGATGAGTTTATTGAGTGTTTTCAGGACAGTTCCTTGCAGCTGCACACTGCAAAACCAACTGGAGAGAAGAACATATTAGTTCTGGTAGGAATGTAATAGTACAAACTTAATTAATGGTCTCATAGTGAAAAAAACCCCTAGGTAGTAGTGATAATAATATGATTCTTTACTCAGAGAGTAGTAGGGGCATGCAACGCACTGCTTGCAATAGTAGTAGACTCGCCAACTTTAAGGGCACTTAAATGGTCATTGGATAAACATATGGATGAAAATGGAATAGTGTAGGATAGATGGGGCTTCAGATTGGTTCCACAGGTCGGCACAACATCAAGGGCTGAAGGGCCTGTACTACGCTGTAATGTTTTATGTTCTATATTCTATAAAGTTCACATTGAACTTGATGGAGAGAAGAGATGACCGAGGACTAATGTTTTAAATTTAAATAATCAATCATGAGGGCATGAAGACCAAATTGGCTGAATTGAACTGTGAAATTAGGTTAAAGGTCATGTTAGTACAGTTGCAATTGCAGATATTTAAGGAGGTATTACAGAATCATAAAAAGACACAATACAATTAGTAAGAGACTCTAAATGAAGGGCATACCATCCATGTTTAACTAAGAAGTTAAAGATAAAATCAAACTGAAAGAAAAATCCTATAATGGTGTGGGCCAAATCAGGGATTGGACAGAATATAAAAACAACAAGTATGACAAATAAAAACATAAGAAGAGGGAAAAATTAAATTATGAGAGAAAGTAACTTCCTTATTATTCATTCATGAGATATGGGCATTGTTGGTGGACCAGAATATATTGCCCATCTCTAATTGCCTTGAGAAGATGATGATGATGACAACTAATACACATCAATCTGCAGTGAAAGACAGCACACCACAGAGTGAAGTCACACAGGAACATTGTGATAAATGTGTAAGGATTAGCTCGGGTTGAATCATATGTTTATCCAAAGCATTATTTTAATGTGAAGAGATAATAGGGGTTGAAGCTCACAGCTCTTTGGTTAGGTCTGGCTTGCACCAGATCCTTTAAGAGACTGTCAATGCAAGGTCTGGCAGGCCCTATCTTATCAAACCCACCTCATTAGTTGCTTACTATTCCCCAATGGAATCTCTTATGTTCATTTCCTGTTCCATGTTACCACATGTTGCTCCCAGAATAACAGCCCACTCAGTGGATATCCTGGAATTCACCAGCATCCCTTGCACCTGGAACATCTTCAAAAGCACTGTCAGTTCAGAGCTGCCCTATCTGATTGCTGGCATTTGCCCTGGACATGGCCAACAGGGAGAATCAGTGCCTTGCTATGCTGGATGGGATACCAATATAGGACTACCTCAGGACCAGTCCACAACATCAGACTGTGCTAGCTTGGTCTGAGTTTTCCATCTGGGTTAATTCTGTTTTAGCTGTCTCGAGGAAGATCCAGCACTGCAGGAAGAAAGTTAATGTCCTTCTCTCTAATATCTTCCTATCTCTGCCATTGCACCCATCTCCCACCAAGGCTCATGCTCTACCACTCTCTTTATTGTCTAAACCACCTATGACAAATTTCTTAGCTCTGTGCCTGGGTTAAACAATACAGATGTACAGCCGTAGTAAGAATTTGATTTAACTGGCTGAGGGCCAAAGCCGTAAAAGTTAAGGCAAGGCAATGTGAGGCAGGGATCCTGTAGGCACCCAGGTAGGCTCAGAATGAGAGAGGCTATGACAGTGAGTGCAAGGGTTGAACTTGCAGCCTGGTCCAGTCCATGAACTGGGTGTGTGCCCTTGATCGCACAATGTTCTTACTGCAGCATTACAGACAGTTGCTGTTAGCTCCCAAGAGACAGTATTGAAAAAAAGAAGCATCCTATAAATGGGATCAGAGATGTGCGATGAGGGTTCTTACAGGCTATGGGTGCATGTGGCTGGTTCCTATGGGGTGTGCCTGCGATACCTTTGCCCAGTTTCTGACCTGGAGGTCATTCTAAGGTAACAGCGAGGTGAGTTCACCAGGTGCCCGCTTCTGGTTTCCTTCCTGAGTTTTCCCAACTTTGGGTTGTTTGGTATGTTGTGAGACTGGATTTAATGAGGTGAGTTTGGCTGTTAATAATGTATTTAACAATCAATAAGGACTTCACTAGTTTCGTCATTTCCCCTTCCCCCACCTCACCCCAGTTCCAAACTTCCAGCTCAGCACTGTCCCCATGGCTTGTTCTATCTGCCTATCTTCCTTTCCACCCATCCACTCCACCCTCCTCTCTGGCCTATCACCTTCATCCCCACCCCCATTCACCCATTGTACTCTTTGCTACCTTCCCCCACCCTCCTCCCTGACCTATCACCTCCATCCCCACCCCCATTCACCTATTGTAGTCTATGCTACTTTCTCCACACCCCCACCCTTCTCTCACTTATCTCTCCACTCTGCAGGCACTCTGTCTCTATTCCTGATGAAGGGCTTTTGCTGCTCCTCGCATGCTGCCTGAACTGTTTGTGCTTTTCCCGCACCACTCTAATCTAGACTCTGGTTTCCAGCATCTGCAGTCCTTGTTTTTACTTAGAATTGTTTTTGTGTTCAATTCTGGTTGAAGGAAGGATGTGGAGGCTTAGGAGAGGGTGCAGAACAGGTTTACCAGGATGTTGTCTGGCTTAAAGTGTTTGAGCTATAAGGAGAGGCTAGAGAAACTTGCGTTGTTTTCTCTGGAGTGGCAGAGTTTGAAGAGAGACTTGATATTAGTTATGAGATTATGAGATGTGTGGATAGGATTGATGGTCAGAATCATTTTTCCAGAGTTGAAATGCCGAATACTAGGGGGCATGAATTCAAAGTGAGAGGGGGAAAGTTGAAAGCAGATTTGTGGGGCAAGATTTTTACACAAAGACTGACAGGAGTCTGGAACGCACTGACAGGTTGGTGGTGGAGACAGATACATCAGGGACATTTAAGGGACTTTTAGATAAGCACATTAGTATGGTGGCTCAGTGGTTAGCACTGCTGCCTCACAGAGTCAGGGATGTGGGTTCAATTCCAGCCTCAGGCGACTGTCTAAGTGGAGTATGCATGGGTTTCCTCTGGGTGCTCCGATTTCCTCCCACAGTCCAAAGATGTGCAGGTCAGGAGAATTGGCCATGTGAAAAATTGCCTGTAGTGTTCAGGGATCTGTAGGTTAGGTGCATTAGTCAGGGGAAATGTAGAGTAATAGGGTAGGGGAATGGATTTGGGTAGGATACACTTCGGAGAGTTGGTGTGGACTTGTTAGGCAGCTTGGCCTGCTTCCACACTGTAGGGATTCTATCCAAAAAATGCAAGGGAAAGAGGGATATGGACCAAAGACAGGCAGAGGGATTAGGTTACTTACAGTATGGAAACAGGCCCTTCAGCCCAACAAGCCCTTCGAAGAGCAACCCACCCATTCCCCTATACTTATCACTACGGGCAATTTAGCATGGGCAATTCACCTAACCTGCACATGTTTAGTGGGAGGTTAGTGGGAGGAAACCAGAGCACCCAGAGGAAACCCACACAGACACAGAGAATGTGCAAACTCCACACAGACAGTTGCATGTGGCGGGAATCGAACCCGGGTCTCTGGCGTTGTGAGGCAGCAGTGCTAACCACAGTGCCACCGTGCAGCTTATCATGCTTGGCACAACATTGTGGGCTGAAACACCCATCCTGTGCTGTACTGTTCTATGAAACCTGACAAAGTTTGAGATTTAGATTTTTTTTAGACTACTTACAGTGTGGAAAAAGGCCCTTCGGCCCAACAAGTCCACACCGACCCGCCACCCACCCAGACCCATTCCCCTACAATTTACCTCTTCACTTAACACTACGGGCAATTTAGCATGGCCAATTTACCTAACCTGCACATCTTTGGACTGTGGGAGGAAACCGGAGCACACGGAGGAAATCCACACAGACATGGGAAGAATATGCAAACTCCAGTCGCCTGAGGCAGGAATTGAACCCGGGTTTCTAGTGCTGTGAGGCAGCAGTGCTAACCACTGTGCCACTCCATAACCGATTGCACCACAGAGACTGGCTGGTGAGATGGGTTAAGAAAATGGGAAAAGCAACAAGATTATGCACAACTTTTTAATTGTATATCTGTTCACTTCGGATGGGGTAAAAGATGAACTTTTGAAGCTGTTTCAGTAATATCAATTTATTCAGTATTTTACCATTTATACAACTTATTCAGTAATATATTCTGTAGTCCAAGCTGGTGTGTGGTGACATTATACACTTTTCACTGTACTTAGGTACAAGTGACAATATTAAATTGATCTATGATGTAATCTAAATCACCGGCAATTGCATACCATAGGCTCAATTAAGACCTGAGTGGTCATATTTAATATATGGCCTGTCGTACAAATGTTTGCAGCCATTGACCATCTTAATACATCTACTGTGAGATCATTTGTAGCCCTCAGGCATTCCACCTGATCCATCTTCAAGGTCCATTACTGAAGAAAATTACGGATATGGTTGAGGTCAGGTGACATGAAACAGGAACTGAATCAGGAAGTGAATTGATTTAGTCTTTCATTAAATCAATTCATTATTTTCATTCCAGACACTGAAGAATTGTTCATCTTTATGTATTCATATTTGTTGTAGATCCAAGAGAACAGGATCATTTATTCTTTTAATCTGGAAAAATAATGAAAGAAATGTCAGTGTTCACCATATATAGTACTACTAGATGTACACGAATGTGAAGTGAACATTAACACATTTGACTTAAGTACATACAAAGACTGGTAAGGTCTTGTGGAACCCTCCAGACTCAGTCTCCAGTTGCACAAGAACTGACACCACTATCATGTGGTACCATTTGTAAATGATCTCCTAAGAATAAAGATACAGAGTCCAGGCAGACTGTAACAGTATACTTTTCTGCTGAGAGACTTTAGCTGAAATGTTGAGCTTTGGTCATTCCAGTCTTAATGTACCTGTTAAAAAAGAAAGCGTGATTCTTTTGTGACTCTTCACCTTGTTGCCAAATATTCAGTCTATAGTTCTTCAATATTGATGCATAAATACATTAAAATCTCATCTTTAATCATTAATTGATTTTCAATAAAATGCCTGTACCGTACGGAACACAATGTTTTTCCTCTATCAGTTGTGATATGTGTCATGCTAACAGAGAATGTCAATAAAATCTCAGCTAATTATTCAAAGGTAATTGACTCATTTTTACTGGCGCCAACTTATTTTTCCATAGACTCCTATCAAATAAGCAATACCACTGACAGCAGGTTCATCTCGTCCTTGATTCTGAATCATATTCCCTTCGGGATTTGAGATTACTTCTCTCCATATCATTGCTGGTGCCACAGACATAGAACATAGAACATAGAACAGTACAGCACAGAACAGGCCCTTCAGCTCACGATGTTGTGCCGACCATTGATCCTCATGTAAGGTAAACCTAATGTAGGAACCCTCAAATTCCTGTGACAATATGCATGTCCAGCAGTCTCTTAAATATCCCTAATGACCTCGTTCTACAACTGTTGCTGGCAACGCATTCCATGCTCCCACAACTCTCTGCGTAAAAAACCCACCTCTGACATCCCCTCTATACTTTCTGCCAAACGGCCTAAAACTATGGCCCCTTGTGTTAACAATTTCTGCCCTGGGAAAAAGTCTCTGGCTATCAACTCTATCCATGCCTCTCATTATCTTGTATACTTCAATTAGGGCCCCTCTCTTCCTTCTTTTTTCCAATGAATAAAGTCCGAGCTCGGTCAACCTCTTTTCGTAAGATAAGCCCTCCAGTCCAGGCAGCATCCTGGTAAATCCGCTCTGAACCCTCTCCAAAGCATCCACATCTTTCCTATAATAGGGCGACCAGAACTGGATGCAATATTCCAAGTGCGGTCTAACCAAAGTTTTATAGAGTTGCAACAAGATCTCACGGTTCTTAAACTCAATCCCCCTGTTAATGAAAGCCAAAACACCATATGCTTTCTTAACAACCCTGTCGACTTGGGTGGCAATTTTAAGGGATCTATGTATCTGCACACCAAGATCCAGCTGTTCCTCCACACTGCCAAGAAAACTGTCTTTAATCCTGTACTCAACTTTCAAGTTCGACCTTCCAAAATGCATCACTTCGCATTTATCCAGGTTGAACTCCATCTGCCACCTCTCAGCCCATCTCTGCATCCTGTCAATGTCACGCTGCAGCCTACAACAGTCCTCTATACTGTCAACGACACCTCCAACCTTTGTATCATCTACAAACCTGCTAACCCATCCTTCAATCTCCTCATCCAAGTCATTAATAAAAATTACAAAGAGTAGAGGCCCAAGAACAGAGCCCTGTGGAAAACCACTCACCAACGATTTCCAGGCAGAATATTTTCCTTCCACTACCACTCGCTGTCTTCAGTCGACCAGCCAATTTTGTATCCAGACAGCTAAATTTCCCTGTATCCCATTCCTCCTGACCTTCTGAATGAGCCTACCATGGGGAACCTTATCAAATGCCTTGGTCCATTTACACCACTTCCATCGCTCGACCCTCATCAACTTGTCTAGTAACATGCTCAAAGAACTCAGTAAGATTTGTGAGGCATGGCCTGCCCCTCACAAAGCCGTACTGACTGCATTTATTCTAGCCATACTCTTCCAGATGGTCATAAATCCTATCCCTCAGAATCCTTTCTGACACCTTGCAGACGACAGATGGCACATGAAACATGAGAGCAATACTGGATTTCTTCATCTTCCAGTGGCTGTTAGTTATGATTGCATCCAGCGCAATTGTAGCCCAACAACCATGGTCACATACTTTAATTGTGTTGTTCTCCATGCAGGGAATTGAATTTGATTGTCACATCACCCACTAACTTAAAACAGTGATTCCCAAACTCTTGAGTAAAATGGCTCAATTCAATAAGGCAGACAATTCCATGGCACACCCACTGTTTTCAGCTGAAGTGGTGTTTGTCTGCAAATGGGTTTTAACACACGAGGCACCATTTGCCAACTTCACCTTGCAGATGAGACATTCAGATAAGGGGCAAGTTGCATTACTTGCCCATGAAAATCCAAAGACCATGCAGCTCTCATGATACGGTTTTGGAACAGTTCTTGGTTTCTTTGAGTTCAGATGTTTCATTAGTGACAGAATTGGTGGAGAAATCTCCTCCTTTGACAACAATATTATCCATTTCTTCTTCAACCAGGGGACATAAAATAGAATTTGCAAGCAAATGCGGATACAATCAATTTAGCTACAAATGCTAACTTTTTTTTAGTTTCAAATTACAATCACCTAAAACGTATGTGAACACTCTGCTTGGTTTCTCCAGTCACTGGTTAAAAACTGACGTCATCTCAATTTTGCCCTTTGGTCACCTCGGGACATAGAGTCGTACAGCACGGAAACAGACCCTTCGGTCCAACCAGTCCATGCTGACCATAATCACAAACTAAATTAGTCCCACCCGCCTGCTCCTGCCCCATATCCCTCCAAACATTTCTTATTAGTGTACTTATCTAGATATCTGTTAAACGTTATAACTATCCACTTTGCCACCACCTCCTTCATTCCATACATAATCCACCCTCCATGTAAAAAAAATTGGCCCCTCACTTCTTTATAAAATCTTTCTCTTCTCACCTTAAAAGTATGGCCCCTAGTTTTGAAATATCCACCCTAGGGAAAAGACATCTGCCAGACCCCTCACAACTTTGTAAACCTCTATAATGTCACCCCTATGCTCCACTTAAAAAAGTCCCAGCCTATCCAGCCGATCCCCATAACTCAGACCCTCCATTCCCAATAACACCCCGGCAAATCCCTTTTGAACTTTCTCCAGCTTGATAATATCCTTCCAAAACAGCGTGACCAGAACTGGACACAGTATTCAAAAAAGAGGCTTCACCAATGTACATTACAACCTCAACATAAAATCCCAACTCCTGTGCTCAAAGGTCTGAGCAATGAAGGTAAGCATGCTAAACACCTTTTTAATCACCAAATCTACATGTGATGGGAACTTCAAAGAATTATGCACCTGAACCCCAGGTCTCTCTGTTCTACAACACTAGCCAGACCCCTATCTTTAATCCTATAAGTGCTGTCTTTGCATGTTTTACCAAAATGCAGTATCTTGCATTTATCCAAATGAAACTTCATCTGTTACTCCTCAGCCCTTTCACCCAATTGATCAGGATCTCTTTGTAATCTTAGATAACCTTTTTCACTGTCCAATGCACCACTAATTTTGATATCATCTGCAAAATTACAAGCCATGCCTCCTATATTCTCATCCAAATTGTTTATATAAATGACAAACAAAAGTGGGCCCAGGACCGATTCCAGTCGAACACCGGTAGTCACAGGTCTCCAGTCTGAGAAACAACCTTCCACCATCAATCTTTGTCTCCTACTGTCAAGTCAATTTTGAATCCAGTTGGCAAACTCACCCTGAATTCCATGTGATTTAACTTTACTAATTTGTTTACCATGTGGATCCTTGTCAAAGGCTTTACTAAAATCCACACAAATAACCTCTACTGCTCTCCCCTCATCAATCTTTTTGGTTACTTCCTTAAAAAAACACAATCAAGTTTGTGGGACCCGATTTTTCTTACCCAAAACCACACAGTCTATCCTTAATCAGTGCTTGCCTCTCTGTAAATACATGTAAATCCCATCTTACAGAAATGTTTCCAACAATCTACCCAACCACTGATGTCAGGCTCATATGGTAAATACAAATATATAACTACAAAGTAATACATGTTGGGATGTTGTGTAAGTGTTAAAGTCCGCTTGAGTTAGCCTTACGTTACTGCTGCTTGTCAGGTGACAAAAGGTGAAGAAAGATGACTATGGCACAACGTGATGGTCTGCAGCAATCCAGAAGACAATTGTGGCAGAGTAGGATTGGTTAAGGGGATATAAAATAGGCTTAGCGCTAAAAGGGCGTGGCTTTTAGAACAACACAAACATTAGAATAGTCTCGCTGTTCGGGGTCTTTCGGGGTGGACTTCTCTGAAGGCTGCAGCTTTTGTTCGCAAATAAAGGCTTATCATCTTGAGAAATTCTCTGCACTTCCTGGTCATTCCTAAATCAACCACAACACTCACAGGTCTACAGTTCCTGGGCTTCTCCTTTATTTCTTAAATAAAGGCAGAACATTAGCCATGTTCCAGTCCTCCAGAATGGAGGGACGTTACAGAATGCTGAAGTACACAGGGGAATCTGGGTATCCTCATACATGAATCATAAAGAGTTAGCATGGACATATAGCAAGTAATTAGGAAGCAATGTAATATTAACCTTTACCAAAATGGGAATGGAGTGTAAAAGTAGGGATGTCTTCCTACATTGTGAACTTATTCCTGAAATGTGTGAAGTGATTAATTTTTGGAGGACTAAGAAAGCAAAGGAATACATGTTGAATGGAAAGATCCAAGAAAGTACTTAGTGTGCGTGTCCATAGATCCTTCAAGAATAGGGGATAAGGTGTTGAAGAAGGTGTACTTGCCTTTAGTAGAAAAGGAATACAAGAGGATGGAAGTTATAATGGAGCTGTATATAATGTTAGTTAGGCCATAGCTGGAGTACTGTGTGCATTTCTGGTTGCCACACTATGGGAAGGATGTGATTGCATTGGAGAGGGCACAGAGGAGATTCACCAGGACACTTCCTTGGCTGGAACGATTTCTCAACAATGAAGAGAAACTGGAGAGGCTGGCATTGTTTTCCACAGAGCAGAGGAGGCTCAGCAGGGATCTAATTGAGGTTGACAAAGATATGAAGTGCTTAGATAAGGTAGATAGGGAAAAATATTTCCTCTTGTAGATGAGTCAATAAACAAGTAAGGTGTTAAGGTATGGAGCAGGCAGTTTGGAGGGGATTTAAAGGCACATAATAGGCCAAAGGGCTTTTATCCATGCTGGAAAAATAAAATTCTATGACTACAACATTACTACATAGAACATAGAACATTACAGTGTAGTTCATCTTGGTTGCAGCCTTCAGAGAAGTCCACCCTGTCAGCCCTCGATGTAGAACCGACCTGTGAAATCAATCTGAAACCTATTTAACCCACACTATTCCATTATCATCAGTATGTTTATCTAATGATCATTTAAATGCCCTTAAAGATGGCAAGTCTACTACTATTGCAGGCAGGGTGTTCCACATCCCTACTACTCTCTGAATAAAGAAACTACCTCTGACATCTGTCCTATATCTATCACTCCTCAATTTAAAGTTATGTCCCCTCATGCTAGCCATCACCATCTAAAGAAAAAGGCTGTCACTGTCCACCCTATCTAATCCTCTGATCATCTTATATGTCTCTATTAAGTCACCTCTCCAGCTTCTTCTTTCTAATGAAAACAACCTCAAGTCCCTCAGCCTCCATAAGTCCATAAGACCTCCACATAAGGCAACATCCTGGTAAATATCCTCTGCACCCTTTCCAGTGCTTCCACATCCTTCTTAAAATGTGGTGACCAGAACTCCAAGTTTTGTACAGCTGCAACATGACCTCATGGCTCCGAAATTCAATCCCTCTACCAATAAAACCTAATACACCATGTGCCTTCTTAACAACCCTATTAACTTGGGTCGCAACTTTCAGGGATCTATGTACATGGACACCGAGATCTCTCTGCTCATCTACACTGCCAAAAATCTCACCATTAGCCAAGTCTCTCTATTCCTGTTAAAGCAAATCATCTCTCACATTTCTGTGTTAAACCCCATTTGTCACCTCTCAGCCCAGCTCTGCAGCTTACCTATGTCTCTCTGTAACCTACAAAATCCTTCAGTACTGTCCACAACTCCACCGACCGTAGTGTCATCCGCAAATTTACTAACCCACCCTTCTATGTTCCCAACCAAGTCATTTATAAAAATGACAAACCGCAGTTGGCCCAAACAGTTCCTTGTGGTACACCACTAGTAACTGAACTCCAGAATGAACATTTCCCATCAACCACCACCCAATGCCTTCTTTCAGCTAGTCAATTTCTGATCCAAACCATTAATTTTTCCTCAATCTCATACCACCATATTTTCTGCAATGGCTTACCATGGGGAACCTTATCAAATGCTTTATTGAAATCCATAAACACCACATCTGCTGCTTTACTCTCATCTTCCTGGTTGGTTAACTTCTCAAAGAGCTCGACAAGGTTTGTGAGGCATGACCTACCCTTCACAAAACTGAGTTGACTATCCCTAATCAAATTATTCATTTCTAGATGATTATAAATCCTATCTCTTATAATCCTTTCCAACACTTTACCCACAACCGAAGTAAGGCTCACTGGTCTATAATTACCAGGGTTGTCTTTGCTCTCTGTGAACAAGGGGACTACATTTGCTAACCTCCAGTCTTCTGACACTATTCCTGTAGACAATGATGATATAAAGATCAAAGCCAAAGGTTCTGCAGACTCATACCTTGATTTCCAGAGAATTATAGGAAAAATCTCAACCAGCTCAGGGGACTTACCTATCTTTCACACTCTCCAGAATTGCTAACACCTCTTCATTGTGAATCTCAATTCCGTCTAATAGTTTGTATCTCACTATTCTCCTCGACAACATTGTCTTTTTCCAGTGTGAATACTGACAAAAAGTATTCATTTAGCGCCTCTCTTACCTCCTCGAACTCCACGCACAACTTTCTATGACTGTCCTTGACAGGCCCTAATCTTACTCTAGTCATTCTTTTATTCCTGATATACCTGTAGAAGGCTATAGGGTTTTCCTTGATCCTACCTACCAAAGACTTCTCATGTGCTCTCCTGGCACTTCTCAGCATCCTTCTTGGCTAACTTGTAACTCTCAAGTGCTCTAACTGAGCCTTCAAGTCTCATCCTCACATAAGCCTCCTTCTTCTTGACAAGAGATTCAACTTCTTTAGGTCCATCGCTTGACCACTTCCTCTCTGTCTGAAGGTACATACTTATCAACACAATATCTGTTTCTTGAACAAACTCCACATTTCAATTGTGCCCATAACCTGTAGCTTCCTTCTCTATCCTATGCATCCTAAATTTTGCATAATCACATCATAATTGCTTTCCCCCAACTCCAATTCTTGGCCCTGTGGCAGACACCTATCCCTTTCCATCGCTAAAGTAAATGTAACTGAGTTGTGATCACCATCACCAAAGTGCTTACAAGTCTTCAAATCCAACACCTGGCCTGGTTCATTACCCAGTACCAGATCCAATGTGGCCTCATTTCTTGTTGGCCTATCTACATACTGTGTCAGGAAACCGTCCTGCACACATTGGACAAAAACTGACCCATCTAAAGTACTCAGACTACAGTGTTTCCAGTTAATATTTGGAAAGTTAAAGTCCCCCTTAATGACTACCGTGTTACTTTCTCTCCTAACAAGAATAATCTTTGTAATTCTTTCCTCTTCATCACTGGAACCTTTTAGAGGCCAATAGAAGACTCCCAACAGGGTGATGCTTCTTTTCCTGTTTCTAACTTCAGCCCACGCTACCTCAGTAAACAAGTCCTCATCAAATATTCTTTCTACCACCGTAATTCTGTCCCTGACCAACAATGCCACACCTTTCCCTATTTTACCACCTTGCCTGTTCTTACTGAAACATCTCAACCCTAGAACCTGTGACAACCATTCCTGTCCCTACTCTATCCGTTTCTCCAAAATGGCCATGACACTGAACTCCCAGGTACCAACACATGCTGCAGGTTCACCCACATTATTTCAGACGCTCCTGGAGTTGAAGTAGACACACTTCAAACCACCTACGTGCCTGCTGGTACACTCTTGTTACCTTGAAAATGTATTTATGACCACACAACTGTCATCCTCCTGTACACAGGAGCTACAATTCAGGTTCTCATCCCCCTGCTGAATTAGGTTAAACCCTCCCAAAGAGCATTAGCAAATTCCCCCATCCCCCCAGGATATTGGTACCCTTCTGTTTCAGGTGTAGACCATTCTGTTTGTAATAGATCCCACCTATTGCAGAATGAGACCCAATTATTCCAAGTATCTGAACCCTTCCCTCCTGCACAATCCTGGTAGCCATGTCTCTCTCCCTGTGCATTGTCTCGCTACCATGTGGCACAGGTTAGAAACCAAAGATATTGACTCTGTTTGTTCTAGCTCTAAGCTTCCACCCTGGCTTCCTGAATGTCTGCTTTAAATCCCCATCCGTTCTCCTACCTATGTCATTGGTGCCTATGTGGACCACAACTTGGGGCTGCTCCCTCCCCCTCAAGGATCCCGAAAACACAATCCGAGACATCATGAACCCTGGCACCTGAGAGGCAACATACCAACCGTGAGTCTCTATCTCCTATCTCTCTCCCTAACTACGGAGTCCACAATGACTCATGCGCTGCTCTTCTCCCCACTTCCCTTCTGAGCAACAGGGACAGACTCTGTGCCAGAGACCTGTACCCCATGTCTTACCCCTAGTAAGTCCCCCTGCATCCCCACTACAACTCTGCACCAGAGACCTGTACCCCATGTCTTACCCGTTGTAAGTCCCCCTGCATCTCCACCCCAACAGTATCCAAAACATCTAAGTCTTCCAAAAGGATGTACCATGTATACAAATGTTTGCAATATAGCAAGGTTGCTGTAAGCTTCTTAAATTATATAATCAATAATGCTTTAAAATAAGCATACAGCATTGTGCAATGAAACACTCTAGAAATAGGTGAGATGGTGAAGAGAGGCACTGAGCCAAGGAGCTGGATCAGTTGAATAGACCTTCCCTGCAGGATAGGGGTCTTTTTGGAGAATGAGGCCTCAAAGTGAGAAGTATCAGACAAAGGATGTCCTCAAGCAACTATACACCACAGGCCTGGTTCCACATAATCATAGTATCTTCATGGTTGAATATTAATTTCTCTTCATGTTTGTCATGACCTGATACCAGCAGAATAAAGAATCCTTGCTTTGTGATCTTTGGTATGTCCATGTATTTAAATCTCCTGCTAGGTTTAGTTTTGAATAAATGGTTCAAAGAATCTTCTGAGCGTTTTATGACTAGTTCTATGACTCCAACTTTTCATAAAGAACCAATCATTTTACAAGTAGCATTATCAAAACTGGTCTGACTCTGGTCTGAGAGTCAAAGAGTCATAGAGATGTACAGCATGGAAACAGTCCCTTCAGTCCAACCTGTCCATGCCGACCAGATATCCCAACCCAATCTAGTCCCAACTGCCAGCACCCGGCCCATATCCCTCCAAACCTTTCCTCTTCATAAATCCATCCAAATGCCTCTTAAATTTTGCAATTGTACCAGCCTCCATCACATCCTCTGGCGACTCATTCCATACAGGTACCACCCTCTGCATGAAAAGGTTGCCCCTTAGGTCTCTTTTATATCTTTCCCTTCTCACCCTAAACCTATGTCCTCTAGTTCTGGACTCCCCCACCCCAGGGAAACTACTTTGTCTATTTATCCTATCCATGCCCATCATAATTTTGTAAACCTCTATAAGATCACACCTCAGCCTCTGATATTTCAGGAAAAACAGCCCCAGCCTGTTCAGCCTCTCCCTGTAGCTCAAATCTCCAACCCTGGGAACATCCTTGTAAATCTTTTCTGAACCCTTTCAAGTTTCACAACATCTTTCTGATAGGAAGGATACCAGAATTGCATGCAATATTCCAACAGTGGCCTAACCAATGTCCTGTACAGCCGCAACATGACCTTCCAACTTCTGTACTCAGTACTCTGACCAATGAAGGAAAGCATACCAAACGTCTTCTTCACTATCTTATCTACCTGCGACTCCACTTTCAAGGAGCTATGAACCTGCATTACAAGGTGTCTTTGTTCAGCAACACTCCCTAGAACCTTGCCATTAAGTGTATAAGTCCTGCTAAGATTTGCTTTCCCAAAATGCAGCACCTCGCATTTATCTGAATTAAACTCCATCTGCCACTTCTCAGCCCATTGGCCCATCTGGTCCAGATCCTGTTGTAATCTGAGACAATGCTCTTCGCTGTCCACTACACCTCCAATTTTGGTGTCATCTGCAAACTTACTAACTGTACCTCCTATGCTTGCATCCTAATCATTTATGTAAATGGCAAAAAAATAGAGGACCAGCACCGATCCTCATGGCACTCCACTGGTCACAGGCCTCCAGTCTGAAAAACAACCCTCCACCACCACCCTCTGTCTTCTAACTTTGAGCCAGTTTTGTATCCAAATGGTTAGTTCTCCCTGAATTCCATGAGATCTAACCTTGCTAATCAGTCTCCCATGGGGAGCCTTGTTGAACGCCTTACTGAAGTCCATATAGATCACATCTACTGCTCTGCCCTCATCAATCTTCTTTGTTACTTCTTTAAAAAAACTCAATCAAGTTTGTGAGACATGATTCCCCATGCACAAAGCCATGTTGACACTCCCTAATCAGTCCTTGCCTTTCCAAATACATGTACATCCTGCCCCTGGGGATTCCCTCCAACAACTTTCCCACCACTGAGGTTAGGCTCACTGGTCTATAGTTCCCTGGCTTGTCTTTACTGCCCTTCTTAAACAGTGGCACCACATTTGCCAACCTCCAGTCTTCTGGAACCTCACCTGTGACTATCGATGATACAAATATCACAGCAAGAGACCCAACAATAACTTTCTAGCTTCCCATAGAGTTCTCGGGTACACCTGATCAGTTCCTGGGGATTTATCCACCTTTAAACATTTCAAGACATCCAGCACTTCCTCCTCTGTAATCTGAACATTTTGCAAGATGTCATCATCTATTTCCCTACAGTCTATATCTTCCATATCTTTTTCCACAGTAAATACTGATGCAAAATATTCATTTAGTATCTCCCCCATTTTCTGTGGCTCCACACAAAGGCCGCCTTGCTGATCTTTGAGGGGCCCGATTCTCTCCCTAGTTACCCTTTTGTCCTTAATATATTTGTAAAAACCCTTTGGATTCTCCTTAATTCTATTCGCCAAAGCTATCTAATGTCCCTATTTTGCCCTCTTGATTTCCCTCTTAAGTATACTCCTACTTCCTTTATACTCTTCGAAGGATTCACTCGATCTATCCTGTCTATACCTGACATATGCTTCCTTCTTTTTCTTAACCAATCCCTCAATTTCTTTCGTCATCCAACATTACCTAGACCTACCAGCCTTCCCTTTCACCCTGACAGGAATATACTTTCTCTGGATTCTTATTATCTCATTTTTTAGATTAGATTAGATTAGATTACTTACAGTGTGGAAACAGGCCCTTTGGCCCAACGAGTCGACACCGACCTGCCAAAGTGGCAATCCAAACAGACCTATTCCCCTACATTTACCCCTTCACCTAACACTACGTGCAATTTAGCATGGCCAATTCACCTGACCTGCACATTCTGAGGGCTTCCCATTTTCCAGCTGTCCCTTTACCTGCGAACACCTGCCTCCAATCAGCTTTCAAAAGTTCTTGCCTAATACTGTCAAAATCGGCCTTTCTCCAATTTATAACTTCAACTTTTAGATCTGATCTATCCTTTTCCATCACTATTTTAAAAGGAATAGAATTATGGTCGTTGGCCCCAAAGTGCACCCCCATTGACGCCTCAGTTACCTGCCCTGCGTTATTTCCCAAGAGTAGGTCAAGTCTTGCACCTTCTCTAGTGCGTACATCCACATACTGAACCAGAAAATTGTCTTGTACACATTTAAGAAATTCCTCTCCATCTAAACCTTTAACACTATGGCAGTCCCAGTCCATGTTTGGAAAGTTAAAATCCCCGACCATAACTACCCTATTATTCTTACAGATAGCTGAGATCTCCTTACAAGTTTGTTTCTCAATTTCCCTCTGACAATTGGGGGGGTCTATAATACAATCCCAATAAGGTGATCATCCCTTTCTTATTTCTCAGTTCCACCCAAATAGCTTCCCTGGATGTATTTCCGGGCATATCCTCCCTCAGCACAGCTGTAATGCTATCCCTTATCAAAAATGCCACTCCCCCTCCTCTCTTGCCTCCCTTTCTATCCTTCCTGTAGCATTTGTATCCTGGAACGTTAAGCTGCCAGTCCTGCCCATCCCTGAGCCATGTTTCTGTAATTGCTATGATATCCCAGTCCCATGTTCCTAACCATGCCCTGAGTTCATCTGCCTTCCCTGTTAGGCCCCTTGCATTGAAATAAATGCAGTTTAATTTATTAGTCCTACCTTGTCTGTGCCTGCCTTGACTGTTTGACTCACTTCTGTTCTCAGTTGTACCCATCTCAGATCAATCTCTTTCCTCACTATCTCCCTGGGTCCCCCCCACCTTATTAGTTTAAATCCTCCCAAGCAATTCTAGCAAATTTCCCTGCCAATATATTAGTCCCCTCCCAAATTAGGTGCAATCCGTCCTTCTTGTACAGGTCACTTCTACTCCAAAAGCGATTCCAATGATTCAAAAATGTGAATCCTTCTCCCATACACCAGCTCCTCAACCATGCATTCATCTGCTCTATCCTCCTATTCCTGCCCTCACTAGCTCGTAGCACTGGGAGTAATCCAGATATTACTACCCTCAAGGACCTCCTTTTTAAATTATGCCAAACTCTCTGTAATCTCCCTTCAGAATCTCAATCTTTTCCCTTCCTATGTCGTTGGTTCCAATGTGGACAATGACCTCCTGCTGGCCCCTTTCCTCCATGAGAATTCTGCACCCTCTCTGACACATCCTTGATCCTGGCACCAGGGAAACAACACACCATTCTGCTTTTTCTCTGCTGGCCACAGAAACGTCTGTCTGTACCTCGGACTACAGAATCTCCTAACACAATTGATCTCTTGGAAGCTGACGTACCCCTCGTTGCATTAGAGCCAGTCTCAATACCAGAAACTTGGCTGTTCGTGCTACATTCCCCTGAGAATCCATCACCCCCCTACATTTTCCAAAACAGCATACCTGTTTGAAATGGGTATATTCACAAAAGGCTCCTGCACTAGCTGCCTATCTTTCTTACTCTTCCTGGAGTTAACCCATCTATGTGACTGTATCTGAGACTTTCCCTCCTTCCTATAACTGCCATCCATCACATACTGTTGCTGTTGCAAATTCCTCATCGCTTCTATCTGTCTCTCCAACCGATCCACTCGATCTGATAAGATTCGCATCCAACAGTATTTATGACAGATATAATCCACAGTAACCCTTAAACTCTCTTTAAGCTCCCACATCTGATAAGAAGTACATATCACTGCAAAGGCCATTTTTGCTCCTTCACGATCTACAGACCTAGAAAATAACACCATTTTATTCCTCTACAAACACTGCCCCATGTTAAGTTAATAGCTATGGCTTATATTTTAAGTTTAATCAAGAGACTTATCTCCAAAAACATATAATCAAGAAAGAACCCACAGTACTCACTGATACCGCCTTTCTCTTGGACAGAATTAATGCAACAATTAACTTATCTGATTCTGCGAACTTCGCCCAACAGTTCCTCCAAGATTAGTTGTGAATTTCAATGTTTGTTATTTTTCCCAGATCCACTCCAGTGTCCAACGATACATGAAATCAAACAGCAAAGGCGGTAACTGTGCAGGTTTTTTCTCTCTCTCTCTTTCTTTCCTGCGATTCAAAGTTTATCCCAAGTACTTACAATTCCAAACCAAGCAGCCCTGACCTCATCACAGTGTGACATATGTTTGATGGACACCAGACTTTAACACCTCAAAACAACACAGAAACCATCATAAGAATTAATTCTTGAATTTTTTTTTGAGGAAGCGACAAAGGTCTGGATAACGCAGTGGATGTTGTCTGCATGGACTTTTGCTAGGCCTTTGACAAGGTCACTTATGGCAGGCTGATACAAAAGGTGAAGTCACATGGGATCTACAGTGAACTGGTAAGATGGATACAGAAGTGACAGAAAACAAAGAGTAGGGATGGAACGGTGTTTTTTCAGATTGGAGATCTCTGACCAGTGGTGCTCCTGTTGTTTGTAATACGCAAAGCTGATTTGGAAGAGAATGTAGATGGCCTGATTTGTAAGTTTGCGGATGACACAAAGATTGGGGGAGTTGTGGATAGTGAGGACTGTTATGGACTCGGCCAGACAACTCAAAACTCAGACCACTCAAACAGGCAGCCCAGACCGTAACTTTGTTATGTGTTTCAATAAGTGTACAGTGAAAATTACCCGGAGTAAGTGGTCTAGGTTGACTACCAAGTTTTAAAACAGACAAAAATTTATTCACAAAGTTACCGAATGAAACACACAAACAGAATAAAGAATGCCTATAGAACTCAGTCTATCCAAACTAGACTTAATTATTGTGTTCCGAATATGCACAACAGTCCCAATGAACAAACCCCTTAAACATAGGGTAAAGTTGAAACAAAGGCTTTCAGGTTGAAGTTAGAAGGGAAGAAGGAGAGAAAGTTCACCAGCCTGTTTTCCATACAGCTCCTGCTGCACTGACTCAAACAAGACCTCAGTGTTTGAGGCTGATCACTCCCCTTTCATTATATAGGTCATTTCTAAAACATAAAAGCTTTGGTCTAAAGTCTCATCTGTTTATGTATAAACAAAAAGGCCTCTCAGTAAATCCTTTCATCTCTGTACAAACCAATTATTTTGGAGCCCGGACTGTTTTACAACCCCTCTAAAAGAAAACAAGGACACAGTATCCTTAAGAAGAAGGACCAGCTTTTAGAAAAGGACCACCTTTGTGACAGGATGATTTTAAGAGGATACAGCAAGATATAGAGAGGCTGGAGACTTGGGTGGAGAATGGGCAGGTGGAGCTTCATCTGGAGAAATGTGAGTGAGGTGTTTTGGGAGTCCTAATATGGGAGAAAAATATACAATAAATGGCAGGATTCTTCCTAGCATCAACACACAGAGAGATCTAGGTGTACAGGTCCACAGTTTCCTGAATGTGGCAACACAAGTGGATAAGATGGCCAAGCATACGGCATGCATGCCATTATTGGAGGGGGTACAGTATATAAAAATTGGCAGGGCAAAAATGGGTACTGCAGATGCTGGAGATTAGAGTCAAGATTAGAGTAATGCTGGAAAAGCATAGCATGCCAGACAGCATCCGAGGAGCAGGAAAATTGACGTTTCGGGCAAAAGCCCTTCATCTGAAAGCTTCCTGATAAAGGGCTTTTTTCCAGCACTACTCTAATCTTGATAAAAATTGGCGAGTCATGTTACAGCTATATCAAAGTTTAGTTAGGCCACATTTGAAATACTGCATACTATTCTGGTTGACACACTTCCAGAAGGATATGGAGTGGGTACTGAAACAGGTTACCATAATGTTGCCTGATTTGGAAGATATTAGCTTTGAGGAGAGATTGGACACATTTGTTTTATTTTCACTTGAACATTGAAGGATTACAAAGAGTTTACAAAATTATGAAAGGCGTGAATAGAATGGGTAGACAGTCCTTTTCCCAAGGTAAAAATATCAATTACTAGGGATAAAATAAAGGGGATAAGTTAAAGGAGATATGAGAGTTACATTTTTTACACAGAGCATGATAAATGCTTGAATGCGCTGCCAGAAGAGGTGTTGGAGCAGATACCATTGCAACATATAAGAGGCATTTTGACAGATTTATGAATAGGGAGGGAATAGAGGGATATGGAGAGCATAGAGGCAAAAGGTTTTTAGTTTAGAAAGGCATCCTGCGTCAGTGCAGTGTTGGTAGGCCAAAGGACCTGTTCCTCTCTTTTACTGTCCTTTGTTCTTTGTATTCTGCAATAAAGTTCTTTGCAATAATTACATTAAACACTACTTCACCGTGCCCCATCCCCATTGCCCACCATTTCCAACACTATATTTCTGAAACTTGAACGTCACAGCCTGCTGGCAAGCTTGCCTTTATACGTGCATTTCACTTCCAATAGACATGTGCAACTTTGATTATCCATTTAAAATTTTTATTGACAATTACACAAACACGGTAGATTACAAATTCAATGTTGTCATTGCATAGGAAGATATTGCTTCATCTTAAATGATAGATTCCACCAGGTTCTCTTATGCTGATCATAAAGATTTTCCATATTCTTAAATGCATAAACACCACAATCATTTAAGCTCTTTGGAATTTGGATTTCCTTTTGCAAGCTCTTGGGGTCTCTATTCAATTACTGCCACTAGATTGGTAACACTCATTACTTTATTTAGCATTAACAAGAATTAGGAGATTAAAGCATTTAAGTAACAGTCTAAAAGCCCAGCTGTGAATTATATTATCCCTTTGGGTAGAATCTGTGGACTTTATGCTTGGAACCTGTAGAATTTTGTCCATAATCATCCATCTGAGATTATTATTCGATGAGTTAATTTAGAGTTGTCTACTTATTCATAAACATTCCTGTCCACCCTTTATCGTATCTGTAATGCATTTATAACCTATCAGTTCATTCCTCTTCTCTTGAGTCTGGGAGAATGAAAAAGCTTATGATGAAAACCTTTATTTGTTTGTAACATCCAACAGAACATTACTGTCTAAGGTGCATTTGACAGAACTATTGTAATTGACATCTTCACGTTTCACGTTATAATGCAACCTGCTTTAAGATGGCACACTCAATAACTTTTCATTCATGCAGAAAAGTATCTGGATTAATTTTAGCATAGTGAAACCAGCAACTCAGTTCCAGGGAAAGCAGCATTAATGCATCAAAGAATAGCAGTCACACAGATGTAATTATAATACATAGCAAATATCTGATCAAAAGAATACCAGAAGATAAAGTTAGAAAGATTATAAGATGTAGGAGAAGAAGTAGGCCACTCAGCCCATTGAATTTACTCTGTCATTCAATTTCATCATGGCTGCTCTGATGATCCTTAGCTCTACCTCCATGCTTCTTCCCCATAAACCTCAATTTTCTTACTGATTAACAATATGTGTTTAGCTCAGCCTTGAATATGATAATGACAGAGTGTTGACAGCTATGGTAAAAGATTCTATAGATTCACTAAGTTCCAAATAAAAGAAATCCCCATCGTCTCTGTCTTAAATGGTTTAGCCTTATTCTGGATTATGCCCTCTGGTTCTAGACTCTCTCACAAGGTGAAAACAAACCTTTCCACATCTATCATGTCACGTTCCTAAGAATCTTATATGTTTCAATAAGATCACCTTTCATTTTTTTTAATATGAATGAGTATAGATTCCACTTTTGCAAAAACAGAAATTGCTGGAGAAACTCAGCAGGTCTAGCAGCATCTGTGGAGAGAGAATTGCCCTGAATATTTCAAGTCCAGTATTGCTTCTTCAAAACAGGAAGTACCTAGGAAAAGTTGGTATTTATGCTGATGATGGGCGATTGGGGTGGGTTGGGGTGTAGATGTGAATATGTGTGGGGGAGGGGAGAGGAGGTGGGCTGGGAGGGAGAGCGCGGTGATTGAATTGGTGGAGAAGGAGCCCAGAGAGATAGAAATGTGGGCAGACAAAGGGACTATTGGCAGTAGGTTGGAGAAGAGGAGAAGAGGTGATAATAGGGATTATAGATCAATGAAAATGGGCTGGTTGAGCTAAATGTAACCCATATCATGATAGGATCTGGGGTGCGGGGGTGAATAATATATGTGGAAGGAGGTGTTCACGCTCTAAAATTGTTACATTTGATATTGAATTCAGAGCTCTGCAAGATCCCCAAGCACAGGATGAGGTTGTTGTTTAGTCTCAAGGCTATAGTACTACCAGTACATCCAATATCTTTGCAGCCAGTTCTTTGAATGTATTATGATGCAACACATTAGGTCTGGGGGATTTGTTAACCTTTGGCTCCATTAGTTTCCCTAGCACTTTTTCTTGTGATAGTTATTGTATTTATTTCCTTTTGCTGCTTGATTATTGAGTATGTTTGGAAAGCCACTAGTGTCTTTTACCATGAAGATCGATGCAAAGTACTTCTTCAACTCTTTTGCCATTTCCTGATTCTCCATAATTATTTCTCCAGTCTCATTCTCTAAAGGTCTTATGCTCATTTTGGCCTTTTTCTTCCTTTTTATATATTTAAATAAATATTGTTTTACTGTCTGTTTTATATTACTTACTAGTTTACAATCAAAATTTATTTCCTCCCTTTATTTTTTATCACCTTTTGTTGGCCTTCAAACGTTTCCTCTGTCTTACAAATCATTTTTGCTTCATTGTAAGTCTTCCAATTTGATACCATCTTTAATTTCCTTAAATCAAAGATTAAGCAAAGATTGTTCACTCTATAGAACAAATTGTATATCAGAAATAAAAATTATTTTGTGCACTATGACTTGTGCTAAATGTTTCTACTTGGTGACTCTCAACACCAAATTTACGCCCAGATATGTTTGGGTATCTTTCGAAGATGAGGTAGTCAGCCCTGACATGGTTTCAATAAGTTGTACTCTGGAGGATGTTTAGTGATTTTTTTTGTGGTGATCATAGCAAGAGCTTTCAGTATTACCATAACTTTCTTTCATATATGGCATCAAGCTCTTTGGTATAAGTTGGATTCTGGCGTGATCAAAAGATCTGATTTCTTCCATAGTTACTGGACTTTAATTTACATCCAAATTTAGAGTGCAACAACACTGTTGTATCTGTTGCACTGGGTGCCAACTAACACTGAACTATATGAATTAGGACTGGAGAGCAGATTGAAACTGCATCAAACTTATTAGTTTAAAAATGGTGGAAGAGGTAGCTTACAACCTATCTTTCTAAATTTGCAAGAAGCTGTTGCATATGAAAAACCACAAATACAAGTTTTTAATTATTGTTTTTACAATTGGTACTAATATTGCTGCTTTCAAAGAATTATAATAAACTCCATTAAAGTAATGTCTTTTCATTTTGATCACATGTATTAGCTCTTGATCACAAATGACCTTTGTCCCAGCAATTTAAAATACTAAAGATTTAAAATAAAGGAAATCACTTAAGTAACATTGTTATGTTAAAAGTTATGCAAGAATTATGAGTATGGTAGTGTAGTGTTTATATTACTGGCTTAGTAACTTGAGGGCCTGGTATAAGTTCAAATTCCACATGTTATCTGGAGAATTTAAATTAGAATAAGGAAATATCAGTTATAGTGAAAACTTTAGATTGTTGTGAAAACTAATCTGCTTTATTATTCTCCTTTAGGAAAAATAATCTACTCTGTTTACCTGGTCTGATCTACATGTGACTCCAGACACAGTAGTTGATTCTGAAATCACCATTGAAATGGCCTACCAATCTATTCTGTTGTATTGAATGTTTAGATTAGATTAGATTAGATTACTTACAGTGTGGAAACAGGCCCTTCGGCCCAACAAGTCCACACCGACCAGCCGAAGCACAACCCACCCATACCCCTACATTTACCCCTTACCTAACACTACGGGCAATTTAGCAGGGCCAATTCACCTGACCCGCACATCTTTGGACTGTGGGAGGAAACCGGAGCACCCGGAGGAAACCCACGCAGACACGGGAAGAACGTGCAAACTCCACACAGTCAGTCGCCTGAGTCGGGAATTGAACCCGGGTCTCAGGCGCTGTGAGGCTGTTGGTGGCTTATCAGCATCATCTCAAAGGAAAGGAGAGATGGGAAACAAATGCTGGATCTACCAGCAATGTTCACATGCTGAGAATTTAAAGACACGTTTCACAACGTATTATATGTCTTCAGCATATTAGTGAAACATTTAACAAATTTACAATGTATTTATTGTACTGACAGAAGTGCTTAATTATTTCTCATCTTGTTGCTTTCTCTATTCAGTGTGCACCTATTAGCTGATTGGGTGGAAACTTATACATGAGAAAGAAGGTAGTAAATATTGAAGTTCTTCCTCTTGAATTTGGTCTCACATGGTTCCAAGTTACAAGCTGTACAATGGAATAATTTGGAGTAGTCTCCATAACTCTGTTGCTTCTTCACAAACTCTTACTGTACATTTGACTGGGCGCAGATATCAGTGCCTGTTTTCCTGGCACTAGGAGTCTATTGCAATCAGTTTAGCTGCTCAGTTATCAGCATGACCAGTTAGAGTGGGTGCAACTCTGCCTCATAGAGGCAATAAATCCAAAATGACCAATTTGAATTCTATAGTATGTGCTGCAAACAAATAGCAAACATGATTTTACAGGGGCACAATTTTAGAGCAAAGTGTTGTCAAGGCTTTTTAGTTAATGAATTTCAGTGCACATGTTATCATGAAAACTGAAATGTACACATTAGCTGGTTTTGTTGACATGGACACTTTCTAGCAAGCTACCATTTAAGTTCTTTCCTGTTCCCTCGAGGTTGGCTAACCAGCGCACTCTGATGGTCAATGCTCAATGACTTCACCTGTGAAGGACTAGCACTTCAAAAGCTTGTGATTTTAAATGAACCTGTTGGACGATAACCTGGTGTCATATGACTTCTGACTTTGTCCACCCTAGTCCAACACCGGCACCTCCACATCATCAATGCTCATGGATCAACATCAAAACCATAATTTCAGTTCCTATTACTATAAGACCATAAGACATATGAACAGAAATTGGCCATTCAGCCCATCGAGTCTGCTCCACCATTCAATGCTGGCTTATAGGTTTCTCCATTCCATTCTCTCCCTTTCTCCCCGTAGCCCTTGATCACCTTGACAATCAAGAGTCCATCTACCTCTGTCTAAAATATATTAAATGACCTGACCTCCACAGCCTTCTGTGGCAGTGAATTCCATACATTCACCACTCGCAGGCTGAAGAAGCTTCTCCTTATCTCTGTTCTAGAAGGTCTGCCCTTTACTCTAAGGCTTTGCCCTCAGGTCCTAGTCTCTCCTACCAATGGGAACATTTTCTGAACATTCCCCCATCCGGGTTTCAGTATTCTGTAAGTTTCATTTAAATCCTCCTCATCCTTCTACACTCCATTGGGTATAGACCCAGAGTCCACATATGTTCCTCATATATTAAACTTTTCATTCCTGGGACCATTCTGAACACGTTGCAGGGTCAGTACGTCCTTCTAGAGATATGGGGCCCAAAACTGTACATGATGCTCCAAATGTGGTCTGACCAGAACCTTATAGAACCTCAGAAGTATATCCCTGCTTTTATTTTCAAGTCCTCTCAAAATAAATGCCAACATTGCATTGGCCTGGCATTGCATTTACTGTTTTATGGTTGCCCACTGAAAGATGCACAAACATAGACATGATATACAGATTTCACCAGTTCAATTAGCTGACTGATGCAACTACTCTAGCTGTATACAAGAAGAATTTCCATTTAGCTGCTATACCTGAGGATTGTTAGTGTGAATCACCACTTTACCTTGAAATATAAAATGAAAAAGGAGGAAAACAAGAATGATGATATGTGGATCTAAAAGTTTGATTTATTCTCACAGTCAGGTGCCGTCCCTCCCTTGTAGCATTGGCATTTGAATTGCTTTTTCATGCTTTTCACTGCTTCAGAATGGAATTCTCCTTGGGCTTTTAATGAAAAGTCACTGGAAGTAACAGAGGGAATAATGTCAAAGCTTTTGGGATCAAGAAGTAGGAAAACTTTGGCCTCAGGGTTTTTCCGCACACATCGTCCATTGTTATTGCACAGAATCCTGCTGCACAATATGGCAGCTGTAGTTGTGTTCAGGATGTATATTCCAAGTTCCTTGTCAATGTAATTCTTCAACGCCTCACATCGCCTCTAGTAAAAAATAAGCACAAATACTTGCAAGGAGAGTTTAAGATTTAAATCGAAAGTGTTTTCAAGAAAACATAGTAAATTTATCAGGGGATCTAGGTGCACAAACAACTTTATGTTGCAAATGAACAGCTTCCAATAGATTATCATACAGAGATGTCAAAATGTTGGGTTGATTCGATATCTGATATGTGATTGTGTCACCACCAAATATTATCTTCAGTATGCAGCCACATTTTACATGCCCTTATTTGAATATGTTCGCATATATTTGTATTAAATGCTCACTTTGCTACGTGAAAGGTCATTATCCCCCCACAGAACCACTCCAGAGGCTCCCATAGCTGCACTCTCTCCAATGGTGTGTACCAAATCAATCTGGTAACATATGAAAAAAAAATTAGTTACATATTGGAAATGGAAGGTACTCTGGGTCGAGGCACGTTTCAACTTATTGGAACATCAAAACATTTCTCTTGTTACTTTATAGAGGAATTTATGTTATGGACCAGACCAAGCCCCCTTAAAACATGTCAAGGGATAGCCTAGACTCTAACTTCTATCTGATTCAAATGCAAGTATAAGGTGCTGCATTCGATTGGTCAAACTACTAGGCTTTAAGTAAAAACACACTTTATTCTTACACCACTGTAAAAATGCAAATAAAAAAAATTGACAAAGCTTTGACTCTATCATAATACTTAATGAAATAAGATATTACTCAACTAATATTCATCAACTGTTCCAGTATAGCAGTTTCCCATAAACAAATCTGTTCTAAAGGCAAATTCAGTGAAACGGATTTCCCTCAGTTGCAATCTACTCCAGTCCAGGAGAAGGAACACTGATGAAATTAATCTAGCAGCAGAAAGAGAACTCGAGTTTTCACAGCAGCAGAGAGACATTTGTATCTAGCAAATTCACTCCAAATGATTTGATGTGAGTATAAGAGGTACAGTTAGTAAGTTTGCAGATGACACCAAAATTGGAGGTGTAGTGAAGAGTGAAGAAGGTTACCTCAGATTACAACAGGATCTTGATCAGATGGGCCAATGGGCTGAGAAGTGGCAAATGGAGTTTAATTCAGCTAAATGTGATGTGCTGCATTTTGGGAAAGCAAATCTGAGCAGGACTTATACACTTAATGGTAAGGTCCTCGGGAGTGCTGCTGAACAAAGAGACCTTGGAGTGTAGGCTCATAGCTCCTTGAAAGTGGAGTTGCAGGTAGATAGGATAGTGAAGAAGACGTTTGGTATGCTTTCCTTTATTGGCCAGAGTATTGAGTACAGGAGTTGGGAGGTCATGTTATGGTTGTAAAGGACATTGGTCAGGCCACTGTTGGAATATTGCAAGCCATTCTGGTCTTCTTCCTATCGGAAAGATGTTGTGAAATTTGAAAGAGTTCAGAAAAGATTTACAAGGATGTTGCCAGGGTTGGAGGATCTGAGCTACAGGAAGAGGCTGAACAGGCTGGGGCTCTTTTCCCTGGAGCATCGGAAGCTGAGGGGTGACCTTAGAATTTTACAAAATTATGAGGGGCATGGATAGGGTAAATAGGCAAAGTCTTTTCCCTGAGATCGGGGAGTCCAGAACTAGAGGGCATAGGTTTAGGGTGAGAGGGGAAAGCTATAGAAGAGACCTACGGGGCAACGTTTTCACACAGAGGGTGGTGCATGTATGGAATGCGCTGCCAGAGGAAGTGGTGGAGGCTGGTACAATTGCATCATTTAAAAGGCATTTGGATGAGCATATGAATAGGAAGGGTTTGGAGGGATATGGGCTGGGTGCTGGCAGGTGGGACTACATTGGATTGGGATATCTGGTCAGCATGGATGGGTTGGACCTAAGGGTCTGTTTCCATGCTATACATTTCTATGACTCTATAACTGAAAACAAAAATTAAAACCTTGGGTCTATGTGAGTGTAACGATGCTGAGGCTTTAAGAGGTGTCTTTTGTTTTGCTTTGATTTTTGAAGAGAGCTTTAAGGCCAGATGCTGAGCAGTCTATGAGAAGATAAACAATGTGCAAAGGCCTTAGGAGTGTTCAAAATAAAATTAGAATGATAGAAGCAGCCTGAAAGGGTATGGGTGAATTCCACAGAACTAGGGATTTTTAGTTTAGCTTTCATCAATTGTTGATGGGATATGAGCAGCTTTGGAAGACAATGAATCTCTCCTGGCTGCTACACAGACTTTGAGTTTTCTCTGGATGCTTTACCTCTTGGGCTGCCAGAGTTGCATGTGAGACAATCTGTTTTCCGAATCTGCCTTTTGCCAAGGGATTTTATGCATTTATGGGATGTTACTATATCCCATAAATTGGGATATAGTATATTGGAATAGTTAATTAGTAATAGCTGTTATGTTAAGTTTTCTAATACTGCTAAGTTGTTCCAATTCTTTTAATCTTGTGTTGTGTTTTAATTATAGTGGATGAATAATATGTTTTGCTTCTGGTAGGTTGACCAACTGAAATACATCTGGAACACAACACCTCACATTTACTTTTAAAATAAGAAAAATTTAGATTCTTGGCTGCCTTCTTAATATATTTTGAGGGGGGCTCTGGTGGTCCATAACAGTGAGCCCAACACCACCCACAAATGCTTCTTTTTTAAATTTTTGTAAAAACACAAAGCAACTTGCTCTGTTTTCCATGCAGCAGAAACCTCATCACCAGGTTTAGGTTTACATTTGTTTTCAAGAGAAATAAGACAGAACAAATCCCTCTTAAAGGCACATCTCGTCACATTTAAAACTCCACACATGAACCAACAAAGAGAGAAATGCCTTTATGCTTACTAAAGATTATCTTGAGCCACTGTTGGAGAATGCTTGAAACCTCAAGATTAATTGTTTTTTTTGTCTCACCACATCTCATGTTCAGGTTAGACTGATATTCCCACAGTGAGCAGATAACTCGGTGTGAACTCCACAAGGCAGACAAATTATCATCTTGCTAAAACCCTCCCTTTATGATTCCTTTAAAATCCTTTCCTTACCTTTTAGTTTGGCTTTTGCCACAAATGATTACCTATCAGAACATTAGCAATTACACTAAACATGGTATCTGTGAACATTATTTTGACTCCTGAAGTCAGTACTTGTGGAAGGGCTGGAAGATTTCAGTGTATCTCTGCAAATACTGTCAGCTGACCTGTATACTTGTGGCCACTTCCAGAATGATATATTTGATGTAGCGGAGAGTAATGTAGAGGGGAGGAACAGTTGGAAAAAAATTTTTCTGCATAACTCTGGTGGAAAGTCTCCTGAAGTGTTAAACTACTATTTAAATAATTTGTTCAAAAGTGCTGATTACTGCAACAAGATTGACTTCTTCTCCTGTCTTTTAGGTTTTGTGTGTAATGTTTAGGTTACAAGATGATCAGAGGAAGCTGAATTCTCCGAGGATGATGATGTCAGCATGTTGGGGGCTGGGGGGCATAACTACAAATTGAGGGGTGATAGATTTAAGACAGATGTCAGAGACAGGTTCTTTACTCAGAGTGTGATAAGGGCATGCAATGCCCTGCCTGCCAATGTAGTTAATTTGACCACATTAGGGAGATTTAAACAATCCTTGATTAAGCACATGGATGATAATGGGATAATGTAGGGGAATGAGCTTAGAATAGTGCACAGGTCGGCGCAACATTGAGGCCAGAAAGCCTGTTCTGCACTGTATTGTTCTATGTTCTATGTACTTAAATATTTAAATACTTTTCTAGTACTGTGCTACATAGAGCATCTTGGTGAAAGGGCAAAAGAGTTGACAGTTTTGATTTGAAAGGAAGCTGAATGACAAAGGCAGGCCTAGGACAATATTTTAGCATTGGTACATCACCCTGCTAGCAGAACCCGAATTGGAAGGCACTGCCACCGTCTTTCTTTCCGCCAATTCCCACATGTCTATGAATACGATTTTAAGGGATGTTATTAGGATCTGGAGGCACATGATTGATCAGGATGATGGAAGTAGGGAGTGGGGAATGCTTTGTGTTGATGTAATCCGTCATCACTTAACAATGCTTAAGGGTGGGATAGAAATGTACAGGAACAAGGAGGTTCCATTGCACAGTCACTATTGACTGAAGACCTTGATATAGTTTATTTGTTCAGTCACTTGATATTACAGAATGAGTACTGCTGAATTAAAAAGACATACCCTGACAAGTGGTTTTATATTGCACTAACCAGGAGAGATGCAAGAATTCCAAATCTGATTTATTGAGTTTTTGGCATTTGCTGTTGGTACCCTTCTAATGTGGATCATCTCAAACCATCTTTACCTGCTTTATAATAATCTTGTGTTAAACACACCCTTGACAGAGTTATATAAAATGCATATACCATGACAGTGCCTGTTAGATCTGCTTGATTTACAGATTAGTTGGATGTTTAAAGAGTGAAAGTATTGACAATTTGTAAATGACACTGACTGCTCCCGGGAAGCTCTACAGGTCACAAATCAATTTGATGATCCTATCAATCTCAGGAAATGAGTAATGTCCATAAAGGCTAATGCCCTTGCTACCATAGTGTCCTCATTGATAGAGAACCTAATGCTGGAAGACAGTATGGGCCACCTCCTTTATCTAGTTGGGTGTTGCACTCTGTGATATGTCACATGTGCCACTCATTGAGGCCTGGAAACCTTCTTCAGAAAACAAAATTGAGTGCTGTTGTCATCTTAAGCAATGGTATAGGATTTCCACCAAACCCATGGACCAGACCAAATTCCCTCAAAATATATTCAGAAGGTAGTCTAGACCCTAGCATTTACTTATTTTAAAGGTAAATATAAGGTTCAGATGTATATGTTCCAGATGCAATGTGATTGGTCAAACCACTTAAATGTTAAGCAAAACATACTTTATTATTACACTATAGTTAAAATACAGACATAATAAAAGGAAAAGGAACAAATTGGCTTAATTGCAACTCTATTGAAATGCTTAACAAAATAATAGACACATTAACTACTACTAATTCACTATTCCAATGTACTGACGTCCCATTAACACAACTTTGGCAAAGGTAAGTTCAATAGAATAGATTGTCTCACTAGCAATTTTCCAGCTCAGAAGAGAAACCTCTGAGGGAGACAGAGTAGTAGGAAAAGATGTATTACAGCTTCCAAATCCAGTTTCACAACCCCAGCAATTACTTTTGAAAAACTAAAACTAAAAGTCCTGGTTCTGTGATAGCGTAACCCCACACATTCAGGCTGCTTCTACTGTTCCAACTCTAAAAATAGCTGTTTACTTTATCGCATTCAAATAGACAGTTCAATATCTCTGTCTTAAGAGCCCCCTTCAAAACAACAAGGACAAGATATTCTTCAAGCCATAGTATTGTCACACAGGCAACTGCAGGTTTGGCAGAATGATCTCATATATTGCAGTGACCTTTTTCCCAGGATATCCTGAGTTGACTGTGACATTGTGTCCAAAATCTGAAGATAGTTAGCCATAGTCCTGAGGATGCAGGGATGGGCCAGTACCCATCTTCTACTCTTTTAAATGTTAAATTAAGAAATTTGGGCTAACAGTCTGTCATGGAGTTCTAAAATAAAAATACAAAATAACAGTTAATAGAAACTTGTATAAGGAAAATGGAAAGTTATCCAATCAAAATAATGTTGTTCAGGTGATGATATACCCCATCCTCTGCAGCATCCAATGGTCTCTAATGGCCTGTATTGTGCCAGTAAACACTGCTTGCTTCTACCCCCTGGACACCCTAGCACAGATGTAACTGCAAAAGAGGGGCAGACAGGTACAAAGATTCCCCTCCATAGTCCTTTAGCTGGACCTGTTAATGGACACTCTGACCAGCCCAAGCACCCATCTTCAAAGATGATGTTCGTGGATGGCTTCTTTCTGAACAGCCTCTATCCTAATGCTCCTCACTGCTCATGTAGTAGCCTCAGCTGTTGAACAATGAAGCTTGTTCCCAAAGTTATAAGAATATTGGATCTATGACACACATGTTATTGTGGAGAAAATGAGGACTACAGATGCTGGAGATCAGAGCTGAAAAATGTGTTGCTGGAAGAGTGCAGCAGGTCAGGCAGCATCCAAAGAGCAGGAGAATCGACGTTTCGGGCATCAGATTTCCTGAAGAAGGGCTTATGCCTGAAACGTCGATTCTCCTGCTCCTTGGATGCTGCCTGACCTGCTGTGCTTTTCCAGCAACACATTTTTCAACACATGTTATTGTACCAACTATAACTGTGTGAAAAAGACATATGGTGACACAAGAACATATTTATCCATGGTTTCCATCCATAGAACCAATGAGCAGTGGGTTCTTCAATATTTCAAATGTCCACATACGTATCTTTATTGGCCCAGCATTGCCCTCCTCCCACTTCAATCTGAAATTCAGGATTCTGCATGTATAATGAATTTGAACAAATGGATTGTTATCTTCCAAATCTGTTCAACCATCTTATTTCTTCCTCCTGTCATATTCACGCAAATCTCCATCAATCTTGGCCCAGCCAACATGTAATTCAAATGTGTGCCGATGACACTACTCAGAATTTGATTATGGAATGAGACTCTCGGGAGAACAGCAGCAGCACTTTACAGTGCCATCAAAATATCCAAAATGACATCAAGCTACCTATCAGCCCATAGAAGTCCCTGACTTGTGACTAACCAAAATAAAGCAGGCTTTTTTTAGGAAGTCACTGAACACATTGGCAGACTTATTCTGAAATGTGCAGAGGTGAAGTCAAGGCATTGGAGGGAGTGCATGAACCTTCAAACAATCCATCTACATAACCCTTCAAACACCACTTGCTCACTTGTGGCAGAATCTACAGAGAACTGGTTGTACTTCTCAGTTGTCTCAGAAGCTAACGAATGGGAGTGGAAGCAAGCTCAAGCCCTAAAGAGGACTGCATTATAATAACACATGGCTAGCTGGTCTGTGGTGCAAAAAGATTCAAGGTAGACACTGTTTTTCTCAGTTAGATGATATATCTCTGATTGGTCCCAACAACAACATGACAAAGGCCCAAATAGAAAACAAAACAGCTGAAACTAGTACTGAAATTTGTCTCGCAATCATTTTACTTCGTTTTGGAACAATATCTTGCTTACCTCACTCAAGAAGTCAAGTGATTTTACATATGCATACTTGGAGTAAGCCAAAACAGGCAAAGCATCTCTGACTGGATCAAGGGCAGCAACGCGGAGAGCCTCCTTAATCCTGTAGTGAACAAACCTTTGAACATAACTTGAGGATTTTAATGGCTTAGGAATGTAAATACTAGGATATAGACATCGTGATGTTTTCCAGAGCCATGCTAGCTGGTTATTTCTAGGGATATCTTCCTTATTGCAATGACCTGAGTAATTGGTCTGTATCTTCTTCTTAACATAATTATAGCAGTCTGGAAATTTATAAAAGCCCCAGCAAGCCTCTGGTCTCAGAATCTGTCCTAGTTTTAGCGTTTTCCTCATAAACTTCTTTGCAGCATCTTCATATTCCTTTTTGGCAATCTGGAGAATCTCACTTTCAGTTAAATGAGGGTATTTACTTCTTGCTAATTCTTTGGAATTTTTCCTGTAGATATTCATTTTGCCCCAGTTACGGACCCAAAGTGGTCGCCACTCTTCCCAATCTATTACTGCAAGACCATGGAAGTTAGGATCCATCATGTTGGTTATGTTGTCACCTACTACTTGGAGGTGGCTGCATAAACTGGCATTCTGGACAAGGCCACCATTCACTGGAGTGCCCTCATCAGTATAGAATGGATAAAGCCCCAGTTTGATTTTGTAAAATATGGTCATCTTCTTCCCCATAAAGATCTCATTTTCATTTGCAACAATATCAAAAGCATTCAGCTTCAAATCAACATTAAATTTTGATTTGCAGCGCATAGTAGGAGTGTTCCAAATCACACTAAATGGCTTATTGTGGATCATTGGCGAGGGTGATACTGGCTTAAACTCCTTCGTCCAAATGGGAAGACAGATATGGAGATAAAATAAGGTGCATGTGAATAGTGAGAGACTTGAGAACATGATTGGACCTCTCTCCTCAGCAGTTAGTCAAGTTTTCTCAATTAGATTGCTCTGTAAGATACAAACCAAAAAGATTCATTTGGAAACAAAAGAAACTCTATACCAAATAATTAAGCACTCTAGATCCAATGTATAATAATTACATCCACAATAGTTTGAGGATTTGATCCCTACTCTGTACTAAATTATCTCAGTTGAACAGCATTTGTGTTGCTATATATAACCTAACCTAGGATTTATAGACTCAATCATGCACAGGATGTGGGCATCGCTGGCTGGGCCAGCATTTATTGCATCTCCTTAATTGCCCCTGGGAAAGTAGTGGGGTGAGCTATCTTCTTGAACCACTGCACTCCATTTGATGTGAGTAGATGCTCAATGGTGTTCATGAGGGAGGTCTAGGAGTTTGACCTGGTGACACTGAGAAACAGTGATATAGTTCCAAGTATGCATTGTGAGTACCTTGAAGGGGAACTTGCAGTTGCTGATTTTCCCATGTATCTGCTGCCCTTGACCTTCTGGATGGGAGTAGTCATGGAAGTGGAAGGTGGTTTGGAAGGCATATTGGTGAATTTCTGCAATACATCTTGTATATCGTACTTACTACTAATGATTGTTGTTGTGGAGGGACTGAATGTTTGTGGATGTGATGTCAATCAAGCAAGCTGCTTTCTGTTGTTGGAGTTGCATTCATCCATCAGATTCCTGACTTGTGACTTGTAGATAGTGGACAGGCTTTGGGAAGTCAGGAGTTGAGTCACTTGATGCATGATCTGCTCTTTTAGCCACAGTACTTAATGACTAGTCAAGTTCAGTTTCTGAATAATGATAACCTTCAGAATGCTGATAGTGAGGGAATTCATGATGATGATGGCATTGAATGTCAAGGAGTGAGGCTTAGACTATTTCTTATTGGATAAAAAATGAGGTCTGCAGATGCTGGAGATCACAGTTGAAAATGTGTTGCTGGTTAAAGCACAGCAGGTTAGGCAGCATCCAAGGAATAGGAAATTCGACGTTTCAGGCATAAGCCCTTCATCAGGAATGTTTCTTATTGGAGATAGTCATTGCTTGGCACTTATGTGGCGTGAATGTTACTTGCCAACTGTCAGGAGGAGAAAGTGAGGACAGCAGATACTGGAGATCGGAGTCAAAGAGTGTGGTGCTGGAAAAGCACAGTCGGTCAGGCAGCATCCGAGGAGCAGGAGAGTCAACGTTTCAAGTGTGAGCTCTTTCTCAGTTCCTTTCTCATACTTGAAATGTTGACTCTTTTCCAGCACCACACTTTTCAACTCTTGCCAATTGTCAGTCCAAACTGGATATTGTCAAGTCTTGCTGCCCTTGGACATGGACTGTTTCAGTATCTGAGGAGTTGTAAATGGTGTTGAACACCATGCGGTCATTGGTAAGCATCCCCACATCTGACCTTACAATGGACGGAAGGTGGTTCATGAAGCAACTCAACATGTTTGGGCCTAGGACACTACCCTGCAGAAACTCCTGTAGAGATTCTCTAGATCTGAGATGGCTGACCTCCAGCAACCACAACCTTTTTCCTTCCAGGTATGACTCCAACTGCTAATGAGCTTTGTTTGATTCTACTAACTCTAGCTTTGCTCGAGATTCTTGATGCCACATTTCATCGAATGTGATCTTGATATCAAGAGTAGTCACTTTCACTTTGCCTCTGGAATTTAACTTTCTGTCAATATTTGGACCAGAATGTAATGAGGTCAGGAATGAGTGGGTCTGGCGCAACCCAAATTGGGCATCATTGAGCACGTTAATGCCAAGCAAATGCTACTTGGTAGCACTTGCTGGTGACCCCTTCTGTCACTTTGCTGACGATTACTGATGGGGCAGTAATTGACTGGGTTGGATTGGTTCTGCTTTTTGAGTACAGAACATACCTGAGCAATTTTACACATAGTTGTCAGATGCTAGTGTTGTAGCTTTGATGTAGTGTTGTAGCCCTTTGTCCCTTGATATTGCGCAACCTGTGAAACCAATCTGAAGCCCATCTAATCTACATTATTCCATTTTCATTCATATGTCTATCCAAGGACCATTGGTGAGTCTACTACCGTTGCAGGCAGTGCATTACATGCCCCTACTACTGTCTGAGTGTGTATTTTTATTTAGGTAGGGAGAGCAAAACGGCACACAGTACTCCAGGTACAGTCTTACCACTGCAATAAGATATAGTAACTTCTGAATTCAAATCCTCTTGCAATGCAGCCCAACTATTTGCCATCCCAATCTTTGCTGCATCCAACCTACTTTGATTGACTGGTGTACAGGACGCTAGGTTCCTTTGCATATCCACATTTCCCAATATATCATCATTCAAATAATAGTCCTCTTTCCCATTTTCACACAAAAGTGTATAACTTCACATTTATCCACATTATAGTGTGGACACTTTTCTCATCCTACCACTAGTTGAGACTCTTAAGTTGACAATGAATACCCACTTAAGGGCCTTATTCCACAACCTCTGTTATTAACCCAGTGTATTCACTCAGGGTCAGGAATTCACCACATGGGAAATCTAAAAGGTGTGTTAGCTCTAAGGGGAGGTCTCTCATTCAAAGATGCTTAGTCCCTAGTCAAGTGACTGCATCGATTGTCTACTGGAAGTTCAAAATATTATACAGCAATAGCATAAAAATAACTTATAGCTTATGCCACACCACAATATTATTTACTCCACACCATTTGTTTAACAGAGGACAGATCATTTTGTTCCCTGAAAGGAGAACACATTAGGTAGGAAATGTCTCTTTCAGGGCTAAAAGTTAGCTGCAGCAAAATTTTCTGTTGTTAGTAATTTGCAGTATTTATCCCTTTGACATTATTAAGTCCTGTATACTAAAAGTGAACAGCTTTGTTAAAACTAGTGGAGCTCAAGTTTAGAAGTTAAATAGCTTACAGTATGTGTACAACTGATGGCTGTGTGAATAATACATTCTCCCTTCCAACTGTAAGTTTTGCTGACACATGATTTCCTGCCAGCTGGTCTCTTTAACGACACCATAATGATGCACCACTGATTATCTGTCCTTTCTCTTTGAATGCCATGTTTGACTTCTTGCTGAGAGCAAGAAATTGACAGTACTCAGTTTACTTCCTCACAAGTAAAAATTCTCTTTGTATCAATGCATTCAAAAGCTTTGATGATTTTAAAGACTTCTTTAAGTTTACCCCTCAGCTTTCATCTTATAAGGAAAAAGAAACTTATTCTGCACATCCTTTCCTGATAGGTATAACATTGCATTTCTGTAATCTTTGGAACTATTTTTTTTTGTAATCTTCTCATTTCCAAAACAACCACTTTATATTGTGGACATCAAAATTGTACATAGTAATATGGCAGGTGTATACTAAGCTGAAAATTTGTTGCTGGTTAAAGCACAGCAGGTCAGGCAGCATCCAAGGAACAGGAAATTCGACGTTTCGGGCATAAGCCCTTCACCAGGTGTATGCTAAAGAAGGTTTGATATATATTAATATGACTTCACTAATTTTCAATTGTATCCTTCTAGAAGTAAACATTAGTGTTTGGTTTGGTTGTTAATGATCTTAATATTTTTGTAATTTGTGTATTTGGACTTTCATATCCATTTTTGCTACTGTACCCCATTTAGATTCTTATTTCCCAAGTAATATGTGACTTTCATATCTTTGTGGGACTCCACTTCTCTCCTTCTGCCACTGTCTATAGTTACCCTTTATGCCTATTTTCTGTCTTGAACCCAGCTTGTTATCAGTTCTGCTACTACTGGCCATTTGAAATTTCACTCCCTCTACCACTGACATACAGTGAGAGCTGAGGGAACTCTACACTACATACTTGGTAGAACCCACCAAATCTCCTTTGATGCACCTTCTAAAGCTACAATCTGATCATCAGGAGGGACACAAACAGCTGAGCACATGTAGATATACACCTGCAAGTTACTCACCACCTTAACAAAATTGCCATTTCTTCATTCCTGGTGAGTAAAAATTCTTGAACTCCCTTCCTAACTTCCCATACCCCTACTGTTGGTATACCTACACACTTGGACTGCACAGATTCAAGAATGTAGCTCACCACCATTTCCTCAAAGGCAATTTAGATTTCTGCAACAAATGTTGGCATTGCCAGTGAGGCTCATCTCATGGAACAATGAAGAAAACTTGTCCCCAGACTCAAAATGCTTTAATTGCTAACATATTGTGCAAACCGTTATTGAAGGCCTTCTGGAAGGTAGCTTCCAACTCATCAACCATCAATAAAGATAAGGGCAGTCGATGCATGAAACCACATTCTGACTTGGAACTATAGTCGCTGCTCCTTCACTGTTGCTGGATCAAAATCCCAAATGGTTCACCATGAGATTTAGATTAGATTAGATTCCCTACAGTGTGGAAACAGGCCCTTCGGCCCAACAAGTCCACACTGATCCTCTGAAGAGTAACCCACCCAGACCCATTCTTCTACCCTACATTTACTAATGCACCTAACACTATGGGCAATTTAGCATGGCTAATTCACCTGACCAGCACATCTTTGGATTGTGGGAGGAAAACTGGAGCATCTGGAGGAAAC
Source organism: Hemiscyllium ocellatum (assembly GCF_020745735.1). Lineage (NCBI taxonomy): Eukaryota > Metazoa > Chordata > Chondrichthyes > Orectolobiformes > Hemiscylliidae > Hemiscyllium > Hemiscyllium ocellatum. Next base: position 17,038,734 of record NC_083414.1, read on the forward strand.
CCACGCAGACACGGGGAGAATGTGCAAACTCCACACAGACAGTTGCCTGAGCCAGGAATCAAACGCTAGTCCCTGGTGCTGTGAGGCTGCAGTGTTAACCACTGAGCCACCATGCCACTCCATCATTAAGGACAATTAGGGATAGAGAACAAGTACTGGCATTCCCACCAAAGACCAATTCCCAGGAAAGAATAAAATGCATTGGTTAATTTTTTGACCAACATCTTTGAGTGTTGGTTATCTGCAGCCTGTTACTACACCTTCATTAATGGTATTCTGACTAAAAACAAATGCTGATTCTTGTTACAGACAAGCATATGACTTGCCTCTCATTTACTGTTAATAAGTAATCTGATTACATTATGAACTCAAGAAATAGTTGTGATTCATTAAACCTAACTCTTTTTCACCAGACTAGATAAAACTTCATTATATTTTGTGAAAATACTAAGCATTAAAAGTGTTTCACATGCAGCCAACATGTGCCTACTTACTCAGACTGCCTACCTTGGTGCTTCTGTGTCTCCCTGGTAGAAAGACTGGAAGAAAGAACAAATCTACATTTATATATTATCTCATGTCATCCTAAGGATGTCTCAAGGCACTTTGCAGCCAATGTCTGCTTCATTTTGCAGGACAGTTGACGTCAGAGTGGCTTTGTTGTTCTACACCATTTAACACCATCAGGCTCACACTTATACTTTGAGATAACTGTTTTCATGAGCTGATGGATCTCCTCCTTTATGTTGATTCTTAAAACCTATGTGTTGACACAACCCTTAGTCATCTGCCTTTATATTTCTTTTTTTACCACAGTGTGGATTTATTTGTCCGTTCTGTGAAGTTACCTTGTGATGTTTTACTACATGAAGAGTGGAAGAGTATGACAATGGTGATTGCATTTCTAAATGTGCAACCATGTAATGTGGTAGGGCTGATGAAACTCATTTAAAAAGCAAAAATACTGATATATAAAAGACAGATTGCCAAAACTGAGGCTCGTGAAATAGTCTTGGTGTCAATTTGATTAAAATTTGTTAAGGACAGAAAATAGAAATTTATGATAAACAGCTATTTTACAAAATGGAGGACGGTAGACAGAGACATTCTCCATGATTTAGTGGTAAGACTAATATTCATATTTACAAAATATTTACATAAAATATCTGTATATATGGTGGCAGCTTCCATTCTCTCACAAAATGGGAAGATGCTGGCTTGAGTTGACAGTAGCTAATACTTCATTAAGTATCAATTGGTGTGGTTCAATCTCTACTGTATCTGCTGCAGAGGAAGACAGTGGACTGAGTAGCTGCAGGGTTCATTGGCCTCCCTTTCCTCTGGGTCCCCTCTCAGTCAGCTGAGCTTTTAATTTTCTCCTGCCTTTCCCAAAGTCCTTCTGAACAGTCAATCACCGGAGGCCATAACTGTCAGTGACTATCAAGGTACATCTGTTGCTACAAAATCTTTAAAACTGCCAATAAGTCCATATTGCCTTTTCCCATCCCTTCCACCAAAATGCAACACCTCAAACTCCGCTATATTACATTTCATGTATCAGAAGTGTGAAGTGTTGCAGTTTGGAAAAAAGGATGGAAAGAGACAATATGGGCTTTATGGCAGTTTTAAAGATCATGTAGAAATGGAGGGACCTTGGGATAAATACCCACAAATCATTAAAACACATGCTGAGTGCTTAGCAAAAGCAACTGGGTCTAAGTCTTAATAAATAAAAGCTAGGTTAGAATGAAACTTCATCATTATACCAGAGAATTGTGTCCAATTCTGGACAGTACTGTAGGAAAGATTTGATGAGTTCTTGATAGAGGAAATTTACCAGAATACTTCAAGTGATGAGAGAATTTAGCTACAAGATAATGTTGGATAAGTATTTTTTCCCCATAGAATGAAGGAAATTGAGGGAATTTGATTGATGTGTTTTAGATTATGAAAGGTTTGCATTAGGCAATGGTAAGCTGTTACCATTAACTGATAGTACAAGTATAAGTGGATAGAGAATCAAACTTTGATGCTGGAAGTGGAGACCATCAACAATTTCATAAGGAAATTGGGCACGTGAGGAAAATGAATGCAAGACTAGGAGAATAGGAAGAGTGAGACAGTTTGAATTGTTTGACAGAATGCCAGTATGGACCGAATGGGCTGAATGGGTTCATCCTATGTTGTAACGATTCTATAATTGTATGCCTTCGAAGATATTTCTACCTTCTCCAATACCGAAAGACCATACAACACTGTTTCTGGGCAGGCATGACTGTGATTGAGCCATAGAGTTAGCCAGCACGGAAATAGACTGTTCAGTCTAACTCGTCCATGCTGACCAGGTTTCTCAATTTAAACTATCCTACTTGTCTGTGTTTGGCCCATATCCTTCGAAACCTTTCCTATTCATGTACCTATCCAAATGTTTTTTAAATGTTGTAATTGCAACGGCATCTATCACTTCCTCTAGCAGTTTGTTCCACATACGAACCACTTTCTGTGTCAAAATATTTCTCCTTGGGTCCGTTTTAATCTTTTCCCTCTTATTTTGAAACCATGCACTTACGTTTTGAACTGTTCTACCCTAGGGAGAAGACCTTTGCTATTCACCCTGTCTATGCTGCTCATGAATTTATAAACCTTTATAAGGTCATCCCTCAACTTCCTACGCTCCAGGGATAAAAGTCCCAGACCAATCAGCCTCTCCTTATAACTGAAAGCCTCGAGTCCCAATAACATCCTTGCAAATCTTTTCTGTACACTTTCTAATTTGGTAAAATCCCTCTGATAGCCGGGTGACCAGAACGGTATACAGTACTCCTAAAGTGACATCACCAGTGAACTGTACAGCTGCAACATGATGTCCCAATCTTATACTCAGTGCTCTGACCAATGAAGGTAAGAATACCAAATGTTCACCAATCTGCCCACCTGTGACACCACTTTCAAGGAACTGTGTACCTGCATCTCTACTTCTTTTTGTTCCACAACATTGCCATTAACTGTATAAGTCCTTCCCTGTTTCTTCTTACCAAAATGCAACACCTTGCATTTGTCTAAATTAAACTCCATCTGTCCCTCTCAGCCCTGGTCCAGCAGATCAAGATCCCATTATACTCTTAGACAACTGATTTCACTGTCTACTATAGCACCAATTTTGGCGCTAACTTGCTAATGATGCTTCCTATGTTTTCATCCAAATTGTTAATGTAAATAACAAACATCAGTGGACTCAGCATTCATCCCTGTGGAACACATCTGGTCACAGACCTCTAATCTACCACCACCCTTTGTCTCCTACTGTCAAGCCAATTTTGTATCCATTTGGCTAGCTCTACCTGGAATCCATGTGATCTAAACTTGTTAACCAGTCTTTAGTAAGTACCTTTAGTCAGTTTAAACAATGTCAACTGCTCTATTCTTATTTAGCTTTGTGCCATGTCACCATAGAATTTAATTACATTTGTGAGATGCAATATCCCACACACAAACCATGCAATCGCTAATCAGTCTTTGTGTCTCCAAATGCATGCAAATTCTGTTTCTCAGAATCCCCTCCAACTATTTACCCACCACTGACATTGGACTTACCAGTCTATAGTTCCTAGGCTTTTCTTTGCTACCTTTCTAAAATCAAAGCACAACATAAGCCACCTTCCAGTCATCCCGCACCTCACCGTGGCTGTAGGTGACATAAATATCCCCATAATTTCTTCCCTAGCGTCCCATAATGTCCTAGGATACTATTGATCAGGTCCCAGAATTTATCTATTTGTATGTATTTTAAGAATTCCAGCACCTCCTGCTCTGTAATGTGGACCTTTTTCAAGACCTCACTATTTATTTCCCCAGGTTACTTAGCTTCCATTTCTTCCTCCACTGTAAATATTGATGCAAAATATTCATTTAGTATCTCACCCATCTCACATAACTTTAAAGTATTCTATTTGCTCTTTTGCCATTATTTTACTTGTAGAATCGCTTTTGATTCTCCACAAAGCAAAAGCAAACTCACAGCCCCTTCTATCCTCCTGATTTCCTTCTTAAGCACGCCCTTTATACACGTCAAGGGACTCACTTGATTCCCACTGTATATTACTAACATATGCCTTCTTCTTTTTCTTGATGATCACTTCAATACCATTAGTTATCCAGTGTTCTCTTGTACCAACCTTACATTTCACTCCAACAGGAATGTATTGTCTCTGAACTCTCAGTACCTCACTTCTGAAAGTCTCCCACTTTCCAGTCATTCCTTTTCCTGCATACAGCCTACCCCAATCAACCATGAGAGATTGTAGTCAACCAGGCAATTTTAGGGACAGAGGACATACAATGCAGGAGGAGAAGCAGGCTATTTGGTCCTTTCAGCTTGCTTCACCATTCAACTGGATTATGGCTGATTTGGTTCTGGTCTTATCTCCAGTTTCTTGTTTGCACCCTGTAAGCCTTGATGATAGGAACATGGGTCTTAAGAGTAGGAGCAAATCATTTAAGTTGATAACATTGCTACAGTCCCATAATAAATATATCCATGGTCCCCTTGATCAGCCATCGCTATTGCAGCTGGAACTCTTGCTGGCCTCCTGGAAATTAATGCAACCAAAACAGTTCACCTAATTCAATATCTGAACCAATTATGGATGGAGTTTCTTTATTATTCATTCATGAAATGTGGTTGTCACTGGCTGGGCCAGCAGTCATTATCATCCCTGGTTGTCCTGGATAAAGTGGTGTTAAGCTGCCTTAGTGAATTTTTGCAGTCAATTGGGTGAGGAGTTTGAAGAGATGTGAGCCAGAGTTTGCTTTACAGGGTTATATGGAGCTACCTAAGTATTTCTTGAACGTTTTGACTAAGGCACTGGGCACAGCAGCAACAAAGTTACACTTGCTAGAAGCAGGGAGCTTGGATGGAGTCATATGATCTTGATAACTTTCAGAGAGACCACATGGCCCAGGTTGTAAGAGGGATAGGACTTCTGAATTTCTCAAATGCAGGGAAAGAAAAGTTGACCTTTCTGAAGAGCAACAGTCTACTGTTAACTTTCTCTTTCATTGCATCTCCTCTCAGCAAACTGTGTGAGTTGAAACCCACCAAGTGTCATCTCTGGGGGGACTTCCTGAAGAGGATTTTCTTGGAATCTACCACATTAATTGAAGCAAGGGAATTGGGCCAAATGTGACTATCCCAGGAAGACAGCCTAGTGCTAGCAGCTTGTAGAAAATGTCAAAGAGCAAAAATGTCAATGGGAAAAATTCTCCCTAGCATGCAAGCAATTTTCTTTTTCAATTTGTCCAGCATCACACTCATGACATTTTGTGGTCAAGTTACTTGAAGTATAAACACACAATCTGGAAGATAATTTATTCAAGTATAAAAAAGTTGGGTTGAACTTTATTGTACCTGATTTTCTTTAAAAGGTCGGTTTAGATTGGATATAAAATTAAAACATAATTAAATTAATTAATCCTAGCTACTACTATTATAAATTACAGTACTTTAGAACAAATAGCTACTCAGAGATAAGACTAATTTGATTCTCTAAATAACCAATAGTTATTTGAACAGCAAATGCTACTGGCAATGGAAAACTTAATGGATTAAATAATTATCAAGATAAATAGTTATTGTGTACATGTGGCTATTTTTAAAGTAAACAATGGATCCTAGTGATATTGGAAAAATTATTGGACTTGAATATCAAATGGAACTTCCATATTGTGAAATCAATTGTATTTGATTTCAAGTTCAATATCTAATGGTGCTCAGCATCAAATCCTGGTTGAACTGAAAATGTCTATATTCCAACAATCATAACACTGATAAAATTTATTTGGCTCCATCAAATGTTTTGGCTGGTTGCTCTTGCTGACCCATTGATATCCTCAGCTTTCTGTTCAACCCAGAACTGTGTGCTAAGTCTTTCTATTGATATTGCACCCAAATTTGAGCTTAATCAGCTGAATTAATGCAGAGGATCAAAGGTTTTCAAGTCAGGAGTAACTGTGCATTACATCCAAAAACACTTATGGTTCTGCTTTCTGGCATCCTTTACATTGATTCAAGATTCACTTTGCCTGAATCAGGTCCATAATCTGTGCATGGCCCCTGGTCACAAATGCAATTGCACATCAGTGAACAAGCTGCGACCTAACTGGGGCATTTATAGTAAAGAGGTATTGACAACATGCAAGCAGCAGAAAGTGTCTATGGTTATAACCAGGCCCCAGGCAAGACTACCCGCTTGTTCTCATTCTAATGGGATACCCAAGTCATTAAGCTCTCAGGCTAGAAGAGAAGAACTGGGTGCACTTCTTTATTGGTTCCATCTCAGTTGGTTACAATAAGGTTAATTTAAAAAACAGGATCCTATGAGTTTGATACCTTTCTCCCTGATTGCACTTTATGTTCTAAAAGAAGCCAATTTAACAATGCTTTCTTGAGTTAACAAAGAATGAGTTTCTTCGTTATGAACTGTGAGAAGAGATAATGATATAACACATATCTCTTATCCCTCAGTCCAAAAAAAACAACTCAGTCTCCGAGTCACTTGTGAAGAGCAGATAGGACACTGAGGCTGCTACATTGAATAGTGTTAGTAACATTGACATTGATGGTTGAGAGTCAGTTTGAGATTTATAGCTTTGCAGGTTTATTGCAATTCTTTTCTCCAGGTTCATTTCAATGGTGGCTGGCTGGTGCCTGAAATAAGGCCTGATTTGGATTAATAAGAGGCAAGTAACATTAACACACACAAGTGCCAGACAACAACCATTTCAATAAGAAGCAGTCAACCAATGTCCCTTAATATTCAACAGTATTACCATACTCAAAATGGACACTTGTGGCATACCTCTGGACCAGGGAAGACATGGATTCGAATCCCACGTGTTCCAGTGCAGTGTATTGACATACTTGAACAGATTGATTTTAAACAAAATATTACCAAAGCTGAAGACCCGCATTATCATGCTGATGGTAACTATGGGCCAGAAGCTTCATTATCCATATTACTTTTTGAGAAAGAATTTATCGGGAATAATGAAGAGGTATTTTTGTTTTGGGTAGCATTTTCAATCACAATAAACAGATCAACTGTTATAGAATGACTATTGTGCCATGCTCCAATCAGCAGACTAGTATACAATGCCGACGATGTGGAAACAGGCCCTATGTCCCAACAAGTCCACACCGACCCTCCAATGAGTAACCTACCCAGACCCATTCCACTACCATCCTATATTCACCCCTGACTAATGCACCTAACCTACAGGTCCCTGAACACACTATAGACAATTTCACGGCCAATTCACCTCACCTGCACATAGAGTCATAGAGATATACAGCATGGAAACAGACCCTTTGGGCCAACCCGTCTATGCTGACCAGATATTCCAACCCAATCTAGTCCCACCTGCCAGCACCCGGCCTATATCCCTCCTAACACTTACTATTTACATCTTTGGATTATGGAAGGAAACCTGAGCACCCAGTGGAAACCCATGTAGACACAGGGGAGAATATGCAAACTTCACATAGACAGTCGACTGAGGCTAACCACAGACCCACTGTGCTACCCATTAAAGAATAGAGTTTGGTAAAGAGAATGGTATGATTTACATGGGAAGGTCAAGAATAGAAAGCACATTAAGACATTAACAACAGAATATGAAATCAACTGAAGTATCCGATAGAGCTTTCTGCCACCAGGCCTCTCAGCCGTCATAGCTCAGGCCTCCCTCGAGTAAACTGACAGCAACTTCTCTGCTATACAGATTAGATTAGATTTCCTACAGTGTGGAAACAGGCCCTTTGGCCTAACTAGTCCACACCGACCCTCCAAAGAGTAACCCACCCAAACCCATTTCCCTCTGACTAATGCCAGTTGGGCAATTTAGCATGGCCAATTCACCTGGCCTGCAGGAGGAAACCGGAGCACCCAGAGAAAACCCACGCAGACAGGGGGACAATGTGCAAACTCCACACAGACAGTCACCCAAGGCTGGAATTGAACCTGGGACAATGGTGCTGTGAGGCAGCAGTGCTAACCACTGAACCACTGTGGTGCATACCACTGAAAGCTTCAGAGATATAAGGGAAACTGGATTATTTATTTACCTCTGTTTAACAGCCAAGACCTAAAACAACTCTAAGTAACCTAATGATCATTATTTGTGAGTTTTTTGAAACTAGAGGGCATGGCCTTAGGGTGAGAGGGGAAAGAGTTAAAAGGGACCTAAGGGGCAATATTTTCACGCAGAGGGTGCTGTGTGTATGGAATGAGCTGCCAGAGGATGTAGTGGAGGCTGATACAATTCCAACATTCAGAAGGCATCTGAATGGGTATATGAATAGGAAGGGATAAGGACCAAATGCTGGGGAAATGGAACTAGATTAATTTAGGATATTGGTCAGCATGGATGAGTTGGACAGAAGGGTCAGTTTCCACGCTGTACAACTCTATAACTCTATGATAGAATTAGTAGTTCATCTGGCAAACATTCAGCTGTGATTTAGAGACCAGGAAAGTCACAGACTAAATCCCAGGTCTATGATAGGTTGGGTCCGTTTGGGGGCATTTTGGTTGAATTCAGCGTAGAATGGCACAATAAAATCAGTCAGGTTGCCCACTGCTGATCATGATCTAGTAATATTTACTGGAATGTGTGTTGACATCAGAGATGAAACACATCACTTCATTAACAGAGTGAGTCAGATAGATCCCTTTACTTGTAGTCCTGCTGATCTAAGTGTCTTGGTTTTCACATTAAGAATAATCAATGAGATGAAATCCTGGAAAAGCTATCTGAGAGTGCTCATTTGGTTTCCTGATTGATATTGTTCAAGACTGGAAGATTATCAAAGGCTCAAATTTATAGAAATTTTGAAAAATTCTTCAAATTCCACGAACATCTCAGGAGGGTTAAGGATTAACCAAGAAAAACAAGATAAAGGAAAATTAATATAAACAGTTTCAACAGACTTCCCAACAAGCCAGACATTGAGAAATCTTGAATTGGAAGTCAGAGTGGGTGCCAGGCAGATTCAGCTTGCTGCTGGCTCAAAAAGACATCCATGTTAGAATTTTGTTAACTTATATATCAGGGCATGATCCATGGGCACTAGCTGCACACAACTCTTGTCCGAGGATATTGGCATCTTGCATTAAGCTAACCCCTCTTGAGCATCGTGGCATTTCTCCAATACAGTGACAGGACGCTCTGAAAGCATAGACATGCATGGCAGGGCATAATAGCATCTAGTATTGGAAGGCTGCAGAAGGAAAAATGTATGTCCCTGGATTGGGAACCCAGCTCAGATTCAACCAGGCTACAACTTAGGCCTGCTTTCTCGCCCTCTTTGCACTCGATCACCTATAGGAGACAGTTCATTTTGTATCTACCTGATTACTCATACAATCTATGACTTGCAGTGCCTATTAGCACAGACACACAACCAGGCAGTTTGCCTTGCTGCTCAGCAATAGTCAGTCAGGGGCTGTATATCTTTTTGGTTGGGCAAATGGGTTGCCACCAGTCAAGTATCTTGGTATTTCTCATCCAGGGCTATCTGGTTAGGTTGTTGAAGGTCCATGGTCAGTCCATCATGTGTCCACATTCAGGAGCAACCTGGCTTCAAGGGAGGTAATTGAATGGGCACACCTGGCATTATCACCTTATATTGCCAGTGGTGAGGTAGAAAAGATAGGCAGGTGCAGGCCCATGCTTGGGAGGGGACTTAGGGAAGTCTATGGGGTATACAGGAAAGGCTTCCAGAAAGGAAATTCAGATCTTTGGGGGAAGTCACTGAAATGTTCAGGAGAGGATGGTAAGCTGTTGGCTGAGGAGCTGGAAATCCTAATTGCAAAATAAAGAAGAAAACAACACTTGGATTAGGTGGAGCAAATGACTCTAACTGTGAGGAAGGGGGCTGCAGAACCCAACAATGTGAGGGTTTCTAAAGGGAAAGAGTATTGTACACAGATCCATGTATTGTACATGACAAAGATCTAAGGAGTTTGTATTGCCCGGCCATCTCAGGTATTGTCCCCTCTTTGTTACACAGTCTTCCTACTTCAGCCATTGCTGTATAGCTCATTGACAGCTAGACTTTTCAACACAGAGAGATTGTTCAAGCAGGGCCAGGGTGTTAGCATCACCCAATACCATGTATATATGATTCATCTTGCTTCCAGGTGAAGCAGCAGTCTCTCAGTAGAGACCTCCATTCATTAAACTTTGTTTGGGGATTTCTTCGAGGATCAGCCACCCGTATCAGGCTCATTCCACCCTGGGCTAATTTCTCCTGTCGTGAGAGAAAGGAAGGAATTGAGTGAGGTGAAAATGCTGTTGTTCAAAAGGTAGGGAAGTGATCTACCGGAGTGGGGAGTCAGTGCTGGTGCTATGCAGGGCTTGTGATGTGAGAGTTTGGGATGAAGAAAGATGTTGCAATAGTGAGAGCGACAGAGGATATGTCTTGATAGGAAGTGTGTGCAGTAGCAAAGATACTGGGCAGGTGGCAGTGTGCCCTCTCACAGCAAGTGAAGTTATCGACCTTCGTATGGCACCTGCCAGCTGCTCCTCCAGACCATGGATATGGCAGTGACCTAGGTGGTAACCTCGGAACAGGCTGCCAGGATCTGGTGGTGAGGACTCGTCTGCAAGTCCTTTGGCAAGAGGACAACCCTCCACTGCATCACCTCCTTGACCAGGTCACCTAAGAATTGTACTGCTATCTTCCTCTTTTCAGATATCTTCCAGAAACATCTTTGAATGAGCAGGCAGACGAGGGGAATTTGGTATAGTTGGGTTGGAAATCTCTCACTAGGCCTTGCAGTGGAAATCCAACCAAAAATCTCAACGCAACTTTCACTTTGTGAAACAAACGTAAGATGATAGAAGATGAGAAGAATTATAAAGGACGGTTCTCTGTACTAGTTGTACTGGGGATCAGGGTTAGGAGTACAAAAAAGGAAAAAGAAACTGCCATTGATTTTCACTTGCATTGTACCAGATTAAGATAGACAAGATTGGGAATTAAGCACTCTTATGAAGTCCTACAGCACGGAGACAGACTCTTCAGACTCAGCTGGCCCATGCTGACCAAAATGTCAATCTATGCTAACCCCATTTCCCTACACGTGGCCCATATCCTGTTAAATCTTTCCTTTCCATGAATTTGTCCAAATGCCTTTTAAATGTTGTTAATGTACCCACTGCAAACACTTCTGCTGGCAGCTCATCGTTAGCCATTGTTTCTCCTTATTTTCAAGAACATGAATGAAGCATTTATCAGGTGCTGTTTTTCTCTACTTTCCCATCAGTGGTCTCCACTTCCACTTATCTCATTTGCTTTCTTCAGTTTTGTTTTGTTCTGTTTGACATTTATTGTATATCAGGGGTGAGTGAGAGCTCAGTTTCTGAAGGAGTGACTTTCATTTTCCACAAAATCGCACACTTATATTTGTTTTCATTGCTTATTTTCCCTTGAACAGGTTGCTAGCGTGACACCAGAGGCTATAGCTTGACGAATGCTACTCTGCATCAAGCAGGACAGCCCAGATGTCTTTCCCACTGTCACAATCTGCCATAGGCACATTGAAAAGATTTGCAGGTTGGTAATCAACCTGTTTGTCCACATTTTGAACACATCTTCCTTGTCCATCAAGACCAGGAGTGAGACTCAAACTCTGGAACTTCTGGGTCAGAGGCAAAGAGTCTACTGACTGTGCCACAAGATTATGAGTCTCCCAAAGCATAATCAACACATCAGTTACCTAATTGAGCAAACATGGTGGACCAAGAAAGTAAAAAAAAATTATTTTGAGCTTATTAAGAAAATAGGACAGGAAACAAAACAACTTTCTAAGGCTTTTGTTTGCTTCCTTACAACGGGCAGAATTACTAGCAATCGTGGACTGAAGGCTAAACTCATCCTGTGATTCATTAATTCAAGTGGCCAAACTTTACAAAAGCCTGGAGTGTAATTGTTTGCAGACTATTAGAGGGTGTCAATCCTGTTTGCAACCATTTTGTGAATAGATATGTTAAAATGGATGATAATTATTCCCAGGAACAGAGGTTTATTCTACCTTTTTCTAGCCCCAAGGGCAAATATTGAACTCAAGAAATTGTTGGCTTGAGATCAGACAAGATTGATGAAGGCAGAGCAGTAATTGTTGTCTATATGAGCTTCAGCAAAGCATTCAACAAGGTTCCGCATGGTAGACTGGTTAGTAAGGTTAAATCACAAGAGATCCTGGGGAGCTAGCCAACTGGATACAAATTTGGTTTCAAGATAGAAGGGTGGTGGGAGAAGGCTGCTTTTCAGACTGGAGGCCTGTAACCAGCGGTGGGCCACATGGATCGGTGCTGGGTCCATTGCTCTTTGTCATTTATATAAATGATTTGGATGTGAATATGGGAGGTATGGCTAGTAAGTTTGCAGGCAACACTAAAATGGTGGTGCAGTGGACAGTGAAGAAGATTATCTCAGATTACGATAGGACCTTGATCAGATGCAGATAGAGTTTAATTTACATACATGTGAGGTGTTGTGTTTTGGTAAGGCAAAATCAAGATTTATACAGTGCTTGCCTTCACTGGTCAGGGCATTGAGTATAGGAGTTGGCATGTCAAGTTGCAGCTGTTCATGATATTGCTTAGGCCACTTAGAATACTGCGTACAGTTCTGGTCGTCCTTCTGTAGAAAAGATGTTGTTAAACTTGTGAGGGTGCAGAAAAGATTTACAAGGATGTTGCTGGGACTGGAGAGCTTCACTATAGGGAGAGGCTTAATAGGCTGGGCATTTCTTCCCTGTTGCGTCGGAGCTGAGGGCTGACATATAGAAGTTTATAAAACCATGATGTGCACAGATAGGGTGAATATCCAGGGCCTTTTTCCTAGGGTAGGGGCATAACTAGAGGGCACAGGTTTGAAGGTGAGAGGGGAAAGATTTATAAAAGGATCTGGGGGGGGGGGGGGGGGGGGGGGGTAGCTTTTTCACGCAGAGGATATTGCATATACGGGACATTTAAAAGGTATCCGGATGGGTATATGAAGAGGAAGGGCCAAATGCTGGCAAATGGAGCTTGGTCAGATTGAAATGTGAGGTCTGTGTGGATGCATTGTTATATGAGCTTCAGCAAAGCATTCAACAAGGTTCCGCATGGTAGTCTGGTTAGTAAGGTTAAATCACAAAAGATCCTGGGGAGCTAGCCAACTGTATGAGTCCATGACTCGATAACGCAGAATAGGAATTGGATCTAAAATTAAATTGACTTAGTCCAGCAAACCTTTTATTAACCAGTACTGATGGCTTCAAGAGTGTGCTGGTTGATCAAATATTCCAGTTGATCTAGAGGGCCACATATATCAGTGCAAAAACATATACTAAATAATAGAAACATAATGCAGGGGCTATACACACCACTGTTATACTTTATTTACAGTGTAAATAATAATGCAACTTTGCCCTAAATAAAACTTACTAGCAGAGTGCCTTCTCACTCGCACCCTCAACTGACTATTAGATATTGTGAAGATCACAATAATACAGTAAACCTCTGGTATTTCAAGTATATAATTTTTGCCAGTTTATTGAGCGAGATGCTTCATAAAGTGCCAGTTAAAACAAAGTTTGCTGTATTATACTGAATCGTGTACTTTCATATTAGATTGCTGGGAATTTGTTCAGTTTTTAACTTTAATATTTGCCTTAAGTACAAGAGAACGTGAACATAAATTCTTCTAATCATGGAAAATAGTGAAGTAAGCAACAATGGCCATACACCACATGGATTTCAACAATTTCATGATCTTTATTCAGAGCTACATTGTCAAGAACCTTTCAGCAACGGTAGTTCATGTCTTACCAATTTAAAAAAAATCAAAGTTGTAAAACGAATTTAAAGCTTTGCAGCTAAAATACTCACTATACAATTCTTAAAAATTACTAAATAAGTTTATTAAAATATCATTAAATGTTGACTGATTTTTTTTTAAACAAAATTTCTATACAGTACAGAACACAATGTTCTTTCCACTAATAATTGCGAACCATGCCATGCAAACAGATTGTTAATAAAACATTGCCCCCTGGCAATTGGCCAATAATAACAATCTTGTTTTTACTGACGCCAACCTATCATTCCTTTAGACTCTTATGAAATAAACAATACCACAAGATGATACCCATTGACCTCGAGATTCACTGTAATCATACTCCACTCTGGATTTGAGGTTACCCAGCAGTACATATTACTACTGCCATCATAGAGATTGTAATAAAACACAAGGGCAATTATGGACTTTTTTCTGCCACAGCACATTATTTCAGTCATATGACAACAACCTAGGAACAAAGCTCTGCCAAAAACCTTTTGGGTTGTATTTGTGATTCACAAATTGTAACCCCGCAACCAAGGACATTTTTATAAATTTCGTTAATGCATTTATTACATCCTCGAACAATTTTCAGAAATCTCCATAAGTGTAGCGTTGCAGGAACAAACAGAGATTTTTTTGTTGATTCACAGGATGAGCACGTCGCTGGCTAAGCAGCATTTATTGCCCATCCCTAGTTACCCAGAGGACAGTTAAGAGTCAACCACATTGCTGTGAGTCTGGAGTCAAATGTAGGCCAGACCAAGTAAGGATGGCAGCTTCCTTCCCCGAAGGACATTAGTGATCCAGATGGGTTTTTTCCAACAATCGACAATGGATTCATGGTCATCGTTAGACTCTTAATTCCAGATTTTAAGTGTTCATTGTTTTACGATCTTCAGCAGGATAAGTTATCCAAAAGAACCAAATTTACCAAGCAATGCAAATATGAAGATATCATCTGCAAAATTTCACTTTTTGTATCTTTTACTTCAACACATATTCAGGTTCCTTCATATTCAGAATCAACCCAATGAACCTTCTGTGGATTGCTTCCAATGCCAGTATACCTTTCTTTACATAAAGGGATCAGAACTGTTCATAGTATTCCAACTATGGTCTGACCACAGCCTTGTATAGCTTTGGTAAAACCTTATTTTTATAATCCATACCCTTTGAAATAAAAGCTAACATTTCATTGTCTTTCCTATTACCAAGGTACACACAGGCAGGAGAAACATTTAGCACCAGAATAGGAATGAATAAGAACATCGGTGCATTTAGCATTAAGTAGGAAAGTTATAAAGGCAAATTAAGGTTTACTGTGCATTTATGTAAATACACAGATTGACGGTAAATAAGCTTGATGAGTTGCAGGCGTAGACAGCCTTGTCAAAATATGATATTATTGCAATAATGGAAACTTGGCTGAAAGAAGAGCAGCACTGGACATTAAATATTCCTGGATATCAGATGCTAAAAAAAGGAAAGGGGTGACAATATTAAGGTGAACATTCCAGTATTGGAGAGAGCTGTCTTAGAGGGATCAAGGACCGAATCTATTTGGCCTTACCCAAGGAACAAAAAGATTCAATCACTTTATTCAATGCAGTCCTTAGGTGACTGACCAATGGGAAAGATGTAAAGGAAGAAACATGTTAGAAAATCATATAAGTGCAGGAATTATAGAGTAGCTACAATTGTCTGAATAAAGACTGGGATAGTAATAATGCAAAGGGCAGAGAAGGGCTAGAGTATATTGAACGTGCTTGGGAGAATATTCTATGGAGGAATATTTCTAGCTCAACAAGTAAGAAGGCACTGCCTGCCCTGGATCTTGGGAATGAGGTGGGTAATTTGGACAAAGTGTCACTAAGGAAACAATTGGGGGCTAGTGATCATGAGATTTTAGTTGGCTCTGGAAAAAGACAAGAAATAATCCAGAATGAAAATAATTAACAGGAAGAAAATCAATTTCAATAGGAGGGGATAGCATTGGTCTGACCCAGCTAAATTAGAATCAAAGGTTGCAAGACCAGACTGTAACTGAACAAAATCGAAGGAACTGTGGATGCTATAAATCAGAAACAAAAACATAAGTTGCTGGAAAATCTAGGCAGGTCTGACAGCATCTTTGAAGTGAAATCAGAGTTAACATTTCGGGTCTGGTGACCCTTCCTCAGAACATATGCTGCCCGACCTGCTGTGCCGATATAGGTAGTTTGGGCACAGTTATGGTATATTCTTCTGCAGGGGAAAGGCTGGGTGAAGCAACCCAGACCTCGCTGGATGACACACAACGTAGGGATTAATACAGAGAAAAAAGTGTGCATGATAGGACATAGGGCATGGCACGGTGGCTCAGTGGTTAGCACTGCTGCTTCACATCACCAGGGTCCCAAGTTTGATTCCAGCCTCTGGCAACTGTCTGTGTGGAGTTTACACGTTCTCTCTGTGTGTGTTTTCCCCCACAGTCCACAGATGTACAGGTCAGGTGAATTGCCTATAGTGTTAGGTGCGTTAGTCAGAAGGAAATGGGTCTGGGAGGGTTACTCTTTGGAGAGTCAGTGTGGACTGGTTGGATCTAATCATATATATTAGCAGGATAATACAATCAAGGACTGGGGTGGACTGACCCAAGTCAGAGAGGAGACTAGCCAGGGGTGTCCTCAACAAAGGGTTCACAGTCTCAGGAAATGGAATTTACCATTTCAAACTGACGTAAGAATGTTTCTTCATTCAGGGGTGGTGAATCTGTGGAATTCCCAACAACAGAGGCAAATTCAATGAATATATAGAAAATAAAAGATTTCGAGAAGCAAAATTCATCAAGGTGTATGGGGAAAAAGTGGGAGTATTCTTTGAGTTGGAGGATCATCCATGATCATTCTGAGTGGTGGTGTGGGCTCAATGAGCCTTGTGACCTGTTCTTACTTCCTATATCTCTGAAACTAAGCTACACTCTCTCATTTGTTGCCACAACTGATCAAAATTATTAACGTTGCCAACAAAAACATTGATAACTTCATTTCATTACCACTGTCCATGAACCCATGGCTATTGAAAATAAACACTCCCTAGGATGAGACCGTTTGGAGGGAAAAACAAAGTCACCACTAGCGCTGCAGACTGGAGGGAAAAAATGGAACTAATCCATTATACACAGCGCCAACCCACATGAACATCCCACAACGTCTCACATTCAAACTTTTGAAACTCCCTTTACGGTTCTGTGAGTCATAGAGTCATAGAGATGTACAGCATGGAAACAGACCCTTCGGTCTAACCCGTCCATGCCGACCAGATACCCCAACCCAATCTAGTCCCACCTGCCAGCACCCAGCCCATATTCCTCCAAACTCTTCCTATTGATATACCCATCAGATTCCAAGTTTATCTGATCTTGATCATGGAATGATTTGGCCAATGAGATCTGTTCTCAAAACCACTGTTGATAAAATCCATCAATAATAAGGATCGGGAGCAGTCTGAAGAATCTGAAATTAGATAAGAGGGCTACCAAATGACCCAAATATCCAGAGCACATGTAGAAAATGGGAGAGAAAGAAAGAGGGATTCTTTCTGTCAATAGATTACGGCGCAGAACAAGAGGTTTGGTAAAATGTTCTTTTAGTTCCACTTGGTACGTTAGTCAGTTAGTGACTGAAGCATTTCCAAAATCCACGCTGAAACACTGGAGATTTTGACATCCACATCACTTTTCTGAATATTTCCTGAACATTTCCTGAATGTGTTAAAACATGAAGAAAGCTGCAACTGTGATAAATTCATCTTTTGAGTAATTAGTATATGAAAAGGTCTGAAGGACTTGACTTTAATCTGGCTGAGTTAATGCAATCAGGATCTGCAGCTGATGCACTGTAAGGTACAAGCCTACAGGGCAGATGTTGTAAAGTGAGATTAGACTGGTAGCTAGTTTGTTCAGCCAGAACAGACACATTGGCTGTACACAAATCCAGACCTGCCTGGATGATAAAAGATATAGGGATTAATATAGAGAAAAAAAGTGTGCATGACAAATGTCAGCTGGAAAATACAATCAAGGACTCCCACTCCAGACTGAAAAAAAAGCAAGTCAGAGAAAGAATGAAAGGGGACTGGCCAGGGGTCAGAACAATAGGCGCTCTCTATAGCTCTGTATAGGCTAGAACAGATAAGGTTAACAGAGACTCTTCAACACATTAATGGACAAGATAGGATTTTATACATCATGATTCTTTTATGTAAGTATTTATGTAACTAGCTTTTATACTCCAGAATTAATTGTTTGAATTTAAACTGACAGGCTACCAATGTGGGATTTGAACTTTTGCCTGTAGCGGTTTAACCTGGACCTTTAACAGTACTGATCTAATAATATTACCACTATCCTACCTTTTAATGGTAATTGTTTTTTTAATTAGCCTGTTTAGAGATGTGATAATATAACTCTGGAGCAGGTATAACTTAAACCCAAGCCTCCTGATTTAGAGGTAGGGACATTACCACTGTGCCACAGGAGCCTATTAATGTTAACTTACATTTTTCTATATCCAGCAGTGCTCTTTCACACAACTGTACAATTTTTAATCCCATCACCAAATCACCCCTGCTTATTTTTCATCTATCAACCATCAATAAATCACATGTGCTTTCAATTGAATAACTTAGTTTTGAAGCCTATTAAGGACAATGCAAAACATCAAATTTGAGGGAGAGGGAATTGATGCTATTTTAATGTTGAGCCATTCATTTAAAATGGGTTAACCTCATTTTTAACAGTGATTGAAAAAAAAAATCTAAGTTTCATTGGAACACAATAACACATTTAGGCAGATGGTTGGATGATATCAAGTAACCACAGTACAGCTCCATCACTGAATGGATCATCCTTGGAGGAAATGAAACCTATGTGCTTCGAATCAAAACAACAAAAATATATTCCATTTAATTTACCAGACTAGAACGCAATAGTAACAGCTTAATACAAAAAGAATCCATTAGTGGGAAAAAGTGTTTTATTGAATATTTATTCTGTACATGCTGATGACACCAGAAGAAAGCAAATTTAATGGTCTCGGGGTAAGTTCTCACTTTGGGTGCACGGTGTTCCAGATGCAAATCCTAAATGAACCTACTCTTTGGGGTTTATGGGAATGTGGAATAATCACATCATCTGTGATCTTACTGAATGGCGGAGCAGACTTGAGGGGCTGAATGGCCAAAATCTGCTCCTAAATTGTTTGTTCCTATGTGTGTATGACACAAACACAAACACTGCAAGTCCAGGAAATTGGAAGTTGAAACTTAAAATGTTGGTTATACGTTTCAGATCAGGCAGCATCAATAGAAAGAAAATCAAGGCTAATACATCAGAAACATCATACCTCAGAGGTCGTGCTAGGCATATTGCTGTTTGTTACCTATATCAATAATTTGGATGAGAACATACAAGGCATGATTAGAAAGTCTGCAGATGACACTAAAGTAGGTGGTATCATAAACAATATGGAAGGTTATTCACAGGTAGACAGGGCAGTGAAGAAGGCTTTTGGCACAGTGGCCTTCATCAGTCAGGGCACTGAGTTTAGAAATTGGGAAGTTATGTTGCAGTTGTACAGGATGTTGGTGAGGCTGCACTTGGAGTATTGTGTTCAGTTTTGGTCACCTTGCTATAGGAAGGATGTTATTAAACTGTAAGGAGTGCAGAAGAAATTTACAAGAACGTTGCCAGGACTCAAGGATCTGTGTTATAGGGAGAGGTTGGATAAACTAGGACTTTTTTCTTTAGAGATGAGGAGACTGAGGGGGGATCTTATAGCAGTGTATAAAATCATAAGAGGCATGGATAGGGTGAATGCACTCAGTCTTTTTCCCAGGGTTGGGGAATTGAGAACTTCAGGGCATCAGTTTAAGGTTAGAGGGGAAAGAATAAAAGGGAACCTGACGGGCAACATTTTCACACAGAAGGTAGTACGCCTATGGAATGAGCTGCCAGCAGAAGCGGTTGAGGCGGGTACATTAATAACATTTAAAAGGCATTTGGACAAATACATAAAGAGGAAAGCTTTAGAAGGATATGGGCCAAGTGTAAGGAAATGGGGTTAGCGTGGATGGACGGTTTGGTTGGCATGGATCAGTTTGGGCCAAAGGGCCTGTCTCCATGCTGCAGGACTCTACGACAGAACGCTGTTTTTTTCTCACCTGCACTGCCAGATCGTTTTGAAGAAAGGTCACTGGAATATGAGCCCTTTTTTCTCTCCATAAATGCTGCTAGTCCTGCTGAGTGTTTCCAGCAATTTCTGATTTTGTTTCTGATTTTCAGTGTCCGCAGTTCTTTGGATTTCTTTTGCCAGACTTGCTGAGTATTTATAGGATTTTCAATATTTACCTCGTCGACGGTAAACCCACCAAACAAAATGAAAGTAAGCTATAACTGCAGGTTGGCATTTGTTCACTTTAAGCATCACTGGTCTATCCATTTGTGATCTCACAGTGTTCCCCTGTCCATCCATTGTAGCAGTGGCAATGAAATGTGGCAGCCATTTTTTTCATGTCCTTCTCAGCTGTCTGTCCTTGCAGGAAGAATGCTAGGCCTTCACCTGAAGGATTCACTCCTATTCTAAAGATGTCGGTGTTTAAGTGCAGATAAGAGTGGGTATCTTTGTTCATTCGCACACATCTGCCATGGTCTGTGCACAACAATCGGCTGCAGATAATTGCAGCATTTGTTACATTAACAATATAGTTACCCAATGTTTCATTGATATATGCTTTCAGAGCAAGGCAGGACTCCTAAACAAGAAAGAAAACATTTCATTAATGATATATCTTGCTTCTTAAAATGCATTTCCTTTGTCTTCCAATAGTCAAATGGATTAAACAGAGACTGAGAAATTATTGTTTAGGCAGCTGCTAAGTTAACTCAGTTCTGAATCATTTTATTCCAGAGCATGAGACTGCACCAACCAACTATTAAAATCGGATTTTGTGCTTCTTTTGTAACTGCAGTTAAATGTTAAGGGTTGTAGGAAGTAGCATTTATACTAGGCAATGGCATTTCCACAGATGCAGGTGCTAACTTCATTGGTAAATCGGAATGGTATTGTGTAATCTCTGCCATTTTGTTTTTTTCTCATTTGCTCAGGGGATATGGGCGAATTAGGCCTGACCAACATTTATTGCCCATCCTTAATTGCTTGGAGGGCAGTTAAGAATCAATCACATTGATATGTGCCTGGAGTCACACGTAGGCCAAACCAGGTAAGGATGACAGATTTCCTTCCCTAAAGAACATTAGTGAACCAGATAGAGGCTCGCTGCCAAGGAAAGGCTGCCAGCATTCTCAAAGATCCATCCTACCCTGGCAATGTTTTCCTACAACCTCTACCATTGGGGAGAAGGTACAGAAGCCTGAACACATGCACCAGCTGGTTTCGAAACAGTTTCTACCCTACAGTTATTAGAATATTGAATGGATGCACAAACTCTTAACGTTCACCTGTACCTGTGTTTTCTTTTGTTTTTGCCACTGTTTACGTATTATTTATTTATCTATGCAACTTAACTATGTGATCTGCCTGTATTGCTCGCAAGACAATGCTTTTCGCTGTGTCCCGGTACACGTGACAATAAATTCAATTCAATTCAGATAGGTTTCTCCAAAAATCAACAATGGTTTTCAAGGTCATCATTGGTCCCTTAATTCCAGATCTGTACATTTCAAATTCCTCCATCTGCCGTGGCAGGATTTGAACCCGGGTCCCCGGAACATTAGCTGAGTTTCCTGATTAATAGCTTAGTGATAATACCACTAGGCAATTGCACCCCATATTAACAGTGTGGAGGTAGAAAGTAGATGGAAGAATATCTAAATAGTCATGATTTTCATGGACCTATATCCTGTTTTGAAATCAGGACTTATGGATTGCATTGTCTGCCATTGTACACACTTTCCCAGTGCTAAATCAGGCTACTGAACGCCTTTAAACTTCAGGCATTTAAAACCCAAGTGAAGATCTATTATTTTTCAACATATCTAGTGTGTATTTCTATGAGCTTTAGCTCCTTACTTTTCTGTTGATGGGTACATTTACAAAGTTGAGGCTGGCTGACGGTTAGCTGTCAATTAGCAGAAATCATGGGTAGGAGAGAACAGAGATAACGTTTGTCGGTTGTGATTGTTATTGTGAAATATGATTGCATAATTTCCTGAGATCACTTTGTTTTGGGATCAGCATGCAATCAGTGAAAACAGCTTTTAGTTCGGGATTCAATTCTGTTGAACTAGGACACTTTGGAAACAAGGAGTATTTAAAGGAATGGAAAACTCAGTCATCAATGTCATGTAGATTTGGTCCTTGTTGCTTGGTCACCATTAATGGCAGAAAAATGAATAATGAGCTTAACTGGACCATATAACCATGACAAAATCATTGGGAGAGATTAGCGGACATTAATATAAATATTTTGATCCATACTATTTGCTTTTTGGAATATTGTGGGTTAGTGCTTGTATTATTGGAATGTAGAGATCAAACCGGTATGTGTTATTCAAGTAAACCAGTCAGGCTCAAATTGTGAAGCTTGATGCCTGGATTCTTATAGTGAATTATGAACTTATGTAAATAGTTGTATGGAATCATATTACATAATTGAGAGGGTAGGGAGTGTATGGAGTGAACTGCCAGAGGACATGATGGAGGCTGGTACAATTACAACATTTAAAAGGCATCTGGATGGGTACAGGCATCTGTGGGAGGCAATGGCCTAGTGGTATTAATCGTTGGACTGTTACTTCAGAGACCCAGGTATGAATCCTGCCACAGATGGTAGAATTTGAATTCAGTAAATATCTGGAATTAAGAGTCTAATGATGACCATGAATCCATTGTTGATTGTTGGAAAAACCGATCTGGTGCACCAATGGCCATCCATACCCGGTCTGGACTACATGTGACTCCAGACACATAGCAATATGGTTGACTCTCAACTGCCTTCAGGGCAATCAGGGATGGGTGATAAATGCTGGCGCAGCATTTTATTCATTCCTTGAATGAATAAAAGGAAAAATGAATAGGAAGGGTTTAGAGGGGTTTGGACCAAATGTTGGAAAATGGGACTCGGTTAATTTAGGATATCTTGTCAGCATGGGCCAGTTGGACCAAGGGTCTGTTTCTGTGCTGTACGTCTCTGTGATTCTCTGACTGAGTACTCATTTTGGAAGCTCATTAAAGACAGAGATATATTCTTATGTATTATCTGATTGGGTGTGAGGTTCATTGGCTAGGCCAGCATTTATTTTTCATCCCTTTAAAAGGTGGTGGTGAGTCTTTCTGGAGGTCCTTTTTAAATGCTCCAACATTGTGGGTACACACACCCACAATGCTGTTATGAAGGAATTTCTTGGACTTTGGCCCAAACTACAGTGAAGGAGCAGCAATGTAGTCCCAAGTTGACATGGCATGTGGCTTGGAGGACAACTTGCAGGTCGTGGCATTTCCATGCATCTGTTGTCTTTGTGCGTTTAGATGGTAGTGGCTGCAAATTTGGCTGATGCTGCAAATGTAGAAGATGCTGTTAATGGAGCCGGAGTGAGTTGCTCTAACGTATCTTGTAGGTGGTACACAATGCTACGACTGTTTGATAGTGGTGAACAGAGGGAACATTTAAGATGTTGAATGGGGTGTGGATCAAGTGGGCTTCTTTGCTTTGGATGGTGACAAGCCTTTGAATGTTGCTGGAGCTGAAGTGATCCAGGTAAGTGAAAGAACCCAGACATACTCCTGGTTTATATAGATGGTGGGCAGGCTTTGGGCAGTCATGAAGTAAGTTATTTGCCTCAGAATACCCAACCTCTGACCTGCTCTTGCTGCCATTGTAACTATATGTCTCGTCCAATTCAGTTTTTGGTCAATGGTTTCCCGAGGATGTTGAATAGGAGGGATTCAACGATGGTAATAACTCTGAAGATCAAGGGGAGATAATTTTCTCCTGGTGAGGATGAATATAATATTCACCTTCATGAGGAACAGATGATCAGCCCAAGCCTGGATGTTGTACAGGTCTTTATTTATTTAGATCTGAACAGTGGTAAATGATGCTAAACATTGTCCAATCATTTGTGAATATCTGCACTTCCCATCTTATGGTGGTAAGGTCATTGACAAAGTAGTTAACCGCAACTTTCTGATATTTTAATACATCATCTTGTTTTTATGCCTACATTTTTGTCCTATGTGTGCTACAGGATTCCAGTGAAGCCAATGTAAGATGTACAGGAGCAGCACCACATCTTTCCCTAGGACTTCACATTCTTATGGACTCAACATTTTGAATTCAAAAACTTCAGAATATGAACCATTTTGATTACGCCTCTCACCCCCTCAAATCACCCAGTGCCTTGTTTGCACAGATGGGGTGGTACAGTGGCTCAGTGTTTAACACCTCACAGTACCAGGAACCCAGTTTGATTCAAACCTTGGGTGACTGTCTCTGCAGAGTTTGCATGTTCTTCCAGAGTCTGCATGGGTTTCTACTGGATAGTCCGGTTTCCTTCCAAAGTTATATGTTAACATTTTCCTGTTTCTACAGATGCTGCCAGATCTGCTGAGTTTCTCCAGCACTTGCTGTTTTCTATTTTAAATCTCTAACATCTGCAATATTTTATTTTTATTGAAGCAGTTGAAGATGGTGGGATCCAGGGCACTACATTGAAGGACTCCTGCAATGATACCCTGGACCTGACATGACTGACCTTCAAGAATCATAACCATCTTCCTCTGTGCTCCATATGACTCTGACTTGGCTTTCCCTCTGATCTCAATTGACTCCAGTTTTGCCTTGATGCTATACTCTGTCAAATGCCGTCTTGTCAACAGTGGTCACTCTCAGCTCAACGAGTTTAGCTTTTCAATCCAGGTTTAGTCAGTAATAGGTCAGGTGCTGATTGGTGGAACCTAAACCAGGCATCAGTGAGCAGGTTGTTGCTGAGCAGTTGCCAGTTAACAGCACCTGTTGATAGCTTCCACCTGTTCCATCGTACCTGGACAACCTTCTCAATTGTGGGGTAGTTGCCAAGTGTTTTAGCTCTTCTGAAAGTTTGAATGGGGGTGTGGCTAGTTCTGGAGCACAAGTCTGTAGTACTCCTTTTAGAATATTATCTGGGCTTATAACCAGTGCAGCATTCAGTGTCTTCAGCCATTTCTCAATATCCCATGGAGTGAATAAGTCTATTGAAGACTCTTGTGAAGATGCCGGAAGCCTCAGAAGGAGGCCGAAATGGATCATTCATTCAGGCCACCTGGCTGGAAATGATTTGGCCTAGCATAAACAAAAACCCAAAGCTTTTCACTGTACTTCAGCACATGTGACAATAAATAAACACAGAACTTGTTGCCCTAATGTGCCGATCATTGAAGATGGGAATATTTCTGGAGACTCCTCTTTCCAATTTTTTTAATTGGTTGTGGCAGGACTGTCCAGCCTAGACCTGATCCGTTAGTTGTGGGGTCACTTAACTTGGTTTATCGCTTGCTGCTTGTGTTGTCATAATACCAGATAATGCCTCTTTTTTAGACGTGCCTGGTGCTGCTCCTGGCATGCCCACCTGCACTCTTTATTGAACCAAGATTGTTCCCTCAGCTTTGTGGCAATTGGTAAAGTGGGGGGGGGGGGGGGGGAGAAGGTTCTGCAGTGATTACAACTGACACCGTGTTTACAGTAACAAAAGGATGAAAAGCAATTTTAGTTTTCCTGCTATAGGAAAGATGTTGTGAAACTTGAAAGGGTTCAGAACCGATTTCCAAGGATGCTGCCAGGGTTGGAGGGTTTGAGCTATGGGGAGAGGTTGAATAGGCTGGGGCTATTTCCATGTTGCAGTCCAACTGTTCTCAGATCAATGAAGTTTGAAACCTCGGAAAATAGGCTTCACAAGATACCAAACATTGCTCAAAGTGTAAATGCTCTAATTGTTCATTATAATTCTAATGAAATTGTTTTACCTGAGATTTGGCATAATCGGAGTTCCCCCAAAGCACGATCCCTGCAGCTCCCATTGCTGCACTCTCTCCAATTGTGTGGACCAAGTCAATCTGAAAAATTGTAGAACAGACAAAATGGTGGCACGTTTAAGATTCTGGTCATGCCTTCATCACAGTTTATTGAACTAGATCTTCCTGGGGTCTCTTCACCGAATGGTTTGCCTGGAATATGTTTTCTCCTGCGGTGCCTTATTTAGATTTCCATGCTGAAGCTGAATGGCTATGTATTCACTTACCTCAGCCTTGTGCTCTCAGCTTTTTCTTTCACCACACTTCCAGTCTTTCAACCATTAGCACAGTTAACTATTAGAACACATTTTCACACAGAATTTAGACAGTGATTATTGGTAGGTTATTCACTTTGGAGGGCATCACAGCCAAGTGGCGTGAGAGTTGCGGTCCATGTACACCCAAAAAATCAATGGTGGGCAATTAAGAAGAGTAACCCTTATTCTGTGCTAACACAGTTGCCCTTACGTCAATCAAAATCAATCAATCATTCTCTGCCGAGAACCTAGGAAGTTTGAGGTCTGTTTAGCTCAATTATACATCTCCTTTGGGAGATTCTTTAAGTATATTTTCAGAAACACACAGGACTGGATTTTCTGATCAAGTGTGGCAGTTTATTTTTGGGGCAAACATCCAGATATCATCAAAACCAGCAAAATAGATTCCAGAATTTTAAACTGCAAATCAACTGGAGCACAAATCTTTCCATGATCTTTGAATCAGTTTTAAAAACATTTAATGAGAAGCAGGTCCCATACAAAAAACTGGCCATGCCCAAAAGATTGAATTAATCATCAGTTGTAGTTTCCACTAATTGTATTTCCTTTCAGACCTTTGACAGCACTTTGAAATTTAAGATTTCCTGCTTTGGACACAAGGACAGTAATTGATAGGTTTTTAAAAGACATTGAATTAATTATTTTTTAAAGAAAGCTATGAAAGACTACTATACCCCAATTTAACTGGACAACAGTTTTGCAAATTTCTTACAAAGTATTTTCAGTAACTTAATGTCAGGCTTCTCACAAGCAGGAAAGTAACAAAATGAAGATGCTGGATACCTCTTCCAATTGTATGAGAGTCATAGAGATGTACAGCATGGAAACAGACTCTTTGGTCCAACTCGTCCATGCCGACCAGACATCCTAAATTAATCTTGTCCCATTTGTCAGCACCCGGCCGATATCCCCTAAACCCTTCCTATTCATATACAACATTTAAAAGGCATCTGGATGGGTATTTGTACCAGCCTTCCTCACTTCCTATGGCAGCTCATTCCATACACACACCACCCTCTGCTCCTTAGATCTCTTCTAAATCTTTCCCCTCTCACCTTAAACCTATGTCCTCTAGTTCTGGACTCCCCCAACCAGAGAAAAGATCTTGTCTATTTACCCTATCCATGCCCCTCAGGATTTTATAAAACTTTGTAAGGTCACCTTTCAGCCTTCAACGCTCCACAGAAAATAGCCCCAGCCTATTCAACCTCTCCCCATAGCTCAAACTCTGGCAACATCCTTGGAAATCGTTTCTGAACCCTTTCAAGTTTCACAACATCCTTCCTATAGCAGGAAAACTAAAATTGCACACAATATTCCAAAAGTGACCTAACCAACGTTATGTACAGCTGTAACATGACCTCCCAGCTCTGATACTCAATGCTCTGACCAATAAAGGAAAGCAAACTAAATGTTTTGTTCACTATCCTATCTACCTGTGACTCCACTTTCAAGGAACTGTGAACCTGCACTCCAAGGTCTCTTCGTTCAGCATCATCCCGCAGAACTTTACCATTAAATGTATAGGTCCTACCTGGATTTGCCTTTCCAAATGCAGCACATCACATTTATTGAAATTAAACTCCATCAGCCACTCCTCAACCCACTGGCCCATCTCAACAAAAGGTACCATTGTACTCTGAGGTAACCTTCTTCATTGCTCATTACACCTCCAATTTGGTGTCATCTGCGAAGTTATGAACTATACCTCCTGTGTTCACATCCAAATAATTTATATAAATGACGTACGAATTAAATGTTATCAAGTTTCCACTCTTAAACAGATCTAGCAATATTTTTAAGACATAGTTTTATTTCATGTATAAGATTACATTTTAAAACACTGCCCAATTATGCCCATTCATGGCAAATTGTGCGTTTGATAGATGAGTTTTCAGGGAAGTCGAGAATAATATGTCACATTTCAAAAACGCATGCTATTTAGATTCAATTCTTTCCGAGAAATGTCAATTGTGCCCAAAGCAGAAAGGCTACCCCTTGCCACTCCACCCACAGCTTCTCATCTTTGTAGTTGAAAAGTTCCATGCATAGACTGTTTTGGGCAACTATACTATTTTCAGACACAGGTATATGTGGGATTATTGAGGTGATTTAGTGCTTCCAGCACGTGGATTGCACAATAGGCATCAACATCACTGATTAACTCTCTGATGGGCAAGTGCACTTGAAACTTGGCAGCACTGAATCATGTCTGATACAAGAGCCTTCCTATTAGAAAGCTGAAAACCATGCAGATTACCTCAGTCAGGAAGTCTGTAGTGTTGGCGTACACAATCCGAGCATAGGGAAAGATAGGCAAGCTGTGATTTGCTCCCAGCTGAGCAAGTCGGAGTCCCTCTTTGATTCGATAATGAACAAACTTGAGTGCATTCTCTGTTGACTGAAGTTTACGATCCAGGTAGATGCTTGGATACAAGGCCATGCTTTCCCTCCAGAGCCACATCAGGTGGTCATTCCTCTCCAGCTCGATATCTGGACATTCTCCAGTGTAATTTTTGGAAATGACACTGTTATAGCAACAGGGAAAGCCATAGTAGCCCCACAAGCCCCCAGGCCTAAGGCCTTTTGCCATATTCAATGTCAATGCCATAAAATCACGGGCAGCTTGTTCATACTCAGTTTGTGCTTGCTTAAGCACCTGACTCTCAGGCCAATCAGGATGTTTTGTTCGCACCAGCTCTTCAGATTTTTTACGATAAATGTCTTTCTGAGCCCAGTCCCTTATCCAGGAAGGCCTCCAAGCCTCCCAGTCAATGACAGACAATCCGCTAAAGTTTTTCAAAGGTATTAGCTTTTCCACATCAACTTGGGCCTTTGCAAGATGGTCTTTCAAACTGGCA
Source organism: Hemiscyllium ocellatum (assembly GCF_020745735.1). Lineage (NCBI taxonomy): Eukaryota > Metazoa > Chordata > Chondrichthyes > Orectolobiformes > Hemiscylliidae > Hemiscyllium > Hemiscyllium ocellatum. Next base: position 17,067,811 of record NC_083414.1, read on the forward strand.
TTCTGCGGGACGCCCCCATTTACAGAAACACCACTTGCTGTGTAATAGGGGTAAAAGCCCAGCTTATTGTCATAAAAGATGGCAACATTTTGTCCGATTAAGGAGTCATTTTGATTTGCAATTATGTCAAATATTCCCAGATTGAGATCAATACCAAACAAGGATTGGCAGGCCTCAGTTGGAGCATTCCACACAGTTATAAATGGCTTGTTGGTTGTAATCGGAGATCTTGCTTGCTTCAGTGGTTGTCCCAGGGTCAAAGTGCAGGCATGTAATAGAACGATTACTGCTTTAATCAGGATCATGGCTGATACACTTATTAACATCGGATTCTTCAATTAATCAATCTTCACAGCTTCTGTTTGTAGTTAGATCTCTGCTCAAACAGAAGGAAACTGAAGAATTATGGAAAAGGCAGCACATTTGTCACAATGTCATAGAGACTATTTGCACAGTGTATCAATTGTGCGGATGTAACTGCAAACATTAAGTAAACAAAGACTAATGGGTTTTAACAGCACATGTTCGCTAGAAACATAACATCATTTGTTTCTAACACAGTTCTGCCTCATTAGTTACATCCAGCCATGGATATAGAAACAGAAAATGGTGGGGAGACTCAGCGGGTCTGGCAGCGCCTGTGGGGAGGGAAACAAAGTGAAGCTTTTAAGTTTCTGTCACTTGGTCACTCCGTACCGAGTCGGCGCTTGGAAAGGACTCCATCCTGCTCCTACTGTCTTACCTGCAAACAACTGTGTTTCCAGCGACAGTTATCATTCAGTTCCAAGATTGGCTAATTCGGATGTTAGATCCACAACCTACTGTTTAAAACAAAATCGCCCCTCCCCACAAGCGTTTCTTCTGCAGCGATTATAAAGTACCAGAAAATAACACATTGCATCAAACCTTTCTTTAAAAATTAATTAGGCGTCAGTCTCTTGCAAAGCCCTCGCTTGTGAAAGTTCTGAGATGCTGCTTCACAGATGAATGAGTTTCGGTTTCTTTTTTTTGTTGAAAGTTCCTCTCGGTTACTCGCCACCAACCGAACTCCTGCCTGGATGGTGTTCACCCTCAAAATTGCACAGTCCTTGCTCTGGTTTGCAGATGGCTCTCAGGGAGCCGGGGAAGGAGCGGTGCCTTCCTGGGGACACACGGTCCGTTTCGCAAGTGCCAATGACCCCGCTCTACCCAATGATGGACTGCCGTGTCCCCCGTCATCATGAGAAGTGGTGGTGGCATGTGCACAGTGAGAAAGAAAAGGGAAGTGAAGTGTTGATTTATTAAGTTAATAACTGCTTAGGAAACAAACATCAATAAGTGACTGCTTCAAATTTTTGCAATCTGTACCTTTTTTCTGTTTTAAATTGTTCTTTTATTTTTTAACTCAGACTAAGTCTGGAACTCACTGCCTGTAAGGGTCATAGAGGCAGAAACCTGTATAACACTTAAGAAGTATTTAGATGTGCACTTTGCGATGCCAAATTACGCAAGGCTATGGGCCACATCCAGAAAAATGGGATTAGAACAGTCAAGTGGCTGTTTGTGTGCTGTAGATCTCCATGACTCAGCAGCCGCCAGACTTTATTTAGTGCACAGGAAAAATGTTAATTATTTTATCAAAATAGCACTTTCTACTCTCCATCTGATTTGCTTAGAAAATTTAAAGCAAAATACAGTGGGGGTGAAATAGTTAGTGCTGTTGGTGGGGGCTTAAATTAATTTAGCAGGGGAATAGAACATGGAATGGAGGTACAAAAATGGGGTGATATGGAGACCAATGTAGAAGGAAAGTCAAGTCAGCAAGGCAGGCAGAGTGCATATAGTCAGGAATAAGACACAAAGGTGTTCAGCAAAGTTCAAAATTCTGTTGCTGGAGAAGTTCATTCTGCTAACTGTCTTTGGAGAACCACTAAAGGTAAGGTTCACTGGACCTTATCAAATCAAAAATGAAGTTCAATGTTGTGAGCACTTCAGGCAGAAGAAAGCATCCATGGCTGTGTCACGTTACCATGTTGAAAAGATAATGTGGAAGGGGTGATAGTGAGGGAAAGAGTGTATTTACGTTAGTGACAAAGGTAGGGCGTGAAGTAAAAATAGCAGAAAAATTGGAGAATGAATTAGAAATTGAACATTCAAATGTTGAGCCTCCTATATCAAACTGAAAAACATGGAGGTGATGAAAATGTTAGATAGCTTCATGCTTTATCTTCCAGAACAATATCAAAGTGACTTATAAAGGCTATCACGGAATTATAAAGCAATTTGTAGGAATAGGTCAGCAAAACTAGTTTTGGCTGATCATGATTTTAATGTAGGAGATGCATTACCTCTAAGACAAAACATTTACAGACTCAATCTGGAGAAATTAGCTCAATTGAGGGAAGGGATTAAGTCATGATGGATAATATCAGTAAAGTCATAGTAGCTGGAGCTCATTAACTGTGATAGTGTTGAAATTGGATGATCACAAAGATTATGTATTGGCTATTGCAAAGTCAATGTGTTTCAAAAGTGGCCTCATATATTCTAAGAAGGCTGCATTAAAAGAGTAGGAGATACATGATTTGTCCCATAAATCACTCGCTAAAAGGATATTGGCAGGTTTCATTGACTGACGCAGCCAAAGAGGTTTTGACTTTTTTAACTCCTGAATGGACTTTATCAATGTAAAGTCATGCTGCTTGGAATGAATGCCAATGTTCCAATGATAAACCAGTAACGTAATTGAGGGATTATGTGCTTCATTGTTTACAACAATTACTTGGTTGTTTTTTAAGTCAAAGCTGGGAAGAATGCTTATACCACTTGGCTGAAATCTTTGATCAGATACAAAGAGCCAATTTGTCTATAAATTTGGCTAAATGTGAATTTGCAGAAACAAAAGTGTTTTTCTTGATTCCCATTTTTGGGACAAAGACAAGTAACATCCAGAGAAGTGAAAGTAAGGACTATTTTGGATTTTCCCATGCTCAGGGTAAAATGTGTAATTTTGTGATAATTTGGCATGAGTGGGTTTTATTGGAAGCTTGTGCTGAACTTCAGCACTGATTAAAGTTCCCCTTCAATGAATTTATTAAAGAAAGGGGTGGCATGATGGATCAGTGGTTAGCACTGCTGCTTCACAGTGCCAGGGATGCGAGTTTGATTCCAGCTTCAGTCTGTTTGGATACATTCTTCCTGTATCTGCATGGGTTTTCTCTGGGTGCTCCAGTTTCCTTCCACAGTCCAAAGATGTGTAGGTTAGGTGGATTAGCCGAGCTAAATTGCCCATAGTGTTCAGGGATGTGTAGGTTGGGTGCGTTAGTGAGGGGTAATGTAGGGTAGTGATCTGGATGGGCTACTCCTTGGAGGGTCGGTGTGGACCTTTTCAGCCAAATGGCCTGTTTACACACTATAGGGATTCCATGACAAAAAGTTTGAATGGATGCAAGAATGTCAGAGTGTCTTTGGCAGCTTGAAAGCCGTGTTGGCAGCACTGAACTATGAGAAACCATTCACACTAACTGTTGACACTCATGGGCTTATCCATTTTACTTTAAAGTGATGAGATGGGGATTAAACGGCCAGTCAGTTACTTTTCAAAGAAAGTCAAGGGAAGATTTAGCAGTGGACAAGAAACATTATGACTTGTACTGGCTCTACATCATTTTGATATTTATGCCACCAACAATGTGAAAGAAACGATTATTCATATGACCCCAATCCTTTGAATTTTTTTGACAAAATTCAGGACAAGAGTTTATGATTATTTCAATGGAGCTTAATCCTCCAGCCATATAATTTAATAATTATTCATCTGTTTGGAAAAGAAAATGGTGTAGTGGGCACTTTATCAAGAACATATATGAAGAAAACTGAGTGGAGTGATTCAAATTGACTTATGAAAAGTATGGTTGCTGTGTGATACCTTGCATGTTTTATGTCAAAATACTATGCTTTATGTCTCACTGTTGTTAATGTCACATAGGTATTGGGTTGGAATGGAATTTTATTTCGAAATAAAATGCTTTTAAAGATAAGTTCTTATTCCTCTTTGGGGGAGTGGGGTGGTACGATGACAGATGCATGATTTATTTATATCAATTTTTTAAAAGAGTTTGGATTCTATCTTAGTGCCACATAGCTTTAGGTCTTTTTTTGGGGGAGGGGTTTAACAATCATTTCAGTGAGTCTTTCTGGAACCATGATATAAAAACAATTTTATACTTCCTGGAGTGTTAATGGAAGTTAATTCATACCATGGGAGCGCAAGACGAGATGGAGAAAATGTTATGTAATTAGCATTGTAAACTATAGGATGAACATTTTCTTTTTAAAAAAAGGTCAAAATCTTTTGAATACAGTTCAAAGGAGAACTGACTGAAATAGGGAGAAGGGGCTTTTGCCCGAAATGTCTATTTTCCTGCTCCTTGGATGCTGGCTGGCCTGCTGAGTTTTTCCAGCACCACTGTAATCTAGACTCTGATCTCTAGCATCTGCAGTCCTCACTTTTACCTTGAAGTTGGGAGAAAATATGTTTGTTGCTATAAAAATAAATTGTTCACAGCAGTTAAGGAAACACATTACCTCAGTGAATGTGTGCAGTTTGTGGAATGTTTAGCAGGAAACTGGTTATTCAAAGCTGAGAAAACTGAAGATCTGATTTGTGTTTGATTGGAGAGTTAGCACTCAAAGCCCATAGGATTAAAATTGAGACAAAAGTAATTAATTCAAACTTACAGATTGATTTCTTTGGATTTTTGAATAACTGTGAGGTGACGGTGCTAGGGAACAGATTGGATTACGCTTTGCCTTTTTAAAAATCTTTCAAAATGTATAATGTATAGATAGCTTGATATTTCTTATTTTTCATTCTTTTGTGTCAAAAATATCACTTTTTATTGTTAAAGCAAAACCTGCACCCTTGTGTATTTATGTTTCATTGAAAGACTGGCACTTTAAATAAAAGGAACCAGATATGATTTATCAAGCCAAATTTCATTATGGGGTCTGAGCTGTTTGGTAATAATATCAACTAGGATCATAGTGCCTTACCATTTTTGCAACAATTTTCCCCAGAAGCACTGCTTTAGGAAATCTTGTTAAAACAGTGTTAACTGTTAAAAGATACTGATTTCCATTCTTGGTTTTAAGTATGGGTCCCACACAATCTATTATGACCCTGCTAAAAAGTTCATCAAAAGTGGGTATTCGGATTAAAGGTGCAGTTTTAATTGAAGGTTAGAGTTTCCCCACTGACTAATATATTTTTTGTCTAATCATTCCTGGGGCATGGGTGTTGCTGGCTGACCCAGCATTTATTGTTAATCTCTGGTTGCCCCTGAGAAGATGGTGGTGAACTATCTTCTTGAACCGCTGCAGACCATATTCTGTAGTTAGACCCACAATGCCTTTAGAGTTCCAGGATTTTGACCCAGTGACACTGAGAAACAGCAATATATTTCCAGGATGATGAGTGACTGGATGACAGCTTGCAGGTGGTGGCATTCCCATGTATCTGCAGTTCTACTATTTCTAGATGGCTTGGAGGATGTTGTCTCAGGAGACTTGGTAAATTTCTGCAGTGCATCTTGTAGATGGTACACATTGTTGGTACTGAGTGTCAGTGGTGGATGTGGTAGCTTTATCCTGGATGGTGTAGAGCTTCTTGAGTGTTATTGAGAGTATTCCATCACACTCCTAACTTGTGCCTTATAGATGGTAATCAAACTTTAGGGAGTAAGGAGGTCAGTTACTTGCTGCAGGATTTCTAACCTCTGAATATTTGTATCCTCAATACTTACATGGCAAGTTTAGTTCCGTTTATGGATCATCTCTAGAGTATTGATATTCGGAGTTTCAGTGATGCTAATGCCATTGAATGTCAAGAGGAGAGGATTCGATCTTCTCTGGTTGGAGATGGTCATTACCTGGAATTTTGTCAGCCCAAAATTTGTGATCTTATTGGTACTTGATGCATAACAACAAACTATGTATGTGTAAATTAATATGAATTCAACACGCAATTAAGTCATTTTTAAAATGGTTTAATTGTCAAAAGGAAATTCCAATAGCAAAACTTGAACTCTATTAGGTATCATTTGACTGTAGCTTTTGGTTTACATGAAAATCAAAAATATATCACAGTAAAATGATAAAAACATTACTTTAAAATATATGTATCCGTTAGGCATGGTTCTCAAAGTTTTGTACATCTCTCTCTTTTAGATTTTCATTAGGTTAAAGAAAAACTAATCAAACATGTACCATATCAAACTGAACATTTAATACAAAATGGAGAATGTACATTTTTAATTTAACTTATCAAATAAGTACGTCTAATTTAAGACAATGAAGAGGTTAACTAAATCTGAAATGTACATTTTTGTAGCATACTTGAAAAACAGGAAAAACTCTCACATAAATGCAAGTACTAAGTGTTATCTTCAAGGTTATACAAAATAGAAAGAAATATTATGGCTCCAAGGGTTTCCAGTGTTGTCTTTTAAAAAAAATCAGTAGTTTAGAGGTTCAGTATAAATGGCCTTCTAATACTGGGGTCAGTAACACAGTCAAATGCCTTTTGTTTTCCTTTTGGCATTGACTAAAAGTATTAATGGGTTGCTAATGGGCAGATTAATTTCCAAAACAAAATACAACACATTGTCTAAAGTGAACAATTCATGTGTTATCTGCAGCTTTCAGCTTTTTGACTATTATATTGACTGTTTTGTTTCCTTCTTCCTTAATGTGATGCTGCCTTTCTCAGAAGTCTAATCATAGTCACATTTCCTCTGTTTACTCACTTTATGAAAGTGCTTGTGGGTCCAGCCCAGATATGATGCCAATGCCTCAGGTTCAGCAAAGGCTAGATTTTCCCTTATTTTCTCTAAGGAAGCTTTGGAAGCATAATCTCAAAAAATAAACAGCTTCTCCTGGAAGATGCTTTACATCTTAGACAACGGGTTTCAGTTATTTATTATAATATTGATAACACATCAGGTAGGATGACCTTCCTTGACTATTACTGGTTCCATATGTCACCCACCTGAATCGATCAATTAATGGCAACAATATGAATGTGGAGGGGGCACTAGTCTAAGACAAGTACTGACTGACAAAAAAAAATCAAAGCTAGAAGGCAAAAACAATTTCAGGCTGGGTCTGTAGTGCCTATTCAAATCAAAATAGACAAAAAGGTTAAGAGAGAAAGGTAGCAAAGTGATGGATAGAAGAATGAAAGACAAATAGAGAAAGAAGACTGTTATCCTTTTGGTGTTGACTGCTGAAGTCCCAGATGTGAAGTGTTTGAAATGTCCCTGGTTTGTAGCTTTACACCCAGTATGGAATATTTACACTGAGACAGATTTTTCATAGCTTACTCCATTTTCCTTCATTGCAGGACTCAGGACAAGTTAAATTATGCCCTTTGGAGATTTCTTTCTAATACTCCGTTTTCTTCAGGTTTTATGTTTCATGTTTTCAATTGTAGCACCAATCTTCTTGGATTAAAACGGTGTGCTCATTGCCTAAAAAGGTGAAATGAAGAAAATAGTTTTGATATTTTTAACTTCCATTTTTTTTTGCTTTTAATATCTAAATCTGAATTCTAATCTGCATCAACTATCACAATAATAATGATTACATTACAAGACCATATGAGATAGCAGCTGAATTAGGCCATTCGGTTCATCAAGTCTGTTTTGATACTCGATCGTGGCTGAATTGTTTCTCAATCTCATTCTCATGCCTTCTCCCTGTAACCCTTGATGCCCTCACCATGAGAGACTTTATCCATCTCTGTCTTGCACACACTCAGTGAATTGGTCTTCACAGGTTTTTGTGGTGTTGAGTTCCGCAGATTAAGCGCCCTTTGGCTGAAGAAATTCCTCCTCATCTCAGTAATAAATGGTTGACCCTTCACTCTGAGGCTGTGCCTTTTGGGTCGTAGTGTCTCCTACCAGTGGAAAGATCTTCTCCATGTCCACTCTATCCAGGCCTCTCCGTATTCTGTAAGATTCAATCAGATCCCCCTCCTCTCATCCTTCTAAGCTGAATCAAGTACAGACAGAGGGCTCTCAACCGCTCCTCATATGATAAGCCTTTCATTCCTGAGATCATTCTTGTAAATCTCCTCTGGACCCCTTCCAATGCCAGCAAATACTTCCTTAGGTTTGGGGCCCAAAACTGCTTCCAATATTCCAAATGGGATGGGCAACAAAAGCTGGTCAGCAAACCATGCCTCATCCTGTGAATGAATTGGAAGAAAGAGGTCTGACCAGAGCCTCATACAGACTCAGCAGTACATCACTGCTCTGGTATTCTAGCCCTTTTGAAATGAATGCTAACTTTGCAATTTGACTTCCTCACCACCAACTGGATCTGCATGTTAACCTTGAAAGAATCCTGAATTAGGACTCCCAAGTCCCTCTGTGCTTCAGATTTATAAAGCCTTTTCTCATTTAGAAAATAGTCTATACCTCTGTTTTTTCTACCAAAGTGCATTACCTCACACTTTCCCACATTGTAGACCACTTCTTTGCCCACTCACCTAGTATTACCAAGATTGTTTGCAGCTTCCCCACTTCTCAGCATTAGTTGTCCCTCCACCTATCTTTGTGCCATCTGAAAATGTAGCAATGATGCCCTTCATCTGGATTGTTAATGGATGACGTGAGTAGTCATGGTCCCCATATTTGGAGGTGCTGGTGTTGGACTGGGGTGTACAAAGTTAAAAATCACACAACATTAGGTTATAGTCCAACAGGTTTATTTGGAAGCACGAGCTTTTGGAGCGCTGCTCCTTCATCAGGTGGTTATGGAATATAAGATTGTAAAGCACAGAATTTATAGCACAAGTTTACAGTATGATGCAACTGAAATTATATATTGAAAAACTTAAACAATCCAGGTCTATTTCATTATATAATTTCAGTTGCATCACACTGTAAACTTTTGCTATAAATTGTGTTTTACGATCTTATACTCCACAACCACCTGATGAAGGAGCAGTGCTCTGAAAGCTAGTGCTTCCAAATAAACCTATTGGACTATAACTTAGTGTTGTGTGATTTTTAAACTTGTAGTCCCAACACTGACCCTTGTGGAATTCCACTAGTCATTGGCTTTCATCCTGAAAAAGACCACTTTACCCTTATTCTCTGCCTTCTGCCTATCAGCCAATCCTCTATCCATGACACTACGTTGTTCCTAATGCCATGGTCTGTCTGATTTAACAGTCTCCTGTGTGGCACCTTGTCACAAGCCTTCTGGAAATCCATATAGATTACTTCCACTGACTTCTTTGTTTAACTTGTTCATTACCACCTCAAAGAATTCTAACAGATCTGTATTCCATCCCCTTGATGAAGCTATACTAACTCTGCCCTACTTTACCATTCACTTCCAAGTACTTCACAATGTCATCTTTGATAGTGGATTGTAAAATTTTACTGATGACTAAGGTCAGGGTAACTGGCCTATAGTTTCCTGTCTTCTTGCTGACTCCAGTGATTCCTGAAAGATTATGATCAATGCCTCTGCACTCTCCTCAGCTATCTCCTTCAGAACTCTGGTGTGTACTGCATCTGGTCTGGGTGATTTATCCATAGGAGTCAAGATTAGATTGGTGCTGGAAAAGCACAGCAGGTCAGGCAGCATCTGAGGAGCAGGAAAATCGATGTTTCGGGCAAAAGCCCTTTATCAGGAATGAGGCTGGGAACCTCGGGGGTGGAGAGATGAATGGGAAGGGGGTGGGGGTGGGGAGAAGTAGCTGAGAGTGCAATGCCGGATGGAGGTGGGGATGAAGGTATAAGTTGGAGATGAGAGTGGAGTGGATAGGTGAGAAGGAAGATTGACAGGTGGGACAGATCATGAGGACAGCGCTGAGCTGGAAGGTTGGAACTAGGGTAAGGTTGGGGGAGGGGAAATGAGGAAACTGGTGAAGTCCACATTGATGCCATGGGGTTGAAGGGTTCCGAGGCAGAAGATGTGGCGATCTTCCTCCAGCTATCAGGTGGTGAGGGAGTGGCAGTGGAGGAGGCCCAGAACCTGCATATCCTCGGCAGAGTGGGAGGGGGAATTGAAATGTTCAGCCACGGGGCGGTGGGGTTGATTGGTGCGGGTGTCCTGGAGATGTTCTCTGAAGTGCTCTTCGAGAAGGTGTCCAGTCTCCCCAATGTAGAGGAGACCACATTGGGAGCAATGGATACAAAAAATGACACGTGTGGAGGTGCAGGTGAAACTTTGATGGATGTGGAAGGCTCCTTTGGGGGTCTTCTTTTAGATTTATAATAAAACTCTTGCAATCTTCTTTCATATTACTAGCTAACCAATTCTCATAATTCATCTTCCCTCCCTTTATTGCTTTTTAAATTATAATCTGTTGGTTTTAAAGGGTTTCCAATCCTCTGGCTTCCCACTAAACTTCACCACATTGTACACTTTTTTCTTTCGCTTTTATGCTGTCTCTGATTTCTCTCGTCAACCACAGTTGCCTCATCCTCCCTATAGTACATTTGTTCTTCCTTTTGATGAATTTCTGTTGTCCCTCACGAATAACTCCAGAAACTCTTGTCATTGCTACTCCACCGCCTTCCCTGTTCGGCTCCCCTTTTAATCAACTCTGGCCAGCTCCTCCCTCACATCTTTGTAGTTACCTTTACTCAATTGTAATACCATTACATCTGATTCCAGCTTCTCCCTCTCAAACTGCAGGGTGAATTTGATCATATTATGGTCACTGACCCCTAGGGGTTCCTTCACCTTCAGCTCCTTAACTAAGTCTATCTGATCAACATTCCCACATCAAAAGCAAAGTTTTTCAAGGCATTCAATTGTGGAGTAAGGAAACTGGATGTCAGTGAGGACAAGTGTTATAGTTGAATGGGACTTCCCTGCAGGAGAAGGTACAGGTGGCAGCATTTTAAATGAGCTGGCATTTGCAGAGGGAGGAACTTAATTGAGAGCTTCTCAGGTGTGAAATCTGTAGTTGACAAATCATGGCTTCAGCAGCTTTTATTTCACCCCAAAGTCCTTTTAAGGACGACCCTTGAATGTGTATCATTTACATGAACATGTATTCTGATATCAGCAAGACAGAATGAATCAAGGTTACTATCAAAGTTACCAGTAGGGGTCAGTATTGCATACGCCAAACAGTAACAACTTAATGCAGAAATATACAGTATCAATTATGTTCATTCTTTTCCAAATGTTAGATTTATAGCAAAACATAGAATAGGCTAAAATCATAGAATGGGAAAATAAAATAAAATAGGAACAGATGCATTTGGAGAATAAACAGAAGTGTTGGAGAAACTCTGTAGGTCTGGCCGCACCTGTGGAGAGAAAACCAGTTAACATTTTGAGTGCAGTGACTCTTCTTCAGAATTGAATGCAGCTTGGAAAAGATAACATTTATATTGATGATGAGAATTGGGTGGGGAAAAAGGAGTGGAGACTGAGCCCAGAGAGTGAGAGAGAAGACAGGGCAGACAGACAAAAGTATTATTGATAGTAAGCCAGAGAAAAAAACAAAGCTGATAGGTGATAAGGGGGCTTTGAGTAGTTGAAAATGGTTGTGTGTATGAAAGCAACCTATTTCATAACATGATTGTGGAATAGGCGACAGCTTAGTTACCTTCTCACCTTCAGGACTCAACATTGAGGTTAACAGTTTCAGAACATCAATACCTTCTTTGCATATCAGCTAGGAGAAGTTCCCAGCCCCCTGACTGATGCTTGTATGGAGCCCGGCCTATATTAGTGCTAGCCCAGACTGGCTGCTTTGGAATTATAGGAGTGATTGTGACTCACTCCTCAACTGCAGAGGCATGGACCTCCTGAGCAGGACCAACCCAACCAGATGCTTGACGATAGCCAACTCCTCAGACTGCTATGGGAAGCAACCCTTGACTTACTGCACCAGGAGTCCTAGACTGATGAGTAATTTTATGGCATCCACTGAGAACAGTTCCCTGAAGACTTTGAGATGGTGCCTTATCTGTACCCCTCATGATTTTCTAAACCTCTATCAGATCACCCCACAGCCTCTTCAGCACTGGAGAAAAAAGTCCCAGCCTATGCAGCCTCTCCTTATAACTCAAACCTCCAGTCTTGATAACATCCCTTGGAAATTGTTTTTGCATCCTTTCCAGTTTGATAGCATCCTTTCTATAAGGGTGACCAGAATTGTATGCTGTACTCCAAAAGTGGTCTCAGCAATATTTTGTACAGCTGTAACATGATGTGCCAACTACTATACTGTGTATGCTGACCAATGAAGGCAAGCATGCCAAATGCCTTCTTTACCTCTCTGCCTGTGATGCTATTTTCAAGCAACTATGTACCTGCACCGATAGGTCTTCCTGTTTCAACAACACTCCCCAAGGCCTTCCCACCAATTCTGGTGTCATCTGCAAACTTACTAACCTTGCCTCCTATATTCTCATCCAAATCATTGATATAAATGATGAACAGTCGTGGACCCAACAATGATTCATGCAGCACTCCACTGATCATGGGCCTCCAGACTGAACAACAAACCTCTAGCATGGCCACTTGTTTCCCACTGTCAAGCTGATTATGTATCAAATCGGCTTGTTCTCTCTGGATCCTGTGTGAGCTAACCTTACTAACCAGTCTACTATGTGGGATGTCGTTGAAGGCCTTGCTAAAGTCAATGTAGGCAATATCTACAACTCTACCTTCATCAATTGTCTCGGACACCTCTTTAAAAAATTTAGACAAGTTTGTGAGACGTGATTCTCACTCACAGAGCCATGTTGACCAATCCTAATCAATACTTGTCTTTCAAAATGCATGTAGATCCTGTGTCTCAGAAACTTTTCCAACTACTTACCCATCATTGATGTCAGGCTCACTGGTCTTTTCCTTATAGTCTTTCTTAAATAATAGCACAACATTAGCAACCCTCCAAGTCTTCCTGGCAACTTCCCCAGGGTTGTTGATGATGCACCTATGCTCGTTAGGGACCCCATAATTTCTTCTCTAGCCTCCCACTGGGATACACTTAAAGTCAGAGAAATGTACAGCATGGAAACAGATCCTTTGGTCCAACTCATCCATGCCAACTAGATATTCCAACCCAATCTAGTCCCACCTGCCAGCAGTCGGTCCATATCCCTCCAAACCCTTCCTATTCATATACTCATCCAAATGCCTTTTAAATGTTGCAATTGTACCAGCCTCCACTACTTCCTCTGGCAGCTCATTCCATACATGTATCACCCTCTGTGTGAAAAAGTTGCCCCGTAGGTCTCTTTTACATCTTTCCCCTCTCACTCTAAACCTATGCCCTCTAGTTCTGGACTCCCTGAACCCAGGGAAGAGATTTTGTCTATTTATCCTATCCATGCCCCTCATAATTTTGTAAATCTCTATAAGGTCACCCCTCAGCCTCCCAATGGTCCAGGGAAAACAGCCCCAGCCTATTCAATCTCTCCCTATAGCTCAAATCCTCCAAACCTGGCAACATCCTTGTAAATCTTTTCTGAACCCTTTCAGGTTTCACAACATCCTTCTGAAAGGAAGGAGACCAGAATTGCATGCAATATTCCAACAATGGCCTAACCAATGTCCAGTACAGCTGCAACATGACCTCCTAACTCCTGTACTCAGGACTCTGACCAATAAAGGAAAGCATAACAAACGCCTTCTTCACTATCCTATCTACCTGCGACTCCACTTTCAAGAAGCTATGAACCTGCACTCCACAGTCTCTTTGTCCAGCAAAACACCCTAGGACCTTATCATTAAGTGTAGAAGTCCTACTAAGATTTGCTTTCCAAAATGCAGCACCTCACATTTATTTAAATTAAACTCCATCTGCCACTCCTCAGCCCATTGGCCCATCTGATCAAGATCCCGTTGTAATCTGAGGTAACCTTCCTTGCTGTCCACTACATCTCCAAGTTTGGTGTCATCTGCAAAATTTACTAACTATACCTCTTATGCCCACATCCAAATCATTTATATAAATGACGAAAAATAGTGGACCCAGCACCAATCCTTGTGGCACTCCACTGGTCACAGGCCTCCAGTCTGAAAAACCACCCTCTGTCTTCTACCTTTGAACCATATCCAACTGGCTATTTCTCCCTGTATTGCATGAGATCTAACCTTGCTAAACAGTCTCCCATGGGGAATCTTGTCGAATGCCTTACTGAAGTCCATATAGATCATGTCTGCTGCTCTGCCCTCATCAATCCCCTTGGTACTTCTTAAAAAAACTCAATCAAGTTTGTATGACATGATTTCCCAAGCACAAAGCCATGTTGACTATCCCTAATCAGTCCTTGCTTTTCCGAATACATGTACATCCTGTCCCTCAGGATTTCCTCCAACAACTTGCCCACCACCGATGTCAGGCTCACTGGTCTATAGTTCCCTGGCTTGTCCTTACCACCTTTCTTAAATATTGACACCATGTTAGCCAATCTCCAGTCTTCCGACACCACACCTGTGACTATCATTGATACAAATATATCAGAAAGGGGTCCAGCAATCACTTCCCTAGCTTCCCACAGAGTTCTAGAGTACACTTGACCAGATCCTGGGGATTTATCCACTTTTATTTGTTTCAAGATATCCAGCACTTCCTCCTCTGTAATATGGACATTTTTCAAGATGTCACTATCAATTTCCCTATATTCTATATCTTCCATATCTTTCTCCGCAGTTAATACTGAAATATTCATTTAGGATTTCAGTCATCTCCTGTGGTTCCACACAGAGATGGCCCCATTGGATCTCTTTGAATTCTCCTTAACCTTAATTGCCAAAGCTATCCCATGTTCCCTCTTTGCCCTTCTGATTTCCTTCGTAAGTGTACTCCTACACCTCCTGCACTCCTGAAGGGATTCACTTGATCCCCGCTGTCTATACCTGACATATACTTCTTTCTCTTGACTAGAGCCTTAATATTTCTAGTTGTTCAGCATTCCTTACTCCTACCAGCCTTTCCCTTCACACTAATAGGAACATGCTGTCCCTCAAATCTTGTTACCTTGCTTTTGAAAGCCTCCCATTTGCCAGATGTGCCTTTATCTGTCAACAGCTTCCCCCAATCAACGTTTGAAAGTTTGTGTCGAATACCATCAAAATTGGCCAACCCCAATTTAGAACTTCCACTTGTGGACCAGCCTATCCTTTTCCATAGCCATTTTAAAATTAATGGAATTATGGTTACTGGTCCCAAAGTGCTCTCCCACTAACATTGCCTTATTTCCCAAGAGAAGGTTGAGTTTAACCTTGATGCTGACAGAGACAGCATATGTAGGCCGGAGAGTTAACACCTCCCCAGATTACAGAGAAAAAACAACTTACAGGTTTCTCTTATGCTACTGGGGACCTCTCTGCTTCCTGTTGGCCAACAGGGAGGTTGGATTCAGTGTGATTTCTTGTCAGTTCATCCTTTTTTGGGACTGATTGGCCCAGGGATCAGGAGGTTCCACATCCTGGGGCGTGTACCATTTTATACCTATTCTGAGCAGGGAGTTTGACACTTTCTGACTCCCCACTCACAACGTATGCTGGTAGCACTGAACTGTAAAATCCAGGCCATTATGTTGAAACAAGTTTTTCGTGTTTATGATCCACATGACAAGTTTTGCAATGCTTGCCAAGAACCTGGTGAAGCAGAATTATTTTCCCCGTGCTCTCCAGCGATAAATCAGATTCATTAACTTGAAACAACATTTTAAACATCAGATTTTTGAAAAAAGAGTTTCTTACGTGGGCAAGGGTGGACTCTTGTTCGTCATCCTGTGAAGGAGATAGTGCAAGGGTTCCATTCTATAGAGAAGACATCAGAAAGTTACAACAAAATCGTGAACATTGGGAACACTTACCCTTTTACAGCTAAATCTAGCACACTTTCCAAAACATGTTCCTTTTTTTAATCTGTTCCATGGCCAAAGAGAGAAGATGGGAAACCTGCTCCCGGGTGACTACATTTACCCCATTATCTAATGCTACGGGCAATTTAGCATGGCCAATTCACTTGACCCGCACATCTTTGGACTGTGGGAGGAAACCGGAGCACCCGGAGGAAACCCACGCAGACACGGGGAGAACGTGCAAATTCCACGCAGTCAGTCGCCTGAGTCGGGAATTGAACCTGGGTCTCAGGCGCTTTGAAGCAGCAGTGCTAACCACTGTGCCACCGTGCCGCCCACGAAACTGAGAATTATGCCCCAAGACCAACGAGCCAACTTTTAAAAGGGTAAAAGGGTAAAGTGTTCCTGTGGTCCTCAGGAAGTACATGATGGTGAAAGGAAGAGAAAACAAACAGAAAGAACATAAAGATTATCATTTCCCCATGTCATACTATCATGTGTTGCAATGAGCTGCTTCTGAAGTACAATAATCATGTTTGAGCTACACGCATGTCAAATCTGCCTTGTATCTTTGGTACTAGGTTGATAGGGGACTTCTCAACCATAACCTCCTCCACCTTACAATGAAAAGTAACTGACAAATCAACATAAGATAGTGTGTTCACTACATTTCAACTAAAGTGGAACATGGCCCACACATGTTTTGTGTGCTGAGTATTTGTGGGATTTCAATATCTCTCCGTTTCCCCACACCCCCCCCCCATCCCAAAAATGAATGGGTGAGTTTTGGTGAAAAGTTAAAGTTTTAAAAAATATGAATCCTTAGTCTATTTCCCATATTAACAGAGGTGGATCATGGGGGATTGTAGATCCTGGTGATCCCAGGAGGGAGGTTAGCAATTCAGACAACACAGCGTTAATTTCAAAATACCAGATACTGACAAAAAAGAAGTGGCCAGTTAATTTGTTCTTGGTGATGGTTCAGCGAAGAAATGTTGGCTCCTTGTATTTTGTTGCTCAAGGGCTGAACGGCCTCCTCTTGTACTGTGTTTCTATGGATAGTTTCTTATTCTTCACACTCATTTAAACAAGTGGAGCAAGAAGGATGGGCCATCCTTTACTTTTTCATTTAAGGACAATATCCTGCACGTTGCAGGACTGCCTCAGAAGTGAGTTGAAATGTCAGGTATGATTATACACTGAAGTTAAACTTGAATCTATGACCATCAGATACCAACTGAGTTGAACCATCTGACAGTGATCATCGGTTAAATTTCCTTAAATTATCTTTTTATCATGGACCCTGTCTGGCTTTGGCTTAGCACTTCTCTCTTGATTGATTGGATGACAACTGAACCGTTCACTCTATGGTCTACTCAGGTAACTACATGTCAAAGTTACTAATAGTTCCATAGCATATTTTTTTTGGAGATTGAGTGAATCCATTTTGGACTGGTGTTATTATAATGGTTGAAATGCAGTATTAATGGGGCACATTTTAAACTTCATGGCATGGTCAGGAATTTGCATACTGTGCAAGTGCTGGATTTTCAGTCCATTCCTGCAAATGGACTGAAAATCAGACTAATTCTACAAGTGGTCAGATGTGATGATACACTTCACCAGTTTATCAACATGTTGTGAAAATGAAAAATTGCTCCACTGTTTTTTGGGATAAGATCTAGCCATTGCAATAGTTGGAAATTGAATCACATCAGTACTTATCCGTCTGAAAGAATTTTCCTTTCTTAATTTATATAGCCTTTTCTTATTGACCAAGCCATGATATGTTCTACTTGAATTCTGTGCCCAACCCGTTACTTCATGGAAGCCAGCAAGAAGAAGGGGGAGCAAATGAGCAATCATATAGATAATAATCAAGCAGATCATGGCACAATTCCCACAATTTACATTTCAGCATCTCGACTGATGTTAACTGCACGCTGCACTGTGGGGTCCCTTTGCTCTTCACTAACATTACATTCTACATGGTTTATTTATGTTTGCTAATCCCCCGATGCATAATCTCTATCCTACTGGGATGACATTTCAGCAGTTCCAGCTGTTCATGAACATTTTTCTGTACAACATTACTCTCTCTCTCTGACCATATGTATTCCTAAACCAGAAGCCTCTCTATGGGTGAATCTGCACTATATCGCATATTAGAAATCTGTCCGGTATTCTATTGTGAGAGGTGCAGGAAGGTATAAGAAAAGAATTATTCTCAGTAATCACACGCCTTCCCTGAAATTTGTTCATTGTACTCAAGAGTGTCCAGCATTAACCTAGTTATACCCTGGTAAATAAAAATGTAGAGTCATGTAACAATAAAACATTTAAATATAAAAGTGACTAACCATGTAAAATGCCTGATCAGTCGATGGGTTATTTTTCATCATACAGTATAGAACAGCATCGTGTACAGTGGTAAAGATCTGGGATTTGCTGATGTTTTTCCCAAAGAATCCTCCTTGTTCAAACTGCTGAATAATAACCCCTGAAAGAAGTGAAATTCAGTTAGGATCAACAGGTGATCTGGAATTATTCTATGTACATATATTACTAAATATCTCATCTTATGTGATGTGGGTGATACTGGTAAGGTTAGCATTTGTTGGGCATTCCTACTTTCTTAGAACTGGGTGGTATGACGGTCAGTGCTGCCTCAGTTCCAAGGACTTGGGTTTGATTCTTCCTTCAGGTGACTGTCTGTGTGGAGTTGTACAATCTCCCCGTGTTTGCGTGGGTTTCCTCTAGGTGCTCCGGTTTCCTCCCACAATCCAAAGATATGCAGGTTAGGTGGATTGGCCATGCTAAATTTCCCATAGTGTTTAAGGATGTGCAGGTGGATTAGCCATGGGAGATGCAGGGTTACAGGGATAGAGTGGGACTGTGTGGGATGCTCTTCAGAGGGTCGGTGTGGACTTGATGGGTCAAATGGCCTGCTTTTACACTGTAGTGGTACTATGATGCTACTTCAGATGAATGGCTTGTTAGGCTGCTGCAGACGTTAGTTTGAGTCAACATTGTACCATGAATCTGGAGTCACAGAGCAGAATAATTGAAGTTCCCTTTGAGTGCTGACAGGCTGAGATCCATAAAACTACAACCAATTGAACCTAGGAGATTATTGGACAGTTAGATTATTAAGATGACTGTTCCATCAGGAAACAGATTGAATTGGATGCAGTGCTTGTTTTATTGATAGCTTGATTTTCATCTCATTGAAATCAATGAGGTTTATTGAAAAATTGTATCATGATTTTCCACCTGACATAATCAGTTTACCATTGGCAGATTAGGTTAAAATGATCCCATGTCTTATTTCCACATTCAGCCTCCTACTTACTAGTTAAGTCAGCAAGCCTTCAACCAGTGTTATAAAAAGAAAAGTGTGGGTTGAATGGAAGGCAAAATCTGTCATATTTTATCCTTAAAGTCCCAGATCACGCAGCAACAGGGCCACGGTATTGTGTTAGACAAACAAATTCATTCTATTTAAAATGGTGCATTCTACTTACAGTGACAACCTGATAAGTAAACGTCAACCTCAATCTCTTTATAATCCCGGAAAATCTGGAATATAAAAGCATCGAGTTGCAAGGCCAGTTAATGATGTGCTCACTAAAGCATGGAGGCTTTTATGCGGTAATATAAAGCTTGAAGATCAGGAAGTTGTGCTAAACTAATATCAAACACTAATTCAGCCTAATGCAAGCACAAGAACTGCACACTTTCCCTTCAGCCACCCCACCCTCTCCTCAACATCCAAAACATTCCTCTAAGTAAAGCAGCAAATTACCCACACTTCTATCAATTTTACACTGTATTTGCTGCTCACCGTGCTTTCTTCTCTACATTGGGAAGACCAAACACAGACTAGGTTCAATGGGCCCGACTGAAAATGTGGCGTTGTGTTGGAAATGACCCAAGTGTGGGAAATATTGGGCAGGCATAAAGGAACATTAAAAAAAAGAGCAACGGTCAGCCATCAGCCCTTTGCACCTGCTCCCCCGCTCAATGAGATCACACTGATTTACTTCAAACATCCTTACCCCTGTATCCCTTGGTGTTTTTAATATGTAAAAATCTATCAATCTATTTTGACATACTCAATGATGAAGACTGCACAGTCCTCTGGAGCAGGGAGTTACATCCTTCTGCATCCACATATATACAGTGAAGTCTTCTGGAGAGAGGATTGTTACAACAACCTACGTGACTACTATCCAAGAAGAACACGATCAAAGTAGTTTTGTCTTAGTAAAAGAAAGCAGTGAAAGATGGAGACATAGAAATGCAAAGAATGCAGGTCGTCAACATGGGTTGTATGGGCACGTTAAATAAATGTGGACTTACTGTATTATGAGATACTCAGCAAGAGTAGCAACCAAACCAAACAGTCAAGCTTTAAAATAGAATTAGGAATGTGTCATAAGTACACAGTGCTGAATCACCTCACGAACATTTGCTAGGGTATTTGCACAGGGGTTTCTTTTATCAACTGAACTATAAACACATTTACATTTTTTTTGGATAGACACCAAACATTTCACTTCAGTGAAAGATTTCAACTGTGTGATCAGAATGGGAGAGACAAACAGGTGCAGCAAAGAGCAAGGGATTCAGCATATAACCGAAAGGAGTGCCAGAGTGTGGGTTCAAACCGTGGCTTGAGCTGATGAATATAATGGGGGGGGGAGGCAGGGCGAGTACTTAATGAATGTTATATACCTTGATTGGTACGGGTGGAACTATAGGTAGAGGATTCTATGGGCCAGACTTACCAGGCCACTAACAAGTGAGAAAAATCAGATTAAGGGCAGCACGGTGGCACAGTGGTTAGCACTGCTGCCTCACAGCGCCAGGGACCTGGGTTCAATTCCCGCCTCAGGCGACTGACTGTGTGGAGTTTGCACATTCTCCCCGTGTCTGCGTGGGTTTCCTCCGGGTGCTCCGGTTTCCTCCCACAGTCCAAAGATGTGCGGGTCAGGTGAATTGGCCGTGCTAAATTGCCTGTAGTGTTAGGTAAGGGGTATATGTAGGGGTATGGGTGGGTTGCGCTTCGGCGGGTCGGTGTGGACTTGTTGGGCCGAAGGGCCTGTTTCCACACTGTAAGTCTAATCTAAGTCTAATCTAATCTAATGTGGCAGTGCTACTGGCAAAGATGTAGGTCATCTTCTGGTCTGGCTGATTATCTTTAATAATTTGCTTTGAACTAAGAATCCAGAATCCATATGACCTAGGCAGTTTCCAAGTAAAACTTGATCGCTTCAATAAGAATTAAAGTAAAGCCTTGTGAGCTGACTAGGTCAATCATCATTCATGCAAATTCCATGATCAAACCAAATAGTGAGAACTTCATTGTTGAGTGCTTCCAGCTTTTTGTATTATGTTATATTTTGGCTCCAACAGGATTATTGCCCAATTCTGTATTCACAGTTTAGGAAAGATATACGTAGGCTTTGCAAAGATGACAGAAGAAATCTCATGGAATAGTTCCATGAATGAGGAATTAGAGTGATGAAGCTGGCATGGATGTCTTTGGAGCAGAGATGACTAAGAGAAGGTTTGATTGAGGTGTTTAATATATTGAAGATTTTAGATGGAGGAACTGAAGAGAAACTGTTGAAGGCTGAAGGATGACTAACTAGTGAACATAGATTTAGGGTAGCTGTCAAAGGAAGCAAGGATGGCATGAAGTAAAATTATTTTACACAATGAATGGTTAGGATCTGGAACACTCGGTGTGATGAGGTGTTAGAAACAGATTCAATAGTATCATTCTAAAGGGGATCAAACACATTCTTTAAAAAAAAAGAAAATGTTTGCAGGGATAAGAGGAAGAAACTCAATGTGGGGCCAACTCGATTGCTCTTTGAAAATTCCAGTGCAAATTTGATGGGCACAATAACTTTCTTTGCTTCTGTACTATTTTCTGAAACTAAAGAGTCAGTTAGCACAGTTGGCTGAATGGCTGATTTGCAGTGCAGACTGACGACAACAGTGCGGGTTCAAGTCCCACACTGGTTGAGGTTACCATAAAGGTCCTGCCTTACTCCTTACCTGAGGCATCAGGTTTAACTTCCCACCAACTATCCCTAATGAGAGGGCAGGAGGTGATAACATTATCTTTCATCCCCTAAAATTGCTTTGATTATTTCCACAGGACAAAAGATATTTGTATGAGGTAGAAACCACGGTTTCAAAAGGGGAAACTTGGCTTTATCAACATTTTTGCTTTAACATTTGGAAACACTTGATCCTAAATTATACAAAAAAAAGGTCAATGTCTATGACTTGACTCACTTAGAAATTCCCTCCAGAAGTCAAGCATGTTCTTCAAAAATATTTTGGTGGAGATTATTTTTTTCTGGCAAGTTTTTTTAAAAGTTGTTTTCATACTCTTTCGTAGTTTCACTCTCTATGGAGCCTCAGTTTAATTCCTGTACTAGGACCGGGGAGATTGGTACCTCACTGTCTAACAAGCCAGGCAGATTTCTGCACCAAGCAATACTGTTAAGTGTAGCAAAGTGAATATAGACTGCATGTTCTAAGCAGAGAAGCTAACTTTACAGGATAGCTCACCTTTATCTCACCTCAACGCAGTGCGTCAACCCTGTTGCGTAATAGCATGTCCTGCACATGATTGATTTTCTATTCAATTTATCTTTAGCAGTATCAGACTTAATACCATTACTGGCCTTATAAAATGCAACCCAGCAGAAATTGGATTCAGATGGCACAAATACAGTTCACTTCTGGTCCTTAGAGTTATCTAAGTTAAATCTCAGCCCCAGGCGGAAATCATCATTCTTGAAACAGACAGATGTGGGTGATGGAATGAAAGGCTTTTGCCCGAAACGTCGATTTTCCTGCTCCTCGGATTCTGCCTGACCTGCTGTGCTTTCCCAGCACCACTCTAGTCTATTCCTGAAAAAGAGTTATATCGGAAACGTAGGACTTCTCCACCTCCTGATGCTGCCTGGTTTGCTGTGTTCTTCCAACCTCCTGCTTGTCTACTTTGGATTCCAGCACCTGTAGCTTTTTTAACTCTAACCTCATTGTCTAGGCAAGCATGACATGAACCCACATTATGCCATCTAAGCACTTTGGTCTCCCAAGGAGCTGTGCAATTCTACCTGAGTGGCAAATTATTTTGCAAAGTTGGTACTTTTCAAAATCTAAGAAATAAAAAGAAAAGTGAGAACAAATTTTATACTGCAACTTGTTCCAACTTTAACTTTTCTTAAAGGTATAGTAATTTATTTATTTATTCTATTTTAATGCGTTTTAAAAAGCCAGAAGTTGCAACAATACCAAAAAGCTGCTGCTGCTGTGATGCCTTGCCCTATTGTTCACTGATTATTACCCTGAGAGGTTGGAGACGACATGCTGGATCTGAACGGTTAGAGGTCTCATCGATCATTCATATGGTTCCCCAAGAAACCGCAAGATTGTCCATCAAGAGGCCTGACAAAGTTCCGTGAATGATTGCCCACAGTATAGATCAATACTGTGGCTTGAATCAGGACCAACAGCATAAATGTCTAATCATTCCCCATGTTGGATTTACCAGTCTGTATCTGGAAATGCACCTCTCAGTACTTTTTGCTTGACTTGTGATCAAGATGAGCAGTGTGCCTATCAGTTTACTCCTCCACAGTGCAGTTTGTCAGTGTGTCACAGCTTTGCTGGGGAAAGACTTTCAACATGGTTTAAATTCTGATGGTACTATGGACAGTGCTGTGGATTAGAATTGTGGTCTTTCACCTTAGGGACTGAGGTTTTAACTCTAGATAGCTCTAAGAACCATAAGTGAATTGTGTTTGTGCCGTCTGAATCCATTTTCTAATGGGTTCTGTTTTATAATGCCATTACTCGCCTCAAGTTTGACATTGTTAAATATGGATTGAACAGAAGATTAATCATGTGCAAGACATGTTATTATGTGAAAGGGTGGAAGCACTTTATTGAGGTGAGATAAAGGGAGCTGTAAAGTTAGCTTCTCTGCTTCGAACATGCAGTTTATAATCACCTTGCTGCACTTGACACGATTGCTTGGTGCAGCAATCTGGTGTCAAAAGTGAAAATTAACATTTCTTGTTTAGGCATCTCTTATTTTGTTGAGTATAAAGTTCACAATTAGAGTCAAAATAGAATGAAGTTGAGGCTTGTCTTACATTTCTCAAAATCTTGATGCAGACGCTATCCACAAAGTTGACAGGACTAAAGTCAAGTATGAGGGAATGAACATCGGGTTTTTGAAGACCAAGAGACTCCAGGCTGAGCTCCTCCGGCTTTTTGCTCACTTTTGATGGCGAGTCAAAGTCCGAATTTATTTCCAAGCTGATGGAATTGTCGTTACCAATATTCTCAGTGATGGTGGCTGGGCCATCAGTTCCTGATTCAAAGATTTTCTGTTGCTGGAGAGAGGTTGATATTTTCTGTTTAAAATATTGTTATAATGTGCAACATCTAATAGTATATTCAATATTTCACAGTCATAATAACATAGCGTGACAGGAAGGAGTGAAGAAATGTCTGCTTTTCCACCCCAACCATTTCCAGTGTCTATATACTGGTAAACTACAGACTCATTTCCCCCTGTATTTAACTTTTGTGCCTCGGGGGAGGTGGTGGCCTTGTGGTATTATTGTTGACTTGGTAATCCAGAGACCCAGATAATATTCTGGAGACCTGGGTTCAAATCACACCATGTCAAATGTGCATTCAGTAAAAATCTGGGAAGTAAGGGTCTGACGGTGACCATGAATTCATTATTGAATGTTGGAAAACTCCATCTGGTTCACTAATGTCATTAAGGGGAGAGAAATGCTATTCTTACCTGATTTGGCCTATATATGACTCCTAACCCACAGTAGTGTGGTTGACTCTTAACTGCCCTCTGGGCAATTAGAGAAAGGCAATAAGTGCTCGCTTAGTTAGCAGCACCCTCATCCCAGAAATGAATGTAAAAGAATGAGAAGTTTTTCAGAACTTTATAAAAAAAACGTTGCTGGATGAATCCTCAAACCATAGTTTCATATTATTAACATCAACAGGCCACTCTATAGTGTGCCTTACCTTGCAGAAAATACTCATGATTACACTCCTTTTGTAATGAGCACTGTATTCAAAGCCTGATAGCACTGGTTATGAGATGCATGGTTTCCTTTGGTCCTGTAATATTTCTATATGAATGTGGAGCATTATCCAAGTTGTTTAGAGAAAATCTATAACTAGTGTGTTTCCATTCAATGACTCATGCATGTGATGTCTTATACTGATAAAGGCAGTCACAAGCCATTCCCGGTCCTGCCTAGCTTTGAAGAACATGACAGTAAAAACAGGTATGCTTCTCCAAAGTGTTCAAGGACAAAGTCCTATGAGGGAGATAATCTAATACTATTTAAATAGAAGAAAAAAATGAGAAGTGACTTGGAGAAAGAGAGAGAACTATTGGTTTATTGTAATTTAGTGGAATGTTTCTACCTTTTGCTCTTTCTTGGCTTTTTTCTTATCCTTCTTTTCCTGCTTTTTCAATTTGTTCTTAAGTGCCACGATTCTTTTCTTCTTTTTCAAAATGAGTTTACTGACATTAATTCCAGTCTGCAAACCAAAGGAAAAATGGATTATGAAGACTGCATTGCTGTCATGAGGTGTTAACACAGATTACAAATTGTCATTTGATAGTACAGAGCTTGAGATTTTCTGATTTTCTGAAAAATAATGGATTTCAATGAAGCTTAGTGTTTTTAGGAGAATTCCTAATAATTGTCAATATGAAGTGAAAACACCTACTTTATACTGTACAAGAATGGGACTGCCATAGTATTAAGAGATTAGATGGAGAGGAATTTGTTAAGTGTGTATAAGAACATTTTCTGATTCAGTATGTGGATGTACGTACGAGAGAAGGCACAAACCTTCACCTACTCTTCAGAAATAAGCTGAAAAATGTGTTGCTGGAAAAGTGCAGCAGGTCAGGCAGCATCCAAGGAGCAGGAGAATCGATATTTCGGGCATAAGCCCTTCTTCAAGAATGAGGAGGGTGTGCCAAGCAGGCTAAGATAAAAGGTAGGGAGGAGGGACTTGGGGGAGGGGCGTTGGGAATGCGATAGGTGGAAGGAGGTTAAGGTGAGGGTGATAGACCGGAGAGAGGGTGGGTGCAGAGAGGTCGGGAAGAACTTTGCAGGTCAAGAAGGCGGTGCTGAGTTCGAGGATTGGGACTGAGATAAGGTGGGGGGAGGGGAAATGAGGAAGCTGGAGAAATCTGCATTCATCCCTCGTGGTTGGAGGATTCCTAGGCAGAAGATGAGGCGCTCTTCCTCCAGGCATCGTGTTGCCATGGTCTGGCGATGGAGGAGGCCAAGGACCTGCATGTCCTGGGTGGAGTGGGAGGGGCAGTTAAAGTGTTCAGCCATGGGGTGGTTGGGTTGGTTGGTGCAGGTGTTCCAGAGGCGTTCTCTGAAACGTTCCGCAAGTAGGCGGCCTGTCTCCCCAATATAGAGGAGGCCACATCGGGTGCAGTGGATGCAGTAAATGATGTGTGTGGAGGTGCAGGTGAATTTGTGGCAGATATGGAAGGATCCCTTGAGGCCTTGGAGGGAAGTAAGGGGGGAGGTGTGGGCGCAAGTTTTGCATTTCTTGCAGTTGCAGGGGAAGGTGCCGGGAGTGGAGGTTGGGTTAGTTGAGGGTGTGGACCTGACGAGGGAGTCACGGAGGGAATGGTCTTTTCAGAACACTGATAGGGGAGGGAGGGAAATATATCTCTGGTGGTGGGGTCCGTTTGGAGGTGGCGGAAATGACAATGGATGATACGATGTATGTGGAGGTTGGTCGGGTGGTAGGTGAGGACCAGTGTGATTCTGTCCTGGTGGTGATTGGAGGGACGGGGCTCAAGGGCGGAGGAGCGGGTAGTGGAGGAGATGCGGTGGAGGGCATCGTTGATCACGTCTTTGAAGAAGGAGACCAACTGGGTTGTACGGTATTGGAACTGGCCCTCCTGGGAGCAGATGGGGGGGGAGACGAAGGAATTGGGAGTATGGGATGGCGTTTTTACAGGGGGCAGGGCGGGTGGAGGTGTAGTCGAGGTAGCTGTGGGAGTCGGTCGGTTTATAGTAAATGTCCGTGTTGATTTGGTCGCCCGAGATAGAAATGGAACGGTGTAGGAAGGGGAGGGAGGAGTCTGAGACGGTCCAGGTAAATTTGAGGTCGGGGTGGAAGGTGTTAGTAAAGTGGATGAACTTTTCAACCTCCTCGTGGGAGCACGAGGCAGCGCCGATACAGTCATCGATGTAGTGGAGGAAAAGGTAGGGGGTGGTGCCAATGTAGCTGCGGAAGATGGACTGTTCCACATATCCTACGAAGAGACAGACATAGTTGGGACCCATGCGGGTGCCCATGGCTACTCCTTTGGTTTGGAGGAAGTGGGAGAGTTGGAAGGAGAAGTTGTTCAGGGTGAGGACCAGTTCAGTCAGTCGAAGGAGGGTGTCAGTGGAAGAGTACTGGTTAATATGGCGGGAAAGGAAGAGCGGAGGGCTTTGAGTCCTTCATGATGGGGGATGGAGGTGTACAGGGACTGGATGTCCATGGTGAAGATAAGACTTTGGGGACCAGGGAAGGGAAAATCATGGAGGAGATGGAGGGCATGGGTGGTGTCCTAAATGTAGGTGGGGAGCTCTTGGACTAAGGGGGACAGGACCGTGTTGAGGTATGCAAAGATGAGTTCTGTGGGGCAGGAGCAGGCTGAGACAATGGGTTGGCCGGGGCAGTCAGGTTTGTGGATTTTGGGCAGGAGATAGAAACGGGCGGTGTGGGGTTGTGGGACTATCAGGTTGGAGACGTTGGATGAGAGATCCCCTGAGGTGATGAGGTTAAGGATGGTCTGGGAGATGATGGTTTGGTGGTGGGAGGTGGGGTCGTGGTCAAGGGGGCAGTAGGAGGAGGTGTCCGCGAACTGGCGTTTAGCCTTAGCGGTGTAAAGGTCGGTGCGCCAAACTACTACCACGCCTCCCTTGTCTGCTGGTTTGGTAATGAGGTTGGGGTTGGAATGGAGGGAGTGGAGAGCTGCACGTTGTGATGGTGAGAGGTTGGAGTGGGTGAGAAGGATGAACAGGTTGATGCGGTCAATGTCGCAGCGGCAGTTGGCTATGAAGAGATCGAGGGTCGGTAAGAGGCCAGCACGAAGTGTCCTGTTGGATGGGGTGTGTTGGAGGCAGGAGAAGGGGTCGTCAGAGGGTGGGCGAGAATCCTGGTTGAAGAAGTAGGTGCGGAGGTGAAGGCGGTGGAAGAAAGCCAGCACGTGGTGTCCAGTTGGATGGGGTGTGTTGGAGGCAGGAGAAAGCCAGCACAGGGTGTCCAGTTGGATGGGGTGTATTGGAGGCGGGAGAAAGCCAGCACGGGGTGTCCAGTTGGATGGGGTGTATTGGAGGCGGGAGAAAGCCAGCACTGGGTGTCCAGTTGGATGGGGTGTATTGGAGGCGGGAGAAAGCCAGCACAGGGTGTCCAGTTGGATGGGATGTGTACAATACAAATAAAACAGGCTTGTGATAGATAGTATTGAAGAACCCCCTGGCCAATTCTCAACTCGGATATCATGCAGAGTGAGCTTAGTGGACTGCTCCATTTCAATGATGAATTCAAGGATGAGCACAAGATTGGAATGTTTAAGGGATAAATGGTTAGGTGTCATTGCATCCAAGACACGTTTCTTATGGTACCCAACAATATATTTGAGAGAACTGGGCCTAGCAGCGTTTCCATAGCAACACCATCTTTTTGGGCATGGTGTTGTTTGATCTGAACAAAACTGTACAAGTTGCTGAGTTCATGCATTGAATGCACACTAATTCACACAATGGTGGCAGGTCTAGATTGCCATGATATGATGCTGCAGTGCAAACGTCTACAGCTTCCTTTAGTGGGGTTAGAGCAATAGGGAACGGACCATTCTTGAAAGCAATTTCCAAACTTTTTTCTGGCGATCTTGAGCTGTCCCTCATTTGAGCTGTTGGGTTCTCCTCAGGGCCTAAGTCATACTTTTTTTTGCAGTTGCCTTGAAAGAAATCTACGAGGTCAATCCTCGCTGTCTTGAGCAATGGTTGTTACCTTGTCGTGCAATGACACTGTCAGCCTCATTCCAGCTTCTCAGAGATTGCCTACTCTCATTGGCAAGGTGGAAGAAGCCTGTAACATGGCTGCCATCTGTCATTGTCATTGGTGCCAAGAAGGAACACCCACCTCCTGGAAGCACTTAGCGTCTCTAATTAGGCACAGAGCTCACCTCCTGGCCCATTCGGCAACTTACATTTAAAAACAGGAATGCAGATTTTGGAATTAATCTGAAAGTTAGGTTCCTGACCAAACTGAAAATCTGGCCTTATACATCTCAATTGTTGGCCCAAACCTCTACCTTACTGGTCTAAATAAAATAGCCACTATGCTGTCATACTCACAGATAAAGCCTACATTATCCATTCTTTTCATAATTTTTAACCTGTTTTATTACCCTGCAATTAAAATGAACTTAATTCCACAGAA
This sequence comes from Hemiscyllium ocellatum, assembly GCF_020745735.1. Lineage (NCBI taxonomy): Eukaryota > Metazoa > Chordata > Chondrichthyes > Orectolobiformes > Hemiscylliidae > Hemiscyllium > Hemiscyllium ocellatum. The sequence continues at coordinate 17,097,198 of NC_083414.1, forward strand.
TGCAAAGACCAAAGAATTCTTGTCATCATCCTCTGAACGCTGTATTAACGATTGTCACATCAAAGTTTGGGAGGGGAAGGTTAATCCATTTCTGTCTGAATTGAGTGTTTGGAAAAAGCTATTTGTCTGGATTTGCAGCCAAGTAGAAGCAGAGATTTGTCCTTGTTCTGTTTTTTTTTAGTCAAAGTCAGAGCTTTCTTGCTTTCCATAACCAAAATATTAATGACTGTGGATCCTGAAAATTAATTTTCTTACCATCTGCTTCAGAGCTTCTTCATACAACTCAGCATTGGCAAAGTGCATGGTCGCAGATGACTGGAAAATTTTGATTCCTGGAATTTCTTTTGCCTGAAAAGAAACCAAAATCAGATTGGAGCAGTTTGAAGCCAAATTATAATGACAGAAATTCATCATTTTTAATGTATTCATTCGTTGTGGGCATCACTGGCAAGACCAGCATTTATGTCCCATTGATAATTGCCCTGGAACTGTGTGGCTTCTCAGGTTATTTCAGAGGGTAGTAAAGAGTCAACCATATTGCTGTGGGTCTGGAGTCATGCCAGATTGGGTAAGGATGGTAGATATCCTTCCCTAAAGAACATGAGTGAACCAGATTTTTTGAACAACAAACAACAGTGATTACCAATAGGTTAGATTTTAATTGCAGAGTTTGTTGAGCACACTTTAACCAACTTAATCATATTGGGTACAAATAAGATGAATAGCCAAAGTCTTTTTCTAAGGGTAAGGGAGTCTAAAACTACACAGCAGAGGTTTAAGGTGAGGGGCGAGAGTTTTAAAAAGGACCCGAGGGGCAACTTGTTCACACAGAGGGTGGTGCATGTGTGGAATGAGCTGCCACAGGAAGTGTGTACAATTATAACATGTAAAGATCATTTGGACAGGTACATGGATAAGAAAGGTTTCAAGGGATATGGGCCAAATGCAGGCAAATGGGACTAGTTCAGTTTAGGAAACATGGTCAGCATGGATGAGTTGGGCTGAAGGGTCTGTTCCCCTGCTGTATGACTCTATGACTCTAAACTGTCAGGTAGGTCATGGAGGAAAAAAGGGAATTGTGGCAATAGAGAGGAAAGTTAGAGAAAGTGGTGGGGAGAAAATTCTGGCAGAATAAATCTAGATTTCTCATGTGGGTTCCAAAGGTGTATTCCTGCTCCCTGAGTCCCACCTGAGTGGCGCTCCTCATCTTGGCCGCTAGCTTTTATTGAGCAGTCTGCCTATGGTGGGCACTGCATTTTGAATTTACTAACAGCATGGGACCTTTGTTTGCAAGTACTGATGAGGCTGCCGCCCTGGCCCAGTTACAGTTGGTAGTAGATAGAAACTGGTTTGGATGTGGACAGTAATGCTTTGCCCAATGATCTTGACCTTTAGTTCCCTGCAGGTGGGGTTGGTAAAAATCACTCTAAGCAGGGTTAGAAATATCTGCATTGGACCAGAGGTTGGCCAGGTTGTACATTTGCTTGCTGAGGTGGCAGATTTGTTCTCAGATATTTCATCGCTGTGCTAGGTAACATTATCAGTGAGCCTCTGGTGAAGCGTTGGTGGTTTGTCTCGCTTGATATTTATGTATCTTTGGTCTGTTGTGGTGACTGATGTGACTTCCAGCTCTTTTTCTGAGAGATTGGCAAACCGGGTCAAAATCAATGTGTTTGTTGATGCAGTTCTGGTTTGAATACCAGCTCTCTAGGAATTCCCATGATATCTTTGTTTAGCCTGTTCCAGGATGGATGTATTATCACAGTCAAATGGGTGTCCCTCTTTGTGTGGATGGATAATAGTGATAGATGGTCATGTCTTTTGGTGGCTAGTTGGTGCTCATGTATCCTGGTGGCCAGTTTCCTGCCTGTCTATCCAATATAATGTTTGTTACAGTCCTTGCAGGGTATTTTGAATATGATGTTCTGCTGGTTGTTAGTACAGGATCTTTTAAAGTTGGTCATATAGCCCTATGAGCATGCTCTGCTGTTCAGTAGGATCATGACTGATCATCCCACGCAGCTCCCTGTTCCCACTTTCTACCATATATTTGATCCATTTAGGACTACGGATTATCTCTATCTCCTTCTTGAAATCAGTTCATGTTTTGTGGGATGGAATGTCAAAAGGTGATGGTTGAATTTTCCAGTTTTTGATGTGATCATTACCTAGCACTAGAATATTACTTGCCAATTATTTGCTTAAACATAACTGTTGTTATAGTATTGCTAATTTTGGACATGCATGCTTTAGTAACGGAGGAGCTGCAAAGCTGCTGAACATTGTAATCATCAGTAACATCCCAAGTTCTGATCTTGTGATGGAGAAAACATCTCTGATGAAGAAGTTGAAAATCATTTGGGTCTGGTATACTACCTAGATGAACTTCTGCAGTAGTGTCCTGCAGCTGAGATGTTTAAAGTCCAACAGCCGCAACAATCTTTCTTTGTGCATGGTATGATAACAACCTGTGGAAAGTTCCCCCTGAGTTCCATTGACTGTGGTTGCTTGGGTTCAGTGATACCGTACTCATTCAAATACTCAGTCAATCACTTTGGTCTATTCAAAAGTTACTAATATATTTGCTTCCATCAACTTTTCATATTAGCGCATTCCAAATCAAGGCAACTTACTGTGTTAAAAATATAGCTCTTTATGATTAGATTACTTACAGTATGGAAACAGGCCCTTCGGCCCAACAAATCCACAGTGACCCGCCGAAGTGCGACCCACCCAGACCCATTCCCCTACATTTATCCCTTCACCTAACACTATGGGTAATTTAGCACGGCCAATTCACCTAACCTGCACATTTTGTGGGAGGAAGCCCACGCAGACACAGGGAGAATGTGCAAACTCCACACAGTCAGTCACCTGAGGTGGGAATTGAACCCAGGTCTCTGGCACTGTGAGGCAGCAGTGCTAACCACTGTGCTGCCCATTATTTCTCCTGAACATTTTGCCAATTAGCTCAAACATGTGCTGTCTGGTTGCCAATTATCATGCCAACAGAATCAGGTTCTCCCTATCTACTCAACAAATATCGAGTACCCCAATCAGCTCCTCATTTAACCTTTTCCATGAAAGATAATCGTAGCTTCTCTAGTCTCTACATGGAATTGAAATCCTTCGTTCCTTGTACTATTCTAGTGTCTGTTTGGCTGCGATGTTAGGTTTCTTTCAGGACCATCCTATCTACTTGTATGTCGAATTTTGATTTGACTCTGTAAGTGAAGGTGGAAACTGGAGACTAAGAACTATGAAGATAGCATTAATAAAGGGAAGTGTAGGCAGAGAGCAGATGAGTGCAAAAAAACTGGTGGCATGAAATGCATCTACTTTAATGCAAGGAGTATAGTGTGTAAGGCAGATGAACTTAGGGCTTGGATTGGTGCCTGGGAGTACGATGTTATTGCAATCACAGAGACTTGGTTGAAGGAAGGGTATGATGATTGACAATTAAATGTTCCAGGATATAGACGCTTCAGACAGGACAGGGAGGGATGTAAAAGGGGGTGGGGGGGGTTGGAGTTGCATTGCTGGTCAAGGACAATATCACGGCTTTGCAAAAGGAGCACACGATGGAGGTCTTGGGTTGTGAGGCATTATGGTTGGAGCTGAGAAATAAGAAGGGTGCAGTCACACTGTTGGGACTGTATTACAGGCCTCCCAACAGTGAGCGTGAGGTAGAAGAACAAACAGGTAAACAGATTAGTAATAGATGTAGAGGCAAGAGGGTAGTGGTGATGGGAGATTTTAATTTTCCCAACATTGACTGGGATACACTTAACATCAGAGGTCTGGATGGGGTAGAATTTGTAAGAAGTGTCCAGGACAGTTTTCTAGAGCAGTATGTCAATAGTCCGATGAGGGAAGGGGCCATATTGGACCTGGTACTGGGGAACGAGCCAGGACAGGTGGTAGAAGTTGCGGTGGGAGATTTCTTTGGAAACAGTGACCACAATTCTGTAAGTTTTAGAATACTCACAGATAAAGAAGAGAGTGGTCCTAAGGGAAGAGTACGAAACTGGGCCAAGGCCAAATATATCAAAATTAAAATCTGATTGAAGATTTGTAGCTCGGGTATCCGTTGTTGTGGTTCTGCTCGCCGAGCTGGAAGTTTTCATCCCCATCCCCAAACTCCATCAACAGACACATTGACCTGGACACCATATACAAACCACTACAGCTGAAACTGACACCCGGAAACGGCAAGAACATCCATCAACAGACACATCGACCTGGACCCCACATACAAATCACTGCAGCTGAAACTGACACCCGGAAGCGGCAAGAACAAACCAATATAAATACCGGAAGAAATATCAAAGCAGTGCTTCACACGAGGCTCCAACAGCACTGATGATGTTCCCTAGCCAGGGAACGAAACGTTTGCAGCAAAAACTTCCAGCTCGGCGAGCAGAACCACAACATATCAAAATTAGGGAGGAGCTGGGAAATGTGGATTGGACACAGCTATTTGAAGGGAAGTCCACATTTGAGATGTGGGAGGCTTTCAAAGATAGTGCAGGATAGGCATGTCCTGTTGAAAGCAAAGGATAGGAATGACAAGATTTGTGAACCGTGGATGACAGGAGAAATTGTACGACTAGCCAAGAGGAAAAGGGAAGCATACATAAGGTCCAGGCAGCTAATCCTGGAAGAGTATCGGAAGAGTAGCACAAATCTTAAACAAGGAATTAAGTGGGCTAAAAGGGGTAATGAAATAACTTTAGCGAGCAGAATTAAGGACAATCCCAAAGCATTTTATTCTTATATAAGAAGCAAGCAAGTAAATAGAGAAAGGATTGGTCCACTAAAAGATAACTAAGGAAGACTGTGTGTCGAACCTGAGAGAATGGGTGAGATTCTGAATGTTTACTTTGCATCAGTGTTCACTGAGGAGAGGAACATGATGAATGTTGAGATTATAGATAGAAGTTTGATTAGTCTGGACCATGTTGACATAAGTAGGGAAGATGTGTTGGTTAGGCTAGTGATTATTAAAGTGGACAAATCCCCAGGATTGGATGGGATCTATCCCAGGTTGCTGAGGAAGGTGAGAGAGGAAATGGCTAGGGCTCTGACAGATATCTTTGTGGCATCCTTAAGTACAGGTGAGGTGCCGGAGGACTGGAGGGTTGCTCATGTTGTCCCCCTGTACAAGAAGGGTAGTAGGGATATTCCAGGTAACTACAGACCAATGAGCCTGGCGTCAGTGGTGGGAAAGTTGCTGGAGAGGGTACTGGGGGATAGGATCTATTTATATTTAGAAAAGTTTGGGCATATCAGTGATAGGCAACATGGTTTTGTGCGGGAGAGATCATGCCTTACCAACTTAATAGAGTTCTTCAAGGAAGTGATCAAGTTGATAGATGAAGGAAGGGCTGTTGATGTCATATACATGGACTTTAATAAGGCATTTGATAAGGTTTCCCATGGTAGATTAATGGAGAAAGTGAAGTCATATGGTGTGCAGGGTGTTCTAGCTAGGTGGATAAAGAACTGGTTGACCAACAGGAGACAGAGAGTAGTAGTTGAAGGGAGTTTCTCGAAATGGAGAAAGGTAACCAGTGGTGTTCCACTGGGGTCAGTGTTGGGGCCACTGTTGTTTGTAATATACATAAATGATCTAGAAGAGAGCACTGTTGGTATGATCAGCAAGTTTGCAGATGACACGAATATTGGTGGAGTAGCAGAAAGCATAAGGGACTGTCAGAGAATACAGGAAGATATAGATAGACTGGAGAGTTGAGCAGAAAGGTGGCAGATGGTTTTCAATCCAGTCAAATGTGAGGTGATGCATTTAGGCAAGACTAATTCTAGAGTGAATTATACAATGAATGGAAGAGCCTTGAGAAAACTTGATGGACAGAGAGATCTGGAGGTGCAAGTTCATTGTACCCTGAAGGTTGCTGCAAAGGTGGATAGAGTGGTCAAGAAAGCATATAGTATGTTTGCCTTCATTGGATGGGGTATTAACTATCAGAGCTGGCAAGTCATGTTAAAATTGTACAAGGCATTGGTTCAGCCGTATTTAGAATACTGTGTACAGTTCTGGTTGCCACATTACCAAAAGGATGTGGACGCTTTGGAGAGGGTGCAGAGAAGGTTTACGAAGATGTTGCCTGGTATGGAAGGTGCTAGCTGTGAAGAGAGGTTGAGTAGGTTAGGTTTATTTTCACTAGAAAAAAGGAGATTGAGGGGGGACCTGATTGAGGTTTACAAAATCATGAAGGGTGTAGACAGGGTTGATAGAGACAAGCTTTTTCCCAGGGTGAAGGATTCAGTAACGAGAGGTCACGCTTTCAAGGTGAGAGGTAGAAAGTTTAAGGGGGATACATGCGGCAAGTACGTCACACAAAGGGTGGTGGGCGTTTGGAAGGCATTGCCAGTAGAGGTGGTAGAGGCAAGCACGTTAGATTCATTTAAGATGTGTCTGGTTAAATGCATGAGTAGGTGGGGAGTAGAGGGATACAGATGCTTAGGAATTGACCGACAGGTTTAGACATTACATTTTGATCAGCTCAGGCTTGGAGGGCCGAAGGGACTGTTCCTGGGCTGTAAATTTTCTTTGTTCTTTGAAAGGAATATTTGGGACCAGTATGGCACCCAACATTCCAAGGCCCTACATATTTAACAGCAAATATCATGTGCTTTCAACATTACATTTGGGATTTTTCCATAAAATTCCTCACTGCGATTGCCTCATATGAGCATTTCCACAATTCTGAGACCCATCCTTTCATTTTTGTTCCCGTAAAACCAATATTTAATATTATTATTGCTGACACTGATCTTCACATTACCTCATCAAACTGGCTGACATCTCTGTAGATATCGGTCTTTGGAATCTGTCCCAGAATTGAATATTTGGGTCTGAAAGAAGAAAGCAGGATACTCAACTCCGGGAGAAATTTAATAAAAATGTAGAAAATGTTAAAGTGACTAAACACATTAGCAAAGCTACTCCTTCTGCATTGATTGACACAATTAGATCAAGGGAATCTCAGAGTCTTGCTGGAAATATCAGAACAATCTGAGTTGCCTTCATCATGTGAAACTGTGATAGTGCACTATAGGTTCTCGCCTCGAAGCCTAGCTACCACAACATGTTCTGGAACTGCTGTCATCCATCATTGCAAAGGGCTTGAAGCGACAATGCCATGTATGTTTCCCAAGGCTATTGGAATTAAAATGGGTGGCACGTTGGCACAGTGGTTAGCACTGCTGCCTCAACGCCAGAGACCCGGGTTCAATTCCTGCCTCCGGCAACTGACTGACTGTGTGGAGTTTGCACATTCTCCCCGTGTCTGTGTGGGTTTCCTCTGGATGCTCTGGTTTCCTCCTACAGTCCAAAGATGTGCAGGTTAGATGAATTGGCCATGCTAAATTTCCCGTAGTGTTAGGTGAAGGGATAAATGTAGGAGAATGGGTCTGGGTGGGTTGCACTTCGGTGGGTCGGTGTGGACTTGTTGGGCCGAAGGGCCTGTTTCCACACTGTAAGTAAGCTAAGCTAAAATAATGCTAATAGTGAAAGAAGTGGGCGGCTAGGTGGCACAGTGGTTAGCACTGCTGCCTCACAATGCCAGAGACCCGGGTTCAATTCCTGCCTTGGGCATCTGTCTGTGTGGAGTTTGCACATTCTCCCCGTGTCTGTGTGGGTTTCCTCCGGGTGCTCCGGTTTCTTCCCACAGTCCAAAGATGTGCAAGTTAGGTGAATTGGCCATGCTAAATTGCTCGGAGTGTAAGGTAAAGGGGTAAATGTAGGGGAATGGTCCTGGGTGGGTTGCTCTTCGGAGGGTCGGTATGGGCCGAAGGGCCTGTTTCCACACTGTAAGTAATCTAAGTGATAATTCTATCCAGTCGGTCTTATAATAGGAGGCGCAGTTGTACTTATTATGTTGTTGACATAATGAACTGATGCAATTGCAGCTTTTGCTGAATTATAGCTCATTATTGAGGCACAGGTTGTGGGTTCAAACCCCACTTCAAACGTTTAAATACATCAGTAGTGCTGCAGACACTTCAATGGTTTGTAATATTTTGAAGTATGCCTTCGGCTTAGTGTATTTCAAACATTTTCAGCGCTGAATTCTGGGCTTACGACCATTAGTGAGCATAGGCTGTGGGAACTCTTAACATTTTCCCACTGCAAAGTATTAGCTACCCAGTTGGCTAGAATAACAGCTGGTGTGGCCACAGAAGAGGTGTTCACATAGTCACCCATCAGACTGCTAAACAGCTGATACATCACTACTTCACACTGTTCACAAAAGAAGAGTGCAAATATACAGGAAACAATTACCTCAATCTTTTCATAAAATTATCACTGAATTGGGTTTGAAATAAAGAGTAAAAAATGAGGTCTGCAAATGCTGGAGATCACAGTTGAAAATGTGTTGCTGGTTAAAGCACAGCAGGTTAGGCAGCATCTCAGGAATAGGGAATTCGACGTTTCGAGCATAAGCCCTTCATCAGGAGTAGCCTTTGCAATTGGACTTAGCACCATTTTAGTCTTCCCTTATATTTTATTACCTCCTAATAAAAAAAATTCTGGTATAAAGAGTGGGAAAATTAAATATAATGCAGCAGAAAGTCATTGGAGCACATGTTTGTGGCTCAAATACTCACAGTTGTGTCTGGAAGATCACAGTAAGTATTACAAATCCTATGGATGCAGCCAGTCCAAAGTCCATGCCTAATAGTACTGTGAAAATGAGAGTGACAATCCAAACTATCTGCAAGAGAAATACAGTAGGGGTTGTATTAAGGAAAGACAAGGAAGATCTTGATTTATATGTCAATTCTTTTGATACTGGATGTACCAAAGTCCTGTACAGCCAATGAGGTCCTTTTTTAAGTGTAGTCACTGTTATGATGCAGAAAATGCAAATCAATTTTGTACAGTAAAGTCACACATATTGGTTCGGACACCAGGAACAATATCCTCACTTTATTTCAAAATTATGCCACATGGGCAATTTTCATTCACTTAACAGGGAAGATAGAGCTTTGGTTTAACATCTTCTTTGAAAGATGACAGCTCTGATGTTACAATAGTCACACAGCGCAGCATTGGATTGTCAATCTTGATCTTTACACTCGAATACTGGAATGGGACTTGAACCAGGAAGACTGAAGAAAGTGTTATAGTCAAAACGTCTAATGTCATTTAATGTACAGCAGATAATGAGAAAGTCTCGTGTGCCTCCAAGGCACTGCTTAAGAAGGGGAAGAATAATAAAGGAAAAGTTACCAATTTCTGTAAACCAGTTCATCATTGAAGATGTGAACTTGTCCACTTTGGGAGAAGAATAGAAAAGCAAAACATAATTTAAATAGAGAGAGAGAGAGAGATTGAGCACTGCTGCAATGCAGGAGATTTGGGTAACGTGTATATCAATCACAAAAGGTTAGAATGCAGGAACAACAAGCAATTAAGAAGGTCAACATTCTGTTGGCCTTTATTTCAGGGTTGGTCTAATTATGTCTTCAAATCCAAATTCCTGCCTACTGGGGTAACCTTCACCTCCCCCATTTGTCAAGGATCTATCTATTGCTGCTTTAACACTATGTAATGACCCTGCTTTTACCAGTCTCTGGAGAATAGACTACCAAAGATTCATTAATCTTTTGAGAGAAAATAAATGCTCCTCATCTCAGTCTTAAATGGGCAGGCCCTTCTTTTTAAAACATCTTTTAACAATCTTATCAAGTCCTTCCAGGTCTTCTATAAGATCACCTTTCACTCTTCTAAATTCTAATGATGGATTCCCAACAACAACTGTCCAACATTTTCTCATCGCTCCCTTGTTCTACAGGATGAAAACAGTCCCAAGAGCTTGAGATATGGTCTCACCCACACCGTGTATAGCCATAGCAAAATATCCCAAATTTTATATTCCACTCCCCCTACAATAAACAACTGCATTCTATTTGCTTAATGACATGCTGGATCTGCATACTAATTTTTGTGATTTATGTACCAGGACCTCCAAATTTCTCCATGCCTCTGAATTTTGCATTCTATGTTGCTTTTCTATTCTTCCTGCTAAAGTGGACCGATTTGATTTTCCCATATTGTATTCCATCTGCTAACTCTTTTGCCCACTCACCGAACCTATTAACATTCTTTTGCAGATCCTCATGTGCTCTTCACAATTTACTTTTCTACTATCTTTGTGTCATCAGCAAATTCAGCAACCATAAAATTGATCCCTTCAAGAAAAAAACTATTTATATATTTTATTTGAAGTCCCAACACTGATCTCTATGGCATTCTGCCTGTCAGGTCATAGTGTGCAATTTTGGTCTTCTTATCTGAGGAAGGATGTTTTGGATTAGATTAGATTCCCTACAGTGTGGAAACAGGCCCTTTGGCCCAACAAGTCCACACCAGCCCTCTGAAGAGCAACCCACCCAGACCCATTCCCCTAATGCACCTAACACTACGGGCAATTTAGCATGGCCAATTCACCTAACCTGCACATCTTTAGACTGTGGGAGGAAACTCATGCAGGCACGGGGAGAATATGCAAACTCCACACAGACAGTTGCCCAAGGTAGGAATTGAACCCAGGTCCCTGGTGCTGTGAGGCAGCAGTGCTAACCACTGAGCCACTGTGCGATATGGAGGGAGTGTAATGAAGGTTTATCAGACTGATTCCTAATAGGGCAGGACTGAAATTATGAAGAGAAACTGGATTGGTTAGGACTGTATTCACTGGAGTTCAGAAGAAAGTTGGGGGGAGAGCACAGACGAACGTAAAAAGTTCTAACAGGACTTCAGGGGAAATGCAGGAAAAATGTTCCTGATTACTGGTCTGTCCAGAATCTAAGGTCATGCTCTAATGATATCCCTGCTGCAAAAAGCAGTTTAGCCCAAAACATTGAACATTTTCAGGGTATAGTTCACAGGGTGAAAGGTATCTAAGGGTGTGGGAGAAAACATGAACATAGCACTGTGTTAGATAATCAGCCATGATCATATTGAATGATGGGACAATCTCAAAGGACTGAATGGCCTACTGCTCCTCTTATTTCCTATGTTATGATGCTTCTATTTTGCCAACACTTTTTTGTGTCTATGTCTATTTCCTATTGGCTAACTAATGCTCTATATAATATGTTACCCTCTACACCATGAGCTATTGTGTATTAATTTTTTTAATTGATCATTTGGAAATCTAAGTACAGCATATCCATAAGTTCCCAATTATCCATATTGCTTGTTACTTCCTCAAAGAACATCAATAAGTTAGTTAATCATGATTTCTTTTTCAAGAACCATGCTGATACTGCCTGATTGCATTGAGAGTTTCTAATTTCTCCACTATAGCCTTCTGAATAATAGATGCTAACATTTACCCTGTGACAGATGTTAAGCTAACTGTAATGTGGTTCTCTTCTCTATTTCATAGTCTCCTTTCTCTAAAAGAGCCACAATCACTTTTTTTCAATCTGATGGGTTCTTTCCAGAATCTAGAAATTTTAGAAAATTAAAACCAAGACATCTACTATCTCAAATTGTCACTTTGTTTAATACCATAGAATGATATATATCAGGGGCTGGAACTTGTCAACTTTTAATTCCAATAACTTCCTCAGAATCCAACCCCAGGTGATCATAATTATTTTAGTTTTCTGCCTTTGTTTCATCTCCTCCTGATTCAAAATTATTTCTGGGATATTATTTGTATCTTCTACAGTGAAGACAGTCTCAAAATACCATTTCAATTCATCTTCTATCTCCTTATCTGTCATTATTAATTCCCTAGACACATACGCTAGAGGATTAATACTCACTTAACTCACTCTATTTCTTAATCATAACTCTTTAGAAGAGTATAACTATTTTTAAATGTAGAAACACTTACGATCTGTTGTAATATTTCTAGCTAGCTTTTTCTTGTAATTGTTTCTCCTCCCATATATTAATCTTTATATTATTCTTTTCTGCTCTTTACATTCCATCTAATCTTCCGACCTGTTGCTCAGGTATGATTTATGGAATCATACAACTTTTCTTTCAATTTGACAATACCATAACATCAGTTGTTAGTTGCACAAGGTATGACTTAGAGTTTTTTATTCTTAGTGGGATGACATCTCTACTGACCTTAACTTAATTTCTCAGATCAGTTTAGCCAGTTTATTCTTCAGGCCATCATCTTTGAGGATCCAATGCCTATGACTGATCTAGTCTCAGCAGGTAGGCCTCACCTGCCTCTTTCTGTGAGGTGAGTTAGTGCATAGCTGTCTCAATATTATACTTTATTCTGGAAAAGTGTTTAAGAGTTTGATTTCTCAGTTTAAAGAGTGCCTTCCCCCGATTCACCATGTAATTCATTTATTGTCCCATGGGCATAAAGAACATTGTTAATCCAGAAGGAAGTTGAGGAACACTGCATCCAGTCTGCTTTGTGGTGGCACTAGAACCAGTAAAGTCTACAGTGACAAAGATAACCAAGAGTCTATTTAAAAATATTTGAACTCTTACCAGATCAATCTTGTTAGTCCTCCAGAAATGGCAAATATCAGTGACCTGTTCAAACATCCCCTTGAGATTGATGATGACAATTGATGCTAAAACAGCCTGTGCAGAAGAGAGTCACTAAGCTTAATGAACATCTTAGGTGGTATGTCAATCCAACTATTACAAATATTTCACTATCATTACTTGCATTTTTTTTCAAGCTAGGAATCTTGCTGGTGATTAATAATTAAATCATATAATTTATAGGTCTTACAAATGAAGGTCCTTCTCAGTCAGTCAGAAAGGGAAGCAGTGTAAACGAAAGCAAATGGAACGCAGCAGCTAAATATAACTCAATACAACCTAATGATTTCTCAGTTAACTGAGCTCATTATTTTCTCCCTTTAGTATCTCTTATGATGTTGTTGGTCACTGTTGTTCTGTGCCAGCTGTAAGGAATTTTGTGAGAGTAGGAAAGACTAGACTGTTGGTTTTGATTTCAATCTGTGTGAGGAGACGGTTTGGACCTTCTGATGTTCTCCTGTGAATGCTTAATTTACTCTGTGCCTGATTATTTTGAATGGGCAAATGCTTTAAAGAAACACTCCCGTAAATGCAGCTTCAGCACGTTAGGCTTCTGTGTGTGAACTTCCTCGGAAGTTTTATATTCTAGCCTCCAGCTGGTATGTGAAGAGTGGGAATGCAGTAGAATGAGGTGTAGGAAATAGTCTAACCCTTGGCTAACATGGTATTACATATAATAAAAGAAAATGCAGATGTTGGAAATCTAAAACAAAAATAAAAATTGCTGGAGAAACCTCAGCAGATCTGGCAGCATCTGTGAAGAGGAAGCAGAGTTAACATTGAATCCAGTGACCCTTCTTCAGAACATCTATGCACGGTATCTCATTGTATCACCATTCAGTCTATTATTAGAATCCCTATGTAAAGTAACACTAATTAGCTACCTCGAAGTCAGAACTGAGGAAGGATCACTCTAGCCGAAACGTTAACTCTGATTTCTCTCCACAGGTACTGCCAGACCTGCCAAGCTTTTCCAGCAATTTCTATTTATACCTCCAATCCATGCAGTTTAAGTGAGACCCGTATAAAAATACATTCCATCCCATAGTTGCACACTTCAGAGAAACTGTGGAGGTTGTAACTCTCTTCAGCATAATGGAGGAAACACAGATCAGATCAATCCATTTTGTTTGGGGTTATCCTAAGTGGTTAGGTTAAAAAATATCTAACAACAAACGTGGTGAATGTATGCGTACATCTTCTCACCTAAGACAGATATTAATTTAACACAATAATAATAAACACGACAATATCTAGTATGATTATTAAGTTCTCTCATGTAGTATAATAGTTAGCCCATTCTTGAACACAGCTCAGGCATTGTAAATAAATGAAGAGACTTGCCTTAGGTAGTTGACTAAATAGTGCCCCGATTTCAAGGATAATCACCAAGATAACAACAGAAGACACTGCGGCAGCTAACTGTGAATGATCCAATTGAGAAGACAATTCAATAACAAACATATAGGACATAGAACAGTACAGCATAGAACAGGTCATTCAGGCCATGATGTCTTGATGAACATGATACCACGTTAAACTAATCCATTCTGCCTTCCCATGGTCCATTACCCTCCATTCTGTGCTTATTTATGTGCCAATCTAAAAGCCCCTTAAATGCTCCTAATATATCTGTCTCCTCCAGCACACTCTGTGTAAATAACTTGCCCATCACATCTCACTTGAACTTTCCCCCTCTTATCTTAAATACATGCCCTCGAGCATTGGCATTTTAAGTCTGGGGAAAATATTCTGACTGTCAACCCAATCTATGCCTCTCATAATTTTGTAAACTTTTATAATGATTCAGACAAATTGACTCCGATTTCCTAAAGAACATAGAACATTGACATTCAAGAAGTGATTAGATTATGACAGAAACTCTGCAAATATTATGGGCCTGATAGTACATTTAGGGGAGAAAGGGAGACCTTCACGATAACATCGCCAGTATGGGAAGTGAACCCACATTGTTGGCATCACTCTGCATCACAAACCAGTCATCCAGCCAACTAAATGAGTCCCATTTCATTTATAATAATGTGATGGAATCCATGATTTCAAAGTTTATATTCTTTGTGATAGATCCTATTTGGAACTGAAATAGAAACCTCAGCCAACAGAAAGGAAAATGGAACCGTAAGATTTCAAAGATAATTAAAACAGAAATGAACACTTCAGTTTCTGGGGAAACTGACACTAAAATGAGTTAAAATGACACAGAGCCATTAGAGCTCAGATCTAATTGCTGATGAAGACAGAGGCTAGATCCAAGAGTTGGGAATAGGCAAATATACAATCATTGCCTGTTGTTTCTATTACTTGAAAATAACATGAGAAGATCTACACTTCAAAATCATCTAAAGTAGAGTTGAAGAGATTTTGCAGATGTGTGCCATTTTAGTGAAGATTGTGCCAAGTTTAATATGGTGTGGTCATTAATTGGGGATCAAGCTAAATTCTAGAAGAAAAAGAGTTGGAATTTTAACAGAGAGAGTTCAGAGCTTTTGTGGTTGGAATGAGTGCCATACATTTTGAGTGGACTGGTGAATAAATCTGTGAGATCAGTCTCTGTTGTATCTCCTATTTAATATTCAATTTGTTTATTAACTTATGTTTAGTTTGTGTTTGATTTTGGGTTTGCATACTTAAATAAAGGTGATAAAACTGAAACCTTGTCCATTGGTTTTTTAAATTGGTGTTATTCATTAAATTTAGTTTGTTTGGTTTATTGTTCTTCATGGTTGATAACAATAGAAAGGAACAATTTCACTCCATTATAGTTTATCTGTGGTTGGTAATTACTTAGCTGTTATTGGAAGAAGGACATTGATGTTATCTCTAAACACCCAGGGGAAGCTGGACAGAATGGCAATTAATGTTAACTGTGTAGCCTGTGGGATCCACGCATTTCCCACCTAAATCTGATATTCTTCACATTCTGGGCACCCTCATGTTGGCAATCACTTTTTGTCATAAGAGGAAAAATGTGTGACTGGCTTCATCTTCCTCACTGATCCCTCTCGGAGATCATGCAAATATATTTTAAAGGGCTATGCAATAAGATCTGAGGTACCTGCATCTTGAGAATACTTCCAGTGGACACAAAATCCCTTACCTGTGTGTTTCCTCCAGTAGTTTCTTGAACCAGACTCCTAGACATGGAACAACTCACAGCAAAGCATTGAAAAAATCCTCCCACAAAGTTGCTGAGCCCCAGTGCGATCAGCTCCTGCAAGAAACAAATCATAGAGTGGAGGACAATGCCTTTAACACACATTAGTGTTTCCGCAATATCATACAGTGCCAATATTTCTTGGTGGAAACAATTGCACAGCATCATTGAATGGAAGGAACCATTTGATCCATTGTGTCTCTGTTGGGTTTCCAAGAGATCAATGCAATTTCCCCTCTTCTTTCACACCTTTGCACATTTCTTCCTTTTTAAATAATAATTCCATTAATTTCTGGTAAAAATCCAAGTGATTCAAATATAAATTTTTCATGAAACAAGACACATTCCATTCCATTGTGTGATAAAGAATTCCAATGTACTTTCGTATTTATTCTCAGCACATGGATCTCCAATGTATCAAATCAATTCTCAACACTCCCATTTTGTACAAATTTAATGGAGAGATCCAACTGTGTGGTTCTATTAGCCAGGGGAAATAATTACCAATTGTAGCTTCGAAACAGCTACACAACCACAGATATAGGATAATAAATTCTACTAATCAGCATCATTGCGGAGGCAAATAAAATGGGATATCTCAACATTTTGACTTGATGAACCTAAAAGTGAAGCTTTCTTCCAAAGGCTGCAAGTTCAGATTGACTGCAGAAGCAGTTGGGTTTATTTGCATCTGCTTTTAAAAGACTTTTGGTTTTCAGACAGTCACATAGTGGATACCCAACCTTTAATAATCCTGTGACATGACCACTATGCCACAATCTTCAAATTGCAACCTGATGGTGTCCTTATACCCCAAGAGGCAGATTAGGCAATTAGGGCTGGATAATAAACACTGGACAAGCAAGCAATGCCTATATCCTTTTAATAATATTAAAAAAAAGGACCTATAGTCTCAGGACCGTTAATGAGACAGCTACAGAAATTGACTAGTCTAAGTTGTAAGATTAAATTGACCATTTGGATTGGTTGCATTGGATGGTTAATTAGAAGGTTCACCGTATTCTCTTTCTCATGAACCTTTACCTTTGCATTACTGCCTGAATCAGTGATTGAATGATTTGGTTAGGGATCATAATGGTAGAAGCAGCTCAGGAGCTGCAGAGGGAATGGGATAACTAGATTGACAACTGTTTCTTGATTCCATGTTTTCCAAAAAGCATTCATTAAAAACAGTAAAGGGAGTGCATTGATCACTCTGTAAAGAGACACAGAATTCCCTGCACTACTCTCTTCAAGATGGAAAACTGAGGCCTAGAAAAATTCCTTCACATCAAAGAATGTGAGGATGCAATGTGCTCCATAAAAAGGAGGATCTGAAGGAGCGATTGAGACAATATGAATCATATGAAGGGAGGAGGAGAGAAGGTGAAAGTTTGACTCAAAACTGCTACTCGACCAGGAAAATGGTGAAGCAGTATGCTGGGTTGCGTGTCTTACAGTGGGTCCTATATTCCAAATCGTTAGACTGCCGTATTACCTGGTTACTGTCCACCTGGTATCCATGCTTCAATGCGAAGATCTTGCCCAGTGATATTGTGATGCCGTATCCTACAATGGCCAAAGCAAAAGCATCTCCCACAAGATTGGAGGCAAGGTTGAAGTCAGGTGGAACTGGGGCTTGCAGGCTGTACAAGGCAAATGAAAAGAGGAAGCACTGAGGACAAATCGCTTGAACTCTTCAACATCTGTCACTAAAAGAACATACAAAAGAGCTGGGGTAGGCCATTTGGCCCTTCATGCTGTGCCATTCAAGAAGATCTTAGCTGATCTTCTCCTTCAACTCCTCCATCCATAGTAGCTCCATATCCCTTAATGCTGTCAGTATCCAAAATCAAATAACATCCATATAGAATCCGGGGCTGTATTTTCTTGGTGGTGTCAGGATCGTAATAGATTAGATTACTTACAGTATGGAAACAGGCCCTTCGGCCCAACAAGTCCACACCGACCTGCTGAAGTGCAACCCACCCATACCCCCACACTTACCCCTTACCTAACACTACGGGCAATTTAGCATGGCCAATTCACCTGACCCGCACATCTTTGGACTGTGGGAGGAAACCGGAGCACCCGGAGGAAACCCACGCAGACACGGGGAGAACGTGCAAACTCCACACAGTCAGTCGCCTGAGGCGGGAATTGAACCCGGGTCTCTGGCACTGTGAGGCAGCAGTGCTAACCACTGTGCCACCGTGCCGCCCACAAATATCGAGCTGAATTCCAGATTGGGAATGTAGCTGTACAGAAGACCTCTGGTGATCTTTTCAGAGGTAGCCAGTTAATAAGTCATCTTAAGGAGCCTGTAGGATCTGAAGATTGTGTGTGGACCAGTGAAGTGAGAGATCCAAGAAGAGGTTCTGCTTTGAGGTCTAATTGACAGCCCCAGTGAATACTGATGGGCTCCATGTAGGTTATGGGTGGGTTGGTCACCCTTTTTTTATGGACACTCCATAACCCACAGAGGGACCCTTCCTCCAAATCCTCCACACTCTACCCCACACAACTGGCAATGGCTGCCCCTAAATCAAATTCTCTGCTGTTAGCACATGAACCCACTCTTTACCCAAACAATAAACCTAATTGTTTAGGGCCTTCTAAATCAACCCTGGTTTCCATTAAGAACACCTGCCCCTGTTTGAGGATACCACTCCCTTCAGATAACCTTTCCCTAGTCTCAGCTGCTATTAGTAGGTGACACAGTAGTGCTGCCAGCCCTGTAACTGTGGTGGGCTATGGTCTTTATGGCCCACAGTCCTGAAGGATGCGGAATTTCTGTCTTCTCCTCAAAATTCAACCCTTGGTACATATGAGAAGCATAGTTTTTTCTCAATGCATGGCTGCGCTCAGTGTGCTGTTGTGGCCCCTTTAAGCGTGGATCCTTCCTTGGGAAGCAGCATTGGTGAAGCTACTGCAGACAGAACTGAGAAATGCAGCAATTAAACAAAAAGGAAATTTAACCAACACAATTATTTGATAGTGGATATCCCCTTTTAAGAAGGTTAAACCTTTTAAGAAAATATGTCACACTCAACTGACCCTTTCGGAATATTCCCCACAACTTGTATTCCATATTTTCCGACTAGGTCGACATTAGACGCAATCAGTGTAGCAATTATTACCTATTTTGGAGGAGAACAGAAAGGTAGTGAAGTTTGAAGTATTTACATGATGCTGTTCCAAACTTACTGTTGGCTTACATGCAGGGACATTCTTTTCATTAGGACATAAAGGTTGAGACTGTTTCTGTGCCCCTAACTGCTGTTGGGGGAAACAGTCACTCACTGGAACTTTCATGTGGGCTCTCCTTTAGTTAGTATCGAGAAAGGTTCTCTGGCCCTCCAGCTTTGACAGCTGACTTACCATCCTAATTAGCCAATCACAAGTCTTCCAGCTTGTAAACAACAGTAAGCCACAGTCAAGGTCAAGTAACTCAGAAAGAGGTTCAACATGGATTATGTCAAATAATCATTTTTTTCTAACCTTAAATTTATCAACAAAGACAGCCTCTTGGGAAAGCAAAACTTAGCAGGACTTATACACATAATGGTAAGGTCCTAGGGAGTGTTGCTGAACAAAGAGACCTTGGAGTGCAGGTTCATAGGTCCTTGAAATGGAGTCGCAGGTAGATAGGATATGAAGAAGGCATTTGGCATGCTTTCCTTTATTGGTCAGGGTATTGTGTACAGGACCTTGGTTAGGCCACTGTTGGAATATTGCGTGCAATTCTGGTCTCCTTCCTATCGGAAATATGTTGTGAAACTTAAAAGGGTTCAGAAAAGTCTTACAAGGATGTTGCCAGGGTTGAAGGATTTGAGCTACGGAGAGAGGCAGAACAGGCTGGGGCTCTTTTCCCTGGAGCATCGGACGCTGAGGGGTGACCTTAGAGGTTTACAAAATTATGAAGGGCATGGATAGGGTAAATAGGTAAAGTCTTTTCCCTGAGGTCAGGGAGTCCAAAACTAGAGGGCATAGGTTTAGGGTGAGAGGGGAAAGCTATAAAAGAGACCTACGGGGCAAATGTTTTCACACAGAGGGTGGTACGTGTATGGAATGCGCTGCCAGAGGAAGTGGTGGAGGCTGGTACAATTGCAATATTTAAGAGGCATTTGGATGGGTATATGAATAGGAAGGGTTTGGAGGGATATGGGTGGGGTGCTGGCAGATGGGACTAGATTGGGTTGGGATATCTGGTCTGTTTCCATGCTGTACATCTGTATGACTCTAAAGTCTTACGAGACCATAGGGGGTGCTCTCTCATCAGAGAGTGAAATGACTGGTGGTGATTTAACCTGAGGGCCACCAGACTTCAGGCGAGGGAAGAGATTGAGAAGGAGAGTATTAAGCAACTAGCCACCACCAAAGATGGAAATCCTGTATGGAGAAGCCCTTAGCTGGACATACACTGAGGTTGCTGTGAGGTATGTAGGTTCCCCAAGGCCTACCACTGAATTCCCTCTCCCAAGCACTTAAACAGACCCCAACCAGTGTAAGAAACTGGATGTTGACAGAAATATC
The DNA here is from genome assembly GCF_020745735.1 of Hemiscyllium ocellatum. NCBI lineage: Eukaryota > Metazoa > Chordata > Chondrichthyes > Orectolobiformes > Hemiscylliidae > Hemiscyllium > Hemiscyllium ocellatum. The sequence continues at coordinate 17,117,471 of NC_083414.1, forward strand.
CCTTTTACTTTTAATCTTATCCTTGAATTTGCTGTTCCAAGGCTGTTAACAAGCTCAAGCAGCTACCTATCACATTGGAGTGGGCCAACCTGCTAATCCTGATCCTCTCTCATCCAAAATGGCCAATACCAGGAATGGAAGTCAGAACCTAGCATTGAGTGGGGTCTGAAAATTCAGTTCAAGGAGTCTTTTTCCCCGACAAGCATTGCAGGTTTATTATTTTAAAATTTCGAAGTAGCGAGGAAAATAGGGAAGAAATAAACCAAAGTAAAAGCATAAATACTGGAGATCTGAAAGGAAAACAGACAGCAGATCTGGCAGCATCAGTGAACAAAGAAACAATTAACATTTCAAACTTGTTATGACTCTTGCGATTATAAAGCAAATTCAAATTTGATTTAAAGACAAATATTTGGCTTTGACATTTTTAACAAAACACAATTGACTTTAAATATTGTCGTACTTTATTTCCTTTGCATTATTTAGAAGAAAGGAGAAAGATAAGGATGTGAGAGATGTAGCAATATTCCTGGTATTGAACACCTACTGTCCTGAATTGACAGTGTGTGGCAAATATAAGGAAATTAGCTCAGAGTATCACCAAGAAAACTGACCTCACTAATCCAAGAGAAAGCTATTGTATTTACCTCAATGAGTTCAATAGGAATAGGTATTGGCAATTTAGACTTAAAACGGTCGTTTATCACCTTCACTGCAAACATGGTGGACATAGCAATAATACTGACAACCATGGTGCCAATATTCGTCAAGTGTAATGCTTTGATCACATCGATTAAAGTCTGCAGGAGACAGAAGAAAAACAAATAAACTCATCAATTAAGCCAGTCAATCAACAGCCATGGGACTTGAATTCACAAGCTGCTGACTGGGAATAAAACCCTCAGCGCTTCGATCAGAAAGAAATTCTGTCCTTTGAAGTTCGTGTTTGCACATTTTAATAAAATTTACAATTTTAGTTCATAAACACATGTCAAAATTTATTATCAGGAGATAAGAAATTCAAACTGAACCCACCACCACCTCCCCACCAAAAAGCCTTAGATATGGAGTAAAGTTTCCCTGACACTACCCCAGTCTGCGCAATGCAATTAATTGGAATTAAACTTGTTACTGTTGGTGCCTCTCTGTACTGTAAACCAGCCATCCAAACTAACTGAACCTAACTGTGCAAGAGCACAGAATTTAGAGAAGACACTGGTTAGACCTCATCCAAAGCATTGACGAAGTCTTGTTCAATAAAAGTTTGTAAAGATGAGTCCAACAATTATGAATCAATTAGTTTAACTTCAGTGGTGGGAAAATGTCTAAGAAACAATTATCTGGGATAGAATTAGTAGTCACATGGAAATATGAGGATTGATTTGTTAAGGGAAAATTGTGACAAGCTAGCTAACTGCAGATCTTTGGAGATTGACACTGCAATCTTTTGCTATAAATTCTGTGCCTTATGATTGTGCTCCATTGCTACCTCTTGAAGGAGCAATGCTCCAAAAGCTAGTGCTTCCAAATAAACATGTTGGACTATAACCCAATGTTGTATGATTTTTAACTTTGATCTTTGAAGAGGTAGCAGAGAGGGAAGGTTGGTGATTTGGTGGACATGGACCTCCAAGCAACATTCGATACAGAGTCAAGAAGAAAGTTATAGTTCTGGGCATAAAAGAGATTGTAGCAATGTGATTATAAAATTAATTGACAGATAGGAAACAGAGCTAAAGGATATTTTTCAGACTGGAAAAAGATTTGTAGTGTCGTTTCCCCAGGGGATCTTGTGCCCCTTGCTTTTCTGGTGTTTGAGATCTTGATATTCAGGGGATAATTCCAAACTTTGCAGATGACCTAAATCTTTGGAAAACTGTAAACTCTGAGGAGGACAGGGTAGAAATTCAAAAGGATATTGAAGGAGTGCATTGGTAGATGGCAGATGAAGTTCAATTTGGAGAAATGTGGTGCATTTTGATAAAAAGACCACAAAGAGGCAGCATAAAGTAAAGGATTCCAAAGCAAGGTACATGAGTGACCTGGGGATATGCACATGAGTCATTAGAGGTGGCAGGATATGGAGCAAAAGTTGTTGATAAAGCAGGCAATGGTCTATCTTTCAGAAATATGTGCATGGGGTAAAGGCAAAGTTGCCATTGTGTCAGAGGGAATGCCTTCTCAATAAAGTGAGATAATAGTGAGTTTAACCTGAGGGAATTAGGCCCGTTGTTAATTAGGTCCAGCTGTGAGGTGAGTAGCAAGGTTGAGAATAGTGAACCTTCATGGTAGTTTCAGCGAGAGTGGGAATTAAACTTGTTGCTGTTGGTGCCTCTCTGTATTGTAAACCAGCCATCCAAGCTAACTGAACCTAGCTGTACAAGAGCACAGAATTTAGAGAAGACACTGGTTAGACCTCATCCAAAGCATTGTGCACAGTTCTGGATGCCGCACTGTGTTAAAGATGTGGAGACCTTGGAGAGAGTGCAACAGAGGTTTATGAGAATGTTCCAACAATGCAACTCTTCAGTTACAGGGAAAGATCGGAGAAGCAGAGACTGTTTTCCTTGGAGAGGGGAAAGCTAAGAGAAGATTTTATGGATATTTTCAAAATCATGAGGGTTCTAGACAGAGTGACTTAGAAGAAACAATTCTTTGTTCATTAATGGATTGAGAACTGGAGGGCACAATTTCAAAGTTGTTCAAAAGAAGCAAATGTGAAGTGAAGAAAAACCTCACGCAGCAAATGGTTCTGGTATGGAATGCACTACTTAGAATGTGGTGGAGGCAGGTTCAGCTGAACCATTCAAGAGGCCTTTGGATGATTATTTGGGATCCTGGGAAAAGTGAAAAGATTGACACTGAGTTAAAATGCTCAGAGAGCTGGAGTAGACGTGATGGGCCTAATGGCCTCCTTTGGCATTGTAACAATTCTGTGGTTCCATATATTAGTTCAGTTGAATTTTTAGTTACCTTCATTAACAACTTGTGCTGGCTGCATAGTTATTTCAGCTGACCTCACTAGAGAAGTTCTAAACAGGGACACTTCTGATGGCCTGGCTCTTAAAAGGAAAGAAAGCTAACAGAACTGAGGGTTCCAGGGTCAGGATTTGTTCTCGGCTGAGTGAGTAATCTCAACCGCGGTGACAGGGATCCTGTAATGGTCTTAGTGCTCTGGGTTTGAGAGGGGAAAATCAGTACCTGCTGTTTCTTGATGATTGGTCACTCATACATGACTAATGTGGCTGGGCTTAGCTCTGATGCCACAAGGTTGAACATCTAAGGAGAAGGTGCTGGGGAAGTTGAAATGTCTGAAGGTCGATAGATCAGCTGGACTGGATGGATTACATGCCAGAGTTCTGAAGGCGATCGCTGAGGAGATTGTGGAGGCATTGATGGTGATCTCTCAGGAATTACTGTAATCAAGGAGGGTCCCTGAGGGTTGGAAAATGTCTAATGTTACACCCCTGTTTAAAAAGAGAGCAAGGCATTGGATGGGAAATTATAGGCTGGTTAGCCTGACCTTGGTCGTTGGTAAGATTTTATAGTGCATTAATAAGGACGAGATTACACAGTGCTTGGAAGCGGGTGGTAAAATAGAACAGAGTCAGCATAGCTTCATCAAGGGGAGGTCATACCTGACAAATCTGTCTGAATTCTTTGAGGAGGTAACAAGTGAGGTAGACAAAGGAGAGTCAGTGGACATGATCTATTTGGATTTCCAAAAGGCCTTTAACGAAGTGCTGAACAGGAGGTTGCTAAATAAGGTAAGAGACTACGGTGTTAGGAGCAAGATATTGGCAGGGAGAAAGGATTGCCTGACTGTCAGAAGGCAGCGACTAGGGATAAAGGAGTCTTTTTCAGGATGGCAGTCAATGACTAGCAGAATTCTGCAGGACTCTTTATTGGGACCATGACCGTTCATGTTGTATATTAACAAACTGGTCGAAGGAACTGAGGGCAATGTTGAAGGTATTCAACATTATGGGTATTCAAATGACACAAAGGAAAGTGGAAGGAAAGGTAATGTCAAGCAAGCTGGGAGGCTTCAGAAGGACTTGGATATGCTAACAGAGTGGGCAAAAAGGTGGCAGATGGAATATTATCGGGGAAAGGGTGATGTTATGAACTTTGGTAAGAAGAATAGAGGCATGGACTATTTTCTGGATGGGGAATGGCTTCATAAATTTGAAGTACAAAGCAAATATTGGAAGTCATAGTTCAGGATTCTCTTAAGTTTAACATGCAGGTTCAGCTGGCAGTTAAGAAATTAAATGTAATATTAGCATTCATTTCATGAAGGCTAGAATTCAAGAGCATAGATGTGCTACTGAGGCTGTGTAAGACTCTGGTCAGACTACATTTGGAATATTGTGGGCAGTTTTCAGCTCCATATCAAAGGAAGGTTACCTTGGAGGTAGTCCAGAGGAGGTTTATGAGAATGATCCCGGGGATAAAGAGGCTTGTCATATGAGGACAATTGAGGATCCTTAGTCTGTAATTGATGAAGTTTAGAAAGATGAGAGAGGATCTCATTGAAACTTACAGAATACTGAGAAGCCTTGATAGAGTGGATGTTGAGAAATGTTTCTGACAATAGGAGAGATTAGAACCTGAGGGCACAAACTCAGAGTGAAGGGATGACCTTTCAGAACTGAGATGAGGAGGAATTTCTTTAGCCAGAGGGCAGTCAGTCTGTGGAACTCATTGCCACAGAGGGCTGTGGAGGCCAAATCATTGAGTGTATTTAAGACAGAGATAGATAGATTCTTGAATAGTAAGAGGATCATGGAATACAGGGAAATGTAGGAGAAGGGTGTTGAGAAACATATCAGCAATGACTCAACAGACTCAAGGGGTCAAATGGCCTAATTCTGTTCCTATATCTTATCTTGTCTGTGCTCACTTTCTCGGTTCACAACAGAGTCATATATCACGGGGGGGGGCATTCAACTTATTTTGCTTGTGCCAGCTTTTCACAGAGCTAGTCAATTAGTCCTAACTCCCTTGCTCTTTATTCATCGCTCTGTAAATTGTTTACTTTTCAATGTTTATCTGGTTTTCTCTTGAAAGCTACCCTCCTGATTTTGCTTCCATTACTCTTTCAGGCAACACATGGCCAATTGCTAACAATAAATGTTTTCCTCATTGCCCTTTTGGCTTTGTGGTCTTTAGGGAGATGAGGAATGTCTACATGAATAGTAGGGAAGAAGGGAACTGCACTTCAACAAACCTCGACAGAAGCTAAATAAGATGGTGGGTTGGGGGAATGCTATAAAAAAAAGGCTGACTAAACCTCAAGGCTATTTTAATGATGAAGGCCTTACAAACCGAACTGAATTTTCTGTTTAATAACCAAGAGGAACAAGCTCATCAGGTCTGGCGGCATCTGTGGAAAGAAATCAAAGTTACCTTTTCGGGTTGAGTGAGCCTTCCTCTGAATTTTCTGTTCTTTAATATGGTTTCATCCTCAATCAACCACTTTGCAATAATAAATACTAGTGTGATCTCTTGGGATAGTACTTATGATTTGTTCTTTACTTCTAACTGAAGTAGTTATTATGGAGGTTTGACTGCATTGTTGTACCCAGTACCTTTCTTGAAGGGATGTGATGCGTCTGCAAATAAGATTTGATGTGGAGGTGCCAATGTTGGACTGGGGTGGATAAAATTAAAAATTACATGACGCCAGGTTATAGTCCAACAGGTTTATTTGAAAGTACAAGCTCTCAGGGCGCTGCTCCTTAATCAGGTAGCCAGTGGGGCAGGATCATAGGACACAGAATTTATAAGTAAAAGATCGAAGTGTCATTACAACTGATGTGATGTATTGAACAAACCCAGATTGCTGTCAAGTCTTTAACCACACAGAATGGGGACACAGGTTTCGATTGATTAATATATAAATCCCAGAACATCTTTCAAGTCACAATCTGAGATAACTTAAGATTTTACCAGTATAAAAAAAGTGACATCTCAGCTCAGACAATGTGTTAAAGGCGTGAGGTTAGAGTCTGCCTGTGTCCCAGCCTTGAGTCAGACTGGTTCTCTTTCCAAAGTAGGAACTAATAAGATATCATATGGATTGACTGTCTACACACTGTGTGCTTTTTGAACAAAATAGAATGTATCTGCAAGTACAAATTCACCCCATAGATGTGTGTGAGAGAGACAGAGAGAGTGAGTGAGTGAGAGTAAGAGTGTGCGCGTGTTTAATAGAGTGTGTGCACAAGTGTGATGGAATATATGCCTGTGAGTGGGTGTCCACACGAGTGTGTGTGTGAGAGAGAACGTGTGTATGAGAGAGAATCTGTGTTAGTGTCGGAGTGTGATCGTGTGTGAGACTGAAAGATTATCTGAACCAAAATGTGAAAACGTATGCCTTAATTCTAGATCTGTCCTTGCTCGTTTTATTAATAAGCAAGCCTGGCTGGTTAAACATTAACAATATTAACCATGACATTTACTGTGTTTTATTAACCTATTTGGTTTTGATAAGGGATTATTGAGACTGTTGGATAGACGGGGCTTTGTTCATTGCCTGTTGTCTCATTGTGCAACAATCTCAACTGGAAAGTATTCTCTCTAGCTCCTTTTGAAGGAGAATAAGTATGAGACATAAGCTCCAATGATTTAGGGTCACCATTTGAATTCAATTTAAAAGCTTTATTACTTTCAGAACTCAGAAATAGCAGTAATTACCCTTTGGAATCTCCTCATTTTTATCAGCTTAAAACAAGGACAGGCTATTTGTAGGTGATTTTGACATAGGATAATTTGTGTCTTCTGGAATATAGAATGGTATGGAGTTCTTGACTGAGATCATAGATTCATACAGCTATACAGTATGGAAACAGACCCTTTGGTCCAACATGTCATGCTGACTAGATATCCTAAATTAATCCAGTCCCATTTGCCAGCACTTGGCTCACATCCCTCTAAATCCTTCTTATTCATATATACATCCAGATACCTTGTAATCGTACCAGCCTCCACCACATCCTCTGGCAGAACATTCCATACACACAACACCCTCTGTGTGAAAACGTTTCCCTTAAGTCCCTTTTAAATCTTTCCCCTCTCACTCTAAACCAATGCCCTCTAGTTCTGGAGTCCCCCAATCCAGAGAAAAAGCCAATCCATGTCCATCATGATTCTATAAATCTCTATAAGGTCATCCCTCAGCCTGGCTGCTCCAGAAAAAACAGCCCCAGCCTATTCAGCTTCTCCCTATAGCTCAAACCCTCTAACCCTGACAACATCCTTGCAAATCTGAATCCTTTCAAATTTCACAACATTCTTTCTGTAGGAGGGAGACTGGAACTATACACATTATTCCAAAAGTGGCCCAACCAATGTCCTGTACAACTGCAACATGACCTCCCAACTCCTATACTCAACACTCTGACCAATAAAGGAAAGCAAACTAAATGCCTACTTTACTATCCTATCTACCTGAGACTCCACTTTCAAGGAACTATGAAACTACACTCCAAGGTCTCTTTGTTCAGCAACACTCCCAGGATCTTACCATTAAGTGTATAAGGAGAAAGTGAGGACTCCATCCTAGCCCCTCACACCAACTCACCTTCTACTCCACTTTCAAGGAACTATGAAACTACACTCCAAGGTCTCTTTATTCAGCAACACTCCCAGGATTTTACCATTAAGTGTATAAGGAGAAAGTGAGGACTGGAGATCAGAGTCAGAAGTATGGCCCTGGAAAAGCACAGTCAGTGAGGCAGCATCTGAGGAGCAGGAGAGTTGACATTTTGAGCATAAGCTCTTCATCAGAAATGTGGGAGGGGTGGGACTGGTGGGACGGAAGCTCGGAACACGATGGGTAGATGAAGGTGGGGGGTGTGTGATGATCATAGGTCAGAGTGGAGGGTTGAATGGATAGGTGGGAAGGAAGCTGGACAAGTAGGACAGATCAAGAGGGTGGTGCTGAGTTGCAGGGTTGGATCTGGGATAAGGGAGGGGGAGGAGAGATAAGGAAACTGGTGAAATCTCCATTGATCCCGCCTCGTTGGAGAGTCCCAGGCAGAAGGTGATGTGTTCTTCCTCCAGGCATTGAGTGACTAGGATTTGGCAGTGGAGGCAGCCCAGGACTTGCATGTGCTTGGTGGTGTGGGAGGGGTTGTTGAAGTGATTGGCCACAGAGCAGTGGTGTTGTTTAGTGTGTGTGTCTCAGAGATGTTCTCTGAAATGTTCCCAGGGTCTGCTCCCAGAAGGATGAATTCTACTCCAGAACATCCCAGATGACCTCCTACTTCAAGGACAATTTCCCCTCCTAAGTGGTCAACAATGCCTTCCAGTACATATCCTCAACTTCCCACACCTCTGCCCTTGTACCCCACCCCTCCAACCCCACCAAGGCCAGCACACCTCTGGTCCTTACCTTCTAATCCACCAACCTCTGGATACAATGCATCATCCTGTGCCATTTCTGCCACCTACAGTCAGACCCAACTACCAGAGATATATCTCCCACCCCACCCTTTCAGCATTCCGCAGAGACTATTCCCTCCATGACTCCATCCTAGTCTCTCACACCAACTCACCCTCCACTCCCAGCACCTTTCCTTACTGCTGCAAGAGGCATAAAAGTGTGCCCAGACCTCCCCCCTCACCTCAATCAAAGACCCCAAAGGATCCTAACACATCTGGTAGAGATTTTACTGCACCTCCAAACACCTCATCTACTGTGTCCATTGCACTCAATGTGATCCCCTTGTTCTCTGCTTTGTTCCTTCCTGCCCTGACTGGTTGACTTGCTCCTTGTCCCAACTGTACCAGTCTCAGACTGATCTCTTTCCTCACTATTTCCGTGGGTCCCAGCCCACCACCTTATTAGCTTCAATCCTCCCAAGTAGCTCTCGAAAATCTACCTACCAGGATATTAGTCCCCTTCCAATTCAGATGCAATCCGTCCTTCTCATACAGATCACCTCTATCCCAGGAGAGATTCCAATGATCAAAAAATGTGAATCCTTCTCCCCTACACCAGCTCCTCAGCCATGTATTCATCTGCTCTATCCTCTTATTCCCACCCTCACTAGCTTGTAGCACTGGGAGTAATCCAGATATTACAAACCTCGATGACTTCCTTAATAAATTCCTACCTAACTTCCTACATTTTCCCTTCATAATCTCATCCTTTTTCCTTCCTATGTCATTAGTTCCAATGCGTACAATGGCCTCCTGCTGGTTCCACTCCCTTTTGAGAATATTCTGCACATTATCCAATATATCTCTGATCCTGGCATCAGAGAGACAATACACCATTCTAATTTCCCATTGTCAGGCACAGAAACCTCAGCCTATGCCCCTGACTAGAAAGTCCCCTATCACAATCGATCGCTTGGAACCTGACGTACCCCTTGTTACATTAGGGCCAGTCTCAGGACCAGAAACTGTTTGTGCTACGTTCCCCTGAGAGTCCATCACCCCCTACATTTTCCAAAACAGCATACTTGTTTGAGATGGGGATAACCATAGGAGACTCCTGCACTACCTGCCTCCCTCTCATACCTATCCTGGTGGTAACCAATCTATCTGCAGCTTTTCTCCCTAAATATAACTACCATCCATCACACCTTTTAGCTCCTGCAAATTCCTCATTGCCTCTAACAGCCACTCAAACTGCCATGTGATCTGATAGCATTCACAACCTTACTGCAGACATAATCATCAGTAACATGGAAATTCTCCCTAATCTCCCACATCAGACAGGAAGAGCACATCACTCTACTAAACGCCATCTTTGCACCTTAACGACCTACAGTAAATAGCGCAGTCTTACTGCTCTACAAAACACTGCTCCAGGCTAACTTAGTACCTATGTTTTATATTTTTAAGTTTTAATCAAGAGACAGATCTCAATAAAACATATAACCCAAAAAGAACCCCCTCCACTCACTATTAAAAAAGACTGCAAGGTAACATTTAAAAAGTAAGCACTGATCTGCTCCTGTGCATTGAGCTCTCCCACACATGCTCCTCCAAGGTTAGGTGTGAATTTCACTGTCTGTTAATTTTTTTTAGATGCACTTCGATGTCCAGAAATACTTGAACCCAAACAGCAAAGGCAGTAGCTGTGCAGATTCACTGCTGCATCTGACTGCAGTGTAGGTTTCTTTCTCTCTCTTCAGGTCATTGAAAGAAATCGACAGAGTACATAAAGAGAAACTCTATATTAGGCTTGTCTAAGAGAAGAGTCAGGTCATTCAAGGGAGAAATTAGGGAATATTTTTTCACACAGTGGTGATAGATGTGTGAAACTCTCTCTCACATTACCTTAACTAACAATTATAACCTGAGGTCAATTGATTTTTACTGTCTTAGCAAGGATGTTAAGTCTGTATGGCAACATACATGTGGGTGTATATACTTGCCACAATGTCACTCAATGACAGAACAAGGTCCAGGGGCTGAATGGCCTACTGTTGCTCCAATGTTTTGGTGAGTTTATTTATATCATGCTGGTGCTCACATTACAATCTAAGTGTTATTTTGCAGTCTGCCTCCCTGGTACCTATAGTCTTTGACAGAGTTATGAGCATCCATGTTGGTGATTGCATCCATCTGGAGGATCAGTCTGGCTATAAAGTTTTATTAATGAACAATTATTGTTATACTTGGCTGCATGCTGTGCCCTTTCTGAGAAATGGTAATTGCAAGTAGTTCATACTTTATATTCTTGAAGGATTCACTTCACCTTTAGTTCCCATTCGTCATGATGTTGAATGCATTGGGTGAAGTCCACAATTGGACAAGCATGACCAACTTTAATCTTCTTTGATGCTGGAAATATGTCATTGTGAGTTGATTAGCTCATTAAATATCCCACTGGTTTTGTAAGAGAGAGTTAGGTGGGGCATGAAACAAGTGCTCAATGAGAGTTTTATGGCACAGGGATAGTGTACCTGCCTTGGGTCAGAAGGTCTAGGTTCAAATGTCACCACCTTGGAGGTATGTCAGAACAGGTTGATTAAAATAACTGACAATCATTGCCATTCAAATGCTGCTGCTGTTGAAAGATGAAGCCAGTAATATTTTCCAGAATTTGGTTGATTTGAATGATATTTCTTTCTTCATTATTTTGTTATGTATGGATCAACAGAAAACAGAAGCTCTATGCATTGAACATGCAAGTATTGAGTACTCTACAAAAAAATGCTGGCATTTTAGTTGAAACTGAGCAATACAACAATGTACATTGTACAGTACGTCTTTCAGTTGTTTGATTTGTTGTCTAACTCATGCCAACTCCCATTCACTCCTGTGCTCATGAATGAACAAAGCAGCAAATTGAAAATTCTTTTCTTTATGTCCAAATCCCATCAATATCTTGCCCTTCTCTATCTTGATAACCACCTCCAAACTACAATGCTCCTAAAACTTTGCATTCCTATAATTCTTGCCTCTTTTACTTCTTTTGTCCCAACTGACCTGCCTTTAGTCGTCTAGGTCTGAAACTCTGTAATTTCCTCTTTAAATCTCTTCTCTTTTAAATTGCTATTTAAAAACTATATATTTTATCAAGAATTTGGTCAATTGTCCTTTCATTTGTCCTGTTTCTTCACAATAATATTGGTCCTATTTCTTTGGCTCAATGTCAAATTTTCTTTAGTTAATTTCTCAAAGTGCTTTGGGACTGTACAACAGTAAAGGTATTATTTACTGCAGTTTGTTGTTGGTTTAGCCCTGTTTTGGAGATTACTATACAAGGTAACACATGACAATGATTTGAAGCAGTAGTTCAGAATCTATCGGAGGTTGCACATTTATAGTTCACACCATATAAAACCACCTTTTACTCACATAGATTAATGCGAGGGGCCCATTCTTTCTAGCAATTGAAATGCCAAACACATACTTCAGTTGTGACACCAGCACATGGACTGCTGCACCAGTTGTGTAACCTCGGACAAGAGGGTCAGACAGGTATGTGACAACAAATCCAAACCGTATCAATCCCAACAGGATCTGCATAGATTGAAGAAGAAAAATAATTACTGATACAATGATGATGCTTTTGCCCCAGTGATAATCTATGCAACCTAAGATCCACGTTGCACTTTCTCCCCAATTAATCTGTTTCCTTTGAGAAAGTTGTGTGTGTCTGTACTGCTGCTCTGTCTTTGGAAAACAGCAAGATAACAAAGTTTTCATTAATCAGCAACTATTGTCACTCTTAACTATATTGCATATCCCATGTGAGCACAGGCAATTTAGAGAGATCAAGGGTTCAACAAAACTTTATCTTGCTGAAAACCATGTTTCTTATGGATTGGACAAAGTTCTATATAAGACAGATACAACTTATTTCGGCAGTGGATCAAAACAGTATAATACACCACCCCCACCGTCTGCCATGTATCCTACCTGTGTGTACACATTGCCTGTTGTGAACACTGCCCAAAATGCACCCCACCTGTTCTGGATCCCACCCATTATGACCTCATGTATTATGCATCCCATCAGTCTGTTTCGCTGTAAGCTATTCCCATATTTTTGCATTACAGGAAAGAACTCAAGGCAATACGCCAGGAATCCAGGTCAACCCCTCTCCCATTTAACAAGTAGAAGGGTCCAAGCAAAATAGAATGATTTAACCTATTATTTTCTGGCAGTGAGAATTTCCTAAAATCTTACAGATAGTTCACCATTATTTCATTTTGGGGGATTGTACAGGTTAACTCATTCTATTATTCGGTCATGAATGTTCCTAAGAGGACCTCTGTCTCTCATGGCACTAGCCCTTGATAAACAACTTAGTGATTGGCATTGTTCTACTCCTCGTTGGATTATGCCGCTGAACTCTCTTTCTTGTTTCATTTAAGTCTTATTGCCCAATGAACAATTTCCTATGGCCATGCTGTTCAGACACCAGGATAAAGGAACAAGAGACAGGCCTGAGTGCTGTGACCCCCCCAATTATTATCTCTGAATCACTGTGACTGTAACTTCTCAGTGCAATAATGTAATGTGTGAGCAGAAAACAAGTGGTTTCATAAAAGGCAAATTGATGTTGGATGAAGCTGGATGGATAATGAGTGATGAAGAAGAGGGATTGGGTAAATAATGAAGGACAGCTAAAGGAATGGGCTGTAGATCACAACAGAGGTGGAATTTATTGCCTTAGACTTAATAATTTCCATGAAACCTGGGGATACTGCAATTTCTTATCTGGTCTGCATGCAAGCACAATTTCAAATCGATCTGATTGATTACTTTGGCATTCTACAGCATTTAATCCTGCTTCTCTTCCTTCTCTCTTTCCTGCTTTCCCCCCAACCCCCACCCCACCATGAATGCTAAGTCCTCTCTTTCTTGCAACAAGAAGTTAACTCACCTGAAAGATCCCGCACAAGAAGGTAACCATCGTTGCTGCTTTCACCCTCATTAAATCCCGTGCCACGGTATCAATTTCTGCCGTTCCATTTGTAATGTTGTGAGAATTGATCAAAAAGTTCTCATCTGGGGCTATTCTCTCAGTTATTGTCCCCAGCATAACACTTAGTACTGCAAAGGAACCTGTGTCAAAGGTGGCAAAATATAAGCATCATTTTATATAAGATATTCTGATTTAGATCATAGATTATGAATTTCCTTTCACTTTTAACTATCAAAAATACTATGAATATTACCTTGATGTTGAATCATTGACACAGCATAACAGAGCATTACCCTTCATAGCACATTGAAACATTACCCTCAATGCAATGATATAAAAACACCTAACGATTCTCAGCCAGTATTTAAATAGAGTTGAATTTCTTTATGTTTCTTGTGTTGTGGCTATCACTAACAATATTTTTCCCATCCCTGATTGCCCTCAATCTGAGGGGCTTCCTGAGCCATTTCAGAGGGCAGCTGAGAGTTAAGCACATTGTGTGGGTCTGGAGTCACATGCAGGCCAGACAGGGTAAGGATGATCCTTTACTAAAGGACAAGAGGGAGTGAAAGGGTTTTTACAAAAATTGATGAGACCTTTACAATCACCGAAACCAAAACTAACTTATCATTCTAGATACTCTATGATCAGCTGAATTTAAATTTCATATGTTGCTATACTGGGATTGGAACTGTCATTCCAAGAGCATTAACTAGTCTGGTGGTGTTACTACAACATCACTGTTAACTCTGTCAAAAAATAATACGTTACAGGAAGCCACATTCTGCTTGTAGTGAAGTGATGGTTGCACCAAGTTAAGCAACATTAGAAGTAGTTAATATGAATGGTCCCCATTTGGAACAGTACGAAGGGAATATAGGAGTGTATGAGTAGGCTTTTCCATAGAGAATCTAAAGATGAAGTTGAAAGGGAGGTTTGACCACTGCCCTATTCAAACTATGGGCTAACAACTCTACAGGGAGGGCATTGATCAACCTGAGTAGCTTTGTAGCGTGAGTGTCTCTTTAAACTGAATGGTGTGAGGTGAATGTTAGTGAAAAGCATGGGTAAGCCTTTGCAAACAAGAGACAACAGATGGCCTAACTGGAGTGGGTACGTTAAATATGGAAATAACATGGAATGGTTATCATTAAACTGGGCCTCTTACAAACACTTGGAGAAACTGTAGTTTCTTCCTGACCACTGAATAATCATTAAGTGGTTGCATGTGATTGATCAGGTTAGAAATATTAGCCAATTTGTAGGAAATATAAAAAGGAATTCCAATAACAAATGTATCTTTTGAAGATTAAAGTTTGGCAAGGCTGCGGCAAGATGTTTTGGCATACATTCCTTTCCCTAATGAATCACGCATTCAGTATCTCAGCAACATTAGAGCAAAAAGGGCAAGTTGTTTTATAAAGAGGTAGCTCACCAACTGAGACATGTCTGGATGTTCCAAATATAAAGTATATAAGCACTGGGAAGAAGGAAGTATAAAGTCCATAGACAGGGGGAACAGCTGCCAAAAGAGCATATGCCATACCTATGAAACAAAATTAAATGTTTATACACCATACCATTTATTTCAGCATATAAGTTAAGATGTTTAGAAAGTATTAGATACTTAAGACCTAAAATGATTAACTATTTCCCGATTTTAATGTCTGTGATGTGTTCCTTTCTGTTCAGTTACCTTGGAGCCTCTCACCAATAGGAAGTCAAGGTGGGTGAAACACCACAAACCTCTTCCTTCCTAACCCTAATGCTTATGATGATCCTTTTGGGATCATCCTTGATGTATTACATGGTACAGGACTGACTTTATTCATTTCTCTTTCCCTATGGACCCCCTGCTGCAGGCAGCTTTCTTTCAGCAGTATTAGTGTCACTCCAGTTATAGATCCTATCTCCATGTTCAGCTCTCTGAATTTTAATGAAGCTGAATATGGGATGCAAAGTATAATGATTGACCAAAGTAATGCTGTCTGCTCAGCACTCTTTAAATGTAGTTACTATGCGTTGAGATTTCATCCTATTTTGTTGCCCTAAAACACATTGATTACATTGTTAGGGGTACTCATGTGGCAATAAGAGGGACTGCAATTAACATTTTGTGACATTTATAAAAGAGAAAGTGCTCACTTTGTGGTAATTGCACAATTCCAACACTGAATCCGGAGCAGATGTCGCCTAATAGCCATTCTCGGTAGGGATACTTGGGCAACCAATGGAGGATTGGGATTAACTTGAACAGAAAGGATTTGGCTTTCGGGCCTGAGCATCTGAAAAAAAAAATCAGTGTTAACTAAGCATAGATTAGATTGTTAATCAAGTGGATGTATTTTGATCAATTTGGTGATAATTTGTTTGAAATCTCTCTGGTAATGACACCTCGAAATCCTAAATACATGCCCAGACAATAAGTTTGTCCATAAGAGACAAAAATGTACATGATGTTTTTAATGAAAAGATATCAAAACATTCCCATTGAAATAAAAACAGAAAGTGCTAGAGAAACTAAACACATCTGGCAGCATCTGTGGAGAGAGAAACAGAGTTGATGCTTCAAGACCATACAGGATTTAGATTTCCAGCATCTGTAATATTTTGCTTCAATCTTCTCTTGTTGAAGAAAATGATAATGTGTAGATTTGGAAGGTGGTGGTGTGATGGTAATAGAATTATGCTAGTAAGCCAGAGGCCCATCCTAGTATTGTAGGGACATGTGTTCAAACTCTGCTGGTGAAACTTAAATTCAACTAATAAAATCGGGAATATTAAGGGAGTCTTTGAAATGATGACTGTGCCAACTATCATTGATTTTCTTTTGTAAGGAAGAATATTTGACTTACTAATGTCCTTATGGGAAGAAAATCTACCATTCTTACCTGATCTGGCCTATACATGTGATAGGTGAAAGTGAGGCCTGCAGATGCTGGAAATCAGAGTCAAGATTAGTGGTGCTGGAAAAGCACTGTAGGTCAGGCAGCATCCGAGGAGCAGGGAAATCATTTCCTGATGAAGGGCTTTTGCCTAAAACATTGATTTCCCTGCTTCTCGGATGCTGCCTGACCTGCTGTTCTTTTCCAGCACCACTAATCTTGACCCTATATATGTGATATCAGGTCCATAGCAATGTGGCTAACTGTACATTAGCAAGGACAAGTTGATGGACCATTGTGTGCAAGACTAAAGGATACTGGAACAGTCCTGACAAGTGGAAGGTTATTTATTTAAGAGCAGAAAGGATTCAAAAGAGTTGAATGTTTACTTGAATAATGTTGATACTTTTCCATCCTAGAAGTTGTTTCACATTATATAGCAATACACTCTTCACACAGGAGCATTATAAAATAATATTTGACATTTGGGTGGCACAGTAGCTCAGTGGTTAGCACTGCTGCCTCACAACTCTAGGGGCCTGGGTTCAATTCTATCCTTGGCTAACTGTCTGTGTGGAGTTTGCACATTCTCCCCGTGTCTGTGTGGGTTTCCTCTGTGTTCTCCGGTTTCCTCCCACCCTCCAAAGACATGAAGGTTAGGTAGGTTGGCCATGCTAAATTGCCTATAGTGTCCAAGGATGTGCAGGCTAGGTGGATTAGTGATGGGCAATGCATGGTTACAGGGATAGGGTGGATCTGAGTGGGATGCTTTTCAGAGGGTTGGTGTAGACTCGATGGACTGAATGGCCTGCTTTCACACTGTAGTGGCTCAATGATTCTACTTCAGCTGCACGTGTATCCTCCAAGTGCTTAGGTTTCCTCCCACAGTCCAAAGATATGCAGATTAGCTACATTGGCCATGCTAAATTGTCTCTAGTGTGCAGGTAGATGGATTAGTCATGGCAAATGTTGGATTACAGGAATAGAGTAGGGGAGTGGATCTGGTTGGGATGCTGTTCAGAGGGTCAGTGTGGACTCGATGGGACGATAGCCTACTTCCACACTGGAGGGATTCTATGATTGAACCACATGTGAAAGCAGTTATTTGATTAAGAATATTGGTACTAAGAAGGAGTGTGAAGACGTATATGGAGGGAATTCTATAACTTAGGGACTGTGCAAGAGAAGGTATGGCAACTAATGGGGTAGACTGATTATAATTGGGAGAAAGTGAGGACTACAGATGCTGGAGATCAGAACTGAAAATGTGTTGCTGGAAAAGCGCAGCAGGTCAGGCAGCATCCAAGGACCAGGAGAATCGACGTTTTGGGCATGAGCCCTTCTTCAGGAATGATTCCTGAAGAAGGGCTCATGCCTGAAACATCAATTCTCCTGCTCCTTGATGCCACCTGACCTGCTGCGTTTTTCCAGCAACACATTTTCAGCTCAGATTATAATTGGGAACTATAAGATAACTTAGAGGGTAATGGGACAGCAGGATATGAAGAAATAGACAGTGCAAAACCATAGAAAAGATTTTAAACAAGAATGAGAGTTTAAAACTGAGCCATTAATGAACTGGTAGTCAACATAGATTAGCGAGTACAGGGCATGATCGGTGAACAAAGCTTGGTGCAAGTTAGGATAGTGGGCAGCAGAGGTTTGAGTGAGTGAAAGTTTAGAGGGGGTAAAATGTGGAAGACTGACCAAGAGTGCATTGGAATAATCCAGTTTCGAATTGACAAAGCCACTTGAAAGCTTCATCAGCAAATGTACTGCGGCAGCGATGCAACTGGGTGATGTTCCAGAGGTGGGAATAGGATGGCTTTATGATGTAGATATGTAATTTGAGGCTGTATTAGGACTCAAACTTGACACTGAGTTTATGGACAGTCTTGTTCAGCTTCAGGAATAGGGATGGATACAGTGTTAGGAAACAAAATTTATTTTTAGAAACAAATACAATACCTTTCATCATTAATCTTCCTTTGGTACAAATTTCTACTGGTCCAGTACAGGATGTTAAGCTTCTAGATAGTGAAGAGGTTGAGATAGGCATTGGTGAAATGCAAATGGAAACCATGTTCTGCTTTCTGATGTTGCCAAGTGGCAGCATGTTGATGAGAAATAGGAGGAGGGAGAAGGTTAAATTTTTGGTGAGAGTGGGAAGGTAAACTGTACAGTAATTGATTCTCTGATCACTATTATATTAATAAGAATGGAAGCAGGCTGCTTTAGCTCCATCCGCCTGGACAACAGTGCAGAACCATTGATTGAAGATGGCATGACCAACCATAAGGGATGGGGATAGGGCTGATATTGGAGACCAGGGCCCTGGGGCAGCCATCTTTGCTTGAATTGAGGACCAAATGCTGGGGAGAGGCTACTGCTTTGGATCAGGTTAAGGAGCAGCGCCAGGGTCTGGGATTGTATTCCTACCCCGACAATGACAGAGGTTACAAAATGTTGAGAGGATAAGTTGAGATAATTTACTTTTATCATAGTCATATAGGATATCAGTTATGACTTTGATAAGAGGCAGTTAAAAATTGTGAAAAGAGAAGTAATTTGATTGGAAAGATTCAGATGTGGAATTCTAGAAGAGCTGACTGTAGGTTTGTGAGTGGCAACATTATCAAGGACTTTGGAGAGCCGAGGGGTAAATTCCACACAACATTCATCCCACACTAGTGGAGTTCGATACATGCAAACTCTATTACTTACGTGAAAAAAATGAAATAATAGTCAATATAGTTGCTGTGCAAAATAGCCCTTTTATCAAAATACCATTACTATACCATTTCAGTTCAAGTTGTTAAGTTTGATTAAAGGAGATTGATGTCAGTGATTATAACTTGTGACATCTCTCCACCTCAGAAAATTAAAATACCAAATTTTCAAAATGTGAAATTTATTTTGTAATTAGGAAGAATTACATACTGTAGATCCAAGACATGAACACAACTTTAAATTGTGATGAATTACTGTGTGAAAGTGTTATTATCAAGTAGCATATTGCAAGCTGTGTTATGCTATAAACATTGTGTTACCACAGTAAAACACTCATTCACAAATTACAAAATAAATACAATGTGACTTTGTGATTACCATCAATTATATGTCAAAGTCAAAATACACAAAAGTTTGAAGTGCATTGAAACTTGGAGTATATTATCCTCAAGTCAACAATGTGAATGAATGACATAGGTGTGAGAATGAAAGAGCATTGAAAGAAATATGAATGTTTTAAAAGTAGATGAATTTATGACTGTATTTAAGCTCTACCTGTATGATCTATGACATGCTATTTTATTTATAGAGTTTATGGGTCCCATGTGATTGACAGAAAAACAAACTGGTAGGAAAATCTAAAGGTTTTTAATTACTATACTGAGGAAGAGAGTATGGTTCATTTGAGACCAAAGGGGGAACCTACACATTCAGCTAAAAGATGTAGTTGAGATTTTAAATGAATCCTCAATTTAAATGCTTTTCTGTCACAATACGGTTGACTGCTTTGACCATTATTTGGTGCCACAAAACAAAATTTTGAAGTATCTCTCCCATCTGTTGCCATCTAGTACATTATACAGAATTAATATTATCAACTAATTGTAGGCAATGCAAGAGGCATAGTTTCCTTTAAAATTCCTTGTCGTTCTTGAATCCCATATGTTTCCTCACCACATTGAGCACATCTATAGATTCATAGAGATATACAGCATGAAACAAACCTTTCAGTCCACTGCATCCATGCCGACCAGATATCCTAAACTGATCTAGTCCCATTTGCCAGAATTTGGCCCAGATCCCTCTAAACCCTTCCTATTCATGGATCCTTCCTGATGCCTTTTAAATGTTGTAATTGTACCAGCCTCCACCACTTCCTCTGGCAGCTCATTAAATACACGCACCACCCTCTGCGTGAAAAAGTTGCCCCTCAGCTCCCTTTTAAATCTTTTCCCTCTCACCTTAAACCTATGCCCTCTAGTTTTGAACTCCCTTAGCATAGGAAAAGGATCTTGGCTTTCCACCTTTTCTATGCCTCTCTTGATTCTATTAACCTCTATAAGGTGACTCTTCAGGACTGACACACCAGGGAAAAAGAGCTCAGATATTGTAAATGTTAATGTCTAAATGCAATTAAGTCCTGAAGCCTAAAGAAATGTTCTAGTTACTGCACAAAGTAAAGTGAAGGTTCAAGTTATCAAGAAAGGTCGGATAGGCTGGGACTTTTTTCACTGGAACGTAGGATGTTAAGAGGTGACCTGATTGAAGTTTATAAAATAATGCTTTGTATGGGGATTCCAAAAGCATAGAAGAGGCGCTAAATGAATATTTTTTGTCAGTATTCTCACTGGAAAAATACAATGTTGTCAAGGGGAATACTGAGATATGGGCTATTCGATGAGGATCGAGGGTCATAAGGAGAAGGTGTTAGCAATTCCGAAAAGTGTGAAAATAGTAAGTGCCCTGGGCCAGATGGGATTTATCCTAGGATTTTCTGGGAAGGTAGGGAGGAGATTGTGAAACCTTTGGCTTTGATCTTTATGCCATCATTGGCTACAAGAACAGTGTCAGAAGGCTGGAGGATAGGAATGTTGTCTCTTTGTTTGAGAAAGGGAGTAAAGACAACCCTGGTAATTATAGACCAGTGAGCCCTACTTCGGTTGTGGGTGAAGTGTTGGAAAGGATTGTAAGAGAGAGGATTTATAATCATCTAGAAAGGAATCATTTGATTAGGGATAGTCAACACGATTTTGTGAAGGGTAGGTCGTGCCTCACAAACTTTATTGAGTTCTTTGAGAAGGTGACAAAACAGGTGGATGAGCGTAAAGCTGTTGATGTGGTGTGTATGGATTTCAGTAAATTGTTTGATAAGGTTCCCCATGGTAGGCTATTGCAGAAAATACAGAGTCATGTGATTGAATTGAATTGAATTGAATTTATTGTCACATGTAGTGATTTAGAAGTTTGGATCAAATATTGGCTAGCTGTAAGAAGACAGATGGTGGTGATTGATGGGAAATGTTCATCTTGGAGTTCATTGTTGTGGTTCTGTTCGCCGAGCTGGAAGTTTTTGTTGCAAACGTTTCGTCCCCTGGCTAGGCGACATCATCAGTGCTCTGGAGCCTCCTGCGAAGCGCTTCTTTGATGTTTCTTCCGGTATTTATAGTGGTCTGTCCTTGCCGCTTCCGGGTGTCAGTTTCAGCTGTCCGCTGTAGTGGTTGGTATATTGGGTCCAGGTCGATGTGTTTGTTGATGAATGCCATGCCTCTAGGAATTCCCTGGCTGTTCTCTGTCTGGCTTGCCCTATGATAGTAGTGTTTTCCCAGTCGAATTCATGATGCTTGTTGTCTGAGTGTGTGGCTACTAGGGATAGCTGGTCGTGTCGTTTTGTGGCAAGTTGATGTTCATGTATGCGGATTGTTAGCTGTCTTCCTGTTTGTCCTATATAGTGTTTTGTGCAGTCCTTGCATGGGATTTTGTAAACTACATTAGTTTACATCATGAGCAAAACTAATGTAGTTTACAAAATCCCATGCAAGGACTGCACAAAACACTATATAGGACAAACAGGAAGACAGCTAACAATCTGCATACATGAACATCAACTAGCCACGAAACGACACGACCAGCTATCTCTAGTAGCCACACACTCAGACAACAAGCAACATGAATTCGACTGGGAAAACACTACTATCATAAGGCACGCCAGACAGAGAACAGCCAGGGAATTCCTAGAGGCATGGCATTCATCCACAAACTCCATCAACAAACACATCGACCTGGACCCAATATACCAACCACTACAGCGGACAGCTGAAACTGACACCCGGAAGCGGCAAGGACAGACCACTATAAATACCGGAAGAAACATCAAAGAAGCGCTTCGCAGGAGGCTCCAGAGCACTGATGATGTCTCCTAGCCAGTGGACGAAACGTTTGCAACAAAAACTTCCAGCTCGGCGAACAGAACCACAACAACGAGCACCCGAGCTACAAATCTTTGCACAAACCTTGAATCTTGGAGTTCAGTTACTAGTGGTGTACAGCAAAGACCTGTTTTTGAACCATCTTTGTTTGTCATTTTTATAAATGACCTGGATGAGGGCGTTGAAGGATGGGTTAGTAAATTTGCTGATGACAGTAAAGTTGGTGGAGTTATGGATATTGAGGAAGGATGGTGCAGATTATAGAGGGTAAAAAATGAGGTCAGCAGATGCTGGAGATCACAGTTGAAAATGTGTTGCTGGTTAAAGCACAGCAGGTCAGGCAGCATCCAAGGAATAGGAAATTCGACGTTTCGGGCATAAGCCCTTCATCAGGAATGAGGAGAGGGTGCCAGGCAGGCTAAGATAAAAGGTAGGGAGGAGGGACTTGGGGGAGGGGCGATGGAGATGTGATAGGTGGAAGGAGGTCAAGGTGAGGGTGATAGGCCGGAGTGGGGTGGGGGCGGAGAGGTTAGGAAGAAGATTGCAGGTTAGGAGGGCGGTGCTGAGTTCGAGGGAACCGACTGAGACAAGGTGGGGGGAGGGGAAATGAGGAAACTGGAGAAATCTGAGTTCATCCCTTGTGGTTGGAGGGTTCACAGGCGGAAGATGAGGCGCTCTTCCTCCAACCGTCGTGTTGTTATGTTTTGCCGGTGGAGGAGTCCAAGGACCTGCATGTCCTCGGTGGAGTGGGAGGGAGAGTTAAAGTGTTGAGCCACGGGGTGGTTGGGTTGGTTGGTCCGGGCGTCCCTGAGGTGTTCTCCGAAACGTTCCGCAAGTAAGCAGCCCGTCTCCCCAATGTGGAGGAGGCCACATCGGGTGCAGTGGATGCAATAGATGATGTGTGTGGAGGTACAGGTAAACTTGTGGCGGATATGGAAGGATCCCTTGGGGCCTTGGAGGGAAGTGAGGGAGGAGGTGTGGGAGCAAGTTTTACATTTCCTGCGGTTGCAGGGGAAGGTGCCGCGAGTGGAGGTTGGGTTGGTGGGGGGTGTGGACCTGACGAGGGAGTCACGAAGGGAATGGTCTTTGCGGAACGCTGATAGGGGAGGGGAGGGAAATATATCCCTGGTGGTGGGGTCCGTTTGGAGGTGGCGGAAATGACGGCGGATGATACGTTGTATACGGAGGTTGGTGGGGTGGTAGGTGAGAACCAGTGAGGTTCTGTCTTGGTGGCGGTTGGAGGAGCGGGGCTCAAGGGCGGAGGAGCGGGAAGTGGAGGAGATGCGGTGGAGGGCATCGTCGATCACGTTTGGGGGGAATCTGCGGTCCTTGAAGAAGGAGGCCATCTGGGCTGTGCGGTGTTGGAACTGGTCCTCCTGGGAGCAGATGCGGCGGAGACGAAGGAATTGGGAATATGGGATGGAGTTTTTACAGGGGGCAGGGTGGGAGGAGGTGTAGTCCAGATAGCTGTGGGAGTCAGTCGGTTTATAGTAGATGTCTGTGTTGAGTCGGTCGCCTGAGATAGAAATGGAAAGGTCTAGGAAGGGGAGGGAGGAGTCTGAGACAGTCCAGGTGAATTTAAGGTCGGGATGGAAGGTGTTAGTAAAGTTGATGAACTGTTCAACCTCCTCGTGGGAGCACGAGGCAGCGCCGATACAGTCATCGATGTAGCGGAGGAAAAGGTGGGGGGTGGTGCCAGTGTAGTTGCGGAAGATGGACTGTTCCACATATCCTACGAAGAGACAGGCATAGCTGGGGCCCATGCGGGTGCCCATGGCAACTCCTTTAGTTTGGAGGAAGTGGGAGGATTGAAAAGAGAAGTTATTCAGGGTGAGGACCAGTTATAGAGGGGCATGGATAAGCTGCAGAGCTGGGCTGAGAGGGGGCAAATAAAGTTTAATGGGGAAAAGTGTGAGCTGGTTCACTTTGGAAGGAGTAACAGGAATACAGAGTATTGGGCTAATGGTAACATTCTCGGAAGTATAGATGAGTAGTGTCCATGTGCATAGATCCCTGAAAATGATCACTCAGATTGATAGGGTTGTTAAGGAGGCATACAGTGTGTTATGTTTTATTGGTAGTGGGATTGAGCTTCGGAGCCATGAGACTGTGTTGCAGTTGTACAAAACTCTGGTGTGGCTGCACTTGGAGTATTACATACAGTTCTGGTCACCACATTATAGGAAGGATGTGGAAGCATTGGAAATGGTGCAGAGGAGATTTACAAGGATGTTGCCTGGCATGGAGGGAAGGTCTTATGAGGAAAGGCTGAGGGATTTAAGGTTGTTTTCATTAGAGAGAAGAAAGTTAACAGGTGACTTAATAAAGACATACAAGATGGTCAGAGGATTAGATTGGGTGGACAGTGGGAGCCTTTTTCCTTGCAGGGTGCTGGCTAGCATAAGGGACATAGCTTTAAATTTGAGGGGTGATATATAAGACAGGCCTCAGAAGTAGGTTCTTTACTCAGAGAGTAGTAAGGGCATGGGATGCCCTGCCTCCAACAGAAGCAGACTTGCCAACTTTAAGGGCATTTAAATGATCATTGGATAAACATATGAATGATAAATGGAATAGAGTAGGTTAGATGGATTGTCCATTGGTTTCATAGGTCAGCATAACATTGAAGGCCAAAGGGCCTGTTCTGCGCTGTAATATTCTATGTTCTTATAAGAGGTATAGATAGATAGAATTCCTAGACCCATTCAGTCTACACCATCTGTTCAAAGATCTTCACGCCCAGACCCACTCTAACCCTCTAACCCTGCATTCTCCATGGCTAACCCACCTATCCTGGACACTGTGAGCAATTTAGCATGGCCACTCCAACTAACCTGTGCAACATTAGACTGTGGAAGGAAACTGGAACACCCAGAGGAAACCCACACAGACACGGGGAGAATGAGCAAACTCCACACAGACTGTTAACCAAGGGTGGAATCAAACCCAAGTCCCTGGCATTGTGAGCCGCTGTGCTAACCACTGAGCCATTGTGCCACCAGAGCATTAGAGTTAATGGTAGTTGCCTTTTCTTGAAGATTGGGGATTTCAAGAGTAAGAGGTGCATTCTTAAGGTGAAAGGTGATAGGTTTAAAAGAGACATGAGGGGCAACTTTTTATACAGAGGATGGTTCATTTACGGAATGAACTTCCTGAGGAAGTGGTGGATGTGGGCACAATTTCAAAGTTTAAAAGACATTTGGATAGATAAATGAAGAATAGGAAAGATTTGGAGCCAGGAGCAAGCTGGTGGCATAGTTTAGTTTGGGATTATGTTTGGCATGGACTACTTGGATCGAAGGGTCTGTTTCTGTGCTATATGACTCTATCGTGTCAGTGTGAAGCCAGGTATATGGCCTGTATGTCCCAATGACTGGGGCATCTTATCAAACAGTATATCCATTTGGCTGTTTGTGACAAGTGGAGTACTCAAATCATGCTTGCAAAACTTTGTGATTAGAAAGCATTGGCTGAACATTCCTCAATGTGCTATAAATTACACTTACAACAAAAGATTATCAGTGAAGCTCAAAATGTGGCTCAAATGTTAGGAATTACATATATTCTCTGTCCTCTTCAACAACATGTATATGCATTGCATTTTTCTCAATTAAACAAAAACGTAGGAGACAATTGTTCCAAGTGCATTCTCCATGACAACACTTTGACCAATCAGAGTCACGTTGCCTGTTTTGAATTTAAACAAAAGACAGGGGAGAAGTGATCTTTCCATGGCAACACCATAATGAATCAGAATCTACTCACACAATCCATCAGCGCCCTGTTCTCAGGAAACATGAATTGTTGTTCCTTTTGCAATTTGTTATTCTTACACTTATCCTGATGAATGCAATATGAAAACCTTCAACAGCATGTCTCTTTTTTCAGCAATACTCAGAATTTCAAGTTAATGAATAATTTCTAATAGTTATACAATGAACTATTGCACTGTAATCAAGCGATATATTGCTGATAATCTAAAAGATTGCTCAATGTGTTTTGATTGTAACTTTAGCATTTGAAATGTAAATTGAACTTGAACCATGGTGCATTTGAAGTAAATGTCAACTTCGTTTACGTCCAAATCATTTTTTTTTGCAGTTTTGGAATAAAATGTGAACTGAGCTTTGAGGACTCACTTCTAGTTTATAATTATAAATCCTCTTCCTGATAGAGTTTAATCCAATCAAATAATCAATGACACTAAATTGTACTTGAGTGGAAACCGATTGCATTGGCCAGGTGATGAAGTCCAGACCACTTTGATCCTCCGAAGCATTTTGGGAGGGCTAGTGTGCTCTGTCCAGGAGCATGTCTTTTCAGGGCAGAACTCTGATGGAAGTAGCTGAAAAATATGTTGCTAGAAAAGCGCAACAGGTCAGGCAGCATCCAAGGAGCAGGAGAATCGATGTTTCGGGCATAAGCCCTTCTTCAGGAATGAGGAAGGTGTGCCAAGCTGGCTCAGATAAAAGGTAGGGAGGGGATACTTGGGGGAGGGGCGTTGGGAATGCGATAGGTGGTAGGGGGTTAAGGTGAGGGTGAGAGGCCGGAGAGGGAGTGGGGGGGGGGGGGTGGTGTTGGTGGGTGGTGGTGAGGTCAGGAAGAAGATTGCAGGTCAAGAGGGCGGTGCTGAGTTCAAGGGTTGGGACTGGGATAAGGTGGGGGAGGGGAAATGAGGAAGCTGGAGAAATCTGCATTCATCCCTTGTGGTTGGAGGGTTCCTAGGCAGAAGATGAGGCGCTCTTCCTCCAGGCATCGTGTTGCCATGGTCTGGCGATGGAGGAGGCCAAGGACCTGCATGTTCTGGGTGGAGTGGGAGGGGCAGTTAAAGTGTTCAGCCACGGGGCGGTTGGGTTGGTTGATGCGGGTGTCCCAGAGGTATTCTCTGAAACGTTCCGCAAGTAGGCGGCCTGTCTCCCCAATGACCATCTGATGGAAGTAGCCAGAGTCAGGAATTTTTATCATGTCAGTCCACCAGTGACAAATTCTGACTTCAAGGTCATGGATAATTCCCCTGGTCACTTGGCTAAACCCAGCAAATTCCACATAGGTGCTTCTGGTAGGTCCAGTAACCACTATCCCTGACCATAAATAGTTGCTAATCTGGGTCAACAATTAATATGTAAATGAGAACTGATTCCAGCTGATTGCAAATTGAACAAGTTTACAAAAAACCCTGACTTTAACCTTTGCCTGTAACTGCCCTGCCTCTCTGAGATTCCAGCGCCTGTATTCAGTAGATGCCCATGTTAAATCCCCAGTGATTTACCCATGCAGTTTTATTATACTTATGACCCCATGTTCAGGATTTGGGACCCAATAAAGTTTATCCTCAATTTTACATAACTTCCTCACAACAATTTATTCTGACTCATGCCAAAAGTATCATTTCATTACAGCATTCTAAGCAAAATCTGACACCAAGTCACATGAAACACTCTTACTGAGGATGACAAAAGGTTTGGTCAAAGAGATGGTTTTAACAGAGGTAGGGGAGGTAGAGAGAGATAGAAAGATTTATCAAGGGAATTGAAAAGCTCAGGACATAGGTTGCAGAAGGTAGGATCACCAGTGGTGGAGCAATGAAAGTGAGGGATGTTGGAAACCTTAGAATTAAAGTTGTGTGAATTTCTCAGAAGCTTGTGGGAATGGAGGATATTATAGAGAAAGCAAGGTTGAGGCTTTGTTTAATTGTGAGGTATTGAAAGTTAGTGAGCTCAGGAGTGATAGCTGAAGGGGACACTTTGTGAGCAAGGACACAGGCAACAAAGTCTCAATCTATTCGAGATTTAACATGGACAATCAGCCAGGAATGTTTGAAGGAGTCAAGATAATCAAGGGAGTAAATTAAGAAGATGAACTAAGGCATGGGCAGAGTTGAGGGTGGTCCTAGTGATGGCATAGCTAGAAACTCACCTTGACGTCAAATATGAGACCAAGTTGAGGGTTGTCTGTTTCAGCTTGGCACAAGTGCCAATGAAGAGGATAGAGTCAGTAGCAAGGGAATAGAATTTACTGTAAGGACTGAAGTCAAAGAGTGTGACAATTTGGAGATCATAAGGTATAGAAAAAGAAGGAGGCAAAAGTGACGACTGCAGATGCTGGAAACCAAAGTTTAGATCAGAGTGGTGCTGGAAAAGCACAGCACGTCAGGCAGCATCTGAGGAGCAGGGAAATCGACGTAATAGATGTAATTCCTGATGAAGGGCTTTTGCTCGAAATGTCGATTTTCCTGCTCCTCGGATGCTGCCATAGAAAAAGAAGGAGGCTACTCGGCCTTTTGAGTCTGATGCACCATTCAATGAAATGATGGCTGGTCTGATTATCCCTAACTCCAATTCCTTGCCTTTTTCTCATAACACATGATCCCCTTACTGTTTAAAGATCTGTCTACCTCAGACCTAGGGGAGGAGCTGAGGGAAGTGGTAGCAAAATAGTACTACGTGAAAACTGGTGCTGCTTTTTTGGATGACTTCACTGAGGTGCAGCATGTGTATTGAGAGGTAGGATGGAGACACAGAGAAAATAATGTGATGATAGGAAAAGAACGTGGTCATTATAGATAATCATTTGGCCATGACTAAATAGACAGGATTGGAACCAAATGACAGTAGCCTTAAGCAGTTGAAAGACACTGGTAGAGGATAGTGTGCTCAACGATGAATACTAAGCTTTATTATTAAGTCGCAGGTGATGTATTTGTATTATTGTCCTGAAAAAGCCTTATTGCATGACATTAATTGTTATCTTTTTGATAAATGTTGCTTATACATCTGATTACTTTGTTAGTATTTACTTTGAAGAGCATAAACACTGTTGACTCTTAATGCAGATCTTTGATCTGATTAGTCTTATTATAGTCACATGTCCCTATATATAGTGACAAGTTTTATTTTGCGTGCAGTACAGACAGATTTATCATACAAAGTTCATAGGGTGATAGAACAGGGTGAGGAATGTAATGTTTCTGCTGCAAAGAAAGTGCATAAACAGCAAGGCCAACTTTAGATTTGCAATTCGAAAGCTCCTTTCAGAAGTCTCATAACAGCAGGGGAGAAGCTGTTCTTGAACCCGTTGGCACATGTGTTTAAGCTTTTGTATCTTCTGCCTGATGGAAGAGGTTTGAAGAGATTGATGATGTTTACTTTCCACTGCCTTGGGAAGCCTAGATGGAGCCAGTGGATGGAAGGTTGACTTGCGCGATGGACTGGGCTGTGTTCACAACTCTCTGTCGTTTCTTACATTCCTGGGCTGAGCAGTTGTTGTACCAAGCCATGATCCATCCAGATATATTACTTTCCATAGTACATCTATAAATTTTGGTAGGAATCCTTATGGATATGCTGAATCTCCTTAGCCTCTGGAGGAAGTAGAGACATTGCTGTGCTTTCTTGACCATCGCATCAACGTGGGTAGCCCCGGAGAGATTGTTGGTGATTGTCACTCCTAGGAACTTGATGCTCTTGACCACCTCTACCTCAGCCCCATTGTCAGAGATAGCAGTGTGCCTTTTACTTCTCTTCTTGGAGTCAATGACCAGCTCTTTAATTTTGCTGATGTTGAGGGAGAGATAACAATTACACCACTCCACCAAGCACTCCATCTATTTCCAAGACAATATTCTGTCTCGTCATTGATTGAGATCTGGCCTACAACAATGTGTCATCAGCGAACTTGTAGATGGAGTTAGGGCAAAATGTGGCTACACAGTCATGAGTGTACAGGGCATATATATTAAGGAGCTGAGCACACAGGCTTGCCGGGTAGCGGTGTTGAGGATTGTCATGGAGGAGGTGCTGTTACTTATCCTCACTGATTGCAGTCTGTGGGTTAGGAAGTTGAGAATCCAATTGCAGAAGACAGAGAAGAGACCTAGGTCTTGGAGTTTAGAGATTAGTTTGGTTGGAGGCAGAACTGTAGTCAATAAGTAGAAGCCTGATGCAGGTATCCTCATTATCCAAAAGTTCCAGGGATGAATGTAGGGCTAGGGAGATGGCATCAGTAGTGAAACTGTTGCAATAGGAGATGAATTACAAAGGGTCAAGACAGGCTGGGAGGCTAGAATTGATGTGAGCCGTGACTAACCTCTCAAGGCACTTCATAATAATGGAAGTCAGAGAAACTGGGTATTAGATATTGGGGCACATTGCATGAGTTTTCTTTAGAACTGGAACAATGGTAGTCTTCTTGAAGCAGCAGGGGACTTCAGATTGTAGTTAGGAGAGGTTAACGATGTCAGCGAATATTCCCGCCAGCTGGTCCACACAGGATCTGGGTGCACAGCCAGGGACTCTGTCTGGGCCGGTTGCTTTCTGTGGGTTCACTCTCAGTAAGGCCTGTCTGACATCTGTGGCCGTGACTGAGGCAGTAGCTGGATCCCGGGCGGTCGACTCAAATAACACCATCTCACCATTCTTCTGCTCGAACCAAGCATATGATGCATTCAGCAAATCAGGGAGGGATGTGTTTTTTGTCTGCTATTCTGTTTGGCTTCACTCTGTAGCCTGTCATGTCATATACGCCTTGCCACAAACGACAGGTGTCTGTGTGGTTAGTTTGGGTCTCTAGCTTAGTCCAGCAATGCCTCTTGGCATCTCTAATGGCCTTACACAGGTCGTATCAGCATTTCCTGTAAAGGTCGGGGTCATCTGACTTGAACATCACCTACCTGGTGTTCAGTAGGCAGTGGATCTCTCGAATCATCCATGGTTTCTGGTTGGGGAACATATGATTGGCTTCTTTGGCATGCAGTCTTCTACAAATGAAGCCCATGAAGATAGTGGCATATGCCATCTAGGAGAAAGTGAGGACAGTAGATACTAGAGATCAGAGTTGAGGGCGTTGTGCTGGAAAAGCACAGCAGGTCAGGCAGAATCCGAGGAGCAGGAGAATCGATATTTTGGGCATAAGCCCTTCATCAGGAAAGGCATATTCATCGAGGTTAGCCACTGAATTCTTGAATATGGTCCAGCCCACCAATTCTAAGCAGTCCCACAGAACCACTTTTACTGCCTCTGACCATACTGACTTTCTGTACTGGGAGGAGAAAGTGAGGTCTGCGGAAGCTGGAGATCAGAGCTGAAAATATGTTGCTGGAAAAGCGCAGCAGGTCAGGCAGCATCCAAGGAACAGGAGATTCAACGTTTCGGGCATAAGCCCTTCTTCAGGAATCTCAGAATCTGTACTGGGTCCTAACATTTCAATTCCTGCATGTAAGCTAGGAGGAAGAACACAGCATTGTGATCGGATTTTCCAAAGCATGGACAGGGTGTGGAGCAGTAGGCATCTTTGATGGTTGTGTAGCAATGGTCAAGGATGTTCAGCCCCTTGATGGGTCCTGAGATTTGTTGATGGTATTTTGGTAACATCCTCCTGAGGTTGGTCTGGTTGAAGTCACCAGCGACCATGAAAAAGACCTCAGGGTACTCCATCTCAAAGTTATTTGCAGCAATGTATATTTCATCAAGAGCACTCTTCACTTCCACCTGGGATGGTACGTAGGTCACTGTCAGGATGGCAGAGGTGAATTCATGTAGCAAGTAGTAGGGACAGCATTTCACTGCTAGATATTCTAGGTCAGGGAACAGTAACTCACCAGGATCACCATGTCTGGGCACCTGGAAGTATTTATCAGGAAGTAGACTCCACTGCACCTTGCCTTACCTGAGAACGCTGTGTGGCCCATACAGTGTATAGAGAAACCTTCAGGTTGTAAGGCACAGTCAGGTGTAGCAGGATTGAGCCATATCACTGTAAAACATAGCACACAGCAGTCTCTCAGTATGTCCGATCAGAGGCACAGATGGGAACTGGTTCCTCTATAACGCATGAGTGATCCAGCTGCATTTTTAAGGCACCATGGCAGCAATTTACAAGTTTATTGAATTCATTTTACTAATTTATTATGCTGGGGAGTTGAACTCACAAGCTCTGAATGTTGCTCATTCTGCTTCATTGGAAGTGACACAAGAAGAAAGATTGCAAGATTGGAGACACATGGATTTATTTCACACCATTGATTCCCAGCGTACTTAGAACTGTATATTATAATGTTAATTAACACCAATGCTCCTCTTTTTTTGGGACCATTCTTTCACTACATTGACATTTGTATCAATAATGCTGCTGATCCTTGTTGCGTTTCACTGAAAAAGAGTCATTTTTGGACTCAATGTTAGCTCTCTCCGCAAGGCTTTGCTGGCATTGTGAACAGTACTGGCCACCGTTCTTGTGGAAGACACTAATGCATTAGAAGTAGTTTACAGAAGGCTTACTAGACTCATACTGGAATGAGCAGATTGTTTTGTGTGGAAATGCTGTACAATCTGTATCCTCTGAAGTTTGGAAGAGTCAAGGGTAACTTAATTGAAACATACAAGACCCTGGTGATAGTGGAAATAAAGTATCTTCTTGTTAGAAGAATCTAAACCTTGGGATCATCATTTAAAAATAAGGGGTTGCTAATTTAAGACAGAGTTAAGGAAACCTTTTATTCTCACGGGATAGTGAATCATGAGGATTCCCTTCCTCAAAAGGCAGGGGATGCCGAATTTCTAAATATTTTTAAGACAGAGGTACCAAGGGAAGGAAAGAATAGATAGATTATTTGTAAATATTTTTAAGATAGATTACCAAGGGAAGGAAAGAAGATTGGGGATATGCAAAAACATAGAGTTTAGGTTGAAATCTGATCAGCCCATGATTTTATTAACTTGCAGAACAGGCTTGAAGAGCCAAGTAGCCTATTCGTGTTCCTTGTTCGTATGTTCATGTGCTGTCAGATATGCTGAGTTTCTCCAGCATTTTCTGTTTTTTTTTCTTGCCTTTTTCATGTCAGTTTCAATCTTCAGAGTAAAAAATGAATAGCCTCTGCACCTGTGTTTATACATGATGACATTAATTCAGAGGTGGACCATGAGTTTCTATGACTGCACACAAAGAAAGTTAACATTCATTGACAGGTTTATGTAACTGCTTTGTAAGATGAAGGCAGAGGGTGTCAAGACATGAGAACAATATGTTCCTGGCCCTCGACAAAGTTTGGATGTCAAGAAGGAATTCAACCTGATTAACAGTCAAAAACTAAATCAACACAAATACTTTAGATGCCGAGCGTATAGGTTGACACCACCCACTCCTTTTCTGTTCAAATATTTCCTCAGTCAGCATGGAATATACCAGTTTCAAAAGCATCATTGTTGTCAAAGAATGTTGAAATACTTGGTTACTGTAAAAATGTAGTTGTGCCTTGTGGAATCACTAAATTTTATAAATCACATGAGATACTGTTGTGCGTCTCTGGAGCAGGTGGGGCTTGAGCCTGGGCCTCCTGTTTCAGAGGTAGACATACTACCACTGCATCACAGGAGTTCCCCCACCACCAACCCCCTCAAAAACAATCCTTATTTATACCTTGAAGAGAAACCAAGTATTGAATCTATGCCAGAGTTTACAATAAAATGTTGAAGGTTGAATCCTGGTTATGAATTTTGTTTGGTGTTTTATGTACATTGTTAAAGAATCCAGTGGACAAACCTCAGTGGGGGGTGAGTGTGTATTTTAATACAAGGCCTTGGGGATTGGCATAAGCTTCAACAATTTCAAGGGGAACTTGTTTGGTACTGAAATTCAAGGCAGTGGCATTGGCAAACATACAATCCCTAGAGTGCAGACAAAGGCTGTTTGGTGTTTTGGGACTGAAGAGCACCCCAGGAGAAAGTGAGGACTGCAGATGCTGGAGATCAGAGCTGGAAAAGCGCAGCAGGCCAGGCAGCATCCAAGGAGCAGGAGAATCCCTGAAGAAGGGCTCATGCCCGAACATCGACTCTCCTGCTCCTTGGATGCTGCCTGACCTGCTGCATTTCAGCTCTGAAGAGCACCCCACCCACATCCAGACCCCCACCCATCTCTACATTTACCATGGCTAATCCATACATCCCTGGACTCCATGGGGCAATCTTTAGCATGGCTAATCCACCTAACCTGCGCATCTTTGGACTGTGAGAGGAAACTGGTAGAAGCTACGCAGACATGGGAGAGAATGCAAGCTCCACACAGACAGTCGCCAAAGGCTGGAATTGAACCCAGGTCTCTGGCATGGTGAGGCAGCTGTGCTAACCCCTGAACCACCTTGCCACCCTAACAGTAAAAGTGCCTGACAGGTGATGGGGATTTTAAAAGACTTTGTATCATATTAATAAACAACTTTTACATCAACTGAACATGCACATTTATTTCTTTATGTTTTCACAGGATGTGAGTGCCACTAGCATTCATTGCACCTCCCGAACTGCCTTTGAGAGCAGTTAACAGTTTAACCTCATTGCTGTGGGTCTGGAGTCACATGTAGGCCCAGACTGACTCAGGGTGCCAGGTTTCCTTTGCGAAAGGACGTTAGTCAACCATGTGGGTTTTGTAACAATAGGTGGTAGTTTCATGTCCACTGTAAGTGACTCTAGCTTAATATTCCAGAATTATCCATTAGAATTGAACATCATCAGCTGCCTTAGTGGGATTTGAACCCCTGTTCCCCAGTGAAATAGCCTGTGCCTCTGGATCACTCAATCATTCGAAGGCAGTAACATGAGTTTTTATAGAGTTCTGCCTTTGAAAATATTGACGCTTTGAAGCTGTGATTTACAGTATTTAGAAAAAGAATCAAAGCAAAGTAATGGATTATGAAGTCAGTTGTAGATTAGATTAGATTACTTACAGTGTGGAAACAGGCCCTTCAGCCCAACAAGTCCACACCGACCCACCGAAGTGCAACCCACCCATACATTTACCCCTTACCCCTTACCACTATGGGCAATTTAGAATGGCCAATTCACCTGACCCACACATCTTTGAACTGTGGGAGGAAACCGGAGCACCCAGAGGAAACCCACGCAGACACGGGGAGAACGTGCAAACTCCACACAGTCGCCTGTGTCGGGAATTGAACCCGGGTCTCCAGGCGCTGTGAGGCAGCAGTGCTAACCACTGTGCCACCGTGCTGCCCACAAAGCTATTGTAATAGAGAGCTATTGTAATAGAGAAATCCCGTAGCCAATATAGAGTGGTAGTTAAAATTAATGTGCACATTTAGATCCCCTACATAGAAGTTGTTTGCCTACCAAAAGGCACATGCATCTCATTAACTGCTTTGGAAACACAGATTCTATGATACTGCATGTACATTTTACCAGATAAGTATATCTTTTCTCACAATTTAATTTGATATGTATATCCCGTTAAAGATACAGAGACACCTTCAGGAACTCAGTCAGCTCCTTAAACATCAAGGAATATCTGCACATGCTCACATGAATTAAATACTTGGAAGACATAAGGCAACTGTGACTAGGCAAATGAAATGGATGTTAATACTTGACCATTTTTTGAGGAACAAATATGAAGTAGCTATTGCAGGATTCAAAGCACTTGATAAATTAAGTATGGCACAGGAGTCATATTCCAGCCTTAATTATCAATAAAATGTTGACTTAATCTTCTATAAAATCATCCTATCATAAATCAAGACATTTGAATGTCAGGTGAACTTAGTGCCCTGCCCAAATGCAGCACCAGTATTTTGCTATCCTGACACTGACAAACTCACCTTGAGTAGTTGAAAAATCGAGGTGGAAAATTCCAATTTCCCAACATCTCATCATTTTGACCAGCATAGGCAATCTGGTGGGTGACAATTTGACACTCACTCAAAGAGTTCAGTGATTCAAATGCTTGCCTCAGTTGTGAAAGTAGAAGATTTTGGGTGGCACGGTGGCACAGTGGTTAGCACTGCTGCCTCACAGCGCCAGAGACCCGGGTTCAGTTCCCGCCTCAGGCGACTGACTGTGTGGAGTTTGCACATTCTCGTGGGTTTCCTCCGGGTGCTCTGGTTTCCTCCCACAGTCCAAAGATGTGCGGGTCAGGTAATTGGCCATGCTAAATTGCCCGTAGTGTTAGGTAATGGGTAAATGTAGGGGTATGGGTGGGTTGCGCTTCGGCGGGTCGGTGTGGACTTGTTGGGCCGAAGGGCCTGTTTCCACACTGTAAGTAATCGAATCTAATCGATTTTGGACTGGATTTTTATTACTGAGGTGGATAGCTTGACTCAAGAAATGCCCTGACTTTTCAGACCTGCCTTGATTATAATGTAGCTGAAAATGTGTTGCTGGAAAAGCGCAGCAGGTCAGGCAGCATCCAAGGAACAGGAAATTCGACGTTTCGGGCATAAGCCCTTCTAATGTACCCCAGTGTATGCAATCATTGCATTGGGGTGGAGGCTGGGAACAGTGGTGTCTACAGGATAGAGTTGGCCTATTCGGAAGCAGATCAAAGGTAGCATGGCTGAGGGTGAGTTGATTAAAAAACCTGGTTTTCTGGGACATCATTCCAGTTGACTTAGATACTGTTAGGGCTTCTAGCCGTCACTCTACACACCAAGATGACAACCTCCAAGACTCATCAATTCCATCTTATGTCCCATGATGGCCCCTCATAGCCATATGCCACCACTATTGCCATTCTTTCATTATTCTCCAAAGGAAGACCTCAGGAACCATGTGGTGATGGAAAATAAGCTTCTAGGAAACCATTTCAGCTCTCACTCATATACATTCAAGAGTTTAAAACCTCCCATTCCTAACATCCATTCAAATCTGTTAAATCTGCTCAAATGGTTAATCTCTTGAAAAAACAAATCATTTTTCTATCAGACCCTAAAGCAAAGATAGTGGAGCCTGAAAACTGACAAAGTGTGAACTCAATACTCCACGCTGAGGTAATTGTAGCTTTTGAAACATAGGCGACTGTTCAAATGTCATGATAATTGCCCCTAGGCAAATAGCAATATAGAACTTCCTTTAAACTCGGTGAACATAGAGTCATAAACCCTTCAGAATAACTTATCCATGCTGACCCAAGTTTCTCAAACTAAATTAGTCCCATTTGCCTGGATTTGCTCCATATCTATCAAAGCCTTTCCTACTTATGTATCTGTCGAAATTTCTTTTAAATATTGTAGCTATTGGTTTCGCAGTAGGGACATGAAGCATCGGGTGGAGGAGCCCAGATCCAGGCCCAGGGCTGAGCTAGCAATGGGAGCTGTTGTAAAGACCACCTAACTTTACTGAGCTAGAACCTATAGGATAAATTATATTGTTTTATTTTTCTGGCATTATTTTCTGTGTTTTGGTTTATTTTCTGTGTGGTAGGATGGTGCCGGAAAGTGGCAACACTAAACAACACTTTTCCCTGCATTTATAATAAATACATGTGACAATGAATAAATCAAATGAAAAGGTTGGTTTGCAGGTGTGGCAGACAATTAAGAAGGCGAAGGAATATTGTCTTTCATTGCTAGAGGGAAGAAGATTACCAATAGGGAGGTTATTCTGCAGCTGTATAGAGTGTTGGTGAGGCCACACATGGAGTTCTGTGTAGAGTTTTGGTCTCCTAACTTGAGAAAGGATATACTGGCAGTGGAGGGGGTGCAAAGGAGGTTCATTAGGTTTACGCTGTAATTGAGAGGATTGGCTTATGAGGAAAGATTGATTAGACTGGGACTATACTCATTGGAATTTGAAAGGATGAGAGGGGATCCTATAGAAACATATAAAATCATGAAGCGAATAGATGATATAGAAGCAGGGAGGTTGTATTCACTGGTGGGTGAAACTAAAACTGGGGGCATAGCCTAAAAATAAGGAGGAGCAGATTTAGGACTGAGTTGAGGAGGAACTTCTTCACCCAAAGTGTTGTGAATCTGTAGAATTCCCTGCCCGGTGAAGCAGCTGAGATTATCTTGTTGAATGCTTTCAAGGCAAAGCTAGATAGATTTTTTGAACAGTAAAGGAATTAAGGATTATGGTGAGTGGGTGGGTAAGTGGTACTGAATCCATGACAAAGTCAACCATAATCTTGTTAAATGGTGGAGCAGGCTCTATGAGCCAGATGGCTTACTCCTGCTCCCATTTCTTAAGTGCATGTAAATCAAATTAAATCAAATCACTCCATACATGCCCTACCCTCTGTGTGAAGTAATTGCCCCTCAGATCCCTTTAAATCTTTCTCCTTTCACCTTAAACCTATGCCCCTTAGTTTTGAACTCTTCTACCCTAGGGCAAAGATCTTTGCAATTCACCTTATCAATGCTCCACAATCTTTTC
Organism: Hemiscyllium ocellatum; assembly: GCF_020745735.1. Lineage (NCBI taxonomy): Eukaryota > Metazoa > Chordata > Chondrichthyes > Orectolobiformes > Hemiscylliidae > Hemiscyllium > Hemiscyllium ocellatum. The sequence continues at coordinate 17,155,848 of NC_083414.1, forward strand.
AAATTCTATCAAGTCACCCCTCAATCTTCTACGATCCAGAGAGAAAAGTCCCAGCACTTTTTCCTAACTTACACCAGATGGCTTGTCAATGACAGCAGCCTCTTTTAACAAATAATTTTTAAGACATCTCTAAGAGGTTGAGGCTCCCTTTTAATGTTTGCAGCATTAGACATATTTTTAAAAATCAGATTGTGACATTTAACAGACATTCTTCTTCCATCAAGAATATTTACATCTCCCCCATGAATTTGATACTCCTACACTACAGGTCAAGATCCTTGAAACAGAAAAATGGCAACACTATGTTCAGGCGGCTCACTGAAGTTGGGGTTTCCAGCCATGTCCATTTCTCGGTACCAAAAAAAGTTGGATCTATAAGAAATACCACTGGGAATTTTGCATTTGGCTCCTTAATACCATTCTTTTTTTAGGCATTCACAGAATCCTCCTAACTGACTGAAAATACATGCCTTTGGAGAGTGACCATTAAATTGGCCAGTTTTGTTTAAATGCTCAAATATATTTGGTTGACAGTGTGTTAAATTGACAGTTTAATGAGAGGCCAATGGACAATACTTCTCAAATGTGATTAATTGGATGACTCTTTATTTCGTAAGAATTTTTGAGTGTTATTAATTCCCAACTCTATGATAATCTGGCTCTTGGTTGCTATACTCTAGAATATAAATGTTTTTGAACGCAGTCTAAGTTCATATGTTTAGCAAGAGCTATATTTCATACTCTATAAGACTCAAGCACTGATTACTAACTCCTCGTACTTATGCAACCAATTAACTCATTTCAATGCATCCATCAGCTCTTACCTGAAGGCATCCCTTCAGACCATATTAGATGACAACATTGGTGTCCTCCTCACAGCTTGTTTTTTAGTGTTGTCAGCAAGTCTGGCTACAGTACACACCTTTCCGTCACCCATGTCAGCAAAAATTGCAAATACTCAAGCCTCCAGCACCAATGAATGCATAATTCTCTTTAGTTACAGTTAGCCAACCTGAAAATGTTCCATTTATTCCTGAATGATAACTGGGTGATTGTGCAGTGTTCCCAAATTAGTGGAATATACAGATGACTGATTCATCTCATTAAGAGTTATGGGGTAGCAATATATCTTGGTCACTGGCGTAAAGCGAGCTATTGGATCAGCTGATACAATACTGACCATGCTACAATGAGTTAAATGAATCTTTACCCCATGATTACATGAAGTGGTTATAATTCATTGCTACATTGTTTATTTTTTTCTAGCTACAAAGATAGTGCCTCTTCTAAATGCGCAAAAGCACAGATCTGTAAGTATCATATATTTACAATCTCTGGTGGCAGTAACATCAAAACTGTGTTTGTACTGAAAATCTACATTGAATGTTTAGCAGGCACCTAACAGTGAGTCTTTACTTATTGGTTAGAATTCTCCATGGTGATTCTCTGCATGGTGAGTTCTGATTTCCAGATGACACATGCATGACAGCTTTATTACTATGGGATAATGTTCAAAAGGTTGAGGCCTCCTTTAGTCACACAGAGAATTCTGTTAGCTAGATTGAATTAATAATTAATTTCGGAAGAATGAAGGGAAAAGTTGGTCCTTGCTCCCATTGTGAATGTTCAAACAGCCAGTGAGAAAGTGGTATAGTCTGAGCTTGAGGGGAGTTGTCCAGTCTATTTTCTTGATAATGATTTACACAAGGTATTGAATTTACATATTGTTCCCCTGAGACATCATGAACTGTGCTCAATGTGGTGAGGAAAATTACGGGATTCATAAATGAAATGTGACAACAGAAAATTTAAAGGATAAAAGTGTGTGCCTGGCATTACCCACCATTAGTTGATGAAATGTATTTTATATAGTGTACTAGATGGCAACAGCTGAGAGGGGTACTTTACAATTTTGCCTTGTGGCACCAAATACTAATAAAACAGTCAACTATATTGTGACAGATAAACATTTACATCCTGGAATTCCATTTTAAACACTTAAATAAGCGTTTCCAATGTTAAAGGATGACACAAAAATATAAAGATGATCGCTGATAGAAGATTCTAACTTCTAGGCTGAGCTCTTTAATCTGAGAACAGGGATCATTATCTCATACTTCGGAAAATAGATATTACAAATGATCTTTCATTTGATACATTCTGTGCCTTTACTTCCACTATTTATTTTTGTATCCCCAGTATAAGTTTAAAAACAAAGCTTTGTGAAGTGCAATAACTATTTTTTGTGTGGGCAAACATAACATCTCCTCCGCAAAAGGAATACCCAACGAATGTCAATGAAGTAAATGACTCTTTTTAAAAATGTTGACTCTTCACTTGACTAGATCTCAGGCACAAGCAAAGAAGATTTCACTGGGAACATGAAGTAAAATAGTTGTGGCTTACCACAGTGTGAAAAAGATTCATTCAAGGAAACTGAGGACTATTGTACCAAAGATTAGAGAGGAGAAATATTGAAGCACTGTAATCAATTATTAATCTGCCTTCTCTGCTGGTAAGAAGTGTATTTATTACTAATGTAACTTTACAACAGTGAAATAAAATTTTATGACAGTATTTTGACAACCACTTACTTAACTTTATTCATGTTTTCCACGATCGATATTAGAAATACCTTTGCTCTCTATTTGTCGCGTTGGTATTGTATCCTATTTAACCTCTTAGGATATTAATAGCTGAAAATGATTTTGTTCTGTTTTTTAAGGGGATTCGGATCTGCCAGTTTGTTTTGTAGGAAGTTGGAATTTAGTGCTCCAACCTCACTACTATGACTGTGGTGATGGACTGAGTGTCTGCCTTGGAGTTGGCTACATTTTAGCTATGCAGAGAAATTCTGCAGCACTGTGCTAATACCACAGTCTGCCCCTTTTGAAAGCAAAGTTGCATAGGAAGATATATTTTGCAATTTAAAGCACAACAAATGAAACAAAAAGGCAGAGACAGGAATTCAGGATCATTCATGAAATGCTGAAGGCATGGATGAGAGAGGTGGGGAGGAGAAAAATTGCCACAGTTCTGTGGGCAATCAGAAAACCATCTAGAACCATCTTCAGAACATAATGGGAACAGATGACTGTGGACATCAATTCCCAATGCTTGGACTTGCAGGAAAGCTAATAACCTCTTGCAGGTTGTGAAGGTCACTAAATCAATCTTACAACACTTCACAGGAGGCCCAGTGATATTATTGCTATGCTATTAATCCAGGGACCCAGGGAACATTTTGAAGACATGGGTTTAAATCTTGTCATGGTAGATGGTGGAATGTAACTTCAATAAACATAGGATTTAAGAGCCCAATGATGATCTTGAAGCTGTTGCTGATCGTTGGAAAAACCCATCTGGTTCACTAATGTCTTATATGTGAAATCCACACCTGTCCTAGCCTAAATATCATTCCAGATTCACAGCAATGCTGTTGACTCTTAATTGTCCCCTAGGAAATTAGGGATGGGCAATAAATGCTGGCCTATTAGTGATGCCCATATCCCACAAATAAATGAATGAATGAATGAATAAACACCACTCATAATACAAACCTGTAATGTTGCAGAGTGCTTCACACACCCAATTACTCCCCTGACACTACTCCTTGGCAATTATGATTCATATCTAATATGCAAATATTCCACCTCATCCTCACACATTTTTCAATCCTGCAAGTCTCATAAACATACCCTATTGCCTTCACATACTGCCAGCTAATCAACAATTGCAGGTACATGACCCAAACACAGCACTGTACAAGCTCAGATGTTCTCCCTTCTGATTAACAAGACAGATAAGGAAAATAAGCACAGCAGAATCAGCGGCTGACCTGGAATGCTTGCATTCCCTGAGTCCAGTGGAGGAGGTGGCTTTCAGCATCGTGTAGCTATGAAGGCCCTGACACCCAGTATTGCTAAGAACATTAAGGAAGGCAGAATGTGCCTGCTTCATACTCATTCCCAACTCCTAGTTCACCTACATTTCACTATTTGGTATGATGGGCAAACAGCAGATCGTGTGCCTATAGTTGTTTGACTTCCCAAACCACCCCCCTTCCCCTCACAACACAGTCATAGAGTCATAGAGATCTGCAACATGGAAAACAGACCCTTTAGTCCAACCAATCCATGCCGACCAGGTATCCCAACCCAATCTAGTCCCACCAGCCAGCACCCGACCCATATCCCTCCAAACCCTTCCTATTTATATACCCATCCAAATGCCTCTTAAATGTTGCAATTGTACCAGCCTCCACCACTTCCTCTGGCAGCTCATTCCCTACATGTACCACCCTCTGTGTGAAAAGTTGCCCCTTAGGTCTCTTTTATATCTTTCCCCTCTCACCTTAAACCTATGCCCTCTAGTTCTGGACTCCCCCACCCCAGGGAAAAGACTTTGCCTATTTACCCTATCCATGCCCCTCATAATTTTGTAAACCTCTATAAGGTCACCCCTCAGCCTCTGACGCTCCAGGGAAAACAGCCCCAGCCTGTTCAGCCTCTCTCTATAGCTCAAATCCTCAAACCTGGGCAACATCCTTGTAAATCTTTTCTGAACCCTTTCAGGTTTCACAACAGCTTTCCAATAGGAAGGAGACCAGAATTGCATGCTATATTCCAACAGTGGCCTAACCAATTTCCTGTACAGCCGCAACATGACCTCCCAACTCCTGTACTCAATATTCTGACCAATAAAGGAAAGCATACCAAACGCCTTCTTCACTATCCTATCTACCTGCGACTCCACTTTCAAGGAGCTATGAACCTGTACTCCAAGGTGTCTTTGTTCAGCAACACTCTCTAGGAACTTACCATTAAGTACATAAGTCCTTCTCAGATTTGCTTTCCAATTTATCTGAAATAAACTCCATCTGCCACTTCTCAGCCCATTGGCCTATCTGGTCCAGATCCTGTTGTAATCTGAGGTAATCCTCTTCACTGTCCACTATACCTCCAATTTTGGTGTCCTCTGCAAACGTACTAACCGTACCTCTTATGCTCGCATCCTAATCATTTATGTAAATGACAAAAAGTAGAGGAACTTGCACTGATCCTTGTGGCACTCCACTGGTCACAGGCCTCCAGTCTGAAAAGCAACCCTCCACCACCACCCTCTGTCTCCTACCTTTGAGCCAGTTCTGTATCCAAATGGCTAGTTCTCCCTGTATTTCATGAGATCTAACCTTGCTAATCAGTCTCTTATGGGGAACCCTGTCGAACGCCTTACTGAAGTCCATATAGATCACATCTACTGCTCTGCCCTCATCAATCCCCTTTGTCACTTCTTCAAAAAACTCAATCAAGTTTGTGAGACATAATTTCCCAAGCACAAAGCCATGTTGACTATCCCTAGTCCGTCCTTGCCTTTCCAAATACATGTACATCCTGTCCCTCAGGATTCCCTCCAACAACTTGCCCACCACCAACGTCAGGCTCACTGGTCTATAGTTCCCTGGCTTGTCCTTACCACCCTTCTTAAACAGTGGCACCACATTTGCCAAACTCCAGTCTTCCGGCACCTCACTTGTGACTATCGATGATACAAATATCTCAGCAAGGGGCCCAGCAATCACTTCTCTAGCTTCCCACAGAGTTCTCGGGTACACCTGATCAGGTCCTGGGGATTTATCCACCTCTACCGGTTTCAAGACATGCAGCACTTCCTCCTCTGTAATCTGTTTTCTTCCTCTTGCATTAGACCTACCTACTCAATGAGGAAGGGCTGAACCAATATCACAGCACCAATGCAAAAGGATCCACCACTGGATCTGATCCTCTGGGCCACCTTCAGGTGCTGATACTGCATTTACCTTGGAGACTAAGTCACCAGGCAAAGAGAGCAGCAGATAGAAACATAGAATATAGAACAGAACAGTGCAAGAACAGGCTCTTTGACCCATCGTGTCTGTGCCAACCATGATGCCATTCTAAACTGATCCCAGCTGCATGCTCTTGGTCCATACTCCTCTATTCTCCACCTGTCCACATGTCTGTCTAAATGCCACTTAAATGACACTATCATGTCTGCTTCTACCACCTCCTCTGGCAGTGCTTTCTAGACACCTACCATCCTCCATATTCAATAAATGCCTGACACATGTCCTTTAAACCTTCCCCCTCTCACTATGGCTTCTAGTATTTGACAGTTCCACCTGGGAAAATGACTCCAACTATCCATAATATCCATGCCTCTCAGAACTTTATATACTTCTATCAGTTTGCCCCTCAGTGTCTGAAACTCGAGCAGAACAATCCAAGTTTGTCCAGTTTTTCCTAATTGCTAATGCACTCCAACCCAGGCAACAACCTGGTAAACCTCTTTTGCCCCCTGTCCAAAGCTCACATCCTTCATATAGTATAGTTACCACAACTAAAGGTTTATATTGCTGCAACATGGCTCAATGTCCTGACTGATGAAGGCAAGCATGCAAGATTGTATCCAAAGGGATAGAATCAATGCTCCTAAAGGTCCCACCATTTACTGTGTACTTTCCTCTTGCATTTGACCTCCAAAATGCATTACCTCACGCTTGCCCGGATTAAACTCCATCTGCCATTTCTCCGCCCATCTTTCCCACTGATCTATATCCTGCTGTATCCTTTGACAACTTTTGTCACTACCCACAACTCCACCAATTTCTGTGTCATCTGAAAACCTACTATTGAGATCATCTACATTTTCACCCAAATAAAATGTTTATATATATTACAAACAACAGAACTCCCTGCACTAATTCCTGCAGATCAATGGTTACAGACCTTCAGTCAAAAAATACCTGTCCACAACTATCACCTGTCTTATAAGTCCAAGCCAATTTTGAATCCAACCTGCCAACTCACTATGGATCCCATGTGACTTAATGTTTTTGACCAGACCACCATGAGGGACCTTTTCAAATGCTTTAGTGAAATCCATGTTGACTGCATCCACTGCTCTTCCCTTATCAATCATCACTTCTAATTTGTCACTTCAACAAAAGACTCAATCAAATTTGTGGGGCAAAAGACCCCCCCCCCCCACACCCCTCCAATCCCATGCAATCCCAAATAATTATATTCAATTCTAAATGTGAGTAAATCCTGTCCTTAATGAAACTTCTCCAATAATTGTTCTCCCACTGATTTAAGGCTCAACGGCCTATCATTTCCTGGATTGTCCCTATTACTTTTCTTAAACAAAAGAATAACACTGGTCATCGTCCAGTTTTCTGGGACCTCACCTGTGGCTAAAGAGGATACAAAGATCGCTGTCAAGGCCCCAAGAATCTTCTCCCTTTCCTTCCTCAGTAAACAGATCTCATTAGCCCTGGGCACTGATCTACTTTAATGTTTTTCAAGACACCATCTCCTCCTTCTTAATATCGACATGCTCCAGAATATCAAATATTCAGGTCGTTCTGCTGTCATGTGCGTTTCATTATTGCAAGTTCACTATAATGCGACTGATCAATTGGGGACACTGTTTTTAAAGTGCATATGTTATAATGCAATTCTGGCCCCAATGGTTTAAATGGTGCTGCTATTATACGATTTTCTTATGACATGGAGTTGCATGAGAATAGAACTACCACTTTATAGCAGAACCAACTGCACTCCTCTCTAATCTTACCATCATCCATGTCCTTCTCCTTGGTGAATACAGATGTGAAGTACTCATTATGGACGTTACCCATTTCCTCTGGCTAAAAGCATAAATTGCTTCTTTGTCCTGGAGTGGATGCGCTACATTCTTGCTCCTAATAAACATATAAAAGCTTTGGTATTTTCCTTAATCCTACTTGCAAAGGACATTTCATGGCCCCCTTTTGACCTCCTAATTCCTTGCTTAAGTTTTTTCTGCTCCCTTTATATTCCTCAAGGGCCTTGTCAGACATATGTCACCTTTTCTGTTTTAGAGTCATAGAATCACAGGGAAGTACAGCACGGAAACAGATCCTTTGGTACATGTTGACCAGATATCCTAACCTAATCTAGTCCCATTTGACAGCACTTGGCCTATATGCCTCTCAACCCTTTGATTCATGTAGCCATCTAGATGCCTTTTAAATGCTGCAATTGTACCAACCTCCACCACTTCCTCTGACAGTTCATTTCATACATGCACCAACCATTGAATGAAAAAGTTGTCCCTTAGGTCTATTTATATCTTTCCCCTCTCACCCTAAACCTATGCCCTCTAGTTCTGGACTCCCCACCCCAGGGAAAAGACTTTGTCTATTTATCCTATTCATGCCCCTCATGGTTTCATAAACCTAAATAAGGTCACCCCTCAGCCTCCGACATTCCAGGGAAAATAGCCCCGGCCTATTCAATCTTTCCCTATAGCTCAAATTATCCAACCCTGGCAACATCCTTGTAAATCTTTTCTGAACCTCTTCAAGTTTCACAACATCCTTCCGATGGGAAGGAGATCAGAATTGCACAAAATATTCCGAAAGTGGCCCAACCAATGTCCTGTACAGCCTCAACATGACCTCCCAACTCCTGTACTCTATACTCTGATCAATAAAGGAAAGCATACCAAACGCCTTCTTCACTATCCTATCTACCTGCGCCTCTACTTTCAAAGAACTATGAACCTGCACTCCAAGGTCTCTTTGTTCAGCAACACTCCCTAGGATCTTACCATTAAGTGCATAAGTTCTCCTCTGATTTGTTTTTCCAAAATGGAGCACCTTGCATTTATCTAAATTAAACTCCATCTGACATTCCTCAGCCCATTGGCTTAAATAATCACAATTCTGTTCTACTCTGACGTAACCTTCTTCACTGTCCGCTGCACCTACAATTTTGGTGTCATCTGCAAATTTACTAACTGTACCAATACGTTCGCATCCAAATCATTTATGTAAATGTATAAAAGTATATAAATGTATAATAAATGTATATAAACATTTAATTCTCTGCTGTAAAGATGCAACCCATCTCTCTAACAATCTAGGACCTCACCCAAATACCTCTTAAAACTCTTTTTATTACTTCCAGTTAATTTGCAACAGCAGAATTTTTTGAGGATGACTTCACATGCACATGCTAGACATCTGATTAATTTTAAGCAGAAATAAGGTGTAATTTTAACAAAATATATATTACTTACTATTTAATAACTGGTTACATTACCTTTGAAATATACAAAATTCTCTTGTGAGACATGTACACCTTTGTTCCCCATATTGAAGAAAGGATATATTGGTATTGGAGACAGTTTCAAAATAAGGTCCTAGGTTAATCCCAGTGATGGAGGGATTAGCTTATCAAGAATGACTTAAATGGTTAGGACTTTATTCATTAGAGCTTCAAGAAGGAACAATTTTACTGAAACGTTCAACATTCTGAGGGGGTAGATGTTAAGAAGATGTTTCCATTATTGTGGGGAATCTCGAACTTGGAGACATAATCACACAATAAGGGGGCCCTCAGTTAAAACAGAGGTGCAAAGGAATATCTTCCCCCAGAGCATCGTTGTAGAAGCTAGATCACTGAAAGTATTTAAAGAGAGGGGTGGATAGATTGTTGAAATGTCAGGGAGATCAGCATACTGATGAGCCAGCATGAAAAAGGATTTGAGGCCTGGGTCACATCAACCATAAAGTTGAATGATAGGACAGGCTTGAAGGGTGAATGACCAACTCCTATTCTTACTTCTTATGTTTTTACTAAGTACAGATTAATATTTTAAACATATACTATTATCATGAAGAATAATCACTAAAGCACTGCTTAGTCACTGGAGAGTTCATGGAAAAAGTCATAGCTTCTCCAAGGAGCAGTCCTTTATACCCTGATTGGCAGAACTTACCATGATGTTAGTTAACCTGTTCGGGTCTTAACTATCTAATCAAACAGCATTGTCATTTGCAGTACAATTTTAAAAATTACCATAATATACCATCTATGAGTCATAGAGCCATACAGCATGGAAACAGACCCTTCGGTAAAACTAATCCATGCTGATCAATTTTCCCTAGACTAAACTACTCCCATGTGCCTGCATTTGTCCCACATCCTTCCAAACATTTCCTATTCATGTACCTGTCCAAATGTCTTTTAAATCTTGTAACTGTACCTGCATCTATCACTTCCTCTGATGGTTCATTCCATATATGAACCACCCTGTGAGAAAAAAATGCCCCTCAGATCCCTTTTAAATCTCTCCCCTCTCACCTTAAAAATATATCCCTGGTTTTGAACTTCCCCACCCTAGGGAAGAGACCTTTGCTGTTCACCTTATCCATGCCTCTCATGATTTTATAAACCTCTATATGGTCACCCCTCAACCTCATATGCTCTAGTGAAAGAAGTCCCAACCTATCCAGCCTCTCCTTATAACTCAAACCCTCCAGTCCTGGTAACATCTGAATCCTCTCCAATTTACTGGCTGTCCAAGTTCTGATTTCTATATCCCTGCTTTATTTTGGGTGTGTAGATTCATTGTTCTTGCTCAGTAGCAGGACTACCGACCACTCATGAGCAGTAGTCTTCAGTCAAACTAGAAGTTTAACAATAATAAGTCAGGTAAACCTCCCTTCAACTTTTATCTTCAAGTAGGAATTGTTTGTTCACTGCATGCTTTCTGCCAAGATAATGTAACTTTGAAACTGATTTAATAAAGAAATGATGTAAAGAAAAAGGATTGCATTATAAAATATTTTATTTAGTCAGTCACCTGGATCGACTATAGGTAAAGGTACAGCGTGTTGAAATAATTACAAACATTTCCTTCTTCCCCGTTCATTCAAGAACATCTCCTCGAATTTTAAAAATCTATTCACAGAATGAAGGCGTCATTGGCGAAGATGCCTTTAACCCTGCAGCCTGTGTTAAGTTTCAATAAAGGTCTGGAAGGTGAAAGAATAGCATGGAGCTCAACATATGTCAGGAAACTTAATCTTTGAAAAGTGAAATATGTTTTATTTTATGCCCTATTCCATTCTGTCAAACATTTCTGATTGAAAAGGCAACAGTATTTTAAAAATGTGGCCATAAATCACAAGAAAGAATAATTGGTTTACCAAAGGGCTTTAACAATTGAAACAATCTTGAAAGTTGAGCCAAGACCTATTCGGATTTAGAAGTCTGATAATCACCTAGCAGCAAGACTTTAAAGAAAAATAAAGAAAAATGGTTGCATTTACATTCATGCAATATTTAAAACCAATGATCTTGCTTTGTGTAGGTATAAATTCACATCCACACTAATCCCCCAACTATAAATGTTCTAGCTGAAGCAAACTTCTCACTATTAAGGAGTGCTTGAGATGCGTAGTGAGTTAATGAGTCAGAATCTGCTTTACATTTCCACAAGCCTCAGGTTTCTAAAATTTGTGCTTTATCTTCATAGAAGGAAAAAGACACATTAACAAGTATGCTGTTCATGACCGCAGGAAGTCCTGAAATACACTACAGCCAACTATTTGTAAAGTGCATTTGCTGTTTTGTTCATATACAAGCGATTCATTTACATCAAGCATTTAGATAAATTGGTGATTAATCTGTTGAGTGAGAATGAATGCTCAGTAGAATACTCTCTCCCTGAACAATCCTCAGCCTAATTTCATCCCTAAAGCATGTATCTGACAATGTACTACTCCCTCAAAACTGCGGTAATGCTTCAGCCTTGAATTAACCATCAAATCAGTTTCACAACTTCCTGCCAAATGTGAAAGCTCCAGTAGAAATGTATTTCTAGGCACACCTTCACTAACTTTATACCAACACCTTGCAATCCTCCTCCCCTGCCTCTTCCAATACCTCCCTAAAGCAGCCATTGCTCAATTTTTGACAGGCAAATAAATTGTTGACAGTTCTTTTGACTATAGAGATGCTGGCTCATTCAAAGGGTGACCATAGAGACTCTGGGAGAGGAGAGTCCTGTGTGGGTCATAGAGTGGAAGCAGGTTGTGCCCTTAATTGGCTACATGCAAGTTTCTACTGGCTCTTGGCAGGTGTCTGAGCTGACAAATGAATTACGGATGGCAATAAACCATGTCAGATTCTGGGCTCACCTCCAGATGCCAAACCTCACTATTTAAATGGAGAAAAACTGCAGGAAACTGCAACACAGGTAATCAGGAAGGTTAACGGAATGTTCACCCCTATTTGAAAGAGGTTGGAGCATAAGAGTAGGGAAGCTTTACTGTAATTGCACAAAGTGCTGGTGAGACCACATCTGGAGTACTGTGAACAGTTTTGGTCCCCTGATTTAAGAAACGCTATTATTTCATTGGAGACAGTTCAGAGAAGGATCACTAGGATGATCTCCAGTATGGAAGGACTGTCTTATGAGCAAACATTAAACAGGTTTCAACTCTACTCAATGGAATTTAGAAGAATGAGAGATGATCTCATTGAAGCATACAGGATTCTTAAGGGGCTGGACGAGGTAAATGCTGAGGCGATGAGGTGTCCGGGACCAGAGAGCTTGGTCTCGCAATAAAGGAGCACTGATCTGAGACTGAAATGAGGAGGAATTTCTTCCCTCAGACGATTGAGTCTTCGAAACTCCTTATCACAGAGAGATGTGGGGGCAGAGTCCTTTTTTTTTATTTAAGGCTGAGATAGATAGATTGCAGCAGGGAATTGAGGGTTCTGGGGAAAGGGCAGAGAAGTGGACCTGAGGAGCATCAGATCAGCCCTGATCCTATTAAAATGGCAGATCAGGCTCTAGGGACCGAATGGCCTACTCCCGCTCCCATTTCTAATGACCATATTTACTATTCTGCCTGTTCTCTCACCTCTTTCCCTCCCTACCTTTTATCTTAGCCTGCTGGACACACTTTCCTCATTCCCGAAGAAGGGCTAATGCCCGAAATGTCGATTCTCCTGCTCCTTGGATGCTGCCTGACCTGCTGCGCTTTTCCAGCAACCCATTTTCAGCTCTTTCCCTGAGGGGTTTGGAATGCTTAGCCATTAGCGTTGGCTTTCAGATGAAAGGTTAAACTCAGACCCCAGCTGTTTCTGCAGGGTGGATCAAGGGCAATTTTTTGAAGAAGAGCCAGGATCATTTTTCCATTAATCCCTCAACCAACGTGACTTATTACCTGGTCATTATCATAACGTGTTTGTGAGAAATTGCTGCATGCAAATTGACTATTGTCAATTCCTACATTGACTCAATTTCAAAAACTAATTCATTGGTCATAAAGCGCTTTAGGAACTCCTGGTGTCATAAATGTAGGTATTTCTTTATTTCATCTTTATGTTCAAAATACTGGAAAATATTTGTGTGTACAACGCTACACTTTCCAATGCATTCACACAGATGAATTTCAATCAAAAGCGACCTGTTGAGCTCAAATTTTTGGCAGACACAGAGTTGGAACACATTGTGAACAGTTAAGAAAAAGGCCACTTACCTCAGATTTTCTTTCAGTTTATCTTTCAGGGAGGGCTCAGGTTTCTTTGACCATTGTGCCACCACCTCCAAGTACTCCTCATCCATAACCTGCCTCTCCACGTGATAGCTGGATTTCCGCATTTGGAAGTTGGAATCCGCTTCATCTTCTGCGTTGGCAATCATTGAAAACTCCTGGTCTGGGGTGTTCACCTGGAAAGAATGCGAGAGCAGAGTGAGGACTAGAAAATAGAAACCGGAGAAAGGTACACAGCACCCGCATACACAGCAAACACTGAAGAACAGAATGCTAGAACAGAAATGGTGAGATCCAAAGATTCGCTACTCCTTACCTCATACAAACACTCTTCAATTGTTTGTTTTCTGGCACAAATTGAATCTTGTTAAATCATCTGCCACTGTGGGGAAATAAATCTTCAAAGTGACCTGTTGCAGTGCCAAAGCACCCATTTGAATAGATTTCTTGTAGAATTTAATCCTCGCCCCAGAGGAGGCCGTTAGCTGTTGGGGTGGGGTGGCTGTGGGGGTGGGGTGGTGATTGGAGTGGGGGGGGGGCACAATTAACCAGCTGTCTCCCTACCTCCTTCCAGGATGGATCCACATTAACAGACAGCCCTACCACACTCTGCTGTGAATTGACGTCCTTAAGTGGTGGATTAATATTCGTCCAGGATATATTCACCCAGCAGCAGTAGGGGACTCACCTTGCAGAAGGCCTGAAAACTAAACCCATGAGGTTTGCCTGCAAACTTCTGGGCTGGAGGGGTTCGCTGGTTCAATGATACCCAGTGCCTGATCAATGTACTAGACACAGGAGTGGGAGATCCCATTGAGAACCACCCCTTTCTTTGTTGTTGACACCCTTCACTCTGCCGTGATTCCCGCTCTGTAACCTCCAATCACCTGAGTCTTTCCTGTGCTGCTGGCGAGTGGTTTGCTGGGGGCAGCTGCCAATCCCTCTGGCACTGTCAACCAAATAACAGCTGTCAGTCGCTGGTTAGCTTGAGGCTCTTGAGGGGTGACAGCTCCTGGGGGTCTTTGCCATTCAGTCACTTAGCTCAACAGAATTAAATCAATTATGCCACTGGGTCTTCCCAGCGAGGAGGTTGACACAGAACTATTGCTGGCTCTCCACCTGAGGATACAATTCTTTTATCATCTCTATTAACTATCCCATTTCACAGAAAGTTATACCACCGGGGGAGGGGGGGGGGGGGGGGCGCGGTTGGTGGTATGTTTGATTGCATGCCTGGGTGACCTTGTAAAGCCTTTGTTTGCTGTTTCCAGAAAATTATGTTTCTCCTTTATTCACTACACACTGAAAGGTAAGAATGATCATAAGACATAGTATAATAGTTAAATCCCATTATGTGAACAAATAGTACACACTATCAGTGACACTTGGAATTAAGTCCATAACAGTAATTGTTATTGGACTGCATCACTGTTCCTTCAGTTTTTAAAAATAGAATAGAATTCCTACCGTGTGGAAACAAGCTCTCCGGCCCAATACATCCACACTGACCTTCCAAAGATCATCCCACCCAGACCCATCCGCCTACTCTATCCCTGTAACCCTCCATTTCCCATGGCTAACCTACACATCCCTGAACACTATGCACAGTTTCTCATGGCCAATCCACCGAACCTGCATATCTTTGGATTGTGGGAGGAAACCAGAGCAAATCCACACAGACATGGCGAGAATGTACAAACTCCACACAGACAGTTGCCTGAGGCTGGAATCGAATCCGGGTCCCTGGTGCTGTGAGGCGACAGTGCTAACCACTGAGCCACTGTGCCACCCCTTGTTAGGGCAAAATCCTGATTCTCCCTTCCTAACGTCACTGTGGACATAACAACTCTGAATGGACTGCAGTGAGTCAAAATGGCAACTGGTCATCACTTTCTCAAGGGCAACTGGTGATGGGCAACAAATGATGGCCCAGCCAGCAATACCCACGTCCCAGAATGTACTGACAAAAACCTCAACATAACCTCATAACACCATAGTGACCCAGAACAGAGTGTCTTGTGAACAGAATGCTAAAGTCAGGGATTTGGTATAATTAGGAATTTCGTGTTGACGGAGAAGAAAGTGTTGTTTTGTTTCCAATACATGCAATAGTTCATGTTACCTAAAGGCAGCATATACAGTACTTAACAAATGTTTTCCAGTGTTCAGTGCTTAGGGTGAGAATGGTAAGTGGAAGAAGAAGAAATGCAAGAAACTGAATTGTAGTTATAAATCACATAGGCTAAAAAAAAGGCAGTGAAATTTGTACATTTGGACTGTAGTCAGTGGGACTGCATGGGACAATGAAGCTGTCCAGAGTGTCCAGTAGATATCTTTGTCTCAAATTTCTTTAGTTCAGAATCATTCAGTTGGAATATAATTTGGAGAGCCTTTGGTACAAAGTTGGTAACAATATCTGGGCAATCTGCTTCACATTGAGATAATACTTCATGGAAAGATTCAAGTTGGTGTGACTGATATTGCACAGAGTACAGGGAACCCAGTTAAGGTAAAGACTGAGATTATGCAAAGACAGATACTTTTCAACTGGTTCAATGTTTTTTCTGTCTATGAGGATAAAGATAATGGTTAATAAAAGAGCAGCCTGGTGCCCATGAGAGACATCATGAACTAGCCTGTGAGGATATTAGAGAAGGAGAAGAATAACTGAGTCATTGAGATCCATATTGAGACCAGCAACACTGGGAAGAGAAGGTAAAGTTCCTGTTTGGGGAGTACCAGGAAATAGCAGTTAAATAACAAGCAGCACCTCAAAGGTTAGAATCTTCTCCTCAAGTTCCCAGCACCACAGATGCTAAACATCAACCAATTGGATTTACTCCGTATGATACCACAAATAGCTGAAAATACAACTGGCAACATTCTGGCCATAACGTTTAAGACATGTTCCAGGATTTGCCACACACCCTAGCCAAGCTATTCCAGTGCAGCTACAAGACTGGCATCTACCCAACAGTGTGGAAAATTTTCCAACTCTATTCTATGTACAAAAGGCATCACAAATCAAACCTGGCCAGTCATTGACTATCAGTTTATTTCCAGATCACCAGTAAAATAATGTAAGGGTCATCAGCATTGTTCTCAATGGCACTTGTGTGACAATTCTATGGCTTTAAGAGGCTTATTTTTTCCTGTTTTTTTTTAAATGAAGAAAGGCTGAGTCAGAGGTGCCGTCTAGTACACTCCAAATCAATAAACAGCTTATGAGGCCTTGGGTTTTTTTAAATTTGGAACAATAGAAGCAGTCTGAACGGGTGTGGCTAAGCTCCCACAGAACCAGGATTTTGAGTTTCAGCTCTCAGCAGTTGTTGGAGAGTTTGGAAGCTGCAATATATCTCTCCCTGCTACACTGTCTGAGTCTTTTCTTGATGTTATTCCTCCTGAGTTGCTAGAATTGCATGTGAGACAATCTATTTTATTGACTTTGCCTTTGCCAAGTATGTGTTTATGGGATGTTATTACATTGAAACAGTTCATTAGTAACAGGGAGAGATACAGCTAAGTCGATTCTATTCTATTTTGTTGTATTTTAACGATAGTGTATGAATATATTGTATTTAGCTTAACATCAAATAGTTTGGCCAATTGAATTACATCTGGAACACAACACCTGTACATTTACCTTTAAAATAAATAAAAAGTTGGGGTCTAGACTATCTCCTGAATATTTTGAGGGGGATTGGGTTTGGCCCAAAACACTACCAAGGTAATAACCTGATCACTCACATTCAGATTGGGTTCAACTTGGCCACTTGCATCCTGATTTCATTAGAGACTTGCTCCAAAATGGACAAAAGAGCTGAACTTCAGAGGGGAGGTCAAAGTGACTGTCCTTCATGCCATGCCAGCATTTGACTGAATATGGCACCAAGGAGCTCTATCAAAACTGGAGGGAACACAGGGAATTCGGAGGGGGGGAGGGGTTTGGGGTTGGAGGGAGAATGCTCTGCCGGTTTGTTTCGTACATGGCATAAAGGAAGATGGTTGCGGTTATTGGAAGTCAATTATCTCAGCTCCAGGACACCATTGAAGATGTTTTGGGAGGGTAAAGTCTGAGGCCTAATCATTTTTCAGTTGCTTCAATGACATTCCCGACATCACAAGGGCAAAAGTGAAGATGGTCACAGCTGTGTGTGACTGCTCAGAAAGTGAAGCAGCCTGTGTTCACAAGCAGCTAGACCTAGAGAAGGTTCAGACTTGGGCTGGTAGTGGCAAATCATGAGTGTGGTGCTGGAAAAGCACAGCAGGTCAGGCAGCATCTGAGGAGCAGGAAAATCAACATTTCGGACAAAAGCCCTTCATCAGGAATATTTATGCCACTCAAGTGCCAGGCAATGATCAATTCCAACAACAGCAAATCTAGTCATCACTCCTTCAAGTTCAATGGCACTGCCATCATTGAATTCCCCACTATCAATATTGTTGGGGTTATCATGAATCAGAAATTGGACTATAATAGCCATAAAGCAGCCATGTGAATACTGTGTCTATAGAAGTAGATCAAAGCTGAGGAGTTCTACAGTGAATATTCATTCTTTTGTCTCCCCAAAGTTTGTCCAGCTTTAATAAAGCACAAGTAGAAGTGCGATGGAGCATCATCCACTTATCTGGCTCAATAACAGTCAAGGAGTTGGACACCATCCAGGGTAAAGCAGCCCACTTGATCAGCACCTACATTCACTCCCTTCATTGCCAACGTATAGTGGCAGCCATGCGTACCAGCTACAAGATGCATTGCAGTAACACACCAAGTGTTGTTTCACAGCACCATTCAAACCTGAGACCTCTACTGCCTAAAAGGAGAGATGCAGCAAATGCAGGGAACACCACCACTTGCAAGTTTCCCTCCAAACCAGTCACCATCCTGACTTGGAACTGTACAGCATTCCTTCACTGATACAGTGGTGGCATAGTGGCTCAGTGGTTAGCACTGTTGCCTCGCAGCACCAGGGACCCTGGTTAAATTCCAGACTCATGTGGGATCATTGCAATTATGGAAACATGGCTCAGGGATAGGCAGAATTGGCAGCTTAATGTTCCAGGATACAAATACTACAGGAAGGATAGAAAGGGAGGCAAGAGAGGAAGGGGAGTGGCATTTTTGATAAGGAATAGTATTACAGCTGTGCTGAGGGAGGATATTCCCAGAAATACATCCAGGGAAGGTATTTGGGTGGAATTGAGAAATAAGAAAGGGATGATCACATTATTGGGATTGTATTATAGACTCCCCCAATAGTCAGAGGGAAATTGAGAAACAAACTTGTAAGGAGATCTCAGCTATCCGTAAGAATAATAGGGTAGTTATGATAGGGGATTTTAACTTTCCAAACATCAACTGGGACTGCCATAGTGTTAAAGGTTTAGATGGAGAGAAATTTCTTAAGTGTGTACAAGACAATTTTCTGATTCAGTATGTGGATGTACCTACTAGAGAAGGTGCAAAACTTGACCTACTCTTGGGAAATAAGGCAGGGCAGGTGACTGAGGTGTCAGTGGGGGAGCACTTTGGGCCCAGCAACCATAATTCTATTTGTTTTAAAATAGTGATGGAAAAGGATAGACCAGATCTAAAAGTTGAAGTTCTAAATTGGGGAAAGGCCAATTTTGACGGTACTAAGCAAGAACTTTTGAAAGCTGATTGGAGGCAGATATTCGCAGGTAAGGGGACAGCTGGAAAATGGGAAGCCTTCAGAAATGAGATAACAAGAATCCAGAGAAAGTATACTCCTGTCAGGGTGAAAGGGAAGGCTGGTGGGTAAAGGGAATGCTGGATGACTAAAGAAATTGAGGGTTTGGTTAAGAAAAAGTAGGAAGCAGGTATAGACAGGATAGATCAAGTGAATCCTTAGAAAAGTGTAAAGAAAGTAGGAGTATACTTAAGAGGGAAATCAGGAGGGAAAAACAGGGACATGAGATAGCTTTGGCAAATAGAATTAAGGAGAATCCATAGGGTTTTTACGAATATATTAAGGACAAAATGGTAACTAGGGAGAGAATCGGGCCTCTCAAAGATCAGCAAGGTAGCCTTTGTGTGGAGCCACAGAAAATTGGGGAGATATTAAATGAATATTTTGGCTCAGTATTTACTGTAGAAAAGGATATGGAAGATAGAGACTGTAGGGAAATAGATGGTGACATCTTGCAAAATGTTCAGGTTACAGAGGAGGAAGTGCTGGATGTCTTGAAATGACTAAAGGTGGATAAATCCCCAGGACCTGATCAGGTGTATCCGAGAACTCTGTGGGAAGCTAGAGAAGTGATTGCTGGACCTCTTGCTGAGATATTTGTATCATTGATAGTCACAAGTGAGGTACCGGAAGACTGGAGGTTGGCAAATGTGGTGCCACTGTTTAAGAAGGGTGGTCAGGACAAGCCAGGGAACTATAGACTGGTGAGCCTGATGTTGGTGGTGGGCAAGTTGTTGGAGAGAATCCTGAGGGACAGGATGTACATGTATTTGGAAAGGCAAGGACTGATTTGGGATAGTCAACATGGCTTTGTGCATGGGAAATCATGTCTCACAAACTTGATTGAGATTTTTGAAGAAGTGACAAAGAAGATTGATGAGGGCAGTGCAATAGATGTGCTCTATATGGACTTCAGTAAGGCGTTCGATAAGGTTCCCCATGGGAGACTGATTAGCAAGCTTAGATCTCATGGAAAACAGGGAGATCTAGCCATTTGGATACAGAACTGGCTGAAAGGTAGGAGACAGAGGGTGGTGGTGGAGGGTTGTTTTTCAGACTGGAGGCCTGTGACCAGTGGAGTGCCACAAGGATCGGTGCTGGGCCCTCTACTTTTTGTCATTTACATAAATAATTAGAATGCGAGCATAAGAGGTACAGTTAGTAAGTTTGCAGATGACACCAAAATTGGAGGTGTAGTGGACAGCGAAGAGGATTACCTCAGAATACAACAGCACCTGGACCAGATGGGCCAATGGGCTGAGAAGTGGCAGATGGAGTTTAATTCAGATAAATGTGAGGTGCTGCATTGTGGGAAAGCAAATCTTAGCAAGAGTTATACACTTAATGGTAAGGTCCTAGGGAGTGTTGCTGAACAAAGAGACCTTGGAGTGCAGGTTCATAGCTCCTTGAAAGTGGAGTCGGAGGTAGATAGGAGAGTGAAGAAGGCATTTGGTATGCTTTCGTTTATTGGTCAGAGTATTGAGTACAGGAGTTGGGAGGTCATGTTGCGGCTGTACAGGACATTGGTTAGGCCACTGTTGGAATATTGCATGCAATTCTGGTCTCCTTCCTATCGGAAAGATGTTGTGAAACTTGAAAGGATTCAGAAAAGATTTATAAGTATGTTGCCAGGGTTTGAGGATTTGAGCTACAGGGAGAGACTGAACAGGTTGTAGCTGTTTTCACAGGAGCGTCGGAGGCTGAGAGGTGACCTTATAGAGGTTTACAAAATTATGAGGGGCATGGATAGGATAAATAGACAAAGTCTTTTCCCTAGGGTCAGGGAGTCCAGAACTAGAGGGCATAGGTTTAGAGTGAGAGGGGAAAGATATAAAAGAGACCTACAGGGCAACGTTTTCACACAGAGGGTGGTACGTGTATGGAATGAGCTGCCAGAGGATGTGGTGGACGCTGGTACAATTGCAACATTTAAAAGGCATTTGGATGGGTATATGAATAGGAAGGGTTCGGAGGGATATGGGCTGGGTACTGGCAGGTGGGACTAGATTGGGTTGGGATATCTGGTCGGCATGGATGGGTTGGACCGAAGGGTCTGTTTCCATGCTGTACATCTCTATAACTCTATGACAGTCTGTGTGATGTTTGCACGTTCTCCCTGTGTCTGCATGGGTTTCCTCTGGGTGCTCCAGTTTCCTCCCACAATCCAAAGATGTGCAGGTCAGGTGTATTGGCTATGCTAAATTGCCCATAGTGTTCAGGGATGTGGAGGTTAGGTGCATTAGTCAGGGATAATATCGAGGAATGGGTCTGGGTATGTTACTCTTCGGAGGTTTGATGTGGCCTTGTTGGGCTGAGGGGTCTATTTCCACACTGTAAAGATTCTATGAAATTCTATGGATACAGAATCAAATTCCGGGAACTCCTTCCTTACCTTAAAGAATTTCAAGGCAACAGTTCACTACCACTTTCTCCATGGAAATTATGGTTTGGGAATAAGTTTTGGTCTAACTTGTGACACCTGCATGCCATGATGGAATAAAGAATTTAAAAATCAGAGGCACATGCAAATTGTCTTCACAATGAGCATTAGATAGACAATGCAGGAAGGAGTTGCTGTCCATTTCATGGGATACTGGCACTAATATTGAGAGAAGCAAATTACCTTTGGGATGAATTCTATCTGAATCAGACTGGGTTCAGAGTCCTTGCAGAAAGGTTAAAAAGGCTATTATCAAGTATTCTAAACTATAGGATGGTGGTTCAAATGGTAAAGACAGTATGAAAAAACACAAAAAAGAAAGTGACTACAATAAACAAAAGGGAAGGTAATCTAAATTATGGAAAGGAACTGAATCAGTGGAAACAAAGATGAAAACATAATGACTAGCTCATTACTCAATCTTCCAAATTGTAACTTATCAGTGAAGGTAACATAGGTCATTTATATAAGTATCAGTTTCCTAATTGCACCAATTAAACTTCATCTGGTTTATGATGGAATTTTGTCATGAACTAAAATAGGAATTGAAGGCTTTATTGACTCTCACTTTTCACAGATTCGTCTACCATGTCCCGTCTGATGAGAATGGTATCTGTTTGTTGTTTGCAGCACAGTAATCTGGTCTTTGTCTGATAATTGACCAAAGCCGGGAAAAATCTAATATCCGTTAAAATGATCTAACATACCGCCTGATTAGAATGTTTCTCGTGAGTTTTTGCAAGATGTGTTATGCTTCATTTTGCTTTCCTCCACTTTGTCAGTATTGCTCGGTGATTACTGTCTGCTAGCTGATGAGTGGATTGGCCTCAAATTTTATCACCGACTGCTCCCTCTTGCCACTGGACTTCTCTTCAGGCTGTTACATTTTTCTGTGATTGGATTGCTGGAGTGATTTTGTGCTTCATCCCTGCCCCACACTGCAACCAGACTTCTCTTCAGCCACTCCCTGCTTTTTCTACGAGAGTGGTCATTATTTGCCACAAAGCTGCAAAGTTATTTGAGGGATAGAAGATAGTCCACATCCATAGATACCTTTATGAAGTACATACACTTTCTACAAGAGAAATGAAATCTCTGGAATCCGACACACTGGTGGTCCCTGTTTTGCATAATCTGATTTGATTGTGACATAGCTCTTTATGGCTATACTCTGTGGCTGCTATTAAGGAAGAGTGCGGTTAACTCTTTAATCCCTGGATTGTTGAACAGCTTGAACATTTTTGAGCTGATGAGATAAAGCCAACAAACCTGTAAAACATGGGCACAATTTTTGAAGAGGTGACTAAAGCGGTGAATTGGGAAATATCTTAGGATGTTACTCATTTAAAATTTAAAAGTTAAAATGTAAAATTTAAATTTAGAGTTGATCGTGCTCTCTGTGCTTCTTCTCTTCTGCCATACTATTGTATTCCTCACTCTGTTCTATTACCTTAGTGCACTTTGTATGGTATGATCTGCCTGTTTTGCGCACAAAACAAAACTTTTCACTGTATCTAGGTACATGTGACAATAATAAATCAAATCAAATATTTGGACGTCCAAAAGATATTGGATGATGTTCCTCATTAGAGACTGCTAGCTAAACTTGTAAATGATTGATTTGAAAGTAAACTATTGAACTGGTTTAAAAAGAAATTGCTGAACAACAGGAGACAGAGACTGGGAATAAAGGACATACCTCCTAATGGATAGGATACAACTAGTTGGTGTCCAGTACAGACTTTTATTGAGGCCTCAAAGATTGACCGTGTCACTATAAGGGAATTAGGTATTAGACAGAAAAATATGCAGATGAGACAAAGATATAAATAGTGCAGGTGGAACCATAAAATTACAAAGAGATGATAATAGATGCAATAAATGAGCAAACGTGTAGCAAATAAATTTCAATGTAGGCAGATGTGAGATCATATTTTGGATGTAAGAAGGATATAGCAGGCCACATTCTAAATGGCGAAAAGATGGGAATAGTGGAAGTCCAGGGGAACTTTGGAGAATAGGAAAACAGGT
Organism: Hemiscyllium ocellatum; assembly: GCF_020745735.1. Classification (NCBI taxonomy): domain Eukaryota; kingdom Metazoa; phylum Chordata; class Chondrichthyes; order Orectolobiformes; family Hemiscylliidae; genus Hemiscyllium; species Hemiscyllium ocellatum. The sequence goes on from NC_083414.1 coordinate 17,179,408, forward strand.
CCTTAATTTAATGAACAGTTACAAACATTTTAAAAATTTGATTTGATTTATTATTGCTATATGAACTGAGATAGTGAAAAGTATTGTTTTAGTTGCTATCCTTACTTAAGTACATCACGGTAACAGAACAGAATGCAAGTTATTATATTACAGCTACAGAGAAAGATCAACCCTACCATATTAGAGCTCTGATCATCAGTCTGATAACAGTGGGGAATGTGTTGGTAAGTATTTTCAAACTTTTGCATCTTCTGGCAAATGGAAGAGGCTGGAAGACAACAGATCGAGGGTGGGAGGGGCCTTTGATTATGTTGGCTGCTTTCCCAAGACAGGAATGTAAACAAAAATGCTAATGTTTATATCTATAGGATTAGGGTTGGCAATAGTCCAGTGTTATTATCGCTCGACTAGTAATTCAAAGATTCAGGTAGTGTTCTGGGAACCCGGGTTCAAATCTTGCCATGTCAGATGGCAGAATTTGAATTCCATAACTAATCTGGAACTAACAGTCTAATAATGACCATGGAGGGAGGCACGGTGGCTCAGTGGTTAGCACTGCTACCTTAAAGCGGCAGGGACTCGGGTTCGATTCCAGCCTTTGGCGACTGTGTGGGGTTTGCACATTCTCCCCGTGTTTGTGTGGGTTTCCTCTGGATGCTCTGGTTTCCTCCCAAAACCCAAAGATGTGCAGGTTAGGTGAATTGGCCATGCTAAATTGCCCACAATATTCAGGGATGTGCAGGCTAGGTGCATTGGTCAGAAGTAAATATAGGGTAGGGGAAATGGGTCTGGGTGGGTTACCCTCCAGAGGGTCGGTGTGGACTTGTTACGACAAAGGGCCTCTTTCCATACTGTAGAGATTCTATGGTATATTAGAATAAAATACAATGTCATACATTGCGAAAGTAATGCTATTTACCAGAAACAGAATATTAGTTACTTAGTTCCTTGTTTCATGCTATCAATAGTAACATGGCTTGATTTCAAAAATTTCATGAAGGTGGCATGGTGGATCAGTGGTTAGCACTGCTTCCTCAGAGTGCCAGGGACCCGGGCTTGATTCCAGCGACTGTCAGTGTGGAGTTTGCACATTCTCCTGTGTCTGCGTGGGTTTCCTCCGGGTGCTCCGGTTTCCTCCCACAATCCAAAGACGTGCAGGTCAGGTGAATTGGCCATGCTAAATTGCCATAGCGTTCAGGGATGTGTGGGCTAGGTGAACTAAAATTGGGGGTAAACGTAGAATAATAGATTCAGGAAATGGGTCTGGGTGGGTTACTCTTTGAAGGATCAGTTTGGACTTGTTGGGCTGAAGGGCCTGTTTCCACACTGTATGAACTCTAATTCTAATTCTAATTCAAACAACTTCAACCATGCAGCGCCATGGTGAGACTACTGGAAGAATATATTGACCACAGAGAGTTGCTGAGCAGAGGCTGATAGCTAAGTTCAATACTAATGAGGACAGCCTCAGTTGGGATCTTGGGTTCATGTCACATTCCAGATGACCCCACTACACTATACACTCTCCTACACACTCATATAGAAGCACACACACAGACACACACACACACTCTTACACATGATCACACTCACACAGACCCTCTCTCAGACACACATGCACACACTCACACTCTCACTCACATGCACACCCTCTCACAGGCATAGACTCCATCACACTCACGCATACAAGCACTCACTCACACATACACACACACATATATGTTTGTGAGGTAAATCTGCATTTGCAGATAAATTCTATTTTGTTCATAAAGCACACAATCTGTAGACAGTCGGTCCATGTGACATTTAATAAATGCCTACTTTGGAAATACGATGAGTCTGACTCAAGGTTGGGATACAGACTGATTCTAACCTCACATCTTTCATGCATTGTCTGAGCTGAGATGTCACTTGGAAAAAAAATCATAGAACACCAGGTTGTAATCCAACAGCCGTCTTTGGAAGTACAAGCTTTCAGAGTGCTGCTCCTTTGTCAGTAGCTAGCGGGGCAGGATTATAGGATACAGAATTTATAGTAAAAGGTCAAAGTATCAGACAAATGGTGAGACGTATTGAACAAACCTAAATTGCAGTCGAGTCTTTAATCACTTAGAATGGGGGTGCAGGTTTGATTGATTAATATATAAATCCCAGAGTTTCTTTCAAGTCACAGTCCTGGGATAACTTCAGGTTTTATATAAAAGTGACGTCTCAGCTCAGGCAATGCATTAAAGGTGTGAGGTTAGAATCCATCTGTATTCCAATCTTGAGTCAGACTGGTTCTATTTCCAAAGTAGGAATTTATAAAATGCTACATGGACTGACTGCCTACAGATTGTGTGCTTTTTGAACCACATCATGGCATGTTTTAAAATATAACATCTTAAGTGACTTGAAAGAAATTCTGGGATTTACATATTAATCAATCAAAACCTGCAGCCCCATTCTAAGTGATTAAATACTTCACAGCAATCTAGGTTTGTTCAATACAAAGCATCATTCTGTGTCCCGTGATCATACTCCAATACCTACCTGATGAAGGAGCAGTGCTCTGAAAACTCGCACTTCCAAATAAATTTGATGGACAATAAGTTGGTGTTGTGTGATTTTTAACTAGGTTTACCAGAACTTTACCTCAACTCCAAGAGTTAAATTATGACAAAAGATTGCATAAACTAGCATGATTTTGGAAGGCCAAAGGATGAATTAATTGAAGTTTGCAAGCTAATTAGGAGGATAGAAATGTTAAATAGAGATAACATATTACAGTTGGTTGGGGGTTTTTGACCAGGGTATGCAGTTTACAAATTTGAGCCAGACTTTGAGAGTGATATGAGGTAACAAAAGGTGCTAGAAGTTTAGAATTCTGTCTCTCAAACTGCAGTTAATGCTGGATGAATTCTAAATTTTAAACTGTGATTGATAGATATTTGTTATCAAAAAGTATCAAGGGATAAGGAAGCAAAGGTGACTATGTGGACTTTGGTTGCAGATCTATGTGAATCTAATTGGCTAAGTGCCTACTCCAGCAACTACAGGAGGGTGCACCTTCTGCACAAACACTGAATGCATTCGTGAGAATTTCCTTCATCCTCTATTTCTATTGTCGACACCTTGTAAAGTAACAATAAAAATATCAAATCAGGAAAATCTTTGCAAACACAATATTGCTGCATGTAGTGACCTGGTAAAATAATTAGAAATGAGACAAATGAGGTGAAATTGATCTTTGATAAATTGAGCAAGTGTGTGAAACGTGCTACCAATTTTCAACAGGAATTGGTAAAAAAACAATTTCACCCTCTAGGAGATTCCACAAATTAGATTTCGTCAGAACATTTTATAATTAGACTCGTAATTGAACAGGAATCAACAACCTCATGAATGAATGAATATTTTTTTTGTAAGTTCAATATTCTTAAGAATTAGAACTAGGTTTTATCATCAAGTACAGGGATACAGGAGAACAGTAAAACATTTACAATGTCACCATTCACCGCACTATCTTAGTACGTCTAGGTACAAAATCTTTGGTAAAGTTGAAAAATAAGGAAATAAGGTAAAAATTCAACATTACAGTTCTTCTCAGTATAAAGTAATAAATAAAAATAAGTTAAAAGTTCCAAAGAAGGATTGGGACTGAAATAGCTGCATTTATTACTTCAGCTCTTGATTCTGTGAGCCACCTTCTAATGTTTGCACAACTGATGATTTGACAGGTCACATCAGATGATTGAGATGAACCTCAATTTCCTCCTGTGTAACTTCATGAAGACTGATGCCACATTCTCCAACAGCTCCCCAAGGATCCCCACACGCTCCAACCTCTGAGTCTCTGTCATAAATTCTGTACTCTTGCCTTAATTCTATCCCTTCCCTTCCACTATTTTCCCAACTTTTATTTTCACACGTGGGACTTGGTTGTTGCTGACTTGGCCTACATTTATTTCCCATGCCCAGCAAAAACTCAACCAAATTATTCAAAACCTCAGTGTTCCTTTCAATTTCTAGACTGAATAGTTTCTCTACCTGAAGACCATCAACATCCACTACCATAATATTATTTGCCTTTGCCATCTGCTGCTCACACCCTTTTCTATTTTTATCTCCAGATGTAACTGCTGTCCTGGTTGATCTCATATCCTCCACTGCAGCCCCCAACAAATTTCTCCAAAATTTCTCCAAATCTGCCTTTTGTATTCTTACACAAAGGCAAAGACACAATATCGGGAGCAAGAGCAGTTCTGCCACAAAGGAAGAGAACAGGACCCAGTAAAATATCCCACCACCATCTGGGCTGGGGGTCGAAGTAAGGAGATACCTGATGTTTATATTTTTTCTCCTTGACGTGATGCAACCATCTTGCAAAATATGTTGGTGCTTTGTTCAGGAGTAAATGCAAGCTCCTCCTATAGACATTGCTGTATCAATGAGAAGGAACAAGGAAGCCGAGAATATTTATGATGGAGGAGGAGGCTTTTTAGTGTATTATATCGGAGCCAGTGAATAAAGGCTTATCCAACCTAATCCTTTTTTTCAGCTGTAACCCTTTAGAATACAGCATTTCAACACAATGTAAATCATTTTTTAAAAATGCATTGAGGGTTTCTGCCTGTGTTCCCCTTTCAGGCACTATGTTCAAGATGTCCAGTATCACCTGAGTGAAAACAAAATCTTTTCTGATAGTTTCTTAAACTTTATTCTCCATACGGAAGTTTTGACATCTCTGCTGTGAGAAATAGGGGTTCTCTGTTTACCATATCTAGGCCCTTCGTAATATGATAGACCACAACGAAATCTCCTTCAGCCTCCTCTGGTAGAAAGGAAACAGCCTCCAATCTGTCCAGTCCTTTCCCATAACTGGTAACACATTCTCAAATCTCCTTTGTGTCCTCTCCAGTGCGATTGCAGCCACCACGTAATGATCTATATGATGCGCTCTAGTTATGGCTAATCTAGTTTTTCTGATCCCAGCTGCTGTTACTACTCAATGTCCCAGAATGAAATATATCTCGATAGATCAGACTTTGACATTTTTAATTCAGCTCGGTCACCTTTCACTGAACGTAAGCACACAATGCTATACATTTGTTTCCAACAGAGGTTTATCATACAAAAGAAATAAAAACAAAACAAATAAAACCAGGTTATCTAAATATAAAATACTTGATAGATTTCAATATACATGGCAAAACAAAATCCCATCTAAGCCCAATACCATGACTTTACAGATAATCAAAATCCAGAGAAATTCCTTCCCTCTTAAGTTTATCTTAACTATTTTTTTTCAGCTCCTGTCCTGTGAACTTGTGAAACCTGGGACCTGAAATTCACACACTGACACTTTTGACGTTCTCTATCTTTTACTAATCTGCAGGGTTCCAAATAGACATTCCTGGTCTGGAAATTTCACAAATGACACTTCTTCAGTGAGATTATTTATTTCCTTAACCAATCTGAATGACCTCCTTTCTCTGGAAGGTATTGTGTTTGCAACTAAGTCCAATCAGATCTCCTTCAAACTATCCAAGAGCTTTCTAATCTCCACATGAACTCTCCATATTAAAATTAATTCTTTGATTAACCTAAACTCAAAAGCGAGTTGATGTTTTTCTTTGTTGTTTCTCTCCTGTTGTAAACCTCCACAATATAAATAAATTTCCATTAATAATTCTGAAGGCCTTGTCATCACCTATTTTCTGATACATACCAGTCCTGAGTCACAGCTCCAGAAAGATTGACAGAACTAATTTTCAAACCCATTCATAAAAATAAATGTATGAAGCCAATATGCCATTAGTTTAAAATCAAAATGCTAAAATGCAGGTTTTTAATGGATATGTAAATATGTATACACACTTTTTCCCATATTGTTTTCTTCAAAATTATTCAGTGGGGCAGCATGGTGGCTCAGTGGTTAGCACTAAGGCTTCACACTGCCAGAGACCTGGGTTCAATTCCCACCTTCGGTGACTGTGTGGAGTTTGCACATTCTCCCTGTGTCTGCATGTGTTTCCTCCCATAATCCAAAGGAATTAAGGGCTACTGGGAGAACGCTGGTAAGTGGAGTTGAAATGCCCATCAGCCATGATTGAATGGCGGAGTGGACTCGATGGGCCGAATGGCCTTACTTCCACTCCTATGTCTTATGGTCTTATGTGCAGGTCAGGTGAATTGACCATGCTAAATTGCCCATAGTGATAGGTGCATTGATCAGAAGGGAAATGGGTCTGGATGGGTTACTCTTTGGGGGGTCAGTGTGGGCTTGTTGGGCTGAAGAGCCTGTTTCCATACTGTAGAGAATCCAATCCAATTTAATCAAAACTGGCCCCATAAGATACGTTTAACAGCAATTTGCTTTTGCCTTTGCTGTACTCAGTATGAGAATTCTTTCAGGTAAAATTACATTGGAATTCTGCCGGAGCTACATTGAAGGAAATATGAATGACAGTTTCGAAATGGAGAATGTATGCCCTCGAGGTATTGGCAGTGCAGTACATTATGAAGATTGTTTGAAGCATCTCGAGCGACATTAGCTGTAGACTGACTAAACTAACCTCCACTTCGTTCCTTGTTCTGTTCCATAACTTACAATTGCCAAAACCATAGCAGTCTTTGAAAAGCACAACTGTGATAATTCCCCAGCCAATTATTTCGCAATTTTACGATAACTCAAGTCCTGCTTACAATGTCTCAAGATCTTGAACGTTAATCCAACTTGGAGCTGAAGGCAATAAATTGTGTTAAGATGCAGGTGAAAAAAAAATTAAGATTAGAAATCTACCTTGGGTTAGATGTCTTCAGTTCGGCTTTTAGAACCAGCCTCTGTCCTCTCAGTGCCTTTGAAGAGATTAGCACTAGTTCTCTCTCTCTCACTATCCCTTTTATTTTCTCCCACGCATATTGGACTGCCCTTAAAATTAATTTCTGTTTGAAGCAAAGATAAATCCTAACCTTTGAGCTGTCTATTTATAGGAATATATAGTTTGTATTTCAATACAAGCCTGGAAAAAATAAAGGTGAAAGTGAGGACTGCAGATGCTGGAGATCAGAGTCAAGATTAGACTGGTGCTGGAAAAGCACAGTAGGTCAGGCAGCATTTGAAGTACAGGAAAATTGACATTTCAGGTAAAAACCCTCTATCAGGAATCTGATCTCTATTCCTGATGAAGGGCTTTTGCCTGAAATATTGATTTTCCTGTTCCTCGGACGCTGCCTGACCTGCTGTGCGTTTCCAGCACCACTCTAATCTGGACTAAGTAAAGACCCAGATTTAGAAGACATAAGAGGCATTTTCTTTTGACATAAAGGGTGGTTTGCATGTGGAATAAATTTCCTGAGAAATAGGTGGTTGTGGGTACAATTACAAAATTTAAAAGACATTTGGTTAGATGTATGAATAGAAAACGTTTGCAGGGATATGAGCCGGGGCAGGCAGGTGGGACTAGTTAGTTTGGGATTACATTTGGCATGGACTGGTTGGACCGAAGGGTGTTGTTTCAGGTTCTATAGCTCGATGGCTCTCTGTGAATTGCTTGTCAAAGACCCAAGAACATTGGACTTCCATTGCAATGTGCAATGCCTCATATGGACAATTATTTAAAACAGTCACACTATCATTATTCAGAAGATTTTTAAAAAATTAAACAATTGAAGACAAAAGAGTGAGCATATAATCCAAATACTACAAACTGGCCACAATCCATCTTGAGATCAGTAACATATCAGTGTAGCTGATCCTTCAAGATATTTAAAGCTGCGATGATTCGGTTTTTACAAAGTGGAAATCTGGCATTAGTGCTGAAGACTTGTACTGCAGAACTTGCTGACTCCCGAGCCAAACTATTCCAATACAGTTACAACACTGATCTCACAATGTAGGAAATTGTCCAGGTATGTCTTGCACGCAAAAAGCAGACCAAATCCAACCCAGCCAATTACTGTCCTGTCAGTCCACTCTTGATCATCTGGTGCTATCCAACAACAGTAGCCTGCTTAGTGATGCCCAGTTTGAATTCCATCAGGACCACTTAGCTTCTGACATCATTACAGCGTTGGTTCCAACATGGGAAAAAGAGCTGAATTCCAGGCTAAAGTGAGAGTGACAGCCCTTGACTTCAAGGCCTCATTTGATTGAATATGGTATCAAGGATCCCTCGCAAAACTGGAATCAATGGGAATCATGGAGAAAACTCTGGACTGTTTGGAGTCATATCTGGCACATAGGAAGATGGTTGTGGCTGTGATTGTGGAAGATCAGTCATCTCTGCAGGAATTCCTCATGGAAGTGCCCCAGGCCCAGCCATCTTCAGCAGATACACCAATGGCCTTCCGTCCACCATGAGGTCAGAAGTGGGGATGTTTGCTGATGATTGCACAATATTCAGCACCATTTATGATTCCTCAGCTACTGAAGCTGTCCATGTTCAAATGGAACAAGGTAAAAGGATTTCAGAGTGAGTCTAGATCAGAGTGGTGTTGAAAAAGCACAGCAGGTCAGTCGGCATCCGAGGAGCAGGAACATTGACGTTTCGGGCAGAAGCCCTTCATCAGGAATGACAAGATGTACAGCAGAAATTCACCAAAGATCCTTAGACAGCACCTTCCAAACCCACAACCACTTCCATCCAGAGGGACAAGGGTAGCAGATACATGGGAATCTAGACTCTGATCTCCAGCATCTGCTATCCTCATTTTTACCTAGTGGATTTTAGAGCAATATGTGCCAAATGCTGTCAAATGGGACTAGATTAATTTAAGATGTCTAGTCAGTGTAAACAAGTTGGACCGAAGAGTCTGTTTCCATGCTGTACATCTCTATGACTCTATGATCTAATTGGACAATATCCAAACTTGGACTGTATGTGGTAAGTAACATTTGTGCCATACAATTCCAGGCAATAATCACCTTCAATAATGGACAATATAATCACTGTCCCCTCATATTCAATGTTGTTACCATCACTGAATCCACCACTCTCAATGTCCTTTTTATCATTGACCAGAAACTCACCACCTGTAGAGTTGACACAGTGGCTCCAAGAGGCTAGAATACTGTGATGAGTAAATCACCTTCTGACTCCTCAAAACTTGTCATCGCAAGGTACAAATCAGGCGTGTGAAACACTGCACTGTTGCCTGGATGAGTGCACCAACACTCAAGAAGCTTGACACCACCTGGAACAAAGCAGGTCACTTCTTTGGCACCACATCCACATGCATCCACACCCTCCACCACTGACACTTAGTAACAGTAGTATGCACTACCTACAAGATATACAGCAGAAATTCAACAAAGATCCTTATACAGCACCTTCCAAACCCACAACCACTTCCATTCAGAGGGACAAGGGTAGCAGATACATGGGAACCCCATCACTGAAGGTTCCTCTCCAACCTACTCACTATCCTGACTTGGAAATATATCACTGTTCTTTCACTGAGTCAAAATCTTGGGTCAAACAATAGCACATAGACAACAACGGTTCAAGAAAGTAGCTCACCACCACTTCCTCAAGGGCAACTAACCAGTAATGCCCTTGTCCCATCAGTGTTCAAAAAAAGTTACTATTCCCAAACCAATATTTAAAAATTGAAGAGTTTTTTTAGTAAGCTCTTCCTCATATATTGACGCCACATCACATCTGGTTCCTATATATATCCTATATATGTGTCACAATTACTGCCCAGTCTCAATTCTTCTGCTGCATATAAGTTAATGATGTAAGGTGAGACTAGCAATAGGTAATAAGCTTCTTTCTAGTGAATCGGTTGGATTTTACAGTTCACCACGTTTCATTATTGCCATTTACTGCTATTCAACAAAAATATTTCAAAATTCCTGACTGTTTTGCCAATGGAAACCTTTGCTGCTCATGTCCAATTCTAACTTATACCAATGTTGACCCTTCATCCCTGTGCTCACTGACTCACAGTGGAACCAGTCAAGTAACATCTTGTCTCCAAATCCTTTCATAGCCTTGCCCCTCTCAATCGCTGCCATCTCCTTTAGTCCCAAAACTCTGACATATTGGAGTTCTTCTGTTTCTGGCCTACTACACATCTCCAATTTTAAAGACACAACCATCACTGACTCAGCTCTAACTGCTGAAATTCCCTTCATAAATCTTTCAGTCTCTCTGCTTTCCCTTTATTACACTATTTAAAATCTATTCCTTTTGCCAAAACTTTAATCACCTGGCCTTGAATCTCTTTAGGAGTCTCAGTGCCAAAATTTTCCTGATAAAGTTGAAGAGATCATTAATATGTCACTGACTCAGCAACCAGGAATGAATTGCCACCACACCTTTTACTTGCTGATTGCTATTATTGGACCAACCACTGCCATACTCACCCTCAATGACCTCGCACAATTCATGGATCGTTATGGCACTTTGGCTAGTCCTTGTAGACTCTCACATATCAGCTGCTGGGAACTGACCTTATGCATGAGGAAAGAGTGAGCTGCCTAGAATTTTAGTCTGCTGCTGGAAGGAGAGACTGTGAGTGGATGGACAAAAATCAGTTTAATCGGTTGCTCTACTGGCCAGACCTTGGACAATAAAGGGAGGAATTTATAGATCTAGATATCTATGGAATGAAACTAACCAGCCAACAAAAACCAAGAAACACATGAAATTTATATCTGTTGGTTTTTAATGAAAAATAGCATGCAAAGCTCGAGGTCTATTAATATGTACTGAAAAATGTGTTGCTGGAAAAGCGCAGCAGGTCAGGCAGCATCCAAGGAACAGGAGAATCGATGTTTCGGGCATAAGCCCTTCTTCAGGAATGAGGGGGGTGTGCCAAACAGGCTAAGATAAAATGTAGGGAGGAGAGACTTGGGGGAGGGGTGTTGGGAATGCGATAGATGGAAGGAGGTTAAAGTGAGGGTGATAGGCCGGAGAGGGGGTGGGGGCGGAGAGTTCGGGAAGAAGATTGGAGGTCAAAAGGCGGTGCTGAGTCCGAGGGTTGGGACTGAGATAAGGGGAGAGGGAGGGGAAATGAGGAAGCTGGATAAATCTGCATTCATCCTTTGTGATTGGAAGGTTCCTAGGCAGAAGATGAGGTGCTCTTCCTCTAGGTGTCGTGTTGTCATGGTCTGGCGATGGAGGAGGCCAAGGACCTGCATGTCCTTGGCAGAGTGGGAGGGGGAGTTAAAGTGTTCAGCCACGGGGCGGTTGGGTTGGTTGGTGTGGGTATCCCAGAGGTGTTTTCTGAAACGTTCCGCAAGTAGGCAGCCTGTCTCCCCAATGTAGGGGAGGCCACATCGCGTGCAGCGGATGCAGTAAATGATGTGTGTGGAGGTGCAGGTGAATTTGTGACAGATATGGAAGGATCCCTTGGGGCCTTGGAGGGAAGTGAGGGGGGAGGTGTGGGCGCAAGTTTTGCATTTCTGCAGGGGAAGGTGGTGGAAATGACGCAGGATGACATGATGTATTTGGAGGTTGGATGGGTGGTGGGTGAGGACCAGTGGGGTCCTGTCCTGGTGGTGATTGGAGGGGCAGGGTTCAAGGGCAGAGGAGCTGGAAGTGGAGGAGATGCGGTGGAGAGCATCGTCAACCATGTCTGAGGGGAAATTGCGGTCTTTGAAGCCCGCCTCTCCAATCGCCACCTCCAAACAGACCCCACCACCAAGGATATATTTTCCTCCCCTCCGCTATCAGTGTTCTGGAAAGACCACTTTCTCCGTGACTCCCTCGTCAGGTCCATACCCCCCACCAACCCAACCTCTACTCCCAGCCCCTTCCCCTGCAACAGCAAGAAATGCAAAACTTGCGCCCACACCTCCCCCCTCACTTCCCTCTAAGGCCCCCAGGGATCCTTCCATATCCGTCACAAATTCACTTGCACCTCCACACACATCATTTACTGCATTTGTGGGAATTTGTGGAAATGGCAATACAGAGCTCTTATGTTTTTCATGGGAATACCACGCATCTTTTAGATGTGTTTGACCTGGCCTGTGTACTTCCTCAGTGTGATTTATCAGCGCATATACACTTAATGGCAAGGTCCTAGGGAGTGTTGCTGAACAAAGAGCTCTTGGAGTGCAGGTTCATAGTTCCTTGAAAGTACAGTCACAGGAATGTAGGATAGTGAAGAAGGCATTTGGTATGCTTTCCTTTATCGGTCAGAGTATTGAGTACAGGAGTTGGGAGGTCATGATGTGGCTGTACAGCACACTGGTTAGGCCACTTTTCGAATATTGCATGCAATTCTGGTCTCCTTCCTATCAGAAGGATGTTGTTAAACTTGAAAGGGTTCAGAAAAGATTTCCAAGGATGTTGCCAGGGTTGGAGGATTTGAGCAATACGGAGAGGTAGAATAGGCTGTAGCTGTTTTCCCTGGAGCATCAGATGCTGAGGGATGAATGTATAGAGGTTTATAAAATCATGAGGAGCATTGATAGGATAAATAAATTTTAAAAAATGGAATTTCTGGTTGGCATGGACGAGTTGAACCAAAGGGTCTGTTTCCGAGCTGTACATCTCTATGTAATTTGTAAATGTGTGGGTTTTTGTTGCCTCTTCAGTGTTGTAAAAACCACGCCTGTTTTCTTTTTTGTGATTTAATTATGGATAGAGAAAAAACTATTTTAAAAATTAAGAATGGCTAGAGCATTGCTGCTTGCTTAAAAGCAAGAAAGCTGACACTCATTGTGAGCATTGTTTACGCAGTTGCTTGCAAACCAGTAATTGAGGTACAATTTGTGATGAGCTGGAGCTGAAGGATTATACAGATGGAAATTTAGTTGGCAACAAAAAGCTAATTGGTGTATGGACTGTTGTGGTTCTGTTCGCCGAGCTGGGAATTTGTGTTGCAGACGTTTCATCCCCTGTCTAGGTGACATCCTCAGTGCTTGGGAGCCTCCTGTGAAGCGCTTCTGTGATCTTTCCTCCGCCATTTGTAGTGGTTTGAATCTGCCGCTTCCGGTTGTCAGTTCCGGCTGTCCGTTGCAGTGGTCGGTATATTGGGTCCAGGTTGATGTGCTTATTCATTGAATCTGTGGATAAGTGCCATGTCTCTAGGAATTCCCTGGCTGTTCTCTGTTTGGCTTGTCCTATAATAGTAGTGTTGTCCCAGTCGAATTCATGTTGCTTGTCATTTGCGTGTGTGGCTACTAAGGATAGCTGGTCGTGTCATTTCGTGGCTAGTTGGTGTTCATGGATGTGGATCGTTAGCTGTCTTCCTGTATGTCCTATGTAATATTTTGCGCAGTCCTTACATGGGATTTTGTACACTACATTGTTTTTGCTCATGCTGGATATCGGGTCCTTCGTTCTGGTGAGTTGTTGTCTGAGAGTGGCTGTTGGTTTGTGTGCTGTTATGAGTCCTAGTGGTCGCAGTAGTCTGGCTGTCAGTTCGGAAATGCTCCTGATGTATGGTAGTGTGGCTAGTCCTTTGGGTTGCTGCATGTCCTCGTTCCGTTGTCTTTCCCTTAGGCATCTGTTGATGAAATTGCGCGGGTATCCGTTTTTGGCGAATACATTGTATAGGTGTTCTTCTTCCTCTTTTTGCAGTTCTGGTGTGCTGCAGTGTGTTGTGGCCCTTTTGAATAGTGTCTTGATGCAACTTCTTTTGTGTGTGTTGGGGTGGTTGCTTTTGTAGTTCAGGACTTGGTCTGTGTGTGTGGCTTTCCTGTATACCTTTGTGGTGAATTCTCCGTTAGGTGTTCTCTGTACCATCACGTCGAGGAATGGGAGTTGGGTTGTCCTTTTCTTCCTCTCTAGTGAATCGGATTCCTGTGAGTGTGTCGTTGATGATCCGGTGTGTGTTCTCTATTTCTGTGTTTTTAATGATTACAAAGGTGTCATCCACATATCTGACCCAGAGTTTGGTGTATGAACTAGTGACAAGTGATCAATGATAAAACTCTTCTGCCTGCCAATAAACATGTGATTGATTCTCAGGTAACTGAACAGTTTGATTCTGTGAACAAGATACAGAGAAGCTTTCAGACCATGACCAGCTTAGGATTGCTCTGTGTTCTCTGCAGTAACCCATTTTAAATCTGAACAAAACCAGTTTTATCTTTCATTCAGCAGTTGCTGTAAGTTGTGCTGTTTAATTAATGTCCGAGAGCTTTTATAAGTGATCCAGTCAGTCTGTGCTCCTTGTAAACCAGTGAAAGCATCCAGAGAGGGATGACTGAGAGGCAGTATTCAGAGCATCACAAGAATCATATCTTACGAATAACTGTCACAGAACTGCTTTCCCAACGCTCCTTCCATCCACAGCACCCCTGTGTTTTTTACTCCCTGTCTACGTCTGTCTGTATTTGAGTGTAAAGGGGACTTCATAAAGGGATCAGAATTTTAATTAGTTGTGTCATATGTCAATGGTTCCTATCTGTTTATCTGTCACTAGCATCTAATTATTTGTAATAAATTTAAATTCCACATCCTTGTCTGAACTTTCTGTCAACCTGGTTCAAGAAGAGAGGTGAATTGGTATTTTTTAAAAAGTTAACTCTCATGTTGTCTTTGGGAATAACAGGGCTTGATTTCCAGCATATAGCCCTGGTGAGTTGTAACAGTATTGTGTGGAACCCTTGTCCACATAAAAATGACATTTGATCAGGAAATTCTTCAGAGGTCTGCTACTGTAAAGTGTGGCAGAATCACATGAGCTTCTTCTCCAAATCTGGCAAAGTAACAATGTTAGAATTGGACCAACTCTGAGGAGTCTCTCCATCTGTCAAAGAGAGTCAAAGAGGCCTACAGCATGGCGACAGGCCCTTCAGCCCTAACTGGTCCATGCTGACCAAAATGTCCATTCTCACTAACCCCATTTCACTGCACTTGGCCAACATCCTTCTAAACCTTTCCTATCCATGTGTTTGTCCAAACGCCTGTTAAATATTGTTGATATATCTGCTTCAACCAATTCTGCTGGCAGCTCATTCCACATGCGTACCACCCTCTGTGCTTCTCAGGTTCCCATTTAATCTTTCCCCTCTAATTTTAAACAGATTCTTTATTCAGAGAGTGGTAAGGGTGTGGAATGCCCTACCTACCAATGTAGTCAACTCAGCCACATTAGGGAGATTTAAACAATCCTTGGATGTTGATGGGATAGTGTAGGGGGACGAGCTGAGAATAGTTCACAGGTTGGCGCAACATTGGGGGCTGAAGGGCCTGTTCTGCGCTGTATTGTTCTATATTCTATGTTGTAACCTGCACATCTTTGGAGTGCAGGAGGAAACTGGAGCATCTGGAGGAAACCCATGCAGACACAGGGAGATTGTGCAAAGTCCATACAGTCATTTGAGGCTGGAATCTAACGTGAGTCCCTGGCGCTGTGAGGTAGCAGTGCTAACCACTGAGCCACCGTGCTGCCCAAAGTCTACTTGTCATTTCTTGGCTTACTTCCCAAGCTGATCAAGATCTGCTGCAATTTCTGATAACTTTCCTCATTGTCCACGATACTGTCTATTTTAGTGTCATCTGCAAACTTACTAATCATAGCTTCGAGATTCTCATCTAAATCATTGATATGGATCACAAACAGCAGTAGGCCTTGCACGTACCTTGATTTGACTTTCCAAAATGCAACACCTCTTGCTTATCCATATCAAATAGAATCCCTACAATATGGAAACAGGCCATTCAGCCCAACAAGTCCATAATGACCCTCTGAACAGTATCCCACCCAACCCATTCCTCATTACTCTACAGTTAACCAACTAATGCACCTAACCTACACATCCCTGAACACTATGGGCAATTTAGCATGGCCAATTCACTGACCCCTGAGGTACACCACTAGTCACAAGCCTTCAGTCTGAAAAGCATCCTTCCACCATTACCCTCTGCTTCCTACCATCAAGCCAATTGTGCATCCAATTTCCAACTCTCCCTGGATTCAATGCAATCTAACCTTAGATGTGGAACCTTATCAAAGGTCTTTCTGAAATTCATATAGACTACGTCTACCACCTTGCCTTCAATAACCTTCCTCGTCACTTCATTAAAGAACTCTAACAAATTTGTGAGGTAGGAAATTCCACAAACAAAGCCATGATGACTACTCTAATCAAATCTCTTTCTAAATATGTATATCTTATCCATGAGAATCTTCTCAAGTAATTTATCTACCACAGAGATTAGGTTTACTGGCCTATAGTTCCCAAGTTTTTCTCTGCAGCCAAGTATTCTGGGGCCTCAACCATGGCTAACGATGATGCAAATATATCAGCCAGGACCCCCGCAATTTCTTCTCTAGCCTCTTGCTGTGTTCTTGGATATATCTGGTCAGGACCAGGAGATTTATCCACCTTTATACATTTTAACACGTCCAACACTTCCTCTACTGTGATATGGACTGTCTTCCCCAAGTTCCCAAGTCTTCATGTCTTTCTCCATGGTAAACACAGAGGAGAAATATTAATTGAGGACTTCGCCCATCTCCTGCAGTTCCACAGACACATGTCCACTTTGGTCCTTGAGGCGTTCCATTCTCACTTTAGTTATTCTTTTTCCTTTAATGTACTTATGCTTTGGATTCACCCTAATCTTCTCAGCCAAGGCTACCTTGTGCCCTCCTTTCACCCTCCTGTTTTCCTTCTTCAGTAAACTCCTGCATTCCCTGTATACCTCCAGGGATTCCTTTGACAGCTGCCTGTACCTGAGCTATGCCTCCTTCTTGTTTCTGGTCAAAGCCTCAATATCTCTTGTCATCCAGGATTCCCTATTCCTGCCAACATTGCCCTTCACCCTCATAAGAACATATAGATCTTGAACTCTAGCTATCTCATTTTTAAAGGCCTGCCTCTTGCCACAGGTCTGTTTGCCACAAACTACTTCAATCAACCCCTTCCAGATCCTGTCTTATTCCATCAAAAATCACCTTGCCCCAATTTAGAGCTTGGACCAGTTTTGTCTTTCTCTATAACTATTTTAAAATTACTAGAACTATTGTCATTGGTTCCCAAAGTACTACCCACTGTCAGCTCAGTCCCCTATCCTGCCCTATTTCCCAAGAGTAGTCGAGTTTTGCCCCTTCCTGAGTAGGACCCTCTATATACAGCCTGAGGAAACTTTCTTGAACACACTTAACAAATTCCATCCCATTTAAGCCCTTAACACTCTAGCAGTCCCAGTCTATGTTAGGAAAATTAAAACCCCTACAATGACAACCCTATTACTCCTGCAATTCTCCCCAAACTCCTTGCATAGTTGTTCCTCTAATTTCCATTGACTATTTGGGGGCCTTCGTTTTTCTAGCTTCATCCCCTTCATATTTTTAGCTCCACCCACAAAGCTTCACTGGATGATCCTTCAGTTATTTAGTCTCTGATTAAGGCTGTGCTACTCCCCTTAATCAAAGATGCAATGCCCCTCCTCTCTTTTCACCACCTCTGCCCTGTCTAAAGCGCTCGTACCCTGGCACATTAAGCTGCCAGTCCTGTCCCTCCCATAGCCATGTTTTTGTTATGGCTATAATATCCCGGTCCCACGTACCTATCCAGGCCCTGAGTTCATCGGCCTGACCTGTCAGCCCTCTTGCATTGAAATAGATGCAATTTAATCCAACAGGCATTCCTCACTCCCTCTCTCATACCAGCCTGACCTGTCTCTTCAACTTGTTATTTCTGACTACTGTATCTCGTTCCGGCCTTGCCCTTGCCTCCCTATTGTTGAGGATTCCACTCCCGTGCCAATCTCGTTTAAATCTTCCCTGTCAGTTTGTATGTTTACAATCAGTGCACTTTCATCTATGTACCTAATGAGTCAGTTTAAAAATCAGTTTCACTGATGCACACATGTTTACACTCATAATACTTGGCAGTACTGTAGAGGTAGTGCATAGTTTGATGTGATATGCCGTATCAGCCTGATGGGTAGCCAAAGCAAATTTGTCTACTGCTCTGGTTAAGGTTACTTTTTAAAAGTTCATTCATGGGATGTTAGGCTAGTACTTATTGTCCACCCCATATCACCCAGGGAGTGGTTGAGAGTCATCCACATTGCTGTGATTCTAGAATCACATGTACACCAGACCAAAGGATGGCAGCTCTCCATCCAGAAGGTAAAGGTAAAATTACCACAACCCCGCGGATAATAGGACTGCTCTCTCTTGAGAGTGAGCGAGAGAGATGGCGAGAGAGAGAGACCTTAATGGTGATGGTTTAACCTGAGGGTTACCATGCCTCAGGTGAGGGGTGACATTGAGAAGGATAGTCCTTTATGGTAACCTCAGCCAGTGTGGGGATTGAACCTAAGCTATTCATTCTGCATGACAAACTGGCCAACAAATCAATTTCCCTCCATCTCTACAGTGTATAAGTAAACCAGATGGGCTTTTCCAATAATCAGTAGTGGTTAGACCATCATCATTAGGTTAGCTTTCAATTTGATTTTATGGAATTCACCCTCTGCCATGGTAGGATGGCCTCGGAACATAAAATAAGAGCAAAATACCGCAGATGTTAGAAATCTGAAATAAAAACAGAAAGTGTTGGAGAATGGGTCAGATTTAGATGATGGTCACTGTGGACGAGTTAGATCAAAGGATTTGCTTCCATACTGTCTGGCTATAATTCAGCAAGTCTGGCAGCATCTGTGGAGGGAGAAACAGAATAAATGTTTCAGTTCTGAAGAAGAGTCAAATTGGACTCAAAACGTTAACTCTGTTTCTCTCTCTACTGGTGCTGCCAAACCTGTTGAGGTCCTCCAACATTTTCTGCTTCCTCAGCTTTTGGGGTTTGTGGATTACGAATCCTGTGACATTATCACTATGCCACCATCTTCCACCTTCCTTGCTCACCAAACATGAATGAAGTGAAATAATATTGGAATTATTAGTTTGTGGAACCTGACCGCAGGCAAGAGACCTGCTGTTTCTGCTTACATAGCAACGGTAATTTCATTTTAATATTACAGTTTGTGTGTAAAATGCATTATAACACTGAAATAAGTTCATCGATTGAAAAGCATTTGGGAAACGTTGAGCTTTTTTTATTCAGTCAGGGGAAGTGGGTGTGGCTAATTCATTATTGTCCAAGAATTGCCCTTAAGAAAGTGGTGGTGAACTTTCTTCTTGAACTGATGCAGACCATGTGGTGTTGGAACTCCCACAGTGACGCTGGGAAGGGAGTTCTCAGATTTTGACTCAAGAGCATTGAGGGAACAGAGCTATAGTTTCAGGTCAGGAAGAAGAACCTGCAGAATTTCCTATGTATTTACTGCCCTCGTCATTTTATGTTGTAAGAGCTGTAGGCTTGGAAGGTGCTGCCAAAGTAGTCATGATGCCACAAGGGTCCACTGCTTTCCATCATTTACATAAATGATTTGGATGTGAATATAAGAGGCATGGTTAGTAAGTTTGCAGGTGACACCAAATTTGGAACTTTAGTGGACAGCGAAGAAGGTCACCTCAGAGTACAACAGGGCCTTGATCCCATAGGCCAACAGGCTGATGAGTGGCAGATGAAGCTTAATTTAGATAAATGTGCACATGCTGCATTTTGGAGGGGCAAACCAGAACAGGACTTATACAGTTAATGGTAGGGCGCTGGGGAGTGTTGCTGAACAAAGAGACCTACGAGTCCGGTGCATAGTTCTTTGAAAGTGGAGTTGCAAGTAGACATGGTGGTGTAGAAGGCGTTTGATACACTTGTCTTCTTTGGTCAGAACATTGAATATAGGAGTTGGAATGTCATGTTGTGGCTGTACAAGACATTGGTAAGTCCACTTTTATGTTACTGTGTACAATTCTGATCTACCTGCTACAGGAAAGGTGTTGTGAAACGTGAAAGGGTATAGAAACGATTTATAAAGATTTTGCCAGATCTGGAAGGCTTGAATGATAGGAAGAGGCAGAATAGGCTGGGGATTTTTTTCCCTTGGGCATTGGAGGCTGAGGGATGATCTTATAAAGGTTTATAAGATTATGAGGGACATGGATAGGGTGAATTGTCAAGGTCTTTTTCCTCAGGTGGGGCAGTCCAAAACTAGAGGGCATAGGTGAGGGTGAGGGGGAGGTTTAACAAGGAGCTGATGGGTAACTTTTTATGTGGAGAGTGGTGCATGTAAGGAATGATCTAAGGAATGCCAGAGGAAATGGTGGAGGTGGTACAATTATAACATTTAAAGGGCTTTTGGATAGGTATATGAATAGGAAAGATTTAGAGGGATATGGGCCAAATGCTGGCAATGGGACTAGGTCAGGTTGGGATGTCTGGTTGGCGTGGACAAGGTGGACTGAAGGGTTTGTGCAGGATGACTCTATGATGAGGTACTGCAGTGCATTGTAATGGGACACACTGTAGTCGCCGTGTGTGGGTGTTAGAAGGAGTGAATATTAAAAGTATTCCAATGGGGTACCAAAATGGAATGTTTTGTTCTAGATTGTGTCAAGCATTGAGCATTGTTGAAGTTGCACCCCTCCAGGGTGTATTTTATTACACTCTTGACATGTGAATAGATGCAAATTAGGGGCAGAAGTAGCCCATCTGTAGGCTATAAAAGAAGTAGATATGGAAAACTTATATCCCCTTGTAGGAGAGTCCAGATGCCATTATCTCAGAATAAGGCTTCACACTTTAAGATGGAAATGAGGGGGAGATTTCTGCTCTTGGAGAGTAGTGAATCTGTGTAATTCTTTACTGCAGAGGGCTGTTGAGGCTGAGTCATTAAGTATCAAAGCCGAGAGCAATAGATTTTTAATCAGTAAAGGAATCGGAAAGGGCTACAGGGAAACAGAAGGAAAGTGGCATTGAATGTTAACAGGTCAGCCATGAACTCACTGAATGTCAGAACAGACGCAATGGGCTGAGTGGCCCACTTTGGCTCCTATGTTCTTATGGCTTCGCTCCATCCAGGCTGGCTTTGTCATTAGGATGGCATCCTGATGTCATTCCTGAGAAAGATCACACCCCTTAACCCTGGATGGTCTAGAGAGAATACCCAGAAAGAAGTTGCTGAGCTGTGAGGTGAATTTCTTTTCTGGTCTCTAACATCTCCATGGTTGGGTGGGAGAGACCAAACACATGATGGGCTTGGCTTGCAGAGAGTGAAGAGAGTGAGTAAAGGGCTACCCTTTAAATACTACTCTGGGAACCTGCATCCTGCAACCCCCAAACCAGGCTGAGAACCTTCTGTTCATCAGCACCATAAGGCTCAGCGTTCCACTCACATGTGAATATGAAATAAGCTGGGAAGGTGTGTCATGAAGGACATGATCTTAAAAGTAAATACAAACAGGAAAGAGGGTAAACTGTTTGTTGGCCTTCATAGTGAAAGGATTCAAGAACAGGAACAATGATGTCTTGCTGCAGCTCTACAAGGTGTTGGTGAGGTCACACCTGGAATATTATGGGTAGTTTTTGTCCCCTTATCAGAGGAAGGATGTTCTTGCTCTCGAGAGAGTGCAGTGAAAGTTCACCAAGTTGATTCCAGGGATGGTAGGGCTTATATATGGGGAGAGACAGAGTCAGTTAGGTTGTATTCACTGGAGTTTAGAACAATGAAAGGGGAGATTACACAGAAATGTATACCATTCTAACAGGACTAGACAGGGTTAGATGCAGGAAGGATGTTCCCAATGGTGGGGGAGACCAGATCCAGGGTACTTAGTTTAAGAGTAAGGTATAAACCTTTCAGGACTGAGATGGGCAGAAATTTGTACAGAGAGTGATGAAACTGCACAGAAAGTGGTTGAGGCCAAACCATTAAGTGTCTTCAAGAAGGAGGCAGATATAGATTTAGGGATATCAGGAGTCGAGGTGGGATTAGGATATTGAGCTTGATGATCAGCCATGGTCATAGAACAGCGGAGTAGGCTCGAGGGGTGGAATGACCTACTCCTGCCCCTATCTTCTATGTTTCTAAGTTTCTACTTGCCTGCTCATTGAAGATTCTGCTTACTCACTCATTTACTCACTTGCTTCCCCCACTCCGTGACTTTCTCTATTTCCTTTGAGAAATCATTGGGAATTTTTAACTGTTTGTTAATTATAGGATCATTAATGACATTGGCACTCCTTTTGAATCCTACATTCTGCCCTGAAGATGATTAAGTATGCATAAAACTGTGTTTTAAGACCTTCCGTTTTGAGTCCCTGGTTACTCTGAGTTAGCAGCCTGGCACAGCAGATGAAACAGCCTGATGGAGTGTGCCATTCCAGTGGTTCCATTGTTTGGGGCCTGGTGTCAGTGTTACAGAGAATGACTCTGGAGAGTTCCACGCTGAGGCCAACCTGGTTTCAATGAAGGCTCACAGAACACAGATGTTCCCGTCATTGGAACAAATTTGGATTTCAGACTTCTCAGTTGAACATTTTTTCTGAATTTGAACTCATTCTGGGTCACTATCAGAATAGAAGGAAATTTGCACTTGAAGTAATAACATGCTGACCCCAGCAAGTGCATCCAAGGTTTATACAAAATGTCCAACTCAGGATTGAACAGTTTGGATTATTCCTTGGAGCTTGTGTCAGCAGTTTCCATATCTTCTACTCTCTGACAGGTTATAATCCCGACAATATTGGTCCTCACCAACTATTGATAAGAGATTTGTGACATTAACAGTAGGAGAGATCACAACACAGCCTTTGTGGAGGCAAATTCATCTTGCTGAGTGTTACTATCACTGTGTTGAATGGAATAGAGAGAAGAAATTTCTCTCAATCACTTTGGACCTAGACTCTCCTAGGAGAAAGTGAGGACTGCAGATGCTGGAGAGAGTGTGTTGCTGGGAAAGCACAGCAGATCAGGCAACATCCGAGGAGCAGGAGAATCAACATTTCGGGCATAAGCCCTTCATCAGGAATGAGGCTTGTGGGTAGGGGCTGAGAGATACATGGGAGGGGGTCGAGTTGGGAGGATGTAGCTGGGAAAGCGATAGATGGATGAACGTGAAGTAGAAGGTGATTGGTCAGAGAGGGGTGAGTGATGGACAGGTCAAGAAGGCGGTGTCATGTTGGAGGCTTGGGACTGGGATAATGAAGCTATTGAAATCCACATTTATCCCCTGTGGTTGCAAGGCAGAATATGAGGTGTTCTTCCTCTAGGTGTCAGGTGATAACGGTTTGCTGGTGGAGGAGGCCCAGGACCTGCATGTCCTTGACGGAGTGGGAGTTGAAGTGTTCAGCCACAGGACGGTGGGGTTGGTGGGTGTGGGTGTCCAAGAGATGTTCTCTGAAATGATACTCCGTCTCCCTGATGTAGAGGAGGTGCCAGTGTAACTGCGGAAGATGGACTGTTCCATGTATCTGTCAAAGAGGCAGGCATAGCTGGGTCCCATGTGGGTACCTATGGCTACCCCTTTGGTTTGGAGGAAGAGAAAGGAGAAGTTGTTGAGGGTGAGGACCAGTTCAGCCAGGCAGATGAGGTTGTCGGTGGAGGGTACGTGGAACAGTCCATCTTCCACAATTATACCAGCACCATCCCCAACTGTTCCTCTACATCGATGTCTGTATTGGCGCCACCTCATGCTCCCACGAGGAGGTTGAACAGTTCATCAACTTTACCAACATCTTCCACCCTGACCTCAAATTCGCCTGGATCATCTTGGATACTTCTCTCCCCTTCCTGGACCTCTCCACCACTGTCTCTGGTGACCGACTAACCACAGACATCTACTAAACTCCCACCGACTCCTCCCACCGTACCTCCTGTAAAAAATGCCATCCCTTATTCCCAATTCCTCCTCCTCCACCGCATCTGTTCCCAGAATGACCAATTCCACCTCGGAAAGTCTCAGATGGCCTCCTTCTTCCAGGATCGCAACTCCCTTTCCCATGTGGTTGATGATGATGCCCTCCAGCGTATCTCCTCCACTTCACACACCACCGCTCTTGAAACCCACCCTTCCCAATGCAATAAGGACAAACTCCCCTGGTCCTCATTTTCCACCCCACCAACCTTCATATACATTGCATCATCCTCCACCACCTCCAAACAGACACCATCAACAAAGATATAGTTCCCTCCCTATCCCTATCATTGTTCCGGAGAGACCATACCTTCCACAACTCCCTCGCCAGGTCCACGTCCCCCACCAACCCACACCCCACTCCTAGCACCTTCTCCTGACACCACAAGAAGTGCAAAACCTGCATCCACACCCCCCTCCTCACCTCCATCCAAGGCTCCAAATGATCCTTCCACATCCATCAGAAAATTACCTATAGTTCCACCAATTTCATTTACTGCATCTGTTACACCTAGTGCGGTCTCCCTACATCGGGGAGACAGGTCGCTTTCTTGCGGATCGTCTCAGAGAACATCTCCAGGACACCACACCCACCAACCTCACCGCCCTGTGGCTGAACACTTCAACTCCCCCTCCCACTCCATCAAGGACATGTAGGTCCTGGGCTTCCTCCATTGCCAAACCATTACCATCCAATGCCTGGAGGAAGAACATCTCATATTCTGCCTTGGGACCCTACAACGACCCAGAATAAACGTGGATTTCGACAGCTTCCTCATTTCCCCTCCCCCCACATTATCCCAGACCCAAGCCTCCAACTCAGCACAGCCCTCTGTCACTCACCCCTCTGTCCTATCACCTTCTCCCTCACCTTCATCCACCTATTGCTTTCTCATTTACCTTGGCCCCAACCCCACCCCCTCCCATTGATCTTTCAGCCCCGACCCACAAGCCTTATTCCTGATGAATAAGCCCGAAATACCGATTCTCCTGCTCTTCGGATGCTGCCTGATCGGCAGTGCTTTCCCAGCACCACACTCTCGACTCCTAAACTCTCCTACAGGGAAAACAACCTCTCTGCGTCTACACTACTATGTCCATACCAAGTCCATAAACGTCGCAATCTACTCAATCTCTCCTCATAAGATAGTCCTTCCGTACCTGGTATCCATCCACTGAACCATTTCTGGGCTACCTTCAATGCTAATACATTTTTCCTTAGACAAGGGATCCAAAACTGTTCACAATCTTCCAGCTGTGGTCTGACTGGTGCTTTGCATAATTTTGCCCTACTTTTATACTCCAAAGGCCAATACTCCATTTGCATTCCCTATTACCGCTGAACTTGGATGCTAGCATTTTGTGATTCCTGCACAAGGATTTCCAAATCCCTCTGGTTTTGTAGCTTTCTGCACTCTCTCCATTTATGTAATTTTCAGTTTGTTTGTTCTTTCTGCCAAAATGCATAAGTGCAAAGAGCAGGTAACTACAGCAGTCAGTGCCCATGGGTATCATGGAAGAAAGTGGTTCCAGTGTGTTATACTGGATTCTCAATTTGTTCCTGTCCCAGAGACGATATCCCAAACTGTTAGGCTCTTGAGTGAGGGAGAATGAATTGGTTCCCCTTCTTTATTCACCCACAAACTCAAACAGTCACAATGAGATTCATTTTCAAATCAGGTCACCCAGATCCAAGTGGTCTTGTGTTTTAAACAGAGCCATTTTAAACAAGAGTTCCTGAGTTAACAAAAAGTGTGAGTTTATGCATTTTGAATGTATGAAGTATTAGAAACACAACAGATAAGCACAAATTAGAAATAAAAGGTGAGTAAAAGAAATTGAAGATTAAATGGACCAGTCTCTGAATTATTTTGCGATGGACAGATAATGAAAAATTGAGGACATTGCAATGAAGGTTACCTGGAGCATTGACATTGATAATTGAACGGTCACATTTTTGCGATTCTTGCTTTTGTTGCTAACTCAAGTTCCTTTGTCCCGATCTCTGTTTAAACTGTTTTGCAGCACTCAGAATGAGACATGCTCTTCCTTTACCTACAATTCAATGTGATGAGGGGATAGTTCTTTGACTGTGACCTCCACACCAAACTAATGCTTGAACAGGCTGTTGCATACGAGAGTATTCGCTCCCAATAATCCATACCGATTGACTTCAAACTGGATTTTTAATCCATGTTGTTATGCACTCTTCCACGTGAGAAACACAAAATGTGGTTTGGGACATAATCCATAGGGGAATGGCTGGTAATTAAGCAGGGATTCATCCACCTCTCAGTATCTTTGTAAGCACAAGCCATCACCATCTTATCTGTTTGAAGGTTCTTTGACACTTTTAGGTATTACATTCACAGGAATAGAATTGGGCTCTCAGCCTGTTAAGCCTATTCAATGCGATCACAGCTGATCAAACATTTCAATACCTTCCACCCACCCAATTGCCATAAGCATATGTGCCATTGATAATCAGAAATCTAACAATCTCTACCTTAAACATACTCAACAATGGAGCTTTTACAGCCCACTGTCGTACAGAATTCCAAATGTTCACAACCCACTGTGCAAAAAAAATTCTCTCTTCTCAAACCTAAGTGGCATTCACCTCACGTTCTGTTTTGTGCACCCTCATTCTAGACTCCCCAAGCAGGGGAAACATTTTCCCTGTATCTACTCTGTTTATCAGTGAGATCACCTCTTGCACTTCCCAACTTCTTACCACTTAAAAAATACTCTGCACATCTGTTCCTTCTACCAAAATGGATAAGCTCATAATTTACCACATCTACCATTTTTTTTTAGATTAGATTAGACTTACAGTGTGGAAACAGGCCCTTCGGCCCAACAAGTCCACACCGACCCACCGAAGCGCAACCCACCCATACCCCTACATTTTACCCCTTACCTAACACTACGGGCAATTTAGCTTGGCCAATTCACCTGACCTGCACATCTTTGTGACTGTGGGAGGAAACCGGAGCACCCGGAGGAAACCCACGCAGACAACGTGCAAACTCCACACAGTCAGTCGCCTGAGTCGGGAATTGAACCCGGGTCTACAGGTGCTGTGAGGCAGCAGTGCTAACCACTGTGCCACCGTGCCGCCCATGTTCTTGACCATGTACTAAACCTGTCCAAATCCTCTGAAAAACAACTGTGCATAGAGTGGTAGAGCTGTACAGCATAGAAACAGATGCTTTAGTCCAACTTGTCCAAGCTGACCAGATCCTAAATAAATCTAGTTTCAGAATTTTCCAGCATTTGGCCCATATCCCTCTAATGCTTTCCTGTTCATATACCCATCCAGGTGTCTTTTAATGATGTAACTGTACCAGCCTCCACCACTTCTTATGGCAGCTCATTCCATACATGCACCACTCTCTATCTAAAAAAAAATGCCCCTTAGGTCCCTTTTAAACCTTTCTCCTACCACTTTAAACCTGTGCCCTCTAGTTTCGGACTCCTCCACCTGAGGAAAAAGACCTTGTCTATTTACCCTATCCATGCCTCTCATGATTTTCTAAACCTTTCTAAGATCACCTCTCAGCCTCTTACTCTCCAGGGCATGAAGCCCCATCGCACAAACCATCCAACCTGTAAGTTTTTTCTGAATACTTTCAAATTCATGACATCTTTCCTGCAACAGGAAGACCAGAATTTAACACAGTATTCCAAAAGTGGCCTAACCAATGTCCCATAAGCTGCAGTGTGACCTCCCAACTCCTGATCAATGCATTGACCAATAAAGGCAAACATACCGAATATCATATTCCTCACAACACATGTTCCTGCTTAGCTTTGCATCATCCATATATTTGGAAATATTACATTTGGTCCCCACCTCCAACTCAATGAAAACAGCTGGGGCCTGAGCACTGATATTTACGGTAGCCCACTAATCACAGTCTGGAGAAAGTCAGGACTGCAGATGCTGGGGATCAGAGTTGAGAATGTGGTGTTGGAAAAGTACAGCAGGTCAGGCAGCATCCGAGGAGCAGGAGAATCGCTGTTTCGGGTGTAAGCCCTTAATCACAGCCTGTCATGTGTGAATGATCCATTTATTGTGTTTTCTGCCTACTCGGCATTAATCCATTTCTGTGCTTTGCCTCCTATCCAATGTGCTTTCATTTTTCTAGCCAACCTCCTGTACTGGATTTTATCAAAAGTCTCTGAAAAACGAGGTGTACTACATCCACCAACCCTTATCAATTTTGTTAATAACATCTTCAGAAAAATTTCCAATAAATTCATCAAGCATGATTTTCCAATCCCATGCTACGTTCATCATTTTCATCCAAGAACCTAATTATTATATCCTTTATAATGGATTTTAACATTATGCTTGCTACTAACATAAGGTCAACAAATCTGCAGTTCTGTTCACCCTCTCACTCCCTCCTTAAATGGTGATATTTGTTGCTTTCCAACCCGTGGGAATCAATGCAGAATCAATAAAAATTTGGAAGATAGTCAACAAAGCATTGACTATCTCTATAGTCACATCACTCAATGCTCTGGGATATAAAACATCAAGTCTTGAGGATTGATCAGCTTTCAGACCTATCTATTTCCTCCAGTCCAACCTTCTTACTTAAACTAGTTCCTTTTAAATCCTCATTCTTTCTAGCCACTTGGTTTTCTGCTTCTGCGAGATTTGTTTTGCATCGACCAGCAGGGAAACATAAGGTGGGGCTAGCGTGCATGTTGGAGCATAGGGGCACAGGGGTTTAGCAAATGTTCGGCATCCTGTGTGCCAGCAAGCGGCTGCCTCAACGGAATGAGTGATGTTGCCATGGACAGCGAGGACCAGCTGAACTATGTCTGCTCGATATGTGTAGGCATCTTCACTCCACTGTTTGAGCCCTGGATGCATTGGGTATGAGAGAGGGAGGGCCGAAGCCCCTTGACATTCCTCCAGGCCTCGTATCCCCTCAAAGACAGTGGTTATTGCACACCAACAAGGAGAAGCAGCGAACGTCAGGCATCCAGAAATTGTCCCCCCAGGACATTCTAGGGGTGTCCTCCTACTCTGCTTCTCCTCTGGCAGAGGTCCCATTATCTTCATCAGGTCAGGCCAAAAAAGGCTCCACCAGTATCTGAGCAGGAGGCTCCCAGCAGATTAGAATATTTTAGACCCTGGACCACCAGATGACGTCCATCAAAGTCATCTAAAACAAGCTGGCCTAGCACTCGGCAGGTTTGCTTAGCTATAGGTATT
Source organism: Hemiscyllium ocellatum (assembly GCF_020745735.1). Lineage (NCBI taxonomy): Eukaryota > Metazoa > Chordata > Chondrichthyes > Orectolobiformes > Hemiscylliidae > Hemiscyllium > Hemiscyllium ocellatum. The sequence goes on from NC_083414.1 coordinate 17,208,302, forward strand.
GGGCAGCACTGAAGCATTGTGGCAGGAGTCGAAAGGTCAAAGAGCCTTGAAATCACTTTGGCCACATGGGCGTCAATGTAATGTAGGACAAAGCACTTTGCTTAACCATTCTATCTGCTAGGAATTCTATTGTTTCAGCTTTTATTCTAACCCATGGGCACTGATCACAGTGGGTGACTCTGGCATCGTGTGCCATTGGTTCAGAGTAGTACAAGGCTGCTAGACTCTGCTGCCCTGTAGGGGCAACACACCCTCAGGGAAGTCCTCCTTTGAGCTTCTGAGAGTCTGGGGAGATACGGAGCATTATTAGCTTCTCCAATGTTCTGCAATGAACAGACTCTCCTCATATACTGATGTTTGAAGAAAGCATAGACAGACCCCAAGTATTCCTGTACAACTCTCTTAATGGGCATTTAAACGGGCATTGGATAGGCATATGGAGGAAAGTGGGCTAGTGTAGGTTAGGTGGGCTTGGATCAGTGCAACATCGAGGGCTGAAGGGCCTGTACTGCGCTGTATTTTTCTATGTTCTATGTCCTATGTTCTAACTCCCTCCTGATGTTCTGACGAAGGGTCACTCGACCCGAATCATTAACTCTGATTTGTCTCAGATGCTGCCAGACCTGCTAAGCTTTTTCAGCCATTTGATTTTGTTTCTGATTTACAGTATTTGCAGTTATTTCAGTTTTTTAATCTCCCTACTGATGTTGCGGCCCGAAATGGTGCAATGATAAAAAAACTCACTTTCATTGATTGTCAAAAATAAGCATTAAGTTGAAGCAATAGCAATCAATCATTCCTATAGGGCAGGGATATCTCTTAGTTATTATTGGCTATAATTCTGACTGTCCTCATACGTCCATCGAAAGTAATTCAGTGACTATTTGGTTCTCTCAGATCTGTCTCCTGTGCTTCATTACTGCACTTGCCTCCTTAGCATTTCCACTAGAAACCCCACCTCTGAAGAGACATAGCTTGTCTACCTCAATCTCTGGGAAGTTGTCACCCATCGTTCGCTGGGTTTGTGGAGCTCACAACAAACTGCTACTGTCCTGACATGAGTGATCCTTCTGAATGGTCCAGGCAATGGAAGCTCATGTTCAGAAGGCTAAGATGTCTCTTGAGGAGAAAGTGAGGTCTGCAGATGCTGGAGATCAGTGCTGAAAATGTGTTGCTGGAAAAGCGCAGCAGGTCAGGCAGCATCCAAGGAACAGGAAATTCGACGTTTCGGGCATAAGCCCTTCATCAGAAATTCCTGATGAAGGGCTTATGCCCGAAACGTCGAATTTCCTGTTCCTTGGATGCTGCCTGACCTGCTGCGCTTTTCCAGCAACACATTTTCAGCTAAGATGTCTTTTGAGGCAGGATGGTCAGCATTATATTGATGATTGGCATCAGTTTTAGGGCCATTACTCATGTCTTCCAGGGATTTGGAGCAAATCAAGACTGCAGATGCTGGAGATCGGAGTCAAAACGTGTGGTACTGGAACAGCTGGAAAAGCACAGCTACCTGGCTGGCTGTGCTTTTCCAGCACCACACTTTTTGGCTCTTTCAGGAATTTCACTTGTCACCCACGAGCCAGCCTTGGAGATGATGCAGGAAATGAGCATTTGAAGAACGTGAGAGTCCCGACATTAAAAGTCAGGATAGCTCCTGGATTGTGGAAATTGCTGTGTGTGGAGTTCAACAGTGAGGGAATGAAATCTATTCCCGTTCAGGAATTTGGCTGGATGGTGCTGGGGAGCATCACATGTGCATAGTTAATTCCTGTTTGTACATGAGGGAAAACACCAATCTCTGTAAAACCATCAGCTCTCTGGCACCATTGTGAATTGAATAGCACCAAGTACTTTCCTGAAGGGGCCATCTATAAGCTCACGAATATACTTGTGAGGGATTCTGGATGTAGGTTTGCTCGCTGAGCTGGAAAGTTCATTTTCAGCGTTTTCGTCACCATACTAGGTAACATCATCAGTGAGCCTCCGGATGAAGCACTGGTGGTATGGCTCGCTTTCTATTTATGTGTTTGGGTTTCCTTGGGTTGGTGATGTCATTTCCTGTGGTGACATAATTTCCTGTTCTTTTTTCTCAGGGGGGTGGTAAATGGGATCCAAGTCAATGTGTTTGTTGATAGAGTTCCGGTTGGAATGCCATGCTTCTAGAAATTCTTGTGCATGTCTCTGTTTGGCTTGTCCTAAGATGGATGTGTTGTCCCAGTTGAAGTGGTGTCCTTCCTCAACTGTATGTAAGGATACTAGTGAGAATAGGTCATGTCTTTTTGTGGCTAGTTGATGTTCATGTATCTTGGTGGCTAGCTTTCTGCCTGTTTGTCCAACGTAGTGTTTGTTACAGTTCTCGCAAGCATTTTTGTAAATGACATTTGTTTTACTTGTTGTATGTGTAGGGTCATTAGCTGCTGTTTTAGTATAGGGGTTAGTTTGGAGCTGCTGCACACTTTCCCAGTTGCACTTTGAAAGGAGTCAGTGATGGCACCTCAATGTCATTGATTTTCACTGGCACAGACAGTGTAGCCAAGCATGTGGCTATAGATCTAACTGCAGGAGGAGGCACATAGGTGATGTGATGTTGTCTTTCGACTATCTCAAGAGTTCATTCATTCATCTGCATGGGGTTGGGATGCCTTTGTTAGACCCTCTTATGGTACACAGCCCGATACTGCTGCTGACCTTGGAGTCCCCTCCACCATTCAGGTACTGCTCATTCTTCTACAGTTGGAGCTTCTGCATTATCAGAATGCCGTTGGGCCAGCCCTCATCTTCTCCTCCCCCTCAGGTGCAGGAAGAAAAATACAGTTCCATTTTGTTAAAACTTGCCCTCATCAACTTCGCCTTTGGGCTGTTATGAAGCTGCTGCAGGTGACATGGATCTCACTTTGGTTCTTGGTTCCCTTCATGATCCCTGTCCTGCAACTTTGCAATCAGCAGCTTCCTCCCCATAGCTTGGGATTGAGGGGTTGAGGGGTGATAGATATAGGACAGATGTTAGAGGTGGTTTCTTTACTCAGACAGTAGTAAGGGTGTAGAACATCCTGCCTGCAATAGTAGTAGACTCAACAACCTTAAGGGAATTTAAATAGTCATTGGATGAACATATGGATGATAATGGAATAGTGTAGGTTAAATGGGCTTCAGGGTGGTTTCACAGGTTGGTTGAACATCAAGGGCAAAGGGCTTGTACTGCGCTGTAATGTTCTATGTTCCACATATCCTTCAGATTCAGATACCCAGGGAGCAATGAAGGGTCCTGCATGGCTTCACAGAGAACTGTACTCAGAACCCACCCTCCCTCCAACGTTCTTCATTGTGTGGTACTCTTCAGCTCTGAGATATAATGCATTACTTTACCTGGTTTGGATGTCAATGATACAAAGTATAGAATATGGTAGACATTATGCTGTTTTGAGCACTTCACGCCAACATAGACAATCTAACAGAGTGCATGGACAGTGGTGTTTTGGGGTTCCTTCACTCACTCTGGACGAGTTGTACAGGAACGTGTGCAACCAGACCTGAGGCTCATCCCATTTCTCAACAAGAGACTCTATTCACCAGAATTCTGAGAAAAATGCTACATATAAATTTTTCCTTTGATTCTGTCCCTCTCTAACATACAGACATTCTCCCCATACCAATTGCTTTCCTTTGTTTCCCTCCAGTCTCCCCCAGTCACTGTGGCTCCCTTTACCATTTCCCCTCACTTTCCTGATCTTTCCTCTGAGCATTCACCCACTCAGCCATAGCCTTACACAGCCTCTTATCCAATTCACCCACTCAGCCACCCTCACCAGCAGCACTCTTCATAATCCCATTCAGTTCCCTACTCTGAATATACTTCTCCAGCCCTCCCTGGTCCTCTTTGTCCCTACCACTGTTAATCTCTCCTCTGCTTCCCAGTTGCCTGCTTCCAATCCCAGAATCATTCTGCCACCTTAACTGACCATACCCTTTAAGTTACATTTCCTGACCATAACTACCAACTTACTCAACTTTACCTTCAGTTCATTCATATATAACTTCTTCTCTTGGCCTCTGACAGTGTTCCTGCTGTGAGCTAGTTTCCCTCTATTAAGCCTTGTCCAGGGAGGCTATATTCTTAGATGATAACCCATACCCCCATAGAAGGGCCTTGCAACACCCATTCTGAATCAGTCTATGAATGACGACACCTCAGTAAGAAGCATAAAGCCATTTACTTACCAGAGCATGCAGGACAAAGTCCACCTTAACAGCTACATGCATCATATATACAGTCGAGTTGGTAAAGACATATTTTTACCCACTTATTACTCATAAGATTTTGATTGTGACCTGACATAACTCCATCGAGGCTGGTATCCTGTCACCAAGTCACCGTTTATTTACATGTGCATAGTACATGACATTGACCAAGCTTGGAGCCATCTCTCAGAGTGAACAGAACCCCTGAACACTCCTATTTATTTTTTTCCCTGTTTATTTATATTTTATTAAACAATTCAGAGTTTACAGAACAATTAACATTTACAGCTGTATACAGAGAATCAGCAATTTTACAAGGGAGAGGAATGGCAAAGCCAAGCCCCAAACCCTGACATTCAACCGGTTTTCAGGGAAATGAGGACAAACCTCAAATCTCAAGACACTCCTTGATTATATCTGTCAGCCAGGGCTCCCTGATTGGGGCTGTAAACTTGGTCCAATCAGGGAACTCATATTCTATGAGGAGCACCTGGGCTTACCTCATTTCAATCACCACATGACCATAATTCCAGAAGGCTGGGCTGGTAATGAACATTCATGACCAGCTTTCAGAACATCACTGTCAGGAAGGTGAAACTGTATGAAAATTTATTTTAAAATAATACCAAAACTTTGTGGCAATATCTGGAATCGGAATTTACTGCACAATCAAATTATCCTTCCCGTCACTCTACCGCAAGTCTGGAAGATTCCGCCCAGTCAGTGAATGTGAAAGTAACTGCCTGCCCTCCATCAACAAAAATGAGGAAATCAACAGTTGCAGGCAGTCCAGTGAAGGTTCAGAGTTCTATACAAGCTGCATGCTTTATTAACCATGCGACATATCCTACCATCTTCAATAATGTAAGCACAGATCCCCAGAATGAGATATCCCCAAGTTGCATACAATTGTTGCACACAATTTGGACCAAGCAGTGTTTATATTTTGCATGGATTGCTACCCATGTTAAGAACCACCTCCCAACTTCTCCCCTTCCCATTATTCTTTTGTTTCTTATTTTCCTCATGCATGACTGAATTCTCCCTACAAAATGCCAATGTTATCCTCTTCATCCATGCCAATGCCTCAGCAAAGACCCACTGTAATGTGACGGTCGCCATGTTGACTTGACAGTTACAGCCATGAGTGAGATTTTAATTTTCATAATGTTGAAAACAGGCCCTCTTGAGGGCCCCTCAAGGTGGTCTCCTTTCTGCCTTCACAGTGGGTACTTTTCCTGTTTGGCTGCAGCTCTGTTATCATTGTGGATTCTCTGATTGGGCCCTTGCTTCCCTGATCCACCCTCCATCCTTAATTGGACAAGACTCAAGGGGGTGGCTTCTTAATTAACCAGTTCCAGAAAGATTGCAAACAACATCTCACCAGGGCCACTTCCTTATCCCCAAGTCAGAAGGTGTAACACCTGCCCATTTACTTCCTCCCTCCTCAGTATCCAAGGGCCCAAACATATCTTCGAGGCAAAGCACCACTTTACCTGCACTTCACACAATCTAGTCTACTGTCTTCACTGTTCACAATGTCGTCTCCTCTACATTGGGAAAACGAAGCGTAGACTGCGTTTTGTCTGCAAAAAAGACCCTGAACTTCCAGTTGCCTGCCACTTCAATATACCATCATGTTCCCTGACCAACATCTCTGTCTCAGGCTTGTTACAGTGCTCCTGGGAAGCTCAGCACAAGCTGGAAGAACAGCATCTCATTTTCCATTTCAGGACCATGCAGCCCTCTGGACTCAATATTGAGTTCAATAACTTTAGGGCTGGAGCTCTCCTATGTCCTTATCCACACACACCAGGCCTTGTTATCATGTAGTCTGATGTTACACACCACTCATTGTTAGCCAATAGTCCCCATTAATAGCTATTCATCCTCCAGCCAGATCGTCATCCACTCCTTTGTCTGTCCAACTGTTCCTCCCTCTCTTTGAGCGTTATTGCCACCTATCGTTTACTCCTTATTCCTTCCCCTCACCCAACTTTCTGCCATATGAACCAACATTTCCCTAGCTACCATCAATTTTGAGGAAGGGTCACTCAACTCAAAATGTTAACTCTGATTTCTCTCCGCAGATGCTGCGTGACGTGCGCAGCTTTTCCAGCAATTTCTGTTTTTGTTTCTGATTTACAGCATCTGCAGTTCTTTCGGTTTTTACACAGTAATGCGTGTGTGGTCTAATCAAAGCTTGCAGGAAATTCCTGCTTGTCCTATTTTATTTTCTTACTTTTGCATTTAACTCATTAAAAATTAACTCTTTATGCCCTTATCACTCTGTCTTTTTACCTTTGGTGATCTTTATGTAACCCTATGTTAAATTTCCCTGTTGTTATTTCTCAGTTTCTAAGCTTCTGCACAATTGCTGACATTTTCTTTTTGCTCCAGCAATTGACATTTCACTGGACGATGTTCACTCACCATTCACTGGCCATTCCAAAGTTAGTGGAGCAAACGCTGTGGAGGAAGCCAATTAAAACTTGATCTTGAAATCAAACTCTCCACGGATTCCCTGTTTCTTTTTGCAATAATCAAGCTGTCATTTCAGATCATTTCTTTGTGTTACGGCTTGAACGAACTGTATAATATGGGAGATAAAAATAATGACTGCAGATGCTGGAAACCAGATTCTGGATTAGAGGTGCTGGAAGAGCACAGCAGTTCAGGCAGCATCCAAGGATCAGTAAAATCGACGTTTCGGGCAAATTGCCCGAAATGTCGATTTTACTGCTCCTCGGATGCTGCCTGAATAATATGGGAGTCCCTTATCATTTTACTCTGTTTATAAAAATATGGTACTGCATCATAATTATAATTGGATAGCACAAGAATGCAGACCTTAGGTCAGCCTGCAATTCTATTCTTTAGCCATTGAGGTCTTGTCTAAACATTCAGCCCTCTCTACAATATTACAACGCTGTAACAGGAATGTGGCTACAGTCTAAAAGGATACTTAACCAAGCACTAAATACACAGGTCCATCATGTGAACCCAATTCAAATGATTACAAATCTATTTTAGCTAAACATTGATGGGGGTCAAGTGCATTAGTCAACTGAACTACTGGGTTGCGTGCAGTTACAAAGCCTTGAGTTAATTCATTGCTGTCAGAGATAGATGTGTTATCCCATGAACGTTCAGTATAATGGGACAAAATGTTTCTGTTTCTGCTAAAGGTGTCAATTTTTTTTCAGCTAGATTAAAGTTGTTACTAAAGCAGACCACTAAAGCAAAAATTTGTTCGGAAAATGTAGAGAGACAGCCTTGTGGTGCAGTTGTGAACTTTACTGCTTCAGTAGTCGAAACTTTGGGTTCAAGTTCCAGATCAGAAATTGATAGCACAGAAGGAACATTCAAAGCATGGCCAAACAGATTGATCATCAACCTGTCAGTCCTTCCAAGAGGCTGATGGCAGGCAGTAACAGTGAGAGACTCCTGGTCAGTTGATCACCATGTGAGTGGCACTACCTAAGCACTTTCTTAATTCATTCATGGGGTGTGGGTATTGCTGGCATTTAGTACCCAGATGCTCTTCAGAAGATCATGGTGGGTTACGTTCCTGAACTGCTGAACTCTATTTTGTACAGGCACATGCAAGGGGCTGTGAGGGACAGAGTTCCAGGATTTTGACCCTGAAGGAATGGCAATATATTTCCAAGTCAGGATGGTCAGTGGCTTGGAGGGGAACTTAAGATGCTGATGTTCCCATGTATCTGCTGCTCTTATTGTTCTGTAAGTCCATAATAAGACCATAAGGAATAGAAACAGGAGTAGGCCATTAGGACTCAGAACCTGCACCAATGATCCTGATTCAATAGAATCATGGTTGATTCAACATTCCTTGTATTCATTTTCCTACATTTTCTCCATAACCCTTGATTTCAAATGGAAGTGGTCATGTGTTTGAAAAGTGTTATTAAAAGATCTTTGGTGAAGTTCTGCAGTGGACCATGTAGATAGTACACACTGCTGCTACTGAGTGTTGGTGGTGGAGGGAATAGATATTTGTAGACAGTATGCTGTAAAAGGGGCTTCTTTGACGTGGAAGGTCTCCAGCTTCTTGAATGTTGTTGGAGCTACACGTATTCAGTGAAAATTGGGAGTATCCCATCACACTCCTGGCTTGTAGATGGTGGACAGGCTTTGGAAGTCAGGAGGTGCAGGATTCCTAGCCACTAAACCTGCTTTTTCAGTCACAGAAATTAAATGGCTTTTTTGGTTTCTGCTCAATGGTCAGTCTCAGAAAGTAGGTAGGGTGGGCCTCAGTGATCGTTATGGGATTGAACATCAAAGGGAGATGTTACATATTGGAGATGACTGTTGCTTGGTACATATGGGGTTCCAGGATAATTGTGGGGACTCCCAGAGCAACACCTCCGCAACCCAACTGTATGCCAGTGTGCTGCCACCTTGCTGGGATAACAAACCAACACAGGGAATGGTGAAAGTGTTGTCTGGGAATTTGACCAAAAGGTATGCTTTCAAGTAGGCCTTTGTCAGGCTGTTGCTTATCTAGTCTGTGAGACAGCTTTCCCAATTTTAGCATTTGTCTCCAGATATTGGCAAGGATGTCCTTGCAGGGTTAACAGGAACGAGTCTGTGGCTGTTGTTTCCTGTTCCCTGGTCAATGTCAGGTGATTCACCCAGTTGCACTTTTAACTTATACAACTGAATGGAGTGCCTGGCCATTTCAGGGGGCAGTAAAATATCATGCCTATGGCCTGGAGTCACATGTAAACCAGACCAGGTAAGGGCACTCGTTTTCCCTCACTTAAAGATAATACTGAATGAACTAGATTTTTATGACAATCAGCAGTGCTCACGCAGTCATCATTAGATTTTTTATTCCAGATTTTTTTTAACCTCAAATCCTTCTGCCATGTTGGGATTCAAACCATTATCCCCGTAACTTTACCTGGGTCTCTAGATTAATAGCCCAGCAACTTTGTGGGCGGCACGGTGGCACAGTGGTTAGCACTGCTGCCTCACAGCGCCTGAGACCCGGGTTCAATCCCAACTCAGGCGACTGACTGTGTGGAGTTTGCACGTTCTCCCCTTGTCTGCGTGGGTTTCTGCCGGGTACTCCGGTTTCCTCCCACAGTCACAAAGATGTGCATGTCGGGTGAATTGGCCATGCTAAATTGCCCGTAGTGTTAGATGAAGGGGTAAATGTATGGGTGGATGGTGGGTCGGTGTTGACTTGTTGGGCCGAAGGGCCTGTTTCCACACTGTAAGTAATCTAATCTAAACTTTACCTCCCCAGTGAACAGTGCCAAGATCAATTGGCTACTAAAGCAGATATTGCTTTATCTGCCTCATGCTTCTCCAGTCACAAGAAAACATATAACTGTTCTCTCAAAAACCATCACATAGGAGATAATCCATACTTGCTTTAGCAACTGAGGAGTCACTTTAACTAACTGAGAATATTTCAGATATGCTGTGTCACTGGTAAGAGTTTGCAGGTAACAGCAGGAAATGGCAAAGAGACCAGACTGTGACTTTCCACCGATTAGCTTCAATGACGTCACATTTGTGGTTTTGCAATAAGTCCCTTGCTTTTTTGAAGGTTTGACAAGGTGTGTGAAATTTTAGAAAATATTGCATCTGGTATCTTAAAAGAGCTCCTCAGTGTTCTGATCGCCACTACAATTATGTGTGCACATTCTGAGCCAGAACTCAGTTTATTTTGTCGACGCAAATAAATCTTAACATGACAAAAGAGATGAAGATTAAGAATAGCAAAGTAAGTAATTTTCCATAAGATGAATTTTATGAACAATTGAGTGATCCTATGTTCTAACTGAGAGATCTGAAGATTCAGGTTTTCACTGTGATTGTTATTTTTGCTGCATTTTAGCAGTTAGGTAAGAGCTGCAATATTCTGTGTGCATCAGGCACATGACATACAAGAACTGTACAAGAAGCAAATCACACAGGCACTGACTGTGCCCGATTGATAACTGCTTTACACTAATCCACTGCTGGGGCACCATGATGGGTAAATCAAGTGGTGCTGGTGCCATTGAGGTAAACATCGTCCTGCCTAACATGGGAGCATTTTTAAAAAAAGAACAAGAATAAACAAACTTGCTCCACCATTCCATATGATCATGGTTAATCCTCCAACCCCATAGCAACACTTTCTCTAACTTTCTTCCCTGCTGTTTGAGCTTCCAAGATCTGTGCATAGCAGTGACTTCCGGAACTGGAAGTCAGTACCATGATTGGTCAGCTTGGAACCTCAGTCGCTGTGTGCAGCTTAGAGGGAACTTTGCTCAGTAACCTGCTCCCACTTTCTCCCTATATCATTTGATCCCTTTAGCCCTATTGTATCTAACTCCTTGAAAACACTTATTGTACAACTGCTCTCTGTGACTGAGAATTACATGGTCTCACCACTGACTTGGTGAAGAAATTTCTAAATGATAGCTCCAATGAATGTGACCATTTAATAGAATTGAGTGCTAAAGTGGACAGACAGTTAGTTCAAGTATATGCAATATATATGACTAGCATTGTTACAGAGTAACTTAATTAGCAGTGGACTGTTGCTGGATGGTGTCTTCAAAGTTCAAGGTAACTGCCGGGAAAACAAATGTGTGATTTTTATGTATGGAGCTGAAACGAAACCTGTGCTGTGCTGTTCTTTAGTCACCTAGATAGCTTCTTTCAGTACTGTTTTAAAATGCAGTTAGATTGACCTGTCTCCTTGATTTCAGCTGGTGAGGTTATTATATTTGTCTCAGTGTAGCTCATCTTGGACAAGTGAAACTTGACTTTACCTCGTGACTTCTGCTGGAAAACAGAATATAAGTTGTGTCAGCTGCAATAATCTCCAGAGGCAAATACTCCCTCTGTTCTGAATAGGAGATGCATTTGATTCATCAACAATGGCATCGAGGGTCTGCTGTACCCTTAATCCATGCCCCCAGGAAGAATCAATGTCCTTAGGAACAGGCAACAGGCATAAGCTACTTCCAACATAATTATTTGGCTTGGTACGGTCATACTCCATCAAATATGTTGGGGATTAACTCAAATTCTTGGTGCATCTGGATAGAGAGATAGAATCCATACAGTGTGGTAGCTGGCCATTTGGCCCAGCCAGTCCATACCTACCATCTGAAGAGCATCCCACCCAATCACTGTAAACCTGCATTTCCCATGGCCTGCATATCTTTGGGACTGTGGGAGGAAACCGGAACACCCAGAGGAAACCCACACAGGCACCAGGTAGAATGTGCCAACTCCATACAGACACCTGAAGGTGGAATTGAACTTGGGTCCCTGGCACTGTGAGGCAGCAGTGCTAATCACTTTGTCACTAACATTTTGAACATCCTGTGTATATTATACTCTAGCATTGCACTCTGTATTTGCAATGCTACTATTTTACTGTGCAGATTTACAGTGGAACAGCACATCATGCTCAGGCCTTAACCTCTGTGCAACTTGCATTTATTCCTTGTCTAAGAGATTTCATTTTCTCCTGACAGTTTGGCAGTGCGCACCAGAAAACATTAAGAGAATCTGACAATTCGACAGACACTAAACTTTCAGACATGAAGCAGATCTATTGAGTAGTCTGTCTCCTCGAAGGGAAAAGGAGGAGGAAATTATTGTGGCAGAGTGCTGTGTGACTGATGAATCTTGCTTTCAGGCTTTCAAAGAAATGAAGTTTACGTGGTAGGTTTCTTCAACTTGTTTTCTGCAAAATTATGTAATTAATCCTGACAAACCTGTTATAGCATCTTATGAAGCCCCCAGGGAATACATCAGCTGCTTTCTTATAATGAAGCCCAATTATAAATTGAATTTTATTGAATCAAAGGTTCCTTGCATATTTTTGGATAGAGGGGCATAAAAGGATGAGGGTTACAAAATATGTTAAGTGATTACATTGAAAATTAAAACTGGATTGTTTAGTACTAGACAGTAACTAGGTAAAATATAATCACCTCATTGATATTGAGTCTGTCATATAAGCCATTAGGCCCCACTGGTCTACATAGATAGGGAATGATTACAGGTCGAGCCAGTGACACTGTAATCCCATGAATGAAGAGAAAAAGTTGTCTCCTCCCACTCATGTTCATTTGACCCATTTAATATCTCCTTATAATAAAAGCAATATACTGTGGATGACAGAAATCTGAAACAATACAGAAGATTCTGAAGAAATGCAGCAGAGTGATGAGTCAGAAGAATTGGACTCAGAATGTTAATTTTGATCCTCTCGCCACAGATGTTTCCTAGTGAGTTACTTCAAATGCTTGTGCTGATTACCATTAAATATATTCCTGCTTTAAGACTCAAATACTTCTTGGTGTCACACATTCCACATCCTTATCATTCAGGGTATCTTTACTGGATGTGATGATGCATATGTTATCCCTCATGGCAAAATAAATTAGGAGGTGGACACTTTGGTACTGAAAGGTTCAACAGATCACTAACATGTACAGGCATCTCCATCTTTGGACTAACATTAAGCTATTTAGTTACAAAGAGCAGAGTCTCTCCCTCAACATGCCATATTTCATGTGGCCCGAGTTAAGATGGACTCAGAGACCTTTCTATCCTCAGATCACATAGAGTCATAGAGATGTACAGCATGGAAACAGACTTTTCGGTCCAACCTGTCCATGCCAACCAGACATCCCAACCCAATCTAGTCCCACCTGCTAGCAACCGGCCCATATCCCTCCAAACCCTTCCTATTCATATACCCATCCAAATGCCTCTTAAATGTTGAAATTGTACCAGCCTCCACCACATCCTCTGGCAGCTCATTCTCACCCTCTGTGTGAAAAGGTTGCCCCTTAGGTCTCTTTTATAACTTTCCCCTCTCACCCTAAACCTATGCCCTCTAGTTCTGGACTCCCCCACCACAGGGAAAAGACTTTGCCTATTTATCCTATCCATGCCCCTCATAACTTTGTAAACCTCTACAAGGTCACCCCTCAGCCTCTGACGCTCCAGTGAAAACAGCCCCAGCGTGTTCAGTCTCTCCCTGTAGCTCAGATCCTCCAACCCTGGCAACATCCTTGTAAACTTTTTCTGAACCCTTTCAAGTTTCACAACATCTTTCCGATAGGAAGGAGATCAGAATTGCACACAATATTCCAACAGTGGCCTAACCAATGTCCTGTACAGCCGCAACATGACCTCCCAGCTCCTGTACTCAATACTCTGACCAATAAAGGAAAGCATACCAAATGCCTTCTTCACTATCCTATCTACCTGCGATTCCATTTTCAAGGAGCTATGAACCTGTACTCCAAGGTGTCTTTGTTCAGCAACACTCCCTAGGACCTGACCATTAAGTGCTTTCCCAAAATGCAGCACCTCGCATTTTTCTGAATTAAACTCCATCTGCCCCTTCTCAGTCCACTGGCCCATCTGGTCCAGATCCTGTTGTAATCTGAGGTAACCCTCTTTGCTGTCCACTACACTGTCAATGTTTATGATAAAGTGATAGCTTGTGAGTAACTCTCTTAAAGGTAGACTGACTTACTGACTGAGAGAGCTTACATCACAAATTCTTTATCAGATTTATTAGTGATTGTCCCTTGCTTTGGTTTCCAATAATTGGGGATATTTTAACCATGTCAGCCCTTTATAAAATTAAACCAAAGACTTGCCCACTCTGTCAGGTTGATATACAAATTCCCATTGGATAAAGACGAACGGAAGTGCTCATTGGATCTCAGAAGCTAAGCAGACTTGGGCCTGGTTAGTACTGCACTTGGATGGGAGACTGACTTGGAATAACAGGTGTGGTAGGCTAATGGGGACCTCTTGTGGTAGTGTCCAGATCCATGGACCCAGAGGCCTGGGTTCAAGTCCTACCTCTGAACAGATTGGTTAGAAAAATAGGTTAAATAAAGAAAACAGTGGAATTGGCTAATATTGTAATTTTGGCCTAGAGCAATGAACTCCTGTGCCGCATCTCAGTCTAAGATCTTGGATTGAAGTGCTGTCATTGTGTTGTGTACTGTTTGGTTAGGTGCAATCAGATAGGTGGATGAATTACTCCTTTATTTTGATCACTGTTGGTTCAATCAGCCAAAAAGAGCCTCAGCTGAAGTTTGACCTTCAACATCAGAACTGGGGAATTGGGGAATCTTTACTTTCTTCTGTATTACAAAGAACTTCATGAGATTCTGAAAAATAAACAATGACAACATTCCACCAGGAAATATTAAGGAAACCATGTGAACTTTATATACAGTGAATGGTGTTCTGACATGCTCAATGGCACCATTGGTACTTATGATGTATGCTGAAAATGTGTTGCTGGTTAAAGCGCAGCAGGTCACGCAGCATCCAAGGAACAGGAGAATCGATGTTTCAGGCATAAGAGCTTATTCCCGAAACGTCGAATTTCCTGTTCCTTGGATGCTGCCTGACCTGCTGCGCTTTAACCAGTAACACATTTTCAGCTCTGATCTCCAGCATCTGCAGACCTCACTTTTTCCACTAATGATGTATGATCTATTTTTATATGTTTCACCAGGTTTTCCCCATTCCCCCTGCAAGGGTTAACTATCATTAGGTTGCTAATCCATAGCCACCAACTGATCTCCACCATCTCAACTGAGTAGTTATCTAGGTGTGAGCTTTACAGGTGAATGTTTGACCATGCTGTGTTATGCAGTTGTGTCTGATAGTGTAGAGCTCATTGGAATTAATGATGCACAAGGAAGCCATTCGGCCCATCATATCCACAGGCCCTAGGAAAGAGCTATCCAGCACTAATCCCACTTTCCATCTTTGGCCCATGAACCTGCAGGTTACAGTGTGACAAGTATTAAAGGCATTAAGGGTGTCTTCTTTTATCACACTATCAGACAATGAGATCCAGACTTCCACCACTCTCTGGGTGAAACAATTCTCTTCAATTCCCCTTTCATCCTCCTGCCACTTAATTCTGAGGATCCTAATTATTAATTACTAAGCTAAAGAAAATAAATTGTTTTAACTCACTCTATCCAAGACCCTCGTAATTTTGTGTATCTTAACTTAAGCTTCTCTCAGCCTCCCCTGTACCAAAGATGATAACATCAGCCTGTTCAACATTCCTTCATTGCAACAGTTCTCCCCGTCTGACAAAGGATTCATAAATCCAGTCTGCACCTTTGGTCATTTCCTTTGGTTGACCAGAACTATACACAACACTTTATTTGGGAGCTAAATAATGTTTACACAAATCATGAAAAACCTTTCTCTGATGTGAGTACAATCATTAGATAATCAGGAACAGGAAGTCTGCCCGGTATGTATCCCCTTAGTCTGTCAAGACCTTAACTGAACTCGAAAAGTTCTGCCAGGGCTGTGAATATTCAAATTAATGCTTCAAGCTTAATCATGTGCATAAGGTTAAAGGAAAAGTTTCAGTGTAGATTTATTTTTTAACTGCAGAACATTCCCATGACATTATGAAAAATTAAAAATGGTACCATTATGAAATTCTGTAATGATTACCAGAAGCATTTTCAAATGATATAAGAACATTGGTTATTATTAACAAGACAAGTGTAAACTGCAAGGTGACACAGTTCTGAAATTTTCTGTTTATTTTTCATTGACAAGCTGCCCTCACTGATCTCATCTAAAGATATCAAGGTCCGTTTACTGCTGACGGCACCCAGTTTTACTCCACCGCACCCTCGCTCAACCATTGCACTGACTGCATTGCCTGGCTCTGACTTGGAAATGCTGCAATTTCTTCCAATGAAAACAATCGTCTCTGACTGACTGCCCCTTTCCACCATCTCCTAGTCTTGCAACACCAAAATGGTTCTTTGCAGCATTTTCCACTCATCTCAGGCTGAACCAATCTGCTTGTATCCAATTTGAGCCTGTACTAAACTGGGTTTCAAAACTTCCTATAACCTCCCATACACAAAAGTCATTGTCTGTCTCCACATGTCTCAGCCAGTGTGCTGTGAAATACTCACCTATGCTTTAGTTATTTTTAAGCTCAATGATTTTGATGCTCTCCTGAACATTTCCCATCCTCCACCTTCTATAGACTATTACTCATTTAAAATTCTAATGCCCATATCATAACCTGCAAAAATGTTTTACTTAGCATTAATTTTGTTATCAACTCTACACTGGCGTCTCATCTATGAACAATATGAATTTAACATTCTTATCTCTACATCACAGTGGCTCACCCCCATACTTCTAATCCTTCTTACAGCCTTATAAGAAAACTGCAGTCTTCCAATTCTGACCTTGTGTGCATCTTTCATATTCCCTATGACCAGTACCATGCTTTCAGCGATCTTGACCGTAGACTGTAGAATTTCCTTCTTAAACCTCTCCAAATCATTCAATTCCTTCAAGGCCCTCCTTAAAATCTACCTCAATTATCAAGCGTGCATGAAGAAATTTTGATTTCAATAAATCAGATCAAATGACAAATTCTCTCTCAGTCTTGCAGCCAAGTTACTAATAATAGATAATAGTGGTTGCTGAGGTTGTAGTGATTGTAATGAGGTCAACCAGGTGGACTCATGGGCTATGAGTTCCCTGATTTGGATGGTTAATCTTGTCCAATCAGGGAGTCCTGGCTGACAGATAGAATCTGGATTGTCTCGCCTTTACTGTTTGATCACACAGCATTGCCCTTTGACGTCAAGGGCACTGCTTGTCACTGGCTACCCGGGTGTTTTCCTATCTTCCTGGTGGTGGAAATTGAATAAAGATTCGTGCACTTTGTGTCTCACACCTACACACACCATGGGTGCTGGGGAAAAAATAAGCACTACTGCAGTTAGGCGGTAGTGTGGTGGTTAAAAAAGTAAAGAATAATAAAAAAATAAACAGGAGCATTCACTCTGAGAGCTGGCGCTTGAGAGAGCGGGATCAGTGTGTGTGCATGTGCAAGGACTCTCCCCCTTGAAGGGAAAAAAAAGAATCTGGATTGTCTTCCCCCTCCAACTCCATTTTGATTTAATCCCTGCCCTCCCCTTCACTGTTTGATCACACACCATTGCCCTTTGATGTGAAGGGCACTGCTTGTCACTGGCCACTCGGGTGTTTCCTTTCTTCCTGATGGTGGAAATTTGAATAAAGATTTGTGCACCTTGTGTCTTTCACTGTGTCTCACACCTGCACACACACATGGGTGCTGGGGAAAAAAATAAGCACTACCGCAGTTAGGTGGTAGTGTGGGGGTTAAAAAAAAGAAAAAAAAGAACCTGGACTGTCAGGAACTTGTGGAGTTACCTCAATGCAAAGCAATGTCCTAAAAGTTTGGCACATTCATCAAGTATATAGGAGGCCATTTTAAACTACACACAATTCTCTCTACAATGTGTTTTGCTTGATGCTAAATTCATCTTTCTGTCTGAAGAAAAATCATGTCAACTCGAAATGTTAACTCTATTTCTCTCCCCACAGGCACCACCAGAACTACCAGAAGGATATTGTGAAACTTGAAACAGCTCAGAAAAGAGTTACAAGGATGTTGCCAGGGTTAGAGGATTGGTGCAAATAGGGTGAGGATGAATAGGCTGGGGCTGTTTCCCCTGGATCATCGGAGGCTGAAGGGTGACCTCATAGAGGTTAATAAAATCATAAGGGGTATGAATAGGATAAATAGACAAGGTCTGTGGTGGAGGAATCCGGAACTAGAGGGCATAGGTTTAGGGTGAGAGGGGAAAGATATAAAAGGGACCTAAGAGGCAACTTTTTCACATAGAGGGTGGTGTGTGTATATAAGTGCCAGAGGGAGTGGTGGGGGCTGGTACAATTACAGCGTTTAAAAGGCTGGAAAAGCACAGCAGGTCAGGCAACATCACAAGAGCAGGAAAGTCGATGTTTCGAGCATAAGCCCTTCATCAGTTTGGAGAAAGAGAAACTTCAGCTTTGCAGACAGGTTGCTCAAGCTGCAGTTGGTCCGCTGAAGGAATGTTGTGAAGGCATTTACAGAAGTATTCATAACCATCAGACGGCTGAAGACAGAGAATAGGGAGCTCCTGCTCTCTCTAACTGAAAGATGATCGATGAAATAACCAGGGGCAACACAAGGAAAAACTGCTTTATGCAACAAGTGGAGTAGCCTTCCAGAGTGCTTGGTTGTCTTAATTTCAGTTGTTGCATTCAAAAGAAAACTGGATAATTCAATGCAGGGTTTGGTTTAGTTTTGTGGGTAATCCAGACTGACATTTTTTGTCTGTCAGAGAGCTAGCAGGGGAACCATAAAGCTAAATGGCCTGCTTTGGTATCATAACCATTCAATGAACAAGCATGCTCATTAATATGGCCTGTCCCTAAAAATGGAGAAAGGGTGCAGAGACATTTGTGAAGATACCCTTAGCAAAATGAGATAGCTTGGTTAAGCATGTGCAGTTTGTCAAGAAAGCCAGCAATGGTCACTGGGTGATATATTTAAATAAGAGCTAACAAGTGTTCAGTGGCATAACCACAAGACACAGGAGTGGAAGTAAGGCCATTCGGCCCATCGAGTCCACTCCGCCATTCAATCATGGCTGATGGGCATTTCAACTCCACTTACCCGCATTCTCTCCGTAGTCCTTCATTCCTTGTGACATCAAGAATTTATCAATCTCTGCCTTGAAGACATTTAGCGTCCCGGCCTCCACTGCACTCTGAGGCAATGAATTCCGCAGGCCCATCAATCTCTGGCTGAAGAAATGTCTCCGCATTTCTGTTCTGAATTTACTCCCTCTAATTCTAAGGCTAAGTCCACGGGTCCTAGTCTCCTCACCTAATGGAAACAATTTCCTATCGTCCACCCTTTCCAAGCCATGTATTATCTTGTAAGTTTCTATTAGATCTCCCCTTAATCTTCTAAACTCCAATGAATACAATCCCAGGATCCTCAGCCGTTCCTCGTATGTTAGACCAACCATTCCAGGGATCATCCGTGTGAATCTCTGCTGGACACGTTCCAGTGCCAGTATGTCCTTCCTGAGGTGTGGGGACCAAAACTGGACACAGTACTCCAAATGGGGCCTAACCAGAGCTTTATAAAGTCTCAGTAACACAACGGTGCTTTTATATTTCAACGCTCTTGACATAAATGACAACATTGCATTCGCTTTTTTAATCACAGACTCAATCTGCATGTTTACCTTTAGAGAATCCTTGACTAGCACTCCCAGATCCCTTTGTACTTTGGCTTTATGAATTTTCTCACCGTTTAGAAAGTAGTCTATGCTTGTATTCTTTTTTCCAATGTGCAAGACCTCGTATTTGCTCACATTGAATTCCATCAGCCATTTCCTGGACCACTCTCCCAAACTGTCTAGATCCTTCTGCAGCCTGCCCACTTCCTCAGTACTACCTGCCTGTCCACCTAACTTCGAATCATCAGCAAACTTCGCTAGAATGCCCCCAGTCCTTTCATCCAGATCAGCTGCGGCCCTAACACTGAACCCTGCGGGGCACCGCTTGTCATTCCAAAAAAGAACCTTTTATCCCAACTCTCTGCCTTCTGTCAGACAGCCAATCCTCAATCCATATCAGTAGCTCACCTCGAACACCATGGGCCCTCACCTTGCTCAGCAGCCTCCTGTGTGGCACCTCATCAAAGGCCTTTTGGAAGTCTAGATAAACCACATCTACTGGGTTTCCCTGGTCTAACCTACTTGTCACCTCTTCAAAGAATTCCAACAGGTTTGTCAGGCACGACCTCCCCTTACTAAATCTATGTTGACTTGTTCTAATCCGACCCTGCTCTTCCAAGAATTTAGAAACCTCATCCTGAATGATGGATTCTAGAATTTTACCAACAACCGAGATTAGGCTAATTGGCCTATAATTTTCCATCTTTTGTCTTGATCCTTTCTTGAACAAGGGGGTTACAACAGCGATCTTACAATCATCCAGGACTTTCCCTGACTCCAGTGACTTTTGAAAGATCTCAACCAACGTCTCTGCTATTTCCTCAGCCACCTCCCTCAGAACTCGAGGATGTAGCTCATCGGAGCCAGGAGATTGATCAATTTTAAGACCTTTTAGCTTTTCTAGCACTTTTTCTTTTGTGATGGCAACCATACTCAACTCAGCCCCCTGACTCCCTTTAATTGTTGGGATATTACTCAAGTCTTCTACTGTGAAGACTGACGCAAAGTACTTATTAAGTTCTCCAACTAATTCCTTATCTCCCATCACTAGGCTTCCAGCATCAGTTTGAAGTGGCCCAATGTCCACTTTTGCCTGTCATTTTTTTTATGTATTGAAAGAAACTTTTACTATCATTTCTAATATTACTAGTTAGCCTACCTTCATATTTGATCCTCTCCTTCCTTATTTCTCTCTTTGTTCTCCTCTGTTTGTTTTTGTAGCCTTCCCAATCTTCTGATTTCCCAGTGCTCTTGGCCACTTTATAGGATCTCTCTTTTTCTTGAATACATTTCCTGACTTCCTTTGTCAGCCATGGCTGTCTAATCCCTCCCCGGATAATCTTTCTTTTCTTGGGGATGAACCTCTGTACAGTGTCCTCAATTATACCCACAAACTCCTGCCATTTTTGCTCTATTATCTTCTCCGCTAGCCTCTGCTTCCAGTCTATTTTCGTCAGCTCCTCTCTCATGTCCTCCTAATTACCTTTATTTAACTGTAACACTATTACATCCGATTTTGCCTTCTCTCTTTCAAACTGCAGACTGAACTCTACCATGTTATGATCACTGCTTCCTAAGTGTTCCCTTACTTTAAGATTTTTTTATAAAGTCTGGTTCATTACATAGCACTAGGTCTAGAATAGCTTGCTCCTTTGTGAGCTCCATGACAAGCGGTTCCAAAAAGCCATTCTGTAAGCATTCTATGAATTCCCTTTCTTTGGATAACCAGCTATCATTACCCTGGATTACCTATGGGTATAATGAACTTTAATTCCAACTAATTCTTAAAAGAGGACAGTCAGTGGATAAAACTCAATTAACTAGTTTTCTGGAGAGACCCTGGAATGTTCCACCCAACAGGGTACCAAGGAGGCTTCAAAGACATGAAATTCACAAGCTAATCTTTTTTTCTTGGGAGTTATCTCAGCCTATGCACTGTGGGAGAAAAGATAGCTATCTGGGTGAGAAACATGTTTTGTGTCTCATCCTTTTAGAATACATGAGATTAAAAGCCATTCAACACTGGTCTGTGAGTGCTCATGAAAGATGGTGTGCTAGTGGGCAGATGGAATATAGTGTGAAGTTATGCAACTTGGTAGGAAGAATAGCGGCAAAGATGATTTTCTAAACAGGGAAAGGGTTCAGAAATCTGAAGCAGAAATGGATTTAGGAGTCCTTGTTCAGAATTCTCATTAGCATAATCTGCAGGTTCATTTGGCGGTTAGGAAGGCAAATGCAATGTCCCTGTTTGTTTTAAGAGGGCTAGAACACAAGAGCAGAAATATACTGCTTAGGCTGCATAAGGCTCTGGTTAGACTGTATTTGGAATACTGTGAGCAGTTTTGGGCCACATATCTAAGGAAGGATGTGCTGGCATTGGAGGGGGTCCAGAGAAGATTTACAAGAATAATCTTAAGGATGAAGGGATCGTCCTGTGAGGAGTGGTTGAGAACTCTGGGTTTGCACTCAATGGTGTTTAGAAGGATGGGAGGTGGGGGGATGCTATTTGATTGAAACTTAGAATACGAGAGGCACGGGTAGAGTGGATGTGGAGAGAGTATGACCCGAGGGCACAGCCTCAGAGTGAAGGGATGACCCTAAAAATTGAGATGAGGAGGAATTTCTTCAGCCAAAAGGTGGTTAATCTGCAGAACTCATTGCTACAGAGGGCTGTGGAGGCCAAATCATTGAGTTACTTAAGACAGATAGTTAGATTCTTAATTGGTAAGAGGATCATGAGTTACAGGGAGAAGGCTGGAGAATGGGGTTGAGAAACTTATCAACCATGATCAAATAGTAGAACAGACTCAATGGGCTGAATAGCCCATTTCAGTCCCTGTACCTTATAGTCTTATAGGTACATGGAGCTTGGCACAAATAAGGCGTGATCTCATTGAAAGGTGGAACAGATTCAACAGGCTGCATGACCTACTCCTGTTCCTACATTTATTAGAGTTTTCTTATTAACTCAAGGAGGCTGATTTCATTAACTCCTTTAAAAACACAAATACAGTTGGTTTGGGAGAAAGGTACCCATAAGGGAAGAGATTCTTTATAACTTAACCCTCAAACAACTGAAGGGGATGGGTGAATTAAGGAATTTGAGTTATCCCATCTGGAACTACAACAGCTTGGAGAATATTGGATTTTTAACACAGAACAGTACAGTACAGTACAGGCCCTGCATCCCTCGATGTTGTACCAACCTTTTATCCTACTCTAAGATCAAACTAACCTACATACCCTACAACTTACTATCATTCATGTGTTTATTGAAGAGTGGCCTAAATGTCCTTAATGTATCTGACTCAACTACCACTGCTGGCAGTGCATTCCACAGATCCACCACACTCTGTGTAAATAACCTACCTATGACATCTCCCCCAAAACTTCCTCCAATCATCTTAAAATTATGTTGCCTCATGATAGACGTTTCCACCCTGGGAAAAAGTCTCTGGCTATCCACCCTATGCCTCTCATCATCTTGTACACCACTATTGAGTCACCTCTCATCCTTCTTCGCTCCAATGAGAAAAGCCCCAGCTCCCTCAAACTTTCTTCATAAGATAAGCCCTCCAGTCCAAGCAGCATTCTGGTAAATCTGTTCTGCACTTTCTAAAGCTTCCATATCCTTCCTATAATGAGGTGACCAGAACTGCAATGTTCCAAATGTGGTGCAACTAGGGCTTTATAGAGCTGCAGCATAACCTCGCATTTGCTCATAACAAATTGAGGTTCATGACCACAATTTAAACCCAGAAAAAAAAAACCTAAAGAATTAGAGTTGGCATACTGTCACTTTGAAATCAATTTAACACTAATCGAACAACCTACATCTGATAGCAGTGTGTTTCTAGCAGACGGAGGGGACGTGCTGAGAGTTTAAAAGTTTTATCCCTTGCTCAGTTAAAAGATTGAATGAAGTCCTTGCAACTAGAATTTCACCTGAAAGCCAGAAAACCTGAAGTTTTAAAAGGGGTAGTCAACAGTTTACAGGAGATTCAGTATGATAAAATGGGTGCAGAGAGACTACACTAGAAATCAGAATTTCAAGAAGTTGGAAAGATAAAGAGAGAGAGAGAGAGAGAGAAGATTTGACAGAAATAGGAAAGGGAGGAAAAAGGGGAGAACACAGAGAGTTACCAGGATATTGTATCCAGAGAAAGGGTGGCCATATTTCCTCAGGACGAAGCCAGCAAGCTTGCAATATTACAGCAAGCTAAACTCCACTGCTGGGGAAAAGCCATAGCCAGAGAATGCAGTAAGTGCCAAGGTGCTGGTAAATGGGATTGGAGGACGTTACATGTCCATTCTGTTTTGTGGTTTGCATCTGATGTAACCTTACACTGGCACCAGTGACTAGTGAATTCGCCCATATTCTGTCTGTGGACACCACCTACTCCTTTGTGATGATCTGGAAAGACCAAAGTCAATAGCATCTCCAGCAGTCCCCAAGAAGCTCGCTGAGTTCAGGGAGACCAAACAGATGCAGGGAGGATTTTTTCATGTCTGTGTGGTCATGTAATTCATGGGCAGACAGCAGAGGCTGAGCTGGCACTGTGAACAGAAGACCTGGCTATCTCAAACCTTTTGTTTTGGGGATTTTAAAAGACTCCAATGAAATAATGAACAGAATGCCCCTGGTAGCAGCCCAACAGCTGATTTACTGTTAAAAACAAAAACAGAAATTGCTGGTGAAACTGAACAGATATTGCAGCATCTGTGGAGAGAAAACAGAGTTAACATTTCGTTCCAGTCACCCTTCTTCAGAATGCTGTTAAAAGTATCAGCTCAGACAGCTCATGCTGAACCTGAGGAAGATGCAACCTCTGAAATCTGCAATATTGATAATGAGGGGCTAAGGAGGAAATGGACACCTCTTGTAAATGAGGAATGAACACATAGGAGCGACAGATTTACAACTCTGAGGGCTGGGCATGTTGTCATGCACAAAACCCAAACACACATCAGTCAGTGTCTTTACCCCACAAGGACTCGGTAAGGTTCTGCAGAACCTGCCACACTGACCAGGTTGTGAGGAAACCCAACTTGCATTAAGACTTGCATCTATGACTCCTGAGGTGGCTTTTGGGTAACCATTCAGCAATGTGTCAGTACACTGTGTGAGGCCCCCACCCTAAATCAAAAAGGAGCTACCAGCATGTCCTTATCATTATGGATGTGGCTACTCATTTCTTAGAGACTGTTCCCAATAATCAGATCTCCCAAGCAGTGGTATGGCCCGACCAGCCAGATCTGGGCTCAAGGTTTTGTCCAGAATACTCCAGGAAATCATATATGACCAAGTGGAGATCTTTATCACAGTCACAAAAGGTATCACAAAAAGTACTGAAAAATATTGATCAGGCCAACCTCCTATGAGTACCCCCAAAACTGGGATAAATTACTAGATTTTTTTCTGTTTGCCACCAGGAACTGACCCAACAGGTCAATTAGTTTTACTTCATTTGAATTAGTTTACATGCACCAAGTTTGAGAGCTTCTTAAGAGCAATCAAGAAGAGGTTTATGAACAGAAGGGCAAAGTTTCCATATCAGGTTCTGAAGCAGAGTTCCAAAAGTGATTTGTAAAGTGGCTGAAGAACACTGAAAATTCTCCTAGCCAGTGATGCAACAACAGCCCTTAACCTTTCAGGCAGGTGTCCACATGCTAGCACTTTTACCAATACTTGCTGAACCAAGCCTAGCTCAGAGGACTATTGAGAGCAGACAAAAACCTGGGGAATAGTAGAACTATCTGGTTGAGGCTCCAGATCAGAGGAAAAGAAACAAAGGATGTGCCATGCCAATGTGATAAAGTAATACCACACCAAAATGGAGATAGGCAGTCTGTTCCATTACCACTGCCCTGGCGGATGAGAGAAGCAGTGGGGATGCATTGGATGCTTGTTGTGTCCAAGGCCAACATTGATCCTTCTACTTGCTAGTTAACTATTGCAGAAATACTGGCAAGCTTAGACTACTTACCTACCTACCTAGAAACAGAAAAGCGAGCAGAGTTAATGAGAATTGCTCACTGCATTAAAGGCTTACGTAGAGACTAGCCAGGATGCACCACACTAGTGATGTAGATATGGGCAGGAACCTCCCATTAGGCGATATTCCTATCATTTGAGAGGAGTCTAACTACATGCTGGAGAGCTAATGGATCTTAGCGGGAATAGCTGGAGCTCCCCAGTTGTGCTTGTGCCCAGTTACTCAAGTTGGAAGATTGCACAGATAGTTCCAATACAACAGCCTATATTTCTAAGATAGATTTACTCAAGGGAAACAGGCAGATGCCATAAAGTGCCCACTTGAATAAAATTTCTGTCTTTATAACTTCAGATTGGATATCATTTTAATAAGCAAAATTGTTCCAGTTTGGAGCTAAAAGCACAATGCATTTGAAGCAGCCATCAGTGGGAGTGACATTGGTGTAGGGGCATCTTCAGGAAGGTGTATCAAGAACAGTGAGACCCATCAGATACTTCGCCAAAAAAACTAAAGAAACAGCAGAGATAGTAATCTACTATAGAGAAGCAGCCCCTTGGTTTATCACTAAATCTCAATCACAGAGATTGTTCCAAGATGGGTACAGAGGCAACCTGCTAATGCTTGTGGAAACATTTAAGACCCAGAATTGAAATTTATTGCGTCAACCATACCATTAAAAAAATACACATTGCAGGGAAATCAAATGTGATTACAGACACCTATCTAGAAACTAGAGACCTGGTTAGAAGGGAAGGTAACAAAGAACAAGGCTAGAAGACTGAATGTGTTGATATGATTGCTTGTTGTTTTAGATGTTAAATTCTTTTTCACCCTAAGAAGAGATCTATTTAATTCATTGTGAGGGGCATGTATTATAACCCTGCATCACTTTTGGATATATCGGTCTTTAATTGAACTTTCTTTTTAAAGGGAGGACTGATAAAGCCAAAACGACAGATGTACATTTAGTGGCTGTCAGGAGATATAGACCTCATGAAGTGACAAGGGAGCTTCAATGGAGTGGACTTAAAAGAGACAAGTGCACTTCAAACTACACCTTGGTCTCCTTGGTCTTAGCTTGGACTGTTGAGGTAGTCAGTATATTAGCCTGGCTTCAAGCACATGTGTGTTTGAGGAATCTATCCTTTAGTCACCCATGTGGGAAAGACTGGCTAAATTGGCTCCTTTTAAAACATGAATTCATTTTGTCTGGGAGAAAGGTGTCATAAAGGAGGGGAATGTTTCTAAGTTAACTTTGTTGCAAGCAGAGGAAGAGGGTGAATAATGAAGGCAAGCCAGTTCATTCTTCTTCTCCTAGGAGAGTGTTCCCACCTGGAACCAAAATGACTTGGGAATCTTGCCTGGGACCTGACCATGATATCAATAAAATAGAGGCAGCTGATTAGTAGCAATAAGCTGATTAATTTACTAGTCCGTGCAATACCTTCACTCTAAACATACACAAATACTGAGAAATCAGTGCTCTATAGGCCTACAATCCACTGAAGGTATAAATACTGCTCCATTTGTGTTAGCATCCTGGGGCTTTGCTTTCCTATTGGGAAATTAATATGACCAAGATGCTCAAGCCCTGCCCTTTTCAAAGGAAAATCTGGGATGGTTTACAGCCAGTGCTTTCCAAACTTCTTTCTGTGACCTTATTTGGAGGTTTGAAAATTGTTGCGACCACCACCAGCAGTCCCTCTCCCCACATGAAAAGCAGGAAAAATGGGGGGGGGGGGGGAGGGTTGACAACACATCTGTTAGACCAGAGGGTAGAGGTGAGAAAATCTGAGATTGCAGTTGGAAGAGTGAGAAGGTACAAAGCTCTGTCATGACCATTACGGTCTTGGAGCTGATGTTTCCACTAACTGTCCCTATTCCCCACTTTAGGAAGCCCTGGTGTAAAGCTTTGCCAGAACATCTCAGTTTGAGACAACATGCACTGACAACTACTCTGAAGATTGCAGGAGCAAATTAACATCAGAATTAAAAAATAAGTAGCCAAACCATATTTTTATTATGTTTATTCAGTCTTATAAATTCAGAAATATGGTTCTTGTACATTTCAAATGATAATATTACTCGAACTTAATACAATGGTAAAGATGTTACACATTTTTAAAACTCCAATGGCAGTAGATTGGTCTGTCTTATGACTTACTCCATTATTAGATGATCAGTCAAGGTGACAGTTGGAATGTTGCCCTGATGGTATGATGTTCAATCTTGGAGGGAGTGGGAATTGAGGTGAAGACAGAGGGAAAACTGACAATGCCCATCCTGTGCTAACTTGACTGTTAACAGCCAAGGCAGAGGTCAAGCAACTCTCACTTGCAGATTAAGTGAAGTTTAGGAATGATCTTCAAAATATATTTTCTCAATTCTATCCAGTTAATTTGCAAGTATTCTGCAAACTGTAGTCATGGAGAAATGAAAATTTATACTAACCTGGTGGTGGGGATGGTGGGAGGTAGGAAATCAGAATAGTGGTTTTAGTGGATGGATCATGTTGTTTTCCCCCTTCCTACTGTAATACAATGGAAACATTTAGGATCAAGCTCCAGAATCCTTTTAGTTTTCAAGCAAAAGATTTGGAAAATTGGCACTTTCATTTGCTGGATACCTTAACAATACACCTTCCAGGAAACTGTGCTGCTCACTGGATGGATGGCATCGCCTGAAATTGTCTGGACCCAGGAAGACATCGGATGGTTGCATTATTACAGCTGTGCAGGAGAGTTGATAAAGGCAGCAAGTGACGTTAGACAATAGCATTGCAGTAAAATGTTTTTAATTAATGTCATATCTAGGCTTAAACAATGACATTAAATCCATGAATTTTAATCTGCAATGTTCTGACTTTAGAAATAATGAAAACAATGACAAAGCATGTAAGGAACCACATTTCTTTGTATTTATCCATTAAGTGACTCAGTACTCCCCACCCCATACATCCAATGTCAGTGTCAATATTCTCCCAACTGGTAATGTTTTGCCATATCTTACAAACATAATGTGTAGTGGTTTGTTTTCATTTCATCCACCATCCATCCTGTTAGTAGCTTGCAACAGATCACAATTCAGTTGAAATGATCAGCACCTCCATCTTTTGGAGTTCAACTTTTGCTTGGAGACCAGGTTCAAAATTATCATCTAAAATTAGCACCGTCAGAGAACAGACTTGGTTCACCTCAGCCTGGAGTGGACTTAAACCCAAGTTGTGGGTGGAAATAAGTATGTCTCAGAACATTGGACCACAACAAACCTTTCCCCACCCTCCCTCAGCCGAGGCTGGATTGTATCAATTGACAAGAAGCAAAATGATTGTGCTCTAATGAAAAGCATCACCCCTTCCCTGATTGATAATTGCTTTCTGTACAATCAAAGGTGGGCTATCTTTTTTTAAAAAATGGTGCAAAGCAAAAGGGCCAGCACAGTCCTTAGAGCATTAAAGGAACAATACAGACTGTGTTGGCTTTATCCAGAGTTGACCAAACAATCATGTTTAATCTTACTGGACAATAAATGGATTTTTAAAAACTTTCTCAGGTTCTATCCTGCTGCACTCAACATACACATCAAAATTTCAAGCTTCAACAACACAAGACAGCTTCAAGTATTTTTGTTGCATTAATAAATTAATGAAAAAATGCTCTTATCACAATAACATAAATCAGTAAAAAATAATAAGATAAAAATTTCATCTCTGAATTACAAAGATACAAAAATGTATAAAAAAGTTTTTTTTTCCTCATATTCACCACCCCACCCCAAAGATGTTGGATATGTTTGAAGAGAAGCTTTCATTTATTTGTTTTAAAAGCAAGGAAGAAAACCATCACTCACCGACCTAATGCGTCACAATGCTCAAGACTTAATACTGCTTCCTTCTTCAACAGGAAACAATGAAGTTACAGTACGATGGGAGTTTCTCAGTTTATAACCAAAGACCTTCTGTAAAATGAATGATTTCCAGGCAACCAAAATAACAACAATAGGACAGCTCTTACAATAGGCATCTCAGCTGTCTGGTGGCATTTTATTCATAAAGCATTTGGGGTCATTAGAGATTATTGTTTAGTATGTGAAGCTATAACACATTCTTTAAATATTACAAAAGATGATATTATTAGGACACAGAATCATTGACTTTTATAGGGCTCTTAATCTTTCCTCTGTCATTGTGCAAAGTTTGTTCATTTTGGGAGTGTGGTGTGTTAAATACATAACTAATTCCTGAGGAAGTTGCTTGGGTCAGCGTTCCTGAAACCGTGCTCAAGGTGAATGATGTGCAAGAGCTAAACCTGTGTTTGTCTGATCAACCAATCTACTACACATTTCTGTTGATCAAACAGGAATTCCAAAGAGTTAGTAAAACAAAGATGGAGTGTATGCTGTATTACATTTGCCCTGTTCAGTAAAACAGAAGGGTCATGCTTTCCTGTGGATACAAGCAGTGTAACTTTATGGGGGATCAGTATTTTCAGTTTAAGGAGTCTTGCAAGGCTGCTTTACCATGTCTCTGCACAACGACTGACTAGATTAGATTAGATTCCCTACAGTGTGGAAACGGCCCAACAAGTCCACACCGACCCTCCAAAGAGTAACCTGCCCAGACCCATTTCCCTCAGACTAATACACCTAGACACTATGAGCAGTTTAGCACGACCAATTCACCTAACCTGCACATCTTTGGACTGTGGGAGGAAACTGCAGCACCCAAAGGAAACCCATGCAGCCATGGGGAGAATGTGCAAACTCCACACAAGGCTGGAATCGAACCTGGGTCCCTGGCACTGCAAGGCAGCACTGTTAATCACTGAGATTGGTGAAATGGTAAGGGCCAAGAGTGCTTTATGCCAATAATTACAATTGGTATGCAAATGGTTGTTTTTAACAAATACATTTTAAAAAAGCCAGGATACTGAAAATACGAAAATCTCATATAGTGGCTTCAAGGCTATACCCTCAGGAGAAATCTACTGAATTAAAGTATTTACAACTAACAGAATAAGACTCATTTTGTCTTATTAACCTCTCTCTCTAAAACACAACAACCCCAGGTTTTAAATTAATTTCAGGTTATTTTTAAGTTACACAATTCTCACCTACAACTCCGGAATTGCGCCAGGTCCATTGAATTGTTAATGTATTTATAATATTAACTTATGTGTATTACACGTCAGTAAGTTAATGATAGAAAACATTTAACTACAGATGACGTTAAGGGACAATCTTGTTAGCCTGGGGAGTTTCCATAGGTGCTTAACTGAGAACCATCTGCTTCAAAAACTTGACTGAAATTCCCTAATACAGCCACCAGGGTAAATTTGACCCTTTTATGAGTTGCAGATTCCTTATAATTGCAGCCCACGAATGCAGTGGTTCAAGAAGGCAGCTTACCATCATGTTCTCCAAGGGAATTAGTTAACCAAATTTAGAGGTGGCTAAAATATATAATTAATTACAACTTTTAGAACACGTTATGGTGCCAATTGCCCTTGTGAAGATGATGTTGTATTTTATCAAGCATGATATGTATCAGAGGTTTAAAAGAAGGTATTTGAAGGAATAATTGCTTAAAATAGGACTGCAAAAGGTAGAATATTTTCAGGTAAGAGTTTCAATTGATAATGATAACTAAAATCAGAATTTCATTTAGAATTTCATGAACCCTGCATTTCTAAAAGTTATGGATCCAAAATTCTCAGCAGAAGTTGCCTTCTGTTATTGAGGTGTGTACGAGCTTATTTGTGAACATCATGTTGTGAGTAGGAATGCACAGAGAAATTCATAAGTTACATTACAGAATGAACTTAACCAGTGTGTACTGTGTTTATAAATAAACGCATGTTTAGGATTTACATTATAAGTTTCCTGACCACAATGTAATGACGATTTCTGCTGTGAAGCCCCCCTTTAAGTAATGAATAGATTTGTTAGAAAAAGATATAGGGTCCCTTGCCTGTCATATTGAGCATGTATAAGATATTTATGTACTGTAATAGTGCAGAAATTTCAAAATATCACAACAGGAAACACATTTATAAAAATAATGGTTCCGTTATTTTAGATAAAATGCTTGATAAAGTGATTTTGTATGCTTTCTTCAAGGAGACCTTATGAATGGCAAACTGCACCATCTTCAATTCACTTTAGATTAAATAGTCATCTGAGTGCATGTATTGGTTTGGCAGTGCAGCGCTTATTTGTGTAATTGGGAGGGGGACTGGAATTTACTTACAACAGCAGGTTATTCAGTAACATGATCTGATACAATGCAGATTGGCATAAACTGGGTAACTCCAAACTCATCCATTGCATCATTTTCTCTTGAACAAAGGGATACTGGATTGCAAGTCAGTTCCCCATCAGGCTATACTGGTGAAGCAAATTACATGTTACTACTTTAGTTTGAATAAACTCTCAATTAGTCCCAAATGCAATTATTACTGTACTAATATTTATCACTTACATTTGATAACATGAGCCTGCAATAATTCCATCATGAAGATAAGTGATGATTTGAAGAAATATAGGCTGTTGCAGATCTTGAGCTTGAACACTAGAGGATGGCAGTAGTTTTCTTCCTTATTTAACCTATCTACCCTGTTATCTACCATAAAACTCTACAGAGAAAGATGGAAGTTGCTGCTAATAGAGGAGATCATCTCTCTCTCAAGTGGGTGCAGAAATTAAATATTCTCCTAGTCTGGAATGTTCAAAATTCTTTGCTTTTTTTGGCACTCACAATGGTGCCCAAATCAGTGCGATTTCAAAGTAGATATGTCCTCTGATAGGAACAATTTTGAGAATGAAGTAATATCCATTTTCCTTTTATTTAACTCTTGACCCAATGGCTCTGCAGGCTGTGGCTGACTCCTTTGACCCCTCAACTTTTAGGTAGAGTGATTTGTCCCGTTTCTCAGTAACATTTGGTCTTCGTGCCACTTGTGCCTTTGGGTACCCACAGAGACAAAACGCAGACACAGGAAAGCGATATTGCCTCAAGACTGCGTATCAGCTCTTGCCATTCTGTTTAAATAAAAGCAAATTAAGAACAGACTTATTTTAAACTCAATCAGACAAGGCAACAGTGACAAACATCAGAATTCAGGATGTTCAAAAATAACTGGTTAATGCATTAAAAAAAACAAACAAGTTTATCAAACTCAGATACACTCTCAAATTCAAAGTACAGGGCTGATCTCTACTTGCTATTATATCTCAGTGTGCTTTTTTATTTTCAAATGCTCCTCATTTTAAATTGAAGAACAGCACTTAAATTGAGAGTCACTAACCATCTCAAAGTTGCAGTGGAACATACTGAAGTCAAATATAGTGTGGATAAGTGAAGGTTAGTAATATAGCAATGATAAGCTGGAACTACAATACTCTGAAAGGTGGGGCTGAACTCCATTAATGGCATGCAATCAGAAGTGAAGTCAAACATTTAGTTGAGCTTGTATTATCATGAATCAGAAGTGAGACATTAAAATCAAACTCTAGTGAAAACCAGCCATTTTTTGGACCTCATTATTAACAAATGCATTATTGTGAAATGCTACCTTAGAGAATGGATCTGGCTGAAGCCACTTTAAAGTCAGTACAGTAAGAAAAACATATTGAGCACCTTTAGTTAGTTTTCTTAGTTATGCCATTTTGAGGAGAAATGGTCAGTTGCTTTCCCAAAAGGAGAGATAATCATAAAGGAGAACTGATTCTCTGGGCCTTGTTTGGTGCATGGTCTACTTAGACCTATTAGTTGACACTAGTTTACAGGTTACAGAATAGCACTGGTATTGCATTAGAGAATGAATTACAACTGCATATAATGTCGATGAATCAATGGGAAATATTTACAATGTGAATGAAATAGAAGAAATATGGTTTATCTAAGACAAGAAGGAATGTGAGCCATTTAAATACAGTTTCAAATTTTGGAATTCTATATATAGGAAAAATGAATTATACTATTGAAATGCAATATAATAAAAGGAACAGAAAAAGGACCAATGATGTGAGAATGAAACAAGTAGGTGTTTTTTATTTCACATTCCATAATGCTAATGCATTGTGGTGAGGTGAATACAACTTAATTCATTTGAAACCCACTTAATTGGAGGGAATATGATCAACTGAAGTTAATATAGCTTAAAAAATTAAGACCAGATGAGAGGGTGTGAAGAAACTCTGCATGGCATATAAACATCAAAACAAACTAGTTAGGAAAGATGGCTGGTTTCTGTGCTGAAGATGTCAAATAGTTTTCTGTAATTGGATAAGATTTGTATATTGGATATTCTGTAATACGTATATACAATATTCCATTTTAATAGGTCCAAACAGGGTAGATCAAAATGCATGTACTGAAACAGTTTGATCCCCTTTCCCCTAAAGCAATTCCATATCCCGAGCCTGCACCACTGCAGTCACCCAAACTATCTTTCATTTTAGATTAGATTCCCTACAGTGTGGAAACAGGCCCTTTGGCCCAACAAGTCCACACCGACCCTCCGAAGAGCATCCAGACCCATTCTCCGAAATTCACCCCTGACTAATGCACCTAACACTACAGGCAATTTAGCATAGTCAATTCACCTGACCGGAGCACCCGGAGGAAACCTCTGCCGGCACGGGGAAAATGTGCAAACTCCACACAGACAGCTGCCCGAAGCGGGAATTGAGCCCAGGTCCCTGGCACTGAGAGGCAGCAGTGCTAACCTCTGAGCCACTGTGCCGCCCTTTATGTGGAGGTCAAAGGCAGACTAGAGGGACACCAGGTAAAAAGCTCTAGATAAGATAGAGGAAAGTATGTATCCAATGTCACCCTCATCGTATGGCTAACTTTTGTGTTGTCTGCATCAAGTTGTGCATAGACCATAGGTACGCAAATGCCAAGTCTCACTACGCACGGAGGTTGGTATGAAGGATAGGTTGCCTTATTGCCACGGAATGCTCTAATTAGTCAGACTGTCCCATTTCACCTACACCTAGAGGAAAAATCACCTTTGGCATCAAGTATATCAGGCAGTGATGAACATCTAACGTCCTCGAGACCCTGCAAGAATGGAGAGGGTTGCTTCTGTCAGGTGGTTCCCTGAGCAGACCGTCAATCATTTGGCAGAATTTCTTATCATCAGAACTTTTCAACAAGCGCCAGGACGTTGCTTGGCTAGTGGTGAGAAGTGAACTACCCAGCTGATCCTACTCTCAGACTCTCTGTGCCAACACACACTGCCCTCGAAGCAGATGTGGGAGGGGTACAGAATGTCACACAGCTCCTTCTGGAATGTGCCTTTGTGAAGAAAGTCTGAAGAGAGATGCAGTGGTTTTTGTTGATATTTGTACCAAGCAGTACCGCGAAATAGGACTCTGTGCTATACAGGGTGTGCCCTGGGGAAACAGCCAAGAAAACACCTACTGTGCCTGGAGGACCATCAACTCAGTAAAAGATACTCTTTGGTCTGCCCAAAACTTGTTGGTTTCCAATGTACCAAGTTGACCTCGACCAAGTGTTGTGGCCTAGCATAGTGCAAGGTCCATGACTAGATACTCAGAAATGTCAAAATTCCAATATTTTGTTTGGCTTTTTTAACTGCATAGACTGTACAGAATTGATTTAGAACCTTTCTAATGTACCTTACAGATGGCTTCTATGAATAAATTGTATTTTGGCAATAAAATAATCATTGAATGATTCTTTTTGTGTTCTCTGCCTGAAGGCATGTCCAACCTACAGCATCCACCATAGGTAGGACACGGAGGTAGACCTGAACACACCCCAGCAGCAACACAAATCAAACTACTTGCTTGAGGTATCAAGCTGATCAAAACCAGGGGCACATCCAACTAAGTGAACCAGCCCCTGCAGGAATCCAAGTTGCTGTGACAGCACACATCCACACGCATACTGTAGCCTGGAGCTATGGATAGTGGTTGCAGCCATGGCCATGCAACTTAGGACAAATGTTACACAGCTCTGAGTAACAATATGGGTTTATTTTACTTCCACAACCACAAAATAATGCAACTGCGAAGTGCAAGCTGAAAGTCAAATCTGGTCATAATGAAGTTGATTATAAACTTCAACAATGCACAGAGGTTGGTTGGAGATCAAACTCCAAAACTCATTATGAAGTTCTAACGTTATGAAAATTTACTTGCAACAGACTGTCAATTACTGATTTCATGCCCAAGACAAATTTATAGCAAAGACAAAAAACATTTCTTTCAAGCTAACATGTTTCATCACATTTTGAATTGGTTGCAAATCTTGGATACTTGAGGAACACTTATGCTGAGTTTAATTTATTCTCTTTTGTGTTGTGAATGTTAATCATCTTTTTATTCGACAAAATATAAACTAAATGTAAAGAAATTATAGAAAGACATTACGTAAATATGGCACATG
Organism: Hemiscyllium ocellatum; assembly: GCF_020745735.1. Taxonomy (NCBI): domain Eukaryota; kingdom Metazoa; phylum Chordata; class Chondrichthyes; order Orectolobiformes; family Hemiscylliidae; genus Hemiscyllium; species Hemiscyllium ocellatum. The sequence goes on from NC_083414.1 coordinate 17,244,076, forward strand.
ACATTTTAAATTAAGACTGCTGATTTCGTACTGAAACAGTCCCTCTTTAGTACCTATACAGGTACTCCTTCCGCCGTTACATTGATGACTGTATCAGTGCAGCGTCCTGCATCCAGGCTGCACTGGAGCAGTTCATCGACTTCGCCCATAACTTCCACACCGCCCTCAAAATCACTTGGTCCATCTCAGACACCTCCCTCCCCTTTCTTGACCTCACCATTTCCATCTCTGGCGACAGTCTCCAGACGGACGATTACTACAAACCGACCGACTCCCATAACTACCTGGACTATACCTTCTCCCACCCAATATCCTTCAAAGACTCTATCCCATTCTTCCAATTCCTCCAGTTCTGCTGTATCTGCTTGGACAAGGAGACATTTCACTCGCGGGCATCCCAGACGTCCACCTATCTTGAACCATGGGCTTTTCCTCCCTCCACCATCCAGACAACCCTCTGCTGCACCACCTCAAATTCCCTGTCCCACTGCTCTAAACCCCCTTCAATGCAATAAAGACAGAGACCCCTTGTCCTCACCTACCACCCACCACTCCCTGCATCAGATGCATCATCCTCAAACACTTCAACTCCAAATAGACCCCACCACCAAGAAGATCTCCCCTCCCCACTCCTCTCTGCCTTCCACAAGAACTGCTCCCTCCAACAATACTTGGTTCACACCACCCCTGCCACTGAACCCCCAGGTACCTTCCCTCCAACCTGGAAAAGGTATAAAACCTGCCAGTACATCACCTCCTCACCTGTATCCAGGGCCCCAAACAGTCCTTCCAGGTGAGGCAGAGGTTCACTTGCAGTAAATTAGGTGGAAGAGAGGCATCAGGTGCTCCCATCATTGTCTGCTCTACATCGGAGAGACCGATCGTAAACTTAGGAAATGGTTCGCTCAGCATCTCAGCTGGGCCCGTAAGGGCCAACCAGACCTCCCAGTCACTGCCTATTTTAATTCCCCCAACCACTCGCTTTCCGACATAACCACTGCCAAAACAAACAACACCTCCTATTGGAGGAGCAACACCTCATCTTCCACCTAAGCCCCCTACTGCCCAGAGGACTCAACACTGAATTCCCCAATTTCAAATAACCTCCCTTCCCTTCCCCTGACTCCCTTCCCAGTCCTCCCACTCCAATGCTCCCTGCCACTAACCAGATTCATTCCTCCCATTGACCAACCAGGTCGTACCCTCTGCCTGTCTTCTCCTATCCCCACTTCACCACCCTGCCCCTGCCTCCCCCTTTATCTGCAGCCATCTCCCCCCACCCCTGCCTCAGTCCTGAATAAGGGTTACACTTGAAACGTAACTTCTGCACCTCCTGATGCTGCCTGGCTTGCTGTGTTCTTCCAGCCTCCTGCCTGTCTGGTTTAGTACTGAAACACAGGTACATTTTGATTCCTTGTGTGAATCAGATATGAGATAAACAAATTTCTTACATTTGGAAGCTGTGCCTATTAAGTTAACTAAAGAATTATCATGCAGATTTCAGCATTTAAAGAGCACCCTTCAAATCCCTTGTAACAACTTGTACTTCATCTCTTCAAATTCCAATACAATATAATTTTTGTTTTCTGGCACAATTTCTTTCCTCACCTATGCCAATGCCATTTTATAACTTTAAGAAATAATTGCTTTGAATTCCAAGACATTGTATTTTGGATATTAAAGGAAGTGTTTTCAGAATTAGTTACCATTCATTAGATTTTGTTTTTAATAATTAATTCAGGTAAGTGGGATTAAGATGTGAGATTTCATTTTATTCAGACAGAAGAGCTATAAAGCATCAGGTAAGACCAGAAACACACTGCGAGAAATGTCTGCATAAATTACATTTTTATATAATGACCCAGTTCAGAAACACTCATCATCCTTGTGTTGAATTATTGTTTTTGTGTATTACAGGGACTTAATAACTATTTGCCTCAACTGGTTCATTTAGTGCTTACGCTTCATACAAGTTTCATCACAATCATTTTCATTTAAACTAAAAGCTTACATTTCAGATGCTCAGAAACGCTTCACAATTCTCTATTATGACTAATCTTCTCAATCACTCTTTTCAATCTATATTTTTGCCTGCATAGAATTTGAATGAAGGTAATGACATGAGAAAAAAAAGTATTGTCTCTTACTCTACCTTGTTATTACCAACATTCTTAAAACTTGGAATACACAATTAGTTTTAGCATTTCCTTCTTTCTATAATCAACTTTTAAGTTTCAAGCACAATTAATGACCATTTCTTGATTTATCTTGACTTTTCTTTCACTCTGTTCAGAAATGATAGTGTGCTCTTCCATGGGTGTTTTCCTTCAAAAGAATTCCTGTGATGTTAAAATGAGTAAATGGCAAAGCAGTAAATTAGGAAGAAATAATTAGACAATGCCAAGATTAGAGTTAAAAGTCTGGAGAAAGAAATTCTGAGAGGTTTAACAGTCTTATACAATAAGTTTGTACTGTCCCAATAACAGCCTGTTGGCACTGTAATTCACAACTACAGGTGTCTGATCATTCAATACACATAATATACATGATTGCCACACGTGCATCAATCCATTAGTCATAACAATTTGTACTTACTCTGAATCTGGCGAAATCTCTGAGATGCTGTGAGATGTTGCAGAATGTGGTGTTGAGGGGCATGGGGCAGAGGTCACTGAGGATGTCTGTGCCCCTGAAGGGGTAAAAGTTGTCTGTGGGGCAGATGGAGTGGTGGTGGAGGGAGCAGAAGAAAGGGCAGAAGAATTAAAAGAAGCAAGGATGGAAGAAAGAATATCCAATTGCTCTGTAGAAGGTTGTCGGCTTGGTAATGGACCTAGTTGCTCTCTGGAAGGCTGTCTTCTGGGAAGAGTATTTAGTTGTTCTCTGGAGGGATGCCTGCTAGGCATTGGATCCAAACGCTCTCTGGATAAATACCTGCGCGACATTGTGTCGAGTTGCTCTCGTGAAGAATGTCGACTTGATGTTAGACCTAGTTGCTCTCTAGATGGTTGTCTTCTAGAGAGGGTATCTAGATGTTCTCTGGAGGATTGTTTATTTGACAGAGCCTCTAAATGTTCCCTGGATGCATGCCTACTTGGAACAGTGTCCATCTGCTCTCGCGACATTTGCCTATTAGGTAGAGTGTTTAGCCATTCCTTGGACATTTGTCTTACAGGTAACATATCTAGATGTTCTCTGGAACCATGCCTCCTTGGTATTGAGTCTAGCTGTTCTCTGGACCCATGCCTACTGGGTACTCTGGCTTGATGTTCTCTAGAAGCATGCCCACTTGGGGTTATGTCTAGCTGTTCTCTGGACCCATGCCGGCTGGGAACAGTTTCTAGTCGGTCTCGTGATGCATGCCTGCTGGAGAGTGCGTCCAACTGTTCCTTGGACATATGCCTCCTGACTAGCATATCCAACTGCTCACGTGATGAATATCGGCTGGCTGGTTGAGACAGACTTCCAGCACCGGAGTACATACGGCCATAGGAGGCTGCTGGAACAACCCTGGGACCTAGTGTTGAAGTATTGTACCAAGGCAACTCAATCTGCATCCTGTTGATGGAATTTGAACTTTCATTCTTCAGAGTTGCAGATGGATATTGCATTCTGTTTTTCAGAATCCCTAGACAAAACATATAAACACAGTTCATAATATTTCATGATTTTATACTGAATAAGGTGAGAAATGATAACGCAGCCAAAGTAAATTATCCCTGGCTTGCGCAACTGCAAGTCAAAAAATTGTAGAAAAGTAATAATTGAATTCCGTGTCCCCGAGTCACGTAGAGGCAAAAACTGCCCAGTATTTGCACTCCTGATTACTGTGATAACTTTTATTTGAAAGAAAATACTAGGGATTTTGTGATTAATGAGGATTAAGCTGTTGTTATACTATGAAACTGACAGTAATCACTGCCATTTGCAGAGTTAAGTCAGAAACTCAGAGGCTGCTTTCACCGATTTCGCTAGCTCTTATAAAGTTGAAACATTTGCAGCTGCAAAATAATTAGAAATCACTGAATTAACGTAAAATCCCATAATCTGCACTATCATTTGCAATGTAAAACCCTTAAAAAATATTACATCTTATGAATTAAATATAAGTGGGGTTTCAGTGCACTAAACCAAACAAGACAAACAAGGCACGAAAAAATTAAATTTTGTATTTGTGGAATATTGAACTTCTCCATGTTATGATACAAATTGTATGGATTCATAACATATTAAAAAGATTATACAATTTCAGCTCCTACCCAAATTCCTCTGATTATGTTCCAAAATTTATTTCATTTTCTGGAAGTTACAAAAATACTTTGAACACTTGCTTGTGGTTTTTTTGGTCTGCTGTCTGTGAGAACCACTTATTGTGCCTGTCTGATGCTCTCAGTTGCTAGAAATCTACTATTGCTACTGCCAGAATGAAATTTACATTGGGAAAGATGAAATCTATGTCACAGGACTCACTCGATCTTTTTCAGTAGTTTCCTTCGCAGTCAGCGCTGACCATCATCATTTTGCTCCTGACCACAAAACAATTGACCACGTCTGAATGTTCAGTTATAAAAAAGATCACATCTTGTCCTCATGAATAGTTTGGCAGTTTTTGTTGTCTATAATCACACTTGCAATTCTTCACTGAGTAGAGGATTTATAGCACCCAATTTTGCGAAAAACAATATTGGCCCAAAATAGAGGCCCACAGTTGTTCATTCAGCCATCTCCCATTTGAAGGGGATGCAGATCAAAGAACTGAGAATGGAAGTTAGCACATAGCTTTCAAGTCACACAATACAACGCTATGCAGTAGAGTTATTTTGAAAAGATATTAATCAGATATTTTAATTAGAAAGTATTGGATTCATTATCACACTTTCAAATCAGAAAGCATTTTGCAGTGTAATAGAATATAGCAAGCCCAACAGTCAGATAAGCTAAATTATCATTTAACATTGAGTTTTCACATGAAGATTCCTGTAAAAACTTTACTTAACATAACTTTGTTTCAAGACCGCAGTTCTATGGGTTTGGATGACATTATAAGTTTGAGCATATCACAGCCCTCTTTTTACGTGGAAGTCCAATAAATCTATTTAAGTCAAGAGGTTCAATGTGAGTCTGTCTTCTGCTATATGTTCAAGCAGAAAGAAATATGAAGGAAATACAAAAACATTCCCTATTTCATACACTCGCACGTATACTGGATATTGACACAAAATCAAAAAAATAGAGGTTTTGTGTGATCTTTGATGCGTGTTATTGCATCTTGTTGTGCGTGACCTGACCAACATCTGATCAGCACTTGCATCTGCAAAGACACATTATCTGGTTACCATGTTGTATTTGTGAAATCTCACTATGCACAAATTACCTGCAACAGTTCCTTATATTACAATAGTAACTACACTTCAAAAGTATCTGAGAAATACTTTGTGATGTCCTGAAGGCACAAGGCTATAATAATGCAAGAATTTTCTATTTCTGGTGTATCTCATTGCTCCATATTTTGCATCTTGATTGTTACCATCACTCTTCATTGTACACCTTACAGCCTTCAGCTGGTTAGCCTGTGGATCTTCTCTACTGGTCCCTTTTGTGGATCCTATATTTACAATATCAGTTCAATAATTCTTCAGCAATTTCCAGGTACATAACAGCCTGGTTTGGCAACTGCTCTGCTTGGGATCGTAGGAAGATGGTGTGCAGAGCCCAGGCCATCATGGCAACCAACCTTCCATCCTTGGACTCCAATTACATGGCTCGCTGCTGCTGAAAGGCTGCCAACATCATCATAAGACCTTCGCACCCCGGTAATGATCTCCTATAACCTTTTCCAACAGGCAGAGGATACAGAAGCCTGAATGTATGCACCAGCAGGTCCAAAGACAGCTTCTTCCTGGCCATTATTAGACTACTGAATGGACTCTCTAACCTTAAATAATACTGATTTTGCTAACGTTGATCTCTCTTGTACGCCCTGTGCAATGTTACATGTATGCCTCCATTTAAATCTTTTGTTCTGTACATCCCTGATTACTATGATTTGCCTGTATTTCTTGTAAACAGAGACTTTCACTGTACTTCGGTACAAGTGACAATAAATCAATCAATCAATCAATGCTGAGGATTCTTTTTGCAATCTTTTCTTTACCTTTTCGCTGTCGCTCTTGTTTTAATAGATGGGTTGGTGTATTCTCATCACCGCTTGCAATAGATGTGTCAGGTTGGTTGTTGTTAGTGGCATCCTTATTGAAATCAAGGCCCAGCTTTCTTTCTGAGCCCCACTTCTGCAGTGAGCAGGCATGAACTTCACACTCACCCAGTGCTGGCCAATAGGATATTAAATCATTGCCATCACAATCTGTAAAATATAATGAAGCATTTTACAGGCCCTGCCTGCATCAAACAAAGTGCAAGTTGTGTGAAACTTTTACCACAGCTAAGAACTGGGAATTAGCACAAAATAGGCCAATGTCTAGAGTTCCGGCTCTGAAGGCAAATTCTCTGCTGATTCAAAAAGAGGTTGTAAAGTTCAGCTGTCAGGCTTGCGTGCCCAAGGCAATGTGTACCACATTTCGTACGGAAAACGAATTTCAGGCTGGGAAAAAGAAGGTACTGTTGGTAAGTTTAATCCTTAAGAATTATACTGATTTCATTTGTTTCTGGACTTTTCCAGCCTCAAAAGGTTTGCCATACAAAATGGAACCATAAAAATCTGTATGATCTGTATGATTGAAGCCGATGCTTAAATATATGTTTTTCTCATTTAGCACTGAGATTCGTTTGAATTTTGATCTCTTCATCGTTTGCTGTTGAGTGTAACATTTTCGTATTTATAAAATACCCGACTTGGGAACAATTTTCTGCAGTTTTCTTGCTCGGCACTAACTCAGCAGTAGTCACACTGGGGTGGAATGGAATTCCTCTGGGGGTTTTTGGATGAAAAAAAACTGTATTTATCAGGGCAACAAGTACTGGTACACATCTACAGTTACTGAACAAGACATCTAGATAGCCTATACCATTGTTCTTCAAATGTAGCAACATGGGCATACAGATCCCTGGATCCTTTCAACTCACCACTGGTAACTATGTTTCTTTCCACAGAGAAGAACAAAACAGCAGTTGTGATTGCCAGTGGCAACACACTTCACTTTCTCCTTTGGAAGATCCACTAACTTATCCAAGAACATAGTATGTTTGGTGATCAAAATTCTGCATTAAAAAAGTGCAACAGATAGCACCCAAAATTTGTTTAGACTATTGAACCAGGTTGCCATCTCTGCTAGGTGGAAGACTATTTTGTAGATAACCTACCCTGAAGTCCCAAAGAAAACAGGTGGTAGTCTCTGAATCACTTTGGCATTCTAAATGTGATTATGCCTCCCCACTCAGTTTCTGTTCACTTCATTTTTCTTCTGAGCTTCATTCGCCCGTGTGACTAACTGTGCCCCATAAATATTTCAGATTCATTCGGAAGCAGAACAGAGACTGAAAGAATTTTTATTCACTTTTCTGAGATGTACCTAACATTTGAGCTGCTTGGCAGATTTCACACCCCGTTGGGTTAGCTAGCTATGTTTGAGACCTTATACTAATTATACATAAATTTGTGTCACCAACCTAGTGTACTCCAGGCTGACTCAATTTTGCACAGGTTTTACCATACTTACAAAATAAAGGATAAAAATGTTACAACTCCATTCAGTACTAATCTTGAATATGGCAGGGATTTGCCAATCACCACTGATGATACCATTGTAACATTTAAAACTTCTGTGCAGCAATTTTTCTTTCTTTGTAGTGGTTGTTCATGCAGGTTCTCTGTAGTATTCTCAGAAGAGGGGAACTTACCAATAGTCGTGAGTAAATTAGAAACTTAGAAGTATTGCGTGTTTGGCACTAACAGCAATGTAATGCCTATATAAAACTTACCTTGGTCGAATTGCTAAATATACCAAGAGATGAAAAGAGATTTCCTAACATTCTGTATACACACACTTATCTGATAAATAAATGTAATTGATGTACCACAGTCACACTTAAGAAGCATATTAACATGTCAAAATAAACCAAAGAACTGTGGATGCTGGAGATTTGAAACAAAAACAGAAATTAATGGAGAAATGCAGCAGGTCTGACGGTATCTGAGGGATAAAAGCAGACTTAATGCTTTGAGTCCAGATACACCAGTTCTGTATTTTTTGTTTTTGTTTGGGTATATACACTGCTTATTGCACAATGTTCAGCTCCATTTACAACTCTTCAGATACTGAAATGGTATGTGCCCACATGCAACAAGACCTGGACAACATTCAGACTGGGACTTATAACTGCAAACTAAAAATCTCACCACACAAGTGCCAAGTAATGACCATTTTGAACAACTGGAATTTTAATCATTTTCCCTTGGTTTTCATTAATATGCTGGTGTCACTATTGACCAGAAACCTAACAGTACCAGCCACATAAACAATGTGGCAAGGATAACAGGTCCGAGAGAATTACTTAATGGTGAGTAACTTGTGTCTTTATTTCATAGACTCTTTCCACCATTTACAAGGACTAAGTCAGGCATGTGACAGAATACGCTCAACTTGACTGGATGAGTGTCGTTCAATGGCAGAAGAGATTTGTCTCAATCCAAGTCAAAACAACAAACTGGCACCCCATACACCAATTCAACGGTAACTCCCTCCACCACTAGTGCACTCAATCGCCTCCAAGAACAACTTGCTGAGGTTTCTGTGACACAATCTCCCAAAGCTGCAATGCATATCACGTAGAACAACAGCGGGAACACCACAACAATGCGGCTTGGAAATAAATTACTGTTCTTACAGCAACATTTGTTTAAATTCCTGTACTGCTAACAGCACATGCGAGGATCTTCACTACAAGGGGTTAAAGAAAGTGGTCCAGAAACATATTTTTGAGAACCTATGAATAAAAATAATTATCATTGTGTTGTTCAAGTTTGCAAAAGGACAATTTAAACTGCATAAATACTCAAAAATGAGCACTCAATGTAAGTTACCTATATTAGAAAGATCTTTTCGAGGAGAATAGGGAAATGTCGAGCCAACAGAAACAAAAAGGATGGGAAACAATAATCTGGCACAAATTTAACAGTGACTTGGACAAGCGTGGATTAATCAGACAAAATCAGAGGAAGTGTAGTAGATATTCACTGAACTAATTCCTGGGATGGCATAACTGTCCTGAGGAGACTGGGTCTATTGTCTACAGAAGAATGAGAGGTGATAACATTGAAACTTATAAAAGTTTAAAGGGCTAGATAGGGTGGATCCAGAAAGAATGCGTCCTCTGGCTGGGACTGCGGCATGCAGTGGGGGTGGCGAGGAGACTCAGATATACCGATCAGATCATTTTTCGCTGTTTGTCATGCAAACTCATGAACATCCCGAGGGCAGTCAACTCTTGATTCTGAAAAGTGGTCAGTTTACCCTGAAAGCTAATGGTGTCTCAAATGTTTGAGTAAGAGTTGTTTCATGCTGCTATTAATCAGTGGCAACGAGAGTTATATTCTACACAAAGAAGATTCTGTCTTCAAGCCATAAAGATGTTTTCTCTATTACAGAAATAATTCGTGTGCTCTATGAATTTTAGTGTTGGTTTGAGGTCAGGCGTGTAAGCTATCACAAAAAGTCGTGGATCGGATTAAACAGAATATCCTTTTGGCTTTTCACAAGTAGATGACATTGGCAGTACCCAATCAGTCCATGCTTGCAAAACTCTCAATACAGTGTCAAACATTTGCCAAATAATCCTGAATATGAGAGAAATTATGCTAACTACCAATTTATATTTGTTAGTTAAGCTCACAGTATGGTGCATTTGCTTGCACTGGGAACTATCTTTGAATTGGTATCCTTGTGATATGGTCTGAGGAAAATTTTCAACAAAATGTTACTTCATTTTCCACCAATAACTCATATTCTCTTGTATGGAAGTCACTATTCCATACCGCTTTGGCACTGGCAAAAGGTGAACTTTTCCTTTTCTTGTTGGCTGCAAGGTAACAAACTGAAATAGCTCTGGGTGTTCCCAATTCATCAACCAGTTAGCTTATACTCCCAAATGGACTGTACATAGAACATAGAACATTACAGTGCAGTACAGGCCCTCTGGCCCTCGATGTTGCGCCGCCCTGTCATACTAATCTGAAGCCCATCCCACCCACACTATTCCATGTACACCCATTTGCCTGTCCAATGACGACTTAAATGCACTTAAACTTGGCGAATCTACTACCGATGCAGGCAAAGCATTCCATACCCTTACTACTCTCTGAGTAAAGAAACTACCTCTGACATCTGTCTTATACCTATCTCCCCTCACTTTAAAGGTGTGCCTCCTTGTGTTTGCCGTCCCCATACTTGGAAAAAGGCTCTCCGTGCCCACCCTATCTAACCCTCTGATTAGCTTGTATGTTTCTATTAAGTCACCTTTCAACTTTCTTCTCTCTAACGAGAATGGCCTCCAGGCCTCAGCCTTTCCTTGTAAGACATTCCTTCCATACCAGGCAACATCCTAGTAAATCTCCTCTGCACCCTTTCCAAAGCTTCCACATCTTTCTTATAGTGTGGTGACCAGAACTGTACTGCAAATGTGTTGCTGGTCAAAGCACAGCAGGTTAGGCAGCATCTCAGGAATAGAGAATTCGACGTTTCGAGCATACACAATACTCCAAGTGTGGCTGTACCAGAGCTTTGTACAGTTACAGCATAACCTCCTGGTTCCTAAACTCAATCCCTCTATTAATAAAGGCCAAAACTTGCTTGCCTTCTTAACAACCCTGTCAATCTGGGTGGTAACTTCCAGGGATCTGTGTACATGGACACTGAGATCTATCCGCTCATCTGCACTCCCAAGAATCTTACCATTAGCCCAGTACTTTGCATTCCGATTACTCTGACCAAAGTGTATCACCTCACACTTGTTCACATTAAACTCCATAATTTGGCAATTTTCCTTTCCTTCAGTTTCTCATTCTTTCAGCTCAACTGAATGCCCTGAATCCAACTGGAACACACAGTTCATCAACCTATAATAGCTGATCCAAGGAGATAGCTTCCAGACATTTCTGAGGATGTATTAGGCTACGGAACCCATCCTGTTCTTTGAATAATGCCCATTAATATAGTTGCACAATAAAACTGCAGGGTGCATTTTCTGTTCACAAGGATTGCTACTGAATATTTTGAAGGCAGAGGTAGATTGATTCCATTGCTCAACAAGAATCTAAGGGCCTTGGATAGATGGGAATAAGGAATTCAAAGTTACAAACAAATTGCCTATGATGTTATTGAATGGCACAGCAGATTTGAGGGGTTAAATGGCCTACTTCTGCTCCTTGTTGTATATTCATACATCTTAGCATCACTTATTTATAACAGCTATTTTACACCTCTGGTAATAGGAGCATTTAAGAAGTGCTGAGACATTTAAAACACTATGTGTGAATAATGAGGTGCTAAATGCATCTGTTCAATTGAACAATTCACAAATTAACATTTACAAAGTGGAGATGTGAATGATTAAACAGCTGCTCAAGTGTATTTAGAACATCACATTCTTTATTGTACACTAAATGTATTGAGCTATTACTCAAACCAAGAGAAAGAAAAACAGCAGTCATGTCCTCCAGAAACAGAGTGAGCAAACTGTTTCTACTAACATTTATTGGAAAGTCACAGTTCCAATTTAAATCTCTATCTAAACATCTACTGAGAAACGGCAAAATATTCTAGTCTTTTAAAAAATTCTGCTTCTTTAACTTGCAACATAATTCCAAATGTAAGACATGGTCAGAATTGCTTTTGCTGCATGTTCAGGGTGAAGCAAAAAGAAGGAAACAGAGTTCATGAAAGGAAGTTAGCCCAAATTTCCATCTGTTTGTTTAACCAATGGAAAATTAGACAAGCTCTATGGGTTGGGGAGTGTGATGGGTACAGGAGGTGTGAGGGGGAGTGTGCTTCACATTTTTCAATTTTGCATTACATTCGGGCAACAAAACAGCCATAGGTCACAGGAATGACATTAATTGCACAATTATTAATATTTTATAATTGTCAATGATTGTTACATTATGTGTTTTAGAACTGCTGGCAAAAGCAAGTACTTTATGCAGAATTTAATTTTGTTTCGATCTTGCACTGAGTTTTAATTGGGGCTATTACTCTTTAAAAATATGATGTAAATACGGGGTGGGTGCACTTCAATACACATATTGTACACAAGAACTTCACATGGACATATTTTGTCCAAATTCCTTCTCACTCTTGTCAACACTGATCCATTGACATCCCCTACAAATGTCATCTATTCTTGAACCAATCACGCTGCAACATCTCTGTGAAATTAAGCAATCAGGACTAGATCTAGACCTTAGCAACAAGGATAGCGAATTGAGTATAGGAGTTGGGAGGTCATATTGGTTAGGCCACTTTTGGAAATGTGTGCGCAGTTCTGGTCTCCATTCTATAGAAAGGATGTTCTGAAACTTGAAATAGTTCAGAAAGGATTTACAAGGATGCTGCCAGCGTTGGAGGGTTTAAGCTACAGAGAGAGAGAGACTGAATAGGCTGGGACTGTTTTCCCTGGAGAGTCGGAGACTGAGGGTTGACCTTATAGAGGTTTATAAAATCATGGATAGGGTAAATAGAGAAGGCAATTTCCCTGGGGTGGGGAAGTTCAGAACTAAAGGACATAGGTTGAGGGTGAAAGGGGAAAAATTTAAAAGGGACCTGAAGGGCAACTTTTTCACACAAAGAGTGGTGCATGAATGGAATGAGCTTCTACAGGAAGTGGTGGAGACTAGTACAATTACAGCATTTATAAGGCATCTAGATGGGCATATGAATGGAAAGGGTTTAGAGGAATATGGGCCAAGTGCTGGCAAATGGGACTAGATTAAGTTAGGATATCTCGTCAGCATGGATGTGTTGGAAGAAGGGTCTGTTTCCTTGCTGTACATCTCTATGACTCTAGCAAGCACCAGCTTTAGATTTACATCAGAATTCAAATCTGAATTCACTGTGGCTGTCCAGATGGAACTGTTAAGTTTAGCTATCAAAAGAATTGTGTGCTTGCCAGAATATAATGGTTGTAGAGTTCAATCCCAAAAGTTAAACACTTAATTATTTAGGACTCTGCTCTACACAGAGGTTAGGTCAGTTGGTAAGTCCAAAGGAAAGTAACATAGTTTTAACACAATTCCAATCACAAAACCTATGATGTCAAATCAAAGTGGTGCAAAATGATATCCTCAAAGCAGCCTCATTCCATTAAATAACCCAGGCCCTGGCTTTTCTAAATCAGTTTTAATGCAAGTTTAAAATTTCTTACCTGGACATAGACATGTCGGATAAAATAGTATAAAAGGTGAAGTGATTCAAACATTAATCTCAAAGTTAGAAAGGTTGTTGTCTAATTTCATTTTACAGAGAAACTTGCCCCACACCTCATTGGTCACAGCTGTATTTGAAAGTAAGCCCCAGAGGTTTAAGCACGTTAAAATAAAATCTATTAAAGAAACAGAATTTTACATCTCAATCAAGTGAAAGTATGTTTCACCCCTGATCCATTTCGACAGATTAAAAAAAAGTTAATTGCATTTGCATTAAATCTGACAAAGAAAAATTGTTATTTTGCCATTGTCTACTTACCTTTAGGAGTTGTATGCAAGGGGTCAGTAAGCAGCCGTTCACTGTTTGCTGTCCGCTTAAATCGGCGTGGAAAGCGTCCACGATATCGTTCATTTTCCTCACTTTCTGATGACGCCAAAGAAAGGCTACGCTCCTCATCCAATGACAAATCACTATCAGTGTCAGAATCATTGTCTGTTCACAAGAATGACAAAGTGTTAATTTATTATCATAGAGACATAGTCATAGAGATGTACAGCATGGAAACAGACCCTGTGTCAAGATCCTGGAATTGTAGGTCTACTGACAGCACATAGACTGTATTGGTTCAAGAACCACCTAATGAGCTTTCAAATAAACCTGTTGGACTATAATCTAATGTTGTGTGATTTTTAACTTGGTTCAAGAAGGTAGCTCACCATCACCTCCTTGAGGATTAATAGGGAAAGGCAATACATTTTGGCCAGCAGCAGCAATATGGATATTTTTCAAGATGCCACCATCTATTTCCCTACAGTCTATATCTTCCATATCCTATTCCACAGTAAATGCTGATGCAAAATACTCGTTTAGTATCTCCTCCATCTCCTGCGGCGCCACACAAAGGCTGCCTTGCTGATCTTTGAGGGGTGAAAATGTGTTGCTGGAAAAGCGCAGCAGGTCAGGCAGCATCCAAGGAACAGGAGGTTCGACGTTTCGGGCATAAGCCCTTCTCCTCACTTTCTCCTCCTGATCTTTGAGGGGCCCTATTCTCTCCCTAGTTACTCGTTTGTTCTTAATGCATTTGTAAAAACCCTTTGGATTCTCCTTAACTCTATTTGTCAAAGCTATCGCATGTCCGCTTTTTGCCCTCCTGATTTCCTTTTAAGTATACTTCTACTGCGTTTATATTCTTCTAAGGATTCACTTGATCTATCCTGTCTATACCTGACATATGCTTTCTTCTTTTTCTTAGCCAAACCCTCAATTTCTTTACTCATCCAGCATTCCCTATATCTACCAGTCTTTCCTTTCACTCTATCAGGAACATACTTTCTCTGGACTCTCGTTATCTCACTTCTGAAGGCTTCCCATTTTCCAGCCATCCCTTTACCTGCGAACATCTGCGCCCGATCAGCTTTCAAAAGTTCTTGCCTAAAACTGTCAAAATTCCTCCAATTTAGAACTTCAACTGTTAGATCTGGTCTGTCCTTTCCTTTTCCGTCACTATTTTAAATCTAATAGAATTATTGTCACTGGCCCGAAAGTGCTCCCCCACTGACACCTCAGATTCTGGGCAATCCAAGATGGAGGACGGGAAAAATTTCTGGCTGTAACAGCTGCTTCTTTTTTTGAGGTATTTTAGGTGTTGGAGGTGATTTCCTTGAATTACAGGAGCAGCAATTACTGTTTAAATGCTGTTGCATTGTTTTGGAACTTTGAGAAAAAAACATCAAAACAACAGCACTTTTAAAAGGGAGAAGAACAGACAAAGGAAGCACATGGTGAGGTCAATAAGGACAGAGAGAGAGAGAGTGAGAAAGAAACCTACATTGCTAACTGACAGAGTTAGCAGTTACTGTCTTTGCTGTTGAATTCATGTATCACTGGTCATTGGAGTGCATCAGGGAAAATTAAAAAACAGTGAAACTCACAATTAATCTTGAAGGAACCTGTTGGGAGAAGTCACAGCACAGAAACAGATAAACAGATGTTTTAAGTGTGGCCTTAAAATAAGTCTGCAGTAGTAAGTAGAGTGGGTTCTTTCTTGATTGTATGTTTTATTGAGCTATGTCTCTTGATTAAACTTAAAATATAAGCCACAAGTATTAATTTATCCTGAGCAATGTTTTGTAGAGGAATAAGACAGTGTTATTTTCTGGGTCTGTAGATTGAAAGAAGCAAAAATGGTCCCTAGTAGAGTGATATGCTCTTCTTATGGGATGTGGAAGTTTAGGGAGAGTTTATGGGCTACTGAGGATTATATCTCACAGCAGAGAGCAGCGAGAGCTGGGCGGAAGTGAAGGTTGGAGCGCAAAGCCGGTCGGGAAGGTAAGTGATTGTTATTTGAGTGGAGAAGGAACCCGAGACACTACACGTGTAGTGTCTCCCACCCTCCCTCCTCCTCTAACCTAAAAAAAAGGTAAGCTACTTCGTCTCCAAAACAAGAACACTAAGTGTAGAGTTATGGCAGCGCAGGCAGTGGAATGTTTCTCCTGCAGAATGTTTGAGGTAGGGGTGACTACCGATGCTCTTGCCGACTTCATCTGCAGGAAGTGCAGCCAGCTCCAGCTCCTCACAGACCACGTTAGGGAACTGGAGCTGAAGTTGGATGAACTGAGAATTATTCGAGAGGCTGAGAGGGTGATGGATAGAAGCTACAGGAACATAGTTACGCCAGAGAACAGAGGTAGCTGGGTAACAGTTAGAGGTGGGAAGGGGAGGAAGCAGGCAGTGCAGGGATCCCCTGTGGTCGTTCCCCTCAACAATAAGTATACCGCTATGGATACTGTTGGGGGGGATGGCCTAGCACGGGTAAGCTGCAGTGACCGGGTCTCTGGCACGAGGTCCGGCTCTGAGGCTTAGAAGGGAAAGGGGGAGAGGAAGAGAGTGCTAGTTATAGGAGACTCTATAGTTAGAGGGACAGACAGGCGGTTCTGTGGACATGGGCGAGACTCTTCAATGGTTTGTTGCCTCCCGACAACATTGGCACCAACGACATAGGTAGGAAGACGGGTGGGGAGGTCATTCAGGAGCTCAGGGAGTTAGGCTGGAAGCTAAAATCTAGGACAGACAGAGTCGTCATCTCTGGGTTGTTGCCAGTGCCACGTGACAGTGAGGCAAGAAATAGGGAGAGAGTGCAGTTGAACACGTGGCTGCAAGGATGGTGTAGGAGGGAGGGCTTCGGGTATTTGGACAATTGGACTGCATTCTGGGGAAAGTGGGACCTGTACAAACAGGACGGGTTGCACCTGAACCAGAAGGGCACCAATATCCTGGGAGATAGGTTTGCTAGCACTCTTCGGGGGGGGGGGGGGGTGTTTAAACTAATTTGGCAGGGGGATGGGATCCGGACTTGTAGGTTAGCTGTTTTTCAGGATGTAGATGAATGTAGGGAAGCTGTAGAGAAGGTAACACTGACAGGGAATACTTGCGGATACAGGGATGGGCTCAAGTGTGTATACTTCAACGTAAGGAGTATCAGAAATAAGGTGGGTGAACTTAAGGCATGGATTGGTACTTGGGACTACGATGTTGTGGCCATCATGGAAACGTGGATAGAAGAGGGACAGGAATGGTTGTTGGAGGTTCCAGGTTACAGATGTTTCAGTAAGATTAGGGAAAGTGGCAAAAAAGGAGGGGATGTGGCGTTGCTAATCAGAAATGGTATAATAGCTGCAGAAAGGCAGTTCGAGGGGGGATCTGCCTTTGGAGGTAGTATGGGCTGAAGTCAAAAATAGGAAAGGAGCAGTCACCTTGTTGGGTGTTTACTATAGGCCCCCCCAATAGCAGCAGAGATGTGGAGTAACAGATTGGGAAACAGATTTTTGAAAGGTGCAGAAGCCACAGGGTAGTAGTCATGGGTGATTTCAATTTCCCAAATATTGATTGGAAACTCTTTAGACCAAGTAGATTGGACAGGGCAGTGTTTGTGCAGTGTGTCCAGGAAGCTTTTCTAACTCAGTATGTAGATTGTCCGACCAGAGGGGAGGCCATATTGGATTTGGTACTTGGTAACGAACCAGGACAAGTGATGGGCTTGTTAGTGGATGAGCATTTTGGTGATGGTGACAATTCTGTGACTTTCACCTTGGTTATGGAGAGAGATAGGTGCATGCAACAGGGTAGGCTTTATAATTGGGGTAAGGGTAAATACGATGCTGCAAGAGAGGATCTGAGGAGCATTAGTTGGTAGCATAGGCTGTCAGGGAAGGATGTCATTGAAATGTGGAACTTTTTCAAGGAACAGATATGACGTGTCCTTAATATGTATGTACCTGTCAGGCAGGAAAGAGATGGTCGTGTGAGGGAACCTTGGTTGACGAGGGAGGTTGAATGTCTAGTAAAGAGGGAGAAGGAGGCGTACATAAGGTTGAGGAAACAAGGTTCAGACAGAGCATTGGAGGGATACAGGATAGTCAGGAGGGAGCTGAAGAAAAGGATTAGGAGAGCTAAGAGAGGGCATGAAAAATCTTTGGCGGGTACGATCAAGGATAAGCCCAAGGCCTTTTATGCGTATGTGAGAAACATGAGAATGACGAGAACGAGGGTAGGTCCGATCAAGGACAGTAGTAGGAGACTGTGTATTGAGTTGGAAGAGATAGGAGAGGTTTTGACTGAGTATTTTTCTTCCGTAATTACAAATAAGAGGGACCGTATTGTTGAAGAGGAGAGTATGAAATGGACTGGTAAGCTAGAGGAGATACTTGTTAGGAAGGAATATGGGTTGGGCGTTTTGAAAAACTTGAGGATAGACAAGTCCCCTGGGCCTGATGGGATATATCCTAGGATTATGTGGGTAGCAAGAGAGGAAATTGCAGAGCCGTTGGCAATGATCTTTTCGTCTTCACTGTCAACAGGGGTGGTACCAGGGAAATGGAGGGTGGCGAATGTTGTGCCCCTGTTCAAAAAGGAAATAGGGATAACCCTGGGAATTACAGGCCAGTTAGTCTTACTTCGGTGGTAGGCAAAGTAATGGAAAGGGTACTGAGGAATAGGATTTATGAGTATCTGGAAAGACACTGCTTGATTAGGGACAGCCAGCATGGATTTGTGAGGGGTAGGTCTTGCCTTACAAGTCTTATTGAATTCTTTGAGGAGGTGACCAAGCATGTGGATGAGGGTAGAGCAGTGGATGTAGTGTACATGGATTTTAGTAAGGCATTTGATAAGGTTCCCCATGGTCGGCTTATGCGGAAAGTCAGGAGGCATGGGATAGTGGGAAATTTGGCCAGTTGGGTAGAGAACTGGCTAACCGGTCGAAGTCAGAGAGTGGTGGTAGATGGTAAATATTCAGCCTGGAGCCCAGTTACTAGTGGAGTTCCGCAGGGATCAGTTTTGGGTCCTCTGCTGTTTATAATTTTTATTAATGACTTGGAAGAGGGAGTCGAAGGGTGGGTCAGTAAATTTGCAGATGATACGAAGATTGGTGGAGTTGTGGATAGTGAGGAGGGCTGTTGTCAGCTGCAAAGGGACTTAGATATGATGCAGAGCTGGGCTGAGGAGTGACAGATGGAATTCAACCCTGTCAAGTGTGAGGTTGTCCATTTTGGAAGGACAAATAAGAATGCGGAATACAGGGTTAACGGTAGGGTTCTTAGTAAGGTGGAGGAGCAGAGGGATCTTGGGGTCTATGTTCATGGCTCTTTGAAAGTTGCCACTCAAGTGGAAAGAGCTTGTAAGAAGGCCTATGGTGTATTAGCGTTCATTAGCAGAGGGATTGAATTCAAGAGTCGTGAGGTGATGTTGCAGCTGTACAGGACCTTGGTAACGCCACATTTGGAGTACTGTGTGCTGTTCTGGTCTCCTCACTTTAGGAAAGACATGGAAGCTTTGGAGTAGGTGCAGAGGAGATTTACCAGGATGTTGCCTGGAATGGAGAATAGGTCGTACGAGGATAGGTTGAGAATGCTAGGCCTTTTCTCATTGGAAAGGCGAAGGATGAGGGGTGATTTGATCGAGGTTTATAAGATGATCAGGGGAATAGATAGAGTAAGACAGTCAGAGACTTTTTCCCCGGGTACAACAGAGTGTTACAAAGGAACATAAATTTAAGGTGAGGGTGGAAGGTATAGGGGGGGATGTCAGGGGTAGGTTCTTTACCCAGAGAGTGGTGGGGGCCTGGAATGCGCTGCCTGTGGGAGTGGCAGAGTCAGAATCATTGGTGACCTTTAAGCGGCAATTGGATAGGTACATGGATAGGTGCTTAAGCTAGGACAAATGTTCGGCATAACATCGTGGGCTGAAGGGCCAGTTCTGTGCTGTATTGTTCTATGTTCTATATCTGTAATAT
This sequence comes from Hemiscyllium ocellatum, assembly GCF_020745735.1. Classification (NCBI taxonomy): domain Eukaryota; kingdom Metazoa; phylum Chordata; class Chondrichthyes; order Orectolobiformes; family Hemiscylliidae; genus Hemiscyllium; species Hemiscyllium ocellatum. The sequence continues at coordinate 17,263,738 of NC_083414.1, forward strand.
ATGCCGTTGGTTGTGAATCCTATTAGATTGAATGGATTGGTTGGAGAGGCAGTTAGAGGCTATGAGGAATTTAAAGAGCAAGGGGATGTGATGAATGGTGGTTGTAGGAAAGGGGGAAAGTCTCAGATACAGTCACATAGATTGGTTAACTCCAGGGAAGGTAGGCAGGTAGGACAGGAGTCTTCTGTGGCTATTCCCATTTCAAACAAATGTGCTGCTTTGGAAAATGTAGTGGGGTGATGGTATTGAGGCAGGCTCCAATGTCATGAGAGGTATATTGGGTTCCAAGTGATTGATTGTGTTAGGGGACTCTCCAGTCCGAAGTAAAGACAGATGTTTCTGTGGCCAGCAGCGAAAGAAAAACTATATGCTTTATGGAAAAAAAATCTCATGTTTCATTTGCTTCCTTTGCAAAATACTTTAAAATTATGCTGCTTGGTTTTTGATCTGTTTATGAGTGGGATCCACTCTGTTCAGGCCCCTCATGATTTGGAAAATGTCTAACAAATCTACCCTCAGCATTCTCCTGTCTGATGAAAACATTCCCAGCTTCTCCAACCTTCTATAACTGAAGGGATTTAACCCTGGAGCGATTCTTATAAACCGTACATTCTCTCCAATGCATTCATGTCCTTCCCATATCATGGCAGAACTATATTCAATACTCCTAAGGTCTAACCAGGGTTTAATACAAGTTCACCATGACTTCTCTATATTGTACTCTATTTCCTTAATTATGAAGTTTAGAATACTGTACGCTTTATTAACTGCTATCTTTAATGACTTACTTACACACACTCCCAGATTTCTGTGCTCCTGCACATTATCTGAAAAAGTACCCTTCATTTGAGACTGTTCTTTGCATCACTTATCCACACTGAACCTCAACTGCCACTTATCTGCCCACTCCACTGTTGAGTCAATGTTCTTTCGAAGCTATACACTATCTTCTTCACAGTTTATAATTTCTCCCTGGTTATGTGTTGTCCAGAAGATTTGTAATTGTCCCCTGCACACCAAGATCTAGATCATTAATACAAATTAGGATAACCAAGGGTCCCAGTAGATTCCCTGGGAAACTCCACTACAAACCTTCTTCCAGCCTGAAAAATATCCCAAAATATGCTACTTCCTATATCTAAGATAATCCTGAATCTACATATCTATTTTCCCTTTTATTCCATGAGCTATAACTTTCCTCAAGTCTGCTTTGTGGCACTTTATTGAACACTTTTCATAAGCATCACATCTTAGACTTTCCCCTTATCAAACCTCCTCTGCTTTCTCTTCACAAATGTCCTGCAAGTTAGTTAGATACAATCTTCCCTCAACAATACTGAAAAATCCACATTTTTGTATGTGACTATTTGTTCTATCCTAAATAAATGTTTGTAGAAGATTCCCCATCAGTGAAATAAATTTGACTAGTCTATAATTACTGGCTTCTGGATTAGTGGTGCTGGAAGAGCACAGCAGTTCAGGCAGCATCCAAGGAGCAGCGAAATCAACATTTCGGGCAAAAGCCCTTCATCAGGAATAAAGTCAGTGAGCCTGAAGCGTGGAGAGATAAGCTAGAGGAGGGTGGGGGTGGGGAGAAAGTAGCATAGAGTACATTGGGTGAGTGGGGGAGGGGATGAAGGTGATAGGTCAGGGAGGAGAGGGTGGAGTGAATAGGTGGAAAAGGAGATAGGCAGGTAGGACAAGTCTGGACAACTCATGGGGACAGTGCTGAGCTGGAAGTTTGGAACTAAGGTGAGGTGGGGGAACAGGAAATGAGGAAACTTTTGAAGTCCACATTGATGCCCTGGGATTGAAGTGTTCCAAGGTGGAAGATGAGGCGTTCTTCCTCCAGGCGGCTGGTGTTGAGGGAGCGGTGGTGAAGGAGGCCCAGGACCTCCATGTCCTCGGCAGAGTGGGAGGGGGAATTGAAATGTTGGGCCACGTGGTTGATTGGTGCAGGTGTCCCAGAGATGCTCCCTAAAGCGCTCTGCTAGGAGGCGCCCAGTCTCCCCAGTGTAGAGGAGACCGCATCCGGAGCAACGGATACAATAAATGATATTAGTGGATGTGCAGGTAAAACTTTGATGGATGTAGAAGGCTCCTCTAGGGCGTTGGATAGAGGTGAGGGAGGAGGTGTGGGCGCAGGTTTTACAGTTCCTGCGGTGGCAGGTGCCAGGATGGGAGGGTGGGTTGTAGGTGGGTGTGGATCTGACCAGGTAATCATAGAGGGAACGGTCTTTGCAGAAGGCGGAAAGGGGTGGGGAGGGAAATATATCCCTGGTGGTGGGGTCTTTTTGGAGGTGTCGGAAATGTCGGTGGATGATTTGGTTTATGTGAAGGTTTGTAGGGTGGAAGGTGAGCACCGGGGCGTACTGTCCTTGTTATGGTTGGAGGGGTGGGGTCTGAGGGCGGAGGTGTGGGATGTGGATGAGATGCGTTGGAGGGCATCTTTAACCATGTGGGAAGGGAAATTGCGGTCTCTAAAGAAGGAGGCCATCTGGTGTGTTCTGTGGTGGAACTGGTCCTCCTGGGAACAGATACAGCGGAGGCGGAGGAATTGGGAATACGGGATGGCATTTTTGCAAGAGGTAGGGTGGGAATTATAATTACTGGCTTAGTACAACCATTTTGAACAAGGGCATAATGTTTCAAACTTCTGGCAAAACCCTCTTATTAGAGAAGACATATCATTTTGAAGTTATCATTTCCTTCAATATCCTTGATCTATCTCATTCAGTCTCAGTGCCTTACCAATTTGAAGTAATGGCAGTTTATCCACTTTCAAACCCTTCTCATTTGCTGTTTTGTCAGCATGGCCTAGGCGTGAGTTGAACATTCTGCAGAGCATACTAAAAGGCAGATCTTACTGATTTCTCAGCAAACCAGCCAGACATTGTGAATCATCACATCTCATTAAAACTTTTCTTCTTTCACAAGGAATTTCAATTCTTCACTTTCAAAGAAATAGTACTAGAACTTTTTCAAAGGTACTCCATCCTGCCTGCCTCAATGGTTATGCATATCCCAATACTTTAATCTCTTCTACTGAGGCCACGCACGATCCCAGGGTTACTGAAACTGATTGCAAGCACCTAACTCGGAGTAGAATTCCAGCTTTTTACCAAATAGCAGGATACACTGAAACAGTTCTGCTCCTAACTTTCCCTGAGCTTCTAGACCCAAACTTCTTAGTTTTCTTTTGCAGCTGAGCCGACCAACATCTGTGGTTGCCTCCCACTGTTTCAGCCAGTATATGAAAAGATACTGTCCCAGCACCTCAGCCATGCTGCTGCTAAAAGTCACTTACCTCCCATTACTTAATCTCTTCTCTGGAATCTGCATCCCACTTGGTTTCACGTGACTGCGCTCTAGTATATTGTCACTGATCCAAATCAAACTCACTTGCTGCTCCGAGCAGAATTCCACTGCCCAATCGCTGTTCTTCACCCGATCTGCAAGGAGCCAACTAATAGCAGCACTTCAGCACTCTGGCTCCTAAAAATGATTAACACTGACTATGTTTGCTGACCCTTTACTGTAGCCTCTGAAAAAAAGTCACAAAGGACCAACTATTGGAACATTTCAGACTTCAAGATTACCACCTTCTAAGCTTACTAGCTTCCAGACACCGAAAACTGGATTTTATCACTGTATATTTTATTGAAGTTGCAGTCCCAGTCACAGAGACCTGTACCTTTGAATCTGAGTGTGCTCTCTTTACAAAGAGGATGAATTCAGCAAAGACAACTTCACATGTTTCAGTTTCATGGTTACTCAATTGCTTTGAGTTAGAGTAAAGAAGTTTACTACTTTAACAGCTATGTTTTTTGCGGAAGTACTTTGGTCTACGTATATGGGTTCAGAAGTCAGCTTTCCTGCAGTCAGACCCAAAAAGCAGATTAAAGTCAAGAAGCTCTGCCAGTAGCCATTATTTTGACCACAGGTAACACTACTCTTTTTAAAAAACAGGATTGCTTTCAACTACATGTATAACACAATGAAACAACATTGTAAATAAAGTCAGGCACTTGTTTCCGACAGTGCCTGTGTAGCAATCAATAATAAGTAATTCAAATGCTATCTATAAAACGATATGGCCAAATTTCCTCTTTGATGACCCTTCATCCAAAAATTTCACTACCCTTCCACCTTCCCCATAACTGCCTATCATGGTTAACCAAATAGTCAGCAAACCAGTTTAACATTAGTAAGCTAGGTAGAATTTCAATTTAAAGTTGTAGCAACTTTCCATTTTTCCAGTTTGGTATACCACCACCCACAGTTTGGTCTCCTCAAAACTCTACACCACAGTGGTTTGGAACTATCACTGTCACTAGATCAAAATACTGGAACTTGTTTCCCAATAGCACTGTGGGTATACAAGCTGCAATAGTTCATGAAGTGGTTTGCCACTTCACAAGCAAAGTTAGGGACGAGCCAGAGATGCCCAGGCCTCATTAAAGAATGTTTTTAACAAGCTGAGTAGCATCAATAGCAAGATGAAGTTTGCAGGTTACGTGACAGGAATTTGTTTGATGAACTGAATGATCTTTCTTTATTTTAGGGTTTTTAGGGTTTAAACTTGCAGTAGCACTTCAGCAAAAATCACAGAAAACTCTACAGACCAGCAGGGTTCAACAATGTGCAAATATAAACCTGTTGAGGAGTAAATGTACAGGACAGAAACAATACTGTCACGAAGGGAAGTTAAATATTTCCGATGACAGTCATATTTTGTAATAGTCTCACCTCCTCCTCCACCTGCATCTTGTGGTCGATGAAACATTGCAACGTCTATGTCAGTAGGCCCAGTGTGACCCAACAAGGTTTGATCCAAGGCAGAACCCTGTCGTACCAACAAATTTTCTCTGAGGGATACAAAAAACAACATGATTCAGAAGAATGCATAATGAAACCAAGTTTCAGTCCACCTTTTTGATACATATTTCAGAAGATTGGTTGGTGAACTGACTTTTCATGCTTGGAATCTGAATTAGAATCTGGGTCAAAAATAGGACCGTCAAAGACAATTTTCCTTAAGCTTAGCATGTTTATACGTTTTGAGGACTCTAATTTATATTGTGCCTCTTCTATGGCCAAATTGGGAGTATACAATTGGCCACTGGTTCAACAAAGATAAATAATCCATTTCTTTGTGCTTGAGGTTTTTGCTCAGTCATTGGTTGATGTAGGATGGGACACGGCAATGATGCAACTTGTCAAAGAAATGTTCACCTGGCTAAATACCGGTGTAAAATTACTCTAGCGAACAGATATCAACAAGGAGAAAAGTGTCATAGAGAACAGAAAATCCAGTATAACAAACCTGGTGAAATGTGCTGCAAGATAAAACAGAAGGATGCAGGTAGCGCTTCTGACTTGACTTGGTGCCTGGAAATGGATGTGGAATTGCAACTCCTTTAGAGATAATAGCCCCCAAATTCAGTCCCTCTCACTGTCGTCCAAAAAACAGTGCACTGATGTCTCTATTCTTCTATTCCTAACCTGACATGGTTTTGAAACTATATTGCCTTGGAGAGAGACTGAAACTAACTTTGGACAATGCATTGTTCAGAACTCTCTCAAAGTGGCTTCTCACATTAGATTAGGAGAGTGAAGCATTATGCCTCTAATATCTCAATCACATGCCACCTTTGATTGCAGGCATCAGAACTGTGCGTTAATGTATCATAATATAAAGTATGACATCTAAAGTAACCTTACTGTCCAAAGTACAACATTCTGCCTATTAGTAACAAGGATAAAGTATTGCCAGTCTGTATATGGACTCCGCATTTATTATTTCAAAATTGGCAGAGCAGTATAATTTACATTTCTGTTGACAATTCTTTCTGTGATATAAAAGCTTCAGTATTCCCCAGTGTAAAAACATGATACAACTTTTCCTAATGGCTATTTCCTACTGGCATACCTGAGATATCCAGGCTGGCTGGAGTGAGTCCGTGCAGATCGGGCAGTGCTAACTGAAGATATTGTGGATGTCCCAAGTGTTATCCGATGCAGTCCGCTTTCCTCAAACAGTGATGTGTTATTATATGGATGGGAGCCCTAGAATCACAAGAACAAATGTGCCTATACATTAATGTCTCATGGTGAGAACTTGCTGCACCTACAAATGAATGGAAATCCACAGGTATACAAGTGTACTGAAAGAGCAGGCAGAATCCTTAGAGTATTGTGGCAAAATGAGATAAAGTGCTAATATAATACTGCTACAAACTCCACTCTTACTGTAAAATTTAAATCCAACAATTATAATCTCTTTTAAGCACTATCAGTACGTGTTGGTACATAATTTTTATGAAAAAAATGTTGATAGCAGGGACATGGTGTAAAACAACAAAGATCAATGTGAAGTTTTCAGTTGCAAACAGATTTCCATTATGCCTCTTTGTGATTAGAGTTTAGTATGGATTATTATTATCTGGGAAACTGGATTCTAAATTAGAGATAAATGGGTTCTTGGTTTTCAATGCTGTGAAGGTCTTCATGACGTAAAGACTTATATTTGAGACAAACATTCCTGAAGAATTGTGATCATTTATAAGTTTATATTGAGCATTGGGGCTTTCTTACTGAATTAAGACAACTTGGCCAATTTCTTTATCAAAAGGTAAAACCAGGGAGGTTGTTTCCAACTGGTGGGTGAAATTAGAACCAGGAGGCATGGCCTCAAAATAAGGGGAAGCAGATTTAGGACTATGATAAGGAGGAACTTCTTCTCCCAAAGTGTTGAGATTCTGTAGAATCCCTGCCCAATGTAGCAGTTGAGGCTACCTTGAATGATTTTCAGGCAAAGATTGATAATGTTTGAACAGTAAAGGAATTAAGGGTTATGGTGAGTGGGCGGGTAAGTGGAGCTGACTCCATGAAAAGGTCAGCCATGATCTTATTGAATGGTGGAGCAAGCTTGAGGGGTTGGATGGCCTACAGCTGCTCCTATTTCTTGTGTTCTTACTTATTTCTGAAGTGGAGGGCAAAACTCCAGGATGGTGTGTTCCCTCCCTGGTGCCAGGGTCAAGGGTCTGAGTGGGCACAGATATTCTGAAATGGGGAGGATGAGCAGCCAAAGGTTGTGGTCCATATTGGTACTAAGGACATATGGAGAAAGAGATGAGGTATTGCAAAGGGAATTTCGGGAGTTAGGTAGCAAGTTGATTAGCAGGAATCTTAGGGTTGTAATCTTGGGATATCTCCCTGTGCCATTAAGACCAGATATAGGAAGATAATATATGTTGGACTAAAGAGCTGGTGTAGAATAGAGGGTTTCAGATATCTGAATAATTGGGATCTCTTCCAGAGCAGGAAGGATCTATACAAGGAGGACAGGTTGCATGTAAACTGGGTTTTTGGGGGGCGGGGGTGCAATATCCTAGCAGGGAGGTTTCCTGGTGCCACTTGGGAAGATTTAAACTAGTGTGGCCAAGGTGGTGGTGGTATCAGACTGATTGAAGCATCAGTATGCAGACTGATTGAAGGGAGGGTATAGGTTAAATGAATTAAATCTAATAGGAAGAACAGGCAGGGCCAGGTTAATGAATGTGGTAGGACTGGTGGTCTGACGCGTTTTTACTTTAATGCAAGGAGTATAACATGAGTAAGGCAGATGAGTTTAGAGCTTGAATTAATACAGAAGATTACAATATTGCAGCTATTACAGAAGCTTGGTTGAGAGGAGAACAGAACTGGCAGCTCAACATTCCAGGAATTAGATGTTTTAGGAATGATAGACAGGAATGTAAAAGAGTCAGAAAGTGTGGCACTGGTAAAGCACAGCAAGTCAGACAGCATCGGAGGAAGAGAATCAACATTTCTGTTAAAAGCCCATCATCAGGAATTGGGAAGTAGGGGAATTGCAATGCTGAGTAAGGAGACCGTCACAGCTGCAATAACAGAGGTTCAGTCACTATGATGGGATTATACCAAAGGCCTACCAATTAGCCAGTGGAAACAGAAAGATGTAAAAACAACAGGATTGTTGTAATGGGTGATTTTAATTTCCTCAATATCGACTGGGAAACCCTTAATGGGGCAGATTATGGTACAGATGGGGCAGAATTTATTAGGTGCATCCATGAGGGTTTCTGAAAAACAATAGGTAGATAATTCAATTGGGGAAGGCATTGTATTAGATCTTATATTGTGGAATGAGCCTGGCCAAGTGATCAAAATTTCAGTGGGGAAGCATTTTGAGAACAGTGACTAAAATTTCATAAGTTTTAAAATAGTTGTGGATGAGGATAAGACTGGTTCTAGGGTGAAAGTGCTAAATTGGGGAAAGGCTAATTACAATAATATTAAGCGGGAATTGAAGAAATTAGATAAGGAGTGGCTATTTGAGGGTAAATCCACATTAGACAGATGGGAGTCTTTTAAAGGCCAGTTGATCAGAGTTCAGGAACGGTGAGGATGAAAGAGAAGAATAGCAATATTCAGGAACCATGGATGACAAGAGATATTGAAGGTTTAGTCAGTCAAAAAGAAAAAGGAAGCATATGAAACATCAACTCTCTTGCTCCTCGGATGCTGCCTGAGCTGCTGTGCTTTCTCCAGCGCCACCCTTTGTCATCTCTGACTCTCCAGCATCTGCAGTCCTCACTTTCTCCTAACATATGTATGAAATATGCCTTGGGATGATCCTTAATCCTACTTGCCAAGGACATTTCTAGTCCCTTTTAGCCCCCCTAAATAAGGTCTTTCCTTTTTTTATGTTCCTCAAGGACCTCCTATGATTTCAGCTTTTGGAAACTGAAATCAGAGGAGGTCCTTGAGGAACATAAAAAAAGGAAAGACCTTATTTATGGGGGCTAAAAGGGACTAGAAATGTCCTTGGCAAGTAGGATTAAGGATCATCCCAAGGCATATTTCATACATATGTTAGGAGAAAGTGAGGACTGCAGATGCTGGATAGTCAGAGATGATAAAGGGTGGCGCTGGAGAAAGCACAGCAGCTCAGGCAGCATCCGAGGAGCAAGAGAGTTGATGTTTCGGGCAGAACCCTTCAGAAGGGTCTCTTCTGAAACCTCCAATGGAATTTGCCTCTGTCGTCTTCCAATTCCTAATAACTCTCTGAATAAAGAAATTCCTCCTCATCTCAATCCTAGTTCTCTTGTTCACAGTTTTGAAGCTATGACCCCTAATTCCTGCCATGCCAACTAAGAAACAGAATCCTTCTTTACCCTGTCTGAGTTGTTCATAATTTTGCACACCTCAAGGAGGTCACCTCTTAATCTTCTCTGCTCAAAGGAAAATCAGCCCAATTTCTCTATTTTTATTAATATCTAAAACCCTGATTCCTGGTATGATTCTAGTAAATGTCCTTCGCACTCTGTCCAGGGTTTTAACATCCTTCCTTATATAAGGTGCCCAGAATAGAACACAATATTCTAAATATGGTCTGACCAATGATTTGTAGAGGTGTTCTTCTGATCTCTCCGTACCTCCGATAAGGATTATATTCTAATCACTGTTACTGATGTAAGGCTGGTTGTTCTATAATTCCCTGGAGATGTTTTATCGCCCTTCATAAATAGAGGAATTTCATTACCTTTCCAGCAATCCACAGGCCCAACATCTTTTTAATGAATTCTTAAAATGTGTGACTATATCTCTGCTTTTCCTTCCTTAAGATTCTTTTGATATACATTCCAGCTGGATCAAGAATTTCATCTTCTTTGAGTTGCATAAGAACATAGGATCAGAAGTAGGCCATTCAGCCCTTGAACCTGTTCCACCCTTCACTGAGATTATGACTGGCCTGTGGCCTGACTCCAAATACCTGTATATGTTCCATATCCGTTAAGACATTTTCTGAACAAAAATGTATCTATCACAAGTTCAAATTTGACAAATTATTGAGCAATAACTGCCATTTGTGGAAGAGAAATTCTCTACCAGCCTTTCAGTGTAGAAGTGCTTCCTAGGAGCAGATGGTATGGGGAAGTATTTAATTGGGGAGGGGGAATTACAATGCTAATAGGCAAGAACTGGGGCACCTAAATCGGGAACAGATGTTCTCAGGAAAATGCGTGACAGAAATGTGGAAGTTGTTTAGGAAGCACTTGTTGATAGTGCTGGATAGGTTTGTCCCACTGAGGCAAGGAAGGGATGGTAAGGTGGAGGAACCTTGGGTGACAAGGGATGTAGAATATCTAGTCACGAGGAAGAAGGAAGCTTACTTAACGTTGAGGAGGCAAGGGTCAGACAGAGCTTTAGGGGGTTACAAGGTAGCGAGAAAGGAAATGAAGAATGAACCTAGGAGAGCTAGAATGGAGAGTCAGAGATGATAAAGGATGGCGCTGGAGAAAGCACAGCAGCTCAGGCAGCATCCGAGGAGCAAGAGAGTTGATGTTTCGGGCAGAACCCTTCAGAAGGCTTAAAAAGCTTTAGCGAGTAGGATTAAGGAAAACTCTAAGACATTCTACACTTACGTGGGGAACAAGAGGATGGCCAGAGTGAGGGTAGGGCCGGTCAGGAATAGTGGAGGGAACTTGCACCTGGAGTCAGAGGTAGGGAAGGTCTTTAATGAATACTTTGCTTCAGTGTTCATTACTGAGAGGGGCCTTGACGTTTCTGAGGACAGCGTGAAACAGACTGATATGCTTGAATAGGTTGATGTTGAGGAGGAGGATGCGCTGAAAAGTTTGAAAAACAGAAGGATAGATAAATCCCCTGGGCCAGACAGGATATACCTTAGATTACTACAGGGAGCGAGGGAAGAGATTGCTGCACCTTTGGTGATGATCTTTGTATCCTCACTGTCCACTGGAGTAGTGCCAGATGATTGGAGGGTGTTCAATTAAGGGAATAGGGATAATCCTGGGAATTACAGACCAGTCAGTCTTACGTCTGTGGTGGGCTAGTTATTGGAAAGGAATCTGAGGCAGGATTTATGATTACTTGGAAAACCAATTTGATTAGAGATAGTCAGCGTGACTTTGTGAGGGGCAGGTCATGCCTCACAAACCTTATTGAATTTTTTGAGGATATGACGAAACACATTGAATGAAGGTGGAGCAGTGGATGCAGTGTACATGGATTTTAGCAAGGCATTCGATAAGGTTCCCTATGGTAGGCTCATTCAAAAAATGAGGAGGCATAGGATACAGGGAAATCTGGCTGTCTGGATACAGTACTGGCTGGCCATTAGAAGACAGAGAGGGTAGTAGCAAATGGAAAGTATTCCGCCTGGAGCTTGGTGACCATTGGTGTTCCGCAGGGATCGGTTCTGGGACTCTGCTCTTTGTGATTTTTATAAATTACTTGGATGAGGAAGTGGAAGCGTGGGTTAGTAAGTTTGCCGATGCCACAAAGGTTGGTGGAGTGGTAGATAGTATGGAGGGCTGTTGTTGATGGCAACGGAACAGTGACAAGATGTAAAACTAAGCTGATAAGTGGCAGATGGAGTTCAACCTGAAAAAATGTGAAGTTATTTACTTTGGAAGGTCGAATGTGAATGAAGATTACAGGGTTCAAGGCAGGATTCTTGGCAGTGTGGAGCAATAGAGGGATCTTAGAGTCCATAGATCTCTCAAAATTGCTACCCAAATTGATAGGGTCGTTAAGAAGGCATATGATGTGTTGGCTTTCATTAGCAGGAGGATTGAGTCTAAGAGCTGTGAGGTTATGCTGCAGCTCTATAGAACCCTGGTTAGACCACACTTGGAATATTGTGTTCAGATCTAGTTGCCTCATTAAAGGAAAGATGTGGAAGCTTTGGAAAAGATGCAGAGGAGAATTACCAGGATGTAACCTGGACTGGAGGGCATGTCTTATGAAGAAAAGTTGCAGGAGTTCAGGCTTTTCTCATTGGAGCACAGAAGGATGAGAGGTGACTTAACAGAGGTATACAAGATGATGACCGGCATAGATAGAGTGGATAGCCAGAGACCTTTCCCAGTGGTGGAAACATCCATCACAAGGGGACATAATTTTAAGGCGACTGGAGGGAGGTTTAGGGGAGATGTCAGAGGTAGGTTGTCTACACAGAGAGTGGTGGTCCATGGAATGCACTGTCAGCAGTGGTAGTAGAGTCAGATACATTAGAGACATTTAAGCGACTCTTGGATAGGCACATGGAAGATAGTAAAATGAAGGGTATGTAGGTTAGTCTGATTTTAGAGTAAGATAAAAAGCCGGCACAACATCGAGGGCTGAAAGGCCTGTACTGCACTGTACTGTTCTATGAGTTATCTAGGGGTGAATGTCAGATAAAATGTTTGACAACAACATTAGCGTTATTCCTACCCACAACCATCTTATATTACTATCCTTACATAGAGCATAATTGAGTAACAGAATACCAGTTTGATCAATGTTGAAATTAGCTCCTGGTCTTAGTTGAGTTGTTGTCCAAGAGATGGAATATCAAAACACATGTAATTCTGACATTTCCTAACTGACTAATGAGGAGAAAGTGAAGACTGCAGATGCTGGAGATCAGAGCTGAAAAATGTGTTGCTGGAAAAGCACACCAGGTCAGTCGATTCTCCTGCTCATTTTGTAACTTACTAATGAAGCAACAAAGAGAGAGATGTGGAATAGGATCATGAAGTAATGATGACATTGTTATTTTGTGCAGAACTTATAACATTTTAAAGTATTATTTTCCCACATACATCAATTAGTAACAGAGAAAGCTGCTTACTCACATGTAGAATCACTGTGATTAATATGTTTAATTTCAGCACATTTATAGTACTAACTTGCATTACATTTGAGAAAGTAATAAAAATTGAATTTTTTGTAGGTTCAAACCTTCATTCATCTGATATCCTTGTCTCAACCGTACTGCAGATAGAGACTGCAAGTGGAAGAGTGGAAAAGTCTCAACCATAGCCATGTGTCTTCTGGATATGGTTAACAGTGTTACTGGTAATGGTTTTCTAGCTGTTCATTGCTCTCACTTTATTAGCCCTTGGTGATTATTATCTAATAGTACATGAGAAAGCAGAAAATGGGGGAAAGGACTACTTGGTTCAGGATTGATTATGGTCAAATAGAAAATTAATACTATGCAGTTGAGGTTCCCCATGAGACAATGACAAGCAGTTCAGAGTTTCACAACTGTTTTTGTTTCACTGGAATTTGCTCAATATTTAAAAGTTTATTTTTACCGAGAGCTGAGGTGCTCGTGTTGTATCATCACCCTGGCTTCTCTTTCCAAGGCAAGCCAACTTCCAGGCTTCCTGCACTTCTTCACTCAGGATACAGAACAATACTAGGACTGCCAGTCCCTGCAGGAGATTAAAAAAGAATGAGCACCATAAACACAGAATTCCATTTACTCTGCAGGCCAGATATTTGATCCACCTGTATAAGTCATACTGAAATTCCTAAATGCTTTGGGTATGAAGAAGTTGGCTTTGATGATTAATATGATGTATTGTGGAATGATTAGGTCAGTGGGATTTTCACTCTCACTTCCATGCCAATCTAGATTTATTATGGAGTCAACTCAGAATAGGTCTGACACTGCAACTGATTTCTGGATTAGAGGTGCTGGAAGAGCACGACAGTTCAGGCAGCATCCTTGGAGCAGTAAAATCGACGTTTCGTGCAAAAGCCCTTCATCAGCAATAAAGGCAGAGAGCCTGAAGCGTGCAGAGATAAGCTAGAAGAGGTGGGGGGTAGGGAGAAAGTAGCATAGAGTACAATAGGTGAGTGGAGGAGGGGATGAAGGTGATAGGTCAGGGAGGAGGGTGGAGTGGATAGATGGAAAAGAAAATAGTTAAGTAGGACAAGTCATGGGGACAGTGCTGAGCTGGAAGTTTGGAACTAGGGAGAGGTGGGGGAAGGGGAAATGAGGAAACTGTTGAAGTCCACATTGATGCCCTGAGGTTGAAATGTTCCGAGGTGGAAGATGAGGCGTTCTTCCTCCAGGCGTCTGGTGGTGAGGGAGAGGTGGTGAAGGAGGCCCAGGACCTCCATGTCCTCGGCAGAGTGGGAGGGGGAGTTGAAATGTTGGCCACAGGGCAGTGTGGTTGATTGGTGCGGGTGACCTGGAGATGTTCCCTAAAGTGCTCTGCCAGGAGGCGTCCAGTCTCCTCAATATAGACAAGACCGCATCGGGAGCAATGGATACAGTAATTAATATTAGTGGATGTGCAGGTAAAACTCTGATGGATGTGGAAGGCTCCTTTAGGGCCTTGGATAGAGGTGAGGGAGGACGTGTGGGCGCAGGCTTTGCAGTTCCTGCGGTGGCAGGGGGAGGTGCCAGGATGGGAGGGTGGGTTGTAGGGTGGCGTAGACCTGACCAGGTAGTCACAGACGGAACGGTCTTTGCGGAAGGCGGAAAGAGGTGGGGAGGGAAATATATCCCTGGTCGTGGGGTCCTTTTGGAGGTGGCGGAAATGTAGGCGGATGATTTGGTTTATGTGAAGGTTTGTAAGGTGGAAGGTGAGCACCAGGGACGTTCTGTCCTTGTTACGGTTGGAGAGGTGGGGTCTGAGGGCGGCGATGCGGGATGTGGACGAGATGCATCTGAGGGCATCTTTAACCACGTGGGAAGGGAAATTGCGGTCTCTAAAGAAGTTGGCCATCTGGTGTGTTCTGTGGTGGAACTGGTCCTCCCGGGAGCAGATACGGCGGAGGCGGAGGAATTGGGAATACGGGATGGCAATTTTGCATGAGGTAGGGTGGGAAGAGGTGTAATCCAGCTAGCTGTGGGAGTCGGTGGGTTTGTAAAAAAAGTCAGTGTCAAGTCGGTCGTCATTAATGGAGATGGAGAGGTCCAGGAAGGGGAGGGAGGTGTCAGAGATGGTCCAGGTAAATTTAAAGTCAGGGTGGAATATGTTGGTGAAGTTGATGAATTGCTCAACCTCCTCGTGGGAGCACGAGGTGGCGCCAATGCAGTCATCAATGTAGCGGAGGAAGAGGTGGGGAGTGGTGCCGGTGTAATTATGGAAGATTGACTGTTCTATGTAGCTAACAAAGAGACAGGCATAGCTGCCCATGGCTACCCCTTTGGTCTGGAGGAAGTGGGAGGATTCGAAGGAGAAATTGTTAAGGGTGAGGACCAGTTCAGCCAAACGAATGAGTGTGTCGGTGGAAGGGTACTGTTGGGGACGTCGGATGAGGAAAAAACGGAGGGCTTGGAGGCCCTGGTCATGGCAGATGGAGGTGCAGAGGGACTGGATATCCATGGTGAAGATGAGGCATTCGGGGCCGGGGAAACAGAAGTCTTGGAGGAGGTGGAGGGCGTGGGTGGTGTCTCGAATGTATGTGGGGAGTTCCTGGACTAGGGGGGATAGGACAGTGTCGAGGTAGGTAGAGATGAGTTCAGTGGGGCAGGAGCATGCTGAGACAATGGGTCGGCCAGGGTGGGTCAGGCTTGTGGATCTAGGGAAGGAGGTAGAACCGGGCAGTGAAGGGTTCCCGGACTATGAGGTTGGAAGCTGTGGGTGGGAATTCTCCTGAGGTGATGAGGTTCTGTATGGTCTGGGAGATGATGGTTTTGGTCATGGGGTGGTGGGGTCATGGTCGAGGGGGCAGCAGGAAGAATTGTCCTCAAGTTGGTGTTTGGCTTCAGCGGTGTAGAAGTCAGTGCGCCAGACTACCACTGTGCCCCCTTTATCTGCTGGCTTGATGAGGTTGGGATTGGAGCAGAGGGATCGAATCCTCCCACTTCCTCCAGACCAAAGGGGTAATCAAGGGCACACGTATGGGGCCCAGCTATTCCTGTCTCTTTGTTGGCTACGCAAAACAGTCGATCTTCCGTAATTACACCGGCACCACTCCCCACCTCTTCCACCGCTACATTGGCGCCACCTCGTGCTCCCGCGAGGTGGTTGAGCAATTCATCAACTTCACCAACATATTCCACCCTGACTTTAAATTTACCAGGACCATCTCTGACACCTCCCTCCCCTTCTTGGACCTCTCCATCTTCATTAATGACGACTGACTTGACACTGACATTTTTTACAAACCCACCGACACCCATAGCTACCTGGATTACACCTCTTCCCACCCTATCTCTTGCAAAAGCGCCATCCCGTATTCCCAATTCCTCCGCCTCCGCCGTATCTGCTCCCGGGAGGACCAGTTCCACCACAGAACACACCAGATGGACTTCTTCTTTAGAGACCGGAATTTCCCTTCCCACATGTTAAAGATGCCCTCAACGCATCTCGTCCACATCCTGCACCTCCGCCCTCAGACCCCACCCCTCCAACCGTAACAAGGACAGAACGTCCCTGGTACTCACCTTCCACCCTACCAACCTTCGCATAAACCAAATCATCCGCCTACATTTCCGCCATCTCCAAAAGGACCCCACCACCAGGGATATATTTCCCTCCCTACCCCTTTCCGCCTTCCGCAAAGACCGTTGCCTCCGTGACTACCTGGTCAGGTCTACGCCACCCTACAACCCACCCTCCCATCCTGGCACCTTCCCCTGCCACCACAGGAACGGCAAAACCTGTGCCCACACCTCCTCCCTCACCTCCATCCAAGGCCCTAAAGGAGCCTTCCACATCCATCAAAGTTTTACCTGCACATCCACGAATATCATTTATTGTATCCGTTGCTCCCGATGAGGTCTCCTCTATATTAGGGAGAAGGACACCTCCTAGCAGAGCGCTTTAGGGAACATCTCCGGGACACCCGCACCAATCAACCACACTGCCCTGAAGCCCAACATTTCAATTTCCCCTCCAACTCTGCTGAGGACATGGAGGTCCTGGGCCTCCTTCATCGCCGCTCCCTCACCACCAGACACCTGGAGGAAGAACGCCTCATCTTCCGCCTCAGAACATTTCAACCCCAGGGCATCAACATGGACTTCAACAGTTTCCTCATTTCCCCTTCCCCCATCTCACCCTAGTTCCTAACTTCCAACTCAGCACTGTCCCCATGATTGTTCTACTTGCCTATCTTCTTTTCCACCTATCCACTCCACCCTCCTCCCTGACCTATCACCTTTATCCCCTCCTCCGCTCACCTATTGTACTCTATGCTACTTTCTCCCCATCCCCACCCTCCTCTAGCTTATCTCTCCACACTTCAGGGTCTTTGCCTGTATTCCTGATGAAGGGCTTTTGCCTGAAACGTCGATTTTACTGCTCCTCGGATGCTGCCTGAACTGCTGTGTTCTTCCAGCACCGCTAGTCTAGAATCTGGTTTCCAGCATCTGTAGTCATTGTTTTTACCACTGTAACTTATTTGTTAAAGTGATTTCACATTCATTTTAAATTTACTACATGCCTGTATCATAAAAATAAAGCTCATTTGTTAACCATAACAAACATTATTGAAACATGGAAGGAGAAAGTATAACACTCGAACTTGCTCAGAAGAAAACAGCAAGCTGGAGTCATCAAACATAAGGTTAAATGGAGAGAGGAAGGTTTTAGAGTGAAATGGAGAAAGAAAATGGAGAAAATTAACAGATCACACCCCTATGCAATTAATAACAAACATGAGCTAATTGAAAGAGAAATGAAACAATCTCTGGGATTGAAGCTAATTGCATATTTTAAAGGAATGATCCTTTATGAAACTCTGTTTTAAATAATTCCTGTTTGGTAATATCATGTAATGTAACATCATGGCTGAGCACCATGCCTGAAAGTTTGTAGGTGATATTGTTAAGTAGAAGAGTCTGCATACACTGGAGTTTAGAAGAATGAAAGATACTCTTAGAATCTCTACAGTGTGGAAAAAGGCCTTTTGGCCCAACAAGTCCACACCGACCCTTTGAAGAGTAACCCACACGAATCCATTCTCCTTCCTTATTATTCTACACTTCCTGCACTATGCACCTAGTCTATACATCCCTGAACACTATGGGCAATTTAGCTTAGTCAATTCGCCCAGCCTGCACATCTTTGGACTGTGGGAAGAAATCGGAGCACCCGGAGGAAACCCAGACAGACATGAGGAGAATGTGCAAACTCCACACAGGCAGTCGTCCGAGGCTGGAATTGAACCTGGCTCCTGGTGCTGTGAGGCAGCAGTGCTAACAACTGAGCCACCATGCCACCCATTGTTGAAATGCATAAAGTCTACAGAGTTTTTTTTACAGAATAGTTGCTCACAGTCTCCTTGCCCTGGCAATTGAGACTGGAAACAAAAGGTAAAGTTAGACAATTTATACTTTACATGCTAATACCACAGTAATTTCTTAACATTTGCCTTGTATGAATGACAGTATGACAAAGACATGCATTCAACAATTACTTTCAAATGCACGTGAAGATTTGAGAACATTTCAATGAAGTCATGAAATCTGAGATTAGCTAAAGTTGCCTTCAGGTTGGGTACGATAAAATAATTTTCAACGCATAAACAATAAGAAACAATGCGTTAAATTCAACTACTCAGGCAAGATACTTGAAACATGCTCCTATACAGACTGCTAGTGAGAGTAAGTGTTTACCTGAAAACAGCAGAGAACAGTGTAGAGGTAGTGAAAAGCAAGGATGCTGTTGTTGACGGCCATCAGCCCGAAAAGCCAGGTGGCACTAACAATTAGTAGCAGAATGAAGGCGCTTCGAATTGTAGTACTGGAGAGACAGAGAGAACCATAGAATAACCTACACGTGCCAGTGCAGGGGTACAGCACAGGATGTTGGCAGTTACAGCATACTCACCAATGTTTAAGGCAAAAACGTGCTAGTGAGGAACAATGGGGAAGGACTCAGTAGAGGAGAAAGAAGCTAACTGTTTTCAACAGAGTCATGGTAACTCGACAAATGTAATCCTCTGGTTAGATAAAACTGTCAGGACAGACATGTGAATTTAACAGCAGTTTATAAAAAAATCACATTTATTACAATTAAGATGAATGCTGTAATTTGGTAAAGGTAAGGATAAGGTAGAAGTCTCCTAACTAGGAATTTAAGGGTTTAACTACTAGGCATGCTTGACACTGGAAGGTCTCTCTCATCTCACTGTAGGTAGCTGTTCCAGTTCCTCCATTGTGACAGGGGTGTTTACCATTAGATGGAGTGTCATGAGTACGGTACATTTTACCTGGTATCTACGCAAATGAAGTTACATCATGAGAAATGTGCTGATCATAGACTTGGAAAATTACATAGGGCAAATTGATCTAATATCCTGGTGAGAGGGCACTGTCTGCTGCTAAGACAACAATGTGGGGAAAAAGACAACGACACAGGAAAAAAAAGTTATTTTGGGGACATAGGGTAATGAAGGAGAGATCCTGGGGGTAATGGCATCTACTCACAGAGAACTGATAGGATCGAAGTTAGTGTAGGGCCCAGGATTAATCCCAGCATCCCAATTCCTCACACGTCGTCTGGTAGCCCTAAGCACGTAAATAAAAATAAGGCCTGGACAGACATCAGAGAACACCCATTTTTCTAGAGGTATTTGCAGCGGGACCAGCGTTCAAGCAGACACAAGATAAATTACATACTGTGACTAGAAAGAGGTGAACTATCACAGAATTGAAATTTAAGAATTCTAGAGAAATTTGCTCAACAAAGCCATATTAAAATTTGTTGTTAAAGTAAAGGACATTTTAAAACACGGCTTTCAATGTGGAAACTCTAGGTACAAAATTTAATCATTATATTCACTCCGCGAACTAAGTTTTTCAATTATTGCATTCCTATTTTTTTCTCTCACAGTTACAACATCGTTATCCATCAAATGGCAATAACAATTCACCAGAGGAATTAACACTAATTGTGTCAGCTTATATTTCTTTTAATTCCTATCTTTATTGCTTTGCCGTCCAGTCTTTACAACAGGGGGTCAATCATGGCATGTACAATCAACAGCCCAGTCAAATTGAAGTGAAGATCCAGCAAAAAATACTCAAAGTTAAAAACATTTGAAAACTGAAATGGTGAGATCATCTTGTGGATAGTCACTATGCTTTGAAACCAGTTAGCAATAGTGACATCTCTAACACTGTTTACTTCTGATGCTGGTGGTAAGAAGTGTGAACATGTTTAATTGCTGCTAATGATATTCAGGTCTAAAAACTGGTGAACAACATATTAGCAGTAGACAAGACGAAGTTGGGATTGGGTGCACATTTTTTTTCAAAGAATGCTGAATGCTTCATTGACGAAATGGTTCCTTGGAGTAAACAATATTGAAGGGAGATTTGATAGAGATGTATACAGTTGGCAGGTTTTGATAAGATAAACAAAGAAAACCTTCCCTGTAGTTGACAGTACAAGGTCAATGGGAGCACATACATGAGAGGTTTGGGAGGAAGAACACTTTGGTGCAGCAAGTGTTAATGACCTGGAATTTCCTGCCTACAAGGGGAGTGGAAGAGAATTTGATGAATAATTTCAAAAGGAAATTGGGTGGGCATTTAAGGGTCGCAAGAATATAGGAGGGGAAACAGAATCAAAAACAGAAATTGCTGGAGAAATTCAGGAGGTCTGGCAGCATCTGAAAAGAAACGGGTCACTGGACCCAAAACATTAATTCTGTTTTCTCGCCATAGATGCTGCCAGACCTGCTGTTCCACCAATTTCTGTTTTTGTTTCTGATTTACAGCATCTGCAGTTCTTTTAATTTTTATTTAGAGAAAACAATGATTGGATTCCTATACAGAGAGATAGCATAGTCATGGTGTGAAGAATAGCTTCCCTCTCTGCTGTAATAATTAAATCTCCAGCCATTTGGAGATGTGGAAAAATATTAAAAAGCAGATAATGTACATTATAGTCAATACTGCAGCAATTTTGAAAAAAATAGAAAATTAAGAATGAGCCATAATTTCCTCCTTTAATTAACATAAACACAACTACACAAATAATAATCCTCACTGATCGTGCAGCCCTTTTGTGGAAAATAGGGTGTCAATAGAAAACCTTAAAGCCTCAATGAAAAATCAATTATAACCATATAGTCATTGGACATTAATACTAAAAACAATATAGTTATGCTGCTGTATAATGGTTTACAAGATAGGTTTGTAAGTATCAAGGGGATCAATGATTAGGGAGAAAAAGCGGGAGAATGGGGCTGAGAAACCTATCAGCCATGATTGAATAGTGGAACAGATTCAATGGGCTGAATGGCCTAATTTCTGCTCCTCTGTTTTACAGTCTTAAGTGTTTTGAAGTGTTTGCTTGGAATTTCTTAGTTAGTAAAAATTATACAACTTCCTGATATCAGTCTGTATTGACATGCTTGGGGAACATAAAAGAAGCTTTACAGGATTTCTGGCTTTTGAACAGGTAGGTGGCAAGGGCAAATTTAGCAAAACAGAGTTTTATGTAGTACTGCTTTTTACTACCTGATGGCACTACTACATTGTATCAACCTGAGTAAGATCATTCATGATCTCGTCATGAAAGTGGCACTGCAGAACACACCTTTGAGGTTGTTTATTATTCCTCATCATTTTTCCCTTTCTACTCCTTAAGAGAACAAGTCTGTGTCAAAAGTATTTCATCTTAAGTGCCCTGTTGAGCAGATTTGTTTTTTGTTCACAGGCCTCATACGAACATTCCCATTAGTTTGTACATCTCTTACAGGTGAGGGTACTAATAGTTCATTTATCACTGACGAACTTAGTATTAAATACAATCCTAAAGACTCAAAACATTGAACCAGAATGAATCTAAATATAGATAGATTTGAGTTCTGTGGGTGCTGGACGACAGAGGTCACTGCACCAGTAATATTGAGTAAGGGGATACAATTTATATTGCTCATAATGATACAGATAACTAAGTTTAAAGATTTTTTTTGGCTGTTTATGGTGAGAAATAATTTTCCCCACCTTACTTCCAATGTAACTGATGCCTTGTTGCTGAAGAGTACTTCCAATTTTAATTGCTTCAGTCAGTTGTAAAATTGCAGACTTAATTTATGACCATAGGGAATGATTGCTGAATATTTGTTTTCATCTTTGAGCATTATTTTATGCATTTGTTGAAATTTCTGATGAGCTGTTTCTGACATCTGTGCATTTACATTTTCAATGAAGTGAAAAATAAATATGCAACAGTGATTAGGAAAGGGGAAACAAAACAGAGTTTATGGCAGAAACTAATGATATAAACTTATTTTCATTTGATTTGCAAGAAAAGGTCATTTGCTGATCTTTACATTATTTATTTCCCCAAGGAATCTAAAAGTGGCTTCAATACGAGACTACTAAAAGCAATCCATATGTTTTCCAATCACACCATTATCTTGTGCTGGAAAGTACATTACTGATGAAGTTTGTAATTCTGGAAATATCAACACCTGTATATGTTCAAGGCAGAAGGTCTGATTAAACAGCCCACTTACTTCATCATACTATAAAACTCAAAACAACAAATATATATCAACTTGAGAAAACAATGGAAAATCTGTAGTAAATCTGAAAAGGTTATTGAAATATCACTAACTGATTTTATATTACTGCATTTATTTTGCTACTCACAGAATTGATCTTTTCTTGGCTTCCTTCTGCGTTGGGGCACAGGACATTCTTGCGACCAACAATGAGATCACAATGTTCATCTAAAAGCAACAAATACCTAAATGAAACTTTAAATAAAGCTTCAGCTTCAGAAATCAGTCAAAGTAACCAATTATCGAGATGTAGAAAATGGCAACAGCAGAACATAACATTTATATTAAGTTATGAAAATGATAATCTCATGGCAGATTAAATTAAAATTAGTTTTATGAATTAGCTGAAGCCGAAGAAAGGAAGAATATAGAATTTCTTTTCATTCAGAAATAATACACAAATTCAATTAGATTCTTAAAAGATGCCTTGATGTTAAGGGCAGTTATTTCCCCCTGTTGAGCTCCGTTCTTTTGACAATATTTGGACGAAGGCTGCAAAGAGATCAGCCAATCATTATCTCATTTTACTGATGGTTGAGAGCAGACGCTGGGATGGTTACTTGCTGGAGATCTGTCCTTTTTTTTGTCAACAAGACATACCTGGACAGTTTTGCATACTGTTGTGTTATTGCCTGTGTTGCAGCTGTACTACAACATCTTAGCTAGGGGTATGGCTAGTTCTAGTGCAAAAATGTTCTGAATTTCTGCTAGAACATTATCAGGGCTTGCTATCTTTGCTATATCCAGAACATTCAGCTATTGCTTGACATCATGTGGAGATAACGAAATTGGTTGATGACTGGCATCTATGATGTTGAGGACCTCAGGAAGAGGCCATTCACCTGGCACTTCCAACTGGAGATAGTTACAAGTGTTCAGTCTTGTCTTTTATACTGATGCACTGGGTTCCCCATCACTGTCGATGGGGACATTTAGTGCTTCCTCCTGTAGTCATTCATTTAATTGTCTATCTACATACAGAACTGAATGAAATTTGATTTGATCCACTGGTCGTGAATTGTTTAGCTCTATCCATCAGATATTGCGTCTGCTGTTTAGCATGCATATGGTGTTTTGTAGTAGCTTCACTAGTTTGGCACCTCTTTTATTAGGTACATGTGGTGCTACTGCTGCCAGGTTCTCCTCCATTCTTCGTTGAACTAAGGTTGATCCCCTGGCTTAATGTTAATGGTAGACAGAAGGATATGCTAGATCATGAGGTTATAGGTTGTAGTTAAATACAACTCTTCTATTGTTGATGGTCTACCGCAAATCATCAACCACAGATTTGAGTGGTTATATTTGTATTGAATAGAACATAGAGCAATACAGTGCAGAACAGGCCCTTTGGCCCTCGATGCTGCACCGACCTGTGAACTATTCTCAGCTCGTCCCCCTACACTATCCCAAAATCATCCATGTGCTTATCTAAGGATTGTTTCAATCTCCGTAATATGGCTGTTGACTACATTAGCAGATAGGACATTCCATGTCCTTACCACTCTCCGCGTAAAGAACCTGCCTCTGACATCCTTCTTAAATCTATCGCCCCTCAATTTGTAGCTATGCCCCCTTGTACACGCTGAAGTAATCATTCTAGGAAAAATACTTTCACTGTCTACCCTATCTAATCCTCTGATCATCTTGCATGTCTCTATCAAATCTCTATTAAGTAGCACGGTGGCTCAGTGGTTAGCACTGCTGCCTCACATCACCAGGGTCCCAGGTTCAATGCCAGCCTCGGGTGACTGTCTGTGTGGAGTTTGCACATTCTCCCCGTGTCTGCGTGGGTTTTCTCCAGGTGCTCTGGGTTTTTCCCACAGTCCAAAGATGTGCAGGTCAGGTGAATTGGCCATGCTAAATTGCCCCTCGTGTTAGCTGCATTAGTCAGAGGGAAATGGGTCTGGGTGGGTTACTCTTCGGAGGGTCAGTGTGGACTTGTTGGGCCAAACGGCCTGTTTCCACGCTGTAGGGAATCTAATCTAAATCCCCTCTTAGCCTTCTTCTTGCCAATGAGAACAGGTTCAAGTCTCTCAGCCTTTCCTCATAAGACCTTCCCTCCAGACTAGGCAACATCCTGGTAAATCTCCTCTACACCTTTTCCAATGCTTCCACATCCTTCCCGAAATATGGGGACTAGAACTGTACACAATATTCCAAGTGTAGCCACACCAGCGTTTCGTATAGTTGCAGTATGATATTGTGGCTCTGGAACTCAATCCCTCTAATGATGAAACCTAACACACCGTATGCCTTCTTAACAGCACTATCCACCTGGGTACCAACTTTCAGGGATCTATGTACATGGACTCCAAGATCCCTCTGCACATCCACACTACCAAGAATCTTTCTGTTGACCCAGTACTCTGCCTTCCTGTTATTCTTCTCAAAGTGCATCACCTCACATTTAACTGCATTGAACTCCATTTGCCACCTCTCAGCCTAATTCTGCAGCTTATCCAAGTCCCTCTGCAACCTGTAACACTCTTCCACACTGTCCACTACTCCACCGACTTTCGTGTCATCTGCAAATTTACTAATCCACCCACCTATGCCTGTGTCTAAGTCGTTTATAAAAGTGACAAACAGCAGTGGTCCCAAGGCAGAACCTTGTGGCACACCACTAGTAGCCGGACTCCAGGCTGAATATTTTCCATCAACCACCACTTGCTGCCTTCTTTCAGAAAGCCAGCTTCTAATCCAAATTGCTAACTCACCCTCAATTCCATGCCTCTGTATTTTCTCCATCAGCCTACCATGTGGAACCTTATCAAAGGCTTGACTGAAGTCCATGTATACCACATCAACTGCCCTACCCTCATCTACATGCTTGGTCACCCTCTCAAAAAAACTCAATGAGGTTTGTGAGACACGACCTGCACTTGACAAAACCATGTTGACTATCTGAAATCAAATTGTTGTTTGCTAGATGATTATAAATCGTATCTGTTATAATCATTTCCAAAACCTTTCCTACAATGCAACACAATGGTCAAATCACAGTACAGTACCCTCAATGTGAAGACTGAAATTTTGTCTCCAAGGATGATGTAGTTGTCATTTCTTCCAATATTGGCATTGTCAGAATCATCTGTGACAGGTAGATTGGTGACGCAACGTCAATTATGTTTTGCGCTCTTGTTGATCCACTCACCATTAGCTGCAGGCCCAATGTGACAGGCATGTCCTTCTCAATTTAGTAAACTCCAACAGTAGTGATGCTAGAACACTGAAGTCCCCCAGATAAAGTAGCACTAATTCAACAGCTGAGACTCATGCCTTGAGATTTCAAGGGTGCCTGGAGTAATGAGGGCAGTTCCCTCTTGACTGCATACCACTGTGCTGACACTTTTGGTAGGTTTGCCCGAGGGTGGACAAGGCATAACTGGATACAATGACAGAGGAGTCTGGGACACCATTGCAAGACTTATTCGAAGTGTACAGATATGAGAGGACGTTGCTCATTAGGTCTGTGGTACAGTTTTCCCAATTTTAGATCAAACTCTTAGATGACAATATGGAGAACTTTGTAAACTTGACTGGCAGGGTGAACCAGTGTAGTTTCTGGTCAATGCTGGGTATTGACCTTTCCATAAGGCCAAGAAAGAATGAATGCAAACAAGAGAGATCAGCAAGTAGCAGAAGTTAAGACAATAATGAGACAGAGTGAAACAAAACATTAATGGAAAACACGTCAGAATTATAAACTTACCATTTTATGGAAGGCACAAAGCTCTGAGTACTTATTTTGAAATAAAAGGAATAATATTTACCACAATAACAACAGCAATTGGTCCAGCAAAGCTCCAGATCAGCTTATCATGAACAGAGATCCAGCAGAAATCAGGATTTCCATAACCTTCTGGGTCCAGACCAACTGCAAGACCTGGAAAACATATTGGTTGATTGAGAAATGGAAAATACAAATTAAATCGTCACAAAGTTGACTAGAACATTGTCTTATGAAAATAAATTAAAACCAGACCCAATGCTGTTGTTAAGTTTCTAGCCACTAGCAGGCACATAAGAACACGTTGTCTCCCTTTTCTTCTCGAGGATGAGATGTGTTCTCTGAGCTGTGAGGAGAAGTGGCTTTGAAATGGAGAAACGAAGGAGATAAATGGGGAAAGGTGGGCCTGTTTCCGAAGTGAAATTAGAATCAGTAATCCAATCATATGCAGAATTCCCAGTGTCAGCGCTGCCCATGCTGAAATTAATATAAAATGGCTGAGGAAGAATTTTAGCTGAAACAGCAGCTTGCATAGTCTGCTGTTTCAAATCAAATTATAAGTTAGAGTAATTAGATGCCTTCATACTGGGAGAAAATTCATGGTAATTAGATAAAGATAACACACAAAGAGTCCTGTGAAATGTATAAAATAGGCTTTGTCACACAGAAGAAAATGCAGCTTTTTGCAGAGAGACTGTTTGATAAGGAACATTCTTGAGAAAGTCTGAGAAAAGCTGCCTTTTCAGGCTGGTCCAAAGTTTGGTAATAATTATGAGATGGAAGGGATGGGTCTGAGCCACATCAGTTTAGACCCTGAGGTAATTGTAACTGCAGGAGATATTAAAATTGAGTTTTAAGTATATTGGCATTAAGGGATTTAACTGCCTTTCCATGGATACTCAGTCTGAGGCAGAGAAGCCCCCTTGCTATGAGCAGAGAAGTACTGAGGTGACAAGATGGCTCAGTAGTTAGTACAGCTGCCTCATGATACCAGGGTTCTGGGCTCAATTCCACCCTCGTCCAACTGTCTGTGTGGAGTTTGCACATTCTCCCTGTATCTGTGGGGTTTCCTCTGAGTGCTCCAGTTCACTCCCACAAACCAAAGATATGCAGGTTAGGTGGATTGACCATGGGAAATGCAGGGTTACTGGGACTGGGGGGGTGGGATGCTCTTCAGAAGGTTGGTATGGACTTGTTGGGCTGAATGGCCTGCTTCCACACTATAGGGATTCTATGATATTGAATAATTTAAGCAGGAGCTAAAGCCTGAAATGTGGTTGGTTAAGGAGTATTGTGAAGGCCCAAGGATAAGTGATAAGAGGGACTGGTAAACATGTGAGACCATGGAGAGACCTAGAACTGTTCATCAACTGATCACACAGTCATATGATTAACCTGAGTGGATGTGTATGAAATTAAATAATAAGATGATTGATTTGTAACAGCCAAAGGTAGGCTAAAAGCAATTGTACAGAAAATGGATGTTTCCCTTTGCTCAGTGGAGAACCTTCTGAAGAGGCTTTCTTCCCATTGGTGTAATAAATAATAGAGCCCATTGATCATGAAGTGCTGTCATTAGTCATTCATTTAGTCATTCCGCTCCAAAATCAGATGCTGAGAGAGCCAAATTACCTTGTTCTAAAATTTGCATTGGGAATATTAAAATTCCCAAAGGATAAACCTTGGATTTCTGAATTTAGAGAAACCTGGTTTATGTGAAGCCTTGCAATGCAGGACCACAAGCTCAAATACGATGCATGCTTTGAAGATATGACAAGTTAGAGATGATGCTCAAAATGACAAAACTATCTTTAGTATTGAAGGAGCTCAATATTTTGACAGTTACCCTCTGAGGATTGAAAAGAAGGAGCACTAATGATTTGGAAAACAAACAGGTGAAGTGGGGAAAATTCAGATGCTTGGTTCAATTTTAATCTCATGAGAAAAACAATAAAACATAACGTTGCACCAGTTGAGTAGCACATAATTACTTGACTCAAACATAAAGCGATAAGTTCTAAAGAACTTAAAAACTTGCTGTGCCCACCGATGGGTTTTGTCAGTTCTCTTCCATGCCTCGAGATGTATTACCTTTCTATTTGTACTCCTAAGCAAAAGGGGAAGGGATAAAAGATGGACATAAAACTGACTATGGGGTCACTGAGAAAAAAATGATGACTACAGGTAAAAATACATTAGTTATAAGATATTTTTGTGGCAAAAAATGTAGAATTTCCTCCCTAATGGCATTGTGGATCAACCTACAGCATGTGGATGGCAGCGGTTCAAGAAGTCAACTCACCACCAGTTTCTCAAGGGCAATTTGAAATGGTCAATAAATGCTGACCAGCCAGAGATGCCCATGTCCCATAAATAACCCATCACTGCATATATTATTAATGCAAACCTGTGATGATGGCAGGAACCCCCCAACCAATGGCATAGTAGAACCGCATAGCACCATAGTTGATGTTCCGAGCTTCAGTTTGCATCCGGTAGATGTGAAGTCCCTCCACAAAGATCCAAGCAAAGGTTGCCATGAAAAAGTAGTGCAGCAAAATGGCAATCACTGTGCAGAGAAACTGTGGGGAAGAAATTCTGATGGTTAATATAGATCCAGTATTAAAGCATAACACATAGTTCAATGATTTTTTTAAACCAATATGAAGTAATAAAGAAGAACCATACTTTATATGGATTTGCATTATTCATGAACATAAAACATGCAGCAGTACTTTTTTAAAAAGCACTCAGAGGATGGCAGTTCTCACTGGATTGGACTTCTGTCTCTGGATCTTGAACCCAGGGAAAGGCCTGCCAGTGGCCTCATCATGTTTGATTGGTATTTAGTTCACTGAGCTTCCCCTAGAAGAGACAGTACACTGCATGCCACCTGGCTGATGAGACACCCAATACCTCAACAGTATGTCCATTCACTGTTTCTGAGAATAAATATTCCAATTACATAGGATAAGTGTCTAGCCATTTGTAGAAAGCAATGATTCAATTTTGTGGAGCTCTCCTCACTCTCAGAAATTGCTCATGAGAACATGAGACACCATCATTGCTCAGATGAATTGCTGGTCTGTTACTTTGTGCCTGCATATCTTTATCT
Source organism: Hemiscyllium ocellatum (assembly GCF_020745735.1). NCBI lineage: Eukaryota > Metazoa > Chordata > Chondrichthyes > Orectolobiformes > Hemiscylliidae > Hemiscyllium > Hemiscyllium ocellatum. The sequence continues at coordinate 17,292,891 of NC_083414.1, forward strand.
CTGTTAACTCTTGCCCAGCTATTTCTGTTACTTTTGCATCTTCCAGACAGCATGGTCTTAATGTCTAGACAAGCATTACATCTGCAATCCTCGACAGAGCAGAGTCAGAGTCATACAGCATGGAAGCAGGTATTTCGGTTCAACTAGTCCACGCTGACTGTGTTCCCAAATTAAACTAGTTCCATTTGCCTGCATTTGGCCCATACCCCTCCATACCTTTCATATTCATGTACTTATCCAAATGTTTTTTAAATATTATAACTGTACATGCATTCACCACTTCCTCTGGCAGTTCATTCCACACACGAATCGTTCGTTATGTAAAAATGTTGTCCCTCATGTCCTTTTTAAATCTTTCTTCTGTCACCTTAAAAATATGCCCCTTAGTTTTTCCCACCCTAGGGAAAAGACCCTTGCTGTTCACATTATCTATGCCCTTCATGATTTTAATAACTTCTGACCCTCCAGCTAGAAAGATCCCAACCCATTTTTATAAATTCAAATGCTCCACTTCTGATATGCTAGTAAATCTTTTCGGAAACTTCTCCAATTTAATCATATTCTTCCTACAACAGGGCAACCAGAACCGTACACAGTACTCCTGAAGAGGCCTCACCAATGTTCCGTTCAACTTCAACATGGCATCCCAACTCTGACACTCAGAGTTCTGAGCAATGAAAGCAAATATACTAAACATCTTATTAACCAACAAAAACAAACAGAATTTGTTGGAAAAGCTCATAAGGTCTGACAGCATCTGTGAAGAGAAATTAGAATTAATGTTTTGGGTCTGGTGACCCTTCCTTAGAACTGACCATCTTAACCACCCTGTCTACACGTGACACAAATTTCAAAGAATTATGTAGCTGAAAGCTTAGGTTCCTCTGTTGTACACCACTACACAGGGCCCTACTCTTACTTGTATACATCTTGTCCTTGTTTGTATTACCAAAATGTAATACCTCACATTTATCCAAATTAAACTCCATCTGCCACTCCTCAGCCCATTGACCCAACTGATCATAATCTCTGTGTAATCTTAGATAACCTTCTTCACTATTTCAACAATTTTAGTGTCATCTGCAAACTTACTAACCATGCCTCCTAAATTCACATCCAAATCGTTTATATAAATGACAAACAAAAGTAGACCCAGTATACTGGACCCCAAGCTCGACTGTTATTGCACTTGAATAATTGGTTGGTGCAGGTGTCCCAGAAACATTCTCTGAAGCATTCTGCGAGTAGGCATCCTGCCTCCCCAGTGTAGAGGAGACTGCAATGGGAGCAACAGATACAGTAAATGATATGTGTGGAAGTGCAGGTAAAACTCTGATGGATGTGGAAGGATCGTATGGGGCCTTGGATGGAAGTGAGAGGGGTGGCGGGGGGGGGGGGGGGGGGGGGGGGGGGGGGGGGGGGGGGGGTGCAGGTTTTGCAATTCCTGCAGTGGCAGGGGAAGGTGCCAGGTGGGGAAGGTGGTTTGGTGGTGGTGGGGGATGTTGGTTGGACCCGACAAGAGAGTCACAAAGTGATTGGTTTTTACAGGACGTAGATAGGGATGGGGAGGGAAATATATCTCTTGTGGTGGAGTCCGTTTGTAGGTGGCAGAAATGGCAGTGGATGTTGCAATGGATATGGTGGTTGGCCGGGTGGAAGGTAAGGACCAGGGGTCGGAGAGTTCTGCCCTTGATTCTAGTCTATTTTAAATTGAAGAATTTAGGTGAAGGGACAAGATCCAAGTGCAGGATACCAGTAAGACAGCCATAAATCAGACATAAACCAAGGTGGTAAAACTAAAACATGATTTTATAAGCGTTTCAGCTTATAATAAGCTTTTTACAGAAAGAAGTGAAGACTGAAAAAAATATAACAACTAACTGTTTCATCTATACATGGCATTTGCTATACATGGAAAATCCTTTAAACTGTTAGTTGCTACTAATGCTTTGTCTCTTATCCAGGAACAGTTTTATATTTGTACTAAGACTGTAATATGAAAAAAATACAGAACCGAACACCTCTCTCAACATAACACTAATTGTTGTGGGAGATATTTTAGGAATGATGGCATTATCCAACCAGTCATTGGTAGAATATACTTGGATAAGCACAGAATGTAAAAAAAAATGTATTATCAGAATCAGTAAATTGGATATTTAATACATATGGCTAGGAAAGTGCCTGTAAGCCAAAGAACCCTTAATATGTTTTGGTTCTCATTAAGGATATATGAAAAAGTTCGACTGTTACTGAACTTGAATAATTTTACCTCAACATAATATGAAAAGGCTTTCCTTTAAGCATTACATCAGCTCTTTCAAGTTTCATCTAAGGAAATAATTAGCAGCGCAAAGGTACACTGAAAGCTGTATCATGGCTGAAGGATTCAATCACATCCCAGGATTATACATCAAATTAACCTAGTCACCTGAATACTTCATATTAATTTCTCATTATGCTCTACTGCTCAGTTTCATGGAAGTAGCTTGAATTCCAGTTTTGCAGAATATGACCATATTAGAAGAAAAACAATCATATATTGTCTCTCTTTGCTTAAGAGTTACTCGCACGTATATAGTGTCTCGTTATCTCTTCAGGAGATACTAAAGAGCTTTACTAAACAGATGTTGACTCTTTAAACTGCTATTATGCAGGTAACTGCTGAAGCTAATTTGATCACAGCAAGATCCCACAATGAGTGAATGAATGAACTACCAGTAAACTGTGGCGCTGTTGGATGCAAAATGATTCCTATATCAAGAATTTAAGAGGTCAATGGTATTTTTTTATAATTTAACATTCACTTCAGCAGGTAGACAGGTTCTCAATATAGCAGCTCAATTGAAAGACTGCACCTGACAACGCTCTGTGAAGTTGGATTACTCGAGCTTGTGATATGGCATTATTGTGACGTTCAGTACATAACAGCCTAAAAACACAAATGCTATGAATATGTCATTATACAATTATGATGATCTCACAGAATGGAATGAAATTAATTAAATATGGCGTAGGTGCTCGAATTAAAATTAAAAAGGAAATCCTATAAGAACAAATGGGGTGACATTATTGAATTAACAGATTTTCATATAGAACATTGTGCAAGGATTACACTGTTGAGTAATTTGAGCTTCCAGAAATACAGTAAACATTATAATAGATTATGAATTGATATTTTGACTAATTCATACCTTAATGCACAGCTAATGCCGCAGAAAATTACAGTTGCGTATTGGAAGCTGCTATAGACCACAAAATATTGATTGCAGCCAACTGCAGCATTGGACATTGAAAATATTCCAGCTTTTAAATTTTCTGATTAGAATAGCTGAGTTAAATATGCTAAAGATCAGGTAAACAAGAATCTGGACGTAGTAGCTGCTACAACAGGACTGGATCCTTTTACATATTCTCTAACCACAACTCCTTACCCAGTCCATTGAAGAGTTACAATTGATCTCTGGAAAGAAGACCATCCCTGATATTTTCCTTGGCAACTGAATCACAATTCCACAGATCATCAACTTCTCCAATTTCCCAGCCCACTCTTGTGAACAAGATTAAATACCATTGCACAACTTCAGTTGGCAAGTTCCTATCTAGGAGAAAGTGATGACTGCTGGAGAATGAGAGTTGAAAAGTGTGGCACTGGAAAAGCACAGCAGGTCAGGCAGCATCCGAGGAACAGGACAGTCAATGTTTCGGGCATAAGCCCTTCAGCAGGAATGTGGAGGGGGAAGGTGGCTGAGAGATAAACAAGAGGGAGGGGGCGGGGGGGGTGATAGATGGGAGGTAATTATGGTAGGTTAGTGGGAAGGGTGGAGCAGATAGGTGGGAAGAAAGATGGACAGGTTAAGAGGGTAGAGCTGAGCTGGAGAGTCGGATATGGGATAAGGTGGGGGTAGGGGAAATTTGGAAACTGGTGAAGTCGATGTCTATGCCATGTAGTTGTAGGATTCCAAGGCAGAAGATGAGGCATTTTTCTTCCAGTTGGTGGGTGGCTTTGATTTGGAGGTGGAGTTGGCCCAGGACTTGTATGTCCTTGGAGGAGTGGGAGGGGGTGTTGAAGTGGTTGGCAGTGGGGTTGTTTGTTGCATGCATCCCAGAGATGTTCCCTGAACCATGCCGTGAGTTGGTGTTTTGTCTCCCTGATGTAGAGGACACCACATTGAGAGCAACGGATGCAGAAGATGAGGTGGGTGGATGTGCAAGAAAATCTCTGCTTATCTAGGTTAACACAGAGCAGCAACATCAAGCATCCCAAACAGCCAAATCCCAAAATCATCAATTCTAGTCTGAATTAATTCTGGTAAAAGACTTGCCAGGTCCCTAAACATCACAATCAGCTCTTCATTCATGCTTTGTGTGATTGTAGCAACCAGCTCCCCATCTTACCTGACTCAACTTCGCCCTGTGTGCATCAATTCAGTCCTTACCTATCCAGTTCAACTCAATCTTTAGTCAAATCAGCTTTCCTGTTTATGCCACTTTTGAAGGTAGGAAATCTCCAAAACACTACTGCCATCATACCAGGAGAAAGTGAGGACTGCAGATGCTGGAGATCAGAGCTGAAAAATGTGTTGCTGGAAAAGCGCAGCAGGTCAGGCAGCATCCAAGGAGCAGGAGAATCGACGTTTCGGGCATAAGTCCTTCCTCATTCCTGAATAAGGGCTTATGCCCGAAACGTCGATTCTCCTGCTCCTTGGATGCTTCCTGACCTGCTGTGCTTTTCCAGCAACACATTTTTCAGCTGTTATCATACCAGACTATATCCAATTCCACTGACAGAACAGACCCTCTGGTGGAAGTGGAGCTGGTAGTTCTCAACATTGACTCCATACCTCAAGAAATCTCATGACAATCAAATAGCATTTAGTCAACAATAACCTGTTCACGAATGGCCCTGGCAGATTCAAAACTGACCAATCAGCTCTTGACCTCATTATTTCCTTGGTCCAAACACTAACAAAAGAGATGCATTTTCAATGTAAAGTGAGGGTGATTGCCTGTAACATCAAGACAGCATTTGACCAAGTGTGGCGTCAAGGATTCCTCTGATACTAAACAGTGTTCAAATGCAGCAATACCTGGTCAAATTTCAGACCTGGGCTGGTGAATGGCAAGTAATCTTTATGCCGCACAAGTGCAAGGCAATGACCATCACCATCAAGACAGAATTCAACCATCTGTTGATGGCATTACTATCCCACTAATACCTTCCTGGGGAGGGCGGAGGTTGGTACCTTTGACCAGAAATTGAACTGGACTAAGCCAAATAGAAACTATGGTCAGATGCTCAGCAGTTCCATGGTGACCACTCAAAGCCTGCTCACCATCAACATGGCATAAATCAGTTATATAGTGGAATAATTCTATTTATCAGGATAAGTGCAGCTCCAATAATGTGCAACAGATTTAAAACCATCCAGGACAAGAAGCCTGCTTGATTGGCATCCCATCTAACAATTCCAACAGTTATTCCCTCTCCACCAAGGCTTAGTGGCAGCAGCGTCTACGATCTACAAATGCACTGCAAAAAAAATCACCAAGGTTTGTTAGATAATATCTTCCAAACCAGCTTCTGGATAAGTGGTGCTGGAAGAGCACAGCAGTTCAGGCAGCATCCAAACAGCAGTAAAATCGACATTTCGGGCAAAAGCCCTTCATCAGGAATAAAGGCAGAGAGCCTGAAGGGTGGAGAGATAAGCTGGAGGAGGGTGGGAGGTGGGGAGAAAGTAGTACAGAGTTGCAGTGGGAGGGGGACTCCCTGAGATTCTCAAAGAGAGAGGAGGAAAACTTCTTCAAGGCAGGCATCCTTACAAGAGGATTCGCAGTAGGGTTAAAATCAACAAGGTAAAAACAATGACTGCAGATGCTGGAAACCAGATTCTGGATTAGTGATGCTGGAAGAGCACAGCAGTTCAGGCAGCATCCGAGGAGCAGTAAAATCGACATTTTGGGCAAAAGCCCTTCATCTTCCAAACCAGTGACAAACCTGCTACCATGAAGAACAAAGGCAGCAGATACATAGCAACACCGCAGCTTTCATGTTTCCTTTCAAGCCACAGGCCATCATGATTTGTAAGCATATCACTGGGTCAAAATCCTTTCAAACAACACTGCGGGGTCTTCCTGCACCACATGAATTCCAGTAGCTCAAGGCAGCAGCTCACTATTACCTACATAAAGGCATTTAAGGATTGGCAATACATGCTGGTCCAGCCAGCATTACCTACCTGTGGTGAACAATGAAAAGCAATGCAGGTATTTGGGAGCAATTACAAAACAGGAATACTGAAGCCTTCCAATGTAACTAACATTTACATTATTAATGATTCAGAGTTAACCAAGGACCATTTTCATGCAGGAGGTTGTTCATATTTGCACTGTGTGGCCACACATCTGACTGGAACATTTAATATTACTCATGCAGTTCTCAAAATGCAACTCATCCCATTCCTAAATTACATTTTTCTTTCCCTTTACCTCCCATCCCACTCCTGGTTTACCTTTCTTCTGAGTCCAAATACTAAGCTTGATTTCAATAGTCCAACTGGAAATCTAGCTTCTAGCCTCCCACTATGCAGTCCTCTTCCAGGGTATAAGCTTCCATGCTCTGAAAATACACTTTCATAAGCCTTCCATTCTCTCAGGCATGACAAAAAGATGGCAAGTGTCCTAGCCACCATTTCATTTCAAGAGCAGGAGGTTTTTCCTTTGCTGAGTAGGGATTTGGTGCCCAGGTGTGCCACTAATATTCCCTATAAACTGAACAGCTGCCAGTCAGAGATTTCTCTGTGGTTCTGCACATTACAATTGCTACGCTAATGCATTGACTTCTGGTTTCAAAAAGATGTCCATGCAACAAAAAATACATATTGTTTTCCACCTGACCTCCATGACATAGTAGAGGAAAAGTGTGCACTCAAGAAAGACACTCAGAGTGCTGGAGAAGGAAAAGGAGTATGAGGTACAGAGTGCTAGAGTTAAAACAATAAAAAGAGAGAACTACAAAGGAAGAAACATAAAAATAAAGAATATGCACAGAGTGGAGGACATAATGAGATTTGTGGGATAAAGGGCTATAGACTAATGAACAGAGAGAAAAACAGGACAAAGAGTGGGCCACAAAGAATGACAGAATGAAAGGGAAATAATTCAAAGTAAAGTCAAGCAGACAGACTGTTACAGGCAATAAGACTATTAAAACATTTCACAAATAATGCTACAGGAAATTAACTTGCTCTACTCAAAATAGATACACATACATCTCTGCACAACTTCAAAATACCAATACTTCTGTGTGATCTATGAAGGTTCAGTAACAATGGGAAGTATGTGCTTTCTTTCTTACCTGATTTTCAGTTTGATTAATTCCCAAAAGGAAGACAAGCTCTGCACAGAAGATGGCTGCCGCAATATTGCAATGGATACCACGAGTGTTGGATTTGAGTCCATTTAGACAGGTCAGAATGAAGAAAGTGAGAAGCAGTGCCACAAGAGACACACTAATAGTTGAATAGGTGACGATCGCCAAGGTCTCTAGATCTCCTTCCAGTTGCTACAGGGAACATTTATAAAAACAAATGCTTACACATTACCAAAACACAAGGAAGTGTAGTTTATGAAAAGACCATGTGTTGTTATCTTGACTGTTCTTTCCAAAGAGGCCCTGTTATTTTGCACTCAGTCTTTCCAATTTATTTTATCTCAAGAATGAGACAGGAAACGTTCCAGCTTAATTGAAATCGGTTCACTTAGCAGTCTTTGGACTTTTCTTGTTTGTGAGCATCAAGGCCATATCATCTTGTCTATTCGTTGTTTGGAAGGATATGAAGGCTTTAACAAATTCAGCCCATATTCTCTTGAGTTTAGAAGAATGACAAGTGATCACATTCAATCATAAAAGGTTCTGAAAAGTTGGATAGGGTGGACACAGACTGAATTTGCTGATGAGGGAAAGAGTTGTGAATTTTTTAAATGCTCTATTCTGGAGGCTACTAGATAATCCAACCTTGATTACATTTATTACTGGCATAAAGATTTTTGGTTTGTCAAGAAATCAAGGGATATAGGAAGAGGGCATGATACTGGGAATAACAGCCACCATCATATTGTCGAGCAGGTTTGATGGACTGTGTGGTTTGCTACTGCTATCACTTAATAAGAGAGTATGCAGAAAGGACTGACAAGAATGGCTCTAGGGAAGAGGAACTTCATTTAGGCACCAGACTGGAGAAGCAAGAACCTCTTCCAAGAAGAGATGGTTGGAAGGCAATGTGATAGTGATATTCAAAATTGGCAGGTACGTTAGTAGTGAGGGAGAATCTGTTCCCATTGCTCAAAGCATTGAGAATCAGATGGAAGAAATTTAAGGTAATTGGCAAAAGAAGCTACAACAGGGAGGATTTTTTTTAATGCAGAGTGTGGTTGGATTTGGAATACACTTCCAGAAACTGTGCTGACAGCACATCCAAACAGGGCATGTAAAAGAGAATTGGAAAGATATTGAAAAGAAAAAACAATTACACAGTTGTAGGGAAAAGGCAGAGGAATGGAGCTAGGTGAATTTCATGGCAAGTAAAACAGCTGCAATTAAAAGTAAATGCTTAATTAATTTCAAATCATTTTCTTTGACTTGTTATGACTCACCTCCGTAGCAGGTGGGATTTGATCCCATACCTTCTGGCCCAGAGGCAAAAGTTTGTTAAAAACAGCATTGCTGTCCAAGTCACTGGCTGCTGTCAGTGAGTAAACAGCATTAATCAAACTCTGAAGCTTGCTGCATCCAAAATGCACTATCTTTTAAACATGAATTTCAGATCATGGATAATAACATTACAAACTCTTATCCTGGGGCTTAGCATCTTTTGAACACATTTATATTTGCAAATTTTTAATAATATTACTTATCTCCAATATTCCAGAAATATCCTATAGAATTCCAAAATCTAAAAGCAAGGACAGAGACGAATTATTTCTGAACTGTGCTGAAAAGTGGAAAACACTCAATATCTGCTGTTGGAAATTTGTTTTTTTTATAATTACTAATTGCAAAGGGGACAGTATCTGTTTTCCTATTAATGCCTTATGTCTACAAGTCTGGAAATTAATACAATTTAATATCACCCAGCAATGATCAAATACTTTATGAAAAAAATTGGGGCTAAGAACCCATGTTCCCCTCTTGAGGAATACTATAATGCTTAAGTAAAATGCTATACATAACATGCTGTATCACTTCAAAAAAAATGTACTGATAATCAACATTTTGATGATGCTTACCTCACGATGTGAAATATCCATGAGAACTCCAAAGATGCCAAGCTGTGAACACTGACATCGGACGTGTGTGGTGTTTCGGTGAACAAGGTCACAATCCTTTGCTGTCCACGTGCCAGTTGGTTCAGACCTGCAAGACAATGTGACTATTGGTTGGGTAAGTCTCTGATGTCTTGGTCAACATCGTTATTCAGAAGCCAAGTCCAGGCAGAGTGAAACAGTCTCTTCTGTTTCTCTTCCACCTGGAAATAAAAATTAAGGCCTGGAAAATTGAAAATGAGACACCCTATTCTCTTGTCAAAACAGAATTTTGTTTCAACTTTGTCATACAAAATTTAAAATTTCTGTTCTTTCATCTTAAAGTTCTCCTTTAACAAAATATTACACACTAATACCATTGTAGCCCAGGTTTTTGTCAAATATTAATATTAGCCCTTAACCAACAGGTTAGAATTGACAGCAGCCACAATAATTGGATGCCGTTACATGCAGCATCTGCATATCAATGCTTGAACAGTCAGTTTCATCCTGAACCCCTGAAAAACCTGCTATCTGGGTGAAGGTGCAAGCCTTCTTTCTCCTTCTCTTGAATACAGAGGATCAATATCCACCCTCATGGAAAAGCAGATGGCAGCCTGATATACATCAGCTGGAAAGCCTGCTAGTGCCTGGAGGAAGTTGCTAATGGCCACAGTCACCTTGGTAGATATAGCACTGCTGTCCTTGTCCTGCCAAAATGTTGAAGATCTGTCAATTTTGAAAAGTATCTCCTGAGTAAAACAGAACTGTATAACCTTTGACAAAGGGTCAGTTAGACTCGAAACGTTAGCTCTTTTCTCTCCTTACAGATGTTGCCAGACCTGCTGAGATTTTCCAGCATTTTCTTATTGAGAACTGTATAACCGTTCCTCACTGAGGTTGAGGTCAAGGAGGACAGAAGCTACAGGAACCATGGCTGGGGTCAAATGGTCTATGAAAACCCTTTCAAGTGAGAACCAAGGTCTTCAATCCATGCAACATTATGTCCTGTCAATTCACCAACTTTAAGTGACAGCAGAAAAATTATAGCACATTTACTAATTCAAAAGCAGCCACCGGAAACCCATCAACAACTAATCTGCAAGCATTTGATGATTTCTTTACACATCACTGGTGGGGTATCTTTCTGGATATGTACAGCCAAATAAGGTTAAGACTGAACCTTAGATGGAAATGAGTTTGAAAATGGCACTGCTACAGTCAAATTCAAATGACATGCTAACTTGTGTCATGATCTGTTGTCTCTGCACACTCATTTTATACTCCCACAAGGCTTCATCAAAATGTCATCTCGTACTGTCTGTACCAGAAATGAGCACAGAACCATTCTGCATCTGTAAAAACAGTATGATACTGAAATAACATTTTGTAAAGATCAAGGCCAATGGAATTCCAGGGTACCAACAAACAAGAAAAAAAAGAGAAAAATGTTGAAAAAGCAGGACATTCATGAGAGCATATTTTGAAGCATAAAACATACTCAGCCAACAGAAGGCGAAAATTAGAATTCAGATATAAAACCAGAAGGTTCAAAATGAGGTGGAAGCTCTTAAAAAACAAAACTGTAACTGCCCTGGTTTAAATCACTCTAAGCAGCTTAAGGAACAAGTTCAGTCACTGGCCAGTCAGGAACTAAACTTGGCTGTAGTACATCAGGATAAGAAAGATTTGGAATAGTAGCTACAGCTCATGAATGAAAACTTGACAACACTTCTAGACAAAGTTAACATCACAAGATCTAGATCTATCAGCAAATTTCCTCTACGTAATAGTGATGCATAGGCTTACTTGATATTATAAATAGTTAAACTTTCTTTTGGAGGAAGATGTTAGGATCTATCTTGCCTTTAGAAAACCTCATCTTAATGTTTTGAAATGTTGCACATAAACAATGTTGCTTTTCTTCAATAAAACCAAAGAACTGCAGAGACACCAACAGAAATTGCTGGGAAAACTCAGCAGGTCTAGCAGCATCTGCAGAGACAAAGCAGAGTTATCGTTTCGAGTCTAGTGATCCTACTTCAGCTTTCTCTCCACAGTTTTTCCAGCAATTTCAGTTCATGTTGAGACTTTTCCTTGAGGTTAATTTTCTTGATGTCTGAAAACTGTATGCACAAAAATCTTATTGATGTAATGCTTGGTTCATACCTTAAAATGTGCTTTACTGTTTTAAATATACCAAACCATGAAGTTAATCAATCCTTGATGAGCAAATGGCTATGAAACCATTATCATGAACATGACTCAAACCAGTTTTCATTCACTTCGAATACTTAATAAAAACACATGGACCACAAAAGAAATGTGCTTTGAATATAAACATTAACCAGCTTTTGTTTAAGAAAGAAAATACATGTCCTTGTTATACTGGAAACAGCTCTTGGATTTCATAGCATTGCTACTCCCTTGACTCAATTTCTGCTGTGGACCTTATCTGCAACCATTTTCACAAAAAACCATGAGACATAGAAGCAGAATTAGGCCATTCGGCCCATTGGGTCTACTCTGCCATTTGTTCACAGCTGGAATGTTTCTAAACTTCATTCTCCTGTCTTTTCCCTTTCTTTCTCCTGTCTTCTCCCCATAACCCTTCATTCCTTTACTAATCAAGAACCTACCTTAATTACACTCAATGATTTGACCTCCTCAGCCCTCTGCAGCAATGAGTTCCACAGTCTAACTACCTTCTAACTGAAGAAATTCCTCCTCATCTCAGTTTTTTTAACCATGCATTTTTACCATGGACTTAAAAATCTTACCAATATTCCTGATGAAGGGCTTTTGCCCAAAATGTTGATTTTACTGCTCCTCAGATGGTGCCTAAACTGCTGTGCTCTCCAGCACCGCTAATCCAGACTGGTTTCCAGCATCTGCAGTCATTGTTTTTACCTACCTTAAAAATCTTACCAACAACCAAGGTCAGGCTAACCGGATTATAGTTTCCTGTCTCTACCTCGGTCCCTTTTAAATAGTGGTGTTACATTAGCTGTTTTCCCATCCTCTAGGATGCTCCCTGACACTCGTGATTCATGAAGGATCACCACTAAAGCCTCCACAATCTCCACAGCTATCTCCTTCAGACCTCTAGGGTGTAATCCATCTGGTCTGGGTAATTTATCTGCCTTCAGACTTTTCAGCTTCCCCAGCACCTTCTTCTTAATGATGGCCACTATACTTACGTCTGCCCTCTTGAAATTCTGTTATGATGCCAGTTTCTTTCACTGTGCAAGTACCTCTGCAATTTCTTTGTTCTCTATTATGACTTCTCCAGCAATCCAATGTCCACTCGGACCTTTTAGACATCTAAAAATAAAATTCTTGCAATCTTCTATCAAAACCAGGCTTCCAAAACCATTAGCTGAAAATGTGTTGCTGGTTAAAGCACAGCAGGTTAGGCAGCATCTCAGTATTAGGGAATTAGACGTTTCGAGCATAAGCCCTTCATAACCCCCCCCCGAATTACCCAAATAAATCCTGCCATTGCTGCTGTACCATCTTTCCCTTCCAACCAACTTTGGCCAATTCCTCCCTCATGGCTTTGTAGTTATCTTTACTCAAATGTAAGATTGTTACATCTGATTCAATCTTCTCCCTTTTAAAATACAGGGTGAAGTTGATCATGGTTAAAAATCACAACACCAGGATATAGTCCAACAGGTTTAAATGGAAGCACTAGTTCATGGAGCGCTGCTCCTTTGTTAGGTAATTGTAAAGGACACAATTGTAAGACACAGAATTTATAGCAAAAGTTTACAGTGTGATGTAACTGAAATTATACATTGAAAAATACCTTGATTGTATGTTGAGTCTTTCATCTGTTCGAATACCATGATAGTTTCACTTCTTTCATGTGTAAATCACAAAAAACTTTTTTTAAAAAAGTTGCATGCTCAGGTTAACTGTAACAATTGGTGTTAGCTAGACAATATGTTAGCCCCCTGCATTCTCTGTCTGTGCCATAATGTTTAAACTGATTCTAATCTAAAAAGTTAGATAACAGAGACTTACATGAATTCATGCAGTTTTTGAGCAAAGTACAATGTAACTTTGCAAGTACAAATTCGCCCCACAAACGTATACGTATATGTGTGCATGTGGGTTGTGTGCATGTCTGTCTGGGGGGCTGTGAGTATGAGTGAGAGTGTTTGTGTGTGTTTATGTGAGTGTAGAGTGTCTTAAGTCTGTGAGGGGGTGCATGTGAGAGTGTGGGAGTGTGTGTGTCTGTAAGGGTGTGTGTCCATGTGCGTGTCTGTGTATACGTGTGTATGTGTATGTATAGGAAGGAGTGCATGTATATAGGAGTGTCTCTGTGTGTGTGTATAGTGCAATGGTAGTCACCTGTAATGTGACATGAACCCAAGATCACAGTTGAGGCCCTCCCTATGGGTAAGGAACTTAGCTATCAGCCTCTGCTGAGCCACTTTTCGCTGCAGCCTGTCCTGAAGTCCGCCTTGGAGGATGGTTACCCGAAGGTCCGAGGTTGAATGTCCTGGACCACTGAAGTGTTCCCCAAGTGGGAGGGTACACTCCTGTCTGCTGATTGTTCTGCGGTGCTGTAGCCTTTGCTCGGTTTCCCCAATGTATCATGCCTCAGGGCATCCTTGCCTGCAACGTACAAGATAGACAGTGTTGACTGACTCACATGAGTACCTACCACGTACATGGTGGGAGGTGTCCCCATGTGTAATGGTGGTATCCACGTCCACACTCTGGCACCTACCGTGACAGGGTTGTATGGAGTTGTCCTGAAAACTGAGCAGCTTGCTACGAACAATGATCTGTTTGAGGTTTGGCGGTTGTTTAAAGGCAAGCAGTGGAGGCGTGGGGAACGTCTTGGTGAGGTGCTCATCCTCATTGATAATGTGTTGCAGGTTACGAAGAACATGGTGTAGTTTTTCAGCTCCTGGGAAGTACTGGACAACGAAGAATACCCTGTTGATTGCAGCTCGTGTCTGTCTCCTGAGGAGGCCATTACGGTTCCTTGCTGTGCCACGTTGAAACTGGCAGTCGATGAGTTGAGCACCTTACCCTGTTCTTATGAGGGCATTCCTGAGTACTTCCAAATGCTCATGTTATGATCACTGCCCTCTAGGGGTTCCTTCACCTTTAGCTCCCTAAACAAGTCTGCCTCACCAAATCCAGAATTGCCTATTCTCTAGATGCTCTACCACAAACTGCCCCAAAAATCCATCTCATAGATATTCCATGAATTCATTTGCTCGAGATCTGCTACCAACCTGATTTTCATATTGGAACAATTATTGTAATAGAAAAGGCATGGTAAGAAAGGCACACTCTCCTGATTTATTTTCTTCCCCATGTTCTCAACTCTAAACACACAGATTTTATGCATTCTGACTCTATATCATGTCTTGCTATTGATTTAATTTCTTACTAACAAGGTATGCCTGCACCCTTTCCCATTTATCTGTCCTTTTGAGAGGACATCTACCCTTGGATTTTTAGTTCCCATCACTGATCCCCTTGCACCCACATATGTGATACCCACAACATCGTACCCTCCAGGTGCACAACCTTGTTTACCTTGTTTCATATACCATGTGCATTTAAGTACAACATCCTCAGTCCTGTGTTGACAACTCATAGTTGTCCCCTTATCTGCTATGCTTGAAGTTAGATTCGTGACTTTTCATATTTTGTCTTTTTATTGTTCTGGCAACGTTAATTTTTCCTGAGCCCACCCCCTCTCTTTTAACAAGCACATAACAACTATGGACTACTGCGGATCAAAAGATCTTGAAAATAGAGTCCAATTACAGTTAGAATGTCCAATACTAATCTTTCACCTTCTCAATTGAGGTTCTGGGAGAGGGCAGTACATACTGTGCTGCTCAAATAGGGCTAATGCCTCTAGAGAAACCCAGGTTTACTAGACAACGAGCCTGTCAAGCTGGACGGTCAGTACTCAAAGCAGCTAATCTAGCACATTGACAATCCTGATTATCCATCACAAGCTACTTAGCCATTGACTTCTCTCATTTTGAAGGACAGCAATCATTGGCTTCATTAGCTGAGAAGGACATGACTGATTCTATTTGACTTTGGGATCCACTCTTTTTCTGAAACTTGGGTGTTTTCAGCTGCTGCTTTCATCATTTTAGATTTGACTCGAGGCTGATAGAGCACAAGATAAGGAAAAGGGCAATAGGCTCAACTTTATATTTAATTTGCCCCATAAGTCATCCCAAACTCCTCCCTCAATGCTGTGTGGCCTTGGGCTGGTTTCCTCCTTCCTCAGTGGTTTGTGGTGCAAGGCTCTGGGCTGGGCCCTTTCACCCCAACCTCCTCCCTCACTGGTGTGTGGCATGGATCCTAAATAGTTGGGTAAATTTTCAACTTGCCACTTCAGCATAAAACTCATCATATGGTTAGACAAATAAAAATCTGTAATTTCCAATCATGGCTGGCTTACCTAATTCGTCTTACATTGAACAGCAAGTTGAAAATACAGAACTCCATTATACTTCTGTTGTTCAGAATTAATAGAAAATATCATTTTTCTGTTGTGATAACAATGCTTTCTTTGGGCATCTAATACTATCAATCAGGAATGAATAAGGATGTCAATATTTGTAATTTGCCTTGCACAAGATATTTTGAGAGCTGGCGTTTTAAGCTGTTGCCGTTTTTTCTGGTGTCATAGCATTCACTCCACTGTACTATATTATACTTTCTTAAGGCATCCAATTCCAGAAACGGTTAAGGTTAGTTTTTGTCCCATTCTCAGACCTAAAGCTTTCAATGGAGCCGTTCCACATACTTTTTCAATTGCAATGGTACAGAAAGCCCTTTGTACACAGAGATCCTATTCGGTTGAATAGCTATTGAATGTAAAGCTTTGAGATGTCAAAAGTATGTCACTCATTTTTATAACAAATTTTTCATCAAAATGTATTTTGAATAAAAAAATGTTCTTCAAACACTACTTCCCTTTTAAGCAAAATGGATTAATAACATGTGGATTTGAATAAGTCTCTTAGAGAATCAAGGGATATGGGCAGGAAAATGGAGTTGAAGATCAAGGTAAGCCATGATTGTACTGAATGGCGCAGCATATTGGACAGGCTGTATGGTCTATTCAGGTTTATATCTCTTGTTCTTGGGTTATGGTATCAAAAGGTAATAATGGAGATTTATATGTGGATGTTGGGATTATTGTTACTCTGATATGTTGATTTGAATTAAAATTTAATGACTTTCTCACACATATAATGACAGTAATTCCAGGAAAAACTTAAGATGCACTTGATGGGCTTAATGATGCCCATCACAGTTTGGTAAGAGAAATAAAAACATACTAGATTCATAGTGTTTTAACTAAAGCAATACATTTAACCTAAATTAGGAGCAAAGTATCACAAATGCTGGGAATTTGAAATAAAATTGTGATGCAAATACTCAGCAGGTCTGGTAACATCTGAGAATTAATTTGAATCCAATATGACTTCTGTTCCGATCTGAAGAGGAGAATGAGTTCAATCCATTATAATTGAATTAATGCAAATTGTAATGGGGGACTATGCAAGTCTCAAATTTAATGCAGATCTCTGCAAATAAAATTAAATGGCTACAAATGATCATCTCTGTATTACTGCCTGATGAAAATAAAAACTTCAGTCGAGTTCACAGCAGATTAAAAAATTCAGTTTGGAATTTGCAAGAAAAGTTTGTATATTTCAGTCAGTACATATGGCAAATCTAATATGAGCAGACGGTATTAAGGAGGTTGAGGTGCCAATTTATCTCACCTCAGACTATATACACTAAAGAAACAAACATTGTGTGCGACATCAGAATATTATAAATGATGTACAAAACAGGTGTGCTTAAGAACAATGTACATCCCTGAGCTTGTCAAAATCAGCATTTATTTTAAAAGCAATTAGCTTTTACATTTATTAGTATCTGCTAAAGATGTCAAACAGAACTTGAAGTCAATACAAAAGAAAAGAATGATTGAGGCAATGGGAGAAGGGATGATGAAATTAAATGAGCAGCACAGACACAAAAGAAGCACCTCGGCCCATTATTTCTTTATTGGGGCCCGTCTCCAAATTATCTCAGAACATTTACCATCATCTTACTTGACAGTCATCCATTATATACCAGGCATCCATGGGCTATTAAACAGAAAATAATTTCATTTTCCAACTGTGAGTCTGGCTTAAGGATTCATACAAAGTTACGTACCATTGAACAAATCAATGGAATTGACTTTGATGTGCATCACTTATTCAGTCAATCTGACTTGACAATGTAAAGTGGGGTGTACAACTATAATAGGGGATTATGTACAGAATTACTGGCATTAGATTACTAGTCTTCTGTTGAATATATTTATTTACATTTTGCTGCAGGAAAACAGTAACAAAATTGATGCTGGAACACTTCTTTGATCCCATTGTAAGTAACAAGGTTCAATAAACAAAATAGATTACTCAACAGCATTTCTGACAAAACTAATGGAGAGATTTTCTTCCTGGAGTCACCTTAAACAGCCAGCAGATGCTGAATTGTAACCAAAAAGAGATAGCAGCTTTGATGTTGTGACTTGGGTCATTTACAGCTGTAAACTGTATTTTCCTGTTACTCATTAATGCATTAGTGTATAGAACAATAAAGACAACAGGCCACAGAAAATTTGTCAGAGCTCCACAGTAGTAAAGACATTAAGCAAAACATTTACTCAATATTTTCCTAAAGGAACCAGCAATAACACTGATTACATTTAGATTGATTGTGAGGATGTAAAATCTAACAGATGCAAATAAAGCGTATGTGGACATTCATTCTAATGGGAAATGATGAGGATTAGAATTCAAAAAAAAAGCTCAAATGAAAATGTAAAAATTTCAGAGTGGCTTTCTGTGATATTAAGTAAGTAAGTTGCCATGCTTAAATTTAATTTAAATTGCCTTTTAATAAGCAATGTAGTACAAATACTTATGTAAACACATCTAGCCAACTCAAAGATTAAATCAAATACCAGGTATTAAGGGAATAGCAGATTTAAATCCCCATTTCAAAACAAGCATAATTGATACGTTGTCAAAAAAACAACCCTTTCTGTTCTTGGATATGAAAGTTGTTCAAATCAGAAATTGTAAATGCTTACCTTAAATGTCTCAGTCTATTCAACAAAACTGCTTAAGGGATATGCTTAAGTATTTCAGAGCAATAGTTTCAAACTGTTGTTCCTGATTTTCAAAAATATTTGTACAAGTGCCAAAGTTTTCTTTTGGCTGAGTTCAAATGCAGTTGGCAGCTCCACCAAACATGTGACATACAGAATCCAATGTGATTCAAATATAGAATGTGTTGGGGAGAAGTAACATACCCCCTCTCAAGAAGAGGTGAAGTTGCACACAGCTGGTAATACTTCAAAGGTTGTAAAGAACTATTACAGCATCTAATGGGTTATAGAGCACAGATTCCTATTTCTTTTTTAAAAACTTAATAAAACAGCATTATAATTGTACTGTACCAGGGCAGGTTAACTACTTAAGTCAGGAGCAAGATAATGCTGTTGGGCCGAATGGAAAAAGCAAGTTTACATGAAGTGCAATCTATGCAGTGAACTCCGTCACCTCCCAAAGCACATATATAAACTGATGAATTAGACAATGTGAGAAACACAAGAACATTGTATTAATGGTAGGAGAGGTTTTATTTGTTTATTTTGGTTTTGCATTAAACAGGTACAAGTTTGAAGACCAATTATGTTCTTCAAGACAGAAATAAAAAGACAGCGCAAACCCTGGGGAAATTTGCATTTTCATTGGTGCAATTACTGGAATTATAACAGCGGCAGGTGTTCGGTCAAGTTGAAAATGCAATACTGAATCAATACACTGAAAGCTTTGTCCCATTAACCTTAGTGATTGGGACCAATTTCAGAGTTCTTCCTCCAGCAACCTCTAGTGAGATGCCACCACCAGCCACATATTCACCCCCCACTCCCCACCCCCAATCCCTTGTCAGCATTCGCAGATATTGTTTCCTCCAGGTCGACTTAGACAACTCCTCCTCTATTCCCAATACCTCCTCACAATACCATCCTGTGCAATCACAGAAAATGCAACACTTGCCTATTTACTTCCTCTTTCCGCACTACTTAAGGTCCCAAACACACT
Source organism: Hemiscyllium ocellatum (assembly GCF_020745735.1). Taxonomy (NCBI): domain Eukaryota; kingdom Metazoa; phylum Chordata; class Chondrichthyes; order Orectolobiformes; family Hemiscylliidae; genus Hemiscyllium; species Hemiscyllium ocellatum. The sequence goes on from NC_083414.1 coordinate 17,312,369, forward strand.
GTCCAGGTGAAGCAGCAATGTACTTGCACCTGTTTCAATCTAGTCTACTGCATTCACTGCTGACACAATGGGGAGACAAAATGCAGATGGCTGAACATTTTGCTGAACACCTATGTTCTGTTCATAAAAATGACACTGAGCTTCCAGTTGCCTGGTACTTCAACACACCACCATGTTCCGCTTCTAACATTTCTGTCTCATGCCTGCTGCAGCACTCCAGCCAGGCTGAAGGAATACCTCACATGCTTCAGGACTCAACATTGACTTTAACAATTTCAGAACATGAACATATCTCCCCATTTTAATTATCCACCCCACACCACAACCTCCTGATTTGTAAGGATTGCTCCTAGCACAGACAACCCATTTTCAGACATTTACACTTCTTGTTAGCAACCAACCCAGCATTTCTTTCTCTCTCGCTCTCCCTCTCAGCTTATAAGAACTTGTTTGTTTGCCTATCAATTTTTTCTTTCTCTCTCTCTGGGCATTTTCTCAATGTATTCTATTCACATTCCCTCTTCCCCCTCCACTCTCATTATCAACACAAATACCTTTCCGAGCTGTATTGAAGTCTGACAAAGGACCACTGGACTTGAAACATTAATTCTGTTTTTTTCTCTACTGATGTTGCCAGCTCTGATTTTTTCCAGCGCTCTCTATTTTTATTTTAGAGTTTTTCCTGTTTAGTCATCTCATTTGGACTAGTGAGAAGAGTCACGGTACAGTAAATACTGCAGATCAAAAGATAAAAAGAGGATTGCTCAACCTCACCTTTTCAGTTTTTGCTGTTGCACACTGTCGACACTTTACTGAATTTTCAAACATGCATCTGACAGTAGGAACACTATGTTGCGACTGATCTAGTGTCTACATCGGAACAAAACACAGTTCTATATTGCCTCATAAATAATTCACCATCTTTACTGGCTGGTTCTGAATTTGTGCTATTTATGTGACATAGTCAATTTCTGAAGCTTAGGCATTACAATACAGGATAAAACTTACTTAGTAACATACTTAGGATTAGTTCCTTGTTGGGCTCTCAAAAACAACTGGCATGGATAGCTTAATGTACTTACAGACTGGAATGATTCCACTGGACACACACAGGCTTGCTGCGATTGGCAGTCTCCAGTAAACGGAATTCCAGGATTAATGGTGAGTTTAAAGCTCCATGGACAAAGCTGTTGTTGTTGAAGATAGAGATAGTCACGATTGGAGAATTCATTACAGGATGCTTTGGAAGTCTGCAATTCAAAATGTTTGAGGGTGTTCAATAAAGGACAGAGACACAATGAAAAGTTTCTTCAACATGTTTCAGTTTATTGCATAAGTTTTTGTTCACACCATCATCAGCAAGTTTTCCTCAAATCTATATTCGATCCTGACTTGCAGCAAAATCACTGTACAGTTACCATCACTGGGCCAAGATTCTGGAACACCCTTCCTAAACACACTGTGATTGTCTCCACAATTCGTAGCTTACTGTGATTCAAGGAAACAGCTCACCATAACTTTCCCCAGGGCAATTAGGGATATGCAATGAAAGCTGACACATTTTTAAAAAATCAGAAAATAGGATGCACTGGTTTATACTTTCAGCAGGAGTCAAACATAGTGACCAAACTTTTTCCAAGGAAGGAGAAACTGAGGATTGAATCAGCAACTTAAGAATTTAATCGAAGCAGAATTGAGCCAGTGCAACATTGTTAGCGAAGTGTGCTTTTAGATTAAATATTAAGCAAAGTTGTCATCAGTCAATTTATGTGGATGGCAAGATTTCATGGTATTACTTGAAGAATGGCAGGGTAATTCTTCAGCATTTTCGTCAATATATTTACCCCAACCGCTTTCAACCAACAGGTTATCTACTTATTTAAATCAATGCCAATTACCATCTATTAGCCAGCTATCAACCATCAGCAAAGTGATGGAAAGAATGTTGTGGTTCTGTTCGCCGAGCTGGGAATTTGTGTTGCAGACGTTTCGTCCCCTGTCTAGGTGACATCCTCAGTGCTTGGGAGCCTCCTGTGAAGCGCTTCTGTGATCTTTCCTCTGGCATTTGTCGTGGTTTGAATCTGCCACTTCCAGTTGTCCGTTGCAGTGGCCGGTATATTGGGTCCAGGTCAATGTGCTTATTGATTGAATCTGTGGATGAGTGCCATGCCTCCAGGAATTCCCTGGCTGTTCTCTGTTTGGCTTGTCCTATAATAGTAGTGTTGTCCCAGGCATGGCACTCATCCACAGATTCAATCAATAAGCACATCAACCTGTACCCAATATACCGGCCACTGCAACGGACAGCTGGAACTGACAACCGGAAGTGGCAGATTCAAACCACTACAAATGCCGGAGGAAAGATCACAGAAGCGCTTCACAGGAGGCTCCCAAACACTGAGGATGTCACCTAGACATGGGACGAAACGTCTGCAACACAAATTCCCAGCTTGCCGAACAGAACCACAACAACGAGCACCCGAGCTACAAATCTTCTCACAAACTTTGAGGGAAAGAATCATCAAGAGCACGTACTCAGTAATAACCTTCTGACTAATACTCAGCTGGAATTCCACCAAGATCATTTGGCTCCAAAAAGTGGACAGAAAAGCTGAATTCCAGAACTGAAATGACATTACACAGTCCTATTTGTTATGAATTTGTATGTGTATTGTACCTTTACGAGAGTTGAAAGGCTGGCAAGGACTTACCCAAACACACAGAATATTGGAAAATTTAAAATGTAACATTTGGTCGAACAGCTAGCAATAGCTGGGTTGCTATGTGACAAAAACAAATTCAAATTCAGCCAATCAGTTTAAATTATGCCCCAAGATACCAAACTCCAATCATGTTTTAATTTAGTATTTTGATCCGATGTTTAGGGATATTAAATATCAGACATTTTGAAGACTTAGGTAAAGAGCAGCCAGCATCAACAAATAGAGCGAGAGAGACTGCTTGCAGAAAGATCCGCTCTCTACAAAGTACCTTCACCTGTGAAGCAGAATCCCCAAGAAGAAAAGAAGACAGGAATACAGAGAAGAACTGAAAGCTGCTTGATCTTAAGAAGTTTTTTATTCAAATCTTAATCGGGTGTTTTATCGCACCAGTATTGTAGAGGGCGAGGTAAAAGATACGTTTAGGAGAAAGGACTTGTACATCGTTGTTAGTTAATATTCTTTGTTAGACTTAAAGAATAAAGTTAATTTTTACTTTAAACAGTTACTTTTGGGATAGTGCTTTGCCTCTTGAATTTTAACAGATTACACCATGGGGTGCATCTTTTCTGTGTTGCTGGCTTAAATTAGTAGAGGGATTTAACACATTAAAACAAATTTTAATGGAGTTCGGGGAAATTCTCCACTTGATAGAGCTTTAAGAAATAATGGTTAACTGGTTGAAGACCAATCATTCCAGTTCCAGACATAATTACAAGAATTCCATTGGGCAGTAGCCTAGATCCAACAACCTTCAGCAACGAATTTTGAGATTTGTAGTTCAGGTTGAGATTTTGGATGTAGGTTTCCTTGCTGAGCTGAAAGGTTCATTTCCAGATGTTACCTCACTAGTAAGGTAGCGAAACGTCTGGAAATGAACCTTACAGCTCAGCGAGCAAACCTACATCCAAAGCTTCAGCAGCTCCTCAATAACTTACTCACCATCATGAGATTAAAAATATTATTTATTAATGAGAGCAGATAGGAAAACATTCAGCTATGTTGGCCATTGAGTTTTCAATTCAATTTCACAATTGCTTAGTCTCCACCATACTTAGGGAAGTGGGCTTGGGAGCTGCTGACAGTGGTCACCATTGATAAGAAACTCAACTAGCTGCATAGAAGTTGTGGTTATCACAGCATGTCAGAGGATGAATATTCTGTGCAAATAGAGGGGCAATGGGACAAGCATGGTTGAAGCAAAACAATTTAATTGTTGGATTCTTTACTGTCAGTTCAGCACTGAATCTCTTGTTTCATTCAAATCCTTCAACGCAGGCATGAAGCAGGTTTGCACAGTTCTGCTTCAACAACATATTGGCCTTTAATTGAAATTTTTAAATTCAAAGAGTCACTTAAAACCAAAACCTAGCCCCCGAGAAAATCTCAGAAGCAGTCTTTGAAAAGAAAAACTATATTTTGATCCTTGGTACTGTAGAAACCACATCTCACACGCTTAAATGCTGAACTATTACCTTAAGTTACGGCGATCTGTGTTGAATCGGGCAGGTAATAAACTGCCAAGTGTCCGATAAATGAGGAGAATCAGGATGGTCATAGTGGGCTCAGTCTCTGGTAACATCCGTTGGTGTAAAACTTTACTAGTTTCATTCCGCACTTGGATTGAATTTTCTTCTTTGGAGGTGGGTATAGCTGCATAGACAAAGAATTCAGAGAGAGATACATATGGCATTACTATAGATTGCAAAAGAAAAAAGAACAATTTTAGTCCTCTTGGGCTCAACAGTACAGAGATACTGCATATTTATTGATGCAAGTGCACCGTCTCAGAAGCAAGCATTGTTTATGAAATTCCATCTGTTTATTATTGTTGTCCTTCATTCATGGAATCTCATCATTATACATGATGCTCACAGCCAGAGTGTATACTGACAACCAAAGATATATGCTCTCTTTTGAATCACAGGAGCTGTAGTTCCTGCTGTTATTGCTTACCTTTAACTTTTGGTGGAAATAAAACAGATCTTGGCAGCACAATGTGCGTTTGTGCATCCCATGTAGACTGACCACGGAAGAGTCTGCTGTGATAGCGAGGAAACCGCTTCCTTGTCTTTGTGCTATTCTCCACGTGATCAATAGTTAGGACTGAAATAGAAATTCAAAAATGAGAATTAATGGATGCACAATCAGGACAGTAAAACATACAGCTATCTTGGCCATTGGGTTTTCAATATTCACAGAGGTATGTTAGCAGATCTCTTTCTTCCTTTAATGCAAATATTTTAAAAAACTAACCCATTATTTGCTATGATAGAACAAAGTTTTTCTTAAATTTCACACTGACAATTATTATTCTTACTAGCAACTGACATCTGCTAAGATCACATGTCAATTATGGGAAGGAAAATATTTTGTACTACTTTGTGACAAAATATGTTAGTCACTTGCCATAACTGACACTATAAGCCAATTTGAATGGTAAGTTAATAAAAAAAATTGTCCAACTTTCCAAACTACAATGCTTTCAAATGTTTTGAACATTAAGAAAGAGCAACACAGAGTCAAAACTTTTGGTCTTACTTTCCTCAGGATCGGGACACAAGGAATCAAACTTTGAAAGGGAACACTGATTTATGCAGCATGAGAAAAGGATGCTAACTGGTTAGGCCATTGATGGCATGGAAATGCAGCAGAATCTTTTAAGTGTCAATCATAGCTAGTTCATTAATCTTAGAGCAGGCAGATAGACAATGACCAGCTAGAGGGTATGGAGAATGCAACAGAGATTGATAAAGAGAATGGACGTTGCCAATGAAAAAGTTTAATGTATCCACAAACTCTTTTTGTCTAAGTCTGAAGATACATGACACCAGATTATCGCCCAACAGGATTATTTGAAATCACAAACTTTGGGAGTGCTGCTCGTTCGTCACTTCACCTGGTGAACAATAAACGCTCTGAAAGCTTGTGATTTCAAATAAACTTATTGGGCTATAACCTGGTGTTGCGGGACTTCTGACTATGTCCAACCCAGTACCCTACATCATGGGTGCCATCTTTTTGTCTACACAGTGTGAATATATGTAGCCTTTAGGACATGCAAATGAAATATGCTGAGCCCAACCTATAATTGGTTTTCAGTAAAATTCTAAGAAATGTGTGCTTAGAATTAAATGCTGTCGAATAGCAGAATCACAGCTAGTCCTGGACGCTGTGTTGTGTTTTGCAAACGTAGACTTGTTGAGCATTGTTGGTCCACTATCAACGACAGTCAAAGGAACATGTTCTTTGATACAGTCTATGAGTCATTGTGATATATGGTCTCCATATTTGGCATTACACTAGCACCAACACATGTACCACATTACTCATTTGTGCGGTAGACAAAAAAAACATTTTGGCTTGAAAGCAGCATTCTATTAGTGGAGCTGTGCTTCCTGCAATGAAACTTAATTAAATACTTGTGCATTTACTGCAACATATCAGATTGAAACAGCTAGCTACGCTCAATGCTCAATTTTCAAAAATGCTTCTGATTCAGGGTAATCTGAGGTTGACCAGTTAATTTAGTACTATCTCCTATTATTGTAGCAGAAAAGTCACTGGCAGATTTCTCAACTAACAGGTTGAGGAAAGGGAGCTTTCAGCTAATTTTTCCATCTCAATGGCTAACTTGAGTGCAGGATAACATTGATTGAAGTATGTAAAGAATTATTTTGATGCTGCTACAGATTGAAATATTGCAAACATACCATCTAAGTATTAGAAATATGTAAGGGGAACGGCCACTAACATCCTATTGAAGATAGGTTTTCATGATTATCATAAAGGACGCTATTAGCAATAGCCATGTCAAAAGGAGCGTGCATGGCAACAAAATTAATTGGGTGTACATGGTGTCACTGAAATTGAACTTAACTAGACGAGTTAGAACATAACCGCCCAGTACAGGCCCTTCAGACCCAATGTTGCGCCAACCTATGAAACCAATCTGAAGCCCATATTTGTCTATATGTCTATTCAATGACCATTTAAATGCCCTTAAACTTGGCGAGTCTACTATTGTTGCAGGTAGTGTGTTCTACACCCCTGCTACTCTGGGTAAAGAAACTACCTCTGACATCTGGATTAGTGGTGCTGAAAGAGCACAGCAGTTCAGGCAGCATCCAAGGAGCAGTAAAATCGACGTTTCCATATCTATCACCCCTCAATTTACAGCTATGGCCCCTCATTCTAGCCATCACCATCTGAGGAAACTGTCCAGCCTATCTAATCCTCCAATTATCTTATATGTTTCAATTAAGTCATCTCTCAATCTTCTCTCCAACAAACATAGCCTCAAATCCCTCAGCCTTTCCTCATAAGACCTTCCCTCCATACCAGACAACATCTTAGTAAATCTCCTCTGAACCTTTTCCAAAGCTTCCATATCCTTCCTATAATGCGGTGACCAGAACTGTATACAATACTCCAAGTGTAGCCGCACCAGAGCTTTGCAGCATGATCTCATGGTTCTGAACCTCAATCCCTCTACTAATAAAGGCTAACACACCGTATATTTTCTTAACAACTCTATCAACCTGGGTGGCAACTTTCAGGGATCTATGTACCTGGACACAGAGATCTCTCTGCTCATCTATACTACCAAGAATCTTACCATTAGCCTAATTCTTTGTACTCCTGTTGCTCCTTCCAAAGTGAATCACCTCACAGTTTTCCACATTAAACTCCATTTGCCAACTCTCTGCCCAGCCCTACAGCTTATCTACTTTCCTTTGTAACCTACAACATTCTTCTGCACTATCCACACTACTGATCTTAACTCCATCCGCAAATTTACTAACCCATCCTTCTACATCCTCACTCAGGTCGTTTATAAAAATGACAAACAGCAGTGGACCCAAAACAGATCCTTGCCGTACACCACTAGTAACTGAACTCCAGGATGAACATTTTCCATCAACTGTCTTCTTTCAGCTAGCCAATTTCTAATCCATACTGTTAAATCACCCTCAATCCCATGCCTCTGTATTTTATGCAATAGGCTACCATGGGTAACCTGGTCAAATGCCTTACTGAAATCCATATACACCACATCAACCACTTTACCCTCATCCACCTGTCTGGTCACCTTCTCAAAGAACTGAGTACGGTTTGTGAGGCACGATCTACCCTTCACAAAACCGTGTTGAATATCCCTAATCAATGTATTCCTTTCTCAATGATTATAAATCCTATCTCTTATAACCCTTTCCAACACTTTACCCAAACTGAAATAAGCCTCCCTGGTGAATATAGAGGGAATATAGTATTGTCTCTACTCCCCTTCTCGAACAAGGGAACAACATTTACTAATTTCATGAGTTCTAAGAAAACAGATTCCGGTATTGATAGCACATCTAGATTGCAAAGATAGAGTGATGAGGTGCAAATATTAATGGCTTGAGTGATAGCTTAATATGTACCAATATTCAAAATACTCAGGGGTGGAGGGTGAACCCACTCCGGAAAGTCCACAAATCACCAAGACATTCACTCACAGAGGGGACCAATGGGAGAAATGCTGTCCTCATAAGTTGAATAGAAGGTAAAGGTAAGGGACAGCTCATCCAAACACAGGCCTGTTCGCTCTATGCTTGCAGCCGATAGGTAGATCCACTAGTGAGTGTGAAGATAAAGGCTTCTCGGGTTTGAGTGGAAAGAAGACAAGAGCGATCACAAGGGGACAACCGGGGAAACAAGGGGGTGACACGGGGAGGGAAGGTGTGGAGACAGGCCACTGTTGAGAGTACCTGGGAGGCAGCAGTGCTGAGGGGAAACATGAGGTCACAAGAGGGGTTGAGGTGCAGGGGCTGGGAGTGAAGATCAGGCAACAGGGGAAGAGTAGCAAGGTAGATGCTGAAAGGAAGAGTTAACAGCTTCAAATCTGTCAAAGAGCACCCAGCTAACCAGTAGCAATGAATAACTTGCTAATGAATGTGGTATCTTCAGCTTAAGATTGCATATGTTCAGAGCTACCCTATGGGAAATATTGTAATGGATGCTATTGTAACGAACACCATGTCAACAGTTAAATTTAAATCTGAAATTGAGATTTGAGATGCAGTAAAAAAATTAATGTCTCTTTAAAATATTCCCGCTTCCTGAAAATGCAATGAGAACACAGCTGTGACCTTTTCTTTTTCGGAGTCCAAACACCTGATCTGCCAATAATATTATAGAAGGTAATATTGCTACATGAATCAGCACCCTTTTCTAATGATGTATAAATTGATGTTTCCTTTCAAAATCTGGATTCTTGTCTCTCAGTCTTGATGAGCACAAGGCAAAAAGTTTTGACCTTGTTTTTTTGTAAGCGATGTATAAGTTTTGTACTATCAAGCAACTGTAGATACTCACTTATATTGGGGGTTACAATAGCAACTGGATTGAGGTAGGTGAGTTTCACGTTTCGTGTCAATGTCCTCATGTATTCTTCAATTTGTTCCATCAGATGAGCTGTTCCTTGTTCTGTCTGCTGAAGGATATTCCAGTGTTCTGCATTTTCCAGACCCAGAGCTACACTTCCTGTTCTTAACACATTCTAAAAATGGTGAACAAGAGCTGGTACGTCATCACTGTAACTTGGCAAATCAAACAACAACTGACAATGGTGTGCTTATTTGATGAACTCTGTTATTAGTGTTTAAAAAACATCTGGTGAAACTTAAGTTTATAAGATGTTCCCCCCAATATTTATAGACACTGTAATGTTTTCAGCACATTTTCATAACAAATATTTGACATCTGAGGTAGAATATTGTAGGTTAATCCTAATCACTGTCTGCAAAACCAATAATTACATGAAAGTGACAAGTTTCGAGAGAATTAGAAAAAAAGTGACACTTTCAATAAAACTAGTTTAGGCAATAATTTTGTGTGAGAGTGGATCTTCCCACACGCCCTGATAATTAGATTTGAAAATATTTTTCCCAGCGTTGGTGGAGGTGTAAGGTGATAGCAGCATGGTGAGGCAACAAGGCATTCGCATCTTAGTGAAAAACAGGAAACCTCATTGCTGAAGGAGATACAAGGATTGCAAAACAGGAAGAAATAAGGATGAGGATGAAATCAACATCAATTCAGAGTCAGAAAGAGAGGGAATGACAGATTGGATCAAGTGAGAGAAAACAAAAAAAAGACTGTAGATGGCATACTGTGAAAAATCTTGCTCCACTATCTGTTGTAGTAAAACTCTGCACCACAACGTGCTAAATTTGGGAGTACCATACATTCTATAAATTTAAGAGTATAAAAATTTCATTTAATTTGTTTTCCTTACTTTGGCCCTGTAGATCTGTAAAAAGAATGAGGCATTAATTCAAATCTAGAGCCTTCTGCGTCTTTGACTCATTATTAAAAACTTATCTACACAAATGTAATCCAAATTAAGGATATTTAATTTACCTCTCAGGTTCCACATGAATGCTCTATGACAAATTTGATTCTATAGATTAATGAAGCACTACAAACTAAGCACGCTTGTTTCAAACTAATAATTAAAATTGCAATCATTTGAAAAACAAACCTTCAGTATTTTATAAAACATAAATAATCCAACCCATGCAGTGATATTGTTAATATCACCTCTATTTATGACCTTTAAGGATGAATTTCTCTGTAAACAAAGCTTTATTTTAATAAGTTGCATGTGAAAAATATTTCTTGACGTTTTATAATTCCAAATCAGTCATTCTGAAATGTAACATGACCAAAATGGTCTGCGAACAGATTTGATCAATTCAACAAACCATGCACAGCTATTGTGCTATTTTGCTTCTCTGTATGACATTCTTCCTGTGTCATGCAGCTAAGCTCAATTAGGCCAGACGGCGAGGTTTCTCCATAACACTGAAGGGATAAAGATTATAGTCTTGTATATTGGTACAGATTTAATATACTAGCATACGGTAATGTTACTGGCAGAAATCAATGCAAGACAACCTTTTGTATGCAAAATATTGAAGACTGCCAGCTGACTGGAAATATACATTCTTGTTATATACTTTGTATTTTTGAGGGCTAAACATATATTTCCACTACAAGCAAAATCGATGCTTATCTCTACCGTTTCTATTTATGATTAGATTACTTACAGCGTAGAAACAGGCCGTTCGGCCCAACATGTCCACACCAACCCTCCAAACAGCAACCCACCCAGACCCATTCCCCTACATTTACCCCTTCACCTAACACTACAGACAATTTAGAGTGGCCAATTCACCTAACCTGCACATTTTTGGACTGTGGGAGGAAACCTGCAACTCGAAGGAAACTCATGCACACATGGGAAAATGTGCAAACTCCACACAGACAGTTGCCTGAGGTGGGGATTGAACCCGGGTCTCTGGCGCTGTGAGGCAGCAGTGCTAACCACTATGCCACCGTGCCGCCCAAGAGAATCAAGAGAAAGCCCAATTCATTATGAAAATATTTTTATAAGCTCCTTCCAACCAGCTGGACTTCTGTCTCATTTATGATTGTCACCTTGTTCCCCTGCCTCTTACAGCAAAGTCTGCTTTTAGATTCTTCTTCTGCCTCTTTGGAACAACAGAGTGAAACAGATTCTTCATACTGTATACATAAAAGTGACACTTTGGCTAAAAAGGAAAATCCAGAAAATGTCACTCCATACTCCTATTGAATGTTATTTACCAGGAGGTAAAGAGAGGAGAAGAATTTGCGACAACTCCACTGTAAAGGTAATCACATGTATTCTTATGGCAATTTTCATTTTTGTTGGAACTTACTTTCTCACCAATTATGTTCACTGAATCTATAAACATTCTCAGCCTGGGTTTAATTCTTTGGGTTATCTGCATGAACAACATCAACGCAGCTCCTGATTGAGCTAATTTTGGCTTTTGTCCCTAAACTTGAGCTCTATTTCTCCCTCTCACCACCTCGTCTTCACTTCAATGAGTAAAATATTATTGGCAACCGCATTATGCTGCCAGATCTGTACCATACCAGATGGTAGTAAACTGTTCCTCTTTCATGTTATGCACATAATATAGGAACTGACTCTGAGCCACAGAAAAGTTGTGTAGCATCAGAAGGGAGGAAATAGTTCATTTTTACAAGGTATTTAGTATACCTGTACAAGAAATGGTATTGAGGCATTGCTTATTAAGAATCTCATGGTTTTTTACCTCTGTATAGTGTACATCCTGTGTTGCTGTAAGATTGAAACCACGTTGTCTACACTCAAATTCGAGCATCTTCAAGAGAAGGTGATATGTAATGTGGATGTCATTTCCAAAGTACTGGTCCATCTCCTCAGTGACTGTACGCATATGCCGGGCAAGTTTCTTTGCTTCAATGGTATTTAGTTCAGTTTCATTCCTCTCCAGCCTTTCCAGCTTTCAACAGAGACAAAGAGAAATTATATCACAGAAGTCATACTGGTGTGTGTAAAATGGTACAAAATAGGTGGTTGACTACTAAAGGTGGAGTTAAAACACCAAGCTCATCTATTCCTCATTGATAATTCTTGCCAGGTCTTTTACAGTTACATGTGAACCAGCAATATCTCATAAAAAAGGTACAAATATATGTAAATTATCAGATACAACAAATATAAATCAAATGTGAGCTAGATCTGATTCTGACTGGGAAGCGGTCATTGCTTACAAATGTCAGGTACTATAAGGATCTTAGAGACAAAGCCATTGCTGGGACGAGATTCAATCATCAGAGGGTCAAAATTTTCCAAGTTCCTTCTCCAAACAGTCCTTTTTTGTGCCTTCCTAAGTCTTACATGGAGACATATATTGTGGCATAACATGTAGAGCAAAGTGTGGAGCAGGTTGATTACAGAGAGCTTTGCCCAACTGCCACTGCTTTTACAACATTGAAAGGATTATGCAGTTTTAGGAAAAAGTGAATACAAAAGATTAAATCATATAATCGTAGAAGTTTACATAACAGAAAAGGCCAACGGGTCAATCATCTCTCTGTTGGCTTTGATTCAATGAATCAAAACTTAAATACAAATACCCTATCAGGTGTAACTTTGTTTCATTATGATAAGATAAATTCAAGTGTCATCCTCCCCTCAATTTGGTAATCGTTCAAAACAGCAATTCCTAAATTTTATGATTTGAAACGTACAAGAGATAGAAAAGCTTTTAAAAATTAACCTCAGTTAGGAAGGCTTCCTTTTTCTTTCAACAAAGATTACTATTAAGTTTTAATATCAAACTACTATTTTCTCCTTGAGCTCTCTTAAACATATGTAAGGACTGATCAGGGATAGTCAGCATGGTTTTGTGCATGGGAAATCATGTCTCATGAACTGGATTGAGTTCTTTGAAGAAGTAATAAAGAGGATTGATGAGGTCCATGATCCATATGGACTTCAGTAAGGCATTTGATGAGGTTCCTCATGGGACATTGGTTAGCAAGGTTAGATCTCATGGAATACAGGGAGAACTAGCCACTTGGATACAGAACTGGCTCAAAGGTAGAAGACAGAGGGTGGTGGTGGAGGGTTGATTTTCAGACTGGAGGCCTGTGACCAGTGGTGTGCCACAAGGATTGGTGCTGGGTTCGCTGCTTTTTGTTATAGTTAATAAGTTTGCAGATGACACCAAAGTTGGAGGTGTAGTGGACAGTGAAGAGGGTTACCGCAGAGTACAAAGGGATCTTGTACAGATGGGAGAAAGTGGGGACTGCAGTTGCTGGAGATCAGAGCTGAAAATGTGTTGCTGGAAAAACGCAGCAGGTCAGGCAGCATCAAAGGAGCAGGAGAATCGACGTCCCTGAATTGGGATTCCTGAAGAAGGGCTTATGCCCGAAACGCCGATTCTCCTACTCTTTTGATGCTGCCTGACCTGCTGTGCTTTTCCAGCAACACATTTTTCAGCTCTTGTTCAGATGGACCAATGGGTTAAGAAGTAGCAGATGGAATTTAATTTAGATAAATGTGAGGTGCTACATTTTGATTAGAATAGATTAGATTACTTACAGTGTGGAAATAGGCCCTTCGGCCCAACAAGTCCACACTGACCCGCCGAAGCGCAACCCACCCATACCCCTACATTTATCCCTGACCCAACACTACGGGCAATTTAGCATGGCCAATTCACCTGACCAGCACATCTTTGGACTGTGGGAGGAAACCGGAGCACCCGGAGGAAACCCACGCAGACACGGGGAGAACGTGCAAACTCCAGTCAGTTGCCTGAGTCGGGAATTGAACTCGGGTCTCAGGCGCTGTGAGACAGCAGTGCTAACCACTGTGTCACCGTGCCGCCCACTTTGGAAAAGTAAATCAGAGCAGGGCCTAGGGAGTGTTGCTGAACAAAGAGACCTTGGAGTGCAGGTTCATTGTTCCTTGAAAGTAGAGTTGCAGGTAGATAGGATAGTGAAGGTGGTGTTTGGTATGCTTTCCTTTATTGGTCAAAGCATTAAATATGGGAGGTCATGTTTCAGGTGTACATGGCATTGGTTAGGCCACTTTTGGAAAATTGTGTGCAATTCTCGTCTCCTTCCTTTCGGAAGGATGTTGTGAAACTTGAAAGGGTTCAGAAAAGATTTACAAGGATCCTGTCAGGGTTAGAGGATTTATGCTATAGTGAGAGGCTGAATAGGCTGAGACTGTTTTTCCTGGCGCATCAGAGACTGAGGGGCGACCTTATAGAGATTTATAAAATCATGAGGGGCATGGATAGGATAAAAGGACAAGGTCTTTTCCCTGGGATAGGGAGTCCAGAACCAGATGGATAGGTTTAGGTTGAGAGAGGCAATATATAACAGGCACCTTAGGAGAAACTGTTTCACAGAGAGGGTAGTGTGTGTATGGAATGAGCTGCCAGAGGAAATGGTGGAGGCTGTACAATTACTATATTTAAAAGGCATCTGGATGGGTATATGAATAGGAAGGGTTTGGAGGGATATGGGCCAAGTGCTGGCAAATGGGACTAGATTAGTTTAGGAAAAATGGTCAGCATGGATGAGTTGGACCGAAGGGTCTGTTTCCGTGTTGTACATCTCAATGACTGTATCTCAATGACTGTATAGGTCTTTAGTGATTTTTAGAATAATCACCAAACCATGGCAAAGTGCTGAGATTTATACCACAGGTAGGGAGCAGCGTGCAAAATAAATGGGGCGGTAGGCAAATTTGCTCCCAAAGTTCACAAAACACTTCGATCATTGGAGTGATCATTCAAAGAAAAGTGACTCCAACATGTGGAATAGTCAGAACATCTAGGAACTGCCCTTCCAATCACAGCCCACTTCTCCCCAGTGATGTGGAGGAAAGTAATTTTGTAAAAAGAAGGTTGTGTTAATGGCAAGAAAACTCAAGCTTGTAACAAAGTTTAAAAAACTCATAATGCTGTTTTCTTTCCACTTGCCTGTACGCATCAAAAATTTGGACAAGTAAAGATCTCTGGAAGAAAACACATCTTTAAAATGTGTATTCTAAGATATATACTAAAAGAAAATTCTGAACACAGGCCATAAGAGATGTTTGAAATTGCACTCATATTCTTCACAAATTACATCAGTAAGTCAATGTTTCAGCCATTTGATCAAAACTGATGAGCTCCAGAGCTCTCTTCAAAATGGAAAAATGGATGGTAACAGAAAGACAGGTAGTTGGACTCAGTAGTTGGATGATGGATGTCACAGAGCTGCTGTAGATGGAATACAGTGGATGTGAGAGGACGGAGTCATACAAACGAGGGATATATCCCATGCCAGATCTCCTGACAGGAACAGCTACACGCAATAGCAGCTGATCCACAGCAGGCCAAATGATCTAACCAGCACCCATTAGTACCAACCATTCACAGATACTATTTAGAAACTTATTTGATTAATGGAATATTACAAATTTGGGAGCAACTCCCAAAGAACAATCCAGATGTGGCAAAGTGGATAACAAGTAAAGCAGCTCCTCAAAACATTCCTGCCAAATTCCACTCGAGTTAATCCAGTGAAAAATTCTATCCTTAATATCTAATCAACTATGATAATACTTGCATTACAGTACAAATGTTTAACGCTATACTTGAAATTTTGCCCAGAAATTATTTTAAGTTAGTTATCTTTTGTTCAGGTCAGATTAAAGTTTGAATATAGCGGTAAGGCTTTCAAAACAGTACTTACAGTCTCTTTCAACTGCATGAATGGTGGCGATGTACAGTTAAAAAGATCTGGTTCCAACCAACCATGTTCCTCCCCACAGTGTCGAATCACAGTACCTGAAATAGGTGGTCAGAATATAAGACATTAATCTGAAACAGCTTGACCTTTAATAGAAATAACTTACACATGAAGCCAAGCAAAGCATCACACAGTTCAGCAGTGAGCAGAACAACTTACCATCAGCCCGCACGCCTGCGAAGGGAGAAGAGGAAAATAAAATACAAGATTCAAGGAGACAAGAGAGTGTAAAAGAAAAGGAAATTACTCACCAAAACTGCGTGCTGAGAGAGGTTTAAACGGAAATCAGCTTCAGCAAGTTCATCAAATAACACTCTCTGCTTTGTGGATTTTGTTTCGTTTAAACAACATGTGCGAAAATATTGTGTAAAAGGGATACAATAACAATGGTTTGAATTGTCTCTACCCAAACAAAAGCACTTGATTGCCACAGAATCAAAAATGTTAAAAACTGTGATTAAGACTTCAAATGTTGAGGCTCCCATTTTAAGATTGAAAGTATAGTGGACAGGTATGTCAGGACATTGAAACTGTGACACAAAGAGAAAGGCAACCAGGTGTGAAGACATTAAGGAGATAGTGAAATAGGATACAAGGTGAATATGTATGCACGTGTAGGAAAGTAGGCAAATAGAGCAAAGATGTTTCCAATCTTAATTTGAAACTAGTATTGACGCAAATTAAGCAGGTCAAAATATGGTATAAAATACTAATTTTTACAGAAGTGATTCATTTATAAAAAGCCTTTACATAACGAAAGAGGAGTTCAAACTTCACATATTTTCACCTTAATGCATATGTGTTTGGCATTTTACTGGCTTCGACGCGATTGGGGAGGGTGATGATGGGTAGCAGTTTGAATTGGTTCTCCAAAGTATTCCTTCCATTGGGACATTTTATGAGCGGCAGACCAGCAGGCGACCAATTGCCATGAGTCGAGCCTGTTTATTGGAACTGTCACCATATTGCTGATGGTGGACTACATTACCCCTACCCCTACCTTTCCAGCAACAGCGTGAAGGAGGGTTTCAAGAAGCAAAGGTATGGCCATGGAAAGGAAAGCAGTGCTCAATGACACCAATAATTTTCTTGGAGGGATTTCCCCTCCAGTACCCAATTCTGTAATTCTTTCAAGATTTTTCTTGCCTAGCTACTGACGGCCTTTTGTCCCTGGCTGCCTAAGCAACAACTATTGTTCCTATGATTGGGCGGGCACCTCATGGCGACAGGCCTCCATGTATATCAGAGTGGCAGTTCCAGCAACAATAGTATGTGGCTGAAGTCACTTCCAGCCCTGAAGCCTGGAATCTGCTGCCTCCAGAAAATCCTAAGCTTTTTGATCATGTATCATAGATAGATATTCTGAAGCTTCGCTGACCACAAAATAACAAAATTTAAATCAATATTAATTTGTTACCATCTCAAACTGCAAGCACATAGATCCATGTCTTCCAAAAACTCTCAAAATCCAAAAAGGGGTAAATTAATCAGTAAGAAAGATGATAATCAAATACAGAATGAGCTGGTTGGGTTTCATAGGCCAGATTGTCAGGGTTAGAGAAGTAGAAACTGTCTAGGCTATGGTTTAGACAAGTTAGGTCGAATTTTTCAAAATGGAATTGGGAACTAAATACTCCACTCAAGTCCAAGTTTAAACACCAAGTCTCAAGTACATAGAGTCATAGAGATGTACAGCATGGAAACAAACCCTTCGGTCCAACCTGTCCATGCCGACCAAATATCCCAACTCAATCTAGACCCAACTGCCAGCACCAGGTCCATATCCCTCCAAACCCTTCCTATTCATATACCCATCCAAATGCCTCTTAAATGTTGCAATTGTACCAGCCTTCACCACATATTCTGGCAGCTCATTCCATATACGTACCACCCTCTGCATGAAAAAGTTGCCCCTTAGGTCTCTTTTCCCCTCTCACCCTAAACCTATGCCCTCTAGTTCTGGACTCCCCGACCCCAGGGAAAAGACTTTGTCTATTTATCCTATCCATGCCCCTCATAATTTTGTAAACCTCTATAAGTTCAACCCTCAGCCTCTGACGCTCCAGGGAAAACAGCCCCAGACTGTTAACCTCTCCCTATAGCTCCCTTTCAAGTTTCATGACATCTTTTCGATAGGAAGGAGACTAGAATTGCACGCAATATTCCAACAGTGGCCTGACCAATGTCCTGTACAGCCGCAACATAACCTCCCAACTCCTGTACTCAATACTCTTGACCAATAAAGGAAAGCATACCAAACGCCTTCTTCACTATCCTATCTACCTGCGACTCCACTTTCAAGGAGCTATGAACCTGCACTCCAAGGTCTCTTTGTTCAGCAACACTCCCTAAGACCTTACCATTAAGTATATAAGTCCTGCTAAGATTTGCTTTCCCATAATGCAGCACCTCGCATTTATCAGAATTAAACTCCATCTGCCACTTCTCAGCCCATTGGCCCATCCAGATCCTGTTATAATCTGAGGTAATCCTCTTTGCTGTCCACTACATCTCCAATTTTGGTATCATCTGCAAACTTACTAACTGTACCTCTTATGCTCGCATCCAAATCACTTATAAAAGCAAATGAAATACAAACACCTGAATTGGGCAGGAAGCAGGAATTGCCTGCAGAACACAAGGGGCAAAGGAATATGGCAGACATGATTCAGCTGATCACTGACTTGCAAAAAAAGAAAATACAGAGAGATGTTTAGAGGGCCAACAGTATAAAACCACAAGATGGTACCCAAATAACAAAAACAGAGAAAACATGCTCAAACCAGTTCAAGGTCTCCAAGGGGCACACAACTTTCAAAATATTAACAAAAACTTTTCTTGTTCCAAGCTGTGAAGTCAAACTCTGTGCAAAGATGTGGAATAAAATGAAAACAGCAGTCCTGGTTGACTCAGCCCCTACGCAAGCTCCTTTGGCAGTTTAACTGATTGTTAAAATGGAGGAAGCTGGGAGACTGGGTTCCCTGCTCCCTACCCGTACTTTGAAAATTGGAATCTGTTTCAAAGATATCAAGATCTAGAAATGCCCCAAGGAAATAGGATTTTTAAGTCAGATCTACACAGAGCCCTGACCCTGCCTATTTTTGAAAATCTGGCCACTCATCTTTGCTGGATTTATTGTTTGCAAAAATTGCGCACTTATTTTCTCCCTCAGAAGATGAGCAATTTTTAAAATAAATGTAGATAAGCATCCTGATAAGAAACAGGAGCCTGTTCCACCAATTAATAAGATTATGTTGGTCCAAGTGTGGCATTAACTCCACTTTCCTATTGTTTCCCATAACACTTTGACTGGTTTTTATTAACCCACTTTTCTAATCAAACTATTCAAAGATGTTATTACATAAGTTTGGAAGAGGTGGGCCTCCTGATCTTGGGGTAGTGACACTACCTCTGCACCAAAAGATAGCCCCTAAAATGTATAAAGTAACGGGTCTGAAGGATTTAATGTTCAATGTTAACTTGAACGTCAGCCGTTCTGCAACTGTATCACACAGTCTGTGGGTGAAGAAATGAACTCTGCATTAGCTTTCATAGACAGTAGATGTACCCTGAACAACTCCTGAGACTGCTAGAAATTATGTCTGACTTGAACTATGAGTTTAGATATAAGGATACCTTACTGCCTTGGTGGAACCACACCAAGAGTAGTATGCATAGTTTTGGTCTCCCTACCTGAAAAGAATATACTTGTCATGGAGGGAATACAGTGGAAGTTCATTAGGCTAATACCGGGGACTGGCAGGATTGTCTTAGGAAGTACAGTTAGTTCATCTGGGCCTACATTCACCACAGTTTAGAAGGATGAGAGAGGATCTGACAGAAACATATAAGATTCTAACAGGGCTGGACAGAGTTGATGCAGTGTGGATGTCTTCCCTGGTTGGGGAATCTAGAACCAGGAAGTCACGTTCTCAGGATAGAGGGGAGGTCATTTTGAACTGAGATGAAGAAACATCTTTTCAGTCAGAGGGTAGTGAACCTGTGGAATCCTCTACCACAGAAGGCTGTGGAGACTAAGTCACTGAATATATTCATGAAAACAGGTACATTTTCAGACTAAAAGCAGCATGGATATGGAGAGAAAGGAGGAACATGACATTGAGATACAGGACCATGATCCTATTGAATGTTGGGGCAGCCTCAAAGAGCAGAGTGACCTGCTCCTGATCCTAGTTTTTGATGTTTCTACATTATACAGCTGTACTTATTGCTATCATACAGTAAGCCATCTTGTTATATAAGAACAGCCTTTCTTCTGTAAAGATTTTCTGGTGATGTATCTTCCACAGCTGATTAGTAGACAGGCCCTGGACAAAAAATTAGGCAAAAGAGGATTGGTGGCAGTAGACTCTCTCAAACACCTCATATGTTGAACTACATACTGCAGAGATTGCAGATACAATGAGGCGCTGATTATGGCAATTGGAAATACCACACCCTTAATTCACTTGTCAATTCAATTTGCTCACTCTTTGCCATGTCTCATGCAAACTTGAAAGGATTCCACTTTTGAATCTAAGAACCTAAAAAGATTTGAACAATAGGCTGAACAAGCTGTTTGGGTTGCTACTGTGTAGTAGTTAAACGAGTAGTATTTCCCATTAACACCATGCTGCAGTCAGTTCGTAAAGGCATTCTGCCCATCACACAACTGAGCAATGTCAGGTATAAGTTTCAGCGCAAGTATATTGCCAGGTACATAGGCCATACATCCTAAAGATAGCTTAATTGAATCAAACACTGTCCCTTAAAGTGTTCACAATAGGGAAAGTATAGGAAAGACTATATTTGATCAGCCCACACTCGTTAAACCCAAAGCAAAATGTCTACTGATAGATATTGTTACCCAATTGGGTGGCAGCTACTAACAATCCTGAATGTACTACATTAGCAACCAATTTGTGAATCAGTCAAGCTCTTAACATGGCTCATTTATGTTTTGCAGAAGTAACACTAATTTGCATGCAGCAATCCATCTTCAGTAAAAGAGACATGTTCAAACTTTGTGGGTTTTTCTTATTACCTAGGTGTTTTGTTTTGGGTGGGGGTGGGGGAATGGGAGCTATAGTTCCTGTTTCTTTCTCCTTGGCAATGCTTGATCAATGAGAGTCAACTTTCCAAATTATCAGCAACTTACTGTTGTCACACAACTTGTTGGGATAATTTGAAATGTGGCATTTTTGAATTTGTCCTGATGTTGCAAGATGGAGAGATTGGCCAACGCATCGCTTTTTTCAGCAATCTTTAAGTTTTTTTGATGAAAATCTATTTTTTCGAGGCACTGTTGAAAATCTTTCATTTTGATGTTTGGGTTTAATTCAACTATTCTTACCTCAATGGCTGTGGTTTGCTCTGGATTCTGACTAAAATACCTCCTACTCTTGAGAATGTAAATGCAGATAATGACAATGAGGCAGAGATAATTTTCAATGTTACCAGATATTTACTAACCTGTATAATCATATCAACATAACATCCTCCAACTTCACACCTGCCTCTGTTCAGCTGCTCTGAAACCCTCATCCAAGCTTTTGTTCATTCTAGTCTTGACAATTCCAACTGTTCTCCCATATTCTCCTCTGAAAATTTCAGATCACCCAAAATTCTCCTGCAAAGGTTTTGGCGTGTGCAAAGTCAAGTTCCTCTGCGCTCAATGACTTACAACAGCTCCTGCTCAAGAATATCTAAATTTTAAAATTCTCATCCTTTTCTCAAATTTTCTTATGGCCTTGTTCGTTCCCATCTCTGTCAACTCATCCAAACCCAGAACCTTCCAAGAACATTGCGTTTTTCTAACTCTTATTTCTTCATTTATGATGTGGATGTGCCGATGTTGGATTGGGTTGGATAACAGCAAAAACATTGTATTTTTAAATAAGTCAGTTGGTCTATAATCTGGTGTGACCTATTTCTTTAGTGTCCTTGATTTTACCATCATTGGCTGTACTTTCTGCTTTACCATCATTGGCTGTACTTTCTGCTGCCAAGGCCCTAAATTCTGGATTTTCTTCCAAAAACGTCTCCATCTCACTTTTCTTCTTTCAGGCACTATTAAAATCTGCATCTTTGTAAAAAGCTTTTTTAATTATCTGGCTTAACATCTCTTTACGTGACTTTGCACTGTATTTTGTTTCATAATGCTTCTCTCTGGTGTGCCTTGGAATATTTTGTTATATTAAGAGTCCTATATATGATGTGCCCATTATTAGGAAAGATAAACTCAGTTAAAATAAAAACAGAGACTGGGTCATGATTTGGAGGGGCCGATGTTGGACTGGGGTGGACAAAGTTAAATATCACACAACACTAGGTTATAGTTCAACAGGTTTATTTGGAATCACTAGCTTTCAGAGCAATGCTTTGAAAGCTAGTGTTTCCAAATAAACCTGCTGGACTATAACCTGATGTTGTGTGATTTTTAACATTGTTATAATGTAGTAAGCTAATACAATATAGGCAGAATTTAAGACGAAGTCTACCTTGAAACATTCAAGTCTTCTTTAAAAATGGGATGCATTCTGTTCTTTTTTAGTCAGAACTTGTTGTAGTAGTCAGAGACATTATCTATAGTTCATAGAATCATATAATCATTACAGTGTGGAAACTGGATCAGTGGTGCTGGAAGAGCACAGCAGTTCAGGCAGCATCCAACGAGCAGCGAAATCGAGGTTTCAGGCAAAAGCCCTTCATCAGGAATAAAGGCAGTGAGCCTGAATACGTGGAGAGGTAAGCTCGGGGAGGGTGGGGGTGGGGAGAGAGTAGCATAGAGTACAATGGATGAGTGGGGGAGGAGATGAAGGTAATAGATCAGGGAGGAGAGGGTGGAGTGGATAGGTGGAAAAGGAAATAGGCAGGTCGGACAAGTCCGGAAATGACCTGGGAGTTGCAGCGGGAGAGGGACTCCCTGAGATTCTTGTAGAGAGAGGAGGAAACTGGCCATTCAGTCCATCATGTTCACACCACCTCTCCAAAGAGCAGCCCATCCAGACTCAACACCCTACCCTATCCCTGTAACCCTGTATTTCCCATTAATCGACCTAACCTACATATCTTTAGACTGTGGGAGAAAGCTAGAGCGCCTGGAGGACACCCATGCTGACACGGGAGGATGTGAAAGCTCGACACAGTCGCCAGGGCAGAATTGAACCCTGGGTTCATGGCACTGTGAGGCAGCAGTGCTAACCACCGAGCCATCATGCTGCCCAGTTTTTTCATAATTTTTCAAAAATTACGGCCCTTGGATTTAAGTAATAATGAACTTTCCACTGTTGTCAACAAACTAAATGGAAGGACAAAATGACAAGTTCCAACAAACATTAACATTGCCAGAAAACAATTAGCTGAACAATATGCGACTGAACCGACTATAGTGTAAATTTGAAAGTGTGAAGAAAAATTTTTATGAGAAGAAAATAGAATCGTCACTCACCAAGGGAACCCTTTGGGCACAATACAGCTGCTGGGAGTCCAAACTTTGTTCTGGGCCACCAAACACCAGCCTTAAGTGACTTGGGGCATCCATCATATATCACTATGGAAAAAGGAGACAAAAGATGTTAAATTAGCAAGTATTTTTATAAATAAAATTACCCTGTTATGTGCTGGAGGTAAAATCACTTCATACAGCCCACAGTTATCCAGTAGAGCAGGAATAATTGAATTTGTGCAGAGCTTTTCTTGAATCAGGCATGTCAACTGGAATGATTATAAATGGGTGTCTTCAACAATAATGTAATGATGTATCAGATAATTAACAAAAATCCGTCCATGATATCCTTTGTTACACTCAACAATTCCCGTATTGCCACCAAGGCCTTCTAATGATTAGCAAAATAGCATTTTAATGGAATAAAATTGTACACATTAATAATTTTTTGGCAATGTAAAGATCTGTCAGAACTCTTAAGCTTTAGTCTAACAACGGGAGTGAATTTTTTTTCAATACTTCAGAGAATGACAAAGTTAGAATTTCACTGGAAATGCAGATTAAATGTACGTACAGGGGTGTGAGGAGAGGCACGTACTTCTCATTTGCGCTGTTTAAGACCATGATGAAAAATATTCTCTTCTATCGGACAAAGTTTGAACCTTTCTTTTAAGACCATTAGATGCAGGAGCAGAAATAACATTCATCTCATCAAATCTGATCTGATAATCCTCAACTCCACTTTCTTGCTTTGTCTCTTACTGATTCAGAATCTATCACAGCCTCAACAACCTTCTGCGATAAAGACTTCCACAGATTTACTATCCTCACAGAGAGAAAACAAATTATCTTAAAAATGTAACTCCTTACTCTGAGATTATGCCCTCTGGTCCTAGACTGTCCCACACCTCTCCATATCAATCCTATCAAGTCCCCTAAGGATCTTGCATGGTTTAATAAGGTTGTCCTCATTCTCCTAAATTCCAATGAGTACTGATTCAAACTACTCAACCTTACCTCATAAGAATGTTTCTCTATCTTTGGTATCAGCCTGGTGAACCTCCTTGGTACTGCCTCCAATGCTGAGAATCTAAAATCTGGATTTAGGCTGTTATCAGGAGCAACCACTTAATGCATGCTTTTACTAACTACAAAATGGTTTCTTAATGCAAGTTAACATAAAGTAACATAATAAAATGGCTTTTTAGGCTGCAAATTAACACTATGTTTAAAATGGCTTTGCACCCTACTAAAAGCTGCATTCCTGAGCTAACTGAATCAAAGATTAGCAGACAATGCTCCCTTTACAGTATGGAATTAACCAAGCTAGATAGGACATTACTAACCATCCTAGTTAGCCTTGGAGATACACGTGCAAAGAGATAACATGTACAAAATAATGTGGGTTCCCAGGAAATACCACTGGGTTAACCTGCTGTCCATAATATCTTTTTATTAGTCTTTATTGGATTTACTGTGTAATTAAGGCTGTACTATCACAAGGTTTGTGAAGGTTTGTAGCTCAGGTTGAGGTTTAGGGTGTAGGTTTGCTCACTGAGCTATTGGTTTGATATCCAGAGGTTTCATTACCTGGCTAGGTAACATCATCAGTGACGACCTCCAAATGAAGCAAAGCTTTTGTCTCCTGCTTTCTATTTATATCTTTCTCCTGGATGGGGTTCCTGGGGTTTGTGGTGATGTCATTTCCTGTTCGTTTCTGCAGAGTTGATATATGGCATCTAGATCTATGTGTTTGTTGATGGTGTATTATGGTGTACTGATTAAGTGTGAAATTTTGTCAAAGCAGCCCGAACACCTCGTGTTTATTTGACCGATTGTGGAACTGAGAGACCCCTCCCGGCCCCCCCGGGAAGGGGGTGGTTGAGATCTTTAATGCCAGTATATCTTTTCTAGATAAAGGGGCCCAAAACTGTTCGCAGTATTCCACCTGCAGTCTGACTAGTGCTTAGCAAAATTTTAGCAAAACAGTTCTGTAGCTGTGGTCAAGGATGTTCGATTCTCTGTTGGTCGGCAATTAAAACAAAAAGGAATTATCGGTATGGATTTCTTCGTTTTTATCGCTTTCAGGTATCCAAAACAAAAATTAGTTGGGTCACGTTTGCATCTTCCACTTGCTTTTCGTAAGTCTCAAACAGCAAATCTGTTAGCTACCTCTCACAAGCCATAATTCATGGTTTGATATATGTTTTTAGAGAAGGCAATGGCATAGTGGAAATGCCATAGGGGTAGTAAATCCAGAATCCAGGGCTAACGTTCTGGGGACATGCATTTGAATTCAACCATGGCAAATGGTGAATAAAAAATATGGAATTAAAACTGTTAGTCTAGCGGTGATCATGTAACCACGATTGGTTGTTGTTTGAGTTCACATGTCCTTTGGGAAAAAAAATGCACCATACTTAGCCAGGCTGATCTGCATCTCACTCCAGACCAACAAAAATGTGGTCGATTCTTACCTGCTCTCCAAAATGGCCTGGCAAACCACTCATTTGCCAGGCTATTAGATATACCCAATAAATTCTGGCCTAGCCAGCAACACCTAATCCCATGAATGAATTTTGAAACAAACACAAATTGCTGGAAAAACACAGTAGGTCTGGCAACATCTGTGGAGAGAAAGCAGAGTTAATGTTTTGCATCCAGAGACCATTCTTCAGAACTGACTGTAGCTGGGAAAAGGTTAGTGTAGATACTGAAGAAGGGATAAGAGGGATGGGGAAGAAATAACTGATGCATGGAGATGGAGCCCAAACAGAGAGAAGAACAGTTGGGTAGACAAAGGAATGGGTAAAACTCAGCCTGCGAAAATGAATAGCTGCTAAAGGGGATGGTTAGTAGCTGACAATGGATTGTTGGTTGCAGCAGCTCATGGGATGACAAGGCCTGGTATGTGGGGAATGCAGTAACAACATGGGAGAAGGTGCTCAAACCTTAAAAGTATTGAACTCTATATTGAGTCCAGAAGGTTGCAGGGCTGCCATGTGGAAAATGAGCCATTCTTGCAGCTTGTGCCAAGTTTCATTGGAGCACTGCAATTTCCGCCACCACCAGACACACATTCCCCTCCCCTCCCTTGTCAGTCTTCCATAGGGACTGTTCCCTCTGAGACACCTTATTCCACTCCCAACATCTCCCTCCCTGCTCCACAGTCGGCACTTTGAAAAATCAGATCACAATATTGTGTTCCTCCTCCCAGCTTACAAACAGAAGTTTGAGGGGACCTGTCACAGCATCAATTGCCTAGGTATCATTTTTAGCAGACCGGTGCTGATTTTCAAATGATGAATATTACAAAGATATGCTTACACGTTTGGTCTTGGGGCTTTTTGCATTACATGGCCTAACTTCCTGGCCTCCACTGAGGAGTCCAAGGAGAACAGAGTTTTGGACTCTAGGTGCAGCCAACTCATGGCTGAAAACCATACTTCAAATATCCTCTAGTTATCTGTTACATTTCATGTAGGAAATAACAGATTGATTTGCACCACTGTTATTACTTACAGCTCTGCCAAAATATCCTTATGTTCACCCAAACAGGGAATGCAAAGGGCATGGATAAAGGGATCAAAAAGACAAAGTCCATCAATAAAGAAGACAGCCCAGTTGATTACAAAGGCTGAAAGGTCATCATTGACAGCAATAAACAGCTGGAGAGTTGAGTGGAACACCACATTGAATTATACTCTAGGAAGATTCATCTGATTCAAGCTAATAAAATCGTGACCAAACAAATCTATATGTCTGAATTTGCTCAAGAGATACACATTGGGCAAGACACTGGAGCAAAGCTCTACAGTTCTTCAAACTGTGGCTTGAGATCTTATAGGCCATATGAGGGAACAGGTATCACAATTTATCATCTAATTAAATAGTAGCTTCTCAAAAATATGGTCTTCTGCAAAACTGCAATGAAACATCACCTGAGATTGAGATTTTGAGACTGAGAATTGAAGCCATGATTTTCTGTTTCTGAGCCAAGATTGTCATATCAAAATGAAAACTTCATGCGTCAAAAATTTGGAATTTGCTGCAGTGGAACAAACAGGCGGCTAGCATGACTGGGAGCCAAAGTCAGTCAATGAGTACAGGGATTAATGCTATTGGGAGCTGGTGATATGGTGATTGGAAATGTGTGATGTGACAAGGGATTTGAAAGGCTCCATCTAGCTACCCTAATTCATGTATGGGGAAGTATAGAAATGGGAGCATGACCTTAACATTTGAGGTGATGAAAGGGAGCAATGCTAACTGTAGTACAAATCTAAAGCTTTTTGTGCTAAAAAAAAACTGCTTAGGTTAGGTCAATTGCAAATTCAAATGTTTGACTGATAGATTTTCATTCAGCATGAGTTATGGCAGGTGGATAGAGTTAGATAAAGGTCAGCTATGATCTAACTGAATGGCAGGTCAGATT
The DNA here is from genome assembly GCF_020745735.1 of Hemiscyllium ocellatum. Taxonomy (NCBI): domain Eukaryota; kingdom Metazoa; phylum Chordata; class Chondrichthyes; order Orectolobiformes; family Hemiscylliidae; genus Hemiscyllium; species Hemiscyllium ocellatum. The sequence continues at coordinate 17,340,147 of NC_083414.1, forward strand.
TAAGGTGCTGGAAGGCCTAATCTTGTTCCTGGATTTTCTGTTATGGTTTACAACTTGCTTCAGAGCAAATGTCTGAAAATTGTTCACACCCTTTAACTCCATCACTCTGATGTCTATATTCTCAGTACATCTCTAATCTGTAAATAATGGAAATAAACCATGTTTGGTATACAGTTAGTACATTTTCAAGATTATCAACTCTCACTATCTCATGCACAATATTTCTTGAAATACTTTTAAAGATTTAGTCTACTCTCTAAAGGCTTGTGTCCATGGTGGTGCAAGAATTATTCCATATTTCACTTAGACAATCAATACTTAATGTTGTTTCAACACTTCTCCACAGTATACGTATCTATTCTATGGGAATTCATTTAGCAAAAATAAAATCATAAGAACTGTTTGAAGGTTTTCATGTTAAGAGCAGTTTTTTTTTATTTGTTCATGTGATGTGATATTGCTGGCTAGACCAGCATTTATTGCCAATTCTTATTTGCTATTGAGCTGCTTTCTTGAAGCATTGCAGTCCTTAGGCTGTAGGGACATACGCAGTGCTATTAGGAGGGGAGCTTCAGGATTTTGACAATGAAGGAACAATGATAATGGTTCCAAGTCAGGATGATGTCGTTTCAAGAGGTGGTGGTATTAGTCCTTGTAACCTCAACCATATAGAAGGACAAATTGGAAGATGCTGTCAAAGGAGCCTTAGTGATTTGTTACCATGTATCTTGTAGATGATACACTGCACCACAATATCAGTGGTGAAGGGAGTGAATGCTGAAGATGGTGGATGGGTGCCAATCAAGTGGATTGATTTGTTCTGAATGGTGTTGAGCTTCAAGTGTTGTTGGAGCTGTTCTCATTCATATGTCTGATTGTGTCTTGTAGATGGTGAACTGGCATTGCAGAGATAAGCTGTGAGTTGCTTCTTGTAGCCTAAGCATTCATATGGCTGGTTCAGCTCTGTTTTTGATCAATGGTAACCTCCAGGAAGATGATAGGAACACTGACTAAGATTGTTTAAAAATGTTGAAGCATGTGAAACCTGGCCTGGAAATAACAGCTGTTACCTTAAAATAATTAGTCATCCTTGACAGGCAGGTTTCATGCAACATATTGGAGGAATAAGTGGAACAATTGAAAGAGATAGTTATGCATACTGAAGGATGGTCCATATGGGAACTTACTACTGTCAGGCTTTTGTGTTTGCTATCAGTCTGTTCACACTCTTGCAGCTGACTAGTCAACTGTGTAGAAGGGCTGGTAATGTATTTCTTCAGTAAGGCTAGCCAGATTCAGTAATGGGAAGGCCACTGTCTTGGTCTAGTGTTGATAGAGCTTCATGATATCTTGTAACCAATGATCTGCTTGTACTGCATGCAAATCAAAACGTTTTACTGTACCTAGGTACATGTGACAATAATAAATCAAATTAAATTTTTTGTTAAATCAATGCATGAATGTGATACATTTCCAGTTTGACTACTGGATATTGGTTATGAGGTTGTGTGTGTTTGATGATAGCTCACCTGACCTATTCGTTGTGTTTGAAGTTTCTCGAGTCTACTACTTATGTAGGCTGTGGCAACAATAGTACTCACATAGATATATCTAATCAACCTGTTCAAATTAGTTATGACAAACTGCTCAGGTGGAATTTGAACCTGGGCCTTCTGGCTCAGAGATAGGAATGCTACCACTGTGCCACAACAACCTAAGAATGCTAGTCTAGACCAAACAGATGCAATGCCCTCCTATATGTAACTATCTGTTTCATTTCTTTCGGTTATCACTCTAGATGATGGACAGAATACACTGCCTGAAATGTCAAGGCCTAACAGTTCATTGAAGGAATTCTTAAGTAATAACTAATCTTTATACAGAAGATTCCGTAACGTTAAATGCAAGAATCATCCTACTCAATTGTATGTAAGCAGATAATAAGAATACATCCACTTCCTCAGGTGACCACATTGATCAAACTATCATTTTATGCTTGCTACTCAAGTAAACTTCACTTCCAATGATCTAGTATACTTAAGTTTTACCAAACAAAATAGGAGACACTACCAATAAATAGAATTTGCATACTTCCTGCTGCCTGACCAACAAGTATGGTTACACCAGTCAGAGCACTTAACGACTCAGAAAAGCTGGCTAAAATCCAGTTATCTAAAATATTGCGGACATGTTACCAGCATTACTAAGTCTGTTCCAGAGGGTTGATTTTGCTTTATATTGGATCACCAACTCAACACAACTATCTGCCATCTGGCAACAGAGTTACAGCCAGTCATTGAGCAAATGAGAAATATTTAAAGTCTTTGCTAGGTGAATAGGTGGTAATAGAAATTTGTCATGATTAAATTATTTGTTAGTTGTCTCATGACCAGCTAGCAGCACAGCTCACCATAAAATAAGAATCCCCATTGAAGTCAATTTCCTGACTTCAGAATATCTTATGAGGAGGTGAAGATGCCTTTCAAGTCCTGACTCTAACTACAGCAGGAGCACAACACATTAGACAAGAAGACAGTTATTTCAAGTCTTGGTCTGTGCAAAGAATCTCCTGTATGGCAGTTGGGGCCAGGGATTTCACCCACTCCCAACAGGAACTCTGGTGGAGGAGGGATCAAAATTGGAATTTCCCAAGACAGGGGCTTTGGAGAATGTAGCTTAGCATATGCCAGGATGCACGACCCGTGATTTTGCAGCCTATATCTTTGGCAAAGAGGCACTCTCTGACAGGATGGTGCAGGCTACAATCCCTATTGTGCATTTGCAACAAATCTTTTTCACAGCTTGATCCTGGATCTCTCAGGTCTGTAGGACGCAGCAGTTAAAAGAAATGTAAGCTCATTAAGCAAATGAACTTAAGAGTGGAGGTGGACTTTAATACAGATAAATAAATGATAATAGATATGGGAACAGAAAACACACGTAAAAGATATGTAAAAAGTACAGGAACATACGACAGCCAAGATGGAAAGATAAAATAACTATAGTGTAATTATCATCATTCACTAATAGTTTTCAGTCAATGTCAGCTATTAACAGCACACTAATGAAGTACAAGAGCCAAGGGCCACTAATCATAAGTAACCCAGTGAAGCCATATATGCAATGTGCATAATTCTGAGAATCCTAACTGTAAAAACATACTTCCAGACTGCATTTACTTGTGCATTTTAGAGTTGAATCTGCTTGCATGCACATGTGGGTGGTGGAGAATGAGGGCAGAAGGAGCGGCATGGTGGCTCAGTGGTTAGCACTGCTGCCTCACAGTGCCAGGGACCCAGGTTCAATTCCTGCCTCGGGCAACTGTCTGTGTGGAATTTGCACATTACCCCCGGGTCTGCGTGGGTTTCCACCTGGTGCTCCGGTTTCCTCCCACAGTCCAAAGATGTGCAGGTTAGGTGAATTGGCCATGGTAAATTGTCCGTAGCGTCAGGTGCATTAGTCAGGGATGAATGTAGGGGAATGGGTCTGGGTGGGTTGCTCTTCGGAGGGTCGGTGTGGACCTGTTGGGCCAAAGGGCCTGTTTCCATGCTGTAGGGAATCTAATCTAATCTAATCAGAAGTGCAAGAGATGAACCAAAATTGCTAAGTGACCTGTCATCCAAGGTAGTAGGGAATCCTCAGGAAAAAGGTGGACATTTTCTGAGGCTCCCATAAAGAAGGTGACATCGTTAGAACAAACGTGATGGAGACGGAGAAACTGGGAGAATAAGGTTGAATCGATATAGGAAGCAGGGTGTGAGGATGGATAGTAAAACTTAACTGTGTAAGTCAATGGGTTTGTAGTGTATAATGGCAGCCAACCTATCACCAGAAATAGAAACAGAGCTATTGAAGAAGGGAGGGGAGGAGTTGGAGATGGACCAGGTGAAGGCGAGGACTGAATGGAAATTGGTAGCAAAACTGGTTAATCTTTCCAATTCAAAACGGGAGAGAGAAGCAGCATCAATGATGACATCGATGAAATGGAGAAAGAGTTGTGGGTAGGACCTGAATATGATTGGAACAAGGAATGTTCCACATAACCCCTCAATAAGATAGACATAACTGGGGTCCATGCACGTATCCACGGCTACATCTTTGATCAGAAGAACATGAGAGGATTTAAAGGAAAAGGGTAAGATTTCAGTTATTAGTGTTTTGAAGGAGATTTATAAATTCATTACAAACCAATTTTTGTTCTTTAGACATGTTTGACTAGCAGCTAGTTCCAACATTTGCAATTATTTAAACCAGTTCTGCTTACGTTTGAGATTAAAGTATCCATGCAGCACTTCCTACATTCTTTCATGTGGGGAGGGGCTTGGAAGCCAGGACTGTAAGCTAGCTTTTAGTGGCCATCGGTTACAGTTGAGTCCTCATGGACACCAGGATTTTATTCCTGAGGTGGTGAGAAGGGGTGGGCTCTCCCTGGCAACAATTCACCTAATTGCTTGTCCTTGTCACTACCTTCAGCATCAATTCCAGGGAGAGAAAATCATATTCAATCATAGCCATTTCAATACATTCATGGAGGATGTCTATTGCCCATTCTAACTACGATAATTAACCTTTATCTGCAATAAATTTAACTTGCCCTTGTTTAATCACCGAGGAGAAAGTGAGGTCTGCAGATGCTGGAGATCAGAGCTGAAAATGTGTTGCTAGAAAAGCGCAGCTGGTCAGGTAGCATCCAAGGAGCAGGAGATTCGACTTGATTCCTGAAGAAGGGCTTATGCCCGAAATGTCAAATCTCCTGCTCCTTGGATGCAGCCTGACCTGCTGCGCTTTTCCAGCAACACATTTTCAGCTTGTTTAATCACCTTATCAAGTACTGTACAGACACTGCAGTACATTAACTAATCACTATCCTATTTCTTAAAAAAACTGATGGATGCAGTACTATCTAGTCACTGACTATAGATATTAACACATTTAAATTGCTGTGTCTATTCAATAACAAGAACATAAACAGAATTATTTACTTATTAAACTAAAGCACCGGCATATTTATCTTTGGCTCTTTAAAGTATTTGTTAAACGCACTTCACATTATCCCACTTAATTGGCAATCAGTTGGCATGTTGCTATCTGGACCGCTTTCTACATTATACAACAGCAGCAATATTAGATATCACAGCAAATTAAAACCTGACAGAATCTCGATTAGAGTGGTGCTGGAAACCTTGGATGTTGTCTGACCTGCTATGCTTTTCCAGCACCACACAAATCTAGACTCTGATCTCCAGCATCTGTAGTCCTCACTTTTGCCTAGTTGATTAAAACCTGACAGGTCTAGTTGGGCTTTGGCTGAATTGAGTCAGGAGCGTGGTGCTGGCAAGGCACAGCAGGTCAGGCAGCATCAGAGGAGCAGGAGTGTTGATGTTTCAGGCAAAAGCCCTTCATCAGCTCTTTGCTGGCAATGTCAATTCTCCTGCTCCTCGGATGCTGCCTGACCTGCTGTGCTTTTCCAGCACTACACTCTCAACTCTAATCTCCAGCATCTGCAGTCCTCACTCTCGCCTAGGTAATTTAGCATGGCCAATCCAACTAAACCTGCACATCTTTGGACTATGGAAGGAAACTGGAACACCCAGAGGAAACCCAAGCAGACATGGAGAGAATGTACAAACACCACACAGACAGTCACCCAAGCATGAAACCGAACCTGGATGTCTAGTCGCCATGAGGCAGCAGTGCTAACTAGAGTTGTGCTACTCGTTCAATCAAAACATAGTCGGCAAGATTTGAAGTTGCGCAGGGAAATCCTGAAGGATTTAAAAGCTTATTGCCTTAACCACTCAGTCACGAGCCCCTCTAAATCTTTCATTCCAACCAGAAAAGCTCAGGCCACGTATCCGCTCAACTCTGGGCTTTTATATTAGAAACAAACCTTTGCTCAGAGCTTTAATCGCTCACAATACAGAAATGGACATAGTACTGTAGGTGTGGTCTGACAAGAGAATTGTATAATTTAATCAATTCTTCCTCCAACCAGTGAATTACTGCTTTTGTTATATTCATCATCAATCTATTGATTGTTGATTGCTGCTCTGCTTTGCTTAGATACACTGAGCAGACCTGTGTTTCCTTCATAACATCACCCACATCCATTTCAATACATTCATGGAGCAAGTCTGTTGATTATTCTAATGTATGATACTTAATATTTGAAGTAAATTTCATTTGCTATTGTTCACCCTTTTATATATTTTATTTATAGAGTCACACAACATGGAAACAAACCCTTCGATCCAACTCATCCATGCCAACCAAATTTCCCAAACTAAATTATGGGCGGCACGGTGGCACAGTGGTTAGCATTGCTGCCTCACAGCGCCTGTAGACCCGGGTTCAATTCCCGACTCAGGCGACTGACTGTGTGGAGTTTGCACGTTCTCCCCGTGTCTGCGTGGGTTTCCTCCGGGTGCTCCGGTTTCCTCCCACAGTCCAAAGATGTGCGGGTCAGGTGAATTGGCCAAGCTAAATCGCCCGTAGTGTTAGGTAAGGGGTAAATGTAGGGGTATGGGTGGGTTGCGCTTCGGCGGGTCGGTGTGGACTTGTTGGGCCGAAGGGCCTGTTTCCACACTGTAAGTCTAATCTAATCTAATCTAAATTAGTCCCATTTGCCTGTAGCTGACCGGTATCTTTTGAAACCTTTCAATTCTGTTCACTGTTCTGCACAGTTTAATATTATCTTTAAATTGGTATAATTTGTATCAAGGTTTTCAATTTAAATAATTAATGTAAATTACAAATATATCAAGTCCCCAGACACTTGTTCTGAACTTCTGCAACAGAACTCGTCCAACATCTAATTGGTGCCTTCAGTCAATTCCTTATCCTATCTTTCAGAGGCTGATCGATATGCATTTCTGGTTTCCAAAATACATAAGTTTTCTGGCTAAAATACAGCAGACTACAGCAGATGCTGGAAATAGAAACAAAGTGCTGGAAATACTCAATAGGGTCTGGCAGCATCTATGGATAGAGAATCAGAGTTAACAGGTGAGGGAGAAAGTTTTTAAAAAAAGGAAAGGTCTGTGGGACGTGAGAGGTTGGGGAGAGATTAAGTGACAAACATCTAGTAAAACACAAGATAGAGGGAGTGGTAATGGTTGTAGTAAATAAATAAAGATAATTAAAAACACTATTTAATTCATTTTCTTATTTCATTAGGTTAGAGACAAAAAAAACCTGCAGATGCTGGAATCCAAGGTAGACAAGTAGGAGGCTGGAAGAACACAATAGGCCAGGCAGCATCAGGAGTTGGAGAAGTCAACATCTCCTGAAGAAGGGTTACACCTGAAATGTTGACTTCTCCAATTCCTGCCGCTGCCTGGCTGTGTTCTTCCAGCCTTCTGCTTGTCTACCTTACTTATTTCACAGCTCATTAATGTTATGTAGACTTAAAAACCAGTGTTGTAGGATGACCTGTCCACAATTTTGTGCAACATATTTTGCACAGAATTTCATTAGCATCATTCCATACAGGAAATTTCACTGCACTGCAGCATTCAGTGAAGCAAAGTTCTGAACTTAACTCTGGCTGGCTGCTTAATGTTCATTGCAGAGGCTTGTCTTCACACCTTTGGGGCTGAAGATTCATCTCAACTTCCATTTTTCATAACCACTGACTTTTATTGTGGCTTTGAGACACATAAGGATAATACTTATTGCAGCATAATCTATTTACTATTCAAACTTTGTAGATCAAATTATAATCACTACTGCAGTTAATTTTAAACTTCACCTTTTATTTCACTCCCCATAGCATTTTAGGAATAGACTGGTTTAAAATATCCAGCAAATTAGCACTACTGTAGTGAAATATGCTACACAAAATTTAACTGCACCAGCTAAAACACTAATTGCTGCAGTGGAACTCTAGGAATCTTTTTAATTGATCCAATTATTGATCATAAGATACAATGAGGATTTGAGGTTTCAGCAGTAACTTCAAAAAAGGATATATAATGGCTGTTCATAGTAAGCCCATTAAAGTTAATGCACCACAAAGTGTCTGTGAGGTTTCTTATATAGAATCCCTACAGTGTGGAAACAGGCCCTTTGGCCCAACAAGTCCACACAGATCTTCCGAAGAGTAACCCACCCAGACCCATTCTCCTGCCCTATTATCAATATTTACCCCGGACCAATGCACCTAACCTACCCATCCCTGAACACTGTTGGCAATTTGGCATGGCCAATTCACCTGACCTGCACATCTTTGGACTGTGGGAGGAAACCGGAACACCCGAAGCAAACCCACGCACATACAGGAAGAATGTACAAACTCCACACAGACAGTCGCCCAAGGCTGGAATCAAACCCAGGTCCTTGGCGCTGTGAGGCAGCAGTGCTAACCACTGAGCCACTGTGTCACCCCACAAAGTATTATGTAAGTTTATGTTTACAATGAGGATTCTTATAAACATACAATATACATTTGCCCAAATTTTAGCAAGAGGAACTGATGCCCCTTTGGATGCTAAAGAAATTCCAACAAGCACATAACATAGTACTTATGAACAAAGTTTAATTTCCAATCACTTGTTCTACTTTGCTCAGATTTCTGCACAATTCCCTACGACAGTACCTCAAGATGGCCAGAAACACAGGGACTTGGTCTGCTTGTCCTAGAAAATACTTATTCTGGCTTTAACACAGTTTTCGAGTAAAAAATGAGGTCTGCAGATGCTGGAGATCACAGCTGCAAATGTGTTGCTGGTCAAAGCACAGCAGGTTAGGCAGCATCTCAGGAATGACGTTTCGAGCATAAGCCCTTCATCAGGAATCTAGAGCTTTCATAACAGGTGGAAAGAGTTTAAAGAAGTCCAGCACCATGACAACCTCAACATAGCTCACCAATAGCTCAGAACTCCACAAAAATGTATTCAACTCCACGCCATTCTCCCAACAATGCTCACCACTCTCCCACACCACCTGATACACATACCTGATTTGTGCAGACCTCAATAGTACTCACAGCCCCAATGCACTCACACCCCCAACACATTTTTTATCCAACCTGCACACCCTGATTGTGTTCACCTCTTCACAGCCTCACAATGCTCACTGTCTCCACACAAACATCCTGTCAGTGCTTACCAGCTTCAATCCACAACCCCAGAAATGGTGAAACTTTTGACACCAGTCAGCCAGGAGTCATGTCAGTTGGAGGAGGAAGTGCAGGAAAGGCAAGAGAGTGAGGGGAATTGAACAGTTTCAGTCATTGAGGGGTGGTGCACAATGTTGGAAGGTGAGAAACTAGAGGGGCCAGCATCATCATGTGGTGACAACCTTATTTACTACATCTTGGATCTCAATTTCAGATTTAACTTTAATAATTGACAAGTAGAACCCACTGCTTTCTCCCCGCGTCCCTGCTTCCCTCGCCAAGTATAGTTGCTGCTGAATTATGCCACCCTCAATTATACATTCCACATTCCTCACTGATGTGAAGTTTTCTTGGGTCCCAGTTAGCTGAGTATTCCTCTGTCGATAGGCTTAAAACTGATCTCTTTTCTTTGCAGTTTGCTCTTCTCCCCACCCACACTCCCCTTCCAGCGTGCTATTCTCCTTATATCTTTTGCAGCCTGCTTCCTGCCCTCATACATCCAGTAGTGTCCTTCTCTCACTTACACCATTCATATTCACTCCTTATCAACTGATGGATCTCCTAGATCAGCAACGTGTTGGTTCTCACCGTTGTTTGGTGATTGGTGCTGACTGTGAGATTTCAGTTTGCAAGCCAAAGGATCACCAGGTCACTCTCTCGGTGGAGCAGGTAATAGCTGTCTGGTGGTGTTTTTTTAAGCACCTAGCGAACCCGGAAGCTGGTGTCGCGCTAGCTTACCTGGGAAGGTTTTTTTTTTCTTACATAAGCGCGCAGCTTCAAGCCTTCGGCCTCATTCTCTCGGCGGAGCAGGTAACGGCTGTCTGGTGGTTTTTTAAATCGTGCGTATAGTCCAGTTTTTGTTTATTAACGGCTAAAATTTAAAGTTTTTTTTATGCGTCTAGCGGACCCGGAAGCTGGTGTCGCGCTAGCTTACCTGGGAATGTTTTTTTTCTTATATAAGCGCGCAAGCGAGGAACTCGAGGCACTACAGGGGTAGAGTCTCCCACCCGCCCTCCTCCTCTAACCTAATAATAAGACCCGTTGTGGTAAGCAGGTAAGTGCTGCATTTTGCTGCAAATGTGTTGCTGGTCAAAGCACAGCAGGCCAGGCAGCATCTCAGGAATAGAGTTTGCTTGTTTGTTTCTTTAGATCTAGTTTTTTAAAGTTTACCTTTTAGAGGGATGGCAGTGAAGGCAGTGCAATGTTCCTCTTGCAACATGTTTGAGGTGAGGGAAGCCATTAGCGTCCCTGCTGATTACACTTGCAAGAAGTGCACCCATCTCCAGCTCCTCCAAGACCGTGTTAGGGAACTGGAGCTGGAGTTGGATGAACTGCGGATCATTCGGGAGGCAGAGGTGGTCATAGATCAGAGCTTTAGGGAAGTAGTTACTCCGAAAGTTATAGAGAGATGGGTGACAGTGAGGGGGAGTGGGAGGAAGCAGCCAGTGCAGGGACCCCTTGCGGTCATTCCCCTCAAGAACAAGTATACCGTTTTGGATACTTGTGGGGGGGGATGACTTACCAGGGGTAAGCAACGAGGTTCAGGCCTCTGGCACGGAGCCTGTCCCCGTTGCTCAGAAGGGAAGGGTGGAGAAAGATAGAGCGATAGTTATTGGGGACTCAATAGTGAGGGGCACAGATAGGCGGTTTTGCGGGGGCGACAGAGACTCACGATTGGTATGCTGCCTCCCAGGTGCAAGGGTACGTGATGTCTCTGATCGTGTTTTCCGGGTCCTTAAGGGGGAGGGGGAGCAGCCCCAGATCGTGGTCCATGTTGGAACCAATGACATAGGTAGGAAGAGGGGTGAGGATGTTAGGCAGGCTTTCAGGGAGCTAGGTTGGAAGCTCAGAGCTAGAACGAACAGAGTTGTTGTCTCTGGTTTGTTACCCATGCCACGTAATAGAGAGTCGAGGAATGGGGGAGAGAACAGTTAAATGCGTGGCTACAGGGATGGTGCAGGAGGGAGGGATTCCGGTTTCTGGACAACTGGGGTTCTTTCTGGGGAAGGTGGGACCTCTATTAACAGGATGGTCTACACCTGAACCTGAGGGGCACCAGTATCCTTGGGGGGAGGTTTGCTAGTGCTCTTTGGCAGGGTTTAAACTAACTCTGCAGGGGCATGGGAACCTGGACTGTAGCTTTAGGGTACAGGATCTTGAGTGTAGGGAGGTAAGGAACAAGGCATCGATCTCGAAGGAGGGTGCCTGTAAACAGGAAGGTGGCTTGAAATGTGTATACTTCAACGCCAGAAGTATAAGAAATAAGGTAGGTGAACTTGCAGCGTGGGTTGGTACCTGGGACTTCGATGTTGTGGCCATTACAGAGACGTGGGTAGAACCGGGACAGGAACGGCAGTTGCAGGTTCCAGGGTTTAAATGTTTTAGCAGGGTCAGAGATGGGGGTAAAAGAGGGGGAGGTGTGGCATTGCTTGTCAAGGATAGTATTACAGCGGTGGAAAGGACGATGGAGGAAGACTTGCCATCTGAGGTAGTTTGGGCTGAGGTTAGAAATTGGAAAGGTGAGGTCACCCTGTTAGGAGTTTTCTACAGGCCTCCTAACAGTCCGAGAGAAGTAGAAGAAAGTATTGCGAGGATGATTCAGGAGAAGAGTGAAAGTAGCAGGGTGGTTGTTATGGGGGACTTTAACTTCCCAGATATTGACTGGGAAAGCTATAGCTCGAGTTTGTTAGATGGGTCGGTGTTTGTCCAATGTGTGCAGGAGGGTTTCCTGACACAATATGTAGACAGGCCAACAAGAGGTGAGGCCATACTGGATTTGGTTCTAGGTAATGAACCAGGCCAGGTGTTAGACTTGGAGGTAGGTGAGCACTTCGGGGACAGTGACCACAACTCGGTGACTTTTACTCTTGTGATGGAGAGGGATAAGTGTGCACTGCAGGGCAAGAGTTATAGCTGGGGGCAGGGAAATTATGATGCGGTGAGACATGACTTAGGATGCGTGGATTGGAAAAATAGGCTTCAAGGGAAGAACACAAATGATATGTGGAGATTGTTCAAGGAACAGCTATTGGGTGTCCTTGATAAGTATGTACCAGTCAGGCAGGGAGTAAAGGGTCTTGTGAGGGAGCCGTGGTTTAATAAGGAATTGGAATCCCTTGTGAAAGGGAAGAGGGTGGCCTATGTAAAGATGAGGCGTGAAGGTTCAGTTGGGGCGATTGAGAGTTATAAGGTAGCCAGGAAGGATCTAAAGAGAGAGCTAAGAGCAGCGAGAAGGGGACATGAAAAGTCCTGAGTTGGTAGGATTAGGGAAAACCCAAAGGCTTTCTATAGGTATGTCAGGAATAAAAGGATGACTAGGGTAGGTATCGGTCCAGTCAAGGATAGTAGTGGGAAGTTGTGCGTGGAGGCGGAGGAGATTGGAGAGACACTAAATCAATACTTTTCGTCAGTATTCACTAAGGAACAGGACACTGTTGCTGATGTGAATACTGAGTCACAAGTGATTAGAATGGATGGCCTTGAGGTATGTAGGGAAGAGGTCTGGGGAATACTGGAAAGGGTGAAAATAGATAAGTCCCCTGGGCCTGATGGCATTTATCCTAGGATCCTCTGGGAAGCTAGGGAGGAGATAGCAGAGCCATTGGCCTTGATTTTTATGTCGTCATTGTCTACGGGAATAGTACCAGAAGACTGGAGGATAGCGAATGTGGTCCCCTTGTTCAAGAAGGGGAGTAGGGATAGCCCGAGTAACTATAGGCCAGTGAGTCTCACTTCTGTTGTGGGCAAAGTCTTAGAGAGAATTGTAAGGGATAGGATTTATGAACATCTGGATAGGAATAATGTGATCAAGGATAGTCAGCATGGTTTTATGAAGGGCAGGTCGTGCCTCACAAACCTTATTGAGTTCTTTGAGAAGGTGACCAAGGAAGTGGACGAGGGTAAAGCAGTAGATGTGGTGTATATGGATTTTAGCAAGGCGTTCTATAAGGTACCCCATGGTAGGCTAATGCAAAAACTACGGAGGTATGGCATTGAGGGTGCATTAGAGGTTTGGATTAGGAATTGGCTGCCTGGAAGGAGACAGAGGGTAGTAGTTGATGGTATAGGTTCATCTTGGAGTGCAGTTACTAGCGGTGTTCCACAAGGATCTGTTTTGGGACCATTGCTGTTGGTCATCTTTATAAATGACCTAGAGGGGCTTGAAAGCTGGGTGAGCAAGTTTGTGGATGACACGAAAGTCGGTGGAGTTGTGGACAGTGAAGAAGGATGTGGCAGGTTACAGCGAGATATAGATAAGTTGCAGAGCTGGGCAGAAAGGTGGCAAATGGAGTTCAATGTAGCTAAGTGTGAAGTCATTCACTTTGGTAGGAGTAACAAGAAGATGGATTACTGAGCTAATGGTAGGCTACTTGGTAGTGTGGATGAGCAGAGGGATCTTGGTGTCCATGTACACAGATCTCTGAAAGTTGCCACCCAGATAAATAGTGCTGTGAAGAAGGCAAATGGTGTACTGGGCTTTATCGGTAGAGGAATTGAGTTCCGGAGTCCTGAGGTCATGTTGCAGTTGTGTAAGACTCTGGTGCGGCCTCATCTGGAGTATTGTGTGCAGTTTTGGTCGCCATACTATAGGAAGGACGTGGAGGCATTGGAACGAGTGCAGAGGAAGTTTACCAGGATGTTGCCTGGCATGGTAGGAAGATCGTATGAGGAAAGGCTGAGGCACTTGGGGCTGTTCTCATTGGAGAAAAGAAGGTTTCGGGGAGATTTGATAGAGGTGTACAAGTTGATTAGGGGTTTAGATAGGGTTGACAGTGAGAACCTTTTTCCGCTAAGGCAGTCAGCTGTTACTAGGGGACACAGCTTTAAATTAAGGGGTGGTAGGTATAGGACAGATGTTAGGGGTAGATTCTTTACTCAGCGGGTTGTGAGTTCATGGAATTCCCTGCCAGTAGCAGTGGTGGACTCTCCCTCTTTATGGTCATTTAAGCAGGCATTGGATAAGCATATGGAGGTTATTGGGCTAGTGTAGGTTAGGTAGGCTTTGGTCGGCGCAACATCGAGGGCCGAAGGGCCTGTACTGTGCTGTGCTGTATTTTTCTATGTTCTATGTCTGTGTTCGATTTCCCTGATCATGAACAGTGAATGCTCAGCTACCAAATTGCAAGTTGTACAAGTAAATTGGTGTTTCAGCTAGAATGAGTATTAGGGGCCTTGGATGATGAGAAGGAGGAAGGTAAAAGACCAATATTTTATCTATTGTGCTTGCTTGTAAAGATGCCAGTGGACAGGGAAAGTAATGGAGGAGTGGAGCAGTGTTGTAGAAGGAATGATTTCCTGTAGAAAACTGAGAGTAGGGAAAATGCATCTGGTAATTGAAAATGACCCACAGAATGTGAGGTGAGGTGGAAGACAAGGGAAAAGGAAATTCTTATTATGGGAGAATGGGAGAGGGAAGGAAAAGGAAGACATATAGTATAGTATGGAAGTTTGTTTCTTCACAACAGGTGCAACAAAGAAACCAAGAGAACGGAATTGGGTCTTTCCAAGAAGCAGGTGAAGACAGGGAACCTGCGAATGTTAGTGAACCTATGGAGAACACTGGTTGGTTGACATACTTTGAACTTTCTGCTGGACTTGGAACTTTCACTGGTGTGCAATACAAGAGGTATAATTTCTACACGCTATGCCAAATTAGCCTTCTAAAAACTGGAACATAGAAGAGTAGGAGGCAACTTGATTGAAAATTTCATACCTGAGAGGTCTTAACAGAGTGTAAGTGGATAGGATATATCCACTTGTGAGAGAACCTAGAAATAGGGGTTACTGCTTTAAATAAGGATTTGCCTTTTTAAGACAAAGATATGAAGAAACACTGTCTCAAAAAGGATTGAACGCAGAGTCTTTGAATATTTTTAAATGGATAGATAGATTCTTGATAAGAACGGGATTGAAAGGTTATGGTGAGAGGGCAGGAGTAATCACATTAGCCATCAACTTATTGAATGGTGAAGTAGGCTCAAGGCATTGAGTAGTTTACACCTGCTCTTAATTCATATTTTTGTATATACACCACGACAACAGTTTCCTTTGGCCTCTCGATCAATATTTTTTTAAACCAATCTTTAGAACCACGTTTCCAGGTGGGATCTATGTGGCAACACACTATAGCTCCAAAACTAATTTTCCTATACAGATGGATGTTAAACAAATGGAGGATTTATCAATTGAGTGAATCACGGAGATATGAACTAATTCCTGGGTTGGAGGGACTGTGGTGAGGGAAGTTTAAATAGATTGGATTTATTTTCTCTTGGGTTTAGAAAAATAATAGATGATCTTATTCAAACATATAAAATTCTCATTGAGATCAATGGGGTGGATGTAAGTTGGATATTTCCCCTCTTTAGATGGGGAGGTGCACCCTCTAGGAATAACGCACATGCCATTTAGCACTGAGATGAAGGAAGATTTGTCCACTTTGAGGATGGTATTTTCCAGCAAGATTAGTAGCTTTAACAGCTCAATAAAACATAATTCCACACTAAAACATAAACCCAATTGTAAACTCTTTGTGTCAGTTTATATGAAGCATGATATTGTTTATTCTAAACAAGTTAATATCAACATTAAAACAACAGACATAGAAATTCTGTAAAAAAATACATAATGGAAGGGTGCCATTATTTGAAATGTCAATTTCAAAATGACAACATTAAAGCAAAATTTGTCAATGAAACAATTTTTAAGTTATACATTATTCCCAGACAGCACTAGGTGTGAAGATCAAATCCGTGCAATGTTTAGTAATTTTACTTATGTAACAAAGTTAATTTAAGCTTCTCAGCTGTGCAAAATTCTTTTTAAAAGTTTCATTTCTACAGCAGATTGGCAATAAATTATGTCTCGGGGACATTTCTCACCTTCACACCCACTGTGCGTGACCTCCGCAAAAGGATTATCACACTGGTTACACTGACGTCCAATCACTCCTGATCTACAGTGACATTGGCCAGTTTCTTGATCACATGACCTGGAAAACGAGCCAATGGGATAGCAGTCACAAGGTAGGCATGCATCGCTTCCGACAGGACGATAGTGAAACTCCTGAAAGAATAAAAATGAACTCAAGTTAAATGGAGTTTAAAATAGTGATCTTTTTGTGATTAAAATAGTTGTGGGGCTCCTTGCTTATAAAAATTATGATCCAAATAAATCCATAAATTGCAAATAAATTGGGAGTTCTTATGTTATAGTATTTTAAAATTTAATTTGTTGTAGTCAACGATTTAAAGATTGCCAAGTTTAGGAATTTGGTAATCCAACCAGTTTCGAATTCAACTCAAGCAAAGAAATATTTCATTGGTCATTCTTTCATAAGTTTTGTGAACAGCAGAGGACATTTCACAGTACTTATTTCAAAATGTTATAAGCTGGAACCAGAAACTCTAAAATCAGCTCAAATTAATTCAACAAATATATATGGAAAATTACATATGACATGAATAATAGTAATATTACTGGACTACTAATCTGCAGTTCTTACTTTTGCCTAATAACCTTGTGACCTAGGATAATATTCAAGTATCCAGAATTCAAATCCAACCAAGGGCAACTGCAAAAGTTAAATTCAATTAATTAATTAATAAACTTGGAATAACAAGCTAGCCTCAGTAAAGACAATCATGAATCTAGTGACCATCATAAGGACACTAGTGGATAATTAAATAAATAAAAAGCTGCACAAACATTCCCATCTTCAACGCTGAATAATTTCAGAAATTGAAGGTAACGTTAAAGATTTATGCAACTGCATGTATACATAACTGTCAAAGGATGATCCATCTTAGCCTACTCCTGAAGTCCCTAGCATCACAAATTACAATTGTCAGTCAATTCATGACACCTGATGTCAAGAAGGAACCAGATACAGCAAACATTCAAACATTCCAGCCATAGTAGTGAAGCCTGGGGCTACAGGATTAGCTATGTTCCAAGGCAAAAGTATGGACTGCAGATCTGGAGATTAGAATCAAGAGTGTGGTGCTGGAAAAGCACAGCAGGTCATGCAGCATCTGAGGAGCAACTTGGAGCTATGCTCCAAGTCAAGCTGCTCTAGTAAAATTACAAAACTAGCATCTTTCTGGCAATACCTAAAATTATCCAATTCTGTTCTATCCTCAAAAGCAAGACAAACCCAATCTGGCCAATTCTTGCTCCATTAGCATCTAGGCAGCACGTGGCATCAAGAAGTCCTAGTACAACTTATGTTGATATAAATTGAGGGGAAACCTTTTGCTGGTTGGACACGCAATATGAAAAACTGTAGTTATCTGAGCAGATCAGAGGCTAAGAACTCTGTAGCAATAACTCATCTTTTGAGTCTTTACCATCAATAAGGAGAAATCAGCAGCATGATGGAATACTCCATACTTGATTGGAGGAGCACAGCTTGAAACCACTCAGGAGAAAGTAAACCACTAGAAATCCCATCTAGTATCTTAAAACATTTGCAACTTCGACCCTCAGTGCACCATGGCAGCTGTGAATTATTGACAGGATCGCACTTCAACAACTGACCAAGGCTCTTTCAGTAGCACCTATCAGACCTGTAATCTCCACTGCCAAGACAAATGATTAATCGACTCTTGGGAACACTTTGGAAGGCAGTTCCCATCAAGTCTTTCACATCATTCTGACTTAAAACTAAAATACTGTTCCTTAATTGCTGCTGTTAAAATCCTGGGAGTCCTTCATAACAATACTATAGGTATATTTGTATGCCTTAGACTGCAGAAGTTCAAGGTAGCAGCTCATTATCATCTTCTCAAGATCACTTGGGGATTGACATAAATGTTGACAACACCAGTGAACCCATACTCCCATGATCGAATGTATATTTGTAAAGTGACATAAATAGTCTGTAAATTATGTAGTTATTGACTTGTGTGGAGCATGACTCAAGTGGGTGACTTACAGAGATGAGTCTTAAAGACATCATTGTTAGATATCTATTATGTAAGGCTGAATCACGAAACAAATTGGGGAAATTGGTTTCTTTACCAGGTAAGAAAAACTATCAAATTAGATGCTTTGACAGGCAGAATACATTGAAGTAATAACCACAGCATCATATATTTAAAAAGTCAAACTGATGCTGCTTATACTGGTAATGATAAATGTAAAACTCATCAATGCATCTCAATAAAAATCAACAGTTGATTTATTTTTATTTGTACATTCAGAAAGTTTAGAGGTTTCAATATATGATACATATTCAAACCGTAATAAAAACTCAATATCAAGGGAGGGGCAAGAAAGATAAAAAGTGGCATTTTCTTGATGACACGATGATACTAACCTTGCAGTAGCATTGGCCATTTGTCTTGTTGCAGTCCGGGTCAAAGCCCTTACTAATATCACAGTTGCAGGGTCCACAAGTTGGATTCCCCCACCAGCCTTTGGGACATTGGTGATCAATTCTAGGTGAAAATTCAGGAGGGAATAAAAATCATTATAGCACTTACTTTTTGTTGCGCAAAGAACACAGTTGCAAGATACTGATTTGCATTCATAGTCCACAATAAATTCTGAACCCAAACCGTTGAGGTTGGCATGGAAAAACACATGGTCCAGTTGCAACATTTTTAAAGCTCTGAAGGTAAATTCCACACTGACTGCAGTGTCTATCAAAGGCATTGTGTACATTATAAAGGTACTGAAATGAGAATCAATATTATTTCTCTCTTTAACAGTCAACTGTGACTGGTGCATTATAAACAAACTCTACAATATGATTCTGTTGTAATAAAGATTTTAAGGGTACAAGGAATACATTGAGGGGGAAAGGGAAGAAAAGGTCAAACAAAATACAGCAAGGACTAATGCACATGCATGGAAGGATATACAATTCTTCTGAATACATCATATTAACGTTTAAAATACAGTGGCAGCAAATCCTTGGCAACAAAACAACTTCAACCTACCCACAAAAATTGCTTTTCAGAGTTAAGGGCATCTCAAAATACATTTTTGGGCAGGTACAAACAGTTTTAGAGGTAGGGATTGGAATGTGGGGTGAAAAAATAAGGTGGATGATTTTTGTTCCACGTCTTAAGCAGACTGAATTGTTATATTCAAAAAAGCCAGATGGTGAAGAATAGAACTTGAACCAATCTTTATGTGCATTATCTATTTATTTACAGTTACACATTACAAGCATGCATCTCTTAATTCAATAACTATAATTTTAGCCTATTTATTCTATAATGAAACGTTTGGATGTGTTACGACACCTCATGGTCATCAAATCATGAGGACAGGATTTGAACCCGGCTCTTCTGACTCTGAGCCCAGGACACAACCACTCCTTAGAGATCCTTAGTTTGTCTATTTATAGTGTACACATGAATCCTCCAGTTAATTTCTATCACCTTTATACAATTCAATGAAGGTCAATTATACAACTAACATAAGGTTCTTGTGGCTCACTGGTTGTCTCTACAGGTCCAGATTCAAGTTCCACCTGCTCTAGAGGTGTCTAATAATATCTCTGAATAGGTTGGTTAGGAAAATATCTATACAATTGACTTGCACTTTCTGAAGATGGGCAATAAATGCTAGCCTTACCAGTGATTTCCACATCCTGCAGATGAATACAAAAGTCAAAAAGGCACACCCAAGTTCCACAGAATCATCTGATGGTTAGGCAAAGCCAAATAATATCTAGCACATTCCATCCAGACTGCAACGTCTTTGTTTAAAACTATAAAGTACATGAATGACTTGTTTACACCATTCCTCAGACTTTCTATACAACTATTCTCACAATGACAACTTTTGGTCCTTCTAACTTTGTTCCCTAATAGAAATGTATTGCATTCCTCCATTCAGCGGTATTGTTTTACCTGTGCTC
The DNA here is from genome assembly GCF_020745735.1 of Hemiscyllium ocellatum. Classification (NCBI taxonomy): domain Eukaryota; kingdom Metazoa; phylum Chordata; class Chondrichthyes; order Orectolobiformes; family Hemiscylliidae; genus Hemiscyllium; species Hemiscyllium ocellatum. The sequence continues at coordinate 17,360,138 of NC_083414.1, forward strand.
GCAGTACTGGCCAAAATGGTTCTCTCCACAGTCACATGTGTACCCATGAGAGGAACTGGGTTTGCGACGACAGACAGATTCATTCTCACATGGATTCAGCTGACAGGCATCGATGCAAGACTCACCATAGTAACCTAAACATGAAACATTCTTAAATATTTTACATCAACTTTTATGCCACTTCTGCATTTTTTATCTGATAAACTCTTTGTGGATTGGAATGATCACTGTCAATTTAAATTAGCATAATCTATTACAGCATTGTCTGATAAATTACTGTTGCTACATGTTTAATTTGGAATCCAAATGTGGATAATTAAATCTGATTGACAGTTGAGTATTTAACAGGTGCATTTGCCGTGGCAAGGTCTCTATCAGTATGATGTAAAAATGCTGTTCCCTTTTATAATGGTATACTTGCAAATTGTCCTGATGAGTACATGTCAAAAAGCTTCAACAAAATGTGTCATATGATTGCACAAAAAATGGGCAGCAAGTCAGCTGCTTGGACAGAATATCTTTAAAAAAGCAAAGAATTACAAGGTTACTAACTGGGGTAAAATTATAGTACAAAGGAGAGCTAGCTAAACATATATTAAGAATTTTGATCGAAATTTAAAAAGCAGAGTTAAAAAAAGTGAGTGTTGATTCGAAAGAAATTGGGTCTGGGGAAGTAATATTGGAAAATAAAGACATTAAGGATTAAGTGAACAGAAATTTTGCACTGGTCTTCACTATTAAGAAAACAAGTAACATCCCAGGAATAGCTGAGTCAGAAAAGGGAAGGGAGAAATTCAAGAAAATTACAGCCAGCAAGAAGGTGGCACTGAAAATTTGTTGGAGCTGCAAGCTTGTTTTCCAAAATTTCTTAGTTTCAGGGAAAGTAGCGAATGTAAGTTGCCATTAGGGGAGGAGATAGAAAGCAGGAAAGTACAGGGCAGTTAGCTTAATGTCTGTCATTGGGAAGATGTTGGAAGCCATTATTAAAGTCATTACAGCAGGACACTTCAAAACATTCAGACATTTCTAAAACATTCAAGTTAAGCAGGCAGAGTCAACATAGCTTTGTCAAAGGTAATTCATGTTTAACCGATGTATTTGATGAAGTAACGTATGCTGTGAATAAAAGAGCATTGGTAGACATCAACTGATGGAATTTGATAATAGGATCACATTAAATGTTGCTGAGGAAAATAAAATCTCATTTTACAGGCAGTAACATGTTGGCATGGATGGAAGACTAGGTAGCCATCATGAAAGAATAGGGATAAATGGGTCATTTTGATTGTCAAAATATGATAATTGGTGTGATTATGGTGCTGGGCCCTCAACATTTTACAGGCTATACAAATGACTTGGATGAAGGAATTGAAGGCATAGCTCATAAATTTGTAAGTAACAAAGGCGGGTAGGAAAGTAATTTGTTGTAGAAGGCATGACACTACAAAGGGATATAGGTGAGTGAATGGATAAAGATCTGACAAATGGCATATAATGTGAGAAAATGTGAGATTGTCCATTTTGACAGGAAGAATAAAAGCAAAGCATATTATTTAAATGGTGAGATGTTGCAGAGCTCTGATGTGCAGAGAGATCAGGATGTCCTAATGCACGAATCACAAAAGGTTACCGTACAGGTGGAGCAAGTAGTTAGGAAAGATATTAGAATGTTATTGTTTATTGAAAGAGGAAATGAATGTAAAAGTAGGGAGCTTATGCTTCAGTTATACAGGGCATTGGTAAGACCACTTCTGGATGCTGTATACAGTATTGGTATCTTAGTTGACAAAGGGTGTAAAAGAGTGTTGGAAACTTTTCAGAGGAAGTTTACTAGACTGGCTAATGCCTGGGCGTTGGATGAGCTAACTGGCTCATGAGAAAAGACTGTATAAGCAAGACCTGTGTCTGGTGGAGTTTAGAAGAGTAAGAGGCAACTTGATTGAAATATAAAATGTCCTGAAGGTCTAGTTATGAAGGTGTGGGTGTACTTTAAAAGAGGAGTGGTGCTGGAAAAGTACAGCAGGTCAGGCAGATTCCGAAGAGCAGGAAAATTGATGTTTCGGGCAAAAGCCCTTCATCAGGAATCTCTGGTTTCCAGCATTTGCAGTCCTCACTTTTGCCTGTGCTTTAAGAGAGTTGAAAGCAGCAAAACTACCAGGCACAGTACCAAGTGTTCTCAATAAGGTAACAATGTAACACTTGGTCAAACAACTCAATTAGCTCGTTGCCTGGAGACAAAAACAAATTCAAATTTGGCCAATCAATTTAAATTATACCCTGAAAAATACCAAACTCTAATCCAGTTTGAGTTTAGTATATTAGATTAGATTAGATTAGATTACTTACAGTGTGGAAACAGGCCCTTCGGCCCAACAAGTCCACACCGACCCGCCGAAGCGACAACCCACCCATACCCCTACATATACCCCTTACCTAACACTACGGGCAATTTAGCATGGCCAATTCACCTGACCCGCACATCTTTGGACTGTGGGAGGAAACCGGAGCACCCGGAGGAAACCCACGCAGACACGGGGAGAACGTGCAAACTCCACACAGTCAGTCGCCTGAGGCGGGAATTGAACCCAGGTCCCTGGCGCTGTGAGGCAGCAGTGCTAACCACTGTGCCACCGTGCCACCCTTAATATTGAAGACCTTTAAAGCCAATGACACAATCCGATGCTTTGGGGAAAATTATACAGTTGAGATAAGAACTGCCAAGCCCCAGCATGTAACAGACTGCTTGAAAAATAGCTCTCTTAAGAGGTACCTTTTCGATCAATTACCTGTGACGCAGAAATTCCTAAAAAGAAGACACAGGAAGATCCAAATGTAAGAACCAAAAGCTGCCTGGTTTTGAGATAAGAAGTGTTGTTTTGTAAATCTTAATTGGGAGTTTTATCGGACTAGTATCAAAGAAGGGAAGGTAAAAGATAGGTTAGTATAAGGACTTGTACATAGTTGTTAGTTAATTATTCTCATTTCAGAAATAAAGTTGTTAATTTTGACTTTAGTTCTTGACCACTCGAATTTCTACAGATTACTGCATGGGATAAACCTTTTCTGTGTTGCTGGTTTTAAATTAAGCAGGAGGGCTTTGCAAAGGATGTTTCCTCTTGTTGGAGAATCTAAGATGAGGGTCAATGTTCAAAAATGAGAGGTCGCTCACTGAAAACAGAGATGAAGAAAATTCCCCCACCCCCCTGCATCCCAACATGAATCTTTGGGACTCTACTTCCACTGCCATTTGAGGAACCTTGCCTTGGAATATTTTTAAAGTATGGTAGATAGATTCTTAATAAGTAAAGGAGTGAAGGTTCTTTGAAAAAAGCAGGAAAGTGGAGTAACTAGATCAACCTTGATCTTACTGGAGGAACAAGTTTTAGGGATCTGAGTGGCCTACTCCCATTCCTAATTCATACATCTATACATACATATTTATTGAAAATACAATCTCTATATTCATGCACTCAAGTTACATTTGAGTGAAAGTCAAGAACCTAGGTTCTCAAGTATCATTCACGTCACACAAGTGGTAGAAAAATACTTACCTATAACACGAAAGAATATAACTATCACTGCTTGACATTGGCATTATCAGTGAATCCTCCACCATCAATAACCTGGGCATTACCAGAATTTGAACTTGACCAGCCATATAGTATATAAACACTATAATAAATTTAAATAATAAACTTTATATACATGCTACAAGAGCAGGTCAGAGGCTAGGAATTATGCATGCCAGTGCCTGTGAACCATCTACAAGGCACAAGTCAGGAACATGATGAAATACTTGGTACTTGGCAGGATGGGTGAGTTTCAACAAACCTCAGAAGCTCAATATCATCTAGAACAAATCAGCCACTTGATTGGCATCCCATTCACAACTTTCAACATGCATTTCATTCACTAATGATATTCAGAGACAGCAGTATATACCATCGACAAAATGGACTGCAATAACTCACCAAATTCCTTCCACGGAACCGTCTAAACCCAAACATATAACCATGTAGGCGGACAAGGGCAGTGGATGAATGGGGACACCTTTATCTACTACTTTGACTCCAAGTCACACACCACCCTGACTTAGAACCAAATCTTCGTTCCTTGACTTTTGATGGGTCAAAATCCTGGAACTTCCTCGCTAACTGCACTCTGCATGTTCAAATTTACACAAAAGGTACACTTAAGGTTGATTTAAGAAAGTTCGGAGTGATCAATACTCGTATTGAGCTTTGGATAGAGTAGAGAGGGTGAATACCGTAGAATGATTTAAGACCAGGTTAGGCGCTGCAAAGCCTCTGGATGAATGAACTAAAATGGATCTCTTCTGACAGTCTTACGTCTACAGCATGTAAAAGGCCCATTGAGTCTGATCCAGTTGAAAACAAGCACCTAACTATTCTAATCCCATTTTCCAGCACTTGACTCATAGCCTTGTATGCCTTGGTATTGTAAGTGGAAATCTAAATACTTTAATATCATGAGAGTTTCTGTCTCTACCACTCTTATGGACAGTGAGCTCCAAGCATCCTGAGTGAAAAAAAAACCTCTCACCATCTCCGCACTTCATGCCCTTACCTTAAATGTTTGCCTCTGGTCATTGATCCCTCCACCAGGTTTTTTTACCCTCTATCCTGTCTGTATCTGTCATAACCTTATATACTTCAATCCCATCTCTCCTTTGTTTCCCCTGCTCAAAGGAAAATAACCTGAATTGATCCAATCTCTCTTCCTAACTAAAACATGCTAGCTCAAGCAACATCCTGATAAATCTCCTCTGCACCTTCTCCAATGCAAACACATTTCTCCTTTAATGTGGATTCCAGAAATACACACAATACTTCAGCTGTGGCCTAACCAAATCTTATACAGTGTCAGCATAACCTCCCTGCTCAAACTTTATGCCTTCGCTAATAAATGCAATCATCCCATATGCCTTTTTAACCATTTTGTCCAGCTCTCCTGCTACCTTAAGGGATTGGTAGACATGCACACAATAGTTCCTTTGATCCTTGGTGATACTCAGGGTCCTACCATTCATCATACATTCCCTTGCCTTGTTTATCCTGCTCAAGTAGACCACCTCACACGAACTGATCAACCCATCTATATCCTCCTGTAATCTGAGGCTATTCTCTCACTATTTACCATCCCACAATTTTATTATCATCTGCAAACTTAATGATCAACTTTCCTACATTCAAATCTAAACCACTCCCTTATACTACGAAATGCAATGGCCCAACACTGATCTCTGAGGTACCCCACAGGACAGAGATTTCTAGTCACAAAAAAGATCTCTTAACCATCACCCTCTGCTTCTTACCACTCAGTAAGAATTTTGTATACAATTTGCCAAATTTCCTTAGATTTCATTAGCTATTACCTTTGTTATCAGTCCTCCATGCAGAAAATTATGAAAAGTCTTGCTGAAGTACAAGTAGATTATCTTGAACGTAATGCCTTCATTTATATACCTGGTTACCTCTTTGACAAATTCAATCAAGTTGGTCAGACATTGCTTCCCCTCAACAAAACCATGTTGATTATTTTTGATTAATCTCATCCTCTCTACGTGCAGATTAATTCCGTCCCTCAGAATTTCTTCCAATTCCTTCAGCCCCAAAAAGGTTAGATTGCCTCTCCTGCATTTTCCCAGTTTAATGCTTGCTACCTTCTAGAATAACAGTACCACAATTGGCTAACCTCCAGTCCTCTGGCACCTCTCCTGTGGCCAGAGAGGAATTGAAAATTACAGCCAAAACATCTATATCTGTAGAAAACCTGTGGTCTGTGAAACTAACTTGAAAACTGATTCTTCGAAATAAAGCTTTTGCTATAAATAAATATTGCAATGACAAGAGAGAGAAAATGATCAGTAAAAGATACATAACTACCTTCGGTTTTGCCAACAATACCTGGCTCACAGATACAAGAGTAACTCTGCCATTCATCGCTGCAATAACTGTTAGGAGGACACGAGGTGGAGTCACATGGATCTGGGATGGTGCAGCCTAATTCTACATTCATAGTCCGACTTGGTTTTGGCATTGCAATTCCAATAGAGGTTTCACCAAGACGCACACCCTGAGGGTCGGAAAAAAAAACAGTAGTCAATAGATTGACTTCTTCGGTACCTACATTAACTCTATAAATTTGCATTTCAAGCTAAACAAAAAATATAGATCTACACTTGTGTGCACCATTTATTTGCAGGTCATATAATGCTAGACCGATCTAGCTGGAAAGAACAGGAGATCTCACTCACACACACACACACACACACACACACACACACACATATATATGCACAGGAGTTAAATGAACTAAGGGTTTCTGGAAGATATTCTACAAACTACTGAAAACAGGAATAAAACTGAATCATAGAAATCTAGAAGAACCAACATTTAGAGTGTTTTCTTCTGCTAATAAGGGTCTCTTCAGTCACAAGCAGTGGATATCAGAAAGGGGAAGTTGGGTTGGCGGGGGATAAAGAAAAGTCAACCAGCTGTTCTCATGATCACTTAAGTGTACATGCATTTGGGGAAGTTTGATGATGAATAGGTTTAGCAACATTGACTACAAACATCCTAATCACCATAATGGACCATGGGATAGATGCAGAAGAGGCATGAGAATCTTTGAAACTATACTTTCCAATATATAAATGTATTAGGAGACGAGGGAATTTTTTTTGCTTCATAGGAATAATATATAAATCCAATTCATCATAATACATATAAAATATATATACATGTTGTACAAAATACAGTGAAGAGCTGTAAGATTGCTCAGACCTATGTACAAGTAGTTTTGCCAAGTTTACAAGTTATAAAATCCTTTTTGAAAACTCCCTCTTGCATTCATGATTACTGATTATGATGAGCAGAGCTGGTTGATTTTTCTCCTGATTTCTACCTAAATAAAGTAATAGATGCTGCAAATGTGGTTAGCTAATTTAGTATGAATTCAGGATTGAATATAGAAAATGTGATCTGATTTTCACATATGGCATGAGGAAGTGTCCCTGAACATTAAGCAATCTCCATCAGTTAAGATTCTGCCTGTCTTGAGTGCTTCCAAGGGTCAATGTTTGATCTAGTACAGCTCATTACTGGAGGAAGAAATTAACTCACCATAGCACAGAAAATGAAACAAACTCTGAAATCAATATAATGCACACCTTCTCGATATGAACAATAAGCAACAGAGTGGGCGGCACGGTGGCACAGTGGTTAGCACTGCTGCCTCACAGCACCTGAGACCCGGGTTCAATTCCCAACTCAGGCGACTGACTGTGTGGAGTTTGCACGTTCTCCCCGTGTCTGCGTGGGTTTCCTCCGGGTGCTCCGGTTTCCTCCCACAGTCACAAAGATGTGCGGGTCAGGTGAATTGGCCATGCTAAATTGCCCGTAGTGTTAGGTAAGGGGTAAATGTAGGGGTATGGGTGGGTTGCGCTTCGGCGGGTCGGTGTGGACTTGTTGGGCCGAAGGGCCTGTTTCCACACTGTAAGTAATCTAATCTAAAGTAATCTAGCATACATATTGGACAATGGTGGCTACTGCATCCACAAGGCTTCTCAACCGAATTCAAATCTGTACTGATGGTCACAATTGACAGACAGAACTACCTGTAACAAGCAACAATTCCTATACCTGGATACAGCCATCCAATCCATTCTGTACCTCACCAGCTCTGAGAATACCACCAACTTGAAGATGCTTCAACTTCAGCCCGTGTAACTCATTGCCAACAACAACTGTATCCTAACAACAAGAAAATACTAATTAAAACCACAATCAGTGCACCATTAGTTCAAAACACTTTATTGGAGACCATCTTGTAACATGGCCGTGACAGCTGCCTTGATCTGGCCAGTTCAATTGCTCGTCTGGGCTTTCAGTTGGCTTACTGGTTTAAATTTGCAAAATAAAGAGTGGATAAAATATCAGGAATTAACAAAAAGTGAAGCAATGTGAGAAAGGCTGTTTAGTTTACATGCAGTTTTGTGTTTTTTGTGGTGCACCTCTGTTTCCAAAGTTGAGATTACACAACTGTGGGCGGCACGGTGGCACAGTGGTTAGCACTGCTGCCTCAGCGCCAGAGACCCGGGTTCAATTCCCGCCTCAGGCGACTGACTGTGTGGAGTTTGCACGTCCGTAGTGTTAGGTGCATTAGTCAGGGGTAAATGTAGAGGAATGGGTCTGGGTGGGTTGCTCTTTGGAGGGTCAGTGTGGACTTGTTGGGCCGAAGGGCCTGTTTCCACACAGTAGGGAATCTAATCTAACCTAATCTAAACTTGATTTTGGACAAAAATGACTTCAGCATCTGGTTGAATCCTTAGAAAATTGAAGGGTTTACTTTTCAACTTTGGAGTTATTACAGACCCTTTAAAGATCAAATGCCTTCTGTACTAAATGAGACTTTGCATCTATCTTCACATTAGAAGCAGATTATATGAAGGTTAGACTAAAAGGTCAAAGGCAGGAATAGATAAAAGGTATTAGAAATTTAGCATGACTGGAAGTTATTAGGTCACCTGGTCCTGACTGGATATAGAAGTAATGCTGGACACTGGAAGGTTGTTAATGTGAAAGGGAAGAGGAATAAATTAGGAAACAACAGATCAGTCAGTCAACAACAGTGAATGGGGGAAATTATTGGAAACCACTATCAAGGATAAAACAACAGTTTGTATCAAAGGCATAGGCTAAAACAAGGAGAGCAAACATGAATTTCATCATTGCAAGTCTGAGGCTTTCCTTTTTTCTTGACTAACTTGATCAAATTCTTTGATAAAGTTACAGAGAAGCGTGTTAGTATATCTTGCATATACACATTTGAAATGCATTTGGATAAGGTGCTACACAGAAATTTAAATGAGGTGATGGAAGCAAATGGAGCTAAGTGGAAGATAGCAATATGGTGAAAAAATTGTAACAGAAAACAAAAGGTTGTCTTGGATGTGTCGTATTCTGTTTGAGAGGTTAATGGCAGTGGTATTTCCCAAAGAGCAATTTTGGGTTAATTACTATGCAATTTTTTATAAATTACCTTGAGTAAACTACATTAAGTTATTAATGACACAGCAGCATTATAGTTTACAAATTCTAGAAATCGATGTGTGCTTAGGTCATAGATAGTAATAATAGTTATAAATTTCAGGATTACACAGGATGATGAAATGGACAGTTCATGACAAAAGAAATTCTGCGCAGAGTGCATTTTTGGAGAGCTAATAACAAAAACACAGCTGTTGTTTTCTTAGACAATCCCTCAATAGTGCGTGAGACTGTTTTTTCACTTCTGAGGTGACAGTCCAAGTGTTGAATCCACACAGCCTGTCACAGATGATGTTTGAAGAAAGGCAAGATATTTTAAGTAAGTTTATGAGGTGCAAGTGAGCAAAGAAACCTTGGTGCACACGAATCCTCAAGTTGATAATGTTATTAAAAGGCATTTAATTACTTAGGAATTGATGCAGAGGAATGGAATAGGTCAGTGTGATTATTGGGTGTCACCCATACATCTATCGAGGGGTATGTAGGATACTGTGGTATGGCTGAGTGAGGAGGTACACATCTGTGATGTTTTATTTTGTGGATAAATCCCAAAAAATTAAAATCGGTCTTCTTCACTAACTGGATATAAAAAACATAAAGATAACATGGTGACTCATTGGTTAGCACTACTGCCTCATAGCGCATAACTGTTCATTCAAAGAACTAGCCCACACAAGATGGACCAAGGCGACACCTTCTGAGCTCCAAGTTTCTAAGAGACTTCCCTACATGCTCCAATGCATCTAGACAGAAATCAATCTGACCTGATAAAGTCCGAAATCAATAGTGATTGTTGCTATGTATCGAATATCACGCCCATTCCTCACGTCTCGTATCTCTAGTTGAAGATCATGCCACTTCCCATCATTCAATGGCATTCGATTCAGCAGCAACCTTATAGTTCGACTGGTCCCTCGATTGACAGCAAATGATAGATGTCCAGAGTTCAACTGAAAACAATTCCAAAGCACAGTTTAGAAAAATCAGAAAATAAGGGGTAGTTTAACATCAACAATCATGAAACAAAAATTAAAACAAAAACTAATCTGTCTGGAAAATGGCCAATTGCCTTTACCACCTCACTCAAATTTGCCATCAGTTGAATTAATAACTGAAGTAAAAGGTAGGAGCTCGACAATGAGAGCCATCTTGTCGCATCTCAACAACCAGTAATGTTGATGGCCTGGCCAAGGAATGGTAAATGTCACAGAAGAAAAGGAAGAAGATTTAACTCAATAAACCTTTAAACATTTAATGAAATAGAACCAAATTATGCATGAGGTCAAAGAGGGTCCTATTCTTCAATATACCTTTACCTTTCGATGATATGATGAGCAGTAAGCCTGTAAGTTCATTGTTCTTCATGTGTATTACTGACTATGATACTATTCCTCTCATGCTTTGTTTCATATATAAACAAGCTACTTGCCATCAGGCTCGCCCTAGTATCAAATGTTGTAATGTTTCAGTTCAATTAAAATGCAGAAATAACTACACTTGATAACAAATTAATTCAAATACCTGAAAGTGACTTTGTGAATTCAGTCTGAATTATAAAAAAAATTAAATTAAAATAATTTTTGATTAATTCTTCTACTTATCTCAGTAAAGACTGACATGGTTGCCTCACAGACTGGTCACATTCCATCATTAATCTGGAGCTGATCGTCATTGAATAGTTTTCCACCTCAAATACAAATGTGAAGTTCTATAGTAGTGACTGATACCAAGGAAAATAAGTTGATATTGAAGTTGAGAAGTATGAGCCACTCCCATCTTTCATGTAATCGGTAATATCTCAACTAATCCCAACAAATGGCATAGAATACTCTCTGATATCTCATCCTCAATTTGCATACATTCCTGATGAAAGGCTTTTGCCGAAAACGTTGATTTTCCTGCTCCTCGGATGCTGTCTGACCTGCTATGCTTTTCCAGCACCACCCTAATCTAGACTTTGATTTCCAGCATCTGCAGTCCTCACTTTTGCCTATACAATAAAGTACTCAAAGTAACGGAAAGGCTATTTAGCCAATAGGTCATTTTAGTGTCTTACTAACTTGATTGAGTTGGTCGAAGGAGTAACAAATGAGAATTGATAAGGTTGGATCAGTGGACATGATCTATATGGGCTTAAGTAAGGCATGCAACAAGGACCTCATGGTAGACTGATTAGCAAGGTTAGATCACATTGAATACAGGGAGAACTAGTCATTTGGATACAGAACTGACTGGGGAGCGATGCTGAACAAAGAGATCTTGGAATACAGGTTCATAGTTCCTTGAAAGGCAATAGCAAGTAGATAGGATAGTGAAGGTGCTTAGCATGCTTTCCTTTATTGGTTGGTGCACTGATTATAGCAAATGGGAGGTCATGTTGCAGCTGTGCAGGACATTGGTTAGGCCATTTTTGGAATACTGCATGCAATTCTGGTCTCTGCTATAGGAATCATGTTGTGAAACTTGAAAGGGTTCAGACATGATTTACAAAGATGTTGCCAGGGTTGGAGGAGTTGAACAGTGACCTTATAGAGGTTTATAAAATCATAAGAGGCATGGATAGAGTGAACAAACAAGGCCTTTTTCGAGGGTGAGGGAGTCTAAAATTAGAGGGTATGGTTTTAAGGTTAGAGGGGAAAAATTTAAAAGGATGCAAAGGGCAACATTTTCACACAGAGGATAGTGCATGTATGAAATGAGCTGCGAGATAAAGTGGTGGAGTCTGGTATTTGTACACAACCTTTAAAAGGCATCTGGGTAGGTGTATGAATAGAAAGAGTTTAGAGGGATATGGGCCAAATGCTGGAAAATGGAACTAGATTTATTTAGGTTATCTGGTCTGCATGGACAAGTTCGACCAAAGAGTCTGTTTCCATACTGTACATCTCTATGACTCTATGATCAAAATAGTATTTTAAGCAATTATTCTATTGATAATAAGGCCATATGGCAGGGACAGGATATTTTACTGGAACATGATGAACTGGAAGATGTCAGAAGATTCATATATCAATACAGGAAGTGAGATTGTAGTGAGATTGAACAATATTTTTAAAAAGTCTCTACTTTTAGGCATCAAAACAAAGTTGACTTTATCTTACAGAGATTCAATGAATGTAAACACATTTAGAGCTTTAAGTTCAAAACACAATTACAACCTAAATTTAATTTATGTCCAAATTCAAACTGGAAGAAATCCACCTATTCACAGGAATTTACAATAATTTTGCAAGAGTAACTGATAACTGAAATTTTCTGGACTGCACAAAAAAATTCAGAATAAGTATAAATCTTTGCTAATACAATTAAAGATTATTTGAATTTGATGGAACTACATTTCTGGCAGTGAAGCCACGATAGTTTACACAGAAAAAGGAGAACTGTATGAAGAATAACACACTTGAATAGACAGAAGAAAAAAAAGTAAATAGTCAGACTGAAGCCTCCTTTGCCATCTGTCAAGATCAAATGAGAGTCAGGTTATTGCATCTAACACTGCAGCTGTAGATCACAAGCTTCAAGACACAGAACGCCAAAACCAAAAAAAAATGAAATGAAAAAGCATTAGAAAGATATACAGAGATTATTTATTCTGGCTCCATTCGATGAAATTGGCTACAGAAGAAAGACAGATGGAGGCAGTGAAACAGAGACAGTCTAAGATGATAGCCCAACAGGGAACCAAATGTAGACCATGGCCAAAAGAGATTGCTTATTTCTACATACTAGAGAAGGACGCAATATACAAAGGAAGAGTGCAACAGCACGTGAGCATATCACTGATTCCATGTGTGTTGATTGCATGTGATTTCTCCTTTACATTACTACTTCAACAATATTATCTACTTTTTATTTCTTCAATGTCAGCAACTTCCATTCGCTGATTGATTTCACATGATTAGCATAATGCATTCAGGCCAAGATCATTATCCTTCAGATCAGTGTTGATGACAGGATATTGCCCACAAGATCTTCCCAGGACTAAACAATATATAACTAAAGATTTACTCAGGAAACATCAATCTGTTTTGATCTAATTCAAAGTTGTCCACAAAATTCTGAATAGAAGTGAAATAGGAATTAAGTTCTTCAAGAAGGCTCAATGAAGGAAGATAGAATATCAATAAGGCTGTTAACCTGTCTTTGTTCTTCATTCGCTGCATACATTCTTGACAGACTTGGTAAACTAAAGGTCCTCTGTGGCTACTAACTTCAAGATTTATTTGAGATGAGATCTCAAATTTCTTCAAAGTGAATGAAATACTCCTTCCGAAGTTGAAAATGTTGCTGTTCCATAGTTGATCAAGCCACTCAGTGAGATAAGTTTTGATTAAGGTTAGCTTTCCTGGAGCCTTACAGTCAGGTTAATATTAAAATGTCACAGCTCTGTTTTCTGGAGTAAAAAAAACCCAGCTGAGAAAATTCAAAATGAAGTATTTATTGGTATTATAAGTGACATTCCAAAACCATTTTGGATTGAAACCTTTGATAAAGGCTAAGGATTTCATTGTTGACAAGTTATACTGAAAACAGCTAAGTGATAGACAGTGGCCGAAATGAACTGAATGCAGGGAGTCCTGGGCTTGATTTCTTAACAGGAATTAAAGGATAGTGTAAGGAAGTCAGTTTTTTCACCATTTCAATGGAGCAAAATGAGGAAAATATCTCAAGCTTACAGAAGCCACGTTTACTTCTAGCTAAATGTAGATGGAGCTTTATTTTGAACGAAGAGATCTCAGGTACTAGTATGAATCTGAGCTTGGTGGAAAACTACTGCAAACAATTTTTCAATGTGATTTTATAGATAGAATTTGTGGAAGTAATCATTTCAGAATCAGAATTTTTGGAATATGTCTTTAAAGAGAAATAGGTTAGGTCTGTGTATGTTAATCTCTGACAACTGAAACAGGAGATCCCTCTCACAGGATAAAATCAGCATGCTATGATTCCTTCTGCTTCTCAAATCATTTAAGGAGCATGGAGTCAAACTGTCTAATAATTCCTTGCATCAGCATGTCAGAAATGGAGATGTTATTGATGATGGCACTATGTTCAGCACTATTTGTGATTCCTCAGACAGTGAAACAGTCCATGCCTATGTGCAACAAGACCTGGGCAACATCCAGACTTGGGCTCTCAAGTGACAAATAACATTCACGCCACATGAGTGTGAAGATGCTGTCCTTGTTTTGTTTCCAAGAGGGGTCATAAATGCAGAGGTCCTGATATGTCTGGAGATAAAAAAAAATAAAAGTTAGAGTCGAGGCTACCTTCTTAAAGTTTTTTTTAAAAGGTAGATGTTTAGTGGACATTCCAGGAGCGATGCAGCTGGTCAAACCACTTGACTTCAAGCAAAACAGAATTTATTTACACATTATGTTTGGAACACGAACAAAAGAAAACAGAATCTAGAATAACAACTCATGTGAAAACTCAACCAACTCTACCGCAATTTAATGAAGGAGCTATTCCAATTCCTGCAACATCCCATAAACACTTCCCTCGGCTAAAGGTAAATTCAAACACAGGTTCTTACAGGCAGGAGAGTTTCCAGAAAGTTCAGGCAAGTCCTCTGTTGAAACACTGTAGCTGCTCTTCTAGGTCCCTAGTAGTTTTTGACAGCTTGTTATAAATGAAACCAAAATAGAAAAAAAATCCTGAACTGGAAAAACTGGCCATTCCCTTGCCATTGTTATAGAGTAGCCATCTCCAGACAAAATGGAATCTCTGCCTCTACAATCCCCCTTGCAAGAAAAACTAAGGACAACATAACCTTGTTAAAGGGGCAATATCATCACGAGTGCCAGCAAATAAACGTCACCAGCAAGAGGCCATCCCTCCTCAACATTCAATGACATTACTAATGCTGAAATCCCCAACCATGTCCATCCTGGAAGTGACCAATGACCAGAAACTGAATCAGCCATAAAAATACTGTTGCTGCAAGAGCAGGTTAGAGGCTGGGAATGGTCGCTGTGTTGTTGATCACATTTAAGTGCTGAGTTATAAACCCCATTCCATGGTTTTTTCAACATTCACCTTCAGTAAAAGAGATTAATTGTCATAGGAATTTTGTAGTCATTAGCTGTTATTGATTAGCATGTAGGACTACTGCTCAGTCATTGGCAATGGGTGGCTCATGTTCTTCAGCTGATGTTCAGTTTTGACCTTCGTCCAAAAACAGACAGAAGAGCAGAAATCCAGAAGTGGGGTGAGTAACCACCATTGGCAGTGAGGCAGCATTTACTGAGAATGGCATCAAGCAACCCTAGCAAAACTGACATAAATTGGAATCAGGAGAAAACTCTGCTAGTTGGAATTGTACCTAGTATAAAGGAAGATGACTGTATAAATGCCAGACATCTGAAATAGAAACAGAAAGTGTTAGAGAAACTCAGCAGGTTTGGCAGCATCCATGGAGACACATACAGAATTAATATTTAAAGTTCATTATGACATTCCATCATAAATTTGGGTTGTTGATAGTCCATAATCTCAGCAACAGGTCATAATTTTTGAAGTTCTTCAGGATAGTGTCCTGGGGTCAACCTTTTGTAGCAGATTCATCGGTGACCTTACTTTGTTATAAGGTCAGGAGTGGGGATTTTCACTGATAACTGCACAATGCTCAGCATCATTTGTGACTCCTCAGAAATTGAAACAGTCCATGTCCAGTGGCAGCAGTGCATATCATCTACAAGATGCTCTGCATTGTGACCTCTTCATCTCGAAGGATAAGGGCAGCGGATGCATAGGAACACCATCACCTTCAAGTTCCCTTGAGCCACACACTATCCTGACTTGGAACAATATTACTGTATCTTTACTATCATAAGGTCCTAATTTCTGGAAATTCTTTCCTAACAGCACTGTGGCTGCTCATACACCCAAGGATTGCAGCAATTCAAAATGGCACTTTGCACTACCTTGTCCAGAGCAATAAAGGACGTGCAATAAATGCTGGTCTAGCCAGCAATATCCATATCTCAAGAATTTCCACAAACAAAAATCTCCTTTTTTCACCTTCCACTGTTCAATGTAGGATACCTGATCTTCCAATTGGCAATTTGCAGCATTCTGCATTTCCTGACTTAAATATGCATCCGATGTTAACTAAAGATTTCACTCTGCTTACTTTTCATGTATCTATTTCAGAACTGCTTTACCCTCAACTATCTCATTTACGTACATTTTGGGGACATTTCAAATTTCTTTAGCTGGCTTCTTATCACCTTATGTTAATATCGCTTCATTCATTTAATCATTTCTTATTTTCCCTTGAAGCATTTGGTATTCTACTCTTTGATATATGTACCAATTTCAAACTTTTCATAAATGTTATTCATCTGTCATTTTATTCAGTCTAATGAAAGGTGATGAAGTTGAAACTTCAATTTTGCTTTTCTGTCTACTAATAATGACTAATTTGCTGGCTATTTTTGACATTATGTTCTGGATTTGTGCTTACTTCTTTTTAAACGCTGAAGCAAAAGGACTACCTTCATCTTTAAATTTATTCTATAGAAAGGCTTTTGATCTCTAAAACTATTATCTTTTGGTGCAGCCTGATAAACCCAGATAAACTAAATGGTTCACCAGGTCATGGCTGGAAAAATGGCAACAAAGCCTTTTCTGAGATCTGACAGAAGTGGTGAATGCCCAGGAGCCTTTTTATATTGAAGGGGTATATAAATCTGCTCTGCTTCAAGAATGTTGAAACTACATCAATAGTAATTAATTAGAAGTTCAAGAAATGCTGAAAAGATCTCTGTGAGCGGATAAATATTGTTGCTTAGAAATAGTCCTTATAATCCTTTTGAAATACTTTAAGCCGCAGAAAAAGAAACAAAGTGGCTGAAGCAAACAACCTCAATAAAGAAACACTTGAAAACTAAAGGCATGGAATGGAGTATTTTTTAAATTCAGAATGAATGGATGGAATGCAATGGGCAACATCTTAAAACATGCTGATCCTAGTAGTCTATTCACAGATATAATCCAGGCACGGTGTTAGTTCTAGTCCTGGTTACTGGGATGACAAACTATCACACATTAGTAGTTTGTTTTAGGATTTCAGTTCTCAGGCCAAATTTCTGTCCTGTGTTTCAGCATATAAAGTTCTGTAAAAGGGACAATGACTTCAAAATACAATCCTGAGGTCCAAAGGGCTGGGGATTTCAGAATGAAAAACTCATTTCTTTCATAGCTTGTAAGAATGAGAGGCACAAATAGTAAATTTGTGGAAAAATAGATGTTAAGTCTGGATTATAGTCCAACTTGCTCCAGAGATGTGTCATAACTATGTTTGTTTATTAGAAAATATTTACAACATTAAATAATCAATGAAAGTGAAATATGCCCGCAAGATTTAAAGGATATTTTATAATTATAAATTTAACATTCAAACTAAAAGTTAACAACATAATCTTGTGAGGCTCTTCTTAAAAAAAATGTTAGTTTGCAGTTATAAAATTTTAGCTTGGATATCTTAGACTGAAATATCTTAGAGAAATGCATGAAGACATGTTAAAGATGCAATATCCAGATCATAACAGGATACTATCGTGCATTTCTGGTTACACGATCAATTAATTGGACAAACAAAGACCTTACATGTGGGAGTTGCCAGCACCAAACATGGCAGATGAATATCTTGAGATATTAAATGAGATAATGAGAATCCAGAGAAAATATATTTCTGTTAGGGTGAAAGGACAGCTGATAGGTATAGGGAATGCTGGATGACTAAAGAAATTGAGATTTGATTATAAAAAAGGAAGCATATGTCAGTTATAGACAGAATAGATCGAGTTAATCTTTAGAAGAGTATAAAGACAGTAGTATACTTAAAAGGGAAATCAGGAGGGCAAAAAAGGGACATGAGATAGCTTTGGCAAATAGAATTAAGGGGAATCCAAAGGGTTTTTACAAATACATTAAGGACAAAGGGGTAACTAGGGAGACAATAAGGCCCCTCAAAGATCAGTGTGGAGTCGCAGAAAATGGGGGAGATACTAATCGAGTATTTTGCATCAGTATTTACTGTGGAAAAGGATGTGGAAGATATTGAATGTAGGGAAATAGATGGTGACACCTTGCAAAATGTCCATATTACAGAGAAGGAAGTGCTGGATGTCTTGAAATGCATAAAGGTGGATAAATCCCCAGGACCTCATCAGGTATACCTTAGAACTCTGTAGAAAGCTAGGGAAATGATTGCTGGGCCTCTTGCTGAGATATTTGTATGATCGATAGTCACAGGTCAGATGCCTAAAGACTGGAGGTTGGCTAACATGGAGCCACTGTTTAAGAAGGGTGGTAAGGGTAAGCCAGGAAACTATAGACCAGTGAGCCTGACGTCGGCGGTGGGCAAGTTGTTGAAGGGAATCCTGAGGGACAGGATGTACATTATTTGGGAAGGCCAGGACTGATTAGGGATGGTCAACGTGGCTTTGTGCGTGGGAAATCATGTCTCACAAACTTGATTGAGATTTTTTGAAGAAGTAACAAAGAGGATTGATCTATATGGACTTCAGTAAGGCCTTCGACAAGGTTCCCCATGGGAGACTGATTAGCAAGGTTAGATCTCATGGAATACAGGGAGAGCTAGCCATTTGGATACAGAACTGGCTCAAAGGTAGAAGACAGAGGCTGGTGGTGGAGGGTTGATTTTCAGACTGGAGGCCTGTGACCAGAGGACTGCCACAAGGATTGTTGCTGGGTCCTCTACTTTTTGTCATTTATATGAATGATTTGGATGCGAGCATTAGTAAGTTTGCAGATGACACCAAAATTGGAGGTGTAGTGGACAGTGAAGAGGGTTACTTCAGTTTACAACAGGATCTTGATCAGATGGGTCAATGGGCTGAGAAGTGGCAGCTGGAGTTTAATTCAGATAAATGAGAGATGCTGCATTTTGGGAAAGCAAATCTTAGCAGGACTTATACACTTAATGGTAAGGTCCTAGGGAGTGTTGCTGAACAAAGAGACCTTGGAGTGCAGGTTCATAGCTCCAAAGTGGAGTCGCAGGTAGATAGGATAGTGAAGGAGGCGTTTGGTATGCTTTCCTTTATTGGTCAGAGTATTGAGTACAGGAGTTGAGAGGTTGTACAGGACATTGGTGAGGCCACTGTCGGAATATTGCATGCAATTCTGGTCTCTTTCCTATTGGAAAGATATTGTGAAACTTGAAAGGGTTCAGAAAAGATTTACAAGGATGTTGCCAGAGTTGGAAGATTTGAGCTACAGGGAGAAGCTGAACAGGCTGGGGCTGTTTTCCCTGGAGCGTCAGGGGTTGAGGGCTGACCTTATAGAGGTTATAAAATTATGCGGTGCATGAATAGGATAATTAGACAAAATCTTTTCCCTGGGGTCGGAGAGTCCAGAAATAGATGACATAGGTTTAGGTTAAGAGGGGAAAGATATAAAAGAGACCTAAGGGGCAACTTTTTCCACACAGAGCATAGTACATGTATGGAATGAGTTGCCAGAGGAAGTGATGGAGGCTGGTACAATCGCATCATTTAAAAGGCATTTGGATGAGTATATGAATAGGAAGGATTTGGAGGGATATGGGCCGGGTGCTGCAGGTGGGACTAGATTGAGTTGGGATATCTGGTCGGCATGGACAGGTTGGACCGAAGGGTCTGTTTCCATGCTGTACACCTCTATGACTCTATCTATGACTCTATCTTAAGAACACAGAATATCTGTAACACATATTCACAGTTTGATTTCCTCCTGTTTCTCTTAAAAATTTTAACTACTTTATTGCTCCTCCTGGTAGACATGAGTAAACCTTACCCACAGAGTTAATTCTTTCCCGAGATCTGGTACTTTCTGGTCAACGAACACTGACCAGGCTGTACAATGTTTGCACCTCTTAAGCTTGCAATGGTATCTCCTTTACCACTTTAATAAACCCCCACTGGCTTATCTTGTTTTATCACATCCATTTTCTCAGTGCTCTTCTTAAACCAACAACACTGCAACTTTATGTGTTCTACTTTATTACAATGAAAACACCAGAGGGGTTTTTATTTCTCTTCCTCTCTCATGGGTTTTCTTTTTTTAAACCTGTGGCAATCTATCTTTACTATCGTCAATGAGATCTCCTTTTCGTTTCCTACCTGAGGGTTTCTTTATTCCCAATTTCTATCCCTCAGATTGAAATTGATGTCAGAAGTCAAAGTTTGATTTATAATCAATTCATTATAATCTGCCAGTTCTTCTGCTTATCCTGCAATTTTAACTCTCTGCTCTTCCCTGTGTTCTCACTACTCCTCCAAAATAACACAGTCTCTCTAAGATTATCATATGTCTGACCTATTTTTAAACCTCCTATCAAAGTTACTTTGTATGATCCTTTCAAATTCTGTGTATGTTTTATCAGGTTCCTTCTGCCTAAAATTTTGTCGTAGGCTTCTGGCGCTAGTTCATATGTACTTACGATGGCTTTCTTCGTTCACCTCATCATATTCTGCAGATACCTCCTCTGATAGTGATGCAAAAACCTCACCATCTCTACCTACCAATTTTGTTTGAATCAACAATGCCCACATAGTCACTGGCCATTTCAGTTGTTTAGCCACTTTCTCAAATGAAATGAAAAAGGGTTCTACGTCCGTCTCATTAAACTCTGGTAACGCTTGGATATATTTAAACAGATCCGCACAGGTCTTTGGCTATGATGAGTTTGCTATTCATCATTGTTCCCATTACCATTCCTATTTTCATGATTTTAAGTCAACTTCTTAAGTTCAAAACTCTCTCCTTCTCCTCTCTTCTGCTTGGGCTTTCCTTTATTTTTCTTTTGCTTTTAATCATAATGCAAACTGTCTCATTTCCTTTTCATATTCAAGCTATTTTACTTTCAATTGAATTTTAAACATTTCCATTCTGTTTGCACTCCTGGCAATTGTAAATGTTGAGCTATTGCTATGATTATCTCCCTTTCCTTACACAGGCAACTCCAACTTCAACTTCTTTGCCAATTCCAAAAGCTTTGTCTTGCTTACTTTCTGTAAAAAACCTAAAGTGACTCCTTCCACCCCCAGGAAACACTAAGTGACTGAAAGAGCCATTACTACTCAAGGCACACTCTGTTTAAACCAACCAAATGCAACACCTGAAAAACCAACATTCATCACTGAGTCCAATAATCCCAAATCCTTCCTGGATTTTGATCTCAACAACTGCTCCTAATTTGTTATGGACCAGACCAAACCCACTTCAAATATATCAAGAAGATTGCCTCAACCCTCACCTTTTCTATTAAAGGCATGCGTAAGTTGCTGTGTTCCGGATATAATTTGATTAGTTACAATACTCAGCTTTAATCAATGATGTAAATGTTCCGGTCTTAGACTGGACTGGCCAAGGTCAGAATTCACACAACACCATCACATGTGGGAGCAATACACGGCAGATACTCAACCAATGTTGTCTATCTCGTGTTGCAGGCAAGGATGCCCCGAGGCATGGGATACTGGCAAGACCATGCAGATGCTACGACAATGGATAAATGGGCACTGTGCAACAATTGCCAGACAGGAATGTTCCATCCCAGTCAGGAACACTTCAGTGGTTAAGGGCATTCAGCCTTCAATCTTTGGATTCGTGTCCCCTCAGGCAGCCTTTGAGATACACAATAATGCAGAATCGCCAAGCAGAACTGACTGTCAAGTTCCGTACCCATGAGAATGGCCTCACCCATGATCTTGGATTCATGATGCACTACATATGACTCACCACACTGTTATGTATATGTAAAATCTTCCTTACTATCCTGTTTTGACACTATCACCTTGATAAATTGTTATGGTCTCTGTATCTTAATTAGTTTGTACAGTTTTGGTTTACTTATTACTTTGGTTAGACTCTTGACATGCGACTCTTATACCTATCATATTATTCCAGTCATTTGGTTTGTCTCCAACAGTGGAGAAAGTGAGGTCTGCAGATGCTGGAGATCAGAGCTGAAAATGTGTTGCTAGAAAAGTGCAGCAGGTCAGGCAGCATCCTGAAGAAGGGCTTATGCCCGAAACGTCGAATCTCCTGTTCCTTGGATGCTGCCTGACCTGCTGCGCTTTTCCAGCAACACATTTTTAGCTCTTGTCTCCAACAGTACCTTATTTTAATTTTTTTTGGTAATTATCACTCTGGCTCATTTAATTGGATTATAGATCATCCCTTTACTTGTTATTCAGCTGTTTGCATTTCACCCACACCCTCTGACACTTTTTACAACCTGCAGAGACGTATTATTCGACGCTCCACTCACATTATTCGTCTGACCTTTCGAGTTCTCTGCCTATAAATTCTGTGTCTGTGTGCTTCCCTCTCACTTCACCTGATGAAGGGGCTATCCTCTGAAAGCTTGTGATTTCAAATAAGTCTGCTGGATTATCACCTGGTGTTATGTGGCTTCTGGCTTTAAGCAAAACAGACTTTATCCTTACACTACAGTTAAAATACAAATGAAAGAAGAATTCATCTAACTTTAATTCTTTTGGAAAACCTCACAGAGCAATAGATTATTATTACTAAACAGCAGCTACTCCCATGTAGAAACATCCATAAACACAACATTGACAAAAACAGATTATCTCACATGTGATTCTGACAGCACAGAGACAACTCCAGCTTTTGCTGTGGCTAATAGAGATGTAACAGCTTCCACAGCCAACTTCAAAACCTCAACAACTGAAAGCTAAACTGAAACCCTGGTGCTGTGTGAGCCTGATTCCACCCATTCATACTGCTTCTATTGTTCCAACTTTAAAAAAAAAACCCAAGGCCTCACAAGCTATTTACTTTATTAGCTTGAAATGGACCACTCAGTACCTCTGTCTTAACCTCGTTTCATAAAAAAATTAAAACAAAATACACCTCTTAAAGCCATTGTAGTGTCACACATCTTTCAGATGGGAGATTATTTACCTATTCAGGTAAATACAAAAGATCCCAACACATTATTAAAAAAAATGTTTCCTTGGTATCCTACCCAAATTTCTCACTTCACCATAATGCCCCCTTTCCCCCCTAAGAAAAGGGCTATTTGTCTAATTTGCTGCTGCACTCAGCATTGCTCTTTATAAATAGATGCATGTACAATACCATTAGACATGGTAAATATTGTCCAATGGAGAAAGTGAGGACTGCAGATGCTGGAGATCAGAGTTGAAAATGTATTGTTGGAAAAGCGCAGCAGGTCAGGCAGCATCCAAGGAGCAGGAGAATCGACGTTTCAGGTATGAGCCCTTCTTCAGGAATATATTGTCCAATCTCAACTGATTAATATGTTTAAAAAAAGGTAAATATGACATCATGTTGGAGTCACCTAAGATGACTAACCGACTTGTTCTGATTTTAATAAAAAAGTGGCTTTTTTATTCTTCTGGCACAGTAACCCAACCGAAAAAAAATTACTGTATGAACTGAACATCAGGAAGAAAATGAACAAAAGATCATGTCTCTCAAACTTTCAAAGATTTAGAAATTTGTCTTTTATCATGTCTGCCCTTCAATTGATAGTTTCCGAGACATTGTCCCTCTCAAGCTCAGTTTGAACTATTCGTTTGGGATGAGAAAATATACTGGTGAGTATTATAGCTATTGTCTAAGAAGGCATGATTACAGCAGAGTCAGAAGACGGAGTAGGAGAGAATGCAAAACTGAGACACTCAAAACTGACCTTTAACAGGCCAAGAGTATGCTAACTGTACTCAACAAATACCGTCTAAGGATTAATTTACACACTTGATTACACTTGATTAAATCCCTGGCAAAGCTGAGGAACAGGCTTTAGTTAGCAGTGACCACCCTGCAGTTAACATGATAATTAGTGTTCAGCTTTCATGTGACTGGTAGTGTTCAGATCTTCACAGAAAATCACAGGGTAAGCTGCTATTAAGTCACTCAACTGTAAAGTAAATAAATAAACAAACAAACAATGCTCCATTTGACTAATTCTGGCACAAAGCAGCTCTTGCAATTCCAAAGGTAATTGGCTTCCACCAACTTGCATACATGTATATATCTGGGCATCATTGGATATTCCATGATCTACTGAAGGAACTTTTGCTCTTTAATATGCAGTAGTGTCTGACCATCAACTCTCAACAAGACTTTCCAGGGATAAGCCACAATAATTACAACTGCAGCAATTCACATTATAATGTTCATTATGAGAGGAAGTTTTCAAGAATGAGCATTTGACGATGCAGTTTGCATGCTTCATTATCCTTCCAATGAAGCCTAGCATTGCTAAGTGATGACACACATACACATGCCTAAATTTGGGGGATGATTACATGGGCTTCTAGCATTTTAAATAGTACTTTAGTTAGGCACCTTGTTGTATTCTCTGAAACTGAAATCAGACAAATGACATACGCCTTCTCTATCAACTTATTCACTGTGTTACTACTTCCAGAGAGCTACGGACTTGGACCCTAGCATCTCTCTGAATATCAATGTTCCCAAAGGTCCCACTATTTACTACGTAGTTTCCACTTGCATATGACCTCCCAAAATGAATCACCTTATGCTCGTCTAGATTAAACTCCATCTGCCATTTCTCCACTTAATCTTTCCTGTACCCTGCTGTATCTTTTGACCACCTTTCTCACTTTCCACAACTGCACAAACCTTCAGGTCATCTGCATTAAACTACTTAAGTTTTCATTCCAAATCATTTATATATATTACAACCACACAGGTCCCAGCACTGATCTTTGCAGAACCACCACTGGTTACACTCCTCTAGTCAGAAAAACATCCCTCCACACTATTCTGCGTCTTCCATGACCAAGCCAATTTTGCATCCAACTTAACAAGTCAATTCATATGACTTAATTTTCTGGACCAGTCTACCAAGCACTACAGTAAAGTTCATGTAGAAAACATTTATTGCCTCACCCTCATAAATCATCTTCATCACTTCCTTAAAAAACTCAATCAAATTTGAGAGACATGACCTCCCCCGCACAAAGCCATACTGACTATCCCTAATAACTTTATTCTTTTCCAGATATGAGTAAATCCTGTACCTATGAATCTTCTCCAATAATTTCTCTACCACTGACTTAAGGATCACCAACCTATAATTCCCTGGATTATCCCTGTTGCCCTTCTTAAACCAAAGAAAAACAATGGTTGTTCTCTAGTCTTCTAGGACTTCACCTGTGGCTAAAAACAAACACTAAGATCTTTGTCAAGACACCCGCAATCTCCTTCCTTGCCTCCCTCAGTATCCTGGGATAGATCCCTTCAGGCCCTAGGGACTTATCTACTTTAATGTTTTTCAAGACACCCAACAACCCCACCCCACCGCCATCTTACCATCATTCATTTACCTTCTCCTTGGTAATTACCAATGTAAGGTACTTATTAAAGAACCTCCCCCATTTCCTCTGGCTCCATGCATAAACCCCCCTTTGTCCTGGAGTGGACCCACATTTTCCCTAGCTACCTTCTTGCTCCTAATATACATAAAAACACCTTTGCATTCCCCTTAATCCAACTTGCTGAAAACACTTCATGGCACCTTTTTGCCCTCCTAATTGTTTAAGTTTTTCTTGCTTCCTTTATATTCCTCAAGAACTTTGTCTGGTTTCAGTTTCCTAAACCTTATTTTTGTTTCCTTTTTGATTAATCTTTCAAAGCCTCTTTTCATACAAAGTTCTCCAGTCTTCCCATTATTATCCTTTATCCTTACAGGTACATGCTGGTCCTGAACTCTGATCAACTGGCCTTTAAATGACTCCCACATATCAGATGACCATTATCAATGACCATTGGTGTCACTGGAGGAACATAATAAGAATGGTTGTGACATGTATCCCCTGAGGAATGGGAAGAGCTTGATGCCTAAGAATACTGAGAGCAATTAACAGATGACCCTTCCATTGAGCTGTGCCACTGGACTATTTCACATGTGCTGATTGCTTATTACTGTCCTGTACTTGAACAATAACTTCAACAACACCTACAACATCCCCTGGTGCTTAGAAAACAGATAAATGAAGCACAGTGTTTTCATTAAAGGAAGCATTTATTTAATTAATGTATTTGACTATACAGATTCCTTCCTGTGTCCTGCTAGTTTATTGGCATGGGTGTGCAGAATGTGAAAAGTTGAATGTGCAAATGATTTCTTTACTTGCAAATGATGATTGAATGGATAAGGTGGATTCCTTGAGGTTCTTGTGCTTCTGCTCAAAGCAACAGAGCCCGATATATTTTGATATTCAGTGACTGCATCTATTTCCTCCTGGGCAGTCAGACACTCTAGTCCAAGCCGACCAACAACAAAGCATTAGCATTAGCACCAAAAGCTCTCCGAGATAGTGCTGTTCCTACATCCAAGCAACAGAGTTGTGCCACACTACACTTGTGCTGGGCTTAGCAGCCATAATGCCCCCCCCCCCTTACTGCTCCCACTTGCATGAAACCTAATTAGCAAACATTTTGCATCCTTTTCCTTCGCAGAATAAGAGAACATAGCCCTTGTTTGGTGCTACATTTCCTGCAGCACACACTGTGCAAGTCCTTTTCAATTCATAATTGCTGTCTGACCATAACAAGATGTGCAAGCCTGAGGCAATTAAACACATCTTAATGATCATTACTTGGTACAAAAAAAAGGCATCAATAGTGCTACTGATGTAGTTTAAAATCTGTTCAGATCATCCCAATTTTGCTGCATAGAGAAATGAAACAGCTGTACCAAACATATGGTTCTGCATGCTTTACTTCTTTTGAAAAGCCAAATTCTTGATGAATGGTTAGGGAAGATCCAGTGTGGCTAAGCCTCAACAAAATAATAAAGTTGTCACTCCGAAGACTACCATTTTAACAGACTTCACAGTTATTTGTGTTGGCTTTTTCAAGCAAACTTTGCTTTATATCCCTATTTTGTAAGGCACAATGTTGCTAAAATAATCAGGAGGGAGGAGCTCCTTATTGTTCTTATATTCTTCTTCTTGAGAAATTCCAATTACTGGAGACTTCATCTGTAAAGAGAGCACATGGGATATTAAACAATGCCTTTCTGTAACTGTGTTCTCATGTCAATACATTCTGCTTTAATGCTTTTCTTTAATGCCTGGTTTCACATTTACATACCTCTACAGTACCTTTACGTATGACTAAATGATTGATAACCTCAACTAAGCAGGTAGTCTAGTTTAGCACAGTTTTCTACCAAATTCCTTACCCTCTGGCATCATTTCTGTCCCCAGCATTTGAAGCCAGTCCAGCCTAGGAAAATGTTTGCTTTTAACAAATGATGCTGGTTCATAAAGACCTGCCATGTGGAAAACAGATGTAACCCAATTGCACCCCATTTTACATCCACTGACCAGTGAAACAGAGCAATGAGTAAACAGGTAAGTTGCTCACATTGACATACCACCAAGATTAGATTTAAATGACCCCAATAGTGTTCAAACTGTATGGATGAATCAGGAATAGCATACTAAATCTCACATTCTGCTTTCATGTACCAAATCATCATTGTTGTACAGCAAATTTTGTTTTAACCAGCATCCTCAATAAATCACCAAAAATCATTTACTTGAAATACCAGAAGTTACTTTATATCACAATCTCCATGATGCCAAGTTCAGAGTGCAAGTGAGAAGGCTCTCTGCCATTAAGTTTTATTTAAGTTATTATTTAAGTGATTTATGCCGTAAATAAAGTACAACAGTAATGTGTATACCCCCGCATTAAGTTTGTGTGTGTTATTACATTGATTATGTGGACCACTTGATCAAGCCTAGAATATATGATCAACTGGTAAACTACAGGTCCCATAGGTGTTGGTTAATGAAAAGCTTGCTGTATATATCAGTGATTCACATCACATGAATGAGAGAAGGTCTACATATTTCACTTCCTATGTTAACTATGCTCTCCATTTCTAGATGACCACTTGTCTTTTCTTTAAAATTAAATTTACTTTATTCTGCATGTAGATGGTGTGCATTAAATTCAGTCAATTAATACTTTATCATGCAATACCTGACTGCCTATAAAATATTTATGTTACAGGGAATCATCCAGTAAGGACAGTAGTGAGGAGGAATGTCTTCTCTTAGAGGATAGTGATCTGTAGAATTCCTTACTTCACAGGGCAGTCAAGGCAGGGTTAAGTACATTCAAGGTGATGATGGACATAATTTTAATTACCAAGAGAATTAAAGCTTATGGAGAAAAGGCAGGAAAATCGAGTTGAAGATTATGAGATCAGCCTGGACTTCATTGAATGGTGGAGCAGATTTGATGGCCTGATTAGCCTAATTCTGCTCCTATTTCTATAGTCTCAGAGTCATACAGCACAAAAACAAACGCTTCGGTCCAATCAGTTTGGTATTATGCCAAACATAATACCAAACTAAACTAATCCCGCCTGGCTGCTCCTGGCCCATATCCCTCCAAATTTTTCCTATTCATGCATCTATCCAAATGTCTTTTAAACA
Organism: Hemiscyllium ocellatum; assembly: GCF_020745735.1. Taxonomy (NCBI): domain Eukaryota; kingdom Metazoa; phylum Chordata; class Chondrichthyes; order Orectolobiformes; family Hemiscylliidae; genus Hemiscyllium; species Hemiscyllium ocellatum. Next base: position 17,388,696 of record NC_083414.1, read on the forward strand.
TTGTAATTGTATCCATGTCCACCACTTTCTCAGGAAGCTCATTCCACACGTAAATCACCCTCTGTAAAAAAAAAATTTGCCTCCAGTCTTTTTTAAAACCTCTCTCCTCTCACCTTAAAAAATGATGCCCCCAGTCTTAAAATCTCCCACCCTAGAGAAATGACAACTATCACTGACTCTATCTATACTTTCATTATTTTATACACTTCTATCAGATAATCGCTCAACCTCCTATACTCTGATGAAAAATGTCCCAGCCTGTTCAGCTTTTCTTTATAACTCAAACCTCCATAGTCGGCATAGTCCTGGTAAATCTCTGAACCCTCTTCAGCTTGATAATATCTTTCCTATAACTGGGCGACCAGAACTGGACAAAGTATTCCAAAAGAGGCCTCACCAATGTCCTGTAGAATCTCAACATGACTTCCCAATCCTGTACTCAAAGGACTGAGCAATGAAGGCAAGCCTTTTTAACCACCCTGTCTATATGTGATGCAAACTTCAAACAATTCAAACCTGCACCCCTAGCTCCTTCTGTTCTACATCACTATCCAAGGCTGCACCATTAATTGTTATACCAAAATGCAATACCTCACATTTACCCAGTACTCCATCTGCCATTTTTCAGACCATTGACCCATTTGATCAAGATCCCTTTGTAATCTTAGAAAATTATCTTCACTATCCGTAATGCCACCAATTTCATCTTGAATGGATACCCATGTAATATCTATCTGTCCTTTGCTTCTTCATGTATATGATGTAATAGATTTAACTTACCTTTAGATCTTTGTGAAGCTTGTTATCTTTCAATTGGTTTCCGTAATCCAGGGGATGATGGTAAGGCACAACTTTGACCATATCTCCAATTTGCTGATAGATATATGGATGATTGATCTTGATGTTTACTTCTGCTGACTTGGAAATTACTCTTTTTCCCTTAACATGTTATAGTCACAATTTCACTTTTTTTAAAAAACAGAACATGTGTCATGTGGCAAGTCAGGGTAGCCCAACAATTGCAACCCAACAGGTATTACATTAATCAGTTAAATGGCAAATATAGAAGCCAAATTTCCAGTGTTAATAGCAACACAAAGGATGTTACAAATTGCTTCCAAAGGAAAAAACAAGTTCCTTCGTAATAATCAACATTACTATCACATTACTGCAAGAATCAGGGACAGTAATACATCAACAACCAAAAGCAAAAACATATACCTCAATCTCTAAAGCTTACTTATGAAACATAAGACAGTACTGACATGATAAAGAACAACAGCAAAATTACGTACAGTGAAGTGATGTTAAAATGGATGGCAGTACAAAGACACGCATGTCAAATGGGCTGAAAAAGAAAAAGAAAATTAACAAAGGTTGATACATAACACAAAACAATTCAAAATAAGGAGCACTACAAACAGAAGACAATGAGAAAATTAAACAGGATTTTGTAGTGTGTACTGAACATCAATAAGGAACTAATGGGCACTGGGGTCAAATTGCTGTCACAATATGGCACCAGTTGTCAAATTCTTAGGATTTCTCAATTTTCACATGGGAATTACAGACTATTGTGGAATTAAATAGGATGTAGGATGCTGTTGCAGAATCAAATCGTTGATTGGTTTTATCAAATGTTATATTGTTTTTATAGTGATTAATTCCCTGTCTTTCCAGATCTCCAAGCTGCTTTGAGCTACATCTCCTACTCAATTAAAATTGAAGCTCCTTCCTGCAATATATGTTGGCACCCTTCCATTGCAATTTATATTGGCATTCTAACCCTTCAATGTTCTTCCTTCTCCCATTTCACCTGCGATCTCTTGGCAATGTAACTTTTCAAATAAATTCAATTCTAATCACAAAACTGAGGCATGTTACCACACTTAGTGCTCTCAACGGTGGCAATTTACAGATTAATATTGGACACTGCAATATTACTCATTTTGACAGCATTTAAGCTGCCATATAAAATCAGCTACCTCAAACTAACATAAAAAAATTCAGCCATTTGATCAGGCAATAAGCTGCAGGTTTCAGCTCAAATATGATATTGGTCTCCCAATGTAAACTACCATTTTCCTGAGGAGCTGACAATGTTGAGAGAGGCCAGATTGCCTTGACATATTTTCAGAACAAAGAATTATCATAATGAGCAGTGCACAAATTGGTGACGAAGCTCCCACTGATATAAATGGCACTTATCATAATTCTTGTGATGTTCACTGAAGATCTCTACAAGGCAATACAATACAGATAGTAGAGTCATTTTACAGCTACTGCAGCTTGACAGACAGCTTGACAAGCAGTAGCCACAGGCTTGCAGCAAACACGTTGAAAGGCCCTTTTTTTTAGATCAAAGGCCAAGAAAAGTTTTACACTAGACTTCAAGCCCTGCTGCTTTCACTGATAATAATCATGTCAGTAGGGAGGTGACTGGACCTGAAGATGAATAATTGCCAATAGTACTCCTGACTGCGAGAGTTCATTGATACATCTAATTAAAACTGAAGGAAAATCATGCTAGATTAATAGGAAGATTCCACAATACGTTCAAAAATCAACGTGATCTCCTTTCTACTTCTGAAAAGGGGATAATCATTACTTGTTGTTAAGCAAATTGAATTTGCTCTGTCTGTCACATCACACACAAAAAACATTTACAGGTAATGATTAGTATCTATTTCAATGTCCTTTTTGTATACAGAACAACCTCCGTTATCTGAACTTCCAAATCTCGAGGTCCCATAAAAACGTTACATCAAAGAGGAGTTACTGATACTGGTGCGACGATCACTTCTTTTGTTTACAATGACTAAAAGTGAATTTGGATTACCTATACTGAAGAACATGTGAGTATGCTGGAAAAAATAAAGAAACACAAACACCTCAAGCAACAATGACCGGATATTTTTTACAAAGGGGTTAGTTATGCAGCCGTTTGCAAAAGTAAGTGCTTTATTCCCATCAATTTACTGGGCCATTCATCAAAAAAATGGCAGAGAAAGTAAACGCATGACCGAGGAGATGCTTCTGTCCTTCTATAGTGACAGTATGTTTAGCAGAAAGTGATAAATGCTCTTGGGAGTTTAGAATCTGTTTGGACCTTGTTTAATGCCGGGATGTCCATATTTATGTGAGAGTTTAGTCCCCCTCATTTTAACCGCACTTGTGCAATTTGCTTCTCGCAGCCTGGAAGGTTGCTCTAATATTATTTCCTGCCACTAAAACAGCAAGATATTTCTGAACAAAATATATAAAATCTGCAACTTGCAGAATGCAAAGATTAGCTTGTTTAAATAGCAGACTCATCAAAATTATAGATTTAGATAAACTCTCTGGTAAGCACAGCGTTAGATCCTCAAATCTTCTCCGGAAATATGTGGATAACTTAAGGAATATTTGGGGATTTGGCCTACACCTCAATGAATTTTATTTACACAAAAAGTGATTTTATTTGTAAAAAATCATGAATTTTTAAGCAATATCCAATGTTTGTACACATTTTATCGATTGAATGAAATAAAAACTGTTTTTTCCTTTGTTTACGATCAGATCAGTTATCCGAACAATCCAAACAAAATATTCCCCACCCATCTCGTTCAGATAAACAAGGTTGTTCTGTAGTAGTGTACTCCTTACATAAATACACTAACCGTGGCTTAAACAAATGTGCAAATGCATGGGCATTTAAATGGCCATTAAAAGAATTTACTGAAGGTGCAGTTTGATTCCATGAGCCACAAGTTGAATTTTGCCAAATGGCTACATGGAAAATACAGAACTCTAAATAAAGCAGATTTTCAGGAAAAGGAAGTGACTCAAAAGCAGTTGCTAACTTGACTTGAAATCAAATTATGACGGTCTCAATCTCATTGTCCAGACATTAAATGTTTCAATCCATATTTAGCATAAGCAATGCCAATAGCTGTCAACACTTCTAGCACCTTCAGTTTTACACATCACCTTGAAAGGTCAACCTCCCATCTGCTAAGCTACTGCATTTATTTATAGATAACTATTTCAAAGGCTTCAAGCATTACCAAATGATAATGATACCTGATTATTGCAACACTAGCAAAAGTACCCTTGAAAAAAGTGTTCATTTGACTGAGACAAGATTTATGACCAGTGATGTCATCAAATGTTACTGTTCTAAGGGAGTGAACTGGATCAACAACTAGTACCATTTATCTTCAGTGATAAAAAATACTCTGTCATTAACTCCTCCAGGATGATGCAGTCCATGAACAACTTCTTTGTGACCATGGTAAATTTTCTTCAGTTTTAAATATGAACCCAGTCCCAGGATGTGTACTTAATTAAATGGACCTTAAAAACGCAATGAAAAAGTGATGAAAAATTCAAGAAAGGTTGCCTCTGTCATTTTTTGGTTGAAGTAGTGAACTTGAAATACACTACACTTGAGAAGCTGCTCTTCCAATCGATTCAATTCAGTCTCCTTCATGTTGCTGTTATAGTTCCTTCAGTGACAAGTCCCCTTCCTCCTTCTCTTATCTCTCCTGATCTTATCCTCTAATCTAACCAAGGAGTCTGGGTTTCTTGTGAGTAGCACAAACGAAGTTGGGCAGAATCCAACCTGCTGTTTGGTGAGCCTTACTGCAGTTGGTTGAGCTTCACATTGTTGCAGGTGAAGAACTGCAGGTGGCAGGGTTAGATATAAGTTGACTTCTTGCCTCTGATCACTTTGCCAGATGTCTGTGGCTGTCAGGAGCAACAGAAGGCAGTGCACTCTTTGTCCTGTGCTGTTACCTTGCGACCAGGATAGGTTCCTAAGCTCACTAGGCCCCGACCTCAGGCCCCAGGGGAACTGCTATAATTTTGTCTGGGCCCTAATTTCAACTTAGGCAGGTTTACAACATAACCAGCACTGGTGAGCAGCAGCCCAGACTGTGTGGGCATCTCCCACCTCCTCCAGACTTTCGGTTTTGCTTTATTAAACTCTGTCCAGTAACCAGGCATTTATAATTAATATTGCTAATAAAGTATCTTAAACCAAAATTGAGGGACAAGGATCCGAGAAGCATATGTGTTGTTAGTGAAGCAACTAAGATCCCTGATTTGATTACATTATTAAATCTCATTATGAATTGAGAAGGCTGGAATGGACAAAGGGCCTACCACTACTCCTAATTTGTACATGCTTCGATTAAACAATTTGTCGATTTCCAGTCATCTCCTCTCTCTCTGTCTTATATTTCTGTTTTATTGTATCAAACATTTGGAATTTGAGATGAACTTGTTCTTGCAATTTGGGCATTGATATTTTCTCTCAAATTTGGTTTCTAAATGCAATGAACTAAGGAAGAATAGTAGCTGGAACTCATGTGAAGTTGAAAAAAGAAATCATGAATCTCAAAAAATAGCCTGAGGAAAAAAAAAATTCAGGAAGGGACCTTGAAAAATGGTTTTGACCAATCGTGAAGATCAGGCCTCGAGGAGGCATGAATTCCTTTGCATATACAAATAAGGACACAAACATATCTTTACAGCAGCCCTGATTTTAAACATTATAAGATATCAAGTCCCTCAGATCTCGAATATCCTCAATCTCTCTTGCTTCAACTAAAATGGTTAAACTTTCTCTCTTTGACCATCATTTTGGTCATTTGCCGTAACCTTTAGTTATTGACTCGTTGTTGAATTTTAATTGATAACTGTCATGAAACATCTTGATAGACTGGAGACATTTCATTGAATCAAAGTCACAATATAAATAAATTGTCATTAACAACAAAAATAGAAGCTGTAGTCATAGGGATGGTCTGTTCAGTAAACTATAGGTGAAAATGTGAGAGCAGTGAACACATATTTTCCAGAAATGTGACAGCTATTTCTGCTGATCACAAGGGGTGGCTCAGTGGTTAGCATTGCTGCCTCACAGCGCCTTGGACCCAGCTTCGATTCCATCCTAGGGCGACTGTCTGTGTGCAGTTTCCACATTCTCCCTATGCCTGTGTGGGTTTCCTCTGAGTGCTCCGGTTTCCTCCCATAATCAGGTAAATTGCCCATTGTGTTAGGTGTGCGAGTCAGGGGTAAATGTAGGGATCTGGGTGGGTTACTCTTCGGAGGACTGCTGTGGACTTGTTGGGCCGAAGGGCCTGTTTCCGTACTGTAGGGAATCTAATCTAATCTACTGAAGAAACAAAGAGTCTACTGCAGCAATTAGAATCAAGGGTTAATACAACGAAGATCAGAAAGCTGTTTGATCTGTGTTATTGACTGCAGAAGTAATTTCCAATAATAACTAACCAGTTTGAGCTTATGAACATTGAAAGGCATTTTAATAACGATAATGGCAACATCTTCTAAAATAAAAGGTTTAAAAGTCCACTTCATATAAGTATTTTACTGACTAATTATCTTGCATTTGGTTAATTTACTGAACTGGTGCCTTCCACTGTTTCTGAGACAGCTGAAGAAATCTGCAAGACATCAGAAGCTCTGACACATTTCAAACAAATAAGCTTCCAATTGAAAATCAGCCACAGAAAGAGAAAGCATTATCTGGTCATTAAAGTAAAAGTGTCTTCAAAAATGTTCACTTGTGATACAAACTGAAACAAATCAAAAGATTGATTCAGCCCAACTGAGTGAATTTATCCTTCAAGATAAAAATATCACCATCATCCTAGACCAGTACCCAACTGTTTCTCAAATGAATAATTTGTACTCACCTGAAATAGTAACTGGAACACATTAGAGCTGATTGCAACCTAAGACTGTATTTCATTGAGACAAATGTCAGTAAAATAAACAAAGGAGCTAGAATCACAGGATCTTACATTATAGAAGATTTTCTGCTCCATCATACCTCTGCCAATACTTTAAAAGAGCTATCCAATTAGTCCTACTGCCTTGTTCTTTCCCCATAGTTTGAATATTTACTCCCCTTAAAAATTCATCAAGTTCCCTTTGAAATTTATTACCAAAACTGCTTCCATGATTCTTTCAAACACCATACTTTAGAAGGATGTCAGGATCTTAAAGCATGCAGAATAGAGACCATTTTGTGAGAGATACCATTAAGTTCCTCAGGATAGCATCCTAGGCTCCACCATTATAGGTCATAAGTGGGAATGCTCACTAATGAGTGCATGTGTGCAGCTTCATTTAGCTCCTCAGATACTGAAGTAGTCTTTATCCAGATGCAACAAGACTTGCACAACATTCAGGTTTCAATTGTAAAATGGCAAGTAACATTCACACAAAACACAATCTCAAACATGAATAAGTTAAGTCACTGTCCCGTCATGTCATATTCAGAGCCATTACCAACACTGAAGCCCCCACTAGCGACTTCCTGAGAGTTACCATTAACTAAAAACTAAACTGGACCAGCTATGAAAATAACACAACAACAACAGCAGCAGCAGCAAATGGGAATTCTGCCCTGAGTAACTCACCTCCAATTCCACAAAGGCTGTTGACTGACTACAAAGTACAATTCAAGAGCAGGAGGGAATGCTTATACCTTGTCTAGAAACATTTAGTGCCAACAACATTCAAGAAACTTGATACCATCTAGGAGAAAGCCCACGTGACTGACACAATAGCCATCTACTTCAATGTTTACTCCCACCAACATTAACACACTGTAGTACCATCATTTACCACTGATGAGATGCACTGCATTAATTCATCAAAACTCCTTAAACAGCACCTTCCAAACAGAGACCACAACACCTAGACGTTTATGAACATCTGATGCATGAAAACAACACTTGCAAGTGACTCTTCAAGTAACATCTTATTCTGAGCTAGAATTGGATCACCGTCACTTTGCTATTGCTCGGTCAATATCCAGGAACTCACTTCCTAATGTCATTCTGGGTGTTCCTGCATCACAGGGATTGCTGCTTTCAAGAAGGCAGTTTCTCATGAGCAAGTCAGGATGCTTAACAAATGGTGGCTTAGCCGGCAACATTCACATCCATGACAGATTAAATTTCACAAAAAAATGCCTATCCAATTCCCTTTTGAAATCACCAAATTCAAAATACAGTTATATATATAGATTAACTTTTCATTGCTTTTGGGCAGGATAGCCATTGAGTGATGACCTGTCTCTCAGAAGGTCACCTGGAAAATAGGTACACATTAGTACTTTGATATGTTGGTGTGTAGTGCTTCATTTGAATCCTCCCATTCACACACTAGTATACCCCACTATAAGATGTATTTCATTTCTTTTGAATAGGGGAGTTTCTTCTTCAGAACTGGTCTCAAAGTCTCAAGAAACTAATGTCTTCCCTGCAGCCCAATGCTTTGTCGCAAATATTGATCCTCCCTACCTCCAATTTACTACTCTTGCTAGCAAATGGCACCGGGAGCAATTCAGAGGTTGCAATCATTAAAGTTCCATTTTTAAACATCCTCCTGAAAATCTGACCTCAGGATCTCAACACCTGCCGCATTGTGAAAAGTCTCAATTTAAAGCCATAAAGGGCAGTAATTACAAGAGGGGAGAAACTATAGGCAAAAATAAAATGTAAAACTATTTACTTGCAGCAGACTTACTGAATTAATTACTGCAACTCTCTCATATCCATCTAAGGGAACTGGATTTGAATCAAGTCCAGATTATTCAGGAAACTATTTCCCTCAATATTATCCATTGGAGTCGTAAATTGGCAGAGTTTACCCGAATTAGCAATGTCACTCACCGCCAGCCATTCTCGTGCCTTTATGCCTTTGCACAAAGACCAATGCACCTTGAAAACAACATTTTCACATGCAGGCAAGTATTTAGGAGATCACTCTGCTTGCATGTATGTCAAGGGTACCAAAATTATATACAGTTCCCAGTAAGGGGGACAGGTAAGCTTCTCACATTTCTGTTAATGTCACTTTGTAGAGAAAAAAGTACACATCTGCAAGCAGAAAAAACACACCATCTGGCTTAAATTCCCAGTTTATTTATTTTGCATGTGCTCTTTTTTCCACAATTTTGAGAAATGGCAATTAAGATAGAGTATTTGGATAGCTTGAATTTCTCAAACTAAGCTTTTAATGTTAATGATCATCATCAAAATTGCATTTCCTTTTCTGGTTTAGAAAAGTCAAGGTTCATTTTAAAGGTCAGGGTCAATTTTATGGATAAAGATGTATGTCTGCATGAGGACGTGAATGCACATGTGACAAAACGAATGAATGGTGTTACGCATAGTTGAACAAAAATGCAGATAACAGTACCTGGCCAATAGGTACTTTGCAAAACTACTTGCCTCTGTACCCACAGAAGCATTGGTAATCCGGGCAATCTCTTCAAATTTGACTGTAAATTAAATGAAAGAGCTGTGGACCGAACAGTAGAAACAAATTATAATATAATACCTGGCAGACAATGGTAGTGTACTGTCCAGCATGAGCTTGCACCAGCACAGCCTCAGTGTGACGTGTTCGGAACATAAGTCCTAGGAACCATGGAATAGAAATCTTCACTTCATTCTTAAAATCCCAGGATAGTAAACTGTTTCCTTGAAAATGGTATGGATGGTGCATCACTGTAAATACACAGAAAAATAAAAATGACAGATTGTCTCCATAGGCATGACTCTATGACTACATTTTACAGGAAGATATTTTGCAATATATATTTCACTAATGAAGTAGTCATTTGCAATATGGATGTTACAGGAGGTATTTCAGTATAGACCACACATCACAATGAAAATAGTGAGCCATACATTTAATATAAAGATATACAAAGTCAGCGAGATTTTGCTCAATTGGGCTAGTGGGCTGACAAATAGAAAATAGAGTTTAATTTAGATAAATGCAAGATGTTGCATCTTCATGGATCAAACCATGGTAGACTTGCACAGTCAATGGTGAGGTGCTGGGAAATGTTATTGAACAAAGAAATCTCGGGGTACAGATTCCCAGCTCTTTGACAGTGGAGTCACAGGTAGACAGGATGGTGAAGAAGGCTTTCAGCATACTTGTTTTCATTGGTCAGAGCATGGCATATAGGAGTTGGATGTCTTCTTGCAGCTGTACAAGACATTGGTAAGACTACATTTGGAGCACCGCATGCAGTCCTGGTCACCCTACTATAGAAAGGAGACAATTAAACTAGAAAGAGTGCAGCAAAGATTTACTCGGACGTTACCTAGACTGCAAGGTTTGAGTTATAAGGAGAGGCTGGATAGATTGGGACCTTTTTCCCTGGAGTGTAGGAGACTAAGGGCGATCTCATAGAGGTCTATAAAATCATGAAAAGCATATATAAGGCAGATAGCCAACAGCTTTTCCCCATAGTAGCAAGTCTAAAACTAGAGGGCATAGATTTAAGGCGAGAGGGAAGAGACACAAAAATGTCCACAGGGGCATTTCTTTCCACACAGATGGTGGAGAGTGTCTTGAACAAGACGCCAGAGGTAGAATTGGAATCGAGCAAAATTTGTCCTTTAAGAAACGTTTGGACAGGTATATGAATGGATAGTTTTGGAGGGAAGTGGACCAAACAAAGGCAAATGGGACTAGATCAATTGTGAAAATTAGGCAGCATGGACAAGTTGGACCAAAGGGCCTGTTTCCTTGCTGTAAACCTTTATGACATGCTGAAAGGTAGTCCCATGATGCAAGAGACTAGGGATACTGGGTGACTCAGATAAACACAAACACTGAAGCGAAACCGATACAAGAATAAGGCACGCCATTAAAGACACCTTTTCACAAATATAGTGAAAGGTTTTTTCCAGAGTTGAAATGTCTAAACTAAAGAGCATACATTTAAGGTAAGAGGGGGAAAATTGAAAGGAGATGTGAGAGGCAAGTTTTTTTTTTAAAACAGAGTAGAAAATGCCTGGAACACACTGCCAGGGATACAGATGGAGGCAGATATGATAGGGGCATTTAAGGGATTTTTAGAGAGGTGCATTAATATACAAGGAATGAAGGGATATGGACCATGGGCAGGCAAAAAGGATTAGTTTAATTTGGCATCATTTTCAGCACAACATTATGGGCCAAGGGACCTGTTCCTGTGCTGTACTGTTCTATGTTTATATCAATCTTTTTTGAAATTAAAAAAACTGTGCACACAGACCGTTTCAAAATACAGACAGTCTCAATTTGTATCCAATCAAATTCTGTCAACTATCTAAATTGAATTAATCCCCAATTTCCTTTCCCTGTGCCATATGAGTAGGATGACTGCATGACCTATTTCCAAAACCCTGTCAATACTAATCTAACTGACTGCCAGGAAGTGTGCAACAGCAATTGGTTAGGGAATTAGAGTTTGTAAAAGTCACATCTCAAAGCTCTATTCCATAGTGTATTAATGCCTCAATGAACTGTACCACCAGGGATATATAAGCTCAAAGGGTTGCTTCTATGAACAGGATTACTTTAGTTTGCAGCATGTTATTGGTTTGAAAAATGGGAATCCATAATGCAATTCTGACAGCCTAAGGTGTCTCAAAACAGGCTTGAGACCAACCAGTTAAAAACAATTTTAAATGCTAATTATTTGACCATGCCCCTCTCATCATACAATACAATTTTTCAGTTATGGCTTACCTTGCCCACAGTCCTTGCTTCCAAATCCCAGAGGGCATTCACAGAGAAAGGTCTCCCAGATAACCATGCACGTGCCTCCATTCTTGCATGGGTTTGAATCACAGAATGACTGTTTCATATTGCAACCTGACAAAGATTGTGGGACCAAATCATAAAATCAAAATTCAAGAAGCAATGTGACATAAAATAACAAATAGTTTGGATGTAGTTGGAAACATATCAAAACACAAAGCATTAAATTTCATATCTGGGTTATAATCCGATGGTAAAAGCACTGTATGACACCTTGTGTTATCTTTAAAGCCTGTAAAATCATCTTCATATTTTCTTAAAAATTACATCACAAATGAAATGGATAAAAATGTTTCACTAACTCACCACTAGAACCTTTTTTATAATTTGCTCAATTTGGTTCTTTCTTAAAGCTAAAACTAATAACCTAATTTTCATCATTCAATTCTTTTTCTGAGTTGGCATACACAACTTTTATTCATCTTTTCTCTCTCTTTCTCTCTCTCTCAGACTCTTTCTCTCAACTTCAAACTCTCAATTATTTCTTACATTTCTCTATCCATTTTAACTTTAATTATAATTTTCTATGATACATGGAATGTAAACTTAAGGCATGGGAATTCAATGGCCATAGACCTTCCCATTACCATCACCATTTATAATCCTTGGTCCCTCCTCCTCTTGGTATTTTATGTGCTACCTTTAACAATAAAAAGTACAATTTCCAAATATTTGTTGATGCTTCATCTACCCTATGACCAATTCTCTTTACTCCTATACTGATTCTGTGTTGTCAAGTTGCTTGCCCAACAGCCATTTTTTGAAACAGTTTTAAGCTCTTCAGCTGAACATTAGGAAAACATGAGTACCATAACCACCACTTGTTCAGCACTGGACTCTATTCAGGCCATTGACTAAGGGGCTGCAGGAGACCATTGTAACTTCAGATTCATACTGAACTCAGAAGTATTTTCAACTCTATACTCTCTTACACTTAAAATGCCTACTTTAAATTGCCCATCAATTATCTTTGCTGAGCATAAGTGATTTTGTTGGATAAAGTTTAAAATTGGCCTGGTATGAATGTCAGAGCAAAGGACATTAGAATTGCTTTTGCATTTGATAGTTAGAGGTAATATTATGTATATCAATGATTCAATTACACTTGAGTATTCAAAGATGGACACTCATATGCAACATTCAAAATTGAACTTCAATTAATTAGAAGGCAGATGAAACAAACAATCTATTGAAAAATGTAACCAATAATTCAGATAGAAGAAATTGATACAGGAAAGTACAAAGGGTTGGCAAGATACAAGACTAGAAAATCATGGGATGCTCATTAAAGAAGGTGCGCAAGAACATAATGACCATTATTAGGATTGGCTGGAAATGAGTGTGATATCCTGGCAATGCCTTTTTTTAAAATAATATTTTCCTTTAGAACTAAAATTTCTGTACATTCCTTCATGATTTCAACTAGGAAAGATGAAGGTCTACTTCATTTTATATTTTTTCCATACTGCATATCATTAATATTTCTGTAATGCATGTTACATGTGCAAGATGATGTTTGAATTTTGTGATGCTTTGAGAGACAGTGATGCTGATCTTTATAAAATCTAAGACAAAGACAGCTGTTTGATAATACTGTTTCACTAACTTTTGTGAGTTTTTTGAAGAAGTAACAAACAGGATTAATGAGGGCAGAGTGGTGGACATGATCTATATGGACTTTAGTAAGGTGTTCAACAAGGTTCCTCTTTGTAGACTGGTAAGGTTAGATCACCTTAATCCTAAGGCACACCTGATCAGGTCCCTGAGTTTTAACCACCTTTGTATTTTAAGACGTTCATCACCTCCTCCTCTGTAATATGGACACTTCTCAAGATGTCGCCACACATTTCCCCATGTTCTCTATCTTTCATATTATTCTCCACAGTAAACATTCATGCAAATACTCATTTAGTATCTTGCCCATCTCCTGCAGTTCCACACATAGGTAGCCTTGCTGATCTTTAAGGGGCCATATTCTCTCCCTAGTTACCCTTATGTCCTTAATGTATATGCAGAATCCCTTTGGATTCTCTTTAACCCTATTTGCCAAAGTTATCTCATGTCCCCTTTTTGCTCTCCTGATTTCCCTCTTAAGTATATTCCTACTGTCTTTATACTCTTCTAGGGGTTTGCTTGATCTGCTGTCTATACCTGACATATGCATCCTTCTTTTTCTTGACCAAAACCTCAATTTCTCTGGTCATCCAGCATTTCCTACTGTCTCTGGACTCTCGTTATCATCTGGTGGGTAAAAGAGTAAATTGAAAGCTTTCAAAGGTAAGCTAGTTCAAGTACAGATTAGATACGTTCCCATAAGAGCTAAAGCAAGTACATCTAAAGGTACAGCTCATGGGATAGCTAAAATTGAGATGAAAAGAAATAGAAAAAGGACCTTATGATAAACTTTATATTTATAATTCTGCAGAGATCCAAATGGAACACAAAAAGGACACAACATTAAAGGAGGTAACTAAAAACAAAGGAAATGAAAGGGGAAAAGGATTCAGGAAAATATTGCTAAAATTAACCAAAGCTCCAGTCAATCCAAATCTAGAATACTATGAACAGTTTTGGTCCCCTTAATCAAGGAAATGTGTACTGGAATTAGAGGCAATCCAGAGAAGGTTCACTCAGTGGATCCTTGGTGTGGAGGAATTTTCTGAAGTAGAGAAGTTGTCTATGCTACGCCTATACTCGTCGGCATTAAGAAGAACTGAAACACAAGATTCTGAGGAGGCTTGACAGGATAAACGCAGAGAGGGGTATTTTCCCCATTGTGGGAGAGTCTAGGACCAGAGGGGCATAATCTCAGAGTAAAGATCACCAATTTAAGAAACAAATGAAGATAAATTGCTACTCAGAGTAGTGAGGAAGTGGAATTCATTCAGAGAGCTGTTGAGGCTAACGTGTTAATTATATTCAATGTTAAGAAAGATTTGTAATTATTAAGGGAATCAAGGGTTATGTGGATAAGACAGGAAAGTGGCTTTTGAAAGAGGATTATCACATCAATGATGATGTCACTAAATTGGCAGAGCAGAGTCTATGGGGCAAATGGCCTTCTTTTGATCCTACATTTTATGGTCTTTGGTCTTATTTGAGAGAGAAAAGAGAGACTATGTTAATGGATAAAGAACACAGCCTTTTTTTTAGATTAGATTAGATTACTTACAGTGTGGAAACAGGCTCTTCGGCCCAACAAGTCCACACCGACCCGCCGAAGCGCAACCCACCCAGATCCCTACATTTACCCCTTACCTAACACTACAGGCAATTTAGCATGGCCAATTCACCTGACCCGCACATCTTTGGACTGTGGGAGGAAACCGGAGCACCCGGGGGAAACTCCACACAGTCAGTCGCCTGAGTCGGGAATTGAACCCGGGTCTCAGGCGCTGTGAGACAGCAGTGCTAACCACTGTGCCACCGTGCCGCCCAAAATATCAATATCAAAAGGACAGTTAAAGGAAGGGTACGACCAATGGGGACCAAAAGGGGGCATGGCTTGGCTTGACACAAAAAATGAGTACTTTGCATCTGCTGTCATTAACAAAAATACTGCTAGGGTCAAAGCAAAAGAAGGGGTGGTAAATAAATTAAATA
This sequence comes from Hemiscyllium ocellatum, assembly GCF_020745735.1. Taxonomy (NCBI): domain Eukaryota; kingdom Metazoa; phylum Chordata; class Chondrichthyes; order Orectolobiformes; family Hemiscylliidae; genus Hemiscyllium; species Hemiscyllium ocellatum. The sequence goes on from NC_083414.1 coordinate 17,403,924, forward strand.
GGAGAAAAGTAGATGAAGAAGTTAAAAGGTTGGCAGTGTTCAGAATAGAAATGTTATTGATGAGAAGCTGTCAAGCAAGAGAAGAAATTGTGCAGGCTCAGGCCACAAGCTCCCAATCCTCCTGGGAGATGTGTCGGAGTACTACAAGTTATCCAGCCATGTTCAAAAAAGACGAGGGATAAATCTGACAATTACAGCTGACCAGCTGACCTAACATTATTAGTGAGAAAGTTTTTAAGGCATTGACCTGAGGCAATAGTAATTCTTACTTGGAAAAACATACAGTCATAAATGGAAGACAGCTCAGAATTGTTAAAGACAAATCCTTTTTGACTAATCTGATTTGAATTCTTTGAAGAAATAACACAGTGGGTAGATGATGGCAGTTATAGGGTCACAGAGATATACAGCCCTGATTTGCCTTTCCAAAATGTAGTACGTCACATTTACCTAAATTCAACTGCCACTCCTCAGCCCATTAGTCCATCTGACCAAGGTCACATTATACTCTTAGTTAACGTTCTTCACTGTCCACTATACCATTAATTTTGATGTCGCCTACAAATTTAGTAACCATCTAACCAGTTAGGTATAGTACCCTCACATAGATTCATAAATGGAATAAAAGCAACAGTAATTGTGTGACTATGAAGTTGACTAACTGACAGGAGGCAGAGTAGTTGTTTTTCCGACTGGAGTAAACTGGGTAGTGGTGTCCCCAAAGGTCAATGTTTCAATCGCTGTCCTTTTTGACATAAATTATTACAAAGTGCATAATTTTGCAGATGATGAAACTCAAATGTAATCAACTATCAGGAAGATACTAACAGAAATCCAGAAGGTAATAAATAGTGAAACAAGCAAACAAGTGGTAGATGAAATTCAACACAGAAAAGAGTGGAGTGGTTAATTTTATTCTGAACAATAATAGGAGAAAGGACAAACATATGAAATAGGAGCAAGAGACCACTTGGCCCCTTGAGAGCCTGCTCCACCATTCATTGGAAGAATGGCTGATCTGTTTGTGTTTTGAATTTCACATTCACATCAACACGGATAACACTTGATTCCCTTGCCTAAACCAGAATGTTTTAAATATATACAGACTGCTTGTTGACTGTCTTCTCCTTAAAGCAGATGGTATGATTTTAAAAGGGATCAAAAACAGAGATTTTAAAAACTACAAACACAAATCTTTGAAGGTAACTTTGGATGCTGCCAACCTTTTAAATGCATCCTACCTAAGTGTATTTAAATGACCTGAGAGACTGTTTAAAAAGATGTATGGGATGAGCGTATTTTGAGAAGATTTGGAGCACAGGTTGAGGTTCTGGATGTAGTTTGCTCACTGAGCTGGAAGATTCGTTTTCAGATGTTTCATCACCTTACTAGGTATCATCAGCGAGCCTCCAGATGAAGCAGTGGTAGTATGTTCCGCTTTCTACTTCTGTGGTTAGGTTTTCTTGGGTTGGTGATATCATTTTATGTGGTGTCACCATTTCCTATGGTGATGTAACTTCCTGTTTTTTTTCCTCGGGGGTGGTAAATGGGATCCAAGTCAATGTGTTTGTTGATAGAGTTCCAGTTGGAATGCCATACTTCTAGGAAATCTCACACGTGTCTCTGTTTGGTTTCTCCTAGGATGGATGTGTTGTCCCAGTTGAAGTGGTGTCCTTCCTCATCAGTATGTAAGGATATTAGGGAGAGTGGGTCATATCTTTCTGTAGCTAGTTGATGTTCAATAATCCTGGTGGCTAGTTTTCTGCCTGTTTATCCAATGTAGTTTTTGCTACAGTCCTTGCAAGGTATTTTGTAAATGACATTAGTTTTGCTTGTTGTCTGTATAGGGTCTTTCAAGTTCATTAGCTGCAGTTTTAGTGTGTGGGTGGGTTTGTGGGCTACCATGATGCCAAGAGGTCTGCGTAGTCTGGTAGTCCTTTCCAAGATGTCTTTGATGTAGGGGAGAATGGGGTTTCTGGACGTGTTTTGTCTGCTTGTTTGTGTTTGTTGCTGAGAAATCAGTGGACTGTGTTCATTGGGTACACATTCTTTTTGAATACACTGTATAGGTGTTTTTCCCCACCTCTGATTTTCCTCTTTCTCTGTGCTGCAGTGTGTGGTGGCTCATTGAACTAATGTTCTAACGCAGCTTCATTTGTGGATGTTGGGATGATTGCATCTGTAGTTCAGTATTTTGTCCGTATGTGTCGTTTTCCTGTAGATGCTGATTTGAAGTTCCCTATTGGCTGTTCACTCTACTGCGACATCTAGGAATGGCAGTTGGTTGTTGTTTTCCTCCTCTTTAATGGATTTTATGCCAGTAAGGGTATTATTGATGTCTTGAAGGTTTCCTCTAATTTATTTCATCTAGTGATGACAAAGATGTCATCCATGTAGCGGACCCAAAGTTTGGGTTGGATGGTTGGCAGAGCTGTTTGTTCAAGTCTCTGCATTATTGCCTCTGCTAAGAACCATGATATCGGAGATCCCATTGGTGTTCCATTGATTGGTTTGTCTGTAGGTTTTGCTGTTGAAGGTGAAGTTGGTGGTAAGACATAGGTTCAATGGCTTGACTAAATTATCCTTGCTGATGAAGTCAGTGATGTTTGGTGTTATGTGTCTTTGGTCCTTCTAATAGTGTAGTCAGTATTTCCTTAGCCAGGTTGATATTGATGTATGTGAACAGGGCTGTTGCATCAAAGGAGACCATTATTTCGTCCTCTTCTATCTTAGTGTCTTTCATGGTCTTCAGGAATTCTTGGGTGGAGTGGATGGAGTGGCGTGAATCTTCTACTAAGTGCTTAAGTCTTTGGTGTAGCTCCTTGGCCAATCTGTAAGTAGGTGATCCAGGTAGTGACAGTATGAGTCTGAGGGGGGGTCTCCTGGTTTGTGAACCTTTGGTAAACCGTAGAAGTGTGGTGTGTTGGATCATCTGGTTTCATTTTTTGGAAGTCGGTCTTATTTATTTCTCCATAAGATTTCTGAACTTATGGGATCTTCACCTGTACTAACAGAGGCACATCACTGAAAAGCAGGTCAGAAGCTAGGGGTTCTGCAGAGAATAACCCACTTCCTGATTCTTCAAAGTCTGTCCACCATTTGTAAGGCAGAACTGAAGAGTGAGATGGTCTCCACTTATCTGAACAAGTGAAACTCCACACTAGAGATGTTCCAATCCATCTGACTGTCACCACATCCTCCAAACATCCTCTGTCACCAGTTGCAGCAGGATGGATCATACAAGACTCAATGAGACAAGCTGCCAAGCTTCATTCAACAGTAACTTCCAAACTTGTGACAGCTAATACCCAGAAGAGCCAGGCAGTAGTCATTTGGAATTATCACCTACAAATTCCCCTCAAATCATATTCCATCCTTAAAGGGTCAAAGAGAATGATGATTGGGCAAGAAAGAAAACCCTAGAACAGATGGTCACCAGTTACAATATTGAATACGTTAAAGAAATAAATATGGTAAGAGGAGGAAGATTACATTCTGAGCCATAAAAATTGTTAAGGTTTAGCAGTTACAAGACTTTTCAGAAATATGCCCCAGCATCAGATCCATATCCCCGACCTTATATCACGAAATGGTTACAGCACCAAAAGAGGCCATTCAGCCCATTATGTTTACTCTGGCTCCCTATAGGAGCAATTTCTCTCATGCTACAATCGAACATCTGCCCACAGCCCAACATATATTTCTTTTTCAGTGAGCCCTACTGTAGATTAGGGATTTTATCATTTGCAATTGTCAACCCAGTGTGGACTGACTTGCTTTTAAAACTCTTAGGGGGAATGACAAGGTAGATGTTGAGAGGTTAACTTCCTCTTCTGGGAGAGTCTAGCACTAGAAGGCATAACCTCAAAGTAGGTGGTTGCTCTAGGACAGAAATGAAAAATTTGCAGAGCAGACTTGAGGGGGTGAATTTTCTCCTCTTATTCCTGGTTCTTGTGAATTTCTTTTAATGGTAGTAGATCTGTGTAATTATTTCCCACAGTTGACTGTAAAGACTGTGTTACTAAGTATGTTCAGGGTAGAGATAGGTTTTTCATCAGTAAGGGAATCAAGGGTTATGGGAAAAAGGCAGGAACATTGAGTTAAGGATCAAAGTTAACTGATTTAGATAATTAGCATATTTTTACAAGACGACACCCTCATTAACAACAGAGCAGACTCGATGGAGTAAATCGCCAACTTCAATTCTGATGCCTTGTAATCCAATTTCATCTTAAATGCCTTGAAAAACCTGCCTCTCCCACAACCTCAGGCAGTGCATTCCAGATTCCAATCACTTACTACATGATGATATTTCTTCTCATATCTCCATTGCTTCTTTTGCCAATTACTTTAAATCTGTGCTCTCCTGTTCAAAATCCCTCCACAAAAGAAACATTTGTCCAATCTGCTCTGTTCACAACACCCACTGTTTTTTGTAAATCTCTACAAATCTCCTCACAACTTTCTGTTCTTCAAGGAGTACAGAATCACCCTGTCAACCTACTACATCACTGTTTTATCATCAGCAAAAATAGATACAAGTAATCCAAGAACATGACTATCAAATACTCAAATGCAAAACTGAACTTTTTAGAATTTTATTGTCACATGTACTCAAGTACTGAGTTACAGGAGTACAGTGAAAAGTTTATAATGTTGCCACATAATTAGGAAAAAAAAAACACAGACTGCAGAAATACAAAGAGAGAGAAGTACAAAATATACACATAATGTACTGTCAACCGGATCAGAAGTACAAGACTCCATTACCTGGAAAGGTACCATTATTGGCAATGTATGCTGCCATGTCAACACGCTTGCTGTCAATGTGAAGTTCTTTCATACATCCCACGAACTCCCTGTTAATCACTGGGAAATTCTCAGGTAGGTTTGGAACACCCCCAAGCAGTAAAGGACCAGTGAGATCCAGGGACCTATTGATAAAAATATAATGTTACCGGATTACTTAAGGAGATATATACACATGGTCTCACAGCCAACTGTCAGTGAGTTTGAAAACAATTATGAAGTTGGATTTAGTAAACTTCAATTAAGTTGCCCCAATGAAATCCAAAATTTGTTAAACTGTGCCAATTTTACTTATAAGAAAGCATTGCTTAATGGAATGAAAGCTACTTATAAAATTAGTAGAATGCCACATCACAGAAAAAAGCAAGAATCATAATGCTGTATAAACGAAACATGTCAGTTCATTATTAGCAGGAAAGTTGCTATGGAAAATACATTTATTCAAAGAATGGGAACTTGCTATTTTTTAAAAATTGGTCGATGTTGTTGCTCGCACTTTTTCTAAACTTTATTTAAGAGTTATTATCTAACTCCATTTAGTCTATTTCTCCAGGAACTGGAGATAATCTTGCTTCAGCAGTCAGGACAGTTAGCATTACAGAAAATTCATCTAACATTATAAGAGAAAGAAATCAAAACTGTCTGTCATTAAACAAAGGTGGTTCAGATGTTATTTCAAATGAGTGTTCATGAATTCATCTTCTGTGCACTCCTATTCCAATGGCTCATTGGGTTAGATTTTTCATGAAGTTTTCAGAATGATCAAAGATAGCAATTGTTAAAACTGTCATCAGTACTAAATCAAACAAAATGAATTCAAAGCAAACAGCAATTTGAAACTGGCTGGTCCATAGGTTCAAATCTCACTTCAGACTGAAGAAATGAAAGTTGTCTCCACCTACAGAGTGTAATGTCCTCCAGAAAATGAGCAAGTGCAATTCCATTAATTTGGCTGACAAATATCAATAACACCTTTATCAATATCCACAAGCACTTATATAACACTGCCTTTGTTTGAAAGCCTATCCAAGTGTGAAATAGCCCACTGACTTACTATGGGTGTTTTTTTATAGTGCTCACTCACAATGAATTTCAACTGGAAGCTCAGTTATTAAAAAAGTCATTAAACTTCATTTTGTCTAAATGGTGCTACCGCAAAAAAAACAGAATTTTCCCTCCCCCTCACTCTTTTGCAGATCTCTATTAAAGGATGTAACAAAGCGCAAATATATTACTCCCTGTGAGACCTCATAATTGATTCATTGCATTCATTACTCCTTTTAAACATTATTCATGATAGTGGTTTGCTGTTTCTAGTCTCCAGGAGTCATTACCAAGAGAAGCTGCAAATGTGTATGCCTATTGCTGATTCTGCTTCAAAAAGTTAGACAGAAATTAAATATAATGGGAAAAGGACAAAAGTTCACAAAGTGACCCTTTTCTAGAAATGTTTTTATACAACCAACACTGTTACTTCTTATTTTTTACTGATTGCCATTTCAGTCAATGTCAAATAAAAACTGTGTTGTCTAGAATTATCTGCTTGCAAGACAATGGACCCATTTTCTTTTGCAGTGGAAATGCTTAGATAAATGGTTAAACAGCTTAATTCACCTTGGAAACTTCACCTGTTGATTTAAAAATCAACCAAAAGCGGAGTCGGATGAACCTTTTGAAATCCCTTAGCATTCCAGTGTATGAGAAACTTAACTTTCTGGCATACAGGTAAAATCTCATGTCTTCTATTTAGTAAGCTGCTGGAGTTGGACAGCAGGCAATCACATGCTCTAATCTCGCCATTGGTTCATGAAAGGATATGGAATGGTGTTGCAGACTACGCAAAATTTTTGAATGTTTTGGAGTAGATTAGAGTAAGATTTGAAAACCTTCTTTCAAGGGGCTTTTGGAAAGAATAGATAATAAAGTTTATTACTTGGAATGAGATTGTGCCATGGCTCTGAGAAGTAGAGATGGGCCCTAAACAGATTCCATGCAACCTGAAACAGGCATTAGATTGTCGAATAATATACTTAAATATATGAGATTTGAATGGACTTGCAACATCATGGATTTCTGAGACACATCATTTTTTCTTATTCACCCTAGAAAACCAGCCTAGCTTTCAGAAATAACATCTAGCTTTGCACAGTCCCACTGCAAACTGGAGTCAAGGTTGTCACTAGCATTACAGAAGACTTCAGAAGAGTATATACTCAAACGCACCATAAACAAAACTGAGAGACCCAAGTTCAGCATTATATTAATCGCCTGGATCATTTTGAAGAGGAACACTTATCACGAGCACAATAGGAACCATATGTAAATTTTTGCTTTATTTCTCCATACAGATTTATTGAGGAACATGGAGTAACACAGGTAGCTATACCAGAAAGCAAAGATGAAGCTAAATAATCAAATTCAAAGAAGGCACAGTGTAGGAGCAGGTGATTAGAAAGCATTTAACAAAGAATATTTCATGAGAAAGTTTCAATAGTGACAAACTGCCAGTATTAAATCGTTTTTTTACTCTAAAGAGACATCATATAACATTTGAATAAAAACCCAAAAGAACTGCGGATGCTGTAATTCAGAAACAAAAACAGAAGTTGCTGGAAAAAGCTCAGCAAGTCTGGCAGCATCTGTGAAGAGAACATTTCGGGTTCAGTGACCCTTCCTCAGAACTGATAGTGAATAGCTGTTAATGGAGACGGTTAGTAACTAACAATAGGGCTAACAGTCTCCATTAACAGCGATCAACTCTTCTAGCCAGATCGTCATCCACTCCTTGCCTTTCCAATAGTCTTTGTGCTCTATCCCCACCTATCATTTACCCCTTATCCTCCACTTCCCCTCCCCCCTGCTGCCCATCCTATCTGTGTATACAAACTGACATTTTCTTAGTTACCATCACTTCTGAAGAAAGGTCACTGGACTCTGATTTTTCTTCACAGGTGCTACCAGACCTTCTGAGCTTTTCCAGCAACTTCTGTTTTTGTATCATGTAATATCATAACTTGTATGTTTTGTTACATGCAGTGGCATATTTTACACACTTACTTTTTGGAACTGGACTGTACACCTTCTGCAGCACATGAATAATTTCCAATATCATCACCAAAACGGACAGCAATGGAGGTGTCACAGTCATCAACTGTTAGGATCGCTACCTTCTGCTCTGAGGGACCTTGTGCAATTCCTACTGACCCAATTTTTGGCTGAAAGAAGAATTGCACAGACAAGATGATCATATGAAAGCTAGACACTGGGTTTCAAAAGAGAAGCTGTGCTATTGATTCCCAAATGATAGTCATTCAGAAAATATTACTAGATTACTTCACACATGGAAATGAATACAGTACATTAGGGGATTGTTCCTTTCTTTTTATGAAAGCAGCAAATCAATTACAATTAAGCAAGAGCAATTTCTCATGGCAAGAGGTGGAGTTGTAAAGAAACACCCATACATAAAACACTTTGGATAACTCATAAAACATTAACAGGTACATTACCTCACCTCCCATAATGATATATACAGTACGCTATATTAAATGTTAATTATTGGTATTTCTGTATAGTTGCTTGTTATGAATGATTTCCCTCAAACAGGCAATCAGATTTTGCTTCTTCCATTCTCATTGCTTTCCTTCTTTTCTAAAGCCAGTCACTTATTCCATTTTTTCTCAAACTGTACAAATAGCTGAGTATAAAACTTCAAGAAAATAGTTTTAGTTGTGGGAACAAGACATTCCACATGGAGATACATCCCTTTATTCTCTATTCTGTTCCTATTTGCATCTAGTTTTTAATATAGTCATTTTTTATCTCTGATTTTTCTTTCCCTTGCTCTGCTCTTTGTCTACCTTCTATATAGAAGGCAATGCAAAACAAAACATCTTCTGCAGCACAAACATGTTTCAAATGTGTAAAAATTGAATTAACAATTGGATTTTCTAATCACTGCAAATTCTCGTACAAAGCTATAAGTCGATTTCAGAACTCGAGAAAGATGAGCTAATTGCATCCAGATGGGACTGCCATTGCCTGAAAACATTAGCTTGCTCGAACTGGTGCAGCCCACTTGTTAATAAAGCTCCTACATCAGGAAATGGAAACATTGCCCTAGGGTGCAATCATTAGCCTAACTCATGATTTGAGTTGTTGGTGAGGGATCTGTGTTGGCATAATGTTACATTGGCACAGCTTTCAGACTATCTCGACACATCCCTTGACAAATCTCCTAACAAAGACTGTGCAGAAAGTTTGAGTGGCTTCATCTGTGACATTGACAATACTGTACAACTAAACAATGTGGAGGACTGATTACAATAATTTTCTTCCATCAATTAATGTATCAAATTATCTCCTAACCGTACAGAGAAAGGGGCTTCATAGTGGATTGCATAGCAACAATTCTCAAACCATCAACCCAAAGAAATAAAGAAGAAAAATAATAGAGTTTGAAACAAAAATAAACTTTATAAATCACTGGTCATGTCTCAACATAAGTACTATACCTAGTTCTTGGCATCATATATCAGGAAATATGTCGAAGTGTTAGTAAGAGGATGCTCATAGAATTTGCTAAAACCGTACCAGTGTTGAGAAGTTTTAATAACTGTAAGAGGCTACAGAAGATCTACTTTGAACAAAATGTGTAAGGAGGTTGTACAAAGGATTTTGAAGAAGAATATCTAACAAGAAACTTTTGGCTGGATGAATGTTCAGTTACTGAAGGATGCTTTTAAGTTAACAGACAGAACAGGTGAGATAACAAGAGCTTCTTTTTACACAGCAAAGGCTAACGATGTATAGAGTAGTGGATTCAGATTCAAAAGTAACTTTCAATGGGATATTGGGTGAATATTTGAACCAGAGAACATTGCATTACTATCAGGAAACAGCATGGGAGTGGAACCAATTGGATATACAGATGAAGGACTGGCATAGACACAGTGGGCCAATTTACCTTTTCTGTAAATTCTTGTGATTTATTGGAAATTAATAACATGTTGATTAGCATCTTAGGGAAAAGGCAGATTAAAATTTCAGCTTTTGAAACATAAGTTTACAGCTAAAATGTTAGGATTTCTTTCTCATTCATGCTGCCCTAACTACTTCATGCTTTTATTTCAATCCAATGACTCAACATTGTTTATTTTGCTAGTTTGGTTTTTTTGATTTAATATTGTATAATAATGGGTCAGTACTCAAGAGAACTATTTCTTATTTTAATATAGTCACCCAGGTCCTTAATGTAGGTGCTCAATCATTCTGCTCGGCAATGACCCTACCGCATGATTATATCAGTGACTGTACTTTTTTGCAATGATATTTTTGAGCACCTCTGGTTCAATCTGAAATAAAAATCAATTCATAACTGTGCTGTACAAAACTGGATACCAATCTAATTTGAATTGGCTGTGATTTGATTCACAGACTAACTGACCTGCTCTTGCTGATAGTAAACCCAGATTCAACAGACTAAATGGTCTTCCTGTGTTGTAATCATTTGCAAGAATAAAAGCAGAATAAAACCCTGTCATCAACACTACTCGTACAAAGCACTTCATTTCCAATATTTTGAAATGAAGACGCTGGGTTTAAAAAGCCCACTGACAGATTGCAGAGGGTGCATAAGATCCAATTTGCGAACAGGAGGAAAGTATTGGTACCCCGACAACAGTATAATCCACATTAGGGAGATGACAGAGAATGCAAATTAAGCAAAATAAATTTGACAATTCTTGAATATTCATAGGAACAGGAGTAGATCATTCAGCCCATTGAGCCTATTCCACCATTCATTGAGATCTGTCACCTAACACCATATTGCCTTTGGCCATATCTATCTTAGATTTAAATTTAACAAGTGATCCCACATCTACTGCCAATTGTGGTTTAATATTCTAAACATCTATCTAGCTCTAGCATAAAACAGAAATTGCAGTAAACCATTTAGCCCCTTAAAATGGTTGCATCACTCAATGAACTTCCGACGACATTTGACACAAAAGATTGGTTTTAAAGAAGTGTACAAGTAATTGGAGCTGCAAATGTGTTGCTGGTCAAAGCACAGCAGGTTAGGCAGCATCTCAGGAATAGAGAATTCGAATTCCAACACCGCACAACCCAGATGGCCTCCTTCTTCAAGGACCGCAGATTCCCCCCAGACGTGATCGACGATGCCCTCCACCGCATCTCCTCCACTTCCCGCTCCTCCGCCCTTGAGCCCCGCTCCTCCAACCGCCACCAAGACAGAACCCCACTGGTTCTCACCTACCACCCCACCAACCTGCGCATACAACGTATTATCCGCCGCCATTTCCGCCACCTCCAAACGGACCCCACCACCAAGGATATATTTCCCTCCCCTCCCCTATCAGCGTTCCGCAAGGACCACTCCCTTCGTGACTCCCTTGTCAGATCCACACCCCCCACCAACCCAACCTCCACCCCCGGCACCTTCCCCTGCAACCGCAGGAAATGTAAAACTTGCGCCCACACCTCCACACTCACTTCCCTCCAAGGCCCCAAGGGATCCTTCCATATCCGCCACAAGTTCACCTGTACCTCCACACACATCATCTATTGCATCCGCTGCACCCGATGTGGCCTCCTCTATATTGGTGAGACAGGCCGCTTACTTGCGGAACGCTTCAGAGAACACCTCTGGGCCGCCCGAACCAACCAACCCAATCACCCCGTGGCTCAACACTTTAACTCCCCCTCCCACTCCACCGAGGACATGCGGGTCCTTGGACTCCTCCACCGGCAGAACGCAACTACACGACGGCTGGAGGAGGAGCGCCTCATCTTCCGCCTGGGAACCCTCCAACCACAAGGTATGAATTCAGATTTCTCCAGCTTCCTCATTTCCCCTCCCCCCACCTTGTCTCAGTCGGTTCCCTCAACTCAGCACCGCCCTCCTAACCTGCAATCCTCTTCCTGACCTCTCCGCCCCCACCCCACTCCGGCCTATCACCCTCACCTTGACCTCCTTCCACCTATCCCACCTCCATCGCCCCTCCCCCTAGTCCCTCCTCCCTACCTTTTATCTCAGCCGGCTTGGCTCTCTCTCTCTTATTCCTGATGAAGGGCTTATGCTCGAAACGTCGAATTCTCTATTCCTGAGATGCTGCCTAACCTGCTGTGCTTTGACCAGCAACACATTTGCAGCTGTGATCTCCAGCATCTGCAGACCTCATTTTTTACTACAAGTAATTGGAGGCCAGCTACTGGCTTGGACAGGAAGTCAATTACAGGTAGGGAACAATTAGTAAGTACCAGGATATAACTAGTAGTGATGCCATTCTGGGCTTCATCTGCAAGTTGTTGAAACGGCAAGAACACAACCAGTCAGTAGCAGAGCTTGAGTAACAAGTATTTGGAACACAACACAATCCCTTGTAGTTTACAGTAAGCGCTATCACTCCCTAATCACTGGTGCTCAAAATAATTCTACAACAGTTGATGGATGAATCGGTATAAAAGTTAAATATTTAGAGTCATAGATGTACACACGGAAACAGACTCTTTGATCCAAAGCGTCCATGCCAACCAGATATCCCAGCCCAATCTAGTCCCACCTACAGCACCTGGCCCATATCCCTCCAAACCCTTCCTATTAATACACTCATCTAGATGCCTTTTAAATGTTCCAATTATACAAGCTTCCACCACTTCCTCTGGCACCCCATTCCACAAATGCACCACCCTCTGACTAAAAAAACTGCCCCTTAGGTCTCTTTTATATCTTTTCCCTCTCAATTTGAAGGGTCATTTACATCAATAGCTTCTCAAGACACATTCTAACATTACTTCCAGCAGGACATTGTGTACAAACATACCATGTACCTAATATACTCATCAACCTTGTAATTCAGCCACAAAGCCAATATAGGAAGATTGGGGGTGGGATGGGGAAAATCTCAAAGTAGAAACTGATTGAAACAGGTAACTCTGCAACTCGTCACCATTCATTTTTATCCAGTTGTAGTGATATTCTGGAGACAATCCAAAATTAGGAAGTTCTGAAATACAGGAGTTAATCAACATGGATAATGAGCATTCCTTCAAATTATCGCTCTCACTGGTTTATTGACCACTACTCAAATGTTGTCTTCATTCCTTCAATTTTGTCTGTTACATTTGCTTCTTTACATTATCATGCACAACACATCAAGCAATAAAACACTGACAAGTAGTCCAATCAAAGCCAGACTACCTAGAACATGCTATGGTAAAGCACTCCTCAAAAGAAAAGAAATTTAGGCAGTGATTCAGCCTAAGTTGATTTTATCACAGAATGGCTACAGTGCAAGAGGAGGCCATTCAGTCCATCATGCCTACATCAGCATTTCAAGTAAGCATTCTAACAACTTAGTGCCAATCTCCTGCCTTCTCCATACTTTATCCACACTAATCCTATTCAATAATCAACCCTTGAGTGCCTTAACAGAATTTGTTTCTCCCACATTTCCAGGTATTCCAGTACCCAACTGTGTGCTGTGTGAAAAGGTTTTTTTCTCACATCATTATTGCTTCTTTTCCAAATCACTTTAAATCCATGCCATCTCATTCTTGTTCATTTAATAAGTGAGAAAGCTTTTCCCTATCTACACTATTCAGCCCACTCATGATTTTGAAAACATCTCAATCTGCTCTTAGCCTCCTTCCCTCCAACAAGAACAGTCCTGACTTCTTCAATCTACCAACAGAACTTAAGTTTCTCATTCCTTGAATCACTCTTGTACAATCTCCAATGATTTCGTACCTTTCCTATAACATGTACAGCTGTACGCAGCATTCCACTGAAGTCTAACAAGTGTTCTAACATTGCCTCCTTGCTCATACACTCTATCCCACTATCAACAAAGCCATGACCACCGTATGCTTTACTATCTGTTCTCCCTGCCTGCCTTGCCACCTTCAATGATCTGTGCACAGTCTTCCTGCTCCTGCACCCCTTTTATGAACTTCCTTATATGGATTTGCACAGTACAAGTCTTGCCAACAGATTAACTGCTTAGAGATTAATGTTTAAAAGGTTCAAAGTCAAGAACAACCGATAATAACACAGAATTAGTATTAATTTACTACCTTGTTGTAGTATTGAACTTGTATAGTGTGCCACTGCCCATCACTGACACCTCCAGGAAGATATGGGGTTACCACCGTCATGGACTCTCCTGCAAAAAGAAAATTTCAACAAAACAGACTAAACTTGTGTTTTTTTTTCAATTGAATAAAATCTTAAGACTTAGGAGCAGATGTAGACATATGGACCATCAAGTCTCCTCTACTATTCCATGAGATCATGGTTACTCTGAACCTTTGATTCTCTTGCTTATATAAAATTTGTCTATCTCAGCCTTGAATGTAGCCAATGAATCACCTTCTACAGCAAAGAACTTCACAGATTCACTATCCTCACAGAATAAATCTCTCCTCATCTCTGGTCCTAACAAGGTGATCTTACTCTGAAATTATGCGCTCTGATCCTAGACTCTCCCACAAGAGGAAACAACCTCTCAGTATCTACCCTGTCAAGCCCCTTGTGAATCTTATGTTAAAATAACTTTGTCTTGCATTCATCTAAATTGCAATGTGTATAGGGCAAATTTACTCAATCTCCCCTCATAAGAAAATCCCACCATACCTGGAGATCAAATGAGTGAGCTTTTTCCAGGCTGCTTCCAATCTTTCTTCAGAAAAGGGTCCAAAACCATTTGAAGGATTCCACCTGTGATCTAAATAGTGCCTAGTACAGTTTTCACAAAACATCCTACTTTTATACTAAATAGTCTCAATCTTTCACTGCTCAGCTGCCACATTCATTGTACTGTCAGACAAAAGTCATAAAAAATTATCAAGAATGTGTATGAGACTTTAACACCTATTTTCCAATCCTGCAAACTGTGAAGGGTAAATAAGCTTGTTCAGTTTTAAACATAAGGTTTGCAACAGACTGAATCTGGAGAATTCATGCAATCCATGATGTGGACATGCGTTTGTTGGATTGGGGTGGACAAAGTCAAAAGTAACATGACACCAGGTTATAGTCCAACAGGTTTATTTAAAATCACAAGCTTTCGGAGTGTTGCTCTTTCATTAGGTGAAGTGCTGACAAAGGATCAAATCTCCAAAAGCTTGTGATTTTAAATAAACCTGTTGGACTATAACTTGGTGTCATGTTAATTCTGACTTTATTCACACAAGATTAGACATTTCCCACTTCTCATACATCTCTGCAGAAAATTTGAGTGCAAAAACGTGTCTCACATTATCATAACTAACCTGTAAACATGCTCATTAAAAACAGCACAAGAAATAAGCTTCTGAATGTGAAAATAGGATTGTGCCAGTCAGATATTGCAAACACCTGATGAAATTTGACAATAGGTTGGCTATATTTATTGAACTGAAATTATCATTAATATTCCATTTGTATATAAATTTTATGCTTGATTCAAGAGCTCTATAATGGAAAATGTGTAGATCCATTAATATTTAGTATGATGAGAAAGTGAATTGGCTCATTAGAATTGCAAACAGTGGGAACTGATTTGTCCTATTTGAAAACTACGCAATTGGATTGCATGAAAACTAATTTTATCTACTTGACAGCTTTAAGTGAAGTGAAAAGAACTGCATCACAGGAAGTACATTCCTAGATACAGTATGTTCTCGGGATGACTAGCTGCGTTAGTCTAAACCAAATAGGTTGCTATTAAGAATTGTATTGTCTTTTAACCTGAATTGCCCATAATGGATATGAAATTCTCTGAGATCGTATAGAATGGACTGGACATTATTCTAGATCAAGAAATGATGTAATTGAATTGAAACTGCAATGCATAAATATGTTTTGTACAAACCTGTTGAGTACTTCAACTGGGCCTGTCCATCAACGATTTCCACTGCAATAAAATCATGTTTTTCATTAAATCGGCCATTGTAAAACAGGAGGCCATTATTTTCTTGTGTAGCGAACCTGAAAATACAGACAATAAACTTGGTAAGGAAATGTATTTCTATTTCTGGAACTCTCTTTCACAACATCTTCGGCAAGAAGCATGTGACTCCAATCAGTCACTAAAATTTTGCCAAGAGCTCTCCCTGAACTGTTACTTACTGATGGACAATCACAACGTTGAACTAATGGTCTCAACTCTGACAGGTTCACAGGCTTTACATCAAGGAAGTTTATCACTGACCTATAAAGCAAAATGAATTCGCAATTTTCCAGCTGAGCATAAATGATAGTGAATGACTGAAACAGACACACCAAGAAGGTATGAAGAAAGTTATAGTTTGTGGGCTGTTATCATGGGAGTCACTTCAGTGCAAAACACAGTTCAGTGTACTACACATCTCACACAGGCATAGGTAATCCTGCCAGACAAAAATCATGATTCACCAGTCTCCTTTTCAGAGAATAAAGCAATAAAGATGCTTTTCTTTCTAGTTATGGAATTTAACCAATTTAACAGACTTCCATTTCCAGCTCAGAGAATAGAAACTCAATTACCAACTATCTCATCTCTTGACACAGGTACAAAAGATCTACTCTACCTGTTGTGCTAAATCTTTTGCTTCAACTTTTGATGCCTATGGATTATCTATGGGTTCCAAAGAGGAGTCATTTATGTAGTGGTTCTTTATGAAGAATCATAGGTCTTTGACAATGTACTTGACATAAAATTCATGCGTCCTTGTGAAATATCACGAAGTTCTGCTTCAGTAACATCAGATTTTTAGTTAATATACTCTTTCTCAAACTTTTCTTAGTCTTCTTGCTCCCTAAAGTTTTAATAGTATTATCACTTGCAATTACATGTTTGCTCAATAGGCTGCAGGTAAAATCATCCATCTGCCATGGGAAGGCCTCCAAGCCTTTTGTTTCTTTCTCTTCCATTGACCCAACCAGTACCCCTCCATTGGCACACTCACTCAATTGGCTGAACTGGTCCTCACTCAACTTCTCCTTCGATTCCTCCCACCTCTTTCAGACCAAAGAGGTAGCCATGGGCAGCCGCATGGGCCCCAGACATGCCTGCCTCTTCGCTGGATACGTGGAACAGTCCAGCTTCCATAGTTACACTGGCACTATTCCCCAGCTTTTCTTCCACTACATTGATTACTGTATTGACAGCACCTCATGCTCCATTATGGATGTTAAACAGTTCATCAACTTCACAAGCACCTTCCATCCTGACATCAAGTTCACCTGGACCATCTCGGACACCTCCCTCCCCTTCCTAGACCTCCCTGTCTCCATTTCCAGCAACACACTTAACACTAATCTACTTCAAACCCAATCAATCCCACAGCTACTTGGACGACACCTCCTCCCAACCCCCTCCTGTAAAAACGCTATCCCTTGCTCCCAATTCCTCTGCCTCCACCAAATCTGCTCAGAGTCCAGAACATCCCAGATCATGTCCTACTTCAAGGACCATAATTTTCCTTCCCATGTGGTCAATAATGGCCTCCGGCACATCTCCTTCACTTCCCACATGTCTGCCCTTGAACCCCACTTCTGCAACAGCAAAAAGGATAGAACCCCCCCACCCCGGTCCTCATCTTTCTACCCCACCAAACTCTGGATACAATGCATCATCCTCTGCCATTTCTGCCACCTACAGTCAGATCCCACCATCAGAGATATATTTCCCTTCCCCGCTATCAGCATTCTGCAGAGACCATTCTGTCCGCGACTCCGTCATTAGGCCCATGCACCCCACCAACCAACCTTTCACTGCTAGAACCTTCCCTTACCATCAAAAAGATAATAAAACCTGCGCTTACACGTTCCCTCTCATCTCAATCTCCTCTACATCTGGGAGACAAGACACCAGCTCATGGAATATTTCAGGATAAGATCTCCGGAACACTGACCAAACAACCCCACTGTTCTGTGGCCGACCACTTCAACTCCCTCTCCCACTCCGCCGAGGACAAGTCAGTCCTGGGCATCCTCCACCGCTAAATCCTAGGCACCCAATGCCAAGAGGAAGTATGCCACACCTTCTGCCTTGGGATCCTCCAACCACACGGAATCAATGTCGATTTCACCAGTTTTCTGATCTCCCCTCCTCCCACCTCACCCCAGATCCAACCCCCCAACTCAGCATCACCCTCTTGAACTGTTTCACCCATCCATCTTCCTTCCCACCTATCCATTCCAGCCTCTGCTCTGACCTATCACCATCACACCCACACCTGCAATCACCTATCGCTTCTCCAGCTACCTTGCCCCCAGCAAGGTTTCTCAACCCCCTTCCCACCCCCCAAATTCCTGATGAAGAGCTTATGCCCAAAACACCAACTCTCCTGCTCCTTTGATGCTGCCTGACTAGCTGTGCTTTTCCAGCACCACTTTTTGATTCCGATCTCCAGTCCTCACTTTCTTCCAGTGCAGGTATAATCACAGAGTTTAGAATTGCAGACATTTTGTTTTAAATTATTCATTACTGGGATGTAGCTGTCTATGGTAATCTGAAAATTATGATCTGCTTCTAGCTGTCTTTCAAAAGGAAGTAGTGAACTTTTTTTTGAGTTGCTACAACTCTGTGCTTACATAATGGTAGATAGATTAGAAGTTTCAAGATTTACTCCAGCACCAATAAAGGACTAGCAATTTACATTCAAGTCAGAATGGTTGGTGAAGAACCTGTTATCTTCCTGCTTGATGGAGTTGACAAGATTGAGAAGTGATGCCAAAAAAGGCTTAGACACTTCTTCCAGCACAACCTGCCTATACCATCACTAGTGTTAGATGCTTTAGCTATTGGATAAATTGCAGATCAAGGAAACTCCTTTATCTAAATGGTGTCAAACTCAACAACTCAACAGCTACAAGTATCGAGGTTATGAATCATAGAATCCCTACAGTGTGGAAACAGGCCATTTGGCCCAACAAATCCATGTCAACCCACTCCCCTACCCTAATACTCTATATTTACCTCTGACTAATGCACCTAACCTAGCCATCCCTGAATGCTATGGGCAATTTAGCATGGCCAATTCACCTAACCTGTACATCTTTGGATTGTGGATTATGTGGGAGCTATTTCATCTCATTCTCATCAAATGTCTTGTAGACTGCCATACAGCTTTGAATCTACTGCTGAAAAGTCAATTTATGCTTGGCACAACTAACTGTTCAACAATTATTAAAGTCTTGCTGATAAATACTGTTTATTTTTTAAAACTTCGTTACAAGCAATCTTCCCACTTAGTGGCTAGAATGTATATCAATGTTGGTACATGAACTAGCAGAGCTGAAAATGTGTTGCTGGAAAAGTGCAGCAGGTCAGGCAGCATCCAAGGAACTGGAGATTCGACGTTTCGGGCATAAGCCCTTCTTCAGGAATGAGGAAAATGTGTCCAGCAGGCTAAGATAAAAGGTAGGGAGGAGGGACTTGGGAGAGGGGCGTTGGAGATGCGATAGGTGGAAGGAGGTTAAGGTGAGGGTGATAGGCCGGAGTGGGGGTGGGGGCGGAGAGGTCAGGAAGAAGATTGAAGGTCAGGAAGAAGATTGAAGGTCAGGAAGGCGGTGCTGCCACTCCACCAAGGACATGCAGGTCCTTGGACTCCTCCATCGCCAGACCATAACAACATGACGGTTGGAGGAAGAGCACCTCATCTTCCGCCTAGGAACCCTCCAACCGCAAGGGATGAACTCAGATTTCTCCAGTTTCCTCATTTCCCCTCCCCCCACCTTGTCTCAGTCAAATCCCTCAAACTCAGCACCGCCTTCCTAACCTGCAATCTTCTCCCTGACCTCTCCGCCCCCACCCTCACCTTGACCTCCTTCCACCTATCACATCTCCAACGCCCCTCCCCCAAGTGCCTCCTCCCTACCTTTTATCTTAGCCTGCTGGACACACTTTCCTCATTCCTGAAGAAGGGCTTATGCCCAAAACGTCGAATCTCCTGTTCCTTGGATGCTGCCTGACCTGCTGCGCTTTTCCAGCAACACATCTTCAGCTCTGACCTCCAGCATCTGCAGTCCTCACTTTCTACATGAACTAGCAGATCCATTTTTATTGCTGCTCCAATTATCAGATTATTTTAACTTGCTTTTTGAAAAATGCACCATGTCATATCATAAAAAGACACTACATTATGTTATATTCAAACAACATCTGCCAAAGGACTATTTCCCAAATATAGTAATTAAATTTGCAAATAAAAACACAAACATCATCCAGACAAGAAGTTATCTAACCTTTACAGGAAGCCAGACCAAAGACTTCTGTTCAACCGGTTTAAAAAGCAGTATCAGGCCCTCTTCCTCCTGATCTTGTTGGCTCACTCAAGCGACTCCAACCACAGGATTTTTGAGATGAGCTGTTCCCAAGCAGTGACGCCAACCTAAATAAGTAGCATGTGAGGGAGAGCCACTGCAGGCTGGGGCCTACTCTATTTCTCAGCTCTCATTCGGAGAGGAAATAGTGGGAACCATATGATGGACAACTTCATCCTACTTCTCATTCACACTCAATGCAGCAAAAACATAACATAAAACTGATGCAAACATTTCAAGAATACAGCCTTCGTGCATGACTATGCCCTTTACAAACTGAAATCTGCTTACCAACCATCCTTTCCTTTCACCTGCCAGACTGCATCAAGAAAGACTTCACTGCAACTGTAACATATAATTAGAACAAGTACTCATCCAACCAAAACATGGCAAAGTGAGCATCCTCACAATGCCTCCCTTTTTCCACTCTACTGGAGCCATTGCTTTAGTTGACATATAGCTCTACATACAAATCACACAAAAATAGTTGCATGCATTTTCTTCAAAACAAAGGAATTAATGAAGCTATCTTCATTAAGGTTATCAAATTACAGGAGGTGCATCAAAAATTACTTTTCTTTATACAGTAAACCTGACAATTTAATTTTACACATAAATGGTTTAAACTAGTTTTTAGGAGCTTAGAAGGCTAATTACATGATCCATTGTTTTATCGGGTAATATTCTGCAATTACATTGCATATATCTTTCTCTCCTTTCACTTAGTTTTTAGTTTTACCAAGACAGACTTTGTTTCATCATCAATATAAATGTAAATACAGGATTTGAAGAATATTTGTATAATATTAAAGTAGAAATGCTAAAAATACTAGCAGTTCAAGCAGCAGTTGTACAGAGAAACAGATTGAGAACTTCAGGTTGCTGAGATTCTGCTGAATATTTCCAGCATTTTCTGTTTTCATTTTACCATCTGCAGTACTTCACTTTTACATGAGTGCTCGTTTTATAATTCGCTTCATAAGCTGAAATATATTGCTGGCAGCTACATCTATAGCAAATCACATTTCGAGTAAAAATGGATTTAGGATCTTGACAGTAGAAAGTCACTTGATCTAATGAGGTCATACCAACTCTGCAAAGAGAAAATTCCCTCATTCTACCTCAACCCGTAACCTGACAAGTTTATTTCCCTCAAGTGCCTTTCCAATTTTCACTTGAACTCATTGATCGATTCTTCTTCCACCAGGACAAAAGGAAAAAAAGAAACTGCACCATCCTCCTTCCACATTTGGAAAGGCCGGTAAACTTCATACTTTTTCTTTTGTAGATTTGTAACTTGTAAACACATACAGTATAGACTAGCCAAAATGCCAATGCTCTTCAGTTCATAGATTGATTAAAGTTAAATTAATTTTAAAAATTAAGAAAATCATTACAACCACTCATCCCATTGAACTCATTTTGGATGTCTGGACAGCAAGCCAGTCATTCCCATTCCCCTGTTTTTTTTCCCCAATGAAGGACAATTTCAGTCAAGTGCACACCCTAATTTTCTTTGAAAATCACTGTGTGGGTCTCACAGAAGTAACAAGCACGTAATCAATCACCACAATGAAGATTTGAAACCCTAGTAGGGTCTCTTGGTTCAGCGATTGGTCAATAAACACACTTGTAAAGGACTCTTTGTCAATCACACAAGCAATAGTTTATTCTTCGATATGGCTGGGTTGGTAGGCTCTGATCAGCCCAGTAATATGAGTACTCCTAGACCATCAAAAGAATCTGACGGCTTACAGAGTTTGCACAGGGTTTATACACATTGTTCAAAGTCAGACATGGAGATTGATCGCATAGTAACAACCAATCAAATCACACAAGGGCCTCATGCATTTTTGCCTTACCCTCTCACGATTTCTTTTAAACAACCTGTTCTTAGAATCGCATTTGCCCTGCCTTCTGGCTAAGGTTAAACAGGTATTTCTGCAATTAAATTGGATCTACATCAGTCTAGAGTTTCTTGTTTCTGTCTGGTTCAATGCAATTTAACAATGCAGAAGCCATTTTGTGCAGCTCCTTCAGTCACTTTGGAGGGCGGTGCTGTGGGCAGACAGTGGGGCAGGCAGGGAGCAGTGTTGGATGGGATTAGGGGTGGGTGGGGTGGCGAGGTGCAATGTTGGGTGGGGTTTGGGGCAGGGTTGGGGGTGTCAGGCAGGGGGGTGGAGTTGGAGGGTGGGTGCAGTGCAGTGCTGGACGGGGTTAGAAAGGGTGGGTGGCGGGGGCGGTATTGGACGGGGCTGGGGGGGGGGGGGGGGGGGGAGGAGGGGTGCGGACAGGCGGAGACTCACACGCAGAATGTTGCTGCCTAGTTTGAACAGGGAGCAGACTTAATTGAAAACTCCAAACCCCAGAGGAAAGGCATTGAATTGAATAACCAAATAATCAATTATCCAAACTGAATAGTGCCCGCTCATCTCATTCGGATAATCAGGGTTCCCCAGTATAAGGCTTGCTTCACCTCCTGGTAAGCTTCCTTATGTCCTGGGGTCCACTTCCACATCCTTCCTTTCCTAGCAACTAATGTGAGGGTTTTAGTGTGGTTTCCAGATCAGAACGAAGTTGCAATACTAACTGACAAGTCTCAAGAATGGTCTCAGTTGGGACTCATTCTCTGGCCCAGAGGCCTTCATGACAGCTACATCTTCTTGGGTGCCTTGTGTCATCTCTCGCCATCAATTAGATAACCAAGGTATTCAATGGAATCTCTAAACAACTTTCATTTTCCCCTGTTCACTTGTAGGCTGTTCTCCTGCAACCTGTTTAGGGTTTCCTTGAGGTTTCTCAAATGCTCCTCTTTGATGGAGCCAGTGACTAAAATATCATCCACACAACACTGGACTTCTGGCAACCCACTTAAAATCTGCTCCCTGGCCCTCTGAAATAGTACTGGCATTGACTTGATACCAAAAGGAAGTTGCTTGTTGGAGGAACATCACCTGTAACTATCGTCAGTAGTGGCTGAGACTCTTCCATGACCCCCAATCTGTAGTAAGTAGACTTGCGGCAGATCTAGTTTTGAGAATTTCCTTTACCCTGCCAGTCCAGTAAATAAGTCTTTTATAAGTAGACGTGGGCATTGATCAAACCCAGAGCTGAGTTGACTATGACCTTAAAGTGATGACAAATCTTCACCACACCATCTGCTCTTAAAATTGGAATGACTGGAGAGACCCAATCATTGGTAGTCACTAGTTCCAATGCTCCAAGATTCACAGCCATGCTAGTTCTATCTCTACTTTAGACCAGATGGCATACAGTACCAGACATGCCTTCAGACTCCTTGGACGAGCAGTATTTTAATTTAGATTCCATTCACTTCACCCTGAGTTCCCTTGAAGACATATTTTTACTTATCCACATCTCTTGCAAAGTCATGTTTGAGTCTGCCAGCCTATTAATTACGCCCCAATTCAACCTTAATATATGTAACCATGAGCGTCGGAATAATGCAGGGTAGTCACCTTTCACTTTGTATAGTGGCAATTCCACACACTTGCCCCTTAACTGTCCTTTCACCAGTGCACAGCCCTTCAAGTGACATCACTTCTTCTGTGTAGGTCCATAATGTAATCTTTGTAGAGGGGGCAGTCAGGTTTGTGGATTTTGGGCAGGAGGTAGAAACGGGCGGTGTGGGGTTGAGGTAGAAACGGGCGGTGCGGGGTTGTGGTAGAAACGGGCGGTGTGGGGTTGAGGTAGAAACGGGCGGTGCGGGGTTGAGGTAGAAACGGGCGGTGCGGGGTTGAGGTAGAAACGGGCGGTGCGGGGTTGTGGTAGAAACGGGCGGTGTGGGGTTGAGGTAGAAACGGGCGGTGCGGGGTTGAGGTAGAAACGGGCGGTGCGGGGTTGTGGTAGAAACGGGCGGTGTGGGGTTGAGGTAGAAACGGGCGGTGCGGGGTTGTGGTAGAAACGGGCGGTGCGGGGTTGTGGTAGAAACGGGCGGTGCGGGGTTGTGGTAGAAACGGGCGGTGCGGGGTTGTGGTAGAAACGGGCGGTGCGGGGTTGTGGTAGAAACGGGCGGTGCGGGGTTGTGGTAGAAACGGGCGGTGCGGGGTTGAGGTAGAAACGGGCGGTGTGGGGTTGAGGTAGAAACGGGCGGTGCGGGGTTGTGGTAGAAACGGGCGGTGCGGGGTTGTGGTAGAAACGGGCGGTGCGGGGTTGTGGTAGAAACGGGCGGTGCGGGGTTGTGGTAGAAACGGGCGGTGCGGGGTTGTGGTAGAAACGGGCGGTGCGGGGTTGTGGTAGAAACGGGCGGTGCGGGGTTGTGGTAGAAACGGGCGGTGCGGGGTTGTGGTAGATTCCTGCTGAAGGGCTCTGGCCCGAGACGTTGAATTTCCTGTTCCTTGGATGCTGCCTGACCTGCTGTGCTTTAACCAGCAACAC
This sequence comes from Hemiscyllium ocellatum, assembly GCF_020745735.1. Classification (NCBI taxonomy): domain Eukaryota; kingdom Metazoa; phylum Chordata; class Chondrichthyes; order Orectolobiformes; family Hemiscylliidae; genus Hemiscyllium; species Hemiscyllium ocellatum. Next base: position 17,428,444 of record NC_083414.1, read on the forward strand.
ATTTTCAGCCATAATGTAATCTTGGCAAGTTTCAATGGTAGTGCCCTTAACTTCTCCAGGTGATTCAGGAATCAGAGACATTGCTGTGTCCATATCGACTTCCATCTTTACTGTGATTTTCTCTCTAATTTGGGGGGGAACCCCAATCAAATTCACCCTGTGCTGACAGAGTATTTAACTGAAACTCTGCTGACTCTGGGCCTTCTGCTTTTTCTGCAGTCCCAGCTGACTCCCTGTCTACTTCCTGTTCCTAATTGGCAGTATGAATCTTATGCCTTGTCCTAAGGATTGTTTCTTTTGGCTTCCCCTGGTTTAGGTTGTAACTGGGAATTTCAGCAATGTGGTCCACTCACTCATATTTTTGGCACTAGGCTTGAGTTCAACACGTTGACTTCTTGCGACCAAGCTTGCCACATCGAATACATTCTGCTGAGTTTCTGTTACTTTAGGCAGTGTCACCTGGGCAGTGACACCCAACTGTTGCTTTGCTGGCTACCACATTCATTGAAGTAGCAATTTTGAAAACTTCCTCTGAATCCAGTTCTCTCTATTAGTAGCTTTCTTTGAATATCTTAATGTTGGATGCCACAAACCAACTAGTCCCACAAGGCATATTAGAGGAATCCGCCGAATTCAATGTTCCACTAATCTCTTTAAGGTGGTGACAAATTGGACAATGGACTCTCCTGCATGTTGTTGCATGGCTTCTTTTTGTATTTAAATTTTTATGATTACATTAGCGTTTATTTAGTAGTCCAGGGTGTATATATATATAGATTGCACCTTCATGAGGGCTTTTACAATCTGCTAAAATTTTGTGGATTGTATGAATTACATTAAGGTGTTTTGTACCACATACTTCTGATTGCCAAACAAACAACACTATTTATTTATATCAAAATTGTTCCCCTCCCTCATTTACTGAATATCAATGGGCATGTAGTAAATTATACAAATCACTAAAACTTGTTCAACCAAAATAAACAGTCATTCAAGATATAAAACATGTTGACCAAGCAAAACGATGCCTCAACCAAGCAACACCACATCTGCACTTGAAAATCCAATTCATTTCAATTTTACAATAGCTTTGGCACTTTTACTGCAGAATCAAATATGTTTGAGGGTATCTAACACATCCAGAATTGTTCAGTTGATAATAATAACAATAAGGTTTCTCAGGAAGCTACTCAAAGTATGTAAATGTCTCTCAATGCTGGCATTAAACATTGAACAACAATCTATTATTGTTTGGGTCTAAGTATATTATGTTAAAAAAAACACAAGATAGAGCTACAAAAATCTTTTACATCTTTATTATTATTATACATCCTTATAGCTACATAGTTGGACCTTGCCTGTCGCCCAAACATCCACCCCTCCCCCACAACGCACACGCGCACACACACACAGGGTCATCTGACCTGCTCTATTAAAGGGGCAGCACAGAACAAACATCACTTCCTGAAACTAGATGGGTTGGTGCTGACGTCAGATCTTCCAGTTATATCTATTATTTCTACCACTTATTGTGTTGTTACCAGCCATGAAGGTAAAATTTGTAAAATATTCAGTCCACGCTACAGCTGGTCTGCTGCTGTTATGCTACCTACCACAACTTTCGAATGCCATGGATGATATCAATACAACTGTCAAATACCAGACAGCAGTAAGAAATGCTGAAAAGCTAAACTATTACATCAAATAAGAAAGCATTTGGCAGTGCTATTCACTATCTCTGCTTGAGGAAGCCCAGCAGACTACTGACTAATTCAGTTAATTTGGCTCAACTCTGACAATATTGGGAAAATTCATGAAGAACATGAATATGTTGACAGGAAAAGTAGGAAAAAATGTTGCCTATTAAAAAGAAATTCAGAAACAAAATAGCTTCTCATTACCAGTAAAAGACGGATTTAGCTATCACTCATTGTAGTAAAGTTAAGTTCCAAAGGATTGGAAGTAGCTCGAATGATCAATGGGACATTTTGGCAATAATGGATCAGAAATGAGATCCAAGTAAAAGAGAAGAATTACCATTTAATAATTAAATGGAAAACGTCACTTGACTAAGGATAGTAACTCACTCAATATAACACCTTTCATGGATTAAGTGTCCTTGATGGCACTTCAGGGAAGAGGCAGGATTTGAGCAAAATAAGTGTTCGTAAATGTGCCAGAAAGCATAAGCAGCTTTTGGGGAGACTTTTAAACGCGCAGAGAAGAGTAACAAATGGATGGAGTTAGAGGATGGAGTTCCAGAGAGGGCTGAAAGCAGGGTGAAACTGAAAAAAAGGGACTTTGCACACAAATCCAACTTCAAATGGCCAGGGCTGAGAGATGCAAGAACAGGAGGCATTGTAATTAAAGGTGCAAATTTGGAATTCAATGCATCAAGGGCTGGTGGTAAAGTGACAACATAAGGTGGCAGACAAAGTTTGGATCAGATGGCACTTACTCAGATAAGAATATGGGCAGCTTATTGAGGTTTCAGACATTCAGTCATGTTGTACCTTACCTTTATTTTATTCAAGCGCAGGCTGAAAACTTCAATCCACCTAGCATGCACAACCTCTTCGGAAAAGACAGAAATATAGAACTACACTGCACTGTTTAATGGTCTGGCCCGAATCAGTGCCCACAGGTTCTGAACTCCTCCACCCAGAGTAAATACTTTCTTTGTGGGCTGCAATTTGCATCTTTGTTGGCCAAGTGCAAATTATATCAGTTTTAAGGATTTTCACAGCAAGACCCAGTAAGATTTCTTGCCATATCTTAGCCAAACTTGGATATTCCTGCTCCTTGGATGCTGCCTGACCTGCTGTGCTTGTCCAGCACCACTCTAATCTTGACTCTGATCTCCAGCATCTGCAGTCCTCACTTTCGCCTCATTTCTTTAACTGCCTGCCCATATCGTCCCTTGTACCTTATTCTATCCCTACTTTACCATGTGTCTTTCCCAGAACAACATGCCAAAACGGTGGATAAGATGAACAGTGGGCTATGTGGCAAGCAGCTCCTCACCCCAGGGCTGTCCTTGACTTACTGATGTCAGAGAGTTTCTGTAGTTGTGGCCTACTGTTTAAGGCGGTGTATTAAAAATCCATTGGGGCATTCCTATGTAGGCTAAAATCCTGTCACCATAATCTACATTACCATTCTCAGCCACAGAAAGAGCTTGAACTCAAAACATTGAACATTGATGCCTGAGAAAATATAGTTCATAGGATTAAAGTGATCAAAGAGTTTGGGGTGAAACCATGACTACAGTACGGAGTTGGATGATTAACCATGATCACAATGAATAGCAGAACTGGCACAAAAGGGCTGAGTAGCCTATTCCTGCTCCTATTTTCTCGTTCCTGGCACTTACTGTGCCAGGTCCCCATGCAGAGGCTATCTCCTTTACTTGACTAAGGCCTGCTGGCAACTATGACAAGCTTCCTGTTTGTGTGTCAGCACTGAACCTGATATTTCTGTGTGAGGGGGCAAAACACAATGGCAGGGCAAGATACTTTAAGAAGGATTACTGTAATTACCCGAGTAGGGTCAGAATGAGTGAGCACTATGACAATAAGCAAAGACCCCACAGCTGCAGCTTGTTCCTGTCCATGAATTTCCTTATTGCAGCGTTACAATGATTGTTTTTGTGCATCCAAAGATGCAGAAGTGTCCTGTAAGTGGACTGAGCTTGTGCCATGAGGGTTCTTAGAGCCTGGTACGTGCTGGATGCCTTTATGCACACACTTGGGGTTTGTGTGACTGATGCCCATGGAGCATATCCTGAGAGGGTAGAGCCTAATATACAACATGGAGGTTCTCTGTAGCAGGTGGCAAGCTGAATTCACCAGCTATCTAGTCTGTTTTTCATGTCGAGATTTCTCGATATCTAGCTTATTCGATGTATATTCAGCTTTTGAGCTTTTAAAAAGATAAAGAGACAGGCCACGAATAAGGCATTTAACAAGCTATAATCTTGCTTAATTGTTCAGTCATCAATCTTCAAAGTATAAAATCTAGGGCAAGATACTACCAATGTTGATAGGTCTCGTCAGACCTATCATCTGATTTTGCCATTGCTCAAGCCCCTATAAGATCTCGCACACTAGAACTATTCTATTGAATTGATGTTTCATTTTTAAAGAACTCTACGAAATGACCCCTTCATCATTTAAACATAGGGGCATTTTCCCCGAAATGCAGCATACAGAATAGATCACAATTCTCTGGATAGGATGTGACCCAGGGATTCGTAAACTACTAAAGAATAACTTCCTCCCTTGGCATATCAGCATTATACTAGTCTTTTTGATTGCTTTTGTACCGTGGCATATAATTGGATATCCAACTCCCTTTGCACTTCCACAGTTTTCTTGATCCTAAAGACTCATATCTTCCATGCTTAAGTTTATTTGCTACAGCTTTTCACCACTCATTTATTCGATGTCTGTTATACCTTATAGATTTTCACAATTAACTGTATCTTCTAATTCATGTCACCCTCAAAACTGGATATATAACTTCATCCTATTCATCCAAGTCATTGATATACATCGTAAAAAGCTGATGCCGCATGACGGAACCTCAAGGAACATTCACTTTCCATTTCTCATTACAGCCATCCAAGTGTGTCACTGAGTCAAAGGACCTACTAACACAAGGTGGAAACAAATCTTTACATTGGACTCGTGTGATCAGGTTCAGATGAAGGTCCAAATGCATTTCAGAGTAGGGCAGCCTGCCGTTAAGTCATGTCCAGGTCCCAGACTTAAAAATCCACCTACCAACTGTTACACGCAGTCCTACGTTGGTCTTAGAAGTTATTTTTAGATGTTCACTCCTTCAATCTTCCAAACCATCTCTAAGCAAACTGCATGGTGTTACTCATGCAAAAATTCACTCATGCAACATAATGCAACAGTAACACCATATGGTGTTTCATTGCTCTAGTTTCTCTGGTTGTAATCATACCAGGCTCCTTTTCCAGGATTTTGATGGGAAACTTTATGCCTGTGGAAACCAGAATGTTTCTGCTGTGAGTCAGATTATGAAAAGGTCTCATTTGTTTTATTCCGGTAGCAGCTCGCTTTTACATACGAGCGTTGGCATTTTAGATCCTTTGGGACCAAATGTCACAATCGATACATTTTTAAATAACAGGACTTATGCTTAGCATCATGCTCTCTAACTTATCATATTAGCCAAAAAGAAGAAAAATGCAATTTTTTGCTATTCACAAAACCTGAAAGACTTGAACATTAAATTGGTTTACTTCAAGTGATGGAGGTAGAAAAGCTTTACACTTTATAAATATTAAACACAGCAGCTTTCTTCCTTCTCTCTCCATCAGTTAACTTAGCATTTCTAGTAGGATTGTGATGTGACCTTTAATGTATTTGATTTTGTAAATCCCTCATTTTATATCTCTATGCTAAATATTTGATTGGCACCCAATAAAACTCCTGCCCAACTTCTGCATAACACAACAGCACGTAAAGATAATGACAAAAAAAACCTCTTTCATATCATTTAAATACAGATTTAATCAAACACTTTCAAAATAATATTAGCCTACTGTGTGCTTGCTCCTCAACACCTACTGTTGGGTGAATTGACGAGTGTGATCAGTTCCTGTGAAATAAACTTGGTTTGCTCAATGTTGGCACAATAATGCTGCAATTTCACTGCTCTATCTGAATTAGTTCCAATAGGCCACTTGCAACTGTAAATGAAAATTAAATCTATTTTGTTCCAGTTTTCAGGAGCATTCTATGTCAAACAACTGCAAATTAAAGGCTACCACTTACTTAGGCCAGTATTCTATCAATTGTAGCATAGCAGAAGGTGATTCTACTGACCATACTGAATAAACAGATAGATCTTTACTCCCCATCAATCTTTTTACTGGCAAAATCAACAGGTGCACATTCCCTGGAACTGCAAAGTCACCTCATATATCTCAATCACATTCAATGCACGTCTATTGGGTTATTTTTTTCCCTTGGAGGCTCATATAAATGTGTCTGTACAAATTTATTAAAAGATTCTTAACAGCAACCTGGTAGTCCATCCCTGCTCCACGAGAGTTAGCAATTCCAGACTTCCCATTCCAATCACTGAATCTCTCTGCTTCTGCTTCTGTCTGTAAATTCCAACTTCAATTTCAGCCCTTAATCTTACTTTAATCAGTAAAACTTGCTCACTCCGCTAGCCAAAGCTCAATTCCTATTGACACCTACCATCAGACCAAAGTAAATCACAAATCCCACTGTCCAGTGAATTACAGGGCCACCCTATATAATACTTACATCCAAAAATGAATCATGATATCAGAAGCTCTCACAGATTTATTTATAATGCTGCATTTTGAACATGCTCGCTTTCTCAGCATCCAAGCAAACCTCAGCAAATCTGGAGGATCTCACTCATCTGGAGAATAAATCTGTTGCTCCTACAGACATCCACTTCATTTAAATTTGTAGACGTGACTTTAGTAAACATGATCACCCGAATAGCAAAAACCTGCCAAATCTCACAGTAGAAACACGCTCCATGAGTAACATAATATTGCAGCTTCCAAATTGATTGTTTCTGAAAGACTCCATCCTCACTTCCATTGAATTAATCCCAAGGAGAATTTTGATAAACCGTTTTTAAGGTACACTGGAATAATTAATAAATGGAAAGTTCCCCATACAACCGCAAGCATTTCTGACTATTGCATTTCACTTCAGCATAACCAGTTTCTCAGCAGAAAAAGCACAGAGTGTACATAATACTCACGATAGGGATATTGTCATGTGGAATCTTTGTCGCAGGCCATGAAACATCACAAATGACTTTGGTGGAAAAGATCGAGCTGTCACTTCACAATATGGCTTCTCATATCCTCCTGAAGGGCAATTACACTTGAATCCACCTGCTGGGAGGTTCGTGCAAGTTCCGCCATTTCTGCACACACCTGGAGAGCAGTGCCCAGATTGACTGTCCACTTCACAATGATCACCTGACCAGGGTTAAAGTGTAAATGTCAATGGAAGCACATCACAGATATAATTCCTTCCACTCAGTCAAAATCCAGCTTCTCATAAGCATAATGAAAGGCAAAACATTACTGTGTATATCGATCAATGTCTCTTGCTAAAAAAGATGATGTGGCATGGCAGCAATTTGAGAATAACAACAATTAGCAGATTGTTTCAAAAGTGGAAGTTTGCAACATTCTCACAGCAACAAAGAAAGAAACAATGCTGAGAAGATTTAAAAATGTGTCCAGATCAGTCCAAAAATCAAACCAATATCCTAAAACTGGATGCACCCATAGAAGATTCTGATAGCCTTCTCATCCCATATTTGGAGATTGAAGTTTTTATAGATATCCGATTCCAAAGATCTCTACTAAACAAAATTACTTGGAAATATGATTAAAATAATTTTATTTCTTTATTTTTATTTACACAAAAACTTTCATAATTGGCTCATTGCAGCATAATACTGTCATTCTGTCCATTATTTGGATCAGCTGTTTCAAAGAACTATAAAACTAAAACCATTCTGCTGCTCTCAATGCAATGATTATTGATGATACACACAGATGTATTAAAGACCAGATTTCCACTATTGAGGTGGATCGCTCAAGTGTACGATGGAATCAGGCCCACCCCTGAAGCAGTGGACCCTTTAAACAGTTTCCAGACTGACCAAGAGCCTCTATGCACAGCCCTGCACCAGTAGGGCCACCAAGCTTACTCAGGCTGCACTGCAGGTAACAAAGACTCACATTGCTGAGGAATATCCACTGGCTAAACATGAAGCTGGACATAAATAATTCCATCCACCCTTAAGAAGGCTGTTATTTGGCTCTGTAGCTTTGCACACACTATATTAATCAATAAATAACCCTCAATCATTCCTCATACCCTCATGTCAACTCATGGCACTTATGTTCATTTGCCTTGTATATAATTTGTGTATATTTTTACATCTGTGAACCCTGTAGTTACAACAGCATATATGAAACTGCTTAGAAAGTACCTTTTCATAATATTGATTTTATTTAAAAAACTACTGCTACAATCCAAAATTAGCAATCAACTAGAATTCTCAGACATTAATATCAGAATCTACCGGCACTTATAAGCCAAGCCTAATCACTCGCTGACAGCTCACATTCCCTCGAACATTGTTGACACAGAATGTCTCTGGGGAGAAGACTGATAGCTTTATGATGTTATAATGTGCCATTTTTCTGCGATCATTTTTGTCAAAAGCTCAATAATTTCTCTACAGTGAAAGGGATGTGAGGCAATCTAGAATGGAAGTTCACTGTTTGAGGATAAGGGATAGGTAAGCAGAAGGTTGGAAGAACACATCAAGCCAGGCAACATCAGGAGGTGGAGAGATCAACGTTGTGGGTAAACCCTTCTCCAGGACTGATAAGGATAAGGGATAGCAGATTTGAAACAGGGATGAGAAGTTACTTCTCTCAAAGGGTTATGAATCTGAAATTCACCACTCCATAAAGCAGTGAATGCTGGGATACTGAGTAAATTTGATTATTTGTAATTAAAATGGATTACAGGGTTATGGAGAATGGGCAGGAAAGTGGAGTTGAGGCTACCCTGACTGCATTCAATGGTGTGCAACTCAAGGTGCTGAATTGCCCATTCCTGCTCCTAGTTCTTATGTTCTGTTGTGTGTGTAAAGGGTTATAACTTAGGTTATTGATGCTTTAAAAGTCTAGTTTAAAAACAACAATCTCACAAGGTTATAGCAACTGACATTTTTAAAGAAAATTATGAATGGGTTTTTTTACAAAGTTCCACATCTTAAGATGTTGCCACCATGTGATTCAGTGATTCTGTATAAAGTGGATCCTGGGTTAATGGGGACTGAAGTGCCATGTGTTAGCCTAGAGGATGAGAGAGGCCCTGGAAGGATTGGGATACAGGAGTTAATATGGACAGGGCATAATAGACATATTCAGACCTTTCCTTTAAACAGATTTGTGAATCCAGACTGCAACTCATGACTCTTCCAAAGGGTCTATTAACCATGTCATGAAGCAGCTGGTCTGCCTGCAGAAGAAATTGAGAGGGGGATTAGGAGATGAAAATGTGTTGCTGGTTAAAGCACAGCAGGTCAGGCAGCATCCAAGGAACAGGAAATTCGACGTTTCAGGCCAGAGCCCTTCATCAGGAATGAGGAGAGGGTGCCAGGCAGGCTAAGATAAAAGGTAAGGGATTAGGAAATGCCTACTTTCATAATAATGCCAGCCAGATTGGGAGTGGAGGGTATGGGGCTTGCCTACTACACGTTTATTCCATGCCACCCAATATTTGGAGCATTGGGAATGGAGTGGGAGTCCCAATGCAGGGCCTGCATGAGATTGTAAATGACTCTGTGTGCTTATGGCTCTGCAAAATCCAGCACAATTCTTACAGAATTCTGAAGAAACTGAATTATCAATAAGCAAAACAACAGTTCCAAAAACAATTCAGCATGAATTGCTGGATAATTCAGTTCTCTTTCCTAGAAAGGATAATAATCTTTAAGCCACCTTAATATCAGTCTTTGATGTATAAAAATGAAGAGTGAAATGAATACTGTAAACCAATATTATCTATAATTCTCTTAAACTTTTATTATTTTCAAAAGGGCCATAGCACATTCTAACAATTAAATTTATTTTTGTTGGGGAGAGGTACTCATGGAGATGTTAAGTACTAAGATTAAGTCCTTAAGGCTAAGTGCTTAACATCAACTGACAGTAGTCACTGATTTTAGCAGTTTCAAGTTGTGCTGTGGTCAAGTTCACTTTTGAGTGGATTTTCTCAATGAGCAGATAGATTTTTCCTTCATTTAAAATGGGAATGAATTGTCAAACAAAGTGACCTATTCATGTCATATGCAGGTTGAGTGTCAAGTTTTGGAAGAAAAACCCAGCAAATCAAGATGGAATGTTCAACAGTAAACATTGAACAACTTTAGAATTTTTGATTTCTCCACTCAAAAGCATGAATTTATCCCCATGGATGAAATAAATGAACAATCATCAGAGGGAAAAAAAATTGCCTATAGGGAATGTGTTTTCTTCTCAGATAATTTAAATTTGCTGGTAACAGAAATTTGCCTTACTTATGAAGGTTAATTTCTAATTTATATGCTGTCAGTAAATATACACCGTTTTTGAAAAAGCATTTTATGTTTTTTCTAGACCATGTGAGTTGTAAATAATGCATGCTATGTCAGTTTATTGGACATTAGTGACTGTTATGAACAGTGGGACTTTTATATGGTTACTTCTATTAGCAAGGGGACATTAAATAATGTTACTTTATAATAGATTGCCTTAGTGAAAGTTCAGCGTAGTTTGTCAATAATTGATGGAATCAGAAGCAATATATTATATCAGATAACATTATTAGCAGAGGGCAATGGAACAATGAAGTTAACTTTTAAGCTAGTTTCAAATGATATTCACACGATTGGGACTAGTATCTCCTGTCTCTGATGACAGTCCAAGTAAAATAATATTGAGTGGGTTAAATAAGTTTGTGAGTACAGGCAAACCCACAGAATAATGGTGCCATTAAAACCACATTAAATATTGCCAAGAACAAAAATTCCACTGCACCATTCTTGCTGGAAGAATACATATCAACATTTGCACATTCCCAACATGTGATTTTGTGTCTGTGGACATAAAATCATGAGCTGGTATTGAGTAATTTCCAAAAAATTCCTCCAGGGAACAATACCATTAAATTTTATCACAAAAGTGGCAAACTCATTCAACATGTAGCTGCTTGATAAAATGACCAAATCGGAAATATTTAAAACCAACTAAAGTAAGGGCAGTTTTTTTTAAAGTAGCCACGTGTTAGAGGTGGTGACTTCCTGGCACTCACATCTGTATGGAAGACATTAATTTTAAGTGATATTACCTTAGCAAGGGATATGCTACAGGAGGTGAGATACATCAAACAGGATAATAATGAGGTAAAATGTGGTAGAACAGAACAGCATGCCAAGAACTGTATAAGACAGTTTTATTTTTTCCCTATTATGATTTCACCATGAATAAAGCAACAATAGACAACAGACCTTATGTTAACATGGAGTTTGTAACCAGCATTGTTACTTCCTGCTTTAGCAACCACAACATAATCACTATTAAAATCACATTCTTCGGAGTATGTTATTCCGAGTCATCCCACAGCAAAAGAGGAGTGTCATATCAAACAAAAGTAAATTTCAATCATTTCCGATTTCATGGGATTTCAGTTTTAGAGAAAGGTTTTGCACAAATACACAGGGCCTGGTGGTGTGGTGGTGATGCAGGGGTTGGGGGGATGGGGTGTGAAGTACAGGAAGATGACACACTGTTACCGTTTCAATCTAGACTGGTAACTATTTTAAAATATTCAAAATGCCAGTTTCTTACTGAAAGTATGAAGCCACAAGCCACCACATTTTGAAGATTTTTTTTACTGTACAAAAAAATCAAACAAAATGAACACTAAACACTTATGTCTCATTTTCAGTATTTAGTATCATTTCATGCCTTTAACAGACATGGTCATGACATCATCACTATATCATATCGCCCGAGGGTATAAAGACCTCATTCTACATCTTGCTGTGGGATCATCTGAAGAATATTCTAACTTAATAGCTCAAGATTAGCATACTTATATGCCTGAGGAATACAATTTTTGCATACAATTGTTAGTTGTAAAAAATATCTATTGCAGTCTTCAACACCATGATATCCATGTCCATGTTTTTTGTGTAATGGGAGATAACAAAGACAATGTGCTAGCCACCACTATCAACATCCTCAGGTACGGTCTGTCCCACGAGCAGACAGACTCACCAAAGGTGACAGCAGTGTGGTGTATAGTCAGGAAGGAGTTACACTGGCAGTACTTAATATCAACTTTGAACCCCATGAAATCTCATGGCATCAGGTCAGTGAGAGGCAAAAAAGCCTGTTGATTACAACCTACCAAACACCTTCCACTGACAAATCAACAGCATTCCAATGTTGAGCAATACTTAGAGCAAGCACTGAGAGTGGTGATATCACAGAACATACTCTGGTGAAGGGCTTCAATATCCATCACCAAATATGACTCATTTGCGCCACAGAGTTGGCCAAGTCTTAAAGGATGTAGCTACTACGCTGGGTCTGCAGCAACTGGTGAAGGAATCAACAAGAGGAAAAAAATATAACTGACCTTATCCTCACCAGATGTGAGGATATTGCATCCATGGCAGTATCAATAGGAATCTCCACCACACAATCTGTGTGGAGATGAGGTCCTATCTTCACACTGAGGATACACCTAATTGTGTTTTGTGGCAATACTACTGTACTATGGAACAGACTTCAAATAGATTTAACAACTCAAAATTGGACATCCATAAGGCACTGTGGTCATCGACAGCATATTTGTATTCAACCACAATCTGTAATCTCATGACCTGGCATATCCACCACTCTAACAAGATCATCATGTCGGGTGATCAACCTTGGTTCAATGAAGGAATACGATGTCAGAAGCAGCACCAAACAGGCTAAAAAATATGGTGCCAACTTGGTGCAATATAACACAGGACTACTTGCATGCCAAAACAGAGGAAGACAGGGCCAAGCAACCCCACAAACATTATATCTAAATTCAGTTGTCAATGGTGATGGGCAATCAAGCCATTAAATTTGAGGCACATCAAATATTCCCATGCTAAACGATGGGGGAGTCCAACACATCAGTGCAAAAGACAAAACCAAAGCATTTATATTTGTCTTCGGCAAGGTGTGTCGAGTGGATAATCCATAGCAGCCATCTCCTGAGGACGCCCCCCCCCCCCCTCACAGATGCCAGACCTCATCACATGGAGCAAATTGAATTGGTTATCAAGCATCAATCAAAAGTTATAGATACTGCAAAGTTTTATGGGTCCTTACAGCATTCTAGAAATTGTACCAAAAACATATGTTCCAGAACCAGCTCTGGCCTAGCCAAGCTCTTCCATTACAGCTACAACATTGACATCTACCCAACAAAGTGATAAATTGTCCATACATCTTACATATCAAAAACAAACCCAAACCAACCAATTCCCACTCTAAATCCACACTCAAAGTGATGGAAAGGATCATCAACAATCTTTTTAAACACTACTTACTCAGCAACAAACCACTCACTAATGTTTGGGTTTTGCAAAGGCCACTCAGTTTCTGACCATGCTACTTCCTTAGTCCAAACATTGATAAAAGAGCTAGACTTCAGATGTGAGGTAAGGGTGAGTGTTCCTGACATCAAAGCTACATGTCATCAAGGAGCTCTCATAAAACTGAAAAATAGGAGGACTCTTCAATGCATGGAATCAAACCAGCTAAACAGGCACCAATTGTTGGAGGTCAGCCATCTCAGCTCCAGGTCATCACTGCAGGAATTCTTCAGGGTGGAGTTCTAATCCCTAGCACGCTCGACTGCTTCATCAATGACCTGCCCTCTATTCGGAGATTAAAAGTAGGAACGCTCACTAATAAGTGGATAGTGTTCAATACCATTCATGACCCCTCAGACACTGATGCAGCTCATGTCCATTGGGAGCAAGACCATTCAACACCCAGGCTTGGCCTAATAAGTGGAAAACAATATTCATGCCACACAAATGCCAGGCAATGACCATCTCCATAAGCCCGTATGATACAGGACAGAATTTGGCCATTTGGCACACAGAGTCTGTTCTGCCATTTGATCATGGCTGATATGTTTCTCAGCCTCATTCTTCTGCCTTCTCCTCATAACCTTTGATCCTCTTACTAATCAGACATCTCTCTCTGTCTTAAATGCACTCAGTGACTTGGCCTCCACAATTTTCTGTGGTAATAAATTCCACAGATTCACCACTACCTGACCAAAGAAAACCTAGAGCCTTCAACCGGTGGCGGCACAGTGGCTCAATGGTTAGCACTGCTGCCTCACAGAACCAGGGATCTCGGTTCAATTTCCACCTCAGGCGACTGTCTGTGTGGAGTTTGTACATTCTCCCAGTGTCTGTGTGGGTTTCCTCTGGGTTCTCCGATTTCCTCCCACAATCACAAAAGATGTGCAAGGTAGGTGAATTGACTATGCTAAATTGCCCATAGTGTTAGATATATTAGTCAGGGGTAAATGTAGGGGAATGTGTCTGGGTGGGATGCTCTTCGGAAGATCGGTGTGGACCTGTTGGGCCGAAGTGTCTGTTTCCATACTGTAGGAAATCTAATCCAAAAACTGCCCCTCACAGAACAAGCCCTTCATCCCAGAATTACATGTAAACCTCCTCTGGACCCCCTCCCAAGTCAGCAAATCCTTCCTTAAATATGGGACCCAAAACTATTCATAATATTCCAAATGTGGTATGGCCAGAGCCTCAGCAGTATATCCCTGCTTTTGTATCTTAACCCTCCAAAATGAATGCTAACACTGCATTTGCTTTCTTAATTGCCAAATAAACTGCATGCTAAACTTGATAGAATCCTTAACTAAGGTTTACAAATCTCTTTGTGCTTCAGATTTCTAAAACCTTTCCCCATTTAAAAAATAATCTATACTTCTGTTCTTCTTACCAAAGTGCATAACCTCACACTTTCCCACACTATTATATCTGTCACTTCTCTGCCCACTGTCCTAGACTGTCCAAGCCCTTCTGTGGCCTCCCAGTCTCCTCAACACTGCCTGTTCCTCCATCTAGTTTGTCATCTGCAAACTTAGCAACTATGCCCTCAGGTTCTTCATCCAGATTGTTAATATATAATGTATCTCCAACAAGAGAGAACCTAAATATCGACACTTGACCTTCAAGGACATTGGAAGAATCACTAATTCTCCAACTAACAACATCTTGGGGATTAGCACTCACCATAAATTGTACAGGACCAGCTATATAGATAATGTAACTAAAAGCACAGATCAGAGACAGGGAATTCTGTGGCATATAACTCACCTCTCAACTCCCCAGTGAATACACAAGGCACAAATCAGGAGTCCGATGGAATACAATACACTTGCCTAGATGGGTGCAGCTTCAGTAACACTCAAGCAGCTTGCCACCATGTAGCACTAAGCAGTCAGCTTGATTGGCACCCATCCAGCACTTTCCATATTCACTACATTCACCGCTGATGTATAGTGGCAGCAGCAGTGCACTTCAGTTAACTCCAAGCGTCCTCAAGCAACACATTTCAAATCCACAACATCAACTACTAGGACAAGGAGGGCATTATACAGAGGAATATCACCATCTACAAGTTCTCCTCACACTATTCTGACGAATAACTATACTGCAGTTTCTTCAGTGCTGATCAGTCAAAATCCTGGAATTTTCACCCTTACAGCAGTGTGTGTGTCCTACATCCCAAATGATTGGCTCAAACTGGCAGTTGAAAATGTGTTGCTGGTCAAAGCACAGCAGGCCAGGCAGCATCTCAGGAATAGAGAATTCGACGTTTCGAGCATAAGCCCTTCATCCTGATGAAGGGTTTATGCTCGAAACGTCGAATTCTCTATTCCTGAGATGCTGCCTGGCCTGCTGAGCTTTGACCAGCAACACATTTTCGGCAGTGATCTCCAGCATCTGCAGACCTCATTTTTTACTCAAACTGGCAGTTCACTACTACTGCTCAAGTGCAGTGAGGGATCCGCAATAGATGCTAGCTTAATGAGCATACATAATATGAATCAGTAAAATAGATACTGGCAATCTGAAATAAAACAGAAAAAGAAAAAGAACCTCATAACCTTTAGCTGCTTCTGGGGAGCCAGAAGACATTAACATTTCAGGTCAGTGACAGTTTTGATGAACAGTCATCGATGTAAACTAGGTTTCTCTCACCACAGGTGCTGCTAGATCTGAATATTTACAGCGTTTCCTGTTTTTACTTCAAAATAGATGAAAGAATGGAATATACGAATGCTGTACATCAGAACACACACAGAGGTAACATGCAATATTGTACCCTGGCACCGTTTCAAAATAGTATGTATAATGTAAATATTTAACAGACCAGAATTAAGTCAAACTTGCTAAGTTCAAGAATATTATAAGTTCATATGATTATGATGACAGAAGTTGAACTGTTTGTTCCTAAGTTACAAACGATCTCATACTAAAAAAGTGAACTGAAAAGGAAAGACATCCCAACAGCATGGGTTCTTCATCTCATACCTGTAAATAAAAAGTGCTGTAAGTATACAGTATTCTTGCAACCACCAGAAAATATCTTGGCATAACATTTGTGATTGTTATCTGATCCTGCCCACCATGTCATTTTTGCTTTTGTTATCCTTTCATCCACTTCAAGAGCAATTTTCAAATTATACTAAGTAATTTTAACCTTGTCAAAACAGCTGTAAATTCTAAACTACATACATTATTAAAAATGGATCATTTATAGAAAGGTTTCTGATACTTTAAAAAACATAAAGATAGTATTCTCTCAAGTTGTAATTTCAGAATCTAATTCGATTACTGTGTTATTTCTTATGTAAAACAATTAACTGTCCTGAATAAATTGAAGCATTTTATGTATCTCAACAGTTACAGTTACTTATTTTTTCAAAGATCTACAAATTATTTGAATGACACACCGAGCCATTCATGTGATTTAAATCTTTTTCGACCCTCTATCCTGAGAGTCAATGACAATATTATCTTGTCATTGTCAAATAGCTGCTTACACAAGTTATAAAATATTCAAATTATGAGAGTGCAATAAAGCAGAAATATCTCTACTTCAAAATATCATGAAATCTAGGGAAGTAAAGAGAAGAGCATGGATTGTTAAGAACAAATGGATAAGACATTATTGGTTGAAATCTAATCTAATCTAATCACATGGTATTTACAATCTACTGTCTGGATTGATGAAATCACTTTGCACTGTTGCTGGATGTCAAGACAGTCTAAACTGCAAACTAATAGCTGAGAGAATATGTTGCAAGAGGGTGGACATAAGCTCCTGACAATACCTTAAGAATCTCCATCTATTATTCTTAGATAGTTATTAAGATGCTTAAAATCATGCCCAATACAGAATTTTCCAGTTTTCACATCCTCTCCTCCCACCCCAAGCTAGCAGCTCTTGATGAGATGTGGTTCTCACTGGAGTATTCATTTCTCAACAGAACTTGAACTGTTCAATACTGTACAGTATCTGAGCCAAACCAGAAACTATTCTTACGTGCCCTCTACATTTCCAACAGGAAGTATCAAATAGAGGGAGTGTAATGAAAGTTCACCAGACTTCTTCCCAGGAAGGTTCCATAAACATAAAATTGGGTAAACTGTACCTGCATTCTGCAGAGTTTTAAAGAATGTGAGATGATCTCATTGGAACTTACAAAATACTCAAAGGAATAAGAGAGCGTTGATGTCATGAAAGTGAATATAATCTGTCTACCAATCTGTTCAAAGATAAGTACCCTACTGCAATGACATAGGTTTAATGTTGCATATCGTGGGCTGTGATTGTAGCTCCCTTGTAACCCCTTCCAAAATTCTTTAATCTTCAGCTGAAAGCCACACATTTTGTTCACAGTTTTCCTTTTCCTCCAGTTCCTCTCCAAGGTATTTAGGGGTTTCCTCTTCATTTGCATCTTTTCTTTGATTCAGTTCTTAATTTATTCTCTGGTGCCATCACTGGGGGGGATGAACTGGCTATGTTTTATTCATCAATAAAACACAACGCTCTACACATTCTTTCCAACGCCTCGTATTCTCTGTGCTTCAAAAGCTTCAGGTTAATGTCTGTAAACCCCATCCCCAACATACAATTACAGAGTTTAAAGATGTGTAGTGTTTCAAAACAAAGCTCGAACTTTGAAATAGTCAGATTTCTTCAGTTAAACCCTTAACCTTTTAGAACCATAGGCTTTCATCTTGAATAAAAGTTGTTAGTCTGTTGACGATTTGATAAGACTGTCATCAACAGTATGCTGTAGCTGTCTTAGAAATTTGCTGCCACACGCAAATACGGTTTTTCACATTTGAGGTTTTTTTCGAAAGTTAATGAATGACATTCAGCAAAGCAACAATACATTTTGATATTTGGACGGGGAGAGGGAGAGGGCAGTCTCAAGTTTGTTTTCAGATCTTATTTATATAAAAAAAATCACAATCATTAGAAACAAACAGGAAATTAAAATGTGCCAATTCAGAGTTATGCTTTAAATCCTCAATGGATTACAAAATGACGTATGAACACAGCATGAAAAAACTAACTGGGACAGTATGTTTACTTTGGAAACAGTTCAGCAAAGGTTCATTCAGTTGGTGCCTGGGATGAAGACGTTATCTTTTGAATATGTTAAAGTTTAGAACAATAAGAAGTGATCTTAATGAAATGTACAAGATTCTCAGGGGACTTGACAGGGTAGATGCTGCCAGGATGCTTCCCCTTGTGGACAATTGTCGAATTAGGGAACAAAATTTAAAAATAAGAAGTGGCCCATTTAGAGATAAAGAGGACGAATTACTTGTCTCAACATGGTCTCAAGATTTTGAACTGAAACTTAGATCGTCAAATATATTCAACATGGAGTTAAACAGATTTTTGACCAAACGGCAAGTCAAGAAACAGGCAGAAATGTGGAATTAAATCCACAATCAGATCAGCCACTGTTTTACTGAATTTTTGAGTGAAATGAACTACTGTTCTCCCTATTCCATATGATTCTATATTGCACTGTTTTAATTCTGCAAAATATTCCAAAATCAAAGAGTGGTGCTGGAAAAGTACAGCTGGTCAGGCAGCATCTGAGGAGGAGAATCGACGCTTCGAGCGTAAGCTCTTCATTGTTCCTTTTCCAGCACCACACGTTTTGACTCTGATCTCCAGCATCTGCAGTCCTCACTTTCTCTAAATACTCCAGAGCACTTCTCAATAATTCATTATTTTTGAAGTACTACTGTTGTTGTTTAGACCAAAGCACAAATCAATTTGCATGCAGCAAATTTTCATATTTTCAAAAGTCAGTTATTTGGGCATGTTGTTGTTTTCTGAAAATAAAATGTTGGCCTGAACTCCAAAAGAATTCCCTACTCTTATACAAAAAATACGATGGCACCTCCAGTACCTATCTGAACAACCAGACTTCGGAGTTATCCAAAAAGACAACACTTGCCGCAATGCATCACCAACCTAAAATGGATTCAAGTGTCAGCTTCCAACATGTGCTCAAGTCCTGAATGGAACTTAAACATTGCTAAAAGGAGGCAAGACATTAAAGATTTTGTATCCAGAATTAGGATGCAAAAAATAAACACGAACATTTTATACAGCATGAGAAGAGGGTGCTGATTGGTTGTACCATCACTGAAATGGAGATACAGCAAGACCAATTACCTACTGGCAGATTTCCCTACTTGAATTTCCAGTCTTGATAGCGAAAATCCATTTCTCAAATATACTTGCTTCACTTATCCAGAATCTAAAGCTGTAACACACTGGTAGATAACAAAGCCACAAAGAAGCATAAGAAATTTTCCAGGGACCATTTATTCTGCCATGATCTTCTGAAAAGAGCAGACTGTGTTTTTTGAAACCTTCTCCTACTTTGCCTAGTCATTCTTCATGTTGTGAGCACAACTCAAAACATAAAGGTTTTGCTAGGCTATTTTGTTGTAGGTGCCACAGCACCAAATGTAAATATGTCTGTGTCAAAAGTTCCAGTCAATTCACACTTTCCAAAAGAGAAACAAGGATATACAGGCTAAAAGAGCAATCAAAGAAATTTGTAGCCTTTACAATCAACTGAATTCTACAGTCAACCTGGCCATAACAGATAACTCAACACTAATTATGGAAGCCAATACACAATTAAATATCCCACCATGATGTGTATTTAAATACGGAGTCAACCAGTGGATCCTGGTCCTGCCACGTGCTTCATTGAATAGTGCTATTATTTGCTGTACTGAGAGGTCACTGATCTGAAACTTTTCACAGATGCTGCCTGATCTACTGAACACTTTCCAATGTCTTCATTCCTATTTTAGCTAACCAGCATTTACAATACTTTCTTGTTTTAAGGAATTATTGTCTCATATCTGATACTGAGAACTCTTTAGAGGGAAACTCCCTCCTCTCACCTGAGATAAGGAAGTCATTCTGTGGAATCATGTGAAACAGATAGTTGCATGATGGGAAAACTGGCCACCCATGGTTGAAACACAATACAAGTTAAGGTTATAGCAAAGGTCAAAGCATTAAAGGCTTTTGCCCGAAACGTCGATTTTGCTGCTCATTGGATGCTGCCTGAACTGCTGTGCTCTTCCAGCACCACTGATCCATTACTAACCTCAGCAGGACATGATGCAGGCTAAGTTCACGCAAATTCTTTAACCTTGGTAAACCTCGTCTGAGCTTGATTAGTTGGCTCCACATAAATTTTGGAATACTAACTAAGCATAAATAAGGACATTCCACAAAATTATCTGAATACCCACCAAGGACTAGATTAAGGGATGACACCAGTGACACAAGGTTTGGGAAGTCAATATTATAAACATCTGAAGTAATAACACAGATCATAATTTAATGTACCGGTCTACTGGATGACAAAACTCTAGTGATAATTATTGATAGCTATTGATAAGTTTTAAGCATCAAGATTAAGTATAAAGATTCCTGCTCTTCTCTCTGAAAGCATGAACTTGTGAGAGCAACTCCCTCTCTCTTTCAAGTTTAACCATCTGCATGCAGTTCTGTTGTCAATACAGACTGATTGTTTGTTGGAACAAGCTGTGCTGAATGTTTTTGTTGACTTTGGTTAGCTCTCACGGTCTCACAGTCATGTGGCTATTTTTAAATCCACTTCTGCAATTCCCTTTATCTAACTGCGATGAATTTCTTCAAAACAAAAATCTGCAATGGGCTGTACTGTATTGTGCAGTACAACTTAAAAATGCAATCTTGGACTCGAAATGATACTTGCAGGAGATTAAAATCATTATCTTGCTAAATTCCTAATATACAAAGCTGAACCATGTAAAGCACATGAGGGAACTCAGTCACATGTTAAGCATTAAGCAGCTGGCCAATCCTTAAAAATTGTAGCCTGTGCTGCTATTACCTATACAAGATCCAAGAGGCACCTATGCAAGCTGCAGTTTCTAATGAATACAGGCCTACACATAATAGGCAAACTTCCAACTCCACAGATGCTAAAGTTAGTTGCATTCATAAGTGTCAATCCACCTAACTGGTGACCAGCCTCATATGAAGAACCAAGTCCTGTTGATAAACCTTTATAATCAATTCTAGAATTGAGTGATATGGTAAATCAGACATATTTGTTTTATTTTTAGATCTAAATTTCAATCCAGTCCATGTTGATATGCTGTTCTATAAAAGTTTGATATTAAATTCATTTATGTGGCCTCCATAACAGTCCCTTGTGGCTATGGGCTCATAGACCAACACTCTAACTTGAAAGACCACAAAAGTTGCTGCTACAAGAAATTGATAGATTCACACAAATGCAGTAGAGTGTTTGCTGAAATTTGCATAATTTTGGACAAGAGTAGCTTTGCTGTAGCATTTTACAGTAGCATACCTCAATTTTAATAGAAGTGGTCTACTTCCCTATGATGAGCAAAATAAGTCATTTAATAAACAAAGGAACATTATCTCCACAAAATATATTCTATTTTGGAAGTAGAGATGCTATGCAAGATGATTTATATAGTTAAAATGAACCTTGGAAAAAATTGTGAGAAGTCGAAATCAAGACTCCTAGTGAGAATGTGTATACAGTATAAACAGGCAGGGAAAGAGTTCTGGATTTTGTGAAACAAGAGGTTCAGCTGAGCATGACTCAGATCAGATAAAAACGTAAAGTTAACAATGGGGTGCTGGAGGCAAGGGTAATGGGTTGACAAGGTGGAAAAGCATTCATTATGTAGAGCCATTTAACAAGATGAGATAGCATTCAGTATGTGATGTCAGTTTAACAAGGTGAAAAGTATTCATTATATGAAGTCAGTTATTTATTGTGTAACAGCAGATGGCTTAATCTTTACTACTAACACTTGTTGATTGTAACGATCATCCAGTCAATATGTATGTTGCCTCATCTGGATGCTCCTCCCTGTAAAATGACTATATAGTTCATTGAGAAACTGTTGTTCTAGAGAAAACCGTGAACTCACGTATCTGTGCACATGGGTGATCGTTCTCTCTCCCTCCTGGGCCCGGAATAAAGATGAATGAGATAAAATCACACTGTGACTCTGAGCATTTTGCTTTGACTGATGAGGAGGAAGCGGGACAACACTGGGGCAGATATGTGACCCACTGAGCTCTGCCTGCTAATCAGAGGTTGGTAGGATTTGCAATCAGTACTGCCACTGTGCAGGCTGTGAATTCTGCTAGAATGATAAACTCCTCCCATACATAAGTTTAACACAGCACTTTTTCAGTGTTATTCCTGTAGAAATGAACCTGAGCTTTTTGTGTGCATGCTTCTGTCCAATATTGTTACTTTTAACTGTTTCTAACTTTGTCCCCAACATCCCTTTACACCTCAACACCAGATAGGCTTCATTTTTCTGAAGTGTAGGTGGCCTCCTTATCAAAATGTATCACCTCACATTTGCATATCCTAATACTCATTTAGTATTAACACACACACACACACAACCATTTTAATAATGCTTTCTTGTATTTTGACACAGCCTTCCTCAGTGTTAATTTTTTAAAAATTTCTAGGCCAAATGCATAGGATAGCGAGCATGATCAAAAAGTCTGAAGATCATAAATCTCAAACTCAACGATTTCAGTTTGCAAATACTGTCAAAGCATTGTCAAATGTCAATACATTTCTAAAGCACTATTTTCATCTGATGCTGAAAGCTTATATACTAAATACATTGTGCTGATTACGTGTACACACACACACACACAAAATGACCTGATTATTTAC
Source organism: Hemiscyllium ocellatum (assembly GCF_020745735.1). Taxonomy (NCBI): domain Eukaryota; kingdom Metazoa; phylum Chordata; class Chondrichthyes; order Orectolobiformes; family Hemiscylliidae; genus Hemiscyllium; species Hemiscyllium ocellatum. The sequence goes on from NC_083414.1 coordinate 17,451,426, forward strand.
TCATAAGGAGAGAATTATTTTTCATGCCTCCTGTTTGTATAAGATCAAATGGAAGGGAATAAGACAGAAAATTTTGTACAACAAACAACAATGAGCTTTTACTGACAGGAAAAAAAATGCAAATCACCCCAAAATGGACATGTAATAAAACAATATTTCGGTGAAATTAAAATTTCTGATACCACAAATGCGCTTAAAAACCAAAGCCAAACATGAAATTACATATCAGATCTCGTGGAAGACAGAAAGATGTATATCAACGGCAAGACTCCCCTCTGACTTCCTTTCAGAGCATTCAGGCATATTAATAGTACTGTTCCATACAAATTCAGATGACAACTTTCATTCCGCTACTGAATATAGGATGGGATACTATCAATGGAAATAGGGACTGCCATCGACTTGTGAATGCACAAATTTCAGCATCGTGATGCTGGATTGTGAACCAATGACAATATGCCAGCAAATGCAGAAACCAATAGCCCACCTGTCATTTTGAAAAGACTCACTGACAGACAATCGATTATGCTTAAAAAGCCAGTTGACCAGAATATGATGCTGCCCTCACGATAATACAGTTATGGATGGAAGACGGATGAGAGTGGATAGTCCACTGACTCTGATGAAAAATTAGGAAAGAGGGAGGGGTTGGCAGACACTGGGGGTGAGGGGAACCCAAGCCCCATGATAGCACCTTACCCACTTTGTGCCTCCACCCTAGCCTTCAAAACTTCAATTCACGTACCCCTCTTAGCTCTCCTTAGGGTGTTTCATCCACCCTCAATCAAAAATCCTGGACTTACGCCCCCATCCAATATCCAAGCTTCTTTGTCCAGTAGTGCCCATTACAAGTTCCTGGGACTGCAAGAGCTATTAACCAATCATACTAAGCTCATTAAAACAATCTACAGCAGCAGCAATAAAGTTGGTAAGCTTGTGACTGATCCTTTTTAGCAGGCAAGCACATCCATGGTCATGGATTCGAGGTAAATTACCAGCTTAATTAACATAATTCAGCAGCAGTTCCAAGCTTTACATGGACCCATAATTACAGCTTGAATAAATTACAAGTAATTCTGTCACGAAAAACAAGTGGGTTTCCCATTTAAAAAAAATGATTAAAAGGTGTTGCTCATGCAGTAACTCACTTCCTACTTCCACAAAGCCTGTCGCCATCTACAAATCAAAAGTCAGGTGTATGACAGAACATCTCCACTTGCCTGGACGACTGGTGCTCCAAAAAACAAGTATGACACTATCCAGGAGAAAGCAACCCTCTCCGTTGAAGATCCACTCCAATATAACATTCCCTTCACCGTGGCGGCAGCAATCCATGCTGCAATGCCAACCTTTAGCAGCTTGTGGCTCATGCAGTTTAGACCATCAACAGTGCTTTAGTGAGAAGAATTTGTGTCTTAATCGAAATGCAGTTTATTGCACGATAGCAATCAGGTTCAAATTACATTAAGAAGATGGACATTATTACTAAGGTTGGACCTTGGATATAAATCTTCACAAAATCTTTACAAAATCCGATGTTGGGTTCTGCCTTTTCTCCATCTCAGTTCAAATTATATCGTCAGGTTAGGTGGAGATTAATGCAATCTCCAACATGCACATTCCCTCTAACATTTCAGAACTGTAACGATATTTAAATCTCTGCCCAGGCTTCTTGTACCCCCAAAGTTAACATTTTCGCATCAGTGCATATAATTGCACTTACCACTTCTCCAAATTGGAGTTCACAAATTTAGGGATTCTAAGGGTTTCATCATTTTTCAAGAACATACTTTCATCAAACTTAGAAAATTAGTTGGTTCATGGCTCGAGAACTGTTGACCTTGACTCCGTTCTTGATACACTGTAGTCTGTAAAGATTCTGTACAATGGAAGATCTTTTATTTCTTGGATGTCTTTCGCTGAGGACATCAGTTTGGCTAAACCAGATATTCGTGATAACCTCATTCCTGATGAAGGGCTCTGGCCCGAAACGTCAAATTTCCTGTTCCTTGGATGCTGCCTAACCTGCTGTGCTTTAACCAGCAACACATTTTCAGCTGTGATCTCCAGCATCTGCAGACCTCACTTTTTAAACCAGATATTCGGCCCATTACCCAATCTGGAGAACACTTAATCTCCCGAATTTATGTCACAAAACAACTGTAATTGACCATAACATCTAGAGAGCCTTTGATCTCATGAATTCCCTTCGTGGAAGATTGCTGTTTTATTGAGAGAGATATTTTCTTTTTGTAATATCCTGAATTTCTCATTTGTCAATTTCTCCTCAATAGCATTCTTAACCTGAGGACATTAGACTCAGTATTGGCTCCCTCCTCCCAGAGTGGACAACTCATCTTCAATCTGTTTAAGCAAATATTTAATCTGCCAATACATTGGAGCTGTAAGTTGTCAACACTCTACTTCAACTTGTTGATTAGATAGAACATCCTTAATAGTCCTAGCTAGTATTCTTACTGGTGAAGTCAGCATGTTTATATCCTCAGTCATGTTACTTGAAGATTGCTATTGATTTAGCTGGTACTGCTAATTCCTCCTTGCAAAATGAAGATTTTAAATAGTTCCCTTGAACTTCTGTCATTTCATTATCTGATGTCAAATCCAAACTTGCTGTGAAATTTTGTTCAGTTAAAAATTGATCAACAAGCTCAAGTAGATTGTCTTTTTTTCCTCATTTGCATCTTCTCACAAACTTTGCTTGATTTTGTCATCTAAATTTCCTTTCGTGAGGGCAGGACTCAAATATTTCTGCAAACCATCTGTAGTCCTAGATTTTCATCTGACAGTATGAAATAATTCTCTTGTGTCAGTGTAGGTAATTACAATTAATTCTTTCTTCTTTTTATGTTTCACATGAATCTAGGAAGCTCAACGAAATCTTCCACCAGTTGCCCCTTGACCAGTAGTTCTCAGATTAGTCTTCAGACAGATTTGGCATAAAGTTGGGTCTCTCTTGACTAGTTTGGTATCAATGGTAACTAGTTAAATACCTTGAAAAATGTTGAGGTAAAGACAGACAGCATACTGCCTCAAGGCTGCAGTTCAGTCATTCTGCATTATATATACATTCTTTACTCTTACATTATTTGCATTGTAGAGTTGCTTATAGCATACCTTTAATCTTGAGAACAATTTCACCTGGTCCATGTGGTTCCATATCTGTAGTAGCTGAAATTTCTGTTGTTCACCCATTGTGAATGATACAATTAGACAGTGACACTCACCCGGTATAAAGCTGAAAATTAATTAGGTATTCACTGACATAAACAAATTCTGTCCAACTGGATGTATCACTAATTTACTCTAGGAATGCACTGAGTATTTTTTCAAATGTAGGCGGCTCCACATTAGCATCTTTGAGTAACTATTGGATCTTTGCTATTAGAGTCGTAGAGATGTACAGCATGGAAACAGATCCTTCGGTCCAACACGTCCATGCTGCTCAGATACCCCAACCCAATCTAGTCTCACCTGCCAGCATCCGGCCCATATCCCTCCAAACCCTTCCTGTTCATATATCCATCCAAATGCCTCTTAAATGTTGCAATTGTACCAGCCTCCACCGCATCCTCTGGCAGCTCATTCCATACCCATACCACCCTCTGTGCGAAAAAGTTGCCCCTTAGGTCTCTTTTATATCTTTCCCCTCTCACCCTATACCTATGCCTTCTAGTTCTGGACTCCCCGACCCCAGAGAAAAGACATTACCTATTTACCCAATCCTTGCCCCTCATAATGTTGCAAATCTCTATAAGGTCACTCTTCAGCCTCCGACGTTCTAGAGAAAACAGCCCCAGCTGGTTCAGCTTCTCCTCTCTGTAACATTATTATGCATCAAAACACCTCCTGAAAGTGATCCATAGATTTCCATAGCATTCTCTTAAAATTTGGGAATTTTTTATGCTAGTGACACTTTCATGTTAAACAGTGATGACACTGACTCTCAATATCTACTGAAAGGTCTATTTTTGTTACACGTGTCACGATGGTTTATATAACTCTAGTACCGAATGGATACTGTTACTCTACTCTGATAAGATTGCCCTTCTCTCAAGACATTTCTTAGCAAGCTGCCACTGTATATTAACTCAACCTTGACAATAACTAGTCAATATACACCATCTTAAATAGGCCCACTTACTGCCTAAATGGTCATTAACGGTCTACAAAGTCAAATACATGTCAGTAAAAGACAGACTAGGTTATGGGGGAAAAGGGAGGAAAATGGATTTGAAGATCATTGGATCAGCTATGATCTCATGAATGGCAGAGCAGACGTGATGAGCTGAATGGCCCAGTTCTGCTACTGTGCTTATGGTCTTGAGCATAATCATACATTTGTCAATGGAAACTTAAGCAGAAATGCTTCCTATAATCAAGGAAAATGTCAGCTTTTAACCAAATCCCAATAATTTCATTACTGAGAACTGACTTAACTGTGTAGAATATACTTCCATGCTGACTCTTCTAACACAGAAACCATTATGGTTCTTCTGATTATAAATCTCTACCCATCCACAACCAGATATTTATCAAGCACCTTTTCAAAATTATTAACAAGACAGTGTCAACTGCTGATCAGGTCTGGTGCAAATAATCACTTCGTTCTGAAGGGAAATAAAATGTTTTCAATCTCTCATCTTGCTCGAGGGTTGTTAGTTTTAAAATTCATCTCCACAGGCTAATCAAATTACCTGTCTGTATAAACATCGTATTTGTCTCTCAGCATTTTTAAAATTGCTGACAGAGACTGTGCTGGAGCATGCAGAGCTGCATATGTGCGTAGAGTGTGTGTCAGATGTGTGCAGAATAGGACTTCAGGTCAGCCACCAGACCCATTACCACCTCTGGGAAATCTTGCTGGAATCAGTTATGCAGTGGAAGCAGCTACGCACCTAGTAACAGGAAGCCTATTAATGGCAAGTAACTGGCCAGCCGGAGATGTCACCAGGATGCGTAAGGAAATATGTAACGAGAAAGGCTATTTGGGTCTCCAGGCACACACCTTTCACAAACCCATTTATCCTATTTCAGACTACTGTTGCAAGCCCACATCCTTGGTTAATAACATGCAGCGGTAGGATTTGCAAATAGCTTTGTCTGCGAAATTAAATACAGCTGACTTTTACCCATTTCACACAACACTCAATTTCCAGTCAAACTTTGTACCAGTGTTAGAATTTCCTGAATATCTGCAATTACTTAAATTTCAATAATTTGATACATCATGTACTTTCTTAAAGTTAAGCTGTTTCAGTTAAGCTTTTGGCCATGTACAAAATAGGTTGTGCAGGTTTGCTGTTTATGGAAATGCATTTCATAAGTCCTATTGTAATTGCTATAACAGTTAAAACTCAAAGAGAAACCAAAATGAAATCAGTGGAACGTTTGAGAAGGAAGACGAGAAACAAAAGGGATGTGAGGTAGCACAAATGGCATACTTTGCACCGTTTTGTGTCACGTCCCACCCATGTTTACAGCAAAAGGTATGCATTCTTGGCAGTGATCACGTACAATTGACTACATACCCTTTAGGTCAACATAGGGCTGACTATGCAGCTATGACACTTGTTATAAAAACACTAGTAATAAAAACACTAGTAGCTAACATGCTGCATTGAACTGGCATTACAGTGGAATTAATGGTCAGCTTCAGCATTAAGGGCAGTCTCTTTGGGCCTACAACATGCTTGTACTGTGGGTGTGGATAGTGTCTGGAAGTAGCTGGGGTATTTTTGTTAATGCCTCAATGTGCATCACTTCCACATTATCAGACATCACACAGAGGGTTTAGAAGGCTGTGCCAATCAATCACTATCTGTTTGTTAAAAGCAATTTGGTTGAGTGTTGGTCTACTACAAAACACAGTACTTTCTTTGTGATCAGTCTTGCTTGACCATTGAACACCACAGAATTTCATTTCTGATTTCACCAAAATGTTACTATTTTGTTTTAACTTTGTTATTTTATTTACAGTTCTGAGAGTGAGAGATGGGTGGCACCGTGATTCAGTGGTTAGCTGCCTCAAAGCAGTGTGGACCCATGTTCAATTCCTCGGGCAACTATCCCTACGTCTGCATAGGTTTTCTCCGGTTGCTCTGGTTTCCTCCCACAGTCCAAAGGTGTGCAGGTTTAGTGGACTGTCCATGTTAAATTGCCTGTAGTGTCCAGAGTGTGCTGATTAGGTGGATTAGCCATCTGAAATGTAGGGTTACAGGTGTGGGGTGGGTCTGCATTTGGAGGATCAGTATAGGACTCGATAGGCCAAATGGCTTGCTTCCATTCTGTAGGGATTCTATGATTTTAAGACATCATGAATGCCCACCCAACAGTGCAGTTCACAACCTGCAGCCATTGTGCTGCTTCCTCAAAACAGCAAACATTACCAGTTAAGCTTGCAGTAAAACCAGTGAACATCTTAATTTTACAGTTTTAATTTTTTTTGTTTTGCTGATGCCAGCTAAACGTTGTGCAGCAGTCCCCTCTCTCTAAGAGGAAGCACTTGATGAAGCATTCCTTTGTGACCGGTTTGCCTACTCCCACAGCTAACTGTCACCATTTGAAAAGAGGATGTGATCATGTACATTATAGAATCATAAAAGCCCTACAATGTGGAAGCAGGCCATTCAATCTATGGAGTTCACATCGTCCCTCCGAACAGCATCCCACCCAGACCCACCCCTTACCCTACACCCGTAATTGTACATTTCCCATGGGTGGTGCACCTAAGTTGCACATCCCTGGTCACTATGGGCATTTTCATATGATCATGCCACCCAAACTGCACATTCTTGAACAATGGAGCACCCAGAAGAAACTCCACACAGACAGACAATCTCCCAAGGAAGGTATTGTGAGACAGCAGTACTCCCTACTGAGCCACCATGCTGCCCCATGGCTGTTAATTTCGACTAACTGTCACATTACATTGAATACAAGAGCAAGTAGATTATGGTAGAGTTATATATAATGTTAGGTGTGCCACAGGTGGAGTAGTGGGTAGTTTGGGCCATCACAGTCAGTGATCTGATTTCACTAGAGAGGGTGCAGAATATTCACCAGGAAGTTGCCTGGCTGGAGCAATTCAGCCAATAAGACAGACTAGATTGGTTGGGGCTTAGATTAGAGAAAGCTGATTAAGGTGCATTAAATTCTCAGGGATGTGTACAGTCAGACATAAACTTTTACCCATAAGTGAGGTATCAATTATCGGGTGGCATTGTTTTAAGGTAAATGTCAGAGTTTAAAGGGGTTTTGAGGAAAATGTTTTCCATGCAGAGGGATGTGGGTATCTGGAACTCACTGCCTAAAAAAGGTGGTCGAGACAGCAACTCTAGAGACATTTAAGAACAATTTAGATGAGCACTTAAAGGAAAAACCTTGTATGCTATTTCAATTCATTTACAGGAGGTGGGGGTCACTGGCTAGGCTGGCATTCATTGTCCATCCCTAATTACCCAAAAACAGTTGACAGTCAACCACGTTGCTATGGACCTGGAGTCACATGTAGGCCAGACCAGATAAGGACAGCAGTTTCCTTCATTAAAGAACATGAAGTGAACCAGATTTTTTTTTCTGACAATCGATGGTTCCATGATCATCATTCGTTTTTTAATTTCAGATTTATATTGAATTCAAATTCTACCATTTGCCATGATAGATTTCCAACCCAGGTCCCCAGAATACTCTCTGGATCTCCAGATTAATAGGTTAGCAATAACACCAATAGGCCATCACCCCCACACTAAAGGTTTCAGGTCAAGTGCTGGAAAATGGGTTTTGAATCGATACTTGCTTGATAACTAGCAAGGATACAATGGGCCAAAGGCCTCTTTCCATGCTCTACTCTTGGACCCATGGCAATTAAGATCCATCTACCATTTAATAGTTAATTTATTTTGCTTAACTAGATACTTTTAAATGCTGCACAGCTCCCTATTTGACAACTATCCCCGTAACTTGGCATCATTAAAAATTGCTGTTACTAGATTTACCATCCATTTATAATCAGTGAAATGAAGGGACCTAAAATTGTATAGTCACCAAACCAGTTATATTAAACATTATTACAGACAGTTAAAAACACATGGCATATCCATTATTATTATGGGAATGAGTCATGGAATAGAGGAGATCCATGGAGCAGGTAACAAAAGATGTATATTTTGAAAAGGGCCAAGACTGAGAGATATAAATTCTTCTATCTTGCGGTCAGGTTTCTTTAGCTTGTACCTAAAATGAGACAACACCCAATTATGGATCCTGTAGCTCTGTCGTTTGGTTCCTTTGGCAACTGCCACAAGCTCCAACAGTCACCTCCAATATACAAATCCCATCTTTCACTAGACTGAGATTTAATTAAGAAATACTCAAGATGGCAGTGGAATTGTTGATTTCTCTTGGGGCCTCATTATGAAGTACAGGTAATCCCAAACCAATCCATAATAGACCTTTCCAACCAAAGAAAAGAAATGAAATAGGAATGGCAAAGATTGAGGTGGCCCTGAGATGCTTTTTCTTTATGCACATACAAATTAAGCAAAGAGTTTATTCTCAGGAATGCTACAGAGAATTGCAATTTAGCCATTCAATAAACACAACAACTGCAATGCCGTTACAGGTATTTCAGCTGAAGAAACATGAACACATGAACTTAATATAATGCAAAAAACCCTTGGTTCTGAAATAATTTAAAACCTAGAGTTACAATGAAATTGGAAGGTGTTGGACAACAGCAATTGCATACAAATAACACCAGAACAACAGAAACAGATGGAGAAAAACGTTTTAGGATAGATATCAGTTTCTCAACAGGAGAAAAAAGCTTTTGTTTCTCTTGTCAAGAAACTGACATCTATTACAAAAGCCGAAGCAGACATCTTGGAACCAGTACTATTAAAATGAACAAACTGGCTAAAAACAATAAGTGCTTGTGATATGTCATAGATAAGGAAACGTCAATGCTATATTAGAAGGTTTACGTTAAAACCATTGTGCGATCAACAACCACTATACCACTCAAAGGCAAGAGATCCTCAAATACCAACAGATATGCAGCTCAAAAGGGTGAGTCAGCCTTGGTTTTCATAAAGTGGTGCTAATGGGTCAAGTAGGATGTGCTATGCTACTTGATAGACATCACACTTTTCTTAAGCCAAAAGGCAATTCTGGTTATGAATATGGGGAGGAGCTGGTTCTCTATAGAGCGGAGTGACTGGCTACCTCAAGTGCAACTTGCAATCAACCACATATTAACAACAGTAACTAGAGATGAGGTGAGGCGCACTCGAACATTGTTACAATAAGTTATATGGGTCTTGGATCAGAATATGTGATGCATTGGTGAGGAATTACTCTCCTAAAAGCTAGGATAAGCAGGAGTGAAGACATTACTAACCATAATTAATTTATTGATCTAATTCTTGCCTGATGAGAAGCTCCTGTCATTTTATATGCCCAGCAATTTCCTCTTGAAAGGACCAGAAGGCTTTCCAAGGATGGTGTCTCGGGATTATTCTGAGAGATTGAAATGCATGCAACTTTGCTGTCAATAAATTGATGTTAAAACCAGGCAGGTTTAACTCTATTCAATTAAAACAAAAGATTGCTTCAAAATGAAACAAAATAATTCTAGTTTAACAAACCTGTGAACTCCTCACGGCACACACATGTGTATCCACCCTCTCTGCGACTGCATATTCCAGAATTCTGGCAGGGATTTGAGTAGCAAAGGTTGATCTCAGTCTCACAGTAATCTCCAGTAAATCCTGGTGGGCAGCGGCAACGCAGACCTGTGATGGGATGGATGGGCCGGAAGAGCATGGACTCCGAAGCAATGAATGCAGAAGAGCTATCAAACTTTAGCACCGAGATACATTTCATGTAGTTTTCACAGGGCTCCCGAAGGCAGACATTGTCATCAAACGGGAGAACCTCCAGCATGGAGACAGAGGTCAGCAACATTCGACTCATATACAGCTGTTCCTGAAGCTCATTGGAGGAGAAGAACTGGCTCTGGCGCCCACCTGGAACCAGAGCAGAAAAACTCACGTTCAAAATGCTGCCGCTGACATCAGTGTCATTCTGTATGTTGAAAACAAAGATGTCCTCCTTGGAGGTTGATAAAACTGCTGCCAGGCCCTCCACAAAGCGATTGAGCAAAGGAGAGAGGAAGCGTTCCTGTGACATGTTCTCCAGACGCACCGTGATGCTGTTGGACAATATCTCCTCCGTAATGACAATTACTCTCAGAACACACTGTGCTGTCACACTATGAATCCCATCTGGAAAAGCAGAAAGAGTGAAGTTACTCAATCAACATGTGGTATTGGGATCATTGTGCTTTTCATCTTGAAGGATGGTTTCCATTGGCCAGAATAGAAAACTCATGCAATAAATGTACATTGTTAATTAGAATTTATAGCAAATTGAACAGATAATTTAAGACATATTAATAATTTAAAACACACAATATTCTTCAAATGGCATTTTTCAATACCACATTAAATACATAAAATACAAAATTTCTTTCCATTTATTAATTAATGGGGTGTGGAGGTAGCAGGGGAAGACAGATTTAAAAAAAAACAAAAATGGTTTGCACCTATTTGACACCCTTTGTAACATCAAGGCATCCTGAAGTACAAGACAGTGTTTTAATTCCTGTATTCTAAGTTAGGAAACAAAGCATTTCATTCCACAAACAATAATCAGATGACCGAACAATTTGTTTTATGGTGATGGTGGCGGGGCGGCGGGAATATATGCATTGAAGAACATAGCTACTTTTCTTCAAACAAGGCCAGAGGATGTTTTACCGAGAGAGCAAACTGAGGTATCAGCCAGGCATCTCATCTAAATGTTCGTCCATCAGTACTGCACTGAAATGTTGGTTTAGATTTCTGAATCATGAACTCACAGGGAAGCTAGACATACATAAGGTACAATGGTATAGGAGATTACGTTCATAGGATGGAAGGAGTATGTGAAAGGAGGCTTAAGTGGAATATAAAAGTAGATCAGCTGAATCAAGTAATCTGTTTCTAAACTGTAAATTCTACATGATAAGTAAAACAAAGCTGTTTCTATCAATGGCAAGAGTCAAGACAACCTTCTGTTTGTTAAATTTACAATGTGTCTGCTCTGGTGAACTTTTGCTTTTTTGGCTGGCATCATAAGTCTGCGGTCTTGAATGCATAGCGAGTTAAATGATCCATACCACAAAAAACAGATCATCTCTGATCATTCATTCGTTTCTTGATGTTATTCCTTTCTGTCAATAAATTAGCCCAGGGACATAAGGCACAACTGCAACTTTGTATCTTTTGTTCAGATTATCAGGTTCACAGTATGCAAATGAAACCCTGTAATTGGCTCCCTGTAGTGAGCTAAATGTGAAATCTTTCATTAAACTATGGTCAGTATGGATAGACAACGTGAACACTTCTTCGTGGGTAGTAGAGCTAATAAAAGCTTAAGACAATTTTTGAAGTTAGATATCAGAGAGGACCTAGGGATTGATTATACGTAAATATGGGACTCATCTGCCATCAGGTGTTTGTTTTCTTGATCAGACAGCCAAACTTTAAAATAAGTTGCTTGCTGGCTTGTGCAGTGAATGAAGATACACAGCATACAAAATGGAGGTGGAATATCGGGCAACATACATCAATGTCACTATGGCAATTGGAAAATTGTTTGATCAACTTTAGGGTATGGAGAGAGATTTCCAGACTCCGAATCAGTTTAAGGATTTAATTTTCTTTACTTTTCTTAGGAGTTTCCTGCCTGCTGAGGGATTAATGTGGTTCATGGTGTTCAGTTGCACCATAGTGATTTGCGACAGGGTTGGTGGAGCAGATGCTTGCTGTCTGCCCAGCATTTTCATATGTTCATGACTTGTTTTACAATTTTCAACTTCTAAACTGAATAAAGAGAGTGCAAGTTAATATACAGTAGCTAAAGCTTTTGCTTAGAAACTATAATAATCATCATCTTGTTGGCTCTGCCTAATTAATACCAATATTTATCACTAAAGGTTGCCTATACCATTACATGTTATCAACATTGTATTCCTCTAGTTACTCTCAATTTGACAAAAGAATACACAAATTGACATTTTAGTTTAAAAGCAGTTCTATTATTTCATCACCGTCCAAATCAATTATTGAAAACAGATAGCCGTAATGCTCAATTTGAGGTTTACAACATAATGATCTGTTTTCCAAAGTTTCTTAAACATTAACTGCTTAAAAGCAAAACAACCACATATTGCAAAATGAATGAGAAATACTTCACCCACACAATACTTACATCCAACCAACTTAAATATCTTGATACTGAACTCAATACTCAAGAAATGGTCTGACCAGGACACTACACAATTTGAACTGGATTTTTTATGGCTTCTATTACTGTTTCAGTAATCCAACTCCCCAGTTATTGACTGCTGCTCCATTGAGATATGCCAAGGAGGGGTCTCATGGAATTCATCCAAACACAAAGGACTGTATAGATTACAGGGTGAATTTTAAACTAATCTGCCAATCAGAAAGGGATCAATTAAAGATGGACCTTTTTGTTGAAGACAATGGAAACAAATATTCAGCAAGTAATTACTGAGCAACATGTTCAATTGCATGAGATTCCCACCTGACAAGTTAAGTTAAAGTTATCCTCAAAGTATCTTCATAACGGAAATGAAAGAAAACATATACCGCTCGATCTATTTATTGTTGGCAATGCATCATCCAGGTCAGCTCCTGCAGTGTTACAAATATTAACTAGGGATGGAGATCTGGAACACCAGGTTTGCAGAACATTTATATGCAATGAATTTCAAGGGGTTAAATGGGTGTATTTGAGAAATACCTGATGAAACAAAGCAAGAGTGTTTTAAAAAGGTGGAGCAATGGTACATTGCCTTTTACAATATTTTACAAAAGTTGACACTGGACAGATATTGATTAGAAAAAATTCTGTGACACTAGTTATGAAATCTGTGACTTCAAATCAGTGGGTGTACAGAGAGAAGATCCAATTTCTATTTAAGTTCTGTAGATGTTTTTAAAATAACAAGATGAGAGCAACAGATCCATTTTGTAAATAGGAGATGGTTTTAGCTGCTCAGAAATCACCTTCAAAGTGAAATGTTCTATTCTGAGCCCAACTATTTATCGAAACTTCTGCCTCCAATTTCCGGTAAGATGGAACTCCCACCATGCACTCATGTTCATATACAAATTAGTCCAATCTAGAATAGCTGCCAAACTCAGAAGAGATCACTTCACGACCATTCAAATGGCATGACAGACAGTCCCCAAATTGCTAACGGATTCCATCCTTGGGTCAGTTTAGAAGTTGATTTGTATGTAAATTGAAACACAATGCAGGACAATATAAAGTAGCTGCTCACACATTGGACATTTAAAATGACACTCCTATATGGGACGGCATTATTAAATACTAGTGTTGGTTAAGCTGGACATTCTTAAATTAGGTACACCCTGTACTACACTCCTCATTTTTTGGTTTAGCCTTATATTGGATGTGGATGTCACCAAAGCCAGCATTTGTTGCCCATCACTAACTGCTCTCGAACTGATTGGCTCTCACATCCATTTCAGAGGTTGGCTTAGGGTTAATCACATTTTTGTGGGTCTGAAGTCATAAGTAGGCCTGACCAGGTAAAACTGGCAGATTTCCCTCCCAAAAGAACATCAATGAACCTAGTGAGTTTTTAAACAATAACTGACTATGTTAAATATTACACAGTCATGATTAAATTAGTTTTATTTTTTAATTCATGATATTCACTGAATTCAAATTTCACCAGCTGCTATGATTCAAATCTATGAAGCCAGAACATTAAGCCGGAGCTCTAGATTACCAATGACATTACCAATAAACCACCTCCTCTTAAACAGCCACAAATGACAGATAAGAAATCAGCCCCAAATTATTCTGATATTTTGCTTTGATTCAGATGGATGATTACACGTTTTCATTTTGGTGAATGCTGCCTCCAGGAAAAACAATAAAAGTAACTGAAAATGTGTCTGTTGATGTATGATGCAGAGTTACTCTCAGCTCACCAGGCAGAATATTACATCAGCTGCTGCAAAACTATCCTCATGCATTCACAAATGCTTATTTTTAAATATTAATTATTGATTTCCATTCAACCTGATTGTGACATAACAGTTAAGATATATCTAAATTGCAATAGCAGTCAAAGAAAATCACAGAGCAGTCGTGAGAAAAATTTTTAACAAATCCATAGAATTGCGCACACAGCAGGATGTCTGCAGCAAGCCCATTAAAGGTACATTCCAGAAATTGGATTTACCTCATGTTATTCTAACTGTGCAAAATGCTTTACTTGTAGTATCATCAGTGAACCAGTAATAGAACTGTACTGGTCAGGTCTATGCACTGACCCAACAGTACCCCTTTGTACTGTGTCACTAGACAAATTATAGATGATTCTATCTTCTTTGGCACTTTACATATATCAGCGTTAATATCCAGCATATATATGTTTACAATGCAATCATATCCTACAACGCTGATTTTCTTCCTCATTAAAAAAAGAATGCAAACATTGCTTAAAAGAAAACAGTCCACCAATCTGCACTTTTGCAAAAGTCAGCCAATTATCATTGGTCCTGCTGATTTCACACAACTGTTGAGGAAATCTTTCAATAGCTGCTTAACAGCAACAGGGTTTGTCACAGGTTGTCACAGTATGATAAATCACTTGCTTAGCGTATGTTATGCAGGATTATTTCTATAAGATTCACCTGAAAACCAACAATAAAAAAAAACTGAGTCATGCAGTTAATTATAAAAGTTGTCGTCCAAAGAGGATAATCAGAGTATCTGGTTCTCTCCACACACAGGAAAAAAGATAAATAGGAAATACTGGAAATATTCAGCATCTACAAAGAAAAATATTTCTGATCAAGAAAGGTCCTTGACCTGAAATGTTAGCTGTTTCTCTCTACACAGATGTTGACAAACATGCTGAATATAGATCAGGTAAAAACAAGGACTGTAGATGCTGGAAACCAGAGTCTAGATTAGAGTGGTGCTGGAAAAGCACAGCAGGTCAGGCAGCATCCGAGGAGCAGGAAAATCGACATTTCGGGCAAAAGCCCTTCATCAGGAATAGAGGAAACATGCTGAATATCCCCAGTATGTTCTGTTCTTATTTCAGATTCAGGTGTAATATGCTGCTTCTGTTTTAAGAAAAAGGAGAAAATGAGAATAAATGTGGGAGGATGAAATTGTAATCGAAGAACATGTATGATCAGTGAATGCCAACAGTGGGCTTCAAGGACTTTTATTTAATGTTCTTCTGGAATTCAACAGTGTGTGAGTGCAGTGAAAACATCAAAATTGCATCAATGGAATGCTTTGCAACAGGAGACATGGAAGAACTTGGCTGCAGAAACAGCCAAGAATTTCTCCAATCAAATGAAAATGAAACCTATGAAAATTGAGCATGCACTAATTCTGCAAATATAGATGTAACTGTAGCATCAACTGTAGACAAGGTTTCAACTCCTTTATAAATCCTCAGATTCAGTTTTAATGCTAGTGGCAAAAAATAGACTGACTTCAGTATAGCTTTAAAATTATTGAGAAATCTACTAGGTATCCTTATCATTTCTAGGATTTAGTATTAAACTGGAACTACAAATTCCTCAATGTTATACCCAAGTAACAGTAATCATGGAATTCACAAGATTAGAGACAGATATTCCCTCCATCGCATTAGTTTCACTTCTTCAAATGATTCATTATGCTTCACTACTCTTCTTGTTTGCTCTTTTCCCCCCTCTTCACATGCATAGCTAGTAAATTACCTTTTAAATTGTGTTAGAATCGCAATCCAAACAACTATTTATTGTAAAACACTCCATGCTTTAAAAGTTGTTTAAGTGAATAAAAACTTCTTCCAATACCCATTTTTATTCTTGTAGAGATAGTCATGAGTCTATATTGCCTCATTACGGATTGAAGACCAGAAGACATTTAGTCAAGCCACGACAGAGTTTAGACATGATGTCCCTGTGATTGAACAGCTGTCTAGCATTCATTAAGTCTCACACATGAATAATGAACACTTGGCTAAGCTATTGCATTCAACAGAACGTGACAGATGCACTACTGTTAAGAAAAAAAAGCACTCTCTATCTTATCGATTCATTCCTGCCAGTTTCTGATAGATGTTCTTAACAATTGCAGTTTGAATAAAATATTCTAAAAATTGTGAAATATACAATATATTAATAGAATGTGTACAACTCAGTTATTTGAGTGCATATAAAAGTATGGATGCAGGAATCACTCATGCACATGCAAACTCAGAATTTCTAAATGCACAGCTGAATTACAAATCTTTGCTGTTCTAATAGTACAGTGCCATATCTCCATTTGGAGAGTCATAGGGCTCACTCAGAACACTAAGCTTCTAATCAAAGGTTCTAGAAAGCGTAATGATGGAGGATTCACCCTTGTAACAAAGGACTTGGCATATCTAGTAGACTTGGAGTTATTGATTAACGAAGCACTCCAAATTACCCTGATTGTAATGGAGTTAACTCTCAGCTAGAAGATCTGACAAACCTGTTTCTTAACAACAGAATTCCCAGACTGTCCCATTCAGCATTTGTTAACTATATTTCCAATGTTGGATCTCAACTCTGAGGACAGTAGCTGTAGAACCAGGAATTGTGCAGAAGGCAGCAGTCAAAGCAATTATCTTCCATGCCAAGGGGTTTTGCAGAGACTATAAAATTACACAACTTTTGTAATGAAAGGAATGCTTCAAGAACCTTTTGCACTGGATAAATAAATATATTATGCCTCACACATCTGTACGACAACACAAATGACTTCTTCCATCAAGATAAAAGCTTTACAGGACAATGGTGGCACTTCACTTTCTCCTTGAATAATCTTTTATCACTGAGCGTTTCATAGTTACCAACCAGAAAAATAGAGATTAATTTCCAATGATGGCTTGACAGCAAAGCCTCTACATAGTGAAAGGTACCTCTCAATCTAGCCCATTAAAAGAAAACTTACTGTCTTAACATCTTAATAATTCACAAGGCAATGATTTAATGAGGCATATTCTACAATTGTACAAAGTCTCTGTAGGACCTCAAAGGAACTTTTTCAACCAGTCCAAACACAGTTGTTTGCAAATTTATACTTCAATAGAATAAAATTGCTGTGCTCATACATCATTAATCTTACAGTAGTCATATTTAGAAACAGGGAATCCTAGCTGATTTGGACTATATATGCCAGGGCTTCAATATTCATTCCCAATCTGGCAGCTATGGTTAACATCGGGTGAGATGCAGTGAAATACAGCAGTCTGATGTGTGTAAACTGGATCTTACTTCATTTTTGATTGTGGACTGAGTTGGGAAAAGGACTATTTTACATCAAAAGACTGAGGAAGGAATTACTGTACTGCACCACGATGTGTACATAAAGAAGAGATTCAGAGGCCAACCAGCTGCTAATTGGTTTGTGGAATTGTGACAAGTTGTGGACACAAAGGTCATCTGCTAGATGGCAAATCTGATTGGTTGCGAAGCAGCTCAGGGGATGAATGACACAGTGAAGAGCCCTCAAGCATCTGGAAGGGGAGATTATGTGTGTCTCTTTCCCCAGAAAAAACATCTGAAACTAAAGAAACCAATTTGTTTTCCCCACATCAGTTGCTATCTTTAACCATTAAGACATTATAATCTGTGAACCAGTGCCTCCTGTGAAGAATGAGCCTGAAGGAAAAACTTGAAAAACTAATGGATTTGGGATATGTAACGGACCCCTTCATCAAGTCTTGAGGGCTGGTCTAATTGATTTTTTTTTACCCACTACTTCTTTCCCTTCCATTCATGCATCCATGACGCCAATGTGATTTGAATGTCTACCTTACCTGTGCTTGTGTGAATTGGGGGTTTCAGAAGGCTTAAGAGTTTCAACTGTACAGGTTACGCCGACAGTTCACAATTTTACCTGTTGTTAAAATCCATTGAACTATGGTAATTCTGCTTGAGTACAAAACATAATCAGTGTTTTCTATAAACTTAGATCTTTTCGACTGGTCAAATTGGAAATGTCGCATTCTTTGAGAAAAAGTTTTAACTTTTGTGATGATTCCAAGAGTGGGACTTGAGCTAGTGAGGTATAACAAATGCAATCTACCAACAGCATCAGATGAGCATAATACCACACTAAATGTGCCAAGAGATCGGAGGAGGACATTAGGGTTAAAAGCCAAACATTTATATATTGCAACATTAAGACAGGGCTCAAAACTCATCTATGAATCCACAACCAATGCAAACACCTCACTTCACCCAGCTATCCACAAGAAACAATCCTCCTCAACATGAGGCATTGTTAAAGAGAAGATATATTACATGTAACTTATAGAGTGACTTCTGGTACTTGGCATGGAGTAATAACAGGCATATAGGTAATGCTTGCCTGAACACATACCTGAGAATCAAGATTACAGTCATGCTGGAACAGCACAGGTCAGGCAGGATCCGAGGAGTAGGAAAATCGATGTTTCGGGCAAAAGCCCTTCATCAGGAATGAGCAGCATTCTTGATGAAGGGCTTTTGCCCGAAACATTGATTTTCCTGCTCCTTGGATGCTGCCTGGCCTGCTGTGCTTTTCCAGCACCACTCTAATCTTGACTCTAATCTCCAGCATCTGCAGTACCCACTTCTGCCACATACCTGAGAGTTCCAGGCTCTGCCTGACAGTCAAGATACTCTTTTATATTGTCACTCTTGTCAATCTCTATCAGCTTTTAGAGTCCACATATTCCAATTCAGCTTTTATTTAATGGTCAATATCACCAAGTTCCCCCTCAGCTTTGGCTTTTTGCATTGTCATACCCCAGTGTCATTATCCACTGCCTGCCCATTGAAGCCATTACAAAACCACCTACATTCATTAGAGTTTAGAAGAATAAGAGGGAATCTCATGAAATGTATAAAACTTTGAGAGGGTCTGATACTCTGTATGTAGAGATGATATTTCCCATGGGCAGGGGTTCAAAACAATGAGTCATGGTCTCAGGGTGAGGAGAAATTTCTTCATCTCAGAGGGTGATAAGCCTGAGGAATTCTCTACTGTATATTCTCTGCTATAGTTGGCATGAAGGTGAAATCATTGAATACATTTAAGAAATAGATGGATTTCTATAAACTAAGAGTGTCAAGGGGTAGGGGGAAGAGTGAGAGAGAATAGCATTGAGACAGAGGATCACAGCAAGTTAAATTCTGGTGGATTCAATGGGCTGAATGACTGCTTGTCCTGGATGGTGCCAAAATTCAGTGTTGTTGGAGCCAGGCCAAGTGGGGAGTATTCTATCACAATGCTGACTTACGTGGTGCACAAGCTTTGGAGAGTCAGGAGATAAGTTATTTACTGCAAGGTTTGTATGCTCCGATCTGTTCTTGCAGCCATAGCTATTATATGGTAGTTCAGTTCAGTTTCTGGTCAATGTTAACCCCCAGGATGATGGTATTCAATCATGGTAATGTCACTGAATTTCAAGGGCCAATAATTAGATTCTCTCTTGTTGGAGATGGTCATTGCCTGGCATTTGTGCAATGCAAACATTACTTTCCACTTGTCAGCCCAAATGTGGATATTGTCCAGGTCTTGCTACATTTGGACATTCTGAGATGCTGCCTAACCTGCTGTGCTTTGACCAGCAACACATTTGCAGCTGTTACATTTGGACATTGTCTGTTTAAGCAACAGAGGAGTTTTGAATGATGCTGAACATTGTGCAAACATCAGCAAACATCTCTGCTTCTGCCATTGTGATGGAGGGAAGATCATTTGTGATGTAGCTGATGATGACTGGACCCAGGATACCATCTTGAGGAACTTCTGCAGAGATTCCTTGAGCCAAGATGATTAACTTCCCACAAGCACATACATCTTCCTTTGTGCCATGAATAAATCTAACCAGTGAAAAGCTTTCCTCAGATTCCCGTTAACTTCAGGTTCTCTCAGGATCCTTGATACGATACTCTGTCAACTGTGATTTTGATGTCAAGAGCAGTCACTCTAATCTCACTTGAAGAATTCAGCTCTTTGGTCCATGTTTGAACCAAGGCTGTAATTAGGTCTGGATCTGAGTGGCCAGAGCAAAACCCAAACTTAGCATCATTATGCAGGTTATTATTCAGTAACTGCTACTTAATGACACTATTGATTTTACCTTCCATCACTTTGAGAGCAGACAAATAGGGCTATAACTGGCAAGGTTGGATTTCTCGTGCTATTTGCTATATGATATTCCTGGGCAATTTTCCATACTGTTTTGGTTGTGCTAGAATAACTTGGATAGTGGTGAGGAAGGCTCTGCAGCACAAGTCTTGACTAGTATTACCGTACTGTTGTCAGGACTCAATCTTTGCAGTGTCCAGTGTCTCCAACCATTTCTTGATATCAGCTGGAGGGAATTGAACTGATTGCAGACTGATCCTGACAATCTCTGGAGGAGGCTAAGTTGTATTATCCATAGAGCACTTCTGGCTGAAAATTGTTGCAACTACTTCGGCTTCATCGTTTGCACTGATATGCTGGGCCCATTATTATTGAGGATGGGGACATCTGTGGAGCCTTCTCCTCCAGTGAGTTTACTTGTCCATCCCCAGCAATCATGACTAAATGTGGCAGGACTGCAGTGTTTAGATCTGATCTTTGGTTTGCGGAACTGTTTGACTCTATCACTTGCTGCTTTAGCTCTTTGGCACGCAAGCAGTTCTGTGTAGCTTCACCATGATGATTTTTTTTTGTATGCCTGGTCATGCTCCTTATATGCCCTCCTTCACTTTTTGTTGAGGGGTTGATCTTGGGGTTTTAAAGTAATGGTAAAGTGGGAGATCTCTAGACCATCAGGTTGCACATTGCATTTGGAGCATTTCGTGGATGCCCAGTCTTGAGTTGCTAGATCTGTTTGAAGTCTATCCCATTCAGTAGAGTGAGAATGCCACACAACACAACTTATCAAAAGGAGAACAGAATACACATATAGGAAGACTATGTTCAGTTATTCAAAGCACTGATGAGACTGCAACGAAAGGTCAGTGCACAGTACTGGCCCTTGGAGGTCAGAGAAGTTTGACAAATTTACTCATATCTGGAATGAGGAAAGGTTAAACAGGGTAAGCTTCTATTCAGTGGCGTTCAGAAGAGTTAAGTAACTAGATTAAAACATACAAAGATGGGAAACGGCAGGAAAGTGGACGTGAGGAATGTCAGATCAGCCATTATCCTACTGAATGATGGAATAGGCTTGAGGAGCCAAATGACCGACTCTTCTTCCTATTTCTTTTCGTCTTATGTTTAAAACAGACAAAGGTCAACGAACTCGATTGCTGAAAAGGTGATAAAAGTAGATTCCTTGAATATTTTTGAGGCTGAGATGAAGAGATTCTCGTTAAGCAAGGTTTTGAAAGATTATTAGTAGGCAGAAATGCAGATTTGAGGTTACAATTAGATTACCCATAATCTTACTGAAAGACAGCACAGACTTGAGGGGCTGAATGGTAGTCATAACTCATATCTTCATATGCCCCCGTTCTTTGTCAGAGAAAATGGAATCTGTTGAAAATAAAGCAGACATCTGAATCCAGGTCCTGGCCACCATTTTAAAAGTCTATCTTTGGCAAAAATACAGCCAATTGTTTGGAAACATTCTTGGGAGCTGTTCTCACTTTGCGACTGCATTTTCTTGTTATCAGAAATGCAGTGAAAACTCCATTCAAAAATATTAGTGGAGCTACTGGAAAGCTTACAATAGTACACAGCATCAGACAATATTTCCATAATCACAGTTACACTCAAATCCCCTTCTCACTCTTCCTTATGGCAGTAAATCTAATTATAACAGCTAATCAATTGTTAATTGTAGCCTGATTTTTTGCTATTTTGCTTTGTGCTTGCCGGCCTGATCCTAAAACCCTTTTTTCAAAGTAAATCATCAATGCAAAAATTATGCAGTCCATTTGCCAGGAAAGCACAACTGCAGAGATTTTGCCTCACCCCAATAGTATTAGTGACTAGAAGCTGATGTCATATTAGATTACTTTAGTTCTAACAATGTTTAACAGAGCATCCTTAAATAGGTTATATGGGATTCTTGCTACATTTTCATAATGTCCTTTCAAGATATTTGCAATTATAATTCCCACAGAGTATAGGCTTTTTAATTGCTTTTATTCCTTATCACATTGTAAGCTTTATGCCTCCCTATGACACAAATGCCATTCTGCTCAAATTAAAAGTTGACTCAAAGATTTTCTCACTTTGTTCTCCTTGTTAGGCTACAATTTTGCAGATGTCAGGAGTTCTTCACTACTTTCTGCAAGATACATTATTCACATCTGACTCTCAACAGAAGGGTCAGCAATCTTCTTCACGCGGCACCTCCTCAGTTAAGTCAGATTCTGTCCTCACTGGTTGTTCTGATAATTACACACAATTACAGCATATATCAGTTGAAAGCAATCGGGAACAGAAACGCTGGAAAATTCTCAGCATCTAAACCAAGCCAACTGCATCCCCAGTTGAGATCAAGTAACTCAGCACAAACTGCGGATCAAATCAGGAACCTTGCTGGTTCTTAATTATTCAAAAAGTCATAATATAAATTCAGTCAGTCAACAGGGGAAGGTCCATCTGTAGCCCTCGTTAACAATGGCATTAGTTCACCACAGGACTGCCAGCAGCCCCAGTACTTAATCTCTGCTGTTTCTTTGTAGCTGCAGGTTTGAGAATGACAAGCACACTATTGCAACAAAGTGGAATGTCATTAAACATAATGTGAAATTCATAATTTTAAATAATTTAATTTTGCATCTGAATTTAAATTTTATCTATAATTATCTCACATTTTCAAATATCTTCATGCCTCAAATAATTTATCTGAAGAGTTCGGTTCCAAGAGTTACAGGAATTGGACAGCAAGCTGCCTTGTATACTTATATTCAGATTTCACACTTTTCAATCAGTGGGTTAATATTGGTATATTTAGATTGTACTATATAAAATTTAAACTTCAAAGCATGCACAGAAAAGTCTTACTCCCACAATAACAAAAAAAGTAAAACAACCAAGAACTAGCTAGACTTAAATTCCATAATAAACCAAAGAACTAAAGATGCTGGAAATCTGAAACAAAAACAGAAATTGCTGAGAAACTCAGCAGGAGAAAGTGAGCACTGCAGATGCTGGAGATCAGAGCTTAAAAATATGTTGCTGGAAAAGTGCAGTAGGTCAGGCAGCATCAAAGGAACAGGAGAATCGATGTTTCAGGCATAAGCCCTTCTTCAGGAATGAGGAGGGTGTGCCAAGCAGGCTAAGATAAAAGGTAGGGAAGAGGGACTTGGGGAAGGGCGTTGGGAATACCCAACGCCCCTCCCCCAAGTCCCTCCTCCCTACCTTTTATCTGAGCCTGCTTGGCACACCCTCCTCATTCCTGAAGAAGGGCTTATGCCCGAAACTTCGATCCTCTTGAGAAACTCAGCAGGTCTGGCAACATCTTGGAGCAGAAAACAGAGTTAATGTTTCAAGTCCACTGACTCTTCTTCAAAACTAGATTAAAATTCTGCTACTCTGTGTTTGAATGAGTGGATATTATATTTAATGCAACCTTCCAGAATTGCACAAGAGGCAAAACTATTTCTTTATTTACATTTTGCACTATGCATATGAACCTCCCGTACTTGATTGTACGACCTGTGTCACTAATCTTTAAATTTAAAGCCTGAGATGATAATGAGACCTGATCACCTTTCCCTCTATATTGGATCAGAATAAGTTAAAATGGAATATTTTGAAAATTGACGAAAAAAGTTTTTGAATGCAAAGTACATGTAGCAAAACTGAGCAGACCTTCATAAATCTACAACCACCAGTCAGTCTTGATGGGAAGTTAAACTAACTCATCTCACACAACGATAGGAGCCCATGCATAAATTTGGACCAAATTTCGCATATGCTGATTTGGAATTACATTCGAACTTTCACCAGATGAGGCTGGATTCAAACTAATTCTCAAAAAGTAAAAGAATTGTGTTTAACTATAGCAGCACATATCTCCCACTACCAAAGTTATACTCTTAATGTCCTCCCAGAAACCTGCTGCAAGTCTCCTTATCACATATAATTTAGTTTGGGACAGCAACTTCTTCCAGTTCTGATAAAGCTCCTTTCCAATTAGACACTGCAAGAGCGTAGGGTGACTAACATCCAAATCTTTCTTTGTGGAGGTGGTGTTTCACCTCCATTTTGCTATTTCCCAATGGAGATCACTTAAAATCATCCAATTAGTTATCATATCAAGAATAACAAAAATGAAGTTAGGGCATGTACAAGGTCTTTAGCAACAGCCTGATCATTTGTCTTCCTGTATTCAAATATGGATATTTACATATCTCTGATTATCCAAACACCTCAGGTCAGCAGTACTTTGTTCGGATAATCGAATGCCGGATAACACAGTTTAGCCAAGCATCGGGACCTTGCGATCTTGTCCCGATAATCTGAAATTCGGATAATTGAATGCCAGATAATCAAGGTTCCTCTGTACATGTGTGAAGTGGGCCAAATTCTTCAAAGCAACCAAGCTATTTGAAATTTGAGAGGGATTAAAGCAAATTCCGAACCTGTCTTAGAGAATTAATTTATTGTGTTGATAGAGTCTCCACCACACCCAAAGTTCTCAGCATCAATTTTATCTAATGGCAAGATGCATTGATGTGCAGTGTTTACTGCTGTGTAGAAAACTATATGTAAAATGTGAAAGTTTACTTTAAAATTACAAAATGTTATATACTATTTACCACACATTGAAGAAATTAATTTAAATCTTAATCATGATTTTAGCTAATGAACCCAACTTCTACAACTGTGTCACTAATTTGTACCACAAAGTACCAGTCTGGTTAGGGCATTTAGAATAAAATAAAAAGCATTTAACTGCAAGATACAACTGTCTTATGGCAATTGCTGTAAAGATTCTAGCATAACAAACTCTTTATAAATCAAGTCCATGTTAAATTTTTGCAAAAATTAAGTGTAGACAAGAAACAAGGAAATCAGAGCACAAGGCTCAATGAGCCATTTCCAGAAAGAGAGTGGTGTTGACCATTTTAGGAAAGATCAGACAAGTGCAATAACCATTTCATCAAAAAAGAACTGCTAAATACAGAACATTTTGACACAGATTGCTCAATCAGACCCTTAGTGTCAAATGGTTTAAGGCTTAGTGAATTTAATTAGAGGGTAAAATCCCTCTCACTGCCACAAACCTATATTTATATTTGAAGACATTGTATTAAATAAACTATTAAGCTAAATTTCTGTTTCTCTTGTGTTTTATGATTAAACCGTTCAGTCAGATTAAAATCTATGATCATAACACACAAACTGAATGCAGCAAAAGCCCCGTGAAGAATCTAGCACAAAATCATTAATGATTTACAGGAAGCAACATTTGGAGATCACTTCCCGGCAGCTACAAGTTATATTCTATCGCATTACTGCAATAATGCCATCTAAATGAGGCAGGGTACATGCCTTGGAGGATGAGATACTAGCATTGTAAGGCTAACGGCTGCTGTGCGGGTCATTTGCTTTTTTATAATTTTGCACTGGGATCAGGTTAAACTCATGAACTGATATTGCAGGCTTGGGTCTTTCTGAGATACTACCAGAATAATGACGTTCAGATGCAAGTTGAAAGAATTGGCAACTATGCAAAATGCTACCTGTGTTAAAAAAAATTATCTTCTCAGCTTCTCATGGACAGTCATAATCCAATTTTACTGCCCATCTCAGAAGCTGCCTCAGCTTAGGGGAAATTTAGCATATAACAAATCAGTTCCGAAGAACATTAAACCAACTGTTCATAATGTGCTGCAGTCGATTTTATTTTTGCTATGTATCTCTTCAACAGAAGATTTCTAATCCAATCTGTGTTTTCCAGTCATTTTCACAGATTCTTTTCTAACACTCCTTTTCACGTATGGTCAAGTTTATTTGCCTCAACAATCACATCCAATAAAATACGCCATGTTATAAATGTTTGTAAAGAAACGACTTCTACAGTCATAGACTCATACAACATGGAAACAGAGCCTTTGGTCCAACTCGTCCATGCGACCAAGTTTTCTAAACTAAATCAGTCCCACTTGTCTGCATTTGGCCATACCCTTCTAAACCTTTCCTATTTATGTACCTGTCCAAAGATCTTTTAAATGTTGTGACAGTACCTACATCCATCACATTCTCTGGCAGTTCATTCCACATATGAACCACCCTCTGTGAAAAAGTTGCCTCTTAGGTTCCTTTTAAATCTTTCTCCTCTCACCTTAAAAATATGCCCCCTAGTTTTGAACGTCCCCACTTTCGGGAAAAGACCTTTACTATTCACCTTGTTCAATACTCTCATGATTTTATAAAACTCAGTAAGGTAACCCCTTACCTCCTACACTTCACTGAAAAAATGTCCTAGCCTATCCTGTCTCTCCTTTTAACTCAAATCCTCCAGTCCTGACAACATGTAACTTTTCTCTTCTCTAACCTAGCAAAAGTACTAATTCATAAAATTCTATCAAGTGTTTCTGCAATACAAGTGAGATATCTGCCCTTCAGCGAAAGGCAATTAAAGGGTGCTGTGAGAAACTCCTTAGAAACAAAGAAAGAGGTAAGACTAAACCTTTAATAGTGACCAAACCTTTAAAGTGCTGGCACGAGCATAGCAGTAGCAGCCAAAGGGTTCCTTCAATAAGAAACATGCAGACCAGATGGAATCCCCTAATTCATTCCATATAACTGGGACTGTCCTTTACCTCTATTTTCAGCTTATCCACCATCAATGAGCTGATTTACATAAAATCTCAACTGACTGCAGACACCGCCATTAACATTCACGAGAAGATGACGAAATGCACCTTACTGTTTTATTAAGCTTTACAACATTTCTTGTAAATTAAAAATACCATTGCTTGCAAGAGTTTAGGTTAACAAGCTCCTTAACCTGACACGCAAGCAACTGAATTAAAAGATGGTTCACTGCCTCAAAAAATAATGTTCCAATAAGCGAGAAGGAATCCTTTGAGCAACAATCTTCAACACTGAGCCTGCAATGCCCTCTCATAGTGAGATTATATTAAAAAACTGGATGAGGACGTCGACACAGCCTTAAATCATGCTGCTTATTTGGCCTCTTGGATAACATTAACCAGTGCAAAAGGAATGTCTGAGGAGAGAGGGAAAAGCAAGCATTTGGTAAAGCAGTGGGTACAATGTCCTTTGGGACTTAGAGAGGTATAGTGCAAGTAATCAGTAAGAAAAGTGAAAATAAAACTGAAGAGCTAATTAGTTGGTCAGATGCCAACTTCAAAGCAGCCAACAGAACAGGTTCTCAACAGCAGCCTCTCAAAGGTATTTTTAGCTGTTAAAATATAAACTACACAACAAAGCTGCTTCTGAAAATGCAAACTGAAATCTGTATTTTCTTCAGATCTGTTGTTCATAAGTGCACCCTTAATCTCATCAGTCACGGAGCTGTTAGGAACACTGTTATGACACATAACAACACTTCAATGTCAGAAATTTGCCGCCTTTCCATTTTCCATTATTTCTTTGAATTGATGTATTAGGAAAGCTTTTCTTTGTTTTCCTAAGCTTCTCCTGGGGTTTGTGTTGCACTGTGAATACAAAGCAGATCTTGAAGGGAGTGTTGCTAATAATGCAAAGGACACAAAGGATGGTGTAAACATTTTGGATCTGTGTCAATCACGTTATGATTTCCAGGATGGATTCTGCTCTTACAAATTGTCCAGCCTAACCAAAATTGACAGAATGAACCACTTATTTTCTTCGTTATCAACTCAAATCCAAGTACTGGACTTTAGCATGATGATGCATTCTGTACAGAATGAAACACTCCTACTGGCAGTGAAGAGGTGGCAGACAAGAATCAGCCCAGCAGTGTAAGATGGCGACTTTGACAGTGGTTGGGCCTTGTGTAGACAGTGGTGAGATAGTAGAGGAGGGATATGGTGCAAGAGTCATTGATGATGAGCTGGCTCAGTACTGATGAACTTGCTTTAAGCTATATCTTTCTTTTTTTTCTCATTTTTAAAACTATTAAAAATGGTGTTGGATCGTGACATCAGTGGAAAAGCTTTTTACTGTATTTTACTGTATGACAACAAAATGTGACAATAAAATAATTTATACTTTTCCTGGCAACAAGCAATACTATAGGAGCACTTGTGCATGGTTGCTATTCTCACCTGGGACCTATGTGACATGAAATTAAAAATGTGGATTACCTAAAAGTTTGGGCAGCTTATAGCTCCTCACGCTTTTGCTATGGCAAAGTCTTAGGCAATCAGAGTCAACTTGCCAAACAATCAATAACCTTTTGAGCCTATCATATAAATTATTGTTATCATTTGAGATTTGGCATTCTGGCAAGGTGAACAGCTTCTCTAATCCAAATGACAGTCTAAAATTAGATGAATGCATCTTTTCTCAACTTTTGGTGGGGGACAATGGTATGGTATACACTTGGTATAGTGTAGAAGAGGATTTGGCGGGGTATTGGGTAGGTAGCATGATTTGAAACAGATCTAGCACAAAGAATATGAGCAGGCATAGGAGTAAAAGGGGCATTAATTGCTACTGAGTTGGTATTGAGGTGCAAAGGGCCATGGGGCTAGTGGTTTGAAGGGATGCAACGGTAGAGGACATAAGAACTTAGAAAACAACCTCTGCAAAGCACCACAGAACCATGGTCCAAGGTCCATCTTGTAACCACCCCACTTCAGTACTTACCAACCCATAACTGCCCACATTTCATAGCTGAAATTGGAGGGCCTGATTCTATTCTGCATCCATGGCCCACCACAATCCCCAGAATGAAAACAACAGATCGGGGTACCTTTTAAACTGAGTTGGGTCTGGGAAATTTCACAATACGTTTTCATATTGGTCACCAAAATCCAGCTGTTTATATTTAAATAACTATTTTGCTGCCCAAGAAAATTGGTTGCTCACCTCTCATCCCACCTGCATTAAAACAGCAAGTGGAGTGAAGTGGGTCCTTGTTTCAGTTTTTGATTTGTAATTTCACCTCTCCCATAGCCTATACAGATCCATTTTCTGGGGTTAAGTTTGGGCCTCAATCAGTGTTGCTGAAACCCAGAATTTATTTTGTTCTATAACATGGAAATGATACAGTTCTTCTCTATAACAGAAGTGTTACGCACAGAAGGGGGCCATTTGGCCTATCTTGCTTGCACTGAATCGTTAAATGAGCATCATTACCTAGTGCCAATCTCCTGCATGTTCTCCATTCCTTTGCAAATTTTTTTTATCAAAATAGTCATCTAATGCCCTTTATTTATGATCGTAGCTTTCTCCTTATGGAATAAAATGGAGCAATTCGGATTCATTTCACATCAGCCTTAAGTAGAAGGTTATTCTGCAAGTGCATAAAATTTTAAGCACACAAAATTGCATAAATTTCCCACAATTGACAAAGTGAAGTAAATATATATTTACACACATTCTTTATTTTGGTAAAGAAGGCAGCTTGCTGGTAGCACTAAATGAAAGGCCTTCATCACTCAACTCATTTAAGATTAAATCACCAGGATTTTCATCTCTCTCATCACACGCTCTTGGCAAATGCTTACTTATCGGTCTCCAGGCCTGACTAGTTCAATTAGTATCAATAGTGAAGAGCAAAAATACTTATATATAAGCCAAGAAATAACCCGTCATTAACAATATTTAGGAAAAACAGTAAAATGTAAAAATCCTATTATGTTTTCCCAGGAAAGATTAACTGAACATACAATTCATTCCTGGTAGCAGAGTATTATCTAATCATTTGCATTAGCACTACACAGAACAAAACATCAACAATTTATGCTGGGAAAAATAAGTTCAAGGAATCAGCAAGTTAAAGAAAACAACTCGGATTTAAGAGTAAACTAGTGAGGCATATTAATTTATTGAGAATTCAGAGGCTGAAACAAACGGGAGCTGAAATATCCATCTTCATGACTTTCAGAATATTCTTTCAAGTTTCTGTATTACTTTATTTCTTTTTAAAACAATTCTCAAATATTGCCCCGTTGCCCCCACCCCCCCATCTACAACTCAACAGTCATCTTTCTCGATCACCAACCCACGATGTGTACCATGTATTAGGATCATTGCAGTAACTTGTCAAGACTTTAGACAGTATTTTCCAAATATTAAGGACAAGGGCAGTAGATGCATGGAAATACCATCACCTGCAAGTTCTCCTCCAAGTTGCACACCATCTTGACTTGAAATTCAAGCCCTGAACTTGAAGTTCCTTCCTTCATTGTGATTGGATTAAAATGCTGTTGCTCTCAGAATATTTTTAAAAAATGGATGTTAAGTCGGGAAAGGAGCGATTAAGACGAGCATCCGTAAATCAGTTAAAAAGATGGATTTTGAGGAGATTGCTTATTTTAAAAATAATATTGTTGGGTAGTGGACTTTCCAGCAACAATTAGAAAGGAACAGCAAGCACAGTTAAGTTTATATCTATAGGTATGCAGACTATATACCGTTTTTGAAATTTGATACCATGTGAAAAAGGTCTGATATCTTTATTCATACAGGTAAAGAGGGTGCTTTCACCTGGAATCATCAAGGCCAACTTAAAAAATGTTTATTGCCAATGCTGCACTGATAATAATTCAACAACAGGAAAATAAGTGACATTGGTTTAGACCGCAAAACCCAAGCAAAACCAGGACCTTGTATGCATGTTCCTCATAAATTAATCATGGCTCTAAGTTAATGATTAGCTCAGGAAAATGTAGTGATTTGCATTGTAGAAATTATTATGAAGAGAGAATTCAAACAGACAGAAGATTTGGAAAATTTAAACAGAAACTACAATTGAGCTAGAGGCTCAGGCCAGGAATCATTGTCAAGACACTTAGAGGCTGAGCTAGGTGTTTGGGTTGGGGGTGTACTTTATTCTGACTTATATCAGAGGCATAAGCAAGGTAACAGCACACTCAATTATACTTTTACACCACTACTGAGACACTGTCACGTGTCAAGTCTCATTCAAGCTGAATAAAATGTAATCACTGTCAGCCCTGTACAATCTCTGGAGAACAAGTTGGTCGAACTCAGATGACAGCTCAGCTTCCAATGTGAACTGCGGGATTGCTGCGCATGCTGCTTCACAGAAACCTGGCTCTACCCATCCATTCCTGACTGCGCACTTCAGGCTGATAGTTTTTCTATCCATTGTAGAGACCGCACAGCGTCCTCAGGTAAGACAAAGGGTAGAGGGGTTTGCTTTTTAATCAACAACATGTGATGCACGGATATTGCAACCCTGGGCAGCCATCGCTCCTCAAACCTTGAACTCCTGACCACCAAATGCTGCCCCTTCTATCTAGTACGGGAATTTACCGCTGCTCTACTAATTGCTGTGTACATACTGCCACAAGCAAAAGGTTGAGGAAGCTCTGGATGTGCTGTACACCATCACTAGCATCCTGGAGACGGAACACCCTGAGGCCCTGTTTATTGTAACTGAAGACTTCAATCAAGTCAATCTAAGGAAAGTGTTACCCAAATATCACTAGAACATTACATGCCCCACGAGGGGCCCAAACATTTTAAGACCACTGCTGCACCACTGTGAAGGATGCCTACCACTCCATCCTCTGCCCTAATTTCGGGAACTCCGACCACAATGCCATGTTTCTCCTCCCAGCTTACAGGCAAAAGCTCAAGCAGGAGACCCCCTCGCGGATACAGGTCCAGTGCTGGTCGAAGGAGGCAGAGGATCAACTCCAGTGCTGTCTGGAATCAGCTGTTTGGGCCACGTTCAAAGAGTCCACAGGTACCTTGGACGAATACATCACCACCGTCACAGACTTTATCAGCAAGTGTGTGGATTACTGCATACTGAGGAAGTCAATCCAGGTGTTCCCCAACAGGAAACCCTGGACGAATCAGGACACACAGAACCTACTAAAAACCAGGCATGAGGCCTTCACATTCAGAAGGCCGACTCAAATATAAGGAATCCAAGTGTGACCTTTGTAGAACCATTAAGACAGCCAAGGACCAATACCGATCCAAACTAGAGACCCAGACAGACACCCGGCAACTATGGCAAGGACTGAATGACATCACAGGTTTGAAAAAGAGACAATGCAAGATAGCTGACGATGACATATCCTTCCCGGATCATCTCAATGCCTTCTATGCTTGCTTTAAGCAGAATTTCATCGGACAAGTCCCGATGAACGTATCCCAACAGTCACTGCATCAGAGGTCAGATCAGTTTTCCTTCTTGTGAATCCAAGGTAAACGATGGGACCAGATGGAGTACCAGGCCATGCACTCAGAGCATGCGCAGATCGACTGGCAAAGGTCTTCTCGGACATCTTCAACCTCTCCCTGCAGGAGACCACTGTCTCTGCCTGTTTCATCCAGGCCAACATCATTCCTGTGCCTAAGAGGGCTCATGCAGCATGTCTCAATGACTACCGCCCAGTGGCCCTAACCTTGGTGGTCATGAAGTGCTTTGAAAGGCTGGTCGTGGCATTAATCAACTCCAGCTTCCCCACTTCTCTTGACCCATTCCAATTTGCCTATCTGACCAACAGATCCACGTCAGATGCCATAACACTTACCCTTCACTCCTCCCGAGAACATCTTGACACCAAGAACAGCTATGTAAGAATCATATTCATTGACTACAGTTCAGCCTTCAAACTATTATCCCCTCGAGACTGATTACTAAACTTAGTGATCTCGGACTAAACCCCACTCTCTGCAACTGGATCCTCAGTTTCCTGACCCACAGGCCACAATCAGTAAAATATTGGGGACAATATTTCATCCTCATTAACACTCAACACTGGAGCCCCCATGGATGTGTACTCAGCTCTCTACTGTACTCATTGTATACCCATGATTAATGCCATTTACAAGTTCGCTGATGACACCACCATAGTCAGTCGAATCTCAGATGGCAGTGAAACAGTCTACAGGTGGGAGGTGGAAGACCTGGAAAAATGGTGCATTGAGAACAACTTAGCTGTCAATGCTAGCAAAAACCAAGGAACTCATTATTGACTTTTGTTGGGATGTTACTCATGCCCCCCTACACATTAACAGCATAGAGGTGGAATGAGTGGAGAGTGTCAAGTTCCTGGGAGTAGTCATCCACAGCAAGCTTTCCTGGACTCTTCATGTGGATGGACTGGTTACAAAAGCCCAACAATCTCTTCTTCCTCAGGCTGCTGAGGAAATTTGGCATGCTGACGAATATCCTTGCCAACCTTTATAGGTGTGCCATCGAGAGCATTCTGTCTGGATGTACCACTACCTGGTATGGCAACTGTACCATTCAAGATCGGAGACGGTTACAGAGTGTTGAATGTGGCCCGGACAATCACAAAGGCCAACCTCCCATCTACAGAATCCATCTACCTGGCCCACTGTCAAGGAAAGACCGCCAGCATTCTTAAAGATCCATCCCACCCTGGCAAGGCTTTTCTACAACTTCTACCATCAGGAAGAAGGTACAGAAGCCTGAACACATGCACCAGCCAGTTTTGCTGGTTTCTACCCTACTGTTGTTAGAATACTGAATGGACTCACAAATCTATGCTACTTAACTATATGTGCAGCAGAGCAGGGAACCCAGGAGGCTTAGAACTCAAAATCAAGCATCTGTGTTTACCTGTCCTGGTATGAGTAAATGTTACTGATTCTCAGCTTGTGTGTGATGGAACATATTGGAGTTAGCACAAAACACTAGCACAAGGTGAAGTCAAGAATATTAGGTGCTGAAAAATACTTGGCGGTTTACCACATACTGACATTGATGCAAGTCACAACAAAACCTGTGTCTCATCATTTGCAATGTGGCTCGAAGTGAACAAATGGGGCTGAAAGATACTATGTCATGGATCAATTAGGTTGCCCCAATTTTCTCCTACACAATAATTCTGCAACATCGGCTATTTGAGAAAGGCATCCAGTAAAAGGAGGCCACTTCCCAATGAAAATGACAAAACCAATGACCGTGAGAGTAATGCCAAGCACTCTCTTATACAACTGTGTCAGTGAGAAAAATTGGTCTGGTATAGGCTTTGGAGAAGTTGACTTGCCCATCCGTTGGCATGTATGCCTGATGCAAGAATTCCTAAAATGGAAAAAAAGGTAATAAGCAGGAAATAATTTATTTTCAAAATGCAAGTATAGAAATATGCATCATTCTCATGAAAGCACACTCCTCATACAGTGAACCTTAATAATATGGTATATCATAAGAGAATGGGCAGTATGAGAACCTGATAAAAGTGACAACAATCTGAAAATATGAACAACTGTAAATTTCCACAGTTCAAAGCTTCCCTTATAATAACTTAAATAGTTTTAATATCTTCTGACCTTTCAATTTTCTTTAATTTACATTAAGATTAGATGCATGCTTTATGCTAAGAGCAAAGGAGAACAAATATACATCTATCCGGCAGAGCTCAGCTGTTCACAAATGCTGGCCAGTCCCTAAAGCATCATCAGGATTTTAACACTGTATACATTCTCAAACCTGCAGCAGTACATAGTCCCAGTGTTAGTGTTTTGAGATATCTTTTAGGAGTATATCAGATCAGTCAGCTAGCAGCTGGGCTCCAGGGCCTTTACAAATGTAAATAATCCGAAAAGGAAATTCAAATGAATTCAGTGATTCCAATTAAGCAGACACCATTCTAAATGTGAAAATGTATTCTAATCGTATTAAGTTGACCAAATGGGATCAAGGCTTCACAGCCAACAAGATACTATCAATGCAATGATAGATATATAGAATCAGGACTCTAATAATCAGCACATTCAACACATTCACAAGTGAACTAATTGATAATGAGTTTCTGGAATAAATCTCCTCCCAAATCAAACAGTAATGAATCCCTGGAATAAATCATCTCCTGTCCTGAAAAAAAACTTTTAGAAATTGCTGTGAATTGCATTTATAATCTTTACCAAAAAAAAATAATTAATGTTCTTAGTCATCGAATCAAAAATTTACAGCAGACATTCAAATCTCTAACTACTGTTTTAATTCAAAGTGGAAATTTTACAGGCTGTTATTCTAGTTGTCAAATATCTCAGCATGATCACACACATGATGCTTGCCTAATCATATGTTACTGGCACAAACATTCTTTGTATCCATGTTAAATACAATGCCCAGTGGCTCTTCAATATTTCTTTGCATATGATTCAAATCGTATACAGTGGTTGAAAATATTTTATATGAAGATTCATATTAGCATGTTAATTCACATGCTTTGAATTCCATATTCTCTCGATTGCTTGATTACTCTGCTTATAAAAATGGGACAATTGTATTCAATGGTAAGATTGTAGCCATTTAAAACAAAAAATTCACTTTTTTAATGATGTAAATACTGTTGGACTATTAAAATGTATAAATCAATTGAAAATGTACCTACTCGGCAAACATTTAATCACAAACTCTTGATACAGGGATAAAAGAAATGGCTGAGAAAAATTACCTTCTGTATGTGCATTTTATTCTGCTTCTTTGACTCTATGGAATTTAATGGCACTAGCAGTTATTTTAACTGCATTGTATGGTCCTTATCTATACCTCCTGCTTGCAACTGATACCAACCTGACTGAGCAAGTTCATTGATTTAAAGGCTGACTTGCTTGGCCGCAAACCCAATTCTGCATTACATGCTCTAAAGCTCCAAGGATTTTGGGTCAGATAGTCATGGCAAGCTGTAAGGTTTTGACTGTACACCTCAGAGTTTGAAACATCTCATTCAAACTCATTTCAGAGGTGCGTTGGCATGTGAGGGTAAATGTGTAGGGGTGCGGGGGTATGTGTGTAGGGGTGTATGCGTGTGTTTGTTTTGGGGGGAGGAGAGAAAAAAGAAAGAAGGAGGTGTACTTTATGCCCGATCTTCCAAAATCCATTTTACAGTCAGTTTAGAACTGATAATAGACTCCCAACTCCATTTCATTTACAAAATTATCTTGGATAATAGCTACATAATTCTTAGCAATAAAAGCCCACAGCAAAATGTTGACATTCTTGCTGAGAACGGTCAGGGTGAAATGAAAATTGTTGAACTCCCCCAGTTAATTCTTTTGAGGCACATTACCAGCAGAAGACAGAGAAACTGCTATTTTGGGTCTGACCAGGCTGCAACTAAGTAGTTAATCAGCAGAAAAAAAGCTGGAATACATTCCAGCCTAATACTCTGATCAGTTATACCTGGATATTGAATGTGAAAGGCACATAAACAAGGAGTAGAAACTCAAATCACAAGCCGTATTCAGCCATTTGTTTTTCAAAATGTCAGTAAGTTGTTATTTTTACAGTGAAGACCTTAAGCAAACAAGTGCAGACCATAAAAAGGTAAGGATGATAAATCAATGGTGTTATGTGCAAGAATTCAGAATTTTGGATAATCAGGATCTCCTCTGGGCCTGGAAAGACCTGTTCAAAAGAATGGGTTTCACCTGGTGTGGAAAGGGACCAATATCCTGGCGGAGCAATTTGCTAATTTTATTCTATTTTGTGGGTCTTTACAGTGATGATGGTGGCAGGTATGTGCATTTATGTGTCTGCCCAAAGTAGCGGTGCAAATAGAAAGGCAGACGAGGATGGTTCAGAAGTTAGAAAAGACAGACAAGAGCAATTCAGAGAACAAAGTAACTGAAGAATTCAATGCTAAGGGTCAAACAGATAAGACTGATGAACTCAGGGCATGTGAGGGAACATGGGATTGGGAACATCATAAGTATTACAGAAACATGGCTGAGGGAAGGCAGCTCAATACTCCAAGTTTTAGATGCAATAGGAAAGATAGAAAGGGAGGCAAGAGAGGAGGAGGAGTGGCATTTTGATTTTAGGAAACACAATCCTACTGTATATACAGTGGATACTTCTGAGGGATCATCCAGAGAAGGTACATGGGTAGAAATTAGAAATAAGAAAGGATGATCACCTTGATGGGACAGTACTATAGGTCCCCAATAATCAGTGGGAAATTGAGGAGCAAATATTATAAGAGGGCAGATATATGTAAGAATAATAGGGCTGTAATAGTAGAGAATTTTAATTTTCCAAATATTGACTGTGACTGCCATTGTTTTAGGGCTTGGATGGTGAGGAATTTATTAGATGTGTTCAAGATAATTTATCAGTATATAAATACTAAACAACGAGCAAAACTCTACCTCCTCTTGGGATATAAGATAGGGCAAGTGACTGAGTAGAGGAACACTTCGGGACTAGTGATCATAATTGAACTGGTTTTAAAATAATTTTGGAAAAAGATAGGCCTTCTATAAAAAAAATTCTTAATTGGAGTAAGATAAATGTTAACAGCAGGTTTTGAGAAGATTTTTAACTCAGGTTGAGATGCTGGATGTAGGTTTGCTCGCTGAGCTGGAAGGTTCATTTCCCAACGTTTCTTTGGGTCGATGACGTCATTTCCTGTGGTGATGTCATTTCCTAGTCTTTTTCTCAGGGGGTGGTAGGTGCGGTCTAAGTCGATGTGTTTGTTGATAGAGTTCCGGTTGGTCCAATGACATCACCGACCCAAAGGTACCCAAACATATAAATAGAAAGCAGGAATCACAACAGTGCTTCACCCAGAGGCCAAATGAGGATGTTGCCAAGTAGGGTGATGAAACGTCTGGAAATGAACGTTCTAGCTCAGTGAGCAAACCTACATCCAAAATGTTAATGGTATGAGACAGGAACTTTCAAAGTTAACAAATAGATTTTTCGCAGATAAAGGAAAAACTGACAAGTGGGAGGCTTTCAAAAGTGTAACGAGTGTTCAGAGGCATTATATTCCTGTTGGAGTGAAAGGTAGGGCTCATAAGAGTTATGATTAATAAAGATATTGAGGTTTTGGTCAAGAATAAGAAAACGTCATGTGTTAAATATAGACAACTGGGATCAGATGAATTGCTTGAAGAGTATAAAGGGCATAGGCGCACTTTTAAGAGGGAAATCACGAAGGCAAAAGGGGATATGAAATAGCCATGACAGAGAAGATTAAGGTTAATTGAAAGAAATTATCTAAGTACGTTAGGAGCAAAACAGAAACTAGGGAGAGAATAGGGCCCCTTAAAGATCAACAAAGTCATCAATGTGTTGAACCTCAGGAGATGGGAGATATTAAATGAATATTTTGCATCAGTTTTTACTGTGGAGAAAAAAAAGGAAGCTAGAAAACTCAGGGAAATAAATATTGATGTTTTGAAAACAGCTTACATTACAGAGGTTCTATTATATCCCAGGACGTTGTGGAAAGTTAGGGAAAAATTGTCAGACCACAAGCAAACATATTCGTATCATCTATAACCATGGGTTAGGTGCAAGAAGACTGGAGAGTGGTTAATGTTGTGCCTTTATTTACAAAAGGTTGTAAGGAGAAACCTGGGAAATATTGACCTGTGAGTCAGACATTGGTGGTGGGTAAGTAGTTGGAGGGGATTCTGAAAGATAGGATTTACTTGCATGTAGATAGGCAAGGACGTATTAAGAGAAAGTGAGAACTGCAGATGCTGAAAAGTCAGTGGAAAAGGCTGGCACTGGAAAAGCACA
This sequence comes from Hemiscyllium ocellatum, assembly GCF_020745735.1. NCBI lineage: Eukaryota > Metazoa > Chordata > Chondrichthyes > Orectolobiformes > Hemiscylliidae > Hemiscyllium > Hemiscyllium ocellatum. The sequence goes on from NC_083414.1 coordinate 17,490,205, forward strand.
GCAGGTCAGGCATTCGAGAAGCAGGAGAGTCAATGTTTTGGGCATAAGCCCTTCATCAGGAATCCTTAATCAGACTGATTAAGGATAGTTAGCATGGTTCTGTGAGAGGGAACTCATACCTCACAAACTCGATTGAGTTTTTGAGGAAATAACCAAAACGATTGATCGGGAGAGAGGCGATAGATATTGTTTACATAGACTTTAGTAAACCCTTTGACAAGGTTCTGGATGGCAGACTAATTAGTAAAGTTAGATCAAATGGGATTCAGGAAGAGTTGCCAATTGGATACAAAATTGGCTTGGCAGTAGGAGACAGAGGGTGGTGCTGGAGGGTTGTTTTCCCGGTCTGAGACAAGTGGTGTGCCACAGTGATTGGTACTGGGTCCACTTTTGTCTATCATTTATATCAGTGATTTAGATCAGAATTTAGGAGATATAGCTGGTATGCTTATGGATAACACCAAAATTAGAGATATAATGGACAGCGAAGAAGGTTATCTAAGAATACAAAGGGATCTTGATCAATTGTGTCAATGGGCTGAGAAGTGCAGATAGAGTTTAATTTAGATAAATGCGAGATATCACATTTAGTAAAATAAACAACACATGCAATTAATGGTAGGGCCTCAGGTAATATTATAGAACAGAGAGATCGAGGGGTTCAGGTACATATTCTTTTGAAATTTGCATCACATGTAGACAGGATGGTTAAGAAGGTATTTAGTATGCTTGCCTTCATTGATCAGACCTTTCAGTATAGGAGTTAGGATGTCATGTTGAAGTTGTACAGGACATTGGAGAAGCCTCTTCTGGAGTACTGTGTACTGCTTTGTTACAGGAAAGATATTAATAAATTGGAGAGGCTTCAGAAAAGATTGATCAGGATTCTGCTGAGAGTGGATTTGAATTATAAAGATAGGCTAGCACTTTTTTCACTGCAGCATACAAGATTGAAGGGTTAGCTTATTGATATTTATAAAATCATGAGGGGCAGAGATAAGGTGAATGACAAAGGGCTTTTCCCGAGAGTGAGTGAGTTCAAAATTATGGGGCATAAGACGGAAGGGACAATAATTTTTATACAGAGAGTGGTTCATGTGTGGAATGTACTGCCAGAGATAGTGCTGGATGCAAATACAGTTAGAACACTTAAAATACATTTGGATAAGTTCATGAATGGGAAAAGCTTGAAGGGATATGGGCCAAACGCAGGCAGGTGGGACTAGTTTGGTTTGGGAATATAGTTGACACGGACTAATTGGACCAAAGCGTCTGTTTCCATGCTGTATCACTATGACTCTATGACTTGCTATCTACTGATTGCAAATTCAACTCCTAAATACAAAATAAGCACTACTACAAATCCACTCAACGTACATGAACAGTTCAGCAACCATGCTCAAGTTGTTCCAGAGAGATAGCAAAATGCTACACTTAGAAGCAAAGACATTGCATGTAGACATAGTTAACACACTAAATTCTAGATCATCTACATACTTCTTAGTGTGTTGCTTGTTATTTGTTTTAAATTGTAATTCCCTGAATATAGCAAAAAATATTTTCATTAATTATTCATAACTGATCATATTAATAATTAATATTGAAGTGTACAAGGTCAGATCAGCAACTGGACTAAATAAGCTTTCATTGTTATTAATATCAACCAGAACAGAACATGATAAAACAACCGACACAAAATCAAAATATTTTCGATACTGGAAATTTGTAACTAAAACAGAAAATACTGCAATTACTCAACAGGTCTGGCAGGATCTGGCAGGACAGAGAAAAACAGACTTAACATTTCAGGTCAACAGCCTTTCATCAGAATATGCCTGATGAAAGAAAATTTACTGAAACATTACCTGCTTCTCACTCCACTTGAGGATGCCTGACCTGTTGAGTATTTCCAGTATTTCCTGCTTTAATATTTGATAACTTTATCTAGCAAAACATGACTAACCTTCTTAAAATAAGTTATAATCAGCTTGTTAGCAAGTAATGTACAAACCCTAATGTGGTTCTTTTACAAATTAGGAATCAGTTGGTTCTGCTATGATGCTGTAGTTCCATTCTCATGGAACCCTGTGTGTAACAGCAGCACAATTTAAACTAACGGAGCTGGAATTGTCTTATAACCACTACACGCTTTAAAAATTCACACTTTAGAAACAGTGCCCCCAACTTGTTGTGTTATAGTGAATTTGCGTTAATGAAACACATGTTATACAAGAACTACCTGTAAGCTGTAAGTAAACATATCAACTGCATCACATGAAAAAAGATACTTTTTAAAAAATAATTTCCCAAAACTTGTACAATATTAGCTTATCTCATAAAGATGGTTGGCATCAAAAGGACTGAGCATGGTAACTTCCAACAGCAAGTTTTAACCATGAAATGCAGATTAAGATCGCATTAGCAAACAGATAAAGGTGAAAGATTCCCTTCCCTGAAGGGCATTTGTAAACCAGTTGAGTTTTTATTACAATCCAGCATCTTTCATAATAATTTTGTTCTGGTATGATTCAAAACATACTAGACTTATTAAATTCAATCTAACATGTGCTATAACAAAATTTGACCAACATTTCAGACTCCTAATCCTATAGTATAATCATATTGTTCTAGACAAAGTTGCTTCACAGTCCCCTTACAAATATGCTTCACGAAATACTTTACACTTCACAAGCTTACCTGTGACTGTCACCAACATGGAAGCCACGAGTGGACGGTTATTGTCTAGTTTTCGACTCAGCCTTAGTTCTCCACTTGTCTGGTTGAGATTCATTAAACTCAGTTCATTTCCTCGCTCAAAAGTGTAGAACAATCTATCTGAAACATCAGGATCATAGGCTGGGATCTTGCCAATGACTCCTGAAGGGAAAGTGTTTGATTTGTTGGATATATAGTTGTTAAAAATTATTTGGAAGTTCTTAAGGACAGGACTATTGTCGTTCTGGTCAATCAGACGAATATGCACAGTAGCCCGGCTCACAAGAGGTGCAGAGGTCGCTTGCACCACAATCACATATTCGGACTTTACTTCATAGTCCAGGTCTGTAAGAGCTGTGAGTTCTCCAGAAAAGATATCCATCTGGAAGATCTCAGGAATATTGCCTTCAACAATTTGGTACATTATCTGAGCATTGGACCCCTCATCTGGATCAGCTGCTGTGATTTTTCCCACCACTGAACCGACAATACTGTTTTCCTTCACAAAGACTTCAAATTCATCAGCAGGAAACACTGGAGCATTATCATTCACATCCAAAATACTGACATGAATATGAACTGGAGTCCTATGCACAGGGATCCCTCGATCTACTGCATATGCAGTGAGATCATATATCGGAACACTCTCCCGATCAAGTCTTCGAACAGTTCGAACAATCCCCGACGTTGGCTCAATTGTGAAGTCTCCGTCTCCATCCTCTCCATTCTGGAAGGTATACTGAACCCTTCCATTAGCATGGGCATCACGGTCAGTAGCAGATATCTGTAAGACACTGGTAAAAGGTGGGGCGTCTTCAGAGACTGAGCCCTGGTACTGAACATTTACAAATACTGGTGAATTATCATTGACATCCTTTACCATGATTTCAACATAGGTAGTATCAGATTTCTGTGGAATCCCATTGTCTTTGGCAGTGATGGCAAGTGTGTATGTCATTTGATCTTCATAGTCAAGCTCTGTTTGTAATGTTATAGCACCCGAGTCTGGATCAATTCGAAACTGAGGAATGTTATCCTCCAAATAGTAAGTAATCCTTGCATTCTCCCCAACATCATCATCTGTAGCACTGATTACCACCACAGTGCTCCCCACTGGACGATCTTCATTGACATTTACTGAATAATGTGCACTCTGAAATACTGGCCGGTGTGTATTTGCATCTGTGATATTGACATGTACATGGCACGTATCATGAAGTGTGCGATCAGAGGCTGTGATTGTTAGGACATAACGTCTCTCTTGCTTATAATCCAAAGGCAAAGCCAGTGTAATAATTCCCATGCCACCTTGGGTGCTGATACTGAAACGGTTCCTTGTATTCCCACCTGTGATCTGATATGTGACCACCCCATTCACATCTCGATCCACTGCAGTTACTGTAAGTACACTGGTACCCACTGCAGCATCTTCATTTAAGCGGATAAAGTATACTGTCTGGGTAAATTCTGGTCGATTATCATTAACATCCATCACTGTAATAGTGACACTTGCTGAAGCAGATAGAGATGGAGAACCATGATCCCAAGCTTCTACTCCAAAGGAATAATGTTCAACAGATTCCCGATCCAACTGTGCACTCACTGTGATCCAGCCTGTTCCACTGTTGATCACAAATGGTGTATCAGTGGCTGTATCAGTCAGTCTGTATTCCAGACGGGCATTTTCACCATAATCTGCATCCACAGCTTGGATATGGATTACAGAATGTCCAAGAGGTGCATTTTCAAGGACAGAAACCTGAAATGGGGTACTTACAAAGATAGGAGCATTATCATTAACATCCACCAGCTGAATACTGACCATTCCTGTATTGTTGGATAAGGGTGGTCGTCCTGCATCCTGAGCACGAACACGCAAGGCATATTCACGTTCCACCTCAAAATCTAAAGGTGTTACCACCTCAATGGCACCAGTAAGACTATCAATGGAGAACTGCCCCCTGCTGTTTCCACTAATTATATTGTAATGAACCAAAGCATTATTGTCTTTGTCTAAATCTGTGGCAGTAACTTGCAAAATCTGTGTGTGTGGCCTGATGTCTTCCCTCACCTGGACAATGTAACGTTTCTCGCTAAACTGTGGGATGTTGTCATTTTCATCCAGGACAGTAATGTAAACTTTTACTGTGGCACTTTTAGGACCAGGGTCTTTACCTTGGTCATTGGCTTCTACAATAAGGGAATATTTCTCCATAGTTTCTCTGTCCACTGATCCACGAGTTGTAATTAAACCTGACCTGGCGTCAATTTCAAAAACAGCATGTGCAGCTTGCTGATTCATAAAGCGATACCTGATATTGGCATTGGAAGGAGAATCTATATCTGTGGCTCGGAGCTGCAAGATAGGATAACCTTCCTCTACGTTCTCTCGAATGGTTTCCCTGTACTCGGTTTGTTCGAACACTGGGTTGTGGTCATTTGTATCCCTCACTGTTATAGAGATCATGGTGGTGGCAGAGAGGCGAGGGATACCGTGATCGACAGCTGTGATTCGGAAATAGTGCAGGTCCATGCTCTCCCTATCCAGGACTTTGCTGGTTGACAGCAACCCTCTTTCAGCATCAATCATAAAATAATCCATGGATCTGCTGTCCATCAATGAAGCCATAGAGTAATACAGCCTCCCAGCCTCTCCAGAATCTGGGTCCACTGCCGTGATGGAGATTACATGGGTCCCTGGAGGCTGGTTCTCTGCCACCTGAACCTGATAATTATATTGTGGAAAATGAGGGCGTCGATTGACCGATCTACTAGTTCTCGTTAATGGTACTGGAAAGACGGCTCTCTTTCCCCGCCTGCCAAATTGGGGATTAAATGTTTCAAATTGCATAACTTTGCTGGAGTTTAATTGGAAGAGAATAAGCAGATCGCTTTTAGAATGATTCCTTGGCTTAAGTCCAAAGAGCAGACTTTTCAAACAACCTTTGGTGGCTTTAAAGAATTGCAGACTGTGAAAGACTTCACAGCTGAGAGGACGGGAAAGGTTTGTCGCGGGTGCCCCTAAGCTCTTTGTTCTGCTGTCCGGGTTGCAGAGCCTTTGAACAGAAGGTGGTTCTCTTACCGTACCGGGAGCTGTCCACGCCACGGATGGTGCTGAAACCTCGTCATTCAAACAATGTGATCCCCACGTCGAGCACATATTTGCAAAAACCACCAAGCACGATTTTGGACACAGATTGCAATTGTGTGGGCTTATTAAACGCCAAAAATATCCGCTTGTACACTTTACTCTGTTTTCACTTAAATTCGATACAGCCCAGTCTGTCCTGTTTTCAAGTGAAGCGTATTTCATGCATCGACTTAGGCACGGGTTAATATAGTGACTCCTGTGTTGGTGTAGGTGACAGATAAAAGTGTGGTTCACGCTGTTTGCCTGCTGCGCGCAACGGTTGTACAATGTTTCCTCGGGGTTTAAAAGAAAGCACTCAAAGAGACGATACATAACACGACTTAGAAGGGGGTCTGGACAATGTTTCAAACACGGTTCTCGTCCCACACTCCTTCCTTGGTCTTTCAGGTACCCGCAACCTCGCTTAAAATCCCGGGTACTGAAGGCAACCTCAGCGCAGTCCCGGGGCAGATCCCACGAGAGTCTCCCGTTCGTTGACTTGCTTGAACGCTGACTCCAAAACGGCTTCCTGGGGCTATTGTGCCGGCCCGGACGCGGCGAGTGGATAAAGAGAGGCCGGTAGACCAGCAAGCTGGCTTCACGTCCCCCCTGCTTCCTCTCGGAGGGGAGGCTCTTTGCACAAGACAATAAGACGGAGTGAGTCCGGTAGAAACCCCCGCGGTGGCGCCGGCGGCTGGGCAGCAGCTTCCGCGCCGGGGTCGCCCTGAAGCCCCGACAGGCTTCACTGCCGCACCGCCCGGTTCCGTCCTTGCCCCGATGCCACTGTGCCGCGTCCGGGGAGTTGCTCTTCCTCTCGGCCTTGCCACTGCCGTCCCTCCCGGGGTGCCGGGGGCGGCCCGCCGGGTAGCAGGAGGCTCGTCCCGGAGCGGCTGCCCAGCTGCCAGGAGCACTCGCCGGCCCCGGGCACGGCGCTCGGCCCCCGGCCCGGTTCTGCCAGCGGCCCGGAGGCGGCGGCAGCAGCAGCAGGAGGGGCAGAGGGGGAGGCCGGCGGGACTCCAGCAGCGGCGGCCCCGGCTCCTCCTGCGCCGGGTTTTCCGCCATCAACGCGAACAAAGAGCCGAGCAGGATGAGGGAGAGGCGTCTCACCGGCGGCGCCGCCATCGAGTCAGGGCCTTCCCTTCGCCGCCGCTCTCCGCTCCTCGGCGGCCCCCGCAGCTTCAGCCGCCCCGGGGCCCGACAACCGCCCTCCCCGAGGCGCTGTTCACCATTCACCGCTACTCCGCCCGGCTCCCACTCCGCTCGCTCAGCGCCTTCCCCGCCCCTCTCCCTCTCTCTCAGGCTTTCCTTCCCGCTCCAAGACACATCTCCTCATCCTCACTCCGCTCGCTTTCAACATGGCACCCGACCGGCGCCCGCCAACGGTCTGTTCCACCTTCCAACCAACAACCCTCCCCCAACCCTTCATGGTACATCCCAACGCCTGCCTTCCCGCCCCTTTTCCACCCCTTCCCCATACGAACCCGCTGTGACCATTTGAGGTGCCTTCATCATTGATACTGGCAACATGCGCTGACAGCTCCGCTGAGTGAAAGAGGGCTGCCTCATAACCAGTTCTGAAGAAGCATCACTGGACTCAAAACGTTCACTCTGTTTTCTCTCCACAGATACTGCCCGACCTGCTGAGGTTCTCCAGTAATTTCTATTTTTGTTTCATATTTTAATCCCCACCGCCCCATACCCTAAAACACAAGAGTCACTGGAGTCAAAACGTTAACTCTGCTTTCTCTCCACAGATGCTGCCCTACCTGGTGAGTTTCTCCAGCAATTTCTATTTTTGTTTCATATTTTAATTTCCTGTAGGCTCAGTGGTTAGCACTGTTACCTCACAGCACCAGGATCTCAGGTTCGAGTCCAGCCTCGGGTGACTGTGTGGAGTTTGCACATTCCTTCGGGTTTCCTCCGGATGCTCCGGTTTCCTCCCACAGTCCAAAGATGTGCAAGTCAGGTGAATTGGCCATGTTAAATTGCTCATAGTGTCAGGTGCATTAGTCAGAGGGAATTGAGTCTAAGTGGGTTACTCTTTGGAGGGTTGGTGTGGAGTTGTTGGGCTAAAGGGCCTGTTTCCACACTGGAGGGAATCTAATCAGACAGAAAGAAGCTAAGTTAACCTAATGACTGATCGTAACATTTTTGATGGCAACACTTAGTTCCAGTACTTTTATTTTCTATTCGGATTTCAGCACCTATGTTATTTTACTTTTACTTGGAAGTTCTCAGCTATGTTGAAATCTCCACTCCAGCTGAGCACCATCACAGAAATACCGGAGAAACTCAGTCGGTCTGACAGCATCAGTGGAAAGAAAAACAAAATTGACATTTTGAGTCCAGTATGTCTTCTTCAGAACTGAAAGGAGTTGTATTTTTGTTTGTTTAACAGAGATGGAGGAGGGGCAAGGGGAGCATGTGGTATGGAGGCCCAATACAAAAGACAAAAGAGTTGTTAATTGTCATGGAATAAAAGTAAAGTTGTAAAATTAAAGGTGTACATTAAGGTACAAAAGGAAGAAAATAGGTCCTTCTACTGAGAGCAAAGTAAGAAAGATACAAACAAACCAAGCACATGGAGATAGGGTGAAGAAGTACGAGAAAAATGAAGAACAGACACCATGCAGTCAGGTTTATAAAAGAAACATTTTCCAACCTCTGTCAGTTTTGAAGTTAAATCATACTGGACTCAAAACGTTATCTCTGTTTTTCTCTCCATAGATGCTGGCAGCTTTGCTGAATTTCTCTAGCATTTTCAGCAATTTTTTTTCAGATTTCCAGGGTGTGCAGTATTTTGCTTTTCCTTTTAGTTATCCAGATCTATTGCATCTCGTTCCAGTGGCAAAGCCTACCTGCTCTTGCTGACGCTTAGCTTTAGATTCTGTCACTGCATCTGCTGCTGCTTTTGCCTATCCACAGGTTTCATTGTGGCTTTGCTCCTCATGCTAGGTTTTCCACTCCTAGCAGTTTTTCAGGTGCTAAGTTTTATCATGCTTCTGAAGGCTTTAATATTCTTGATTCCAAACTCTTCGCTACTAGTTTCTCAGCTGCTCCTTAGCTTGTTGGTTCCTCTACTCTTCCTCTTGTGATCTATCTGGCTAGTTCTCCTGGTAACTGTTACATCTTGACAATTTTACTATCCTTCCTCAGCTGTATAAATTGGATTGGATAAAGTCCCTTCTCATTTTTAATGTTGTATTTTGTGTTTTTTCAAGTTGCAAAATGTTTATTCTACCCTGATCCTAAAAACATCTACTCTGACTATGTGAAATGAGCTATGTTTTAGTAATCCTTTCCATGGATTGCCACTTTGTTTCAGTGAAGAAGTTTGAGTCTTCCTTTGACTCTGAGATTTTTCAACTCATGGCAGAGCCATCCAAATAATAAGTCTGTTATGGACCAAGCCAGAACCCCTCAAAACATTTCAAGAAGGTAGCAGACCCTAACTTTGTAATGTAGATTTTCCAGGTGAGTTGCAGCTGGTCAAACTATTTAATTTTAAACAAAACAGAATTTATTTACAAGATTACTGAATGAAATACAAACAAAAGAGAGCAGAATACCAAATAACATAATCTGTCCGAAAACCCAATATCATCCTAACTTAATGATGCTGTTTCCAATACTTGCAACAATCCCTATAAACACCCCTTGGCACAAAAGGTAAAATCAAACACAGGGTCTTCCAGGGAGGAGAGAGAGAAAGAAAGAGAGATGGCAGCATGGAACACCCTTTTCCATGTAGTTGTTTCTTGGCTCAGCAGCCTCAAACTGCCTGACTGCTTTCAGTGATTAGCCAGACTTCCAAAACCAAATAAAACCAGAGAAAAGCTGAACTAGGAGAACTGGCCACTCCCCTTTCATTGGACAAGTTTTTTTTCACTAACTTGAAAGCCTTTCGTCTGTGGCTATAATCAAACTGGCCCTAAAACCCTTCAAACGTAGACTTTTCAGAGTTTGTGTCTTTAAGGCCTCTCTGAAAAAAAAACAAGGACAACATAACTTTGTTAAAGAGGCAGCATCATCACGGATCAGAGGATAAGAACCAGACAAGTACAACCCAAAAACAAGTCATCAATGGTGATTCAAGCAGAAGATATTTCTGTGATATCAACTGCTACAATGGCAGATGAAGGCTGTAGTAGCATAGATATCCCCAGTTGTCAAAGTTTCATTGGAACTGTGTCTGTTGGTGAACAACAGTACTCTGATAATTTTCAAAAAGTCCCACAAAAGACATCTATGTAGAAATAAATCAACGAAGATTTATAAGGATTGTTCAAGAACATTCTGGCTGTTAGGAAATATTGAACAGTTGAGACAATTGTTTCTTTGGAAAAGAGGTCTTAGAAATGGCCCTTGAAGTTATATACGCATTGGAAAGGTTAAATATTCAGAAAGTGCTTCCACATGTGGAAGAATTCATAATTACTCATTAATTGAAGATAATTAATGCCATTAGAGAAATTTATTTACAATTAGAATGTGGAACTTACAATGACTGGAAGTGTTTGAGGCAAGTAGATCAGATAGTTACAAGAGAAAGCTAGTCAAGTATAAGGAAAAAATAGAAAGATGCGCTGACAAACTGAGATAACATACATGGAATAAGAGGAAACATACCTGTACCAGACATAAGCAAAATATAATTAGGTCTGTTTCTCTAATTGGAGGGTCTATGTAATTTAATATAATTTTATAGAAACATTTATGGAATCTGCTGGTTTAGTCTGATGTGAATAGAATTGTCCTGTATATTCAAGCATTAGCATTTATAAAAATCCATTTGTGCTGCATTCAATAAACCTGCATCTCTTATAAATAATTCCATGTCCCTCAATGACGCCACCAATTAAAGCAATACATACATCTTAATGAACTCGTGGTCTATGGTTACAGTGAAGAGAGCATTCTGGCATTGTAATTGGCCTCACGGCTGCTTATTTACCACTTTCTAATAAACATTCAGTTGTAAGTGGATATATGTATAAACATTGGGTAACTAGATTAATTTCAATCCTGAGCCATTTCATATCAAATAGCCTGATGAGATGTGCATTCTAAACTTTCATGGAAAAACTGCCCACTTTTTTGGTCAGTGTACCCTCGCAAAGAATCAATTGCTGCGGGAGACGTACAGGAGTGAGAAAAGAAAGGAGGAATGTATTAATTAAATGTAATAAATGCTAATTCCTCCACCCTATTCTCCCTAGTAGGTTTATTTCCACATTTAATTACCTTCTTCCCTATGTGGAAAAGTAAATAATGTAGGCATACAGTACCTAAAGTACATTGGTATGAAATAATCCTCATTTTGTTTCACTTGATTCTATTATTCTTGAGTAAGTTATAAAGCTCAGAATATTTTCCATATTGGCACCTAGGTCCAACACCAAGCATTGAAGAAACAAAAACAGAAATTTCTGGAGAAACTTAGCACGTTTAAGTCTTATAACCTTTCTTCAGAACTGATAGTATTGCATGCATACAATATGAGCAGTGGTTCCTTGCTTCCAGAATAACAATCATCACACACTAATGTAGGTTTTCCTACTGTTATTCCTCATGTTAACCATCACTGTTTGAATAATCATCTATATTTATTTTCCTGTTCCTGACACACTTACTGGGGGCTTGGATTGTGCTAATTGTTTCAAATGAGATTCATAATCCTGTCAAAGAGAGACCTTGGATGCTAAGTCAAATTGCCAAAACTATTCATACGGTGTTTAGAGACTTTTTTTTCCCAGGATCCAGATCTGAACTTTGCCACTGAAGAGAGAAGGTAGAATATAAAATCAGGATGACATAGACGGAGAAATGGAAACTTTTGATAGAAGGAAAAATCAGATTTGATGTTGTCTTAAACAAGTCTTATGTCAATTTTAATAGACATAACCAAGTGGCATTTGCAAAGCAGAGGAAGGTCCATCCTCTGGTGGTGAAGCAAGTTCAGAGAAAGGAATAGACAGAAGCAAAGCTGAAAGCAAGAACAAAAATTGCTGGTGAAACTCAGTGGGTCTGGCAGCACCTGTTGGGATAAAGCACAGTTAACACTTCAAGTCCAGTGACACTTAGTCAGAATGCCAGACTCAAAATGTTACTCTGCTTAATCTCCACAGATACTGCCAAACCTGATGAGTTTTGCCAGAAATTTCTGTTTTTGTTTCAGATCACCAGTATCTGCAGTTCTTTGATTAATAAAAGTGGAAATAAATTGCCTGGTTGAGTGTTGAGGTAAAGAAATAGACAAGCGAATAGAGAACACTGAAATTAGTGCAGAGAATGAAAAGAATACCAAGTTACCTGGAGTGTCTTGTGGAGATAGTATAGCCAAGATCAGCTTGGATATTCCAGTTGACCTATGACTCAAGTTTCTGATTCTTTTTAATGTTACAAAATAGAATTGATATGACACAGCAGATGCAAAACAATGCAAATATAATATCAGTGCATGTGGATATTACAAACTAATATGATATTTACTGGGGAGGCATTGCCTAGTGGTATTATTGCTGAACCGTTAATCTAGAGACCCAGACAATGTTCCCGGGACAAGGGTTCGAATCCTGTAACATTTAATGGTGGAATTTGAATTTAAAAATCTGGAGTCATGAGTCTAATGATGATCGTGATTGTTGAAAAGCCAATCTGGCTCACTAAAGTTCTTTAGGGAAGGAAACAGTCATCTTTACCTGGTCTGGCCTGGATTTGACTCCAGACCCACAACAATGTGGTTTACAATTAACTGCCCACTGGGCAATTAGGGATGGTCAATAAACTTTGTGGGAAGCTAGGTAAGTGACTGCTGGGCCCCTTGCTGAGATATTTGTATCACCGATAGTCACAGGTGAAGTGCCAGAATACTGGAGGTTGGCTAACATGGTACAATTATTTAAGAAAGGTGGTAAGGACAGGAAACTATAAACCAGTGAGCCTGACGTCAGTGGTGGGCACATTGTTGGAGGGAATGCTGAGGGACAGGATTGACAAGTATTTGAAAAGGCAAGGACTGATTAGGGATCGTTAATGTGGTTTTGTGTGTGGGAAATCATGTCTCACAAACTTGATTGCTTTTACAAAACAAAACTCAATGAGGAGGATTAATGAGGGCAGAGCGGTAGATGCGATCTATATGGACTTCAGCACATTCAACAAGGTTCTCCATGGGAGACTGGTTCACAAGGTTAAATCTCATGGAATACACAGAGAACTAGCTATTTGGATACAGAACTGGCTCAAAGGTAGAAGACAGAGGGTGGTGGTGGAGGGTTGTTTTTCAAGCTGGATACCTGTGACCAATGGAGTGACATAAGGATCAGTACTGGGTCCACTACTTTTCGTCACTTATATAAAGATTTTGGTATGAATGTAGGAGGTATAGTTAGTAAGTTTGCAGATGACACCAAAATTGGAGGTGTAGTGGCCAGCGAAGAAGGTTACCTCAATTACAACGGGATCTTGACCAGATGGACCAATGGGCTGAGGAGTGTCAGATGGAGTTTAACTTAGATAAATGTGAGGTGCTGCATTTTGGGAAAGCAAATCTTAGTAGGACATATACATTTAATAGTAAAGTCCTCGGGAGTGTTGCTGAACAAAGAGACCTTGGGGTGCAGGTTCATTGCTCTTTGAAAGTAGAGTCGTAGGTAGATAGGATAGTGAAGTGTTTGGTATGCTTTCCTTTATTGGTCAGATCATTGAGTATAGGAGTTGGGAACTTATGTTGTGGCTGTACAGGATGTTGGTTAGGCCACTTTTGGAATATTGCGTGCAATTCTGGTCTCCTTCCTATCGGAAACTTTAAGTTAAAAATCACACAACACCAGGTTATAATCCAACAGGTTTAATTGGAAGCACACTAGCTTTCAGAGCATCGCGCCTTCAGACTACCACCTGATGAAGGAGCGATGGTCCGAAAGCTAGTGTGCTTCCAATGAAACCTGTTGGACTATAACCTGGTGTTGTGTGATTTTTAACTTTGTACACCCAGTCCAACACCGTCATCTCCAAATCATGGAAACTTTAAGGGTTGTGAAACTTTAAAGGGTTCAGAAAAGATTCACAAAGATGTTGAGGGTTGGAAGATTTGAGCATTAGGGAGAGGCTCTATAGGCTGTGGGCTGTTTTCCTTGGAGTACTGAAAGCTGAGGGGTGACCTCATAGAGGTTTATAAAATCATGAGGGGCATGGATCGGATAAATAGACAAAGCCTTTTCCCTGGGATTGGGGAGTCCAGAACTAGAGGGCATAGGTTTAGGGTGAGAATGGAAAGATATAAAAGAGACCTAAGGGGCAACTATTTCACACAGAGGGTGGTACGAGTATAGAATGAGTGCCAGAGGATGCGGTGGAGGCTGGTACAATTGCAACATTTAAGAGGCATCTGGATGGGTATATGAATAGGAAGGGTTTGGAGGGATGTGGGCCAAAAACTGACGAATGGGACTGGATTGAGATAGGATATTTGGTTGGCATGGATGAATTGGACCAAAGGGTGTGTTTCTGAAGGGTCTGTACATCTCTATGACTCCGTGACTCTAAGTGTTGGCCTACCCAGCAACACCCTCATTCTGCAAATGAATTTAAAAAACTACCCGTAAAGATAAGCACTGTTCCCTTTGATGTTTAATTTAGTTGTAAAATTTAAAGGATATCATTGTCATTAAATATCACCATATGAGATACTTGAACTGGTAGCCCAGCCATAATTCAACTGTTGGAACTCTTACATCTGAGTCAGAAGAATGGGTTCAAGTCTCATCGCAGCAACATAAGCACAATAAACTTGGCTGACACTCCATTGTAGCAGATACTGTACTGTCAGATAGGTCATGTTTCAGATGTGACATGAAACTGGGATTCCATTTTCTCTGTAATATAAGTGTTAAAAAGTGCAAAGTTAGCTTTGGCATCCTAGCTAATATTTACCCAATCAACATGACAAAAACAGATAATTTGTTCAAAATCATATTGTTTGATGGAGATTGCGGTGTGCAAATTGACAGTAATATTTCCTACATTACAACAGTGACTATACTTCAAAAGTATTTCATTAGTCGTAAAGCATATTGAGATGCCTTGAGTTCATGAAAGGTGAAAATAAATGGCAGTTTTTCTTTCAGTTATTTTGTGTTCTTTAGAGATCACAACATACAAATCAATATATTCCTAATGGCATTTAAAAAGTGCTTATCTGGATTTCTATTGGAGCAGGGTGTGTTCTTAGAATCATAAAAACCCTACAGCGTGGAAGCAGGCCATTAGGCCCAGCAAGTCCACACCGACCCTCTGAAGACCATCCCACCCAGACCCACATCCCTACACTATCTCTGTTGCCCCACATTTCCTATGGTCAATCGACTAAGCCACACATCTTTGGACTGGATGCAGATGTTGGTGCAGATTTAGGTGTTAATAAATAAGATGTGCATTTCTGTTTGTTTTACCTAATAAGAGACTTTTTTTGCACAAGGTGAGGTGCATTTGTTTCATTAAACCAGCTCCATCATTTAAATCAAACCTAAATGAGTACAAGCGTTAACATCTAGTCAATTAGATTTTTCAGCTATTTTCCACGGTTTTATTTGGTCTTCACCACAGCAGCAACGAAGCAGAAGAACATGAGAATCTGCAGCATGGTATGAGTATTGAGAGATTTCTAATTGCTTTAAATCATTGGTTCTCTCAGCATGCTATTCGTCCAAGTATCAACTCTGATTTGTTATACCTTTGCTAACAGCACATTGCAAATGCATACTTATGAACTTTACCTAAGCGCTGCATAAAATATTAAATGAGTCAACAGATAAAATGTCACTGCCTCGAAAAAGTATAATATCAATGAAATACCAATTAAATAAGCAAACCAATGGTTGTCTCAAAACCATACCATGGAATAATATTTTATTTCTACCCTTTGAATACCTGATGTAATTATTGTAATCCATGCATCTTCAGAATAAAAAAATGTTCTGTACTTTAGGGATAAACATTGTGAGCTTTCCAAACACATCAGGGGCAACAGCTATTCTAAGCCCAAGTATCACTCTTTCTCTTGCCACTCCCTCTCTTCCCACCATCCCCATCCTGTCAAGCTCGATTAACAAAACATTTTTAAGGTATCTTACCATTGTATCTTGAGCACTGCTGTGACTAGGCTGTTGAGACACAGGCTTTGGTTTTAAATGTACAATCATGGTCAACTTCTCCATAACATAAATCATTTCCTTCCACACTTTAAAAGCATGGCTGAACAGGGATAATGTTCAAGTGTGCATATTATAGCAGGGAAATGAAACTAGGCCAGTCGATTGAAGGGCTTGATCTATGACCTTTTCTTCGAACAGGTGACCTATACTCAATTCCCTGTCACAGCATATGCATTCATAGATTATTGCTTAATTGGATTATAGGTAAAGATAAAAGGATAATTTTAGTGGGTGAGGGTTTTTTTTTAAAGTACACTGATGCACCAACACTTGTGTTCAGTTGAGAGCCTCTCACTGCTTGGATTGAAAGTACATTCAAACATGCTATTGAAGAGAAATACACTTCACCATTATTTTATGACAATAACCAACTCAAGATAATGACCAGCAAGAGTCCACTTGTATTTGCCTTTGCCTAAAAATACTTAAGTATAATTTGAAACCTTTAATATACACACTTACTCATTCATTATTGTCTAAGTGTATTAAATAATAAGAGTTAGATCAATCACATACCCTTGGGCAAAACAGCTTGCACGGTGTTGCCGTAGGTTTTAATACTGAATATCATTTTATTTTATCACAATCTAATATCTCCCAACTGCTGCTAGGGAAAAGCAACTATCCAGCTGTCATTCCAGAAAAAGAGCAACCAAATATTTACTGTGGAATGATTTACTGTAGAATGCATCACAAGACATAATATTCCAGCCTGCAATGAGTATTCTTTTCCATATTTACTTTCATTTATAGTTTTCTCCTGTGTATGTCTTTTTTTCTCATATGTCATCCCATAATAAATAGGATGGCAAATGATATACTCTTAGACTGCTTTCAGTGGTGCTGTATAACTGGGAAGCACACAAAAATGGAACAAAAACCACTTTTCTTTCAATATTCTCTCCCACCTTCTGGGAAATTGCCTCACCTCATTTTATTTTCACCTTTTAAATTTCCCAGCCAAGGTCAAGAATACAATATGTGCAGATTTACATAATAAGCCTGCATCTACCCAATCAATGATGAAGTGTGCTAGACACACCCGTGTATTGTGTCAATGGGAAATATGTGTGAGAGCTGCTCTCTGTGCTTGTCCTGCTAATCTTGCTTTTCTCCTTCCTTCCTTCTGTAAGGGAAGAGTTTGAGACTCCAATCGGCACTTCCCCAGACAGTTTTTCAATCCTGCACACTACAGTATGTTACTATTATCCATTATTCGATTAAAATTTAAAATTGGTTAAATTTAAAGTAAAGTAAAATTATTTTGTCATTAATTAATGGAGATACAGGTTCACTCAGTTGGCTAAGTGACTAGTGCAGAATAAAGCCAATAGCATAAGTTTGATCACCATATTGGATATAGCAATTCATGGAGACAGGCTCTTCATCTTACCCTCATGTTTATGGAATGGTTACCCTCGAGCAACCAATTCCCCCTCTCTAATAGAGGGAGATGCTAAAGGCCCTTTGTGAACAATGGCTCCTTCCTTCCACAGTGAATTCTTTTGATTTCTTCTCTCTCTCTCCCTGGCATTAAAATGGCTTAGTTGTTGGGTAACTAATCACACCCATCTCCTGCACCCAACCAGAAAGGCCCCAGGTTTGCTCCCAGATCCGTGTAGTAGCAGCTGTCAACCTGAAAGGTGGTAGGGAGTGACAAGTAACCTTTCTGTTTTATGTTGAAAGGTATTGGAGAGGGTTCCTTCCTCTGACCACTACCCAACAACCCTTTCTAGACATGCATGAATGTCAGTTGATAAGCCAGGATCAGATTTGGTTAAGGCTTCTGCATGTATAAAGATCTGTGCAGTACTGTACCAGAGGATGAGCTTTACCCACAAAATTGTATCCTAGAAAACAATCCACTCAGGAGAAGAAGACAAAACAAAAGAGGGAGGATATAAAGAAAAAAGCCCTTTATCACCTTATTTTGAATTGTGAATTACCACAGGCTGGAGAACTCCTGCAAACACTATCTTGAGAGTTGAGAAGTGGATAAAGTGAGTTAAAAACCTGACACAACATCTATTGCATTAGAATATCCATGTTGCTTTTAATATTATCTATGATGTTGATATTACTATTGATGAAAGGTGATCAACTGCTCTATACATTATTTTAGCAAAATTATAAACACACTCTGCTTGAACTGGAAGAAGGTGTGATATTGACATGACATGGAGCTGCACCATGCCAAATGCACCCAAATAACTTTTCAATGTGTCCCAAGATGACAGTCTGCCTGCATGTCTTTTTGCTCGCATAAACAATCTAAGTCACAAAGTTGATTTGATTTATTGTAGTCACATGTACCTAAGTACAGTGAAGATCTTTATTTTGCGAGCAGTTCTGGCAGATCATAGCAAACAAGGACATATAGATCATAGGGTGTTCAGACAGATCGAAGCATACAGGTTACACTGCACAGGAGGTGCACAAAGCAAGATCAGTATCATTTGAAGTTAGAGAGTCCATTAATCAGTCTAATAACAGCAGGCAAGATGCGGTTCTAGAACCTGTTGGTGCGTGTATTCAAGCTTCTTTATTTCCTGCCTGATAAAAGAGATTGTAGGAGAGCATTACCGGGGAGGGATGGGCCTTTGATGATGCTGGCAGCTTTCTGCAGCAATGAGAAGGGTAAATGGATGAAAGGTTGGCTTCCATGCTGCTCTGGTTTCTTGTGACAGTGGTGAGATTTCTGAACTCGCCATTTAAGGCTTGAGGGCAAATTTTGGACATTTTTTTCTTGACCTTAAGAATCTGATTTTTTCATTCTCATCCTATTTCCCCATCTTTCTCACTATTACTTATGATATACCAGTGACAGGAAAATTTCACCTTTCATATTTACTTGTATTTCACCACCAAACTACAGTTTGTTTTCATTCTGGGTATACAGGGAAAAAAAACTACCTGCAAAATGAAATATTATTACTTCATTACAAAGTGTTCATGTTTGTCCTCCCTTGAGGTAAAGTGTCACTCATTGTAGTAATACAGGAATCAGGCCGTCTCCTGGGTTTCATTTAAGATGTTGCTGCATATTGACCCATTAGTGATTGATTCTTGCCAACTAAGAAACAATACAGCTACAAATATTTTTTAATAATGTTCTAAGAACTTGGATTTCTAAGACATTGGTTGGGGGGAGCAGGGGGTTCAATATTAATGTAATGCTGTAAAAATTTCTGTTCTTATATCAGTGTGAAATCCTCTTGCACTAAACTGACTATAATGAAAGACTGCTTAGAATGAATTTTGACATAATTATGCCTCCATATAATAATCTCAGGCATTGTAACATGTTGTAATTAAATGAATAACACTTTTCACCGCACAAGAATGCAATTACTTTTTTCTTCCAATGAAAATCCTACAAATGACTTTTCAAGTGTGTGGTCCACTATCGTTGAATATGTTTGTTCAGAAATGTTTCCTATTGGTTTAAATATTTACTTGCTTATTATAAATGCATTTAGTTCACTTCAACTCTTAGACCCTGTCTGAGGTATCACAATTTCTTCTGAGATAGGATGTCAGCCTCATATGTCCAAATACACGTTTCTGTCTTAGATTAGGAAATGTTTTAATGCATTTGATATATTGTATTGATGTTTGCTTTCTTCAATTTGAATTTTGCATAATTCATTTCTTTGTTTTCATATTTTTACAGATATATTTTGAGAACTATGATACCTTTATTTTCAAATATGGGCCATTGCTTTTTCACCTGAGTCAACTTCCTTGCCTGCCTGGCAGAATTCTAAGGTGAGCCTTCTTGAATTAAGTCAAACAAAACTAACGCCCAGTGCAGTACATAGCACAGATAATCATTCAGACATGCTGTTATGATAAAACCCTTCCAATAATGAAAATATTTATAATAAAACCATACTTTTATCAACACCTATTTATAATGAAACTCAGTTAAAATGGAACCATCACACAATTAATCATTATAATGAAACTCCTTTAAAACACCTAATAATGAAAGTCTCCTTTTACAGAAAACCGTCTGTAATAAAATATTGTTAAAAAGGAATGATATTTCAACAAACTTGTTAAAATTGAAGCATCCTCATAATAAAAAAGAAACAGTTACAGTGAAACAATTTTGTCTCAAACATCATAAAGGTTATTACATTGCTTTGAATAGAGAAATCAAAATGGAAATGGACAACATCAAATTATTTTCTTGATAATTTTTTTCTTCAAAATTATCCTGCTGGGCACAGAAACCATAATGCAAATTGTAGCTACAAAAATAAAATAACATCAGTAAATAACATGTTCAGGCGCTGTATCAAACAAAGCTGATACATTTTAGAGTTAAGCTGTCCAAATTCAGCATTGCAAATAGTATGCAATACATTGACCTACCTGCAATTCATTCAAATTTTGAAATCATGAATCTCTATGAAATAAAAGCCTGGTCATTTACAAAATGTAGGACTGGTGTTACCTTACAATGAAAGCAAACATTTTACTCATCAGCAGTATAAAGTATATTCCTGTGTTGCTTGAAGAATCCCAACTTCTCCAAATGAAATTCAGAAATATAACACAACTAAATCAGTGAGCAACTTGGTTGATTTCTCACAGAGAGTATTTTAAGTAAAGGTTTCACCATTATAATAACACTTTAATATAATCAATATCTCAAGGCTCTTCACAGGAGCATTATGGAACAAAATTTGACACACAAGATAATATGACAGGGGACAGCAAAAAAGTTAGATGGAATATTGTGGAATTCCAACAATAGATTTGAACATGGAATTTGTTTGTAAAATGCACTACATGGACTGTCCACTAATTTTATAATTAATAGCTACTTAGGTGCTTCTGCTTGCCTACATCTCTATTACCCAAGACAGAAGGAGACCCATCGCAACATGCAGAATATTAACGAGTCTAGCTGGTGATGAGGCTCCTTTGGGGTCCCGTGTGCTCATCAGAGGCATACTTCCAATGTCATGCTTCCCTCTACTCTTCTGCCCGAGCCTCTAGTTACTCCCCTTGCTGCAGCCTCCCAGTTAGGGCCCATCAATTTCACAGATGTTACTTTAGTGCAGTCTCTATTAACTCTTCTCCTTGAGGAACGGATTATCGTTCCAGGAGTGGCAACCATTCACACCTGGCTATTTGGATTGATTGGCAGCTTTCCAAGACAGGATTTTCTCTCCAGATTGGGCAGAAGTCTCACCTTAGGACCTTACAGAGTTGGTTCAGCCATGCCTGCTCCCTCCAAAGGTAAAAACAAGGACTGCAGATGCTGGAAACCAGAGTCTAGATTAGAATGGTGCTGGAAAAGCACAGCAGGTCAGGCAGCATCCAAGGAGGAGGAGAATCGATGTTTCGGGCAAAAGCCCTTCTTCAGGAATAGAGGCAGAGTGCCTGCAGAATGCTTTTCCAGTACCACTCTAATCCAGACTCTGCTCCCTCCAAAACCTATTCGGGGCGGCACGGTGGCACAGTGGTTAGCACTACTGCCTCACAGCGCCTGAGATCTGGGTTCAATTCCCGACTCAGGCGACTGACTGTGTGGAGTTTGCACGTTCTCCCCGTGTCTGCGTGGGTTTCCTCCGGGTGCTCCGGTTTCCTCCCACAGTCCAAAGATGTGCGGGTCAGGTGAATTGGCCATGCTAAATTGCCCATAGTGTTAGGTAAGGGGTAAATGTAGGGGTATGGGTGGGTTGCGCTTCGGCGGGTCGGTGTGGACTTGTTGGGCCGAAGGGCCTGTTTCCACACTGTAAGTAATCTAATCTAATCTAATCTAATCTAAAAAAAAGAACTCCTCATCCCACTGATATGCTGTGTATGACATCAGAGTAGAATGGGAGTAGCCAATGTACCATGAATATTAACTTTTCAGGACTATTAGATGTTATGACATGTATGGCTTGAAAACAACATTTAACTGACAGGGTGTGACCTCACAGACTTTGAATCCTTATATCTGAAGGCCCGTAATGTCAATTCTAAAGTCTCAGACAGTAGTGATAATTGTTCCTAATTGAGACTAAAAAGCATTATAATGTTTGACCTTCAAGGTAACTCTTCAAAACTTCTGATCCAAATCATCACTTCTGCTCTAGAGTTAATAATATCCACTTAACCAAGGGAATGTGTAATTTCCATGTTTTCTGCTTCATCGTCCCGTTCAATTTGCTGAATTCTCCTTCATCCAGGCATTGGTCCCTTTTATTTATTTTTAAGAGATGATCTTGCATTGTAGAATTCCTGAAAATGACAGAATCTGCTTCAGTGAAACAAGTGGGTGGCACGGTGGCACAGTGGTTAGCACTGCTGCCTCACAGCGCCTGAGACCTGGGTTCAATTCCCGACTCAGGCGATAGACTGTGTGGAGGTTGTACGTTCTCCCGTGTCTGCGTGGGTTTCCTCTGGGCGCTCCGGTTTCCTCCCACGGTCACAAAGATGTGCGGGTCAGGTGAATTGGCCATGCTGAAATTTCCCCTAGTGTTAGGTAAGGGGTAAATGTAGGGGTATGTGTGGGTGGCGGGTCAGTGTGGACTTGTTGGGCCGAAGGGCCTGTTTCCACACTGTAAATAATCTAAAAGTAGCCACCCATTGCTGAACAATCTTTGTTCATGTCACCTTCTTGCACTACTATGTCAATGTTTCATCAAAGGTTTCATCAGAAAGGGTGGTGACTCCTCAGCTGGCATGGACATGCTTCCACTTCAGAGTATACCCTACTTTGGCTGACAGTATTTGTGAAGTCTTCTCAGGATTTTGCCTCTTGGCTCCTCAATTTTGACACACGATTCTTCTAATTCATCTGAGAAAAACATCACCTGCTCTGATGTCTCCACTCCTGCCCTCATGATTCAAAATGGGTTCTTCTGTTCTTCATATAAATTCAGGACAGACTTAAAGATTTTGAAATAATATTTACCACCAAGAAATCCATGATGACTGCTCAAGCTCCCTGCTTTGGATTGTATTAGTTCTAACCTTCTAAGTTTGGGTCCTTGGGCGTGAGATTCATCAAACTAATTTCTAGGATCTCCAGACTGTGCTATGATGAGAGATTGAGGAAAATGGGCCTGTGTCATCTGGAATTTAGAGGAATGAGGAGTGATCTCTTTGAAAGATAAATTTTTTAAAGGGCTTAGAGAGGATATATGCAAAGATGATATTGCTCCTGGCTTGAGAGTTTAGAATCAGGGGATCCAATCTTGAAATAAGAGGCAAGCCCTTTAGGACTGAGATGAGAAGGAATTCCTTCTCTCAGAGAGTAGTGAACTTTTGAAATTCTCTACGGAGCTGCGGAAGACCTGACATTGAGTATGTTCAAAACAAAAATCGATAAACTTCTAAATCACATCAAAGGATTTAGGGATAGCACAGGAGAAGATGTTGGTGTAGATGATCAGCCAGGAGGTAGAATGGTGGAGGAGGCATGAAGGGCCGAATGGTCTATTGCTCTCCAGTGTTTCTATGCTCTATATTCTACATGATGCTACAGTTACATCACAGTGAGCATACCTCACAGGCTACAGTTACATCACAGTGAGCATACCTCACAGGCTACAGTTACATCACAGTGAGCATACCTCACAGGCTACAGTTACATCATAGTGAGCATACCTCACAGGCTCATCTGCATGTGGCTCAAGTTTGGCTCAAAGAATGAATGGAAAAAGGACGGGGACAGGAGAGCTGGTTCATAACATATGGCTTAGCGACAAAGAAATCCAACAGCTCCTTGCATTTGTCATTGGAAGTAAGGATGGAAGTGAAAGGGGAGAGAAGTTTAATAAGACAGTTTGGAGGAAAGAAAAGACATTGGATTTATTATTGCATTCCAGTGTGATCCTGGAATAATGAGAAGTTATACGATTCATGTACTGCATTCAGATCTGGAGGTGAATGGTTAAGTCAGTTGTCCACGTTAACCTTTGAAGGCTATGACTGTAGTGATTGTAATGAGGTCAACCAGGTGGACCTTACAGAACATGAGTTCCCTGATAGGGGCTGTTAGTCTGATCTACTCAGAGAGCACTTGCTGACTGATCAAAACAGGGGTGTCAGATATTTTGTTCATTCTGTCAGTTGGCCCTGAGGGTGCTGTATCAATGTTACGTACTTTCCACGTATAAATAAATGTTGACTTAATGATATTATTTCAGTCGCGATGAGAGAAAAGCAGCTGAAAAAAATTCCCTCGCAACAGTCTTCTTTAAGTTGGGGTAAGCTTTTCTTACAAAGTGTCGTTATTTAGGAAGCTTGACTCGTTCGATCCTTCTGTCAGAGGCTGGACCCAGTATATGGAAAGAATGCACTATTCTTTCTGGGCAAATGACATTGAGGCAGATGAAAAGCCATGAGGAATTCTCCTAACAGCTTGTGGACCTGCAGCTTTTTCGGTTATTAGGAGTTTAACTTTCCCTGAGGCACTAGATACTAAAACCTTTCAACAGTTGACAGATTTAGTTAGCAAATATTACGATCTCCAACCTCCTCTAATTCTGAGATGCTATCAGTTTTACTTGGCAAGTTGAGAACCAGGGAAATCCATATATGGGTTTTTGACTATGTTAAGATGACTGGCAGAGGAATGTGACTTTGTTTTAACCCTTAATGAGATGCTGAGACTGTTTGGTATGTGGGATTAATTATGTTACTGTGCAAAAGCACCATCTAACTGGTCGGTGAAGTCTAACTGGACTTCAAACAGTCATTACAATTGGTTTTATCATTGGAAAATGTGGCAAGTGGAACATATGAGTTGCAGGATATTCTGATGAAAGGACCCACTCGCCAGTCCATGGAGGGGAGGGGGGAGGCCAGAATGAAACAGCATCAAGAACATCAGTGCTGAACATGAGACTTCCTTAAGCAAGAGAGACAATTTACTTCAGATATGACGTTTGGTGTAGGAACCACAGGAATGACTCTGCATGGGTAAGAGGCATGGTCAATGTGAGGTCAGGTCTAATGATGTATGAAGTGCGGGTAAGTGCAATTGTCCTGAACAAACATATAGACCATATGAAAGCTGCAAACTTATAAACTGTGCAGGAACAAAATGTACCCAGCTCCTGGATAACTTTTCCAATTGTTCCGGAACCCATGGGGTTCTCCCTCTCCATCAAGCATTGAAGGTACCTCGGAACTTGAGACAGACATGACTAATGCCTTTGCCGTCTGAAGAAAGGAATTAATTTCTTCTGAGATGCTCCAGGTGCAAGAGGTGAGCTACTGTGTATTACACACTGTCCATATCAGAGGCAGAGTTGGAGGAATCTGACCCAGTATTAAAATGTTCCAAGAGGAGCAATGAAGAAAAGAACGAGCCTATGCCCTCAGATTTAGAGGGGAAGGGATGTGGTGATTGTAACAAGGTCAGCAAGGTGGGCCTCATAAGTATGAGCTCTCTGATTGGGACTGTTAACCTGATCCAATCAGGGAGCCAAAGCTGACAGATAAGAACAGGAGTGTCATACCTGCACACAAACATGGGTGCTGGAAAAAAAAGCACTACCACAGTTAGGTGGTAGTGTGGGAAACAAAAGAAAAAAGAGAAAAAAAAAGAACAGGAGTGTCTTTGATTTAATCCCTGCCCTCCCCTTCACACAGCATTGCCCTCTTAGAAGAGCACTCTTTGTCACTGGGCACTTGGGTGTTTCTTTTCTTCCTGGTGGTGGAAATTGAATAAAGATTTGTACACCTTGTGTCTTTCACTGCGTCTCACACTGCACACACACAACACAGGTACTGGGGAAAATGTAAGCACTACTGCAATTAGGTGGTAGTGTGGGGATAAAAGAAAAAAAAAGGAGTGTCAAAAAATATATAATAAAAAAAAGGCTGTCAGAGGTTCTGTAAAAAAAAGAAAAAATAAAGAACAGAATGTCTTTGATTTAATCCCTACCTTCCCCTTCACTGTTTGACCACGCAGCATTGCCCTCTAAGAAGAACACTGCTTGTCACTGGCCACTTGGGTGTTTTTCTTCCTGGTGCTGGGAATTGAATAAAGATTTGTACACTTGTTGTCTTTCACTGAGCCTCACACCTACACACACACATGGGTGCTGGGGAAAATATAAGCACTACCACAGTTAGGCAGTAGTGTGGGGGTATAGAAAAAAAAGAAAAACAACGAAAGTTAAAAAAAGAACAAGAGTGTCAGACATCCTGTTCACTCTGAGAGCTGGCTGTGAGGGCGCTGGATCAGTGTCAAGGATTCTCCACATGAAATAAAGGGAGACTTGGTGGTGGGATACCGACCTCCTTTGGAGATAAGAGATCAGAGATAAAATTTGCACCCACCAGAGCATCCACCAGGGTGAGAGAGAAAGACAGAGAGTATGAGACAGAGACAGAGAGAGAAAGAGAGAGAGAGAAATGATTTTATTCAGGACCTAAGGGGCAACCTTTTCATGCAGAAAGTGGTGCATATATAGAAAAAGTGGCGAGGCCGATACAATTACAACATTTAAAAGGCATCTAGATGGGTACATCAAATGTTTAGAAGGAAATGGGCCAACTGCTGGCAAATAGGACTTGATTAATTTAGGATATCTGGTTGGTGTGGATGAGTTGACCGAAGGGTCTGACTCCATGCTGTGCAGCTCTATGACTCTATGACTATGTCTAAGGATAATAGATGTGTAGGGCAATGAGAAAAAGGATGGGAAATGGAGCTATATGAGTTATTTTTGCGGAGACAAAGATGGGCTGAATGAATTAATCTGTGCTGTTACCATTCTACAATTCTAAGGAAGAGGGGAGGCTGCTGTTGAGCAAATCAGAAGTTGCAGAAATGTAGTGGAGGGCCAGAGGGTAGATAGTCAGGATTTTGTGTGAATGTTAAAGCATTTGAAACTGTTAGATGTGGGGATTGGATATGGACAGGTAAGGCCACTTTGAAGATATAAGGGGATGCCCACTTCAGAAGCACTAAAAAAGCAAAGCGATAAAAAGATGTGGCCCAGACAGGTGCAGATCAGGTAGTATGCCAGTGATCTAAAACAGGCAAAAAGGTATCTCTGAAATCCAGAGAGGTTTGGGATAGAGAAACATGGAAATGGTGGAGAGAAGTCACCAACACATGAAACAGGATGATTTTGAACATGTGAGTAGGAATCTCAGAAATACATAAAGAGGTAAAGAAAACTTCCAAGCATGGATAGAATATTGGATAGAATGGGATTTAAAGTCAATTTTCGAGCAAATGGTTTCTCCTGTTGTCTTCTCATCAGTTTTGGAATTATGAAAAATTATAGGTAACTCCAAAATACCAAATTACCCCAGGAAAAGTGAGAAAATGCACTAGATATATGCTTTTGAAACAGGGAAATAAAGATGTTTGCAAAAGAAGAGAAAGCCAAGATAAAGCTGTGAAGGATATTGAAGCCGATTAATGTCAACTGTTGTTGTTCAGTTCTACTTGTAAATGATCATATGTGTGTGATTATAATTACTGCCTTGTAACCACTCCTAGATATCCATTAGCTGAATGTGAAATGAGCATATGAAAACACTTCGACTCATTATATTCATCACATATTTATGTACTTGTTTCACTTCAAAGAGTTCCAATAATATCCAGAGTGGATGTTCAGATATCAGCAGGAAACAGTGCTGGAATATTCAATTTTTCTGAAAAGAAAATTATTTTCTGACTTGGGTGAGATAAAGGACAAAGGAGAGGGATGTTTAAGTAATATCAACCTGTTTCCGTCCCCATGTTGATGCAGCACCATTGCTTTCCCTATTTCCTCAATTTTCCTGAAATACTATGATCTGTTGCTGCTCTAGTCTACCCTTATTATCCCCTGTTTTTGTGTGACTGATTTTTTTGAAGATTACTATTCATTCTCAGCTTTGAAATTTAACGTTTATGAATGTATCAGGTATAACATGAACTTAATTGAATTATTTACTCCCTATTTGCCAAGTACACATCAGCTTTAAAAACACTTTGGCAGCATTGGTTGGAGGAGGTAAATTGTTCATGAAGGATATGCCAAATCTAAATCATATTTTTGAGAAATACTCCTGGCAAATTTATATCGTTGTTCTGCACCCATGCCACCTGCCAAGACTCAACACATAAAGTCTGGTTTCCTTGGAATATGCAAGTTTTGATTAAAAATGTGTGCAAGAAATCTATTGTTTTGTGTCTAGTAAAGTATGTGATGACAGCTAGAGAGTGACCTCTCTGCTACTTTGCAATCTATTTTTGTGCAGATCCCTTAATCACCACTTGGGGCCTCCCCTGTCTATAGGTAAAAAATGAGGTCTGCAGATGCTGGAGATCACAGTTGAAAATGTGTTGCTGGTTAAAGCACAGCAGGTCAGGCAGCATCCAAGGAATAGGAAATTCGACGTTTCGGGCATAAGCCTGATGAAGGGCTTATGCCTGAAACGTCGAATTTCCTATTCCTTGGATGCTGCCTGACCTGCTGTGCTTTAACCAGCAACACATTTTCAACCCTCCCCTGTCTATATATGGTCAGATTGGCACTACATCATACAGAAAAAGAATGGTCAGTGCTTCAACACAGCACAGCATTGGCTGTTTTTGGAATAAGAGGAGAAAATATTCAAAATACTCAGTGGGTTAGGAAATACCTGTGAAAAGAGAAACAAAGTTAATGGCTGAAATTGTTCATGGTCTTTGTGGATGGGCCAATAGGTGGGAGGGTTGGCAACTGTCTGGGAGGGCATCGGGGATCTGTAGAATGTCTTCTAGCTGCCATGCATGTTGCCAGTGGCAGGAATGTTAGTGCCCACTGTGAGACCCATTCAACAACTCAAGTAGCCAATCAAAAGGCCACTTCCCACCTCTTTGAGCACTTTTCATTTGGAGGGAGGGCCTGTCACTGAAGGGGAGAATGCCCTGAGAAACCTCCCACTCAGCATCAGGGAGGCCACCATTATGGGCATTTCATGTCCCATGGAGGGACCCACAAGAGGCAGCAGAAGTGAATGCACAATGAGGATGATGCAAAAATAGGTAGGAAGGCAAGTGGTGAGGATGACACAGAATCTTTGTAAAATGGAACTGGGATATGGTCTCCAAATATCCAGTTACCAACATTTGGCTTTTATTGAACTCTTTGGAAGGAAAACAAAATCCTTTTTCAAGAAGAGAGTTTCTGTCAACCCTGTATCTCTTAGAATAATTATAGGCATGAATTCTTCCCTTGAAGAGAAAGGGGTTATCTCCCCTTTGAATAACTGCTTCATAGTCTCATCTACCTTAACATCACCACCTTCAAGTTTCCCCCCAAGCCACTCACCATCTTGACTTGGAAATATCTTGCTGTTCCATCACTAGCTGCTGGGTCAAAGTCCTGGAACTCCCTCCCTCAGGGCATTGTGGGTCAACTCCCAGCAGGTGGACTGCAGCAGTTCAAGAAGGCAGCTCACCACCACCTTCTCAAGGGCAACTAAGGACGGGCAATAAATGCTGGCCAGCCAGCGATGCCCACATCCCTCAAATGAATGAAAAAGGAAATACTTTCTCTGTTCTCACAGCACTGTCGACCTCGGTCCTATTATTGTAGCTAAAACTACAATCTGATCTGTGGCCTTCTCCTTCTGTGTTTACAGACTCATTCTTACCAACTCCAAGAAGTCCATGGGTTTTTATCTCAATATGAATATGCTCCACCTTTTTACAATGAAAATACTTCAGCTTCTGATTTCCACCTCCACCCTCATTATTTTCCCATCTGACATAAGAGGAAGACCTTTAAACATTCCCAGCTATTCAGCTATTTATCTTAGTTACTTGTATTGCTTTCACTCTCCCATTCCCTATCCCTTTCAAATTCAAAATGGTGACAGAAAAATAAGTTTAATATTGTGGATTAGTTCAGAATCATCAGCCATTATTACTGCCTGTCTAGCAGTTGCTCCTCTTTGGTTCTTAACATGAATTCATATTATAGAAGGATACACATTTTAAATTCGAATGCTCGCATCCACCTGTTAAATGACTGTGCTTAACCCTTTCGAATCCAATATAGGTTGTATTTGTACTCTGAAACGTTTGCCTATATGTTTCAGGTACTAACTTGTATGGAGGCAATACAGTATTTTTTTGCAGCATCATAATCCCAAGAATTTACTCTGATAGTGAAGCAGAAATCTCCTATACTTTACCTGTCAACTTAATCTGCATGAGCAATGTTCAGTCTTCTTTTGTCCAATACATTTGTCTAGCTCCTTTCTCGTAACATTAATAATGCCTTCCCATCCTTTTTCTCTAATTCTGATGGAACCTGTGTAAACTTATACATTTCCTGACTGGACTTTAATTCAGGATTCAGATTCTCCCCATTAGGGGCTGAATCAGTATTTAATGTCTCCTGTTCCAACAGCTCAATGTTAAGCTTGTACTCACATTCCTTCACTTTCTCTTCTGTTTCCACTTCTAATTCTAGTTTTTTCATTTCCATTTCTTGTCTTAATTCTTTCTCACTTTCTTTACCTTTCTTTGCCTTTTTCTTCCTTTAATATTATATCTCAAGCTTTTCAATTCTCTCCTCATGTTCAAGCTCTTATAACTGTAACTGATTATCACTTGATTCTGATGTTTCAGTACACATTATGCCTGTCTACTCTAATATTTCCTATAAACCCATTAGCCATACTGTTACCTGAATTATTTCTCCTTTCCTTGCTTAGCCAACCAATACCAGCTCCAGCTTACTTGTCAAATCAATCAACTTTATCTGAGAAGGTTCCCTTCAGACTGCGAAGGACAATTCTCCCACTTGCAAGAAATTCTTTGCCATTTCCAATGCCATTTCTTAAATTCAGTACAGACCTGGTGTTTTCCTTTACCTGTATTATTTACTAATATCATTCCCAAATCCTCTGTTTCAAATCTATCCACACGAACACTCAAATGTTGTTATGCCTTAGAGCGATAGCCTACTGGCAGTCAAGTCCCAATATTCATGGAGTAGGCACAGAAGTTAAAAATATGCAGAATTCTCCTAATTTATCTCATTTTCAGACTTGGGTTGACAGAAAGCACAGACCAGGTTTCTGAATTTAACAAAAGCAACTATTTAATATAAGTAAATAAGTAAACATTTATCTGTATCTGTATCTGTATCTGTAAATCCTTCACACAAAACAAAATGGGTGTTTTGGACAGTGGGAAAGCTTTGAAAGCAGTTCAGTGGTCTCTGTTCACAGGCTTTGCTGAGAAGGTTCTTGTACTGATCAGAATGCTGCTTTTCACTTTTCCTTCTTCAAATGTCTTCATTGGTTTGTAGGAGGTTCAGGATGGCTGGTTTACAATTATATATAGGCTGCCTCATTAATTAAAACTCAGAACTTACAGTTATCAAGGAAAGATAAACTGGCTTTCTTCAGGTTTAAAGAGATGCTTGTAAATTGCAGAAAACAGAGAGAACTCCTGACCTGATGGCTTCTCACTTTCATATTTACAGACCCATGCTGTTAGCTATCTGAAAACCAATCACATAGTTGTTGGCAGGTAGAACTCTTTGGAGAAAGTGAGGACTGCAGATGCTGGAGATCAAAGTCGAGAGTGTGGTGCTTGAAAAGTACAGCAGGTCAGGCAGTATACAAGGAGCAGGACTGGTCACAAGCTTGCATATAAATCTGTTAATTTATGCTGGCTGAATACCCACTTGTGCACCCCTTTGGCTCCAGCTCATCTGCATGTTACACTTCAACTATTACTTGAACCAGCAGCTGTGTAAAAGGTGCTTACAATTAGTGTCAGGTTACTTGTTTATAAAACATGCAGTAATCTTTCAGCAAACCCGGATTTTGAAATGTTTCTCATTTCTCATTTCTGTCCACAACAAAAATACGGACAAATAAAAAGACACACTCATTACATTGAATATTATTTGAATACAGAAGGACTGCACAAAGTAGCATCACAGCGGGATTTGCAGGTGATCATTCAGGAATTATAAAAAGCTAGATATAAGTTCAATAGATTGAAGTATTAAACATAGAGAAGTCTTACTAAAACTATGTAAGGCACACTTATATAAGTTAGACTACACCTATATTACTAAGAAGTTTAGATATCCTTACCTAAGGAAAGGTATACTAGTTTTGGAGGCAGTCCAGAGAAGGTCCATCAGGTTGATGCCAGGTATGGAGGGTACTTTCTTACAAGGAAAAGTTGAGTAGGTTGGAGTTTAGAAGGATAAGAAGTGACTTTATTGAAACATGCAAAATTCTTAGGAGACTGGACAGGGATGCTGTGAGGATGTTTCCCCTTATGGGAGAGTCAAGGTCCAATGGGCATTATCTCAGAATAAGGGATCATTTAAAGCAGATATGAGGAGAAATTTCTTCTGAGGGTGTTGAATTTGTAGAATTCCTCTTTGCAGAAGGCTGTAGAAGTTGAGCCATTAAGTACATTCACGGTTGAGAGAGACTGAGTTTTAATCAGTAAGAGAATGGGGGAAAGGGCAGGAAAGTGGATTTGAAGATTATCAGATCAACCATGATTTCATTAAATGGTGAGTAGACTCGATGGACTGAACGACCTACTTCTGCTCTTACATAGAGACAAGCTTCCAACCAATTAGAGTGGCAGGAGGCATTGAGTTTTGTTATGAATCTGATCGTAAAAACAAGGACTGCAGATACTGGAAACAGGATTCTAAATTAGACTGGTGCTGGAAAAGCACAGCAGTTCAGGCAGCATCCGAGGAGCAGAAAAATCGACGTTTCGGGCAAAGGCCCTTCATCAGGAATAGAGGCAGAGTGCCTGCAGGGTGGAGAGATAAATGAGAGAAGGGTGGGGATAGGGAGAGTGCCTGCAGGTGTCTCCCCATCCCCACCCTCCTCTCATTTATCTCTCCACCCTGCAGGCACTCTCGCCATCCCCACCCTCCTCTCTTTATCTCTCGCAGGGTGGAGAGATAAATGAGAGGAGGGTGGGGATGGGGAGACACCTGCAGGCACTCTGCCTCTATTCCTAATGAAGGGCTTTTGCCTGAAACATCGATTTTCCTGCTCCTCGGATGTTGCCTGAACTGCTGTGCTTTTCCAGCACCACTCGAATCTAGCATTATGAATCTGATGTGTGGATTGTGCTACTCCATTACTCCACAAGATTAGGGTGGCACAGTGGCTCAGTAGTTAGCACTGCTGTCTCGGGTTTGATTCCAGCCTTGGGTGACTGTATGGAGTCTGCACATTCTCCCTGTGTCTGCGTGGGTTTCCTCCCACAGTCCAAAGACCTGCAGGTCAGGTGAATTGGCCATGCTAAATTGCCATTGTGATAGGTGCATTAGTAGGGGAATGGGTCTGGGTGGGTTACTCTTTGGAGGGTCGGTGTGGACTTGTTGGGCCGAAGGGCCTGTTTCTGCACTGTAGGTAATCTAATCTAATCAATCATGAATCAAATGTGTAAATAACTTATTAAACTACTAAATTGGTCACTAATTTGTGCTGCTATCCAGATCCAAAGAAACTTCCATTAGGGTCACGTTACAATGAGTTGACTCCTCACAGTGTCTTTAATTTCCTGTACAAAGGATTAAATTGTGGCCAGTTGCAGAATAATGGAAGATCTTCAGAACAGATTTCTGATGGGAAACAGTTGGAAAATTACTTTCTTTTCCAGTAAACAGCAGATAATCTACAGTTCTCTTTGATCTTTTGACTTGTCATTTCCAAGAAATTGTATGATAATGCTTCTTCAACTCAGCAATGTCCAAATTGTCCAGATAAATATAATCCTAGGAGTTTGAAACTGGAAGGCCAAACAGAAGCTTTCTGCTGGATGGGAGCATGAGGTTTTGAATAGGAGAATGGAGACAAGAATCAGGGTGCAATATCGAATGTCCAGAGCTTAAGGGGGTCTCTTTGCTTGAGTCAGGGGTTGTGCCACTGTGCCTGTGTTGAGTCAGAACCAAAAAGTTTGGACAGTCCCACAATGCTCCAGGTGGGTCCACTATGCTTAGTTCAGGCTCAGGCCGTTGTGCCTGCAATGGGTGCAAAGTTGCTGTCCTCGGGTCAGGGGTGGAATCGCTGAGCTTAGGTTGGTGGTGGTTTTGCTGTGCTTGGGGGTGGGGACACTGAAATGGGCTCTCTCAGTGCTCAGGGCTGGGGGACACTGAGCTTGAGTTGGTGGTGGTCTCATGTGCTATGGGGTGGGGGCACTGAGTTTGAGTTGGTGGTAGTCTCACTGTGTTTGGGCAGGTACTCTGTGTTTGAGCAGCACCAGAGCTCATGTTTCCTAAACTCTGGCTGTGATGCCAGATATATAACATAGAGGGCACTTCAACATGAAGACACCCTCTCACTAATTCTCCCATAACTTTAATTAAAAATGGATAGAGCTCATGGACCACTACTGTGAAGGATGTATTGAGGCGGGGGGGGGGAGGTCTCCTCCACAGGGTGACATGTGGCTACTCTCACAAGGCGGCAGGGAAAGCCTCCAGACGTGCCAGGACTCTGGCCTGCCAACTGCCCACCTTCAGCACCTGAACTAGCTGCCTCTGTGTTGGTGTGGGGAAACTGGACACTGACTGGAAACTTTCAGCCTGCCTCTATCCATTGCACATAAAAGCTTTTTAACAGATCTAATTAGCTACATACCTGCCCCACACCCCTGTCCCGATCGTACCTCTGCAAAGTTGTTCAATAGCCAGCGGTAGCAGTTTTGGATCCCGTCCATTTGCATTTCCACCCTTCAGGAGAAAGTGAGGACTGCAGATGCTGGAGATCAGAGCTTAACAATGTGTTGCTGGAAAAGTGTAGCAGGTCAGGCAGCATCCAAGGGGAAAAGCGCAGCAGGTCAGGCGTCTCCTGCTCCTTGGATACTACCTGACCTGCTGCACTTTTCCAGCAACACATTTTTAAGCACCATTTCCACCCTTCACCCAATTCAACTCAAAATTCAATCCCATGTTACAGGAAACTCTGCAACATATTCCAATTTAGACTTCATCAAATTTATGATAGGGCAGTGTTTTGTGCTGTAATCATTTGGACCAAGAGTGGAGATAGAATAAATATTTGCCACAGTCTTGAAAAACCCTGATCAGACCATTTTACGGGTTTATCAGTAATCAACTGCACCACCCCCTTATAAAGGCACGTCTCCTTTAGATCCAGCACAGGAAGAGTTAACACCCACCTCCCTTTAATTTCCATGCCAGTTTCAATCATGGCAACAACTTTCACTATACCTGTTATTTTCACATTGCCCTCCCATTCCCACATTTCATCCCCTCCTTCTTCTTGCCCTCCCTGACAGATGGTAAAGACCAGCCCTAGGTGAGCATCAGGACGATGATTCAGTGATTAAATAGGAAATGTGCCAGTGAAAAAATTTACAATCAGTGTTATTGTCACCATTAGCAGAATGCATAGGAGCCCACGTCCTGCCAGTAAGCTCAGCAGCAGTCTGTTCTTAGCAGACTGGTGCGATGTCTTTCCTTCAAAAGCAGAGAAATACATTAAGCTAACAAGAAAACTGAGCTGCACTTTTCTGTTTAAAATAAAAGGAATCACAACAGGCAAGAAAAACAAGATCAGTAACAATAAGGGTGGGAACTGGCAGAAAGAAGGAAACAATAACAGACAAAAGAGAATGGGTTGGCTGAAAGAGTACAAAGGATGAGCTGGGAATTCTTTGTGAATCCCTTCTAATCATGCAAAATAATTAGGGGGAGGTGGTGGTGGAGTATTAGAAATGTCAGTGAATAGTACTGCAAGGTTAATGATCTGGGGACATGTGTTCAAATGCCACCAAGACAGATGGTAAAATTTGAATGAAAATTGAAAGCCAGTCCAATGGTGACCACTTAACCACTGTTGATTGCTGTAAAAGCACAAATGTCCTTTAAAGAAAGACATCATCTCAGAGGTGGCATGGTGGCTTAGTGGGTTAGCACTGCTGCCTCATAGTACCAAGGACCCAGGTTCAATTCTCCACCTTGGGTGACTGTCTATGTGGAGTCTGCACATTCTCCCTGTTTCCTCCCACAATCCAAAAGATGTGCAGGTCAAATGAACTGGCCATGCTAAACTGCCCATAGTGTTAGGTATATTAGTCAGGGGTTAAATATAGGGTAGAGGAATGGGTCTGGGTGGGTTACTCTTTTGAGGGTCAGTGTGGACTTGTTGGGCTGAAGGGCTTGTTTCCATACTGTAGGGAATCTAATCTACCTGGTCTGACCTCAGGCGAATCCTGACTCACAGCAAAGTGATTACCTCTCAAATAGACAGCTATTTGATTAATTGATTTATTTATTGTTACGTGTACTGAACTACAGTGAAAAGCTTTGTTTGCGAGTAATACAGGCAGATCATAGTAAGCAAGGGCATACAGATTGAGATTAGATTAGGTTAGGTTACTCACAGTGTGGAAACAGGCCCTTCAGCCCAACAAGTCCACACCGACCCTCTGAAGAGCAACCCACCCAGACACATTCCCCTACATTTACCCCTACACCTAACACTATGGGCAATTTAGCATGGCCAATTCACCTAACTGCACATTTTTGGACTGTGGGAGGAAACCGGAGCATCCAGAGGAAACCACCACAGACACGGGGAGAATGTGAAAACTCTACAGAGATTGTTGGATAAAAAAATGCTTGGATGGAGTGAGGCATACAGGCTACACCATACAGGACGTGCACAAGACAAGATCAATATTATTTGAAATTGGAGAGTCTAGTCATCAGTCTAAAAAAAGCTGTTCTTGAATCCCCTACCCTATTATTCTACATCTACCCCTGACTAATGCACCTAGCCTACACATCCCTGAATGCTATGGGCAATTTAGCATGGTTAATTCACCTAAACGAAGTTCAGGCTTCTGTATCTTCTGCCTGATGGAAGAGGCTGTAGGAGATCCTTACTGGGGTGGGATGGATCTTTGATGTTGTTGGCAGCTTTTCCAACGAGAGGTGTAAAGGGAGTCCATGGATGAGAGGTTGACTTCTGTAATGGTCTGGGCTGCGCACACAACTTTCTGTAGTTTCTTATAACCCTGGGCAAAGCAGTTGCTGCACCAGGCCATTATGCATTTGGACAGTATGCTATTTTTTATGTATCTGAAAATATTGCTGAGGGTCCTTATGAACATGTCAATTTTCCTGAGCCTCCTGAGGAAGAAGAGTTGTTGTTGTGCCTTCTTTCCCATCACATCTACTTGGGGAATCCAGGATAGGTTGCCAGTTATCATCACCCCTAGGAAGTTGACAGTCTCAACCCTCTCAACCTTCATTCCATTTATGTCGATGAGGACATGTTCTTCTCATTTCTTTCTGAAGTCAGTGATCAGTTCTTGAGGTTTGCCAACATTGAGACAGAGGTTGTTATCATTACACCACATCACTAAGCACTATATCTCCTTTTCTGTATTCAGACTCATCGTTGTTTGATATCCGTCTGAGCATGATCGTGTCATCAGAAATGATGGTGTTCATTCAGAATTTGGCCACACAGTTGTGGGAGTATAGCAAGTACAGCAAGGGGGCTCAGGGGCATCCTTGTTGCGGGGGCGGGGGAGGCAACTCCAGTGTTGAGTGTTACCACAGAGGAGGTGCAGTTGTCTGTCTTCACTGATTGTGGTCAATGAGTCAGGAAGTTGAGGAAGACAGTTGCAGAGGGCAGAGCTGAGACTTAGATTCATGGCAATGAATGGCAGCATTGCCAGTGATACCCACATTCCACACGAGAATAAACAAAAATGAAGTTTGATATTCAGTGGTGACTTGTTTGAGAAAGTGTAACGAATATTTGTAATTTTTCATGTTATTATTTTACTCTTTCTCGACTCTTGACTATTCAATCTCTTCCACTCTCTGCTCTGTTACTATATAATTCAATACAAATGACAAACATAAAAACAAAAAACATTGGAAATGATCTGTGGAGAGAGAACAGTGTTAACCGGTGGAATTTTCTGAGCCTGTTTCGAGCTTTTAAAAGGTCAGGTGGGGGGGATACTTAATTGGGCAAGAGGCCAAACTTCAGTTTAGGAACATAGACATAGAGACAGGGTTTGACCATCCAGTCCCTTGAGCCTGCTCCTCCATTCAATGGCTGATCTCTGGCCAAACTCCTGCCTTGGGCCCATAACCTTGCTTAATAAAAATTTGTCAATCTCAGATTTAAATTTGACAATTGAATTAAATTGATGGCATTTCGAGGAAGAGGATTCCAAACCACCACTACTCTTTGCATGTAGAATTGCTTTCTCTCCTGAATGGCCTGGCCCTGATTCTTAGGCATGGTGGCTCAGTGGTTCGTGCTGCAGCCTCACAGTGCCAGGGATAAAGGTTCAATTCCAGCCTCGGGCAACTGACTGTGTGGAGTTTGCACATTCTCCCAGTGTCTGGGTGGGTTTCTTCTGGGTGCTCTGGTTTCCTCCCACAATCTAAAGATGTGCAGTTTAGGTGAATTGGCCATGCTAAATTGCCCATACCATTCAGGGATGTGTAGGTTAGGTGCATTAGTCAGGGGTAGATGTAGAATAATAGGGTAGGGGAATGCATCATTCTTCAGAAGGTCAGTGTGGACCTGTTGGGCGAAATGGCCTGATTCCACACTGCAGGGATTTTAGACTATGCCCCTGATTCTAGGATCTTCAACCAGTGAGAATGATTTATCTTTATCTACCCTTTCTTTTCTATCAATATCCTGAAGACCTTGATTAGATCACTCCTTAAATTTCTAAATTCTCTTCATAACTTAACCTCTGAAGTCCGTCATCCTTGTAAACCTGCATTGAACACCCTCCAGAGCCAAAACCTCCTTCCTGAGGTGTGATCCCTAGATCTGCTCACAGTACTCTAAGTAGAGTTTTGCATAATTGCATCCATAGAAGCCAGCTATTCCATTTGACTTCTTGACTATTTTCTGTATCTGTGGCATTTTAAAGAGCTTCATACCTGAATCCCTAAATTTCACTGAACATTCATGAAATTTAACTTTGTGCCTTCTCAAAAATACCCCGAATCTATCCTTTCTTGGTCCGAAATGGACTTGCTTAATAAAATATCCACCTTCCACAACTTTGCCCATTCACCTAATCTATCAATGTCCTGTTATAAATTGATGATGTCAACACTGTCAACAATGCTGCCAAATTTGGTCTCATCAGCAAATTTGAATACCTGACATTTTACGCCATCATCAAAGTCATTCATGAATATTGTGAATAATTGAGGCCTCAACACAGGACTCTTCCGGACTTACCTGACAATGGGTTGAAGTGTTGCTGTGGAGGTCTCAGAATCTTTCAGGCAGGTTGGTTTTCTCAACCTTCATGGTCAAAAATCATTAGCTTGTCAAATATCTTCATGGCTCCTTCATAACCAAAACATTACTTTGTTCAAACATTAGTAGTGAAGCCTTTCCATGTTGATCAGCTCATGAGACTCTTGGCTATATTCAGTTTAGCTTGCATTGGTGAAAACTTATTGTTAGGGGTGAAGACTGACAAAGTCAACAAACCTGCCAAATGAGGCAACCACACTGACTGATGCCAACAAACCTGACCAGGACAGGCAAGCGAGACTAAACTCAAAAGGGGTCTCAAAAAGGAAGGCAATCTGCTATGGTTGTATTATTGTTCCGTACAATCCTTTCGTCAAAAACAATCAAATCTGTATATTTTCCGAGTTTTGATGAGAGTTCAGTTAATAGACAATGCATGAGCTGCCTAGTGTTGCAGCTCCTTTTATGTTTTAAGTTTGAACCCTAGCAGATGTGTGACAGACTGTGGCACTGTGGTACGTTGGTATTTGTACTGAATCGCAGATAGTGATTGCACATGAGGCATCTATAATATCCAGCCTCCTGTGTGACAGACTTCTGCAGTGGCAATGTAACAACACTAATTTACACTTATAGGAGCATGAGGCATCAAGTGCACAGCGGATATACCCTGACAAATAACAGCAGTTTAGTTACCCTCCTGGTTGGCTTGAGCTCCACAGAGACTGCCCTTCGCACCCACCTCCATCCTGGCTGACTTTGTAGGCAAGGCTAGCCTCTTCTTACTGACAGGGAAAAGAACTTTCCTTCTCTACTGGACTTCAGGAAAACTATTAGAGAGGCATTGCCAAAATATAGTGCTGCTTTCTGCCTGGTCTTTGCCATCTTCAGGCATGGGTAGTTAGGGGTTGATGAGCAGAGATTGAGTGAAACCCTGCTGCAGGGACTGAAATGCTGTCTGGGTGACTTGAAATAAGGTTCTGGGATGTTGGAGCCTGAAGTATCTCAGCCGGACCAGAACTTGCTGCTCTTACAATTTGTTGCTTTACTTATGTAATTGAAGGGGAGTAATCGAACCACCTCAAGCAAAAGTCCCTCTAGTATTTACATACTTAGTCTTGAATAAAAGAAAATTCTGGCCAACATTTCTGCCTGTTAACCTCTCCACTGGAGTTAGTGGGATGAACATCAATTTCTCGTCATAACTGAATATTCTTACAGATCCGATGCAAATGCAAAACCAGTTTGCAAAAGGGAAAATTTCAGAGTCATGGAAGAAAAATGGAAAATGCTTGAAATCCAACATGAGGTCAATCAGTACCTGAGGGAGAAGGATAAGCAACATGCTTGCTGTATACATCCTTCATCAGAACCTAGCATTTTATTTAATGTGAAAATATAACTTGAATGGATTAATACACCTTATGAAAACAAAAACAGCATGCAAAGTGCAGCAGCAGAAAAAAGATGTTGTTTCTGGAACTTCTAATTTAGGAGTAGTAGGAAATTGAAGTCTGAAATTGATCTTGGACAACAATGTTGTGTCACAACCTGCCTAATTCTCTTTTTCATTGAAGCTAACAAAATATACACACAATTTGTTTCTTCTTACTTCTTCAAACCATGGCCAAGAGCATGTTGGACAGAATAAGAAATGTTTATTCATTCAAAATGTGACAGATGCACACATGTACTCTTATGTTGTGTATATCATATGTGAAATGAAAGAGTTATTTAAACAATAGAGGGATCTATAAAACAATAAGCAGGATACTAAAGACATCATGATTAATGGAAATGTAACAAATATGTGATCACTTGACGTATGAGCTCTCTGTAATTTCAGTTTGCCAGAGGGAAGGAACACAATGCAGCAGCATGCAGCAGTTTCTAGGGCCTGCACAATGCAATGCCATGATGAGGGCTTTAACCCTCAATTGTGCTCCCAGTCTAGAGTCAAAACTGCAAGGCATCAATGAACATCTCACCCATTTTATTTAAACGTAGAGACTAATGCTCAGACCTTATTTCCACTCGAAAGTTAGAGGGTCAACCCTCTGTCCTTGATAAATGTGATTTGTTGAGTAAATGTTCTTGTGTACTATCATTAAGTATTTTAGGAATGACTCAGTGAATTATTAATGCACAATGGCAGAACAAGAGAAATGTGCATTTATAGAGGGCTGCTTTATTAACAAACCTTCCTGATTACACTGAAAGGCTGCACACTTGACACATTTTATTGGCCTTATTGAGGGCAGGGAACCTTACAGAGAAAGCCAACCAGCAACTAACTGACCAGAGGTTGCACAAGCAGAGAATTTTTAGAAAAATAATATATCGCCAGTTACCTATAGTCCTCTAATTCTGCAGCTTTCTGTAAAACTTTTCAAGATCCCAGGTTTAAAAGACCCAACTTTTTCAAAGATTCTCTATGACCTGTTTCTTTTGGTGATTGCGAAGATTTTAACTGTTGAGTTCCTTCTGTTGCAAAAGGTTGCAAGATGGAGGGGTTGTTGCTGTTAGACAAGCCTCCAGTAAATTTCACCAGTCCTAGTCTTTGAAGGGCATCTTGCCTTGCTGCCTTTTGCTCAGGCCTTCCAAGCAATCGGAGTGAGTCGGACTGGGCAGCCAAACTCTCCATCTGACCACTTGGCTTCTTCTGGCCAGACCCACTAAGACGGGCTAGAACCTGGGCTCGGAGCTCCTGCACACTTACCCCTGACCTCAAAATGGTGTCAAACTTTTTAGAATGAGCAGGAAGCAAAGTAAGTGTTCTGGATGAACTTTGTTCATCAGGTGGAGTCGCTTTGGACTGGTCTGAGGGTTTGTTTTCCAATGCTATTATCGTTTCAGATCCTTGATGCACCATTGACTCCTTCCCCTGCTTGCTCTCTTTGAATGCTGCTGTTTGGTTGGGTGTTGTATCAACCACAGAATTTGACTTTGTGTCTCTGTTACTGATCACTTGAGCAGGCGGGCTAGCGGTGATTATATCCACATTTCCAATTATTCCAATACTGTCACAGGGAGCTGCAACATCTAAAAATATTAAAAAGTCACATATCAATGCTAGCTTAAATATACAGAGAAGATTGAGAAAACAATCCTAGCCATTGTCATCATGTGTAATATTGTCCATTTGTGATGAGTGGAAGAGGACATTTCTCTTGCAACTATGAAACGACTGTAGTGAACATAATGAACTACTTTCAAATTTCCGAACTAAATCTAAGCCTAAATATTTGACCACACCATCTTCTCCCAATTAGTGGTTCACTTACTTTAAATTAAAATGTGTACTGAAGCTCAGCGTGTCTCTGTTAAAGTTTAATTTTTCTTGGGTGCACATATATCAGAAAAAGGAAAGCCTTTTTTTCCCAAGCACTGGAAAAAGTCAAAAATGGAAGACAGTTGCATTGAGAGCATATTTTTAGGCTTTTACTTTGTGGTGGAAAATGGGATGGATTTCTGTTTACAGTGATGGCAGGGAAAGTCAATGTGCTTTCATATTGATGGGCGAATAGAGCATAGGAACATTTCAAAGAAGGCAACATCCTAGCAACTATGATTGAGATGTACGAGACCAACAGTGACAGAGCCTGTAAACATGCTATCAATCTTCCCTAAAGGGAATGTTCTTTCTCATGCCAAGTCTTGGTAAGGTCAAATACAGCAAACCACACTATTCATCAATCAGTAATCATTACGGAATGAGCCCAAGGTTTAAATATCAGCTCAACTGTCTATGGTTGTTCACTCACAAACCTTCTTCAGCAGATATATGCTTTAAACCCTCTAATAACATTTAACTTTCTGATGTTCTTTTTAAATTTCTGACATTACATTCTCATCTTCAGTTAAAATGAAAGACAGGAATACTCAAAATCCTTGATTGAACTGCTATACTGTTTACAAATTACCTGTCTTCCCTGGCATCACACATTCTACAACTGCAGGTATATTAGGAAATAAGCGTCAGGAAGGAGTGCAAGGAAATTGAAGTGGATTGAGCAACACTGACAGAAAGAATGCTGATTCTTAACGTAATGCATAGTGACACACATACTGTACTTCCATGTTCAGGTTATGGCTGTGTCTGCCAGAAGTCAGTCCTCAACAACTTACAAGATGTGAATGTTCTATGACGACAATTAGTTTT
This sequence comes from Hemiscyllium ocellatum, assembly GCF_020745735.1. Lineage (NCBI taxonomy): Eukaryota > Metazoa > Chordata > Chondrichthyes > Orectolobiformes > Hemiscylliidae > Hemiscyllium > Hemiscyllium ocellatum. The sequence continues at coordinate 17,533,661 of NC_083414.1, forward strand.
TATTGCCTTCTGACTGGAAACAGACAGCACGGCTAATGAAATAGTTCCTTCATGGGAACATTTTTCAGGTATCAATCTTAAATCATTGATCAAATTTAGTTTAATACTAATATAATTTAAGAACTCAGATGTGTATATTTAAGAACTCAGTGTATATATTTGTAACAGTAAAGCTACATACACTCTGCAATCATTTCAAATTTTTCCCTTTCGCAAACTCCAACTTCCAAGTATTGGACTTGACAAAATGATCTTCCTAACCATGAGGCTTCCTTTATAAAAGTCAGTCTGGAGTCAATATTTTGTTGATTAGACAATTTGTCTTTAGAATTAACCAGGGTAACATGATTAGTTGCTTAACATCAGGGATCAGGAGAATTAAGGTATTATAGGGACATCAAAATTTTGCCTTTTCTTGGAATAACTTTTGACCAAAATGAAACTGTTGGCCAGAGGCTGCTCACACATAAAAACAATGGCTGTAATATGAAGTTACCCTAGGTCCAGCTGCTGTCTTGAGCCAGTTTGAGGTGGTTCAGCTCCGAGGGATGACAAAAGGGAAGAATCCTTATTTGAGGGAAGAGTAATATGGTAATCCTTGGAGTGGGCCGATAGCGGAAAGACACCGATCTCAGATGAGCTGAGAACCAATGGAACAAGATACCACAGTTCAGAAAGATTAGGGAAAAGGATAAAAATGAAGGATTTTGGTGTGCCATCAGTGAGGATCCAGACCGCTACCTCTGTGAAGCCATGGACCCCACACTTGGAAGTGTGGAGAGGACCCCAAGACCCTGGGAGAAAAGTGTTTGGCCAGTATGAGCTTCTTAGGTATTAGCTTTTACTTTATTGACTGTTCTGGGAATGTCAAGCTTATTGAGTGTGCACTAGAATTGTAGCCTTGTATGAATTGCTTGCTTGCTGTTAACCCTTTCCTAGCCAAATGGTATGAATCGTACATCTGGTTAAATAAACTAATAAGGGCAGTAGTTGGTTGATACAGACTTGGCTCTTGTACTTCTTGTGCCAAGCCAATAACTGTTGTTGAGGGAGGTAACTGGGCAACAAAACCAAACCATAATCATCCTGATGTCTGTAATTCACTGTGCAATGAAACCCCACCTGCGCTTGCTGTATCTTCTGTTTGTCGAGTGCTGCATACCATTCCTAGAAACTCATAAAAACCGTCACTGATAGTAGCATCCCCCTTTGCCAGCCCTTCATCATCATCTTGCTCCAATTCCACCTCTAATGAGTCAATGGTTTCAATCAAAAAGCTGAGGCATTCTTTTTCCTCTTGCGACAAATGGCGTAAGAATTCATCTTCCTACAGACAAAATGGAAGAAAACACACAATTCAGTCAGCTTCTTGTCTATTTATAGTATCTTAGAAAGCAGAACAAATGTGACCTTTTCCACAGGGTTAAACTCTAGATGCATACACTAGGATTAATAGACAGAGGAAATGTCAATCTATTCATTATTGGCAGTATTCCTACGCATCCTTATTTGGATAAGCCGGGTAATAGGTTTCCTTAAACGATTGCAATCAGTGAAATAAAGGTTCTGCTCCAAGAATGTTACAGTAGAAGATCTCAGGATCTTGACCACCATTGTAATGAAGGAATGATAATATATTTTCAAGTCAGGATACATATTTGACTTGAAGGGGATCTCAGGTGTTTCTATGAACCTAGTGACCTTTATCTTCTAGGTAGTTACAGTATATTGTGAGATCTGAGTATTTTGTTAGATTTACTCTCTCTGCTGGCAAGGTATAAATAAAATTAGTTCAGTGCTGGCTGATTGTTGGATGTCCACATGGTGAGTTCTCCCTAGTGCAACACACAACATTGCTGGAAGAATTACGTATAGAGATGTTTTTGCATTTTCTCATTTTGCATAGAGAACTAAATACTAAACACTGCAGTCATAATACGTTGAGGGTGCTGGAAATTTAGAAGTTATGAAGCAGTGGTATGGTTATGCCTCAAAAAGCTATGTATATATCAAAATCTTGCATATAACACACACATCCTGTTATAATGCTTCCTCCTGTATTACAATTTTTGTTACAGATAGCTCAATCCCATGTCACTTTTTTATATGTATTTGTAACATCTGCTTCTGTATTACACATGTTATTATGCTTTTAGTCCTCTCAATTTTAGGTGGTGCCACATGTCCCAATTAAGAATATTCAGAATCAGAAATAGACGCAGGAGTAGACTAAAAGTGCACCTCCAACACACCCTCCCTCCCCCCACACCCCCAAGCCACTTTTCAATATATTCATGGTTGATCTCTTGCCTTGACCCCATTCAGCTCATGGGCTGGCCCAGGCTACATCTCTGGGGTTTTTATCCTTGCCGTATTAGTACACACTTCCTCTGAGCTAACTTGGATGCTCACAGCGTCCCTGCCTTGCATTGTCCTATCTTTTTATGCTTTGCCCCCCTCAGTCAGAGCAAGGCTTGTGTTACTTCTGTCTTGTCCTGCTGTTTAGTCCAGACACAAAGGCAGAAAGCCTGTCATGGCAGACAGCAGGCCTCACTCAAGAAAGAGAACCTTCAGTTAAGGGACCCAACACAGTAAGTTAAAGGCAGCCTCTAGTACCATTCTAGGATATTGGACACAGTAATTCAACCACTCAGTGGTTGTTCACATAAAAGGTGAAGAGCAGAATATCAGGCAGCCCTCTCTTTGTTTGACTCTTACAGATAGCTTCCTCCTGGAATGAGAGAGAAACAGATCTTATTGGAGATGATAGTGGGTGGCAGAGTTGTTATTTTTCATGCAAGTGGGGAATGATTGACTAAGTAGTACAGGGGGAGTGCAGCATTAGTGGTGACGGGATTTGGGGTGGATGACAGCAAGTGGGAGAAGAAGTTGCAGCTAATAATGAGAGTAGTGAAACATGTACCTTGGGGGAAGGTGGGTAGAGGAACAGAATCAGAGTGACGCTTGCCATCATTGCTCAGACCTTTGAGTGTAGGAGTTGGAACACCATATTGAGATTGTACAAGAGGTTGCTGAGGAGTACTTCTCTGCAGTCTGGTAACTTTGTTATCGGAAGAGTGTTAAACTGGAGAGGGTTCAAAAAGGGTTTACCTGGATGTTGCAGGAATGGAGGATTTGAGACTTAAAAAATAAATTAGATGCGCTGGGACTTTTTTCACGGGAGCATTGGAAGTTGAAGTGTGACTTTATTGATGTTTATAAAATCATGAGGTGCATAGATAAGGTGAATGGGGGAGTTCAAAACTAGGGGATAAATTTTTAAGATGAAAGGAGGAAGACTTAAAAAGAACTGAGGGGCAACTTCTTTTACACAGAGAGTGGTTCGTGTGTGGAGCAAACTGCCAGAGGAAATGGTGGACGCAGATATATTACAATGTTTAGAAGACAAGTTCCTGTATAGGAAAGGTTTGGAGGGATATGGGCCAAGCTGAGGTAGGTGGGACTAGTTTAATTTGGGAACATGGTCAGATGGACTCATTGGACTGAAGGGTCTGTTTCCGTGCTGTATGACTCTATGACTCTAGCCAGAGGTACTGGAGAGTAGATGGTGTCACTTTCACTTGTGCAGTGTAGAAGGTCATTGATTTTCTTACTGCAGTGCTGTGCATTCCTCCAAAGGGCTGAGATTGCTTTATCCTGGGTGGTAGCCCCAGAACAGGGTTGGCATGGTCTCCACTGCTTGTCCTGAGGGAAAAGGAAATCCTGTCATTGTACCATGCCACCCAATAGGATCTCCAGGTCTGTGACCACACAGCGAGGTACTGAGTTGCCCTTTCTGCCATGTCTGCAGCAAATGTCAAGAACTGTGCAGAGCAGGTCCAGACTGACAGTGCTTATTCAGGTGTACAACAGGCTTTTATAATGATGGTCCATCATGAGAGATGCCTGTTAACTCCGAGGTAATCACTGAACGACAAGTTGGTATGGAAAAGGCATGTGGTAAAATGGGAGCCGGAAAGGGAAGTCACGAATGCCATTGGAATAGGGTAGGTAAGTAATGTGGCCAGTTTTGTATGGTACTGTGAGCAGACCTGTTAGATCTCATTGTGTGAATCCTTCCAAAAAACTGGACACAACTCAATCTTAGATAAAAATCCCTAAGATGAAGCTGTAGTTCTTTCTCCTATTTCTGCCTGAGTCCTTTACCCACCTTGGAGAAAGTGAGGACTGCAGATGCTGGAGATCAGAATTAAAAAGTACGGTGCCGGAAAAGCACAGTTCTTCATCAGGAATGTTGATGAACAGCTTATGCTTGAAACGTCGATTCTCCTGCTCCCAGGGTACTGCCTGTGCTTTTCCAGCAGCACAACCCGTTTCCCACTTGACCTGAGATCTTTCGATTGGCTTGACGACTCTATTTGACTTCATCTGCTGTAGTAGCAGTCCCCACACTTAGGTTGTCAAAGATGGACAACACTCGTCTCTCGCTTTACGCTTCTGCTGTTAACCTGCACCATTGCCTGCCTTCCTCCTCAATCTCTTGTGCCATTTCTTTTTCTTTCATTAGTCATCCAAGTTGCTACTCACACTTCCACCTCCCTTTACATGAAAGCTCCAAATCCCCCCAAAATGAATACTGATAGCTCCCCAGCTTTTTTTTGCAGTGCTGAAATTCTTGCTTCAAAGGTTTGTGGTTCAAGTCCAGCTCCAGACGCTTGTGCACAAGATCGAGGCTGACACCTCAGTGTAGTACTGAGGGGGTGCTGCACTGTTAGAAATGCGATTTATCAAATCAAACATTAACCCAAAACATTGCCCACTCTCAAGTGAACATGAATATCCCCATGTTATTATTTAAAGAACTGCAGTCCCTGATGTCCTGACCAATTATTACTCCTGAAACAACATTACTAAAAACCTGGTCAAAACAATGACAGCAGATGCTGGAAACCAGATTCTGGATCAGTGGTGCTGGAAGAGCACAGCAGTTCAGGCAGCATCCAAGAAGCAGTAAAATCGACGTTTCGGGCAAAAGCCCTTCATCAGGAAAACCTGCTTATCGGGTCACTTATCTGTTTATGGGAACATGCTGTGAGTAAATGGGGAGCCTCATTTTCTCCTTACAACTTCATGGCTGTGAAGAATTCTAGGAAAGTTTGAATTTTATGCATTATGCTAATATCATTCTTCATTTCTTCGTGATTGCCAATATTGAAAATCAAGTGACACCTTCACCACAAAACACGCACTCTCTCCTCCAAGACTGTAACCTTCACTTCCCATTGCTATTTCCAGAAAGCTCCCCTGCCCCATATGCTCACCCTCCCTTTGCTCTCCAGTCCTTCCACTCCACGATCAACTCTCACCCAATTTCTCCTGCACAGAGGCAATCTTAGTTTGCTTTGGTTAAATCTCTAACTTCTTCATCACACAATATTCTCATACTGTGAGATGTAAATCAGGACAAAGCTGCCTACTAACAGTTTACCCAAAGGCTTAATTCCCTCTTGTACCAGTCTGACTTAAAAATCTTTTTTCTTTCTTCCTATAACCCACACAGAATTTTCCTTGATATATTTAAAGAACCTTAAAAAAAACACATCTCTCTTTTTATATTGCTGTCTTATCACCAATTCCCAAAACATTTCAAATGCATATCACTTATTACATCAGTCAGTGCCATAAGCTGCTGGCAGCACTGGCCATACTGAGAAACAGCTACATTTTATTAAATAGTCCATCTCCAGAGACTCCACTCATTGCCCTGTTTGATAGCTGTTAAGCATTCCCAAAAATGAAAATATGGAAAAAACTGCATCTTTTGATAGCCAGGGCAATGCCATCTCCAAATTATTTTTATTTTGTACATATCCAATGCATTTAAATGGGCAATAAAATGATCGGTCTGTGTGGCGTCTTGTGGTTGCTGCAAATCCATGTGTACGCACCTTATAAAGAATGCCTTATATTTCCATGAAAACCCATAGGAGTGGGAATTCCTTGCAACGTGAAGTGTGATGTGCCTGGAGGGGTTCCAAATACTCCGTGTGAGTGCAGCACTTTTCCATCAACGGGAGAAATTCTGGCATGCTCAACAGTGGTGGACATCATTCAAACTTATCACAGGGGTTGCATTTTAACCCTTCCTGAGCCATATCCTAGTGTTTTCCAATTATGAGAACTACAATAAATTCCATTGGGATAGTGTCTTTTGCGTCAGAAATGGCAAAAGGAGCTCCACCAGAGGGTTACAAAAGAAAACTGAACAACAGGGCCTGGACCTCATTGGTTCATGAGGACATCCTGTGGCCAAAATCTGGTGACAATCCTGTTTCATCTGGCAGTGGGACTTTGGATTTTGTGCATCAAGGGGCCACCACTATCAATAAGATGCCATCCAATTAAGAAGGCGATCCAGACTCCCAATGTTGCTGGCATAACCAGGGGATCAAACCTGAGCAGCACCTCTGCTAAAGGTGTTCATGGACGGGGGTTTCAAATACAAAGAGTGCCTCAATGGCTGGGTGCCCTCAAAGATAGATACATTGGGATGAGGAATTTCAGGGCCAATCAGGTAAGACAGGACAATTACAGGGAGTGGTGGGTCATTGAATATTAATGATATTGTTGTCATAAAGGCAGCATGAATCAGCAGGAAGACAATGACGTGTTTGTAAAGATGCCGACCCCCACACTACCTTCAAAACCCATTGGTAGGTCATCAGGCCAAACTTAGCAGTCTCACTAAATTATAGCAGACTCTTTAGACATGGACAAAATGTCCCTGGAGGTGGGAAGTAGCTCTTGCCTGGCCATGTACGTGGTTCAGTTGACCTCCGTAGAACAGTTGATCTTCCGTAATTACACCGGCACCACTCCCCACCTCTTCCTCCGCTACATTGATGACTGCATTGGCGCCACCTCGTGCTCCCGCGAGAAGGTTGAGCAATTCATCAACTTCACCAAAACATTCCACCCTGACCTTAAATTTACCTGGACCATCTCTGACACCTCCCTCCCCTTCCTGTAGCTCTTCATCTCCATTAATGACGACCAACTTGACACTGACATTTTTTACAGACCCACCGACTCCCACAGCTACCTGGATTACACCTCTTCCCACCCTACCTCTTGCAAAAATGCCATCCCGTATTCCCAATTCCTCCGCCTCCACCGTATCTGCTCCCAGGAGGACCAGTTCCACCACAGAACAAACCAGATGACCTCCTTTTTTAGAGACTGCAATTTCCCTTCCCATGTGGTTAAAGATGCCCTCCAACGCATCTTGTCCACATCCTGCACCTCCGCCCTCAGACCCCACCTCTCCAACCATAACAAGGACAGAATGCCCCGGTGATCACCTTCCACCCTACCAACCTTCACATAAACCAAATCATCCGCCGACATTTCTGCCACCTCCAAAAAGACCCCAACACCAGGGATATATTTCCCTCCCCACCCCTTTCCGCCTTCCACAAAGACCGTTCCCTCCGTGACTACCTGGCCAGGGCCACGCCCCCCTACACCCCACCCTCCCATCTTGGACTTTCTCCTGCCACCGCAGGAACTGTAAAGCCTGTGCCCTCACCTCCTCCCTCACCTCCGTGCAAGGCCCTAAAGGAGCCTTCCACATCCATCAAAGTTTTACCTGCACATCCACTAATATCGTTTATTGTATCCGTTGCTCCCGATGCAGTCTCCTCTACATTGAGGAGACTGGGCGCCTCCTAGCAGAGCACTTTAGGGAACATCTCCGGGACACCCACACCAATCAACTACACCGCCCCATGGCCCAACATTTCAACTCCCTCTCCCACTTTGCTGAGGACATGGAGGGCTTATGCTCGAAACGTCGAATTCTCTATTCCTGAGATGCTGCCTGGCCTGCTGTGCTTTGACCAGCAACACATTTGCAGACATGGAGGTCCTGGGCCTCCTTCACTGCCGCTCCCTTACCACCAGATGCCTGGAGGAAGAATGCCTCATCTTCCGCCTCGGAACACTTCAACCCCAGGGCATCAATGTGGACTTCAACAGTTTCCTCATTTCCCCTTCCCCTACCTCACCCTAGTTCCAAACTTCCAGCTCAGCACTGTCCCCATGACTTGTCCGGACTTGTCCTACCTGCCTATCTCCTTTTCCACCTATCCACTCCACCCTCTCCTCCCTGAACTATCACCTTATCCCCTCCCCCACTCACCCATTGTACTCTATGCTGCCTGTATTCCTGATGAAGGGCTTTTGCCCGAAACATCGAGTTTGCTGCACCTTGGATGTTGCCTGAACTGCTGTGCTCTTCCAGCACCACTGATCCCGAATCTGGTTTCCAGCATCTGCAGTCATTGTTTTTACCTCCCAAATGGTGATTAAGCTACTAATTTGTCTGGTAATCCCAGACATTACATCAGACAAGTGAAAACTTGGGTAAATCTTAGGTTTTACTGAACACCTTCAATGAGTAAAGAGATGTGGAAAGGCACTGAAGTTCAGGGAGAAAACTCCAAACCTTATGGCCTAGGGCAACAGAAGGCATGCCGAACAATAGTATGGGTTTATAGAAATGTTCTGACGATGAGATTTAAAGAAGCACAATTACTGGGAGAGATGTGAGACTGGAGGGGTTTACAGAGAGGATTGGGAAAATGAAGGAACTTTAGAACAAGGGTGAGATTTTAAAAATTGACATTCATTTAACCAGGAACCAAGCAAGTCAAAGGCAGAGTCATAGAGTCATAGAGATGTACAGCATGGAAACAGACCCTTCGGTCCAACTTGTCCATGCTGACCAGCTATCCCAACCCAATCTAGTCCCACCTGCCAGCACCCGGCCCATATCCCTCCAAACCCTTCCTATTCATATACCCATCCAGATGCCTTTTAAATGTTGTAATTGTACCAGCCTCCACCACATCCTCTGGCAGCTCATTCCATACACATACCAACCTCTGCATGAAAGGGTTGCCCCTTAGGTCCCTTTTATATCTTTCCCCTCTCAACCTAAACCTATGCCCTCTAGTGCTGGACTCCCTGACCCCAGGGAAAAGACTTTGTCTATTTATCCTATCCATGCCCCTCATGATTTTGTAAACCTCTGTAAGGTCACACCTCAGCCTCCAACACTCCAGGGAAAACAGTCCCAACCTATTCAGCCTCTCCCTATAGCTCAAATCCTCCAACCCTGGCAACATCCTTGTAAATCTTTTCTAAACCCTTTCAAGTTTCACAACATCTTTTCAATAGGGAGGTGACTAGAACTGCACACAATATTCCAACAGTAGCCTAACCAATGTCCTGTACAGCCACAACATGACTTCCCAACTCCTGTACTCAAAACTCTGACCAATAAAGGAAAGCATACCAAATGCCTTCTTCACTATCCTATCTACCTGTGACTTTACGTTCAAGGAGCTATGAACCTGCACTCCAAGGTCTCTTTGTTTAGCAACACTCCCGAGGATCTTATCATTAAGTGTATAAGTCCTGCATTCCCAAAATGCAGCACCTTGCATTTATATAATTAAACTCCATCTGCCACTTCTCAGCCCATTGGCCCAACTGATCAACATCCTGTTGTAATCTGAGGTAATCTTCTTCTTGTCCACTGCACCTCCAACTTTGATGTCATCTGCAAACTTACTAACTATACCTTTTATGCTCACATTCAAATCATTTATGTAAATGACAAAAAGTAGTGGACCTAGCACCGATCCTTGTGGCACTCCACTGGTCACAGGCCTCCAGTCTAAAAAAACCACCCTCTGCCATCACCCTCTGTCTTCTACCTTTGAGCCAGTTCTATATCCAAATGGCTAGTTCTCCCTGTATTCCATGAGATCTAACCTTGCTAACCAGTCTCCCATGGTGAACCTTGTCGAATGCCTTACTGAAGTCCATTTGGATCATGTTCACTGCTCTGCCCTTATCAATTTTCCTTATTACTTTTTCAAAAAAACTCAATCGAGTTTGTGAGACATGATTTCCCACACACATAGCCATGTTGACTATCGTCCTTGCCTTTCCAAATACATGTACATCCTGTCCCTCAAGATTCCCTCTAACAATTTGCCCAACACCAATGCCAGGCTCACTGGTCGATCATTCCCTGATTCTTCTTACTACCTTTTTTAAACAGTGGCACCACGTTAGCCAGCCTGCAGTCTTCCGGCACCTCACCTGTGACTATCCATACAATTATCTCAGTAAGAGGCTCAGCACTCATTTCCCTAACTTCCCACAGAGTGCTAGGGTACACCAGATCAGGTCCTGGGGATTTATCCACTTTTATGCATTTCAAGACATCCAGCACTTCCTCCTCTGTAATATGGACAGTTTGCAAGATGTCACCATTCTACATCTTCCACAGTAAATACTGATGTAAAATACTCATTTAGTATCTCCCCCATCTACTGCCACAAAGGCTCCATACAAAAGCTGCCTTGCTGATCTTTGAGGGGCCCTATTCTCGACCTGGTTACCCTTTTGTCCATAATGTATTCGTAAAAACCCTTTGGATTCTCTTTCACTCTGTTTGCTAAAGCTGTTTCATGTCCCCTTTTGCCCTCCTGATTTCCCCCTACCTATTGCCTTTATGCTCTTCCAAGGATTCCCTCGATCTATCCTGTCTATACCTGACATATGCTTCCTTCTTCTTAACCAAACTCTCAATTTCTTAAGTCATCCAGCATTCCCTGTACTGATCAGCCTTTCCTTTCACCCTAACAGGAATATACTTCCTCTGGACTCTCGTTATCTCATTTCTGAAGGATTCCCATTTTTCAGCCGTCCCTTTACTTGCGAACATCTGCCCCCAATCAGCTTTTGAAAGTCCTTGCCTAATACCATCAAAATTGGCCTTTCTCCAATTTAGAATTTCAACTTTTAGATCTGGTCTATCCTTTTCCATCACTATTTTAAATCTAGTAGAATTATAGTCGCTGGTCCCAAAGTGCTCCCCCACCGACACCTCAGTCACCTGCCCTGCCTTATTTCCCAAGAGTAGGTCAAGTTTTGCACCTTCTCTAGTAGGTACATCCACATACGGAATCAGAAAATTGTCTTGTACGCACTCAACAAATTCCTCTCCATCTAAACCCTTAACACTATGGCAGTCCCAGTATATATTTTGAAAATTAAAATCCCCTACCATAACCACCCTATTATTCTTACAGATAGCTGAGATCTCCTTACAAATTTGTTTCTCAATTTCCTGCTGACTATCAGGAGGTCTACAATACAAGCCCAATAAGGTGATCATCCCTTTCTTATTTCTCATACCTTGAGTTCATCTGCCTTCCCTGTTAGGTCCCTTGCTTTGAAATAAATAATTTAACTTATCAGTCCTACCTTGTTCTCTGCTTTGTTTCTGCCTGCCCTGACTGTTTGACTCGCTTCTGTTCTCAGCTGTACCAGTCTCAGATTGATCTCTTTCCTCACTATCTCCCTCGGTCCCCTCTCCCCCCCACCTTACTAGTTTAAATCCGCCTGAGCAGCTCATGTAAATCTCCCTACCAGTATATTAGTCTCCTTCCAATTTAGGTACAATCTGTTCTTCTTGTACAGGTCACTTCTCCCAAAAGAGCTTCCAATGATCCAAAAATGTGAATACTTCTCCCATACACCAGCTCCTCAGCCATGCATTCATCTGCTCTATCCTCCTGTTCCTGCCCTCACTAGCTCATTGCACTGGGAGTAATCCAGATATTACAACTCTCAAGGACCTCCTTTTTAAATTCCTGCCCAACTCTCTGTAATCTCCCTTCAGAATCTCAAACCTTTCCCTTTCGATGTCATTGATTCCAATATGTGCTGGCCCCCTCCCCCTTGAGAACATTCTGCACCCTCTCTGAGATTTCATTGATCCTGGCACCAGGGAAGCAACACCCCATTTTGCTTTTTCACTGCTGGCCACAGAAATATTTGTCAGTATCTTGGGCTAAAGAGTCCCCTAGTACAATTGATCTCTTGGAAGCCAACGTACCCCTCATTACATTAGAGCCAGATCTATACCAGAAACTTGGCTGTCCGTGCTACATTCCCCCTGAGAATTCATCACCCCCTACGATTTCCAAAACAGCATCCTTGTTTGAAATCTGGATAGCCACAGAACACTCCTGCATGAACTGCCTACCTCTCTTACCTTTCCTGGAGTTAACCCATCTATGTGACTGTATCTGAGACTTTCACCCCTTCCTATAAGTACCATCCATCACATCCTCTTGCTCTTGTAAATTCCTCATTGCCTCTAACTATCACTTCAACTGATCCATTTGATCTGATAGGATTTGCAACCAACAGCACTTATTGCACATATAATCCTCAGTAACAGGTAAATTCTCCCTAAACTCCTACATCTGACAAGAAGAGCATATCACTTTACTAAAGGCCATTTTTGCTTCTTACAATCTAATGACCCAGAAAATAGCACTGTCTTATTCTTCTACAAAATACTGCTCCAGGTTAAATTAATACATATGGCTTATATTTTAAGTTTAATTAGAGGCATATCTCAATAAAACATATAATCAAGAAAGAACACAGTCTACTCACTACTGCAGAATTACTGTAAGTCCCCGCTTAAATATTCACTTATCTGTTTCTGTGCTGTGACCTCTCCCAAACAGGTTCCTCTAAGATTAGTTGTGAATTTCACTGCTTGTTAATTTTCCCAGATGCACTCCGATGCCCAGCGATAAATGAATTCAAACAGCAAAGACAGTAACTGTGTAGGTTCACTGCTCTATCACTTAGCAATGTGGGTTTCTTTCTCTCTCTCTCTCTCCTGTGCTGACCTCACTGTTGTCTGTTCCTCTCCCTTTTAAAAGTATTGTCAGGAATGAATGGTGAACTGACTTTCTGCAGGTCGGAACATGGCCAATAGAATTCTAGTGTAACCATGAGCTTATCTTGGGTAGAACATGGGAAGCCAGGTAGGAGTAGGAATTGTTAAGTCTAGAGATGACACAACTTTGGATAAGATTTCAACAGCAGGCGAGCTGAGATAAGAGCAATGGTACAGAGCTGGCCTTAGCGATCATGCAAATATGTGACAGTTTTAGTCATTTTATTGTTCCAGAAATAGAAAATGTTTTAATTAGGTTATACTATATATTCTTTCTCTTTCTTCTGACACATTCTGTGAATATTTGTTTCTGCATGAGTGATTATAGCGCATTCTTGGAAGAAATGTTGGGGATGACTTACTGAGCTTGACAGTATGAAAGACCCCTGTTGTGTTCTATTACACGGATGCACAGACATGCAGTGATATGTAAGCAGTATTTTCTTGTGATCAGAGAAGTTGCTCATACAGGCAGGGAGTCAATGTCACAATGACTTAGGACAAATTTCTTCTGTGTGTTGTTAGTGGCAGCATCTATATGCTGTATTGTATAAGTGTTGCAATATCCAATTCCAACAGAAATACGTAGACCTTAAAAATCAAATTTCTAATATCTGTCCCTCATTTTCCATCATTTGCTGATGCTTTTGTTTCTAACAATTTGTTGGAGAATGGATTTCCTGGAGACAACTGGAGAAAATAAATGCTATATAAATTTGTGTTATTCACAGGGGATATTTCTGTTAGAGCAAACTACTGTGAAGCATCTAAAGTTGGCATTCCTCACATTTTAAAGAGCAAATTTGCAACAACACTTCAGTCATGCCTCACAATGATGAATTAGATTTATGTTGTAATGAAACTGTGAGATTTATATCAATGTATTTTAATATAGTTTATGACAAGTTTGGGTCTTGCAATTTTAAGTTCAACTTATGGGTTTGCTTGAAACTGACAACTAGCTTTTTTAAAACTACAATGCCAATAATTCCAAATGAAATCCTACCCAGAGTTTCTAGAGAACTATCCAGAGAACTTAGTGAGGGAACTTTCATTTTTAGTCTGTGCTGGCAAGTCATTCAAGAGGGAAACAAGAATCAAACTACAAAGAATCTTTTGATGGCGTAACATGGGCTAAGCAACGTTCCCATGAAATGGAATTTAAAGGAATGAAATTATTTTCAAGTTAAGAAGTTACTATTAATCCCAGATCAGTATGTTGGGTTACAATTGGAGATAAAGAAATGAAGCTAAGTTTTTGAAGTTTTCAAGTCTTTAAAAAAATGGAATTGAAGTTGGGTTAGGGACAATATCACACTGGAGGGAAGCTAACTAAACAGCATAATAAGTTAAAAAGAGATATCTCCTGTTTCAGCAGGTGAGTTTAAATTTTAATTACTTAGAGCCCATTAAAATCTTGAAATCCATAATATTTGGATTTGATTTGATTTATTATTGCCACACATACCGAGCTAGTGAGAAGTATTATGTTGTGTGCTAGCTAGGCAAATCATTCCTTAGAAAGGACCTTAGCGTATTAGAACAGAATGCAGAATATAGTGTTATAGCTGCAGAGAAGGCACAGAGAAAGATTGACTCTAATATATGAGAGGTCTGTTCATCTCTCTCCCTTGGAAATAAGCTGGACTGGATGTCAGTAGATATACTAATTATCTTCGAACTGCAACAGTGTTTGTAAACTGTACCAGTGTGTACATTGATTCTGATCCAGAACTGATCCTGTTCAATATACAGAGACTGCTTTGGTTTATTTCAACCGTGTCTTCAAAAATCTTTGAATCTATGTTAAAAGGGAACAGAGTAGTTTGATTTTTTTCTGGCTATCTATATTTCTGCTGTTAATAAATATTTGCTTTGTTTTATTTTTAAAACAAGGACTGCAAAATTGCACGCTTATGTTTCAGAAAAAGATCATGTTTGTAACAAAACATTTTAGCAATTATGATCAATCCAGCCAGTTTCCTGACTCGTATGCTACGAACATCAACTAATCATTAGCCCTTGGCAATTGGGGTCACTGAATTGTAGTAATATTATCATCTTTAATGAAAAACAATCCCAAAATGCATCACAGAGGCTGAATGAAAAACAATAGTAAGCCTAATGAAAGGCCTGGTTAAAGAAATGGATTTTAAGGAGTATTTTAAAGGATGAGAGGGAGAGAGTTTAGGGAAGGAATTCTACAGCATGGACACTGGGCAGCTGAAAAGATAGCTGCAAATCTTGTCTCACAGAATGGGGAAATATACAAGGACTAAACTTGCTCAGATTCCTAAGCTGTGGATAAACAATTTATTTGTGTAGCCTATTCTGATTCACAGTAACAGGAAGAACCAACATTATATGATCAAAAACAGTTAATTTTGACTTTTTAAATTAGGCCTTATACAACACAAAATGAACCAGACCAGGTGTTTGATTTAGTGGTAGGTGAGCACTTTGGAGAGAGTGACCACAATTCAGTTACGTTTAGTTTAGCGATGGAAAGGGATAGGTGCATGCCACAGGTCAAGAGTTATCGATGGGGCAAGGGCAATTATAATGCGATTAGGCAAAAATTAGGATGCATAGAATGGGGTAGCAAAATGCAGGGGATGGAAACATTGGAAATGTGGAGCTGATTTAAGGAACAGATATTGCATGTTCTTCATAGGAATGTCTCTTTCAGGCAGGAAGAAAGTGATAAGGTAAGGGAACTGTGGTTTACTACAGAAATTGCATCTCTTGTTAAGTGGAAGAAGGAGGCTTATGTGTTGATGAGGCAAGATGGTTCAGATGAGGCGATGGAGAGCTACAGATCAGCTAGGAAGGATTTAAGGAGACAGTTAAGAAGAGCAAAGAGAGGACACAAGTAGTCTTTAGCAAATAGAATAAAGGAGAACTCTAAAGCTTTCATTAGATATGTGAGGAATAAAAGGATGATTAGAGTAGGAATAGGGCCAGTCAAAGACAGAAGTGGGAAGTTGAGTGTGACCCTGTGGAGATCGGATAGTTGTTAACCTAACATTTCTCATTGGTGTTCACTCAGGAAAAGGAGAATATTGTTGAGGAGAAGAATGAGATACGAGTTATTGGACTAGAAAGGATCGAGGTTAGTTACGCATGCGTGTTATCAATTCTAGAAGGAGTGAAAGTAGACATGTCCCCTGGGCTGGATGGGAATAATCTGAGGATTCTCTGGGAAGCTAGGGAAGAGATAGCGGAGACTTTGGCTTTGATATTTGAGTTATCATTGTCTACCAGAGGACTGAAGGATTACAAATGTTGTGCCCTTGTTCAAGAAGGGCAGTAGAGATGACCCAGGTACTTATAGACAGGTAGGCCTTACTTCTGTTTAGGAAAGGGTTTGGAAAGGATTATAAGTGATAGGATTTATAATCATCTAGCAAGCAACAATTTGATTTCAGATAGCCAACATCGTTTCGTCAAGGGCAGGTCATCATGTTTTTTGAGAAGGTGACCAAGCATGTAGATGAGGGTAGAGCAGTTGACGTGGTGTACATAGACTACAGTAAAGCCTTTAATAAGATTCCACATATTAGGCTGTTGCAGAAAATGCAGAGGCATGGGATTGAGGATGAGTTAGCAATTTGAATTAGAAACTGGCTTTCTGAAAGAAGGCAGCAAGTAGTGGTTGATGGAAAATATTCAGCCTGGAGTCTGGTTACTAGTGGTGTGCCACAAGGATCTGTTTTAGGGCCACTGCTGTTTTTCATTTTTATAAATGACTTAGACGCAGGCATAGGTGGATGGATTAGTAAGTTTGCAGATGACACTAAAGTCGGTGGAGTAGTGGACAGTGTGGAAGAATGTTACAGGTTGAACTGCAGAATTGGGCTGAGAGGTGGCAAATGGAGTTCAATGCAGCTAAATGTGAGGTGATTCACTTGGGAATAATAACAGGAAGGCAGAGTACTGGGTCAATGGAAAGATTCTCGGTAGTGTGGATGGGCAGAGGAATCTTGGAGTCCATGTATATAAATCCCTGAAAGTTGCCACCCAGGTTGATAGTGCTGTTAAGAAAGCATACGGTGTGTTAGGTTTCATTGGTATAGAAATTGAGTTCCGGAGCTGTAATGTCATGCTGCAACTATACAAAACACTGGTGCGGCCGCACTTGGAATATTGTGTACAGTTCTGGTCGCCCCATTACAGGAAGAATGTGGAAGCATTGGAAAAGGTGCAGAGGAGATTTACCAGAATTCTGTGGGTCTGAAGGGAAGGTATTATGAGGAAAGGCTGAGAGACTTGGGTTTGTTCTAATTGGAAACAAGAAGGCTAAGAGGGGATTTGATAGAGACATACAAGATGATCAGAGGATTAGATAGGGTAGACAGTGAAAGTCTTTTTCCTAGGATGATGACATCAGCTGGTACGAGGGGGCTTAACTACAAATTGAGGGGTGACAGATTTAAGACAGATGTCAGAGCCAGGTTCTTTACTCATAGAGTGGTAAGGGCGTGGAATGCCCTACCTGCTAATGTAGTCAACTCAGCCACAGTAGGGAGATTTAAACAATCCTTAGATAAGCACATAGATGATGATAGGATAGTGTATGGGGATGAGCTTAGAATAGTTCACAAGTTGATGCATCACTGAGGGTCGAAGGGCCTGTTCTGCGTTGTATTGTTCTATGTTCTAAAACCAAAACAATGGTTATCCTATGAAATGAAAGAGAACAAAAATCTTACTTCATCACTTTGTCTTTACCGTATGATCATGTATTAAATACTATATTCTGTGTGTTGTATTGCCGAATAATTGTAGGTGACTATAGCTCCGATGTAATAAGGACATTACTTGTGCATTAGGGGTGAACCGTGGGACATAGCTGCTGAGCCATATATGCTATTTTGCAAATTTTATGGATGGAATCAGAGAATCTCTACAGTGTGGAAGCAGGCCATTTGGCCCATCGAGACCAACTGACCTTTCAAAGAGCAGCCCATCCAGACCCACCATCTACCCCATCCCTATTACCCTGCATTTTCCATGGCTAATCCACCCAGCCTGCACATCTTTGACTAGTCCTTATATATTGGACAAGAAAGGAATAAGAGTCTAGAGAAGCAGGAATAAATGAAAGTTGGTCAGGATTCAGACCAAAGAAAGGAAAGGGTGGAGGTGGACATTTCACCTAGAGTGTATAATTTGAAATATATCTGGAGGTCATTTGGGTAGATACACTTTACAGACTATGAGAGGGCGTTTTTTTACAGCTGCGGTTGGAGTGGGAGGAGTGACAGTGAGGACCAGAGGCCCGACGGGAAAGGTGAATTTAAAATATAAACACTTACCTTGGCAGAGCGAACACTGAGCAGGAATGGACACGGGCCTGCTGGGTAAGCAAGGCTTTTAAAGGAGCAACAGAGGGAGAGGCCACAGCAAGGCACAGAGGACTGCTGGGTATATATTTGGGCACTGGCTAAATTCCGAGACACTACACGTGAAGCAGCTCCCACCCGCCATCCTCCTCTAACCGAGAAAAAGGACCCTCGTGTGTTGCTAAGGTAAGGTGTTTCAATTGATTTTTCTTGTGTATCGTGTGATTGATTAAAAGTTTACTATTAGTTGGTTTGCTGAATAAGATCATAGAGAAGTACAAGAAATGGTTCAACTCATAAATTTGTATAAATTAATTAAATAAGTAGAGATGGCTGGACAGGTGATGTGCTGGAGCTGTATGATGTAGGATCTGGCTGATCCCATTGACCACATCTGCAGAAGAACTCCAGATTAGAATTGATAATCTGGAATCTCAGCTTCATATACTGCGGCACATCCGGGAGGGGGAGATTTACCTGGACGCTTTGTTTCAGGAGGCAGTCACACCTGGTAGATTAAGTAATTCACATTCAGTAAGTGTTCAGGGACAACAGGGTGTGAGTGTAAGTGAGGCAGATAGGGGGATTCTGAGTTGAGGAGTGGAGGAGCCTCAGCCCTTGACCTTGTCCAACAGGTATGAGAGTTTTGCTCCCTGTGTGGATGAGGAAAAAGACTGTGGACAAGATGAGGCAGCTGACCACGGCACCATGGTGCAGAAGGCCATTCAAGAGGGTGAGCAAAAAAACAGGGCATGTCAGAAAGACAAGGTCATGGTGATCATGGGGGAACTTCAATATACAGTTGGACTGGGTGAATAATGTTGCTGATGGACCCAAAGGGAATTCATGGAATGCTTACAGGATGGATTTTTAGAACAGTTTGTGATGGAGCCCACAAGGGAGTAGGCTATTCTGGATTTAGTGCCAGACTTTATAAAACAAGTTAAAGTAAGGGAACACTTAGGAGGCAGCGATCTAATATGGTAGAGTTCAGCCTGCAGTTTGAAAGAGAGTAGGCAAAATCAGATGTAATGGTGTTACGGTTAAAAAAAGGTAATTAAGGGGCATGAGAGAGGAACTCATGAAAATCGACTGGAAGCAGAGCCTAGTGGGGAAGACAGGAGAGCAACAATGGCAGGAGCTTCTGGGTGTAATTGAGGACACAGTACAGAGGTTCATCCCAAAGAAAAGAAAGATTATCCGGGCAGATGGGAGGGGAGAGGAGGTGGATTAGACAACCATGACTGACAAAGGAAGTCAGGAAATGCATCAAAGAAAAAGAGAGAGCCTATAAAGTGGCCAAGAGTACTGGGAAATCAGAAGATTGGGAAGATTAAAAAAAAAACAGCGGATAACAAAGAGAGAAATAAGGAAGGAGAGGATCAAATATGAAGGTAAGCTAGCCAGTAATATTAGAAACGATAGTAAAAGTTTCTTTCAATACAGAAGAAACAAATGAGAGGCAAAAATAGAAATTGGGCCACTCCAAATTGATGTTGGAAGGCTAGTGATAGGAGATAAGGAAATAGCTGAAGAACTTAATAAGTACTTTGCGTCAGTCTTCACAGTGGAAGACATGAGGTAATATCCCAACACTTAAGGAGAGTCATGGGCAGAGTTGAGAATGGGAGCCATTACAAAAGAGAAAGTGCTGGAAAAGCTAAAAGGTTGATAAATCTCCTGGCCCAGATGGGCTATATCCTAGAGTTCTGAGGGAGGTGGCTGAGGAAATAATGGAGGTGTTGCGTTGTGATCTTTCAAATATCACTGGAGTCAGGGAAATTCCCAGATGATTCGAAAATCGCTGTTGTAACCCCCTTATTCAAGAAAGGATCAAGACAAAAGATGGGAAATTATAGGCCGATTAGCCTGAGCTCAGCTATAGGTAAAATTCCAGAATCCATCATTAAGGATGAGATTTCTAAATTCTTAGAAGTGGAGGGTCAGATCAGAATAAGTCAGCATGGATTTAGTAAGGGGAGGTCTTGCCTGACAAGCCTGTTAAAATTCTTTGAAGTGGTAACAAGTAGGTTAGACTACAGAAACTGAGTGGATATTATCTGTCTAGACTTCCAAGAGGCCTTTGAGAACATACCTCATGGGAGGCTGCTGAGTAAGGTGAGGGCCCATGGTGTTCAAGGTGAGCTACTGGCATGGATTGAGGACTGGCTGTCTGACAGAAGGCAGAGAGTTGGGGTAAAAGGTTCTTTTTCAGAATGGCAGCAGGAGACAAGTAGTGTCCCACAGGGTTCAGTGTTGGGGCCACAGCTGTTCACTTTATAAATTAATGATCTGGATGAAGAGACTGGAGCCATTCTGGCAAAGTTCGCTGATGATCCGAAGTTAGGTGGGCAGGCAGGTAGTACTGAGGAGGTGGGGAGGCTGCAGAAAGATTTAGACAGTTTAGGAGAGGCTGATGAAATTCAATGTGAGCAAATGCGAGGTCTTGCACTTTGGGAAAAAGAATCCAGGCATGGACTATTTTCTAAACGGTGAGAAAATTCATAAAGCCAAAGTACATAGGGATGTGGGAGTGCTAGACCAGGATTCTCTAAAGGTTGACTTGCAGGTTGAGACCATGGTTAAGAAAGCAAATGTAATGTTGTCATTTATCTCAAGAAGGTTGGAATATAAAAGCAGCAATGTGCTTCTGAGACTTTGTAAAGCTCTAGTTAGGCCCCATTTAGAATACTGTGTCCAATTTTGGGCCCCACACCTCAGGAAGGACATACTGGTGATGGAGCGTGTCCAGCGGAGATTCACACGGATGATCCCTGGAATGGTAGGCCTAAAATACGATGAATGGCTGAGGATGCTGGGGTTGTATTTACTACAGTTTAGAAAATTACGAGGATATCTAATAGAAACTTACAAGCTAATGCATGGCCTAGAAAGGGTGGACACTGGGAATTTGTTTCCATTTGGCAGGGAGACTAAGATCTGTGGGCACAGCCTTAGAATTAGAGGGGGTCAATTTAGGACAGAAATGAGCAGACATTTCTTCAGCCAAGAGTGTGTTGGGCCTGTGGAATTCATTGCCACGGAGCGCAGTGGAGGCCAGGACATTAAATATTTTCAAGGCAGAGATTGACAAATTCTTGATCTCACAAGGAATTAAGGGCTACGGGGGGAGAATGTGGGTAAGTGGAGTTGAAATGCCCATCAGCCATGATTAAATGGTGGAGTGAACTCAATGGGACGAATGGCCTAATTTCCACTCCCATGTCTTATGGTCTTACGGTCTTTACAGAGTCTATTATCAAAAAAAAAGTTGAAATTGACACTAATGTTAAAAAAGATAATTTGGAATCTATAGTGAAATCAAAATGCAATAATGAAACTTGTAGCAGCTTGCCGGACAACTTCGCAATCAAAAGAGCCGTTCAATAGGAATGTATTACAGTCTCCAAAACTGTAGTATCCTGAAGCTACCTGCAGAGACAGAGAAGATCTATGAAGTTGCAACATCAGTGAGTTGAATGCCAAAAATTTGAGAGATAAAAATGACACTCATACTCAGAGAAGAAGCTTCAGGAAATTACATAAAGTGAAGACAGAGTTTGTAAATGCAAGACAATGGTGACAAGCAGAGACCTAACCCTGGAAATGAAAAGTGAAGCTTCTCATATCTTAGGCACATTGTTACAGCTGATGGGTGACATCATTGTGAGGTCTGAAGGAGAATTTGGATAAGTAAGAATAGTTTTGAAAGAAGGAAAGACAGGTAAACGTCAAAGTATTCAAGTTGAATCTTAATAAAGGAATGCTGCATGCTGACATTTGTGTTACATGTCTCGAGAGGTGGGATAACAAAGAGACTGGTGTGACATTGACTGCATTCACAAGAATACAAGAATTGGGAGCAGCAATAGACCACTAAGGTCTGAGCTGGTTGTAACCCAAACTCCTCTTTTTTTGTTATTACCCCATAACCCTTTGGATACAGACCTATAGGAGGTTCTGCACATTCTAGGTGAACAGAAAAGCTCATGAGGAAGTGCTGCAAATGGCTGGATAGCAAAGAATGAATAACATCAGGAAGGAAAGATACAATATTTTGGTCACATCATTGGAGCAGAAGGTAGACAGGAGCAATTATTGAAAGGAACGATGATGGAAAATCTAGGAGAGTGAATCTAGAAGAGGATGGCAGACATGGTGACTATATACAGTTGACTTACACTGGAATGTGTAAGGGTGGTATGAAACAGGCATTCACTAAAAATCAGCCGTCTGGGAGGAAAATGACACCAAGAAGTGAATTAGATCAGAATATTTACCCCAGATATAGAGTGACATTATTGGTAGAAAAATGAGAACAGGATCATTGGTTATATGAACCGAAAGCTTTAATGAACTGTATGTTTTTGAGTTTGTAGCAGATCAGTGCCCTTTTGTTGTGGAACATGAGTAACTTTCAATGCACAACAGAACAAGTGTGCAACCTGAACTTGCTTTGAAATAATAATCCTGTCTTAAAATAATTTTATATGCATCAGGGATAATGAGATAGAAAGAAATTTCCATGCCTCACAATAGGTTACTCCACAAGATTAATGGAAAACTCCTGCAGTGGAGTAAGAGCTGGCTGCATGCCCTTAAAGAGGATTTTTTTTGTCAATGTTGTGGATGTGTTTGCAGCTCAATTCTCTGCTGTGTCCTGTTTGGGCTAATGCTTTTAATGATCCGAATACACAGATTGGAAGACTGGTTTGTCAGTTTGCAGATGATCTGAAGATTTATGCAAATAATAGAACCATGAAAAATATAAACAATTCCAGGCAGATCTTGAATATACTGGAAGATTGACTGTCTCTTGGACAAATGGTACTTAGCTATAGACATTCAATATTACACATGTGGGCAACACCAATGCTAAACACACATCTATCTTTAGAAAGAACAATTTGGAGACTGTGGTGAAAAGAAAAGATCTTGAAGTTGTATTTCATAACTCTCTAAATATTCAGGATTGATATAGAGAAGCTATAATTAAAACAAAAGCCAAAAATCAGGCACAGAATATCCATTGCAAAATTAAACATGCCAACTTGTCCTTGTACAAGACATTTGTTCAGCCCATTCCAAACAGTGGAACAGATGCTCACTAAGGAGGCAAGAAGCTTAAGTTGGGAAATCTCCTGACTCCATGGACGAAACTCCTGTCTGTATGATTTTCACTCTGTTGAGGTAGGCACATGAGAAAGTCCTTCGATTACCTCCAGATGCTGGTTAGAGGTGGGTGCAGAGGGGGGCAAGTGTCAAGATGAGCTCTTTAGAAAGTCTGTCTCTATTTTCAGAGATTTTGGCTCAGTTTTATGAAAGGCTGGACCATCTAGACCTCACCCCAGCCACCTATCCCTTCCATGCCACCGAATGTCTTCATTCTATCTTTATTGCCACTCATTACGGTTCATTATGGACAGACTGGACAGACATGGAAATAAATTAAAAACTTATAACAATCCAAGGGAGCTCCCACTCATACACACTAATACAAAAACCTAACATTCATGAAACCCACTCGAAGATTTGAAATCTACCCCCAAGTGGTTAAATCTGTTATAATGACATCTATTCAGTAATCCCAGAAGCAACTAATCATTTAACAGCTTCTAACACAATCGATATATGTGTGAACTCAGCCCCCTTACTAAGACAGATGAATTTTAGCCTTCTGAAATCAACCAAGTCTTCATATTGGGCTCTGCTTTAATAACATACCTTGAAGAATGTTAACAATGAAGTCTATTGAAGCTGCAGGAACAGAAAGTAATGTTTTTCCTTAGCTACATCAGATACCTGTCAATCAAGGCACTCCACCATTTCTTTTCTTTTACTCCAACTAGCAGCCAGTTTGTTTATTTTTTGAATATTTAATGGACAGTTACAGCACTGTGGAATGACGGGGCCACACAGACATAAAAAGTGCCCAGCTATGACAAAAGATCTCTGTTTCTATAAAACTGAGGGTCACTCCCATAAGATGTGCAGACGTGGGATATAGTTTCAGAGCATCAAAAAGCCAAATGCTTATTTATACAAAGTTAAAGATCACACAACACCAGGTTATATTCCAACAGATGAAGGAGCAGCGCTCCAAAAGTTAGTACTTCCAACTAAACCTGTTAAACTATAACTTAGTGTTGTGTGATTTTAACTTTGTATACCACAGACCAACACCAGCACCTTCAAATCATACTTATAAAAAGATGTTAATGCAATTGAGCCAACAGCAGTGGATATACTTAGGGAAATTGATGCTTAAACTAACTCGAGTTTGACAGAAGTTGATTATGTCAATAGACAACTCATTAATTTAAGCTTGATACGGGGATGTGTGTCACTGATCTAGCAGATCAAGTAACTAGCTGAAGAATCAGAAGTTACAGCCTACAGAGATGAGTTGGCATGGTCCATCTGAAATAACTTGGAATTCCCTCCCCAATGGCATTGTGGGTCAGCCTCCTGTAGGTGGACTGCAGCTGTTCAAGAGGGCAGGTCACCTTCTCAAGGGCAACTAGGGACAGGCAATAACTGCAGGCCAGCCAGCGACACCCACATCCCACAAATGAATTTAAAAAAGTAAAGGTATGCTCCAAGTAGCACTGCAACATAAAGAGTGCAAGAGGATTGAAAATATATACATAATTTATGAACAATACTTCTCACTTGTTGTGTCACCATAGTCCTGCCAGACAATTAGAGAGAAGGTGGTGATTTAACCTGAGGGCCACCAGTCCTCAGGTGAGGGAAGAGGTTAAGAAAGAGAGTCCTTTGTGATAACCTCACTGAAAATTCCAGCCATCAGTGAGGGCAAATGAAGTTGTCCAATTTACTTAACACATTGAAGTAACAAAATTACATGTTTCATCACAAACCTATCAGCTGACTGACTGTGAAGACTTGCTTGAACAAATTGACATGAGCTGCCTATATCTCTATGGAGGCCTGATCAAACACCACAGATTCGATCAAAGTGGAAACTCTGCCTGATTTGAAAATCAGAGAAGAAAGTCTTTCTTTCAACAGAGCAGTTATCTTCCATAATATTCATGAGATTAAAGATCTCCCAGATGACGTTTTGGGGACAATAGCTGAATTATCAGGGAAGACTTCTTTGTACAGGGTAGTTAGAAGATTCCAGTCTCCATATAAGTTAATGGGCTAACTATTGAGTTCAACAGGAATACTGTCCTTCATAAAGGACATTCAAGAGATAGATGATCCTCCCGTGGAGAAATTATTTACAGGGGATCAGAATCAAGGACAACAATCCTCAACCCAAAGACCTATCAATCTTCAAAATTAGAAGTGAATGCATTCTGGAAGAATTGTGTAATCTCCAGACCACCTCAATATGTGAAGTCAGAGACTTGGGTTGGGAGGTACTGCTGAATATATGGATGTATTAATGTTAACTAAAAGAAAAAAATGCTTGGGGGAGATGTTGTACAAAGTAATGTTTTTGAAGGGGTGAAGAATGCATTAGTTTTCACCCAAACTGATGTCATAAAGGTTTAGATGATGAAAAGCAAATTCTAACATAATATCCTGATTGGGTCAGATGTGCTATTCAACCTTGCTCTTGATAGTCTGAGTAATTCTGTCTCCCTAAGCAACAAAGCTTGTACCTATTGCAACTATTCAACAAACTACATCAGACAAGTTCAGACAAGTCTTCCTTCTTGTTAAGACTCATTAACAAGTGGCTCTTCCTTAGCCATTATTCATCAAACAGGCTCTTAGACCTAGTAAAGAAAGGAGAATTGGGTAGTAGCTCTGTACGCCAACCATTAGCTGTTTGTGGTTGCTTGTGCACCACACATCTACAAAATGGCCTGCCAGCATGTGTAGTGAGTGCTCAATCACCATGACTTCTGAAGACAGTTGATTCAGCCGCTATCTCTGGACGAGCTGACCAAGGATCTTGAGTCCTTCGAAAAGAATAAAACTCCCGGAAGCAACAGGTTACGGTCGAGCTCTATTCTGCTCTGTGGGACTTGATTGGCCAGGACCTGCTGGAGGTGTATGTCAGTATGCTTCTGGCAGCTACCATGAGTGAATCCATGAGGAAAGGCATCATCACCCTCATCTACAAGCGGATGGGGGTGAGGGAGGAAATCAGAAATTGGAGACCAATCTCACTATTAAATGCAGATTATAAAATCTTGGCAAAGGTCATCGCCAACCGGGTCAGGTCTGCTCTGGGATCAGTGATCCACCCTGACCAAACCTGTGCTGTACCGGGCAGGAAGATCACTGAGAGTCTTGCACTCCTCAGGGATACGATTGCCTACGTGCAGGACAGGGGGTGGACACCTGCCTCATCAACCTGGAACAGGAGAAAGCCTTTGACAGGATATCGCACATGTATATGAGAGATGTTCTCTCCAAAATGGGCTTTGGGGAGGGAATCTGCAATTGGATCAGACTGCTCTACATCAACATTGTCAGTGCAGTCTCAATCAATGGGTGGGAATCAGATAGCTTCCCAGTCAGATCTGGGGTCAGGCAGGGCTACCCTCTCTCTCCTGCCTTGTTTGTGTGCTGCATAGAGCCATTTGCTGAATCCATCAGGAAGGATGCGAGGCTGAGAGGGGTGACTATTCCTGGCAGCAGGGGTCTTCAGGCTAAGGCTTCCCTGTACATGGATGACGTTGCCGTATTCTGCTCGGATCCGCTGTCTGTGCGCAGATTCATGTGCATATGTGACCAGTTCGAACGGCCCACAGGGGCCAAGGTCAACCGAGGCAAGAGCGAGGCCATGCTCTTTGGGAACTGATCAATCCTTCATTCCCTTCACCAACTGATCACCTGAAGGTGCTGGGTATTTGGTTCGGAGGGGCTGGGGCGTGCGCCACATCTTGGGAGGAGCATATCAAGAAAGTGAGGCAGAAACTGGTCAGATGGAAGCTACAGTCGCTCTCCATCATGGGTAAAAACCTGGTCATCAGGTGTGAGGTACTGTCAGTGTTGTTATATGTGGCACAGGTCTGGCCTATTCCCAGAACCTGTGCCGTCGCAGTTACCCAGGCCATCTTCCATTTTGTATGGAGATCAAAGATGGCCAGGGTCCGAAGGGACTCGATGTACAAAGCTCTGGGCAATGGGGGGGATAAAAACCCAATGCCACCCACACCCTGATGGCCACCTTTGTGTGTGGCTGCATCAAGCTGTGCGTGGATCCCCGGTATGCAAACACAAAGTGTCACTACATACTGAGGTTCTATCTGTCTTCGGTGTTGCGAAGGATGGGCCTGGCGGAACGCTCCAAGTAGTTGAACCATTCCGTATCACCTGTCCTTCGTAGAGACATTTATGAAGAGAAATATCTTTGACCACAAGTCCTTCAGGAAGTGGTCAGCACGTAGTGTCCTTGAGACCCTTCGGGAAAAGAAGAGGGCAGATCCTGTCGAATGGTTCTCTGAGCAGACTGTCAAAGCCATTTGGCAGAATGCCTCATCGCCGGAACTTTTCAACAAGCACCAAGACATGGCTTGGCTGGTGGTGAGAAGGGCTCTGCCTGTGAGATCCTTTATGCACGCCCAGACTCTCTGTCGCACTGCACGCTGCCCTTGAAGCGGCTGCAGAGGGGACGAGACTGTCACACACCTCCTTCTGGAATGTGCCTAAGCAAAGGAAGTCTGGAGACAAATGCAGTGGTGCTTGTTGAGGTTCATCCCAAGCTGCTCCGTGACATGGGACTCCGTGCTCTACAGTCTGTTCCCCGGAACGCACACCAAGACGAATATAAACTGTGCCTGGAGGATCATCAACTCAGTCAAAGACACTCTTTGGTTTGTCTGAAACCTATTGATCTTTCAGCTGAAGGAACTGACCCTGACTGAGTGTTGCGGACTGGCACATTCCAAAGTCCAGGACTACGTGTTGAGGGACACGCTGAAGCTTGGGGCAGCTGCTGCCAAGGCCCGGTGAGGAAAGACCACCGTGTAAAGTCTGCCTGCCCAAGAACAGGGGACCATGCAGTAAGTGGGCTTCGCTGATGTTCCAGCTAAACATATAGATATATGATTGATAAACGTACAGACCTGTATGTACAAAGGATTACTCGATCTCTGTATACAAAGAAATGGAATGTTTATGTATGTATGGCATGATCAAGTGTACAGATCCATTAAAATATTTTTATGAATAAAGTATATTTTTGAAATTAAAAAAAAGATTCAGTCCTTGGCTGAGGCAGAGATTGTACCACACTAATGGTACCAAACAGTGCCAATTAATTGAAGTCAGAAGTGACTGTGATCCCTTGGATTAGTTTTGATTACTTAGTGCGACCAAAGAAGAATGTTCCATATTTTTTCTCCAAACCTGGCTTTTCTCTTCTAGATTACATGGTGGGTAGAGGGTCTCTTGACACCACACACAAGACATAGAACTGTATTGAATGTGCTCAGTGGTCTGCTGGCCTTTCCATACTTGGTGATTTTTATTTTATATGTTCACACTGTTATTGTTATATATGACACCATTTGCTTAGCTGTGTACAGCAGGATTATTAACTGCAGTTCTACTTATAGTTTGTCCCTTGGTTTTTCCTCCTTTACGTGTTGTCATCCTTTGCTTTTACCTCCCCACAATTCACTCCCAAACCAAACCTGTGGGGAGGTCACCTAGTTACAAAGAAAACATCTGCCTTTATTAGAAATGGCAATCAAAGATGTGTTAAGTCTATGGCATCTGCAGATTTACCATTACTGTTTGTCAATTAATTGCGTCATTACGGAAGTGGAACATGCATATTTTCAATATTCGAACAAGGGCCAATAAGGGCATACATTTGGCATGTTCACACTCTACCCTGATCACCCAAAGGTTAAATGCATGGCGCTGTAATACAGGTTCTTTGATCTGTGTTGCATTACCTCATTTTGGCCAAAACAACAGGGTGGTCATCGCATTCCTTGGTATTTTATGTTTGGAATGTCATGGGTGGGGTTGATGGAAGGAAATCAGCCAGTTAATCCAGTGGCTCTTGTTGAAAAAGGTATTCATTTCTCTCTGGGTAAAAAATGAGGTCTGCAGATGCTGGAGATCACAGCTGAAAATGTGTTGCTGGTTAAAGCACAGCAGGTTAGGCAGCATCCAAGGAACAGGAAATTCGACGTTTTGGGCATAAGCCCTTCATCAGGAATGAGGAGAGTGTGCCAGGCAGGCTAAGATAAAAGGTAGGGAGGAGGGACTTGGGGGAGGGGCGATGGAGATGTGATAGGTGGAAGGAGGTCAAGGTGAGGGTGATAGGCCGGAGTGGGATGGGGGCGGAGAGGTCTTCTGTGCAGCACCCCCCGGTCATCTCCTCTGCACAGAAGACCTCTCCGCCCCCACCCACTCCGGCCTATCACCCTCACCTTGACCTCCTTCCACCTATCACATCTCCATCGCCCCTCCCCCAAGTCCCTCCTCCCTATCTTTTATCTCAGCCTGCCTGGCACACTCTCCTCATTCCTGATGAAGGGCTTATGCCCGAAACGTAGAATTTCCTATTCCTTGGATGCTGCCTAACCTGCTGTGTTTTAACCAGCAACACATTTTCATTCATTTCTCTCTCTCTCTCTATTGTGTATCTTAAGGAAAGTGTGACAACATATAATCCAAAAATAAGTAGAATGAAAAAAATTTACAAAACTAAATTATCAACGAATATAAAAATAGTCGAGTTGTATACAGAATCTTAAGTAATGAAAAGTAGGGTATGGTTAGGGCTGCTAAGGGATACATATCATAAATTAACAAGTAATGACTGCAAAATGGCAGGTTTATTGAATAATTACCTTTCTTCAATATTTACTTGGGAAACCAAAACTTATGGACACAACATACGAGAGCAGAAAGGTTGCTTGGAACTGGTCATGATTCCAAATTATCCCATAAGGAAATATGGCCTTAAAAATTATATGTTGGACCCACATCCCCAGAATATTTGTATTACATGCACAGTGACATCACCACTAACCCACCCTTTGATGACATTGTTAGATGAAAAGGGGTAGGAGGAGGTTCATGTAGAGCATAAGTGTGGGCAGACGTTCAGTTCCTATTCTGTAAATACTTTCTAAGTTTGGACTTGAGAGCAGAAAATTAGAAAGATTTTACAGGAGCCACCTATGTGGTAGAAAAGGCTTCCAAAAACACTTAGGCCCCACCCTATCTGACCACATAAAAAAACTTAGCAATTATATCTATTATAGCTGGGACCATAGGTTTGAAATAAAAAACTGTTTGAACTGTTACACAAGGTAATTTTGGCCAACCACAAAACACTAGTTTATATGCACAGAGATTAATTAAAAACAAGTCAAATCTAAAACTTACCCAACTCATTCCACAAAATGTGACATACATTGAATTTATATAAAGATTTTTGTGCCCTGAGATATAAGTACCAAAAATACTTTTTGGTATTTTAAGATCTTGAGCTTTTCTTTAAGAAAACTCACTATCAGCTTATTTTGGATTTGATTGTGCAGTGTTTGTACACACATAACCAAGCAAAGGCTGGCTTAATCTTCCCAAATAATACACAAACAGAAGTTGCTAGAAAAGCTCAGCAGGTCCGGCAGCATCTGGGAGAGAAATCAGAGGTAATGTTTCAAGTCCAGTGACTCTTCCTCAAAACTGCAAGTTCATTTAGCCTACAGTTCTGACAAAGGGTCACTGGACCTGAAACGTTACTGCTGTTTTCTCTCCACAGATGCTGCAGAGCTTTTTTTTAAGATTCCCTACAGTGTGGAAACAGACCCTTCTGGCCCAACAAGTCCACATCGACCCGCCGAAGCGCAATCTATCCAGATAATCTATCCAGACCCATTCCCATACATTTACCACTAACACTACCTAACCTGCACATTTTTGGATTGTGGGAGGAAACCGGAGCACCCGGAGGAAACCCACGCAGACACGGGGAGAACGTGCAAACTCCATACAGTCAGTCACCTGAAGCGGGAATTGAACCCGCGTCTCTGGCACTATGAGGCAACAGTGCTAACCACTGTGCCACAGTGCCGCCCACAAAAACTGTTGAGTTTTTACAGCAATTTCAGATTTTGTTTCTGATTTCCAGCATCTGTAGTTGATGAGGTTTTTATTTATTCTTCCCAAATAGTAGTTGATTTGATTTACCTTGCTCAATGGCATTGCCTCTTCTTCAGTGTTACTTCTTCCACTTGCTTGGATAAAACTACCTTTTGGCTCCATGGGTATATCCTTACTTGAGAAGCACTGGTTTAACCTGTAAAAGCCAATTCCAGAAGATTTTTCTTCCAAACCTTAGAGAAAAGAAACATATTCACAAATCCATAGTTTTTAGGTTTCAGTGAAATATATTCCCAGTTATAGGATCCAGAATCAACATCAAACTATTCCATTCAGGTATAACATGGAGTCAGATCTAAGACAAGGCTCCCTACATTTGGCCTTTGTCAACTTAATCTCAACTTGAGATATGTGTTTCTAATGCGTGGAACCAGAGATCTGCAGCAATAGCAAGGGTGTTCACAGCATTATGTTAGTACCAGCTCTATTCTAGAGCAATGAAAGACAAAAATACACTGCTCTGCAATGTCCATAGTTTTGCGCATTTTTATATGAGGAGAAAGTGAGGACTGCGGATGCTGGACACCAGAGTTGAAAAATGTAGTGCTGGAAAAAACACAACAGGCCAGGCAGCATCCGAGGAGCAGGAGAGTCGACATTTCGGGCATAAGCCCTTCTTCGGAAAGAAGGGCTTATGCCCGAAACGTCAATTCTCCTGTTCCTCAGATGCTGTCTGACCTGCTGTGTTTTTCCAGCACCGCATTTTTAACTACATTTTTATACTTCAAACATTTAGCCATTTTCCCAACAAATACAACAACCACTTGTATTTATATACAGTCTTTAATATAATAAAACATCACAAGGTATTTCACAGGAGCACTGTTAAAATATTTCCACTGAGTAAAGCAAGGACATGTTAGAACATGCTCAATCAAAGAGGTAGGTTTTAAGATTTCTCTTCAAGAAACAGAGAGAGATGGAAAATTGCTGAGCTTTAGGGAAGATGTTTCAGATGTTGCCAGACCTGCTGAGCTTTTCCAGCAATTTCTGTCTGTGTATTATTTAGGAAGATTAAGCATAGTGCCTCGGGTGGTGAAGACATAGCTACCAGTAGTGGGGTGATTAAAACTGGAGATGCACCACAGGGTCATAATTAGAGGAGTATAGAGATCTCTGTGGCTTGTTTGTAAGGTTGGAGAACATCAGAGGTATATCCTGTGGCAACTAATCTCTCTGGAAAGGAATTTCTCCAGATCTCTCTCCCTACCTCCCACCTACGTGGTTATAATATGAGGCAACTTTCACTTTGTGGAATGGAGTTCTACTCAGGTCTGTGAATTTTATGCAGCTGTCATAATTTATAAATTACGGATTCACTATTCAGCAAGGAATGAAATGGTGTAAGGGTCAGAACAGAAGAAAAAACTGTGACAGTAGGAAACCATTCTACTGACCAAAGTTACAATTCAAACTGGAAGGTTTGAGTGTACTAATCATAGTCTACCTCCTGTTGGAAAAGGAAGCTTGACAACCTGGAATACATGCTACTTCACAATCACTTTGCCAAACCACATGCTGCCAACCTGTATTCAATGGCTGTGAATAAACTCTCCAACTGCTAGTGGGATATCCCATATAGAGTAAACAGTGAGATTGGTGGTGCAGTTGGGGTACTATATTTTGCTGGAAAGATTGCAATGTTTCTGCTAAATTGTATCATGGGACTCTAAATATTGAGGATGAAGTTAATTAGAAATTTTATTTCAAGTTATAAAATAGCTTGGTTTAGTTAAATTATTCAACAGAAAATGTGTCAGATTTTATCTATAACTGGGAATAGAGGGGTGTACTTTTGATGAAAGAGAGAGACGAAAAGTTAAAACCCAGTGGCTGTCTGGAGAAGAACTTTGAAATGTCACACCTGCTTGGGGTCAAAAGTGTTTCAATAAGTGAAAAAGCACTATAAATTGAATTGTAATCTTATGGGAGTTGATTCAAACTGTGAACATGATGGAAAAAAGACAACAGTCTGGATGAAAGACAGATTTCATTTTGAACTTTCAAGTTTTCAAATATTTTCCATTTTTGACAGAGAGTAAGCGATGAAAAGTGAGCTTCAACCCTTGTCAGCGTACATGAGTGGCCTGATGTGTGGGTTAGTGTGCTGTGAAGGTCACAGCTTTGAGAACAGCCAGTAAAACACCTCTGCTGGTAAAGAAAAGGAAAATAACTCTTTCCCTCAGCATGCAGGCCAGTCAAAAACAACCAGGACAACAGAACTTTAGTCAACCTTCAAAGTTGAGAATCTTGAAATCGATTGGCTAACTACCAACATCAAAATTACTGGTAACATCTACTGCTACAGCCACAACATTCAATTATCTCCTGTTAGCGAGCTACCCATAGAGATCGATCTGTATATTTTCTAGCATTTACCTTTCTTTGGAGTTACTTCTTTTCTCTAAACTGTGAGCAAGGTGGTAACCAGCAGGCTGTTTCCTTTTCCATGTTAGATCTGACACCATGAGGTGTCATGGCGTCCAAGGTCAATGCTGAGGGCTCCAAAACAATTCCCTCTCCCACTGATCACTGTGTCACTACCTGTGGTGTGCCTATCCTGGCAGAGGGATAAGACGCGTGATGGTGGCGCGTGGGACACTGTCAAATAACAAAAGTTGGAGGTGACTAAGGTCAGTATTAAGAGAACATATCCCAGAGCCAACGCTGCTCAGTGAATGCCACACTTTCTCACAGTATCTGACCTTCCTCTGATTTCATCACAATGTTTGTTGAACTGAACATAACTGAAATGGCCTGCTTTAGAACTGGGTGCCCCGAAGATTTGAACACTATGAGGGAATCCGCCTTTATATGCATTATGAACAGGAAGATGATGAGGACATGACAGAGTTAGATTGGAAAAAGAGTGTGAGACAATGTGAACGATGGTTGCAGACAGCTGAAATGACCCATTGGTATCTATTCTACAGAATTTATCCGACCTTGCAACTGAGCTTAAATTTCATGACTTTCAAAAATTCATCTTCTTTGTATTATCATCCTCACCTTAATTATTCTCTCAGATCTCAAATGCAGGTCCCATTGAACACCCATCACCAAGAAATTAGGATTCCTATTCTCTGTGCTTTCCTGTTCTGTTATACCAAAATTCCAAAAAGGTATTACATAATCTTGTGCTTCCTACATTCTCATGATTGCAATCTAAATTCATCACAATTGGTTACCCAGACTCATCTTTTCTCAAATCTCAAAACTATGCAATGTATCCATTTTTGTTTTCATTACAGATTCCAGCATCTGCAGTAATTTGCTCTTGCACGGTATCACCTTCCATTGATTCTTTCTCCAGTAATCCCTGGGTAAGGTTTAAACTCCAGCCTTGTCATCGATCTTCCATGGTTGGATTTTCCTCATCTCCTTTGTGTTTTTGAATTTTGGTAGTTTTCCTTCTCAACTGTTTTCTCATTTTAAGAACCAATCTAACAAAGCTGGATTTTAATTGAATACAATACAAAACAGAAAAGATTGAAAAAATGTTGAAAACAGCGAATGTACCATATCATCCACTATTAAAATTGTGACTATTCCCTGCTTTTGGAATAACATACTGTGCAACAATGTTTCCAGCGATGGCGATTTTGCTTCAAAGCCCGTTCTTGGCAAAAGCATGTGGAGTGTGCTATTTAACAACCTCCTGACTTCATACCTGTCTGCTCCCTGCTGTATGTAGGTCGTCCTGCAATCCAATCCTCAAGAAACACTGTTTTGTCCTTGTTGTGCGATCCCGGACCTTGAAGCCAGACGTTCAAACATTAGTAAACAATGGAGGGAGAGAGAGAGAGAGAGAGAGAGAAAGACTTTTATAAATCCAGCACTTTCCACGCTCAACCTGAACTCAATCGTCTTCTTGTGTTGTCAGTCGCTTGGGATATTCACACAACAGGTAGCCTCATGCAAATCAGCTTCACTTTAACTTTTGAACTCCGCTCCCGTGATAGGTCAAATTATAATTTCAAAACCACGACTCAACTTCAAAGAAAAAAATATTCCAAATGGACAGTTAAGACACTCCTGATAAACAAATCAGGTAATCGAATGGGCAAAGTTACGTTGGAATCGATCGGCCAATGTATTTGGCTGAGTGCCTAATCCCACAATGTTCAGTCACAGCACTTCAGTGGGTAAGTGCTGGGTGATTTGGTGCGTAACCTGGACCAAAGAAAAATTAAATTATACAAATTGGTTCAGCATCAAATCGCTACTCGGCCATTTCAGGTCTGCGCCTGGCTGATTTTTTTTATCGACGAGGGGTTTTGCTGCGTCTAGTCACTCGCCCATTGGACCTGAAGAATGGAAGATTTATCACGGTTCCGGCTTCTGTTTTCAATACAGCAGCTGCTGACTGGATGTTGTGTGGGTGTGTACATGCAGGGAGGGCAGAATGCAGAGGAGAAGAGTTAAAGAGACAATGAGAGGGTATTTCTCATGAAAACAAAATTGTGATTAGCTGTCATGATTTTCACAGTCAATTGCAGGGAATCCTGCAGCGAGTGACTCCCCAAAGCCTCTCCATCATCCACAATTCACCTGTGTGATGGAATGCTGCTCGCTTGCCTGGTTAACTGTAGCTAGGTTAAAAACAATGACTGCAGATGCTGGAAACCGGATTCTGGATTAGTAGTGCTGGAAGAGCACAGCAGTTCAGGCAGCATCCGAGGAGCAGTAAAATCGACGTTTCGGGCAAAAGCCCTTCATCTGCAACACCACACAAGAGACTGGACCCCATCCAGGACAAAGCAGCTCAGTAGCTCAATCCTAGTCCACCACCTTCAAAATTCACTCTCTTCTTCACTGACGTGCAGTATTAGCAGTGTGTACCATCCACAAGAAATTCACCAAGGCTTTTAAGGGTAAACCATATTTAGATTAGATTATTTACAGTGTGGAAACAGGCCCTTCAGCTCAACAAGTCCACACTGATCCTCAGAAGAGCAACCCACTCAGACCCATTCCCCTACATTTACCCCTTCACCTAACACTACGGGCAATTTAGCATGGCCAGTTCACCTAACCTGCACATTTTTGGACTGTGGAAGGAAACCGGAGCACCCGGAGGAAACCCACGCAGACACGGGGAGAATGTACAAACTCCACACAGTCAGTTGCCTGAGGTGGGAATTGAACCCATGTCTCTGGCGCTGTGAGGCAGCAGTGCTAACCACTGTGCCAACGTATTGCTGTGGCTCTGGAGTCATATGTTGACCAGAATAAAGAACAAATAGGCCTCCAAACCTGTGACACTACATTTTGCCCTTCCATACTAAAACTGTCTTCACTTACAGGATCTGTATCCCTCTATTCCCTTCCTAGTCATGTATTTGTCCAGGTGCTTCTTGAATGCTGCTGGTGTGGCTGCTTCCACCACCTCCTCTGGCAGCACCTTACAGGCATTCACCTCCCTTTGTGTGAAAAACATGTCCTTTAAACATCCCCCCTCCTAGCTTGAACTTGTGTCCCTGAGAAATTGATTCCTTTACCCTAGGAAAAAGCCTCATACTTTCTACCCTATCCATGCCATTCATAATCGCATAAACTTCTATCAAGTTGCCCATCAATGTCCTGAGCTCCAGTGAAAATAAATCCAGTCTATTCAATTTTTCATAGCTACAATGCCCCATTTCAGGCAACATCCTGGAAAGCCTTTCCTGTACCCACTCCAAAACATCCACGTCCTTCTGGGAATATAGTGACCAGAACTGTGTTCAATATTCCAAATGTGGCCTAACTAAAGTTTTATAAAGCTGCAGCATAACTTATATCTATCCTTATACTTGATGCCCTTTCCAATGAAGGCAAGTATG
The DNA here is from genome assembly GCF_020745735.1 of Hemiscyllium ocellatum. Classification (NCBI taxonomy): domain Eukaryota; kingdom Metazoa; phylum Chordata; class Chondrichthyes; order Orectolobiformes; family Hemiscylliidae; genus Hemiscyllium; species Hemiscyllium ocellatum. The sequence continues at coordinate 17,570,746 of NC_083414.1, forward strand.
CTATAGGCCTTTTTAATTACCTTGGAGAAAGTGAGGACTGCAGATGTTGGAGATCAGAGTTGAAAAGCGTGGTGCTGGAAAAGCACAGCAGGTCAGGCAGCATCCGAGGAGCAGGAGAATCCATGCCTCCAACTGATCTACATCCTGCCTAAAATGTTGATCCTCCTGCTCCTCGGATGCTGCTTAAACTGCTTTTCCAGGGCCACACTTTTCAACTTTTTTACTACCTTATTGACCTGTGCTGCCACCTTCAGTGATCTAAGGACCTGCACACCCAGATCCCTCTGCATATCAATACTCCTAAGGGTTCTGCCATTCACTGTATAATTTCCATCCATACTTGACCTTCCAAAATGCATCATCTCAAATTTGTCCAGATTTAACTCCATCCATTTTTCTGCCCATGCCTCCAACTGACTTATATCCTGCTGTATCCTCTGACAATCCTCCCTATCCGCAACTTCACCAATCTTTGTATTGCCCACAGACTTACTAATTAGACCAGCTACATTTTCCTCCAAATCATTCATGCAGATCATGAACAGCAGAGGTCCCAGCACTGATCTCTGTGCAACATCATTAGTCACAATTCTCCATTCAGAAAAACATCCTTCCACTGTTACCCTCTGTCTCCTATGACTAAGCCAGTTCTGTATCCATCTTGCCAGCTCACCGGATGGGATCGATCCCAGGTTGCTGAGGGAAGTGAGAGAAGAAATAGCTGGATCCCTGACAGAAAATCTTTGTAGCATCCTTAAACACAAGTGAGGTGCCAGAGGACTGGAAGGTTGCTCATGTTGTCCCCCTGTACAAGTAGGAATATTCCAGGTAACTACAGACCAGTGAGCCTGTAGTCAGTGGTGGGAAAGTTGCCGGAGAAGGTACTGAGGAATAAAATCTATTTATATTTGGAAAAGAATGGGCTTATCAGTGATAGGCAACAAGCTTTTGTGTGGGAGATTGTGCCTGACCGACTTAACAAAGTTCTTTGAGAAAGTGACCAAGCTGATAGATGAAAGAAGGGCTGTAGATGTTATATACATGGACTTTAGTTAGGTTAAGGTTCCCATGGTAAACTAATGGAGAAGCTGAAGTCACATGGTGCGCAGGGTGTTCTAGCTGGGTGGATAAAGAACTGGTTGAGCAACAGGAGACAGACAGTAGTAGTTGAAGGGAGTTTCTCAAAATGGAGAAAGGCGACCAATGGTGTTCCACAGGGATCAGTGCTAGGGCCACTGTTGTTTATGATATACATAAATGATCTGGAAGAGGGCACTATTGGTATGATCAGCAAGTTTACAGATGACACAAATATTGATGGAGTAGCAGAAAGCATAGGAGAATATCAAAGAATACAGGAGAATATAGATAGACTGGAGAGTGGGGCAGGGAAGTGGCAGATGGAGTTCAATCCAGACAAATGTGAGGTGATTTGGGAAGTCTAATTCTTGAGCAAGTAATACAGTAAATGGAAGAACCTTGGGAAAAGTTCGTGAGCAGAGAGATCTGGGAGTTCAGGGCCATTGTATAATGAAGATTGTTGCATAGGTGGTTAGAGTGGTCAAGAGGGTATATAGTATGTTTGCCTTCATTGGACGGGATACGGAGTATAAGAGCTGGCAGGTTATATTAAAATTGTACAAGCCATTAGTTCGGCTGCACTTAGAATACTGTGTACAGTTCTGGTTACCTCATTACCAAAAGGATGTGGATGCTTTGGAGACGGTACAGAGAAGTCCATGAGGATGTAGACTGGTATGGAAGGTGCTAGCTATGAAGAAAGGTTAGGATTGTTTTCATTAGAAAAAAAAGGAGAGTGACAGGGGACCTGAATGAGGTCGACAAAATCATGAAGGGTATAGATAGGATAGATAAAGATAAGCTTTTTCCTGGGTGAGGGATTCAATAACAAGAGGTCACACTTTCAAGGTGAGTGGTGAAAAGTTTAAGGGGGTTACACATGGCAAGTACTTCACACAGAGGGTGGTAGGTGTTTGGAATGCGATGCCAGCAGAGGTGGTCGAGGCAGGCACGATAGATTCATTTAAGATGCGTCTGGACAAATGCATGAGGTGGTGGGAAGTGGAGGGATACAGATGCTTAGGAATTGGATGACAGGTTTAGACAGTAGATTTGGATCAGCTCATGATTGGAGGGCTGAAGGACCTGTTCCTGGGCTGTAAATTTTCTTTGTTCTTTGTTCGCCCAGATATCATGTGACTTTACTTGTTGTACCAATCTGCCACGAGGGACATTATCAAAAGCTTTAGGCAACATCAACCGCTTTTCCCTCATCAAACATCTTTGTCACCTCCTCAAAAAGTTTGATCAAGTTAGTGAGGCATGACCTCTCCCACACAAAACCATACTGTCTATCACAAATAAGTCCATTTGCTTCTAAATGCATATATGTCACTGAGAATCTTTTTCAATAATTTCCTTACCACTGACGTGAGACTCACAGGCCTGTAATTTCCAGGATTATGCCTGCTACCCTTCCTAAACAATAGGACAACATTGGCTGTTGGCAGTAGGAGTATACTTAAGAGAAAAATCAGGAGGGCGAAAAGGGGACACGGGATAACTTTGGCAAATAGAGTTAAGGAGAATCCAAAGGGTTTTTACAACTACATTAAGGCCAAATGGGTAATGAGGGAGAGAATAGGGCCCCACAAAAATCAGCAAGGTGGCCTTTGTATGGAACTGCAGAAAATGGGGGAGATACTAAACGAGTATTTTGCATCAGTATTTACTATGGAAAAGGACATGGACGATATCGACTGTAAGGAAATAAATGGTGATATCTTGAAAAAATATTACAGAGGAGGAAATGCTGGATGTCTTGAAATGCATAGAAGTGGATAAATCCCCAGGACCTGATCAATTGCACCCTAGAACTCTGTAGGAAGCTAGGGAAGTGATTGCTGGGCTTCTTACTGAGATATTTATATCATCGATAGTCACAGGTGAGGTGTTGGAAGACTGGAGGTTGGCTAACGTCTTGCCACTGTTTAAGAAGGGCAGTAAGGCCAAGCCAGAGAACTATAGACCAGTGAGCCTGATGTCGGTGTTGGGCAAGGTGTTGGAGGGAATCCTGAGGGACAGGATGTACATGTATTTGGAAAGGCAAGGACTGATTAGGGATAGTCAACATGGCTTTATGTGTGGGAAATCATGTCTGACAACCTTGATTGAGTTTTTTGAGAAGTAACAAAGAGGATTGATGATGGCAGAATGGTAGATGTGATCTATATGGACTTCAGTAAGACGTTCATCAAGGTTCACCATGGGAGACTGGTGAGCAAGGTTAGATATCATGGAATATAGGGAGAACTGGCCATTGGATACAGAACTGGCTCACAGGTAGAAGACAGAGGGTGGGGGGGGAGGGTTGATTTCAGACTGGAGGTCTGTGACCAGTGGAGTGCCACAAGGATCAGTGCTGGGTCCAATACTTTTCATCATTTATATAAATGATTAGGATAAGAGGTAGAGTTAGTAAGTTTGCTGATGACACGAAAATTGGAGATATAGTGGACAGCGAAGGAGGTTACCTCAAATCACAACAGGATCTTGACCAGATGGGTCAATGGGCTGAGAAGTGGCAGATGGAGTTTAATTTAGATAAATGTGAGGCGCTGCATTTTGGGAAAGCAAACCTTAGCAGGACTTATACACTTAATGGTAAGGTCCTAGGGAGTGTTGCTGAACAAAGAGGTAATCCAAGATGGAGAATGGGAAAAATTTCTGGCTGTAAGAGCTGCTCCTTTTTTTGAGGTATTTTAGGTGTTGGAGGTGATTTCCTCAAATTCCAGGAATAGCAATTATTGTTTTATATGCTGTTGCATTATTTTGGAACTTTGGAAAACAAAAGTTAAAATAACAGCAGTTTTAAAAGTGAGAAGACCAGACAAAGGAAGCACATGGTGAGGACAGTGCAGGAGCGAGAGAGAGAGAGAGAACCTGCACAGTTACTGCCTTTGCTGTATTTGAATTCATGTATCACTGGACACCGGAGTGCATCTGGAAAAATTAACAAACAGTGAATTTCACAACTAATCTTGGAGGAACCGGTTTGGGTGAAGTTCACAACAAGGAATCAGATAAGTTAATTGTTGTTTGAAGTCTGTCCAAGAGAAAGGCTGTATCAGTGAGTACAGTAGGTTCTTTCTTGATTATATGTTTTTGGAGATAAGTCTTTTGATTAAACTTAAAATATAAGCCATAGCTCTTAATTTAATCTGGGGCAGTGTTTGTAGAGGAATAAGATGGTGTTATTTTCTGGGTCTGTAGATTGTGAAGGAGCAAAAATGGCCTTTGCAGTGATATGCACTTCTTGTCAGATGTGGGAGTTTAAAGAGAATTTAAGGATTACTGCGGATTATATCTGCCATAAATGCTGTTATGCGAATCTTATCAGATCAAGTGGATCAGTTGGAGAGACAGATAGAAGCGATGAAGAATTTGCAACAGCAACAGCATGTGATGGATGGTGGTTATAGGAAGGGGGGAAAGTCTCAGATACAGTCACATAGATGGGTTAACTCCAGGAAGCATAAGAGAGGTCGGCACCTAGGGCAGGAGTCTTTTGTGGATATACCCATTTCAAACAGGTAAGCTGTTTTGGAAAATGTAGGGGATGATGGATTCTCAGGGGAATGTAGCACGAACAGCCAAGTTTCTGGTGTTGAGACTGGCTCTAATGCAACAAGGGGTACGTTGGTTTCCAAGAGATCAATTGTGTTAGGGGATTCTGTACTCCAAGGTACAGATAGACGTTTCTGTGGCCAGCAGAGAAAAAGCAGAATGGTGTGTTGTTTGCCTGGTGCCAGGATGAAAGGTGTCTCAGAGAAGGTGCAGAATGTTCTCACGGGGGAGAGGGGCCAGCAAGAGGTTATTGTCCACATTGGAACCAATGATATAGGAAGGGAAAAGGTTGAGATTCTGAAGGGAGATTACAGAGAGTTAGGGAGAAATTTAAAAAGGAGGTCCTCAAGAATTACTCCCAGTGCTACGAGCTAGGGAGGGCAGGAATAGGAGGATAGAGCAGATGAATGCATGGCTGAGGAGCTGGTGTATGGGAAAAGGATTCACATTTTTGGATCATTGGAATCTCTTTGGAGTAGAAGCGACCAGTAAAAGAAGGATGGATTGCACCTAAATTGAAAGGGAATTATACTGGCAGGGAAATTTGCTTGAACTGCTTGGGAGGATTTAAACAAGTAAGGTGGCGGGGGGGTGACCCAGGGAGAAAGTGAGGAAAGAGATCAATCGGAGACGGGTACAACTGAGAACAGAAGTGAGTCAAACAGTCAGGGCAGGCAGGGACAAGGTAGGACTAATAAATTAAACTGCATTTATTTCAATGCAAGGGGCCTAACAGGGAAGGCAGATGAACCCAGGGCATGGTTAGGAACATGGGACTGGGATATCATAGCAATTACAGAAACATGGCTCAGGGATGGGCAGGACTGGCAGCTTGATGTTCCAGGATACAAATGCTACAGGAAGGATAGAAAGGGAGGCAAGAGAGGAGGGGGAGTGGCATTTTTGATAAGGGATAGCATTACAGCTGTGCTGAGGGAGGATATTCCTGGAAATACATCCAGGGAAGTTATTTGGGTGGAACTGAGAAATAAGAAAGGGATGATCACCTTATTGGGATTGTATTATAGACCCCAAAATGGTCAGAGGGAAATTGAGAAACAAACTTGGAAGGAGATCTCATCTATCTGTAAGAATAATAAGGTAGTTATGGTTGGAGATTTTAACTTTCCAAACATCGACTGGGACTGCCATAATGTTAAAGGTTTAGATGGAGAGGAATTTGTTGAGTGCGTACAAGACAATTTTCTGATTCAGTATGTGGATGTACCTACGAGAGAAGGTGCAAAAATTGACCTACTCTTGGGAAGTAAGGCAGGCCAGGTGATTGAGGTGTCAGTGGGGGAGCACTTTGGGGCTAGCGACCATAATTCTATTCGTTTTAAAAACGTGATGGAAAAGGATAGACCAGATCTAAAAGTTGAAGTTCTAAATTGGGGAAATGCCAATTTTGACGGTATTAGGCAAGAACTTTCAAAAGCTGATTGGAGGCAGATGTTTGCAGGTAAAGGGACGGCTGGAAAATGGGAAGCCTTCAGAAATGAGATAACAAGAATCCAGTGAAAGTATATTCCTGTCAGGATGAATGGGAAGGCTGGTAGGTATAGGGAATGCTAGATGACTAAAGAGATTGAGGGTTTGGTTAAGAAAAAGAAGGAAGCATATGTCAGGTATAGATAGGATAGATCGAGTGAATCCTTAAAAGAGTATAAAGCAAGTAGCAGTATAGTTAAGAGGGAAATCAGGAGGTCAAATAAGGGACATGAGATAGCTTTGGCAAATAGAATTAAGGAGAATTGAAAGGGTTTTTACAAATATATTAAGGACAAAAGGGTAGCTAAGGAGAGAATAGTGCCTCTCAAAGATCAGCAAGGTGGCATTTGTGTGGATCCACAGAAAATGGGGGAGATACTAAATGAATATTTTGCATCAGTATTTACTGTGGAAAAAGATAAGGAAGATATAGACTGTAGGTAAATAGATGGTGACATCTTGCAAAATGTCCAGATTACAGAGGAGAAAGTGCTGGATGTCTTGAAATGATTAAAGGTGGATAAATCCCCAGGACCTGATCAGGTGTACCCGAGAACTCAGTGGGAAGGTAGAGAAGTGATTGCTGGGCCTCTTGTTGAGATATTTGCAGGTGAGGTGCTGGAAGACTGGTGGTTGGCAAACGTGGTACCACTGTTTAAGAAGGGCGGTAAAGACAAGCCAGGGAACTATAGACCAGTGAGCCTGAGTCGGTGGTGTGCAAATTGTTGGAGGGAATCCTGAGGGACAGGATGTACATGTATTTGGAAAGGCAAGGACTGATTAGGGATCGTCAACATGGCCATTTGCATGGGAAATCATGTCTCACAAACTTGATGGAGTTTTTTGAAGAAGTAACAAAGAAGATTGATGAGGGCAGAGCAGTAGATGTGATCTATGTGGACTTCAGTAAGGTGTTCGACAAGGTTCCCCATGGGAGACTGATTAGCAAGGTTAGGTCTCATGGAATACAGGGAGAACTAGCCATTTGAATACCAAACTGGCTCAAAGGTAGAAGACAGAGGATGGTGGTGGTGGGTTGTTTTTCAGACTGGAGGTCTGTGAACAATGGAGTGCCACAAGGATGGGTGCTGCGTCCTCTACTTTTTGTCATTTACATAAATGATTTGGAAGTGAGCATAAGAGGTACAGTTTGTACGTTTGCAGATGACACCAAAATTGGAGGTGCAGTGGACAGTGAAGAGGGTTACCTCAGATTACAACAGGATCTTGACCAGATGGGCCAATGGGCTGAGACGTGGCTGATGGAATTTAATTCAGATAAATGTGAGGTCCTGCATTTTGGGAAAGCAAATCTTAGCAGGACTTATACACTTAATGGTAAGGTCCTAGGGAGTGTTGCTGAACAAAGAGACCTTGGAGTGCAGGTTCATAGCTTCTTGAAAGTGGAGTCGCAGGTAGATAGGATAGTGAAGAAGGCATTTGGTATGCTTTCCTTTATTGGTCAGGGTATTGAGTACAGGAGTTGGGAGGTCATGTTGCGGCTGTACAGGACATTGCTTAGGCCACTGTTGAAATATTGTGTGCAATTCTGGTTTCCTTCCTATTGGAAAGATTTTGTGAAACTTGCAAGGGTTCAGAAAAGATTTACAAGGATGTCACCAAGGTTGGAGGATCTGAGCTACAGAGAGAGGCTGAACGGGCTGGGGCTGTTTTCCCTGGAGCATCGGAGGCTGAGGTGTGACCTTATAGAGGTTTACAAAATTATGAGAGGCACGGATAGGATAAATAGACAAAGTCTTTTCCCAGAGTCTGGGGAGTCCAGAACTAGAGGGCATAGGGTTAGGGTGAGAGAGTAAAAATATAAAAATGACCTAAGGAGCAACCTTTTCTCGCAGAGGGTGGTACGTGTATGGAATGAGCTGCCAGAGGATGTGGTGGAGGCTGGTACAATTGCAACATTTAAGAGGCATTTGGATGGGTATCTGAATAGGAGGGGTTTGGAGGGATATGGGCCAGGTGCTGGTAGGTGGGACATCTGGTCGGCGTTGTCAGGTTGGACCGAAGAGTCTGTTTCCACGCTGTACATTTCTATGATTCTAAAGAGACCTTGGAATGCAGGTTCATAGCTTCCTTGAAAGTGGATTCACAGGTAGATTAGATTAGATTCCCTACAGTGTGGAAACAGGCCCTTTGGCCCAACAAGTCCACACCAACCCTCCGAAGAGTAACCTACCCAGTCCCATTTCCCTCTGACTAATGTATCTAACACTATGGGCAATTTAGCATATCCAATTCACCTAACCTGCACATCTTTGGACTGTGGGAGGAAACCAGAGCACCCGGAGGGGACCCACACAGGGACAATGTGCAAACTCCCACAGACAGCTACCCGAGGCTGGAATCGCACCTGGGAACCTGGTGCTGTGAGGCAACAGTGCTAACCACTGAGCCACCGTGCCACCCCCTAGATAGAATAGTGAAGGCAGTGTTTGGTATGCTTTCCTTTATTAGTCAGAGTATTGAGCACAGGTAAGTCATGTTGTTGCTGTACAAGACATAGGTTAGGCCACTGTTTGAATATTGCGTTCAATTCTGGTCTCCTTCCTATCGGAAAGATGTTGTGAAACTTGAAAGCGTTCAGAAAAGTTTTACAAGGCTGTGGCCTGGGTTGTAGGATTTGAGCTATAGGGGTGGTTGAATAGGCTAGGGTTGTTTTCCCTGGAGCATTGGAGGCTAAGTAGTGACCTTATAGAAGTTTATATAATCATGACCGGCATCGATAAGAGTCAGGGATTCCAGAACTAGAAGACACAGGTTTAGGGTGAGAGGGGAAAGATATAAAAGACACCTAAGGGGCAATTTTTTCACTCAGAGGGTGGTATATGTATGGAATGAACTGCCAGAGGAAGAGGTGGAGGCAACATTTAAGAGGCATCTGGATGGGTGTCTGAATAGAAAAGGTTTGAAGGGTTTGAAATTCTCGGATTTCCAATATCCAGGATAGATTTTCATGTTTCTGTTCTATAGATTGCAGGCTACATGCACCCTAACTGTTCTGTGAAAAATTAAAGCCTACATGTCCTCAATCTCATCAATATATCTGTCATGATGTCCATAGTTAAAAATCACACAACACCAGGTTATAGTCAAACAGGTTTATTTGGAAGTATTAGCTTTCAGAGAGCTGCCCCTCCATCAGGTGGTTGTGGAGTTTAGGATCATAGGACTCAGAATTTATAGCAAAAGTTTATAGTGTGGTGTAACTGAAGCTATAAATTAAAAAAAGACCTAGATTGTTTTTCAATGTATAATTTCAGTTACATGACACTATAAACCTTTGCTATAAATTCTGTGTCCTACAGTCTTATACTCCACAATCACCTGATAAAGAAGCGGCACTCCGAAAGCTAGTGCTTTCGGTCCATATGGAGAGGTCAGTGACCATTAATTTTCTCTTTCCCTGGCTCTCGCTTTTCCTTTCATCCTTTGCCTGTTGGAGTAACACTTGCCCTTTACTTCCTCACTTGAGTCTTTGTAAAATTGTATTTCTCTTACATGCTCCAGTTATTTTCACTCTCTTGCTTTGTTCTTAACTTCTTTCCTATTTATTCACTTGTCTCTGTCTTGTCCTAGCTGTTGTGCTTCAACAATCTTTTCAGGAAAAGTATGTGGTTTTCTCCTTCACGCTTGTCTTCTTCTTGTCATCTCTTTTTTTTAATCTCCTCATCGTTTTTGTATGTGCGTTCCCTTTTTGTCCATCTTCCTTTCTCCCCTGGTTTTGCAAAGTGTGTGTGCACTCATTTGTAAGTACAGTCAGTTCTGCTATAACATGGCAGTTCCATTCTCATGCAATCCTGCGTTATAAGAGAATTGCCTAATAGCAGCATCATGTAAACTAATCGGGCCGGAATCACATTACAATCAAGACACACTTGCAAAGTTCGCGCTTTGGAAACAGTGTCCCCAATTTGTCAATTGCATTATGGCGAATTCACGTTTAATGAAATGCATGTTATAGCAGAACAACCTGAATTTGTCTGTTTCCATACCTTTTCCTCCTCTTGTCTATCTACATTAGGGGGCGACACAGTGGTTAGCACTGCTGCCTCACAGCACCAGGATCCCAGGTTCAATTCCAGCCTCAAGTGATTGTCTGTGTAGAGTTTGTACATTCTCCCTGTGTCTGCATGGGTTTCCTCTGGGTGCTCCAGTTTCCGCCCACAGCCCAAAGATGTGCAGGTTAGGTGAATTGCTAAATTGCCCATAGTGTTAGGCACATTAGTCAGAGGGAAATGGGTCTGAGTGGGTTACTCTTTGGAGGGTCGGTGTGGACTTGTTGGGCCAAAGGGCCTGTTTCCACACTGTAGGGATTCTAATCTCTCCCTTAAACTATCTTTTTGCCTTACAATGTTAGGCTGGAATAGCAGTTCTTCCTGTTGCTTGTAGCATTGGTACAGGTGGAAAGGCAATCCTCTGTTAATTACGTCATTACAAAACCTGATTTTCCAGAGAAAGTGAACTGGTGCAAATAATACGTTAATGCAAAGCTGCAACCAGCTCTATTCATCCACAACCTTTCAGAAACAAGTGGATCCAATTTAAATAAACTCACAGCAGCAATAAAGAAACTCAATTATTCAGACAAAGGCAAGGACTGATCAGCAAACAGTGGTATGCAATGTAGAATAGAATGGATCATTGTGTACTTGTTTTATTTACCTAGGGAGAAAGAAGGGGAAAGGAATTTAGAGAGACACAATGCACATATAGACAAGAAAAGACATTGAGGCAGAGGTAGAAACTAGGTCAGAAATAATTCAAAACCAATAGGGAAAAAAGGAGTGATATAAAATGATTCACATACATACAAAGAAATTAAATGGAGATGGTCAGAGATTTTATAAAAAGACAGGGAGTGGAAGGCTAATAGGAATAAATCGTTAAAAATCACACAACACCAGGTTGTGTGCTTCCAATTAAACCTGTTGGACTATAACCTGGTGTTGTGTGATTTTTAACTTTGTCCACCCCAGTCCAACACCAGCATCTCCAAATCAGGAATAAATAGAACAGCATACTGTGGAAGCATTCAGAATTAAAGGGCTACTCTAGTAAAGCCAGTGTAAACTACCTTTGAAGCTGAACAGAAAAAAGAAAGAAGGATTAATAAATGGATTTTAAATATTTTTATGTTTGTTACCACCTAGTCTTTAAAATTACCACTATATGTCACTGTCAAGTTGATTGATAATTTGTGTGGTCTCGCCATTCAAGCAACTACAGCATCACGGGGGAAGCAATAACCTTGTGGTTTTATTGCTAGACTATTAATCCAGAAAACTCAGATGATGCTCTAGCGACCTGGCTTTGAATTGTGGAATTTGAACTCAATTTGAAACAAAATCCGAAATTAAGAATTTAATGATGACTATCAAACCACTGCCAATTGCTGGAAAAGCCCATCTGATTCACTAATGCCCTTTAAGGGAAGAAATCTGCCATTCTCACCTACCCTGGCTTACACATGACTCCAGACCTACAGTATTGTGGTTACCCTCAAATGCCCTGTGAATGGCCTAGCAAGCCACTCAGTTGTATTTATCGCTACGGAGTCTCAACAAAGAAATGAAACCAGACGAACCACCTGTTATTTAATTGGACACAGGAAATGACAACAGCAAGAACAGCCCTGTTGGACATGAAAGGTCCTCCTTCCTAACATCTGGGGGCTAGTGTCAAAATTGGGAGAGTTGTCAAGCAACAATCTGATCCAGCCGTACTCATAGAATGATACCTTCCAGCCAATGTCCCAGACATCACCATCGCCATCCCTGGATATGTCCTGTCTCATTGGCATCTCTGCTGGTAGTATAATGGTATAGACTCAGGAGGGAGTTGCCCTGGTGGTCCTGAACCTCATGAAGTCTCATGGCATCAGGTTAAACATGGGCAAAGAAAGCTGCAGATACAATCCTCCCTCAGGTAATGAATCAGAACAGCTCTGTGTCGAACAATAATTAGAGGAAGCACTGAGGGCGGAAAGGGCACAAAATATACCCTGGGTAGGGGTCTTCAATGTCCATCAAGAGTGGTGTGGCAGCTACACGATTGATTGAGTTGGTTGGGTCCTTAAGGCTAGACTGGGTCTGCAGGAATCAACATACTTAACCCCATCCTTACCAATTGGCCAGTTGCAGATGCATCTGGCCATGATAATATGAGTAAGAGTGACCACTACATAGTCTTCATACGGACAAAGTCCCATCTTCACATTGAGAATACCATCCATCATGTACTGTGGCATTATCATTGTGCTTAATGGGGCAGACTTTGAACATGACTACCAAGTCAAAACTGGCATCCATGAAGTACTGTGGGCCATCAACTTCAGCAGAAGTGTACACCAGCACAATCTACAACCTCATGGCCTGGCAAATCCCCACTTTACCATTACCATCAAGCTAGGAAATTAGCCCTAGCAATTGTAGGAGGGCACACCAGGAGCGGCAGCAGGCATTCTGAAAACTGAATTGTACAGCTAAGCTTCCCAGAACCAACAGATCAGATCTATGCTCTGCAGTCCTATCACATCCAGTCATGAATGGTGGCAACAATTAAACAACTCACTGGAGGAGGGCTCCACAAATCAGTGCAAATGTTAAGGCAGAAGCATTCACAATGATCTTCAACCAGAAGTACCAGGTGGATGATCCATCTGGGTGTCCTCCAGTGGTTCATAACATCGTGGATTCCAGGATTTGGCAAACTCAATTCACTCCAGATGATATCAACAAATGGTGGAAGCAATGGGTAGTGCAAAGGCTATGGCCCTGACAACATTCAGGCATTACAATAGAAGACTTTTCTGCACCCAGAGCCACTGACATTTACCTAACAATGTAGAAAATTGACCAGGTATACCCTGTCTGCAAAAAACAGGACAAATCCAACTTGGCCAACTACTGCTCCATCAGTCTATTCTCGATCATCAGTAAAATGATGGAATGTGTCATCAACAGTTTTATCAAGCAGCACCTGCTCAGCAATAATCAGCTCAGTGACACCCAGTTTGGATTCTGCCAGGGTCACTCAGCTTCTGATCTCATCACAGCCTTGCTTCAAACATGGATTTCTAGAGGTAAGGTTAAAGTGACAGCCCTTGACATCAAGGCTGCATTTGACCATGTGTGGCATCAAGGAGCCTGAACAAAACTGGAATCAATGGAAATCAGAGGCAAACATGCTGCTGGTTGGAGTCATACCTGGCACAAAGGAAGATGGTTGTGGTTATTGGACGCCAGTCATCTCAGCTTCAGGATATCTCTGCAAGTGTTCCCCAGAGAAGTATCCTGGGCCCAACCATCTTCAGCTGCTTCATCAAAACCTTCCCTCAATCATAAAGTCGGAAGTGGGGATATTTGGCAGTGATTGCATTATATTCAGCACCATTTGTGACTCCTCAGATACTGAAGCAGTCCATGTTCAAATGGAACACAATCTGGACAATATTCAGGCTTCAGCTGGCAAATGACAATTAATATTAGCACGGCACAAATACCAGGCAATGACCATCACAAATAAGTGGTAATGGTCATTCTAACCATCTCCTCCCTTGGCATTGACCAGTGTTACCATCACTGAATCCTCCAAAATCTATATACTAGCTGTTACTTTGACCAGAAACTCAACTGGACTCACATAAACACAGAGGCTAGGAATCCTGTAATGAGTATCTCACCTCTTGACTACCCAAACCCTGTCCACCATCTACAAGGCACAAGTCAGGATTGTGATGGAATACTCTCCACTTGCCTGGATGGGTGCAGCTCCAACAACACTCAAAAAGCTCGATACCATCCAGGACAAAACAGCATGTTTCATTGCCATCATATCCACAATTGTCCATTCCCTTCACCACCAATGCTCAGTAGCAGCAATGTACAAAATGCACTTCAGAAATACACAAAGATTTCACACCAGAAATACACAGCACATTCGAAACCCACAACCACTTCCATCTAGAAGGACAAGGATAGCAGTTACATGGGAACACCATCACCTTCAAGTTTCCCTCCAAGCTACTCAGTATCCTGACTTGGAAATTTATTACTGTTTCTACACTGTTGCTGGATCGAAACCTTGGAATGCCCTCCCTGAGGGCATTGTGGGGCAATCTACAGGATGTTACCTGAAGCAGTGTGAGAAGACAGCTCACCACATTCTCAAGGGCAACTAGGAACAGGCTATAAAATGCTGGTCAGCTCGTAAATCCGATGTCTCCTGAGAGAATAAAATAAATTATGGCATGGCACTTTCCAACAGCACTAAACTGAGAACTGGTGTGGTCAAGGCTTCTATCTTTTGTCCAGAACAAAAAATAGTGATAGTTGGAGCAGAGACAGAGGAGTTTGACAGCTTAGACACTCTGTACAATGAAAATGAGGGTTTGTTTCAGATGTGTGGTTGCAATGTAAGCTTACAACAAATTGGCTGGTCATCTGGCAGAGAGGTAGCCAGCAAGAACAGGCTAATAACAAATTAGTACCTGAATGGGTTTTTGATTTCACAAAATAAGCTCTGCCTTTCAGCATGCAAAGAACTTTTCTTTGAAGTTATTTTGGGAGATGTTAATTTATTTTCCATGTGTTCTTCAAAAGTTGGGTAGTGTGACCTAACTAGTGCTCAGGTTATACTTTTCTTAAGTTGAACCTGATGTCTCGCACGAGACAACATGCAGCTTAGATGCAATTTAACTAGAAACAAAATGTCAGCAGGTCTCGCAGCATCTGTGCAGAGAAATCAGAGTTAAATCCAGTGACCCTTTCTCAGGACTGATGGTTGCTCAGAAAATGTTGATCTTTATGCAGAAGATAAGGTGGGCAAGAGGGTAAGGAGTATATGTTAGGCGGAGCTAGAACCCAAAGAGAGAGGAGAGCAGTTGGACAGGTAAAGGAGTGGATAACGGTCAGTCTTGGACAATGAATAGCTATTAGTAGGGACTGTCAGTGGCTAACAATGAGTTGTGTGTAATAGCAGATTATGTGATAACAATGTCTGGAGAATGGGGTTCGGGTAAGGACATGGGAGTAGCTCAAGCCCTAAAGTTCTTGGACTTAATATTGAGTTCAGGAGGCTGTAGGTTTCCCAAGGAGAAAATGAGGTGTTGGTCTTCAGCAAGAACAACAAAGAAGTGCTGCAGCAAGCCTGAGACAGAGATTTTGGCCAGGGAACAGGGTGGTGTCTTAAAGTGGCAGGCAACTGGAAGCTAAGGGTCTTTTTTCTTTGAGCAGAATGTAGATGTTCTGAGAAGTGATCACCCAGTCTATGCTTTGTTTCCCCAATGTAGAGGAGACCACATTGTGAGCAGCAAAATGCAGTTGACTAGGTTGAGTGAAATGTAGGTAAAGCGCTGCTTTATCTGAAGGATGTGCTTGGGCCCTTGCATGCTGAGGAGGGAGGAAGTAAGCAATTAAGTGTTACACCTCCTGCAGTTTCAGGGAAAGGTGCCATTGGGCTGTGGGGTGCGTTGGGAGTGGACCAGGGTGTCCCAGAGGAAATGATCCTTGTGGAAGGTGGACAAGGGAGGGGAGAGGAGTATGTGTCTGGTGGTGGCATCCTCCTGGAGGTAACAGAAAAAGCGGCTAATGATCCTCTGGATATGGATACTGTTGGGATGGTAGGTGAGGACAAGGGATCCCTATTGCTTTTGAAGGAGAGAAGCAAGAGGGTGGGGGCTGAAATGCAGGAAATAGGTCGAACCTGGCCAGGGCCCTGTCAACAACGGTGCTAGGGAATCCTCAGCTAAGAAAGAAGTTGGACATTTTGGAAGCTCCCTTGTTGAAGTTGGCCTCATTGGAATACAGGCAACAGAGAGGGAGCAGCTGGGAGAATGGAATAGAGTCTTTACAGAAAGCAAGTTGTGAGTATGTATGGTCAAAGTAACTGTGGAAGTCAGTTGGTTTGTAGTCGATATTAGTGGATAGCCCCAGAAATGGAAACAGGTACATCGAGGAAGGGAAGGAAGGAGTCAGAGATGGACTGAGCGAAGTTGAGAACTGAGTGGAAACTTAAGGCAAATTTGATAAACTTTTCCAAACCTGGACGAGAGAGGGAAGCAGCACCAATGATATCATCGAAAAACCAGAGAAAGAGTTGTGGGTGGGAGCCAAAATAGGACTGGAACAAGGAATGTACCACGTACTCTACAAATAACTAGGGACCATACAGGTACCCATGGCTACTCCTCTGACCTGAAAAAAGTGAGAGGAGTTAATGGAGAAGTTGTTCAGGGTGAGGATGAGCTCAGCCAAGCAGAGGAGGGTGGTGGTGAATGGGAACGGTTGAGATATTTGTTCCAGGAAGAAGTGGAGAGCTCTGAGATCATCCTGATGAGGTCAGAAGTCACAGGACAACAGGTTATAGTCCAACAGATTTATTAGGAATCACAAGCTTTTGGAGTGCTGTACTGAAAGCCTGTGGTTTCAAATAAACCTGTTGGACTATAACCTGGTGTCGTGTGACTTCTGACTTTGTCCACCCCAGTCCAACACCACTCCTCCACACCTTGACCATCCTTATAGGGGAAGGATGTGTAAAGAGATGGCACATCCATGGTAAAGAGGAGGTGACTGGAGCCAGGAAACTGGAAACTATGAAACTCACGTAAAGTGTCAGAGGAATCATTGTGTAGTGGAAACAAATGGGACCCTGGGACAAGATAATCGCCGCGAGGTTGGAGATGTGTTCTGTGGGGCAGCAGCGGGCAGAAGCAGAGGGTCTGCTGGGGCAGTCCTGTTTATGGATTCTTAAATCAGAATATGCATTAATCTTACACAATTCAATAAGGCAGTGACTGGAGTATTTCATCTCATGGCTACATGAATGACAGCTTAACCAGACTCCCAACAGTTGGATCTTCACTAAGACTGATGCCATGATGTCATTCTCCAGTGAAGCAGATGGAGAGTTCGGACGGTGGTCAGCGGTGAAGGGGATAGAGAGTCCGGACAATGGTCAGCGGTGAAGGGATGGAGAGTTTGGATGATGGTCATCAGAGAAGGGGATGGAGAGTTCAGACAGTGGTCAGCAGTGAAGGGGATGGAGAGTTCGGACAATGGTCAGTGGTGAAGGGGATGGAGAGTTCAGACGGTGGTCAGCGGTGAAGGGGAGGGAGAGTCTGAACAATGGTCAGTGGTGAAGGGGATGGAGAGTTCGGACAGTGATTAGCGGTGAAGGGGATGGAGAGTCTGGACGGTGGTCAGCGGTGAACGGGATGGAGAGTTCGGACGGTGGTCAGCGGTGAAGGGGTTGGAGAGACCATATGGTGGTCTGCAGTGAAGCAGATGGAGAGTCCAGACAGTGGTCAGCGGTGAAGGGGATGGAGAGTTCGGACAATTGTCAGCGGTGGAGGGGTGGACAGTTCAGATGGTGGTCATCAGTGAAGGTGATGGAGAGTTTGGACAATGGTCAGTGATGAAGGGGATGGAGAGTCCAGATGGTGGTCAGTGGTGAAGGAGATGGAGAGTCTGGACAATGGTCAGTGATGAAGGGGATGGAGAGTCCAAATGGTGGTCAGCGGTGAAGGGGATGGAGAATCCAGATAGTGGTCAGCAGTGAAGTGGATGGAGAGTCCAGACAGTGGTCAACGATGAAGGGGATGGAGAGTCCAGATGGTGGTCAGCAGTGAAGGGGATGGAGAGTTGAGACAGTGGTCAGCGGTGAAGGAGATGGAGAGTCCGGACAATGGTCAGCAGTGAAGAGGATGGAGAGTTCAGACAGTGGTCAGTAGTAAAGGGGATGGAGAGTCCGGACAATGGTCAGCAGTGAAGGGGTTGGAGAGTTCGGACAATTGTCAGTGGTGGAGGGTTAGAGAGTCCAGATGGTGTTCAGCGGTGAAGGGGATGGAGAGTTTGGATGGTGGTCAGCAGTGAAGGGGTTGGAGAGTCCAGACGGTGGTCAGCGGTGAAGGGGATGGAAAGTCCAGATGGTGAACAGCGGTGAAGGGGATGGAGAGTCCGGACGGTGGTCAGTGGTGAAGGTGAAGGAGAGTCCAGACAATGGTCAGCGGAGAAGGGGATGGAGAATTTGGACAGTGGTCAGTGATGAAGGGGATGGAGAGTCCAGACAGTGGTCAGCAGTGCAGGTGATGGAGAGTCCAGACAATGGGCAGCGGAGAAGGGGATGGAGAATTTGGACAGTGGTCAGCAGTGAAGGGGATGGTGCGTACGGACGGTGGTCAGCGGTGAAGGGGATGGAGAGTCCAGACGGTGGTCAGCGGTGAAGGGGATGGAGAGTTCGGACGGTGGTCAGCGGAGAAGGGGATGGAGAGTTCGGACGGTGGTCAGCGGTGAAGGGGATGGAGAGTTCGGATGGTGGTCAGCGGAGAAGGGGATGGAGAGTCCAGACGGTGGTCAGCGGTGAAGGGGATGAAAAGTATGGACAGTGGTCAGCGGTGAAGGGGATGGAGAGTCCAGACGGTGATCAGCGGTGAAGGGGATGGAGAGTTCGGACGGTGGTCAGCGGTGAAGGGGATGGAGAGTCCAGACGGTGATCAGCGGTGAAGGGGATGGAGAGTTCGGACGGTGGTCAGCGGAGAAGGGGATGGAGAGTCCAGACGGTGGTCAGCGGTGAAGGGGATGGAGAGTCCAGACGGTGATCAGCGGCGAAGGGGATGGAGAGTTCTGACGGTGGTCAGCTGTGCAGGGGATGGTGAGTACGGATGGTGGTCAGCGGTGAAGGGGATGGTGAGTACGGACGGTGGTCAGCGGTGAAGGGGATGGTGAGTACGGACGGTGGTCAGCGGTGAAGGGGATGGAGAGTTCGGACGGTGGTCAGCAGTGAAGGGGATGGAGAGTCCAGACGGTGGTCAGCTGTGCAGGGGATAGTGAGCCTCCTCGGGAAGAACAGCCGGTGTGGAGCGACTGCAGGCCAATGGCTAAGGAAGGACTGTAATGTTGAACTTCTAACTTATTTCTTTATTTTTGGATTTGGTACGTAAGGTTTGTACCTACTTAGCTTTGTGCCTATGGTGGTGCTGGGAATGGTGACTTTGTACACGTTTTACAGTACTCCTATATCCCTGTACTTGCGGATATGTGACAATAAAACCTAATTCTAATTAGATTCATAAAGTCATAAAGATGGACAGCATGGAAAGAGACCCTTCGATCCAACTCCTCGATGCCGACCATATCTCCTAAATTAATCTCGTCCCATTTTGCAGCACTTGGCCCCATATCTCACTAAACCCTTCCTATTCATGTACCCATCCAGACGCCTTTTAAATGCTGCAATTGTACCAGCCTGCTCCACTTCCTCTGGCAGCTCATTCCATACCTGCACCATCCTCAGTATGAAAATGTTGCCCCTTAGGTCCCTTTTAAATCTTTCCCCTCTCACCCTAAGCTTGTGTCCTCTAGTTCTGGACTGTACCACCCCAGGGAAAGAACCTTGTCTACTTACTTGATCCATGCCCCTCATGACTTTATAAACCTCTATAAAGTCACCCCTCAGCTTCCAATGTTCCAGGGGAAATAGTCCCAAACTATTCAACCTCTCCCTATAGCTCAAATCCTCTAACCCTGGTAGCATCCTTGTAAATCTTTGCTGAACCCTTTCAAGTTTCACAACATCCTTCCGATAGGAAGGAAACCAGAATTGCACACAATATTTCAAAAGTGGCCTAACCAATGATATGTACAGCCATGATATGACCTCCTGACTCCTGTACTCAATACTTTGACCAATAAAGGAAAGCATACCAAACGCCTTCTTCATTATCCAATCTATTTGCAACTTTACTTTCAAGGAACTAGAACCTGCACTCCAAGGTCTCTTTGTTCAGCAACATTCCCCAGGACCTTACCATTAAGTGTACAAGTCCTGCTCTGATTTGCCTTTCCAAAATGCAGCACCTCACATTAATCTAAATTAAACTCCATCTGTAACTCCACAGCCCATTGGCCCTTTGAATCAAGATCCCATTGTATTCTGAGGTAATTTTCTCTCCTGGCCACGACACCTCCAATTTCTAGGTCTAGTTTCTGCTGCACCCCAGTAGATGACAAGTCCAAACTCTCTGCCATATTCATTACTTTCTTTGGAAGATATCATTTCAACAGATTGCCCTTTAGAATTGCTTCGCCTCCAGATATCATCAAACTGACTATGTCAAACATTCTACAAGAATTGGAGGGTGTTAGATGCCATATAGATGGTACTGCTAAGACATCTCCTTCCAACTTATGACCACTGCCATTTGGAAGGAGAAGAGCAGAACACACATGGAAACACCACCCCTGCAATTTCCCTCCTGACTTGGAAATGTCACAATTCCTTTATCGGGCCCAAATCCTCCCTAACTGTGGTGTATAACTACACCAAAACAATTCAGTAGTACAAGGAGGCAGCTCACCACCACCTTCTCAAGGGATGGGCAATAAATACTGGCTCAACTGTCAAAGTCTACTGAATGAATAACAAATATTTTGAGCCATGTAGAAATGATAGAAATTCATGACCCAACAGTACATACAATAATCAGGAAAAGGTTGCAGGTAGCAAGGCTCCCAATCAATGGGAGATGTGAATTCCCTAAAGACTCTATCCAATTACTGGGAGATATTGTTGACAAAAATGGACAAAAACACGGACAGTGATAGAGTTTCCCACTCCAAATTCAGACTTCTCGGAATTGTAAATCAGTTAGGAAAATGTTTATGCCATTTGACAAACATAACCAAAACCTTGAGACATTTACTCATAAAGGGTCAAGACTAGTGTTGGGATTCACATTAAAAAGAGAAGGTTCAAAAAAATGCTGACTTTCTCCAATATCTTGACCCTTTACCATCCTGACTACTTTTGCTGCAGATATCTCAATCACAGTTATTCTCCAAGCATTTGTTATAAGGATACAGAAAACCATGATGTTGTGCTTCCCAAACATTATCTGATACAGAAAGTCAAAATGCAAATAACTGAAAAGGAAGTGCTTGGGCCAATGAGACATTACATACTGGGTCTCATAAGTTCTTATAAAAACCAATTGTAAATCAATGGTTCTAAAATTGATGAAAAATAATTTGCAAAAATGTCTTGATGAATACACCAGTTTTGTTTTCATCTCATGAGAATTGCATATATGACCAAATATGTGTCAAGAAAATTCTCCAGAATGACTGTTGGCAATCTTACATCAGGCAAACTCCTTTCATACACTCAAACAGCAAGAATATCATGGCCAACAACACAACCTAAGCTTAATCTGCTCAGAGACAAGCAGAAAAAGCATGCTGAATGTCTTGAAAAATGTGTTGCTGGAAAAGCACAGCAGGTCAGGCAGCATCCAAAGAGCAGGAGAATCGACGTTCCTGAAGTAGGGCTTATGCCCGAAATGTTGATTCTCCTGGTCCTTGGATGCTGCCTGACCTGCTGCGCTTTTCCAGCAATACATTTTTCAGCTCTGACCTCCAGCATCTGCAGTCCTCACTTTCTCCATGCTGAATGTCTTGCCATATATCAATACTATGCAGTCTTGAAGAAAAGAAACTCAGTGCCTTAATTATGAAAATCTATTTCTAACACAGACAACATTTCACTATTGACTTATTGGTTTTTAGTGACAGACTCATTATCCCTTCCTCGCTATGAAACAATGTCCTTGACAAGATGCTTCAAGGACACCAAATGTAGCACTAGACTTTGAGCTTCCATATGATGGCCAGCTCACTAAGCAGGGAGAAGGTTTCATAACAGATTCATAATCATATATCATTCTTAGCCACAAAGAGAAAATGCCATTTTTAGCCACCAGAGAATGTTCATTCGGTTAGTCCCAAGTATGGAGAGATTTTCTTCTGAGGAGAGGGTGAAAAGATTGGGCTTGTTACACATTGAGGTTTAGGAGAATGAGAGGAGATGGTATTGAAACATACAGGCTTCTCTGGGGACTCGACAGGGTAGGTGTGGAGAGGTTGTTCCCCTTTGTGGGGTAGTCTAGGACTGGAGGGCATATTCTCAGAGTAAGGAGTTGCACCTTCAAGACAGATTTGGTCAGAATGTTTTCACCCAGAGTGTGGTGAATCTGTGGAATTCTTTAACTCAGAAGACCCTCAAGGCTGAGTCATTAAATATGTTTAAGGCTGAGATAGATAGCTCCCTGAATCAGTCAGGGAATGTAGGGTTATGGGGAAAAGGCAGAAGAATGGAATTGAGGCTTATCAGATCTCACTAAAATGGCAGAATGGCCCACTTCTGCTCTAACATATGGCAGAGTGGCTCAGTGGTGAGCAATTCTGTCTTGCAACACCAGAATCCTGGGTTCGATTCCACCCTTGGCCCTCCCCATGGGTTTCCTCTCGTTTCCTCCCACAGTTCAAAGATGTGCACATTAGGTGGATTGGCCATGCTAAACTGTCCATTGTATTCAGGGGTGTGCAGTCAAAGTGGATTACGCAGGGTAGGGTAGGGGATGGGTCTGTGTGGCTCAATGGGCAGAATGGCCTGCTTCTATACTATAGTGAATCTGTGTCTTATAGCCTTACAAAGAAAGTAATTCAGGGTCTGGATTAGAGTGGTGCTGGAAAAGCACAGCAGCTCAGGCAGCATCCAAGGAGCAAATGATTCATACAATCCTTCCCACTAGTCTATGGGAACACATGGAGAGTGATCAACTTATGTTTGAAGGCTGCCCTTACCTAATAATAGGTAAAAACAATGACTGCAGATGCTGGAAACCAGATTCTGGATTAGTGATGCTGGAAGAGCACAGCAGTTCAGGCAGCATTCGAGGAGCAGTACTCTTGGATGCTGCCTGAACTGCTGTGCTCTTCCAGCACCACTAATCCAGAATCCCTTACCTAATAGTAGTTTACTATTGCTCCCAATGGACTGAAGTAAAGAAATTGTACTCCACCACAATAGCCCCAGTTGTCAAAGCCCTACACAAAATATTTGTTATTCATAGAAACCTGGATATGGTTCAGTCTGATAATAGACCACAATTTGCCAACAAGACATTTGAGAACTTTGTGATCTATTCAGAATTCCCAACATGTCATTAGTTCACCAAGGTATCCTCCCAACCAGTGGAAGAAAGGAAACACAGAGTACAAACACTCAAAACCCTCGCACGAAAGAATACAGACTTCTCAAGTCTTACTAAACTAATACTCCACTCCCAGACGGCCTCCTACCGTAATTTCCCCTCCCACATGATCCACAATCCCTTCAGGCACCTTTCCTCCACTTTCCACAACTCCATCTTTGAACCCCAGCTCTCCAATCTCAACAAGGATATAACCCCCCTGATCCTCACCTTTCCACCCCACCAATCTCTCGATACAACGCATCATCCTCCGTCATTTCCATCACCTACAATCAGACACCAACACCAGAGACATATTTCCCCCCACAATCCTATCAGCATTCCGCAGAGACCATTCCCTCCACGACTCCCTTATTGGGTGCACAGTCCCCCCACCAACTCACCTTCTACTCCCAGCACCTTCTCTTACCACTGCAAGAGGTATAAAACCTGTGCCCACACATCCCCATTCACCTCCATCCACGGCCCCAAAAGATCCTCCCACATCCGTCACAGATTTTCTTGCACATCCAAACACCACATCCACTGTGCCCACTAATCTTGATGTGGTCTTCTCTGCATTGGGTAGACAGGATGCTAACGTACAGAACGTTTCAAAGAACATCTTCAGGACACACACACCAAACAATCCTACTGCCCTGTGGCTGATCACTTCAACTCCCCCTCCCACTCCGCCAAGAACATACAAGTCCTGGGCCTCCTCCACCGCCAAATTCTAGTCACTCAACGCCTGGAGAAAGAATGCCTCATCTTCCACCTTTGGACCCTCCAACCACATGGTACCAACACTGATTTCACCAGTTTCCTCATCTCTCCTCCCCCCACCTTATCCCAGATCCAACCATTCAACTAGGCTCTGCCCTCTTAAACTGTCCCACCTGTCTATCTTCCTTCCCACCTATCCGCTCAACCCTCTAATCTGACCTATCACCATCACCCTCACCTTTATCTACCTATTGCCTTCCAAGTTATCTTCCCCCCAGCCCCACCCCACCCCTCACATTTAACTTTCAGCCCCCTTGGGCAGCCCCCACATTCCTGATGGAGGGCTTGTGCCTGCAATTTAGGGAATATCTTCGGGACACTCGCATCACAGTTTCCTCATTTCCCCTCCCCCCACCTTACCCCAGTTCCAACTTTCTAGCTCAGCACCATCCTCCTGACCTGTCCTACCTGCCTATCTTCCTTCCTACCTATCCATTCCACCCTCCTCTCAGACCTATCACCTTTATCCCCACCTCCATTCACCTATTGCACTCTTTACTACCTTCTCCCCAGCCCCACCCCCCTCCCATTTATCTCTCCATGCCGGAGGCTCCCAGCCTCGTTCCTGATGAAGGGCTCCTGCCCAAAACGTCGATTTTCATGCTCCTTTGATGCTGCTGTGGTTTCCAGCACCATTCTAATCTTGACATTGATCTCTAGCATCTGCAGTCCTTACTTTCGCCTTATGCCTGAACTATCGACTCTCCTGCTTCCCGGATGCTGCCTGACCAGCTATGCTTTTCCAGCACCACGTTTTTTGACTTTGATCTCGAGCATCTGCAGTCCTCACTTTCTATGACTCCACTGCAGTCCGGTGTAATTTATCAATGGAGCTATTAATGGGGAGAAATCTAAAAACCTTAGCTTTATATCAGCTGTAAAAGAAATTTCAGTTCTCTGTCATCCAAAAGTAATCGGCTCCACATATAAATCTCATGGATTAAGAATAAATACATGTTGGAAAGAACAAAACAATACTACCAACTATAATAGATGGCTTTACTTAAAAACCTTGACAGGATTGGAATAAAGTTAAACAGCATGGATCAAAGACCTCAACATAGTAGTGTAGTTATGCAGTACATATCAATTCAAGAATGGTAGTAGTACATTAGCACATTAGAAGGAATGATGCACTGGAATCACACCTTGTCTCAGGAGAGCATCATGACTCATCACCATCGTAATGGGATGAACACAATGATTACTGCCAAGGGCCAGATCAATTCCAAGAGGAGATCCACAGTCAAGTCCACTGTCCTCAAATTATAAATACACACTTAATTGCAGTCCAACGCATAACTTGATCAGGATAGGTAGACAAGCCTCCAATTGAGTGATCCTGTACATTCGAGGACTCGAGAGATTTGGGGTAGTAATGAACCTACTTAATTAAGCGACTGTATAAAGTATTGAATGACCAAAAAAAGACCTTAGGTCGGGGGGTGATTGTGGTGGGGAGATATTACATAAGACAGTTAGTATCTGCGTCAGCACAAGGTAAGCTTTGCCAATCAGCTGTAAAGGTCTGTCCCTGGGAAGAGCTATCCAGCTTTCCCTGTGTTCCATGACCTCACTGGTGCTTCAATAATTGTTCTTTCTGGTAGCATCATGGTAAAGATCGATTGTGTTAGGGAACTCTCTAGTCCAAGGCACAGACATTTCTGTGGCCTCCCTGGTGCCAGGATCAAGGATGTCTCAGAGAGGATGCGGAATGTTCTCAAGGGGGAGACGGGCCAACAGGAGACCATTGTACACATTAGAACCA
Source organism: Hemiscyllium ocellatum (assembly GCF_020745735.1). Taxonomy (NCBI): domain Eukaryota; kingdom Metazoa; phylum Chordata; class Chondrichthyes; order Orectolobiformes; family Hemiscylliidae; genus Hemiscyllium; species Hemiscyllium ocellatum. Next base: position 17,596,485 of record NC_083414.1, read on the forward strand.
ATGACATAGAAAGGGAAAGGAATGAGATTCTGAAGGAAGACTATGGAGAGTTAGGCAGGAATTTAAAAAGGAGGTCCTCAAGGATAGTAATATCTGGAATACTCCCAGTGTTACGAGCTAGTGAGGGTAGGAATAAGAGGATAGAGCAGATGAATGCATACATGGCTGAGGAGCTGGTGTATGCGAGAAGGATTCATATTTTTGGATCATTGGAATCTCTTTTGGGGTAGAAGTGACCTGTACAAGAAGGACGGATTGCACCTGAATATACTGCGGGTAGATTTGCTAGAGCTGCTCGGGAGGATTTAAACTAATAAGTTGGCGGGGGGAGGGGGATGGCAGAGGGGCCCAGGGAGTTTGTGAAAAAAGTGATCAATCTGAGACTGGTGCAGTTGAGAAAAGAAGTGAGTAAGACAGTCAGGGCAGGCAGGGACAAACAGAGAACAAGGTGGGACTGATAAATTAAACTGCATTTATTTCAAAGCAAGGGACCTAACAGGGAGGGCAGATGAACTCAAGGCATGGTTAGGAACGTGGGACTGAAATATCATAGCAATTATAGAAACGTGGCTCAGGAATGGGCAGGACTGGCAGCTTAATGTTCCAGGATACAAATGTTACTAGAAGGACAGAAAGGGAGGCAAGAGAGGAGGGGGGAGTGATGTTTTTGATAAGGGATAGCATTACAACTGTACTGAGGGAGGATATTCCTAGAAATATGTCCAGGGAAGTTATTTGGGTCAAATTGAGAAATAAGGAAGGGATAATCACCTTATTGGGATTATATTATAGATCCCCTAATAGTTAGAGGGAAATTGAGAAACAAAATTGGAAGGCGACCTCAGTTATCTGTAAGAATAATAGGGTGGTTATGGTAGGGGATTTTAAATTTCCAAACATAGACTGGGACTGCCATAGTGTTCAGGGTTTAGACGGAGAAGAATTTGTTAAATATGTACAAGAAAATTATCTGATTCAGTATGTGGATGTACCTACTAGAGAAGGTGCAAAACTTGACCTACCTTTGGGAAATAAGGCAGGGCAGGTGACTGAGGTGTCAGTGGGGGAGCACTTTGGGGCCAGCGACCATAATTCAATTAGTTTTAAAATTGTGATGGAAAAGGATAGACCAGATCTAAAAGTTGAAGTTCTGAATTGGAGAAACGCCAATTTTGACCGTATTAGGCAAGAACTTTCAAAAGCTGATTGGGGGCAGATGTTCACAGGTAAAGGGACGGCTGGAAAATGGGTAGTCTTCAGAAATGGGATAATGGGAGTCCTGAGACAGTGAATTCCTGTTAGGATGAAAGGAAAGGCTAGTAGTTGTAGTAAATGCTGGATGACTAAAGAAGTTGAGGGTTTGGTTAAGAAAAAGAAGGAAGCATATGTCAGGTATAGACAGGATAGATCAAGTGAATCCTTAGAAGAGTATAAAGGCAGTAGGAGCATAATTAAGAGGGAAATCAGGAGGGCAAAAAGGGGACATAGAGTTAAGGAGAATCGAAAAGGTTTTTTACAAATACATTTAGGACAAAAGGGTAACTAGGGAGAGAATAGTGCCCCTCAAAGATCAGCAAGGCAGCCTTTGTATGGAACTGCGGGAGATGGGGGAGATACTAAATGAGTATTTTGCATCAGTGTTTACTGTGGAAAAGGACGTGGAAGATATAGACTGTAGGGAAATAGATAGTGACATCTTGAAAAATGTCCAGGTTACAGAGGAGGAAGTGCTGGATGTGTTGAAATGCGTAACAGTAGATAAATCCCCAGGACCTGATCAGGTATACTCAAGAACCCTATGGGAAGCTAGAGAAGTGATTGCTGGGCCTCTTGCTGAGATATTTGTATCATCGATAGTCACAGGTGAGATGTTAGAAGATTGGAGGTTGGCTAATGTGGTGCCACTGTTCAAGAAAGGACAACCAGGGAAATATAGACCAGTGAGTTTGAATTCAGTGGTGGGCAAGTTGTTGGAGGGAATCCTGAGGGACAGGATGTACATGTATTTGGAAAGGCAAGGACTGATTAGGGATAGTCAACAGTGTGGGAAAATGTGTCTCACAAATTTGATTGGCAGATGGAGTTTCATTTAGATAAGTGTGAGGTGCTGCATTTTGGTAAAGCAAATTACAGCAGGACTTATACACATAATGGTAAGGTCATGGGGAGTCTTGCTGACAAAGAGACCTTGGAGTGTAGGTACATAGCTCCTTGAAAGTAGAGTCGCAGGTAGATAGGATAGTGAAGAAGATGTTTAGTATGCTTTCCTTTATTGGTCAGAGCATCGAGTATAGGAGTTGGGAGGTCATGTTGCAGCTGTACAGGACATTGGTTAGACCACTTCTGGAAATTGCATGCATTTCTGGACTCCTTCTTATCAGAAGGATGTTGTGAAACTTGAAAGGGTTCAGAAAAGATTTACAAGGATGTTACCAGGGTTGGAGGATTAAGCGATAGGAAGATGTTGAACAGACTAGTGCTGTCTTCCCTGGATCATCAGAGGCTGAGGGGTGATCTTCTAGAAGTTTATAAAATCATGAGGGGCATGGATAGGATAAATAGACACAGTCTTTTCCCTGGGGTGAGGGAGTACAGAACTAGAGGGCATAGTTTTAGGTTGAGAGGGGAAAGATATAAAAGACACCTAAGGGGCAACTTTTTCATGCCGAAGGTGGTGTGTGTGGAATGAGGTGCCAGAGGAAGTGGTGCAGGCTGGTACAATTGCAACATTTAAGAGGCATCTGGATGAGTATATGAACAGGAAGGGTCTCGTGCGATATGGGGTGGGTACTGGCAGGTGGGACTAGATTGGGTTGGGACACCTGGTCGGCACGGACAAGTTGGACCGAAGGGTCTGTGTTCCGTGCTGTACATCTCTATGACTCTATAATTCATGTGTACTGAAGCTGGAATGAGATATGTCAAATGAGATATACTGAATTTTCTGTATGGCCCTGGTTTGTATTTTTATTTATTTTTAGGTAATTTATAAATAAAGTATATTTTGAAATAAAAAATTGTGTGCCTACTGTTAAGTTGAGTCTGATGTCTCACACGAGACAATCATGTATCATATCTATAATATAGCTAGCCGACATGTACTATGTAATCAACATTTAGTATGATATGAAGATTGAGACTATTCTTCTGCCCAATATGTCATGTGGGAATACTTCCTAACTTGCTATCATTAGCTCGACAAATATCAGTAAGAAGGATTGATGGCGGCAAATCTACACATATTACATTGGCAGTGTTTGCAAATCACTTTATAAAAACTCCAACTCTGATCCCAGCCCAATGTGCTAACTCTAACCCCTGTGACAAATCATAATTGTAGCCCTGAACATTAATCTAAGTCCCAAAAGCTAAGTCCAAAACTCTGCTGTCTGTGTCCTATTTTACACCAACTGTTCTCCCGTCACCTCTGTGTTCACTGACTAATACTTGCTCCTAATTAACCAACATCTTGATATAAAAATTCACTCGTTTTCAAGTCCCTCATGGCCTTGCTCCTCTGTATCTTTGTAATCTGCTCCAATCCTACAAGACCTCCACACTACTCTAACCCTGGCCTCTTGATATCTGCAATTCTAAGTGAAATTCTAAGTGCAATTCAAGGGGCGGCATGGCATGGTGGCACAGTGGTTAGCACTGCTGCCTCACAGCACCAGAGACCCAGGTTCAATTCCTGCCTCAGGTGACTGTCTGTGTGGAGTTTGCCCATTCTCCCCGTGTCTGCGTGGGTTTCCTCCCACAATCCAAAAATGTGCAGGTTAGGTGAATTGGCCACGCTAAATTGCCTGTAGTGTTAGGTGAAGGGGTAAATGTAGGGGCATGGGTCTGGGTGGGTTGTGCTTCGGAGGGTCGGTGTGGACTTGTTGGGCCGAAGGGCCTGCTTCCACACTAAGTAATCTAATCTAAGTGCTTGATGATTGTTTGTGCCTTCATCTGTCTAGGTCTTACTGTCTTGAATTTCTTCTTTAAACCTGTCTATCTCTCTCTACCTTGTTTTTCTCCTTTGAGAAACACCTTAAAACCTTCCTCTTTGATGACGTTATTAGACATCTGACCTGATGTGGCATGGTGTGAGATTTTGTTTTGTAGTGGTTCTGTAAAGTACTTTGACGCTGTTTATGGTATTGTATTGAAGTTTCTATATAAACACAGGTTGTTATTGTTAATCTAACAGGAAAGAGAGCCATTTAAGCAGAGGAATTGTCAAGGAGGGTGAAAGACACAGAAGAATTGTAGAGGACAGAATGCCGAGAAACACTAAACAAAGGGACAAAAGCAGGTAACAAAGAGAGTTACAACAACAATGTGTATTTATTCAGTGATTTTAACAGGAGTTTTGTCAATCAATCAATGTGAAACCTATTGTGTTCTGGGATAACTCATGGAGAAATCTATTGCTGTGGGTTAGCTGTTTAAAACAGAGATGAGGGAAATTTTTTCTCACAGTGGGCTGTGAGTCTTTGGAATACACTTCCTCAAAATGTGGTGGTGGCAGAGTCTTTGAATATTTTAAAAAAGACAGATGTAAATAGATTCTTGATAAGCAAGAGAGTACAAGGTCATTGGGAATGTGAAGTAATCAAATTGGCTATGACCTTATTAAATGTCAGGGCAGGCTCAAAGGGCCAAGTGAACCATTCCTGCTCCTAATTCATACACGAAAAGAGCCACAGAAACGTCTTTGAGGGGCTCCAAAGGCCTGAAGGGGGAGGAGAAACCATTGTAGAGGTTTCTTTAGCAGCAGCTAGACAGGTAGGAATTGAACCAAGTGAGTGCAGTCATACTCTGTTGGGTGGAATGACCAAAAGCTGCAGTTGGTTTGAAAAGGATATGGAGGGATTGTTTACCACCAGCATAATGTCATTGGATATCATTTATGAATCTCATGTGGGCTACCTGAGCACGGCAGCAAAGGAAGGAACCAAGCTGAAATGGCCTTTGAGTGGGATTTGGAAAAAACTTTCAACCAGTTCGGAAGGAAGCCAAACGTTCAAGGACCTGAAATGTAAGGAAGGCTTGAGATGAGGGAATAATTTGCAAGGACAGAAGGGTGAAAGCTATTTGTTTTTGAAGTGGGTTGCAACAGCAGCAGATTTGAAGTGGGGTGATGGTGAGCCAGGTGCTGATGAGAGGGGACAGTGAGCAATATCAGTTAATCTGAGGATCAGGAAGGGCAGTTAAATGGTTTGCTGGGGACGAGTTAAAGGCAACGGAGAATATCTCTCATGGACAAACTGAGCTCGGACAGGGCATAAGAGATGATACAAAGAGAAACGAGAGATGTCATGGTGAGCAGGGAGAAATTTGAGGGAAATTTTCACTTCACAGACAATAGAGTAACGAATCAGTTACAGTGAAAAGAGACTGCCAGCTGCACAACTGTGAAAATATATGCACATCACCTGCTCCCTGCAGCAGAATGAAAAATTCATTAATTTAGGTGCTACGTATTTAATTCCGTAATAACATGTATAAATACATTAATGGCCATGTCTCAGTGCACTTATTACTTGCCATTTTTATACTCTTCTTTTTTATGATTGATTCAGATTAAAGATACAGTAAGTTAATCAAACATATACTGGAAATATATCAATTATTAATTTAAATGACATAAGGAAAGAGCCAATGAGTCACTCACAACACAAAACCGCACAAGAATGAAGAAGTCAAGGATGACATCAATTGGTGTTAGACAAACAAAACTAATAACTGAGGATCTAGTTGAAGGCTCCTCTATGATGACAGTTCGTTAAAGAATGAGAACATCCTTCTGTTCAGCCAGAAAATGCAAAGAGGTTAACATGAAAGAGATTGTGCACAATGTTACCTAACATAAAGGAGTCCAGGTCTTTTGAATCCTTCTGTCCCAACAGTGGTCAGCTTCAATAACACAATTGGAGCACACCTTAATATAGCTTTGGACAAACTGGACGGTTCACACTTCTGAAAATGTGTTGCTGGAAAAGCGCAGCAGGTCAGGCAGCATCCAAGGAACAGGAGATTCGACGTTTCGGGCATAAGCTCTAGCTCACATTTCTGCCATCTTCACTATGGAAACCAAAGGATCGACAAATTGTCACAAGAGTCCTGCATCTCTGTGCTTGCGGAATCATGGGTTTGGTGAGGTACAGTGCCAGTTGAGTGGCCTTGGCGGGAGTAAGTGCCACCTTCTGTATTCTATCAGGATGAGAGTTCTCCTGCTTCCCTGTCAATTCAGTGCCACTGCCCCATAATCAACTGGTCGACTCAGCTTACTCTGAGGTGTTGTAGTTTACAGTCTGGTCCTATAGGCCCACAGCTCATTAAAGTCACCCCAGCCACTGGAATGAGCATTTGAATGCACCCTCACATGAAAGGTCAATGGTCTTCCGACTGTAGCTACTGAGGGAGAACTTTTAAGAAGCCCATGGGTCAGAAAAGAAACTGCAGATCACACACAGAGGTTGAGCAGAAGGGTGTTTTAAAATGATTACTGCTAAATATTATTGAAAGAATTGAGATGTTGAATAAATATGTTTGATCTGATTTTGGCATTAATCATTATGGTGAAGTGGAACAAAAACCCTTAAGGTTAAGCTGAAGGAAAACAATCAAATGATGCCAGTTAAGATAGGATTGTAACTTAAGAGGGATGATTTTGGTGAAACACATTTCGATGAGCTGACCTGAGTCCTTCCAAGTTTAGGTGGCATCTGAAATACACCGTCCCCTTCTCATTGCCTGGTGGTGAAGAGGGACAATCCCTCATGAGGCCAGTTTCTGCATACAATGGATGACCACAAACCTGGTCATGCACTCAGGGCTGTGCTGTAAATCTTGTCCAGTTTAAATTCTGGTGGTGGACATATCGCTGGAACATGTCATTGTCTTGTCATGGTGGCATGGACCCTGGTTGTAGATTCAGATTCCCGATAGGAGAGGATCAATCTCATCGCAAATTATTCAGCCTGTAACCTCACATGAAATGAAATTAAAATGTCATAGAAAAGAAACAAAGGAGAAAAGATTTTGTCACTCGTTGGGTAGTTAGGATCTGGAATGCACTACCTGAAAGTATAGTGGAGGCAGGTTCAATTGAAACTTTCCAGACGTTCATTCAATGATTATTTGGATTGTAAGGCAAAGTTGTCACAGCCTAAGGGACCATGGAGCTGTTATCTCATGAGAGAGAGAGAGAGAGAGAGATGTCAGCTAGTAATTTCAACCTGAGGGTCACAACACCTCAGGCAAGGGGAGAGGCTGTGAAGGTGGGACCATCATGGTAACCTCATTTAGTGCAGGAATGGAACCTGCACTGTTGGCAACACAAACCAGTGGCCCAGCCAACTGAGCTAATGGCCCCCCCTACCCCCATCTATTTGAATGGACATAGTGAGCAAGGGTAAGGGAACAAAGCAGTAAACTAGTACCAGGTAATGATGCTCATTTGAAGAACTAGTACAGGCAAGATGGGCCAAATGGCCTCCTTCTGTACTGTTACAATTCTGTGAAATCAAAATGGTATAGAGGATTGTCACATGGTGAAATGATCATGACAGCCATCGAGATATTGAGGACAAATCTTCAAGGTTTGCAGTCTATGGCCATGATGTGACTGAACATTGAGAGATTGGAAAGGATTACAGTCATGAAAGATTCTTTTAAAAGGGAACATGAAGGCTGATGTGTGTTCAGCCTATGACACCTTCTTCTGGAGAGTCTATCATGTGAGTGTGGCCCACTGCTCTCTGGACTTTGTTGGCTTTTCACAGGAAAGAGAGATGGAAATTTCTCCTGAAGTAGAGAACTTTGTTGATCTTTGTTGGGAGAACAGCTCTTTCTTGTTGCAGTTTGGCAGGAGCTTGCATTATATAAGCTAATAGCCAGAATGGCCTTAAAATTAAGGGGCACTGCTGCCCATGTGAGACTAAGGTTGTGACTGTAGCGTTATGGACCGGAGCAAACCTGCAGCTTACAGGACATTGGTTAGGCCACTTTTGGAATATTGTGTGCAATCCTAGTCTCCTTCCTACCAGAAGGATATTGTGAAATTTAAAAGAGTTCAGAAAAGATTTACAAGGATGTTGCCAGGGTTGGAGGATTTGAACTAGAGGGAGTTGCTGAATAGGCTGAGGCTGTTTTTCCTGGAGTATCGGAGGCTGAGAGGTGACCTTACGGAGAACTATAAAATCATGAGGAGCATGGATAAGATAAATAGACAAGGACTTTTCCCTGGGGTGGGGGAGTCCAGAACTTGAGGGCATAGGTTTCGGTGATATAAAAGGGTCATAAGAGGCATCTTTTTCACACAGAGGATGACGCATGTATGGAATGAGCTGCCAAAGGAAGTGGCGGAGGCTGGTACAATTACAACATTTAAAAGACATCTGTATGAGTATATGAATAGTTGGGTTTAGAGGGATATGGGCCAAGTGCTTGCAAATAGGACTAGTTTAGGTTAGGATATCTGGTCAGCATGGACGGGTTAGACCGAAGGTAAAACAATGACTGCAGATGCTGGAAACCAGATTCTGGATTAGTGGCGCTGGAAGAGCACAGCAGTTCAGGCAGCATCCAACGAGCAGCGAAATCGACGTTTCGGGCAAAAGCCCTTCATCAGGAATAAAGGCAGTGAGCTGGAAGCATGGAGAGATAAGCTAGAGGAAGATGGGGGTGGGGAGAGAGTATCATAGAGTACAATGGGTGAGTGGGGGAGGAGATGAAGGTGATAGGTCAGGGAGGAGAGGGTGGAGTGGATAGGTGGAAAAGGAGCTAGGCAGGTTGGACAGGTCTGGACAAGTCATGGGGAGAGTGCTGAACTGGAAGTTTGAAACTAGGATGAAGTGGGAGAAGGGGAAATGAGGAAGCTGTTGAAGTCCACATTGATGCCCTGGGGTTGAAGTGTTCCGAGGCGGAAGATGAGGCGTTCTTCCTCCAGGCATCTGGTGGTGAGGGAGCGGCGGTGAAGGAGGCCCAGGACCTCCATGTCCTCGGCAGAGTGGGAGGGGGAGTTGAAATGTTGGGCCACGGGGCGGTGCGGTTGATTGGTACGGGTGTCTCGGAGATGTTCCCTAAAGCGCTCTGCTAGGAGGCGCCCGGTCTCCCCAATATAGAGGAGACTGCATCGGGAGCAACGGATACAATAAATGATATTAGTGGATGTGCAGGTAAAACTTTGATGGTTGTGGAAGGCTCCTCTAGGGCCTTGGATAGAGGTGAGGGAGGAGGTGTGGGCACAGGTTTTACAGTTCCTGCGATGGCAGGGGAAAGTGCCAGGATGGGAGGGTGGGCTGTAGGGGGGGGCATGGACCTGACCAGGTAGTCACAGAGGGAACGGTCTTTGCGGAAGGTGGAAACGGGTGGGGTCTTTTTGGAGGTGGCGGAAATGTCAACGGATGGTTTGGTTTATGCGAAGGTTGGTAGGGTGGAAGGTGAGCACCAGGGGCGTTCTGTCCTTGTTACGGTTGGAGGGGTGGGGTCTGAGGGCGTAGGTGCAGGATGTGGACGAGATGCGATGGAGGGCATCTTTAACCACGTGGAAAGGGAAATTGTGGTCTCTAAAGAAGGAGGCCATCTGGTGTGTTTTATCGTGGAACTGGTCCTCCTGGGAGCAGATACGGCGGAGGCGGAGGAACTAGGAATACGGGATGGCATTTTTGCAAGAGGTAGGGTGGGAAGAGGTGTAATCCAGGTAGCTGTGGGAGTCGGTGTGTTTGTAAAAAATGTCAGTGTCAAGTCGGTCGTCATTAATGGAGATGGAGAGGTCCAGGAAGGGGAGGGAGGTGTCAGAGATTGTCCAGGTAAATTTAAGGTCAGGGTGGAATGTGTTGGTGAAGTTGATGAATTGCTCAACCTTCTCGCGGGAGCACGAGGTGACGCCAATGCAGTCATCAATGTAGCGGAGGAAGAGGTGGGGAGAAGTGCCGATGTAATTACGGAAGGTCAACTGTTCTACGTAGCAAGCTGCAGACCAAAGGGGTAGCCATGGGACTTCCTCTAGACCGAAGGGTCTGTTTCTGTGCTGTACATCTCTATAACTCTATGACTCTAAACCCCTTCAAAATATATTAAGAAGATAGTCCAGACTCTAACTTTTTCTTATTTTAAAGATAAGCACAAGACGTTGCATTCCAGATCTAATTCAATTGGTCAAACTACTCAACGTTAAGCAAAAAAACACTTTATTGATACACTATAAGTAAAATACAGCAAAAGAAAAATAAAGAAAAGAATTGGCTTAGTTGTAATCCTATTGAAATGCTTAACAAAATAATAGACACAATAACTATTACTAATTAACAGTTCTAATGTCGTAACATCCAATAAACACACTCTTGACAAGGGCAAATTCAGAAAAAACAGATTGTTTCACATGCAACTCCAGCAGCAGGTAAACACCAAGAGAGAACTCTGAAGGAGTGTAGCAGGGAGAGATGTACTGTCATTTCCAAACCCTGTTGAGATCTCACCAACAACTGCTGAGAGCTAAAACTAAAAATCCTGGTTCTGAGAAAGCTTGACCACACCCATTCAGACTGCTTCTATTGTTCCAACTTTAAACAAAACCCCAAGGCCTCATTAGCTGTTCACTTAATGAACTCTCGATGGATAGCTCAGCACCTCTGCCTTAAACCCTCTCTTCAAAAAAAAAACAAAATACACCTCTGAAAGTCATGGTATCATCACTGTACCAAGTGATGGAGTTCAAGTGCAGCCACCTCTGTGAAGTAAAGGCTCTTCAGACATTGTCCTCAATGATGCTGTAGTGGGAGGAAATGTCTTTTGCCCTGTTGCTTTAGATATAGCATCCCGTGTGGCTCCTCCTGTTCCCATCTTCCAGTAAGTTTTACAAGAATAACAATTCTCAGATGTTATTGTTACCAGTTAGCGTGATCTTCCTGCTGTGAACAGGATGTGCTTGTTGCTAGTTGAATTCATCCTCTGGTGAGTCATACGGTTGGGCATACCAAGACTGGAACAAGGCACTAAACATCTTCACTGTTAAGGTATTTTGTGCACTGTCCCACAATATGACCAGAGACACCATTTCCAATAGATCAGGCCATATATTACTTCCTGGAGGAGGTCATTTAATTCAATATGTTGTTATTGTGGCAGCATTTAATTCCTGCAATTTTGTATTGTCTAATCACATTTTTCTTTTGCTTCTTCACCCCTAATGCAGAATGCTCTTCCTGCTCATTTCCTGAATTGTGGTAGCTATAAATGGTCTCTGCATCTCCCTTCCTGCTTGTCTCACAGAGAAAATGCAGTTAATGGAGAAGCAGATTTCAAAAGTCTTTGATTTGAAATATAGCTTAACCAAATTAGTACACATTTATTGCTTAAATAAATTGGCTTTAAAATGAGATTAGAATAGGTTTTTGTTTTTGACCAGCATGGATGTGATGGGCCAAAAGGCCTTTATCTGTGTTGTAGATTTCTATAACTTGCTGACTCTAAATCTCAAAAGGTTTATACTGTGCTCGTTACTCAGACTACTAACTTTGCATTCCTTGATGTTTATTTTATGGAGCACGTAATTAAGTGAAAGATCAAATTTGTAGTAATCAAAACAGAAATTCAACAGTCTTCAAACACATGCAAATAACAAGCATTTATTCAAGACTTCAAACAAATGTGAGTTTTACCTGATCATAGATTTGTAAATCACATTAAATCCAAGCAAGAGTTTAATGTACCGCCATAAACACATTTCAGATTCGTAGCAATTAAACCGCTAGTAAGGGACCATCCATATTTATCAGTTGGTTTCTAACAGCATAAGGTACTTCGATGTGAGCAATTTATTATTTTTATACTTTTCTTTAACAAATAGAACAATTCGCATCCTTGATCACTTGTTGCAAAACCTCTCTGGGAGGTGGGAAGCAGAAGGAATACTATTAGTCGAGTTACTGAAATAATCAACATTATTGACGGCCCCTAAAAACTGTACTGGGTATGTGCCACAATCAGATTGTGGTTGCCTGCAAATTAGAGCCTCCTACATCTGTGGGATGATTTCTCTCCCAGCAATGCTCCTGTGGTGTCTAGGTCTGGACAAATGATTTCCTATCTCCAGAGAGAGAAAAATATACAAGCAATTACCACAGGCCTGTGCCCTGGAGCATGAGCATCAGATTCAAACATTGACAAAATTAATTACTGCGGAGGAGTAACCAAACAATATCGGATGTCAGTGTTGCTCTTACTATAACAAAGGATGTTCTGGAAAAGAAGCAGCAAGGGATGAAGTAGAGTTTTACCCTTAGTTGCTGGGGAAGCTGACTGGATGAGCAAGATCAAATCGAAGTTGTTGAACCTGAAAGCACACAACAAAATGCTGTATGTGGCTGCTTGATGCTCAGAGCTCACTGCATGATGGATCACTAATCATAATCATGCCTTTATGAAAAGCATATTCCAGTAGTAAAAGGGAGAGAGAAAGCTAGCTATTTTATACTTTGCTTGGCCTCATTACAAACTCAAAAGGACACGGCTCCCTTCTGGCTGTCTTATCTCTTCCTTTCAGAGCCATTAACTCAACCATTGCTTCTTAAATGCATGAAATGCCACTACCTCAAGGATGTTGCAATATAATATCAGATGAGGCTTTTGTTATTATTATTCTGCCTTGCCAGCATTAGTTTCCCATCCATAATTCCCTTTCAGCTGAAACATTTGGAGTTGGCATGGCACAGTGGCTCAGTGGTTAGCATTGCAGCCTCATAGTGCCACAGACCTGGGATCGATTCCACACTTGGGCAGCTGTCTGTGTGGAGTTTGCATGTTCTCTCTGTACCTGTGTGTGTTTCCTCTGGGTGCTCCACTTTCCTCCCACAGTTCAAAGTTGTGCTGCTTAGGTGGATTAGCTGTGCTAAATTGCTCACATATCAGGGATGTGTAGGCGAGATGGATTAGCCATGGGAAATGCAGGGTTACAGGGATAGTGTAGGTGTTGGGTCTGGGTGGGAAGCTCTTCAGAGGGTCAGGATGGACACAATGGGCTGAGTGGCCTACTTCTACACTGTTGGGATTCTATGACTAAGAATCATTCATATTGTTGTGGGACTGCAGTCAAATGTACAAGAAATTGGGTAATGATGGCAGATTTTTCTCCCCTACAAGATATTCGTGAAGCAGATGAAGTTTTAGGACAACTGATGATAATTTTATGAAGTGAGTTTTCAATTCACCGTCATCATCTAGATTTAGCAATATATCACCGGCCCTTAGGCCAAATTCCTGGAACCGTGACCCAAAGACATTGAGGGTGTATCTACACCAATGGATTGCAGTGGTTCAAACAGGCAACTCGGCACCACCTTCTCAAACGCATTCAGGGATGGTCAATAAACGCTGCCCACTTCCCATGAATGAATAAAAAATCCTCCAGTTTTGTAATTGAATTTAAATTCAGCTGTGGCTGAATATGAACCTTTTCTCTGTGAGCATTAGCTAGTGCTGCTACCTTACCAACACAGCGATATTACCAACATTTCACTTCGCTGGACAATGCCAGCATCTTTAAAGATTTAACACTTGAGGTCATTTTAATGGGAGGTGTGAGGTAATAATTATGCACAATTTTGTTTACAGATTAATGTTTAAAGATACTGCCAAGCCACCACAATATTGCATCACTTCAGTCACATTGACAATGGAGTGATTTTCTGGAGTAACTCATCAAGGTATTTATCAGACTGCAAGAGTTCCCGAATAACTAAATCCCCTTCCCATTGTGAATACCATGGAGCCAAATGGGATCATTCCCAAATTCATCGATCCCAATGGAGAGCACACAGAGTGCACTGATCAGAGAACTGGAAGTCGCAATGCAGTAGACATCATTTTCTGTTAATCTTTAATGATGCAATTTGCATTTAAAATTGCAGGGACAATGAACTATCCAGTAGTGAGAGCTTTGGAATTAATCTTTGCTTGAATATAGATATTTGGGTAATGTGATTCCAAAAGCCATTAATTACCACATTTGATAAAATCCAGGAATGAAATTTGAACAGAAAAGTGAGAAGAGAGATATGAAAGATTGACCTTGATGTCGAGGGACATTTGACTGACTTGGCATGTAGACAAAGTGACATTACACACAGTTGACAGGAGGATCCTTTAGTATTGGATGTGTACAGGATGGTGATCTAAGCTACTTGACAACTGGAGGAAAAACACCGCATCTTCCGCCTTGGGACCCTTCAACCACATAGCATCAACATCGATTTCACTAGTTTCCAAATCTCCTGTCCCCCACCTCATCCCAGATCCAGCACTCCAATTGGCATCATCCTCTTGACCAGTTCCACCTGTCCATTTTCCTTCCCACATACCCACTCCATCCTCCTCATCGACCTATCACAATCAATCCTACCTGCATCCACCTATCGCTTTCTGAGCTACCTTTCCCCCAACCCCAGCCCGCCCCTCTATTTATCTCTCATCCCTCCCCTCACCTCCACATTTTGATGAAGGGCTCATGCCTGAAACATTGATTCTCATGCTGCTCAGATGCTGCCTGACCAGCTGCGCTTTTCCAGCACCACCCTTTTTGATTTTCTTATTATTATGTGAAGAGTTGAAGTTGTTTGTTGACAAAGCCAATAATTAATCCATACTGAACTCCTACAATAACTTATTTTCATTCTTTCTCAAGATGAGGGCATTACTGGCTGACGCAGTAATGGCCCTTGAGGAGGTGGTGGTGAGCTAGTTGAACCACTTGTCCATGTGGTATCGGTATATCCACAATGGTAGTTGAGAAAGGGAATCTTAGGATGAGTACTAACAATGCTAACCTACAGAAAGAGACCTGGGCAACATGGGTGACAAACAATATAACATCTGTGCTGCACACATACCATCTGGAAAAGAGATGATGGAGAGGCGTGGAGCAATTAGAAAGTGAATCACTCAATGTAGAATAATCAACTCCAGGCTCTTATTAACAAGATGTTCATATGGCTGATCCAGTTAAGCTTTTGGTCAGCATGCTGATAATGAGGGATTTGGCAGCAGTGTAGCCATTGATGTTTAGAGGAAATAATTGAAGCTTTGGTTTCTTCAAATGTTCACTGTCCGGCAAGAGATGACACAGATGTTTACCTGCTATTTGTCATCCAAGTCATTCAAGGTCCTGCTTTAGTCTAAAGTTTCTGAATAAAGGTCTCTTTAACTCAGTTTCACTGGTCACATTTTGCGTCTGTTAATCGTATCTGCCATGTACTATTCAACGCAAGCATACAAAGGAAAAAGCAGCTGCAATGTATACATTCAATCCTCTGTGAAACTCATTGAATGAGACAACAGAAGGCATTCACTGAACCTTTGGTTAATGCGCATTACTATAATAGTAATCATCATTGTGATTAGCAGGTGTATGCAGTTAAAGCAATTCTTATCGCAATACAACAAACTTTAGGTCATTTATGCATGACTTCATCCCTTCAATAGTGAAGAATTCCCTAATCATTAGTCACGGTTCAATGATATCACTCTTGCTGCTGCCCAGGAGGTGTGGGGTCATATCCTGTTGTATTGACTCTGGCACAAGATTATGCATGAAATGTCACTGCAATGCCCTGATGAAGGGACCACCTTTCTTGTAAAAATTTAAATGAAGGCTGTCTGCCTTATCACATTGACATAAACGATTTCTTGGCACTATTTCTCCCTGTTACAGCCAAATTTATCTTTCAATCAGCATTACAAAATAGATTATCCAGTCATAGAGTCATAGAGTCTTACGGCATGGAAACAGACCCTTCAGTCTAACTCATCCATGCTGATCATGTTTCCCAAAACAACGAGTCTGACTTGCCTGTCCCTGACCAATATACCTTTAAACCTTTTCTATTCATGTAGCAGTCCAAATGCCTTTTTAAAGTTGCAATTGTACCTGCACCTATGACTTATAGAGTCGTAGAGTCATAAAACATGGAAAAGGACCCTTCAGTCTAACCAGTCCATGCCGACCACGTTCCCAACTAAACCAGCCCCACCTGCCTACACTTGGCTCATACCGCTCCAAATCTTCCCTTTCCACTTACTCTGGAATTTCATTCGACACACAAAGCACTCTCTGTGTAAAAATGTTGCCCCTCATGTCCTTTTTAAATCTTTCTCCTCTCACCTTAAAAATATGCTCCCGCGTTTTTGAACTCCCCAACCTTAGGGAAAAGACTTTCTCATTCACCTTATCTATGACCCTCATTATTTTATAAACTTCAATAAGGCCACCCCTCAACCACCTATGCTCCAATGAAAAAGGTTATCCAATCCCCCTACACCTCCATCCGCCATGACCAGGGCCTCCAAGCCTACTCTCCCGATATCCCCAACAGTACCCTTGCACTGACACTCTCATTCGTTTGGCTGAGCCAATCCTCATCTACAACAATTTCTCCTTCGAATCCTCCCACTTCCTCCAGACCAAAGGGGTAGGTATGGGCACCCACAGGGCCCCAGCTATATCTGTATCTTTGTTGGCTACATGGAACAATCTATCTTCCGTAGTTACACTGGTACCAGTCCCCATTTCTTCCTCCTCTACATTGATGACTGCATTAGCGCCACCTCCTACGAGGAGGTTGAGCAGTTCATCAACTTCACCAACACATTCCACCCCGACCTTAAATTCACCTGGACCATCTCTGACACCACCCTCCCCTTCCTGGACCTCTCCATCTCCATTAATGACGACCGACTTGACACTGACACTTTTTACAAACCCACCGACTCCCACAGCTATATGGATTACACCTCTTCCCACCCTACCTCCTGGAAAAATGCCATCCCACATTCCCAATTCCTCCGTCTCTGCCATATCTGCTCTCAGGAGGACCAGTTACACCTCAGAACACACCAGATGGCCTCCTTCTTTAAAGATCACAATTTACCTTCCTACATGGTTAAAGATGCCGTCCAATGCATCTTATCCACATCCTGCACCTCTGGTCTCAGACCCCACCCATCCAACCGTAACAAGGACAGAACCCCCTGGTCCTCACCTTCCACCCTACCAACCTTCGCATTAACTGCATCATCTACCGACATTTCTACCACCTCACAATGGACCCCACCACCAGGGATATATTTCCCTCCCCACCCCTTTCTGCCTTCCGCAAAGACCGTTCCCTCCATGACTACCTGGTCAGATCCATACCCCCCAACAAATCACCCTCCCATACTGGCACCCTCCCCTGCCACCACAGGAATTGTAAAACATGTGCCCACTCCTCCTTCCTCACCTCTATCCAAGGCCCCAAAGGAGCCTTCCACATCCATCAAAGTTTCACCTGCACATCCACCAATGTCATTTATTATATCCGTTGCTCCCGATGCGGTCTCCTCTACATTGGGGAGACAGGACACCTCCTAGCAGAGCGCTTCAGGGAACATCTCCGGGACACCCGCCCCAATCAACCCCACTGCCTCGTGGCTGAACATTTCAACTTCCCCTCCCACTCTGTCAAGGACATGGAGGTCCTGGGCCACCTCCACCACTGCTCCCTCACCACCTGACACCTAGAGGGAGAACGCTTCATCTTCCACCTCAGAACACTTCAACCCCAGGGCATCAATGTGGACTTCAACAGTTTCCTCATTTCCCCTCCCCTCATCTTACCCTAGTTCCAACCTTCCAGCTCAACACTGTTCTCATGACCTGTCCTACCTGCCAATCTCCCTTCCTACCTATCCGCTCCACCCTCCCCTCTGACCTATCACCTCCATCCCAACCCCCATTCACCTATTGTACTCTTTGTTACCTTCCCCACTCTCCCCTCTGACCTATCACCTCCATCCCCACCCCCATTTACCTACTGTACTCTTTGTTACCTTCCCCCAACCTCCCCTCTGACCTATCACCTCGATCCCCATGCTCATTAACCTATTGTACTCTTTGCTACCTTCTCCCCAGCCCCACACACCTCCCCACCCCCCCCAATTATCTCTCCACCCTGGAGGCTTCTTGCCTCTATTCCTGATGAAGGGCTTTTGCCCGAAACTTAGATTTTCCTGCTCCTCAGATGCTGCCTGACCTGCTGCTCTCTTCCAGCACCACTCTGATCTAAACTCCCAGTTTTTCCAGTCTACTTTTATGATACAAACCCTCCATTTCCAACATAAGAACCTTGTCAGCATTTTCTTAACCCTCTCCAGTTTAATAATTTTCTTCCTATAACAGGGCAACCAGAACTGCAAACAGTACTTCAGAAGTGGCCTCACCAATACCAACATCAACATAACCTCCCAACTCCTGTACTCAGGGGTCTGAGCAGTAAAGGCAAACGTGCGAAATGCCTTCTTAACCACCCTGGATTAGTGGTATTCCTGATGAAGGGCTTTTGCCCGAAACGTCGATTTCACTGCTCCTTGGATGCTGCATTAACTGCTGTGCTCTTCCAGCACCATTAATCCAGAATCTGGTTTCCAGCATCTGCAGTCATTGTTTTTACCTTCTTAACCACCTTGCCTACCTGTGACGCAAATGTCAGTCCTTGGTCATTCTATTATTTCTCGGGAATCACTGTATACAAATTGAAACATAACAGTGTAAGAATGAGGAAGAGTAGGCAATTTAGCCTCTTGAGTCTTCTCTGCCATTTAATATAATCATGGCTGATCTCAGCTTGGTCTCAAACACACTTTCCTGCCTAACCTCCAGTTCCCTGTAACCCATTATTCATTAAAAATCTATCTCCTCCTTAAATCACTCAATGCCCTGACATCCATTACACTTTCTGGATCAGTGGTGCTGGAATGAGGTAAATTGTTTTTACCTCATTGATTTTAACCCTACTGCGAATCCTCTTGCAAGGATGCCTGCCTTGAAGAAGTTTTCCTCCTCTCTCTACAAGAATCTCAGGGAGTCCCTCTCCCATTGCAACTCCCAGGTACTCTATGCTACTCTCTCCCTACCCCCACCTCCCTCTAGCTTATCTCTCCATGCTTCCAGCTCACTGCCTTTATTCCTGATGAAGGGCTTTTGCCCGAAACGTCGATTTCGCTGCTCGTTGGATGCTGCCTGAACTGCTGTGCTCTTCCAGCACCACTGATCCAGAATCTGGTTTCCAGCATCTGCAGTCATTGTTTTTACCTAATCCATTACACTTGTGTATAGTGAATTCCACAGAATCATGACTGCTTTAAATCTGCCACGCCAGTCCTAAAATTATGAAATCTTGTCCTCAGTTGCATCACATAAGGAAACATCCTCTCTAAGACTACTTTGTTTATCTCTTTTAGTCATCTTATTGTACCTCGATTAGATCTCCTCTCATTCTTCTAAACTCTGGAGAGTGTTGGCCGAAACTGCTCAATCTCCTTCATAAGACAAAACTGTCATGGATGTAGGTTTGCTTGCTGAGCTGGAAGGCTCATTTTCAGATTTTTCATCATCATACGAGGTAACATCACCAGTGAGCCTCCAGATGAAGCACTGGTGATATAGCCCGCTTTTTATTTATGTGTTTAGATTTCCTTGGGTTGCTGATGTCATTTCCTATGGTGATGCCATTTCCTGTGGTGATGCCATTTCCTGTTCTTTTTCTCAGGGTGGTAAATGGGATCCAAGTCGATGTGTTTGTTGATAGAGTTCCAGCTCACTGATGAGGTTACCTAGTATGGTGATGAAACATCTAAAATTGAACCTTCCAGCTCAGTGAGCAAACTTACTTCCAGAACCTCAACCTGAGCTACAAATCTTCTCAAAACTTGCTAACAAAACTCTCATCTTTTGAATCAATCTAATGAACGTCATCTGAACTGCCTCCAATGCAACTACATCCCTCCTCAAGTAAGGGTACTAAAATAACACAGAAAAATTACTTGTCAAATGTGAAATGTATTTCATTGGCTGCAACCAGTTTGGAACATCCTGCAATTATGAAAGGTTAAATTTCTTTCTTTCCTAGTCCTTACTTTTCCCTCACACTGAATTTAATCCATTAGTTAAATAGTAGGAGCAAATTACTGCAGATGTTGGAATCTGTACTGAAACAAAAAATGCTAGAGATCACATTGGGTCAGCCAGCATCCATGGAGTGAGCAAGCTAACATTTCAAGTTTAGATGATTCTTCATTAGAGCACCATCAGAGCATCATCATGCCCTAATGAAGAGTTATCTAGTTGTTATGATCTCTCTACCTTAATTAGTTTGTACAGTTTTGGTTTCCTTGTTACTTTGGTTAGACCCTCGGCATGCGACTGTTATAACTATCATGTAATTCCAGCTATTTGGTTTGTCTCCACTGTCACCTTACTTTTAATTTTTTGTAATTATCTCCCTGCCTCAATTAATTGGATGATGGGCCAATCCCTTCACTAGCAAGTCAGCTGTTGACACTTCACTCACACCGTCTGACACTTTTGATCATGTGCAGAGACTTAGTATTTGACACTCCACTCACATCATTTGGATGATCTTTTGATCTCTCTGCCCATTAGTCTCTCTGTCCATTGGTCTCCCTGCCTACATATTCTGTGCCTATATGCTTTCCTCAATTCACCTGACAAAGGTTCAGGGCTCTGAAAGCTTGTGATTTCAAATGAACCTGTTGGACTATAATCTGGTAATGTGTGACTTCTGACCTCATCCACGTCAGCTCAACACTGGCACCACCACACCGCAAAATTGATAACACCCATTTGAGCAGTGATCTTTCTCTCATTGGCCATCTTTCGTGAAAACTTCATGAGCATACATAGGTTCATTAGCATTTCCAGCTAATACAGGAGAGTTTTTATGATGATGTCTATATCGATTACACAGGGAATTTTAGGAGCTCAAAAGACATCCTTTCCATTTGGAAATCTCTCTTATCTCAGGTGCTAGTGAGGTAAGATGCACCACCAGAGGGATCCGACACAGGCCAGACTGCATGAGAGATTGCCTGTGCCCATTTTCACACCAACATATACAGGCAGGTGAACACAATACGCACTTCAACAGGTTGCCACATGCAGAGGCTAACCTTGAACATTGATGGTATTAGTTACCAGCAACAGTGTAAATGCGCTTTGCTAGATGGCTCATCAGAAGCACTCCCACAATGGTAAGAATGCTCTGAATAGCACTGCTGAAGGAATGCCACAATGACGAAAGCAAAATATTGCTGTTGCTGGAAATCTGAATCTCAGCCTGTCTGGCAGTCTTTTGAAAGTAGAGTCAGAGGTAGATAGGATAGTGAAGAAGGCGTTTGGTATGCTTTCCTTTATTGGTCAGAGTATTGAGTACAGGAATTGGGAGGTCATGTTGCAGCTGTACAGGACATTGGTTAGGCCACTTTTGGAATATTGCGTGCAATTCTGGTCACATTCCTATTGGAAGGATGTTATGAAACTTGAAACGGTTCAGAAAAGATTTACAAGAATGTTCCCAGGGTTGGAGGATTTGAGCTAAGGGAGAGGTTGAACAGGTTGGGGCTGTTTTCCCTGGAGTGTTGAAGGCTGAGGGGAGACCCTGTAGGGGTTTATAAAATCATGACAGCATGAATAGGATAAATAGAAAAAGTCTTTCCCTGGGGTGGGGGAGTCCAGAACTAGAGGGCATAGATTTAGGATGAGAGAGGAAATATATAAAAGCGTCTTAAGTTACAACATTTTCATGTAGATGGTTGTGAGTGTATGGAATGAGCTGCCAGAGGATGTCGTGGAGGCTGGTACAATACAGCATTTTAAAGGCATCTGGATGGGTATATAAATAGGAAGGGTTTAGAGGAATATGGGCCAAGTGCTGGCAAATGGGACTAGATTAGGTTAGGATAGCTGGTCAGCATGGATGAGTTGGACTGAAGGGTCTGTTTGCGTGCTGTACATCTCTATGACACTGTGATTCTATCTGTGTAGAGAAACACAGAGAGAACTGTAGTTCTGAAGAAGATTCATTCTGGACTTGGAGCATGGTGGCACAGTGGTTAGCACTGCTGTCTCTCAGTGCCTGAGACCAGGGTTCAATTCCTGACTCAGGCAACTGACTGTGTGGAGTTTGCACGTTCTCCCTGTGTCTGCGTGGGTTTCCTCCGGGTGCTCCGGTTTCCTCCCACAGTCCAAAGATGTGCGGGTCAGGTGAATTGGCCATGCTAAATTGCCCGTAGTGTTAGGTAAGGGGTAAATGTAGGGGTATGGGTGGGTTGCGCTTCAGCGGGTCGGTGTGGACTTGTTGGGCCGAAGGGCCTGTTTCCACACTGGAAGTAATCTAATCTAATCTAAAGGAAATAACCAGGAGCATTAACTGCGTCTCTCTCCACAGATGTTGCTAGACCTACAGTGTTTCTTCAGCAATTTCTGTTTCAATCTCAGAATGGTCTTCAGCTTGATTGGCGACTGCTGCCAAGCTGCCACAGATTTGATTGGTAGACATTAACTAATTTATCTGGAAATAGCAATGGAAAATCTGTCTTTCAAGGGCCATTGCCATCGAAATAAAAAAGGTACTGAATTGCATAAATGCATCGAGTAAAAAATGAGGTCTGCAGATGCTGGAGATCACAGCTGCAAATGTGTTGCTGGTCAAAGCACAGCAGGCCAGGCAGCATCTCAGGAATAGAGAATTCGACGTTTCGAGCATAAGCAAATGCATCTTCTGCTACCATCACTCTGCCTTGGTAAATCACCGTATTGATTAATTGTAATAACAAGCTGCCTTCAATCCTTTCAGACATACTGTAATACACACCAATGGAAATGATCTTGTGGAGTGGCACATGAGAATATCTTTCTTTACCATCCCCTCATGGAGCAGCAGTTATTCTCATGAAACTATTGATATTGTCATTTTCTAGCTGACCTATTTTTGTCTGTAACTTCTTACATTTTAGTTTTGTCAACCTTGTTGGAAGCTGCTACCAGACTGATGTCCCTTTTGAGCTTTTCTGAAGGTTTTCAGAAATATTGTTTAATGTCCTTTCAACTGCATTCTCTTCTTTAAATTTAATTTCCCTACAATTTCTGCTCTACCAATATAGTGTTCTAAGTCTATATTTATTTCTATCCCTACATTTGCAAATAACTATCTAAATTAAAGATGCTTGCATTTATATAGCACGTTTCTTGATTTACAAAATCCAAAAAACCTTTAGGGCCAAAGTAGTCATAGTTGTAACGTAGAATATACAGCAGTCAATTTATGCAAAACAAACCCCTCAAACACCAATGTATTAATAATCTGTTTGTTATGGACTAGGCCAGACCACTCAAAACATTCTTCAGCAGGCAACCCAGACCATAACTTTACAATTTGTTTCAGTAAGTGTACAGTGAAAATTACCTAGATTAAGTTGACGACGGGGTTTAAAACAGACAAAAATTGTATTCACAAGATTACACAATGAAATATGAAAAACAGAATAAAGAACCCCCACAGAACTCAGTCTATTCAAGCTAGAATTAAGTATGCTGTTCTGAATATATGCAACAGTCCCAATAAGCAAACCCCCTTTAAACACAGTACAAAAAAGGGTCAGATGCTTACAGGTTGAAGTTAGAAGAGCAGAAGAGAGAGTTTCCACACAGCTCCCTGTTGAACTCTCAACCAGTTCTGGATTGAACTAACAGCTTAGCTCAGCTCAAGAGTGGCACAGCGGCACAAGGGTTAGCACTGCTGCCTCACAGCACCAGAGACCCGGGTTCAATTCCCACCTCAGGCGTCTTTCTGTGTGGAGTTTGCATATTCTCCCCGTGTCTGCTTGGGTTTCCTCCCACAATCCAAAAATGTGCAGGTTAGGTGAATTGGCCCCGCTAAACTGCCCATAGTATTAGATGTAGGGGAATGGGTCTGGGTGGGTTGCGCTTCAGCGGGTTGGTGTGGACTTGTTGGGCCGAAGGGTCTGTTTCCACACTGTAAGTAATCTAAACTGCTCTGCTCAGCTAGAAGACTGAGCACTGCCCTTTCATTCTACAGGTCACTTCTAAAACATGATCATTTTGGCCTGAAGTCTCAGCTGTTTACATATAAACAAAAGGCCTCTCAAAATCCTTTTCATCTCTGTACCAAACCAGTCTGATCGGAGCCCGGTCTGGTTTATTACCCCTCTGAAAAAAATCAAGGACAGAGTCTCCTTGAGCCAAGGAACAGCTTTTAGAAAAAAAAGGACCAGCTTTGTGACACCTCCACCCTTAAAAATAATGAATCATCAATACCAAAAGATGGCATCATTTTTAACCCTTCAAAAACCTGGTTAGTTGTCTAAATACACGTATACGCTATACCAACTATACACATACAAACATGCACACCCACAGGCTACGGCATACCCGCCACCAAGCCCCCCATATCTCATTTGCGTCTCAAAAACATATCGGCAATCATGTTTTCGCCACCTGCCACGTGCCCGCTTGTCTAATTGAATGGTTACAACAATAAGCTCCATCTAAACAGTATAGCATTTTTGTCCTTAAAGTTTTCCACAAATGTCACCAGTAAATACAATTATCTCAGATGCATTGCTGGTTATGTAAACGCTGAAATGCCAACACCAAACTTAAAGTCTCTTTCTCCACCATTGAACATTTCTGTTGATGAACATTCAACTTTCTGGAAAAATACCTGATGGGTCTTTCTATCCCCTCATCATCCTCTGCAGGAGCACCGCACTGATACCCACATCACTGGCATCGATAGCCACCTTGAAAGGCTTTGTGTAATCCGGTGTGGCTAATACCAGGGCAGTGGTTAACACTGTCAAATGCCTTTTGACTGTCTGCTGTCCACTGAAACTCCTTGCACTTTTTAAACAATTCAGTAAGTGGAGCTGCCACACAGTTCAGCACAAACTTTCAGTAAAATCTATTCAATCCCAGGAACCCAGGAACTGCTTTTTTCCATCGATGATGTGGGAAATTCCCCAATTACTTTCATTTTTGTGTCTCATGAGGCCATTTGTCCCTGTCCAATAACATGGCCTACGAAGGTGACTTGGGCTTTGGTAAATTCACTTTTAGCCAGGTTTATCACCAAGCCTACCTTCCAAAGTTGATCGAACAAGTCCGATAAATGCTGTAAATGTTATTTCCATGAGTGACTAAAAATCACCAGGTCGTCAATATATACCAGACAGTTGGATAATCTGGCAATGACCTTACTAGTCAGTGTCTGAAATGTGGCTGTACTGTTTTTCATACCAAATGGCAGGACTTTGAACTGGATATAGCCCATTTGGCGTTACGAAAGCCGAAATTGCCCTTGCTCTCTCTGACAGAGATACTTGCCAGTAGCATCTGAGCAAGTCCAACTCAGAACAGTAAGTTGCTTGTCCCACTTTTTCGTCAAGTCCTCCAACCATGGAATTAGATATGCTTCAGTCATTGTAACAGCATTGACGTTGCAATAGTCTACACATTACCGTTGGGTACCAAGTGGCTTTGGCACCATGAATATGGGTGTGCTCCAGTCACTGTAACTCACTTTGATTATGCCACCTTGGAGCATGCACTCTATCTCCTTCTGAACCTATGCCAACTTCAGAGGATTATGTCTATTAGGATGTTGTTTAATTGGAACAGCATCTCCTATCTCAATATCATGCACAATTAGATTAGTACTTCCCAGTTTATTCCTGCATATCTCCCCATGTGTTAGTAATAACTCTTTCAGGTCATTTTGATTTTCTTGTGGAAGGTAACTCAATAATTTATCCAAATTTTTGACAACTTCCTCATTGTCCAATTCAGAATCCTCTGAACTTGGCTCTTCCTTCTGTGCTGTAATCATTAACACCCTCTCCTCTTGCTTTCCTTCCTTATCAAAATACCTTTTCAGCATATTCACATGACATATCTCTGTGCAATTCACTTGGCTTCTCTGTAAATGCCCTTTCATATAACTGTTTTAAGTTCTCATCTTTCTGCTTAATTCAATCAAGTTAACAGAGTTAAAGATACTTGTATGTTTACCTATCTGCTCCTTCTCTGTGCGACTTATCCAAGCAAAAATGTCTTGGATAGCACTCTGTCAGCTTCCTTATCTGATACCCTCCTGCATCAGCTTGTGCCTCTGTGAACTTGTGATCACACAATCAGGGAATATTCTTGGATAAACATTCTCCATGTCTTCAGTTCCCTGTGTCTCCACTGGCTTTTCAACTAGAGTAGGCAGCATGCCTCCCGGTGAATCAGCTACATCATTTGCAAAGACAAATTGTATTCCTGGAGCTGAGAGTTTGTCCAATACTCCTACCACAAATTATTCACTCTTCTCTGGAGTCTCCAGCCTCACTTCACATAATTGAGCATTTTGCGTCTCACCATTAATCCTGTTACCAGTACCTTCTCTGGCAGTAGCCCCTCAGGAGTCCATATCTTCTTATCCTTCAGCATTACCGACTGAGAGGATCCTGTGTCCCTTAATCTTGTAACCTCCTTACCTACAGCTCCTGGCCTATGTGAATAAACTTTACCCTTCAATGTACATTTTTTAAACAGATCTGGCACTTCCTCCTTAATCAACCTCTGATCATCTTGTACACTCTGAGGCAGCTGGCTAACTTCTCTTGTGCTTTTTGTTCCTAGCCCAACAAAACTTCCAGGCTTGTCCAGTTTTCCTACATCTGGCTTTCTCCTAGCCCACCAACACTATGGTTTCATGTGGCTCACTTTATTACAATGAAAACATTGGCACTTTTTAATTTCTTTGTCCCCCTCAAGGGTTTCTTTTTGACCCTGTGGTAAGTTATCCTTATGACCTTCAATGAGATCTACCTTTCCCTTTCTATGTGAGGATTTCTCTTTGCCCCAGTTTCCATCCCTCATGGACTGAAATTGATTCTGGAAGCCAAACTGAGTTTTATGGACCAGCTCATAATCATCAGTCACTTCAGCTGCTAACTTTGTTGTTTTAACTCTCTGTTCTTTCACATGAGTTCGCACGACTTCAGGCAGTAAAATTTTGAATTATTTTTGGGCATCATAGGTTTGCTCAATTTTTAAAGCTCTTATTCATTTATTGAAATTACTTTGTTTGATCTTTTCAAACTCAATATAGGTTTGACCTGGGTCCCTCTTTAGATTCCTGAAACATTGTCTATAGGCTTCTGGTACAAGCTCATATGCACTAAAAATGTTTTTTTTCACCTCCTCATACTCCCCAGATACCTTCTCTGATAGTGATGCAAATATCTCACCAGCCCTACCTGCGAGTTCGTTTGAATCAACAAAACTCACATTGCCACTGGTCACTGCATTTGTTTAGCCACCTTTTCAAATGAGATGAAAAAGCCATCCACATCCTTCTCATCAAATTGAGGCAATGCTAGAACATACTTAAACAGTTTCTCACTGGGCTTCTGACTACCAGGGGCTTGCTCATCCTTACTCTCTTCCTCCCTAAGCCTACCTTTATCTCCAGCCTTTTAAGTTGATTTTCCTTTTTAAGTATCACTTTTGAAGTTCAAAAGCTCTCTCTTTTTCTTTCTCTGCTCTCTCTTTATCCCTCTCTTCTGCTGCTCTCTCTTTTTCTCTCTTTTGCTGGTCTCTCTTTTTCTTTCATCTCCAACTCAAGTTGCTTCATTTGCAATTGAATTCTTGCCATCTCTATAGATTCTGATGGTTCCTCCAGCAAATGCTGAGCTACTGCTGCAATTATCTCTCCTTTTCTCACAGCAGCAGACAGTTCCAATTCTAGCTTCTCTGCTAACTCCTGCAGCTTGCTCTTATTCTTTTGCAAAACTTCCAATGTCACCGCATCCACATCCAGAAAACTTTTGGTGACGAAAGAGCCATTCCTATTTCTGTCTTTCACTGGCAGCAGCAACTCAAAGGGTGGGAGCTTGCACCAGGGGCCTGCCGGGAGCAGTGAGTCACTGATTTGTGCTTTTAAATTTGAAGTCAGAAAGCAGAGATTTCTAGGAAAGGAGGGACTTCTTATTTTTATTTCCGTCCAGCTATATAAGTCAGTGTCTTCTCAGCAGGAATGTGTTGGCAGACTACAAACTAGTTTGAAGTGTGTCTACTTCAACACCAGAAGTTTCCGAAATAAGGTAGGTGAGCTTGCAGCATGGATAGGTACATGGGACTTCGATGTTGTGGCCACTTCAGAGACATGGATAGAGCAGGGACAGGAATGGATGTTGCAGGTTCCAGGGTTTAGATCTTTCATTAAAAACAGGCAAAGCAGTAAAAGAGGGGGAGATGTGGCCTTGTTAGTCAAGGATGGTATAATGATGGCTGAGAGAATTTTTGATGAGGACACATCTACTGAGGTAGTGTGGGCTGAGGTTAGAAACAGGAGAGGGGAGGTCACACTGCTTGGAGTTTTTTATAGGCCTCTGCAGAGTTCCAGGGAGGTGGAAGAGAGGATTAGCAAAAGTATTCTGAGTAGGAGTGAAAGGAACAAGGTGGTCATTATGGGGGACTTTAACTTCCCCAACATTGACTGGAAATGTTAGAGCTCTAATATGTCGGATGGATCAGTTTTTGTCCAATGTGTGCAGGAGGATTTCCTGACAAAGTATGTCGAAGGGCTGACAAGAGGGGAGGCCACACTGGATCTGGTGCTTGGTAATGACCCAGGCCAGGTGTTTGATTTAGTGGTAGGTGATCACTTTGGAGAGACTGACCATATTTCAATTTCATTTAGTTTAGCGATGGAAAGTGATAGGTACATGTCACAGGTCAAGAGTTATCGATGGGGCAAGGGCAATTATAATGTGATTAGGCAAGAATTAGGATGCATAGAATGGGGTAGCATACTGCAGGGGATGCAGACAATGGAAATGTGGAGCTGGTTTAAGGAACAGATATTGCATGTCCTTGGTAGGTATGTCCCTGTCAGATAGGGAAGAAGTGATAAAGTAAGGGAACCATGGTTTACTACAGAAATTGCATCTCTTGTTAAGAAGAAGAAGGAGGCTTATGTGTTGATGAGGCAAGATGGTACAGATAAGGCAATGGAGAGTTACAGATCAGCTAGGAAGGATTTAAAGAGAGAGTTAAGAAGAGCAAAGAGAGCACACGAGCAGTCTTTAGCAAATAGAATAAAGAGAACCCTAAAGCTTTTTATAGGTATTTGAGGAATAAAAGGATGATTAGGTAGGAATAGGGCCAGTCAAAGACAGAAGTGGGAAGTTGGGTGTGGACCCTGTAGAGATCGGAGAGGTGCTAAATGAACAATTCTTATTGGTGTTCACTCAGGAAAAGGAGAATATTGTTGAGGAGAAGAATGATGTACGAGATATTAGACTAGAAAGGATCGAGTTTACTTACGCACGGGTGTCATCAATTCTAGAAGGAGTGAAAGTAGACAATTCCCCTGGGCTGGATGGGATTTATCCGAGGATTCTCTGGGAAGCTAAGGAGTAGATAGCAGAGCCATTGGCTTTGATATTTGAGTCGACATTGTCAAAAGGTTTAGTACCTGAGGACTGGAGGATTACAAATGTTGTGCCATTGTTCAAGAAGGGCAGCAGAGATGAGCCAGGTAATTATAGACCAGTGAGCCTTACTTCTGTTGTAGGAAAAGTTTTGGAAATGATTATAAGAGATAAGATTTATAATCATCTAGCAAACAACAATTTGATTTCAGATAGTCAACATGGTTTCATCAAGGGCAGATCATGTCTCACAAACCTCATTGAGTTTTTTGAGTAGGTGACCAAGCATGTAGATGAGGGTAGGGCAGTTGACGGGGTATACATGGACTTCAGTAAAGCCTTTGATAAGGTTCCACATGGTAGGCTGATGGAGAAAATGCAGAGGCATGGAATTGAGGGTGATTTAGCTTTTTGGATTAAAAACTGGCTTTCTGGAAGATGGCAGTGAGTGGTGGTTGATGGAAAATATTCAGTTTGGAGCCCAGTTACTAGTGGTGTGCCACAAGGATCTGTTTTTGGACCACTGCTGTTTGTCATTTTTATAAATGACTTAGACATAGGCATAGGTTGATGGAGTAGTAAATTTGTAGACAATACTAAAGTTGGTGGAGTAGTGGACAGTTTGGAAAAGTGTTGCAGGTTGCAGAGGGACTTGGATAAACTGTAGAATTAGACTGAGAGGTGGCAAATGGAGTTTAATGCAGCTAAATATGAGGTGATGCACTTTGGGAAGAATAACAGGAAGGCAGAGTACTAGGTCAATGAAAAGATTCTTGGTCGTGTGGATGTATAGAGGGATCCTGGAGTCCATGTACATAGATCCCTGAAAGTTACCACCCAGGTGGATAGTGCTGCTAAGAAGGCATACGGTGTATTAGATTTCATTGGTAGTGGGATTGAGTTCCGGAGCCGTAATATCATGCTGCAATTATACAAAACGCTAGTGCGGCCACACTTGAAATATTGTATACAGTTCTGGTCGCCCCATTACAGTAAAATGTGGAAGCATTGGAAAAGGTGCAGAGAAGATTTGCCAGGATGTTGCCTGGTCTGGAGGGAAGGTCTTGTGAGGAAAGGCTGAGGGACTTGGGTCTGTTCTCATTGGAAAGAAGAAGGCTAGGGGAGGATTTGATAAAGACATACAAGATGGTCAGTAGATTCGATAGGGTAGACAGTGAAAGTCTTTCACCTAGGATGATGACGTCAGCTTGTACGAGGGGGCATAACTACAAATTGAGGGGTGATAGAATTAAGACAGATATCAGAGGAAAGTTCTTTACATGGAGAGTGGTAAGGGCGTGGGATGCCCTACCTGCTAATGTAGTCAACTCAGCCACATTAGGGAGATTTAAACAATCCTTAGATAAGCACATGGATGATTTTGGGATGGTGTAGGGGGATGAGCTGAGAATAGTTCAAGGTTGGCACAACATCGAGGGCCAAAGGGCCTGTTCTGTGTTGTATTGTTCTATGTTCTATGTTCTATCCCAAGATTTGTCTACCCAACCAAACCAACACCTGAAATAAAGACACTGGCACCTACCATTCACTGCTTAAAATCCTGCAAAGAGCCCCCAATCTGGTTGGAGTAGGTCAGACCACCCAAAACATTCTTAAGCAGGTGGCCCAGACCATAACTTTGCAATTTGTTTTGGTAAGTGTGCAGTGAAAGCTACCTGACTAAGTTAGCGAGGTTGACGACCAGGTTTAAAACAGACAAAAAAATTTCTTCATAAAATTATACAATGAAACACAAAGAACAGAATAAAAAACCCCTGTAGAACTCAGTCTACCCAAACTAGACTTAATTATGCTGTCTGAATATACATAACAGTCCCAATAAGCAAACCCCTTTAATCACAGTACAAAAAAGGGTCAGAAGCTTACAGGTTGAAGTTAGAAGGGCTGAAGAGAGAGTTTCCACACAGCTCCCTGTTGAACTCTCAACCAGTTCTGGACTGAACTAAACTGCTCAGCTCAGCTAGAGAGCTGCTCACTGCCCTTTCATTCCACAGGTCACTTCTAAAACATGACCACTTTGACCTGAAGTCTCGTCTGTTTACATATAAATAAAAGGCCTCTAAAAATCCTTTTCATCTCAGTACCAAACCAGACTGATCGGAGCCCGGCCTGGTTTATAACCCCTCTGAAAATATCAAGGACAGAGTATCCTCGAGCCAAGGGACTGCTTTTAGTAAAAAAGAGGGACTAGCTTTGTGACATGTTTTTGTCATGTGTAATGAGGGATAAATATTGGTCAGAACACACTGAGGGCAGCTCTCTAGTTCTTTGAAATAGTACTAAGGCACCTTTTATGCCGACTGAATTTTAATTTGTCACCTGAATGTATCTCCTATATTGCAGGGCTCGCTCAGTACTGCATTGGCCTGTCAGAAGAGCTTATGTCTGAAACATCAATTCTCCTGCTCCTTGGATGCTGCCTGACCTGCTGTACTTTTCCAACACCACACTCTCAACTCTGTCCATCTTTTGACAGGTGTTGTATAAAAGTGTAAGGATCTGAAAGGGTGCATGCTGAGGATTGCCTTAAGAAACACCCACTATGACAATGTTATACAAAGCTGGTGTGAGAACAGCTCAGGCTCTTGAAGGAGGAGGTCTATCATCCAGGTGCTCCTCATAGACTGAGTAACAATGTCCATCATATTACTATATTATGTTCTTACTTATGAATATGTAATAAACTACATCTCAATTAAGACAATAACCTCTTCTCGTTAGACTAGAAAATGACCTAGTTGGCCATGTAGTTTCCTGAAAAAAAGATGGTGACAGCAATCCACCCCCATGGTGAACAACAGTGCAGATAGCCTCATGTAACACAAGGGGCAGTGTGAGCATCTCTGCTACAACATACCAAAGCTCTGGAATGGAACCTGAATGTACAGAAACAGGACTGTTATCAAATGGGCAGCAGCAATCTCTGAAATACCAATAATTCTGAAAATCTGATTACTCTTCAACTTTATAGTAGTGTTCAAACAAACAAGCAAACCTTGTACCTTCTCTCTGTCATACTCAGAACTGGTCTCAATTCCACTGTTTTGGAAGCCAGTTGTACATTGTTTTATGTACAATTTCTCTCTTGAGCCTTAGGTGTTCAAATGCAGAAGAAATTTCTCCTTTAATGACAAACCACACTTCATTCTCTCAGCTAAAAGCAAAATATTGCAGATACTGGAAACCTGAAATAAAAACAAGAAGTGCTGGAGAAACTCAGCTGGTCGGTCAGCATCCGTGGACTTTTGGATCTGACATGACTCTTCTTTAGTACTTCAATTAGACTCAAACTTAACTCTGCTTAATTTACCATGTAGAGACCAGCACAGACACAATAGCCTAAAGAGCGCCGTCCCATGCTGTAAACTTCTATGAGATGCTACCAGACCTGCTGAATTTCTCCAGCTGTTTTATTTTACCCTCCCCTTCCCATCCCGGGCAGTTTGCTGAGCCTTCTCCGTCATTACCCTGCCATTCAAATCAACAAGTATTTTCTGTCAACGTGAAGGCCACAAAATGGACGGGTAACTCAACATTTATTTTCGTGGACCAGTCCATTTTCCAAAGGGTGCTGTTCTATCAGATCTCTCATTTATTAACGATGAATATCAGGGAAAAAAAACAGCACAGTGTAGAAATCCCCCGCTAAGTGCTTTATACAACTTCTACCAACCTTTCCCTCTCTCGCTGGCAACATAGGAGTAATTCTAGTCCACTCAAGTATGAAACAGTCCATTACAAAGCACCACAGTGATAGGTCAATTAGCCCAACATCAGACTGTGCCAATATACAAAGGTAATACAGTATTGTACGTGAGAATTAGTGCTTTCCTTCTGCATTCATTTATAATTCATTTTGCAGCTAATATAAGAAATTCTAGCAATAATCACGAATTTGATTTAAAGAATACTTATGTGCAATAGTAAGAAACGAAAGGTGAGCGAAGGTGTCTTCTCAAGACCAGTAATTTTACAAATAAACATACTTATGTGTATCCAACAGTTTACGTTGATGATATACTGAACGAATCTTTGTGATAATCTAACACTCCATCTTCTTCTTTAATGAGTCATAAAGATCCACTCAACGCTGAAGCCTTAATTATTTACACTGCATGTTAATGACTTGGATAAAGAAACTGAGAGCACCATAGCCAAATCTGCTGATGATACAAGAGGAGTTAGGAGGCCAAGTGGTGAGGAGGACATAAAGGTAGAATTGTCTAAAACCCCCAGAGATTTTCAAAGAGGGGGGGTGGGCAAATCTAATTGGGCAGGAGGCCAACTGATGGTTTTGCAATGGTAAGGTAAATGCTTGCTGTTAAGTTCTCAGAATCTTTCAGGCTGGTCAGCTTTTCAATTGATAGCAGCAGCAGCAGCCTCTCTTGCATTCATTAGCCTTCCATTAAGATTAACTTTCAAACAAACGGAAGAGGAAATATAGGTCATTCACTCCACTAAGTCTGATCCACTATTCAATAAAATTATATCTAGTTTAACAGCAATCTCCAACTTATTCCCACTAACTCCTGATAACCTTTCAAACCCTTGTTTAACATGTTTCTATCCTCATGCATCATTTGCAGTCCTCACTTTCTCCATGTTTCTGTCCATCCCTGTTTTAAAAATAATCAAGGACTCTGTGTTGAACACTTTTTGAGGAAGAGAGCTCCAAGTACCCACAACCCTCTGAGAGAAATTATTATTGTCCATGTTTAAATGGGTGATCCCCTGGATTTTCAATAGTGGCCCCCAGTTCTTTAATACTCATTGATGCTCCCATCTTCTGGAATGACATCTGTGGATGTGAATATGTTATTCAAACATGGAAACACATCTGCTGAAAACCCAACTATCTCCACAAAGCAGGCACTTGGTAGAGTCTGCTGTTTACTCCAAGCTGTCATGATAAAAATGTCTTCATGAAATTTCATTGCTTTGAAGAAAAGCTATTTATTTATGCAAGTATTTCCAGTGTTAGGGCTGAAGCTTCTCTCTGCACGTCAGGAACTTTCATTCATGTGCAATCTACCATCATGTCCTTAAATGTTAATAGCGTTAGGGGATATAGGCTCAGTCGGCCCACAATCCTGCCCAACCAGGCAGTCTCACTGCTTGGTTTAGGCAAATCTGATGAGGCAAGTGGGACTCAACTTAAAAGGTTGAGAAACTTAGAGTCATAGAGACATAAAGATATACAGCATGGAAACAATCCTTCGGTCCAACCTGTCCATGCCGACCAGATATCCCAACCCAATCTAGTCCCACCTGCCAGCACCTGGCCAATATCCCTCCAAACCCTTCCTATTCATATACCCATCCAAATGCCTTTTAAATGTTGCAATTGTACCAGCCTCCACCACTTCCTCTGGCAGCTCATTCCATACATGTACCATCTTCTGCGTGAAAAAGTTGCCCCTTAGATCTCTTTTATATCTTTCCCCTCTCACCCTAAACCTATGCCCTCTAGTTCTGGACTCCCCGACCCCAGGGAAAAGACTTTGTCTATTTATCCTATCCATGCCCCTCATAATTTTGTAAACCTCTATAAGGTCACCCCTCAGCCTCCGACTTAAATGAGGAATTAAATGAAAGGGATGATAACATAAGTGGGGATTAACAGAAGAGATAGACAGAAACATTGGTCAAATCAGGAAGTGCTAGAGAAACTCAACAGGTCTGGCAGCATCGTCTGAAGAAGAGTCATATCAGGCACAAAATGTTAACTGTGTTTCTTTCTCCACAGATACTGCCAGAGCTGCTGAGTTTCTGTACCATCTTCTGTTGCATTCATGCTACTTTGGTCCGATAGTGGAGAGGAGGACTGGGTGAAAAGATAGGGAGTGGAATTAAAGGAAGTAATGATTGAAGGCACGGAGGTATCCTGGAGAATGAGGGAGCAGACTAAGGGATGCAGCGGACAGGATAACAGTCATAGAGAGTAAGAGGGATAAGGAAGGATGGGAGCTAGCGATTGAGAGTGGGAAACACAGTGATGCGTCCAAGAGTGAGGAAGTGAATGGAGAGTGGGGTGGGGAGAGGTGTTGTAAGGGTTGAGGCTGGGCATGAGAATCTCATTGGGAGTAGGATCAGTGAGTAGCCAGAATATCCAGGGAGCTAGTGAAAAGGCGGAACGTCAAAGGGAGGAATTGAAGAAAGTCAGAGGGAATGGGAGACAAAGAAATAGGGGACCAAGTGTTATCGAGGGAGTGAGGTAGGGAAATTACATTCTAAAGGGGGAGGGTAAAGGGTGAAGAAAGAAATGTTGACCACCATCCTCTTATGCCATCTTGTTTGCTAACTGAATACTTTGGAAAATGTGCTGTACAAAAGGGAGATGTCTCAGATCCATTTGCACCTGTTTAGGAACAGCTAACACGCACCAAAAACAAGATAATACATCTGAAAGTGCTGAAAGGTATAATGAGAGGCAATCCCTGATGGTCTTTGCATTGCCAAAACAGGAGCTCAATGTCTTAAAAACTGTGAACAGCTACCTCCCAATCATTTCCAGTCATTCATTGATCTTTCATAAGGTAGGCAGCTAATATTCATCAGCAGTACTGATGGTGATGGTTGGTTGGTTTGGTGGGAAGATGTCTGGTCTATGTGAAGTATTCATTCAGACTTCATTTACTTCCTCAGGCTCCACGTATAAATTCCCTTCTTTGTCCTTGAGTAGATCTCTCCTTTCCATAGCTACCCTCTTGCTTTTAAAATATGTATAAAATGCCTTGGGTGACGGTGGGTAGATGTCTGTTTATCCATGGAGGACAAGTGACAATCCTGTGTATGTGAGTGGTAATCCTGAAATGTTAAGCAGGATGAAACTTCCAATGTTTTTTTCTTATTCATTCATGGGTTATTGGTGTCACTGGCTGAAGTACTATTTATTGCCTATTCCGAATTACCCTTGAGAAGGTGGTAGAGAACTGCCTCTTGAACCGCTGTTGTCTATTTGGTGTAGGTAGACCCACAATGCCCTTGGGGAAGGAGTTCCAGGATTGTGAGCCAATGACACTGAAGGAACTGTTATATATTCCCAAGTAGAATAGTGAGTGGCTTGGTGGGGAACTTGCAGGTGGTAGTCTTTGCATGTATTTGATGTTCTTGTCCTTTTAGATAGTACTGTTTGAACATTTGGAAGGTGCTGCCTAAGGAACCCTGATAAATTTGTGCAATGCATCTTGTTGGTAGTACACATTGCTGCTACTGCGCACCACTGTGTAGAGAGGGTACTTGTTAATGTGGTGCCATCCATGTGGGCTACTTTATCTTGGATGTCAAACTCCAAGAGTGTTGTTAGAGTTGTGCTCAAGACAAATGGGAAGTACTCAGTCACAGTCCTGACTTGTGCCTTGTAGATGGTAGACAGGCTTTGGGAAATTTAGGAGGTGAGTTACTTGAAGGCTTCCTAGACTTTGACCTGCTCCTACTCAGCAGGGAGGCAATGGCCTAGTGGTACAATCATTGGACTGTTGCCCAGAGACCTATACAATGTTCTGGGGACCCAGGGTCAAATCCTGCCAAGGCAGATGGTGGAATTTGAATTGAATAAATATCTGGAATGAAGAGTCTAATGCTGACCATCATTAATTGTCAGGGGGAAAAGTCCATCTGGTTCACTTGTGGGAAGGAAACTGCTAACGTGACCTATATATGACTCCAGGTCCACAGCAATGCGGTTGACTCTCAACTGACCTGTGGGCAATTAGGGCTGGGGAATAAGTGCTGACCTAGCCATTCATGCTGTGAATGAATTTTTAAAAATGCAGCCACAATAATGATATGGCTTGTCCATTTCTTTAATGTGAAGTATTTATAAAGGACTTCACTTACTTTCTCTGGTTCCATGTATAAATTCCCTTCTTTGTCCTTGAGTTGATCTCTCCTTTCCTTCGCGACCTTCTGACTCTTAACATAAAATGCCTTGGGATTCCCCTTAATCATACTTTGAAGGACATTTCATGGCCCCTATTAGCCCTCTTAATTCCTTGTTAGTTCTTTCCTGCTTCCTTTATATTCATCAAGGGCTTTGTCCGATTGCAGTTTCCTAAATCTTACATATGCTTCCTTTTTCTTTTTGACTAAACTTATCTGTTATATCCAGGGTTGATGAATTTTCCAATCCTTATCTTTTATCCAACAGAAACATATGAGTCTCCTCTCAACTGTCCTTTAAAAGACTCCCATATGTGATGTGGACTTCCAGATGGATGTGGATTTACCCTTAACTGTCACCACCAGTCTAATTTCTCCAGTTGTTGTCTAACACTGTTGGAAATAGCCTTCCCCCAGTTTAGCACTTTCACTGTAGGATGAGTCTTTTCCTTATCTGTAATTATCTTAAAACTTAAGGAGTTGGAGTGTACCCAAATTAATCCTCCTCTGAAACTTTGATCAGCTGCCCAAGCTCATTTCTCAACACGAGGTTCAGTATGGACCCTTCCATAGCTGTACTATTGATAAATTATTTCAAGAAACCCTCCTGGCATCTAACAAATTTTGGCCCTTCCAAGCCTGAGGCCCGAAGAACACAGCAAGCCAGGCAGCATCAGGAGGTGGAGAAGTTGACATTTTGGGTATAGCCCTTCTTCAGGATTGGAGGTGGGGACAGGGGAGCTACAGATAAAGAGAAGGGGGGAGGGTTTTGGGTGGGGAGAGGAGTGGATTTGTGAGGTGCTGATACATGAGCACAGGTAGAGGGTATGGCCTAGTTGGTTGATGGGAGGAATGTAAAGCAGACATGTACAGGGGCTGGGCAGAGGTGGTACTACTGATGCTGGAGATTAGAGTCAAGATTAGTGTGGTACTGGAAAAATACAGCAGGCCCGGCAGCATCCAAGGAGCAAGAAAATCAATGTTTTGGACTTCTGCCCGAAACGTTGATTTTCCTGCTCCTCATATGCTGCCTGACCTGCTGTGCTTTTCCAGCACTACTCTAATCTTGCAAAGGGGCTAGTTTAGTATGATAAGGCACAGTTATGGGATCATAAAAGAATGGCTGGACAGTGGCACCGACTGTGGCAGACGACAAGAAACTCCACATTCTCCTGTGGCACTGCATCTGGCCACATGCTGCCCCCGTCAGGAGAAAGTGAGGACTGCATATGCTGGAGAGTCGGTCGAAAAAGATGATGCTGGAAAAGCACAGCAGGTCAGGCAGCATCGAGGAGCATGAGAGTCGATGTTTTGGGCATAAGCCCTTTATCAGTCCCCTTCAGCCATCTGATGCTTTCATCATACACTTCTTGTTGCCCTCCCTAGGGGACAGGGTGGCCCTGCACTCACTCTGCAACAGCAACCCCTAGCAAAGGGGCAGTCACCAAATGTAGGCATTGTCTTCTGTTTCTACCATGCCATCTCCAGGGTTGGATGTGAGCTAGGATGCCAAGTCCTCTGGTGGTCCTGTACTCAGTGAGTGAAGTGTTGGCTGAGTGTCTTTTAAGAGTTGGAGCACAGGAAGTCTTGGCAGGAGGTAATGTTTACTGCCTTGGGGCACTACAACCACAAGATATTAAAATTAACTTCACCAGTTTCCTCATCTCCTCTCCCCCCACCTCATCCCAGATCCAAACCTCCAACTCGTCACCTCCCTCTTGACCTGTCCTACGCATCCATCTTTGTTCCCACCTACCTGCTCTATCCTCCCCACCTACCTATCACAATCACCCCCCACCTGCATCTACCTATCACTCATCCCACCCACCATAACTCCCAGGCCCAACTCAGACCGCCTATTTATTTCTCAGCCACCTTCCCCTTCCCCAGTCCTGATGAAGAGCTCATGCCCGAAATATCAACTCATCTGCTCCTCAGATGCTGGCTAACCTGCTGTGCTTTTCTAGCACCACACATTTTGATTCTGACTCTCCAGCATCAGCAGTTCTCATGTTCTTCTAATCTTGTCCTTTTTACCTATGCATGATTATGTAATCATTTTTAAAGAATGTAATCCTACGAGAACTCCAAAACAACAACCACCACCCTCCTCCCTCCTTTCGGGAGTACATTCCTCCTACTTTTTGAGCCTGGCATGACACTTGGCCTCAGAAAAGAGAATTCTGCCGAAACAGTTTGCGAAGGAACATAAAAAAGGTTACAAGAAGGCCAAAAGCTTTTCCGATGAGGTAGAATGTGAAATTAAATGTATGAGGTGTCCACTTGGATAGAAAACACAAAATATGATTTACTCAGAGTGAGACTGCAGAATGTTGCAATACAAAGGAAGTTGGGTGGGTTTGTACATGAATCACAAAACATTGGCATGAAAAGACAGCAAGAAAGTTGTTTGAAAGGCAAATTGTTTGGAGCATGTGAGAACACATCAGACCACTGGTATGTACAGTAATAATCTTGTTTAAGGTGTGGCATTTTGTCTTGGAAGTAGTCCAGAGAAGTTTCATTTGGGAGATTCTCAGGTGAAGGGCTTGTTGTACGAGAAAAGAATTAAGATGATTGAGTCTGCATTGGTGGAGAACCATAGAACTGTTTGGTAAGTTAGTCTGAGATATGCTATAATGATGAGGTCAGGTTAATGCTTTGCTGATGCTGATATCTATGGACAATCATTACCCATGGAGTGTGCCCTGAAGAGTAGGGAAGTGTTGGCCAGTGAAAGGTCCAAAACGGTGCCAGTGGCTGCAACTGCCAGAAAAATGCTCTGACTTTCAGGAGAAAGTGAGGGCTGCAGATGCTGGAGACCAGAGTCAGAGTGAGGTGCTGGAAAAGCACATCAGGTCAGGCAGCAGCCAAGGAGCAGGAGAGTCAACATTTTGGGCATAACCCCTTCATTAGGATGCATGCTGCATTCCTGATGAAGAGCTTGACCGACATGTTGATTCTCTTGCTTAGCGGATGCTACCTGACGTGCTGTGCTTTTCCAGAACCACCCTCTCGACTCTGACTTTCAGAGCAGGAATTAGCACCATCTAATATCTACCTGACAGAATAGTGATTTGAATATAAATGAGGTGGGGTTAAGTAATAATGAGATGATAGTGCAAGCAACTGGAACCTTCGCTGCTAACTAGCAAGATTCTCATCAACCCATTGAAACCTCATGGGAAAAATTAGACTTTGCTTTCTCGATATCAAGAATTTCAACTTTGTTCTTCTCACCATATTGTCCCAACTTTCTTGCCATTGTCCACGCCATTCAGATAGAGTCACAAATTCATAGAGGTGTAGGACACTGAAACAGACCCTTTGGTCCAACTCATCCATCCCTTCCTATTTATGTTCCTATCCAGATGTCTTTTAAATGTTGTAATTGTACCAGCCTCCACTTCCTTTGACAGCTCATTCCATACATGCACCACCCTCTGCATGAAAAAGTTGCCCTTAGGTCTCTTTTATATCTTTCCCCTCTCACCCTAAACCTACGCCCTCTAGTTCTGGACTCCCCATCCTAAGGGAAAATACTTTGTCGATTTACCCTATCCATGCTCCTCATGATTTTATAAGGTCACCCTTCAGTCTCTGATGCTCCAGGGAAATCAGCCCCTGCCGATTCAGCCTCTTCCTATAGTTCAAATCCTTCAACTCTAGCAGCATCCTTGTAAATATTTTCTGAACCCTGTCAAATTTCAAAACATCCTTCTGATAGGAAGGAGACCGGAATTGCACACAATATTCCAACAGTTGCCTAAGCAATGTCCTGTACAGCCGCAACATGATCTCCCAACTCCTGTACTCAATACTCTGACCAATAAAAGAAAGCATACCAAATGCCTTCTTCACTATCCTATCTACTTTTAAGGAACTATGAACCTGCACACCAAGGTCACACTCCAAAATGTAGCACTTTGTATTTACCTGAATTTAAACCTGTCAGACAGGGAAAGGGGAATTGTTGGTGGTGACTGGGTAGCCCTGCAGGAGCATTGGGAGCACTGGGTACTAGGTTGGAGGAGGGGTAGGTGTACTTCTGTTTCGCCTGGAAAGACAGTTTGGGGCCCTGGTGGAGGTAAGGGGGGCGTAGTGTCCTGGCAGGTTTTGCATCTTTTGTCCTACTCCCTTCCTCATATGTCCATCCTCGGCCTCCTCCACTGCCACAGTGAATCAATCACAAATTGAGGAACAACACCTTATCTTCCGCCTGGGCAGCCCGGAGGACTCAACACTGATTTTTTTCAATTTCAAATAACCTTCCCATCCATCTCCCGACTCCCTTTTAAGCGCCTCGCCCTTCCTTCCATTCCACCTACCAACCCTTCCTTCCAGCTACTAACCAGATTCATTCCTCCCATCGACCAACTAGGCTGTTCCCTCTAAATGTGTTTAGCTATCACCCCCTCACCATTCCATCCCTCTCCCCACCCAATACTGTTCTCCACCCTCTCTTTATCTGCAGTTCCCACTACTTCCATCCCCAGTCCTGAAGAAGGGTTATAAACAAAAGATCGACTTCTCCACCTCCTGATGCTGCCTGGCTTGCTGTGTTCTTCCAGCCTCCTGCTGGTCTACTTTGGGTCCCAGCATTTGCAGCTTATTTGTCGCCATCCAAGCCCCTGGCACTAAGGGAGCCCCTGGCAATATTGAGGAAGTTAAAATCACCCACTACAATAATCCTGTTGTTTATACATCTTTCCATGATCTGTGTTCTACCTATATGGTCTCACTGGATGAACCCTCCAATTATTCTCTCTTCGTGCATCTGTGTACAACATCATAGTTCCATATACTCATTCACCCTCTAAGCTCATCTGTCTTACCTGTTATAATCCTTGCATTGAAATAAATACACTTCAGACTGCCAGTATTGCTATTTTCCTTAACCTGGCCCTGCTTGTTCTTCCTATTGGACTTCCATCACTTAACGCCTACCTTCACTTCAATTATCCTCCTAACTCATTTACTTCTCTGGTTCCCACTCCTCTGTCACTAATTTTGCTCTTTAGTTCTAGATGGGGAGAGGCAATGAAGTGAAAGATATTGATTAGATATGAGGCATGCGATGGAGATATCTATCATCCAAGAGTGTGTAAGGCAGACTTGTACAGAGGCTGGCTTATTATGGTAAGGCACAATTATGGGACCAAACAGTGGCACCGACTGTGGCAGACACAAAGAAACACAACATCTTCCTGCGGCACTGCACCTCATCACAGCTGTTGAACTGTTTGATAAGTTAGTCTGAGATGTGCTATAATGATGAGGTAAGGTTAGTGCTTTGCTGATGCTGATCTCTATGGGCAATCATTACCCATGGAATATGCCCTGAGGTGTAGGGGAGTGTTGGTCAGTGAAAGGTCCCGAGAAGGTGCCAGTGGCTACAGCTACCAGATAAAGACTCTGACTTTCAAGAGAAAGTGAGGGCTGCAGATGCTGGAGACCAGAGTCGAGAGTGTGGTGCTGGAAAAGCACATCACGTCAGGCAGCATCCAAGGAGCAGGAGAGGCAACA
This sequence comes from Hemiscyllium ocellatum, assembly GCF_020745735.1. Taxonomy (NCBI): domain Eukaryota; kingdom Metazoa; phylum Chordata; class Chondrichthyes; order Orectolobiformes; family Hemiscylliidae; genus Hemiscyllium; species Hemiscyllium ocellatum. The sequence continues at coordinate 17,639,235 of NC_083414.1, forward strand.
TTTTGGGCATAAACCCTTCATTAGGATGCATGCTGCATTCCTGATGAAGAGTTTGACCGACATGTTGATTCTCTTGCTTATCGGATGCTGCCTGACTTGCTGTGCTTTTCCAGCACCACACTCTCGACTCTGACTTTCAGGACAGGAGTTAGCACCATCTAATATCTAACTGACAGGATAGTGATTTGAACAGAATTGAGGTGTGGTTGAGTAATAATTAGATGATAGTGCAAGCAACTGGACCCTTCACTGCTGGCTCGCAAGATTCTCATCAACCCTTGAGACCTCATGGTAAAAATTAGACTTTGCTTTCTTGATGTCAAGAATTTCAACTTTTTTCCCTTCTCACCATATTGTCCCAACTTTTTCGCCATAGTCCACGCCATCCAGATAGAGGGAGAAAGTGAAGACTGCAGATGCTGGAGATCAGAGTCGAAAGGTGTGGTGCTGGTAAAGCACAGCTGGTCACACAGCATCCGAGGAGCAGGAGAGTCAACATTTCAAGCATGAGCCAAGAGCTACCTAGGTTACATAGGTAGGAAGGGAGCTGATTATAGAGAGACTTGGAAACAAGCAGGAAAATTTTGATATTGAACACTTTTGCCACGATACAATCATTAAATTTCTGCAGTGTGCAAGCAGGCCTTCTGGTCCATCAGGTCTACACTGAACCTCCAAACACCTGCCCATCCAGATCCAAGGCCCTATCCCATCCCTGCAGCCCCATATTTCCCATGGCTAACCCACCTAGCCTGCACACCCCTAGACACTCTGGGCAATTTAGCATGGCCAATCCATCTAACCTGTGGGCAGGAAATACATGCAGACACAGGGAGAATGTGCAACTTTGATACAGTCATCCAAGAGTGGAATTGCACATAGGTACCTGGTGCTGTGAGGCGACCGTACTAACAGGTGAGTCACCATGCTGTCAAAGCTTGCTTTGTTTTACTGAACAAACTTTACCACATGGTAAAATTGTAAAACCCTGGCAACACCTGTATAAAAACATGACAGCGTTGCACAATGGATGGATGTTCCAACACATTTGTACACAGGAACGAAAATTGAAAATTACCCTCAGGCTCTCTTCTCATCTGTTGAGCCACCCCACACCTTTCTTCTTCAGTCACACAGCTAGGCATATGTATCTACACCCCAATATCCTGGGGGAGAAATTTGTTAATGCTCTTCAGGAAGGTTTAAATTAATTCAGCAGGGGGCAGGGAACCTGAATTGTAGTTCCAGTGTCCAGGAGGTTGAGAGTAGTGCGGTCAGAAGTATGGTTTCAAGGTTGCAAGAGTGCAATGGCAAGCAGGAAGGTGGTTATTTCAACACCAGCAGCATCCAGAATAAGTTGGGTGAACTTGCAGGATGGTTTGGTTTCTAGGACTTCAATGATGTGGCCATTTTGGAAATGTGGATAGAGCAGGGACAGGAATGGTTGTTGCAGGTTCCAGGATTTAGATGTTTCAGTAACAACAGGGAAAGTGGTAAAAGAGGAGGAGTTGTGGCATTGTTAGTCAAGGACAGCATTACAGTGCCAGAAAGGATGTTTGAGAACTCGTCTACAAAGGTAGCATGGACTGAAGTTAGAAGCAGGAAAGGCAAGGTCACCCTGTTGGGAGTTTTCTATAGGCCTCCGAATAGTTCCAGAGATGTAAAGGATAGGATAGCAAAGATGATTCTGGATAGGAGCGAGAGTGACAGGATAGTTGTTTTAGGGGACTTTAACTTTCCAAATATTGACTGGAAATACTATGGTTTGAGTACTTTAGATGGGTCAGTTTTGTCCAATGTGTATTGGAGGGTTTCCTGACAGTATGTAGACAGTCAACAAGGGAGAGGCCACATTGGATTTGGTACTGGGTAATGAACCTAGCCAGGTGAATTGAATTGAATTGAATTGAATTTATTATCATGTATACTGAGGCACAGTGAAAAGCTTTGTCTTGCGAACAATACAGGCAGATCACAGAGTTAAGTAGCATAGATAAGTAAATAATAGGTAAACAGCGGCAAAAATAAAAACACAGATACAGGCGAATATTAAGCGTTTGTGAGTCCATTCAGTATTCTAGCAACAGTAGGGTAGAAACTGTTTCGAAACCGGCTGGTGCATGTGTTCTGGCTTCTATACATTCCTCCTGATGGTAGAGGTTGTAGAAAAACATTGCCAGGGTGGGATGGATCTTTGAGAATGCTGGCGGCCTGTCCTTGACAGCGGGCCTGGTAGATGGATTCTATAGATGGGAGGTTGGCCTTTGTGATTGTCCGGACCAAGCTCACCACTCTCTGTAACCGTCTCCAATCTTGAATGGTACAGTTGCCATACCAAGCATTGATACATCCAGACAGAATGTTCTCGATGGCAAACCCATAAAAGTTGGCAAGGATCTTTGCCATCATGCTAAATTTCCTCAGCAGCCTGAGGAAGAAGAGACGTTGTTGGGTCTTTGAAACCAGTGCAACACATGAAGAGTCCAAGAAAGCTTGTTGTGGATGACCACTCCCAGGAACTTGACACTCGTTCCACCTCTGTAGCTGTTAATGTGTAGGGGGGAATGAGTAACATCCTGCCAAAAGTCAATAATGAGTTCCTTGGTTTTGCCAGCATTGAGAGTAAATTGTTCTCAGTGCACCATTTTTCCAGGTCTTCCACCTCCCATCTGTAGTCTGTTTCGTCGCCATCTGAGATTCAACCGACTATGGTGGTGTCATCAGCGAACTTGTAAATGGCGTTAGTCTGGTATTTGGCAACGCAGTCATCGGTATACAGTGAGTATACTAGGGGGCTGAGTACTCCCCACCCCCACCCTTTGTGGGCTCCTGTGTTGAGTGTTAATGGAGATGAAATATTATCCACAATCTTCACTGATAGTGGCCTGTGGGTCAGGAAACTGAGGATCCAGTTGCAGAGAGTGGGGCTTAGTCCGAGATCACTAAGTTTAGTTATCAGTCTCGAGGGGATAATAGTGTTGAAGGCTGAACTGTAGTCACAGTCAATGAATAGGATTCTTACGTAGCTGTTCTTGATGTCAAGATGTTCTAGGGAGGAGTGAAGGGTAAGTGTTATGGCATCTGACATGGATCTGTTGGTCCGATGGCCAAATTGGAGTCGGTCAAGAGTAGTGGGGAAGCTGGAGTTGATTAGTACCACGACCAGCCTTTCCAAGCACTTCATGGCCACCAAAGTTGGGGCCACTGGGCGGTAGTCATTGAGACACGCTGCATGAGGCTGATGATGTTGGCCTTGTTGAAACAGGCAGGGACAGTGGCCTGCTGCAGGGAGAGGTTGAAGATGTCTGAGAAGACCTCTGCCAGTTGATCTGCGCATGCTCTGAGTGCATGGCCTGGTACTCCACCTGGTCCCATTGCTTTCCTTGGATTCACACAAAGGAAAACTGATCTGACCTCTGATCAGGTATTAGATTTGGAGGTAGGTGAGCACTTTGCTGATCGTGACCACAGTTCGGTTATGTTTACTTTAGTGATGGAAAAGGATAGGTATATACCGCAGAGCAAGAGTTATAACTGGGAGAAAGGCAATTATGATGTGATTAGGCAAGATTTAGGATGCTCAGAATGGGGAAGGAAACTTCAGGGGATGGGCACAATTGAAATGTGGAGATTTTTCAAGGAACAGCCACTGCATGTACTTCCTGAGTATGTATCTATCAGGCAGGGACGAAGTGGTTGAGTGAGGCAGCCGTGGTTTACTAGGGAAGTTGATTCTCTTGTGAAGAGGAAGAAGAAACTTATGTTTGGATAAGATGTGAAGGCACAGTTAGGGTGCTTGAGAGTTACAAGCTCGCCAAGAAAGACTGAAAGAGAGAACTAAGAAGAGCCAGCAGGTGACATGAGAGGTTGTTGGCAGATAGGATCAAGGAAAACACTAAAGCTTTCTATCGGCATATCAGGCATAAAAGAATGACTCGTGTAAGATTCAGGCTAATCAAGGATCGTGATGGGAAGTTGTGCGTCGAGTCCGAGGAGATAGGAGAAGACTAAATGAATATATTTCATTGGTATTCACATTGGCAAAAGGCAATGGTGTTGAGGAGAATGCTGAGATACAGGCTATTAGGCTCGACGGGATTGAGTTTCACAAGGAGGAGGTGTTAGCAATTTTGAAAAGTGTGAAAATAGGTAAGCCACCCTGACCAGATGGGATTTATCCTAGGATTTTCTGAGAAGTCAGGGAGGAGATTGTAGAACCTTTGTCTTTGATCTTCATGTCGTCTTTGATCTTCATGTCATCATTGTCTACAGGAATAGTGCCAGAAAACTGGAGGATAGCAAATGTTGTTCCTTTGTTCAAGAAGGGGAGTAGAGACAACCCTGGTAATTATAAACCAGTGAGCCTTACTTCGGTTGTGGGCTGTGCTGGAAAAGGTTATAGAAGATAGGATTTATAATCACCTAGAAAGGAGTAAGTTGATTAGTGATAGTCAACATGGTTTTGTGAAGGGTAGGTTGTGCTTCACCAACCTTATTGAGTTCTTTGAGAAGGTGACCAAACAGTTGGATGAGGTAAAGCTGTTGAAGTGGTGCATATGGATTTCAGTAAGGCGTTTGATAAGATTCCCCAAGGTAGGCTATCGCACAAAATATGGAGGCATGGGATTGAGGGTGATATAGTGATTTGGATCAGAAATTGGCTAGCTGAAAGAGACAGAGAGTGGTGAATAGTGGGAGATGTTTATCCTGGAGTTCAGTTACTAGTGGTGTACCACAAGGATCTGTTTTGGGTCCACTGTTATTTGTCATTTTTATAAATGAATTGGATGAGGGCGGAGAAGGATGGGCTAGTAAATTTGCGGATGACACTAAGGTTGGTGGAGTTGTGGACAGTGCTGAAGGGATGTTGCAGATTGCATAGGGACATAGCTAAGTTGCAGAGCTGGACTGAGAGGTGGCAAATGGAGATTAATGTGGAAAGGTGTGAGGTGATTCACTTTAGAAGGAGCAACAGGAATAAAGAGTTCTGGGCGAATGGTAAGATTCTTGGGAGTGTAGATGAGCAGAGAGATCTCAGTGTCCATGTACATAGATCCCTGAAAGTTTTCACCCAGGTTGATAGGGTTGTTAAGAAGGCATACAGTGTGTTAACTTTTATTAGTACAGGGATTGAGTTTCGGAACCATGAGATCATACTGTAGCTGTACATATCTCTGGTACAGCCACACTTGGAGTATTGCATACAGTTCTCGTCACCACATTATAGGGAGGGTGTGGAAGCTTTGGAAAGGGTTCAGAGGTGATTTATTGGGATGTTGCCTCATATGGAAGGAAGGTCTTATGAGGAAAGACTGAAGGACTTGAGGCTGTTTTCGTTAGAGATAAGAAGGTTAAGAGGTGACGTAATTGAGACATGTAAGATAATCAGAGGGTTAGATAGGGTGGACAGTGAGATCTTTTTTCCTTGGATGATGATGACTAGCACAAGGGACATAGCTTTAAATTGAGGGGTGATAGATATAGGACAGATGTTAGAGGTAGTTTCTTTATTCAGAGAGTTGTAGGGGCATGGAACACACTGCCTGCAACAGGAGTAGACTCGCCAACTTTAAGGGCATTAAATGGTCTTTGGATAAACATATGGGTGAAAATGGAGTACAGAGGAACCTCGATTATCTGAATGAGATGGGCGGGCAGTATTTCATTCAGATAATTGATCATTCGGTTAATTGATTCAAGGCCTCTCCTCTGGGGCTCAGTGTTTTCTGTTAAGTCTGCTCCCCGTTCTTGAGACTAAACAGCAGCACACCGCGCGCGAGCTGCCACGCTCTGCCCACCCATCCGGCCCCCGTCCAACCCTGCCTCTGCGCCCCCGCCCCCCTGCCCGCCCCCAACCCCGTCCAACACCGACCCGCCTCTATCCCCACCCCCAACCCAGTCCAACGCTGCCCCTGCCCATACCCAACCCCATCCAACATTGCCCCCACCCCACCACCCAACCCTGTCCAACACCTCCCACATCTGCCATCACCCCGTCCCCCTGCTCGCCCCAACCCCATCGAACACTGCTCCCGCCCCCACATCCCTGTCCAATACCACCTGCTCCTACCCCCACCCCAACCCCATCCAACACCGCCCCACCCGCGCCCCCAAACCCATCCAACATTGCTCCTTACCCCACTCCAACCCCACCCAACACTGCCCCCGTCTGCCCCATTCCCATCCCCTCGCCTGCACCCCTAAACCCATCCAACATCGCCCCCAACCCCACGCCCCCACTCTGTCCAACATTGCCTCCACCTGCCTCTACCCTTGCCCCCACCCACGCCCTCAACCCATCCAACATCAAGGAGAAAGTGAGGACTGCAGATGTTGGAGATCAGAGCTGAAAATGTGTTGCTGGAAAAGCGCAGCATGTCAGGCAGCATCCAAGGAGCAGGAGAATCGACGTTTCAGGCATGAGCCATTCTTCGAAGAAGGGCTCATGCCCGAAATGTCGACTCTCCTGCTCCTTGGATGCTGCCTGACCTGCTGCGCTTTTCCAGCAACACATTTTCAGCCCATCTAACATCACCCCCACCCCCAATCCCATCCAACACTGCCACCATCCGCACCCACCCCCGTCCCACCACCCACTCCGCAACCCCATCCAACACCACCCTGCCCACCCCTACCCCACCCAACCCTGTCCAACACCACTCCTTTCCACCCCCACCCCGCCATCCCCCCAAACTCGTTCAACATAGAATATAGAATAGGACATGAAAAGTACTGCACAGAACAGGCCCTTTGGCCCACGATGTTTTGCCGAGGTTTAATCCTAATGTAAAATATAATAACTTAACCTATGCACCCCTCAGCTCACTGCTCTCCATGTGCAATTGCTTAAATGTCCCTAATGACCCTGCTTTCACTACCACCGCTGGCAATGCATTCACAACTCTCTGCGTAAAGAACCTTCCTCTGACGTCCCCTCTATACCTTTCCCCTAATATCTTAAAACTATGACACCTCATACCCGTCAAACCTGCCCTGGGGAAAAGTCTCTGGCCATGGACTCTATCTATTCGTCACATTATCTTGTATACCTCGATCAGGTCTCCTCTGTTCCTCCTTCTCTACAGAGAGAAAAGTCCGAGCTTTTTCAACCTTTCTTTGTAAGGCAAGCCCTCCAGTCCAGGCAGCATCCTGGTAAACCTTCTTTGCACCCTCTCCAAAGCCTCTGTATCTTTCCTATAGTAGGGCAACCAGAACTGGACACAATATTCCAAGTGTGGTCTCACAAGTGACTTGTAGAGCTGGAACAAAACCCTCGCAGCTCTTAAACTCGATCCCCCTGTTAATGAAAGCCAAAACGTCATATGCTTTCTTAACAATCCCATCCACTTGGGTGGCAACTTTGAGGGATCTATGTACTTGCACTCCCTGATCCCTCTGTTCCTCCACATTGCCAAGAATCCTGTCTTTAATCCTATATTCAGCATTCAAGTTCGATCTTCCAAAATGCATCACTTTGCATTTATCCAGGTTGAACTCCATCTGCCATTTCACAGCCCAGCTCTGCATCCTGTCTATGTCGCACTGCAGCCTGTAATAGCCCTCTAAACTATTGACTGCACCGCCAACCTTTGCATCATCTGCAAATTTACTAACCCACCTCTCAACCCCCCATTGTCCAAGTCATTTATAAAAACTACGAAAAGCAGAGGCCCAAGAACAGAGCCTTGCAGGACCCCACTCAACACTGACCTCCAGGCAGAATGCTTTCCATCTATAACCACTCTCTGACTTCTGTCAGCCAATCAATTCTGAATCCAGATAGCCAAATCTCCCTGTATCCCATCCTTCCTGACTTTATGAATGAGCCTCCCATGGGGAACTTTATCAAATATCTTGCTGAAGTCCATATACACCAGATCCGCTGTTCGACCTTCATTGACCTGTCTTGACACCTTCTCAAAGAACTCAGTAAGATTTGTGAGGCATGACCTGCCCCTCACAAAGCCATGCTGACTGCCTTTAATCACACTGTGCTTTGCCAAATAGTCATAAATCCTATCCCTCAGAATTATTTCCAAAACTTTGCTGACCACAGACGTAAGACTGGCTGGTCTGTAATTGGCCAGGATTTCCCTATTATCCTTCTTGAAAAGAGGATCAACATTTGCCTCCTTCCAATCATCCGGTACGACTCCCGTGGAAAGTGAGGAGGCAAAGATCTTCGCCTGCGGCTTAGCAACCTCATTTCTCGCTTCCTGGAGCAGCCTCGGATAAATCTGGTCTGGCCCTGGGGACTTATCAATCTTAATGTTTTCCACAATTTCCATCAACTTCATCAATCTTGATCTGGTCAAGCCTGTATCCCAGCTTCTCAAAGTTCTCGTTCATAACAAGGTCCCTTTCCTTAAAGAAAACTGAAGCAAAATTTAGGGCTTCCCTTGCATCTCCTATCTGTTCAGACTCCATGCACAATTTCCCTACACCATCCCTGATCGGCCCTACCTTCTCCCTGATCATTCTCTTATTCCTCACGTATGAGTACAATGCCTTCGGATTCTCCCTAATTCTATTTGCAAAGTCTTTTTCGTGCCCCTTCCTGGCTCTCCTCAGTCCAATTCTGAGCTCCTTTCTAGCAAGCCTGTAATCCTCTAAAGCTGTGCTAGATCCTTGCTTCCTCCACCTTACGTAAGCTGCCTTCTTCCTTTTGACGAAAAGCTCCTCTGTTCTCGTCAAAGGTTCCTTAATCTTACCCCTTCTTACCTGTCTCAGAAGAATAAATGAGAAACCTTCCCGATAGATTCACTACATCCTGTCACTGCCCCATCTGCAATGCCCCCCTCTCAGATATGTGGCGCTGATTCCCACCTCCCTGCCAAACTAGTTTAAACCCTCCCGGATCACACGAGCAAATATCCCACCCAGGACATTTGAACCCCTCCAGTTCAGGTGCAACCCGTCCTTCATGTAGAGGTCCTACCTTCCCCAGAAGGTATCCCAATGATCTAGGTATCTGATCCCCTCCCTCCTGCACCAGCCTCACAACCACGTGTTAAGCTGCACTCGCTGACTGTTCCTCATCTCAGTATCACGTGGCCGGTAGCAAACCTGAGATCACTACTCTACTCGTCCTGTTCTTCAGCTTCCAACCTAACTCTCTGTAGTCACTTTTCAGATCGTCAGTCCCTTTCCTGGCTACATCATTGGTGCCAATATGTACCATGATTTCTGGCTGCTCCCCATCCCCCTTCAGAATCTTGTAAACTTGATCGCCGACATCCCGGACCCTGGCACCGGGGAGGCAACATACCTTCCAGGAGTCCCGTTCCTGACCACAAAATCTCCTGTCAATCTGTCTAACTATTGATTCCCCTACCACTAGCACTTTTCTATTCTCCCCCCTTCCCTTTTGAGCCATAGGGCCAGGCTCAGTGCTAGAGACATGACAACTATGGCTTTTCCCTGGTAGGCTGTCCCCACCAGCAGTATCCAAAACAGTATACTTATTGCTGAGGGGAACGGCCACAGGTAATCCCTGCTCTAAATGTCGGTTCCCTTCCCCACCCCCACCCGGACCGACCAACCCAACCACCCCGTGGCTCAACACTTCAACTTCCCCTCCCACTCCACCAAGGATATGCAGGTCTTTGGACTCCTCCAAAGCCAGACCATAGCAACTCGATGGCTGGAGGAAGAGCACCTCATCTTCTGCCTAGGAACTCTCCAACCACAAGGGATGAACTCAGATTTCTCCAGTTTCCTCTTTCCCCTCCCCCCACCTTGTCTCAGTCCCAACCCTCGAACTCAGCACCACCTTCCTAACCTGCAATCTTCTTCCTGACCTCTCCGCCCCCACCCCCTCTCCGGCCTATCACCCTCACCTTAACCTCCTTCCACCTATTTCCAATGCCCCTCCCCCAAGTCCCTCCTCCCTACCTTTTATCTTAGCCTGTTTGGTACACTCTCCTCATTCCTGAAGAAGGGCTCATGCCCGAAACACGATTCTCCTGTTCCATGGATGCTACCTGATCTGCTGTGCTTATCCAGCAACACATTTTCAGCTCTGATCTCCAGCATCTGCAGTCGTCACTTTTTCTCAGGCCAGTCAGTGACCAAGACTGTGAAGGCTCGTTCTAAAATTGAAGTGAATGGAATTTTTAAGCAAACTTAGATCAAGTCCAATGTTTGGAAATTGCAGATTATTACTGGCGGCACGATGGCTCAGTGGTTAGCACTGCTGCCTCACAGCACCAGGGCCTCAGCCTCGATTTTCAACCTCGGGCGAAGGTCTGTGTGTAGTTTACATATTCTCCCCTTGTCTGCCTGGGTTTCCTTCGGGTGCTCTAGTTTCCTCCCATAATCCAAAGATGTGCAGGTTAGGTGAATTGGTCATGCTAAATTGCCCATAGAGTTAGGTGCATTAGTCAGAGGTAAATATAGGGTAGGGGCATGATCCGTGTTGGTTGCTCTTCGGAGGGCCGGTGTGGACTTGTTGGGCCAAATGGCCTGTTTCTATACTGCAGGGAATTTAATCTAATTAATTAAATAATACATATTCACCCCAACCACAGATTCAAGTTAATGCTATATTTATGATAGGATTGCCCTACACATTTGGTTTTATTGCAATAATAGGTTTAGTAAATGCACAACAGATATGTTAATGATGATGTGACCCTAACATCAGTACAGCAGAGACAGAAAAAATATCCAAAACATGAGGAGGAGAAGAGACACAGTGCACAGGAGAACTGTACTCAGTGTGATGTACACCATTGTGTTAATGAAGAGCTTACAGGATTTCTGAGAGTCAGATAGACTTTCTCGAGGTTAATGATTAGTTAGAGAGAAAGAGTCTCAGAAGAGTAGCAGTCTAGCCAGAGAGTTCAGTTTCGAAGTGTGCAGTATAGGCACACAAAGGACAGGAGAAGGTAACATCTCAGAAAAGTGGATTACAGGACGGCCCTCGTATCCACAGAATCGTTTTCTGCGGTCTCAGTTCTCTGCAGTTCACCGCAGTTGGAACATTTTTTAGGGAATATTCTGGAACCAGGGACCAGCAGGCTGCCAAGAAGGCACGTTTCCATATAAGTGAATGATTTCGCTCCTATCTGCGGTTTCGGGCTTCCGTAATATACTCGGGAATGTATCCCCTGTGAGTACAGCGGGGGGCTACTGTATATCGACTCCAGCGAGATATCCATGATGGGATAGTCATGCATATCAAGGCTTAGGGAGTTCTCTCAAAATAATGAAAACCTCAAAAGTCTATTTCACAAGCAAATGATGCAACATAACAAAGATTTGAGAGTATGGAGATAATATGGAAGATGGAATTACAGGTGAAGGATAGCCAAGACCTCGTTGAATGGCAAAGCAGATATAGTGGGCTGCATGGCCTTATTCCTGCTTCTATTTCTCATGCTCTGAAATAACAAGTTTACAATAGCAGAGGGATGATAGTTGGATATGTATTATTTATTTATCAGCAAAATCTTATGAGACATCTCATTGTTTAAATGTAGAGCTACAAAAGGCAACAGAGATGAGCTTAGTTTCAAAAGCGTGGAATGCCCGATCATATTTGTTTGATTTTAAGGATTCTGCAGCCTCCAAATAGTATGAACTTCCGAGGTTCGTGCTTGCTGCATTATAATGACAAGATATATGCTATGATTATAACATTCATGAGACAAGGTCCAAATGTGTCATGTGCGTGTATGAAAATGTACAGGGAGACAATTTTGATTGAGAGGGAATGCATAACTAAGAACAGGGAAAATGCAACAGCATAAGTAGAATAATTGGTTTTGCCACTATCTAGGTGTGATTGACAATCTCATTGACTCAGGACAGAAATGAGCCAGGAGAAAAAGCAAAGATAAATAAGCACGTGGATAAAAAGAATCAGAAGAATAGAAAGTTCATGATTAGATTTTTTTAAAAAAAAGAGTATAGGCACCCTGTTGGACTGAGGGTTGACTATTGTTGAGACTAAAGCACATTTAAAGAGAAATAGATCAAAGACAGATAGAAGATAGAAAACTAGATAAGAGACTGTAATGTGTAGCAGTCAGACATAACGAGGAGTTGGATAAAGATAAAGGTCATAATCAACTTATAATTATGTGGTGCAGAAAATTAATTGTTGGTCAGATTTAAAACAGCGCTTAAGGGGAATAATATATTATACAGACATTTACATATCAGACAGAATGCATTAATTACGGAATACATTCATGATTCAGATTTCTTAACTGAGTAATGTTTGAAGATGTAATCCCAAAGCAATCTTAATATATTGGACAAATGTAAAGGACAAATGTAACTGATTGGAGAACAGCAGTCCTCAGTAAAGGAATGGAAAGAGTCTATTTGTGCTAGGTTGGACTTTTGGAAAATTGGAGAATGGATTAAGCCATGGCAGAAAAAATGAATGGGGATATACAGTCACAGAGTCATTCAATCTGGACACAGACACTTGGTGCAACTCAACCACATCAACCAGATATCCCAATCTGACCTAATCCTATTTACAAGAATTTGGCCCATATCCCTTTAAACCCTTGCTGTTCATATACCCATCCTGATGCCTTTTAAATATTGCAATTGTAACAGTCTCCAGCACTTCCTCCAACAGCTCATTCCATACATGCATCACCCTCTATGTGAAAAAGCTACCCCTCAGGTTCTTTTAAATCTCCCCCCCCCACACCCTCCTCACCTTAAACCTATGCCCTCTCGTTTTGGACTCCCCCAACCTAGGAAACAGATGTTGGCTATTCATCCTATCCATACTTCTCATGATTCTCCCCAGCATCCGACCATTAACAGCATAAGTCTTGCCTTGGTTTGCCTTAATAAAATGTAACACCACATACTTTTCTGGAGTCATAGAGTCAGAGAGGTGTATAGCATGGAAACAAGCAATTCGGTCCAATCATCCATGCCGACTAGATATCCCAACCTAATCTAGTTCCATTTGCCAGCACCCTGCCCAAACCCATCCAATTCATATAGCTATCCAGATGCCTTTTAAATGTTTGCAATTGTACCATCCTCCACCACTTCCTCTGGCAGCTCATTCCATATACGTACCACCCTCTGCATGAAAAAGATGCTCCTTAGGTCTCTTTTATATCTTTCCCCTCTCACCCTAAACTTATATCCTCCAGCACTGGACTCCCCCATGCCAGGGAAAAGACTTTGTCTGTTTACCCTATCCATGTCCTATCTTGAGTTTATAAACCTCTATAAGGTTGCCCCTCAGCCTCGGACACTCCAGGGAAAACAGTGCCAGCCTATTCAGCCTCTCCCTGTAGCTCAAATCTTCCAACCCTGGCAACATCCTTGTAAATCTTTTCTGAACCCCTTCAAGTTTCACAACATCCTTCCTAAATTAAACTCTATCTGCCATTCCTCGGCCCATATATTCACATCAAAATAAGCATGTTATGGTCAATGAAATGTAATCATTATTGTGAATGCATCATCAAACTTGCACAATACAATTTTCTATGAACATCAATTGGACAGATTTAACCTGTCTGTGTGATTTACATTGTTGCTCTGTTCAATGAATCACAGACTTATTTACAGCATAAAAGAGGCCTTTCAGCCAAATGAAACTGCCAATAGCTGGTTTCACTCTTAACCTTTTGAATCATATAGAGAATACAAAGCAGACTGACTTTGTTATTTGTCAACAGAATTGGCATTATCCAAGTTCTTTTAACTTGATGGTTAATTTTTTGCAGACCATCTTTCTACTCTTGATTAATTTTACTACTTTTGGCACACTACAATGACCTATATCAGAAGAAAATGTATTACTTTCTGGACCTCTGAATAAGCTGGAATGCTCAATAAGCAATTCTTGTAACTAGTTTCTGTATGTTTTTGAAAAGTAATTGTCTGGCATTTGTTATGTATTTATTTTGGCGTTCTTCAGCTGAACCCACCCAACTTGTTAGAAGTGTGAGCTGATAATTGGATAGTGAGGTCATCTGGATCTTAATAAATGGCAAAACGAAAATCTCCCTGCATAAATATTGAATTTAAAGTTAGAGAAATGGAATAAGGCAAGTTAAATTACAGTGGCTATTTCAACGTCAAATTAAGTGCAGAAAGAGAAATAAAGATATAGAAAAGAAAGATCTTTACTCTTTCTCAGTCAGCGAATTTAATCCTCAATCTTTCTAACTTATACATTGTTAATAATGTTATATTATTAACTGGACTTGACTTTCTGTAGTGAGTTTACTGGACAATTAATACGCGGATAAAAACAGAATGTGTTGGAGAAATTCAGTAGATCTGGCAGCACCTGTGGAGAGAGAAATAGTATTTCACATTTTAAATACAACGTGACTCTACTTCAGACTTGTCAAACCTACTGAGTTTCTCCAGCACTTTCAGTTTGTATTTTCAATCTCCAGCATTTGCAATACTTTGCTTTTATAACGGTATGTGAGTGCAGCTACACTTTAGAACTCAGGGAGTTGGATGACAAACTGTCATTCTCACAGGGTAAACTGCAGTGTGATGCAATCGTTTGGCAACTTTCACAAATCAGGCTCTTTCACTTCTTTACTACAAATTTCCTGCTGAATATGCCCATGAAAAGGATTTTTCATGCATCTCTGCACAATTTATTGGCTCAAAACTAGCAAATTACTATTTCTCTGGCTATATTTCACTGTTAGCTCTGAGAGTATGCACAATTGCAATTGTCCAAATTCAGTGTTGTGCGTTTCCATCCCCAATTTCTTTTTGTGGTCTTTGTAATCAGAATCTAGTAGATCCTCATGCCCATTGTACTGGATTTCCCATTCTGGTGGGACCTTCATTCTCATTCTGACAGGAAATTGTAGAATATACTTTATGTTTCAGCAGAAAAGGTCAAGAAATTGACAAGAAACTACATCAACATTTTCACTTTAATGCAGGGATGATGAACAGCTAATGTTAAACTTCACAATCAGAGTTTTTATCCAAATAAGCTAATTGGACTGATTATCACTTACCCCATGACATACTTTGACTATGTTCCATAATTTCTTATCACTGTCAATCTTGACTTTAGAATATAGGCTGCACAGTTTCTATCACTAACCATAGATTCTATGCTTATATTTTCTGCTCTGTTTTAATATGGTAGCTGGTATTTAATGAGTATGACATGGCCTGTGGGTAGGGGACTCTGAAGGGGATGGTGGTAGTTCAGGGAGAGAATATAGTTGATCATTACACTTTATCAATAGGTTGCTATGGACTGGTTTTCAGTAGATAATCAGCTGATGTATGTTCCTGAATAAATCAATATCCTCGGGCTGAAAGATAAATATATTAACTCATTAATGCTATCTAATTGTTTGCAAGCCAGCACAGGGTGCAATTAATACACACTGTCTGGTTCCTAATAAATTACTATAGACAAATTAATCAATTTGAGTTGTTTGACCCAATGCAAGAAATGACAAGCTAACTGAATTAGGACTAAAAATATCAATATCCAATTTAAAATTTCCTTAAAATCTAAATAAAATACACAAATTGATCAATTCACAGGAACTCTTAAGCAACTGACAGTAGCAAATAGAGTGTTGGTATTTAGAGAATGTACAATCATTAAGCAGTAACCTGATTCAATTATGTTTAGTTAATTGCACCCTTTAAGTTCTTGTTCTGTAAACCCTACAGGATTTCTCCCATTTTTCTTACTCCAAGTACAGCTTCCTTCCGTTATCTTGATGAAGTCTGACTTTACTGAGCCATGTTCTGTGTGATTGCTGTTGACAATGAGACCTCCTTCCAGCTCTGCTTTATCTGGTTCATCTGGAATTCCCCTTTCTGTACTGACATTCCACAATTTTCTTTATTTAAAGAATAACCATTGGAAACAATCGGGAAGAAGGTAATCAGAACAGAAGAATATTGCAAGTAAGTAGAGTGTGAATGGAATAACACAGGATTGCCTTCCTTCAGATGTGATTTTCCTCTCAAATTTCTTCTATTTAATAAAAAAAAACAGTTAATATCTTCCAGTTTTGATGAAGGAGTTGAAGCTGAAATACTCTTTACTCAATTCTCTCCAAGGATGCTGCACAATTTACGAAGCATTTCCAGAATTTGTACAGTTTTCCACTTCCAAACAGTCTTTGCTTCTGGATCTTTTATTTCATCTCTTTGAGCTTCTCTCCAAGCATTTCTGTTCTGGAGGATACCTGGAATCCAAATGTTAACTCTGCTTTCCCTCCACAGAAGCTGCCAGACGTACTGAGTTTCTCCAGGTCTTCAGCTCTTCAGCATCTGCAGATCTTTGTTTCATTTTACCATTCAAGCCATTCCAATTCTGAACCTGGACTCCATGACTCAAATGCATTTTGTCCTTTGGGATTTGCAGGAACGAGGATTTCCAGATTAGTCTCAGCCATTCAGTGGTGAACATCAAGAACAGATCTATGTGAGATTGCTTTTCTTTTAGCCAGTGCTGTAGGTGCCAAGATTAAATCCTTCCCTGAACGCTTCCGCAGGACTCCCTAGGATAATGAGAGTTCCAACTCCCTTACGGCAACCTGTGCCCACTGGGATATTACCATGGCAGTTATAATTTATTTACTGGAAAGGACAAATCAAGTTACAAATGAAAACAACATTGAGGTTACTAAAGGGGAGAAGGAACAAAAAAGTGCTTTTCTCCTGTAATTAAAGAACCCATTAATCAAACATATAAACTAAAGCAAGATCCATTGCATTTTCTAATCCCATCAGCTGATGGCAGAAAGGTGAAATATTGCATCCAGAATTTATTGATTCATGCAAGGCACTTAGCTTAAGCAGAACATGTGTTAAATCTGTTGCTGTTATTGTATTTACAACCCACAGAGAAAAGCTGTGGGGTTAATGCTTTGGCAAGGAAAATTATTCCTGACAGGAGCTCAGATATAAAATTTATTCAACATGCCTCATTACTAATATTCTTACAATTTTGATTAATGTTATTCAGTGGAAGGCAAGGAGTGTGAAGGTGGGGTGTACAGTAGAAAAGAGTCCTGTAAAGTAGATAATCAATTGAAATTGAGGCTCAGAATTGCTTTACATCTGCAAAACAATAATAGAACCCGAGAAGCACATAGCAAAGGCCAAGGGTGAAAACACAATATGAAAGTCTGGTACAGAGGATCATGGATGCTGATTGTGAGCAAGCAGAGAGATGATGGCAAAAGGAGGTGAATAAAAGGGCATTAATGTCTCTCTGCTACAGGGAAGATGTTGTTAGACATAAAAGGGTTCAGAAAAGATTTATGAGGATGTTGTCAGGGTTGAAGGATTTGAGCTATAGAGACAGGCTAAATAGGCTGGGGCTGTTCTCCCTGGAGCATTGGAGGCTGAGGGCTGACGTTATAGAGATTTATAAAATCATGAGGGGCATAGAGAGGGTGAATAGCCAATGTCTTTTTCCTGTGATAGGGGAGTCCAAAACTAGAGGGCATAGGTTTAAATTAAGAGGAGAAAGATTTAAAAAGGACTGAAGGGACAACTTTTTCATGCAGTAGGTAGTGCGTGCATGGAATGACCTCCGAGAGGATACAATTACACATTAAAAGGCATCTGGATGGGTGTATGAATAACAAGGGTTTAAAGGGATATGTGTCAAATGCTGACAAATGGGACTAGATTAGGTTGGGATACCTGGTCGGCATGGATGAGTTGGACTAAAGGGTTTCCTCTTTGCTACAACTCTATGAAAAAATATTAAACATGTAAGAGTTAAACAGTATGAAAAACTAGGTTGAAGAAAGAATGGAGCCAATGATCTTCTGAATGACAAGTTACCAGACTCAGAATGGTAACTCTGCTTTCTCCTGACAGACGGTAACAGACCTGCTGAGTTTCTCCAGCAATTTCTGTTTTTTTTTCAGATTTCTAGCATCTACAGTTCTTTGTTTGATTTTGGAGGCAATGATGATTGAGAACACACATGAAGATTGTGGTAAGGATTCTCAGATCGCTGAAGGATTACTGTAGGAACAATTCAGAGCCATTTTGGAGCAGTTTGAAAGAGAGACCTGTGGTTAAAGGATCATGGACCAAAATAAGATGAACCCTAGGGTAAGTGTTGCAAAGAGTCAAAAAGAAATGATAATATTTAATCAAAGGCCCTGACTTCAGTGGTTATGAAGTGCTTTGAAAGGCTGGCCATGGCATTACTCAACTCCATACTCCCCACTACTCTTGACCCACTCCAATTTGCCCATTTGACCAACAGATCCACATCAGATGCCATAAATCTTGCCCTTCACTCCTCCCAAGAACATTTTGACACCAATATCAGCTACATAAGAATCCCACTCATTGACTACAGTTCAGCTTTCAACACAATTATCCCCTCGAGACTGATTACTAAACTTAGTGATCTCGGATTAAGCCCCACTCTCTGCAACTGATTCCTCAGTTTCCTGACCCACAAGACAAGATCAGTGAAGATTGAGGATAATATTTCATCCTCACTAGCATTCAACACTGGAGCCCCTCAGGGGTGCATACTGCGATGACTGCGTCGCCAAATACCAAACTAATGTCATTTACAAGTTCGCTGATGACACCACCACAGTCAGTTGAATCTCAGATGGTGGTGAAACAGATTACAAGTGAGAAGTGGAAGACCTGGAAAAGTGGTACACTGAGAACAACCTAACTCTCAATGCTAGCAAAACCAAGGAACTCATTATTGACTATCAGTAGGATGTTACTCATGCTCCCCTACACATTAACAGCACAGAGGTGGAACGAGTGGAGAATGTCAAGCTCCTGGGAGTGGTCATCCATAACAAGCTTTCTTGGACTGTTCATGTGGATGCACTGGTTACAAAGGCCAAATAACGTCTCTTCTTCCTCAGGCAGCTGAGGAAATTTGGCATGACGGTGAATACTCTTGCCAACTTTTATAGGTTTGCCATCAAGAGCATTCTATCTGGATGTATCACTACCTGATATGACAACTATATCATTCAAGATCAGAGATGGTTACAGAGAGTGGTGAGCTTGGTCCGGACAATCACAAAGGCCAACCTCCCATCTATAGAATCCATCTACCAGGCCCGCTGTCAAGGACAGGCCGCCAGCATTCTCAAAGATCCATCCCACCCTGGCAATGGTTTTCTACAACCTCTACCATCAGGAGGAATGTATAGAAGCCAGAACACATGCACCAGCCGGTTTCGAAACAGTTTCTACCCTACTGTTGCTAGAATACTGAATGGACTCACAAACGCTTAATATTCGCCTGTATCTGTGTTTTTATTTTTACCTATTATTTACTTATATCTGCTACTTAACTCTGTGATCTGCCTGCATTGCTCATAAGACAAAGTTTTTCACTGTGCATGTGTGACAATAAATTCAATTTAATTCAACTCAATTCAATTCAAGAACCAACAGTATTTGTGAGACATGAAGTGGGGAGTTTGTTACTCCTGGAGTTGGCAACAGAGGTGGCAAGAAAGGGAAGTAATTGGACAAGTTCAACTAGATGAGGTACTCATCACTTCCAACCAAGTCTCCATTTGAGCTCTTGGTGAGTAGGCCCATTTGTGATCATCTCAACCTGCTGCCAACTAAGGGCCTTAATTGGCCACTTAATGACTTCAACTCACCACTTCCCTGATCACCTCGCTTCCTGACAGATGAGAAGGTGGCTAACCTCCTGACTGGGAAACTGCATGTGCTGTCTGCCAGTTTGGGGGACACCTCTAATTTCCCCATCTGGGCCAATCAGAGGCATGGATAGGGGTGGCTGCATGAGGTCAGCCTCCAAAAACAAACACATTGCCATTGCCTCCAACACCCCTTGAGTTCCCTCTCCCTGCAACTCTGACATCACAAGGAGAAGGAAAATAGAATTTATCTTCTCATTGCTGGCTCCGCTATGAGGTCTGCTTCAACTGGCAGCCTTTAGGACCCAGGCATTGCTGGCCTCTGATTGGCTGGTAGCTTTTGGCGGCCAGGATGCCAATTTTGATGCCTGCAGTTGGCCTGAGAGGTTTATTCAAACCCACCTGCCAGCTCTTAATGAGCTGATTGATGCATGATTGGATGGGTTATCTCAGTGATGGGATGCTATGTTAGTTGCCACTTAACACATTAGAGGTGGACTGGCAAATCTGTGTCTCCTGAGCCCTCTGAAGGAGATGGTACATTCTGGATTGTTGTAATTGAGCCTGTTGCACCATTGTGAACATTACAATGATGTTGATTTTCCACTCAGCAGCCACTGCGACTACTGTGTGTGGTATGTGATAAGGAAATCATCCACTTTGAACGATGTCATTTCCAGTGGGCTCCAGTTATGTCGGGAGCTGCTTAATATACATAAACAACCTTCCTAGCAAGTTAGAAAAAAGGTGCAACTATTTACAGATGTTCGTATCATTTACCCATCAGGGAAAAATATCAAGATCTTGATAGAGGAGTTGCAAATATGGAATGGACTGGTGGGAAGTGACTGACTCAAGTACCTGGTGTCTCTGGCAATGTCTAAGCTCATCCCGACAAATTGCAAATATCATTTTTTTTCTAAGACAGTGTTTAGCAGATCCTGTGTGTAACAGGTAGTGATGGCAAGGGGGAGCACCAAGCAGGGTAACTGGAGAAGCCAACCAGCCCCTCTGTGGAAGAGAGAATGTCTTCAGGGAAAGAAGAGCTCTTGGGTGGGAAGAGTCAGAGCAGTAAAAAAAAAATCCGCAACCAAATGTAAGTCACAGGCTTAATTCCATGTCAATACAGAATCTTCCATGTTTCACCTTGATTTCTCTTCATGTAGAGCATGACATGATGCCAAAGAAATAAATATTTTCTGCTTCTTTGGGCCATTTGTGTGTTTGAATCTCATTACAAATCGGTCAGCAATGCTTCCTCCTGAAGGACAAGTTGCCAATGGAAATAGTCACCGCCCCATCGTTTGAAATCTTCCTGACCTATCTTTAAACTATTTTTCCTTAAAGTAATCACTGTCATGATTAAATCTTAGCAGGTCATGCCTGGATAAGCTGGAGCTACCTGCACCAATGGGGGTGGGTATTAACGTTGACACACTGAAGCAGACTGGCATGATTGTCAGCTGTGGCTCAGTTTGTTGTGTTCTCACCTTAGAGTAATAGAATGTGGGTTCGAGTCCCACTCTGGACACTTTAGCACAACAACCTATGATGACACTCCAGTGAAGTACTGAGGGCATGCTGCACTGTCAGAGGCCTCAGCTTCCACTGCAACATAGGGAGAAAACACTCAACAGCTGGGACCGAAGTGGAACATTAAACTGAGGTCCTGAGCCCAACAATAATTGCCTGTACAAGCCCAGCTCAGTACAGTGCAGATTAAGACAGCTGTGATTAGATAACAGGTACCAATACTGAAAGGTGCACACAGAATTCTAGCAATCTCCTCCAGCATGTTATTGGGACGATGAGTGGCAGTAGCTACACAGAGCATGACCCCTACTGCCCTGTCTCAGAATGAGAACATTCCTAGGCTCATTATTGCCAATTAGCCGGTGCATTTACTAATTCCTCTCTGTCAGCTCAGCGGGATTATAAACTCCAAGGTAATGCAGCTTGAAACCAATGTTACAACACAGCATTGAATCCCTCTGTGACTTAACTCAAACAGCCAGAAAAGCTTACCTCGTCTCGTAATCTATTCAAATATAAGGGACAGAGAACTCCCAAATTCCGCTATTTAAAGAAATGACATCAATTTATTTTTTTTTAACTCCAAAAGTGAACATTAAACAAGAACTATTCACAACTTTAAGCCCCCCTTTTCTCTTAACTGCTTATTGTCTGTCTCTAACTCTACAACAATATGCTGTTCTAATCAGACACTTATTAAAATTATATCAACTTAATTTCAAAACCACACAGCCACTGTCATCTCCGGTGTCTGTCTTCTTCAAACTGAAGATCTCCCTGGGTCATCTTCTTTCTTTTTACTGCGAACATGTTTCATACGCAAAGGTACCTTTGATAAAGAGTGTTTTCTAATTTCATGGGTCTCTCTCAATTGTAGTTAATCTCTCTGCAGTTTCCAAAATGTCTGCATTTTTATATCCCCAACATCGGATCATCTCATGGATTCGATGTTAGCAAAACAGTAAATTCAAACTTGATGGGGTTTTAGCATCTTCGGGCATAATTTAAACTGATTGGTTAAATTCAAATTGTTGTCAAAACAGCAACCAACTCAAGTATCCATTTCAACTGTTACTTCCAATTTTCCAATACACTCTGGAATTGCCATCTAGTCATATACAGACGAATCTCGATTATCCGTATATCAATTATCTGAATTTTGGACTATGCGAAGAAGATCTCAAGGCCCCGATAGAAACATTACTATACATCAGAGAGGTGTTTTCAACACCGATTATGTCTTTTGTTTACAATGATAAAAAAGGAACTCGACTTACTTAAATGCTGCTGAGAACAGTTCTGGACATCTGAGGGAACCTTCTTCGCTGTCCACTGCACCTCCAATTTTGATGTCATCTGCAAACTTACTAACTGTACCTCTTATGCTCACATTCAAACCCATTTATGTAAATGACAAAAAGTAGTGGACCCAGCACCGATCCTTGTGGCACTCCACTGGTCACACGCCTCCAGTCTGAAAAACAACCCTCCAGCACCACCCTCTGTCTTCTACCTTTGATCCAGTTCTGTATCGAAATGGCTAGTTCTCCCTTTATTCCATGAGATGTAACCTTGCTAACCAGTCGCCCATAGGGAACCTTGTTGAACACCTTACTGAAGTCCAGATAGATTACATCCACCGCTCTGCCCTCATCAGTCTTCATTGTTACTTCTTCAAAAAACTCAATCAAGTTTGTGAGAAATGATTTCCCATGCGCAAAGTTATGTTGACTATCCCTAATTAGTCCTTGCCTTTTAAATACAGAGACATCCTCTCCCTCAGGATGCTCTTCAACAATTTGCCCACCACTGATGTCAGGCTCACTGGTCTACTGTTCCCTGGCTTGTCCTTACCACCCTTCTTAAACAGTGACACGTTAGCCAACCTCCAGTCTTCTGGCACCTCACCTGTGACAATCGATGATACAACTATCTCAGCAAGAGGCCCAGCAAAACCTTTCCTAGCTTCCCAAAGAGTTCTAGGGTACACCTGGGGATTTATCCACCTTTATGTGTTTAAAGACATCCAGCACTTCATCCATAAGATGTCACCATCTATTTCCCTACAGTCTATATCTTCCATGTCCTTTTCCACTGTAAATATTTATGCAAAATACTCGTTTAGCGTCTCTCCCATTTTCTGTGTCTCCACACAAAGGCTGCCTTGCTGATCTTTGAGGGGCTCTATTCTCTTCTAGTTACGCTTTTGTCCTTAATGTATTTGTAAAAACTCTTTGGATTCTCCTTAATTCTATTTGCCAAAGGTATCTCTTGTCCCCTTTTTGCCCTCCTGATTTCCCTCTTAAGTATACTCCTACTGCCTTTATACTCTTCTAAGGATTAATTTGATCTGTCTTGTCTACACCTGAGGTATGCTTCCTTCTTTTTCTTAACCAAACCCTCAATTTCTTTAGTCATCCAGCATTCCCTATACCTACCAGCCTTTCCTTTCACCCTAACAGGAAAAAACTTTCTCTGGAATCTTGTGATCTCATTTCTGAAGACTTCCCATTTTCTAGCCATCCCTTTACCTGTGAACATCTGCCCCCAATCAGCTTTGAAAGTTTTTGCCTAATACCGTCAAAATTGGCCTTTCTCCAATTTAGAACTTCAACTTTTAGATCTGGTCTATCCTTTTCCATCACTACATTAAATCTAGTAAAATTGTGGTCGCTGGCCCCAAATTGCTCCCCCACTGACACCTCAGTCACCTGCCTTGCCTTATTTCCAAGAATAGGTCAAGTTTTGCACCTTCTCTAGTAGGTACTTCCACACACTGAATCAGAAAATTGTCTTGTACACACTTAACAAATTCTTCTCCATCTAAACCCTTAACACTATGGCAGTCCCAGTCTATGTTTGGAAAGTTAAAATCCTCTCCCATAAACACCCTATTATTCTTACAGATCACTGAGATCTCCATACAAATTTGTTTCTCAATTTCCCTTTGACTATTAGGGGGTCTACAATACAATCCTAATAAGGTGACCATCCATTTCTTATTTCTCAGTTCCACCCAAATAACTTCCCTGGATGTATTTTTGGGAATATCCTCCCTCAGCACAGCTGTAATGCTATCCCTTATCAAAAATGCCACTACCCTCCTCTCTTGCCTATCTTGGTGGGCGGCATGGTGACACAGTGGTTAACACTGCTGCGTCAGAGCACCAGAGACCGGGTTCAATTCCCGCTTCAGGCAACTGTCTATGTGGAGTTTGCACATTCTCCCCGTGTCTGTGTGGGTTTCCTCCCAGTGCTCCAGTTTTCTCCCACAGTCCAAAAATGTGCAGGTTAGATGAATTGGCCATGCTAAATTGCCCATAGTGTTAGGTGTAGGGGAATGGGTCTGGGTGGGTTACTCTTCGGAGGGTTGGTGTGGGCTTGTTGGGCCGAAGGGCCTGTTTCCACACTGTAAAGTAATCTAATCTAATCTTTCTATCCTTCCTGTAGTATTTGTATCCTGGAACATTAAGCTGCCAGTCCTGTCCATCGTCTGCCTTCCCTGTTAGGCCCCTTGCATTGAAATAAATGCAGTTTAATTTATTAGCCCTACCTTGTCCCTGCCTGCCCTGACTCGCTTCTGTTCTCAACTGTACCAGTCTCAGATTGATCTCTTTCCTCACTATCTCCCTGGGTCTCACCACCCCAACCTTACTAGTTTAAAACATCTTGAGCAGATTTAGCGAATCTCCCTGCCAGTATATTAGTCCCCTTTCAATTTAGGTGCAATCTGTCCTTCTTGTACAGGTCACTTCTACCCCAAAAAAGGTTCCAATGATCCAAGAATGTGAATCCTTCTCCCATACACCAGCTCCTCAGCCTTACATTCATCTGCTTTATTCTCCTATTCCTGCCCTCACTAGCTCGTAGCACTGGGAGTAACCCAGATATTACTACCCTTGAGGACCTCCTTTTTAAATTCCTGTGTAATTCTTTGTAATCTCCCTTCAGAATCTCAACCTTTTCAGTTCCTATGTCGTTGGTTCCAATGTGGACAATGACCTCTTGCTGGCCCCTCTCCCCCTTGAGAACATTCTGAGACATCCTTGATCCTGGCACCGGGGAAGCAATACACCTTTCTAAGTTTTCACTGCTGGCCACAGAAACGTCTGTCTGTACCTCGGACTAGAGATTTCCCTAACGCAATTGATCTCTTGGAACTCAACATATCGCTCACTGCATTAGAGCCAGTCTCAATATCAGAAACTTGGCTGTTCGTGCTATGTTCCCCTGTGAATCAATCACCCCCTGCATTTTCCAAAACAGCACACTTGTTTGAAATTGTTGTCTGAGAGTGGCTGTTGGTTTGTGTGCTGTTATGAGTCCTAGTGGTCGCAGTAGTCTGGCTGTCAGTTCAGAAATGCTCTTGATGTATGGTAGTGTGGCTAGTCCTTTGGTTTGCAGCATGTCCTCATTCCGTTGTCATCTGTTGATGAAATTGCGCGGGTATCTGTTTTTGGCGAATACATTGTATAGGTGTTCTTCATCCTCTTTTTGCAGTTCTGGTGTACTGCAGTGTATTGTGGCCCTTTTGAATAATGTCTTGATGCAACTTCTTTTGCATGTATTGGGGTGCTTGCTTTCGTGGTTCATTAAAAACACAGAAATAGAGAACACACACCGGATCATCAACGCCACACTCACAGGAATCCGATTCACTAGAGAGGAAGAAAAGGACAACCAACTCCCATTCCTCGACGTGATGGTACAGAGAACACCTAATGGAGAATTCACCACAAAGGTATACAGGAAAGCCACACACACAGACCAAGTCCTGAACTACGAAAGCAACCACCCCATATCAAGAGCATTTCCAAACTGATAGCCAGACTACTGCGACCATTAGGACTCACAACAGCACACAAACCAACAGCCACTCTCAGACAACAACTCACCAGAACGAAGGACCCGATATCCAGCATGAGCAAAACCAATGTAGTGTACTAAATCCCATGCAAGGACTGCACAAAACACTACATAGGACAAACAGGAAGACAGCTAACGATCCGCATCCATGAACACCAACTAGCCATGAAACGACACGACCAGCTATCCTTAGTAGCTACACACGCAGATGACAAGCAACAAGAATTTGACTGGGACAACACTACTATTACAGGACAAGCCAAACAGAGAACAGTCAGGGAATTCCTAGAGGCATGGCACTCATCCACAGATTCTTTCAATAAGCACATCGACCTGGACCCAATATACCGGCCACTGCAGCGGACAGCTGGAACTGACAACCGGAAGCAACAGATTCAAACCACTACAAATGGTGGAGAAAAGATCACAGAAGTGCTTCACAGGAGGCTCCCAAACACTGAGGATGTCACCTAGACAGGGGACGAAACGTCTGCAACACAAATTCCCAGCTCGGCGTACAGAATCACAGCAACGGGCACCAGAGCTACAAATCTTCTCACAAACTTTGTGGCAATGTTTTAACATATTTGTGTACATCACTACATTCTCTCTTCATCTCCATCCTGTTAACTTGACTTTGCTGACTAATTTGCAACTTCTGAAGTTCAAATTCTCTCTCCTTTATCTTTCTCTTTCTTCTCTCTTTCTTTGCTCAGATAAGAAGCTCCTTCCCTTTTCTTTTGCCTCTCTCTTTCTTTCTTCTCTCATTGCTCATCTTTTCCTTTATTTATCTTCTAACTTCATTTGCCTCAACTGCAATTTAAGTTTTTCTAATTCTACTGTAATTATCTGTTTCTCTGATACACCTAAGTGCTTGAACAACTCCATTATAATTTTAGCATTACTTTTGTCTGTGGTTAAACCCAATTCTCACCTAATTGTTTAATCTATAATTATGCCCTTGCTCTGTCTTTCTAAACCTTCTTGGCAAATTTGAGAAACATTTTCAAACCCTAGAACCTCATTTGCAATCTTCAAGGCCATTCCCTCACTTTCAATTTAATCAACCACAAGTAACCAAAATTAAACAATTTTTTTTCATCTTGTTTTATTTAAAACACTAATTGGCAGGTGTTTAAATCTACTGGGACATTTTGAACCACAAATCTATTTAAATCTGTCCAAATCTCAGACTGGATCTATCTAAACCTGTCTAAATCTATGCAAATCCTGGATCCAAGTCCCCAAACTGTTACGACACAGTGGTGACTCCCTCTGTTAATTAACCCAAACACCTAGAAAAGCTCACCTTGCCTTGTAAACTGTTAAACTATAAATGACAGAGAACTCCCAACCTCCGCTATTTAAAGAAAATAACACCAGTTTATTTTTTAACTCTAAAAGTGAACATTAAGCAAGAACTATTCACAACTCTAAGCCCAACATTCTCGTAACTGTTTATTATCTGTCTCCAACTCTTTGAAACCATTGTCTTTGGTGCCTTTCTTCTTCTGGCTGAGGATATCCCTGGGTCGTCTTCTTTCTTTTTACTGCGAATATGTTTCATATGTAAAGGTACCTTTGATAGAGGTATTTCCTAATTTCTTGAGCCTGATTTGATGGCAGTTACTCTCGGCAATTTCCAAAATGTCTGCATGTTTACATCCCCAAAGTCAGATCAACTCTTTGGTTCGATATTGGCACAAAAATAAATTCAAACTTAAGTGGGTTTTAGTATCCTGGGGCATAATCTAAACTGATTGGATTGTTAGTTAAAATTGAATTGTTGTCAAAATGGCAACCAACTCGGGTATCTATTTCACAATCAAATGTTACATATTTTCAATTTTCCAGTACACTCTGGGACTACCATCTTGTTATATATGCAGGCGCTCGTAAGAGCTCAGTTCAGAACACCATTCACTCTCTCTGAAAGGTACAGTTCATGCCTTCAACTTCATAACACCAGGACCACAGACCCAAAGCACCAGGAGCCAGACACTAAGGAACAATATTATTTAAATGCTGTTGGTTAATGTGGTGGCAGGTACAGCCATGTTAATACATTGCCCTCTTTGATTCACTCGATGTTCAGCAACACACCTGAGCAATAGCCACTTCAGGTAGCTCCAAGTTGTCCACACACAACCATGAGGCTAGAGGAACTAGGAATCAGAATGAAACTCTTCTGCTGGTCTGAGTTATACAGAACATAATGAAAGATTGCTTAATGAGTTGGAGGTCAATCATCACAGCTCCAGGACATCTCTGCAGGAGTTCCTCAGGCTAACCATTTTCATCCATGAAATTCCCTCCATCCAAAGGTCAAAATTGGCAGCATTCACTGATAATTGTACAATGGCTCAGCATCATTTGTGACTTCTTGGATATTGAAGTAGTCCCTATCCATATGCATGAGACCAGAACAAAATCAAAGCTCAGCACATAAGAGTCAAACAACATTCACTTTATACAAATGCCAGGTAATGACCACCTCCAACAAGAGACAATGTGTCCACCTTTCCTTGACTCCTCCCATCACTGAATCCCACACAACGCCCTGGGGTTTACCATTGACCAGAAACTTAATTAGTCTAGTCTTATAAATACAGTGGATATCAAAGTTGGTCAGAGGCTCAGAAACCTACAATGAATAAATCAGCTCGTAACTCTCCAAAGCTTATCCTCAATCTATAAGGCACAAGTCAGGGTATGAATACTCAAGAAGCTTGACATCATTGAGGACAAAGCAGCCTGCTTGATTGGTACCAAATCCTCAAGCCTTCAGTCTTTGCAAGCACAGGAGCAGATGTATGTACCATCAGCAGAAATTCACTAAGGCTCCTTAGGGACAGCACCTTCACTATTGTCTAAAAGGACAAGGTCAGCAGATACAAGGGAGTACCACCATCTACAAATTCCTCTCCAAGCCACTCATCTTCCTGATGTGGAAATATATCACCATTCTTTCAATGTGGCTGTGTCAAATTCCTGGAACTCCCACCCTAACAGCACTGTGAGTGTATCTGCATCAAATGGGCTGTTGTGGTTCGAAAGGCAACTCCCCAACCTTCTTTAGATAAATGAAACTTGGCAATAAATATTGGCCCAGCCAGTGACCTCAAAATCCCATAAATGAATAAAATAAATGTCCTTCCCACAATGTGGTTCCAGAAGGTGCAAGCAAAGACTGTCTCAAACTTAACATTCAGTATTATTACCACTGCAGAATCCTCCATTATCTACATCCTGGGATCATCATTGATCAGAAATTGAACTGGACATGCTATATAAATACTGTGGTACAAGGGCACATCACAAGCTACGAATTCTGTGGCTAGTAACTCACTGCCTATCTCCTTAGTACTTATCTTCCATCTACAAAGCACAAGTCAGAAGTGTGATGAAATACTGTCTACTTTCCTGAATGGACACAATTCCAACAACAGTCAAGAGGCTTGACACCACACAGATTAAAACATCCCACTTAACTGACACTCCATTCACCAGCGTCAACATTTACTTACTCCACCACCAACTCACAGTGGCAACAGTGTGAACTATCTCCAGTAACTCAACAAGGCTCTTTGAACAGCATGTTCCAAACTTTTGATTAGTATCATTGAGCTGGACAAAGGAAGTAGATATGTGGGAAGATAACCAAGTGCAACTTTCTCTCTAAGCTACAAACCACCCTGACTCAGAATTATATCTCTGTTCCTTCACTGTCACTGGGTCAAAATCCTGGAACCTCCTCCCTAATTGTACAATGGGTGACTGCAAGGACTACAGTGATTCAAGGAGATGATTTATTACCACCACTTCAAGTGCAGTAGGGGATGAACAATAAATGGTAGCAAAGCCAGAAACACCCATATCCCATGAATGAATATACAAAAAATAACTACCCTGGTCCAAGTGTCCATTTTCAGGAGATTTAGAAGGAGAAGTCAGGAAGGATATTTTAACTTCAGGAGTACTTGAGTGCCTGGAAACAGAGAGTACTTTGATTTTCAGAGGACACTTGTGATGTGTTCCCTCAATGAAGCTGATGATGAGTGTTTTTTAGAATCAGTAGAATCTAAAGCCTAATGTCTGCTTGAAAATGAACAAGATTGTTCATTCCTGTCTGGTCTTTCAGATGAGAACCAAAAGTGTGGTGCTGAAAAAGCACAACCGGTCGGGCAGCATCCGAGGAGCAGGAAAATCGATGTTTCGGGCAAAAGCCCTTCAGACAAGAAGTTTAATGAAAGCCCTGACTGTCATTGGTGGATATAACAGATTCCTTGATATTATCCAAGGGACAGCAGGAGAATAATCACTTTAGCTCTGATGAGCATTCATCCCTCAGCTCAATCCCACTAACAGGTATTCTGATCATTGTCATTTTTCTGTTTAAGGGAGCATGCTGCATGCAAATTGGTTGCTGTGTTTGCTATACTACAATCCTTCAATTCTTTTCTTTTATTGCGAGTGCTTTGGGTCAGCTAATGGTTGTGAAAATTGCAATATAAATGCAAGTCTTCCTTCAAGAAACAAACATGGCTTAAGTTAACTTGGCTTAAACAGGAAAGCGGATTGTTACCTGAATGGTGGCAGTTTCAGAAAAGGTGATGTTCAACAAGATCTGGGTGTCATGGTGGAACAGTCGCTGAGGGTTGGTGTGTAGGTGCAGCAGGCCATGAGGAAAGCTAATGGTATGCTGGCCTTCAGAGTGAGAGGATTTAGTTATCAGAATTGGGATGTCTTGCTGGAGTTATATAGGGCCTTGGTGAGGCCATGCCTTGAACATTGTGTGCAGTTTCGGAGGAAGGACATTCTTACTGTAGAGGGATTCCAGTGAAGATTTACCAGAATATTATCCACAGGGAACAGTTTAATTGAACCCCATTGGTAATGAATGTATCAGGTAGCACTGAGAGACCTAACAGGAATGAGAATGGCAGGACTGATATATGAAGAAAGATTGGATTGACTGGGTTTGTACTCACTGGAATTAGGAAGAATAAGGAGCAGTCTCATAGATACATATAAAATCCTGATGGGACTAGACAGGCTAGTTGTGGGAAGAATGTTCCCGATGTCGGGAAAGTCTAGAATTAGGAGTCACAGTCTAAGAATAAGGGGTAAGTCATTCGAGACTGAGATGAGGAAGAATTTCTTCACTCAGAGAGTTGTGAACCTATGGAATACTTTCCTACAGAAAGCTGTTGAGGCCAGTTCATTAGATATATTCAAGAGGGAGCTGAACATGGCCCTTGTGGTATGGAGAGAAATTGTGAGTGGGATATTAAAATTGCATGATCAACCATGGTCATATTAAATAGGCTCGAAGGGCCGACTGGCCTACTCCTACACATATTTTCTATGTTTCTAAGTCCTCAACCGGACAGTACAAGATCAAACATGTCCAGAGTAGACAAGAAAAGTCACAATGCCCACAACTTGTGGCTTCTGTAAAATATTCCTGTATTGATGTTAAGGAAACAACACTTGTACAAATGGATTCAATGGTTTTCTCTGGATCCTGGCTCTGGCTGACTCTTCCATTACTTGGGCATGTGAGGTGGGAACAGACAAGCAACATATTCAAGAAAAGGATGATATAATCCTTGCCCCAATGAGCAAACTCAATGAGTAAACGCAAGTTTAATGTTATAGGATATTTCATTTCACATGCTTGATGCACTTGCAAGATCATCAAGATGTTACAGATAAGGATTCAAGCAAGTTAATTTGGGATGTAACCTTACAAAACAGTCTCTATTAATTATAAGTACTTAAGAAATAATTTATTATAAAGCTTAATTTGCGGGTTGCTATTAATCTATTTAGTCGGGGGCTCAGAGGAACTTACTTATTAGTTGTTACTAATTTATTAATTTGGAAGATGAAGGGGATATAATTTATTCATCTCAATTAACTTGTGGCACTGAAGCAAGTGCAGGGTCAGGGGGAGCAGTGACAGGGTGAGTTGAAGCAAAAATTAAAGGTGCAAAATTAATTCCAGAATATGCAATTTTGGCAGAAGATTTACCTCAGTCAATTAAGTTTTTTATGGACAATATTCAGCTGCTAATGATTAATGAATCTCAAAATCATGTTGCTTTCATACGTCAATTATCCTCCAAGTCACGCATTATGCTGACATAGAACTATATTGTTATTTCTTGATTGTCAAATCCTCGAATTCCTGGAACTACCTAACAGCACTGTGGGAATATTTTTGTTACAAGGACTGCAGTGGTATAAGTAGGTAGTTCATTATCACTTTTTAAAGGGCAATTAGGGATGAGTAGCAAATGCTGGCCTTGCCAGTGACACCCATGTCCAATGAATGAATAAAATAAATCTTATTAATGATACGTGCCAGAAGAAAATTCACAGGGAGCAGTTTATTTGAACTAATTAATTGTTTTTACCCGATCAGTAATGAATGTATCAGGTAGCACTGAGAGACATAATAGAAATGTAGACAGTTTTATTTACGTGAGTTGAAAGTTATTCAATGATGTGTATTGCTCTGGAAACTTATGAGTGAATCCTGATGTAAAAGAGAGTGTCTGTTGCAGAGTAATTGGTGATTAAGGTCTAATAGCACTTCAGGCACAGTGGCAGAGTGAATACAACCTAGAGCTAGTCTAACCTTTCCTGAGGTCATGATGGGGAGGTGCTGGTGTTGGATTGGGGTGGACAAAGTTAAAAAATCACACAATACCAGGTTATAGTTCAACAGATTTATTTGGAAGTACTACCTTTCGGAGTGTTGTTCCTTCATCTGGTAGCTGTGGAGCAGGATCCTATGACTCAGAATTTATAAGAAAGGAAAATTACAATGTCATGCAACTGAAATGATATATTGAACAAACTTAGGTATAATTGCAGAGGTGACATGCATGAATTGGTACCACCAAGACAAGGTGCACAATAGAAATCAAGATATCAATGTGAGGGCCAATGTGCTAAAGTATAGTGTTGCATCAGGTCAGTCAAAGACTACTAAGCTTTGTTAAGAGTATGAATCTTTGTGAATCTTGCTTGGAAAGGAAACAAGCTTTGGAGCAAAATTAGGCAAGAACAATCTCAGAAGGAAGCAGATTCTACGTATTGACCAAGTAGACTTGAAATCATATTGTACAGTACTGAAACAATTTGAAGAGAGCGATTTGTGCATCAGATATGCTTTTCTAAAAAGGTGAACTCTAGAGCTGTAACTAACTGTGTCCTCCAAGAATTTCAATCACAGAAAGAGTTTCCGAGACAGAACAAGAGTTTCTAAAAACATGATCTATTCCCTATACTATCTGTGCTTCTTGGACACCATTGATTTGATGAACATTTGATAATAGCTCAGTGGGTTTGTGATTTGCTAATTAATATTCCTTTCCTTTCTTAAAAATTGTGGCCATGTACAACACACTCCTGGTCTCAGAAACAGTGCCTTAGTTTCAAGAGCTTCTGCATATCTTAAAACAGCACAACGTTTTGTATTGAAGTTTCTGGAGTGCATCCTGTTCTTGTGGAGACTGACACTCTGACCATCCCAGTCCCAAAGCTCAATAGCATCCTTTCACCTGCCTAACAGCTCAATTGCGAACTCCACTAGAAATCAGTGACCAGTTCATTGATGGTTGGACAGGAGACTATTGCAGGGAATGGGGGAATGAACGCCACAGAAAGATATTTGAAAAGTGTTTTTATTGTAGAATGAGGATGAAAACATGAATCCAACAGGAATGTAGGCAAACTAGCAGATATAACAGAATGGAAAAGAAGTAATCGTGTAATTTGGAGTTAAAACTTCAAACATAGATATAGATTGTTTGGTCCTTTAACAATTATTTCCCAAAAGACCCTGTTATTACACTGATGCATTGGTACACCATTTAAACAAACAGAGTGAAACCAAGGCGTTGAATGTTATTTCCACAGATTTCATTGTTATATATGGAACAATGTCATTAGGATTACAAAAGATTAATATGAAACATAGCAAGATCTATCCATGACAATGAAGAGCTATCCATAGATGGCGCTGAATTGTACTTACTGATGAGAGGGAAGGATAGTTTCTAATGAGTTAGGTGCAATCCTGAAATTAATACAATGAGATTTTTACCAGTAGAAGATGCTATCTCTGAAACATCACAGAAACATGTTCCTTTCCTCCACAGACCATAGTCAATCAGATTACTTTGAGCAGTTACACAGATCGGATCTGCACTGATTGAGAAATAACATACTTCCCTTCATTATCTTTACTGGTGCATGTCATCAAGTCTCTGATGAGCTCAGGAGATTTGGACCTCAATCTCAAGTGCCATGAGAAAAAAGATAAAACAGACCCTCAAACATAAAGCTGTTTCGTAGCAGTTTAGAGTAAAAGTATGCAGCTATAAAGTGGCAACTATTCTGTATATTTGATAGACAAGGAATAAATTTAAAGTGAAAGATGACTCAGACACTGAGGGAAACACCTCAATCAGATGACAACATTCTTAGAAAAGTAACTGATCAAAAAATAAAAGTAAAAGTGAAACAAGCAGATGTCCAAAATAAAATTCATTAAGATTCCCTGAAATGTAATGAATTCTGTTTTCAAATATCTTTCTCTTAAACATCTTAAAGAATAAACAGTTAGCTTTTTTTAATGAATTGAGAGAAAGCAACTGTGTGTGTTTGAGACCCTATGATATTAGTGGTATCATGCCAAGAAACAGGAATCAAATTTTAGAGGAAGGAGAATGCATATGGTCTACTTAATGTGACATCTGAAATATCATGTTTTCAAAAGGAATTTTATATCATCTCAACATGGCTTCTTCTGTGGTACAATGTTCTTAAATTATCATGAGAGTGTGTGTGTGTGTGTGTGTGTAAAAAATGTTTTGTCCATATGCGATTGGCATTTCTAACCTTTCATCTAGAACAAGTAATTTTTGCAGATAATAAATTAAGACCACATGCAACGTTCTCGAGCAGGCATCCACATTTGGTTCAAACATAAACTTGTCACAAGTGTCAATAGCATTTTAAACTTCTAGCCACACAGATTGGTTGAAGCCATGTGTACAGTGTATGTGGATAGTTTTAATCAACCTATTCAGAGATGTCATTACACACCTCTGGAACAGGTGGGACTTGAACCAGACCTTCGGCCTCAGAGGCAGGAGCAATACCATTGTACCACAAGATCCATAATTGTACTGCCTATGCATTAGACAATCTAGACCAGATGGAATCCATTGCAATACTGAAGTGAGTAAGAGAAATGGTGGTTGAAACTGTATGCAGCTCCCAGCAGCAGAAACACTCATAAAACTATTGATCTGTTGCTCTGTTTTTGTTGTGAGCAATTCAAGAGCATCTAATAAACATAAATTGTGAGGATGCTATCACTTTAAAAAAGTTATTTTGTCCTTGGTTTTCCTCAAGAGAGATCTTAAAGGCAGAAGTACCAAAATGTCTACTTTAACAATGGCAGGGGAGTGGCCAATTCTCTCAGTTCAGGTTTTGTTTTAGCTTGGTTTGGCTGCAACAGTAAGAAGCTGCTGGTTTAACTACAGCAGAGAAGCTGCTGCAGTGCAGAGAAAGGTTCCAAGCTTCAGCAGATGATTTCTGACTAACTTTTCTCTCTAAAATCTCGTCTGCCTGTTAGAACTCATGTTTTGCCAAAGGAAGTGGTTATGGGACATTACAGGAACTGGAACAGCTCCTTAGTTAATGTGTTGTGTTGGTTCAGTTAAGTTTTCCAATAGTTAAGCTATTCTAAATTCTGTAATCTTTTGTTTATGTTTCAGTTGTAGTGTTTAAATAAATTCTGTTTTGTTTAAAGTTAAGTGGTTTGACCAGCTGCATCATACCTGGAATATCCACTTCCGGGCGGCACGGTGGCACAGTGGTTAGCACTGCTGCCTCACAGCGCCAGAGACCTGGGTTCAATTCCCGACTCAGGCGACTGACTGTGTG
The DNA here is from genome assembly GCF_020745735.1 of Hemiscyllium ocellatum. Classification (NCBI taxonomy): domain Eukaryota; kingdom Metazoa; phylum Chordata; class Chondrichthyes; order Orectolobiformes; family Hemiscylliidae; genus Hemiscyllium; species Hemiscyllium ocellatum. Next base: position 17,675,219 of record NC_083414.1, read on the forward strand.
GAGTTTGCACGTTCTCCCCGTGTCTGCGTGGGTTTCCTCCGGGTGCTCCGGTTTCCTCCCACAGTCCAAAGATGTGCGGGTCAGGCAAATTGACTATGCTAAATTGCCCGTAGTGTTAGGTAAGGGGTAAATGTAGGGGTATGGGTGGGTTTCGCTTCAACGGGTCGGTGTGGACTTGTTGGGCCGAAGGGCCTGTTTCCACACTGTAAGTAATCTAAACATCTGTCTTTTTAAAATAAGAAAAAATTAGGGACAAGGCCACCCTCCTAAAATATTTTGAGAGGGTCTGGCCCGGTCCGTAGCAAAATGCATATATTCCAGTAATGTCACATGTAGCAAATGTATTTGCATTATTTGGAGTATTCAAGATGCTGTGCATTTTAATATTTGGAATACTTGGTTAAAATTGCATTTACAGCTGAAGAAAGGGAATTTGTAAACTGCTTTTTAAAATATAACTATTACAAAGCTGAGTGCTTGATCATTTCAGGGATGATACGCTCTACAGCAGGTAAGACTTGAACCTAGGTTGCCTAGCTCTGAAGTAGGGCACTACCACTCTCCCACAAGAACCAGATTAGCTAGCCTGTGAGATGTTCATGCTATGATTGTATACTGCTCTGACCATTTAGCACTTTAAGTATGTGTTTTTTTCCACATGAGTTTTTCATCTTCTGTTCCCTCTGCAGACCTTCCAACATTTTTCAAGCAACAGATTATCTTTTGTGAGTCCACAGATTATAATCTCTACATAAGCACACTGTTATGAATCTCCAACCATTTCTAATTCTGGATTAAGTTGGACCATCACATGTTGTGCACGTCCATTTAAAGTAAGTGCTTCCTTGTAGTTGATGTTGCATTCGCATTGGGGTAACATCCAAACACTGAGCTTCTTACTATCCTTTTAAAGAAGGTGAAGTTAACGAAAGCAGGGCCGCAGTACACATCATTTGGGTCTACCAGCAACAAATAGGAATTTCCAACTGGAAATTGATGCCAAGACTGAAAATGTTCTCCTGAGTGAATCGCTTTCTTTTAAAGCTAGTGTATTAAACCATGGCATGTTCGTCACCTACCAGGACATCTCATTGCTGAAGCATTCTTATAAATGGTCACATTTCTATTGTTCCTGATCACATTAAATTGTCCTCAAGTATTCCCTGTGGTGAATTTCTTTAAATTGGTGACCCCAATACACTATACACTCACACACACAAGTACACATATATGCACACTCTGACATACACACACTCATGCAAACCCTCTCTCATACACATGGTCTCTCTCAGGCACACACATACACACACCCATGACACTCATACCTATGTGCACACCCTCTCACAGGAACATACTTCATCACACTTACAGACATAATCTATCAGGTACGTGTGTGTACACACACACATGCAATCTCACATGTGCACATACACACTCACACTGTCTCTCTCTCTCTCTCTCCCACACGCACTTACATTCACACACACACACACACACACACACACACACACACACACACACACACACACACACACACACACACACACACACACACACACACTATGTGGTGAATATGCGTTTGTAGCAATGTATTTGCAGATACATTCGATTTTGTTCAAAAAGCCCACAATCTCTAGGCAGTCAATCTATGTGACACGTTATAAACTTCTACTTTGGAAATGGAACCAGTTTGACTCAAGATTGGAATACATACAGACTCTAAGCTCACATGTTTAAATCATTGTCTGAGATATCCCTTTCTTTAAACAAAATCTTAAGTTATCTCAAGAATGCGACTTAAAAGAAGTTCTGGAAATTAAATGAGTTGAAACCAGTAATCCATTCTAAAAGATGAAAGACTTAACAGCAATCTAGGTTTGTTCATAGTTGTGTGACACTATGATCTTTTGCTATAACTTGTGTGTCTCATGATCCTGCTCCATGAGCTACCTGACGAAGGAGCAATGCTCCGAAAACTTGTGCTTCCAAATAAACCTGTTGGACTATAACCTGGTATTGTGTGGTTTTCAGCCTTCTTTAAATTAGTAATGCTTATTGTATGGGTATTTCATAAGAACCACTCTGGACTGTCATTCATTCTCAGGAAGTGAGAGCTGCTGGCAATTTATTATCTCATCTTTAATTGCCCCAGGAAGATGGTGATAGTCTTATTGTCCCACCACTGAGTTGTTTACTAGAGGTCAGTCAAGTTAGTGTCGGGTTGTCCCCTACGCTGCAAAATAGGTAAGAATGGCAGGTTTCCTTCCCCAAAGATCAATACAAAGTTGAGAATCTCATCAGAACTTTTTGTTGATAACACCATTTGATTTCTAGATTATTTAAAACTAAATTCGAGTTCTCAAACAACGCAATGGGATTAAACTCATTTTCTGGGGTTTAATTACTTTAGACGCTGGATTAGTGTTCCTGTAACAAAGCCTGACACTAAATCAATTTCTCTTTGGTATTTGTTTAGATTGGATTCCATACAGTGTGGGGAGCAGGCCATTCGTCCCAAACCAACCCTTTGAAGAGTAACCAGACCCATTGCCCTCTGACTAATGCATCTAACATTATGGGCAATTTAGCATGGCCAATTCACCTAAGCTGCACGTTTTTGGACCATGGGAGGAAATCAGAGCACCTGGAGGAAACCCACACAGACACAGGGAGAATGTGCAAACTTCACACAGGCAGTTGCCCATGGCTGAAATCAAACCTGGGTCCCTGGTGCTGTGAGGCAGCAGTGCTAACCACTGAGCCACAGCGCCACCCTGGCTGTGGATGGTTGGTAGGAGGTGTGGGTGGTAAGCAGTATCTAGTCGTGAAGCTCCATTTATCATGTTGTGGGAACAACTCGATGGACTAGCAGGAATTGTTGAGGGAGACGTGAGGGCAGGACACTTGATCACCTACTTTTCTTTGAGAGCTTTGGAATATTTAATAGCCACGTGAACCATCAGAATAGATGGTGAGGAATAATTCATTGTTGTCTGCCAAATCTGTATTATCTCAGAAAGGGACTTTCATTTCTGTACAGAAGGAACAGAAGCATTACTATCCATGAAAACTGAACTAGAGACACTTTCTTTAGTGGCTTAGTTTAATGATTCATTGAAATATTTAGCACATTGCAGGGGTCCATGTCAAGTTATTTTGGATATTTGGTCAGGATGCTTGTTGATGCTGTGGGGAGGTATTGGAGAACAATTTTCCAAGGTATATTTTTCGGTTTATTGAACCTGGACTTTTCCTCTAGTTTTTTGTTTCAGCCAGGAGATTTCATGGCTATGGATGGTTGGTTGGAGGTGTGGGTGGTAGGCAGTATCTAGTCGTGAAGTTCCAGCTACCAGGTTGTGGGAACAGTCCAATGGACCATCTGGTCGCAAAACTAGCAGCAGTTGTGCTGAGAAATTTTGCAAGAAATACTGTACAAAATTAAACTCTTGCACTTTCTTTCCCATTTGAAATAATGTGCTAATTCATTTCCATGAGTCTATCATTCAACACTGTTGTTCTGCCATAGAGTCATAGAGATGCAGAGCATGGAAACAGACCCTTCATCCAACCTGTCCATGCTGACCAGATATCCCAACCCAATCAAGTCCCACCTGCCAGCACCCAGCCCATATCCCTCCAAACCCTTCCTATTCATATACCCATCCAGATGCCTTTTAAATGCTGCTATTGTACCAGCCTCCACCACTTCCTCTGACAGCTCATTCCATACACGTACCATCCTCTGTGAGATGTACAGCACGGAAACAGACCCTTCGGTCCAACTCGTTCATGCCAAACAGATATCCTAAACTAATCTAGTCCCAGCACTTGGCCCATATCCCTCCAAACACTTCTTCTTCATATACCAGCCCAAATGCCTTTTAAATGTTGCACCACTTCCTCTGGCAGCCCATATTTCCTTCTCTGAGCTCGTCAAGCTTCTCTTACTTCCAGCAGCTTTCATTCATCATATCACGTGACTGTGTTTCATGGGTGAGATAGAAAATGCATCGGGTCTTCATAAGCTCTCAGGCATTCATATGGCTTTCTTTACTGCATTAGTTAGCATTAACCAACCTTCCAGGAATTAAAAGACCATAAGATGTTGGAATAAAACAGACCATTAAGTCTGCTCTGCCATTCAATGAGATCATCGCTGACCTGATAATCCTCAACTCTGCTTTCCACCCTTTCCACTGCAACTCGCTCGGATCAAAAATCCTTTTGTCACAATCTTGAAGACCCAACCTTTTCAACACTCTGTGGTAAAGAATTTCACAGGCTGACTACCCTCTGAGAGAAGAAATTCCTGCTTATCTCTGCCTTAAATGGTCGACTCCTTACTTTGAGTTTATGCCCTCTAGCCCTGCTCTCTCCCACAAGGGGAAACTGTGTCTCCACATCTAGCTTGTCAAGCACAGAAAGAAATTTATATGTTGCAGTAGGGCTGCCTCTTATTCTTCAAACTGCAAGGTTTACATGCCTAATCTACTCAACTTTACTCAACTAAGACAATCCCTTCATCCTAGCATTAACCTTGTCTGAGCTGCCTGGGTTCAGATACCACCTGCTCCAGAAGTAACAACATCTCTGAAAGGTTGATTAGAAAATAACTGTATCGCTCCTTTGAAAGGAGACTGACAATGTTAACAGTCTGCCAGCTGTGGACTGATCACTGCCTTGTCCAGTTTTAGCACCTCAGTTTTATGAACCTCCTTATTTTTATTGTATTTTTATCCCGAATATTAACAACTCAAACTGAGCTGGTGTTTATGAACCAATGAATATGCTTCATATGCTGGTTGTGACTAATAACAAAGTCCAACTCCTGCAGTTCTGTATGAACTCGCCGGTGATTCAGCAGGAGGACTTTCCAAGTGAATCCCTCTCCCCACCGTGAACTCGCTGCTGTACTGTGAGATGGGATGATTGCATGAACCCAATCCCACAGTAAGTGCATCTGAAAGGTCTCTCTTGAGTGTGAAACATTGATGGATCATCAGATGACCAGAACTCTTATTGATACTCCAATCCCTTTGAAGCTCTTAGTCAGATCCACCAACATCAAGCTGGTGTTCTTTTCTAACCACTTCTCCTGCTGGCCGACTGTCACCTACAGGATGAGCAGCGGGCTGGTAAGGGAACGTGGAAACTGAACACAAAGCTGTTGACCCTGGGAAACATTGAGGAGCTCAAGAGGGATTACTCTGGTTGGAGAACCATGAAGCCCCTCTTTGAGTCCCCAGCAGACTGGTGGAAAACAGTAAAAGGGAACATCAAGAGGTTCTTCATCCTCAAAGGTGTTCAGGAGGTGATAGGGAGGTGGGGAAAACTGTCCCAACTCCAGGAAAGTATGCAGAACCTACTCTTGCTGCAGACGATGGGGCTTGATGTCATGGAGGACCAGAAGGAGGTGAAGGGCCAGCAAGCCTCGCTCTTTGCCTCGGAGGCCTCCAAGAAAATCTTCTGGTCCAGGATCCGCTCCGTGGAGCAGGACGAGACGTGCTCACGTTTCTTCTTCCAGAAGGTGCACAAAGAGAGTTCTGTGCTCAGCCGCCTGAAGAAAGAAGATGGCTCAGTGACGTCATCTCAGGCTGACGTCATGAGGATCAGCAAATCCTTCTATGCCAGTCTGTATGACTCGAAGCCAACCGACAGCGCGGCCTCCCAGTCATTCCTGTCCTCTATCACGGAAGTCTTAGGTGACAGAACACAGGAGAGGCTGGACCAGCCGCTATCTCTGGAGGGGCTGACCAAGGCCCTCAAGTCCTTTGAAAAGAATAAAACTCCCGGACGCGAAGGCTTACTAGTTGAGTTCCATTCTGCTCTGTGGGACTTGATTGGCCAGGACCTGCTGGAGGTGTATGTCAGTATGCTTCGGGCAGGTACCATGAGGGAGTCCATGAGGAAAGGCATCATCACCCTCATCTACCAGCAGAAGTGGGAGAGGGTGGAAATCAAAAATTGGAGACCATTCTCACTATTAAACATAGATTGCAAAATCCTGTCATCGCCAACCAGGTCAGGTCTGCTCTGGCGTTGGTGATTCACCCTGACCAAACCTGTGCTGTATCTGGCAGGAAGATCACTGAGAGTCTTGCACTCCTCAGGGATACAATCACCTACATGCAGGACAGGGGGTGGACACCTGCCTCATCAACCTGGACCAGGAGAAAGCCTTTGACAGGAAATCGCACATGTATATGACAGATATTCTCTCCAAAATGGGCTTTGGAGAGGGAATCTGCAATTGGATTCGACTGCTCTACGCCAACATTGTCAGTGCAGTCTCAATCAATGGGTGGGAATCAGATAGCTTCCCAGACAGATCTGGAGTCAGGCAGGGCTGCCCTCTCTCTCCTGCCTTGTTTGTGTGCTGCATAGAGCCATTTGCCGAGTCCATCAGGAAGGATGCGAGCCTGAGAGGGGTGATTATTCCTGGCAGCCTCCCTGTACATGGATGATGTCGCTGTTTTCTGCTCAGATTTGCTGTCTGTGCACAGACTCGTGCATATGTGACCAGTTCGAGTGGGCCTCGGGGGCCAAGGTAAATCAAGGTAAGAGCGAGGCCATCCTCTTCGGGAACTGGGCTGATCAATCCTTGATCCTCTTCACCGTCAGGACTGACCACCTAAAGGTTCTGGGTATTTGGTTTGGAGGGCCTGGAGTGTGTGCCAAGTCTTGGGAGGAGCGTATCTGTAAAGTGAGGCAGAAACTGGACAGATGGGAGCAACACTCACTCTCCATCGCGGGAAAAAAACCTGGTCATCAGGTGTGAGGCACTGTCAGTGTTGTTATATGTGGCACAGGTCTGGCCTATTCTCAGAACCTGTGCCGTCGCAGTTACCTGTGCCATCTTCCACTTTATGTAGAGATCAAAGATGGACCAGATCCGAAGGGACACAATGTATGAAGATCTGGGCAACGGGGGAAAAAAACACACCAAATGCCACCCTCATCCTGATGGCAGCCTTTGTGTGTGGCTGCATCAAACTGTGCGTGGATCCCTGGTACGCGAACACCAAGTGTCACTACGTACTGATGTTCTACCTGTCCCCGGTGTTGGCAAAGGATGGACCTGGCCTCGCTGCCACAGAACGCTCTAAGTATTTGGACCATTCCATATCATCTGACCTTCGTGGAGAAATTTAGGAAAAGAAACACCTTTGACCACGAGTCATCAGGAAGTGGTCAGCATGTAGTGTCCTTGAGACCCTTCGGGGAAAGGAGAGGGTGGGATCCTGTTGAGCGGTTCCCTGGGCAGACTGTCAAAGTCATTTCACAGAATGCCTCATCGTAAGAACTTTCCAACAAGCACCAAGATATGGCTTGGCTGGGGGTGAGAAGGGTTCTGCTGGTGAAATCCTGTATGCACGCTCGGACACTTGCCTCACCGCATGCTGCCCTCAAAGTGGCTGTGGAGTGGACGAGACTGTCACACACCTCCTTCTGGAATGTGCCTATGCAAAGGAAGTCTGGAGAGGAATGCAGTGGTGTTTGTTGAGGTTTGTCCCGAGCAGCTCTGTGACGCTGGACTCCGTGCTCTATGGTCTGTTCTCCAGGACGCACACCAAGATGATCATCAACTGTGCCTGGAGGATCATCAACTCGATGGGAGACGCTCTTTGGTCTGAAACCTGTTGCTCTTCCAGCTGAAGGAGTTGACTCGACTGAATATTGCAGACTGGCACATTCCAAAATCCAGGACTACGTGCTGAAGCTTGGGGCAGCTGCCACCGAGGCGCGGTGGGGAAAGCCCACTGTGTAATGTCTGCCTGCCAAAGAAGAACAGGGGGCCCACTCAGTAACTGGGCTCCGCTGATGCCTCAGCTAAACATCTGGATGGTCAACGTCCAGACTTGCATATACAAATAATTCAGTCTGAACTGTGTATGCAAAGAAATGCAATGCATACATAAGAATGGCACCACTAATTGTACAGCTATCAAAATATTTTTATGAATAAATTATATTTTTGAAATAAAAGAAGTGGACACTTCATTTGCCTTCCTTCGTGCTTGTTGAACGTGTATGTTAACTTTCTGTGACGGATGCAGGACTTTTCTCCTTTTATATAATATTCAGAAGGTGAATTTTCCCTGCACGGCTGCACATTACCCTTGAGAACAATCATAGTGGCTTAAAATAACTGTGTTTTTAAACCCTTTTGTAGTGGCAGGAGAATGGTCATTTGAAAAGACAGTCCAAAGTGGATTGACAAAAGTCTTCATAGTTACCAGTTAGTGTGCAAAGGCAATGGGCCGTGAGATTAACCATGTGAAACAACCAACAGCAAGAGAGTGGAAAGCAGATGTATGAGAGGCAGGCACATTAGGAATGTGTGTAACCAGTCATCAAGCCCTACTTGGGATGCATTGTTGCTTCTTGACTTTTTAGTGCTTCACTGTAGACTTTCCCCTGTCCCTTAGTCAATGCAACCTTTGCTCATTATCATGCAAGAGTCACTTATTGCACCTCCACCAAAGTAGCTATATCCTTCCCTTCATGATTCAAATAAGTAGAATTCCCTGCCGTTCGCTTGCCAGATAACACCGTAACATTTAATGTTATCAATTTTTATTGCAGAATGAACTTTAGCATCAACCACCACATGCAGCCAGAATAAGTAAACTGTTTAACATTAAACAAATAAATAAGTGAAAGACTGGCCAATTTCTTCAATGGCAGAGTTTGAGTTCTTGTTGACGTTATCCAGTACAGGTGTTTACCAAGCTCACTGGTTGGACAGTCACCTGAGTTGGAAGTTTGTCAGTTCAAATGGGAAATGCAAATTTGGGCAGGGCTTATACAATTAATGGTATGGTTCTGGGGCGTGTTGCAGGTTCATAGTTCCTTGCAAGTGGAGCCACAGGCAGACAGGATAGTGAAGAAGGTGTTTGGTACGCTTGCCTTTATCGGTCAGTGCATTGAGTATAGGAGTTGGAAGGTCATGTTGTGGCTGTACAGGGCATTAGTTAGGCCACAGTGACAAGAACCTGGGTTCAATTCCCACCTTGGGTGACTCTCTGTGTGGAGTTTGCACATTCTCCCCGTGTCTGCGTGGGTTTCCTCCGGGTGGTCCGGTGTCCTCTCACAATCCAAAGATGTGCAGGGTAGGTGAATTGGCCATGCTAAATTGTCCATAGCAATTTATGTGTACATTAGGTGCTTAGTCTGGGGAATGAGTCTGGGTGGGTTATGTTCGGAGGGTCAGTGTGGACTTCTTGGGACAAAGGGCCTGTTCCCACACTGTATGATTCTATGATTTAAAAGGGACCTAAGGGACAACTTTTTCACACAGAGGGTGGTGTGTGTATGGAATGAGCTACCAGAGGAAGTGGTGGAGGCTGGTACAACTACGATAGGTATATGAATAGGAAGGGTTTGGAGGGTTATGGGCCAAATGCTGGCAAATGGAACAAGATTTATTTAAGATGTCTGGTCAGCATAGACAAGTTGGACTGAAGGGTCTGTTTCCATGCCGCACATCTCCAAGACTCTGTAACTCTATGACTCTCTAACTCATCAAGCAGGTTTTTCAACTTATGTTCAAACTCTGCACAGACTACAAGTGCCGCAGCAGATTCTGCTTGAATCAGGTAAAGAACTCTTTTGTTTATTTACTTGTATAAAGCTTTAGCATGAGTAGGAATGTCAAAAAAAATGCATAAATGAAAGTGGTGATTACCTAAATATTTTCAGGAATATGAAACTTTGAAAAGAACAATTCCAGAAAACTTAACTTTCTTGGGGAATTGTTGAAAAGTGAGTGTCTTACAAAAGTTCTTACAAAAGAAAAAAAATTTGCTTTTGCAGTTATTATGAGAATCAGCATTACTGTAATTTTTAAGTCAGATTATAATGAATCTGCACGGTCGCTGCAAAACCACGATTTGCAAAATTGCAAAGAACTTAATGCAAAACTATTAAAGCAAATGTAGCTTGGAGCTACTTCTACTTTTTGACAAATGGATCGCAGATTTTGAGGTGGTTTTATTTCAGATGGAGAGGAAATATATGAACTTGTATAACTGAAATCCAAGCTGAAACTTGAAACTGATAGAAAAAATTTACTTTGACACTGATGACATGATAATTTTCAGAATTGGGGTAAGATTTCATTAATGTAAAGGCCTACAACACAGTGATAGTCATGACATAAAGACAGAACGTACAGGAGAAACTTAGCAGATTTGGTAGCATCTGTAGAAGAATAGAAATAATATTATGTTATTACATTATATAGTAAATATATACATATTCCATGACATGAAATTGTCTTGAAAGCCTTTCGAATGATTGTAAAAACAAACCAGCATTAACAGTCACTGAGGCAACTCAAAGGCTTGTGGTATGTGATGGGGCCAGGAAGAGGGAAACAGATGAAAATGTGAAACACTAAGGAATGCGGTAACATGTTTGCGAAACATCAGAAAATGTAGCAAGATAATATCTATCTTCGCCTGCTGTCTCCAATCGGTAATTGTCAAGCCAAGCAGGGTGCAGCAAAGAGGAAAGTGAAAGACTGGTCGGGAATTCATTTCTGAAGAAAGACCCATGAAACCAAATTTATTTTGTGGAAATAACACAACTAAATGCTTTTAAGAATGGCTGTCTAACTCAGACAAAGTTAACATAAAGTTGGTATTGTCCCAGAGGACCATCGGAACGATTAACTGGAATCTTTTTAACTGCAAGATCGCCGTAGTGATTGTAGTGAGGTTAGCCAGGTAGCTGACATCAGAGAAACTGAAAGGACTGCTGATGTTGTAAATCAGAAACAAAAATAGAAATTGCTGGAAAAGGTCAGCGAGTCTGGCAACATCTGTGGAGAGAAATCAGGGTTAACGTTTCAGGTCGAGTGTCCCTTCCCCAGTTTGTTCACAAGGTCAGAATTGGGAGAAAGCTATTTTAGTAATTAGCCACTTGGTAATACAGTTCGGTCTGCTATAATGCGTGTTTTGTTAATGTGAATTTGTGTAATGCGATTGATGCATTGGTGACGCTGTTTCTAAAACGCAAACTTTTAAAATGTGTGTTTTCTGTAATGCCATTACATCACCAACACTTTAAGTGCTGTTTCTAAAGCACGATTTTTCTGTAATGCAGGCTTGAACAAAAGGCAACCACCACATTGTAGAACTACTTGTTGGAACGGACAGCCATAAATTGATAGAAAATGCTGGAATTAGGTCAAAGGCTCAGCCTCTATAGAAAGACAAAGATTTTAGTTTGATGGTCTCTAGTTATTACCATAAATAATGCTTTCTGTCAAGAGTAGTTGAATTCATTGAGGATGGAGATGGAGGATGGAGTTTATCTAGCTCCATGGGCAACTCTGCTATAAGATCCAAATGAATTTTAGTCTACCTTATTTGAAGGGAATATATTCATGATTGAAGTGATCCTTGGCAGATTGTACAAGATTCTGGATTAGTGGTGCTGGAAGAGCACTGCAGTTCAGGCCTGTCCACCCTTCAGGCTCTCTGCCTGTATTCCTGATGAAGGGCTTTTGCCCGAAACATCGATTTTACTGCTCCTTGGATGTTGCCTGAACTGCTGTGCTCTTCCAGCACCACTAATCCAGAATCTGTTTTCCAGCATCTGCAGTCATTGTTTTTACCTAGATTGTACAAGAAGCAAGCATAGGGGGAAAATGATATTTTTTCAGTTCAACTACATTAACCTGTAAACATCTTTTAAAAAAGATGAAGTAAACCAGGGATCCAAGTTCAATTCTAGCCTCAGGTGACTATCTGTGGATTCTGCGTGGGTTTCCTCTGGGTGCTCCAGTTTCCTCCCACAGTTCAAAGTTGTGGGGCATAGGTGGATTGGCCATGCTAAATTGCCCATAGTGTCCAGGAATATGCAGGCTAGGTGGATTAGCCAGGGAAAACACAGATTTACAGGAATAGGGTGGAGGGGTGGGTCTGGGAAGGATGTCCTTTGGAGGAGCAGTGTAGACTTGATGGGCCGAATGACTCGCTTCCACTCTGTAAGGATTCTATGATTCTATAATTTAGTCAAAGTCGTTTTTCCTTTAATGGTTTTGACTTTGATTAAAATGCCCTGCCTTTGCTTTTGCATTTAATTGATGTCTAATATGGTTGGAAAATATAAATTGTTAAAAATTACTGAAGCATCAATCAGCCCACTTGGAGATACAGGGGGAGATGAAAAACATGTTCAGATGTCACAAGCTGTAAGGTTATAGTCCAACAAGTTCATTTGAAATCACAAGCTTTTGGAGGGCAATTTCCTTGTCAGGTGACTTCATCCCTGGAAAGAAGATGTTGGGTTCTGACCAAAAAAAACTCAACATTTTGTCCCTAGCTTCATCTGTCCATAGATGCTGCTTGACCTGCAGAGTAGCTCCAGAATTTTCTATTTCTTTTTCATAGTCCCTTTTTTTTATTTATGCATTGGCACAGTCTTACAATGCATTCAGTGTGCCATTTTTACATAAATATAGAGAATATTGGAGAAACTCATCAGGTCTGGGAGCATCTATGGAGAAAAAAAAAGAGTTAATGTTTTGAGTCTGGTATGACTCTACTTCAGGAGTTCCTCAGTTGGGCATGGATGGTTCACCTTTTGTATAGTCATTTTCCCCAATGTTAAGTCTGGTAAAATATCTCCTTACATGTCTGCCAAAACTTGTCTACCCCAGTATATTTATTTTCCTGGTCTATTTTAGCAACTTTATTCTCACACATCTGTAATTTCCTTTATTTAATGTTTAAAAAGTGGTTTCAGATCAATGTTTCTCAGCCCTCAACTGAAAATGAAATAAGATAATATAGATTCATTCTTTATTAGAAGATCATTACTTACTCCTGCCTCATTAAACATTGCCAGATTTAAAATAACCTCTTCCTGGTTGTTTCCACAATACATTGTTCTAAAGAAATTGTCTCAAATACATATGCAACCTCATCCTCAAAATTACTTCTGCTCACTTGGTTTGCTTAAAGATTAGAATTGCCCAAAAATTATTACAGTACTTTTCTTACAAATTCTACTACTTCTCAATCAGTAACTTTTTCCAATGTATGGCTGTTGTTTTTGAATTGAAGGGGATAGTTTCTACAAACTACTCCCATCAGTCACTTCTTTCCCTTGCTAATAAATGGCTATCATATTATACAATGTATTTTTGCTTCCATGACCAAAGCATCCATCTCATTATGCTTGATGTGTGAAGTCAGTTCAAAACTTTATTTCTGCCTAGTTACTATTTATGCCCAAAGATGTAGGGGGACGTGTATAGAATGAGCTGCCAAAGGAAGTGGTGGAGGCTGGTACAATTGCAACATTTAAGAGGCATTTGGATAGGTATATGAATAGGAAGGGTTTGGAGGATTATCGACTGGGTGCTGGCAGGTGGGACTAGATTGGGTTGGGATATCTGGTCAGCTTGGATGGGTTGGACCGAAGGGTCTGTTTCCATGCTGTACATCTCTATGATTCTATGACTTTATGTGCAGGCTAGGTGAATTGGCCAAGGTAAATTGCCCATAGTGTTCAGGGATATGTAGGTTGGGTACATTTGTCAGGGGAAATGTAAAGCGGTAGGTGAATGGGTCTGGGTGGGATTCTCTTAAGAGGGTCAGTGTGGACTTAGATTCATAGAGTCACAGAGATGTACAGCTCGGAAACAGATCATTCGGACCAACTCATCCATGCCAACCAGGTCTCCTAACTGAATCTAATCCCGATTTGGAGATGCCGGTGTTGGACTGGTGGGTATACAAAGTTAAAAATCACACAACACCAGGTTATAGTCCAACAGGTTTAATTGGAAGCACACTAGCTTTCGGAGCGACGCTCCTTCATCAGGTGATAGTGGAGGGCTCGATCATAACACAGAATTTATAGCAAAAATTTACAATGTGATGTAACTGAAACTGTACATTGAAAAATTGATTGTCTGTTAAGCCTTTCTTCTGTTAGAATACAGTGATAGTTTCACTTGTTTCATGTGTAAGTCACAAAAGCTTTTTTTAAAGTTGCATTCTCGAGTTAGCTGTTAACAATGGTGATAGCTAGACAATATGTTGAAGGTGTTGGCCCCCTGTGTTCTCTGTCTATGCCATGGTGTTTAGATTGATTCTAATCTAAAAAGTGAGATAACAGAGTTTTACATAAATTCATGCAGTAATCTAATCCCATTTGCCAGCACTTGTTGGGCCAAATGGCCATCTCCACACTGTAGAGATTCTATGATCTATGATCTATGCTTTATTTCCAGCTCTGACCTTAATAACTGGACACATTTTTATTTATATGCTCTATCCCTTCCTTTCACACACTCGTTATCCTTACCCATATCACTGTGCATATTACGTTGTTCTCTCTTTTTAATCTTTGAAATGTGCCTTCCCTTGAACCTTGTCCTCTCTATTTATTTAAAGTCCTCTCCATTCCTCTAGTTTTATGACTCATAAGAATTTAGTCTCAGTGCAGTTTAAATGAAAACTTTTCTAATGGAACAGTTCCCTCAGTGCTGGTGCCGGTGTCTCATTAGTTGAAACCCATCTCTTCCGCATCCACTTTAAGTCATGCTGACATTTAAGTCTGTCTGATATTATTTATCCTTTGCTCATGGCTCAGATAGTAATCCAAAGACTATTACCCGTGTGCTTTTACTTGATAATAAATTTTTGAACATAGCCTCTCATGCTTTTTCAGACGAACCTCTTTCATGTTTCTATTTATGTTGTTGGAATTCTCAAAATTCCATCTTTGCCCTCTTACTTCTGTCCTTCTAGCCTGCGGGGAGATAGCCTTGACTACAAATGTATAGAGCAGTAAAGCACAGGATCAGGCCCTTTGGCCCACCATGTCCCCGTCAAGCATGATGCCATTCTCAACTAAGTCCATCTGCCTGCCCTTAGTCCACATCCCTCTATTTTCTGCCTGTTATGTGTTTGTTTAAATGCCTCTTAAAAGTTGCTACTGTATTTGCTTCTACCACCTCCCCTGGCACCACATTCCAGGCACATACCGCTCTTTGTGTAAAATATTTTGCACCTCTCCTTTAAACTTTCCTCCTCTCACTTTATGTCCCTTAGTATTTGACATTTCTATCTGGGTAACAAACTCTGACTATCCACCCTATCCATATCTCTCATAATTTTATGCACTTTGATCATGTCACCTCTCAGCCTCAGATAATCTAGTGAAAGCAATTCAAGTTTGTCCAACCTTTCCTTAATAGCTAATCCACTCTAATCCAAGTAACATCCTAGTAAAACTCTTTTGCACCTTCTCAATGCTTCCACATCCTTCATATACTGACCAGAACTGCACTCAATACTCCAAATGTGGCTGAACTAAAGTCTTGTGAGCTTATCCATTTGTGAATCAAACACTTGACTATGTAATGCATCTGGATATCAGCTATCAGTTATGTTCTCCTTTGGTCTCACTCCTGTGCTGCTTGTAATATTGCAGGATAGGCCTAGTTCCCATATAGCACTGAAACCCCTCACTCATCAAATACTGAAGTTACGTACTCTGACAGAGCTATACTCTGTCAAGCTCGACTCCATACCACTCATTTAAAACAAAGGTCACGGATGAGTGAACATTATTTGGAGTTTTAACAGATGCTACTCAATTAATGCCTTTTCCTGATATTCCCTTGTGTCCACTTTCCAGAGAAGTCACTGATAATGATCAGAAGCAGGAATCTTGGCTGATCTTTTTCTTGTATCACCTAGAGACAGATGTGTCTAATTATAACATTGTAGCTGAGACTAGCTACATCTGCACAGGTAACTGTTTGGATCTAAGACCTGCTTAATATGTTTGACTCATACTTGCCACAAAACTAAGCACGAAGGGAGCTTGAATCAAATGCATGACCAACCCAGAATTTCGTAGATGTTTCCTTTCCAAAAATGGCAAGAAAGCTAACACGTACAATCACAAAGTGTAAACTAAATTCCATTTAGAATTAAACAGTGTAATTCACTTGAATGATCAGTTTTGTGACAATGGGATGTCCGTAAGTTAATATGGCTGGTGTGTTTCTTTGCCTTTATTAGAATTCTGGATCGAACGTATGTGAGCAAAGATGAAGATTGCTGCATTTAACATTCAGCGGCTTGGGACAAGCAAAATCTCCAAACCCAATGTTGTGTCAACAATTGTCAATGTGAGTCTCATCGTAATTTCACAGTATCGATTGTTCAACACTCTAATACTCTAAGCTAACTAAAAATGCATCGAGGAAGCAGCTCAAATCACTTCCACAACCCCAAGACCATGTGCAAACCTCAACAATCTTTAAGAAAAACAACATTGTCGAGATTACTAAGTGAAAAGCGAATGCATAATTATAGTTGCCAATTGTGCCTTGGGATTTCAACACCAACATGCACACGGTGGGAAATATAGGGAAAAATATGTTTGTTTATGAGCAAGTAACCCAACGGAACCAGTTAACCAAGTTGTAACTGCAATCTCAGGAATGCTAATTGTGTAAAAAACTCAGAATCATGCATATTGTAAAATTGCATGTTTCAATACATTATAATAAATTGTCAGATTGTTTTATTCCAATGAAATCTCGTCCCCTTTGAGAACTGATTTTTAACGGAGGGGACCTGCCCTCTGCAATGCCTATGTCAGATCTGCTCTGCCTGTCTTTGGGAAGGTATGCTGAATTCATTTCCATCAGACTCTTACCTCAGCAGCCAAAGGCCTACCTCTAATCAGTGGTGCCACCAGGGAGGCAATGGATGCTGCTGGTGTTTCACCCTCCTGAGGTCTAGGGTTGCTGAGGATACAGATGAGTGAACAGCGAGCAATCCACTGTTTAATTTTCAATCTCCCTACATGGGAAGTTCCCCCACCTGTTACAGGGTGGATACTAGTGGCAATTTGGTGACCCCAGCCTTAATTGCCCTCTGTAGAGCCTGAATTTGTGATGGGGCAGGAAAGCTGTCCACAAGCTTCCTGCCATAAATATAATCAAGGCAGAGATGGGAAGGTAGCAGGACCCACTACCTTTCCACTTGACTAAATCTAGCCCTGTGATCTAACCCACCACATGGGGAAAGTGAATTCTGTGTTCTTTGTTTTACTGTCTCTGAATGTTCTTTTATGCAAGTGTCAAAGTCAGATCCACATGTCTAACTCCCTTTCTTTCCTTCTCACTTTATCAGATAATATGTACAGGAACACTATATCAGTGTCTTCAAATGAGTCTATTACTATGCACCACTCATAGGTACTTTAATATGCAGATGTGTTTGTGGCAATTTATACTGGCACAAGCCAAACTCAAAAATATTTTCAGCTTTGCAGCTAACTATTGTAAGAGAAGGAGCAATGCTGCATTTAAAGTAATAGGGAGATAGAGATTGATTGATTATTGACTAGAAATCAAAGGGCTTTTAGATTTGAAATGTATTTAATCAGATCCAGTGAATATTCCCTTCATAAGATCTTGCTTTAAATCGAGCAACTTTTCACAAGGGAAGTTTTAAAGATTTATTTCAATGTGTTAGCCTGTCCTACATGACAACATCATTTAATTGTTTCATTTGCTTAGATTTTGTTACGTTATGACATCACCCTGATCATGGAAGTCACTGACAAGTCAGAAAAAGCCACAAAAAGGCTGATGGAAGAGCTGAATAGGTAAGTGCAATCAATTAGTCAACCTGCTGATGTGTGGTAGTCTGGTGATAGTGGTGCTTGGCTAGTCACCAAGAAATCAGGAGTTCAAAGGTCATTGTGCCAAGTGGTGAAATTGAACATAACATGGCTGGTAATTGCCATGAAAGCAGAACTGATTCATCCTGTCTTTGAGCAGAGAGGCTGTCACTTCTAACTAGTTCCACTCACATTGGGCTCTGGGCCAATCTACAAGCTTCAATCTTAATTGTCTTCTGAAGCAGTCTAGCAAACTACTTAGTTGTCATGTGTGACACAGCCACTTCCTGCATAGTACGACTAGCATTGGGAGGAATGGCCATTTGTTTTGCTTTTTGTGTGGCTGATTGTTGTAGAAACATTCAGCCTCCTAACCAGGAGAACCTCTTCTTCACCTCCAGATACTGTCATAGGATTTTGCATGTTCACCTGTCTCATTTAAACCTAATAACATGAAAACCTGCCACATTTCGGGCAACTGTCTGTGTGGAGTTTGCACGTTCTCCCCATGTCTGCAAGGGTTTCCTCTGGGTGCTCTGGTTTCCTCTCACAGTCCAAAGATGTGCAGGCTAGGTGAATTGGGCATGCTAAATTGTCCGTAGTATTAAGTGGATTAGTCAGAAGTAAATGTAAGGGAATGAGTCTGGGTGGGTTGCTCTTCGGAGGGTCAGTGTGGACTTGTTGGGCCGAAGGGCCTGTTTCCACACTGTAGGGAATCTAATCTAGTCTACTGACCGAAAGTCTTGGGTCCAGACGATATGTTCATGTCTTGAAATGAGGCAGCAACTGAGTGCTGGATTGGCAGGGAACAGTGTTGTCAACTGTTGCAGGTGGAGTCAAGATGCTGGGCAAATGCCAGGGTAGGGAAAATGATATATATTCATGATGATTCGAAAAGACTAAACTTGCAGCAAAGTAGAATTTTTAAAGAAAATTTGTTAAGGCTATTTCCTTTGTCTCTATCACTTCCCATTCCCATAATATTTGCTCATGTATCTCAACTGGTTAAGATCTTATTTCCAAGCAGCTGATTTTTGTGACAATGTGGTGTTATCTGAAGTAAAGCAAAAATGTTATTTCAATGTCTTGGTCAGTCTCTACACCTCACCCATGACCAGCAAACTAATTTATCTCCTCATTTATCTCATTGCTTGTGGGGATCCCAGAATTGCTATAGCACAGATGGAGATCATTTGGAGCATTGTATCTGTGTTGATTCACCAAAGGAGTGCCACTCCCTCACCTTCTCCCCATAGTGCTGCATATTTTTCCCTTTCAGGTTATAATGTAATTCACTCGAGTGTCACAATTAAACCTAGTTGTATCACACTGTCAGAAATGTAATTCAGATCCCAACCACTTGCTGTGTGGAAAGATTTCTCCTGATGTCATCATTGTTTCATTAGGAAACTACATTAAATCTGTGACATCTTGTTCTAGAAATGTGGATATAAAATTACTTGAGGAATAGAAAACAGTGACTAATGGTTGGTTGGTATTCTTCAGACTGAAAGAAGGTTTGCAATCGAGTTTCTAGCGATTAGTATTGGTCTTCCTTATACGTGAAAATAGAGTCATAGAGATGTACAACATGGAAACAGATCCTTCGGTCCAACTCATCCATGCCGACCAGATATCCCAACCTAATCTAGTCCCACCTGCCAGCATCCGACCCATATCCCTCCAAACCCTTCCTATTCATATACCCATCCAGATGCCTTTTAAATGTTGCAATTGTACCAGCCTCCACCACTTCCCCTGGCAGCTCATTCCATACGTGTACCACCCTCTGCATGAAAAAATCGTCCCTTAGGTCTCTTTTATATTTTTCTCCTCTCACCCTAAACCTATGCCCTCAAATTCTGGACTCCCCCACCTCAGGGAAAAGACGTTGGCTATTTTTCCGATCCATGCCCGTCATGATTTTATAAACCTCTATAAGATCACCCCTCAGCCTCAAACGCTCCAGGGAAAACATCTCCAGCCTATTCAACCTCTCCCTATAGCTCAAACCCTTCAACCCTGGCAATATCCTTGTAAATCTTTTCTGAACCTCTTCAAGTTTCACAACATACTTCTTGTGTCCAGAATTGCACACAATATTCCAAAAGTGGCTGAACCAATGTCCTGTATAGCCGCAACATGACCTCCCATCTCCAGTACTCATTAAAGGAAAGCATACCAAATGCCTTCTTCACTATCCTATGTACCCTTGACTCTATTTTCAAGAGCTATGAACCTGGACTCCAAGGTCTCTTTGTTCAGGATTTTGATGTGTAAAGGACAACTTCAAAGTTTTCATGTTAACAGAAGTTGGGAGAATTATAAACTGTGCAGAACTTCAAAATGGCAATGATATTGTAGTGAACAGATGGGTGGCAGACGCAGATCACTGCAGGGAAAAGATTGGCACTGACTCAAAGTGTTGAGACGGTCAGTGTAGAGACAAGAGACTGATGGCCTCATTTTGAACCATAATAATTCTGTAATTCCCAATGGTTGCTGTGTGAATACAAGTGTACACAATGGAAATTCTACAAAAGCCTGTGCAACTTCCTGATTGAATTTGCATATAAAGCATTGTCAGGAAGCAGCAAATGGCAGCACAAAAAGTGTAACATTCCAGTTGGGCTGTGAGGCAGCTGTAGGCCTCACTGTATGAATTTCCTGTTAATCTTTTCTCTGGTCCTCACCACGTTTAAACATACGATTTAGGAGTAGGAGTAGTCCATCCAGCCTTGTTTTCACTCCACCATTTGGTAAGATCATGGATAATCTGATTGTGACCTTCATTTTCCTGTCTACTTCAGAGACACTTTGACTTTCTTACTAACTCGCTCAGCCTTAAAAGTATCCAGCGACACTGCTGCAACCTTGTTTGGGTATGAAAATTCTGCAGACTGCTTACCCACACAGAAAATAAATGTCTCCATGGAGTAATTTTTTTACACAGACATTGGTTTGCATGTGGTATAAACTTCCTGAGGAAGTGGCAGAGATGGGCACAGTTACAACATTTGAAAGACACTCAGATAAGTACATGAATAGGAAAGGTATGGAGCGAGATGGGCCAGGAGTACACAGGTGGAACTAGTTCAGCATGGACTGGTTGGACCAAAGGGTCTGTTTCCGTAATGTGATTCTAAAGAAGAAACATCCATTCTGCATATGTTTTATAAGGATCATTTCTCAATCATCTAAGCTATCATCTAAGCTATTCAACCTTTTTTCATATGACAAAGTCTACCGTCCCATTTATCAGGGTGGAGAAGGTGAGCACTGCAGTTGCTAGAGATCAGAGTCGAGAGTGCAGCACTGGAAAAGCACAACAGGTCAGGCAGCATCCAAGGAGCAGGAGAATCGATGTTTCGGGCAGAAGCCCTTCATCAGGAAAGGGCTTCCTGATGAAGGGCTTATGCCTGAACTGTCTGCTGGGATGCTCAAGCTCTCTAAATTGGGACATTCTCCTTGTTGGGAATGAAAGTCCCAGTGTTAACTTATCAAGGTGACTCCGAACATATTATTTTGACTTGTGATGGAGGATCAGGAATCTGTTCCCCAATAAAATCCAGTCTTGGGAATTTCAATCTATAGGACTGAAGATAGCTGCTTGTTGATTCTCTGCACTTACCTTTCTTTTTCTTTTCCACAATTGCAGACAAGCTGCAAACCATTACTCCTTCGTACTAAGCAAACCCCTGGGGCGAGCAACTTACAAGGAGCAGTACCTCTTTGTTTATCGGTGAGTAAAGAAGCAAAGATCAAAGAACATAAAAGAATGTCAAAAATGGGGATTTGACAAACTCAAGCAGAGAGTTGAGTTTTTGCTTGTTTTTCCAAGGTTGAAAGTTCAGTGTCTAGACATGTTTCCAGTTTGCCTCAAAAGGTTGCTAATTTTTCATATTTGGATATTATAACCTGTTCCCTTCCACTGGGAGCTTCACCGAATAATTGCAACAAGGGTTCTTTTAAAATGCACACTAATTTGAAAAGAATAAAAAACCATTAGGTGGAATCTTGTTAAAGAGATGGGAGCCTTCTCTTTCAGCTGGATAGTCAGCAAGGGAACTCCCAGGGATCCTGGGAATCAGCAGAATGACTCCCAGGATCCTAGAAGGTGAAAGTTCAAATGATTCTCTGGCAAGGTGTATTGGGAATTATAAGATTGAGGGTCACAGAGAGAAGACTCAGGGGCTTTGGAAGTAAGGGCAGGAGTTGGGTCTCAGAGGACTCCCATCTCCTCTATGTCTTGCTGGCAAAATGCTTTCTGGAGACTAAGTCAAGCGAATGGTCAAGAATCAATAACAAATATGAAGAGAGCTGGAAAAGCACAGCAGGTCAGGCAGCATCCAAGGAACAGGAAAAATGACGTTTTGGGCAAAAGCCGTTCATCAGGAAGGGCTTTCCTGAGCCTTGGTTTTCTGGTGATATGAGATATGGGACATGAACCAGGATATGGTTTCCGGATGAAGGGCTTTTGCTCAAAACATCAATTTTCCTGCTCTTCGGATGCTGCCTGACCTGCTGTGCTTTTCCAGCACTACTCTAATCTTGACTCTAACCTCCAGCATCTGCAGTACCAACTTTTGCCTAACAAATATGAGGATCATATCTTGTTTCACAGACACTTTGTTTCAGAATGCAATACATTATATGCTATTAGGGTGAAATGGGGAAGGAGCTGTTTTAACACTGCTCCTCAGATGTTGGTTCATGTATCACAATTCTCATTGCTGTCAGTAGCCGGGTCAGTTCAAAATATCCATTCTTAAGTTGGCTATTTCTGATAGTTTTCAGGTAATAAACAGATCCTGGGATGATGGTGGGAAGTACATTTCATTGGTGCTGTCACAAAATTGTGTCATAATATCAGCACATGAAATCCTTTCTGTCAGATTTGCAGTAACATCTTTGACATTTGCTCCCTCTATTACTGATGCACTGTGGTAGCCATGACTGCAACAACTCATCAAGGACCCCTCAGACAACACCTTCTAAACCCTCAACTGACACTACTTAGGACAAAAGCAATAGATATGTGAGAACAACAAAACCTACATGCTCCCATTCCAGATTCACGCCATCCTGATTTCAAAATATGTCACTATTCCTTCAGTGTCGCTGGGTCAAAGTTAGGGAACCCCCTCCCTAATGCACCTACACTCCAGGACTACAGCAGTTTAAGAAGGAAGCCCACCATTACCTTCTCAAGAGCAACTGGAAATAGGAAACAAATGCTAGTTTAGCCAGTCATGCCCACATGAATGAATTTGAAAAAAAAGCATGCAAATGGTAGTATCATGTGCATATAAACCATTTTGAAATGCACAAGCTAGCTCTTTCTGTGGAACATTAGGCTTCATAAGAATTCTAGCTGTACAAAGCAGCATGTCAATGAGGTAGTTCTCATGAGTCTGAGCTGCGATGTGTGAAGATAAAATCATATACCTGTAATCTCATAGTAGCCTAGAAAGTTTAACTAGTTACATTGTGACCTCACATATCTAGTACTCCAATGTCTGAAACACCAATTGTCCGGAAATATTTCGAGCATACCCAGCAATGCACAAACAACTGTTCAGGCGCTGAATCAAATTGCTGAAGCATGAGCTTACTAAAAATGATGAATGTTTGATTGCTTCTTCCTGTAGTCCTTTTGAAAGTACAATTTTGGAGCAGGTATTCATTACAATGTTAAAATGCTAACAATTTCTGGGATACATTTATAGCTGTAGTGGCACCTTCTGATTTATATGTTTGCAGTTAGGCATTCTAATGTCATTCTGGATCAGAATGGTGCTGGAAAAGCACAGCAGTTCAGGCAGCATCCTAGGAGCAGGAAAACCGACGTTTCGGGCTTTCCCAGCACCATTCTAATCCAGAATCTGATTTCCAGCATCTGCAGTTATTGTTTTTACCTATTCTAATGTCATTCTATGAGCCAGAAACTCAGAAATGCAAGGAAAAAACAACTTGCTCCCAAGCATTCCAGAAAGAAGAGGTTGCAATGTTTTATTAAAAGGAGATGTGTTTTTTTTAGATTAGATTCCCTACAGTGTGGGAACAGGCCCTTTGGCCCAACAAGTCCACACCAACTCTCTAAAGAGTAACCCCACCCAACCCATTTCCCTCTGACTAATGCACCTAACACTATGGACAATTTAGCATGGCCAATTCACCTGTCCTGCACATCTTTGGATTGTGGGTGGAAGCCAGAGCACCTGGAGGAAACCCACGCAGACACGGGGAGAATGTGTAAACTCCACACAGACAGCCGCCCGAATCAAACCCGGGTCCCTGGTGCTGTAAGGCAGCAGCGCTAACCACTGAGCTACCATGCTGCCATGTCCACACTGGAATGCTACTCCCAATCCTTCTCAAAAATGCATCGCTTAGCTGCTGGAACCAGTGGGGCCGTGTCCCTACTGCTGGGCACAACCAGATGTCTGGTGAGGAAGTCATTTAGGATTCTTCTGACTAAGGTTACAATTCTGATAGAGCCAGTGTGACTTACCAGACAGGATTGTCTCTCTTCACTGTTGGAGATGGTTAAGAATTCTGACCAGGCTGTTAAAGCTTTGCTGCTGAAGATGATACATTCTCTAAACACAAATCAAGTTTTCCATCTCTTGAGCTATCACACTCCATTTAGATCTTAATGAGTCATAGAGCAAGTTGAAAATCAATCACTCAGGGCAGGTTTGAAATAGATGAGAATAGTTACCAGGTTCAGTGGAGAAATTGACATCTAATGACTAGGGTAGGCAGATGGCTAGGCTTCCATTATGATTATTACAAAATAGAGATGCCGTAATTGAGCTAAATTGTCTACATTAGCTGCTCATTACACTACTTATATAGATTCAAGAAGATTTAGAACTAGCTGTAATATGTTGCTGACCTCAGTGCTGACACTCTTATGTATGTTAATCCAGGATATCCATGTTTCTGTCTTTGGCCCTGGCCGTGTGTGGGGCCTTGGAGTTTTGAAAGTTTAAATTAATATTGTTATTAATTTGCAAATACTTCAAATTCTTAACAATGACATACATTGGTGGAGTGGCCTGGGATTTACAAACGGGCAGGTAAATACACTTAAAAGTATTGCTTCCAAAGTTGCAGATCCACAAAAAATAAACAAGATAGCAACCCTCCCCCCAACTCCAAATAAGAAATAAAGTCTCTATGTTGTTTGGGCATGTCTTGGGCACTATCTGAGACAGACAACATGGGCTCACGTCCCAATAAAAGATCCAGTTCCGCAGAGTCAGCTACACTCAACAGGAGTCTCAATTTTCATCCCTCAACCCAACATCGGGAAGACTGATTTTCCAGTCACTGTAATATTATTGCTCCTGCGACCTTGTGAGCAAATTGCTTGCCACATATTCCTGCATCACATCAGTTCAAAATGCATTTTGTTTACTGTAGAAAGTTTTGAGAGATTGTGAAGGAGTCTATATACAAGATGCAAGTTCTTTCTCTTAAGGGCTAGATAGCCAAGTGTTCTATGGCAACAGGATGGACACCTTTGATTTCTGCCATATGTGATAGTGCCAACAGAACGGGTATAGTTGTTGTAAAACTGTTCGGACAAGCTCAGAGCATGCAGGTGTTCTGTGTCCCAAGACATCTACTCCCACAAAAAGTGAGCCACATCAATCGCAAGCATCAAACACCATAGAAAAATAATCAATTGAAACAGAACGACAAAAGAGGTGTCTTGAAACAAAACAGACAAACGTCATTATTCCATGAGTTTGCAGATTTACCTCTCTAAAGCTTGAATCTTGTTCCTGTTTAGCAGATCCATGTTGCAGCTGTCAGAGTAATATACCTGCTGTTATGGGGAACTTTACTTCCAAAATAGAGCTTATGATATCGGTTACACTCTCCTGTGGCAAGTCTTTGTGAATACATGTTGTAAACATCATTAGAAAGTCAGTGTTCCCAGTATCTTCAAAAGATATGTAGGTGTTCTCAGAGTGATCTGGCCTGTATCTATATCTTAAGTTATTCAATGCACATTTTTACTAGCCATAGCTAGAGACATTGTTGAGAAAGTCTGAAACGTGATTAATGGGAATTTTTATGTACAATGCACTGATAGCGATAATTGCACATGAAACATTAATTGCTTCCTTTTTAAATTGGTAACATTTGCTCTCTTGTGGCACTGCAGAAGGGGAATTAAAACTATTGTTTTCAGGTGAATCAGAGTTGGAAGGGGAACTAATTGCCTCCTAATTTAAAGTTACAGGTTAGTTACAGATTACTAATGATTCTTTAATTTCCATTCCCAATTTATGTGGCATTTCCACATAACAAGTAGGTTGTTGATGCATATCAAATTTAACAAAGGACATTTCTATTATAACTGCAAGGGTAGGAATTTACAATGGAGCATGGTGACAGGCAGTGCGTGCAGATATAAGGTATTTAATAGAGTCAGTCAAAGTTTACAATTTATAAACCTTTTTGATTGTTTCTTTTCCTAATTTTTCTTTTGCAAATTGTTATATTATACCCTCAGATTCCCTGACACTAACTCCATTCAGAAACGGTTAAGATGTATTTCACGGAGTGCGAGACACAGTCTCTACTCAATGGAGCCAAATTAAACCCTTCTCTATGGCTTTTATGACACTGCTTCATGTCTGCTCATTGCACAACATTTCTGCACTACCTAACAATGAGCATTTTTCTATTGACATGATTAGATTAGATTAACTACAGTATGGAGACAGGCCCTTCGGCCCAACAAGTCCATACCGACCCTCTGAAGAGTAACCCACCCAGACCCATTCCCCGCATATACCCCTGACTAATGCACCTCACACTACAGGGCAATTTAGCATGGCCAATTCACCTAACCTACACATCTTTGGATTGTGGGAGGAAACCGGAGCACCCAGAGGAAACCTACGCAGATATGGGGAGAATATGCAAACTCCACATAGACAATCTCCCGAGGCTAGAATCGAATCTGGGTCCCTGGCACTGTGAGGCAGCAGTGCTAACTAACCACTGAACCACCGTGCCACCCGACATATAAATAGATAGATAATAGAGAGATAAATAGAGAGAAAGGGAGAGAGAAAATGAGAGAGGGAGAGAGAGCGAGAAGGAGGAAGATAGAAAGAGACTGAGAAAGAAAGAACCCTAAAAATCATCTTCAGTCCTTTTTTGTGCCAATAGCAGCTGCAACTGAAATTGCCAACTGTCATTGTCTTCTGTCTCACTGATACATGATGATAATAGTGTTTAGGAAATAAAGATTTATGCCCAAAATAAACTTGCAATTGCTTACTGTGAAATCCTATTACCAGCACAATTTTGACATTACAGATATTCTGCAAAGAACATTGGCAGAAGAATAACAACAGGGAAAATGAAATCTGAGTGCTCACTAATGTTGACAGCCATTATGACTTTCTGGAATATAAGGCAACCATAGCCATTTATCATATTTTGTCTAAACATTATCTCAACACATCTTCCCATGCTGCCATTTTTTTCTCTTTTCTCTGTAAAGGCACTGCAGCTTGGTTTCACAGATGCTGGTAGTTCTTCTTGTCCCATCAGCCATTTGTCATCCATGAGTGTACCCATAAATTTATACGAATTATATTGTTCCTTCTCAGGATCAAAATATGCTTTTTGGATTGATAGAGTAAGGTAGGAGAAGCCATTATTAGCTGTCCAGTTGTAAAGTGATAGCTATAATTGTTTGATAGTACTGCTGACATTGCGAGATTATTCACTAATGTTTCAGGCAAGGACAGTATGGAAATGGTGAGCTATGTCACTATATTGTGGTGATCTAGGTATGCTACCATTTATTTTAATCCATATTGATTGAACCTATGAACATAGCTACTCTTGCAATGAGTGCAAGTTTAATCTCCTAGACAGATGCGGTTGCCATGGGCTCTCTCTCTGCCTAGCTCTCGTTAACACTTTTGTCAGTTTCCACAATAAATATTTTTTTGATGGAATGACACTTTGCTACCTCTCACATGCTGATAATAAATTTGCTTTATTTCAATCTGCAGGTGTATATAAAATGTTCCTTACACAACTTCATGGGGCCCATCCTGCATTCAGATTTACCTTTGGAATGGAGCTGTTTAATGAATGCTCTCTCCTTGACATACTGATTGATTAATTTGCTAATGGGTTCTTGACAATGTCAACCACACGCCTACCCTAGGAGTCAATATAGGCATTAAATTTCTCACAGTGCCATGCTCTATAAGATTGGTCATAATGACAACCTTATAAATAGGTTTTGAGCCATTGCAGACTGTTCAAGCTAGATGCTGTAATGGCATGCTTTAAACAAGGCTTGTGAGATAATGGCTATTTAGTCAATGCTTGTGATATAGCGCACAAATTCCTGAATGGGCTTAGGGCCACCATTTTTAGCCCTGAAAAATGCCACCTCTACCCCAAGTTATCCTACCAAGGTAACAGATCCCAAAACCGTGACCAAAAGGTGAAGCTAAGTATTTACTCTGTTACTATTTTAAAGTATCAGAAGTGGTCTTCCCCATTAACAGGATCGTGTTGTCAAGCCAAACAGATGGTTCTACCTATCACACAAATGAGTAACATGATACATGAATTTCAGAGCCAGTGTGATGCTAGGTATCTAGACCATACATTTCAATGACGTGCATGTAGATCATGTCAAGCATTGTATTCCTTCAGCTCTTTGCAAAAGACAGGCTGCTGTTATCTTGCTCAATCAGCCTTTGCTTTCAAAACTCAGAACCTTGTGTTGAACATCAGGTATAATTCTGTGACAATGTAGCATGAACTGAAAAATCTGGGTGTCTAATAACCACACTTACATGAGTTTAAGATTATCAATTGCGTTCACAATATGGCATCCTTACACTTGCTAGAAGCCACACCTATCCTTACACAGAGCCTAATCCTCTGCAGAAAAAAAGGCATTGCCTCTTTTCAATTAAACAAGAGCTTGGAGGGCACTGTTTCCTGGTACATCGTCCATGGCACATCTCAACCATCTAGAATTGACTTTTTAAATTTAAACAAAGTGGGGTGTGTTAATAGTTTCCTGGTGCATTCCCCATGAGAATGCATGGACCACAACCAATTGCAATCCATTTGTCAGTAAACCAGCACCCTGTTTCTCATAGTGTAAAAATTATTACTCCCTTTGAAATTTGACATTCTTGCATCTGTCCTGACGAGTGCAAGATGAAAAGACTGAGAGGTCAGTTACTTTGTTCAGTTAAATACCAGATAGCTCCAGATGCAATGCTATTTCGATATATCAGTCATGGTAGATAATGTGTATCTTTCAGTGTATGTTCTTATTTGGTGTGGTGGGGGAGGTGATGATGTTTACTTTTGGCAAGCTGCTAAACTGTCTGTATCCTCTTTCCAGTGGATACCAACCTAGTTTACCTGTCCACTATCCAAGAGATAGGAAAAGCAGACAAGGTACATAATGGACAGTTGCCATTGGTTTTCCTATATCCGTCGTATCTGAAAGATACCTTGTTCTATATTATCTCCTAATTGATAATTTCTTCCAATTTCCTATAGTTTGCTTGCCCAAATCTACAGTGACTAGAGTCACTATTCCATGTCTCATTGTGATTTTTGAAGCGCGTAGAAAATCAGGTTATGGTTCTCCATTCAGAGTTCAGAATGGCTGCTTACAAGTCCTGACTCTGAAAGATATCCGAAAACCAATGTTATTTTGGTCTGTTAAATTGTTTGGATTCTTTCAGCAACCAGAATTTTGAGCATTTCTGTCATTGGACCTATCATTGCACAGCAGACGAAGCAACGCTAATTTATTCCATTATTGTGCCCTGCACTTTCACAAGTAGAATAATCAGATTTGTGAAGAAAGATTAGAATGCTTAAGCAGCGTAAAGGAATATGCCAATTGAAAATGTTGGACCCAAACTAATGAAATCAATGTTGATGACCACATCCTAGAGTGAAACAAATGAGCAAGGAAAATGCATACATTTATTCAAGCCATTAATCTGCATCTTAATTCAAATACATTGTTCAAAATAACTGTTCAAATATTCTTCTAACATTGAGCACAAAAGTAATGTCAGTGGTTATGAACTAAATGGTGTAGCAATTCAGAATTAGACATTCCTGATTTGTCTCTTGTAGGAAGTGGGAGGTTCTCCCTAATTCACACTACTTGCAGGAATATATTCTTTAAAAGATTGTCGGGCCAGTCATTTGTTTAAAAAATAAATGTTACATTCAAAATGGACTTCCAGAAGGAAAACAAAACCTGTCAGGCAATTGTACCACTGTGCGACCCAAGAGCCTTCCAACGAGTGAATAAACCAATGTTTGTAAAGACAAATTTCTAACAAGAGGTACTAAGCCAAATTATAGCATATCTACAACTGCATCAGCTGAGATCCCCCAATCCAATGATCAAACTTGAATCTGGTAGGCTTGGTTCTGTTCTGTTTATTCCACCTAACCAATTCATATATTTTCCATATAGTGATGATATTGTGGAAGTGAAACGAGTTTTTCAATACGAAGACCTGCAGGTGGGTGATGAGGATGCTTTCTCCAGGGAACCATTCGTGATTCAGTTCAAATCTCGAACCACAGGTATAGTTCTTCATTGTTCCATCGCCAGGACTGGGAACCCGTTGCAGTTAAACTATTCCTGAGTCTTTGCATGTGATCTTAGTAATATAGTCCAATGCGATGGAGCCCACTAAAGTGAAGGATAACATATGTCAAAAATGGCAAAACATACTTCTCACGTACCTTGTTGCATTAATATTACTTACTGAATCGAAAATAATATGATAGTCGTATGCGTGGGGAATGGGAAGAAAACAAAGTAAAAGAGAAACATATTTTAAAAGATTTTATGTTTGGTGTAGAACTTTCTCAAACAGCTCAGAAAATGCAAAGTGTATCCTTTTGAGCCAGAACGGTCTCAAAACTGTGGATGGGATTTGTCAGTCCCTAACCAGGTTGATGGATGGAGTTCAACAGTGAGGGAAAGGAACAGATGGTGACATCAAATATGGGGAGGCTATGGCCTAGCGGCATTATCGCTAACCAATGAATCCAAGTATTCTGGGGACCTGGGTTCAAGTCCTGCTCTGGTTGTTTCTGTAATCCAATAAAAATCTGAAATTAAGAGTCTGATGGTGATCACAAAGCTATTGTTGGCAAACCCATCTGGTTCACTAATGTCCTTTATGGAAGGAAGCTGTCATTCCTACCTGGTTTGGCCTACATGTGACTTTAGACCCACAGCAATGTGGTTGACTCTTAACTGCCCTCTGGACAATTAGGGATGGGCAATAAATGCTGGTGTATCCAGTGACACCCTCATCTTGTGAATTAATTTTAAAAATCTTTCCCTCAAACACTGGAAAAAAAACCAGATATTGCTTACCTGTGCTGCTGCTCTTCAAAAAACACAATTAGGAAAATATCTGTTTTTCAAAAAAAGGTTCTACTGCCAAGATCCCAAAATGCAGATCAATATTACTTGTTAACTTTTAGCTTTTCTCTGAATTATGCAGACATGACACATTACTCTTTCATGTAAATAAACAAACAATGTGGTTTTAATGGTTCACAAACTCCCTTCTAAACAACATAAAGTGCATGTTGGTGACTTCAAAGGGATTTACTGGACTGGACTGTCCCAACGCAGATATTGGGAATATTCAAAAGACACTTCCTGAAGAAGGGCTTATGCCCAAAATATCGATTCTCCTGCTCCTTGTATGCAGCCTGACCTGCTGCGCTTTTCCAGCAACACATTTTTCAGCAATATTCAAAAGACAATCAGGTACGAAGATAACAGAATCTGGCACAGAGAGAGAGAGAGAGAGAGAGACAGATGGACTCTAAAGGGCCAGACTGGTCATACCAACGTTTTCACTTGTTATAATCTGAAAATCAAAGTTTACTTTGAACTGCATAAGAACCTTTTGAGAGCAGTACTGAACATTATTATCTGCAGTTATTATAATGAGGAATTTGTTGTATTTATGATTGCTATCTTACCTTTGATTATTACCACATTGGGGTGGGTTGGCTTAGAGTCATAGGCACAGAGATGTACAGCATGGAAACAGAACTTTCAGTTCAACTGGTCCATGCTGACCTAAATTAATCTAGTCCCATTTGCCAGCACTTGCCCATATCATTCTAAACCCTTCCTAATCATGTACCCATCCAGATGCCTTCTAAATGTTGTAATTGTACCTGCCTCCAGCACTTCCTCTGGCAGCTCATTCCATACATACACCTCTGCATGAAAACATTGCCTCTTAGGTCCCTTTTAAATCTTTCCCCTCTCACCCTAAACCAATGCCCTCTCGTTCTGGCCTCCCCCATCCCAGGGAATCTATTTATCCTATCCATGCTCCTCATGATTTTATAAACCTCTATAAGGTCACCCCTCAGGGGGTTGGAGGATAATTGCGTGCATGAATGTATGTAAAACTATGGATCAATGCAGTGAAACCTTCAAAATGCAGGATTTATGCTGATATAATTACAATGCAAGGTGTCATTTATGTGTTAAATTATACATGAGACAAGCAATGATTCAGGTTCTAAAGCTATCGTTTACACTCGAACAATCAAGCTGACAATGGATTTCGGGTTTCTGACTATTGGTAACACAGCCACATACAAAAAATATACATACCAAATATACATGCAGAAATTGGCAGCATCATAGGCCTAAATGTGTTTTACACACCTACTAAATAAGTCTCTGTATTAATTGCCAAAGACAGTTCTCGTACATGATGGGGAAAATATAAAAAAACAGGCAAGGAAAGAGACAAGGCGCATGGGCCCAAGTCTCCTATTAACAGATAAAGCAAAGGATCTAGCTTGTTGATCAGCAAAGCTTTAAGTCTGAATAATGGCTGTAAACTTTCATTATAATTTACATGAAAGATTGTAGTTCAGCAGCAGATTAGTAATTCAACTTTGCTTGGATTTCTGTGAGGCTTTTAAACAGTTCACATGCCATTTTCTGGTGAATACATTAGAAATACTTGTTAGAGTGCAATTTAGCTCAAAGGGAATGTGGTATTGGCTGTTAAGGTCTACCGATTCATTTGGTTGAAATCAGGTGTTTTATTTTGAAGTGGATGAGAGCTACATTACGCTGACTTTAGCTTGGCTATTTTTCATACAGTCAAAAAGTGTGGTGCTGGAAAAGCACCATACTTCCTGATGAAGGGCTTATGTTCAAAACATTGATTCTCCTGCTCCTCAGATGTTACCTCACCAGTTGTGCTTTTCCAGCACCACACTCTTCAACACTGGAAAAGCACAGCTGGTCAGGCAGCATCTGAGAAACAGGAGAAGTGACATTTTGGGCATAAGCTCTTCATCAGGAATGATGCCTGAAACGTCGATTCTCCTGCTCTTCGGATGCTGCCTGAGCAGCTGTGCTTTTCCAGAGACACACTTTTCAACTCTGATCTCCAGCATCTGCAGTCCTCACTTTTTCCTTTCTTTCATACATACAGTTGTAAGGAACTTTGTGCTCATTCCCCAACACACATGCCCTGAAGATTCAGTCAAAGAAATCGATGAACTGTATGACGTCTTCCTGAAGATCAAAGAGAAGTGGAAAGTAAAGGTGTGTTTCCAGATTTATTCATTTTTATATTTTTGAAAGCAAACTATGCAGGAAGGTTAAATGCCACATTTATTACATTTCAGAGCTTATGCAACTAAATGGCATAAGTTACTCACTCTAATTTGTAACTTTAACCTGTCTTGACTTTAAAAGTCTAGAAACAGCCACATGACAATACTCAGCATCAGTCATAAGTTCTGTTTATTTATGTGGTGAAAATGTTAATTTTTATTTTTACAAATAGGATTTCTGAAAATAAACTCCTTCTAACTTTGAACCACATTAGTCCTCTATCTCAGAACTATATTTTGCCTCTGAAAACAATTGGCTGCCAGATCTGCTAAGCTTTTGCAGCAATGTCAATGTTTTGTTTTCACTTTCAGATCCTGAGTTTAAGTCTTGTCCACTCTGAAGACAATATTTTCCTCTCACTCTGAACTGTAAAGCAGAAGATGTTCAGGATAAACATGGCATCATCAGAAAGTCCAGAAAATGATAATAGCCAACTAAAAACTAGAATCGCTCTTTATATGGTTTATAGAACTTTTTTTTTTAAAAAAAGCACCTTACCAGAATTGATTTGTTTCTAATTCTGTCACATGCACCCTCTCTGGCTATGAATAATACAATTTTATTCATTCCAATTTGATGCGTAAACATCCTACCATTTTTCCATTCTCCCCAATCACTTCCCTCTCTTCCCCGAAACTGGATTTTCTGCTTTTCGTTGTAATGCCCTTACTATTTGCTTCTTTTGATTTGGATTTCTCCCCCTCACCTCTGAATAATTTGGAGTTTCTTCTCTGCACTATATCTCTTTTATCCTGTACCTTTCTTTTTGAGCTTTCTTCAGTTTTGCTTCGTTCCCCCCACCTTGTTACTGCTGCCTGTTTTCAAATTCCTTGCAAAGACTGACAGCATCCTACAAATTGACAACCAGTCAAACCTGGTTCCAATTACCCTCTTGTCATTTACACTTCAAGCTTCCCCATACCAAGTGGCACATGTGGAAACACACCACATTCTCCTGCATCTTTGATTAGGTTTTCCTAGAAGGTACCAGTCTGTCACCTGAGGCTGTAGCTCCAGGGGCACATTGAGCATGACTGTCAGGAGACTGTCCTATCCCTATACAACATACTGAAGTGATAATGGTTGATTTTACAAATGCATAATTGCCCTGTTTAGCAACATTATAAATGCATATTTCATGCTGTCAGGTGCTCGAATTGAACTTAGAATCGTAGAATCCCTGCAGTGTGGCCCAACAAGTCCACACCAACCCTCTGAAGAGTAACCTATTCTCCTACCCTATTATTCTATATTTACCCCTGACTAATGCACCTAACCTCTACATCCCTGAACACTATGGGCAATTTAGCATAGCCAATTAAGCTAACCTGCACATCTTTGGATAGTGGGAGGAAACTGCAGCACCTGGAGGAAACCCACGCAGACACAGGGAGCATGTGCACACTTCACACAGACAGTGGCCCGAGGTTGGAATCAAACCCGGGTCCCTAGCCCTGTGAGGCAGCAGTGCTAACTCATTGAGCCACCAAACTTAAACCTAGAGCTTTAAAGGCAGTCCTTCCTTGCAATGTACTGCACCATATGTCCTCCTTCTTATATTAGTTATATTTTGGGAGCCCATTGAGGTTCTATTAGTTCAATCATTTTGACACATTGCTCCCCATTATAAATGCAAACACACTCAGTCAGAAGAAAAAAAGTCCTGATTAGTTTGAAAGTTACCCCTTGTTAGTTAGTTTAAGTATTCTGCTTCCATCTCACTTACTTGCCTCGATATCTCCTCTCCCATTCCAAGCAGAAAACTCAGCCAAATATTTCCTCATAACTGAGCTCTTTGATGCTTGGAGGACTATGGTTAGAGTCGATAAAGTGTGGTGGTGCAGGTTAGGCAGCATCTGAGGAGCAGGAGAGTCGACACTTCAGGCATAACCCTTCATCCGCAGAGGGAGAAAGAAAGCTTCTTCAGGGTGGGCATCCTTGGAAGAGGCTTCACAGTATAGCCTCCAGCAACTAGGAGATAGTGAGGACTGCAGATACTGGAGAAGTCGTGATTATGGTCACCTTAGCTTAAGTAAATCATCAGTCATTGGGAAATTAATGGAACTGAAAAGTGACAAATTCCCAAGAGCTGATGGTTATCATCCATGGATGTTAAAGGATGGAAGAGAGCACATTGCCTCACATTATCTTTCCAAGTTCCCGGGATTCAGGAGTTGTAGCTTTGGAATGAAAATTAACTCAGGTCACTCTGCTCTTTAAGAAGAGTGGCAGAGGGAAATCAAACAATTGCAGTCTACTATCCGGGGTGAGGAAATTGTTGGATGCTGTAATCAAGGATTGGGTAACTGATCAGCTTGAAAAGTTTCAGTTAATCAATTAATTTAAAAGTATCCTAGTACATAATGAGTCATATTGGCACATTTCTAAACATTGTACAGCATAGAGGGCCAAGGGATACATGTACAGATAGTTTGAAAATGACAACACTTATTGAGAGAGTAATTAGCAAAGCATATGTGATCTTGGGCTTCAGAGAAACATTGAGTACAAAAGTCAAGAGGTTATGTTGAGTCTTTATAAAACTCTACCTGGCTCACAACTAGACTATTGCTTTTGGTTCTGGTCATCATGCTTCAGAAAGGATGTGGGGGCCCCTTGAGAGGATGCAGAGGAATGATTCCAACAATGAAGATAGTTAGCTACAAGATTAGGTTGGAAAAGCTGGGGTTATTTTTGTTGAAATAAAAGGAAACTCAGGGAGATTTGAATGAAGTGTTTAACATCATGGAACTTATTGAGTAAGGTGAAAAAAAGAACAGCTCCCGTGAGGTTTCAAGGTAGGCAGATGAACAGTTTATGTAGTGAATTGTAATGTTCCAGAACCCAATACACATGAGGGTGTTGGAATCAGAGACATTCAATGATTTCAGAAGAAAATTGAATGGGGAATTTGAAACAATTAGCTATGCAGGCTTTGGGAAAAGAATGGAGCCATGGAACTGTTTGAATTGTTTCATAGCAAGCTGGAATAGACTCAATGGACTAAATACCCTGCTGCAAATGACTCTGACTAAATGCTTACCCATTGTAAAAACTAATTAATATCTTTCTAATCTGCATGGCTCAGTACTACCCTACTACAGTCTTAATACAGAAAGTTAAGATAGGTTGAATGAGAGATTCAATAAAACAACCCCTTTGAAAAAATTTTTTAAAAAATTACACGTGTTTAAAAAAGTGAATAAATGCAAAGTATTACAGTTATCATCCAACATGACTAAAAATACAACGTTTCAGCCTGTTGTTGACTGCTGATTTGGGCACTTGCTTAATGATATTTTTGGAGAGGTATTGACCAATTTAAAGTTAAACAAGTTACTGCATTAAAACAGTGAGTAGAATTTTATACAAGCAGAGTAAAATGACATCTATTAATGACAGCAAAAATAGTTCAACTTGTTTAAATTAGTCAGATACCAAACAGTCTTACACATCTCTCACTTCAGGTGACTTCTCTTTTTCCCCCTGTCCACAGAACTTTATGATACTTGGGGACTTTAATGCTGATGGAAGGTATGTGTCGAAGGACGAGATGAAAAAAATTCGACTCAGAACCGATAATAATTTTCACTGGCTCATTGGAGATGATGAGGACACCACCACAAGTGCAAAGACAGACCGGGCCTATGACAGGTAAAGCACAGGTTACAAGCCTGGGAATCTGACAGGGTCAGAACAAAAATCTTAAATACCTGTTTCCTACTGAACACCACGGTCCCCACTCCTAACCATCTTTTAAACTTACGCTCTCCCATTTCTTAAACACCCCTCCCCAATATGACATAGGCTTTGCAGCTCAGAGGGTAAGTAGGATTTCTGACCGCTCATGGTGAGGTGTGAATGTAGCTCTGGGTAACCCCAGCCCTGCTAATTTTCAAGCCGTTTACCCAGAATTCCACATGTTATCTTTTTCTGACAACTTGAAGTAGGAGCAATCATGTGCAAAGTGAATACGCCTCCCGACACCTCTTCAGCCTGTTTCCTGTATGTTTTTTATACCTAACATCAGTTTCTGATTAAAAGGAGATTGAAGGGTTACTGCCAGCAACAGGTTGGTGCATTATTCATGTTGTTTTTCTTTTCTCCACGGATTGTTCTAAGAAAATCTTTTAAGGCTAGAATACTGTAATATTACTACCTTCATTCAGGCTTCCGTTCCCAAAGGTACCTTTAATAAAACTTACCGCAGGCACATGATATTCTTTACTTCACTCACTGCTAGCCATCTGTTATGTTGTATGCAAGATTAATCCATAATTAATGTGACTCATAATATTTTACTCACAGCAGGAAACTATGCAATCCTGTCTCACCCAAAAGAGCTTGCGAATTAGTCCCATCTCCCCTTCCTCCCCCATATCCATTAACATTTTTTTTTCAAATATCTATCCACTGTTGTTTTATAAGCTATGATGGATTTTCTTTTACTCTTCCTTCTGCTGAGGGGAGACTGGGAGAAGCCTCACTTCCCTGAACTGAGTCACAACGTTTGTCTTAATATCTATCTGAAATGAAAGAGTTTCAAGCTCTGATCTAAAAGACAGCGGCTCGAAAAGTGCTACGCTGAAGTGTCATTTAAAGCTCTGTGCTTACATTTTAAATGAGCTTTCACCTTCAATCTCAGGGAACCAGACCCTTCCCTCGTCCATATCAACCGAGATATCCTGAATTAATCTGGTCCCATTTGCCAGCATTTGGCTCATATCCCTCCAAATCCTTCCTATTCATAAATCCATCCAGATGCCTTTAAAATGTTGTAACGGTATCAGTCTCTACCCCTCCCCTGGCAGTTAATTTCATACATGCACCACCCTTTGCGTGAAAACATTGTCCCTTTGGTCCCTTCTGACTCAAAAGTGAGAATGCAAACTAATATTGTATGGCCTATACATATCATTCTGGGTAAAATCTTCATAGAATCCTGACAGTGTGGAAGCAGGCCCTTCAGCCCATAACCTACACATCCCTGAACACTATCAGCAATTTAGTTTGGTCAATTCACCTAACCTGCCATCTTTGGACTGTTGGAGGAAACCAGAGCAACCCCCCACACTAACAGGGAGCATGTGCAAGCTCCACACAGGCAGGTACCTGACGCTGAAATCGAACCCGGGTCCCTGCTGCTGCAGAGCAGCAGTGCTAACCACTGAGTCACCGTAACGCATGGATACAGCCAGCTTCTCTCCCTCTTCAACTGACATTGCTATTCTTTAGCCAGTGCAAGAGCAGCTCACTAAATTTTAATCCTTTTTTGTGGATATGAATCATCTTTTCTTTCCCCACCAACTCTCACCCTATGAGGAGTTCTGCACCAAGATGTCACTCTGTCAAATTAATTGTTCTCCAAAAGTCCTAACTGCCCTTTTTATATAAGGGGAGGGTTGGCAATTCATGTGATGCAGTCATAGTGTCACTGCCTCTGAGCCTGGAGGTCTGGGTTCAGGTCCCATGTGTTCCAGGATTATGTGACAATATCTCAGAATGGGTTGCTTTGGAAATCTCTATAAGGTGCGTAAACCAGAAGAGCTAATCACCATTCAATCACAGGGAAAAGACGCGTTAAGTCATCTTCAAGTGCCAAAACTTAACTCGCTCTGGGACACAAGAGATGACAGACCTGTCAACACAGCAGAAACATAAGGAATGAGATGACGAACAAAGCAAATAAGATGAATCACAAATCCATTTAAAAGATGAAGCCATGTTTGGTTCAGAAAGTGAAATGCATGTGGAACGACAGATTTAAATCAAAATGAGTATTTCCTACTTTAATATGTCAAGCTTGGATAGATTGTATCTATTAACAGTATATGTTTTTGTTTCCCTGTGTAAAGAGTCTTGTTACAATGCGGTGTTGCACTTGATATATACAAGTCCACAGCGATTTCTCTGTTTACTGTACACTGTTATTGCACTGTCTTTGATTTGTGTCTATTGTTGTGTTGACAGAATTGTTGTTTACGGAGATTGGTTTTATAAGCAGATTGTTCCAAATTCTGCCAAGCCTTTCAACTTTCAGGAAGAACTGCAACTGAGTGAAGAGCAGGTGGGTCATATCATAACTGGTATCGAGAGTTGAGTTTTAACTGAGCTTGTGCTAAAACCGTGGATGTGTGGGGACAACTCTGTCACCCACCCTCGAGTCATTTTTAAATATATGATAAATCTACAAAATGTCCATATAATAAAAAAAACTTTTCTCTTTATGATCAGGCTTTGGATGTGAGCGATCATTATCCTGTTGAGGTGGAACTCAAATTAAGAAATGAAAGAAATTAATCCAACCTGGATTGAGTCAGTGGACGGGAGAACATTGTGGGAATAGAAACTGGAAAACACTGAACTAATTGTTGAATCTTAACAAAATTTGATGTCTCCATTGTGCCCCAGTATTTAAAATTCCATACTTTTTCCATAAGCTGCTCTGGTAAATATAAACGATTTGACCTTTTTCTATTATTACAGCAGAAAGTGGATTCTCTTACTTTTAACAATAAAAGTAGCAACTCATATTAAGGACAGCAATGCACAAGTGTCATATCCATTTGAGCACTGACACCTCAGTAACCACCTCGTGAATGTCACGACTAGTGACTGTCTACTGAATCTTTGCAAAAACTCTCTGACTGAGTTGCTGTTGTGGTAGCACCTTTAAATATACTTAACAATACTCACATTCAAGAAAGGTCGTTGATCTGAAATTTTTACTCTGTTCCTCTCTCAACAAATGCTGCTTAGACTTGCTGCGTGTTTCAGCATTTTCTATTTTTACTTCAGCTTTCTAGTATCTGCAGCATTCTGCTTCTGAGTTTGCCCTAGTGTCCTGGCCAATATTTGTCTCTCAAGCAACATCATCAGAAAATCAAATTATTGGGCCGATATCATATTGCTATTTATGGGAGTTTGCTGTGTAATGGATGCTGCATTTCCACACATCAACACAGTGACTGCACTTCACAGTGCTTCAATTGCTGCAAAGTGTTTTAGGATGTCTACTGGTTTTAAAAGTAGCTGTATTAATAAAAATCTTTCTTTCAATGACAGAAACAGTGAAATGCATGAGATTCTTGATGGAATTTAGTTAATTTTTAATACATAGAATTAGAGATCAGTTGACAATTCAACATCCAAATAATCAAAGATCCCTGGGGTGGCATGGTGGCTCAGTGCTGCCTCACAGTGCAAGGGACCCAGATTCAATTCCACCCTTGGGTGACTGTCTGTGTGGAGTTTGCTCATTCTCCCTGGGTCTGTGTGGGTTTCCTTCCACAGTCCAAAGATGCTGAAAATGTGTTGCTGGTTAAAGCACAGCAGGTTAGGCAGCATTCAAGGAACAGGAAATTCAACTTTTCCGGCCAGAGCCCTGATGAAGGGCTCTGGCCCGAAATGTCGAATTTCCTGTTCCTTGGATGCTGCCTAACCTGCTGTGCTTTAACCAGCAACACATTTTCAGCTCTGATCTCCAGCATCTGCAGACCTCACTTTTTACAGTCCAAAGATGTCCAGGTTGGGTGGATTGGCAATGCTACGTTGCCCATACTGTGCAGGCTAGGTGGATTAGCTATGGAAAATGCAGGGATAAGGCATGGAATTGTCTGGACAGGATACTGTTGGCAGGGTTGGTGTGGACTTGATGAGCCAAACGACCTGCTTCCATACTGTAGGGATTTTATGATTAAACACAAGTACTGCAATAAGTAAGAGAAAGCAGCAGCATTCCCATTCATGTGTAAATCTGCTATAGATTCTTCACCAACACAAAAAAAAATTAAACATACTGCAGAAATAGATGCCAGATCAATAGAAACATACAAACTGAGCAGACTAAGGGCAAATTACATTTAATAATGAAATATGCAACATCGTGCAAACAAATGTTTAGTCGGTGAGAATAGGCAAGAAAACCCAGAATGCTCCATGATTAAGCATTGAAGCTGTCATCAGGGATTAACTGTAATAGCCAAAGAAACTTAATGTGTTAGCATTCTTTTACAATGTCTTGAAATACTAGTTCAATGCTTCCACTTGCTTAACAGAGAACCAGTTTCAAAGGGAGCACCAGTTTCTGATGAGGTTGGTTCCCAAGTGATATTCCGTGTTAGCACAGTCTCCACACTAGGCTGTAGAATTTAATCCTCAGAGCAAATTTGTTCTGGGTTTGAGGTAGAT
The DNA here is from genome assembly GCF_020745735.1 of Hemiscyllium ocellatum. Lineage (NCBI taxonomy): Eukaryota > Metazoa > Chordata > Chondrichthyes > Orectolobiformes > Hemiscylliidae > Hemiscyllium > Hemiscyllium ocellatum. Next base: position 17,716,806 of record NC_083414.1, read on the forward strand.
TGCTGAGAACAGCTTTAAGCAGTGGATCTTTTGGAAAGACAAATATCAGAAAAAGCTTTGTTGAAATGGAAGACAAGTACATTTTGAGATCATATTTTGAGCTAAAAAAAGAGATGCAGAACATTACATCTGTCGGCAATTACTACTTGATACATCTGTAGAACAATCAGCTCACCTTGAAAACAGAATTCAAAGGCAGTGGAATGGAATCAAAACTTATTTCTAAAGGCCTACACCTGAACTTGACTGATCTGATATCCTTCAACTCTATTCTCCCCATAACCCGCAGATTCCCGTGTTAATTAGAAATCTGTGAGAAGATTTGGAGCTTGGGTGCTCGTTGTTGTGGTTCTGTTCGCCGAGCTGGGAGTTTCTGTGCTGATTCAGCAACTGACAACCGGAAGCGGCAGATTCAAACCAGTATAAATGCCGGAGGAATCAGCACAGAAGCGCTTCACAGGAGGCTCCCAAGTACTGAAGATGTCACCTAGAAAGGGGACGAAACGTTTGCAACAAAAACTCCCAGCTCGACGAACAGAACGACAACATTAGAAATCTCTCTCAGCCTTGAATGTAACAAACAAACCGATGTTTATAGCCTTCTGTAGTAAAGATTGACGATCTTCTGAGAGAAAAACATTTCTCAGCAACTGCAATGGCACATTCCCACATGCAACAAGGCCAAGGCAACACAATGGGCCCGTTAGGAACCAAGGGAGAAATCTGTGCATGGAGTCAGAGGATACTAGTGGAATGTTAAAAGAGGGCTTCACATCTGTTTTCACTCAGGACAAGGAAGATCATGTACAGAATTCAGGAAGATGGACTATGAGGTTCTTCAACACATTGATATAGGCAGAGGAGGCATTAGATGTTTCAGTGGGTTTAAAAGTGGACAGATCCCCAGGTCCAGATGAGTTGTATCTCAGGTTGCTGTGGTAGATGAGGGAGGAAATCCTAGGGGCCTTAATCTGAATTTGCAATTCCCTTCTGGCCAGAGGGTGAGGTGCCAGAAGACTGGAGAACAGCTAAATGCAATTCCACTTCTTAAAAACCTGTTGTAGACATAAACAGGGGAATTACAGATCAGTTTCACATTAATGGTAGGAAAACAATTGGAGAAAATTGTGAAGGAGAAAATTAATCTTCATTTAGAAAAGCAAGGTTTGATCAGGGTTAGTCAGCATGGTTTTAGCAAAGGGAGGGTATGACAAACAAATCTGGTTGATTTATTTGAAGAGGTGACCAAGTGTGTAGTTGAGGGCAGTGCAGTTGATGTAGTTTATATTGATTTCAGCAAAGCCTCTGACAAGGTCCTACATGGGGAAGTGAAAAAAAAGCTAAAAGCATACGGAATCCATGGTAACTTGACAAGTTGAATTGAAGCACAAAAATATTGCTGGAAAAGCTCAGCAGGTCTGGCAGCTTCTGTGGAGAGAAATCAGAGTTAATGTTTCAGGTCCAGTGACACTTCCACAAAATATTAACCCTGATTTCTTTTCACAGATGCTTCCAGACCTGCTTATTTTTTCCAGCAATTTATGTTTTTGCTTCAGATTTAAACCGCATCTGCAGTTCTTTCAGTTTTAATTAAGCTGGATCCAAGGTTGGCTTAGTGGCAGCAGACAGAGGGTAGTGGTAGATGTCTGTGAGACTGTAAGTCAGAGTCTAGCGGGGTACCACAGGGATCGGTGCTGGGTCCACTATTGTTTGTGATATAAATAAACAACATAGATGAGAATTTGTTGGGGACAATAATCAAGTTTGCAGGTGAAACAAAGGCTTACCAGTGATAGACAGTGAGGAAGGTCTTAGGATACATGAGGATGTGAACAGATTGGTCAGATGAGCAGAGCAGTGGCGGATAAGTGTGAGGTGATGTACTTTGGAGCAAGTAACAAGACAAAAGAGTACTCAATAACTGGCAGGACACTAAGAAGCTTTGAGAACATAGCTTTTTGGGGTGCTTGTCCACAGATCCGTGAGGGCAGTGGAATAGATAATAGGGTAGTTAAGAAGGCATGGAGGAACACTTGATGATAGAGCAGATTATAGAGCACGGAGGTCATGTTAGATGACTTTGTTTAGATTACAGCTGGAATACTGTGTGCAGCCCTGGTTACTATACAATAGGAAGCAAGTGACTGCACTGGAGGGACTGCAGAAGAGTTTCCCCAGGAGGTTGCTTGGGATGAAGCAGCTTAGCAATGAAGGGAGGCTAATAAGCTCCTTTAGAGCAGAGAAGGTTGAGTGGGGAACCTGATAGAGATGTATAAGGTTATGAAGGCATGGGCAAGGTGAATAGAAAGCAAATACTCCCATTAGTCAAAGCACCAAAATCAAAAGGGGCGGTTTTGAGGCGATTTAAGAAAAAAGGTATTTCACCCAGAAGGTAATGAGCATCGGAATGCACTACCTGGGAAATTAGTTGAGGCGACTAAATATACAAGCTTTAAGAAGTGAAACAAAGAATTGCCAATGCTGGAGGTAAAGAACAAAGAACAATCAACACAGGAACAAGCCCTTTGGACCACCAGGACTGCCTTTCTAAACTAAAAACGTTTGCCTCTCTGTGGTTCATATTCCTCTATTCCCTGCCTGCTCATGTATCAGCCAAGATGCTTCTTAAGTGTTGATCTGCCTCCACCACCTCCTCTGGCAGCACATTCCATGCACTTGCTACTCTCCGTGTAAACAACCTGCCTCTCACATCTCCTTTAAACTTACCCCTTTTAAACCTCTGTCCCTTATTAATTGACATTTCTGTCTTAAAAAAAAGGCTCCAACTACCCATTCTATCTACGCCTTTCATAATTTAGTAAACTTCTATCAGATCGCTCCTCAGATGCTCAAGTGAAAACAAGCCAAGTTTGTCCAATCTTCCCTCATAGCCAATACCCTCCAAACCAGACAATATCCTGGTAAACTGTTTCAGAACCCTCTCTAAAGCCTCCACACCTTTTTTGGGGTGTGATAACCAGAATTGTGCACAATATTCCAAATGTGGTGGTACTAAAGTTCCAGACAGCTGCAACATGACTCTGTGCCCCTTATACTCTATAACTGATGAAGTCAAGCTTATCCTATGCCTTGTGACCACCTTACCTACTCGTGTTACCACTTTCAGGGAAACTGTGGTCCTGCATGCCTAGAAGCCTCTGTATATTGATGCTACTTAGGGTTCTGCCATTCAGGTACACTTCCCTCCTGCATTAGGCTTTCCAAAATTCATCACTTTGTATTTGTCTGCATTAAACTCCATCTGCCATTTCTCCACCCATGTCTCCAATGTACATATATCCAGTTGTAATGTCTGGCAATCCTCCTCACTATCCACAGTTCTCCCAATCTTTGTGTCATCTGCAAAATTACTAATCAGATCAAAGCCTTCACCAGAAGGTAAATAGAAGCAAGAAGTAAATAAGAGACAAGGAAAGAAGAAGAATGAACGAGAACAGCAGATGGAGCAGGCAAAGCCCAGGCTCCACAGCCCAAACGCTGCCTACTTTACCACGTCCATCTTGAATGGGGCTAGGATATGGGTGTTGCAATGCTCTTTGGAGGATTGGTGGGCTGAATGGTTTCTTTGTGCACTGGAGGAATTCTAAGTTCCCATGACCTGATGGGATCTCTTTCAGAATGCTGAGGAAGGCAAGTGAGAAAATTGGTATGAAATCTTTGTGTCCGTTTCAGTCACAAGGGAAGTTATAGAGTCATGCAGACACTTCTGTCCAACCAGTCCATGCTGACCATAATCCCAACTAAACTATTCCTACCTGTCTGTGGTTGGCCCATATCACTCTAAACATTTCTTATTCATGGATTCATTGCCCCCATCAAAGCCCCTGGCACTAAGGGAGTCCCCGGGTAGTTAACCTCAGCGACCACAACAACCTGAACACGTGGCTGCAAGGATGGTGCAGGAGGGAGAGTTTCAGGTTCTTAGATAATTGGGGCTCATTCTGGGGAAGGTGGGACTTGTACAAACAGGATGGCCTTCACTGGAACCAGAGGGGTACAAATATCCTGGGTGGGAAATTTGCTGGTGCTATTCGGGTGGGTTTAAACTAGCTCACCGGGGAATGGGAACCAGATGTGTAGATGCAGTGCACAGGAGGATGAGAATAGGAAAGACAGGGACAGGATTTCAGGGTCACAGGAATGTGCTGGCTGACAGTGAAGTGGTTTGAAGTGTGTTTACTTCAATGTTAGAAGTATCCGAAATAAGGTAAGTGAGCTTGCAGCATGGATAGGTACCTGGGACTTCGATGTTGTGGCCATTTCGGAGACATGGATAGAGCAGGGTGAGGAATAGATGTTGCAGGTTCCAGGGTTTAGATCTTTCAATAAGTACAGACAAAACGGTAAAAGAGGGGGAGGCGTGGCCTTGTTAGTCAAGGATAGTATAATGGTGGCTGAAAGAACTTTTGATGAGGACTCGTCTACTGAGGTAGTGTGGGCTGAGGTTAGAAACAGAGGAGAGGTCACACTGCTTGGAGTTTTTTATAGACCTCCGCAGAATTCAAGGTGGGCGGAAGAGAGGATTAGCAAAATTATTCTGGGTTGGAGTGAAAGGAACAGGGTGGTCATTATGGGAGACTTTAACTTCCCCAACATTGACTGGGAACGCTATAACTCCAGTACGTCAGATGGATCAGTTTTTGTCCAATGTGTACAGAAGGGTTTTCTGACATAGTACGTCGAAGGGTTGACAAGAGGGGAGGCCACACTGGATCTGGTGCTTGGTAATGAACCATGCCAGGTGTGTGATTTAGGTGAGCACTTTGGAGAGAGTGACCATAATTCAGTTATGTTTAGTTTAGCAATGGAAAGAAATAGGTACATGCCACAGGTAAAGAGTTATCGATGGGGCAAGGGCAATTATAATGCGATTAGGCAAGAATTAGGATGCATGGAATAGGGTAGCAAAATGCAAGGGATGCAGACAATGGAAATGTGGAGCTGGTTTAGGAACAGATATTGCATGTCCTTGATAGGTATGTCCCTGTCAGGCAGGGAGAAAGTGATAAGGTAAGGGAACCGTGGTTTACTACAGAAATTACATCTCTTGTCATGAAGAAGAAGGAGGTTTATGTGTTGATGAGGTAAGATGGTACAGATGAGGCGATGGAGAGTTACAGATCAGCTAGAAGGATTTAAAGAGAGTTAAGAAGAGCAAAGAGAGGACATGAGCAGTCTTTAGCAAATAGAATAAAAAAGACCCCTAAAGCTTTATAGGTATATGAGGAATAAAAGGATGATTAGGTTAGGAATAGGGCCAAATCAAAGACAGAAGTGGGAAGTTGAATGTGGACCCTGTGGAGATCAGAGAGGTGTTAAACGAACATTTCTCATTGGTTTTCACTCAGGAAAAAGAGAATATTGTAGAGGAGAAGAATGAAGTACCAGATATTAGACTAGAAAGGATCGAGGTTAGTTACAAACAGGTGTTATCAATTCTAGAAAGAGTGAAAGTAGACAAGTCCCTGGGCCAGATGGAATTTATCTGAGGATTCTCCTGGAAGCTAGGGAGGAGATAGCAGAGCCTTTGGCTTTGATATTTGATTCGTCATTGTCTACAGGTTTGGTGCCAGAGGACTGGAGGATTACAAATGTTGTGCCCTTGTTCAAGAAGGGCAGTAGAGATGAGCCAGATAATTATAGACCAGTGAGCCTTGCTTCTGTTGTAAGAAAGGTTTTGGAAAGGATTATAAGAGATAAGATCACCTAGCAAGCACCAATTTGATTTCAGATAGCCAACATGATTTCATCAAGGGCAGGTCACGTCTTGCAAACCTCATTGAGTTTTTTGAGAAGGTGACCCAGCATGAAGATTAGATTACTTTAGATTACTTACAGTGTGGAAACAGGCCCTTCAGCCCAACAAGTCCACACCGACCCTTTGAAGAGCAATCCACCCAGACCTATTCGCCTACCTTTACCCCTCACCTAAAGCTACTGGCAATTTAGCATGGCCAATTTGGCTCACCTGCGCATTTTTGGACTGTGGGAGGAAACCGGAGCACCTGGAGGAAACCCGGAGGAATGTGCAAACTCCAAAGATAGTTGCCTGAGGCGGGAATTGAACCCGGGTCTCTGGCGCTGAGAGGCAGCAGTGCTAACCACTGTGCCACCGTGCTGCCCGTGGTAGATGAGGGTAGGGCTGTTGACGTGGTATACATGGACTTCAGTAAAGCCTTTGATAAGGTTCCACATGGTAGGCCTTTGGAGAAAATGCAGAGGCATGGGAATGAGGGTGATTTAGCAGTTTGCATTAGAAACTGGCTTTCTGAAAGAAGACAGCGAGTGGTGGTTGATGGAAAATATTCAGCCTGGAGTCTGGTTACTAGTGGTGTGTCACGAGCATCTGTTTTGGGACCACTGCTATTTGTCATTTTTATAAATGACTTAGATGCAGGCATAGGTGGATGGATTTGTACATTTGCAGACGACACGAAAGTCGATGGAGTAATGGACAGTGTGGAAGAATGTTACAGATTGCAGCAGGGCTGGATAAATTGCAGGGTTGGGCTGAGAGGTGGCAAATGGAGTTAATGCAGCTAAATGTGAGGTGACGCACTTTGGGAAGAATAACAGGAAGGCAGAGTACTGGGTCGATGGAAAGATTCTTGGTTCTGAGGGATCTTGGAGTCCAGGTGCATAGATCCCTGAAAGTTACCATCCAGGTTGATAGTGCTGTTAAGAAGGCAAATGGCGGGTTAGGTTTCATTCATAGAGGGATTGAGTTCCGGAGCCGCAATATCATGCTGCAACTACACAAACGCTAGTGCGGCCGCACTTGGAATATTGTGTACAGTTCTGGTCGCCATATTTCGGGAAGGATGTGGAAGCATTGGAAAAGGTGCAGAGGAGATTTACCAAAATGTTGCCTGGTCTGGAGGGAAGGTCTTATGAGGAAAGGCTGAAAGACTTGAACCTGTTCTCATTAACAAGAAGAAGGCTAAGGGGGGATTTGATAGAGACATACAAGATGATCAGAGGATTAGATAGGGTAGACAGTGAAAGTCTTTTTCGTAGGATGATTTCATCAGCGTGTATGAGGGGGCATAAGTACAAATTGAAGGGTGATAGATTTACGACAGATGTCAGAGGCAGGTTTTTTACACAGAGTGGCATGGGCGTGAAATGCCCCACCTGCTGATGTAGTCAACTCAGCCACATTAGGGAGATCTAAACAATCCTTAGATAAGCACATGGATGGTTTTGGAATAGTGTAGGGGGACGAGCTGAGAATAGTTCACAGGTTGGCGTAACATCAGGGACCGAAGGGCCTGTTTTGCGCTGTATTGTTCTATATTCTAACCCTGTTATTTATACACTTTTCCATATCTGTCCACATAGCCATTCCTCTATCACATGCTGGCTATTGGGAGGTCTGTAGTCCAATCCCATCAAAATGATTGCACTCTGCCTGTTTCTGAGCTCTACTCATTTAGCCTCACTGGGTGTTCTCCCTCAGTACAGCTGTGATTTTCTCTCTTATCAGTTACGCCCTCCTTCACATCCCTCTCTATTTCACCTGAAACGTCTAAATCCTAGAATATGAAGCTGCCAGTCTTGTCCCTCGCTCAGCCAAGTCTTGTGCAATAGCTACAAATCACAGTTATATGTATTAATCCAAGCTCTACATTGATCTGCCTTACCTATAATACGCCTTGCATTCAAACAAATACATCTCAGTCTGCCAGTGCCACCATGTTCAGTAACCTCTCCCTTTCTGTTCTTCCTCTCAGTCTTACTGGCCTTAGTCTCAGACTCCTCCTCAGTCAATTTACTAGCTGGACCTACTGCAGAAACTGTGTTGCTGGAAAAGCACAGCAGGTCAGGCAGCATCCGATAAACAGGAGAATCGACGATTCGGGCATCAATCCTTCATCAGGATTCCTGATGAAGGGCTTATGTCTGAATCGCCGATTTTCCTGCTTCTCGATATGCTGCCTGACTGGCTGTGCTTGCTCAGCGCCACACGTTTTGACTCTGATCTCCAGCATCTGCAGTCCTCATTTTTTTTCTCCTGGCTGACCTAATGCTCTGGCTTCAACCTGCACCCCCTCTCCCTGCCAATTGCATTTAAATGATCTGAAGAGATCAGAAACAGAAACAGAAATTACTGGCAAAATTTAGCAGGCCTGACAGCATTTGTCAGGAGAAAATAAAGCTGTAACAAGTACTTGGGTAAGCATTCAATATGTCATAACATTTGAGTCAATGTGCCTGGTGCTGGAAGGTTGGACAAGTAAAGATTCAGTATAGCTTTGGGGGTACAGATTTGATGGGCCAAAGGACCTGTTCTGTATGGTATGATTTGAAATGGACCCAACTTTCTCCATGGAGAAAGTGAGGTCTGCAGATCAGAGCTGAAAATGTGTTGCTGGAAAAGTGCAGCAGGTCAGGCAGCATCCAAGGAACAGGAGATTCGACGTTTCCAGCATAAGCCCTTCTTCAGGAATCTGAAGAATTTTCTCCATACCTCATCACAGAATAACCTTCCCTCCTTCACCCCCAACTTGCCCCAGGGAACAATTTAATGAATCTTTGCTGTTACTGCCTACAACACAAGTACATTTTGAGAAACAACGTGGAGACCAAACTTTCACATATTACTATAGATGTGCTTTCACCAAGCCACTGTACAATTAGTGAGTTTTGAGAATTCTTTATTCCTGAATTCACAACGACAACAACGATAAACAAATGTTGGATTTGCCAGCAATACTTCGATATCAAGAATGAATGAAAAACACCTGATCACAGGTCAAAGAAACCTCTAATTATGTAAATCTTTAATATTTTCTCATCAGCATGTATACATTAATATGATCCATCTTTTGGGATAGCAGCCTCAATTAATGCTTCATTTTAATTGAGTCAATGACAGGTGCATGCTAAACTTTCTTAATGAAACACCATTTAAGCTGAAAAATCATTAGAATCAGGAACCGTCTCTGCACTTCAGAAATTCATTCTTCTGAAGCACTTTGACATGATACGGAGAACGAATTAAGTGCTATAAGATACAAGTCTTAATGCATCTGGCAAACAGTGCGATCCTCTGCCAGGATATGTGGCTGCCAGACTTTAAATGATTTCAAATTTTGAATGGTGTAGTATTACCACCTGCTGGAAGATAAATAGTAGTACAAGTAAGAACTCATGCTATTTATCACAATTAAATCGTTAAGAGTCAGCATGGCTTTAAGCAGGGGAGGTCTTGTCTCACAAATTTTGAAGAAGTCACAAAACTGATTGAAGAAGGAAAAACGGTGGCTGCAGTCCACATGGACTTTAGTAAGGCTTTTGAATAGGTTCCTGATGGTAAGCTGATCCAAAAGTTCAAATGACATGGAATCCATGGTGAGTTGGCAAGCTGGATATAAACTGACTTGAGCTGAAAATGTGTTGCTGGAAAAGCACAGCATGTCTGGCAGCATCCAAGGAACAGGAGATTCGACGTTTCGGGCATAAGCCCTTCTTCAGGAATCCAGCAACACATTTTCAGCTCTGATCTCCAGCATCTGCAGACCTCACTTTCTCCTATAAACTGACTTGGCCATAGAAAACAAAGGGTAATTGTGTGGATGTATTTCCTTCTGACGGGAGGTCTATTACCAGTGGTGTTCCGCAAGGATCAGTGCAAGGCCCTCTGTTGTTTGTAACATGTACATGATTTAGATGAAAATGTTGATGGCCTGCTTACTAAGTTTGCACATGACACAAAAATTGGTGGAGTTGCGGATAGCGAGGAAGGATATCAAAGGATACAGCGGGGTATAGATCAGATGGAAAGTTTGGTGGAGAAATGACAAATAGAGTTTAAGCTGGGCAAGTGTGAAGTGATCAGGATTTCGATTTATTGTCACATGTACATAAAAGTACAGTGGAAAGTGTTTTTCACATGTAAATGCAAAGTGTCACCATGCTCTAACACTATCTTGTAACACTGAACATAATGAAAGATTTTGCTGCAATAGAATTCATCTTCCTCTTTCTTCATGTCCCTCCTCTGCCTCTTCTCCACATGTTGCTTGACATCAGCTGGACTCTCTGAATCACTACCCTAATTGCCAAATTTGATCTGGAGCCATGAACATGGTCTCATACCTCCTGTTCCCCACCTGATGCGCCTCCAGACACTGCTGCCAGTTGCTAGTTACTGGGCTCTAGGTCAAAAGCAAATGAAAGTGATTTTGTAAATGGCAGGACCTTCACCTGCATTAACATGTGGATGGATTGTGGGGTTCAATTTCATAGCTCCCTAGATGTGACAATACAAGTGGATGAGGTAAAGAAGGTGTAAGGGATGCTTACGTTCATCAGTTAGATCACTGAATACAAGGCATGCTGCAACTATGTAAGACTTTAGTCAGGTCACATTTGGATTACTGGGTACAATTCAGTGACCAGAACTGTAAGATGCAGATTTACAAGGATTGGTGAGACAAACTTGGATTGTTTGAGTGGAGGCAGCTGAGAGGTCACTAGAGAGATATAACATTTCAGACATCAATAAGGTAGTGAGTTTTGAAAACATGTGTAGCTCAAGTTGAGGTTCTGGATATAGGTTTGCTCATTAAGCTGGAAGGTTCAGTTCCAGATGTTTCATCACCATACTAGGTAATATCAGTGAGCTGCCAGCTGAAGCACTGGTGGCATGGCGTGCTTTCTATTTACACATTTAGGTTTCCTTGGATTGGTGATGCTATTTCCTGTTCTTTTTCTCAGGGGTGGTAAATGGGATCCAAGTCAATGTGTTTGTTGATGGCATCCCAACTGGAACTCTATGCTTCTAGGAATTCTCACACATGCTATTTGACTTGTCCTAGGATGGATGTGTTGTCCCCATCCAAGTGGTGTCCTTCCTAAGGATACTAATGAGAGTGGGTCATGTCTTTTTGTGGCTAGTTGATGTTCATGTAACTCGATGGCTAGTTTTCTGCCTGTATGCTTAATATATTTGCTACAGCTCTTGCAAGGTATTTTGTAAATGACATCAGTTTTGTTTGTTGTCTGTAGAGGGTCTTTCAAGTTGGTGGGCCACCATGATGCCGAGAGGTTCGAGTAGTCTGGCAGTCCTTTGAGATGTCTTTGATGTAGAGGAGTGTGCCATTGTGCAGAATACTTTCCTTGTTACCCATCCTTTTTGGAGTACACTGTATAGGTGATTTTCCTCAGTTCTTCATAGTTCCTACATACTGCAGTGTGGGGTGGCTCATTGAAATGTTCTAATGCAGCTTCGTTTGTGGATGATTGCTTCTGTAGTTCATTATTTGTCTATATGTATTTTCCTGTAAACGCTGGCTTGAAGTTCCCTTTGGCTGTTCACTCTGTGACATCTAGGAATGTCTAAACAAAGCATAAAATTCACTGAAGAGGAAGAAAACGAAAACGACGACGACGACAACTGCCATTACTCAATGTCGCAGTAGTGAACAGCCAATGGCAAACTTCAAACCAGTGTAGGAATAGCACTCAAAAACATTCTGCAATCAATTTATTTCCAAGAATTAACATCAACATTTCCAATACAACCAGAAAAAGTGCAGCTTTAAGCAAATTTAACTAGTTAAATATACTTTAATCTGAGTACTTCCAGCATCTTTATACACTTGCCAGGTCCACAGGTGCACACTTAATTCTTACAAAATGGCCAGGAATACATGATGAACTATGTATAGTCTCAGAGCACATCTCAAAACTTTAAAAAAATGTCTGCATATTGCATTCGATTCTGTTAGTTTGAGTAGCAATTTTACAAATTCCTTGAAATCAGGTGAAAAACCTCCAAACTTTATTTACTGAATAAACAAAAAACTCTGCATAAATAAATAAGTAATGCAACTCAAAAAAGGAGGTAACTCTGATAAGGCAATCCAATACTTATTCACAACATATCTAATCACCACAAAAATAATACAAAACTGCAATACTCTTCTCTGGATGATAACCAGATTATTTTTCCTTGCCGCCTTTCACTTGGTGCTAAGTATTTGCATCCTTCCAGGATTAATGTTGTCAACAGCAAATGTTATCAATCCCTGCAACTCTTCAGGTCCAGTGCTGCCATTTTACCCAAGCTTTGAATCACATCATCCAACCTTCTGAAAATGTATAATTGCCATTGATGCATATTAAACACTTGCTCCTTCCCAAGAGCCCTGAAGGTTACTATCAGTGGCTCATATACCTGTTCTAACTGGGCTGGATAATGGCTCATCCACAACCAAACGTTAAGCACAAGTTTGTATCTACACTGCTGACTACTTGTTTAAAGAGGAGATCAGTTCAAGAGAAAATATTAAAACCACAACCTTATTCCATTGAAACCTCATTGACAGACACTTAGAAAACAGGAATGAGACTTTATTGGCATTTTAAACAAATATACAATTTACAGGTAAGGCAGAAATGTAAACAGAAGATCACTAAAAGGGGATGCGTATTAATCTTCTGTCCTCTGGAGATAGAGAAGTGATGCAACGTCAGCACATTTGACATTCTGGTGTTCCTCGTTATTTCTTGCCTGATTTCTTAATACCTGCAGAACCTGCAAAAGGATTTAAAAATAGACTGTAAACTGGAAGCCTTGGTACAGTTTGTTCTTTTCTTCCCCTGGCCCCAACCATTTCCTGTTCTCATTTTCCTACTCATTACTGGGGTACAGTTGGCCACTAATAGCTCACCAGTAACACGTCACACATTGAGCACAAGATGGTCATTGGAACCTGGTCCTGCCATTGGAGCATTACAACTCAGCCCAATCCCACCCACACATCGAACCAACTCAACTGCAGCAATCTGAACCTTGCCCTTTTGGGATGAGATAACTTTTTGGGAACAATATTACTCAGTGCTACCAGGAGAATTCTCATGGCTCAGGATTGGTGTGTCATGAAAACGTATCAGGTTCACTAATATTCTACCAGAAAGCATGTCAGGTCTGTTATTCCAACCCCACACCTGAAAAGCCAGGACTGAGGCATTCAAGTCAGGTGACTGACCTATACAGGAAATTCAGGTAAGATCTACACAAGGCCAATGTCAGCAGGAGGTAGTACCAAACTGAGCTTGAGACCCACACTAACTACATTGGCACCCGTTTGTGGCATGGCTTACATGACATAACAGGCTATAAAGTGAAGTCAAACAGAATTGTGGGTAACAGTAATTCCCTACCCAATGAGCTCAATACAAAAGTCTGGTTGAAGATTTGTAGCTCGGGTGTCCATTGTTGTGGTTCTGTTTGCCGAGCTGGAAGTTTTTGCTGCAAACGTTTCGTTCCCTGGCTAGGGAACATCAGTGCTATTGGAGCCTCCTGTGAAGCGCTGCTTTGATGTTTCTTCCGGTATTTATAGTGGTTTGTTCTTGCCGCTTCCGGGTGTCAGTTTCAGCTGTAGTAGTTTGTATGTGGGGTCCAGGTCGATGTGTCTGTTGATGGAGTTTGTGGATGAATGCCATGCCTCTAGGAATTCCCTGGCTGTTCTCTGTCTGGCTTGTCCTATGATGGTAGTGTTTTCCCAGTCAAATTCATGTTCCTGGTTGTCTGAGTGTACGGCTACTAGGGATAGCTGGTCGTGTCGTTTTGTGGCTAGCTGATGTTCATGGATGCGGATTGTTAGCTGTCTTCCTGTTTGTCCTATATAGTGTTTTGTGCAGTCCTTGCATGGTATTTTGTAAACTACGTTGGTTTGGCTCGTGCTGGCTATTGGCTCCTTTGTTCTAGTGAGTTGTTGTCTGAGTGTGGAAGTTGGCTTGTGTGCTGTTATGAGTCCTAAGGGTCGCAGTAGTCTGGCTGTCAGTTCTGAGACGCTCCTGACGTATGGTAGTGTGGCTAGTCCTTTTGGTTGTGGCATGTCCTCGTTCCGTGGTCTCTCTCTTAGGCATCTGGTGATAAAGTTACGTGGGTATCCGTTTTTGGCGAATACCTTGTATAGGTGTTCCTCTTCCTCTTTTCGCAGTTCTGGTGTACTGCAGTGTGTTGTGGCTCTTTTGAATAGTGTCCTGATGCAGCTTCGTAGCTCAATACAATCTACACTCACTTTGAACAGAAGGTCAGCAAAACAATATCACCTATCCCATCTTTTCACTGTACCTCAGTACATGTGACAACAATAACTCAGATCAAGCTACTCCTCAAAAACTGCTATAAAAGTCTAATCTACAAAACTTGATGAACCACCTTTATCATTGCTGCAGTAGCTAAGCCAAAGACAAGTCCTGATTTGTTAACCCTTCAACAACCTGACACTTGGGAACTTGTGTCAAAACTGGGAGAGATGTCTCACACACTAGTCAAGCACCAACCCAAACAAACAGTCATATGCACAGACCCCTACCTTACAACCAATGGCCCAAACTCTTTCAAAGCTATCACCGGCTACGTTGTACAGGCAGCAGGACAGGTACTAAAAGTAGCAACGCAGTGCTACACAGTCAGGAAGGTGTCCTCAGCATTGACTTTGGACACAATAAAGTCGCATGGTATCATAGTGAGGGGTATTAGCAGATTTTCTTGCCGAGCAAGTGAGGCTGTGGCAAAATCATAATCCATATTGATCACCACCTGGAAGAAGCTCTGCATTTAGAAAGAGGAACAGAACGTACTCTGGGTGGAAACTGTCCTGTCTAGCACAAAGTGGCTCAGCAGCACTATTGCTGACTGAAACCTAAAAGATTGTCTGCTGCGCTGGCCTACACGAGCTGGTGAGGGAACCAGAGGCAAGACTTGCTTGATATCATCCTTCAAAATCCATCTGTCACAGATAAATTTGTCTACCACAGTGCAGATAGAAGAGATCACTGCACTGTTCTCACTGAGACTACCTCGTTATCCCAAACCAAGGACATGCATCCAATTGTGCTGCGAGGCACTACCAGCAGGACAAGTGAGATATTTTTGGGCAATCGTGGCACCTCATTACTGTGCATTTGAGGCACTGTAAAGTGAACAACTACAGAACTTTATTCGGCCACAATCCATAATTTCAAGGCCTGGCATGTTCCTCACTCCCTTATTAATGACAGAACCAATGAGATGCCTAGGATAACATGCCAGGAACTGCACCAACATACCAAGTGGACATCTCTCGTTGTGCAAGGCTACAACAATGCACCCTAGACTGAGCCAAGCGATCCCACAGACACGTCAAAGCTGTCCCATCTTTTAAATCTTATCATGAATGGCAGTTGATGATTTAAACAATTAACCAGAGGAGATTCAAAATCCTTGAACTCCCTTCCTAACTGCATTGCAAGTTGCGAGTAACATACAAATCCTCTGTAGAATAGACAGAGGATTTGTAAATCTAGTAGAAGTAAAGCATTTTATATACAGAAACACCTTGAGGTGAGAGAGGGGGAAGATGGAAGAACTCTAGACAGAACAGGGAAAGCCATAACAGGAGCAGAATTAGGCCACTCAGCCCATCGATCATGGATAACATGCTTCTCAATCCAGCTCTCATGGCTTCACCTCAACCTTTGATCCCCTTACCAATTGAAAACCTAACTACCTGTGTCTTAAATACACTCAGTGACTCAGTGTCACAGAGTGATCTGAAGGCTGAGTTCTACAGATTCACCACATTGGCTCAAGAAACCGCTGATCTCAGTTCTAAAGGCTTGGCCCTTGACTCAGTTAATACTCTTGCGTACCTAGTCTCTCTTCCTTAGTGGAAGCATCTTCACATTCACTATCTAGACCCCTCAGTTTTTTGTACATTTCAAAGAGGCTCCCCTCATCCTTCTAAACAATGAGTACAGACCTCAAGTCCTCAATCGCTCCTCATTATGACAAGACCTTCATCCCAAGGATCATTGTTGTGAAACTTCTCTGGACCTCTTCAATGTCAGCACATCCTTCCTTTGATACAGGGCCCAAAACTGCTCACAATACTCCAAATAAGGTCTGAGCAGAGCCTTACACAGCCTCAGCAGTACATCCCTGCTTTTGTATTCATGTCAGGTGAATTGCCCAAATTAAGTTGCCCATATACTGTCAGGTGCATTAGTCAGGGCTAAATATAGGGTAGGGGAATGGATCTGGGTGGGTTACTCTTCAGAGGATTGGTGTGGACTTGTTGGGCTGAAGGGCCTGTTTCCATGCTGTGGGTAATCTAATCAAATTAAGACTAACCTTGCATTTCCCTTCACAACTGCCAACTGAACCAACATTTTAACCCTAAGAAAATCCTGATCTAGGATGTGGGCTTCAGATTAGTTATTTAGAACGGATCACATCCATTGACTCTCTCTTGCCTAAGATGTTTGTTACTTCCTGAAAGAATTCTAAGATTTGGAGGCATGACCATCCCTTCCTGAAATTTTGCTTACTCAGTCTTTTTACCATTCACCTTCAAGTTCTTTGCAATCTTCTTTTTATACTGGAACCTAAACTTTTACCGATGATTGAGCTCAGGCTAATTGACCATTTAGTCATTACATTAGCCATTTAGTGAACTGAATATTTTTTCTAAAATGCCCCCAAAACCAAAAAGGTTGCTGCCTTGCATCCTCAGAGACTGATCCACAAGATGAGGTCAAACCAAGGTCAAAATCAAATGAGGATTAATATTTACCTTAGTCTATCTCTGTCTCACTAAATCAAAAACAGCTCCAGCATTGAGATCTCACAAATTTACCATATGGATATTGGTTTGGATTATTATGATCAACCGGACTCTTTCATATTGAATTATCTCTCGCAATGTTCAGTCCAAACAAGCCCATTATTAAAGGTATTGCTTGACTACCCCTACTACCAGGGGGTTTCAAAACAGCATTGCAGAACCTTGTGAAAACAAAACATTCAGATTCCTGTCCATGGGGAAAGAGCTCCATCCTCAATGGGTTTATGGAATAAAGGCTCACTTTCCTCATCCGTCATATGCTGTTGATATATGAGAGTTAATTTAAATGATTCACTAGAAATTGTGACGTTTTCTGAATCTCATGACAATCAGGTTACTCACCGAGTGGTCCTTTGCCTGAAGCTTTTGCTTTCAACTCGTCAAGCTTTCTCTGCTCCTCCTTCTGTTTCTGTTTGAAAGCAATGTCATCCTGTGCAGGTAAGATTGTTACTCAGATTGTGTTTTATCAAATTCTGAAAATGCCTGCTATAAAGTAATGCAACTCAGCTAAAATTAACAACTCATTCTTTGCACAAAAAAAGAACTTATCCATGCCTTCACCTCAGACTTGAAGTTCTTACCTTGTTGATCATTCATTCTCTAAATTCTTACCTTTCCCAAATTCTACCAGATATCCTCTCGTATTTAGAGGCATCAGGCTGCAAATTATCTCTTGACACCCTTACTACAGTTAAAATTTTTGATCTTCTCTATAAATCTATGACTGCTGCATTCTTTAGATCCCAAACTGAGTATTAACACATTATTGACAGCTCTTGCTTGGCTTATGCCTTACGCCTTATCTATTTGGAACTTCCAGTTATACATCATTGTAAACTTTAAGAAATCTCTGCAGAAACAAGCTTTCAATGTCAATTTTGGGTCATTCTCTTCAATATTTCATCCAACTTGCCCATCTTCATGTCTGAACTCAAGTATCAACAACCTATTTGACCAATGTGGATCACAATACACAATATTAACTTTATGAAAAGAACAGTAGACTCTTGGTTACAATTTGCTCAGCAATAGCCCCAAGGCTAACTTGCAGTGCTAATCATCAGTCATACCAATTACTGTTACTTCTGTGATGATTCTACAAGAGGTCACTTTGATGTTCTAGAATTGAAAAATATCTCCGGCAAAACAATCGGTTGGTTGATCCTATAGAACTGCCACAATATATTCAATACTTGAGCAGAAAGTTGTTATTTTTAAAAAAGGATTTAAACAGAAACAAGTTCTCACAGCAGTCAATCAAGGCTATTGGTAAGTGCTTAGTGTTGTGCTTAAATAAAGACATTTAAGAGAAGCTAACTTTGTTCAATATACTATGAACAATTCTATTTCAGTCACCACATTCAGTATGGTCTATAACTTCATTCTCCCAAAAATTCCCAGACTGCTCCAGAAGAATAGAGCAGTCATTTAAGGCAAACACTACAGCCAAACCCAATAGGTAATGCAATGAACAAAGAACCAATTTAATTAACAAATAAAAATTCTGACCTTAAGTGAAATAAAGAAAAAACATCACAGATATTCGTCAGATCAAGAGGGTATAAGGGTAAACCCAAAACAGTTAAACCATAAATGCTTAGGTACACATTATCAAATTGCGACCCTTTCAGGGGATGATCAATGCCAGTCTCTCAGAACAGAGTATACAGGGCAGATCCTGCGATAAGGTGCAAAAGGAAGAAATTAAGAAAACATGAGAACAGTGTATGAGGGTAGAGGAGAGATCAGGGTCCCAATAAATAATGCAGTAGACTCAAAGGGCCATGGTCTACTCCAATTCCTATCTCTTACTCATGCATGTGAATAGATGATAAAATGCTACAAGTAGTCTTTCTTGGGTGATCATTGTTGAAATGGTTATTCTTGCCAATACCTACATTTGTAGGTATCACTGTCATGGTTAAGTGGCATAAGTGTTTAACTGATGAAAACAATCTGCAATGGGCTGCAATACTAGATCATTGCAAAACATCATGCCACTATTTCAACTTCTGGCAAATTCAGAACCAGTGATCATGCATTAAAAAGATTACAGACCTCATCCATTTCCTTATTTGATTTTTTAGGCTGTTTCAGTGGTTTCTTCTTGCCTCCTATATACACAAAGAAAACAAAATAAATATACAAACAGAATAGAAGCGTCATAAGCTCAGATTAAAAGAAAGTATTGTAGATATAGAAATAAAAGTAGAAATTACTTGAAAGCACTCAGGAGGTTAAGCAGCATATGCATCAAGAGAACTAGCTAATGATTCCTGAGGGGGACCAGTCATCAGAACTGATGATATCAACATGAAGAATTTGGACTTTAAGTAATTGCTGCCCATTGGGAAATGCTTTTTTTTAAAATATAAAAAGGGCCTTCCAATTTATTTGACTCATTATCTTCGATTTACAGTTGGTGCCTTTACCTTTATCAAAATAAAAACCCACTCCATGGCTTGAGCACATCTAGGGACTCAGTGCAGTACTCTCAAACAGCTGCACATTAGAAGCTGCTGCAGATATAATGTTAAACCAATCCTGCTTGGGTAGACAGAGACAACACCTATGCAAATGGAGAGAGCCACCCTGTCTTTCTCAAAAACACTGCTGAAACAGCTTTATTGGTTATCTATGAAGTTACTGCCTGAAAACATTGTGGTCATTTGGATACATTGCAACCAGATCTACGGTTAAGCAATTAATTGGTTATGAAGCATTTTGAATATATTGCAAAAGACACTTACCAGCAACTTGCAATGTTTTATGCACATAAAAAGCACAAATTCAATCTCATTCTTTTTATGAATTATTGGCTTATCATAACTAATACAATACAGAATCAAGAGGATACTAATGTGGATTTTCTAGTGTCAATTTTTTAAAGCTTAAGCACCAAATTGGCAAAAAGACAAGTCACACAGGCCTTAAGTGACAGTTCAGCAAGACAGCAGAACTCACAACCAGGTTACAAAGCCACCAAGGTTGAATCAAGACCCGCTCCAGGATTTGATGAAAATGTGCACCATATTGGGAATTTGCCAGCCTGTATGTTCATCCAATACACCCAAGTACAGGCAGCAAAAAGAGATACGACTGTTTAGGCAAGCTACTGATGATAACACTTTCCTACCGCAACCAAGCACAATAATCAGGGACCAGGACTCTATGGTCACCAGCATCTCCTTATGAAGAGTATAATTACACTAGTGAAGGTTGGAGCATGTTCATATCAAAATATTTCAACATAAAGACTTCCCACTTACCATCAGTATGGTTTTCACAAATATCTTCCCACCCTACCCCAAAATAAAACTCCCATAGCAGAAGGATGGTCATATCTATAACGATATTTATTTTAGTGCTGTCAGTGAAGCAGAAGCCCAAAAGTGGAGGGAATGGGGCGGGGGGGCGGGGGGGGGGGGGGGGGTGGGAGGGAATGGGGCGGGGGGGGGTGGGAGGGAATGGGGCAGGGTGTGCAGGAGGGATGGGGTGGGGGGGGGGGTGTGCGGGAGGGAGAGGGCGGGGGGGTGTGCGGGAGGGATGGGGCGGGGGTGGGTGTGCGGGAGGGATGGGGCGGGGGTGGGTGTGCGGGAGGGATGGGGCGGGGGTGGGTGTGCGGGAGGGATAGGGCGGGGGTGGGTGTGCGGGAGGGATAGGGCGGGGGTGGGTGTGCAGGAGGGATAGGGCGGGGGGGGTGTGCAGGAGGGATAGGGCGGGGGGGTGTGCGGGAGGGATAGGGCAGGGAGGTGGTGCGGGAGGGATAGGGCTGGGGGAGGTGGTGCGGGAGGGATAGGGCTGGGGGGGTGGGGGTGCGGGAGGGATAGGGCTGGGGGGTGGGGGTGCGGGAGGGATAGGGCTGGGGGGTGGGGGTGCGGGAGGGATAGGGCTGGGGGGTGGGGGTGCGGGAGGGATAGGGCTGGGGGGGGGTGTGCAGGAGGGATAGGGCGGGGGGGTGTGCAGGAGGGATAGGGCGGGGGGGGGTGTGCAGGAGGGATAGGGCGGGGGGGGTGTGCAGGAGGGATAGGGCGGGGGGGGTGTGCAGGAGGGATAGGGCAGGGGGGTGTGCAGGAGGGATAGGGCAGGGGGGTGTGCAGGAGGGATAGGGCTGGGGGAGGTGGTGCGGGAGGGATAGGGCTGGGGGGGTGGGGGTGCGGGAGGGATAGGGCTGGGGGGGGTGGGGGTGCGGGAGGGATAGGGCTGGGGGGGTGGGGGTGCGGGAGGGATAGGGCTGGGGGGGGTGGGAGGGCTGGGGGGGGGTGGGAGGGATAGGGCGGGGGGGTGGGTGTGCGGGAGGGTGGGTGTGCGGGAGGGATAGGGCTGGGGGGGGTGTGCAGGAGGGATAGTGCTGGGGGGGTGTGCAGGAGGGATAGGGCTGGGGGGGTGGGTGTGCGGGAGGGATAGGGCTGGGGGGGGTGGGTGTGCGGGAGGGATAGGGCTGGGGGGGTGGGTGTGCGGGAGGGATAGGGCTGGGGGGGTGGGTGTGCGGGAGGGATAGGGCTGGGGGTGTGTGCAGGAGGGATAGGGCTGGGGGGGGTGGGAGGGATAGGGCGGGGGGGTGGGTGTGCGGGAGGGATAGGGCGGGAGGAGGTGGTGTGGGAGGGATAGGGCTGGGGGGGGTGTGCGGGAGGGATAGGGCTGGGGGGGGGGTGTGCGGGAGGGATAGGGCTGGGGGGGGGTGTGCGGGAGGGATAGGGCTGGGGGGGGTGTGCGGGAGGGATAGGGCTGGGGGGGGGTGTGCGGGAGGGATAGGGCTGGGGGGGGTGTGCGGGAGGGATAGGGCTGGGGGGGGTGTGCGGGAGGGATAGGGCTGGGGGGGGGTGTGCGGGAGGGATAGGGCTGGGGGGGGTGTGCGGGAGGGATAGGGCTGGGGGGGGTGTGCGGGAGGGATAGGGCTGGGGGGGGTGTGCGGGAGGGATAGGGCTGGGGGGGTGTGCGGGAGGGATAGGGCTGGGGGGGTGTGTGTGCGGGAGGGATAGGGCTGGGGGGGTGGGTGTGCGGGAGGGATAGGGCTGGGGGGGTGGGTGTGCGGGAGGGATAGGGCTGGGGGGGGCGTGCGGGAGGGATAGGGCTGGGGGGGTGGGTGTGCGGGAGGGATAGGGCTGGGGGGGGCGTGCGGGAGGGATAGGGCTGGGGGGGGGGGTGTGCGGGAGGGATAGGGCTGGGGGGGGGGGTGTGCGGGAGGGATAGGGCTGGGGGGGGGGGTGTGCGGGAGGGATAGGGCTGGGGGGGGGGGGTGTGCGGGAGGGATAGGGCTGGGGGGGTGGGTGTGCGGGAGGGATAGGGCTGGGGGGGTGGGTGTGCGGGAGGGATAGGGCTGGGGGGGTGGGTGTGCGGGAGGGATAGGGCTGGGGGGGGCGTGCGGGAGGGATAGGGCTGGGGGGGTGGGTGTGCGGGAGGGATAGGGCTGGGGGGGGCGTGCGGGAGGGATAGGGCTGGGGGGGGGGGTGTGCGGGAGGGATAGGGCTGGGGGGGGGGGGTGTGCGGGAGGGATAGGGCTGGGGGGGGGGGTGTGCGGGAGGGATAGGGCTGGGGGGGGGGGTGTGCGGGAGGGATAGGGCTGGGGGGGGGGGGTGTGCGGGAGGGATAGGGCTGGGGGGGGGGTGTGCAGACTAAATGGGCGGCTCCTCTTTCACAGACACAGCACCACGTGGGAGCTCACAGGAGGCACTCAGCCGCCGGGAGAGGCGGCCAACACCGCTCCAAACCAGCTTCCCACAGCCGGATCATTAACACCCCCCGCCACTCCTTACCTTCCCGGCCGGACATCTTACCCACTCTCTGCCTCTATCTCCGCAACCACCGGCCACTGCAGCAGGACCCCGGAAATAGGCGCCTCTTACACCCGCCTGTCCGGCCCGCTTCAAGCCACGTGACCGAGCGCAGCGCCACCTACTGGCGCTCGAGCTCCTGCTGCAGCTGTTGCTTTGTGAGGCTGTGCCCAGGTAACTCCATGCCAATGATGACTCCCTGCCCAGGTGACTCCCTACCCAGGTAACTCCCTGTCCAGTTAACTCTCTACCCAGGTGACACCCTGCCCAGGTGACTCCCTACCCAGGTGACCCCCTGCCCAGTTAACTCTCTACCTAGGTGCCTTCCTGTTCAGGTAATTCTCAACCCAGATGACTCCTTGCCCAGGTGGCTTCCTGCCCGGGTAACTACCTAGGTAACTCTCTACCCAGGTGGCTTCATGTCCAGCTAATTCTCTACCCAGGTGACTCCCTAGGAGAAAGTGAGGACTGCAGATGCTGGAGATCAGAGTTGAAAAGTGTGGTGCTGGAAAAGTGCAACAGGCCAGGCAGCATCCGATGAGCAAGAGAATCGATGTTTCAGGCATAAGCCCTTCATCAGGAATGTAGATTTCTCCAGCTTCCTCATTTCCCCTCTCCCCACCTTATCTCAGTCCCAACCCTAGATTCAACACCGCCCTCTTGACCTACAACCTTCTTCCCGACCTCTCCGCTCCCACCCCCACCCACTGTCTGGCCCATCACCCTCACCCTCAACTCCTTCCACCGATCGCATTCCCAGCGCCCTGCCCCAAATCCCCCCCCCCCTCCCCTTTTATCTCAGCTGGCTTGGCACACCAGCCTCATTCCTGAAGAAGGGCTTATGCCCAAAACGTCAATTCTCCTGCTCCTTGGATGCTGCCTGGCCTGCTGCGCTTTTCCAGCAACACACTTTTCAACTCAGGTGACTGCCTGTCCAGGTAACCCTCTACCCACATGACTCCCTGCACAGGTGACTCTCTGGCCAAGTGACCGCCATCCCACTATTGCTCACCTGAAGTCTTGGTCCCTCACCAATCTTGGCTCACAGGTAGATGTATTGCCAGCAGCAGCCATTTCTTTGGTTAAACTTCTGGTCATCTTCCTTAATGCAATGGTCAGTGAGAAATTTCTTTGATAAAAAGATGTGCGAAACACCCATGGAATTTTCTTTTTATTCATTTGCAAAATTATTAATTCTGTGAGATTAGATTCCCTACAGTATGGAAACAGGCCCTTCGACCCAACCAGTCCACATCAACCCTCCGAAAAGTAACCCGCCCAGCCAGACCCATTCCCCTACCCTATATTTTCCCCTGACTGACACACCTGACACAATGGGCAATTTAGCATGGCCAAAGATGTAGGTATCTCATTTACTGACCCTCCCTAATCATCCAGAGGGCAGTTAAGAGTCAACAGATTTACTGTGCCTGGAGTCACATGTAAGCCAGACCAGGTAAAGAGGCAGTTACCCTTCCCAAAAGACATTAGTGAACTAGATAGGCTTTTCCTGCAATCATTTTCATGGTCATCATCCAGATTTTTTAAAAATGTAATTCAAATTCCACCATCTGCCATTGCAGGATACAAACCCAGGTCCCCAGAATGTTGCCTGGATTTCTGGATTAATAATTTTGCTATAATACCACTCCTTTAACAATATTAAAGGCACAATATAAATACTGGATGTTGTTATCTTGAAACACTAGGTTTCATTGATGGTTACGGTTTGAATGATCTGATGGAGGAGATTTGGAAGATTTGCAATGTGATAGTGGATATGTGTGATTGAATTACAAAGATCTAATCTATTTCAGAAATACACAGGGAAACATGGACAAGATCTAATTTCAGCACTCAGATAGATTATACACAACTAATAGAAATCTGGGACTGATTTAATTTAACCTGGAATATTAACTGATGGAAATCTTTGTCTTAATGCAACTAACAAAAAATATATAATTGATTTCTCCACTAATAGGTTGTCACAGTTATGTGGTTTAATATTCATAATGATTGTTAACTGCAGAATGGTGTAACAGGCTACTGGGACCAGTCTGGTTCTGAATTCATGATGCAGAGTGTGAAAATAATGGATAGAGGTTTTACACATTTGAAAAAAAAACTCCATCCCAATTTGCCCTGGAGAAGATAGTGTTAAATTGCCTTCTTGAACTGCTACTGTCTTGAGGACGAGGCATACCCACAATGCTGTCAGGAAGGGAGTTTCAGGATTTTGGCTCCATTATAGTGAAGGAACAGAGTTATAATTCCTAGTCAGGATTGTGTTTGGCATGGAGGGGAACTTGCAGGCAGTGGTTTTGCCATGTGACTACTACCCTCATCTTTCGAGGTAGCAGCACTGACAGATTTGGAAAGAGTTGTTGGAGGAGCTTTCGTGAATAACTGCAGAGATAGTAAACTTTGCAGCCAGTAATGGAGGAAGTGAACGCTGGAGGTGAATGAGGCATCATTTATGTAGCTGTTTTGTACTTTCTGGTGTTAAGCTTCTTGAGTTTTGTTATGGCTGCAATTGTAATATGAGGCCCAAATACCATAAAGTAGGGATTCTTTATTGAGGATTGGCTGTCTGATAGAAGGCAGAGAGTTGGGATAAAAGGTTCTTTTTCGGAATGGCAGCCGGTGACAAGCGGTGTCTCGCAGGGTTCAGTGTTGGGGCCGCAGCTGTTCACATTATATATTAATGATCTGGATGAAGGGACTGGGGGCATTCTAGTGAAGTTTGCCAATGATACAAAGTTAGGTGGACAGGCAGGTAGTACTGAGGAAGTAGGGAGGCTGCAGAAGGATCTAGACAGTTTGGGAGAGTGGTCCAGGAAATGGCTGATGGAATTCAACGTGAGCAAATGTGAGGTCTTGCATTTTGGAAAAAAGAATAAAAGCGTAGACTACTTTCTAAACAGTGATAAAATTCGTAAAGCCAAAGTACAAAGGGATCTGGGAGTGCTAGTCAAGGATTCTCTAAAGGTAAACATGCAGGTTGAATCCGTGATTAAGAAAGCGAATGCAATGTTGTCATTTATCTCAAGAGGGTTGGAATATAAAAGCACCATTATGCTACTGAGACTTTATAAAGCTCTGGTTAGGCCCCATTTGGAGTACTGTGTCCAGTTTTGGTCCCCACACCTCAGGAAGGACATACTGACACTGGAACGTGTCCAGCGGAGATTCACACAGATGATCCCTGGAATGGTAGATCTAACATACGAGGAATGGCTGAGGATCCTGGGATTGTATTCATTGGAGTTTAGAAGATTAAGGGGAGATTTAATAGAAACGTACAAGATAATACATGGCTTGGAAAGGGTGGACGCTAGGAAATTGTTTCCGTTAGGTGAGGAGACTAGGACCCGTGGACACAGCCTTAGAATTAGAGGAGTCAATTCAGAACAGAAATGCGGAGACATTTCTTCAGCCAGAGAGTGGTGGGCCTGTGGAATTCATTGCCGCAGAGTGTAGTGGAGGCCGGGACACTAAATGTCTTCAAGGCAGAGATTGATAAATTCTTGATGTCAGAAGGAATTAAGGGCTACGGGGAGAATTCTGGTAAGTGGAGTTGAAATGCCCATCAGCCATGATTGAATGGTGGAGTGGACTCGATGGGCCGAATGGCCTTACTTCCACTCCTATGTCTTATGGTCTTATGTCTTATGGTCTTAATCCTCTGAATTCAGGTCATTACAACCTGAAGGAAAATTAAGGTTCAACAAGGAGATAGTTACAACGTGCTTTACATTGAGTTGAGGAATCCTTTGTCTGTCCACTCCTTCTTCTGTTAAGCCTTCCTTTTCCCAAAGACATCTTTCCTTCCAGAGTCTGTATAACTGATTCAGCTGCACTCCCTCACCATTCTCACTTGTTAATGGGGATTCCAGTTCAACTGCTCCCCTGCTCATGACTGTCTCTCATCATTGCCACCTGCTGCAAGAGGTTTCATTATGCACTCATGAAGGAAAACAAACAATATTCAATCACACTCCTGATGTGTGCCTTATAGATACTGGTGAGGCACTGGGGAGAACAAAGATGAGTCATTTGCCACAACATTTCTATACTGTAATCTGCTCTGGCAGCCACTGTATTTACATGGCAGGTCCAATTCAGTTCCTGGTCAGTGGCAATTCACAGGATGTTGATAGTGGGGGCTTTAGTAAGGGGAAGCCATTGAACACCAAGGTACCATGGTTAAATTCTGTCTTGTTGGAAATTTCCATTGGTTGGCATTGGCTTGATGTGATTGTTACTTGCCACTCAGTCCAAGCTTGAGAGGTATGCAGGTTTCGCTGCATTTGGACATGAAAGGAGAGTCGACATTTCAGGCAAAAGCCCTTCATCAGGATTTTTCATCACGATTCCTGATGAAGAGCTTTTGCCTGAAACATCAATTTTCCTGCTCCTCGGATGCTGCCTGATCTGCTGTGCTTTTCCAGCACCACACTCTTGACTCTAATTTCCAACATCAGCAGTCCTCACTTTCACCTTGCATTTGCACATGGACTGCTTTAGTATCTGAGGAGTCACAAGTCAAACTGAATATTGTGCAGTCATCAGCACACATTCCCAATTCTGACTCAAATGGAGGGAAGGTCATTGATAAAGCAGTTAAAATTCTTGGGTTTAAAGTCCCTTAGGCGTGACGGTACTTGTGGAATAGGGTAGTGTCCCTACTTCTGAGCCAGGAGATCTGGGTTCAAGTCCCACCTGCTCTAGAGGTGTGTAATAACATCTCTCAACAGGTTAATTAGAAATATCTGAGGAACAGGCTTTCAGTTGGGAGGGGTTTGCAGATGCGAAAATCTACAATAGCTTCAGAGATTTTACAACAATGTCGTTGAATAGTTGGTCAAGTGCTTTTTATGTCTGACGTTGGAGACTGGGGTTCATGGGGCTCAATGGAATAAAGTCACCCTTGATAAGGATCTATTGGGCTTCCTCTTAATTGCTCAGCTGCTAGAATGACAACTGTAGAGCATCAAAATAAAGAAACAACATCCTTTGGATCTGGGTTTGAAAGATCCCAAAGATTATCAGGTGTAGATGGAAACGTGGAGTCAAGGCTGCAATCAGTTTAACCACGATTTTACTAAACTGCAGAGGGCCCAAGAAGCCAAATAGCTTTTTCCTACTCCTAATTTGTAAGTTTGTATTGATAAATCCAATATGGAATTCCGGAGAAACGCCTTCTCTCACACAGTGGTTGGAATGTGCAACCTGTGGCTGAAAATAACTAAGGCAAATAGAATATTAGCATTGGACGAGCAGCTATATAAGTACATGAGGGAGAAGTAAATATAATGTGACAGTAAGAGGCTTGGATGAAGAAAGCTGGGAGGCAGTTCAAGCAGGACATAAATTTTGACATAGAAGTTGTGTTGAATGGACTGTTTCTGTTCTGTACATTTTTTGTCATAATGCGCAGGGCCCTGCAAAAATTGCTGTGTAAAAACTTGACAAAAGTCATCAATGAGGCATGAAAAAAAAGATTGAAAATACCACAAAAGGATCGATATTCAATCTTCTAGCACAGAGGGGAGTTAGCTTTTCAAGGGCAAAACTTATTAGACAGATTTCCAAAAGGACAGAAATAACTTTATGGACAGGTGTGTTTTTTCTTGTGAATTGGTTAGGATAAATGTTTGTTGTGCTGTTAAAATTATTCCAGCTGAATATAATCTGAAGAATCATATCAGACATGATACATTAACTCTCTCCCCACAGATGCTGCCAGACCCACCAGGTGTTTCCAGCACTCTGTGTTTAGATTTCCA
Organism: Hemiscyllium ocellatum; assembly: GCF_020745735.1. Taxonomy (NCBI): domain Eukaryota; kingdom Metazoa; phylum Chordata; class Chondrichthyes; order Orectolobiformes; family Hemiscylliidae; genus Hemiscyllium; species Hemiscyllium ocellatum. The sequence continues at coordinate 17,745,018 of NC_083414.1, forward strand.
GCATTTCGCTTTGTTCCGCTGGATATAGTTAGCTGGCTAAGAAAACATTACAATCACCACAAGAAAATCTGAAATCATTGAGTAACTTGTTTGTGGGTGCCTGACAGATCTGCTTCATGATTTGTAACATGGAAAATAATTGAGAAATTTTATTTTAAATTAGGGAGCTAAGTTATTGTTTCCCAGTGGATAGCTTTTGAGATTCGCATACAGTCATAAAATCATATAACAAAAAAAAAGGCCCTTTGGTCCAACTCATCCATGTCAACCAAGCTTCCTGAACTAAACTAATCCCACCTCTGTGCATCTGGCCCATAACGCTCTAAACCTTTCCTATTCATGTACCTATTCAACAATCTTATAATTGTAACTGCAACTGCATTTACCACTTCCTCTGGCAGTTCATTCCACACATGCATGAATAGGTTGCCCCTCATGTCCCCTCTTACTTTAAAAATGTGACACCTACTTTTGAACTCACCCACCTGAGGGAAAAATTCGATCAACCTGTTTTAAGAGGTGTTGTTTCCTAAATGGTGAGTGTAGGTTTCAATTCCTGTTGGATATGTATAGAGCAATGTGATGGTCATCTTAGCAATTATTGATCATATGGATCAATTGTAGCTTTTTAAATCTGATGAACCTCATAGAGGTCATTCTGCTATAATGCGACAGTTGTGTTCCTCTGCAACCCCTATAGAAAATTGTGTTATGGAAAACCATTACAGAAATTCACAGTGTACAAGATCGCCGTAGTAAATCACTATACCCATTCAGTAGGAAGTTTGGGTTATCCAAATAGCGCCCACAGTTCATCAATCACGTGTAGCCAATTCACGTTAACAAAACACGCGTTATACCAGAATGATCTGTGTTACTTTAAGTTGAAGCCCGACAGCTACAAACTGGAAGTAAGATTTTCACATAAATGAATATTCTGCATCCTAATTTCTTTTCGTGCAGCAGCTGTAAAAAAAAGCTGATTTAAAAAAAAAAGTGCTGTTTGTAAAAATGTGATAGTTGTGGTAGTTCCTGGTTCGTAAGAAAATGCTTATTTGAATCCATTGAACCTGGAGGTGGTGCTGTTGTTCTGTTCATCCAAAAGCATGACAGGATAAAATGCTCAAGTGCTCTCTGGTAGATATGTCTGTAATGCACAACTACACAGCAATGTACCCTTAGAATTATATACTATGTTTAATGTTCTTTCCTCCCTTTGGTCCAGTTTTTCTCTCTAGGCCTCCTGAAGATGTTGAGATTTAGTTCCATGAACACTGGCTAGCACCTTGTATTTAACTTACTTTTTCACCCTTCACTTCAGGTAAGAAAGCACACAACTATTTGATCAGACAGGTATCACAGCTAAAACCTAATCAATGCTCATTTTTTAAATTCCTTCACAAATGTGATCTTTGCTGATTGAGCCAGCATTTATTATCAATCCCAGAAGTTGCTGGTGAACTGCCTTCTTGAACTGTTGCCTGACAAATTTAGTATAATTCTTTGTGGCAGTAATAAGCAAGAGAAATAAAAGGGGAGCAGTGGATATAAGATATATTTGGATGTTCAGAAGGTGTTTGATAAGGAATCACATGTTAGGCTATTTAATATGATAAGAGCCCATGGTGATGGAGGTTGTGAATTAGCGTAGATAGAGGATTGGTAACTGATGGAAGACGGGAGATGACCTTGTAAGACAGAGATGAGGAAGAATTTCTTCTCACAGAGTGTCGTGAATTTGTGGGAATCATTACGCATAGTGATATTAGGCTGGGTCTTTAAGTTTATTCAGTGCTGAGATAGATGTTAAGGGTTATAGGGAAAAGGCAGGAAAGGGGAGTTGAGAATTATCAGAGCAGCCATCATGTCATTGATTGGGGGAGCAGTCTCAATGGGCTGAATGACCTGCTTCTGCGCCTATGTCTTATGGTCTTATAGGTAGACTCAGGATGGAATTTAAGGATTTTGACTCGACAACTTTAGTTAGGCCCCATTTGGAGTACTGGGAGAAAGTGAGAACGGAAGATGCTGGAGGTCAGATTCAAAATGTGTGGTGCTGGAAAAGCGCAGCCAGTCAGGAAGCATCCAAGGAGCAGGAGTGTCATGTTTTGAGCATAAAACATCAGGAATGCTGATGAAGAGCTTATGCTCGAAACGTCAACTCTTCTACTCCTCGGATGCTGCCTGATGGGCTGTGCTTTATTTGCAGCACATCTTTTGACACGTTTGGAGTACTGTGTGCAGTTCCGGTTGCCATATGATAGAAATAATGTGGAGGCTTTGGAGAGGTTGTAAAGAGGTTTACCGGGATGCTCCCTGAATTGGAGTGTATTAGAGTCAGAGTCATAGAGATGTACAGCACGGAAACAGACTGTTTGGTCCAACTCGTCCATGCCGCCAGATATCCTAAACTAATCTAGTTCCATTTACCAGTATTTGGCACATATCCCGATAAACCCTTCCTATTCATATATGTATCCAGATGTCTTTTAAATGTGGTCATTGTCCCCCGTTCAACACTTCCTTTGGCAGCTCATTCCATACACATACCACCCACTGTGTGACAAAGTTGCCCCTTAGGTCCCTTTTAAATTTTTCCTCTCTCACCTTAAACCACCCCAGATTGTTTTTGTTAAAGTTTTGGAGGCTTAGGGGGCAATCTGAGAGAGGTGTTTGAAATTATGACAGGCATGGATTCCCAGGGTGGAAATGTCATGTACTAGGGGGCATAGGTTAATGGTGAGAGGAGGAAATTTTAGATGAAATGTGCAAGGCAAGTTTTTTACATCGAGGGCAGTAGGTGCCTGGAACGTACTACCAGGGTTTTTGGTAGAATCAGATACAATGGCAATGTTTAAGAAACATTTAGAAAGACACATGAACAGGCAAGGAATAGAGTGATACTGATCATGTGCAGGCAGATGGGATTAGTTTAGAATAGCATGATAATCACCGCAGGCCGGAGGACCTATTCCTGTGCTACACTGTTCTATGTTCTAATACTGAAGGCATGGTGTTACTTTTCAACGTCGGAATGGTGAGGGGCTTGGAGGGGAACTTGAGGTGGTGATTTCCCATGTATCCCTTGTCCTTATGGATGGTGGAGGTCATGGGTTTGAAAGGTGCTGTCTAAGACCTTCACTGAATTTCTGCAGTGCATCGAGTAAGTGCTGCAATTGAATATTGATTGCGGAGGAAGTGAATGTTTCCGCATGTCTTAGATTAGATTAGATTACTTCCAGTGTGGAAACAGGCCCTTCGGCCCAACAAGTCCACACTGACCCTCCAAAGAGCAACCCACCCAGACCCATTCCCCTACATTTATCCCTTCACCTAACACTACAGGTAATTTAGCATGGCTAATTCACCTAACCTGCACATTTTTGGACTGTGGGAGGAAACCGGAGCACTCGGAGGAAACCCAAGCAGACACGGGGAGAATGTGCAAACTCCACACAGACAGTCACGCGAGGCTGAAATCGAACTCAGGTCTCTGGCACTGTGAGGCAGCAGTGCTAACCATTGTGCCACCGTGCCGCCCATTATCAGATGCTTTGTTCTGGATAGCGTTAAGTTTCTTGAATGTTGTTGGAGTTGCACTCATCCAGATAAGTGGAAAGTATTCTTGACTTGTGTTTTGTAGATGTAGATAGGCTTTGGGGAGAAAAGAGATGAACTATTTGTTGCAGAATTCCTAGCTTCCGACCTCCTCTTGTCGCCATTTACGTAAATGGCTTGTCCTGTTCAATCATTGATGCACGGTAACCTCCCAGAATACTGATATTGGGGAATTCAGTGGTGGTAATACCATTGCGTGACAAGAGGTAATGGCTAGATTCTCTTTTCCTGGAAGCAATCACTACCGACCACTTATGTGGCATGAATGTTACTTGTGAATTGTCAGCTCAAGCCTGTATATTCTCCAGGTCTTGCTACATTTGGACATGGATTGCTTCAGTATCTGAGGAGTTGCAAAAGGTACTGAATATTGTGCAGTCATCAGCAAACATCCACACTTCTGAGCTTATGATAGACGGAAGTTCATCGATGAAGCAACTGATGATGATTGGGCCTAGAACACAATCCTGAGGAACTAGAGCTCTTGTGGTACAGTGGTGGTGTTGCTATGTGCATCGGAACTCCAATGTTGGGACCCATGATGCAGCCCCAGTATGTACGTGTCCTCAGGACCTCTGCTGTGCAATATGGTGGCCTCCTGAAGTGGAAGGCCCAATCCAAGGTCCTGCATGACTGGCTGGTGCCTGACCAACTGAAAGAGGTGGATGCTGCTGAGGCAGACAGGCAATTGTGAAGGCACCTCAACATGGAGGAGCTCTTGGATACTTTCTGCAAAGTTGAGAATGGAAAGGCTGAACAGGTGGTAAGACCATTGGTGGTCAGCCATTGGGTATATGAATAGGAAGGGTTTAGAGAGGTATGGGCCAAATGTTAGCAAATGGGACTAGACTTATTTAGGATATCTGGTTGGCATGGACGAGTTAGACCAGATGGTCTGTTTCCATGCTGTATATCTCCATGACTCTATGTACTATGTGGAACATTAATTTATAATTTAATTGACACGTCATATATAGATTGAACTTTTATTTAAGAAGATACTTTGCTAAACAAAGGTCACTGGCTTAAAAGTGCCTGCTTATCTGCATCTACAGAGCCACATTCCACTCCATGGTGATGCAAAGTCTGTGGAGAATCCAACAAAAATAGTAGAACCCCCAGACTGGAGGTCTGAAGAGTTCCTTCCACTTGCATCACTACCATTCAGGAGTTAACGAATAGGACATTTAAAAATCAATCACTTTGGCTATCACACAATGGCTAGAGTGAAGCTGGTGAAAGCTTCCTTTTGGGAACTTCTGTTTATTTATTTAGCAAGGCTAGCATTTGTTGCCTATCCCATCCCTTGAATTGAATGGCTTGCTAGGCCATTTCAGAGGGCAGTAAAGAGTCAACTACATTAGAATAGAATGGAATCCTGACAAATGGAGTTTAATATAGATAAATGTGAGGTCTTACGTTTTGGAAAGTCAAATCAAGGTAGGAGTTTCATGGCGAATGCTAGCGCCTTAAGAAGTATAGTGGACCAGAGGGACCTTGGAGTTCAGGTGCGCAGTCCTCTGAAAGTGGAGTCACAGGTAGACGGGGCAGTGAAGAAAGCTTTTGGCACAGTGGCCTTCATCAGTCAGGGCTCTGAGGATAGAAGTTGGGAAGTTATGTTGCAGTTGTACAGGACATTGGTGAGGCCACACTTGGAGTATTGTGTTCAGTTTTGGTCACTTTGCTATGGGAAGGATGTTATTAAACTGGAAAAACTGTAGAAGTAATTTACAAGGATGTTGCCAGGACTCAAGGGTCTGAGCTATAGGGAGAGGTTGGCAAAGACGTTTTTCTTGAGAGTTTAGGAGATTATGGATGATCATATACAAGTGTATAATATCATGAGAGGTGAATGCACTCAGTCTTTTCAAGGAAGAATTAAGGACTAGAGGGAATCAGTTTAAAGTTAAAGAAGAAAGAATAAAAGGGAACTTGAGGGGCAACTTCTTTACACAGAGGGTGGTACGCAAATGGGATGAGCTGCCAGCAGAAATGGTTGAGGCGGGTACATTAACAACAGTTAAAAGGCATTTGGACAAAAATGTGGATAGGAAAGGTTGAAAACGTTATAGGCCAAGTCCAGGGAAATGGGGTTTGTGTTAATGGACATTTTGGTTGGCATGAACCAGTTTGGGCCAAAGGGCCTATCTCTGTGCTGTAGGACTCTATGACTCTATGTGGAAACATTCACCCCAACAAGTCTACGCCAAGGATCAGCCCAACCAGATCCATCCTCCTATCCTATAACCCTGCATTTCCCATGGCTAATCTACACAATCTAAATTCCACCTGCTGCTGTGATGAAATTTGAACCCATGTCAGCAGAGGATTACTAGTCTCTTGATGATAACCACTTCTGTGAATTTACTGTGGCCAGACTGGGTAAGGCTGGTGGCACGGTGGCTCAGTGGTTAGCACTACTTCCTCACAGGGCCAGGGACCTGGGTTCGTTTCCAGCCTCGAGCGACTGTCTGTGTGTGGCATTTGCACATTCTCACCATGTCTGTGTGGGTTTCCTCTGGATGCTCCAGTTTACTCACACAGTCCAAAGATGTGCAAGTTTGGTGAATTCGCCATGCTAAATTGCCATGGTGTTCAGGGATGTGTAGATTAGGTGCATTAGTCAGGGGTAAATGTAGAATAATAGAATAGGGGAATGGGTCTGGGTGGGTTACTCTTCAGAGGGTCAGTGTGGACTTGTTAGGCTGAAGGGCCTGTTTCCACACTGTAGGGATTCTATATCCCTGAACACTTTGGTCAATTCAGTGTGGCCAATCCACTTAACCTGAACACCTTTGGACTGTGAGAGGAAACTGGAGGATCCGGTGGAAACCCATATGTAGGACTGGAGTAACGTGTAGGCCAGACTGGGTAAGGCTGGTAGATTTCCTTCTCGACATAGCATTAGTGGACCACATAGGCTTAGACAAAAATGGATAACAGTTTCAAATTCACCATTACTGAGACTAGCTTTCAGTAGGACAGTATTTGTCGTGATTCACAAGCGCATGCACAATCATCTGCCTAAAGCTTGCTGTGTCAGCAAACACAGGCATTTAGTAATTGAATCTAAATTCCACCAGCTGCAGTGGTGAAATCTGAACCCATGTCAGCAGAGGATTACTAGTCTCTTGATGGTGACCACTTCTGTGAATTTCTATGGTCAGGCTGGAGAGAAATCATGTGACCAGGCTCTTTGTGAGTGCTGGATTTGACTTGCCTGTCTCTGAGACCTCTCGCAGCTGTGGAGCCTCCTCAGGACTTGAATACCAATCAGAAAATCTTCTTGCTGCAAACATTGAATTTTACAGCAAGATTTCAACTCAACGACAGCGATGTAGCAGAAGGAGATCTATTGACTTAAGATTGAGGAAGCAAGGATCAGACCGGGCTCTAGAGGCTTACAAGGTAGCCAGGAAGGAACTGAAAAATGGACCTAGAAGAGCTAGAAGGGGGCATAAAAAAAGCCTTGGCAGATAAGGTAAAGGAAAACTCCAAGGGGTTCTACACTTATTTGAGGAACAACAGGATGGCCAGAGTGAGAGTAGGGCCAATCAGGAATAATGGAGGTTGTTCAGGAAGCACTTGCTGATAGTACTGGAAAGGTTTTTCCCTGAGGCAAGGAAGCGATGGGAAATTGAAAGAACCTTAGGTGACAACGGAACATCTAGTCTAAAGGAAGAAGAAAGCTTACTTGAGGTTGAGGAGGCAAGGATCAGACAGGGTTTTGAGGGTTAGAGGTAGCCAGGAAGGAACTGGAGAATGGACTTAGGAGAGCTAGAAGGGGGGCATGAAAAAGCTTTAGCAGGTAAGATTAAGGAAAATCCTAAGGCATTCTACACTTACGTGAGGAACAAGAGGATGACCAGAGTGAAGGTAGGGCCAATCAAGAATATTAGAGGAAACTTACGCCTGAAGTCAGAGGAGGGAGTGGAGATCCTTAATGAATACTTTGCTTCAGATTCACTACTGAGAGGGACCTTTTAGTTTGTGAGGACAGCATGAAATAGGCTGATACACTTGAACAGGTTGATGTTAGGAAGGGGGATGTGCTGGAAATTTTGAAAAACACGACAATAGATAAGTCCTCTGGGCCAGACGAGATATCCTCAAAGTTACTATGGGAAGTGAGGGAAGAGATTCCTGCACCTTTGGTGATGATCTTTGCATCCTCACTGTCCACTGGAGTAGTACTAGATAATTGGAGGGTGGTAAATGTTATTCCTTTGTTCAAGAAAGGGAATAGGGATAACCCTGGGAATTACAGACCAGTTGGTGGAGTTGTGGATAGTGTGGAGGGCAGTTGTAGGTTGCAACAAGACACTGGAAAGATGCAGATTCTGGCTTGGTAAATGGAGTTCAACCTGGAAAAGTGTGAAGGTCAAATTTGAATGCAGATTATAGGGGTAAGGATTCTTGGCAGTGTGGAGGAACAGAGGGATCTTGGGGGTACACTTTCACAGAGTTGCCACACAAGTTGACAGGGTTGTTAAGAAGGCATATGGTGTGTTGGTTTTCATTAGCAGGGGGATTGAGTTTAAGAGCCGCTAGCTTACGCTGCAGCTCTGTAAAGCCCTGGTTAGACCGCACTTGGAATATTATGTTCAGTTCTGGTCGCCTCATTATAGGAAGGATATGCAGAAGAGATTTACCAGGATGCTGTCTGGACTGGAGGGCATGTCTTATGAAGAAAAGTTGAGGGAGCTAGGGCTTTTCTTAGAGTGAAGGATAGTGGTGTACAAGATGATGAGAGGCACAGATAGAATGGATAACCGGAGACACTTTTCCCAGGGCAGAAATGGATATTATGAGGGGTCATCATTTTAAGCTGATTGGAGGAAGGTTTAGTGGAGGTAGGTTCTTCGCACAAAGAGTGGTGGGTGCGTGGAATGCACTGCCAACTGTAGTAGTAGAGTCATATACATTAGGGACATTTAAGCGACTCTTGGATAGGCACATGGATGATAGTAAAATGAAGGGGATGTAGCTTAGTCTGATCTCAGAGTCGGCACAACAACGAGGGCTGAAGGGCCTTTACTGTGCTATACTGTTCTATGTTCTCTGTTCTATTGGCCACCACATTTTTACGAGAACCAAAACATCCAGTTGCAGTGGTACACCTTTACTGACTTAACCTTTTTATGTGATCTTACTTGACCAAGATTAAGTCCAATATTCTGTAAAGTTGTATTTCATTTTTTGAATACTTAGGGAGTGTGTATGCATTTGTGCATGTTAATAGGAAGTAGAATGCAATTTTAAAAATATTTTAACACTCTTTACCTGAGTGGATGTTAGCAATTAAAAACAATTCCCTATGTGCTTAACTCAAGAAAGCTGTCTGGCTAATATCTTTTTACAGATCTGTACACAGTCAAGGCCATGCTAATTTGTCAACACAGTAACAAAATTCAAAACCCTATTGTGGGCATACAAAGAGTGATAGAAGGGGAAAACACATTTATCCCACCTCACTCCAGGCAAATAGTGAAACCTTTGGGCAGTGCCAGAATATGTACAAGTCATAACTGCTCTGAATATTTTATTTCTCTATTTTCCAATTTGTTCCTATGATTTGTAATGCTGAACTTTTTATTCCTTTATTTTTCTAATTTTTTTCTCCTAAAATTTTGTCCTGAAGGATTTGTACCTAGGTATCTTGTAGCTAAGATGGCAGTACAAATCGTGATTTGTAAACTTTTCACTGTATTCGTTTGAGGATGTGACAATAAAGCTAATTCAATTCAATTCAATAGCCACATATTCCATTCCATTCACCACATTCCCTTCCATTACTTACCTGCAACCTATGTCAACCATGATTCATATTTAGTATTTATAATTTCATCCCATGTCGCACTGCAGGAAGCTGCACATTCACATCTCACAATTTGCACACATGTCAGCTACTATCAAGGGCAGACATATAACCCAAACAGATTGTATCATACTGGCATCTCTCTTTTTCTCAGGATGAGCTATCTCATAATAGAAGCTGCAGAACTGGAGCCGGCAAAAGGGGCTTGGGCTGGGGGTCGTGGTTTAACCCCCATGGAGGAGACAGTGCTGCTAGGAGGTGGACTGAGCCTTTGCCAATGTACTCTTGTCTGATGAAGCTTCTCAAATTCTATTTCATCCTCATCCTGCGGTCCATTATGATATATGAATGGAAGTGTAACCACCCAATTCTCTCATCTCCCCCTTTCACCAGTCCACCTAGCCCTTCTGTTTTGGTACTTTCAAGTACACAGAAACTCCTGCCTGCTCAGTCAGCCATGCAGGAGGCTGAAAGCCTAGAGAGAAAGCAGATAGCTGAGGAAGAAATACTGCCATCAGATCCGGCGTTTATAGTCACCAGCTCAAACGCTGGCTCTGTATGGCCATTAGAAAGAGGTAAAGGTTTGGGCTCTAGACATGGTGAGTCACCAAGGACAGATGGGTGACAGCAAGGTTAATCCCACTATAGTAAATACCTCAAGAGAAGACTTGCACAACATCCAGCATTCAATAAAATGTCAGGTTGCAGTATGTAACCTAGTAAGCCCTGATTCTTTTGGTAGAGAACAGCATGTGGCTCAGTGGTTAGCACTGCTGCCTCACAGCACCAGGGTCTCAGGTTCAATTCCAGCCTTGGGTGACTGTCTGTGTGGAATTTGCACATTCTCCCAGTGTCTGCGTGGGTTTCCTCTGGGTGCTCTGGTTTCCTCCCGCAGGGCAAGTGAATTGGCTATGCTAAATTGCCCATAGTGTTAGATGCATTAGTCAGAGGGAAATGGGTCTGAGTGGGTTACTCTTCGGAGAGTCGGTGTGGGCTGGTTGGGCAGAAGGGCCTGTTTCCACACCATAGGGAATCTAATCTATTCTAGGGCCAGATCTGTATCTTTTTTAGGGGGAATGGGGGTGGAGTGAGTAGGAATATTTCTTGAAATTTGCACGGCATTCATAATGACTTTCTGTTGAACTGTGTAACTAAACCTCCTGAATACATGTAGCTGCTGAGCATTTTTTTCAAAAAAAGGTTATCCAACTGTCAAAGCTTTGAAACAGCCAAACAGATGGTAGGGCTAAATTTTAAAGACAGTGAAAACCCAGCCATCTGTCAAGCTTTGAAACAGATGGTTTAATGGACCCTCAAGGAAAATATGAAAGCAAAGGGACTTCTCATTCAAACAAACCTATATTTCACTGTTGTGCAATGCAAAATAGCACCTTACCCATTGGATAATATACTGAAATGGATCTGAAGATTTTTCCACTTGAATAATTATGTTCATTACCATGACTGCCTTCCAGATTTCAGAAGTCACAATTTGTCAAACACGTTGTTTAATAGTCACTTACCTTTTCAAAACAAAGCCTTATCATCAACGTCTGTGTTGTAAACATGTTTAAATAATGATACAACATGTTATTATGACATTCAAAGTTGGAAGCATCTTTTAAATTCACTTTCCATATGGCTCCTGACAAGACACATGGTTTACAACATCTCTGAGCTGATGGCATGTTCCCAAACAGACTCAACTCCTTGAAAATTGCAAAAGATCTCAAATGCCTACTTCCACAATGGTGCTAACAATGTCAAGCCCACTAAGTGGGGCTCATTGCTTTTCACGTGTCAATTAAATTTGCTAGCACTCAGGACCTTGGAATCAGGTTCCACCCATCACTTTAAAGCCCATGCATTTCAACTTGATGTCAGGATGGGAAAATCCAATTCCTAAAGGAAAGATTAATCTCCTAGCCTTGAGAAAAGCTTATTATCTAGTATTGATGTAATTGTAAAATTGGCAAAGCTGTCAACTATTCTAAAATGGTATGTGTTTGTGGAGTACAATAAGGATAAGATCAAATGTACTTGCTGTGCTTTGTTTTGGATCATGTTTCAGAGGGCGAACATTTAGGAGATAGCAGTCATTGTATCATAAGAATTTGGATGTTGGTGGAAAATGTCAATTGTTGATCCAGCGTAAGAAAAATCAGTTGGAGGAAAACCAACATCAATCGTGCAATAATAGAGTTGGATAAACTGGGGAGGAAATGCTAGTGGATAAAACTGTAACTGAGTAATGGGCTCCCTTCAAAGAGGAGATAGTTCAGGGATGATCAAGTTATACTTCCTTAAAAGAGAAAAATATGACACATAAATCCAGAGCTCCCTGGATGACAAAGGAACTAGATGCTGTCTTTGAATATACGGTATCAGGTATATCGTACAATTGAGAACCAAGAAAACTAGAGAAGGTTCAGAGGGGAAATGAAAAAAAAGCATTTTAGAGAAGCAAAGAGGAATCATGAGAAAAGACCAGAGGCAACATGAAGTGATATTTCAAAATTTTCTATCAGCATATAAATAGTAAAACAGTGGTAATAGGAGGTATAAGGCTGATTCGGGATCAAAAGGTCTTTAAAAATAGAGACTGGGGCACGCAAGAGAATTTAAACAAATACTTTGCATCTGTAGAAACAATTATACAGGCTTAAATTAATAGTCATATGGAAAAATGTGAATTAATTGTGAAGAGCCAGTATGATTATCCAAGGGGAAATCATGTTTAATAACTTCTTGAAGTATTTTGAAGAGTTAACAGAAAGGACCAATGGGGATAATGCTGTTGATATGGTATACGTGGACTTCCAGAAGGTATTTGATACAGTACCTCATAACAGACTTTTAAGAAAGGTTGCAGCCTAAGAAATTTAAGGAACAATAGTTACGTTGATACAAAATTGGCTGAGTGATAGAAATCAGAGAGTATTGGTCAGTGGGTATTTTTCAGGCTGGAGGAAGATACAGTTCCCTGGGATTGCTACTGTGACCCATGCTTTTCCTAATATATTTTGTTGATCTAGATTGTAATCTGCAGTGGATAATTTCCAAGTTTGTGAATGATATGAAACTTGGAAGTGTTGCAAACTGTGAGGAAGGCAGTGTAGAACTTCAAAAGGATATGGACATGTTAGTGGAATGGGCAGATATGTGACAGATTAATTAATTGCAAAGAAGTGTTATTTTGGTAAGAAATACGTGGTTGGACAATATAAATTAGGTAACAATTTTAAAGTGCGTGCAGGAACAAAGGGACCTAGGTGTGCACAGATCATTGAAGGTGGCAGGACAGGTGGAGAGAGCAGTTAATAAAGCATTCAGCATTGAGCTTTGTTAATAGGGGCATAGAGTGCAGGAGCGAGGCATTTTAAGCTTGTAAAATACACTTGTTAGACCTCAGCTGGTATATTTGTGTACAGTTCTGGGCATCTCATTATAGAATGTGAACAGATTGGAAAGAGTGCAGAAGAAATTTACATGGATGGTTCCAATGGTGAGTAATTTTAATAGATAGATTGGAGAACTTGGGACTGTTCTACTAGGATAGAATAAAGCTAAGGGGAGATCTGAAAGAGGTTTTCAAAGTCATGAGGGAGCTGGATAGAGTTGATAGGAAGGAATTGTTCCTACTTATTAGATATTAGATTACTTACAGTGTGGAAACAGGCCCTTCGGCCCAACAAGTCCACACTGACCTGCCGAAGCGCAACCCACCCATTCTCCTACATTTACCCCTTTTACCTAACACTACGGGCAATTTAGCATGGCTATTCACCTGAACTGCACATCTTTGGACTGTGGGAAGAAACCAGACCACCCAGAGGAAACCCACGCAAACACGGGGAGAATGTGCAAACTCCACACAGTCAGTCGCCTGAGTCGGGAATTGAACCCGGGTCTCTGGCGCTGTGAGGCAGCAGTGCTAACCATTGTGCCTCTGTGCTGCCCTTGTAGAAGGACCAAGAATGAAAGTGCACAGATCTGCAAGAGAAGCAAATGTGATGTGTGAAAAAAAACCTTCACATACTGAGTGGTGCAGGTCTAGAATGCACTCTGCCTCTGGAGGAGGTAGCATCAATTGAGGCATTCAAGCGGGCAATGGATTATGTAGATAGAAACAACATGTAGGGTATGGGAAAAAGACAGAGGATGGCATTAAGTCATGATACATCTGGAGAATTGGCGCAGACAGAATGGGTGCCTTCTATTCTACATCTAAGATTCTGCAAACAGAATGTGTAAAAATTTGAACCAACAACAGAATCTGCTGGAGGTAGTCAGCAGATCTGGCAGCACCTGTGGAAAGAGAAACAGAATTAACTTCTCAAGTCCAGTATGATTCTTTTTCAGTTCTGAAAAGTATCTTACTGGACTTGAAACATCAGCTCTCCAAATGAAGAATGCATTTCTGTGGTTTTGTAACACTTCAAGAAAGGAAGGGAGGAAAAACACTTCAGATAATAAGCTGAATTTTCCTTTACATCTTTTAATAGATTCTTAATGAAAATCACATATTATTTGGCATGACCTTCGAATTGGCATTGTATTGATGTTCTACATCACAAAGTGCTTGGCTTATGTTTTACTTTTATCAGGTCAATTTTTCATTTCACCCTGTGATCCGATTTACAGCAGTCTTATGAGCAGGACAATACTGAAGGTTCTAACTGTACATACCATAATGTTCTGTAGCAGTATGATGCAATCTCCATGAATAGGAACATGCAACCATTCACAAACGGCATGCTCCCGGAATTATAGACCTGAAGTAGAAATGGACCCTAAAAGCATTTATCTACCATGGATGTCCAGAAGCCAAAATTGTAGGAAACTTTGAAAGGACAAGCTGAGGTTACACAATATTGGCAGATAGCATTTTGCAGTTCTTATATACATGTGGGAGTGAGATTATAAAAGTGGTCATGTGATGTTGCATTTTGTAGGATTCTAATGTTTAGGGCATCAGAGTGAGAAGGGTTAACCAGGGTTTTTGATAAATCAGGTTTCTTTTCATAAAGAGCGAAGGGTAGCTGTCTGCCCTCGGGGTCAGGGTGCAGCTAATTGGAGAAGAGAGAACTTAAGATATAAAGTTATCATCATCCTTATATTATACATGTTAACAAAGTGTGTGATGGAGTGGACTAATTCCTACTTTGGAGGTAAGAGAAGAATAATTGAATCTTCCCACTATGAGGAGTGAGTGTTCTTGACAAACTGCAAGAGGTGTAAACCAGAGGCAAGTTAGCTCAGTATTATTTTTATGTATCATCCAGTGGTTGGTTATACAGACAGAGAGACATGGATACATGTAGTCTGTATTGGGGTTACAAAATATTACAACATATGTGGGTTAGTACAGGATGTGTGCAGTATATTTGGATCAACCTGTGCATATACATGCTCATGTTGCATTGCTATGCAGAGGGACAATGTTAACCTCAGCTAGTGCATTTTATGTTGACCTCCAGAAGAGACAAGGAAAAGTTTTGTCTACAAGGTTTGAAGTCAGTACTAACTTGTTTGGAAACCTGAATTATTCATTGTCATAAGTTCGATTTTACTGCTTTCTAGAATCCATGAATCTCATGAGGTCCAAAGTCACTATTAATTTATCAAGACAGCAGAATAAGATATTTAATTGTTTCTTCTTCAAAAACTGATGACAGAACCCAGTTTATGGTCTTTCATAGTGATAATGGTTACTGTCAATGGTCACTGCTACCATTGGCATTAAACCATATTTCGAGATCACACTGGATAAATGTTGAAAGTGCATTTACAAGCTTTTAGGGAATGGGAGAATGATAATTTTCAGCTGCTCAGAGCAGGACCCAGTAAAGCACATAATGACATTTTGTCTGACTGGTGAACAGGAGAGCCTGCAGTTGATACAAAGCTACAAACCTGACAAAATCGATGGATCTCATCCAGCAAGTTTCCATTATCTCCACTCAGTTAACCATGAACACAACAATGACATCAGCAGTTGGAATAAATATAGCCAATGTCTTGACAGTGGAACGCAAACATGTCCAATGCTTGTCCATTTCTCTCACTCACACGCACACACATTTACATAAGTTCCAATAGGAATTATATTAAAAGCAGTCTATAAATGATCGAAGAGAGAGTGGATTTTCTCAGATCCTCGTGTGGAATGATTGTTGTGAGGCAGACATGTACGAGGGAGGTGCTGGCCGTGGCTTGATGTCTCTTGACTTCATGTAGGAGAGCAGCTGGTCTGGGATTTCTGCTAAAACATCCTTTGCAAGACGTGCCATACTCAAAACCTGATTTCCAGATCGATCGACATAATCCCGGAATGGGACGAACTGAAAGAGAGTTCATAGCCACAGAGGTAAGGATGCTGCCACAAGTGTATCATACAGCACATGTAAATTTTCTGAAAGGTCATCTAGATGTAGAGTCGATCATTGTTCTATTGAATTTTGTGTCCTTTTTTTCCCCTCAGCTACATAAGTGAGTGTTTTCTAAATCTGAGACCCTACCCTTGTAGGGCCTCCCACCCATTCACCTCCTCTAACCTAAACACCAGAGACACATCAGGTAAGCTTCTCTTCTTTTCTACTTTCTCATAAGGGGACTAGCAGAGATGACTGTGCGGGGAGAGGTATTAGATTAGATTACTTACAGTGTGGAAACAGGCCCTTCGGCCCAACAAGTCCACACCGACCCGCCAAAGCGCAACCCACCCATACCCCTACATTTACCCCTTACCTAACACCAAGGGCAATTTAGCATGGCCAATTCACCTGACTCACACATCTTTGGACTGTGGGAGGAAACCGGAGCACCCGGAGGAAACCCACGCAGACACAGGGAGAACGTGCAAACTCCCTGCACGTTCCTCCTGCATGATGTTTGAGGTGAGGGACGCCATTAGTGTCCCATCCAAGTACATCTTCAGGAAGTGCACCCAACTCTTAACTCCTTCAAGACCTCATTAGGGAACTGGAGAGAGAGCTGGATGAACTTTGGATCATTTGGGAGGCAGAGTATGTGATAGATAAGAGTCACAGGGAAGTAGTTATTCCTAGGCACAAAGAAAGCTGGGTAAGTGTTAGAAGGGGAAGAAAACAGTCAATGCAAGGTTCCCCTGTGATCGTTCCCCTGAAAAACAAATATACCATTTTGGATACTGTTGGGGAGGGGGACGATTTACCAGGTACATGCATTGGGGTTAAGGTCTCTGGCACAGAGTCTGTCATTGTTGCACAGAAGGGAAGGGGGAAAAGAGGGGAGTGTTAGTCATTGGGGACTCAATAGTTAGAGGGTCAGATTGAAGTCAGTTGGAACCGAAAGAGACTCACAGGTGGTGTGTTGCCTTCCAGGTGCCAGCATCCATGATGTGTCGGATCATGTCTTTGGGGTCCTGAAGGGAGAGGTGGACCAAGTCATGGTCCACGTAGGTAACAACAACATAGGTAGGAAAAGCGTGAGGGATGTAAGGCAGGATTTCAAGGAGCTAGAGTGGAAGCTGAGAGCTAGAACAAACAGAGTTGTTATCCCTGGTTTGTTACCTGTGCCATGTGATAGTGAGGCAAGGAACAAGAAGAGATATCAGCTAAACACGTGGCTGCAGATGGTGCAGGAGGGAGGGTTTCAGGCATATGGATAACTGGGGCTCATTCTGGGGAAGGTGGGACCTCTACAAACAGGACGGTCTTCACTTGAGCCAGAGGAGTAGTAATATCCTGGGTGGAAAATTTGCTAGTGGTAGTCGGGTGGGTTTAAACTAGCTCAGCTGGGGGATGGGAACATGTGAGGTAAAAACAATGACTGCAGATGCTGGAAACCAGATTCTGGATTAGTGGTGCTGGAAGAGCACAGCAGTTCAGGCAGCATCCAAAGTGCAGCGAAATCCTCATCTCGTCCACATCCTGCACCTCCGCTCTCAGACCCTACCCCTCCAACCGTAACAAGGACAGTACGCCCTGGTGCTCACCTTCCACCCTACAAACCTTCTCATAAACCAAATCAGCCGCCGACATTTCCACCACCTCCAAAAAGACACCACCACCAGGGATATATTTCCCTCCGCACCCCTTTCCGCCTTGCACAAAGACCGTTGCCTTCGTGACTACCTGGTCAGGTCCACGCCCCCCTACAACCCACCCTCCCATCCTGGCACTTTCCCCTGCCACCGTAGGAACTGTAAAACCTGTGCCCACACCTCCTCCCTCACCTCCATCCAAGGCCCTAAAGGAGCCTTCCACATCCATCAAAGTTTTACCCACATCCACTAATATCATTTATTGTATCCGTTGCTCCCGATGCGGTCTCCTCTACATTGGGGAGACTGGGCACCTCCTAGCAGAGCGCTTTAGGGAACATCTCCGAGACACCCACACCATTCAACCACACCGCCCCTTGGCCCAACATTTCAACTCCCCCTCCCACTCTGCCAAGGACATGGAGGTCCTGGGCCTCCTTCACAGCCGCTCCCTCACCACCAGACGCCTGAAGGAAGAACCCCTCATCTTCTGCCTCGGAACACTGCAACCCCAGGGCATCAATGTGGACTTCAACAGTTTCCTCATTTCCCCTTCCCCCACCTCACCCGAGTTCCAAACTTCCAGCTCAGCACTGTCCCCACGACTAGTCCGGACTTGTCCGACCTGCCTAGCTCCTTTTCCACCTACCTACTCCACCCTCTCCTCTCTGACCTATCACCTTCATCCCCTCCCCCACTCACCCATTGTACTCTATGCTATTTTCTCCCCACCCTCACCCTCCTCTAGCTTATCTCTCCATGCTCAATGGGAACCTGTGGTATAGTTCCAGTGTACAGGAGGATGAGAGTAGGGAGGACATGGACAGAATTTCATAGTCACAGGAGTGTGCTGGCAAACAGCAAGCTAGTTTGAAGTGTGTCTACTTTAACACCAGGGTGTATCTCGAATGTAGTAGGTGAGCTTGCAGCATGAATAGGTATCTGGGACTTCGATGTTGTGGTCACTTCAGAGACATGGATAGAGCAGAGTCAGAAATGGATGTTGCAGGTTCCAGGGTTTAGATCTTTCATTAAGATCAGGGAAGGTGGTAAAAGTGGGGAAGGTGTGTATTTGTTCGTTAAGGACAGTACAATGGTGGCTGAAAAAATATCTGATGAGGGCTCATCTACTGAGGTGGGATGGGCTGAGGTTAGAAACAGGACAGGAGAGATCACAATGCTGGGAGCTTTTTTTATCGGCTTCCACAAAGGAGAGGATTTTGGCAAAATGATTCTGGGTTGGAGTGAAAGGAACAGGGTTATGGGGGCTTTAACTTTCCTAACATTGACTGGAAATGCTCTTCCTCTAGTACGTCGGATGGATCAGTTTTTGTCCAATGTGTGCAGGAGTATTTTCTGACACAGTATGTCGAAGGGCCGACAAGAGGGCCACACTTGATCTGGTACTTGGTAATGAACCAAGCCGGGTGTTTGATTTAGTGGTACGTGAGCACTTTGGAGAGAGTGACCATAATTTGGTCATGTTTAGTTTAGTGATGGGAAGGGATAGGTACATGCCAAGGGGCAAGAGTTACTGATGGGGGAAGGACAATTATAATGTGATTAGGCAAGACTTAGGAGGCATAAAATGGGGTAGCAAAATGCAGGGAATGCGGACAATTGAAATGTGGAGCTGATTTCAGAAACAGATATTGCGTGTCTTTGATAGGTATGCCCCTGTCAGGCAGGGAGGAAGTGATAAGGTAATGAAACTGTGGTTTACTGAAGAAATTGTATTTCTTGTTAAGCGGAAGAGGGAGGCTTATGTGACGTTGAGACGAGATGGTTCAGATAAGATGATGGAAAGTTACAGATTAGTTAGGAAGGATTTAAAGAGAATGTTAAGAAGAGCAAGGAGGGGACATGAGCAGTCTTTAGCAGGTAGAATAAAGGAGACCCCTAAAGCTTTCTATAGGTATGTGAGGAATAAAAGGATAACTAGGGTAGAAATAGGGCCAGTCAAAGAAAGAAGTTGTGTGTGGACCTTGTGGAGATCGGAGAAGTGCTAAATGAATATTTCTCATCTGGTTTCACTCAAGAAAAGGAGAATATTGTAGAGGAGAAGACGAAGATATGAGCTGTTAGATTAGAAATGATTGAGGTTAGTAAAGAGGAGGTGTTATCAATTCTAAAAGGTGTGACAGTAGATGAGTCCCCTGGGATTGTACGATGATTCTCTGGGAAGCTAGGGAGAAGATGGCGGCGCCTTTGGCTTTGATCTTTAAGTTGTCATTGTCTGCAGCTTTTGTACCAGAGGATTGGAGGATTGCAAATGTTGTGCCTTTGTTCAACAAGGGCAGTAGAGATGACCCAGGTAATTATAGACCAGTGAGCCATACGTCTCTTATCGGAAAAGTTTTGGAAAGGATTATAAGAGATAGGACTTATAATCATCTAGCAAGCAACAATTTGATTGGAGATGGTCAACATGGTTTCATCAAGGGCAGGTTGTGTCTCACAAACCTCATTGAGCTTTTTGAGAAAGTGACCAAGCATGATGATGAAGGTAGGGCAGTTGATGTGGTGTACATGGACTTCAGTAAAGCCTTTGATAAGGTTCCACATGGTAAGCTTTTGGAAAAAATGTGGAGGCATGGGATTGAGGGTGATTTAGCAGTTTAGATTAGAAACTAGTTTTCTGTAAGAAAGCAGCAAGTGGTGGTTGATGGAAAATTTTCAGCCTGGAGTCCGGTTACTAGTGGTGTGCTACAAAGATCTGTTTTGGGACCTCGGCTGTTTGTCATTTTTACAAATGACTTAGACGCAGGTGTAGGTGGATGGGTTAATAAGTTTGCAGGTGACACTAAAGTCAGTGGAGTGGCAGACAGTGTGAAAGAATGTTGCAGGTTGCAGGGGGACTTGGATAAACTGCAGAATTGGGCTCAGAGGTGGCAAGTGGATTTCAGTACGGATAAATGTGAAGTGATTCACAACAGGAAGGCAGAATAGTGGTTCAATTGAAAGATTCTTAGTAATGTGGATGTGCAGAAGGATCTTGGTGTCCATGTACATAGATCCCAGAAAGTTGCCACCTCGGTTGATAGTGCTGTTAAGAAGGCATACAGTGTGTTAAGTTTTATTGGTAGAAGGATTGAGTTCCAGAGCTGTGATGTCATGCTGCAACTATACAAAAAGCTAGTGTGGCTGCACTTGGAATATTGTGTATAGTTCTGGTCGCCCTATTACAGGAAGGATGTGGATGCATTGGAAAAAGTGCAGAGGAGATATACCAGGATGTTGCCTGGTCTGAAGGGAAGGTCTTATGAGGAAAAGCTGAGGAACTTGGGTCTGTTCTCATTGGAGAGAAGAAGGCTAAGAGGGGATTTAATAGAGGCACACAAGATGATCAGAGGATTAGATAGTGTGGACAGTGAGAGATTTTTTCAGAGAATGATGACGTCGGCTTTTATGAGGGGGCATAGCTATAAATTGAGGGGTGATAGATTTAAGATAGATGTCAGAGGCAGGTTCTTTACTCAGAGAGTTTTAAGGGCATGGAATGCCCTGCCTGCCAATGTAGTTAACTCAGCCACATTAGGGGCATTTAAATAGTCCTTGAATAAGCATATGGATGATGATGGGATAGTGTAGGGGCATGGGCTTAGACTAGTTCACAGGTCAGCGCAACATCGAGGGTCGAAGGGCATGTTCTATGCTGTATTGTTCTATGTCTGTGTTCTATGTTCTGATTCCCTTTGTCCTGTAATACGTATAGATTTGGTGTTGCCATTCGATTTGACGCATCAGTGTAGTATAGGGTCTTCTGCTGCATACTTTGTTTTGTCAGTACAGACAAGTGCTGAAGTGCCTATTCTATCCAATAAATGTAAAATTACCATAGTCCTGTGAGACCAAAGGGCTGCTGTCTCATTAGGCAGAGATGACCAATGGTGTTTAACTGAGAGTCACCACGTCTCAGGTAAGGGGGAAGCACCCATCATTGGACCCTCGGCATTTCCAGCTGCACAACTCACTGCCTTCCAATACCAACTTGAAGGTTAACTGGTCAGTCATAACAAACTTCAATAGTTTTACGACTTGATCAAAAATGATTAATGCTTTTGTCCCCTGTGTTCTTGAGATTCATCTTCAACTCCTGGAGTGATCGAACAACTTGAGTGTTGGAAATTCTAATGCAGGTTGAGGCAATTCTCAACATTCCTTTGGCTGAGTGGAAGCCAGCGAAGACGCTAATCTCAGTGACCAGTTACACAATGTGCAAATAACTCAGTGTTATTGAATGGAAGAATATCTCACCTATTATCAAAGGATTCTAGAAGGATACAGAGTGGGGGGTGGGGGCACTCAGCCTGTGCTGTATCTATGCTAAAACTAGCCCATTAATTCCACTGACCTTTCCCTATGACCATGCCATTTTTATTTGCCTGTCCTTCTTTTGAAATTTACTGTTGACTTTTACCACTTGCATCATCCTATCAAAATGATGCAATCAATATCCCAATTCATTGTGTTAAAAAGAACTTCCTCACATAGTTCTCAAATTTTATTTTGTCAATAACCTTCAATCTATATTCTCTTGTTTGTGACCCTTTTGACCCTGGAAACCGTTTTTCCTTATATGCTTCACCGTAATTCCGAAGGTTTCTATCCAATCTTTTTCACCCTCTTATCCTTTGAGAACAACCCCAATTTCTTCAGTTTCGCTACATAACTGAAGTCCTGGCATCATTTCTATACATTTCAACTTCACTCTCTCGAAGGACGTAAAATGTTTTCTAAAATGTAGTACTTAGAACTGAATATAATACTCAAGCTGAAGTCTAATCAATGTTCGAGTAAAAAGTGAGGTCTGCAGATGCTGGAGATCAAAGCTGAAAATGTGAAAATTTTCAGCTCTAATCAATGTTCCACAAGGTTTTGTATAACTTTCTTGCCATTCTACTGTGTTAATAATATCAGATATTCTAGATTTTTAAAAGCTTTCTGAACCTGTCTTGCTCTTTCAGAGACTTGCTCAGGTACAAACAAATCCCTCTGTTCCCACATCCCTTTAAAATAGTACCATTTAGGGTGTCTTACTTCTCTTTGATCTTCCTACCAAAACACATCTCTGCTTTAAATTTTATCTGCCATGTGTCTGCCCATTTCACCATTTGTCTATTCTTTCCTGATTTCTGTTATTACTGTCCACCTAGTTTATTACTTACCTGAGTTTTATAACATCTGCATACATTGAAATAGTGCTTTGAGTAACCAAGTCCAGATCATTAACAGCTACCAAAAAGAACACTGGTATCAATAGCAATCCTTTATGATAACCACTGTGGAGTTCACTCTAGTTTGAATTTTTCACGTTTCACCATTATTTTCATGTTTCTGTCCCTTTGTATCCAGTCGGCCATTGTCCATTAATCCCACAAAATGAAACTTTTATAGTGAACTTATTATTCAGCAGAAATCTATTAACAGTTCATATACACAACAAAGGCACCACCTTTGTCAACCCCCTGTATTACTTCATCAAAGAATTTGATCAAGTTTATCAAAAAACAAGTGCTTAATAAATCTGTGCTGACTTTTATTCATCAGCCTATACTTTTCTCAAGTTGAACTGATTTTGACCTGTACTATTGTGTTAAATATTTACCCATCACAGACCTGGACAATGTCACGCTCTGCAATACGCCCCCGAGAGGAAATCCGAACTTCATCTCCATCTAATTCCTCCATGGCTACAAATAAAAGATCATAGAAAATAATTCATAACTCAGAGAATATTTAATGTTTTAGTATAATTTACTACCACAAAAAGCCTAATATCAATATTTGTTTATATATTACAAACCTTCCAGGGATGCAACATAATATGAAAAGGCCACAGGCAATATGGCAGCAAAGAGAATGCTGATTAAAAATTATTTTTCTTTAAAAGTACAGAAAGCTCCATAGGTATATAAAATATATCACCAGATGCCATCCATGAGTCATATAGTCATTACAGCACAGAAACAGAACCTTTGGTCCAACACATCCGCATCGAACAGACACCACAATCTGACCTAGTTCCATTTGCTAGCATTTGGCACATATCCCTCTAAACTGTTCCTATTCATAAACCCACACAGATGCCTTTTAAATGTTGTAATTGAAGCCGCCTCCACCAATTTCTCTCAGTCCAAACACTCACCATCCTCTCCGAGAAAAAGTTATTCCTCAGATTTTTAAAAAATCTTTCCCCTCTCCCCTTAAACCTATGCCCACTAGCTTTGGACTCCCCCATCCAAGGCTCTTCACACTATTCACACCCCTAAGGATTTTATAAACCACTTTAAGGTCAACCTCATCCTCCAATGCTCCAGGGATAAAAGCTTCAGTCTCTTCAGCCTCTCCTGTAATTCAAACCCGCCAATCCCAGCAACATCCTTTTAAATCTTTTTAGCACCCTCTCAAGTTTAACATCTTTCCTATAGAGGGGCTACCAGAATTGTACACAGTATTATAAAAGAGGCCTCACCAATGTTCTGTGCAGCTGCAACATGATATCCCAATTTCTGTACTCAGTGTTCTGACTAATGAAAGCAGGCATACCAAACACCTTCTTCACCACCCCGTCTACCGGTGAATCCACTTCGAACTCTTTGTTCAGTAACACTCGCCAGGGCCCTACCACTAACTCAATATGATGTGGAGGTGCCGATGTTGGACTGGGGTAGACAAAGTTAAAAAATCTCACAACACCAGGTTAAACTTTGTGTCCTATGATCCTGCTCCACTAGCTACCTGATGAAGGAGCAGCACTCTGAAAGCTCGTACTTCCACATAAACCTGTTGGACCATAACCTGGTGCTATGTGGTATTTAACTAACTGAATAGCCAGTGACTTTAATTATGAGTGCCAACCGCCAAAATTTCCTGTTCTGCCTTATCATGAGGGCCACTGATTTCTTGCATGTTGACCACTCACTTGGAAGAGTTTTGTTGTGTTTGATGGTCCTTCCTGGGTCTTGTATTTTTGGGAAATTTTCTCAGTGTTCCAGTGAAGACAGTCACAAAAAATCCTTTCATCATGATTACTGTTTCTTTGTTTGCCATTATTAATTTTTAAAAATTCATTCAAGGGATTAGAGTGTCACTAGCTAGGCCAGCATTTATTGCCCATTTCTAATCGTCCAGAGGGCAGTTTTAAAAGTTAACCCCATTGCTGTGGTCTGGAGTTGCATGTCAGCCAGACCAGGTAAAGATGGTAGTTTTCTTCTCTAAAGGACATGAGTGAATCAGATGGACTTTTTCCACAATTGACAATGGGTTCTTGTCATCGTCAGAATCTTGCTTCCAGGTTTTTAAATTCCCCATTAAATTCAAATTCCACCATCTGCCTTAGCAGGATTTGAACCCAGGTCCCTAGGATCGCTGTTTAATAGTCCACTGAAAATACCACTAGGCTATTGCCCCGCCCCCCCCTTAATTTCCCAAAACAAACATCAGCTTTAGTTACCCTTCTCCATTTAAAATACTTGTAGCTTAAGTAAAATGCTCTTCCAATCTTTACTTTTATATTTCTTGCTAGCTTTTTCTTGTACTCCAATTTCTGCCTATTTATAATTTTTTTCGGTTCTTAAATAATGTTCAATCTTCTGACTCAGCACTTATCTTTGCAGAATTATACAGAGTTATTTCAATGTGAAACTATTCATAACTTGTTTATTTATCCATGGATAATGCATCCTTCTCAAAGAATTGTTCTTTCTCATTGGGATAATGTTTTGCTTAGAATTATTAAGTAGCTCCTTTGAAGTTGCCACTGCATCTTTAATATCCTGCCTTTTAATGTAGTCACAAATCAATTCTGTTTTCATTTCCTTATACTCACCTCCATCTAAGTTTAACACACTAGTCTTTGCCTCAAGTCTAATCTTCAAACTTCATGTGAAATTCTATTATGTTACAATCGTTGCCACCTAAAGGCTTCTTTACTATCAGTTTATTAATTAATCAAGTGTCTTGCCCATCACCATGTCCAGAATAGGCTGCTTTAAGATTGGCTTTATAAAGTCCTGCAAGAAGTAATCATCCTAAATACAATCTATGAACTCAGTTTCCAGACTACCGTTCCTAAAATAATTTGCCTAATCTACAAGGAAGTTAAAGTAATCCATGATGACAAAGCTCAGTTATTTCTTCTCGTGCACTCTATCCTACAGTGTGATTAGAAGGTCTATACACTATTCCCACAAGAGACCTTATACCTTTCCTAATTCTTTTCTCTATCTCTTGAGCTTTCAAATCAAGATCATGAATCAATGATCTTCTAATTAACAGAACCATACCATCTTTTCTGAGCTTTTAGTCTTTCCAAAAACTCAAATACCCTTTAATGTTCAGGTCCCAGCCTTTGTTATCTTGCAATTACATTCCTGCAATGTCATAAATATTTATTTCTGTCGATGCTAACATTTTGTTTTAAATAGCAACCACATTCAGATATAGAGCCGTATCATTGAGCATGTTTTTCATTTTCCAGCTGCATCTGCTGGTACACTCTGAGGTTTAAATGGTCTGTCCCTTCCGTCACCCTCTAGTAATCATTATCCAAATGGCTACCTGCTATATTCCCTAGTTGCTTCCTTTTACATTGCCGTAACTCCCCCACATGATCTCTTGCCCTCCACTATTTTGTTTAAAGCCTTTTCTTTAGCTCCTACTTATAAAATTTGCCAGAGCACTGGTCGAGCATATTTTAGGAGACGGTGGTGTCAATGGTATAGTTCCTACTTTCCTAGTATTTCTGCCATTCCCAATGCCAACGTATACAAATTTTGTATAAATTGCTTGAGATGAGAAACTGGGAAACTTTACAGACCAACCATCATTGAGTTCCACAAGGCTGAAATACAATTAATTATTAATGTGAAGCATTCCTTTTAATGTGAAATTCTCAACAGAAAAATATGCATGGTATGAAGCCTTTTAAAAATGATTGAAATAAACAAACATTTCTTATTTGCAATTTTTACATTATTTAAAAATGAATATAAAACAAATTCCCCATCTAGACATAAGGGAATTAAATTCCGATAGCCTCAGGTGTTCTAGTTGACTATTAATGTATTTATTTTTACTCCCTTATAGATCTTTTATACTCGAATGACTGAATATTTTAGTGTACACCAACATATTGAATGCAAACAATAAAGTATTAATGGAAGGATTTATTTATTATTTAGAAATCAACACTGCAGGCCCAATATTCTCGCATTTAATTTGATTCCATTAGTGTGCACAGACAAAGTATTTGTCAAAAATTGCTTTCACAACCATGTCACTCCTCAGGGACTGCCTCCGGCTCACACTCACCCCCACATGGATTCCCAACTGAAGTTTCATCCTTCGTGTTTCAAATCCACAGGTTCAACGTTCCTCAGACAGCTGTCTTTCTCCACATCCTGAGATTCACACTCAGTGCCTCTCCCTCAATCAGCACCATCTCACATTGTCCCAAAGCTATCCTACACGCCCCCTCTGCCCCAGATTTACTTCATTCTCTGGCTTATTTAACATTCCAGCAAAAACCAAAAACAGAAGTTGCTGGAAAATCTCAGTAGGTCTGGCAACATCTTTGGAGAGAAAACAGAGATAATATTTCAAGTCTGAGATTAGATTAGATTCCCTACAGTGGGGAAACATGCCCTTTGGCCACACAAGTCCACACCGACCCTCCAAAGAGTAATCCACCCAGACCCATTTCCCTGTGACTAATGCACTTAACACTACGGGCAATTTAGCTTGGCCAATTCACCTGACCTGCACATTTTTGGATTGTGGGAGCAAACCAGAGCATCCGGAGGAAAGCCACGCAAGGTCTTGTGAACCTTCATTAGTTCTGTACATGACTTGTTACATTAACTCTGCTTTCTTCCCACTGATACTGCCAGACCTGTTGAATTTCTCCCACAATTTCTGTTTTTGTTTTGCTATGTTCTTTCATGAAATAATTCTGAGATCTTTAACCAGTCTGACTTACATGTGGCTCCAGACCCACAGTAATACAACTTATTCTCAAGTGCTTTCCAAAATTATCTAGCAAGCTACAAAGTTGTAATCAAGGAGGTGTTGTACTACTACCTTCTCCTGGCATTTACAGAAGGACAACAAATGCTGGACATGCAATGATATCCCTACCTTGTGATGAATGAAAGAAAAACGTTTTGAACAAAAGAGACTATGTTACAGTGGGTTTGTTATATATCAATTAAAAAGTAGTAGCATCAAACATGGAAATGCTCATAGAGAATAAATTCCATATAGACTAAGAAAAACAGATGGCAAAGCAAACATCATTATGAGTTACCCAGTGACATCAGGGAGATAACACTGGGATGAAAGCCTCTTTAGGGAATGACAAATACACACAGCTTTAGGTATTTCAGCCTTGTAGAACTCAACGATGGTTGGTCTGTAAAGTTTCCCAGTTTCTCATCTCAAGCAATTTATACAAAATTTGTATTCATTGGCATTGGGAATGGCAGAAATACTAGGAAAGTAGGAACTATACTATTGACACCACCTTCTCCTAAATGTAAATGGAAACTGTTCCAGGAAATTTGCTCTGGGGCACCAATGAGTTGGTTAAGTCAGTTCCCTCCCAATATGCCAGTTTATGACATTTCTTTTTGGCACCAAGTTTGGAGATGATGTGTGAATTTGCACACTCACATCCCAGCAGAAATGCTCATCAGCCTCAAACCTGCAGGTTACGGAGATGATGCCAATCAGTGATGCATTGTAAATGAGAATCCTGCATTTTGTTTGTCTTACCAAAGTCTTAGACCCTATCTTTTTCTCATCTTTTCAGCATCTCAGTTCTTGGCAAAGCAACAAGTGCATTACAATGTGAAGGTCTGACAATGGAGGCCTGCTGTAACCAGGTGTAGGAGGGAATTTCAATTTAGTTTGAATATCAAGTAATTGGAATGTATTAAAATTAACAATGTTTGGATACTTTTCACTTTTTAAATTTGTGAATATCGTTTTCTGGTTCTCCCCAACCTTTGTGGGAATATGATTCTATAACTTTAGGTGCTATCTGATACTTTGTGAAAGTTAACAACAACCTTCTGTTGATAGTATGTGCCAGTACATTTCTTGACCATAAGAGAGATAGCAGGTGAACTTAATCTTGCACCAACAGATGTACACTTATTTCCAGGAAAGCAAACACAAGGAGAATTTCTGGTGGAGTTCACTCAGTCAAGGACACCATTCTGAATTGAAGCCGGGATTGAGTATAGATTGGCACATTTCTTGCACAATAAGCACCAAGTGGTGGGTGTTTTATTTTTTAGGTCTTATACTTCTCAGTAATAGTTCACATCTGTATTTGTAAAAAAATTGAACATTTCATTTGTGCAGAATGGCCCATGTCAGCACAGGAACACCCCCTTTTGTCCCACCAAGACTGCGCCGACACACGACACCTTTTTAAACTAAAAACCTTTTTCCTCTACATGGTCAGTATCCCTCTATTTATGTACTTGTCAACATGTCTCTTAAACATTGCTATTAGATCTGCTTCTACCACTTTCACTGGCAGCTCATTCCAGGCACTTACTTCCTCCCGTGTAAAATATTCGCCACTTACGTCTTTAACATTTCCCCCTTTTTATCCTAAACCTATGTCCTTTAATACCTGACCTTTCAACCTTGGAAAAAAGACTCTGACTATCCATTTTATCCATGTCTGTCATAATTTTGCAAACCTCCATTAGGTCATTCCTCATCCTCCAATGTTCCAGAGCAAACAAACAAAATTTGTTCAATCTCTCCTCATAGTCAATACTCGCTAAACCAGGCAACATCCTGATAAATCATTTCCATACCCTCTCCAAAGCCTCTATATCCTTCTGGTAATGTGGCAACCAGAACTGTACACAATATTCCAAATGTGGCCTACCTAAAGTTCTGTACAGCTGCAACATGACCAGTGAAGGCAAGCATTCCATTTACCTTTTTGACTACCTTATCCACTTGTGTTGCTACCTGCAGCAAACTTTGAACCCATACACCTAGATCCCTCTGTATGTTAATGTTTTTCAGGTTTCTGCCATATACTGTATACTTCTCTCCTGCACTAGACCTTCCAAAATGCATCACCTTGCATTTGTCTAGATTAAATTCCATCTGCCATCCCTCCACCCAAGTTTCCAACCCATCTACATCCTGCTGCAATTTCTGGCAGTTCTCCTCTTGATCTGCAGTTCCCCTTTGTGTCATCTGCAAACTTAATAATCAAATTACTCACATTCTCCTCAAAATCATTTATATGTATTACAAACAACAGGGATCCCTCCAAAACATGATTGGTCACAGATGTCTGGTCAGAAAAATACCTTTTCATCACCACTCACTGCCTTCTATGACCAAGCCAATTCTGCATCCATCTTACCACCTCACCCTGGATCCCATATGACTTCACCTTCTGTATCACCCTGCACTGAGGGACTTTGCCAATGGTCACCAATTCCACCAAATTGTGTCCAAAAGAGAATAGCAATAGCAGACTGAGTGGAGAACATGCAATTATGGATTATTCTTCCGAGATTGTAGATTAATTAGAGTCCGGTATGAATTATCAACCAAGCTTGAACTGTAGGGTGTCTGCTGTAAGGCATCTGCTATAAGGCAAAGATTTTGTATGTCAAAACAAATATACAAAATTGACAAGCAAAAAGCAGCAGCTTCCTTGTCAATTTTGAAATGATGACTGCCTCCAAAATCCTCCAGCAGCCCCAGGCTGGGAGCCTATAATTCTAATGAGGCCATCTTAAAAATCATTGGTATCAGAGGGAGAGTTTCCAGCTGATTATACTTGTTTCTCTAAGGAGAGAAATATTCTGCACAGAAGGTGTGCTTCCAGGCTGATATCAACAAAGGTGGCATGTCTATATTTCTCTGCAATTCCAAATTAAATGTAGAAAGTTAAGTGAGGATTTACGTAGGCAATAATGGTGAGAAGGGAGCGAAATTTGCAGTGAGAATTGGAAGTGAAGTAAATTAATGGAGAAACAAAAGATACTTATATTCAGGCAAATTTATACTGTGGAATAGAAGGTTAAAAGAGCAATTAAGAGATACAGCATGTGGAGAGTAAGAGTGAGAAGTAGTACAGGCAAACTGTGACAGTATTACATTGGTGCAGGCTGTTAAATATTACAGCATGACCAAACGAGATACGAAGAGCAGTAGCTTTTTCACCCCTCAAGCCTTCTGTGCCACTCACTAGAATCCTGGCTGATTTACAGTCCCCATGTCCGTTTTCCTGCCCTATTCTATAACCCTTGATTCCCCTACGATCAAGAATTTATCCATCTCAGCCTTAAATACATACAAGGACTCTGCCCCCACAGCTTTCTGTCGCAAGGAGATAAAAAGTCTTACAACTTTATAAGAGAAATTCCTCCTTATCTCAGTCTTAAATTAGCAATCCTTTATTCTGAGACTAAGCTTCTGGTCCCAGGCTTTCCCATGAGAGAAAATATCCTCTCAGCATTTACCGTCAAGCCTTTTAAGAATCCTTTATGTTTCAATGAGATCACCTCTTTCTTCTAAACTACAGTGAGTAGAATCCCAACTCATTTAGCCTTTGCTCATAAGACAATTCCTCCATACCAGGGGCCATCCTCATGACCTTCTCTGAACTGCCTCCAATTAAATAATACCCTTCCCTAAACTAGGGCACCAAAACAGCTCCCAATCCTTCAAATATGTCCTCACCAGCACATTGTATAGTTGCAGTCAGACCTCCCTAACCTTATACTCACACCTCTTTGAAATAAGGGCCAACATCTCATTAGCCTTTTTGATTACCTACTGCAGCTGTGCGCTAGCTTATGTGTTTTGTGCACAAGTACCCTGAAGCTCCTTCAACTGGCCTCAAGGTCTCTACTTTTCCAAACATGAACGCAAATATTTTACTGTAAAACATGTCAGATGTGAAAAATGAAGAGCTGCAAAGTTGGAAACAAGAAGGAAAGAATCCTGAGTGAGAACAGGGAAGCTCTGATGTTGTGGCAGTACCAAGAATGACAAATAAAACAATAAGCCAAAATGTTCACAGATTTGATTGAAAACCTAATAAGTAACAGCAAGCCTGACTGTTAAATATGCCTGTCACTAAGTGTGGTTAAATATGACTATCACAATCTAAAAGCCTACATATACTACTTTGGCACAATTTAGAGTTTAAAGGCCACAGGTGAGCTATAGGCAAATTTAAATGGAAGAGTCCATTGTCAACTTGTTATCATAATCTAGGAGCACACTAGTGGTCAGAGTAGAACATTTGACGATGAGCAAAATTTAAGATTGTCAACAAATAAAGAGGACTCTAACAACTAGGCAGCAAAACGTTTGAAAGCGTTCATACAGCACTTGAGAAAGCTATCTCAATCTATTATCACATCTGGAATTTAGACCAAGTCATTCTGAAAGCCAAGAAGAAATTTTAGCATTTATTGCAATGGGAATAGTCTATAAAATAAGAATATGAGGATGGGGGATGGTTTGCAAGTTGTTTAATTGAAAAATGTGTTGCTGGAAAACGCAGGTCAGGCAGCATCCAAGGAGCAAGAGAATCGGCATTTCGGGCATAAGCTTATGCCTGAAACATCAATTCTCCTGCTCCTTGGATGCTGCCTGACCTGCTGCATTTTTCCAGCAACACATTTTTCAGCTCTGATCTCCAGCATCTGCAGTCCTCACTTTCTCCAAGTTGTTTAATTGTCCACTATCATTCATGAGTGGATGTGGGGGCTTGAATTTTCCTGACACTAACTGGGATCACCCTAGTGTGAAAGATTCAGATATGGTGGAAATTTTAAAGTACGTTCAGGAGATCTTTTTGTGCCAGTACATTGTACTGTGTCATACTAGATGTGAAGCAGGGCTAGACTAATCCTTGGGAATGAAATCAGTCAAGTAGTTTAAGTTTCAGTGTGTATAGTAACCACAATTATGTCAGTTTCAATGTCATTATCAAAAGGGATAAGGATAGTGCAGAAATTAGGTACCTAAACTGGAATAAGGCTGATTTCAATGTCATTAGACAGGGTCTGGCAAACATAGATTGGGGACAGCAATTAGTAAGTCTACATTTGAAAGTAGGAGTCTTTTAAAAGCAGTATAATGAGAATTCAGGGCCAGTGTGTTCCTCTAAGAATTAAGTACAAGGGCAGTAGATCCAGGGAACCCTGGATGTCAAGGGA
This sequence comes from Hemiscyllium ocellatum, assembly GCF_020745735.1. Lineage (NCBI taxonomy): Eukaryota > Metazoa > Chordata > Chondrichthyes > Orectolobiformes > Hemiscylliidae > Hemiscyllium > Hemiscyllium ocellatum. The sequence continues at coordinate 17,777,701 of NC_083414.1, forward strand.
TACTGAGAGTTTTGTAAAGAAAAAGAAAGATGCATATGTCAGGTATAGTGCATTAAAGACAGGGGAGATCCTTCAAAAATATAGGAAGTGCAGGGATTTACTTTAAAAGGAAATGAGGAGTGCAAGAGGGGGCCATGAAATATCTTCAGTAGTTGAGTTCAAGAAAATCTCCAAGGCTTTTTATAGGTATATTAAGAGTAAGAGGATTACCAGATAAAAGGTTGAGCCTATTAGAAACCAAAGGGACAATTTGTGTGTGGAGCCAATGGACATAGATGAGATCTTAGATGAATACTTCTCATCTGCATTCACTATGGTAAGATTCTAGAACATGTTAAGATTAATAATGAAGAAGTATTTGATGCTTTAACAGGCATAAAGATGCATAAATCTCCAGTGCCTGATGAGATGTATCCCTGACTGCTATGGGGGATGCAAGAGAGGAATTTGTTGGATTCCTGGTGAAAATATTTAATACCTTGCTGGCCACAGGTGGATTACTGGAGGTCAGATAATTAGATTAGATTAGATTACTTAGTGTGGAAACAGGCCCTTCGGCCCAACAAGTCCACACCGACCCGCCGAAGCGCAACCACCCAGACCCATTCCCCTACATTTACCCCTGCACCTAACACTATGGGCAATTTAGCATAGGCAATTCACCTAACCTGCATATGTTTGGACTGCGGGAAGAAACCAGAGCACCCGGAGGAAACCCACACAGACACGGGGAGAAAATGCAAACTCCACACAGTCAGTCACCTCAGGTGGGAATGGATCCCGGGTCTCGGGTGCTGAGAGGCAGCAGTGCTAACCAATGTGCCACCGTGCCGCCCACATGGTTCCTTTTTTTCAAGAAAGGAAGTAGGGATAGGTCAGGTAATTATAGACCAGTTATTTGATGTCAGTGATAGGGAAGTTCTTGGAAAAAGTTCTGAAGAAGAGGATAAATCAATATTTGGAAAGGCAAGGATTGATCAGGGATAGTCCATATAGATTTGTTAGGGGAAGATTCTATATAACCAATTTAATTGAGCTTTTTGAAAAGATAACTAAATATATTGATATGATTTACATGGACTTCAGTAAGGCCTTTGACAAGGTCCCGCAAAAGGTAAGAACCTACAGGATCTGAGGCAAGTTGGCAAACTGGATCCAAAATTGGCTTACAAATAGAAAACAAAAGTGATGGTGGATGGCTATTTTTGTAATGGGAAGCAGTGTACCACAGCATTCATTACAGGGACCCTTGCTGTTTGTTATTTACATTAATGACTTGACTGTGAATGTTGAAGGTATAATTAGTAAGCTTTCAGATGGCTTAGATTAGTAGGCTTCTGTCTGATAGTCATTAGCTGGTAAATTGGGCACAGCCATGGCAGATGGAATTTAATCCCAAGAAGTCCATAGATTCCTGAAGGTGTCAGCATAGGCAGACAGTATGGTGAAGATGACATATTTGATGCCTGCCTTCATTTGCCAGAGCATGGAATATAGGAGCAAAGAAATCTTGTTGCAACTTTTTAAAACATTGGTTTTAAAAGCTGGAATACAGTGTGTAATTTTGGATGCCATATTATCAGAAGGAGGTGATTGCATTGAAGAGGGTGCAAAGGCAATCATCAGAATGTTGCCAGAATGAAAAGTCTCAGTCATGAGCAGAGACTGAATATGTTTTCCATGGAGCAGAGGAGGCTAAGGGGTCATCTGATTATGGCATACAAAATTATGATTGGTACAGACAAAGTAGACCATGCGAATCTCTTCCTGCCAGAAGATGTGACAGAGACCAAATGGCACAAGTTCAAGGTGAGGAGCAAATGGTTTAGAGGAGACCTGAGAAACCCTTTTTCACCCAGAGGGTGGGAGAAATATAGAATGTGTTCCTTGAGAGGATGGTGGCGACAGAAACTCTTACAATATTTAAGAAGCATCTGGATGAGCACTTACAATACTAAAGCATTGTAGACTATGAACCAAGTGCAGGCAAATGGAGTTAGTTTAATTTGATGTTAGTCAGCTTGGACATGGGCCAAAGGGACTATCTTTGTTGTATGACCCTATGACTGTAGAGCTTTGATCTCATCTATTGATCATGGAATATCTTAGTTATATCCCTTGTTGTTTATGCTGTTTGACATGCAGTAGTCCTGTTTAATAGCTTCACAGGTTTTTCAGTATGCCTGGTGCTACTCCTGAATTGGTCTCATTCACTCTTCAATAAACCCGGGTTAATCTCCTTGCTTGATGGGAGGGGTAGCGTGGAGCTTTGCTGGGCCATGTGATTGCAGATTAGTCGGAGTTTTATTCTTTTGCAGTTGATATGGATGCCCAATCTTGAGCTGCTAGATCTGTTTGAAATCTATCCTATTTAGCACGGTGATAGTCCCACATAACATGATATAAGGTGTTCTCAATGTGAAGGCAGGACTTTGTTTCCACTTGTTCCAACTTTGTGTTGTGGTCAGTATTCCTGAAGAAGGGCTTATGCCCGAAACGTCGATTCTCCTGCTCCTCGGATATTGCCTGGCCTGCTGTGTTTTTCCAGCACCACATTTTTCAACTCTGGTCTCCAGCATCAGCAGTCCTCACTTTCTCTTGGTCAGTTTTACCAATACTGTCATGGAAGCAGACATCTGCAGCAGGCAGATTGGTTAAGTATGTGAATAAGAAGGGTTTAGAGGGATATGGCCCAAATGCTGGCAAAAGGGACTAGATTAATTTAAGATGTCTGGTTGGCAGGGATGAGTTGGACCAAATAGTCTGTTTCTGTGCTGTAGAACTCTATGACTCTATATCTATCCCTCTAGTCTGTTCTCTTATTGCTCGGCTTGGCAATATCCTTTAGGACTCAAATAGTAATGTTGCTGCCAAGCCACTCTTGGACACGGAGATCCCCCATCCAAAGTACATTCTGCACTGTTGCCACTCTCAATTAAATGTGAATGATTTGCGATATTGTGGATCCTTCTCTGTTTGTAAGACAAGTGTGCTATTTTTATGTTCCAATGGGTCAACAGTGCACCAAAATATCATTACGTTTTGTGGACAACTTTTTCTTGAACTCTCCAGCTGGCCGCAAAACAAATCTACAGGCCTAGTGACATCCAGTCAGTAGCCCCTTTCATATACTGACCATACAGCTGGATGCCTGATTGTGTTATTGATTTTGCACAGTATATACCCCAAATTCCTAATGGACCTCTCGACATCATTCTTTGTATTCTGCACACCAACCCAGAGTAATTGCACGGGCTATGTGCACAAATTGTCACCTTTAAGTGTGCAATAAGTGTTGCCGATAAATTAATTGAAGGTATTTAAGTGAAGTGATTGTGCACAGCAACAAAACAGGTGGCATTTGACTGCCTGCCCCTCTTCTGCAGTTACGTTAGGGCCCGGGTGTCCTTGGAGAAGGAGCACGCGGTGTCCACCAACACCCTGGATTTGTTCAGGGAGAGATGGGCGCCGCAGGGAGTGGAGTGCATTATTTCCCCCTCCAACTCTATTTTGATTTAATCCCTGCCTTCCCCTTCACTGTTTGATCACACAGCATTGTCCTTTGATGTGAAGGACACTGCTTGTCACTGGCCACTCAGGTGTTTCCTTTCGAGAGCTGGATCAGCGCGAGTGTGTGCATGTGCAAGGACTCTCCTCCTTGAAGGGGTCTGAGAGGAAGGGGACTATCCCTGGACCAGCTGAAGGAAGGAAGAAGGAGATGAAGAAGGAGGAGGCGGCAGAGGCAGAAGGAAGTGAGAGTTCTGAGTACTGGGCTGACTTTTGGAGCTGCAGCCTGGGCCTCACCCAGGTCAAGGGAGTGTCACTGCTGGTCTCTGGGACCCCGCCCAGACCTGCCTCAGCTGTTACTGCTTGGGGCCTGCCTCACTGCTGCTGCCTGGGATTTGCCTTGGGCCCCTCCCAGGACCTCCACTGCTGCTGCTGTTGTTGTTAGAGGCCCACCTCCACTGCTGCTGCCTGGGCCTAAATTTTGGGGATGCCTGGGACTTGTCCTGGGGACCCTCCCCAACAGGTCTGCCCCCACTGCTGCGACCAAGGGGCTGCCTAGGACTTGCCCGAGGCCTGCCTCCAACGCGGAGGCCTGTCTCCACCATCGCTGCCTGAGACTTGCCTCGGGCCCCGCCCCACAACCTCCACCACTGCTACTGCTGGAGGCCCACCTCTATTGTTGCTGCCTGGGACTTGCCTTGGGGACCCTCCCCAACAGGTCTGCCCCCACCGCTGCGACCAAGGGCCTATCTGGGACTTGCTCGAGGCCTGCCTCCACTGCTGATGTTGCCCGAGGCCGGTCTCCATCATTGCTGCCTGGGACTCACCTTGGGCACCTCCCCAGAACCTCCGCCACTGCTGCTGCCAGAGGCCCACCTCCACCGCTGCTGCCTGGGACCTACCAACATCCAGCAGCAGAGTATGGCAAGCCCGAAGGTTGTAGGGCCCAGCCGTACCTACGCCGGGGTAGCCGCTGCCTTAGGCTCGGCTGTCCCAACCCCGGCTGCAACCGCAACCCCATTCAGGCACCTGACTAAACACCTGGGTTTAAAGGCCCATTCCCCCCCCCACCCCCCCAAATATGACCATCAAGGCCTGCTGTGGCTCAGATGTACGGGAAGGCCGTCTTTTTCCTGAAGAGAGAGCAGGTGGTCTACTGGCCTTGGAGAGGGGGCTCACTGTGGGCTGGACATATCTGCCCGTTGACCCTTTGGAGGTTATGGCACAGAGGATCGTGATCTCCAACGTCCCGCCTTTCATTGCCAGTAAGCTCCTTCTTCCACACCTTAATGCTTTGGGGGAGATCCGGTCAGGCGTCCAACCACTCCTGCTCAGTCCGAAGGACCCTGCTCTCCGGCATGTATACTCCTTCCGACATCAGGTGTTCATTTGCTTGGCCCGGGAGGAGATCACAGAGGGCTCTTTCACCCTCCTACACGAGGGTAAGGCCTACCGTGTCTTCTGGATGGTGGACGATGTGCGGTGTCACCTGTGCTGCGAGGTGGGGCACATTAGAAAAAACTGCCCCACCCAGAAGGATACCCAGCCCACACCAATGGCTGAGGGTGGCACCGCTGCACCCACTCTCCCTCCCCTGAAGTCAACACCACACACCCTGGCAGTGGGGACTAAGCCAGAGGCTTCCAATGCCTCAGCCTCTGGCAGGGAGGGGGGTGAGCGTCCGGCTGGCCGGAAGGCACTCAGGAAGGTCCAACGTGCCAGGGCTGCCCATGGGGAGACCACCCTATCCCCTTCCCACACCTAGCCCATGACCCACCCCACTCTGGCATGACAATGCCCTTGTGGCTATGCCAGGGTTGCCCCAGCACAGGAATCCTAACTCCCAAACCCATACCTGCTCCTGACCCCACCCCCCACCCCAATACAGAAACTCCTAGGGATTCAACGCCTGCCTCTGACACTACAACACCTGGCCCAGGGGCCCCTGAGCCCAGCCACACCCTGGCACTAACCTGGAAGGAACCACCATTGCTGCAGCAACTGTGCCTCTAGGCCCCGGAGAGGGAACAGGGCCCCTGCTATCCCCACCATCACCTCCATCACCTGATAAACCCGGGGTGGGGTGGGGCAGGAAGTGACACAGCTGACCCTGGCCGCACCCCCTGTCTTCCCCAGCCTATTGTATTCTGGGAAAGGCTGGAGGGAGGGACCTCGGGCCCCATGACCACCAAGACAGGTGGGGAGGGGAAGACCCATAAATTCCCCCCTGCCTCTCTGGGGAAGAGGTGCTGGTCCTTGGAGGGGAGAGATACTCCAGCAGCATGCTGGTGTAGCTGTCCCTTTCCAGGTGATGAGCCTATGGTGCTTCTTGACTGTCCTGCACTGTGGCCTAACCTACCCAAACCCCCAGGGACTACAGCAGGGCATTCTGCTGCCTCAACCACTCTGGCCCTTGGGGAGGACTTTAATAACCACATGGGCTGTGGTGTGGGTGACAACAGAGAACCCTTTGCTGGGTCATCGAATGGTGGAGAGGAGGAAGGTGTTATCCTCGCTCCTCCCTCCCAGACTGTTTGTTTTTCTGGGGACCTTGGCCCTGGGGGAGGACCTTTTCCCCGAGGAGCCTGGTGTCAGGAGGAGCCTGGTCGTCGGGCGGGGCCCTGAGCTTCTGCCGCCCGATGACCAGAACTTGGGGTATTCTGGGAAGGGGTGTGCTGAGGAAGCTACCACCGGTGACCCTGGGGGTGGGGTCACCAGGGGTTTGAGGCCAGTTGGTGGTGCTGGACCAGCCGCTATTCTCTCGGTTGGGGAAGGGTCGGTGACTGAGGGTGACCTCCCGGAGGAGGGTTCGGGATCGGTGGCGGAACTGGGGATGATGCGGAGTCTGTCTCCAGTGATATTTTTGAGTCCCAGGTGCCCCCACCAATCTCCCCTCATCCCCATCGAGGAGCTCTGGGTGTTTGTCGAGGAAACTCTGAGTCGCCGGGATAGAGCCCAACTGGCACTCGACCGCTGGAGCTCCTTCGAAAGAGTTTACTGGTCGGCCCATGCTGCTCGCCAGGCACCTGGACTCGACGTGAATGAGCAAAAGCGAGTCAGGAACTTCCTGGGGGCACTCCTGGTGAGGGTGAGGGACTTCTGTGCCCCTCCCTCATCCTCCCAGTAAATGTGTGTGTGTGTATATATAGGTTTTTTAACTGTGTACTGGTGGTGGTAGTACAACGCTTCCGACATGAAGACAACTATAGCCAGCCTCAACATCAACAGCAGCAGGGAGTCACAGTGCAGATTCCAGACCCTCTCAGCCCTTCGGGATGGGAGGTATGTGATGTGCTTCCTGCAAGAAACCCACACTACCTGGGAGACGAAGACACCTGGCTCCTGGAGTGGCGACAGGTGGGTCTACATGAGCCCCCTCACCCACAGATCTGGCGGGGTGGCTATCTTGTTGGCCCCGCATTTTCAGACAGAGATTTTGGGGATCAGGGAGCCCGTGCCAGGCCGTTTGCTTCACCTGACGGTTCGGCTGGGAGGCCCGGTGCTTCACTTGGTGAACGTCTATGTTCCGCTGGCCGGGGCGAGGCAAGCAAGTCTCTTTGGAGAAGTGTCTGCTCATCTCGCCTCCGACGAGAGCCAGTGCGTCGTCCTCGGGGAAGATTTTAACTGCGTCCCCGAGGACAGGGACCACGGCTTTGCCCACGCTGGTTGGGCATCGAGAAGGAGGTTAGGGGACTTGGTCAAGTCCTTCGACATGGTGGACGTCTGGTGGAATCTCCATCATGACTCCATCGCCTTCACCTTCGTGAGGCCTGGGGTCGGAGCATCCAGAATCAACTGCCTGTACGTTTCATGGGTGTACGCCGCCTGTTTTCCGATGGCCTCCGCGTGGCAGGAGTTGTGCACAGACCATCACCTGGTGTGGGCGGAACTCCTTCCGTTTGGCGCCAGGCTCGGCTCTGCGTACTGGCACTTTAACAACCTGCTGATGGAGGACAAGCGGTTCCGGGACTCGTTTCATCATTTCAGGGCCGGCTGGAGAAGGAAACGTGGAAGCTTCCTCTCCCTGAGGCTAAGATGGGAGGTGGGCAAGGCTCACGTCTGTTGTTTTCTGTCAGGAGTACGCGAGGGAGTCGACAATGAGGCGGAAATCCAGGATCTGGGAGTTGGAGAGGGAGATGCTCGACCTGGAGTCATGCCTCGGTAAGCCCGACGCGGACCCGGCCCTGCGCGGGGTGTACGAAGAGAAGGCGGCCACGCTCCAGGACCTGCAGCTCATCTGGGCTCAGGCCGAGTACGTGAGGTCGTGGATCCAGCTCCTCCAGGACCTGGACCGCAGCTCCCCTCCTCCTACTCGCTGGAAAAAAGGCGTGGCACCTGTCAGCAGCTTCTTGTGCTGCTGGCCGATGACGGGTCCCTCGTCTCGGATGCGGAGGGTATCAGGGCCCATGTCCGAAACTATTACATGGCTCGGTTCTCTCAGCATCCATTCAGCGAGGATGCTCGCAGAGTTCTGCGAGGACCTGCCGTAGCTCGGCCCGGAGGACGCCGAAAGGCTCAACACTCCTGTCACCTTAGAGGAGCTGGCCGGTGCTCTCGAAGGGCAAATCCCCGGGGTTGGGTGGGTTGACTGTGGAGTTCTTCAGGGCATTCTGGGATGTCCGGGGGGGAGCGACTACGCACAGGCCCTAGGGGAGTGTCTAAATGCTGGAGAGCTGCCCCTTTCTTGGCGCAGGGCTATCATCGTCCTGCTGCCAAAGAAGGTGGACCTTTGTTTTTTGAAGAACTGGCGTTCAGGTCTCCCTCCTCAGCACAGACTACAAAATCTTCGCCAGGGTGTTGTCTTCTCACCTGGCTTCCGTGCTAGCCCACATGATTCACCCGGACCAGTCCTACATGGTCCCAGGCCGGAGGATACACGACAGCGTCCACCTGGTCTGGCACCTGATTCATTTCTGTCGACGGGCTGGTCTGCCAAGCGCCTTCCTGTCTCTCGACCAGGAGAAGGCGTTCGACAGGGTCGATCACAAGTACCTGCTCGGGACTCTGCGGGCATTTGGGTTTGGGACGCAGTTCGTTGTCCAGATCCGACTTTTGTACGTTGCCGTAGCATGTCTAGTTAAAGTTAACGGGTCCCTGACAGCGCCCCTTCGCTTCGGGGGAGGAGTGCGCCAAGGCTGCCCCCTGTCCAGCCAGCTCTATTCACTCAGCTGGAGTACCACCCACCACCTCCACTTGGGGGTCTACCTCAGCCCGGCTGGACAGGACTGCTCCGAGTGCTATCTTACAGGAGCTGGTGGCTGCCATGCTGTGGTACCGGCTGGTCACTTTGGTCCCTCCTCCTGCCTTTGTCGCTGACATCCAGAGAACGTTGGTCGACTTCTTCTGGGACAAAAAGATGACTGGGTTGCTGCGCAGGTTCTGAGGCTCCCTATTGAGGAGGGCAGTCAGTCGCTGGTGTGCGTCCGCACGCAGGTCGCGATGTTCTGCCTTCAGACCTTGCAGCGCTACCTTTACCTTGAGCCTCCTCCTCGGTGGTGCGCCCTGGCAACATATTTTTTCCGCCAGGTGCGTAACCTCGACTACGACACGTAGCTCCTGTTCGTCGACCGTGCCGGTTTGGAGGTCACCCTCAAGATGCTGCCTGTCTTTTACCAGGACCTGATCACTGTCTGGAACATGGTCGAATCGAATCGCATCGCACCTACCCTTTTGGCAGGAGTAGCGGCTGTTGTCAGTGAGCCGTTGCTAGGAATCTGCACCTCCATACTTGCGGGTTCGAGTGGCTGTCGGAGGGGAAGGCCGTGGTGGCGAGGGTGACCAGGGTCGGGGACGTGCTGAGTGTTGGGGGCCTGTGCTGGACGCTGCCGCAGGACATAGCGAGCAGGGCAGCGGTAGACATCCGACGCCTTAAAACAGCGGTACTCAGACCCGACGTAGTGCACCAGTTGGAGGATGCTCAGGTGTGTGGTGGGACCCCGTCTGTGCTCACCCGAGCCCGGACGGAATTTCACATTGGCCCCAAGGTCCCGTACTTCCCGCGGGAGCCTGTGCCCCACAACCTGAGCCACCTCTTGGAATTTTAATTTTGTTCCCTTTTTTTCAGGGGTAAAAATGCCAGCCCTGTAGAGACTGGTGCTGCACACCGTCCACCTCTTCTCCCTCATGCACTGTCCGGACATGTCTTAGCATGCCCATTTGCCACCGGGTGGTGGTGATCCCAGTGGAGAGCTCTCTACGCAGGAGTCCTCCCCCTTTCTCTCAGGGATCAGTCCCCTGCAATCGCAGATTGCGGTGGTTCACGGACTCCCAGCCCAACTGCTTGTTCTGTGATGCTGTGGAGTCCGTGGATCACGTGTATATTGGGTGTGGGCATTTGCACTCCCTTTTTTGATTTTCTTAAAAACCTCCTCCTCTGCTTTTTAGCTGCACTTCAGTCCCATGCTCCTGCTCTTCGGGCACCCGGTATGGAGGGCAGGTCTGAAGGTCTGCTCCTGGTCCTGGCCAAACTGGCCATAAACAGGTCCAGGTAGTGGGCCATGGAGGGGTCGTTAGGGCCGACTGCCTGCCCCTCTTCCACAGTTACGTTAGAGCCCTGGTGTCCTTGGAGAAGGAGCACGCAGTGTCCACCAACACCCTGGAGTTGTTCAGGGAGAAGTGGGTGCCGCAGGGAGTGGAGTGCATTATTTCCCCCTCCAACTCTATTTTGATTTAGTCCCTGCCCTCCCCTTCACTGTTTGATCACACGGCATTGCCCTTTGATGTGAAGGGTACTGCTTGTCACTGGCCACTCGGGTGTTTCCTTTCTTCCTGGTGGTGGAAATCGAATATAGATTCGTGCACCTTGTGCCTCTCACTGAGTCTCACACCTGCACACACACAACATGAGTACTGGGGCAAAATAAGCAAAGAAAAAACCAGTTGGTATCCACATCCCATGAACAGCTAAAAACAAAGATGGGAACAAATTCTCCCCATTTGCTCTGCCCAGTCCTCTCATGAATTTGAAGCAACTCACCATCACCTTCTCAAGGGCAACTCGGAATGGGCAATGGATGCTGGTCCATCCAGCAATGCCCACACCCCCTGAGTGAATAAAAATTCTTCTATCAAATCATGCTGTAGTATTCCTCCACTGAATTATTAAATGGCAAGTCAGGAAACTGCCCTACTCCTGCATGGTTTAGACACTCTCTCCAATATTGAATTTCACTTCCATTTTACAAAAGCAAGTGAGAGAGTGAACAGCGAAAACATCTTTATTGGTGAAATACCGTCTACAAGACCAACATCCTTCAAAGGACTTTTAATGAATGGGTGCTTCCATGATAAGTTCTTCAAAATAATCCTGAGGGCAAGTTCCAATACACCTTTGAAAAGTCATCTGAAACTTCTGCCAAACAATGGTTGGGTTAATTTGACCTCCGAAGTTCTGATTTGGATCATTCCTTGACACCATGGAACATTATTTGTAGCAATTCCCAAGTCTAGCAATATTGAAGAAGTACCTACCATCAAACTCTGCAGGTCCCACTCCAACGATAATTATTGACATTGGAAGGATTGATGCCTGTTTAAAGAATACAGAAGATGAGGCTATTCAATTGATGTAATCTCACACAGCTTTCTCATACAAAAATACTGCATTGCTGAGAAGTTAATCAACCTTATAAACTTAATTTTTCTTTATTTTAATGTTTGTGCTAGAATAATTTTAAGTTAAATAATGGTTATGTTATGAATTTCTTCTCTTATTTCCATGGGGGTTAATAATCACCTGGTCAGGTAGACAGGGCATCCAATCAATAATTTCTTTTTTGATTAAGACTTTTCTAGGTATGCAGATGAGTCAATAAAATGCCTGACAATTTCATTTTCATTCTGAGACATAATGTGCTGCAGCTTCTTACAAAAATTACACATGGACTTGCTTCTGAATGTGGGAAATCAGGGACAGTTTGAAAGTCCCTTACAACTCATCCCTAAGATGAGATGTTCAGAGAATGTGCCCAATTGCAGCTTCTGTCAGACTGCATTGATCAGTTTCAGTAGCATTTGGATACACTTCAGAGCATGCAGGTGTCAGAAGCATCATAGTCAGGAATTTTAGAGATATGGTCACACCCAAGTTTCAAGCAATTAGATGGGTGACCACTGGAAGGGACAGGCAGACAGTGCAGGAGTCCCCTGTAGCTATTCCTTTCTCCAACAAGGATAATGTGTTGGATACTGTTGAGGGGGAATTGTCTGTCAGGGGAAGACAACAACAGCATCACAGTTGGCTCTATTGTGCAGCAGGGAAGATCAAAGTGCAGTAAAAGTGTAGTAATAGGGGACACTAATCCGGAGCACAGATAGCATTTCTGTGGCTGCAAAAAAAACTCCAGGAGAGTCAAGAATGTCTTTGTGTAGGCACATGACTTTCTCAAAAGGAAGGACAAGCAGCCAGAAGTCATGGTACATCTTGACATAAACAATATAGGCAGGAATAGTGATGAGGTCTTACAAAGAGAGCTCAGGGAGTTAGGTCATAACTTGAGAAACAAGACTTCTAAGGTTATAATCTCATGATCACTTCCTGTGCCACTTGCCAGATAATACAGTTAAATATGTGGCTAAAGAACTGGTATGTGAGGAAGGGCTTTATATATGTGGACCACTGGAATATCTTTCAGTGCAGCTGGGACCTGTATAAAAAGCACCTAAAATGGAGGGGCACCAATATCATGTTTGGGAGGTTTGCCAGTGTCACTTGGGAGCGTTTAAGCTTGTGTGGGAGGAGGGATGGGATTGGGATTTAGATGTTTCAGGCGTTATAGAGAGGTGTGTAAAAGAGGTAGGGGAATTGCACTCCTGATAATGAGAATATCTCAGCTGTACTGAGGGAGGACACCTTGGAGGTCTCATCCAGCTAGGCTATAGGGGCAAAACTGAGGAACAGGAAGGATGTAATCACACCTTTGATGGGATTGTACTACAGTCCTGCCAGCAGCAAATGGGTGATAGATTAACAGAAGTGGATTTGTTTGTTTATGTAAAATGTAAAAACAACAGAGTTGTTTTGTTGACTGATTTTAATTTCCTCATATTGACTCGGACTCTCTTAGTGCAAATTGCTTGGATTAGCGAGAATTTGTTGGGTATGTCCAGGGGCCACACTAGACTTGGTATCGGGGTGACCGAAGTTGCAGCAGGGGAGCATTTTGGAAACAGTAACCATAATTTCACAAGTTTTAAATTACTTATGGATAAGGATAAGAGTAGTCCTCGAGTGAAAGTACTAAATTGGAGAAAGATTAACTACCACAATATTAGGCAGGAGCTGGGGAATGTAGATTTGGATTGGCTGATTGAAGGTTGATCCATATTGGGTAAGTGGGAACCTTTTAAAGGCCATTTGAGTTCAGGACCAACATGTTCCTGTGAGGATGAAAGGCAAGGATGGAAGAGTCAGGAAACCTCGATGACAAGACAAATTATGAGCTTAGTCAAACAAAACAAAAAGCCAGAGTCAAAAAGAAAAAGAAGCCATAATAAAAAAAAAGGCATACATAAAGTGTAGGAGATAGAAGACAGACAGAGCCCTTGAAGAATATAAAGAAAGCAACAAAGAACTTAAACAACAGGTTAGGAGGACTAAAACAGGCCACGAAATGTCCGAGGCAAACAGGATTAAGGAATATCCCAAGGTATTTTATTCATATGTAAGGAGCATAAGGGTAGCTAGGGAAAAGTTAGGACCATTCAAGGACAGCAGAGGGACTTTATGCATGGAGGTGGAGGAAGTGATGAGGTTCTTAACAAATACCCTCTCAAAGAAGAAAGACATGGTGGACGATGTGACTAAAGAAGTGTATGTTGATGTTCTAACATGTTGATATAAAAAATGAGAAGGTTTTGAAAAGCATTAAGGTAGACAAATACTTAGGATCTAATGAGATATATCCCAGAATACTGAGGGAGGAAATTGTTGGAGCCGTGCACAAAATCTTTGTATCCTCTTTAATTACATGAGAGTTCCCAGTGGACTGGGGGATGGCTAACAATGTTCCTTTGTTTAAGAAGGTCAATAAGGATAACCTGCGAAATTACAGGCTGCTGCCTTACATCAGTGGTAGGAGAATTATTGGAGAAGATTCTTAGAGACAGGATTTACTCACATTTGAAAAAATATGGACTTATTAGCATGGCTTTGTGCAGGGGAGATCGAATCTCACAAAACTTGGAGTTTTTTGAGGAGGTGACAAAGATGATTGATGAGGGTAGGATGTTGTCTATGTAGACATCAGCAAGACCTTTGACAAAATCCCTCATTGGCAGGCAGATAGAGAAGATGAAGTCACATGGTATTCATTGTGAGCTGGACGATGGATTCAGAACTGGCTCATAGAAGACTGAGAGTAGTGGTGGAAGAATGTTTTTCTGACTGGAGATCTGTGACCAGTGGAGTTCTGCTGGGATCAATGCTGTGACCCCTCATGTTTGTAATACATATAAGTGATTTGGAGAAGACTTCAGGTGGTCTGATTAGTAAGTTTGCAGATGACACAAAGATTGTGGGAGCTGAGAATATTGAGAAAGACTGTCAGAGGATACAGCAGAATATAGATAGGCTGGAGACTTGGGTGAAGAAATGTCAATTGGAATTTAATCCAGACAAATGTGAGGTGATGCATTTTGAAAGGCCTATTGCAGGAGGGAGTTAAGCAGTAAATGGCGGACCCTTAGAAACATTAACATGCAGAGATATCTAGGCATACATGTCCACAATGCCCTGAAAGTTACAACACAGTTAAATAAGGTGGTCAAGAAGGCATTTGCATGCTTGCTTTCATTGATGGGAGAGTAGAGTTTATAGTTGGCAAGTCATGTTGCAGCTTTATAGCACTTTAGTTAGGCCACATTTGGAATATCATGTCCAGTTCTGGGCACCACGTCATCAGAAGGATGTGGAGGGTTTGGATATTGGACAGAAATGGTTTATCAGGTATTCACTATGAGGAGAGATAGGACAACCTGGTTTGTTTTCACTTGAAGGCTGAGGGGTGACCTAATTGAAGTTTACAAAATTATGAGCGGCATGGACAGCCGGAGACTTTTTCCCAGGGAAGAAATATTAATTACTAGGGGACACAGGTTTAAGGAAGGGGAGAAAAGTTTAAAAGAGATGTGAGAGGCTTTTATTTTTACACAGAGGATGGTGAGTGCCTGGAATGTGCTGCCAGAGGAAGTGGTAGCAGATAAAATAACAATGTCTAAGAGGCATCCTAACAGCAGCAGGGGTGATGAATAGCCAGGGAGGAGAGGGATTCAAATCATGTTAAGGAAAAAGATTTTTAGTTTGGAAAGGCGTCATGTGTCAATGCAGTCTTAGTGGGTCAAAGGGCCTGTTTCTGTGCTGTAATATTTTTTGTTCTCGTTGATCTTATCTACTTCCCTAATACTTAATACTTACATTAACAATGGCTTCTTTTGTTTGTACCATATCTGAGATCACCCCATCTGTGATAATCAACAGTACAAAATACTGAGAGCCATCAGTCACAGGCGCTGCACACCTACGAAATAAATGCAAGCAGGTTAGAACAAGTGGACTCATCGCCAAATTGCCAATAGCAACTATTTGGCAATTTAGCTGTATTGACACTGCGTGCGTGCTGAAAGTTAACAGGCAGTGGGTGGATTCTTTGCAAATAACGTGTTGGGTAGTCCAAAAGGACCTTCTGTGTCCTGTCCTGAATAACATCAGCTTGGGAATCACTATTCACCAGAATGAGGATATTCAATCAAAGGATTTGACTGGATCACATGTTTCAGGTAGCTGGCCAGCAATGAAAAGGTTACCTGTAGGGATAGAGCAGACCTGACGGTAAATGGGTTGATAGCCAATTGCAGTGCTGGAATTGCCTGCTTTGGTAGGAATGGGATGACTACTGCCAGCTCATGTGACCCAGAATAATCTGTAAAGAGAGGAATAATATCCTGACAAGTATATAGAGGGCTCTTGTGGCACAGTAATGGTATCCCTGTCTTTGAGTAGGGTAGGCCTAGATTCAAGTCCCACCTACTCCAGAGCTGTGTAATAATATCTCTGAACAGACTGATTAGGAAATAGTTTAAAAGGTACTGACACATTGTATTCACGGCTAATAGCAACCATTTGAAATCATAACATAATCGGCAATGATTTGTGCATTTGTAAGGTGGACAGTTCTTCTCCAGTGAAGTGTCCAGCATCACTTTTAGTGCGATCAAACAGAAGTCAAGAAAGGCACAATATCAGTACCAGCTCCCAGCCACATTACATGATTCTTGACAATCCATCATCAAGTCTGCAGCATTCATTTAACATTTTTAAATAGATAAAAATACACTGAAGGAGGACAAAAGGTAGATTTCAGCCGTTATATATGATGTACATTATGATCAAAGGATGAGGTGTCCATTCTTACCTGGCAACCTGATTGATGACTGGGGCAAAGTTGGTTGGTCCATAAAGTTGTACTCTGCGCAGACTCTGGTAATATCCCTCCAAAACACCATCAATTCCATTGCAGTTTGGGTTCTCAGGATCTGCATTCTGAAGGAACACAGGCAAGTCACTTCAGGACAGGATGGTAACCATAAGAAACTATAAGAATCCCAATATAAAGCACTTACAGAGTAAACATTACAGACTCCTAAAACATTCCCCTCCAGTAACGCCCCCCCCACCACCTTCACACCTCAGCAGGATCTACAGACAAGAATGGGGATAAACCATTCCAGGCTCCCTCTCTGTTCTTCTGAATGCAGCCTCCAAGTGCTGCTGAGAGAGTGAGGACTGCAGATGCTGGCATCAGAGTCGAAAAGTGTGGCACTGGAAAAGCACAGCAGATCAGGCAGCATCCAAGAAGCAGGAGAATCGACGTTCCAGGCAGACGCCACATCAGATTCTCCTGCTCCTCAGATGCTGTCTGACCGGCTGTGCTTTTCCAGCGCCACACTTTTTGTTTCCAAGTACTGCTGAGCCCATCTAACTCACATCATAGTCCTTTTTATGAGAAATCCTCTTGACCCCTCCAGTATGACATCCTGACCACAGGATGTTGATGGGGTTGCTCTGGTAAAGAGCCCAGGCAAGACCCTTCGAATTGTCAATTGTGATCCGGACCCACCAATGTTCCTGGTGGGGACTAAGTTCAGAATATTCCATCTTTCATATAGGTTCAAATATGGCAATATTTTGTCAAGATTATGGAGCGTTTGTGATGAGGCACACAATCAATAGTTTTGATCTGCCCAGTGTTATGATGGACATAGATGTATTTGAGATAAAACAGATAAATTGTTATGAAGATGTGGATGGACTGTATCTTTAAAAGAGTTAGAAGCTAGCGGAACTACATGACAACACCAAGTGTTATCAATAAGGTAACAATGTAACACTTGGTCAAAAGCTAGATTAGCTGGGTTGCCTGGGAATGATAAAATAGATTCGAATTAGGCCAATCAGTTTAGATTATACCCTGAAAAATACCAAATTCCAATCAAGTTTGAATTGAGTGTATGTGACAATTTTAAAAGCCAAAGACACAATCCAATGCTTTGGAGGTATAAAACTGGGGAAAATTGAACAGTTGGGAGGAGAACTGCCAAGCCAGCATGTAGGGACTGCCTGAAAGATAGCTCTCTTCAAGGTACCTTTATCGATCAGGAACCTGTGAAGCAGAATCCCCAAGAAGAAAGAAAACTGGAGTACAGAAAAGGGCCAAAAGCTGCCTGGTTTTGAGATAAGAAGTTTTGTTTTTTTGTAAATCTTGATCGAGGGTTTTATCAGACTAGTATTGCAGAAGGGGAACGTAAAAGATAGGTTAGAGGAAGGAGTTGTAAATAGTTGTTAGTTAATTATTCTCTGTTATACTGTAAGAAATAAAGTCGTTACTTGGCCTATCAAATTTTCACAGATTACTGCACAGGATAAGTCTTTTCTGTGTTGCTGAGTTTAAAATAAGCAGGAGAGTTTACCCCATATCATAACAATTTAATGTTAAATAAAGGCAAATCTCATCTAAACTTGATCTGTTAATTCCATGATAATGCATCTGCGATTACACTCTTACAACCCACAAAATGTATGATTTTTAAATTAAAAGTCTGTAACATAACACTCCGATGAAACAACCTCATATTCTTGTCTTTAAAGCGTTCTAAGAATGTAACAGGATTGTGATCCGTGTACACAACCATCTCTGACACAGTGTTTGTGACATACACATTAAAATATTGTAAGGTTAGTACCAAACTCAATAGTTCTTTTTTGATCGTGGAGTATTTCCTTTGGTGGCAGATGTTCGCAGGTAAAGGGACGGCTGGAAAATGGGAAGCCTTCAGAAATGAAATAACAAGAATCCAGAGAAAGTATATTCCTGTCAGGGTGAAAGGAAAGCTGGTAGGTATAGGGAATGCTGGATGACTAAAGAAATTGAGAGTTTGGCTAAGAAAAAGAAGGAAGCATATGTAAGGTATAGATAGGATAGATTGAGTGAATCCTCAGAACAGTATAAAGGAAGTAGGAGTATACTTAAAAGGGAAATCAGGAGGGCAAAAAGGGGACATGAGATAGCTTTGGCAAATAGAATTAAGGAGAATCCAAAGGGTTTTTACAAATATATTTAGGACAAAAGGGTAACCAGGGACAGAATAGGGACCCTCAAAGATCAGCAAGGCGGCCTTTGTGTGGGGCCACAGAAAATGGGGGAGATACTAATTGAGTATTTTGCATCAGTATTTACTGTGGAAAAGGATAAGGAAGATGTAGACTGCAGAGAAATAGATGGTGACATCTTGCAAAATGTCCAGATTACAGAGGAGGAAGTACTGGATGTCTTGGAATGGTTAAGAGTGGATAAATCCCAAGGACCTGATCAGGTGTACCCGAGAACTCTGTGGGAAGCTAGAGAAGTGATTGCTGGGCCTCTTGCTGAGATATTTGTATCATCAATAGTCACAGGTGAGATGCCGGAAGACTGGAGGTTGGTAAATGTGGTGCCACTGTTTAAGAAGGGTGGTCAGGACAAGCCAGGGAACTATAAACCGGTGAGCCTGACCTTGGTGGTGGGCAAGTTGTTGGAGAGAATCCTGAGGGACAGGATGTACATGTATTTGGAAAGGCAAGGACTGATTAGGGATAGTCAATATGGCTTTGTGCATGGGAAATCATGTCTCACAAACTTGATTGAGTTTTTTGAAGAAGTAACAAAGAAGATTGATGAGGGCAGAGGAGTAGATGTGATCTATATGGACTTCAGTAAGGTGTTCGACAAGGTTCCCCATGGGAGACTGGTTAGCAAGGTTACATCTCATGGAATAAAGGGAGAACTAGCCATTTGGATACAGAACTGGCTTAAAGGGAGAAGACAGAGGGTGGTGGTGGAGGGTTGGTTTTCAGACTGGAGGCCTGTGACCAGTGGAGTGCCACAAGGATCGGTGCTGGGTCCTCTACTTTTTGTCATTTATATAAGTGATTTGGATGCGAACATAAGAGGTACAGTTAGTAAGTTTGCAGATGACACCAAAATTGGAGGTGTACTGGACAGCGAAGAGGGTTACCTCAGATTACAACAGGATCTGGACCAGATGGGCCAATGGGCTGAGAAGTAGATGATGGAGTTTAATTCAGATAAGTGCAAGGTGCTGTATTTTGGGAAAGCAAATCTTAGCAGGACTTATACACTTAATGTAAGGTCTTAGGGAGTGTTGCTGAACAGAGACCTTGGAATGCAGGTTCATAGCTCCTTGAAAGTGGAGCCACAGGAAGATAGGATAGCAAAGAAGGCATTTGGTATGCTTTCCTTTATTGGTCAGAGTACTGAGTACAAGAGTTGGGGGTCATTTTGCGGCTGTAGGACATTGGTTAGGCCACTGTTGGAATATTGCGTGCAATTCTGGTCTCCTTCCTATTGGAAAGATGTTGTGAAACTTGAAAGGGTACAGAAAGGATTTACAAGGATGTTGCCAGGGTTGGAGGATTTGAGCTATAGGGAGAGACTGAACAGGCTGGGGCTGTTTTCTCTGGAACATCAGAGGCTGAGGGGCGACCTTATAGAGGTTTACAAAAGTATGAGGGGCATGGATAGGAAAAATAGACAAAGTCTTTTCCCTGGGATCGGGGTGTCCAGAACTAGAGAGCATATGTTTAGGGTGAGAGGGGAAATATATAAAAGAGACCATAAGACCATAAGACATAGGAGTGGAAGTAAGGCCATTCAGCCCATCGAGTCCACTCCGCGTGGGGCAACCTAAGGGGCAACTTTTTCATGCAGAGGGTGGTAAGTGTATGGAATGAGCTGCCAGAGGATGTTGTGGAGGCTGGTACGATTGCAACATTTAAAAGGCATTTGGATGGATATATGAATAGGAAGGGTTTGGAGGAATAAAAGCCGGGTGCTGGCAGGTGGGACTAGATTGGGTTAGGATATCTAGTCGACATGGATAGGCTGGACCAAAGGGTGTGTTTCCATGGTGTACATCTCTATGACTGTATGACTCTATGACTCTCACTTCATGACTGAATATTACCTCAAAGAGAGTGAGCTGAGTAGATTCATTTGGGGTATCTCTAATGGCAAACAGTACAAATGGGATACCTTTTAGTCCTGATAGTAAGTTCTCAACATGGACTTCAAGATCTGTTGCCACCTTTCTAAAGCTCCCTGGGATTCGCACTGTATTTAAAGTGTTGTATACCTAATCTATCCATAACCTCCTTAAACAGCCTAGCAGTAAAATGTGACCCTTGGTCCAACTGAATTTCTCTGGATAGCCCATTCTGTGTGAAGAAAGCTACTAACTCCTCCACCACCCTTTTTGCCCTGTTACTCCAGAATGGAATTGCCTCCGGAAATCTAGTAGACACATCCAATGTGGTTAACAATTACTGGTTCCCATTTTAATTCTTGGGTGGGGACTTACACAATCAATTATTACCCACATGAAAGGTTCTTCAAATGTGGGAATTGGAAACAAAGGTGCTGGTTTATTACTGCCTGTGGCTTACCTACCAAATGACATGTACAGCAAATATTAACCATATCCTTGTGCATTCCAGACCAATAAAAATGTTTTCGTCCCTTAGCCTGGGTCTTTCATACCCCAAGGCGACCTCCTACAGGTGGTTCATGAGCTACTCATAACAACTCCTGTGAGTTTTCTACCAGCAACACAATTTATTGCACTTCAGCCCATTTCTCCTCTGCACTAACCTGCTATGCTCTTCATTTCCGCCTTAGGATTCTTTGTTTTAGATAATAACCCTCCAGAATATTCTCTGACTCCTTTTTGGAGTAAGCATCCACATATATATCTTTTATTCTCTTGTCTTGCTATTGCAAGACTCTTAGTCTTTCAGGGCTAAACACTTCTGGATTAGAGGTGCTGGAAAAGCACAGCCGTTCAGGCAGCATCCAAGGAGCAGTTTACCTAAACACTTCTGTCTGACCCTCTGCCTATTCAGGATTTTCCTGCACCATTACGTCAAACTGGGTATCCAGTAACTGAACTACAATTCCTTCATCTTTCTCATTACTTTTCATTTCGTGCTGTGACTTATGATAGTGGGATCTGGGTCTAGGAAAATACCAGGATATTTTTGTTTTAAATCCTCAGCTCCTTCGACTTCTCCACAACAAGGGGTGTCACTTCCACCTTGGATCCTGACAAATCATTCCCAAGAACAAACTGAAGTCCTAGAACTGACACTCTGTCAATCACTCCCACTGTAACTTCCCCAGTCTTAAGTTGGCACTCCAACGTGATCTTACATATACGAAATGCTAAATTTCTGTCTATCTATCCCACAAATTACTACAGTTTCGGGTAACAGATCAGAACGAGTGCATATTCACTCTTTTCTTACCATCAGTGGCTGGTTAGATCCTATATCTCTCAAAATTATAACTTCTTGTCCTTCTCCCCCTTTTCTTTCTGAGTAAACTTTACCCACAGTGGCAAATTCTTTTTAGAAATCAGGGACTAACTCCATCCCTAGCCCCTGCCTAGGTTGAGCACTCTCCTTCACCTTCTCAGCTTTTCTTGGGGTTTCCTTTACTACCTTCATTAATGCCACTGGCATAGCTTCTTTTACCACATCTTTTCCCACAATGCCTTTCTTTAATAACCAGCCTGTGACTTTATGTGTTCCACTTTACCACAGTGGAAATATCTGAGATCTTTCACCTCCTTTCCACCCTCTTGGATTTCTTTTCTATCCTGTGGTAAATTCTTACCAGTGTTCTCTACTCTTGGTTTCCTAGTGAGGATCCCTCCTTCTCCCAACTTCAATCCTTCACAGGACAAAATTCTGGTCAGATCCTTGTCTTATGCACTAACATGTACTCATCTGCTCATTCTGCTGCCCTTCTCACTTCCTGATATTTCTCCTCCTCCACATGAATTCTTGCTATTTCTGGAAGTGAACTTTAAAATTTCTCCAGCAGAATAATCTCACACACCCATTGATCGAAATGACTATGTTTAATTCTTTCAAACTCAACATAAGTCAGACCTGGTTCCTTTTTTGTGTTTCTGAACTGCTGACTATACGCTTCTGGCACCAATTCATAAGCACTTAAAATAGCCTGGTTAACCTCTTCATAATTTCTTGACACCTCATCTGACAGTGTGGCAAAGACCTCACTAGCTCTGCCTACCAGTTTAGCCTGAACTAGCATTACCCATAAATCCTCGGACCACTCCATCTGCCTAGCCAATTTTTCAAATGAAATAAAGAAGGCTTCAACACCTTTCTCATCAATATATATTAGTACTTTCTCTTTTCATCTCCATCCTGTTAACTTGACTTTGCTGACTAAGTTGCAACTTTTCAAGTTCAAATTCTCTCTCATTTTGATCAGCTAAGAACCTCTCGCTATTTCCTCTCTCTCTTCCTTTCTTCTCTCTCTCTTTCCCTTTCTCTCTCCCTCTCTCTCTTTATGTTCTAACTCAATTTTCCTCAATTGTAATTTAAATTTTTTTTTCTACCTCCACTGCACTTATCTGTTTCTCTGACTCACCTGAGTGTTTGAATAATTTCCTGACAATTTCAGCTCTACTTATGTCTTTGGTTAAACCTGAATCTAACTAATTTGCTAATTCTAAAGTTATGGCCTTTTTCTTTCCTTCTAAACTTCCTTGGAAAATTTGAAAATCATCTTCAAATCCCAGAACTTCTTCAACAATTTTAAGAGCCATTTCTCGCACTTTTAATTTAGTCAATCACATGTCACCAAAATTAAACGAGTTGTCTCACCTACATTAAAGATCTAGGACACTAACCTGCAAGTGTTTAAATCAGATGAGATTTTTCGTACCTCAAATCTATTCAAATCTGTCTAAACCAGTTCAAATCCTCATGACGAGTCCCCAGCCTGTTGTGACATGGGGTAAACTCTCCTGCTTATTTTAACCCAGCAACAAAGAAAAGATTTATCCTGTACAGTAAAGTGTGAAAATTTGAGAGGCTAAGAACTAGTTAAAGTAAAAGTAACAACTTAATTTTTTAAAGTATAACAGAGAATAATTAACTAACAACTATTTACAACTCCTTACGCTAACCTAACTTTTACCTTCCCCTTCTACAATATTAGTCTGATAAGCTGGAAGGTTCATTTCCAGACGTTTCGTCACCCTACTAGGTAACATCTTCAGTGGGCCTCAGGCGAAGCACTGTACATGAATCCTGCTTTCTATTTATATGTTTGGGTTTCTTTGGGTTGGTGATGTCATTTCCTGCAGAGATGTCATTTCTTGTTCTTTTTCTCAGGGGGTTAAGATTTACAAAACATAACTTCTTATCTCAAAACCAGGTAACTTTTGATTCTTCTCTGTATTCCAGTCTTCTTTTCTTCTTCTTGGGGATTCTGCTTCACAGATTCCTGATCGATAAAGGTACCTTTAAGAGAGCTGTTTTTCAGGCAGTTTCTGCATGCTGGCTTGGCAGTTCTCCTCCCAACTGTTCATTCTTTTCCCGATTTTATACCATTCCCCCCCACCCCCCACCCCCAAAGCATTGTATTGTGTCATTGGCTTTTAAGATTGTTAATGTACAAAATTCAAACTTGAATTTTTTCGAGTAATAAATTAAACTGTTTGGCCTAGTTTGAATCTGTTTTGTCGTTTCCAGACAATACACTAATCTAGCTTTTGACCAAGTGTTACATTGATACCCTATTGAGAACACTTGGTGCTGTCAAGTAGTTCTGCTAGCTTCTAACTCTCCTAAAGATGCAGTATAC
The DNA here is from genome assembly GCF_020745735.1 of Hemiscyllium ocellatum. Taxonomy (NCBI): domain Eukaryota; kingdom Metazoa; phylum Chordata; class Chondrichthyes; order Orectolobiformes; family Hemiscylliidae; genus Hemiscyllium; species Hemiscyllium ocellatum. Next base: position 17,801,439 of record NC_083414.1, read on the forward strand.
CCACATCTTCATAACATAAGTGAACAGTACATAATAACATATTTACAGCAATTTATCTCAAAATACAAGCCAATGTTGAACATGACAGGATTCTTCAAAGACTGATAAAGCTAACTCAGATGATATGCTGACTGTAGACTGACTTCTTAGACTATCTCTCAAACAACTGTGGCCAACCAGAGAGTGTGCCTTAACAAAAATAGAACTTGCTGGAGAAGCTCAGCAGTATGGCAGCTTCTGTGACAAGAAAGTAGATTTCATGTAGAATTGCAAAGTTAAATCGCCCATCCCAAAATGTTAGATGTTTGGTAGATGCTAGAGGATCTGATGAATCCATTTTAAGATAATGTGCAGCTCTGTCAGCTAAAATATACCAACAAACTAGCACTTTTAATTTCATCACTAGTTTCTAAATGTTTTGAATGTCTGTAATGGCAGCTAACTGTACTTAGCCAGCTATCAAAGACACCATTCAGCAGAATAATGTCAATGATTCTGTATTCAGATGACATTAACATATTAATCATTCCATTGGTCTAGCACAAACCAAAACTCAAGTGTGCAAGAACAAAATGCATTTTCCTGTATCCTGCAGAAACGAGTGCCAGGAGACTAGTTCCAAGCTTAGGTAATGAGACAAAGTTGATATGTTAACACTATTTCTGAGGTTTGCATGTTTCTCTGAAGTAAATATCTGACATATTCTTGATTGATAGAGATGCAGATCCTCCAGGCATGTTCTATACCCTCTAGTGATTAAAGATGACTCTCCTAGGCACTGCTGAGAGAAATGTCATACTGTGTTAAAATAGCGGTTCTTTTTTTTCATTATTTGGTGTACTTTTGTTAATTAGTTATAAAAATATCAGGGATGGAGATAAAGGGTTGATTGACAGTTAAGTATCATCCGATTCGTCATTCATTCTCCAAATGATGTGGACAAGTGGAGCCCCAAGTTGATGGACATATTGGGTGACCAATGGTGGGTGGAAGAGGATGGGGAAATATGGAAAGTCATTCCAGGAATCCATCCAATCTGTTGACAGTCCCATTGATAGAGTGTCTTCACTATGCCAGTTTAGCGTGGGCAGAGGTATTTATATTTATAGAAGCTGGGAAGCTTGCATGTGCAGGCATTGTGGGGGTGGAAGTGGCAGGAGAAATGTCAATGATGGAGATCCTAGAGACTGATCATGCTTTGCTGGTGGACTCCGTAATGCCTGGTGCTCTTTTCTTATTTTATGTTTAAAAAGGCACATGAACATATTATCACTCAATATTGTTGGTGTTTCTCTGGAGGTGAAGTGTAGGTAAGTTGCAATGATCTATATTCACTAATACTTTGAGAGGGAGATTCCAGAATGGGAAGAGAAAGTCGTGAGCTAATACAATGACTCTGTTCACACATCGTAAAATATTCCATTTCCTTGCATTATTGTCCCATAAATGATGAATTGAAGCAATGTTACAGATGCAAGATTTTAGAAAAACAGTGATGTTTTAAACTATTCCTTTGAATTTAAGAGAAAACAGAACATGCTAGAATGCAGGATGGTTAAATCATATTGAACTCTGCCTGGAGATTTGCCGGTGTGACTTTGTTGTCAGGTGGACAAAGGCCTAGAGTGAAACTCATGGAAATTCAAGTGTTAGTTTTCAAACCTTGACATACAAGGTTTTGCTGAACACAGACTCTCCATCTCAGATTCAAAGAGAGACCTGGGGAGGAGAACAGTAAACGGTTTTGTGCTATGCCAAGCAGGGGAAAAGACTGTTTTTGTGTTAAACTCCAAACTGAATGCTGGTGAGAACAGATCATCCATTTGCAGAAAAGAGAATTTTAAAGATTTAAAGCTTGAGAACTCAACAGAGAATTCCTTGCTGATGAAAATCAGTTTAAAGGTACTTGAGAAATTGAGTGAAAAGACTTTAAAAGAACACTGGAAAACTTGTTCTTATGCGACAGGGAGAGAGAATAGCTGGAAGGAACTTGAATCTATAAGGCTACCTATCTGATTGGAGTTCTGAGTAACATATAAACATGATTTGGGGTTTTCTGTTGTGATAATTAATTAGTGTATAAATGCCTATTTATATGTAGTCCATTTTGATTTTAGTTCATTTATTACAGTAAAAGTCTTAAAACGTAAAATCTTGCCATGCGATGATTTCCCTGTCAGTTGCTGAAGATTTATGTTTATCTTTAAAAGTTTTTCACCTCTATGGAGATTATAATGTTGCATGGGAATGGGTAAAAAGTGATTACCGGATTCTGACAAGCTTCTGAGATCGCTGGCCTTTTTAATGATTATTCAAACGTTACAGCTTTTCCTTTCCTCTGAGGGCTAAAATCAATCTTTCCTTACAACTCAATATGTTACATATCTGATGGAGAAAATGTCATTAACTTATTAGATAACTAAACAAAATTAATGTTGTCAATGAGTACACAGGGAAACATTAATTTGAAGATTGTAGTGCTCCACAGAACCTCAACATTTTGTTCTCAGTGAGGTGGATATGATGTGTTGGTAAAACCCATGTTATTGTTTCTTTTTCTGTCAAGGGTAACATTAAGTCTAATTAATTTTAATTACTATATTCCCATGATTGTGTTGCAACATTTGGAAGCTAAAACAAACTGCAGTGAGAATTTATAATTCAACTGACTTCTTACATTCCATCTGGTAGTGCATGCTATACCACAGAGGAGTTAGTCTATTTTTGAGTTTTAAACAAATTGACAACTTACAGATATACAAAGATTCACGCTTTCAAATCAAGGCTGCAATATTTGGCACTGTCGCAACTGAAGCTTTGGTGCTACGGGAACCAATGAGGTGAAAAATCCCAAGGAACTTGCTTCCAACCATTTCCAGAGCAAACCATGCTAATCACCATGTTGTAGAGGGTGATAATGTGAGAGTTACATGCGTAGAAAGAGCAAGCAGATGGTGCTGCTATCTTGACAGACTGTCTCATTTCAACTTCACTACTTTAGTTAATACCTTCTCTTAAATGTGCACAGCTGAACTTCCAGTTGCACGAGAGACCTTCCACCAATGCTCTTTAAAAGGATCTAAGATGTGCACCCATGTGGGCGAATAGGAAGCACAGAAGGCAGGAAGGGTTAGCAGTGATGGGGGCTTGTGATGGGTAAGAGCCACTGCAGGATAATACTGAATATATTATTGAGAGTAGTGGACCATGAGCCTTATGGGGAGCTGGGTGCAATCACAGAGTTAGTGTGAATGTGAGATAGCAGAGAAAAGATGGTTGCACTTCCCCAGTGTGGAGCACTGAAGGTCATTCACTTTCGTGTGCCATTACTGCACATTCTTCCAGACTGTGGATAATGCATTGGTCTGGATGGTTACTTCAGGTCAGAATGGCAACATTTGACATAGTGTGCAGCTGGGGTTTAAATGTGGCACCTGCACTGTGAATGCTAGAAGGTCTGGACACCAGTGAGTATTATTCCACTGCTGAAGGCAAGATAACATGACAGCAGTGCGATAGAAGTAAGGTAAGGTACATACTTAATGAGGGAGGCAGAAGAGAGTTGTGTGAGACAAATCCCTGGAGTTCACAGAGGGAATCCTCCATGAAATGCCACAGAATTGACTCTTAGCTGATTTTTGATAAAATTTGTATGAACTATATTTTCAGAGAGAAACATAATTTTCTGAAGTCTTAACATTTTGTGAGGAAGGCACTTTTTCCTAGTAGATTTCAAGGTTCAGATGGGACATTCAGCAGCTACACACATGATGGAGGTTTCCATGGTAGCAGTAACGTGAGACTGCCCAGATGTATGTCACAAATGTCTATATTGTGATCATCTAATATGGGCTGAAGGAATACCTGAGACCTATGGTAAGAGGGAACATATGATAGATATACCAATTTATAGTTAATTAGGTGTTAATTATTTATATTTAAAAAATGGGGTACCTATTAATCAGTCAGGTGAGTACTTTATGGAGTATTGTCCTTGTGGCATAATGACACTGTGCGTAACTCTGAACTAGGAGGCCGGGGTTCAGGTTCCACTTGCTTTAGAGGTGTGTAAATTCACATCTGAGCAGGTTTAATTGGAAAATAGATTATGGCTAATTGAAATAAAGCTCTCACACAAAAGCATAGACTTAGAATCTGTTTGAATACAGATATATTTTGGTGTAAAAAATACATGAAATAAGAACCATAACTAGAAGTATTGAGGACCGAGGCATATTTGGCAATTATTACAGATGACAACAGGTGAGCAATATAACAGATATAATGAACCCTGGGAATGCCCCAGGAATGTCAGCAGATGTTTCATATGTAACTCAAAATACCATTAAGCAAAGAATTGTCCGAAATGGAATAAAAGGGTTTGGAAATTAAGTATGACGTGCATGGTTCAGAAGGTGAAGATGGTGAGACAGATCAGGTAAAGAGAATGTAATTCAGCAAACTTTTTATTAACTGGCAGCATATGGGACCAGGTGTGTGTCAGTTGATCAAATATTCCTGATAATCAAGAAATAAGCTCAATTACAGTAAACCCTAAACCAAGCGAAACTTCAAAACATCAACTTTCCTCAAAAAATCGATATAAAAACATCATCATATCTCCTACAATCAATGTAAAAACACACAAGTAACAGAAATGTAATGCAGAGGGTGTACACATCACTGTTATGCTTTATTTTCAGCAGAAATACTCAGACATTACAGTAATTCATGATATTTGAGGTATATAAGTTTTGCCAGTTTATCAAAAATGTTGGTTGATATGTACTAGTTAAAACAAATTTTGCCAAAGAGCAAAGTGCTTCAATCAAAAATGATCATTTTATTCACAGAGTCATTCAGTGTCACTTTGGACATGGATTTATGTTCAGAATTTGTGGACAGGTTTGGTTAAAATGCGAACTGGATTCTTAAGATAGTAAGGTCCAAAGTAAGGTTAAGGAATCTGAGAGTTCTATGTCCTTCAGGTTTGGGAATGGGAACATGTTAAAATCCTTTAGGGATGGTGATTCATTGTAAAATAGTTGGAATAAACCACTTTAACAGCACATAATGTCAAGTGAAATAGCCTGCATGACAGTAAGGCAGTGTATAAAAAAGGCTCAAATGAAATTGGACATAGAATATGACAAGCAGAAAGTGAGGACTGCAGATGCTGGAGATCAGAGTCGAAAAGTGTGGCACTGGAAAAGCACAACAGATCAGGCAGCATCTATGGAGCAGGAGAGTCGACGTTTCAAGCATAGGCCCTTCATCCCTTCAGGACAATGCATTTGTTTTCATTAAGTCTGTGACAATACTATGGCTTTAAGAGATGTAGTATTTCGGATGGGTCTGTTTTTGTCCAATGCGTACAGGAGGCTTCCTGACACAGTATGTCGAAGGGCCGACAAGACGGGAGGCTTCCCTGGACCTGGTGCTTGGTAAAGAACCAGGCCAGGCATTTGATTTAGTTGTAGGTGAGCACTTTGGAGAGAGTGACCATGATTCCGTTATGTTTAGTTTAGTGATGGAATGGGACAGGTACATGCCACAGGTCAAGAGTTATCAATGGGGCAAAGGCAATTATAATGTGATCAGGCAAAAATTAGGATGCATAGGATGGGATAGCAAATTGCGGGGAATGCAGACAATGGAAATGTGGAGCTGGTTTAAGGAACAGATATTGCATGTCCTTGATTGATATATCCCTTTCCGGCAGGGAGGAAGTGATAAGGTAAGGGAACCGTGGTTTACTACAGAAATTGCATCTCTTGTTAAGGAGAAGAAGGAGACTTATCTGTAAATGAGGCAAGATGGTTCAGATGAGGCGATGGAGAGTTACAGATCAGCTAGGAAGGATTTAAAGAGAGAGTTAAGAAGAGCAAAGAGAGGACACGAGCAGTCTTTAGCAAATAGAATAAAGGAGAACCCTAAAGCTTTCTATAGGTATGTGAGGAATAAAAGGATGATTAGGGTAGGAATAGGGCCAATCAAAGACAGGAGTGGGAAGTTGAGTGTGGACCCTGTGGAGATCGGAGAGGTGCTAAACGAACATTTCTCATTGGTGTTCACTCAGGAAAAGGAGAGTATTGTAGAGGAGAAGAATGAGATACAAGATATTAGACTAGAAAGGATCGAGGTTAGTTACGCACGGGTGTTATCAATTCTAGAAGGAGTGAAAGTAGACAGGTCCCCTGGGCTGAATGGGATTTATCCAAGGATTCTATGAGAAGCTAGGGAGGAGATAGCGGAGACATTGGCTTTTACATTTGAGTCATCATTGTCTACAGGTTTAGTACCACCAGAGGACTGGAGGATTGCAAATGTTGTGCCCTTGTTCAAGAAGGTAATTATAGACCAGTGAGCCTTACATCTGTTGTAGGAAAGGTTTTGGAAATGATTATAAGAGATAAGATTTATAATCAACCAGCAAACAACAATCTGATTTCAGATAGTCAACATGGTTTTGTCAAGCATGTGGATGATGATAGGGCAGTTGATGTGGTATACATGGACTTCAGTTCAGCCTTTGGTAAGATTTCACATAGTAGGCTGTTGGAAAAAATGCAGAGGCATGGAATTGAGGGTGAGTTAGCAGTTTAGATTAGAAACTGGCTTTTTGAAAGAAGGCAGCGAGTGGTAGTTGATGGAAAATATTCAGTCTGGAGTCCAGTTACTAGTGGTGTGCCACAAGGTTCTGTTTTGGGACCACTGCTGTTTGTCATTTTTATAAATGCATTAGACACAGGCATAGGTGGATAAATTAGTAAATTTGCAGGTGACACTAAAGTTGGTGGAGTAGTGGACAGTTTGGAAGAATGTTACAGGTTGCAGAGGGACTTGAATAAATTGCAGAATTGGGCTCAGAGATGGCAAGTGGGTTTCAATGCAGATAAATGTGAAGTGATTCACTCTGGGAGTGAGAAACAATTGAGGAGGATTCTGGGAGGGATAGGCTTGTACACCACAACTGAGGAGGGGATTGCGGAAGTCTACAGAGGAGCTCCTCGTGACATCATGGGTTCAAATGTGATAGAACATAGAATAGTACAGCACAGGAACAGGCCCTTTGGCCCACGATACTGTGCCGAACATGAGACCAAATTGAACTAATCCCTTCTGCCTGCCTTTGATCCATATCCCTCCATTTCCTGTATATTCATGTGCTTATCTAAAAGTCCCTTAACACTCCTATCTTATTTGCCTTCACTGCTAACCCTGACAGTATATTCCAGACTCCTATCACTCTTTGTGTAGAAAACCCGCCCCTCATACCTCCTTTGAACATTCCCCTATCACCTTAAATGCATGCTCCCTAGTGTTAGACTTTCAAGTCTGGAAAATAGATTCAGACTGTCAACCCTATCTGTGTATCTCATAATTTTATAGACTTCAATCAAATCTCCCCTCAGTCTCTGCCATTCCACAGAAAACAACCCACTTTTTTTATAGCTGGGACCCTGGTGCTATGAGGCAGCAGGGCTAACCACTGAGCCACCGTGCGGCCCCAAAGGCATTTAAAAGGCATCTGGATGGGTATATGAATAGGAAGGGTTTGGAGGGAAATGGCAGATGAGCCTAGATTGGGTTAGGATATCTGGTTGGCATGGTCAAGTTGGACTGAAGGGTCCTGATCATCTTTATGACTCTATGACTTCACACTTACCCAGATTAAACTCCATCTGCTATTTCTCTACCTATATCTGCAACTGATCTTTATACTGCTGCATCCTTTGACAAACTTTTACACTATCCACAACGACACCAATATTTGCATCAGCTACAAACTTACTAACTCACCCATCTGCATTTTCATCCAAGTCATTTGTATATATCATAACCAGCAGAGGTCCAAGTACGGATCTTTGTCCAACACCACTTGTCACGGGCCTCCAGCCTGAAAAACAACCTTCCACCACTACCCTCTGCCTTCCATGAACAAGCCAATTCTGAATCCAAACGGTCAAGTCACTGTGGATCCCATGCATCTTAATTGTCTGGACGAGCTTATGACGACGAACCATGTCATCATAATAAAATCCATGCAGACAACATTCACTGCCTTGCCCTAGTCATAGAGTCAAAGAAATGTACAGGATGGAAACAGACCCTTCGGTCCAACCCATCCATGCCGACCAGATGTCCCAACCCAATCTAGTCCCACCTGCCAGCACCGGGCCCATATCCCTCCAAACCCTTCCTATTTATATACCCATCCAAATGCCTCTTAAATGTTGCAATTGTACCAGCCTCTACCACATTCACTGGCAGCTCATTCCATACCCGTACCACTGTCTGTGTGAAAAAGTTGCCCATTAGTCTCTTTTACATCTTTCCCCTCTCACCCTAAACCTATGCCCTCTAGTTCTGGACTCCCCGATCCCAGGGAAAAGACTTTGTCTATTTATTCTATCCATGCCCCTCATAATTTTATAAACCTCTGTAAAGTCACCCCTCAGCCTCTGACACTCCAGGGAAAACAGCCCCAGCCTGTTCAGCCTCTCTCTGTAGCTCAAATCCCCCAACCCCAGCAACATCCTTGTAAATCTTTTCTGAACCCTTTTAAGGTTCACAACATCTTTCTGATAAGAAGGAGACCAAAATTGCACACAATATTCCAACAGTGGCCTAACCAATGTCCTGTTCAGCCGTAACATGACCTCCCAACTCCTGTACTCAATACTCTAACCAATAAAAGGAAGCATACCAATTGCCTTCTCCACTTTTAAGGAGTTATGAACCTGCACTCCAAGGTCTCTTTGTTCAGCAACACTCCTTAGGACCTTACCATCAAGTGTATAAGTCCTGCTAAGACTTGCTTTCCCAAAATGCAGCACCTCATATTCATCTTAATTTAACTTCCATCCGCCACTTCTCAGCCCATTGGCCCATCTGGTCCAGATCCTGTTGTAATCTGAGGTAACCCTCTTCGCTGTCCAGTACACCTCCAATTTTGGTATCATCTACAAACTTACCAACTGTACCTCTTATGCTCGTATCCAAATTATTTATGTAAATGACCAAAAAGTATTGGATCCAGCACCAATCCTTGTGGCACTCCACTGGTCACAGGCCTTCAGTCTGAAAAACAACCCTCCACCACCACCTTCTGTCTTCTATCTTTGAGCCAGTTCTGTATCCAAATGGCTAGTTCTCCCTGTATTCCCTGAGATCTAACCTTGCTGACCAGTCTCCCATGGGGAACCTTGTTGAACACCTTACTGAAGTCCATATCGGTCACATCTACCACTCTACCCTCATCAATCCTCTTTGTTACTTCTTCAAAAAACTCAATCAGGATTGTGAGATATGATTTCCCACACACAAAGCCATGTTGACTATCCCTAATCAGTCCTTGCCTTTCCAAATACATATACATCCTATCTCTCAGGATTCCCTCCAACAACTTGCCCACCACTGAGGTAAGGCTCACCGGTCTATAGTCTGGCTTGTCTTTACTGCCCTTCTTAAACAGTGGCACCACATTTACCAACCTCCAGTCTTTCAGCACCTCACCTGTGACTATTGATGGTACAAATATCTCAGCAAGAGGCCCAACAATCACTTCTCTAGCTTCCCACAGAGTTCTCTAATTCACCTGGTCAGGTCTTGGGGATTTATCCATCTTTACCCATTTCAAGACATCCAGCACTTGCTCCTCTGTAATCTGAACATTTTGCAAGATGTCACCATCTACTTCCCTACAGTCTATATCTTCTATATCCTTTTCCACAGTAAATACTGATGCAAATTACTCAATTAGTATTTCCCCCATTTGTTGCAGCTCCACACAAAGGCCGCCTTGTTGATCTTTGCTCATTGATCATCTTTGTCACCTCCTCGAAAAATTCACTCAGGTTAATAAGTCTAATTTGTTGCGCTGCACAAGAATGCTCCTGATGTGAGTATCAATCAGATGGCCGTCAGGATGAAGGTGGTGTTGGTTACATTCTTACCCTCCTTATCCAGAGGTTTGTACATGGTGTCCCTGTGAACATGGGCCATCAGATGAAGTGGAAGGTGACTCAGGTTTGGTGAATGGACCACACCTGCGTCATGTAAAACAACACAGCGAGTGCCTCACACCTGATGACCAAGTTTTTACCTGCAATGGAGAGGGACTGATGGTCCCAACAGCCTAAGATTTTGTGCAAACCACAGCTCCTCTAAACCATATTCCTAGCACCTTCAGGTCCTGATGAAGAAAGGAATAAAGGATCAGTTGGCCCAGTTCCCAAAGAACATGGCCTCACTCTTGCCTCAATTTACCTTGGCTCCTGAGGTCAGTTCGAACTGGTCACAGAAGCTCATGAGTTTGTCAACTGACAACAAATCTGAGCAAAAAGGCTGCATCACGCTATGTGGAGACCCTCAGAATGCAAACACTTAGAACACAACCACATACTGAGGTCCTACCTGTACCTGGTGTTGCAAAGAATTGGACTGTTCTGAATCTCATGTACTTAATGGAGAAATTTGCAAAAAGAAACATTTTGACCACAAGTCCGTCAGGAAGTGGTCAGCACCCAGAGTCTCCCAGACCCTGTGGGAAAAAGAGAGGATGGATCCTATCGAGTTGTTCCCTGAGCAGACTGTCAAAGTCATTTGGCAGAATGCCTCATTTCCAGAACTTTCTAACATACACCAAGTATCACTTGGCTGGTGGTGAGAAGGGCTCTATTTGTGAGATCTTTCGTGTACACCTGGACTGTCTGCTCCATCACATGCTGCCCTCAAATCAGCTGCCATATTGAGAGGGTGGGGGGGCTTGGTGGTGGGTGGTGTGGGGATAGAGACTGTCACACATCTCCTTCTGGAATGTGCTTTTGCAAAGAACGTCTGGAGGAAGATGCAATGGTTCTTGTTGAGGTTCATCCCAAGCAGCTTAGTGATGCAGATCTCTGTACTTTTTTTTTTAGATTACTTACAGTATGGAGACAGGCCCTTCAGCCCAACAAGTCCACACCAACCCTCCAAAGAGCAACCCACCCAGACCCATTCTCCTACATTTACCCCTTCACCTGACACTATGGGCAATTTAGCATGGCCAATTCACCTAACCTGCACATTTTTGGACTATGGGAGGAAACCGGAGCACCCGGAGGAAACCCACGCAGATATGGGGAGAATGTGCAAACTCCACACAGTCAGTTGCCTGAGGTGGGAATTGAACCCGGGTCTCTGGCGCTGTGAAGCTGCAGTGCTAACCACTGTGTCTGCTCCCCGGGATGCACACTGAGACAAATATCAATTGCATCTGCAGGACCATCAACTCAGTAAAAGACGCTCTTCCAGAAGAAGGTTTTGATCTCAACTGAGGTGTTGCAGACTGGCACATTCCCAGGTTCAGGACCATGTGCTAAGGGATGCACTAAAGCTTGCGGCAGCTGCTGCCAAGGCTCACTGGGGAAAGGCCACTGTCTGAGGTCTTTCTGCCAAAGTAAAATAGGGTCCTTTATTATCAGACCCTCCTAGTGCCTCAAATATAATCTTGTACAAGTAAGAGATGCCTTTGATTGGTTTGCTGGATAGAGGCAAACTCCAATGTTTGTTTTCTCATGCACTACTGTGCAAAACCAAACTGCTTTAGAGACTATGTATGTATATAAAGATATTTTTATGAACAAAATATATTTTTAAAATTAAGATATTAATCAGGTGATTTTTTTTACCCTTGTGTTCATTTTTTTTTAACTGTTTCATTTCCTTATGGTTTTAGAGCAGTTGGAATTTGATTATGATGCAGGGCGGAGTATTTGGACTGTTGTTTGGAGGATAATATATTTAGTAAGCCTCTGGATTGGTAAATAATAGTTGTAATTTAAGTAAGCAGCTAATATTTATTTGTTTATCTTGTAGTCACTAGAAATGGCAGATTGTGGCGGGTATGCTTCTCTTGTGAGATGTGGGAAATCAGGGACAGTTTGATCATCTCTGACAACCACATCTGCAAGAAGTCTGTCCACCTGCAGTTCCTCTTGGAATGCATGCTTTTATTGGAGTGGTAGTGGGACACCATAGGTGCCTGCAGGAGGTGGAAAGCATCATGGATAGGAGTTTCAGGAATGTGGCAAGACCCAAAGTTGAAGCACAAAAACAGAAACATCTGAAAAAGCTCAGCGCAGGATTGGCAGCATCTGTGAAGAGTTAACGTTTCAGGTCTGGTGACATTTCCTTGGAACTGGCTTGAAGCAGACCACTAGGAGGAGCAGGCGTTCAGTGCAGGAGATTCCTGTGATTCTTTCCCTATCAAACAAGTATACCATTTTGGATACTGTTGTTGGTGGATGGCCTATCAGGGGATGCCGACATCAGTAGTTAGAAAGGTGGCACCATAACTGGTTCTATTGAACAACAGGGAGCAGTGGTAGCCAGGGACTGTAGAGTCAAGGGCACAGATTGGTGTTTCTGTGGCCCCAGCCAGACTTCAGAATGGTGCATTGCCTCCATGGTGACAGGAGCGGGCACTGGACATTCTGAAAGAGGATGGTGAACAGCCAGCGGTCGTGGTCCAAATTGGAAGTAATGACATAGGCAGGAAGGATTATAAAGTCCTGCAAAAGGAATTTAGGCAGAAAGTTAAACAAGTAGGACCTCTACGGTTGTAATCTCAGGATTACTTCCTATGCCACTTGCTAGTGAGGCCAGTAATAGGAAGGTAGCACTGCTGAATAGGTAGCTTAAGAAGTGGTCAGGATGGACTGATTCAGATATCTGGATCATTGGGATCTCTTCCAGGGTAAGTGGGAAACTGGAGGGTCACCAATATCATTGTGGGAGATTTGCTAGATGGGTTAAACTAGGATGACATTGTGGGGTGGAAACCAGAGCAGGTAGAGGTAAATAGGATCAATGAGCAGGGCCAGTTTTATAAACAGGATCAGACTGTAAAAGGTGCATTGAACAAGACAGGAGGGAGAAAATAGTAAAATTTGCTGAATAACAGGATATAGTATACAGCGAAAATTAGAGTTCATGATATAAATGCACAGAATGTAAGGAACACATTAAAACGGCTGCAAGCACAGATTCAAAGTTGAAGCTATGAGATTGTAGCCATTACAGAGACACAGCTGTATGATTGTCAGGACTGGGAACTAAACAGGTTACAAGGTTTACAGGAGGGACAGAGAAAAGACCAAGGGAGTACAGTAGCATTTCTGACTAGAAACAGAATCACTTCAATGGTGAGGGAGGATGGAATGAGGGGAAAGCACCCAGTGGAGACCTTATCGAAATAGGTGGAGTGGGCTATTCGGCCCTTTGAGGTTATGAGTGGAACTGAGGAGATGTAAAGGAACTAAAACCACAATAGGTGTCATTCATAGTATCTCAGAAGTGCTTGATTGTATAAATGCTAAAATAAGGCAACTGTGTAGCAAATGCAGAATAGTATTAATTGAGATATTTTAATCTTATAATAGGCTGAGAGAGCCAGACAAGCACCTGCCAGAAAGGTTGTGAATTTCTAGAGTGTGTCCGGTATAGTTTTCTACAGCAATAGATCTTGGACACAACAAGGGGACAAGGAATATTGGATCCAGAATGAGCAATGAGTCTGACTTAAGTCATGACCTAACTGTTAGTATTTGTCAAATATTGATCATAACATGATTGAGTTTCATGTCGTGTCTGTAATAAATAAGCAAAGATCAGATACTAAAATTTTGGATTTAAGTAAGGCAGATTTTAATGGGATGAGGCAGAGACCATCCACAGTAAACCGGAAGTTCTGATAATAGGTAAAACAATCTCAAAGAAACATTTAATGCTATTGAGAATCAGTTTGCACCCATGAGAAGGAACAGCTCCACCTTATAAATAAAAAGCATGGACATCCAAGGAGGTAAAGGACAAAATCCAATTACAAGAAAGAGCTTATAAAAAATGCAAAGAACAGGACAGATCCTACATAATGAGACCAATACAAAGACCAACAAAGGGCCACAAATCGGCTTATAAGATTGATTAAAATGGATTATGAAAGGAAACCTGCAAAGGACATAAAAGACAATAAGAAGAGATTTGTAGTTATGTAAAGGGAAAGCAGCTGAGTAAAAGTATTATTGGCCAACTGAAGGCTGAGTGAGGATGTTGTCAATGACCATGGGGAAACGGCATCATGCTGAACGATTATTTTGCTTCAGTATTCACAGCAGAAAACAAGGATAGCTTGCTAGAACTCCCAAAGAATTTAACAGAGGATCAGGCACAGGGTCTAAATAAAATTAGCTTAAGTAAATCATCAATGTTGGGGTATTGAATGGGAACTGAAGAGTGACAAATCCTCAGGGCCTGATGGTTTCCATCCAAGGGTATTAAAGGAGGTAGGAGAGTACATTGCTAATGCCCTAACCATAATCTTTAAGATCTTCCAGGATTCAGGAGTTCTACCTCTCGATTGGAAATTTTCTCATGTCACTGCACTCTTTAAGAAGTCTGACAGAGGAAAACCAGGGAATTATAGACAAGTTAGCCTAACATCTACGATGGGGAAATCGTTGGATTCTATAACCAAGGGTAACTGATCACCTTGAAAATATTTTGGTTATCAGAAAGAGTCAGCATGGAATCATAAAGGGTAGGTCATGTCTGACAAATCCCACAGAATTTTGAAGAGGTGATAAAGGTGACAGTCAAATGTAATTCAATAGATGTTGTTTATATGGACCTTTGATGAAGTCCCACACAAGATACTGTTAGCTAAGATGGAAATCCATAGAAACCAGGGCAAATTACTGACTTGAATATGAAATTGGTTGGATGGCACAAAACAGAGAGTTGGAATAATGGGTAAATACTCAAATTGGTAGGACATAACTAGCAGTATCCCACATGGATCTGCGTTGGGACCTCAATTGTTCACAATATTCATTATTTGACTAAAAAGTCAAATATACAAATTTGCTGATGCCACAATTGAGGCAGCATTATACACAGTGTTGATGACTACATAAATTTACAACCGGATATTTATAGATTAGGTGAATGGGCAAATCTTTGCAGATGAATTTTAATATAAACAAGTGTAAGATTATCTGTTTTGTCCCGAAGCAGGATAGATCAGGGTATTTTTCACAAGGCACACAAAGTTAATTACAGTGGTTGTCCAATGAGATTTGGAGGTTCAGTTTGTGGCTCTTTAAAAGGGCACCAATAAGAGCAGCAAATGGTTAAGAAGGCTGATGGTTTGCTGGCCTTCATATCTAAAGGACTGGAGTATAGGGTCACAAACATGATATAAACTCTAGTCAGACCCCACTAAGACCTGTGAGCAGATCCGGGCATCATGCCTTAGCAAGGATGTTGCTCCTGGAGGTAGTTCAACACAGGTTTATCCAGATAATATCTGGACTTAAGGGGTTAAGTTATGAGGAGAGATTACACAAATTAGGCCTTTGTTCTCTTGAATTTAGAAGGTTAATCAATGTCTTCAGAATATTAATAGAGAAAAGCAGGATAGATAATGATAACGATTTGTACTGGTGTAAGATTCTAAAACCAGGGAGCACAGCCTAAGAATTAGGGCCAGGTCATTCAGGAGAGTTGTTAAAGTACTTGGAGGTTTGGAACTTTCTTCCTCAAATGGCAGTTTGTGCTGGAACGTACTTCAGAGGGTTGGTGTAAACTTGATGGGCTGAAGGGCCTGCTTCCACACTGGAGGGATCCTAGGATTCTAATTAGTTATAAAGTGACAAGTGGTGGGTTCTGAAACAGCAGAGCAGAGTCGTTACTGACTTGTTCATCATGCAACCTGTGAGCTCTCTGAGTGCAATATAGCCAGATTAAAATGATGGCAAAAATGAGCTGAGTTATTAGCCCGTCACTCACTGTCTGGGAAAAGACTGTGATTCTGCTGCTATGGCAGAGAGAAGTAATTTTGACTATTGTGAGTTTCAGTCTCACTGAGGGTGGATTTCTTTTGTGTGTTGTATGTAGCTCAATCTGTGCAAAATAGACCATGACTTTGTTCATGATTACACAACGAGCAAATCTTGATCCATTGTGTTGCCAATAGCTTGCTGTAATGGGCACTGGATTTTAAAAGAAAATTTGACAAAAGTCAATGAACTGTCGCCTCAAGACAGTAATGAACTATTCTAAGCAAAGCCCATTTCCATTTAAAAAAAAGAGTCCTGTCAGCCAAAAGACTGTAAGTTCTCAGCCCTTTGCATTGAAAATTCTGGGAAGAGCAGTAGGTTTAGTGAAATGGATCACCCTTGAGCCTGAGTCATCATTGCATTCTGAATCTAGGGGTGATGTTAATATGGCTATAAAACAGTGGAGCTTGTCAGAAAAAAATATAACTTGCAACAAAGGCGGTTGTACAGGACATTGGTTAGACCTTTTTTGAATACTGCATTCCATTCTGGTCTTCCTGCTATAGGAAAGATGTAAAATTTGAAAGGGTACTGAAAAGATTCACAAGGATGTTGCCAGGGGTCGGGGTCTTGAGCTACAGGGAGGGGCTGAATAGGCTGGGGCTGTTTTTCTAGCAATTTTCCTTGGAGCATCAAAGATTGAGGGGCAACCTTACAGAGGTTTTTAAAATCATGAGGGGCATGGATAGGGTGAATAGCCAAGGTCTTTTTCCCAGGGGAGGGGAGGCCAAAATTAGAGGGCATAGATTTAAGGTGAGAGAGAAAGATTTAAAAGGGACTGAAGGGGCAATGTTTTCACGCAGAGGGTGGTGTGTGCATGGAATGAGCTGTCAGGAAGTAGAGGAGGGTGGTACAATTACAACATTTAAAAGGCATCTAAATGAGTATATGAATAGGAAGGGTTTTGAGGGATATGGGCCAAATGCTGGCAACTGGGACGAGATTAGTTTAGATTTTGGACAGCATAGACGAGTTGGACAGAAGCATCTCTTTCCACGTCGTAAATCTCTATGACTCTAAAACTTGTGACCTTTTCCATGGCATGCACAATTCCATCTTCCCCGAACTGAGTTCAATCCTTGATGAGGTTACTCCTCAATCTGTTTAACTTTAGTCTAAGCGATAAACTGAGATACCCATGGATTTGGAGAATTGCAGATTTTAACCCCCGCTCACACAATTACGCTCTCCGAGGCTTGAGGAAAGTGTAAATCAAGCTAGGTGCAAAGGGCTGAACTTGATCTTGCCATTTTTTGATGTGAGGACTAGATTAAAATTGTTCACATAAAGTCTGTTTGAAAGTATGTATATATGTATTAACTAACCTTCAATCTTATCATCTGATTTCACTTTAAATATTTTTAAAAGTAACCATGATGCACTTGGAGGTGGCTGCCAGATAATTTTGCAATTTCAAGCTTGTCAAGTATCTGAAAGTTTCCAAAATGGATGACAAAGGGACTGACATTGTTGACATGGGAGACTTTCCCCACTTATTAAATCTAGGCTTCTTCCAAGAACAATGGCAACTTTTGGTTCAATGTTATTGTCAAATAACAAAACTCTACATTCTCATTGTAAGAGAATACAAATCTTTCTCTCTCTCTCTTCAGATATGAGGAAAAAAGGTAACAGCCTGACTCCTCCTCCTCTCTGAAATCTCTCGCAAAAGCAGAAGCATACCCAGCATTAGCAAAGATATTTGAAGTGTATGGGCGTGTGTTACTGAAATTGAAATCTTTACATATTTAACTGGAAAAATCCATCTGCCCTATTTCTTTTACACCAACCTACACATCGTTAAGTACACACTAAAGTAGCAGTATTATAACTTTCTAAACTTTCGAATTTTGTTATAACTAACTCAAGAGGATGAAGAAAGGATTCAGTTCATCCTCCCCAAAATTCACAGACGACAAATAATTCTTCCTCCAAATGTAGCAAAGAAAGCTTTGCACCTCTTTCATCCTATGGCAAGGCATAACAGCAATGAACAAGAGCAGGAAAGCTGGGGTAGGCATAGCATTTGCTGCTAAATTCTGTGTGAAAATATTCCCAGACTACATGTGCTTCCTCACTGTTGCTCTCCAGTATAATATTTACCTACCAGTGGAAATTCATGGGAGACTTTCCCATCTGGTGGTAGCTTTGCTCCAAATCCTAAGGCTGGAAAGAGCTTGTCACTGTCGTAGTCCTGAATGATCTCTCCAACTGCTTTTAATGCCATGGCATATGCATTCATCTGATACGGGTTCATGTAGTGAAGGGATGTGGGCTGTGAAGGGTTTCCTGCATGAGAAACAAAACATGCTATAGAAAAGAACCAAATCAAATCACTCACTTTATATAAAAGCAAGGATAATGAAGATTACTTACATTGCATACAAAAATAAAAAAAACACACAAAAGATTATTATAATTTGAACATTATACCAGTGTTATTGTTTGAAATCAATTTAAACCAGAGGTTTACTTAAGCTTAAACAAATTTAGCAAAGTTTGAGTTTTATTGTTCACCACACATAGATGTTATAGTTTCACTGCTCTCCTCAAATAAATTGCATCAAAAGTTTAATTTCTGTATTTCATTATATTAAACAACCGTGCACCTCTGACATTCTTCTCGTGTAGTAGCATTATGGTAATCTTATTTATTGCACAAACAACCCTTAAAGTCAAAGAATGTGGCTCTGGAAAAGCACAGCCATTCAGGCAGCATCCGAGAGTCAATGTTTCGGGCATAAGCTCTTCATCAGGAATGAGGCTTGTGGACGAAGGAGGCTGAGAGATAAATGGGAGGGGGGGAGGGTGGGGCTGGGAGCAAGGTTGCTGGGAATGCGATAGAGGGCAGTGCTAAATTGGAAAGTTGAGACTGGATAGGGTAGGAGGAGGGGAAATGGGGAACCTGGTTAAATCTACATTCATCCAATGTGGTTAGAGATCCCAAGGTGGAAGATGAGGCTTTCTTCCTCCAGGTGTTGGGTGGTTATGGTTTGGCAATGGAGGAGGCCCAGGACCTGCATGTTGTTGGGGAAGTGGGAGGGGGATTTAAAGTGTTCAGCCACGGAGTGGTGGGGTTGGTTGGTGCGGGTGTCCCAGAGATGTTCTCTGAAAGGATCCACAAGTTTCCCAGAGATGTTGTCTGGGAACACCCAACACGGTTCAGGGTCACGGGACTACGGTAGGGGGCTGGGTCTGAATGGGATGCTGTTTGGACTCAATGGATTGAATGGCCACTTTCACACAAAGGGATTCTATGATTTTTCGCTTCTGATCCTAAAGTATGTTTGTTAATGACCACTTCCCAGATGATCCAGCAGCAAGAAAGTAAGTGTTTGCTTTCAATTTTCTTTTCACAGGGTGAGGATTGTGGCAGTTAGTGGGGGAGGGTCTGGGGAGTTGGAGGCAAGGGGAGGGTATGGTTTTGTCTGTGCCTCCGATTGTCCCTACTCTGGAAGTTGAAGGACTCTGTTCAACCCGCCAGGCTTCCCAGTCAGAAGACTAGCCACTGTTCTCACTCATCAAGAGGTAGCTAATCAGGGAGGGGGCAATTTGAACACCTTAAGTGGTCACTTAAAGACCTTAATTACTGATATGTTGAGAAAGTCCACAATGGATCTTGCTACCTATCACTTATTTGCTGAGGTGATGAGGAGACCATGGGTTTCTTTCCAGAGCTAAGTTGCCTGATTCTTTCATAGAATCAAAGAATCCCTGGAATCATAGAATCCCTACAGTGTGGAAACAGGCCATTAGTCCACACCCAGCCAGACCCATTCCCCTACCCTATTATGCTACATTTCCCCTGATTGATGTACCTAACCTACACATCCCTGAACACTATGGGCAATTTTGCATGGCCAATTCACCTGACCTGCACATCTTTGGATTGTGGGAGAAACCCCGAGGAAACCTGCACAGGGGAGAATGTGTAAACTTTGCACAGACTGGAATTGAACCCACACCCCGGCGCTGTGAGGCAGCAGTGTAACCACTGAGCCACTGTGCCACACTGTCCTGCCCTCACTAGCTCCAGGGACGTTATGATTCCACCTGGATAAAATCCCATCTGGCTGACAAATCCCCTTCAGGGAAGGAAATCTGTTCTCCTTGTCTAATCGAGTCTCTCTGTGGCTATAGACCCATTGCAACATAATTGACTGTGCACTGAGCTGACGAGCGAGCCAATTAATTATATTCAACAAACCAGCTTGCCAAGGCAAATTAGGGATGGGCAATAAATGCAGGTCTTGACAGTAATGGCTGCATGACATTAACGAATAATAGCAGGCATGGCTGAAGTGTGCAACTTCTATTTTTCTTTCAAGCTCACCATTAGATGCAGTGAAATCTATCGCCACGGTGAAATTTAGCTGAGTTCTGAAAGAGAGTTAAGAACGACGGTGTTCAACACAGTTTAGATGACTGAAGATGTAGCTTATTTTTGAACAAACGGGCAAATGATTAACCAGCCTACACATTTTAAAAATGAGTTTGATCCATACCCGCCTTTAATGTAATCCAAAAATGTGAAATCAGATTCCACTTTAAAAGAAAGAAGAGTCACCTAGTGAAAAAAACAACATAACCTGTCAGCATGAAAAGCTTTCACAGTAATACAGGTCTCATAACATAGAAAGCATTATTATATATTCTCACACCTAGTGACATGGATTTATTTCACAATACTGTTGGATCTTTCAGTTCTTCGATACTATAAGGCAAAAGACTGCATTAAATCATGATCCCTGTGTAGATTTTTCATGTGCCAGGACAACAAATCAAAAAGTTATATTCCTTCTCCAGATATTATTGCTCTGCAGTTAAAAAGCATTTTAAGCCTGAAAATAACCAGTTTTGTTCCACTTTCCAGGTGCTGTCAACTGTAACTTTTAATTAATAAGTCCAAGACTTCTATAAGTGGGATCAGTCACCTACTGCAATCAGATAAATGTATCTGGAAGAGTATCAAACAACAATGTCCTGATTAGTGTAAGCACTAAAGCATCATCTCTGTAAACCCTGCAGACTGTGTGTGAGAATTAGGTGGTTAGTGTTTCGTCTAATAGAGTTACATACCGACAGTTCATAGATTGTTTATTCATATGAATAATATAAGTACAGAAACCTGACACATTCTTTGTGTCAAACTAAGTATGAAGGACAGGTAATTTGGGGCATTCTGCAAACTTTTAGATATCTTCAACTCTTGATGACTCCAGAAAAAGCAGGCCTTGATTTCCAGTGGATTATCCCAGGTGGGTGTAACATTAGAAATAAGCCATGAGCCGAAAAACACAAAAGGAAATAAACTAAAGATCAGTCTGTCAGTTGTTCACAAAGAGCAGATGGTTATAGCTATTGCAGTAGAGGTTGCATTGACTTTGATTGTTGAACAGTCTGTTTCACAATCCTTAGTTTTGCAGACTGGTTGAGATTCTGTAGTTCTGATTCTTTTTGACCATGATTGAATTTCAGCATTCATGGAGAAATGCTTCCAATTAAACCTGTTGGCCTATAACCTGGTTTTGTGTGATTTTTGACTTTGTGCACCCCAGTCCAACACCAGCTCCTCCACATCATGGGGAAAGAGAGTCATCTTGTTGCCTTGCTTCCTTTTTGAGGGGAAGAGGGGTGATGGCCTCTTGTTATCTTTGTGGTCAAATAGATTATGGTCTAGTTTTGTTTTGACTACTGACTTCTCCCACTTTCCAGGACTGTTGGTTGAAGTTCTCATGTGTTCTTAAGAAGACTTTTACTGGTCTGTCTGTCTATCTCTGTCTCTCTCTCTCCCACCCCCCACCCACCCCCCACCTCTGCCCACCCCTCAGACATTCAATGGAGAGATACTTATTTTCAGTTAACAATCCTCTTTTTAAAAATTGCATTTTGGAATTACAAGTTAAAAATATCCAATGTACTTTATTTCATAACTGCTTTACAGCAAATGCAATCTTCCAATAGATACTCTAAAGCGAATTATCCTGAGGTATTATAACACACTGGAGATGGTCATTCCCTGGCACTTGTATAGCACTGACATTACTTGCCACTTCTCAGCCCAAGCCTGGATATTGTTCAGGTCTTGCTGCATTTGAACATGGATTGCTTCAGTATCTGAGAAGTTGTGAATGGTGATGAACATTGTTCAATCATCAGCAAATATTCCCAAAACATCGTTAGACCATAACTGACTTTATAATGGAATGAAAGTCATAGATGAAGCAGCTGAAGATGGTTGAGCCTAGAATACTACCCTGAAGGACTAATGCAGTAATGTCCTGGAGCTGAGATGAACAACTAAAATCCTCTTTCTTAGTGCGAGGCATGGCTTCAATTAATGGGGAATTTTCCTCACAATTCCCGCTGGCTCCAGCTTTGCTAGAGCTTTTTGTTGCCATGCTGGTTTAATACCATCTAGAGATAAAGGGCAGTGACTCTCCCCTCCCCTTTAGAGTTTGGCCCTAGCAGAACCCAAACTGAGTGTCAGTGAGCAGGTCATTCTTTTGCAAGTGCTGCTTGAAAGCATGATTGACAACCCCTTCCATCACTTTATTGATACTCAAGAGTAGACTGATGGGCTTGGATTTGTGCTGTGTTTTGAGCATAGAATATATCTGGGTAATTTTTCACATTGTCAGGTAGATGTCAGTGTTATAGATGTATTGGAACAGCTTGGATGGGGCATGGCAACTACTACAGAAATATAAGTCTTCAATATTGTTGCTGTATCCACTGTCTTCATCTGATTCTTGATATCACTGTGGTGAATCAAATTCATTGAAAACTTACATTTACTAAGACTCCAGATCACCACTTTGCCCTCCTGGCTGAAGAAAAATGAGAATGTTTAAGCCTTGCCTTTTGCACTGTTGTGCCGGGCTCCCTCGTTACTGAGGTTGTAGATATTTGTGGAGCTCTGACCTTATGTTCGTTGTTTAATTCTCCACATATGACTGATGTGAGAGGACTTGCAAAGCTTGGATCTGGTCTGTTGGGTGTGGAATTGGTTAGCTCCATTGCATGCTGCTTCTGCTGTTTGGCATGCAAACAGCCTTGTGTTATAGCTTCACCGTTATAACTGACACTTCACTTTCAGATATGCCTATTGACGCTCCTGGCATGTCTTCCTGTATTCTTCATTATAAAGTAGTATAGGAGCTTCTGGGATAATTTTTATATTTCAAGTACCTGTATGCCTTTTGACAGAAATTATTAGGGACTTGAATGATAGAACTGCAACGGATTCAAAAATGCAACAAACAATGTGTCAAAAGTTAACATATTTTGAAGTGGGTCTACCATGCTCTCAGAAAACAAATGCTCAGCTTTCAGTAATTTCTAAATGCTCTGTGCTACAACTGATGGGTTTACATAAGCAGCAAAATGTTGGTTATGCCTGTAGCTTAATAATGTACATCTGTATATTACATATATGCCACTGAATCACATAGAATGTAAATCATGGAAACCTTGGCCCATCATTGACCCAGCTGGTTCAAATTAGTATTTCTCCCCACACTAGCATCCTTCTACTTGAATTACCTTTTGTCACTCTGACCCTCCAGGAAGCCTCAATTATGCTTCCCCTCACGAGAGTTGTAGGACTGGTTGGGATCATGTTGATAAACATGAGAGGATCAAGAAATTACTTAAGCATGAAGAGGATATTTTAAATTTAAGACTTGACACCAGAAACTGCAAGATAAGGTACAATTAGCTATGTTTTGGAAGGAGATTGACCAGAGAAACATTGGAATAGTTACACAAAGGTATGGGTAAGACTTTCACCAGCAGTCAAACTGTGGTAAGTCTGGAGGTGAACAAACTTGCAGATCTGAAAGCAATTGGTCTTTGTCGTGGAAAGGTTATGCGGTCAGAAGCTCAGGTGAAATTTGAATACCATTCTGAGACTGTGATTAGTTTGCTTCAGCCTGATACACAGTGTGGGGAGGGGACTGGAATTGATTTCAAGGGTACACAGCTTCTTCTAGCAGCCAAGAGTGGTGTCTTGAATCTCCCAAATACTGAAGACCTTCCAGCACATCCAAGTGTAGGTAAGCTTAAAAAGGATCAAACTGGATGTCATTAACACACATACGTTAAGTCCAGGTCTGTGAATGATATTGCCCAAGGGCTGACATGCAGAAGAGGAGTGGTAGATCGAGGTGACATCATGCTAGTAGACAGAGAAGCTGTAGAGATGGTGAGCAGGATAAGGAGGGTTACATTTTGTACATTTCTATCTCGGTTTTAAGAAGTTTCACTAATAAACTGTTGCACCTCATTCTGCTTTTAGTAACTCAGTTGAGATAGTACTCACTGTTCCAGAATTGATGTACTTCTTCTTTTTCCCTCTTTTCTTTGGATTTAAAACCTACAGAGACAATAAAAGACTATGTATGCACAGATGACATCAGTAAGGATATGGGTGTGATGCCACATCTGCTGGAAAATATTCCTAGTTTCTTAAAAATTAGAATGTTACATGTGATTAAAGCATTACAAGATCATGCTGCATAAATTAAT
This sequence comes from Hemiscyllium ocellatum, assembly GCF_020745735.1. NCBI lineage: Eukaryota > Metazoa > Chordata > Chondrichthyes > Orectolobiformes > Hemiscylliidae > Hemiscyllium > Hemiscyllium ocellatum. The sequence continues at coordinate 17,825,852 of NC_083414.1, forward strand.
GCCAAACCTACAATAAGGATTAGCTTTGGGGATCAGAGACTTCCACGAAGAAGCTGTGCTTAGGTCACTGGTAATAAAATTGTGGCCTACAGCATGCTATTTTCACTCAACATTCACTGCCTCGACTCCAGACGCATAATAGTGGGAGTGTGTACCATTTACATGATGCAATGCAGCAACTCAAAGTTTCTTTAACGGGATCTTCCAAACTCTACCATCTATGAAGATAAACCACCAGCTGAACATTTCGTTCTAAGCCACACATCATCCCATTAGGAAAGATATTGTTGTTTCTTCAAAGTTGCTGGATCAAAGTCCTCCTTATTGATATTTTGGTGGATGGATACCCAATGGATTGCAGCTGTTCAAGAAGCAGCTCACCACCATTTCTCCAGGACAATAAATGGTGAGCTGGTCAGTTCATTTCTTGTGAATGAACAAAGTATAGTGTGTATTGCCATCTATTCTTGACCAGTGACTCCACTAAGAACCTACTCATCATAAAATGAGAAGTCACACAACACCAGGATATAATCTAACAGTTTTCTTTTGAAATTACAAGCTTTTGGAGCACTGCTCCTTCATTAGGTGAAGTAACAGTGAAAGATTGTGATTTAAAATAAACCTGTTGGACTATAAACTGGTATCCTGTGACTTCTGACTTTGTCCACCCAGTCCAACACCAGAACATCCACATCATGGCACTCATCATAGTTACTGCATAAGATCATTGACATCTCCTTTAGCATGAACGTTCCCTATCCTACAGGATGCAAAACAGTTTGTCCCGGGAACAATAAATCTCTGCTCTGTGGGATCAATGTTTTGTTTTAAATATTAAATCAGTTTAATTCTTATATATTAGATTATAGTCCTCTCAGCAATGCTCAGCTAACAGCTGGTAAGTGAACAAGACATCAATCTGAAGAACAATCAATAGGTGAATCAGAGAATCCTTTAATCCTACCTCTATTTCTGCTTCAGAGCTTTCCAAATATCATCTTTCTTAAAATGGAATGCAATTTAACATTAGCTTTCAATCAGATGCTTTTGAGAAATCTGCAGTGCGGGGTGTTAGTGCTGGCTCATGAGTATTCAGTAATTTGAAGGTTTAAATGTGGTTCATCAAATCTACTGTCATTTGAGTATGGACTTCAAGATTATGTATTCTTGCTGAGCTGTTGGGATTTAACAAAACAGCACAGGTACCCAAAAAAGTGGAGTGGAATGGAGTCAACAACCAATGGATTCTCTTTAGTCTAACTGACTATTTTAACACTGGGATTGATGATTGTGACTTTGCTTTTAGAATCACATATCTTTTTATACAAGTCTGAATGTTTCTATTTCTTACACCTACTGACCTCTCAATAAATCACCATTTTAGAGCCAATTAATGCCAACTTATAGTCAACTATGAGATGTAGCCTCACTCGAAATTGGAATTATATTGCTGTCCCCCAAGCTAATTGTGATTCTCACTTTGAGTATGAAATGCCCAGGTTCAAATCCTGTGAGAAAACACCTTTTAAGAAAAGCTTCAGATGCTTCTTTTATAGCGTTGCTCAAAACCATGAGGGATCTAGATAGGAAAGAACTGTTCCCACTGTTGAAAAGATCAGGAAGACACTGACTTAAAATGAACCAAGGCAACGTGATGATTTTGTTCTTCCTGTAGCAAGTGGTCATGACCTGGAATGTACTGTCGGAATGGGAACTGAAGATAGATTCAATTGAGGCTTTCAAAAGGGAATTGCATAATTACCTGAGGAGCAATGGGAGAGGAGAAGGACTAGCTACATTGCTTTTATAGGTAGCTGGCATAGGCTTGACAGGTCAAATGGCCTTCTTCTGCGCTGTATTCCATGTTTCTATGATTCACTTCACTTTAGATCCTCGAAATCATCTGTGGTAGGATGCTTGTATCATGTCAGTATAGGCTGAAGAAGTGAAGAGGCTGTTGTCAACTCACTACATCACCCAGTTCTGAATGGGGATTTGCAAAGTCTACAGGGGATTAACTGGACAGCTCCTGAAGACAATATGCTGATTGCACCCGTCTGGTGACTGTAATGCAGTGGCATACCAACATTGTGATGCCTGCTCATGTGTGCAGTCAGCACAAGGTGTTGTTCATTAGTTGGATAGGTCAGTGGGGGCCACTAAGTTGTAGCAGCAAAGTCCATACTCTTAAAGCAGAGGTGTATTGTGCCTCAATCAGGGAAAGGAAACAAAATGTCCCGTAACTTGATGGGCAGGAGCAGGACTCACAGTCAAAGGTAGCATATAGCATGGAGGTCAAACTCAGTGACCTCATGTGCTGTGACCATCAGTAAAAACAGCTTCAAACGCTATATCCCATCAGCTACCTCATCGGCCAGTCCCCCTTTACTCACTTATTGAGCAACAACTTCAGTCAAACAGGCCGGATATCCAATATTCACACTTGATAGCTGTGCTTACAACCAGCTATTCAACCATGACAGTCAAACTGACTGCATAAAGCTAACTGATGCACTTCCCTCTCTCCTGCAGGACAAGATGGTTCACCAGCAGAGGAGTTAACCAGAGGTGGCTCTATATATCCTAACCCACTAGAGAAGCCTGTGGGAGTCAGTATTGGTAAGCTTCCTTCTGAGGCAGAGGCCTGTAGTACTTGTGAAAGCATCGTAGAATACATGATCCTCAGGCACAATCCTCCTTTTATCTCCAAATTTTCTATCATCTGATTTTTAAGCTCCAGATTGTGCAGGCTTGTACTTATTTAGTTTCTTGTCCCCTCACTCACCGAAATGTTACTTTGGTGATTTGTTCCTTCCAGATTCTCAAGAGGTGAAACCTGGACACATGGTAAAAGATGGGAAAATTATAGGCTGATTAGCCTGACATCAGTCATTGGTAAGACTTTGGAGTCCTTTGTGAAGGATGAGATTTCTGAATACTTGGAAGTGCATGGTAAAATAGGGCATAGTCAGCATAGTTTCATCAAGGAGAGGTCATGCCTGCCGAATCTGTTAGAATTCTTTGAGGAAGTAACAAGCAGGTTAGACCAAGGAGAGCCAATGGATGTCATCTACCTGGATTTCCAGAAGGCCTTTAATAAGCTGCCTTATCTTTCTCAGGAGGCTGCTGAGTAAGATAAGTGCCCATGGTATTAGAAGCCAGGTACTAGCATGGATAGAAGGTTGGCTGTTTGATAGATGGCAGAGAGTGGCCCTTCTCAGGATGGAAACCGGTGACTAGTGGTGTTCCACAAGACTCAGTGTTGGGATCACAACTTTTCACTTTAAATTAATGATCTGGGTGAAGGAACTGAAGACGTTCTGGTTAAGTTTGCAGATATTACAAAGATAGGTGGGGGGGGGGCAGGTAGTATTGAGGAGGTGGGGAAGCTGCAAAAAGATTTAGACAGATTAAAAGAGTGGGCAAAGAAGTGGCAGATGAAATACAATGTGGGAAAGTGTGAGGTCATGCACTTTTGTAGGAAGAACAGATGCATGGACGATTTTCTAAATAGGGAGAAAATTCAGAAATCTGAAGTGCAAAGGGATATGGGAGTCCAATTCCAGGTTTCTCTTAAGGTAAACATTGCAGGTTGAATCAATAGTTAGGAAGGTAAATACAATGTTGTCTTTCATCTCAAGAGGACTAGAACATAAAAGCAGGAATGTACTCTTGAGGCTTAAGGCTCTGGTCAGACCACAATTAGAGTATTGTTAGCAATTGTGTCCCCCATACCTTAGGAAAGACGTATTGACCCTGGAGCGAGTTTACAGGAAGTTCACAAGAATGATCCCAGGGATGAAAGGCTTACCATATGAGGAATGTTTGAGAACTCTGTGACTATACTCAATAGAGTTTAGAAGGAAGAGGGGGGATTTGATTGAAATGTACAGAATATTGAATGGCATGGACAGATTGGACGTTGGGAAGATGTTTCCATTCTCAGGAGAGACAAGGACCAGCAGGCACAGTCTTAGAGGAAAGAGAAGATCTTTTAGCCATACAGTGGTGAATCTGTGAAATTCACTGCCACAGAAGGCTGGAGGGGGGGCATGTCATTGAGTATACTTACAACAGGATCAAAGGTTACGAGGAGAAAGTAGGAAAATGGGGGTGAAAGACCTGTAACCCATGATTGAATGGCAGAGGAGACTCGATGGGCCAAATGTCCTAATTTATGCTCCTATGTCTTACAGTCTTATGGACTATGAACTGCTCTCTGGGCAATTAGAGATGGGCAATAAATGCTGGTGTGGCCAATGAGGCTCAGACTCCATCCAAAGAAATACAAAAACATTAGGCATGAAAATTAATTCTGTTTCTCACCTCGCTAAGATGTCTTGCCCTGCTGCACCTTTACCCAGCAGCAGGATCTGGGCATGGTATATCTGTGCTTAAGGGCTAAAGGACTCCATCTGCTTCCTATTGAGGAAGTACACCTGGTCAGCAGTTTATTTGGATACCCTAGTGTTGTTGGATCTCAGTCAGCGAATCCCTCACTATCAACATACTGGGGTTATCATTGCACTGGACCAGCTATATAAATACTGCAGCTACAACAGCAAGTCAGAGATTAGGGAATTCTGTGGTGACTAACTCAGCTGCTATCTCTTCAATGCCCATTCACCATCTACAAGGCACATGTCAGAAGTGCGCTGGAATATTCCCACTTGTCTGAATGGGTGCAACTCCAACAACACTCAAGAAGCTTGACACCATTTGGGCCAAAGCACCCCAATCACCATCGTAAACATTCACTCCCTTCACTACTGATACACTGTGGCAGCAGTATGTGCCATCTGTAAGATGCACTCCAGCAATTCACAAAGCTTCCTTTGACTGACAACACCTACTGCCTGACAGGACATGTGCAGGAGATGCAGAGAACACCAATATCATCTTGATTTGGATCTATACTGTAGTCCCATCACTGTTCCTGTGTAAAATTCCTGGAACTCCTTTTATTGTGGTTGTCCATACACCTCAAGGACTGTAGTATCTCAAGAAGACAACCCTCACCTTCTGCAGGGTGACTAGCAGTGAGCAAAAGCTTCTGGTCTAGCCAGCAGCAGCCATGAACAAATAGAAAACGTTAATGGAATTGTTTAATGTGGATTGCATTTCTTCAGCCAGTGAACTAAGTCAGTCAGGGCACTTGTGGAGAGGGAAGTATTAAATAACTGTTGCTACTAATGGAACCAACAATTATTATTTTATTTGCAAACGTTGCAGGATTTTTATTTGCAAAAGATCATCCCCATTAATCACGCAGCTGAAACTGCAAGAAGGCAAAAGTAAGGATTGCAAATGCTGGAGATCCGAGTCTAGATTAGAGTGGTACTGGAAAAGCACAGCAGGTCAGGCAGCATCAGAGGAGCAGGAAAACCAATGTTTCGGGCAAAAGCCTCTGAAACTGCAAGAAGCCTTGTCCATGGTAAATAAATAAAGGGAGTTCCTGGAAGACAGGAAAAATAAAGCAGCTTAGAATGTCTAGCTGTTGACAGGGCAGTCATTTTTGGTCAGCTGGTAAAGCCACACTCTCTCTTTCTTTCTCTCTATCTGTTCTTTTTTTCTTTTGGGGCTTGGAGGAAGAGAGGGAAGTTCTTTCAACTTCAAGCCCACAAGCAGCGATGGCAGGGGTGGGGGGGGGTGGGGAGGTAGTCAAGCCAAAAGTGATCGAAGCCCAGAAACTCACCAGCCTCCTGTATAGCGGGTTGGGCCAATGCTGTGTGATTGACAGCCCCTTGCTTGCAGTGTACCATACCTTCCACATACTGACCTTGGTGAACTTCTGCTGTTCAATCATTCGGTCTTCTGGTAAGATGAAAATTTCAAGGGGAGAGCAGTGCAGCTGTTACCCATTCAGGCTGACAAGCAAGAGGCTGGAGAAACCCAGCAAGCCAGGCAGCATCAGGAGGTGGAGAAGTCAATGTTTTCATGTGTAATTCTGCCTGACTTGCTGCGTTCTTCCAGTCTCCCGCTTGTCCACTTTGGATTTCAGCATCTGCAGTTTTTATGTCACTAACTCACTTCGGCTGATCTGGCCCAATAAAATTGATTCTGGGATAATTTTATAACACCCTGCATTACAGTGCTGCCTCTGTGGGACTCTGGCAAACATTGGCGATGAGGGAAGAGCAGGACTCTGGTAAATGGCGGCAAGGAGGCAGCTGACGGAGGGGTGAGCACATTACCCAGCATCGGCTGCTACATCAGTAGAGGGGACATTGGCGAGGTAGGTCCAGCAGCGAAAATTGGCTTCTGAGGAGTAGCAACTTCGACGTTGGGTGGGTCTGGTGTTGGCGGTGCCAAAGCAGTGGGGAAAGGTCATGGACTTTCTTAATGCTACATTTAAAATCTTTTTTAAAAATTATTCTTAGACTACTCAAAATAGTGCTAGATCATGGCAACAGTAGAAGCTTTTCACTGTATTTTTTTCTCTGTAACATATCCACGACAATAAAATCATTCATCATGCATTATTACTCTGAAAGAAGCAAAAACAGAAATGGCTGGAGAAACTCAGCCGGTGTCTGGCAGTATCTGTGGAGAGAGAAACAGAGTTAATGTTTTGAGTCCAGTGAACCTTTGTCAGGACATCTCCAGCGTCTGCAGTTCTTGGTTTTAAATGATGACACTGACCTGGTAAATGTGGGAACGGTCTGACACTTGGCTAAAATCTTCTTGCCCAAATTCAAACCATGGAGAAAAGAAAACTGCTCGCCCAAAACTAATACATACTCTCTTGCCTCAATCCAGCACTTAACATAAGCAGTTCTAAAAACAAGTTACCACAATCAAGTCCAGCATTTTTGTCCCTCATTCCCCTCTGACATCTTAACACTGCACTTAGGGAAGCTGTACTGCAACTTATTGATAGCTTAACAATTCATGCTGTGAGAGTAATGGGTTTTAATATATTTATATAGGTATTCGCTTCCTGTATTATTCATAAAATGCCATTATAACTATTAAGTAGTCAGCCACATTAGCCTCTTGAACTTATGGTTCTTTTAAAGGGCTGTCATTATCTTCCCAGAGAAGAGCCGATTTGTTTCAGACATTGATTGCTGCCAACAGCAGAAAGCACTATCTCAATCTATATTTTAATTGGAATGTTAATGTAGGAAAATGCCCCAAGGAATCTCACACAACCATAAGAGAAAATAAAACTGTCAAGTCAAAGGAAAGACTGGGCAGTGTGACCAAAAGCATGGTTAAAGTGATAAGGTCTAAAGAGGGTTTGAAAGGAGGAGCAAGCTGGACAGTAGTTTAGGGAGATAATTCCAGAGTAAAGGATCTGGGATGTTAAAAGTGCAGCTGTCAATGTGGGTTGAAGAGAACGGAGAATGTGCAAGGCTTCTGAGTCAATGGAACAAGTGAGTACAGAGAGGAGGGGAGTTATAATAGGCTACAGAGATGTTGAGGTTTAGGGTCTTGCAAGGCATTAATCGCTAAGAATGAGAATTTTAAATTCTGTGTTGCGTGGGGTTTGCAAGAGGTGGGGATTATGAAATGGTGTCGTATGTGGTGTGGAGAAAGTTACAGGCAGTAGAGTTTTGGACAAGCTGCAATTAATAAAGGCTGGAGCATGGTCTTGGAACAGTCGAGCCTGGAGGTAACAAAGGTAAGAGTTCCAACAGTAGATAGACCAAGGCATTTGTGACACAGAAATGGAAGCAGGTGGTATTTGTAATTGACAAGAGGATGACGGTTCAGCAAAAATTAAACAGGCCAACGTGGCATTGAAGAGTTTGACCTCGGCCTGAGAAGGTGGCTAAGGGACAGCAGTCAAAGCAGTCAAAGCAGTCATGAGAGGCTGAACACAATGATTTTGTCAGAGCAAATTATTGCAGATGCTGGAGTCTGTACTGTAAACAGCAAATGCTGGAGATCACAATGGGACAGGCAGCATCCACGGAGAGAGAGCAAGCTAATGTTTCGAGTCTAGATGACTCTTTATCAGAGCTCTAATGCAGATTCATGCCGACTCAAAACATTACTTGTTCTCTGTCCATAGATGCTGTCTGAACTGCTCTGAACTCCAGCATTTGTTGTTTTCACAATGATTTTGTAACCTGATATTTAATCGGAGGAATTTATTATTCATTGAAGCATTGAGAGGAGTTATTAGAAGGGACAGATAGAACGTGGTGTCATAGATATATGTGGAAGTTAGCTTCATGGATCTTGATGATCTGCTAAAACACATGTTAGAACATAAAGGCCATTGAGATAAGAAAGAAAACGATGAAAGACAGATATAGGGTTGACAAGAGGGGATATCTCTAACAGTGCAACATCAGTCACTGAAGAATGAGCCAAGGTTATATACATAGGTCTCTGGATTGGTGCTTAAGTCCATGATTTTATGACATAGTTTAAATGGTACAGATATTAATGTGGAAAATATATTAAAATAAAAATTTGAGTTTTATGTTCTTACGTCTATTAAAACAATGAGACACTTCTATATTACATTTCCAGCTGCACTTAAGGCTAGAACTTTAATGTTTTTTTTCAGATATATTGCCACTTCTATATCTTTGCAAATAAGCATGCAGTAGTACTATTATGAGATTGCAATGAGGGTTGGCTCATCATAAATCTAGTATTTTCAGCAGGTCTGGAGAAAAGTCAGAGTTAACGTTTCAGATCGGTGACCTTTCTGAATAAAGTTTTCTATACCTTTATGTATGTTTAGGCTCATTATTTGCAATATACTGTACATAAGTGTAGTTTAAATTAAACATGTAATTCAACAATACTGTCATAGACATTCAACTGCTTACTTTTGCGTGTCATAGATTTATATTTGTGTTGTTTTAGAGTTGTAGTTTTTGCTTTGAAACTAGTAGTCAGTTTTGGTTAGCTTTCTAGGTTGATCTTTCTCTTGACTTTTTTTAAACTTCAGTTGCGCTCACTGCTTATTTTGAGGTCCATTCTAGGTACAGGACCATAAAGGACTGATGAAGTAGTCATCTTAGACCAACTCTTTTTTTAATGGCACTAAAAAATGCTATAGCACACTTGGAGACTATTCTGTCCATTGTATCTGTTCATATCAATTCCAGTGAATTCAAAATATTTCCATTTGCAACAACTATAGCAGCACACTTTGTGAAGGAGCAACTTCTGGAGTTACACAATGAAATGAACCTGGATGAATGTCAGAAGCTTCTATGAATTTCCTAATGGTAATTTCAGCAAATTATGTCAATTTCATCATTATTATAACTGCAAAATTCAATTCAGGTCATTTGCATTTTCATCAGTAGCATAGAAAGTATAAGAATTCAAGCCATGATTCTAACTGATGCTTTTACCTCACCCTCCCTTTGTTTTGTTTTGGATCTGGCAAAAAGGGGCAATGACTCTTCGACATAAGCATAGTGCCATTTCACATACAGTTACACTTAACACCATAAATAACTCCATGCAAACAGCCACATCACCTGAACAAATAGGTTTATGGATTACATACATAACACTATCAAGCTTTACATGGTACACACAACGGGTACATAGTTCTATTTAAGGCACAGACAGTACTCACCTCATAGACATTGAACTGACTTTGACCGCGGGACAGTTCTCTGTAACTTGTGGTGAACTCCCCAATGAAATCATGGCTTGTATTAGAGATCAAGGATAAGGGAGAAGCAAGACAGAAAGAAACAAGAGAGAGCAAAGCTCATTAACTTCACAATATTATCTCATTATAAACAACCAATGAGTTGAAATTATTTTCCTTTCCCTTTGCTGAGAAGTTCTCAATCCCAGGTAGGCAAGCTGTGCCAATACTCATCAACATTAATATACCCTCAGCTTTTCGAGTACAGTCCTGAGGGAACTGAAGTTAATTTAATCTACTTCCATAACTGCACTGTGTCTGCCATCTAATTGGCCCCTCACAATAATGGAGCGGTTTTTTTTGTATGATATCCCAGTTAGAATTACAGTTTTATATCAGGAGCAGAAGAGACAGCTATTTTAGGTGAGGTGTAAATTGGGAGTCATACGATGGGTTCAGTGAGGTTTTTGTTCATTGTAGGAGTAGTAATAATAAATCATTATTTTAACATTCTAACGTATCCAGCATTGGTCTTCTAAAAGCTATTCCTTCTCCTGAAAAGTATGTTACACCACAAAACTGAGCATTTTTATAAGAAATGGCAGCCCTTCTCCCAAAGGGCTTCACATATAGTTAATTACTTTCAAAGTGCAGTCACTATTAATATGCAAGTAAATATGACAGTCAATTTAAAAAAGAAAGGAAAAGATCTCCAGCTATCTCAAAGCACTTTTCTTAAAATATATACTTTATTGAAAAAATAGATTTTAAAAAATATTCCAACAAATACAAAACAATACAATTCAAAACAATCCAAAGAAAGAACACAAAAAAACCCAACCCGCCCTCATGTACACATGTATAAATATATATAGAAAAGTATATAATTTTAAAAATCCCCGACTAACTACTTAATTAAATAAATAATATCGAATAGTAATAGATAGTAAAAACTCAATTCAGCCAAACAAGACACTCATATGTTCACAGGTCCTCCTCCCTGGATATTAGACTTGTAAAACACCATTGTTATGGTTACATAGAAACCCTTATTAATGTGGCAGATAAATCTGTGTCCAGGTATTCCAAAAAGGGCTGCCATGTCTTATAAAAATTCTCAGTTTTGTGGTGTACCATACTTGTGAGAAAATCCACAGGGATATACTCCATAACAATCTCCCGCTAACCCAACAGGCCTGGGGTTGGCGGGGGGGGAGGGGGGGTGGGGGGGAGTTTCGGATACCCAACCTAGCAACCTAGGAAGATACTCTTTCTTGAACAGAAAGTGAGGATGTTGAAAAGTTTTTTCTTATGTGCATCTGCAGGGAACACACTGGGCAGGCCCAGAAGAAGAGAGATCGGGCCCTTCTCCATCCTTACACCTAAAATCCTCTCCATTGCACCCGCTACAGCACTCCAGTACGTTTGAATTCTACCACATGACCAGAGACAATGGGTAAAAGTGCCTGTACAGACCTTGCACTTGGGACATGTTGAAGATGCCCCTGGTTTAAATTTTGACAAACGGTCCAGAGCCAAGTGGACCCTGTGGAGAACCTTCAACTGTAAAGCATGGGTCCTATTGCAAATTGATATCTTTCTTGGATTTTCCCAAATGTCTTCCCATGCCTTTGAGGAGACCTCAACACCTAGCTCTCTCTCCCACACCCCGCAAAGTAGATCGAACTCATCTGAAGGGGGATTCCCCAATTGATGATATAAAGTGCTGACAGAAAGTGTACTCTTAGCACTGAGCACTCTGCTTTCTATATTGGATGTGTAAGGATCAGTCAACAATGTAGTCTTTTTTTGAATAAAATCCCTAATTTGAATAAAAACGAAAGAGGTCCCTGTTACATAGCTCATATTTCCGTGCTAACTGATCAAAGGACATAATTGTGTCTCCTTTAAATAAATCACTCGTGCAAGACACACTCCTAGCTGCCCAACGTTTGAATCCTGAATCTATCATTGCCGGTTTAAAACCCGGCATACTCACTACAGGTGTAAGAGAAGATGGTTTGCCAATATTGCCTTCCCTCTGCCAAATTGCCTCTATGCTTTAGCAGTATTGATTACTATTGGGTTATGGCAATATTCCCTAACAGTCCTCATTTTCTCCAAAAAGAGCACGCTGGTAAATATCTAACCGTATCGAAAGAGGGCCCTCACAGGCCCAATCACTCATGTAGGATAAAAGTGAGCTTCGCTGGTAGCTTTTAATTCTTCGTGAGATCTGCTCCCCCCAATCAATGAGGCAATTGCAGTTTAGCTAATTTAATGAGGGGTCGCTTACGATGCCAAATAAAGGAGCTGAACCATCTGTTCAGTCTCCTGAATATTTGCTTATTTAAAATCAGGGGGAGCATCCGTATAGGGTATAACAAACAGGGGAGAATATTCATCTTAATGAGCACTATCTGACCCAACCACGAGACCGGAAGCGCCGCCCATCTTTGAAGGCCTTGTTTGATTTTGTCAAATAATTGAACAAAATTAGCTTTGAACAGCCGATCCAAAACTGGAGTAATGAGTATACCCAAATACACAAAATCCGGCGTGACCACTTAAATGGGAATTGATATTCACTCTTAAGACCTAGTACCTTTGCACGACCACCCATAGGCATAGTCTCTGATTTTGCAAGATTAATCTTGTACCCCAAGAAACACGTGAATGCATTTGTATCAGGCAAACCGTGCTTTGACAAAAAAATTAGGACATCGTCCATGTACAATGAAATCTTATATAATTTTGACCCCACTTCTGGACCTGATATATTGGGATCCCTACAAATGGTTCAATCACCAATGTAAAAAGCAATGGCGAAAAGAGACAGCTCTGCTGGCTGCCTCTGAGATTGTTAAAATTGCTGGATTGCACCCCATTGGTGATGACTGCACTGCAGAGAACCTTCACCCATCTTATAAAGATGTTGCCCAAGCCAAACCGCTCCAGAGTATAGAAAAGGTACGGCCACTCAACTTGGTCAAATGCCTTCTCTGCATTTAGAGAACTCCCCAAGCCCTGTATTGACTGTTGTTGACATGCTTGAATTACATTAAGCAGCCTCCTAACATTAGTGGAGGATCTGTGGCCCTTTATGATGCCTGTCTGATCCTCTTTAACAATGAAAGGTAACACAGTCTCCAGCTTTAATGCTAGAGTCTTATTTTAAAGTCCACTTTTAAGAGTGAAATGGGCCTGTACAAAGCACAGTCTTCCGGGACCTTCTCTTTTTTTAAGAATAAGCAAAATATTGGCCTCTCTCAGAGATGGCGGGAGACAATCATGGCTGTATGAGTCATTAAACATATTAAGCATTGGGCCTGACAGTATGTTTATAAATTCCTTATAGAATTCACTGGGAAGTCCATCAAAACCGGGCGCCTTTCCATTCTGAAGATGCTTCACAGCCTCCTGCACCTCTTGCTCTGATTAAGAGATATTGAGAAAGGACTCTTGTTTAGGGGCCACGTCCGGGAGCTCCAGAACATTAAAAAAAGATTCCATTTTGGCCCGCCCCTCCTCACAACTCCCAGATTGGTATAATTTAAGAGTAAAATCTCTGGAATGCCACAATAATCTTTTTGGAGTCACGTGTTAGATTCCCAGATCCTTCCCTAATCACCGTAATGGCTTGAGGGGCACTCCTTTTCCTGGCGAGATATGCTAAGTATTTGCCTGGCCTGTCACCATGCTCCTATAACCTTTGCTTAGCAAAAGTAAGCTCCTTCTTTGCTGTGTGCGTGAGCACGGAATTCAATGCAGACTGCAACGCTGTAATCCTCTGTAGCTTGACCAACGAGGGCCTTTCAAAGTAAGCCTTCTTGGCTGCCTTCAACTGTGCTTCAAGGAGACGTTGCTGCTCACCCTTCTGCTGCTTCTACTGCCAGAGTAGAAAATAACTAACCCCCTGGCATAGGCTTTGGCAGTTTCCCAAAGGGCCACTAACTGAGCCTGAATTAATGTCTAGGAATGCTCGAAATTCCCGAGAGAAGTACTCCACAAACTTATTATCCTTGAGGATACAGGGATCCATTTGCCAGTGCCTCAGGCCCACTATAGTGTCCTTAATCTTAACCAACAGGTACACTGGAGTGTGATCAGAGATGTTAATATTACCAATTGTACAAGATGCCACCAAGTCCAGGGTTGCCACGGGGGTCAGAAAAAAAAATCAATCCTGGTGTGACATCTGTGTGGATTGGGAAAAAATATAATATCCCTACCTCCCTGGTGGAGACGCCTCCAGATGTCCACCAACCCTAACTCCATGCACAAATCAACTAATTGTTTAGTTTGCACAGAGATTATCAGGGGTCTTTGGGCAATCTGTCTACTGTGGGATCCATGAGACAGTTAAAATCTCCCCATATAATGATATGTCGGGACACAAGACTGATCAGTTTAGATAATGCATCTACCAAAACATTGAGGGGATGGGCCAGAGGGCAATAAACATTTAAAACACCATATTCTTCCCCGTTTTTCAGTGCTTGAGAATTACAACCTCCTGTGTGTGTCTTTAACACACTCTAGTAACTTAAATGGGAGATTCCTCATAACCAATATGGCCACATCCCTACTTCTGGTATTAAAAGATGAAATGTAAACCCAATCAAAGCCATTCTGCTATAGTTTCAAATGTTCCTTATCATCCAAATGTGTCTCCTGTAACAAAGCTTCTTCCCCTTAGTTGGTGAGTGACTCCCCTTAATATTCCAGGTGCACCATTTAATCAAGTCATTAGCCGTAACCATCTGCAATGACATTTAGAATCCAGGGAGGAGAAATTCAAACCTCAAATTGCTGAGCCTTAGTGTCACAAGATCCATCGAACATAAAATCTACATAAACTAAAATCACGACACTTAACAAACCTACAAAGCTGTCAAAGATTACATACAACAAAAACCAAAAAACAAACCAACATATAAAGCACCAATGGTGCTGAATAGGGGAACTCACCCCCTACCCAAACCCATCCCAAAACCCTATTTCCCACCCCTTTGCCAAGACTGCAGCCCAGGGATTTAAATACCTAAACTGGGTATAAACTGCCTGTAAGTAGGCATCTAGCCATCCCAACCATTTTCCCTCCTCCTAGCTAGAGCCGCACTGCAAACACAAGCAGAATAGAAAGAAAATACACCATGGAATAGCAATGTAAATAAAGATTTTTTTTTGAAAGAAAAAAGGGTAAAATACCCCACCCATCCTTTGATGTAACTCAACTTAGAAATTGAAAGTACACATCTCAACTGTTGCCAAACATAGTTTAAACCAAATTATTACCAATAAAAAAGGAAAAGAAAGCCCAAACAGACTTCCTCTGTTTTTTAAAGAAAAAAACAAAGACATACCCAAACAACATTACTATTTGTATATACAGTACTAAATTGTTTTCAGATTAGATTAATTTGTCCACACAATCTCTTGCCTTCTCCGACGTGTCAAAGAGATGTATGGATCCATCTAACATGATCTGAAGCACCACTGGATACCTCAGAGAGTACTGAATCCCAGAGAGTACTGAGCCTTAGTGTCACAAGATCCATCGAACATAAAAACTATGTTCCTTTAGTCTTCTCTTGACACTGTCATAGGATTTTCTTTTCTGGATCACCGCCACTGAGAAGTTCTGGAAGAACACGACCTTACAGCCCTTGTAAACTAGGGCATTCGGATTCTTCCCCTGGATTCTGGAAGCTTCCACGATTCTCTCCTTATTTCTATAATGATGAAACCGCACCAAGACAGGACTAGGATGTTGCAGACTGGGCCACGGACCTGGCCTCGGACGCTCCTCCTCCCTTCTTCCCCATCGCTGGATGGCAGAAACGCAGGTAAGTTGATTTTTCACAATTTCCTGGAACTGCACGACCTTTCCAGAGCCCCAGGATATCATGATGGTCCTGGTTGGGCTGGTTAGAAGTTCGTCCCGCTTGTGCTTCATTGTGGAGCTCTGAAACGTGATCCTCCTAGATCACCGCCATCTTGGATACCCATCTCCAAGCACTTTGCAGCCACAATACATTTGAAGTGTAATTACTGTTGTAGGAAATGTGACAGCAAAATTACACACAACAAATGCTCACAAACAGCAAGTTTATAATGACAAAATAATATGGTTTTCTGATATTGATTGAGAGATAAGTGTTGGTCAGGTTACCAAGAATAGGTTCTTTGAGAAGGGGACCAAACAGGTGGATGAGGGTAAAGCAGTTGATGTGGTATATGTGGATTTCTGCAAGGCATTTGGTAAGGTACCCCACAGTAGGTTATTGCACAAAATATGGAGGCATGGGATTGAGGGTGATATAACGGTTTGGATCAGAAATTAGCTGAAAGAAGACAAAGGGTGGATGGGAAATGTTCATCCTGGAGTTCAGTTAATATTGGTGTACCACAAGGATCTGTTTTGGGTCCACTGCTGTTTTTCATTTTTATAAATGACCTAGATGAGGGCATAGAAGGATGAGTTCGTAAATTTGCGGATGACACTAAGGTAGGTAGAGTTGTGGATAGTGACGAAGGATGTTGTAGGTTACAGAGGGACATAGATAAGCTGCAGAGCTGGGCTGAGAGGTGGCAAATGGAGGTTAATGCTGAAAAGTATGAGGTGGTTCACTTTGGAAGGAGTAACAGGAATACAGAGTACTGGGCTAATGGTAAGATTCTTGGTAAGATGAGCAGAGGGATCTTGGTGTCCAGGTCCATCGAACCTTGAAAGTTGCCACCCAGGTTGATAGGGTTGTAAAGAAGGCGTACGGTGTGTTAGCTTTTATTGGTAGAGGGATTGAGTTTCAGAGCCATGAGGTCATGCTGCAGCTGTACAAAACGCTGGTGCGGCCGCACTTGGAGTCTTGCATACAGTTCTGGTCACTGCATTATAGGAAAGATGCGGAAAGGATTCAGAGGAGATTTACTGGGATGTTACCTGGTGTGGAGGGAAGGACTTACGAGGAAAGGCTGAGGGACTTGAGGCTGTTTTCATTAGAGAGAAGAAGGTTGAGAGGTGACTTAATTGAGACATATAAGACAATCAGAAGATTAGATAGCGTGGACAGTGAGAGCCTTTTTCCTCAGATGGTGATGGCCAGCACAAGGGGACATAGCTTTAAACTGAGAGGACAGATGTCAAAGATAGTTTCTTTACTCAGAGAGTAGTAGAGGCATGGAATGCACGGTCTGCAACAGGTTCGCCAATTTTAAAGGCATTTAAATAGTCATTGAATAGGCATATGGATGAGAATGGACTAGTATAGGTTAAATGGGCTTCAGATTGGTTTCACAGGTCAGTGCAACATTGAGGGCTGAAGGGCCTGTACTGAGTTGTAATGTTTTATGTTCTGTAACTGAGCTGAATTAATGCTAGAAGACAGACAAGAAGTGGTAAGATAAAGGAACCTTGGATGACGAGAGCGTTGGAGCTTCTCGTCAAAAGGAAAAAGGTAGCTTACATAAGGTGGAGGAAGCTACAGTCAAGCTCAGCTCTAGAGAATTACAGGCAGGCGAGGAAGGAGCTCAAAAATGGTCTGAGGAGAGCCAGGAGGGGGCACGATAAAGGCTTGGCAGAACGGATTAGAGAGAACGCAAAGGCATTTTATACTTATGTGAGGAATAAGAGAATGGTCAAAGAAAGAGTAGGGCCGATCAGGGATAGCATTGGGAATTTGAGTGTGGAGTCTGAGGAGGTAGGGGAAGCCCTAAATGAGTTTTTTGCTTCTGTCTTTACAAAAGAAACAAACTTTGTAGTAAATGAAACCTTTGAAGAGCAGGTGTGCATGCTGGAATGGACAGAGATAGAGGAAGCTGATGTGGTGAAAATTTTGTCAAACATTAAGATTGACAAGTTGACAGGCCTGGACCAGATTTGTCCTCGGCTGCTTTGGGAAACGAGAAATGCAATTGCTTCGTCACTTGCGAAGATCTTTGCATCTTCGCTCTCAACTGGAGTCATACCTGAGGGTTGGAGAGAGGCAAATGTAATTCCTCTCTTCAGGAAAGGAAATAGGGAAATCCCCGGCAATTACAAACCAATAAGTCTCTCATCTGTCGTCTGCAAGGTGTTAGAAAGGATTCTGAGGGATAGGATTTATGACCATCTGGAAGAGCATAGCTTGATTAAATGCAGTCAACACGGCTTTGTGAGGGGCAGGTCATGCCTCACAAACCTTATCGAGTTCTTTGAGGATGTGACTAGAAAAGTTGATGGGGGTCAAGCTATGGATGTGGTGTATATGGACTTCAGCAAGGCATTTGCTAAGGTTCCCCATGGTAGGCTCATTCAGAAGGTCAGGAGGAATGGGATACAGGGGAACTTAGCTGTCTGGATAGAGAATTGGCTGGCCAACAGAAGACAGCGAGTGGTAATAGAAGGAAAATATTCTGCCTGGAAGTCTGTGGTGAGTGGTGTTCCACAGGGCTCTGTCCTTGGGCCTCTACTGTTTGTAATTTTTATTAATGACTTGGATAAGGGGATTGAAGGATGGGCCAGCAAGTTTCAGATGACACAAAGGTTGGAGGTGTCATTGATAGTATAGAGGGCTGTTGTAGGTTGCAGCGGGACATTGACAGGATGCAGAGATGGGCTGAGAGGTGGCAGATGGAGTTCAACCTGGATAAATGCGAGGTGATGCATTTTGGAAGATCAAATTTGAAAGCTGAGTACAGGATTAAGGATAGGATTCTTGGCAGTATGGAGGAACAGAGGGATCTTGGTGTGCAGGTACATAGATCCCTTAAAATGGCCACCCAGGTGGACAGGGTTGTTAAGAAAGCATATGGTGTTTTGGCTTTCATTAACAGGAGGATTGAGTTTAAGAGTTGTGAGATCTTGTTGCAGCTCAATAAAACTTTGGTTAGACCGCACTTGGAATACTGTGTCCAGTTCTGGTCGCCCTATTATAGGAAAGATGTGGATGCTTTGGAGAGGGTTCAGAGGAGGTTTACCAGGATGCTGCCTGGACTGGAGGGCTCATCTTATGAAGAGAGGTTGATTGACCTCAGACGCTTTTCATTGGAGAAAAGGAGGAGAAGAGATGACCTAATTGAGGTATACAAGATAATGAGAGGCATAGATAAAGTCGATAGCCAGAGACTATTTCCCAGGGCAGAAATGACTAACACAAGGGGTCATAGTTTTAAGCTGGTTGGAGGAAAGTATAGAGGGGATGTCAGAGGCGGGTTCTTTACACAGAGAGTTGTGAGAGCATGGAATGCGTTGCCAGCAGCAGTTGTGGAAGCCATTGGGGACATTTAAGGGACTACTGAACATGCATATTCACAGAAATTTGAGGGTGCATACATGAGGATCAGTGGTCGGCACAACATCGTGGGCTGAAGGGCCTGTTCTGTGCTGTACTGTTCTATGTTCTGTGTTCTATGTTCTAAGACTTCTTCCATCCATCTGTACAGGCAGGTGAAATCTTAATTTATAGTCTCATACCAAAGGAAGCATTTTTAACAGTGCAGCAGCCTCTCAAGTACTGGACTGGAGTATCAACCATGATTTATTTGTGTTCAAGCACTAGGCTAAATTTGAACAGAGAACCTATGACTCAGAGACAAGAGTGCTTCCAACTGAGTTACAGCTGAAACAACATTTGAATATAACAGGGCCCCAAGAAATTAATTAATGGCAACACAATTTGGTTTTGATGCTGTTGGTGGAAGGAAGGAGCAATGTTGGCCAGGCAGTAGGGTGACTCACTTGCTCTTCGTTGAATTGCTAAAGGATATATTTTATTCCCAAGTGGATAGACACACCAGTAAGTCTTAGTCTCATCCAAAACCTGACATTTCTCTGCAAATGCAGCTGTCTTTCAGCACTCCTCTAAACTATCAGTGTTATTAAACACAGCATTGTTACCTGCTAACAGAGGCTTCAATTAAACAATTAGAAAAAAAAAACAAAATACTGCTGATCCCAAAGATTTAAAATGAAAAACAGGAAAGTCTGCAAATACTGAGCACGTCTGGCAGCATCTGTGGGAAAAGGGGCAGAGTTAATGGGCTGAACTTTCCAAGCCCCCCAGGTGACTGGGCAATGGCAAGTCAGTGGGAAAATATGGTGAGATTCGTAAAATGAAATCCTTGAGTTTTTAAGAAATAGAAGTCTGATTTCACACCTAAAGTTTGAATGACAGGATATGAATCTCATGATTGGGAATGACAGTTTATTTTAATGCATTTATGTCCTAATCCTACTTCATTTATATGCAATTTCTTGTTCTCCCATGTGAGCAAGAGAGAGGATGAGAGAGTAGATTGTGACTGTTTCTTAGATAAAGAACTCAGTTGGTACCTGCCAATATCACTCACTGTTTGCTCCTTCAGGCCTCTATAAGTCCCCAACATCGCAGGATATGCTCCACAAGCAACGAACACCTGTACACCCATCCCTGAGGGTTGGCATCAAACATGCACCAACATCACCCCATCATCATGACACATTTTGGATTAATTACTTCAGCCTGTTATGACACACTGATGAAGGGCTTATGCCCGAAACATTGATTCTCCCGCTCCCCAGAAGCTGCCTGACCTGCTGTGCTTTTCCAGCACCACACTCTTGACTCTGATCTCCAGCATCTGCACTTTCTACCTGTTATGACACACCTCCAAAGCAGGTGTGAATTAAAGATATTTTCTAATCAATCTATCATGATGATGTAAAGTGAGTTTCTATTTACAATTAAACATCGTCCTGCCACTTACATGCCCTCAGAAACCTTTTCTAATCTAAGGTCACATTTGGAGTACTGCATGCAGTTCTGATCACCCTACTATAGATTAAACTTGAAAGAGTGTAAAAAAGATTTACTGAACTGGAAGGCTTGACTTATAAGGAGAGGCTGAATAGGCTGGGACATTTTTTTCCTCTGGAGTGTAAGAGACCAAGGGGTGACCTTACAGAGGTCTATAAAATCATGAGAATGGTAGATAAGATAGATAGTCAACAGCTTTTCATCATGGTAGGGGAATCTAAGAGGCCATAGGTTAAAGGTGAGATGGGAGAGCTACAAAAGGGTCAGAGGAGCAATTCTTTCACACAGAGGATGGTGAGTGGCTGGAATGGGCTGCCACCAGAGGTTGTCACAGAGATGAGTACAGTTTTATCATTTAAGAAAAATTTGGACAGTATGTGGATAAGATAGGTATGGAGGGATATGGACCAAAAGCAGGCAAATGAGAGTAGATTAACTGTGAAAACTAGGCAGCAAGGGCAAGTCAGGCTGAAGGGCTTGTTTCCATACTGTCGACCTCTATGATTCTATCTATACTGTAAAGGCCTATTCATGACTGACAGAGATTGACTTGATGCACAGCTGGGAGTAAGAAGTATTTCCACTGCTCGCAAGCTGTAAGACAGAGAGAGACGTTGCCATAGAGGCATGTCGCATACATAATAAGATGAGCAGTGTAAAACTGTGTGAGATAACTCACGAGACCTCACAAAGAAAAACCTGCCCTAAATCTCCCTCGAATTAACACTTAGCTGATCTTTCTAGTAAAACATGACTCCTCAGAAGAAGGCGTTCGGCAGAAAAGTTATATTCGACTCAGAACACAGGGCTGGATGTTGACCTCGGAGGTGAAGCAGTTCCGAGGAAGATGCCTATTCAACTCAAAATATAGTGCCAGGGTTTCATCCGTGAGTTGTGTGATGGGAGTCTGGAAAATTCATGACTTTGCAAGACCATCACTGGAAAAACTGCTCTGGAGAATCTCCACTGTCTGGGGTCAGGCACACACATAGAATATATGAAAAGGCTTAGCTGACAGCCCTGAAAATCACTTGCCTTTTGAAACATCAGAGACTCTATCTGATGGTTCTGGTGTTCTGATCTCTGCTACCAATTTCTTTAATGTTTGTTTATACAGGCTTAAGTAGTTTCAAATACCTTGTGGCTCCAGCTCTTGAAACTTTAAAAGGTCTGAGTGATTGGCATGTTTACAGTAAAGTTAAGTCACTATAGTCCAATAGGGTTGTTACCTCATTAATATATTCTAGTATAATGCAATAGTAATTTATTGTTACACTATTTGTGACAATACAGTAAACTGTGTACAAGTCACCATAAGCTGCCGCCACTTTAATTAATAAACTATATATAAAAAAACATACAAAATGAGGACAAGTTACATTTTCTGTTCCATACACGGTTTCTTCATTTACTCAGTGGCCGCCACACTCCGCAGCCACCAAACCATTCCCTGAGGCCGCAACACAAAGGAGGAAGCAGCCCTGACTGACTGGTACCAAAACGTCACCTCTGCCGAAGCATCTCATTGCTGCTGAGACTCCAGTCACCTCCATAACCAGGAGACTGCCCCAACTCTTGAGGACCGGGGCCCCTTCTCAAATTCCGACTGGTGGTGGTTTAACCTGAGGGTCACCACGCCTCAGGCAAGGGGCAAGGTTGAGAAGGTGGGACCTTTATGGTAACCTCAGCACTTTTATGGGGCTGCACTGAATAGAGTTTTGTGATTTATTATGACTTTTTAAAATCTCTTTTTGAAAGGCTTTTTCTGAAACATTCAATGGTCATTGTAGGGTTCATTACTTCAATATGTTATATAGTATGTGAATAGTCTTGGAAGTGCTATAGCTTGGCATGGGAGTCATGATGGGCCTTGGGAATAGGAGGAAAAGCATACACTCGCATAAGGGACCATGGCAGTTGTCAGGTGATACACCTAGATAATGGGAGGGGCATGAGGAAGCCCTTCAAAAGGCTTCTCCAAGGAGAATATGGTTTGTTACACCTTGACACGGTATGAACTGTGATCCTTTAATATACTGTCCTTACTCTATAAGGATTGCACAGGACTAGGTCAGTCCTATCTCCCAGTGCAACTGGCTAGGTCAGGAGTGCTGGCCATGGGCTCATGACCTGACCCAGCCTGCACATGATTGAGGCATTCCTGAAAATCAGAAAGCCTGGAAATGGTGTTAGGAACCCTAGCATCAGGTTCTGATTACATTTTGAAAGGATGCATGAGGCTACCAGTCTCGGTAAAAATCTAGCCTAGAATTCTATTTCTCTCTCCACGTGCACTGCCAGACCTGCTAAGCTTGCCAATATTCACCGTTTGTATTTCAGTATGTAATTATCACAAACTTAGTACACTTTAAACACTCAGATGCATATTTTTCATAAAGATGTAATGTTTTCACAGGTTTTTACACAGAGACTATTAATTTTCATCAATTCAACAACTCCTAGTCAACTGCAGTCTTGGGGCACAAGCCAAATTATAACAATGCACTCTATCGGGCGACAAAGAATCACTTGCAACAGTTTCTGGATCTTCCAATTTGACAGCGTATGTATAGATTCCTGATGTTCCTGTGAACTTCAGCCAAGTAATGCTTGTAAGCCCTGACAGCTTTGCCATTGTTATTGACTCATATCATCAGGTATTATGGTTCAAAATGCAGGGAGTCCTAAAGTATGAGTCATTAGTATAAAATAGTCACTGATAAATCCAATAAAGGACTGAGTAGAACCTCCTGTACCTAAAGAAAAGTGAGGATGTGGAACATGATACCAAAAGGAGTCATTAAAACATCTGACAGACAGGAGCATTAAAGGAGAATCTAGACAAGCACAAGGTTTTGAAAAGGAATCCAAGGTTTTGCTAATAAAGTTGGATGTAGTAGGATGGGAAGAAGTTCATGTGATACATAAGCATTGGCAGAGTCCAGCTGGACCAAATAGCCTGTTTTTGTACAGTACCATTGATGTAAGGGTTTGGATGTAGGTTTGTTCACTGAGCTGGAAGGTTCATTTCCAGGCGTTTTGTCACCCTACTAGGTAACATCTTCAGTGGGCCTCAGGCAAAGCATTGCTGATAATTCCTGCTTTGTATTAATATGGTTGGCTTCTTTGGGTTGGTGATGTCATTTCCTGATGGTGAAGTCACTTCCTGTCCTTTTTCTCAGGGGGTGATAGATGTCTTTGTTTGGCTTGTCCTAGGATAGATGTGTTGTCCCAGTTGAAGTGGTGTCCTTTCTTATCTGTATGTAAGGATAC
Organism: Hemiscyllium ocellatum; assembly: GCF_020745735.1. Taxonomy (NCBI): domain Eukaryota; kingdom Metazoa; phylum Chordata; class Chondrichthyes; order Orectolobiformes; family Hemiscylliidae; genus Hemiscyllium; species Hemiscyllium ocellatum. Next base: position 17,849,477 of record NC_083414.1, read on the forward strand.
TAGCAAGAGAGGGCTATGTCATTTTGTGGCTAGTTAATGTTCATGTATCCTGGACAACACATCCATCCTAGGACAAGCCAAACAAAGACACGCACGAGAATTCCTAGAAGCATGGCATTCCAACTGGAACTCTATCAACAACACATCGAGTTAGACCCCATTTACCATCCCCTGAGAAAAAGAACAGGAAATGACATCACCACAGGAAAATACATCACCAACCCAAAGAAACCCAAACATATAAATAGAAAGCAGGACTTATCAGCAGAGCTTCACCTGAAGCCCACTGAAGATGTCATCTAATAGGGGAACAAAACGTCTAGAAATGAACCTTCCAGCTCAGCGAGCAAACCTACTTCCAGAACCTTAACTTGAGCTACAAATTTTCTCAAAACATGTAAGGGTATTATAGTGATTGGAACAAGGTTGGATTTCATTGAGTATGAGGTCCCTGACTGGGCCAATCAGAGAGCCCTGGCTGATAAGTATAAACAGGAGAAAGTGAGGACTGCAGAAGCTGGAGATCAGAGTTGAGAGTGTGGTGCTGGAAAAGTACAGCAAGTCAGGCAGCATCCAGGGAGCAGGAGAATTGATGCTTCATGCAAGAGCCCTTCATCAGATATAAACAGGACTGTCAGAGAGTCACCACACTCTAGGGACTGGCTCTAAACTGGTTAGGCCAGAGTCTATGCACAATGCATGTGCAAATAAAGGATGACTTGATTACAGTTATGCAGTTGTGCAGTTATTTTAGTTACTAAAGATTACGGAACTGTCATGGGTAGATGGAAGAGTTATGAAAGGAATAAACAATGATCTAAATGCATGTGAGAAATGGCTGAGTGGCTGAGTGACCCACTCCTGATCTTAAGTTCCTATGTAGGTGGTGACGTTGGGACAGCAAATATATTGCCTGCTGTAGGACAATGCACAGTCAAGGAAGTGATGGTTAGTATTGCTCTCATTAAAAACTATTTCCCCTCCAGGTTGTGATTCATCTTCTAAAAGTACAGACACCAAAGGCTGTTTAATGAAGGCATTGTGGCAACTTGCTGGACAGTAAATATTGAAGTAGGTGTAGATTGTAGGACTGAGACGAGGACCTCCCATGACCATGTGAATGCCATGTGAAACATCTTGTACCTCAGGGAAGCCCATCACCTGGGTCAAAGTTCTGTACTCAAATACTGCTCCTTGCAAACACTGCATCTGTCATTTATTTAAAAATGCAAAGTGCCTGAGGTGGTCTAGCTGCTTTGATTGATCCATTAGCATGAGCATGCCATGCTGTGATGACCTTAACTTTGCAGGGAAGAGCTGTAGTCATTTCAGATATCTTCAGCTCAGTTGGCAGCAGATGGTGCAACTGTCTTGTGAACTGGAGGCAGCAAAGTGAAGTCTTCTTCCACATATCCAGGTCACATTGAAGTGTCTACACATGCAAGTTCCAGGGCTATAGCAGCTGCAGGACAAACTGCTCCTGTATTCTTTTGCATCTACTTTTGGCCACTATGGAATAGCCATGGTCACCATATTGCATTAAATGCCAGCAACAAAAGTGTCTCGCAAAAGTAATTAATGCCTGGGATGGGGGAGAGCATAACATAGTAAATTTATTCTGAAGAGTCTCCAAAAGGAAAAAAAAAAGTTTTTTCCACAATCAACTGTGGCCTACAGTTGGGATTGCTAGCTCGGAGCTGTATAAGTATAGCTATTTCATTTTAAATAAGGTCGCAGACTTGCAAAATGAAATTGCTTTGAGGGAAAATGTGCATGCCATGAATTGGGCAGGCCCCAACTGCTTCTGACGGCTGTGCCACCCACCTTGCAACATCTCCCCTGCAACATCAGAAGAAAATGAAAAGGAGAAACATTCACCTGGCTCTACATCCTCTGTGAGCTCTGAAAAATTCATGATCACTTCTGTTCTAAATTAGGTTCAAATGTAATTATTCAAAAAAGAGCCATGATCTCACAGCCATGCTGTGTGTATGTTGGGACAGGCCTTCTGATCCCTGACGAGACTGCAGTTCTATTTGTAATAATTGCAGTTCGACGTCAAATATCTGCAGTCACAAATTCTGGGAATATTTTTAAGGGTTAACACTGACTTGGCATTCAGCAGATTTATCTGTTAGAAAATTGAGAGACATAAAATTATCATGTTGTGAGTTCTCTCACTAGTGTGGGTAACTTGTAATTTAGAAATGAGGAGGAAGGCACCCAGACTGCAATCTGAACAATGTGGTACTCTAATGAGCCAGCAAGGAATGCAATCAGGTTTTGATTGAGCAATGAGGTTGTCATGGCAAAGAACTCCATGAGACACTGACATGTTCAAATACACAGGAGCTGTTGCAATCCTACAAACACAGATTCCATTTTAATCTAAATAAGCTCACTAAAGATATATGAAACAGATAATGGCAAAGTGGTTGCTGTCGTAGGGAAGCTACAGAAGAACATGCCATTTTCAGTACAATCGTGATGATGTTTGCAAGTCAGGATTGGGAAGCTAGGAAAATAAGTATTCGGTGTCATCATGGAAAGAAATTAGGCCAATGGATCTGTAAAATGGAAGACTAGAATTGATAGAGTAAAGACCAAACTAAACTCATGATAACGTTCTCATCATAAGCCAAGCAAAGTGCAAGCACCAATCAGGGCAATCTGTGTCGCTCACCCTCCCCCCTTGGTGCCTTCCCGATTTCACTTGATGCCCAGTTTCACAAATTCCTCTTTGGAGAGTGGGTGACAATTGCTGGGGAATTGTGGATGGGCCAACGGCAGCCTTTTGCAGCTACTTTGTGGGGACAGTTTTCCAGCATTTTCTGCTCAGCCTTTTAAAGATTAGCTAGGTGATTCAAGATCTAAAAACGCAAATCAGAGCTCTGACTAGGAGAAACAGATTCAGACACCTTGTTTTAAAATGGGCAAAGGAGCCTCATTTCATTGAATGAGGTCTGCGTTCATTTAATGCAGCTCCCCCAGGCCATCCATATTAAGACCCTGACCAATTTAGCACTGGATTGAAACTGCATACAGATTCGCTATAGCCTCTGCACTATTAAATTGGTTATCATTATGCATATTTTAAGACCATGTGAAAGGTTGAATCTCGTCCCCAGTATCAGGTCAAAATGCAGACATTCAATATGTTAACTTTGAATCGATATTTCTGGAACATGTTGTTCCTTGGTGTATTTGAAATCACTTCTGTTCAAATAAATCTTCAGAACCAAAAAACACTCTTTCAACTTGTGCAAAAAAAAAGAAATTAAAAGGAGTTTACATTGCTTCCAATAATTAAAGCACATTAATCTTTGAACAGAGAGAACTTAGAGGAGTGAATGAATATATTATTGCATGACCCACTTATTACATGTGGTTATTTGTTTCATTTCTGGATAGCTTTCAAACACATTTCACATAGTTTAACACAACAGGGAACTTGGGATACAGGAAACAGAGCTTTTCAGGCTGGATGCTCAATGATTCCTTTGAATTTCTAACACTAACACAGCAGATCCTCCCCGGTGCTTTACTCCGGGCACAATTTTAATGAAATGAATATCCAAACCTTGACTGATTGCAGGCAGACATAATTCATATTCTATATACTTACACTTGCATATTCCTAAAAGGAAACTGAAAATGTTTTGAATCTGCTTCTCAGGTTTACTTGTAGAATCGAAAAATACAAAAAGTAGCATCTGAAATTCTGGCACATTTTGTAATTCACTCTCGTGTTTCCTTTTGCTTTTAAGGTTACATTTTAAAACCCTTGCTGCAACACAACTATTTCAGAGGTTGGACAATTCAGTGAGGAGTGCTAAATTCCTGAACACACCGCTCCATTCTAAGAGGCAAGATTCACAACACCATAATCACACAGTCGGGAAGGATGTCTATATTCTTCTGCTCTTTGTCCCCTATAGCCTTACAATTTTATTCCAACCGGGTAGATTAATATGAAAGTAACTCTTGAATCTGCTTTCATTAACCTTTCAAACAATCCATTCCACAATATGTCAACTTGCTGCTCAAAACACAAACAAGTTTCTGTGTAAAAAACGTAAGCAGGTTCTGAGAATACTGGAGAGGTGAAAACCATGTATAGCTGGTGGGCGGAGAAAATTAAGCTTCAGCCTCTGCGCAGTGCCAGAAAGAATTGAAACTCCTTCTCCAATATCTAATTTGAAATTTGCTCTGTAGCCATTGACCATAATGTCAGCACTCTGAAAAACATCCCTTCGATTTTATGACTTCATCAAAAAAAGGCACTTCATGTTCATCTACATTTTATTCCTTGGACACTGGTTGATCTTGTCGGCATCCTTTTAGATTTCTGAATTGGAATTTAAAGACTTCTGCAGCGCATCCCACTTTAAAAGGACCAGCTTTAATGGCGTTGTCCAGCTTGGAACTGGTGAGGCTGTTTCCTGCCATATTGTGGGCACAGAGCAAAGTGGCTCTACTTTCTCACTGATTTCTTGAAGGTGCTCTTGGGGGTGTTTTTCCCCAATCAATTGTTACCATGTCTCCAAGGAAGAATTTGGGAAACTGGGCATCAAATGAAATTGGTAAGGTACCAACAGAGAGGTGAGCTAGACAAGTTGCCTGACTGGTGCTCACACTTTGCTTGGCTTATGATGAGACCAAATAATGACTTTAGTTTGGTCCTTAGCTCTACCAGTTCCAGTCATTCTGCATTTTGATTTGCCAATAGTTACTCCCCTTTACAATTAATATATCGTCTTCATCCTCTCCCCATTTATCACTCCAATTCTATCTTGACTTACAGCATTTTTCATCCACCACCATGACTATCTCCCTCGAATCTGACCAACCTCAACCTATTTATAATTTTCTTCAATTTTACTCTGTATTCTTAGATTAGATTACTTAGATTACTTACAGTGTGGAAACAGGCCCTTCGGTCCAACAAGTCCACACCGACCTGCCGAAGCGCAACCCACCCAGACCCATTCCCCTATATTTACCCCTTCACCTTACACTAGCATGACCAATGCACCTAACCTGCACATTTTTGGACTGTGAGAGGAAACCGGAGCAAACCCATGCAGACACGGGGAGAATGTGCAAGCTCCACACAGAGAGTCACCTGAGGCGGGAATTGAACCCGGGTCTCTGGCGCTGTGAAGCAGCCGTGTTAACCGCTGAGCAGTATAAATCATCATTCTGCGAGAAAAGGCATAAGCTGTAATGTGGCATGGTCTCTTTCCCCATGCACAAGCCCCTGTCCCATTGGTGGGTTCTGTAAGTGCACCTCCTTTTCCATCTTACACTGTGTCACTTCACGCAAGTGCTCCCCGGTGACCGTCTCCAAGAAATGAAAACCTAACCATCATGCCTTTTGACATTAAATGGACATTAATGAGTCCTTCATTATTGACATTATGGGAGTTACCATTGAGCAGAAATCAAACTGGATCAACCCATATACATACTGCAAATGCAGGTCAGAATATAGAACATAGAACATAGAACATTACAGCGCAGTACAGGCCCTTCGGCCCTTGATGTTGCGCTGCCCCATCATACCAATCTGGAGCCCATCTAACCTACACTATTCCAGGTACGCCCATATGCTTGTCCAATGACAACTTAAATGTACTTAAAGTTGGCGAATCTACTACCATTGCAGGCAAAGCATTCCATACCCTTACTACTCTCTGAGTAAAGAAACTACCTCTGACATCTGTCCTATATCTATCACCACTCAATTTAAAGCTATGGCCCCTCGTGCTTACCGTCACCATTCCTGGAAAAAGGCTCTCCCTGTCCACCCTATCTAACCCTCTGATTATCTTATATGTCTCTATTAAGTCACCTCTTAACCTTCTTCTCTCTAACGAAAACAGCCTCAAGTCCCTCAGCCTTTCCTCATAAGACCTTCCCTCCATACCAGGCAACATCCTGATAAATCTCCTCTGCACCCTTTCCAAAGCTTCCACATCCTTCTTATAATGCAGTGACCAGAACTGTACACAATACTCCAAGTGCGACCACACCAGAGTTTTGTACAGCTGTAGCATAACCGCATAGTTCCAGAACTCGATCCCTCTATTAATATAAGCTAAAACACTGTATGCCTTCTTAACAACCCTGTCAACCTGGGTGGCAACTTTCAAGGATCTGTGTACCTGGACACCGAGATCTCTCTGCTCATCTACACTACCAAGAATCTTACCATTAGCCCAGTACTTTGCATTCTAGTTACTCCGACCAAAGTGAATCACCTCATACTTTTCAGCATTAAACTCCATTTGCTACCTCTCAGCCCAGCTCTGCAGCTTATTTATGTCTCTCTGTAACCTACAACATCCTTCGTCACTATCTACAACTCCACCAACCTTACTGTCATCTGCAAATTTACTAACCCACCCTTTTACGCTCTCATCCAGATCGTTTATAAAAATGATGAACAGCAGTGGACCCAACACCGACCCGTGCGGTACACCACTGGTAACTGGACTCCAGGATGAACATTTCCCATCAACCACCACCCTCTGTCTTCTTTCAGCATGCCAATTACTGATCCAAATTACTATATCTCCCACAATCCCATTCCTCCACATTTTGTACAATAGCCTACTGTGGGGAACCTTATCAAACGCCTTGCTGAAATCCATATACACCACATCAACCAGTTGACTCTCATCTACCTATTTGGTCACCTTCTCAAAGAACTCAATAAGGTTTGTGGGGCACGATCTACCCTTCACAAAACCGCGCTGACTATCCCTAACCAAATTATTCTTTTCTAGATGATTATAAATCCTATCTCTTATAACCTTTTCCAACACTTCACCAACAACTGAAGTAAGGCTCACTGGCCTATAATTATCAGGATTGTCTCTACTCCCCTTCTTGAACAGGGGAACTACATTTGCTATCCTCCAGTCTTCTGGCACTATTTCTGTAGACAATGACGATTTAAAGATCAATGCCAAAGGCTCGGCAATATCCTCCCTGGCTTCCCAGAGGATCCTAGGATAAATCTCATCCAGCCCAAGGGACTTATCTATTTTCACACTCTGCAGGATTTCTAATACCTCTTCCTTGTGAACCTCAATCACACCTAGTCTAGTAGCCTGTATCTCAGTAATCTCCGCGACAACATTGTCATTTTCTAGAGTGAATTCTGTCAAAAAATATTCATTTAGTGCTTTCCCCTATCTCCTCTGACTCCACACACTACTTCCCACTACTATCCTTGATTGGCCCTAATCTTACTCTTGTCATTCTTTTATTCCTTAAAGGTATAGGTGTTTAAGAAATTAAGGCATAAAAAAAGGTTAGAGGCTAAGAATTCTATGGTGAGTAACTCTCCCAAATGCCTGTCCTCAGGTCAGAAGTGTGATGGAATATTCTGCACTGACTGGGATGGGTTCAGCTTCAGTAACACTCAAGAAGCTTAACACCATCAAGGACAATTGACCTGATTGATCAGCTCCCTTTCAGCATCCTAGTCTGGTGGCATCCAAGAGATATTCTTACTGGAGGATTTAAACATTTGCTGCCATGTCCTGAGTATTTTGAATTTTTCCCAGTCTATAGGAGCCCTCCTTTGAAACCCAAGTAAGAATCAAATGCTTCAACCATTACGTCATATTTAACAGGGTGTTCATCAATCTCTTCTCTTCAGCTATCGCCACTAGAGCACAAGAGCACACTCGCTGTTCCTTTTCTGGCTTTTAAGTGAGTTCTGTCGGTGAGATGGCCCTGTAACAGCGGAATCAGTTTCTTCAGTGCAGTCTAGTTGAGATCTCCTGTGATATCCTGGGGCTTGTATGAAGGTAAGGCTTTTTCCATCATTCTGTGGCATTCAAGTTGTCTGTCATAGGGGCTGTAGTAATGGGAATTTAATCCAGTTACTGTTGTGGGCAGTTTTCTTGAGTGTGTCCCATCAGGTCAAAGTTTGTTCACTCTTCTAAATTTACAATTGCTGCTGGGATCCCTCAGAAATAGCTCACAGACCATGCACCACTGTTGTCACCATATATAATGGGGTCTGACAGCCTTAGACAAGGGCTGGACATTCACCCTCTTCCCAAGGAAGATAGTGGTGCCAAATATACGTTATCGCAACCCCCTATAATTTTGAACATATATATTAAATCTCACCTTTCCTTACTCGACAGTGAACAGGCTCAGATTCTCTACCCTCTCCATGAGGTAGAAATCTCCAATTCTGGCACTATGCTGGTAAATCTACCTCTAGTGTTAAAAGTACCAAATCGTTACAGGCCTAATGCCATGTGTCAGCCTATTGATTCATAAGCTTGAATTGCGGAGATTCATTAGGCCAGCAGTTAGTGGTTGATTTGACTCTGGAAAATTTGTTTACTTAATTTTTAAATGATAGCCTTGTCTTTTGTGAGCTTTCTTTTCGGGACAGGCGAGTTGGAACAGTGAGTTCCCGAAAAAGTCTTCCTATGGAGTGGTAGGAGGTTCGTAGCAGTCTGAAGAATACACTTCTCCAATGCCTCTTGTTAACCCTGGACAAGTGTGGATTAATCTCCACTGGATCAATCTCGGTTAATGCACCTTTTATATGTTGAATTATAGAATGCTTCTGTCTACAATGCTGAGCACCCATTCTGTTCTGGTTGCTCTTATGCTCATTGCTCCAAAGTTGTACTGGCAGAAGATGTATACTGCTGTACACAGTGGCTCTGTTTGGGGGGCATGGTGGCTCAGTGGTTAGGACTGTTGCCTCACAATGTCAGGGACCTGAGTTCAATTCCAGAATAGACAAGGTCTTTTCCCTGCGGTGGGGGAGCCCATAGGTTTGGGGTGAGAGGAGAAAGATTTAAAAGGAGCAATACTTTCATGCAGAGGGTGGTTCGTGTATGGAATGAACTGTCACAGGAAGTGGTAGAGGCTGGTATAATTACAACATTTAAAAGGCATTTGGATGGGTATATAAATAGGAAGGGTTTAGATTTAAGATACCTGGTCGGCATGGACGATTTGGACGTAAGGATCTGTTTCTGTGCTGTACATCTGTATGACTTGATGACTGTCCGCGTGAAGTTTGCACATTCCCCTCCATGTCTGTGTGAGTTTTCTCTGGGTATTCCAGTTTCCTCCCACAGTCCAAAGATGTGCAGGTTAGGTAGATTGACCGAGCTAAATTGCCCATAACGTTGAGGGATGTGCAGGCTAGATGGAATAGCCATAGGAAATGCAGGGTTACAGGGATAGGGTAGGAGGGTGGGTCTGACTGGTTTGCTGTTCAGAGGGTTGGTGTGGACTTGATGGTTCAAATGGCCTACTTCCACACTGTAGGGACTCTATGACCCTGTTATATTACCCTGTTTATGGCGCCACTCTGTTAGCTCAGTAGTATATGTCTGCATAAATAGAGGTAGACTCCAACATCCCTCATTATTTTGGCTGACAATCCAATTACTGCAAAATCACAACAAAAACAGGAATTGCTGGAGATATTTCGCAGCTCAAGCAGCATCTATCAAGAAAAAGCAGGATCAACATTTTGGGTCCAATGGCCATTCTTCAGAATCTCTCCACAGATGTTGCTGGACCTGCCGAATTTCTCCAATCATTCCGGGGTTGTTTCAGAATTACAACATCTTCTTTGTTTTTTCTTTACTACAAATGAGGGATGGTACCAAATCACTGCCTGGTTTTGTGCTGCTCAGCACCAGGCTACTGTCACCAAGACCATGGTTCAGAGAAGGAAATTCTTCCTTTGTCAAAGAAATTCCTTTTATTTCTTGCAATTGTGAGGGTTTTTAGATCAATCTTTTGATGATCAACCCATCACCTTTCACTGTCAACGTAGACTATAATAAGCAGTCCATTACGCACTCGGAGACAGTGAGGACTGCAGACACTGGGAAGTCAAATTCGATAGAATGTGGAGCTGGAAAAGACACAGCACAGATGAAGGGTCTTCCCTGAAACGTTGACCCTCCTGCTCATCTGATGCTGCTTGACCAGCTGTGCTTATTCCACCTCCATGTTTTATTGACTCAGTCTATTAGGCATTTACTTCAATTGCAAATACTCCAAATTTACCTCAACCTAAAATGAGAAATGACAGGGCCTGACACCCAGCATTTTCATCCAGGGACAAGTTTTCCTGTTTTGTGTATTCTCTTGAGGGCAAGGTACAAAAGTGGGGATTTAACAGAACAATTTTCTTTCTTTCTGTACAATAATCATAGAGTGGCCTGGGCTTGCTGCCAATATATTGATTTCCCGAGCCATTTGATCCTGAGCATCCTGTGTATATATGCGAGGTAGAATATAAATCAGTCAGTCATTTCCTCGAATTGCCATTGTACAGTTCTGAGTGACTAGTTCCAGCTCAGCACCGATGACAGCTATTACATCAGACACCTACCTGCACCGTGAAGACAAGGAAATTGTTCAAGCATCTAGGAAAATGGCCTAATGTATTGGCAGTCACAGAACAAGGAATTCAGTAAAATGAGCAGGAATCTAATTTAATAGTTCGGTGGAAGTAGATAAACAGATAGGTGGATGTAATCCTATGACTACTCTCCACAGATCTTTGAAAGGTTCAGCCTTACCTGCCATCTCGATCCCAGTCATAGACGTCCACCTTCACTGTCCTAAACATGAAAGGCAAAAAAAAAGTGATGTCAATTGATCCCGCTCTCTTCCATAGAAATGCCTTACAAAAATAGGTATTTATTTTACCAGTGTCTTTTCTTTACTCTGTCATGGGACGAGTGAGTGTTTGTGATGTCTTGTGGGGTCTTGTGTTGGAAATCAAGACCCACTATTCCCACAGGCTTCACCAAAGCTTTAGATGACATTTGTAGAGGTACAGGTAAATTTCTGAAGGATGTGGAAGGATCCCTTGGGGCCTTGGACAGAGGTGAGGGGAGTGGTGTGGGCACATGTTTTGCATTTCCTGTGGTGGCAAGAAAAGGTGCCAGTAGTGGGGTGTGGGCTGGTGGTGGGTGTGGACCTGACGAGGGAATCGTAGAGGGAATGGTCTCTCCGTAACGCTGATAGGGATGGGGAGGGAAATATATCTTTGGTGGTGGGCTCTGTTTGGAGGTGGCGGAAGAGGCAGATGATGATACGATATATGCAGAGGTTGGTGGGATGGAAGGTGAGGACCAAGGAGTTCTATCCTTGTTGTGTTGGGAGGGGTGGTGTTCAAGGATGGTTGTGCGTGAAGTGGAGGAGGTGCGCTGCAGGGCATCGTCAACCACGTGGGAAGGGAAGTTGCCATCTTGGAAGAAGGAGGCAATCTAGGACTTACTGAGGTGGCATTGGTCATCCTAGAAACCGATGCAGTGGAGGCAGAGGAATTGGGGATAAGGGATGGTATTTTTACAGGAGATAGGGTGGGAGGTGTATTCTAGGTCGCTGCGAGAGTCAGTGGGTTTGTAATAAATGTCTGTGGTTAATCGTTCACCGGAGATGGTGATGGAGAGATCCAGGAAGGGGAGGGAGGTGTCTGAGATGGTCAGGTGAATGTGAGGTCGGGGTGGAAGGTGTTGGCAAAGTTGATGAACTGTTCAACCTCGTTGTGGGAGCATGAGGTGGCACCGATACAGTAATCAATGTAACGGAGGAACAGGTGGGAGGTGGTGCTGATGTAACTGGGGAAGGTGGCCTGTTCCACGTATTCGACAAAGAGGTAAGCACAGGTGAAAGTGAGGACTGCAGATGCTAGCGATCAGAGTCTAGAGTGTGGTGCTGGAAAAGCACAGAAGGGCAGGCAACATCCGAGGAGCAGGAAAATCGACATTTCGGGCAAAAACCCTTCATCAGGAATCAGGAAACTTCAATTTTCCTGCTTCTCAGATGCTACCTGACCTGCTGTGCTTTTCCAGCACCACTCTAATCTTGATAGCAGGCAGGCACAGCTAGGTCCCATGCGAGTGGCCATAGCTTTGGTTTGGAGGAAGTGGGAGGGTTGGAAGGAGAAATTGTTGAAGGTAAGGACCAGTTCAGCCAGATGGATGAGGATGTCAATGGAAGAGTTGGGACAGCGTGAGAGGAAGAAATGGAGAGCTTGGAGACCTTCGTCGTAACGAATCGATGTGTACAGGGACTGGATGTCCACAGTAAAGATGAGGCCTTGGGGGCCAGGGAAATGAAAGTCTTGGAGGAGGTGAAGGGCGTGGGTGCTGTCATGAAGGTAGGTGTGCCAACCCTGACCTCACCATCAAATTTGCAGACAAGGGGAGCGTAGTAGTATTGTGGCACACTGACCTAAACACCACTGAAGCCAGGCACCAACTTGCAGACACCTCGTCCTACTGCCCCCTTGATCACGACCTCACCTCCCACACCAAAGAATCATCTCCCAGACTATCCACAACCTCATCACCTCTGGAGATCTCCCACTTACAGACTCCAAGCTCATTGTCCATGAACCCCGCACTGCCTGATTCTAGTCCTCCCAAAGATTCACAAACCTGACTGCCCCAGTCGACCCATTGTCTCAGCCTGCGCCTGTCCCACTGAACCCATCTCTTCCTACCTCGATATCGTCCTGTCCCCCTTAGTCTAGGAACACCCAACCTACGTTCATGACACCACCCAAGCCCTTCACCTCATCCAAGGTTTTCATTTCCCCAGGCACCAAAGCCTCATCTTCACCATGGATATCCAGTCCCTGGACACATTGATCCGCCATGATGAAGGTCTCCAAGCCGTTTCTTCCTCTCACGCTGTCCCAACCAGTACCCTTCCACTGACACCCTCATCTGCCTGGCTGAACTGGTCCTCACCCTCAACAGCTTCTCCTTCCAATCCTCCCAATTCGTCCAAACCAAAGGGGTAGTCATAGGCACCCACTTGGGACACAGTTATGCCCACGAGGAGGTTGAACAGTTCATCAATTTTACCAACATCTTTCAGCCCAACCTTAAATTCACCTGAACCATCTTAGACACCTCCCTCATCTTCCTGAACCTCTCCATCACCATCTCTGGCAACCGACTAACCACAGACATCTATTACAAGCCCACCGACCCTCACAGCTACCCAGAGTACACCTCCTTCCACCCCACCTCCTGTAAAAACACCATCCCTTATTCCTATTTCCTCTTCTTCTGCCAGATCTGTTCCCAAGATGACCAATTCTACCTCAGAAAGTCCCAGATGACCTCCTTCTTTCAAGATCGTAACTTCCCTTCCCACAAGGTTGACAATGTCCTCCACTTCACTCACCACCGACCTTAAACCCCACTCCTCCCAATGCAGCAAGGACAGAACCCCCTCACCTTCCACCCCACCAACCTCTGCATACATTGCATCATCCTCCGTCACTTCTGCCACCTCCAAATTGACCCCACCACCAAAGATATATTTCCCTCCCAACCGCTATCCGCATTGTAGAATGACCATTCCCTCCGCGACTTCCTTGTGAGGACAACATCACTCCCACACCAGCCAACACCTCACTCCTGGCACCTTTCCCTGCCACCGTAGGAAGTGCAAAACCTGTGCCCACACTACTCCCCTCACCTCCATCCAAGGCCTCAAGGCTTCCACATCCATCAGCAATTTACCTATACATCTATCAAAGTCATCTACTGCATCCTTTGCATCCGATGTGGTCTACTCCAAATCGGGGAGACAGGATGCCTTCTTGCGGATCGTTTCAGAGAATATCTTTGGGAAATCTGCACCCACCAACCCCACCGCCCTTTGGCTGAACACTTCAACTGCCCCTCCCACTCCATCAAGGACATGCAGTTCCGGAGCCTTCTCCACTGCCAAACCCTTCCCAACCAACGCCTGGAGGAAGAATGCCTCATATTCTGCCTTGGGACCCTGTAACCTCACAGGATGAATGTGGATTTCAGCAGCTTCCTCATTCCCCACCACTCTCATTTATCTCTCAGTCCTGGGCCCATAAGCCTCATTCCTGATGAAGGGCTTATGCCTGAAGCATTGATTCTATTGCTCCTCCGATGCTGCCTGACCTGCAGCGCTTTCCCAGCAACACACTCTCGACTATTGGAAGACTTAATCAAATAATAGATAAAGTACCTAATAACAATTAACTGTTCAAATATCATAATGTTCCACAAACACACCCCTTGGCGCAAACGTAAATTCAGACACAGATTCTTACATGCGGTTCTATAATCCAGGAGGAAAACATATCAAAAGAAAATTCAGACCATATAGTAGTCAAGAGGCATTCAACTGCAACTAGATTCTCAGCTTTCTGACCCATGGACTGCAATCAGTGAAGATAGGTAACTGCATCTCCTCCACAATAACATTCAACACTGGAGCACCCCAAGGATATGTCCTCAGCTCCCTACTGTACTCCCTGTACACACAAGATTATGTGGCCAAATTCCAAATGAACACCATTTACAAGTTCACCGATGACGCCACAGTAGTCGGACAGATATCGAAAAATGGCAAGGCAAAATACAAAAGAGAGATAAAGGGCTTGATGATGTAGTGCAATGTCTCAATGTTGGCAAAACCAAAGAACTGCTCATTGACTTTAGTAAGAAAGGAGGAGAACATGCCACTATCCACATCAATGGAGCAGAGGTCGAGAGGGTGGAGAGCGTCAGAGTAACCAACAACCTGTTTTGGACTTCCAACGCAGATGCAATTGTCAAGGAGGCACAACACACCTCTTCTTCCTCGGGCGACTCAGGAAATTTGGTATGCCCATAAGGACCCGCACCAACTTCTACAAATGCACCATTGAAAGCCTGTTGTTCTGATGCAGCATGGTCTGGTATGGCAATTGCTCTGCTCAGGACCGTAGAAACTACAGAAGGTTGCGTGCACAGCTCAGACCATCACAGAAACCAACCTTTCATCCATTGACTCCATTTACTCTGCTCATTGCCATGGAAAGGCTGTCAACATAATTGAAGACCCATCAAACCCCGGTAATACTCTCCAACAACCACTTCCATCAGGCAGAAGATACAGACGCCTGAACCCAAGCACCAGCAGGTTCGGGAAAAGCTTCTTTCTGGCCGATATTAGACTGACGATTGGACTCTCTAGCCTCAAATAATGCTGATCTCATCGAGCACACACCTTGTGCAACATAACCTGTAGTCTCTGTCTTAGTTTTTATTTATAACCTTTGATCTATACATTCTTGCTTACTATGATCTGCCTGTACTGCTCGTAAACAAAACTTTTCACTGTCCTCTGGTACACATGACAATCAATCAATCAATTAATCAAGCCTCCAATTCTTTTGCAACCTGAAACAGCTTCTGTTGCTAAAGCTAAAAAAGGGTAGAAAGCCTGATCGTAAGAGCTGGCCACTCCCAGGCTGCTTCCATTCTTCCAACTTTTTAAAAAAAAGACCACCCATGGCCTCACAAGTTGTTTACTCAAGTCAACTTCAGTCCCCGGTTCGGCACATCTACCGTACAACCTCTCTCCAAAAAAAGAGGACAGTATAACCTTTTAAAGTTACAGCGTCATCACATTATCATCACCATTACTGAGGCTAACTTCAGACTGGATTCAATGTATTCTTCACCACTTCTGTTCTGTGGCACTTCACCGCTTCTGTTTAAGTACATCAATCAAAGTTAAATTCCATCCACTACGGTGGTGGAGTTTGAACCCATACCCACAGGCTATCGTATGGCGAGATGCTGCTCTACTAACCTCAGAGAAAGGAACTAAATTCACCAGAAGACATTAGGGCTGATTCATTCCAGTTTAATCAACCTTTTAATGGCACAATGAGACTTAATTAGCAGAACACAACTTTCCTTTCATTGAAAATTAACTTTTACAAGGGTAGACTGTCATTCTTTCAGATTGTCATTATTATTTGAGATTTAAACACCAGCATTGTACATTTTTGAAAATATTCTTTCCAGCTTCCTAATTTCTTTCACTTAATCCAATCAATCTTTCTATTTCTTTGTTTTGTTTTCTGCATGTAATTTGAATAATTGAATCAATATTATACTTGACATATTCAGACTCTGCTTTTTTTTGACGCGCGATGCCCTTCATATCAAAAAAACTCCAGTTTATTTATTTATTTTTTCTTCTTTTTTTTTACTTCCTTTTTATTTTTTTCCCTACACTACCGCCTAACTGCGGTACTTTTCCCCAGCACCCATGTTGTGCGTGTGCAGATGTGAGACACAGTGAAAGATAAGGTGCACAAATCTTTATTCAGTTTCCACCACCAGGAAGATAGGAAACACCTGCGTGGCCAGTGACAAGCAGTGCCCTTCACATCAAAGGGCAATGCTGTGTGATCAAACAGTGAAGGGGAGGGCAGGGACTAAATCAAAATAGAGTTGGAGGGGGAAATAATGCACTCCACTCCCTGCGGCGCCCATCTCTCCCTGAACAACGCCAGGGTGTTGGTGGACACTGCGTGCTCCTTTTCCAGAGACACTATGGCTTTAACGTAACTGCGGAAGAGGGGCAGGCAGTCGGCCTTAACGACCCCCTCCACGGCCCGCTGCCTGGACCTGTTTATGGCCAGTTAGGCCAGGCCCAGGAGCAGACCCATGAGGAAGTCTTCAGACCTGCCCTCCCTCCTCCGCACCGGGTGCCCAAAGATCAGGAACGTGGGACTGAAGTACAACCAAAAGCAGAGGAGGAAGTTTTTAAGAAAATCAAAAAGGGAGTGTAAACGCCCACACCCAATATACACATGGTCCACGGACTCCACAGCGCTACAGAACAAGCAGTTGGGCTGGGAGTCCGTGAACCACTGCAACTTGTGGTTGCAGGGGACCGCTGCATGCAGCACCCTCCACCCCAGATCCCTGAGAGAAAGGGAGAGGACTCCCGTGTAGAGAGCTCTCCGCTGGAGATCCCAACCACCCAGGGGGCAAATGCGCATGCTAAGGCATGTCCGGACGGTGGATGAGGGAGAAGAGGTGGATGGTGTGCAGCAGCAGTTGATACAGGGCCCGCCTTTTTATGTCCTTAAAAGGGACAAAATTAAAATTCCGGAGGCTGCTCAGGTTGTGGGGCACAGGCTCCCGTGGGAAGTATGGGACCTTGGGGCCAATGTGAAACTCCGTCCGGGCAGGGTTGAGCATGGACGGGTTCCCACTGCACACCTGAGTATCCTTCACCTGCTGCACTACGTCGGGTCTGAGCACCGCCGTTTTAAGGCATCGGATGGCGGTGGCCACGTACCAGACGTCTACTGCTGCCCTGCTCAGAGTCTGCTTTTTTATCTATGACTCTTCAATCTGATTGGTTAATGAGTCACATGATCAAATCTTCTATCTCATGGATGGGGAGTTGGAGGTGAGACAGGTACTTAATTTGATGCAGCAGTGGCATCAATGAATTCTGCCCCTTTCTAACTCTGCCTGAATAAGGTTCTGGGTGTGAAGGTCCAGGGTCAACCTTCTTGTCAGTTGAGGATTATAATGAACTCTTCAGAGCCATGTTCTCTTAAGGTTCACATTAACCCAACTGCAGATGGGCTGCGTGCATGACAGCTAAAACAGCAGGGTTAATCCTGTCACCTTCAGACAGCAGCTTCCTCCAACAAAGGCACTAAGTGCCTGGGCATCAGAAAGGCGGTCTGTCATTGAGAACCAACCACCCCCCCGCCTCCCCCACTCTCACTATCGATGCCCTGACCCACTCTTTCTGCAAATGTAACATTGCAAATCACATCCTCATGCCCATGCATTACCTTCCTCCAATCTGATCATTCTATAATCCTGGGACTTCAGGATAGCGGCTCTTCCCAGTTTAGTCAGGTCTTCCTTGTGGTGCTCCTAAATGCCATCAGCTGGCCTCTGTGAGTTCTGCTCCCTGAGATTGCAGGGAAAGCCTAGCCAATGGCTCCATTGATTTGTGATTTGATGGGCCTTCCCAAAAAAAGTCAGTTTGTGATTCTCACTGCCACAAAAGCAGGAAAGCAAAATTGCTAATGCCCCAACAAGATTACGCCCATAGTTTCTTACTCAAGATAGTATCAAAGTTGAAAGTGAGGACTGCAGATGTTGGAGACCAAAGTCAAAAAGTGTGGCGCTGGAAAAGCACAGCTGGTCAGGCAGCATGTGAGGAGCAGGAGAATCGATGTTTCAGGCATAGCCATTCCTGATGAAGGGTTTATTGACTCTCCTGTTCCTTGGATGCTGACTGACTTGCTATGCTTTTCCAGCGCCACATTTTTTGACATAGAATCCAAGGTGCAAACAGTGGAGTTTTGGACGAGTTGAAGTTTATGAAGGGTAGACAAATGGGTCTAATTTAGGGCAATGTGAGAGAAGTATTGCAGAGAACCAACAATACATTGTAAACTACTGTACAGCAATAACAGCTGACTATACCATATACTGACCTGTCATAGTCCCCATTACAGAGTGCACGGACTGGAATAGTAAATGGTTGCCAGACTGGGTTCAATGTATTCTTCACCACTTCAGTTTTGTGGCAGATAGTAAACCTGAGAGAGAGAGAGGGAGCAGGAAAAAGGTACACATGTAATGATAGTAAATCTGACAGAGAGCGAGACAGTCAGACATAAACAGAACAGGGAAAAAAAGTATATATGCAAATAAGTTATAAAGCTATGAGTGGAGGTGAGAAACATTCACTGATTGCTGGTAGCATCATAAATGTATTTGAAAAATATGGCACAGAAATTCCTAATATTAAGGATGGCAACCATTACAACTTGTGGGCGGCACGGTGGCACAGTGGTTAGCACTGCTGCCTCACAGCGCCTGTAGACCCGGGTTCAATTCCCGACTCAGGCGACTGACTGTGTGGAGTTTGCACGTTCTCCCCGTGTCTGCGTGGGTTTCCTCCGGGTGCTCCGGTTTCCTCCCACAGTCCAAAGATGTGCGGGTCAGGTGAATTGGCCAAGCTAAATTGCCCGTAGTGTTAGGTAAGGGATAAATGTAGGGGTATGGGTGGGTTGCGCTTCGGCGGGTCGGTGTGGACTTGTTGGGCCGAAGGGCCTGTTTCCACACTGTAAGTCTAATCTAAGTCTAATCTAATCTAAAACATTGATAGTAAGAAAAATAATGGAAGCCCTACTAAAAGAAAGAATTGAACATCTAGAAACAAGAAATGTATTAATGAATAGTTAGCATGGATTTTGCAAAGTGAAATCTTTGTTGTTCTAGGTTATTGAACTTTTCGATTAAGTAACAGAGAAAACAAACTACAGTAATGCAACAGCTGTATTTATTTTGATTTTCAAATAGGCTCCGATATGGTTCAGACATAGAGCAATGAATAAGATCAGAGAATGTGGAGTCAAGCAACAAGTGGGAGAATCGATTGTGAGCTAACTTCAAGATCAAAAGTACAGGATGTCAGTAAAAGGAAATTATTTTGCGGTAGATTATGAGAGGTAGTGTTCCATGAAGGTCAGTGTTAGGACCACTGGTCTTCAGAAGTGAAGTGAATAATTTGGACTTTGGAATCAAATGTACAATTTTCAGATCACACCAAATTGTGGGGGAGATAATCAAGACTGAAGAGGACTGCAACTACAACAGGACATTAGTAGTCTTGAAACCTGGGCAAATAAATTAAGTGTAACACAGACACATGTGATTTAGCATATTGTAGTAGGAAGAGTAGAGAGATTACTTATTACTTAGAAGGTCTCACGGGTAAAGGAACAAACTATCTCAGTGTACAATTCAGCAGCAACTAATACTTGCATCACAGGTTCGCAAGGCAAATGATAGAGCAAATCAAAACATTATTTGTGGAAGAACAGAATTAAGAATACCCAAGTTAGCTGAACCTGTGTCAAAATGTTGCTCGACAATAGTGTATGCTGTCTGGGTGTCCTTGCTGATCTCCTATCAGACACTTCTGTCATTAGATGAAGTCACTTACAGTTTGGACATACTTGAATAATGAGGAGTGTACCACCAGTGTGTACAGCTCTGATCACTTCAGGATATCAAGGAATTTGAGAGGATGCAGAGAAGGTTTAGAAGGATGCTACCAGGAATGTGTGGGTAAATCAAGAAAGGATTGATAGGCTGGATCTAAAACGAAGGCTGAGGTGTGATACGTCTGAGCTATCTGAAATTCTGCAAGTGTTTGAAGCATGGATACAGAGAGAATGTTTCCCCTCCTGGGGAATATGTAAGTAAAACCATCAAAAGAAAGTAGTCGCCTTGAAATCTAATTGAAATTCAGAAGAAACGTTTCGACTCAAAGAGTGGTGAGAATGTGACAACCACTAACACCGAGAGTAGTTGAAGTGAATTGTTGGGATGTAGTTAAGGAAAGGATAGATAACCAAATCAGGGAGATATGATTGGGGTTGTGATAATAAATTTATATAATTGGGCTAAATAGCCTGTTTTCATTGCCATATATCCAATGTAACTGTATCCTAATTTGGCAGCATCCAATTTTGGATGCCTCACCTACAGTGTGCGAACAGCCCGAATCCAAATGGGGACTTTGAGGAGTTTGGGATATTTGGCTTTCAGACCACACAATCAGGTAGCATGTCGAAGTTAATGATTAGTATGATTGAAGTTTGGAGAAGGACGAGGCCTCAGATTGCGACTGAAGAGGATTTTCAGTTTGGAAGAGAACATTGTGGCTCTGCAGTGTTGCTACAGCTGAGCCCAAGAGTGATAGGGGATGTTGTGGTGTTAGGAGTTTGGAGCTAGAGCTGGGTTAAGACTGGAGGTGCCTGGAAGTCAGAGTTGGGAGTGAGCTCAGAGTTGAGCACTTCTTTACATTTAGTGCTGTTTAATATTGCTTTGCCTGGTGACACAGTATTGTGATAGCTGCCCCAAACTCAAGACAAAGTAACAAGAGGAGGGGAAGCAGAAGTCAGGCTCATCATTTGTGTATGCTAATGGACTAATACTTCTTTATAATGTGGGTAAATGCATCTTATCAACATAGTAAATAGTGAGGCCTACAACAAAATTGTGCAGGTATACAGAGACTACTTTGGGCACATATGACTCCATAGCACTGAAAAGACAGGTCATTCCACCCAATTTCTAATCAGTTTGTGGTTTTGTTGCATTCGGTAATGATCAACTTGAGAGAATGAGAGAATGAAAGAGAGTGAGGGAAAGAGAGAGGTAAAAGTGAGTACAATTTTCAATATAGTGGTACCTTAAGATAAAAATCTAACAGCAAAACTGAGAGACGTAGCACAGTATAGTACATTCAGCAGATAGGAATACAGATAAACTGCACAGGATTTGAACACTGTGATAGTAAAGCTGACAGAAACACAGCAAGGGCACACCTGAACAAAAGATTTCAAAACACAGAGATAGTAATTTTGAGGAAAAACGTTTTATGGTACAAACATTGAACATAGGATACAAACAATATGGTAAACCTGAGAGAAAGAATTGTAGAAAGGAAGAGAAAAAGACATTTATACAGTGAAATTTAGCTCCTATAATTTCATGTGAATCACAGCTATTTGGATTGTATAAACATTTCATGCAGGCAGAGGATACAAATTGGTGACTAAATTACAGTTTTGTGCCTTTATTGTGTCCTCTAAATATATGGTACAATTTAATGGGAAGGTAAGGTGCATGTTGACAGCATTCCCCAGTTCATACTTTTAATACTGATAGGTAAAAGAAGTCAATGAGGAAGAAGAAAAAAATGTTTGAGGCTAATTAGTCAAAACTTGCTAATGCAGTGATTATATTCTGCCCTTTGACATTCAATTGCTCAGCTTTGTTATTGTCAGAAAAGTAGAAGACACAAAGGAATAGATTTTTATTTTCCTTACCCCTTAGCCATCAAATTGATGATTAGTATTTCATGTCCTTTGCAGAACCTGCCTGATATCTATTCCAATGATTCAATTACTGCCCATGTATCAGCAGTTGGTGTGATTAGAAATATACAACCTGAAAGGTTGTTGGAAGCAGATTCAGAAATAACCTTAAGGAGATAATCGAATAATTATCTGAAGATCTGTTTTGGGGCTATGAGGAAAGACTATGGAGTAGGCTTAATTGGATGGGGTCAATTGACAAGCCCAACATAAATATTCCTGTCACACCTCCAACTCCTCTGGGACTTGTGGAACTTTTGGCTATATCATTGTCAAATAATATACCCAATATGTACTCCAGAAAGATAATTTGAACGGCTTAATGAGTTTATTATTTGAATAACTGAATCATAAAGATGAAGGATAATCCAGACCTGGTTTGAATTGAGTTTCCTGAATCAATAAGACAGGACTGGCACTACAGGGGTAAAATCAGCCCAGCTTCATCCCCTTGATTCCAAGGCTGGTGGTATTAAAATATTGAAATGAGAGCACCAGTAGCTCTTCTCAACACCACTTTGCTGCATTATCCATATGTGTTTCATATGTAGAAATCTGTTACTCACAGTGTTGAATATGTTCAGTGATTCATCTGCCTCAGCCCTATTGGGCACAGAATTGCAAAGGTTCAACACCCTTTGAGGGAAGAAATTACTCTCCATGTGAGGATAACAGATGAAGGCAGTTTTGTGCTTGGTTGTGATAGGCCCAACAGTCTAGGAGATATCTATTCTCACAAACGCAGGATGGTCACTTGGGCAAAGTACCTGAGTGTGAAAAGTGCACTTGAATCATTTCACCAAGAAGAAGCTAATATCTGAAGGAAAACAGGATATGGAAAATTATTTTGGTTTTTAAGGAAAAGGGCAAGATACTGAGAAGACTTCAAATTCACTCAATGTTACATCGGCACAAACTTCTCTGATTTCCAATTTTTTTTTGTTATCAGCCTACTTTGTTCAGCTAAGCTTAAAGAGAGTGGGGGCCATTTTGAAATGTCTACAAGACATAATTCACCAATTATACATAATTACTTACGTCCCATCCTCATTGCTCCGATAAAAGACCAAAAATGGATCTGATTTTCCAAAGAAATCCTTTTTGTCCAGCTTATTAGCACACAGCTGCATGGTTGCAATGTCCTGTAAAGCACAAGGTTTCCTCTATTTAAAAAAAGCACACCATATTTACAGCACAGTAACAGGCCAAAGGCTGTGATGTTATTATAGAACATAGAACATAGAAAAATACAGCGCAGTACAGGCCCTTCGGCCCTTGATGTTACGCCGATCCAAGCCCACCTAACCTACACTAGCCCACTTTCCTCCACATGCCTATCCAATGCCCGTTTAAATGCCCATAAAGAGGGAGAATCCACCACTGTTACTGGCAGGGCATTCCATGAACTCACGACTCGCTGAGTAAAGAATCTACCCCTAACATCTGTCCTATATCTACCACCCCTTAATTTAAAGCTATGCCCCCTCGTAATAGCTGACTCCATACATGGAAACAGCTACACAAACCTCCTTCCAACTTACTTCATCGACACTATCAACTTAAACTTCCAAAGACAGCTTATTCATGTAATTAGGAGTTACTATTGAAAGATTCTTTGTCCTCTTTATCACATCCTGCATTCTTTAGCAACCTAGTCCAAAAGAGATGTTTTATCAAACTTATACTAGGATGCTACTGGTTAGTTGGTTGAAAAGGAATTTTGGAGAGCCTTATTTTTAGATCCATTGTCACCTGTGAGAGATAAATTCATAGTGTGCTGTACTAATGATAATCATACTTACAGGGAAGTCTGCTGTCGGATAGGACTCCTGACCTTCAGTGAGTAAATAAAGATCAGCATGTTTTGGAACTGGGTAACTGTGCAGTGTCATGTACACTGAAGGGGAATGGTAGTGGTTACTTAAGATGTGTTTTTTGTTGTATTGACTTGTTAAAGTGAACGTGGCTTTGTTTTTTAAAGTATTGTTGCCTTTTACATAGTGGTTAATTTATATTGGTTCTACTTCATGTTAGAAAAATCATGACAAAAACGTGAAGTCTTGTTGGTAATTTCTTCATTTCGGAGTTATTTTGGTAAACTTACTTTCCCTGAAGAGTTCCTAATATTATGCAGAGTTGAAATAAGGCCCAGGTTAGTAGCATTGAGAGATTTGCAAGGGCCAGGTACACAAATCTTTACACATGGTTTAGGATGATAAGGTTGTTTTTCCAGTTATTGCCAATTGACTTGCCAATATGAGGGTTGCATCAGCTTTTGATGATGCTGGAACCCATAGCAATTTCATAAGAATGCTTTCCCTGGATGTGACGATAGTCCTACAAATGGTGAGACTTACAAAGACAAATCCACATACTGGACAGAGCTATCGGCACAGAAAATTAACAAATGCTCCTTTTCTGGTGTGAACTGGTAAAGTGAACATGTCCAAATAACATGACATAGTAAAAGGAGCAAATTACTGTAGATGCTGGAATCTGTACTGAAAACTAAAGGTGCTGGAAATCACAGTGGGTCAGGCAGCATCCATGGAGAGAAAGCAAGCTACAAGCTAATGTTTCCAATCTAGATGACTCCTCATCAGAACTGATGTGAAGTGTTTTTGTAATACAGCAAAACTTTGTGTTGCCTGGCACTGTCCTGACCAGAACTCTCGATAAACTCTTTTTTCTGACAGTTCAACATGTGTTTAAAACCTGGTCATTTTCAGTACTCAGCTAATGCATTATTTAAAATAAACTAAGGATAATAAAAGTAGTTTAGAAATCTTCAGAAATGATTCTTAGGTTATGCATTGGATTATTAAATTATTGGTCAGTTTTGGGTATTGTGCATGACCAACAATTTATTAGAATGATAAGCTTGCTTGGAACAACTGGCACGGAAAATGTCAGGTCAATCTTTGCTTTGAAGGTCTGTATGATGGATGGGGCGAGAGTGTGGGTGCTGGAAAAGCACAGCAGGCCAGGCAGCATCCGAGGAGCAGGAAAATCGACATTTTGGGCCCGAGCAATGTGTCAGTTCAGTGTCAGCCTGGTCTTCTCTGTGGGGGCTTTAGTGTGATACTCTGCAATGCTAAGGATCTTGACACCCCAACTGCTTTGCCCTCAATCCTCAATGATTGAGTAGAACTTTGTCTTATGCACAGAGTAATATAACTCCCCACTAGCCTGCATTTTAAGTTAAAAGGATCCTCCCATTTTGCAAGCATGCAAGATAAGATTTCCCTGTATGAAGTAAAATTAATTTTCTTCAAATTCATGAGTAAGGCTAAACCTCTGCATGAAATAAACAAAATGAAATGGTAATTCAATTATTATGCAATGAAAAATAGCATCCAATGAACTGAAATCAATGAGGTGAAGAGAAGCTACGATTGTGAGAGAAAATATTATTTTTTCCATCTTCTAAAAGAGCAAGCTATGGAATTTAAAACAGCTCATACAAAAGAAATGATCAGCTGGGTGTGGTATCAAACTAGTGCCATGTTAATCTTAAATTTCTAAATATTGTAATGCAGTGTATATAATTACAAGGGAATTTACAGTCATTTAAAATAGTTCCATTTTCTGTGAAAAATCACTCAAAGTTAAAATCAAATTCAACTTTTCTTTTCGTTCTGATAGCTTTGAAGAGGCTGGAGTAAATAAGGAAAGATGGCTTCTGTTAGTTGGTAATTCAGTTACAATTGGCATAAACTCAGGGTTACCATTGAAAGATGAATGGGGAATTTGGAACCATTTTAGTGCCATCTAGAATCCCTACAGTGTGGAAGCAGGCCATTTAGCCCATTGAGTCTGCACCGATCCTCTGAACAGCATCTCAACCGGACCTATCTACCTACCCTATTCCTGTAGCCCTGCATTTTCCATGGCTAATCCACTGAGCCTGCATTTCCCTGGACACTATGGGGAATTTAGCATGGCCAATCTGCATATCTTTGGACTGTGGGAGGAAATTGGAGCAGGCAGGGGTAGAATGTGCAAGCTCCACACAGACAATTGCCTGAGGGTGGTATTGGACCTGGGTCCCTGGTGCTGTGAGGCAGCACTACTAACTACTGCTTCACCATGCCACCCTCAGAGGATTATTAAAGCATGTAATTTTTTGCATCCTGGTGATATTCACTGTCCACAAATAGTGGGAATCTGTGATGTTGTAACATCCTTCAGCAGGTTCTAAAGCTAACTTGTAATCCGAGGAGGTGATCAGATTAGATTTCCTACAGTGCGGAAACAGGCCCTTCGGTCCAACAAATCCACACCGACCCTCCAAAGTGTAATCCACCCAGACCCATTCACCTACTCCCTACTAATGCACCTATCACTACAGGCAATTTAGCATTGCCAATTCACCTGGCCCGCACATCTTTGGACTGTGGGAGGAAACCCACGCAGACACAGGGAGAATGTGCAAGCTCCACACAGACAGTCACCCAAATCTGGAATCGAACCTGGAATGGGTCCCTGAGGCTATGAGGCAGCAGTGCTAACCATTGAGCCACTGTGGGAGGAATGCTTGTCTGGCTGATGATGGTAGAACAATGTGTATGACCTCTAACATGAATGCATTTCTCCTTCAATATTATTGAGTACAAATGTTATTTTGAAGGTGGCAGAAGAAAATTGCTTTTTCCTGAAGACAGTTTGGTCTGGGACTCTGAACACAGCAGTTAACCTCTGTAGATTGCAAAGGAATAAGCCAGATTTTGAAATTGTTGTGCAGTCTCAAGTGTTTTTGATTTTCACTGTATTGCTGCATGCTACAATTGTATTTATTCTGGCTCATAAAATATTAATGGAAGAACAGGCATCAACTATTACTTAACCTCTGGGAAACACTCTAGTAATAACTCAAGCCGTTTGTATGAAATATTTGACATTATTCATGGTATTTAAGTGTTGCACCATCATGTCCTGTTCCTTCCTCAATCGTCACTAAATACCCACAGGGTTGAGCTAATGAAACACATCAGTTAGGGAGAATGGCATAATTTTCTCTCAGCTGTAGATTGGGAGGCTCACCTAAATGCCTACTGAAGAGGAATTATGTGTGTAATTGAAAAACATTGTTATCAAATCGAGTCATCATCAGTCGGACACTATTAACCGAGGTTAGCAGAATCTCAGCAAGATAGGCACAACTGCTTTTGTGATTTTTGAAAGGTCTGCCAATTAACAAGGAAGGTGAAAAAATTGACAACTGATTTTCTTTTCTAGAGTTCACGGTGTACAGAAGTAACGTGAATACATATAATCTCAGGAGTAGATTACTTCAATACCTGCCATAACTTTTGAAAGCAATTTGCAGCTCTCGTCCCAGCTTTACTTTGCTGTATTCCTGTATTTTCTAAAAGCATATTCTTGTTCTTGCCAATGTACTTGCACTGTGAACCAATAAATCTTCTCCTAACCTCTTCTCCCATCTTAAGATTATGATGGTAACACAAAGCATTGCTGATGCCTTGATGAGCAAAACAAACAATCAAACTTTGAGTGTGACATTAGCCAGAAGTTAAATTATGATGCTGCTTTAGGAGAGGGTGGACTAAGTCATTGTGGGTGTACCTAAACCAAATAGACTGCAGAGGTTCAAGAAGGCAACTCATTACTATCTCTCAAAGGCAAATAGGAATAGGCAATGAATGTTGGCCTCGTAGCAATCACATTAATGAATTTTTGAAAAGCGTTGCTTAATTGACTGCAAGCCATTTGCTTCTCATCATAATGGAAGAAACCAGAATCAGTTTACCTCATATTTAGGAGACTTTCTCCTTATTCCAACAGTATCAGTAAAATAGCATCATTTCAAACAACTTAGAATATTTTTGTTGGGATTGCTAGGACAGATCCAAGTCTGTGAGAATCGGAAACATACCCTTGAGAAACAAAAGGATTTGTTTGAGTGGGAAGCTTAATCCTAATAAAAAAACTGAAACAGAAACCCTACCCTCTTTAGACCATTCATTTAAATGAGATTGGATGAAGAATGGTCAACCAATCAGCTCACAGATATTAGACTGGTAAATTAAATATTCTATTAAGGCTGCATATCACCATTTTAAGAATTATTCTAGTTTGAGCCACAGACAACTAGGCTTTTGTGATGTCAGGAAATCTGACAGTGAATAGAAGCAACAAAGGCTGAATCTTTCCAGTTGGTGATTTTACAACACTCCTTGTGGAAGGTTTTCGACTCAAATTCAACAAGCTGTGTTGTAAACATCCCTGCACCACAAGATCTATGATCCCCCACCCTCCACCCCACTGTCCTTCACTCCCCTGTCATTCGGGCTGGCTTTAAAAATAAATCATGGTGCACGACCACATTAATCTTGTGCTGGGTGATAAGGGAATTTTCTAAGGTGGATGATGTGAAAATACTCCTGCTGATGGTGGGGTTGGGGGGGGTTCAGAATGGTAGTGTAAAAATGGGTCAATTTAAGAGTGAAAACAGGAAGGGTATCCCAAATCTGCGACTTTCTCCCCAAGGAAGCTGAGTCAACTGCAATTTTCAAAACTATGATTGATCAAAATCATAGAGCCATAGAATCATAGAGATGTACAGCATGGAAAAAGATCCTTCAGTCCAACCCGTCTATGCCGACCAGATATCCCAACCCAATCTAGTCCCACCTGCCAGCACTCGGCCTATATCCCTCCAAACCCTTCCTATTCATATACCCATCAAAATGCCTGTTAAATGTTGCAATTGTACCAGCCTCCACCACTTCCCCAGGCGGCTCATTTCGTACACGTACCACCCTCTGTGTAAACAAGTTGCCCCTTAAGTCTCTTTTACATTTTTCCTGTCTCACCCTAAATCTATGCAGTTATGTCAGAGCCTGGGTGTCTCTGGAGAAGGAGCACGCGGGTGTTCACCAACACCCTTGAGATTTTCAGGGAAAGGTGGGCACCGCAGGGAGTGGAGTGTATTATTGTCCCCTCCAATGCTATTTTGATGTAATCCCTTCCCTCCCCCTCACTGTTTGATCACGCAGCATTGCCCTTTGACAAGGACACTGCCTGTCATTGGCCACCCGGGTGTTTCCTTTCTTCATGGTGGTGGAAATTGAATAAAAATTTGTACACCTGTTGTCTTTCACTGTGTCTCACACTTTCGCACACAATTTGGTTCCCGTAAAAATATAAGCACCACTGCAGTTAGGCGGCAGTTGGGAGTAGAAAAAGGAAACAGAAACAAACAAAAAAAAATGGAAACAGACCCTTCAGTCCAACCAGTCCATGCCGAACGTAATTCCATCTGCCTGTTGTTGGCCCACATCCCTCCAAACCCTTCCTATTCATATACCTATCCAAGTATCTTGTAATTGTAGTTATCATGGAATAACAAACAAAAGTAGATTAGCCATGGTCAGCTGAATGGCTTCAAAGGCTTGTGTGATTGTTGCTATATTCCCAGATTATAGCCGCTAAAGTCATTAGGGCTGCTAACAGATTAACAATCCATAATCAGCTGTTCAGGCTCCTTGCACTAAGTAGGAAACTTCCACTTTTCTGATCTCCTAAGAACAAGTTAAAAACTCTCCATAAATTGTTTCATCCTGATCATCGTGTCCCAGCCTCAATTTCTGATGCATCTTTGAGTAACATTTTGACGTGTCTTTGCCACATCAACTTTGACATATGCTTTTGTAAAAGTTGCATTGGTTACCTGAATAATTTATATGTTTATTGCTATGTACAGTGTGACAAAGCTCAAATCACAAAGAAGGCTGGATAACTTTGCTTCCTTTGAGGTTCCCTCAACCAGTCACACTGGGAGTGAGAGCACTTGTGGAAACAGTATTTACATTAAGCTACATCAAACATAAATGGGAATTGAAAGTACATAAGGGAATAAGAGAGACAAAAACACATTACTCAAACAATGCAATCTTCACAGACACAGGAGCATGAATATAAATAGTGCTGCTACAAAGCATCAGAGACATGGAATATGGAAGAGCTAAATTATTAGTTAGAAAAGAGAAAGGAATAGGAATTGAGCAGACATAAGAGGACAAATGATGGACATTGAAGACCATAAAAATATACCGTCAGATTTTATTTGCTTTTGTGTGATATAAGCATCATTGGCAATGCTTGTGCCCTGGTTATATCTATGGAATTCCCTGCCAGTATGACAACTTTGAGGCTGCCTCTTTGAATGTTATTAAGGAAAAGATAGATGGATTTTTGAATAGTAAAGGAGTTAAGGGTTATAGTAAGCGGGTGGGTAAGTGCGGCTGAGTCAGGAAAAGATCAACCATGATCTTATTGAATGGCAGAGTAGGCTCAACAAGCCAGATGGCCTACTCCTGTTCCTATTGCTTATGCTCTAATTTCCCCTTGAGAAGGTGATAGTGATTGTCAGCTTTCTTGAACTACTGGTACACATTAACCCAGAGGGAGTTGCAGGTTTTTGCCTCAATGATAGGAAGCAGTGGTGAGATAGATCCAAGGGGTTTATGAGTGGCTTGAAGAGGAACTTGCAACTGGTGGTTTTCCCATGTGTATGCTGACCCTGTCCTTCAAGGTGGTAAAGTCACAGGTTTAGAGAATGCTGTTGAAAGAACCTTGGGTAGAGCTGTTGCAGTGTATCTTATAGATGCACACATTGCTGCGACAATGATGGAGAAAGTTAACAGTTAAGCTGGTATGCAGGGTACCAATCAAGTGGGATACTTTGTCTTAAATAGAATTGAGTTTCTTCTGTGTTGTTGGAGCTGCAATCATCACAATCAGTGAGCAGTATTCCATCACATTCCTTACTTGGGTTTTCTAGATGGTGGGAAGACCTTTGGGAGGCAGCAAATAAGTTTCTTGGCGCAGAGTGCTCAGTCTCGTACCTGCTGGTATGTGTATGTAGCTAGTCCAGTTCAGCTCCTAGTCAGCAGTAATCCCCAGAATGTTTATACGGGGGCTCCAGTGATGGTAATGTAATTGAAAGTCAATGGGAAGTGGTTGGATTCCCTTTTCTTGGAGATGGTCACTGCCCGACACTTATGTAGTCCAGGTGTACTGGTTACTTAGCTTCAGATTGCAACCTAGAATATTTGAGGAGAGTCTAATTCTAGAGCCTTTAGTTAAGATTCCCATACTCTATGGCAGTATTTACTCACAAGGTGGCAGTCTATTCCATACATTAACTGAAGCATCAAGAAGTTAAGTCTGTAAATTGCTGTTTGCGATGTCATTGCAATTATAATGAATTTGTATAAGATTTCTTTGTCTGTTTTACAATACCATTGTGCACTTGTATATTAATATCTCAAAGAATAACTTATAGTGTCTAGTGTTTAATTTGGGATAAGTGCGACATCAAGATATTTAGAAGGTCAAATGAATGTCTGGGTTTTTGTCCATAGATCCCTGAAGGTGGAAGGACAGGTGAAGACGATAGTTAAGAAGGCACACTTGCCTTTATCAAATGAGTTATAGATTACAAGGACATGGAGGTTGTGTTGGAGCTGGATAGAACTTTGGTTAGACCACAGTTAGAGTACTATATGCAGTTCTGGTCACTGCCTTATAGGCAAAATGTGCATTGGAGGTGCTGCACAGAAGATTTGCCTAGGATGGAGTGCTTTAGCTATGCAGAGAGGCTGAATAAGCTTGGTCTGCTTTCTTTGGAGCAGAGAAGATTGACAGACCGTAACGCCATAAGACATAGGAACAGAAATTAGTCCATTCAGCCCATCGAGTCTGCTTCACTATTCAATCATGGCTGATAAGTTTCTCAACTCCATTTCTCCCCAGAACCCAATAAGACCGTACGACATAGGAGCAAAAATTAGGGAACGTGATAAAGGTGTATAAGATTATGAAGGTCCTTGAAAATAGCTGTTCTTCATAGTTGAAGGGTCAATAAGAAGGGGGAAGCCTTTTAAGATGAAATGCAGGAAGTTGAGAGGGGAGTTAAAGAAAAATATTTTCACCCAGGAGGTGATGTGTGCCCGGAATCCACTGTGGGGTTGGTTATAGAGGTGAGCAACCTCACAACCTTTAAAAAGAACATGGATAAGCACTTGAAATGTCATTAAATTCAAGGCTATGGGTCTACTGTAGATAAGTGGGACTGGAGTAGATTTAGTGTAGCTTTGACAGTACAGACTCAATGTGCTGAAGAGCTTATTCTGCACCATATGATTCTACATTTCAATAGGTTTGTCACTTTTTTTTATTTTTCCATCATGTCCCTGGCTCACTTCCTCTAATAAAGTCTAAACAACCTACTCTTCAATTTTCTCATAGCTTCTTTGGGCAGAATGTAGACAGTTTCTTGCATCAAAATGAGTTGGAAGTCACACAACATCAGGTTATAGTCCAACAGGTTTATTTGAAATCACAGGTGAAGTGGAGGGAAGTGCACAAGTACAGAACTTATAGATGGTGAGACAATGGCAAGATAATTTCAGTAATTAAGAGTGTCAACAGATCAGTACAACTAGTGTGAGTGGAGTCAACAGGCGGAATAACAAGTCCTCACAGGTGGTTAAAAGTATTAGACGGTGTGAGTAAAATGTCCACAGCTGAATAGCAAGTGAAGGGATGACCTATGATCTGATTAATTAAGATGTGAAGCTGTTAGTGTTGGACTGGGGTGGGCAAAGTTAAAAATCACACAACACCAGGTTATAGTCCAACAGGTTTATTTGGAAGTACAAGCTTTCGGAGCGCTGCTCCTTCATCAGGTAGCAGCACTCCGGTGAAGGACTAGTACTCTGAGAGCGAGAACTTCTAAATAAACTTGTTGGACTGTAACCTGGTGTGTGATTTTTAACTTTGTGTGATTAATTGTGTGATAATTACAAAAAATCAAAAATAAGGTGGTGCTAGAGACAAATCAAATGGCTTGAATAACATGATAGGTATAAGAGAAGCAGAATGAGGTTCTAACCAAAATAACAAGTAATCCAAAACTGTACAAACTAATTACGTGCGAGAGATAATAGTAAGTTATCAAGGTGAGGGTGTCAAAACAGAGCAGTAAGGAAGATTTTACAAACTCAGAACTGTTATTCAATCTGTCAACACTCCATTCATTCCATTTGTATCTTTCTGTAGACACTCCTGGAATTATCTTACCATTATCTCTCCAACTATATATTCTGCGCCCGCGTGGTTCCCTCCACTTCACCTGATGAAGGAGCAGTGCTTCAAAAGCTTATGATTTCAAATAAACCAGTTGGACCATAACCTAGTGTCATGTGACTTCTGACTTTGTCCATCCCAGTCCAACACTGGCACTTCCACATCATCAAAATGAGTGACATTGTGAAATTTTGTCAATTCTCGATTGCCCTCTCTGTCTTCCCACCATGGAAAAACTGTGGCTTTCAGCTGATCCACGGCTGGCAAGCCATCATGTGGAGACAGAGCAAATCAGTTTCTTCAAGTTGCTCCTCCCACAATTAGATCTGGGTGCAGTAATCCTTTGCATCTGCTGGCAGCCGGTATGAGAGAAGTGTTCACAAAGATTCAGAGAACCACTGGGGGGAAACATAGTGATTGTAATAAGGTCAGCCGGGGGACCTTGTAGAATATGAGTTCCCTGATTGGGGCTTTTAATCTGGTCCAGTCAGGGAGGCCTGGCTGACATAAAAGGATAAATGTCAGGGGTATTTGACACTGAATGCCTGACGCAATGAGAGGCAGTGCTATTGTCAGAGGATATACATTTGTAAATAAAGGGTGATTGGTGATGGAATGCCAGACTCTGAAGAATTATTTCAGGAAAGGGATGGATTCTAGTGTTAGATCCCTTCTTGTTGCCAGTCACACAGATCCTGAAGCAATGGCCATCAGGGGAGAGATAGAGCAAAACACACACCAGGAATCTATTCAGCAAGGAGAGCTATTTTGACAATCTTACAAACTTGTCAGCTTCCTGAGTTACTGCGAGTGTTAATTTTATGGCAGCTGTGGGGCACTGCGACTTAGATACAAACTCATGGCATTTAAAAGTCTATTTTATTAGATGCCACATCAGATCAGTCTGCCTTACCAAAGAAAAACATGCAACCATTCAGTCAAACAGGAGTGTTGTCTGGAGAGCTCACAAACAAACATCTGACAAATAACATTTCCTATTGCCAATTCACAGACCACTTAGAAAGCTGAGGAAATATTGCCAACACTGACCCGACAGTTGCTCAGTTCTTCAGCAGACAAAATCAGCGTTCCACATTTTTTACCAGGGACGCCCCTAGAGAGATAGAAAGAGAAAGAATAGACCATAATTCATTGAGCAAAAACAACACAGTTTATTACAGAGACCCAGAAAAATGACAGATTGAGGCCTGGGAGTCCTCCTACCACACACAATTAAAGACCGACTTTTTGCCTCTGAGATTTGCAGTGGCAGCTTTGCACCTTGTTAAAATGTGACCAGGCAAGACTACTCTCAGTTAATTAGAACCCAAACCAAAAATGACTTATTCTCACATTCCAAAGCAACAGCTTCCTTATTTGGCAAAATATGGTCCAAAGTTGTCTGCCTCACTTTGTTGCAAATTGCAAAAATAGAATAGATAGCAGCAAATCCAATCTTATGGTCATTATAATACAATAAGTTGTAAAGACTGTATAGAAAATAAAGGATTGTCCACAATAATGTTGATAACATTTACTTGGCAATAGATTTTAACTTAATGATTCAAATTAAGGTTCAACTGAAGGGCACTAAATGCTGCAGTTATTGGAAATTAATTTTTTAAGTGGGACCTCACCATCATTAGAGATCAAACCTAACCCTAACTAACTCTGACTGCTGACCATGTGGGTCCTATGTAGAACTAAACTGTATCCTAATCTGGTACTAACCAATGAAGTAGAAGCAGAAAGGCTTGAACCTGTTATAACCACAAAAGTTCTGAAGGTGTCTGAAAACACAGCATGTAATTTTCACAGAGCAAGTTCTCACAGCAGCAATGTGATAATGACCAGATAATCTGGTTTAGTGATGTTGACTGAGGATAAATATTGGCTAGGACACCGAGGATAAACCCCCTCCACCACCCCTCCCCTTCACTCTTCTGCAAAACAGTGCCATTGGATCTTTTACATCCACCTAAGCTGACAAGTTTGAAAAATGGCACCACAGACAATGGCAAGCTCTAATGGAATCTCTGCTTATTTATGCTCAAGCCCTGGAATGGAATTTGATCCCACAATCTTCTGACACCAAGGAAAGGCTGCTTCGCAGTGGTAGGAAATTTGAACATGTTGCACTGATGTAGACATTGAGGTTCTAAAATTGATTTTGCAATCACATGCTTCCATCTAGAAAACCAAAGGATGACAGAAAGTGATTAATGCAGAACAAGTAAGGTGCTACAATATTGCAATTTTCCATGTATAACTCCATGGAGCCTTCAGATTGGGTTTTGTAATGTACAGGTGAGGCAAAAGCAGAAGGCTCTATCTAATTTGTGCTTCATTTGATTTGGGTACACACAATGTTGGCCCTATTTTCCACTATTTCTACATTCTTCCTCTTAATGAACATAAAACATGGGCAAAACATCCAAACAAATTGCCTCAATCTGCTGAATATACAATAATAAAAAAAAGAGAAACAGTAATTCCAATCACAGGCAATAAATTTAATTCTAACATATTTTAATCTAAAGGTATATTTTATCAGTTTTAACCATTAGCTTTATTGCAAAACACAGTAAGAACTGATTCACAAGGAATAATAATGAATGAACACATTGGGTACTAATTAATTATTAAAATATTTTCAGGCTGACACCAACATAAAGGCGAAATCTCCAAGAGGTGGATCTAGTCTAAAGTTGATCCTCTTCCAAAGAAGTAAATGATCTGGAAAACCTTTCATTCTTTGGTCCAAATGGAGGCAGACCCCTTACATTAGTACAAAAGATACTAAGTGGGATTGAACAGCTCAATCCTGAGGATTACTTCAAGTTAAAGCACTAATATGGAAAAGGAGGCTTTGGTACACATTGGTAAAAAGAAAATTGAATACCGATGTTAGGAAAAACCTCAACAACAATTTGTGCTTTATGTGGCATTTTTAACTAATGAAAGCACTTCAAAGAAAAATGGATGCCAAGCCAAAGAAGAAAGTATTTGGAAATGGCTTTTTAAGTTTGGTCTTAAAAATTATTTTTAGACATGATGTAGGTGGAACTTATATTTTGTTCATTGGACATGAAATGAACATCATTGATGGAAGTAAGTATTTGGAACAATTACACTTTCCTTTTATTACTTTGTCATGAAATTAAAGAAGTAATTTTGTTCTATCAGGCCTAGAAATAAAGCAGCAGCAAGTTATTACCATAGCGACCAGGGTATTTCTACAGACGTAATGTGAGAATTCCTGAGTGTCAGGCCTAAGTTTCCAATGCTGTGGAGATGGAAGGAGATGCACAAAAAGTCGATGTAGTAGGAAATTAAAGTTATGGGAATTGTAAGGTCACAGACGGTTACAAATATGATGAAGGGTGTGGCATGAGAGAGTTACAAAATGAGAATTTTAGATTGGTGTATTGGAAGAATGAGAGACAATGTAGTTCTGCAAAGACAACGATGATGTATGTGCTGGACTTGGTGCAAGGATAAGATATAGATTGCAATGCTTCTCAATGAGCTAGGGTTACAGCATGTGGAGGTTAGCAGGCCAACCAAGTACTGGGGCTGGAGGGGCTTTCGAGAATCCCACAATTCCAAAAGCCTATCCCAATATCCCTGCAGTTGGCAGTGTATAAGTCCATATCACAAAGGCAGTCCAACAGCATTCATATAATGGGCAGCTTAGGTAAAGTGGAGAGATAGAACTGTGTGTCTGTTGAAGATGAGCTGAAAATGTGTTGCTGGTTAAAGCGCAGCAGGTCAGGCAGCATCCAAGGAACAGGAAATTCGATGTTTCGGGCGAAAGCCCTTCATCAGGAATCCCGAAACGTCGAATTTCCTGTTCCTTGGATGCTGCCTGACCTGCTGCGCTTTAACCAGCAAAACATTTTCAGTTCTGATCTCCAGCATCTGCAGACCTCACTTTTTACTCTGTTGAAGATGATTCAATAAAGATGCATCATGCAGACTAGTTATCTGAAATTTCTATTGTTAATGAAATCTTTTCAAGCATAATTACTGTTTTAATACTGGAAACACAGGAGCCAATTTGCCCAAAGCAAGCTCCCACAAATGACAACGAGATGATACAATAAAACATTGGCAGAGGTAGTAATCATCAAGACGCTTAAGAGGCACTTAGATGAGTACTTAAAATGCCAGAGCGTTCAAAGCTACAGGTCAAATGCTAGAAAGTGGCATTAGAATAGATAAATGCTTAGTGACTGGCATAGACATGATGGGCCAAAAGATTTTCTTTCAAGTTGTATAAAGTATATTCTATTAAATCAGTGACCCTCAACCTTCTCAGTATCAAGGTACATTTCAATGAGGCAAATAATTCCATGGCATACCCACATTTTCTTAGCTGAATTGATCATAAACTTCACACTCACTTGCATTTGCTGTGATGTGGTGTGAACGGAAACACTGTGCAGGGCTCAGGTGAGGCAGTGAGCTGAACCCCTGTCCCACGGACACAGCACCAACAATGGGTCAGCTTCACGGACTGAGGATCCCACACTCACCATGTGCTCTGGCACTGCCCTGATGATGTGCCATAGCAGCAGTGCACCGTATGATTGATTTGGCCCAGCAAAAGGGCAAAGGTCATGGTGACAGACATACCAATCCTGCATTGTTCATCAATCAGATGTTGGGAATTGTTCCATCGACCCCCATTTTAGGAACACCTAGTGTCAGCAGATTAAAACCACTCTACATCTCAATGATTTAATTGCATATAGTTGAAAACCACTGCCCGAAAGATCAGGTAACATTTTATTGGAATTTTGTGGCTGCGGGATATGTATTGATCAATATACTGGAATGATTCCCTGCACTCCTCTTTAAAGTGGGAAATTTTATTGGCATCTGAGAGGACATAAAGGGCCTCAGTTTAACAACTAATCTTAATAGCCACACTTTCAACGATTTGACAATCTGTGGGTCTCTCACTAAAATCCCAGTCTAGATAATGTTCACAAGTCTCCACAATGGGATGGAAAGTCTGACCTTCTGACTCAGAGGTGAGAATGCTATTCAGTAATGTATCAAAGATGACATGTAAATCTATTGACTATTTTCACTATCAGAATACTACTTCTTAATTAAATTTAATAGCGAGGTTAGCATTTTTGTTTGCAATGAAAGTTTATGATGACTACAAAATTATATTCACGCTATTTTATGTTTATAAGGCATATTGCTGTAACTGCTAAAAACCGAAGGAGTGTGGATGCTGTAAATCAGAAACAAAAACAGAAGTTGCTGGAAAAACTCAGCAGGTCTGGCAGCAATGAGCAGAGAAATCAGAGTTAACATTTCGGGTCTGGTGATTGGTTTCTGAGGAAAGGTCACTGGAACATTAGCTCGGATATCTCTTCACAGATGCTTCCAGAACTGCTGAGCTTTTCCAGCAACTTCTGTTTTTGTAGCTTAACTTTACTCAGGTTAATTCAAAACAACTGATGCATTTGGTTAGAAAACAGGAGAATGAATTAGTGATAGTGCAGAATTTATTATACAGTTGAATTGTAGTTTCCCACTTCTCTGTGCGTGAACAAGCAAATGCCACTGGACTGCAAATGGATATATCAGCTCCAAAATAAGCAACAGTCCTGTTCTATTTCCTGTGCTTTTTCTTATTTATTTGTGAGCATTGTGAAGAAGGCCAGCATTTGTTGCCATTCAATAAGTGCCCTTCAGAAGGTGATGGTTAGTTGCCTTCTTCAATCCACCTGCTCTAGCTACAGTGATCTACAGTGATCCCTCTTTGACTTTTCTGTGGGGTTGGGGGTTTGGTACAATGAGTGGCTTGTTCAACCCATCAAGTATCAATGACGCTGTGTGCATATGGAGTCACATGTAGGCCAGGCTGGGTAACAATGGCAGATTTCCTTCCCTAAAGCACATTAGTAAATCAAATGGGTTTCTGTGACAATCCAATTGTTCATAGTCACCATTCAGACTAGCTTTTTATTGTAGATTCATTAATTGAATCTTGAAATAATTCATTAGAGGTTGGTATTCCATCACCAAGTCACCCTTTACTTACATGTGGAGAATCTTTGACACTGATCCAACTCCCTCAGAGCCAGCTCTCAGAGTGAACAGGATGTCTGACACTCCTGTTCTTATCTGTCAGTCAGGGCTCTCTGATTGGGGTAGTTAAACTGGTCCGATCAGGGAACTCATATTCTGTGAGGTCTACCTGGCTGACCTCATTATAATCCCCACATTCCTCCCACTCTGAGTCCGAGGACATAGACCAGGTTTTTATCGTAGATCCTCTGGGTCAGGTTCCTCCAATTCTGCCTCTGATACGAATGGTGTGTGGCCTCTTGCACCCAGATCCTCTCAGAAGAAATACATTCTCTTCTTTCAGTTGCAAAGGCATCGAGACTGCGACATCCACTGTGTGCATCTCAGATTCTGGGGTATCAGCAATGCTTGACTGAGTGGGAGAACCCGTGGGTTCCGGAACAGTCAGGAAGGCTATTGAGGAGCTGGGCACATTTTGTTCCCACACCGTTTGCTACTTTCCTTTGGTCCACATGCTTGTTCAGGACCGTCACACCTACCAAAACTTTGTATATCATTGGAGCTGACCTCACACCAACTATGCTTCTTATCCATTCGTGTGGTTCCTACACCAAATGTGGTCCCCTGAAATACTGTCTCTCTCACTTAACAGAGTCTTGTGTTTGGTATTGGCATTCCTGACCCCATTTCGCTCTGTCCCTGTGTCCAGGAAGATCAGATTTAAGCTGGTGCAGAGTCTCCTCCCCATTAGCAACTCTGCTGGAGCTAGCCTTGTAGTTGCATGAGGGGTGGTCTGATAAACAAAAACGAACTCGGACAATTTGATATCTACTGAAGCTGTAGGCTGTTCCTTTAAGCCTGCTTTCAAAGTTTGGATTGCTGTTTTTGGCAGATCTTTGGATGATGAATGGTATGGAGGTGTCCTTACATAACAAATAAGATTCAACTGTAGGAAATACTCATATTCTCTGCGGATAAACATTGACACATTGACCCAGAAGATTGTATATTGTAAAAGATGCTCACAGTTTTTCTATCACTGACTCCAAGTTTTGATGAATGAATTCTATGCATGTCCAGTCATTTTGAATGGGTGCCCACAATAACCAAGAACATTGAGCCCATGATGGGACCTGCATGGTTGACATGTAACTGATTCCAGGGTTTACACAGCCATTCTCATGAATGTAAGGGAGTTGCTGGTGGTAATGTTTGCCCCACCAAAGCAGCTATGTCCACAAACAATCCTGGCCACCCGGTATTACATCTTGCCAACATCTTTATTTTGGAAACCCCTGGATGACCCTGGTGGAGTTCAGCCAGTATCTGGTAGTGATCTTTACTTGGGACAATCACTCATGCTCCCCAAGATAACATGCCGTCCCCTACTATGATCTGGGTTCAAAAGGGTTTCATTTCCTGTTGTGATGGCCCTGTGGATCTCCCATGACCACCAGCTGCTTCAGTTTTGCCAGGACCTGATCTTTCTGTATCCAAAGTCTGATATTGTCAGCTGTCACTGGAAGTGTGCCCAGAAAATGTATAACCATTACAGGCTCTTCCAATGGTAGAACCCCCGGTGGTGTATCTGTCAGTGGGAGGCAGCTCAATGCATCCACATTTGCTACTGGCCTCCCAGATGGTGTTCCAACTTGCAATTATGTACATTTAGAATTAGATCCCACTGCTGAAGATATGGGCAGCATTGTCTTGTCCTCTTTGAGTAGACCTAGCAGGGGTTTGTGGTCCATTATTATCACAAATATATGAGTATAAATGTATTGATGGAATTTCCTAACTCCAAGTATGACTGCCAAACATTCCTTCTCTATCTGGGCATATTTATGCTCTACATTAGCCAAAGTGCTGGATGCATATGCTATTGGGTGTTTCTCTCCACTGGGCCACTTATGTACTATACTACCCCGATGCTGTATAGGGAGGCTTTGTACATCAATACCAAATCTTGCCTGAGGTCTTGGCTGTCGCTTCACTACTTTGAAAACTATGGCTTGGCTACGCGATCATGTTCAAGGCTGACCCTTTTTTTAAGAATTGACGCAAAGTTGTTAGGATGGAGGCCAGGTTATGCATGAACTTCCCATAATAATTCACCAGCTCAAAGAAAGACCTAAGCTCTGGTACAGATGTGGGAGCTGGGGCACCTTTGATCGCCCTCACTTTGTCTTTCAAGAGGTGCAATCTAGTCTTGCTGACTCTGTAGCCCAAGTATGTCACTTGGGGTGCCTGGAACATACATTATTCCCTTCTAAGGCGTACAGCCCACCTGGGAGAAATGTCTGTGGATGATGTTCAAGTTCTCTAATTGCTCCTTACTGGTCTTCCCTGTTATTAGCACATCATCTTGACAAATGGCGAACTTGGGTCGACCTTGTAAAATGTCCACTGGAAAATTTCACAGGCTGACGATACCCCAAATGGCAATCTCATATATCGGTACAGACCCTTATGGGTATTATTATTATAGAATTATCATCACAGAACCTCTATAGTGTGGAAGCTGGCCATTCCACTTATTGAATCCACAGCGACCCTCTGAATAGCATCCCACCCAGACCCATCCCCTTCCCCCCCATCTGTACGACCTACATTTCCCATGGGCTAATCCATCCAGCCTCACATCCCTGGACACTAGGGCAATTTAGCATGGTCAATCCACCTAATCTGCACATCTTTGGACTGTGGAAGTGGGAGATCTAGGGAAACCCACACAGACACGGTGAGAATATGCAAACTTCATACAGGCAGTCTCCTGAGGGTAGAATGGATCCCTGGCACTGCAAGGCAGCAGTGCTAACCACTGAGAATT
Organism: Hemiscyllium ocellatum; assembly: GCF_020745735.1. Classification (NCBI taxonomy): domain Eukaryota; kingdom Metazoa; phylum Chordata; class Chondrichthyes; order Orectolobiformes; family Hemiscylliidae; genus Hemiscyllium; species Hemiscyllium ocellatum. The sequence continues at coordinate 17,891,260 of NC_083414.1, forward strand.
CTGGGAATCCTCATCCAACTTCAATTGCAAGTATGCAAGGCCTATGTCCAGCTTTGTGAAGGTCAGCTCTCCCCCTATAGCTTTGCGTATAAATCTTCAAAATGAGGGATTGGTCATTTATCCAGCTGTGAAATGCAATTTACTATTTGTTTAAAATCCCCACTAAGGTGAACTGACCCATTGGACTTCACAATCGACATGCCCACTCCACAGACTGGGTTAGTTTGATGATTCCTTCACTTTCCAACCTCCTGATTTCTGCCTCTACTTCTGCCCTTAATACAAATGGTACTGGGTGAGTCTTGCAGAATCATGGAATTGTTTCCTGATCCATTGCAAGGCAGCTTTGGCTCCTTCGATAGTCTCTAGACCATCCTGAAAATCATCTGGGTAATTAAATCAGTGGGAATTGAACCAGCTGCTTCTCAGAAGAGACTGGTACTGAAGTTGTACCCCTAATCTATAAAGGTTCCCTGGTATTGGTTCTCTATCTAGGCAAGGTTTTTCACAAACTTGATGGTTGGAATAGAGCGAATCTTGTTAAAGACTGGTTCTGCAATCACTGAAACAGTCATGCTGATATCGACCTCCATTAGAACCAGTTGACTATTTAGCGTGATATTTATTTTAATTACTTAGCAACATCCAAATCAGAACCACTGTACTTGTTCCAAACCAGTGTAGGTGGACTTTCCAGGGTGTGTACTCTCTTGGATATCAGCTTATAAGTTCACTTACTCAATTCAGATCTCGCGGGACTCTTTTGCTGTCTCGAGTCCACACACCGGCAGCAACTACAATGGCTTGCCAGCCAGATCTTGAAGAAAATTTTAACCAGTTTGCCAAGGCTTGGCTTTGGTTTGAGGTTTTGCTGTGGGCTGACCCTAGAGTCTCTCTATTCAGGAAATGTTCCGCGTGAGGCTATGCAACCGCCTTCTCTCAAGTGGTGTTCCCAAGCTTATTACGTCTAATGGGGGTGTCCACTCCCCTCAGAATAGCCTCCACCTCACATGCGCCACTTGCTGCATTTTCCAATGATGAAGCCAGTTGTAGTATCTGCTTAAAATCCAGTTGAGCTTCAGCTAGCCAGTGCATTTGCATAGTTACGTCATTAATCCCACATACCAAACAGTCTCTCAGCATCTCATTAAGGGTGAGACCAAAGTCACATGCCTCTGTCAGTCATCTAACCTAGTCAAAAACCCAGATATGGATTACCCTGGTTCTTGAATTACTGTGCCAAACCAGCAGTCTCAGAACTAGAGATCATAATATTCCTTAAATTCGTCAATTCTTGAGAAGTGTTAATATCTGATCCTCAGAGAAAGATAAGCTCCTAATAACTGAAAAAGCTGTTAGTCCACAAACTGTTGGGAAAATTATCTATTGTTTTTCACTTGCCCAAATGTTGCTTGTCTAAACAAAATAATGCATTATTTCCACATACTGCGCTGTGTCTTCACTGGCAGGATCCAATGAGTCAAGCTTCCTAAATAATGGAAGAAATGCTCACTCCTACTCAAAGACCACTTTTGTGAGCAAATTCCTTCAGGAGCATGCTTTTCTCTCGTTGCCACTGAAATAACTCTACAGAAGCTGGCATCGCATCACCAAGTACCCTTTATTTACATGTGAAGAGACCTTGACACTGATCCAGCTTCCTCAGAGCCAGCTCTCAGGGTGACAGAACTTCTAACACTCCTGTTTATTTTTTCTTTTTTCATTTTTTTTCTCAGAGTGAACAGAATCTCTGACACTCACCTCCTGTTTTTTTTTAATTTTTTTAACGCCCACACTACTGCCTAACTGCGGTAGTGCTTATTTTTTCCCCAGCACCCATATTGTGTGTGTGCGCAGGTGTGAGACACAGTGAAAGACACAAGGTGCATGAATCTTTATTCAATTTCCACCACCAGGAAGATAGGAAAACACCCGAGTGGCCAGTGACAAGCAGTGCCCTTCACATCAAAGGGCAATGCTGTGTGATCAAACAGTAAAGGGGAAGGTAGGGATTAATCAAAAACACTCCTGTTTTTTTTTTATGGGCAGCTGGTCCAGGGACAGTCCCCTCCCCTTCTGACACCTTCAAGGAGGAGAGTCCTTGCACATGCACACACTGATCCAGCTCTCTCAGAGGCAGCTCTCAGAGTAAACAGAACCCCTGACTCTCCTGTTTATTTTTCTATTTTTTTCCTCTGCGGTAGTGTTTATTTTTTCCCCAGCACCCATGGTATGTGTGTGCAGGTGTGAGACACAGTGAGAGACACAAAGTGCACAAATCTTTATTCAATTTCCATCACCAGGAAGATAGGAAAACACCCGAGTGGCCAGTGACAAGTAATACCCTTCTCATCAAAGAAATCTCCTAGTTATATATATTTTTTTATGCAAGGGAAAACATCTGAGTGGTCCAGTGACAAGCAGTGCTCTTCACATCAAAGGGCAATGCTGTGTGATCAGTGAAGGGGAGGGTAGGGACTAAATCAAAAACACTCCTGTTTATTTTTTTCTTTTTTTTCTTCTTTTTTCTTTTTTTTCTTTAATTAACCCCCACACTACTGCCTAACTGCGGTAGTGCTTATTTTTCCCCAGCACCCATGTTGTGTGTGTGTGTGTGTGTATGTGCGAGACACAGCGAGAGACACAAAGTGCAAGAATCTTTATTCAATTTCCACCACCAGGAAGATAGGAAACACCCGAGTGCCAGTGATGAGCAGTGCCCTTCACATCAAAGGGCAATGCTGTGTGATCAAACAGTGAAGGGGAGGGCAGGGACTAAATCAAAAACACTCCTGTTTATGCCTGTCAACCAGGACTTCCTGATGGGACCAGATTAATAGCCCCAATCAGGGAATTCATATTCTGTGAAATCCAGCTAGCTGATCTCATTACAATCAATACAAATCCAAGTTCCACCAATACTCTCGGGATAAGAACCTGTGTCCCCATAGCAAATGACTTTGAATTATTGGACTAACAACATTACGACTGTAGCACTGGAAATTAAGAGTTAACTGTTATCCTACTTCAAGATTGAAGCTGTGAAGAGCAAAGAGTTACAGGTAGGCTCATTTAAATGCTGTAGTCACGAACCAAGCGTTTGAATGTTGTCTACAGATCAGCAGATGAGTTGACCTTTAGATGCTTCACTTAGCTGATCAATAGGATAATTTTCAAGTTTCAACTTGTTTTGTTCCGTGAGTGAATTAAACAACATGAATCTTTGTAAGGAGAGTAAACACTGCACATGTCAGTAATGGCTTATCTTGATAAAATAATTGTACATTAATGCCCAGTGTCTGGACATATTAGCACCGATGAAATACCACAGCTTTAGTGGCAGTCAAATAATTGATCTAAATGCAAATAGATCCATGAGAATACCACATGTAACAGGCTGCTGATTGACCTGAATACGGCAAGACTGAGCAGAATGCTTTCATTAATATACAACAAGAATTTTATGCTGCTGTGGATGTGCTTGTGGTGGTGAGTCCTACCCACAGAGAACATTTAGAAGTTCCACTGCCCGCTATGTTTGATTCTCTGATCATTATTATAAATGTTTAGAGAAATATGCACAGTAGCTGTCAGATAATCGATATGCATTTCCACTGGGAAAAGCTCCTCGCCTACAGCACAAGGCAGAAAATTCTATTCTCTATCTTTCACCATTTTCTGTCTTTAATAAAGACATGGGCAAAGTACAAAATACCTGACACTGAGTTACACTCACATTGCTTTCATAAATTAGAGAATGGATGAAAACACTACCTAAAACTCAATCCTTGTGCAGCAACCATTGTCAACTCTTAATGAAGTAAATAAGATGAAATAAAGTCACATTTGTCCACCAGTCCCATTAGGAGACTCCCAGTGAGTACAGGTTATGACAGAGTTGCAAACGTGCATGACAAACACTGGCCAACGGCATCAGGATTGTTCAGCTTGGAGGAGCTGCCAAGCCATTATGGAGCAGCACCAGTGAAAGTAGTTTTGGTATGGTGCTACAAGGAGAAATCCTCCACAATAAACTAAAGGCATAAAACTTATTGTTCACTTGGAAGCCCCTTTAAGGACCACTGATTTGACTTGATGAGTCACTTGATTGAAGAGTATCAGCATTCACGAACATCAAAGTAAACATGCACTTAGAGCCTATAGTTAGCTTTCTAAAATGTAAAATGGGAGTTTGAATTACTGCTTTTGCTACATCAATTTTGTTTAGATTGACAAGATAGCTTATTTCACAGGAACAACCTATTGGATTGGATTGTACAGACTTTCATGTAATGGAGATAGACAGGAATTTCCTCTTTTAATGCAAATTTTTGTTCACATTTAGGGCTTAAATCATTAAAATAGGAAGCTACGACTGCTACAATATCACATTTGGTTCTGTACAGTCTACGCAGAAAAATTCCAAAATCACATTGCTTTCAATATTCAATTGTTTCCAAAAGAAATCACAGAGTTTGTGAAGAAGGAGTTCCTGACACTAATTTTCACTTTACTTTTCATTGTCTTGAACCTAAGTCCTCTTGTCTGACCCCTGCAATGTGTGCTTCCACACTAGTGTCTTTGCGCAGCATTCCAAGTCATGGTGCACTTCAAAGTGCAGTATTAAAGTGCAGAGGTCCCCTGTAGGTGGATTGCAGATGTGCCATGATGGTGCAGAAAGTCTGGCAGACATCATTTGCCATAGATATGGGGTGCATGTGGCCGGTGCCTTGGAACTTGTCCTAAGATGTTGGTGCCAAGTGTCCAAGATTGCGGTCTGAGGAACAAGCAGTGAGCTGGGCTCTTCAGGTTATCATTTTAACTTTCACTTCAGTTGTTTCTATCTGTCCCACAGTAAATTAGGAAAGTATAGTGAAGTGAGATTTGCAGTTAATGAAGGTGAAAGCAAGCAATAAATCCCATTAATAGATCTCTTGCTGCTCCCAATTGAAAATATCATCTCAACATCTGGAACTTTTGGGAATTGCAACTCTTTGCTCCCAACACTCAGTTTAGCCCGCAATCATTCCAGATTTCTCACCCTCGCCCATGTTAATTAAGGCCCTGTAGGATTCTGTCCAATGAAACCTGAAACTAAGACTGAGATCCATGCGTGTGTGATGCTAGGTATGCTCAGTCTGCTGTGACATGACTGCGGATCACAATGCACCAAGTGTTAAGCAGGCACATATGACAATCTAGAAATGCATTGCCCTACAGATCATGAGAATTGCTGAGCTTCTCATAACTGAGAGCAGTTGTGAGATTGGCCATGGTTCTAGGTTGCATTAATCTTTTGCCAGTTCCCAGATGACGGTATTCCTACCACTATCATTCTATCTATGCCCTTGCTGTTGCCTTTCAGCCAAGCCTAAAATGTTGCTACTCAAGCCTAGCTCCTGAAGTCCAAAGTGTTCTTCAGGATCTAAGCTGATTAAAAGTATCTTGCAAGTCTATCTGCAGTCTTCCCCTTGAAAGTCAGCATTCTCCTACCAGTCATTCCACTGAGGTAACACTGCACAGGAGCAGTTGGGTAGGTCAAGGGACCCACAAGACAGGAACAAAGGGAATCCATAAGAGTGAGTTCATTCATGTTGATAAAAATCGATGTGCTGTTGGATACAAAGACACAGAATGGTTTTATTGCTGGCTTTTTTTGCTGGATGGTTCCTGTGAAGGGACAGTCCTGATGGATGGTAAGTTAGCAATGGTGAGTCCATGCTGAGGTGGGCAAGTTATTTCACTCAAATAAGAGCTTGATATTCTGATATCTCTCAGTAATTCCAGTTACAAGGGACCTAGGATCACCACCTCCTCCCTGCTTCTTACTGTCCTTCCTCCTGCTGTCTCTCCTGATGTGGCTTCACAGTCCCCAAGAGCAATGGCTACATCATCAAAATTATGCAACTGAGCAGGGCCTGCAGACCACCACAAACCTTGAGAGCTGCTCTGGTGTGCACTGTGGGGTCAAGGCACCAGAATTATAGTTTGAAGAACTTAATTGCCTACTTGACAGGTGGCTTGGTGCTTCTCATTTTAGGCCTGGTCTGATCATGTATTAGAATGAAGAAGGAAGTCACCAGTCTCAAGTAAGCTCTTGTCACCAATCAGGAACAGCGAAACAAGCTCTTGTCACTGAGCAACTACAATGGGTAGGGCGATTTGGCACAAGATGAATCCATCATGCTGTTTCCATGGTAGTGGCCATTCACTGAAATGATGAGGTCACCCACCAAATGCATGTTTATGCAATGGACACTTGTTGCTTATAAACGTCTTGATATGGAACACCCACAGAGTGCAGTGCATACAATTGACGATGTCCTGCACCTATGGGAACCCACTGTCCTGGAGAAACCCTTACACCTTATCGTCATGCTTGTCACTCTTCAATCAAAGACAGCGAGTCACACTCATCTTGACTAGCTGGTCTTTGTAACCTCCAGGATATGGCTTGCATGTTGTGAAGTACTGCCAATGGACTCCCAATCACCTAGAAGAACCCACAGGTATAAAAGTTGAGTATCTGCTTTGATGTTTCTGTTATAGCAATTAATGATTTTTTGGGTATTGATTTTATTGGTTTGAAATTCATTACCAGGGCACTGGAAAAGTTCCCTTTAACATAGCCGTGGAACGTAAAAAGAAATCTCCCTGAGTCTGTGTGGATTTTTGTTTGGGTGCTCCGCTTTCCTCCCACAATCCAAAGAAATGCAGATTAGGTGTATTGAACATACTAAATTACCCATAGTGTCCAGGTATACAGTTAAAAATCACACAACACCAGGTTATAGTCCAGCAGGTTTAATTGGAAGCACATTAGCTTTTGGAGCTTCCAATTAAACCTGTTGGACTATAACCTGGTGTTGTGTGATTTTTTTACTGTGTACACCCCAGTCCAACATCGGCATCTCCAAATCATGTCCAGGTATATGCAGGCTAAGTGGGTTAGCCATGGGAAATACAGGGTTACAGGGATAGGGTAGGGGAGGGATGCTCTTCGGAGGGTGTAGCACAGGAGGAACTTGACATACTGCTGCATGATGGGATACTTGACCAAGGTAAGAGGTGACCAGGCTCTCAGGCTCGCAGCTGTAGTAGAAAAATACTGCTGGAGATAAAGGCTGAGGTTGTGTAATCTGGTTTGATGAAATATAGAGAGTGTATCTGAACCTCGTTAGTCTTTCTGTCCTTGAGCAAAATCAGGAACAAAGGGAAGTAACTACACTGTGCTTTTCTTTATCTTGAATTATTGTATTCAACATTACTTGAGTGCAGAGTGTAATGCAGGTAAAACAAGGAAAGTTGTTGGTATCACTGTATAAATAAATACAAGCTGTCTGTTCAGCTTGAGAGAGTGCTGTGAGACAGTGAAAACTGGCAGACTCTTCGTGAACTCATAAAGCTCCTTGAAACATGTCTCAAAGTCTCAGACCAAATAATTTCCGAGACAGAGGATCAGTGTGCACTCGATGGGCTGAATGGCCTACTTCCACACTGTAGGGATTCTATGATTCTATGATTAAATCATCATCTTGCCCATCACTTTAAAGCCATGTTTAACAGCTCAGCATGCCTGTGCTGTTTTTGGATCTCACATCAGTCTCTGTCGTGAATCAGAATGGCTTTTAAAATTTTAATCAGCTTTTAAAATTTTGATTGGATACAGCTACTCTAAGTTTTAAATTTTAAAATCCGAGGAGCATTTGTCCTTCACAGAGCAAGGATACAAATGTGCTTGGACGTGAGCTCAGTGGACTCTTCTCATTACTGCAGAGAACTGGAGGTTGCTTTAAGAAAATTGAATACAAAGAAGGCTTGCATTCTCTGTGAGGTGACACACATTCTTACACATGTCCAGTTCAGTCAATCGTTGTATAATTACCAGATTTGGAGATATGTATTTATAGCTAGAGTGCTGTGGAAAATTAATACTTCCGTCACTCAAGAAAGCAGTTTATACAGAATGCCATTTAAAAATGGATGTGAGCTTTAATATTAACGGTAGTGGCGGAATAATATGACCGTGGAGGTCAGAAATGCAGGATTTCAAAGGCACTTTGCCAGGATTCTTCACAGTTTCTGAGAAAATATATTGCTGGGTGGTCCTACTCTAGACATGTACAGAACCGGTTAAGAGAGAAAAAAGTGCAGAGAAAGTAATTACTCACTATCAATATTAAGAGTGGTCTGGCTGTCAGGATGTAAGCAATTCCTAGCACCGGTATTTTTTTCTTGACTAGCAAGTCCTGGCACCTTTCCAACTGCCCCAGGGTAGTTAGTGTGAGTGAGGTGATATTCACTCATCAACAAGCAGGATTCCTAAAGCCAACATTTGGTACTGCCTGCCATTACTTAAGTTGTCTTCTGTTTCAATGTCTTTTTTTTTGGAATAAATACATACGGTCATATTCACTTTACATGAAAAGGTTACTTGACTGGGCCGATACTGTTAAGGGACAAAATGCTGATGCTTTGTCATTGATGAAAAATGGACAAAATACATAGAATAATTTTCAAATTAAACTGCAAGATTTTGCTCAACAGAGCCTGCTTTTTCTGCATTACAGCAGCCGTCTGCCTCTGAAATGATCTTCATCATGTGCATAATTCTGACAGGAGCCATTTTGGTTAGGGCATTAGTGAGTGCATGGAGTGTCTGCAAGAATTAGACAGAACAGGCAGATCATAATGCCAAGTGGTGGGTCACAATAACTTTCTGCCAGTTTGGCTGTTTTGAAGTTCAGAGGTGAACAGTATGGCGCTGGAAAAGCACAGCGGGTCAGGCAGCATCCAAAAGCAAGAGAATTGATGCTTCGGGCATAAGCCTTTCACCAGGAATGCATCCTGATAAAGGGCTTTTGTCTGAAATGTCGACTCTCCTGCTCCTCGGATGTTGTCTGACCAATTGTGCCACACTTTTCGAATCTGATCTTCAGCACCTGCAGTCCTCATTTTCTCCTTGAAGTTCAGAAATCCAACTCCAGCTCTCTCTTAACTTCACACAGTTGAACATGTGTTCATTAACATAATTTGGAGATACCGGTGTTGGACTGGGTGTACACAGTTAAAAAACACACACAACACCAAGTTATAGTCCAACAGGTTTAATTAGAAGCACACTAGCTTTCGGAGCACCTGATGAAGGAGTATCGCTCCGAAAGCTAGTGTGCTTCCAATTAAACCTATTGGACTATAACCTGGTGTTGTGTGATTTTTAACTTCATTAACATAAGGAGCCCCACCAGTCCCCACCAAATGGATCATTCTTACTTTCAGACAATTTGGTGGTTGATTTTACTTGGCTGTTGCTTATGCTTGTAGAGGGGTTGCTGGGGTCCAGTAGGTCACAGAGGAGGAAGCAAGAGCTGCTAGATCCACCTGCAACTTGGAAATTGGAAGGAATTGTGGCAATGTGAGGAGGAGGATTCAGTATGAAGATATAATCAACTTTGAAAGTTTTAATCCTGCCGTTGCCCATGTCTTAAGTGAAAGCCACTCCAATGATGGTGACCACCACCTCCAATCGTGCTCAGCCTTTGCCAGCTCAGTCTGCTGACTCCAGTTATACATGAATTAAAGTATGAGGGAGTGAATTCTGTAAGTGTGCATGTGAGGAATGAATCATTACTGATAGAGATTGTTGGTAGCAGAGGATTGAGGGTGTGGTACATGGAGTATAGACTGAGGTTAGTGGCGAAGCTCCCTTCACCACCAATGCACGGCTGTAGAATGTGTGTTCTATAGGTTTGGCGGTCTTGTCGTGGCCGGAAGGTCTTGTCAGTGTGGAGGCATCTGGGTGTACCAGCAGCCTAGCGTGGTGATCTTGTCCAGTTGTGGTCTTCCATTCTGACTACCTTGTCCTGGAGCTGTGGTCTCGGCTGGGCATGATGGTCTCCAGATTTGGCAGAATGGTCCCAGTGTGGAGGTCCTCTTCGGCAGCAACGTCCAAGTATTCCACCGTCCATCGTCTTAATCAACTTTCCCTGAACTGAGATGAACCCGGTCTTAATTTTTACTTTTCTCCTGTAATCATCTTCTGTCATTAATACGGACGCCATGGTATGGCAACTTATAAAAATTCTCACTTTTATTTGTAAAAATACATATGACAAATAATTGGTCTTTTCTTCTCTTCTGTACTGGCAACTTACCAAGGCTCCTTCAACAGTACCTTTCAGAAGGATGTCATGGGTGTTTGTTGGGACTGGATAAGATCACCATGCCAAGCCATTGGAAGGCCACTAGTTACACTTTCCTTTTCAAGATATACACTAGCCTGATTTGGAACTACATTGCTGTGCCTTCACTGCCACTGAATGAAAATCTTGGAATGGCACTCCTAACAGCACTATGCCACCACCTACACCACAGGGAGTGCACTTGAAAAGGTGAGAAGAGGACTCACCACCACATTCTCAGGAGGAGTTGGGTAGACAAAAAATTGGCCACCAACTCCCACAAGCCACAGAAGAATAAATAAAAAGATTGCAGCCATATGACACTGGAATATAATTGCACCAAAACAGCTCTGTTTGAAGACTTTAATCTTCTTGAGGCGCTTCATTTATCTCTTCCCGGCACCGATCTGCTCTGTTATGAAGATCACCTGTTCAAAAGTCACATCTACATCCTCTGTGTATGGATGTATTGAAGCTCACCCTTTCTATTTGTATCCACTATCAACAATGGCATCAGACAACATTCTTGCTTTTTGTTGTATTGTCATTCAATATTCCCCTGACCCTAGAACATTGAATTCCTGTACTGGCACCTGTTCCAGTCAGAATGTACCTTCCTTTTGAGAGATGTGGACTGACTTTAAGTGGTAACAGTGTTATAGGTATATGGGCCCCCTGCTGAAGTGTGCAGTCATTCAGCAACACTTTCAGCATGGGCTGACTGGCCCCAATTATCATGAAAATTAGCGGCTGGACGACATTTAAGCATTGCTTACATTAAAAGCAACTGGCGCTACTTAATGACACATTGTGACACCCTCAGCAGCGTTCAGGCACCTCTCAATTTCAAAGCAAAGCTTTCTATTACATCTTTGTTTTGCCACAGAAAAACCTAAGTATTATTGTCCACCATTCCATAAAGAACATTAATATTTGGAATAGGTTAACGAATGCTTTTAACACGTGTGTGTGTGTGTGTGTGTGTGTGTGTGTGTGTGTGTGTGTGTGTGTGTGTGTGTGATGAGAAATTAGGTTTCCAGTAAAGTTTATTCTCCTTAAATTTTTCAAAAATCTCCTCTGCCTGTGCAATGATGGTACAGACAATGTTCCCAGGTGTTCACCATCTGCCACAATGCAAGCCTCATCTTCCCATCAAACTGCATTTTGGGTTTGACTTTCCTGCTCACTGAATTCAGTAACCATGGAAATCGAACTCCAGCATTTCCAGATATATATATGTAGTGTTCTATTTTTTTCCAGCAGATTAAACCATTCATTTCAAGTATAATGAACTGAGCACTGATATTCTATCCCCCAGACCAAACTCTTGCTCAACAAACTGGGGCCAAATGAGCAAACGTCTTTAATAAGTTTGGAAAATTCAATTCAATTCTTGAAACAACATCCCCTCTCCCATTTAGCAAAACAAAAAAAAAACTCAAAGAACCGTGAATGCTTGAAGTCAGAATCAAAAAATAGAAATTGCTGGAAAAGATCAGCAGGATCTGGCAGCATCTGTGGAGAGAAATCGAAATCAATGTTTCAGGTTCTAGTGACCTTTACTCAGAAGTTAAGAAATTCTGAAGAAGGAGTCATTGGACTTGAAACATTAACTCTACTTTCATTGCACCAGACCTGCTGAGTTTTTGCAGCAATTTCTGTTTTTGTCTCCTTCCATTGTCTCTAAATTGGCAGTAATTGAAAATCTTACTCATTAGTAACAGCAAAATAGTTATGGAAGGAAAAATGAAAATGCAACGTGCATTTAAAAGGAAAAAGTTCTTCAGAGGGTGGATACAAACAAGGTCAAGGCAATGAACAGGGTGTTTAAGATGGCATCTATCTTCAGTTGTAATCAATTAAGATTAATACAATTCTCATGATATGTCCACTGAGAGAGAAAGTCATGGGAACATAATAAGTGTAAAGTTTTGTTTCTACAGGTAGACAATCGTTTATCTGAAATCCCGAAATACAAAATACTCCAAAGTCTGAAGGTTTTTTGTGAAGTTTTTTTTCTCATTAACAAGGTTGTTTGGCATGCAATCAGTTAACACAAGTCGACCCCCACTCGATGCATGTCACACGGATGCGACGTGTGGGGTGTGGCCCAGCACCAGCAGGCCTCGATTTTGTTACAAGGCCTGTTTTACTTAGTCAGTCATGCTCCTCCAGTAAGATTTTTAAAAATTTCACCTACAAACTGTCAGTTGTTGTAAAATTTCAAAAATTCTGAATTCCAAAAATCAGCTGGTCCCAAGCATTTCGGATAAAGGATTGTGCACTTGTACTTTCTTTGAGTCTAGTCAGAAAACAAACCATTTCTTCATATTGTGACAAAGACTTATAATGCGTTATTCTCATTTCGAATTTTGGTTTCTAAAGTTGAGGAACATTGTTTTTAATTGTCAGTTCTGTGGAAAGGTTTTCTTGTCATCCCAAGAGGTCAGAAAGCCATTTTTGAACAGTGAGTTCAAACATTATTTCCAGTCTGACATATCTCAGAGGTTATGTGTCTTGATCAAATACAGAAAAATAATGGTCAGAGGCCAGAATCAGGTTTCAGCTTTGAAGAATAGGGTGGCATGGTGGTTTACTAGTTAGCACTGCTGCTTCACAGCACAAAGGACCTTGGTTTGATTCCATCCTAAGGTGAATGTCTGTGTGGAGTTTGCACATTCTCCCACTATCTGGATGGGTTTCCTCCCATAGTCCAAAGGTATGCAGGTTTGGGAGATTGGCTGTGCTAAATTTCCCAAAGGGTTACTAGGGTAAAGGGTGTGTGGGTCTGGGTGGGATGCTCTTCAAAGGCTTGGTGTGACTTGATGGGCCAAATGCCTGCTTCCAAACTGTAGGGATTCTATAAGTGGTTTCTTATCATCAGAAGAAAATTGGTTTGTTAAGTCTTCAGACTGGAAACATATTTTTATTATTTAGCAGTCCAAAGAAAATGGCTGTCAAACTTTTCTTATAATTCAATGGAAAGAGTCAGTGGGTTAAACCGATGTTTTTGTGTCTCTAGGAGAAACGGTAACAGAAAGTCATATCAGGTGAATGTGCAGAAATGCTGAAGGGGAATACTTGCAGTAAAAAGTGAGGTCTGCAGATGCTGGAGATCAGAGCTGAAAATGTGTTGCTGGTTAAAGCACAGCAGGTCAGGCAGCATCCATGGAACAGGAAATTTGACGTTTCGGGCCAGAGCCCTTCATCAGGAATGAGGAGAGTGTGCCAGGCAGGCTAAGATAAAAGGTGGGAAGGAGGGACTTGGGGGAGGGGCGATGGAGATGTGATAGGTGGAAGGAGGTCAAGGTGAGGGTGACAGGCCGGAGTGGGGTGGGGGCGGAGAGGTCAGGAAGAAGTTTGCAGGTTAGGAGGGCGGTGCTGAGTTCGAGGGAATCGACTGAGACAAGGTGGGGGGGAGGGGAAATGAAGAAACTGGAGAAATCTGAGTTAATCCCTTGTGGTTGGAGAGTTCCCAGGCGGAAGATGAGGCGCTCTTCCTCCAACCGTCGTGTTGTTATGTTCTGCCGATGGAGGAGTCCAAGGACCTGCATGTCCTCGGTGGAGTGGGAGGGGGAGTTAAAGTGTTGAGCCACGGGGTGGTTGGGTTGGTTGGTGCGGGTGTCCCAGAAGTGTTCCCTGAAACGTTCCCAAGTAGGCGGCCTGTCTCCCCAATATAGAGGAGACCACGTCGGGTGCAGCGGATACAGTAAATGATGTGTGTGGAGGTGCAGGTCAATTTGCAATGGATATAGAAGGATCCATTGGGGCCTTACAGGGAGGTGAGGGGGGCGGTGTGGGTGCAAGCTTTGCACTTCTTGCGGTTGCAGGGGAAGGTGCCGGAAGTGGAGGTTGGGTTGGTGGGGGGTGTGGACCTGATGAGGGAGTCGCGGAGGGAGTGGTCTCTCCTGAATGCTGATAGGGGTGGAGAGGGAAATAAATCCCTGGTGGTGGGGTCTGTCTGGAGGTGGCAGAAATGATGGAGGATGATACGATGTATCCGGAGATTGGTGGGGTGGTGTCCTGGTGGTGAGGGGTTCAAGGGCAGAGGTGCAGGAAGTGGAGGAGATGCGATGGAGAGCATCATTGACCACGTCGGAGGGAAAACTGCTGTCTTTGAAGAAGGAGGCCATTTGAGTTGTTTGGTAGTGGAATTGGTCCTCCTGGGAGCAGATACGGCAGAAGCAGAGGAATTGGGAATATGGGATGGTGTTTTTACAGGGGCGCAGGGTGGGAGGAGGTGTAATCTAGGTAGCTGTGGGAGTCAATCGGTTTGTAGTAAATGTCTGTGTTGAGTCGGTCGCCCGAGATAGAAATGGAGAGGTCTAGGAAGGGGAGGGAGGAATCTGAGATGGTCCAGGTAAATTTGAGGTCGGAGTGGAAGGTGTTAGTAAAGTGGATGAACTGTTCAACCTCCTCGTGGGAGCATGAGGTAGCGCCAATACAGTCATCGATGTAGCGGAGGAAAAGGTGAGGGGTGGTGCCAGTGTAGCTGCAGAAGATGGATGACGAAGAGGCAGGCATAGCTGAGCCCATGCAGGTGCCCATGGCTACTCCTTTGGTTTGGAGGAAGTGGAAGGATTGAAAGGAGAAGTTGTTAAGACTGAGGACCAGTTCAGTCAGTCAAAGGAGGGTGTCAGTGGAAGGGTACTGGTTGGGTCGGAGGGAGAGGAAGAAGCGGAGAGCTTGGAGGCCTTCGTGATGGGGGATGAAAGTGTATAGGGACTGGACGTTCATTGTGAAGATTACGCGTTGGGGGCCGGGAAGCAAAAATCATGGAGGAGGTGGAGGGCGTGAGTGGTGTCCCAAACGTAGATGGGGAGTTCTTGGATTAAGGGGGACAGGACAGTGTTGAGGTATGCAGAGATGAGTTCGGTGGGGCAGGAGCAGGCTGAGACAATGGGTCGGCCGAGCAGTCAGGTTTGTGGATTTTGGGTAGGAGGTAGAAACGGGCGGTGCGGGGTTGTGGAACTATGAGGTTGGAGGCGGTGGATGGGAGATCCCCTGAGGTGATGAGGTTATGGATGGTCTGGGAGATGATGGTTTGGTGGTGTGAGGTGGGGTCATAGTCAAGGGGGCAGTAGGAGGAGATGTCTGCGAGTTGGCGTCTAGCTTCAGCGGTGTAAAGCACTCCCTCTGCGCCTCCCTTGTCTGCCGGTTTGATGGTGAGGTTGGGGTTGGAGCAGAGGGAGTGGAGGGCTGCGTGTTGTGAGGGTGAGCGGTTGGAGTGGGTGAGAGGGGTGGACAGGTTGAGGTGGTCAATGTCGTGGTGGAGTTGGATATGAAGAGATCGAGGGCGGGTAAGAGGCCAGCACGGGATGTCCAGGTGGATGGGGTGTATTGGAGGCGGGAGAAGGGGTCGTTAGAGGGTGGGCGAGAATCCTGGTTGAAGAAGTAGGTGCGGAGGTGAGGACGGTGGAAGAAATTCTGATTGGGTGGACATGCCTACTGATATGATAAAATTCTCCATCCGGTGTCAAAACTGAGGGAATTCATTTGGAGGGTTCAGCTCTGAGCTTGTTGAGCAGCTGGACAATAGGTGTGATGGGGATGAGTGGAGATGATTAGTGCTAAATATTCATCAAGCATCTATTGATATACCCATTCAGATGCCTTTTAAGGTGGCCATCTTGATGCGGAGAGGATCTTGTTTCTGACTGCCCCAAGTGGCTGACTGGCTGTGTCCATGCCTCTGGTCTGATATCAAAGGCTGTCCTTTACGGACTGTGCCAGGACTCCCCGACTGAAGGCTGACTCCCTTGACTTGCCTGAGGGCTGCTGACCACCGTGCCCAGTTTCCTTGCTTTGTGTCTGCACTAAGCAGCAAGGTAAGATAGAAGTCACGTTGCCCTGGCAGCTCTGGCCAGAAGGGCAAAGTGCAAAAAGGTGAGGTGAGGCCGAGATGCTATGACCATTCAGGCAGACCTAGAGTGAGTGAGAACTAAGAGAGAAGGCGGCAAGTATCAGATTTCAGCATCTGCGGGTAAGGGGTATCTGCTGCTTGGTGTCCTGGAATGTGCCCTGTCACGTTGTGGGTTGGTGTCCAAGATGGTGGCCCAGAGGAGCAAACAGCGAGCTGAAAATGCCAGGCACTCACTCTGACTCTCAGGTCAGGAACTGTCGATGTTTAGTTTCTTTGCAGCAAGTGGTGGGATAGGAGATTAAACATGAATTGGGCGGGGTCGAGAGTTATTGAGGCTGTTAACAAGCAACAATCACGTTTAATATGGATCACACTTATCGTTATTAAGAATCTCCTCTCTGCACCCAGAACTCAGTCTTTATAATACAAGGCCTTTGGATTGAGAAAGGCCTCCCCGGACTCTTCACATGATTCTTTCGGATACCACGCCAGAGGCAATGTCATCAGTACCCTATAAGTTTCATTCCTGAATGCTTACTAACCTGTTGATTTGCTTTTGTTGACGTCGTGCCTATTTTGAAGTGGGCCACATTAGAAAACATTTTAGAAATATTGCTTTGAGGAATGTTTCTTTTACAGGACAAAACTTTGGAGCAAATTAAAACTCTCCCTGGACTAGAATGAGGTTTGTTCTGTGAAGCGAACAAAGCAGCCAAACCTCTGCATCAAAATGTTTATGGTTTGTTCAATAAGGGCTTTGGTTGGATCTGACCTAAATGAGCCTCTGTGTCAGTACTCAGGTTCTGATTGGGTCCATAAGCTGCGTGATCAGGAGTTACCCCTTGACCTAGAAGAACCAGTGTACTACTCCATACTCTGGGTGGAAGAAACTGGTGGCTCCATTGTAATAAAGATATCATAGGGAATATTCCATATGGAATCCAAAGATTCCATAGGGAATCCATGTCCAGATCCACAAGATGGGACTTCTGCTGTTGTGGAGAAGTGGTACATTCAGTGGGTAGAAAGTCCTTTTATAAAAGATTAGTCAGGGCGTTTAGCTATGAAGAATGGCTTGTTGTTGATCCTGACAAAGCACAAATGCTCAGTTGACCCCCCTGGGCAAAGTGATGCATTAATTGAAAAGGTGTTTCCAACAGCTGGTTCATGCAAGTATATCCTTCACATTGACTAATGTTGCTACTGTCAGGTGTTGCAACCTGGAATAATTTTGAGGCATTGAAATCCAAACCGTTGTCACTGCGGAGCACAGGCAATGTCCTGTTACAGCACTGCTGCTGCATTGTTCCTCCATTAAATGAAGATAGTAGATGGAAATATGATGATCTCCTGCTAGTGGGAGGTCTCCTGCATTCTCTTTCTCCAGCTATTAACCTTTTGCTGTTCCTTCTCCTTCACAATGGGTAGCACGGTGGCACAGCAGTTAGCACTGCTGCCTCACAGCACCAGGGACCTGGGTTCAATTCCTGTCTGTGTGGGGTTTGCACATTCTCCCGTATCTGCGTGTGTTTCCTCCGGGTGCTTCAGTTTCCTCCCACAGTCCAAAAATGTGCAGGTTGGGTGAATTGGCCATGCTAAATTGCCTGTAGTGTTAGGTGAATGGGTCTGGGTGGGCTGCTCTTTGGAGGATTGGTGTAGACTTGTTGTGCTGAAGGGCCTGCTTCCACACTGTAAGTGGTCTAATCTATACAACTTCCAGCTCCAAAAACAGTCCGAGCAGGGTAGCTATTGCTGACAGATCTTTATACAGAAGCCCCCAAACAAGAGGTTGGCCACCAGCTCGAAAAAAAAAATAACGTTTGACCATTTCTACTCCTAGGCTGAGAGCACAGCACAGCAGAAATAGACAAAAATTTCACTGTCAATCATAGAATTGTAGAAAATAAATGGCAGAGAAAGAGGTCAACTGGCGCATTGTGTCTGTAAAGGGAATCAAGGGTCATAAGGAAAAGGCAGGAAAATAAAGTTAAGGGTTGTCAGGTCAGCTGTGATCTCTTTGAACGTTGGGGCAGACTTGGTGGGTTTACTCGTCTACTTCTGCTCCGACATTTTACGGTCTCATAAAGTGAGCCATTCAGCCTAATCCCATTTTTCAGCATTTGGGCTGTAGCCCTGCAGGAAGTCAACAGGGTCGGTGCAATTCTCACAGCACCTGAGGTTACCATGAAAGGACTGTCCTTCTAAACCTTTCCCTTTGCCAGAAGCACGGAGACTCTCAGGTTAAATCATCACCAGTCACCTCTCTCTAATGAGAAGGCAGCTGTATTTGGTAAGACCAAGATGACTTTGTCTAGTGAAAGTGACCATGTAATGTTAAAATGTAACATTGAACTTTAACTTATTTCTTTATTTTTCTACTTTGTACTAAGATTTTGTACCTCAGTGTCATTTTCCCTAAGATGGTGCCAGAATGGTGACTTTGTACACTTTTCACTGTTCTCCTGTAACGCTGTACTTGACTACCCGTGATAATAAAATCTAATTCAAATTCTAAAATCAGCTTAGGTGGGAGGTGGTTGCAGTGGCAGAGTTTGTGCATGTCTGTGATAACAGGGAAAGAGGGTGACCCTTACCCTTGTGGAATGCAGAAAGTCATGAGTCATCTTGTGGCATTGCTGCACGTTATTCTGGACTGTGGGCACTCCGCTGACCTGGGCAGCTGCTTCAGATGAGGCCGGCATCATCTGATGCTGTGGTCTCCTCTTTTTGACTGACCTGTCCATCAGAATCTCCAGAGCCCTGTTGGTGAAGCAGATTGCCAACTACCCCCTCTAAGAAATGTAATTTGGAATTGTACAGCTGTACACTAAACGAATAATTCCTGGCTCACAGCATTTGAAAAGCTGTGGAGCTGCGGTTTGAATATGGTGCTTGCAGTGTGAATGCAGGAACGGCCTCGCTCTGACAGGCGTTTTCACCTCTGCTTACCGCAAGGTGGCACGGGAACAGTGCTGTGGAAGTGGGATGCAAACCTAATTAGATAAACAGAAAAGAATTGTGTAAGTAAAGCCCGCAGGGCTCACAAAAGTAGCCCTCCATGAGACTTCCCAAAAATAATACTGCTGAAATATGGAAAGATCCAGCTCATTAAGTCAAAATGCAGCCACTGCTTACTTGTGATAATAGTGGCAAGCAGTCTTTTGAAAGTTAACAATGCCTTTGGGACATGCAAAGATTTAGATATATTTGAGGATTTTGCAATCGAATTTGCAATTCTTTTTGGTAACTGAGCTGAGGAAGGTTAGTGAAGGAGAATGGAACCCTTCTTCCAGTGTCAAGATCAAGCAGTTCCAACTCAGGAATAGTATTCCAAGATGTAGAGTAAAGACCACTTGGAGTCATAGAGTCATAGAAACAGAACCTTCATCCAACTTGTCCACACTGACCAGATATCCTAAATTAATCTAGTCCCATTTGCCAGCATTTTTAGCTCATATCCCTCTAAACCCTTCCTATTCATATATCCATCCAGATATCATTTAAATTTTGTAATTGTACCAGCCTCCACCACTTCCTCTGGCAGCTTGATCCATTCATGCACTACTCTCTGCATGAAAAGGTTACCCCACAGGTCCCTTTTAAATCTTTCCCCTCTCACCTTAAACCTCTGCCCCCCTAGTTTTGGAATCCACCATGTAACAGACCTTGGCTGTTCACGCTGTCCATGCCCCTCAAGAGTTTATAAAATTATATAAGGTCTCCCCTCAGCCTCTGACACTCCAGAGAAACACAAACTCCAGCCTATTCAGCCTCTCCCCATAACTCAAACCCTCCAGTCTGAGCCACATCTTTGTAAATCTTCTCTGCACCTTCTCAAGTTTAACAGCATTTTTCCTATAGAAGGACAACCAGAATTGTATGCAGTGCTCTGTAAGTGTCCTCACCAATGTCCTGTACAGCAGCAATATGATGTCCCAACTCTCATACTCAATGTTCTGACCAATAAAGACAGGCATACCGAATGCTTTCATCACCACTCTGCCTACCTGTGACTCCACTTTCAAGGGACAAAGCACTTGCACCCCTAGGTTTCTTTATTGGGAAACATTTCCCAAGGCCCTACCTTTAACTATATAAATCCTGCCCTGGTTTGCCTTATCAAAATGCAACACCTCACATTTATCTAAATTAAACTCCATCTGCCAGTCCTCAATGACCCATTGACCGATCTAATCAAGATCCCATTAAACTCTGAGGTAATCTTCACTGTCCACCAAACCATCTATGTTGGTGTCATCTGCAAACTTACTAACCATGCCTCCTCCATTCATCTCCAATCATTTATATATTTGACAAAAAGCGGTGAACCCAGCACTGATCCTTGTGGCTCACCACTGGTCACAAGCCTCCAATCTGAAAAATAACCCTCTACCACCACCCACTGTCTCCTACCACTAAGCCAATTTTGTATCCAATTGGCTGCCCCCCACCCCCCAGATTCCATGTGATTCAACCAGTCTATCATGTGTGACCTTGACAAACACTTTGCTAAGTCCATATAGACAATGAAAACTGCTCTGCCTTTTTCAATCTTGTTTGTCACCTATTCAAAACACTCAATGATGTTAATGAGGCATTATTTCCTTCGTGCAAAGCCATGTTGACTATCCCCAATCAGTCCTTGCCTTTCCAAATGCATGTAAATCCTCTCCCTCAGGATCCCCTCCAACAACTTACCCACTACTGACGTAATGGTCACCAGCCTATAGTTCCCTGGCTTTTCCTTACAGCTTTTCATAAATAATGGTGCCACATTAGTCAACCTCCAGTCTTCTAGCACCTCACCTGTGGCTATCGATCACACAAATATCTCAGTAAGGGGCTCAGCAATCTCTTCCCTAGCTTCCCACAAGTTCTGGGAAATACCTGACTAGGTTCTGTGGATTTATCTACCTCCAACAAGAGTCAAGAGTCAAGAGTAGCTTTTATTTGTCATTTCTACCATATACAACAGATACAATAAAAATGAGACAGTGTTCCTCCAGGACTAAAGTGCTACATGGACAGCACAAACTACACAATCATACACAGGGCGGCGTAAAGTGCATAAGAAATGCAAAACACACAAGGCAGTACAGTATTTCCTGACATGTCAAGATAACAGGCACAGTGGTGGACAAATTACAGTGTAATATAAGAATGATAATTAATAAAACATTCTTCTAACAGCAATTCAAAGTCATGCAAAGAATTGCAGACAGAATAGCGTATGATCATATAGTGTTAAGGAGCCTGATGGCTTGGGGGAAGAAACTATTGCAGACAGACTGAATGCTCTGGTATCTTCTGCCAGATGGCAGGAGGGAGTAGAGTTTAAGTGAGGGATGTGTGGGATCTACCACAATGCTCTTAGCCTTTTGGATGCAGCACCTCCTCTTCTGTAATATGAACTTTTTCAAGACATCCTATTTACTTCCCCAAGCTTCCATGTCCTACTCCACAAAGAATACTGATATGAAATATTTCTTTACTATCTCATCCATCTCCCGTGGCTCCACACATAGACTGCCATGTTGATCCTTAAGGGGCCGTACTCTCTCCCTACTTATTCTTTTATCCTTAAATGTATTTCTAGTATTTCTTTGGATTCTCCTTCACTCTATTTGGAAAGCTACTTCATGTCCCCTTTTTGCCCTTCTAATCTACCTTTTAATATACTCTTCTAGGGATTCACTCAATCCCTGCTGTCTGTACCTGATATATGCCTCCTTCTTTTTCTTGGTGAGAGTCTCAATTTCTCGAATCATCCAGTAATCCCTACAGCTATCAGCCTTGCCCTTCACACTGACGGGAACATACTGCCTCTGAACTTCTGTTATCACATTTTTAAAGGTCCCTCACCTCCCAACCATCCCTTTACCTGTGAACATCTTCCTCCAATCAACTTCTGAAAGTTCCTGTCCAATACCTTCAAAATCGGCCGTACTCCAAGTTAGAATTTTAGCTTTTTTCCATAACTATTTTAAAATTAATAGTATTATGATCACTTGCCCGTGTTGATACCTTCACCATTTGCTATGCCTTATTTCCTAACAGAAGGTCAAGTTCGGCTCCTTCTCTAGTAGGTATGTACACATATTGAATAAAAAAGTGGTTTTCTTAACAAATACTACCCCCCTCCCCCCATCCAAACCCTTAACACTATGATAGTTCCAGTCTATGTTTGGAAAGTTAAAATCACTTATCATTACAACCGTTTTATCTGAGATCTCCTTATATATTTGATTCTCAATTTCTCGCTGACTATTGGGGGTCTATAACATAATCCTAACAACCATGATTATCCCTTTCTTATTTCTCAGTTCTATCCAAATAACTTTACTGGATGATCGATCTCCCAGGAATATCCTCTTAAGTACAGTTGTAATGATCTCCCTAATCAAAAATGCCACATACCCTCCTCTCTTGCTTTCCTTTCTGTCCTTCCTATAGCATCAATACCTCTGGGCATTAAGCTGGCAGTCTGTCCGTCTCTGAGCCATGTTTCTGTAATAACTGTGATTTCCCAGTCCTATGTTCCCTACCTTGCCCTAACCACATCTGCCTTACCTATTAATTATCTTGTACAAGCACCTCAGAAAATATTTTCCTTATACTGCACCAGTTCTTTTCCATTTCTTGCAGCAATCAGAGTCTTTTGGAACAGACTGGAAGGGCCAAATGGTCTACTTCTACTCCTATCTCCTATAGTATAACAATCATTATAAACCACCACTTAGTGCCAGATTATGGCAAGTTTTAACTCACCTATGTCACCCAGTTCTCCCTCAGATAATTACATTCTGTCAGTTTGCAGAGTGAAAACTTTAGAAGAAAGTGAGGACTGCAGATGCTGGAGAGTTAGAGTTCGGGAATTCCTGAAGAAGGGCTTTTGCCTGAAACATCGATTCTCCTGTTCCTTGGATGCTGCCTGACCTGCTGTGCTTTTCCAGCACCACAGTCTCAAGAGTGAAAACTTTACCAAGTCATCACATAATGATAAGGGGGGCTGTGAATCTGGACAGGAAAGAGGCATAAAATATGCTGCAAGATTGAATATGGAATCTTTGTAGATTTAAGTAATCAATCAGAAGCAATGATTGTCAAAAATCCCCAATAAGTTCTGGTTTTAAATTCCCATTTGAAGTGCAAAGATAATTTTGCATTGCATCTGTTAATCTGTCAAAATAACACAGAAAACTATTCTTGAACATCTCTAATACTACATATATCTATGATACAGTATGCAGCACTCACATATGCATGTATGTGGTTTGTATATGATCAAAAAGAATTGTCATTAAGATAGAATTAAAAATGTTGCAGTTGTATGGGCTATTTAAATAGGGGAGACAGTGGCATACTGGTAATTTCACTTGCCTAGTAATCCAGTAGATCTCCAGGCTAATCCTCAGGGAGCTGAGATTCAAATATTCTATGGTAGTTCATTGGATTTAAATTTAATGAACAAATCCAGAACATAAAGCTGGTCTCAATAATGGTGTATGACAGTAATTGGTGATTGTGCTGTTGGAAAGGAAGTTCATCATCCTTAGTTGGTCTGACCTACATGTGACTCTGCACCCACAGAAAGGTGGTTGTCTCCTGATGTCCTTCCAAAATGATCTCGCATACCGCCCAGCTCAACGATAATGTAAGAAGGGCAACAAATGCTGACTTGCTCTTTGATACCCTCAGCAGATGGAAGAAATTATTTTAAATAAACAAACCCTTTGCTTGCCAATTTCCACAATGCACTTGTGGAACTGTAGGACTGAAAAAATAGAGGTTGAATTCCAAAATTCAGTGGCTAACTGACAGAACTCTTTGGTCACCAGCCATGCTGGAGGTAGAGGCTAGAGGCAGTCTGAGGTTGGAATCTCACTTGAATAGAGCCATACAGCTGAAACGAACATCCCATCACCAATCCCAACCTCCTGCAAATCCAGCTGGCTTCTGGTTGATATAAGTTTGAGCAGCAGAGAGGCAGCCCAGTTAGAAATAAACTAAATCCATATTGGCTTCTTGGACGCTAGAAACCAATTATAACCTTTAACTAGCCTGTGGATATCATAATTCAAGTCACTTGAGAGGCTGAACTCCAGTGGGTTTAATTCCTATCTGTCATATCATGCCTGAACGTGGTGATTAAAATATTTATCCTCTGGTGGAAAATCCCAAAACACCTTGGAGCAGCACAGTGACACAATGATCATTACTGCTGTCTCACAGCATCAGGGACCTGGTTCAATTCCAGCCTCAGGCAACTGTCTGTGTGGAGTTTGCACATTCTCCCTGTGGGTTTCCTCCAGGTGTCCCACTTTCATCCCACAATCCAAAGATATACAGTTAGTGAATTGGCCATGCTAACTTGCCTGTGGTGTCCAGGGATGCATAGGCTAGGTGGGTTAGCCATGAGGAAGGCAGGGTTTTAGTGATGGGCTGGGTCTGGGTGGGGTGCTCTTCAAGGAGTCAGCGTGGACTCGATGGGCCAAATGGCCTGCTTCTAAAAGCCTTCTGCCCAAGAAGTCGTCTAAAGTGGGAACTCGTAAAAATGTTATTAAAGCATGTGCTTCTAAAGGTTAATAGGAAGAACGTAGCTGAAGTTGCACTACAATTACAGACTTAATCAAAATGAATGAACCTGGCTTAAAGGGCTGAATGGCCTACTGACATTCCTGTTTTCTTTCATATGATTCCCATCAAGAATTGACAAATTTTCTTCACTTTTCCTGCTGTACAATAAAAGCTGATTCTTCATAATCAGCATGGCAGTGCCAAAATATAGCATTTTAATCCACAGAGCTATTCAGTCTCCAATGGAGATTTAACACAAGGGGTCAAAAAGGTGAGAGGATGTTTTCTTTCAAAACTGCTTGAATCTTTTTGTCTTCACAGGCATAGTTCGATCCTGAATTTTACAGATGGAAAGACCAAAACTTCAAAGCGTTTTTTAATACATTGTCATTCACACAGGTAGTATTCAGTGCTGAATCTCTCCAAGGGGAAAGAATGCTGCTGAGAAACGATACATATTTTGCCATCATGTCCATTGAGAAGAGTTCAAGCCTGACCCTTTTGAGTTGAGCAGGGTGATTCGGACAAGTTGAGGACATTCTGGGTGCTATTGCCCCAACGCCTCCTTAAACCTCCAAAAAAAATTGTTTAAGCTGCATTTTGAAAAAGGCAAATCAGGGCAGGATTTATACATTTAATGGTAAGGGCCTTAATGCTGAACAAAGAGACCGGAGAGTGCAGGTTCATAATTGAAACTAGAGTCGCACATATATAGGATAGCGAAGAAGGTGTTTGGTAAGCTTTCCTTTATTGGTCAGAGCATTGAGCATAGGACTTGGGAGGTCATGTTGTGGTTGTATGGGACATTGGTTAGGCCACTTTTGGAGAATTGTGTACAATTCTGGTCTCCCTCCTATAGAAAGGATGTTATGAAACTTGAAAGAATTCAGAGAAGATATATAAGGATATTGCAGGGTTAAAGGGTTTGAGCTGTATGAAGAGACTGAATTGACTGGGGCTATTTTCCCTGGAGTATCAGAGGCTGAGTGGTGACCTATAGAGGTTTATAAAATCATGAGGGACATGAATAGAATAAATAGACAAAGTCTGTTCCCTGGGGTGAGGGAGTCCAGAACTAGACGGCATAGGTTTAGGGTGAGCGGGGAAAGATATAAAAGAAACCTGAGTGACAATTTTTTCACGCAGAGGGTGGCACATGTATGGAATGAGCTGCCAGAGGAAGTGGTGGAGGCTGGTACAATTACAACATTTAAAAAGGCATCTGGATGGGTATATGAAATGTAAGGATTTAGAGGGATATGGGTCAAGTGCTAGCAAATGGGACTAGATTAATTTAGGATCTCTGGTCAGCATGGATGAATTGGACTGAATGATCTGTTCTGTGCTATATCACTCTATGTTAAAACAATGGCTTCCAGTGATTCAGTTAAGGAGTACTAGTTGGGTTTGGTCATTCAATAGTAAGTCCCCAGCACAGAGCTCGCATAACAATAGCTTCTTCAGCTGCAACCCCAAACATTTCCTCAATGTCCTGAGTAAATGATAGAACTCCAATTTCCAAATATTAATGTGACTCCCGTCTGTTTTCAGTGGGAAAAAGCCTGAATTGACAATTGCACCAAAATTGCCTGGCAGGTCACAGGTGGCAAGTAAACGTTGGTTTTTCTCTTTTAATTTTCCTTTCTATGCTCCCGCTACAAACCAGTTGAAGCTTCAATCAAAAGAATAGATCCTAACTTTGTGCAATCATGCAAAATAAGATTGAAATATAAATCAGGAGGTATGTAGTATACGCTGCTAATTTATTCTTGCCTATTTCACACGATTGTGCAAAGTTAACCCAACGAGGTCTACCTCTGGCTGGAGAATCATAAATCTCCATTCTCAAGACAATTTTATATAATTGATTGATTTTCTGTGCTATTTTGCAGAGCATACCATAGGGCGTGCTGTCATATAGCAACAGGAGTGGCTCTGAGTGGGTTACTCTTCGGAGGGTCAGTGTGGACTTGTTGGGCCAAAGGGCCTGCTTCCACACTGTAGGGAATCTAATCTAATCTAAGCAGGAGAGTACACCCATTGATTTCGTGTAGTATCTGCAAATAAGGCATAAAAATTATTCTAATTGTAGAGAAAATGGATGAGCAATATTCAATTTTCATTGTTTGATTTTAGTACCTGAGGCTTTCATGGAATAATATTGGGGTTAGAAAAGGACAGATGCTAACCTAACATAGCTGCTGTAATCACTTGACTAGGTTGAGCCAAGTTCATGAAGCCATTAGTCTATGCCCATTGTGGCCTCTATATTTTTGAATAGCTGGATTGCCTACTCAGCCAGACAGTTTATGGATGGGTGGTAGGGTGCCATGCCCCCTTTGTCTTCATGAAGGTCTGGAATTCCCTGCTGGTAAATGAGGTCCCATTGTCTCATGCAAGGACCTTGGGTTTACCATGTGTATTAAAGGATTAGATGAGTTTTTCTAGGATGTTGTAAGAGGTAATCGAGGCCGTTCAATGTAAGTCGATCCATTTTGAATGGGCATCACTAGGGATTAGGAAAGGAGAGCCCTTGCATCACTCTACGAAATCTGCATGTACTCCTACCCAGGGATTCCCTGGCCATTCCCATGGGTGCAATGAGGCTTCTGGATTTCCTAGTCAACTTTGCATTGCTTGACCACATTTTCCACATCTGTACCCATGTCAGTTACCAAACATAGCTCCTTGCCACTATTTCCATGTTCAGGGTCCTACAAGTGGTCAGGGAAATGACTTTGGTTGGTGATCACCTTCTATCCCATTTTTGGCATACTGGCTTCAACCAGGTCATACGTTTCCAGTTTCCCAAACAGCAGCATTTTTATCTTACTACACTCATTGAAAGGCGAGGCTGTCCAAAACGTTCTTTGACTCTCACCACCAATGTAATACCTCAGGAAACCTGACTGGAAAGGAACATTGCTTACTGTTCAACTATTACTTGTGGCGTACATAGGTTATTCCCAGTGCAGGATAAACAATTCTGCAGACCCATCCCTGGGTCTGCTTCATATGGGCCCAGGTGGTGAGTTCCAGTCAGGCAGGCCGTTGCTTATTGCCAAGGCAACACATACTCAATCAGCTCTAAAAGAAGATTAATTAACGATGGCCCATGGACCTTGTTGGGGGTTCTCAATATGGCCAAAAGATCCTGCTACATAAATAGACCTTCCACTTTAAAGTACAAATTTTCAGTTGTCAGAATCTTGAGATGGTTGGGGGATCTTGACCTGTTGGCTGGAGAACCTGAGAGAGACACCAGCATGCCTTCTTTCACAAAGCCCTACTGAACCACACACGAATCAACGAGTGTCAGTGGCACTGGTGGGCCTTTCCCTGAATTCAAAACCCTGGGGTAGAGTTCCCTGTTTATTAGAAGTGCCCACTATTGTGCTCAGTAGCGCCACAGCAGAGGTTGTGGATATCAATGGAAAAACAGCCCTAAAGTCCCTGCAGAAGACCCAGACAAAGGTCATATTTTATCATTTTTCTCAGATTGTGAATTACATTCTTATTCTCCACAACCACCTGATGAAGGAGCAGCGCTCCAAAGGCTCGTGCTTCCAAATAAACCGACACCTCCAAATCATGATTGCAATAGGCCTTGACTTACTGAAAGTAAGGAAACAGTACCATTCAAATAGCTTCCTCCATGTTGTGAGCTCTTGGAATTCATCTCCTCTGATTTGGCTTGGAAAATAATTTTAATCTGGAAACATTAGGATCTAATTCTTTTAGCATTTGTGTTTTATGCATCTTTTTAAGTGTAAGATTGAAGCACCTTGAATCTAAGCATACTCTTATAATGACAACCATCTTTAAAATGTAGGTCATTCTGCTATAACACATATTTCATCAGCGCTAATTGGTTAAAACACGATCGACAAATTATGAATGTTGTTTGGATAACATAAAGTTTCTACTGAACAGATACAGCGATTTTCTATAAGCGACCTTCTACAGAACAATTTCCTATAGTGGTTTTCCATAGCTTCATTCTCTATAGTGTGAGATTGCAGAGGAACACATCTGTCGCATTAAGACAGAATATTGTGCATCAAATTGTGTGGGGGCTTGTCCTCTGAATGATATCATACTACACCTTCTCATTCAGTTCAGTTTGAAGCTCCTCTTGAATGTGTACACTTAATTTCCATTAGAAGATCTACAAATTGTATCACCCTTAAAATTACTAATCTCATTAAATACATCTGGGTACAAGCCTTTGAGATCATTGACTTGTTTGATTGGGCCACATGTGTTCCGTTCCATCATATTCGAGGTGGTTTTAATCCCATGAATTGTGACTATTATGAGATCTGAGCATTCAGGTAGTCCTGCCACTGCTGGACCATTGGTATCTGCCAGTTAGAGCATTTTGGGAAGCCAAGATTAGCTTGTGCATTGGCCCTGCAGTGTATTTTGGACAATAGTTTTGTTATATGCTGTGAGTTTCTCATAGGCTGTACTATGGAGTGCCACTTGTATTAGTATGGTTATATTTCAGGCTGCACTATGGTAACACATTGGCACTAGCTCCTGTGTCAATTTTAGTTATTAGGATATGCTGTCCTGCCTTTCCAGACCAGACAATATTAATAATTGTAACATCATCTGAACACCATGCATCATCAACTTGGGAACATGGAGTGTGATATTGACAATATGGAAAACATGGTCATCTTCTGAAATTAACTTTTTACTTGGTTCACTCTGAGTCTCATAGATGCTTTTGCATTTGTGTATCTTCTTCATAATTTTCTTGCTCTCAGTGTTGTACCATCTTGTTGGTTACCTGTGTTGTTCAGGCATGTGGCTTGGCTTTTGGAACCAAAATTCTTGCATATGCGTGTCCAATTAAGTGATGCTGTGGTAATGTTACTGGACTAGCAATCCAGAGACCTAGTCCAAAGCTCTGGGACATGGACTCAAAACCCACTTAGCAGGTGGCGTAATCTGAATTCAATAAAAATTGATATATAAGAAAGCCAGCCAAATGGTGACCATGTAACTACTGTCAATTGTTGTAGAAAACCATTTGGTTCACTATTAATCTTTAGGGAAGGAAATCTATTGTCTTTGTCTGGTCTAGATGTGACTCCAAACCCACAGCAATGTGGTTGACTCTTAACAGGCCTCTGAAATGGCCACTCAGTTTAAAACGCAACTGAAGATGTCACCATAATGCTGGCCCAGTAAGTGAATCCCACTTCTCAAGAATGAAAAGAAGCAAGTCTGTTGGTGCCACATGCATTATTAATATCATTGTTTGTGGAGTCTGTTAATCCTGAAGCTAATTCTTACCTTGTCCTGGTCTTTGAGAAATTTCCAGATCTTTTCTGACATTTCTGATCATTCATAGAAAGATTGGATGTGTTAATTCTATGAAACACTAACCCCAAGGGACCCCACACAACAAGATTGTTAATTAATCCGTTCTCAGTACACAGTACCCAGTTCTGTCCCTGGTTGGTTCCTCAACTTATTGGTCTAAAATACCATCACATACCAATCCAGGAAGTCCACCTTCACAATATCATACTAGTTTAGTTTGTCTAATCTATATGTAAATTAAAGTGTAGTTGTATCCATATTGAATGCATCTCTGATTTTCTGTTTAATGCCTTCCCTTATATTTCCACTCCTCCTTGGAGCCCTTATGTTATTTCATTTCATAGCACCACATGCTGCACCTGATGAGTTTGCCCAAGGATGTAGGAAACTGCATTTGCAAGATAATCCATCATCAATAAAAAATATGTTCTACTTTGTATGAGAGCCCAGAACATTCTTTGTCTTCAGCTTATGTTCGCAAGATACTGTCAGATGTGATGGCATGCAATTCTACAGTTCCTCTTGGAGTCATAGAGTCATAGAGATGTACAGCATGGAAACAGACCCTTTCATCCAACTCGTCCATGCTGACCAGATATCCCAACCCAATCTAGTCCCACCTGCCAGCACCCGGCCCATATCCCTCCAAACCCTTCCTGTTCATATACCGATCCAGATGCCTTTTAAATGTTGTAATTGTACCAGCCTCCACCACTTCCTCTGGCAGTTCATTCCAAACACACACCACCCTCTGCATGAAAAAGTTGCGCTTTAGGTCCCTTTTATATCTTTCCCCTCTCACCTTAAACCTATGCCCTCTAGTTCTGGACTCCTCCAGCCCAGGGAAAAGACTTTGTCTATTTATCCTATCCGTGCTCTTCACAATTTTATAAATTTCTATAAGGTCACTTCTCAGCCTTCGACGTACCAGGGAAAACAGCCCCAGCCTATTCAGTCTCTCCCTATAGCTCAAATCCTCCATCTCTGGCATCATCCTTGTAAATCCTTTCTGAACCCTTTCAAGTTTCACAACATCCTTCTGATGGAGTCCAGAAGGAGTCAAGAATTGCACACAATATTCCAAAAGTGACCGAACCAATGTTCTGTACAGCTGCAGCATGACCTCCCAACTCCTATACTCAGTGCTCTGACCAATAAAGGAAAGCATACCAAATGCCTTCTTCACTATCCTAACGACCTGCAACTCTACTTTCCAGGAGCTATGAACCTGCACTCCAATGTCTCATTGTTCAGCAACACTCCCCACGACCTTACCATTTTTGTATAAGTCCTGCTCTAATTTGCTTTTCCAAAATGCAGCCGCTCACATTGATCTAAATTAAACTCCATCTGCCACTCCAAAGGCCATTGGCCCATCTGATCAAGATCCCATTGTAATCTGAGGTAACCTTCTTCACTGTCCACTACACCTCCAATTTTGGAGTCTCTTGTCCTTTTATTCCTTCATAGAATCTCAACAGTTTCAGAGGAAATACCTCTAAATAGATGTTTCAGCGAATAATGTTAAGGAAGTACTTTTAGGTTATAATATTGAAAACTGGAAGAGTACTTGGATAGGGAGATGTTGTGACAGCTTCTGATGAATATGCAGATATGCTGTAATGTCACTGTGACCTTCGTTGTTATATCTTACCATTCTACTAAAGAAGGTGGAAACTATACAGCTTGGGGCATGTTGCGTTGTAACCTTACCATTATGTACAATGCATAATAAACATGGTTATTAAGATGTCTCATTGCAGCTTGTAGTGTGGCTTCTTTGGGCCTTAATACAACACAATCAAACAAACTGTTCCTGAATTGAGAACATTTCAGATGATCAGTACTGTAATCTTCTCACCTATTTCTTTTAAACCTTTGGGATGAAAACTGTCTTGTGCCAGGGATTTGTGTTTTTTTTACCGAGCACCCCGACACTCCTGTTTACTTATTAAATTTTTTTTTCTTTTTTATGTTTTTTTCTTTTTTTTAAACCCTCACACTACCGCCTAACTGCGGTACTGCTAATTTTTTCCCCAGCGCCCATATTATGTGTGTGCCAGGGTTTTGTCACTGTTAAGTACCATTATTTTCTTCATTATAATCAATTGGCTTTAATTGGTCATGCTGATTCACAATTCCCCAGTCAAAATTGGTTTTGTTGGTTGTCTGTTACTCTAACTTCTTCCTCCTTCATAAATACATAAAATCTGCAAGTAATTATTTAACATGACTGTTCTTTCACAATTCTAAATGTTATCACTAATATCAGTTTAAGGGAGCCAAAGTTCTCTTAACCTTCCCCTTTTTCACAATAGCATAGTAAAATATTAGAAATATTTTGATTTTCCTTGTGAGTTTGCTTTCATGATTTTCATGTAGGTTATTATCTGTCTTGTGTTCCTTTTGTTGTTCTTTTCTTGTGTAAACATTTTCCAATTATTTTATTTTCCATTCTTGCAAACTTTATCTTTTAGTTTTCGTTGCCTTTTACCTCTTTATATAGCCTGGTTCTAAATCACATACACTGGTTCTACAACATGTAGTCTAGTTCTATATTACATAGTCTGGTTCTGTATCATGTGATTGGGTTCTATATCACACACACTGGCTCTATATCACAGACTTTGATTCTATATCACATGGTCTGGTTCTATATCACATGGTCAGGTTCTATATCACATGGTCAGGTTCTAAATTATATACTCTGGTCATATATCACATAGTCTGGTTCTATATTGCATACTCTGGTTCTATATCACATAGTCTGGTTCTATATCACATAATGTTAACTAAATCTGGTTCATTATTCATTAAGTCAAAGGCAACCTGTCTCCTGGTTGATTCCAGAACATAATTTTGCAACTTTAGATGCTTTACCCTTTTGATGGCTCAAATTAATGGCAAGCTGTTGTTGACATGCAGGAATAATAGAATTATAGGGGCTGGGATTGGGGATGGACATGGAGACTGGACAGGATGTTTTTACTTTTTTACCATGTATGTTCCATCAAGGGAGATTACATATTTCATCTACCCAGGGATACCCTCTGAGCCTGACCACATTACATGTAGGCAGTAACATACATATGAAGATGGGCTGATCCCCAATCATCCTGGGAATCCCACCAAATGTCCCATTGACTGGCACACCAACATTGGCACAGATTCTGTACAAGCTGCAAGTAGGTACCAATGTTAGTGACTGAACAGAACTCAAGTCAAAGGTGACAATTACGAGTCCAACTTATTTTCACATCTATTCCAACAGTTTCCAAACAGCAAAAAAACTTACCTGCTTGATTGGTGCACTGCTGTGCTTAGTTAGGTTGCAAGGTCAAAAACTTGTGAATACCATTTTGTATCTTGAGAAGGTGGTGGTGAGCTACCTTCTTGAAGTGCAGATATCTATGTAGTTTAGGTACACCCACAGCATTGTTCAGAAAGTACTCTCAGGATTTTGATCCAACGATAGTAAAGCATGCATCAGGAGGAGGGGAATTTGCAGGTTCCAATGTATCTGCTGCCCATATCCTTCCAGGTAATAGAGATTGTGAATTTAGGAGGTGCTGTTGAAGAAACCTTGATGAGCTGTTGAAATGTTGCCTTGTGGTTGGTACACATGGCTGCATCTGCACGATTGTGGTAGAGGAGATGTTTGGGGAGCTATAGACATTCCCCTATTCCACAAGATTGTTTTTTTGGAACAACTGACCTGAGGCTTCCTTGTCCTGCTTCTGAACAACTAAATCCAATACAAATCACATGTTTGTGTTTAGCATCAATTCCTTGATGGCAGAACCTCATCACATTCCCTACTTTGGACCAAAATATAAACACATTCTGAATAGTCAGACTGCAGCCAATATTGGATAATGTTAGATTTCACTCTAACTGACTGAAAAGAGCAATGCTTTCTCTTCATCAAGCAGCACTTATCAAGTGCTTCAATTAATCTCCGTCATGCGGTGAGACAGTAATTTATCTGCCTCAGCTTCGTAAAATATCACCTTTTATATAAATCAACTGTCCTATTCAAGGCAAAATTTTCATTAATAATGTCTAATTGAAGCAGTCCGCATCCTAACAAGTAACTTCAACTGGTTTTGTTTGGCAACCGTCCAAGGTTAGATTTGCTGATTAGATTTTCCACAATTATCGGAGCTAATTGTTGTTATAGCAAGTCTGAAATGTATTAGAGCAAAAACTGCTCTGCTTCCTAGGATTACAACCTGAGAAACTAGGCTTGTGAATTCATGCCCTTGGAGATCAAATGATACTTTGGTGCACATGTTGGGTGAACTATCCTGGAGACAGTTTTTGCCAGGGAAGTGACAGACTGCAGCTGGGTCTCTTTTTAAGTCAGCAACCTGTCTTGAGTGGGAAACTGACTAGAGTTCTGATTTTCATGGGGATAGGCCCTTGGTTGGTATGCAGGCAGTATTCTTCAGAGCCAGTGCAGATGGAAATGGAGACATGCCAGAGGAAATGTGGTACTCATTTAGACATCCCATAAGGCTGCTGCTGATTGTCCTAAAGGACAAGTCTGCAGATTACCCAAGACCTTTCTGCTTTAGCAGAATGAAGTGAGACATCACAGGGCAACCAGTGGTGTGGCACCCAGGACAGCTGGGGCTGCCCCTTCCTTTCATGGATCCTCACCTGTATCTAATGCTGAAGATATTGAGCAGGTGTCTGAGCAGTGATATAGTTGATAGGATACGGCACCTGAAGATCCACTTGCTGATTTTGACCACTCGTGTGGTCATTGGACCTTTGGCAGCATGGCTGCCAGATCCTTGCAGCTGGACCCCTACCATTAATCTCCAAGGCTATCTGTTCTCACTGCCTTTTGAATATGTGCCTGAGGGACTTTCAAGATGCAGGATATCACTTCTCAATTCCATCTTCTCCATTGTGACCTTTTAAGCAGCATCCAAAGACCCTGTTAACCCTGTTGTGCCATTCCTCACTGTTTCCCAAGTTATATTTCCTTCCACGACAATGCCCATCACCCACTCTAGCCACCAAGCTGCTTCTTTTTAAGAGATGTATAGTGGCTTTGACTAGTGCTAAAGTTACACCTTGAACTCCCTGAAGATGGGTGCCACCAATGAGCAGGGTGGTTAATGCTGACGATACACAAATAAATCAGGCAGCATGAAGTTGGTGAGCTTCCTATGTATATTGATGCAGGTTAATCATGATTTAGCCTCCAGTCTTTTCCCCAACTTAACCCTCCAACAGTACCCTTTACAATATATTTTCTAACTAATATGTACCTTCCTACAATCAACCGTTACCTGAATTCAATCCACAATGATCACTATTTTAAAAGATTTCAATGAAATCGCTTACCAAAAAAAATAAGTTGGGCCCAGGGATTTAACAATCCTTGGTGGAGGCCCTCTTGTGGTGCAGTGGTAATGTCCCTACTCCTGGACCAAGAGATCCTGGTTGAAGTCCTACCTGCTCAGAGGTATTGAGTTAGCTTTATTGCCACATGTAGTCAGGTGAGTACAGTGAAAAGTTTACAAGTCACCACGTACAGTGCCATTTTGGGTACAAAGGTACCGAGGTACAGATTCTTCCATCCACATTCTTAGGAAAAAGAAATTCGAAAATAAAGAAATAAAAACTATTGCATTGCACATCATATGAACAGGTTGAGCAGGAAAAATAGGTTAAATTAAAAGAAAACTGACAGGGCTTGGTCAAGGGTCACACGCTCTCCCTAAAAACTACCCAGTCAACTTTGTCAGGTTTGGCCGCAGCCTCATAATGTGGGCCCCTCATTTGTAGGAAGTGTCTAAATGATCAACTCGGCTATGAGAAAAAATGTGGAAGGCCATTGTGAGCTACTTCCTTTCCAGTGTTACGCATTCTGGCTATACTTGAATGTATGCAGAATTTAGGACCAATACCTAGTGAAGGCCTCAGTGCAGTGCTGGCAGTGGCCACCTGTCATATTGCTGCTACTGGAAATCTGTTGGCTTACAATTAGCTGACAGATGTCACGGGGGGACTCACATCCAGCAAGGCCCCTGGTTGTCCAGTTGAATGCCTGATTGCAGACAATCACTGTATAGTTTCCATTGATTCTCCAGCTGGTGGGTGGGACCACCACACAAACCTAACGTCATCCATGAGTTTGAATGGCAGCAGGTACATAATTAATTAAATAAACTGGAAATTAAACTTTAGCATAAAAATGATCATTAAGCCAGTAGGCCATTGCAAAATAATAGGCGAAAGTAAGGACTGATAAATGCTCATTCCTGATGAAGGGCTTTTGCCTGAAACATCGATTTTCCTGGTCCTCGGATGCTGCCTGACCTGCTGTGCTTTTCCAGCACCACTCTAATCTTGACATTGTAAAACAACCACAAACTACTCTTGAAGAGAAAATTAGCAAACCTTCCCTGATCTGACGTGTATCTAACTCCAGTGCCCTTGAACTGTCCCAAAAGCCAACCAATTGTACCAAATTGTTACATCACAGTATTATAAGAGTAAAATTATCCAGTCCACTCAATATTAAGTTATGCAATGGAAACAACAAATGCATGACATGTATAGTTGATGCTGCAAAGGCCTACTCACTGACAAGTGCCCAGTTGCTAATGTACTTAGAATCATAGAATGTCTACAGTGAGGAAAGATGCAATTCAAGCCATCAAGTCTGTGCCAACCCTCTGATCCACAACTCTCCTGCACCCTATCCCTATACCATATTTACCACAGCTAATCTGCCTAGTTTGCACATCCCTGAACACTATGGCACAATTTAGCCTGACCAATCCACCTAACCTACAACATGTTTGAACTGTAGGATGCAACTTACTACTGAAATTAGCAAACATAGGGAGGGAAACAGAAAACAGGAATACAGGCCAGTTAGCTTAACATCTTCCATAGAGAGAAGCCATTGCAAAAGAAATGGTAACCAGGCACTTAGATAAGTTCAATATAATCAGGCAGTGTCAACTTGGTTTTGTGGGAGAGAAATGATGTTTAATTAATCTGATGGAGCTCTTTGAGGAAATACAATGTCGTGGGTAAAAGGGACCTGGTGGATTTACTGCACTTGGATTGCCTGGAAACATATGATAAATTGCAATGTCAAAAGTTACTGGTGAAAATAAAAGCTTATGGTGTAAGGGATAGCATTTAATGAAGATTGACTGGCTAACACAAAACAGAGCTGGCACGGTGGCTCAGTGGTTAGCACTGCTGCCTCATAGCACCAAGGTCCCAGGTTTAATTCCAGCTTCAGGTGACTGTGTGTGTGGAGTTTGCACGTTCTCCCAGTGTCTGCATGGGTTTCCTCCGGGTGCTACGGTTTCCTCCCACAGTCCAAAGATGTGTGGGTCAGATGAATTGGCCCTGCTAAATTGCCCATAGTATCAGGTGCATTAGTCAGAGGGAAATGGGTCTGGGCGGGTTACTCTTTGGAGGGTTAATGTGGACTGGTTGGGCCAAAGAAGAAGGGCTTATGCTCGAAACGTCGAATCTCCTGTTCCTTGGATGCTGCCTGACCTGCTGCGCTTTTCCAGCAACACATTTTCAGCTCTGATCTCCAGCATCTGCAGACCTCACTTTCTCCTGGTTGGGCCAAAGGGCCTGTTTCCACACTGTAGGGAATTTAATTTAAATAGGTCTTTTTCTGGAGAGGATGGGGAACCTTGAAGACAGATCTCCTGTTCCAGATGGAGAGACCGTACCCTTAGGTGGAAGGATAGATCCTAATCAATTTATTCAAAGATTGTAGTACACACCCTCTGGAATTTGAACCTGGATCTTCTGACCTAGAGGTAGGGATATTACCAATGTGCCACAAGAGCCCTCTCTTGTGAGTATAGTTATGTTTTCTAATCAGTCTGTTCAGGGATGTTATTACACACCTCTAGAGCAGTTGGAATGTAACCTCAGAGCTCCTGGCTCAAAAATAGGAAAAGTATCACCCTGCCACAGAGACTCTCTTGTGAATATTGTGCATTTTTTCAAACCAGTTTAGCTGCTGAACCTTCTTTCTCCAATTCTCCAAATCTTGCAGCAAAACCTTCAAATGCTAAATACTTAGTTATGTTGCAGTCTATAAACCTACCTGAATATGTTTCATGTATTTGTTAACCCTCAGTTTAAATAATGTACAGTCATTAGAATCAAAGATTTGGTTTCATGGTTTGAATCATAGAATCCCTACAGAGCATATAGAGGCCATTCAGCCCATCGAGAATGCAGCCACTGTCTAAAGAGCATCCAACCTTGACCCAGCCCCTGTCGTATACCCATAACACTACATTTGCCATGGCTAATCCTATCCAACCTACACATCCCTGGACACTACAGGCCAATTTAGCATGGCCAATCTACTAACCTGCACAGACACAGGGAGAACGTGCAAACTCTATACAGGCAGTCACAGACAGGAATGTGAACACAGGTTGCTAGTGCTGTGATGCAGCAGTGCTAACCACTGAGCCACTATGCCTCCAAAACAGGAATGTATGTTCAGAATTGGCGCTGGTGTATGATGTCACTACATTATGCTGAACTTTTGTGGAATATAGGTGCAGCCACTGATCATTGATAGGTTAGCATTATTTCAAATATCACTGAAATCTGTACTTCAGTTAGAAAAGCACTCTTAGGCAGTTCGAGACAAATCATAAAGAGATAATTCACAGGCGAGGTCTGTCCCAACTAATTGTTTAACTTCGTAGCTAAAACACATCAGCTTGTAGCTGCAGAGGGAATATTCACATATAAAGAATTTTTATTGATTCTCAATGGGATAATTATATTTCAATTCTTGGAAGCTGCTTTGAATGCAAAGGGAATCCCCACCGATGGGAAACTGTTGTTAAAATGATAATACTTTTTTTAAAATTTGAATTAT
Source organism: Hemiscyllium ocellatum (assembly GCF_020745735.1). Taxonomy (NCBI): domain Eukaryota; kingdom Metazoa; phylum Chordata; class Chondrichthyes; order Orectolobiformes; family Hemiscylliidae; genus Hemiscyllium; species Hemiscyllium ocellatum. The sequence continues at coordinate 17,930,120 of NC_083414.1, forward strand.
GCAGTTAAGGAGTTAAAAAGCTAGACTTTCCTATTCTTGATGACTTCAACATTGAGCTGAGCTGGTTAAACAAAATATGGCCATGACATGATGCATCCAGAAATGTTGCCTTTGTTTCCGCGCTATCCCTGATTTTCCTGAGGGATTGAGAGAGCCTTGGAACGGGAAGCACATGAAAATTGTGGGCCTATTTTCTCAGACCGGAGGACAGGGAATAGCAGCTGTCAACACTGGGCCTGCCACATGGAATTGAAGACCATGTGTGAGTCAAGTTATGGAAGCTGAAGGAGCTTTAAAAATGAAGTAAAAAGTGCTTTTCAAAGTTTAAGGTACGGCAGTCAATCACAGATTGGGAGAGGTGCCAGTATTAAATCCGTACCAGTTCAGGGGATGATTGCCCTCCTGATACCAGGGCAATGGACAAGACCATCTCAACTCCACCTGAGCACTGGGAAGCCTATATCTGGAAATGGGTGCTGCATCTTCAGAAATCAAGTCCAGTGGAGATGAGGAGCAGCAGACGGACAGTGGAACCTTGGGAATCAGGAGACCAGAAAAGAGGTTTGAGGGACATGAAGAAGACGCAGTTACGACTCTGAGGGCAGAATCTACAGACGGTGGTGAAGAGATGATTGTGAATAATTGTCGAAGGAGCTCTCTAGACAGATGACCAGACATGTCTGTAGTTTCACCAACATGGCTCCTCACAGACAGCTATACAATGGTGTATCAACCAAGTGGCAGATGCCCACTTTGCCAATGCTGGATAACACATCAAGTTTAGACCCATGTGGGCGCCACAAGCTCTGTATCCACTGGGTCCAATGCCTATCGTGGATAGGCATTGTCCTTCAATACTCCCATGCAAGGATCTTGGTCTTTGTGTTTGTAAGTTGTGCTTCCTCAGGGTGTGGAGCCTGAGGACAATGAGGCTTTAGAAGGGAACAGCTCATCACAGGAAGAGGAGGAATTGAGACTGAAGAGAAAGGTGTTCTTGCTGCATGGTGAGGTTCCCATCTCAGGTAATCCTCCAGAAAGAACTCCGTCCTCTTTCGCATCAGACCTAGGACTTTTCCAATGTTGCTATGTGACTGGAGTCACATGTAGAATGGATAAGAATTTGTTCCCTTAAGGGTATTACTGAACCAGGTGACTTTATTTTTGAAACAACAATGATGGCTACTATTGGGCCAGTTTTTATGAGGAGAAAATGAGGACTGCAGATGCTAGAGAGATCAGAGTCAAGAGTGTGGTGCTGGAAAAGGCTCTGAGGAGTAGCAAAACCGACGTTTCAGGCATAAGCCCTTCATCAAGATTCCTGCCTGACCTGCTATGCTTTTCCAGCACCATACTCTTGGCCAGTTTTTATTCCAGACTTTTAATAAACTTGATTTTAACTAAATACCACAGTGGGATTCTACTCATGTCCCGAAACATTAGTCAGGAGTTTGGGTCACTAGTCCAGTACCATTATCACAACATGACCACACTTGTCTTTTCTGATTTTTCTCTGATTTTCTCCATTTTGCATTCAAATCAAATATTCATAGCTTCTGAGAGAGAAAATAACAGTCTGTGAAATGATGCTTCTTATTTTTGAACTATTTTAGGGGAGGTGCTGGCACTATGTGAATGTCCCTGGATTCACAATTCAGAGCCTCAGGATAAAGTCCTGGGGGTACAGCAAATGGTGATATTTGAACTTATTACAAATGTAGATTAAGAATGTAGCTTAATGGAAACCATGTAACCTCATTTGATTGTTGTAATAACCCATCTGGTTCACTATGTGCTTCAGGGAAGGAAATCTGCCATCCTTATATGGATCTGGCCTACGTGTGATTCCAGATGTAAAGCAATATGGTTCGCTCTTAACTGTCCTTTGGGGAAGTATGAAAGGGCAAAAACTGCTGTCTTATCTCACATCCCCTATGAATCAGTTCAATAAACTAATCACATTATGTTTTTGAGGGCTACAGAATTGGCATAATTACAGCACTCTTTCAAATCCCCCTCAGATTCCACCCAGGACGTACAAATCCTGGGCCTCCTCCACTGCCAAATCTAACCCTTCAACTACACAGCATCAATATCAACTTCACTAGTTTCCAAGTCTCCCATCCCTCCACCTGATCTCTAATCCAACCCTCCGCCCTCTTGACCTATCCCACCTGTACATCTTCACTCCCACCTATCTGCTCCACCTTTCCACCGACGTATCATAATCACCTCTCACCTACTTCCATATATTGCCTTCCCAGCGAACTCCCCCCCCCCCGTCCCACTCCCACCTTCCCATTTATCTCTAAGTCCCCTTCCCCAAACCTCCCCCACCATTCTCCCCCATCTGCACCCCCGCCCCTCTCCCCATATTCCTGATGAAGGGCTTATGCCCGAAACGTCGACTCTCCTGCTCCTCGGATCCTGCCTGACCTGGTGTGCTTTTCTAGCGCCACACTTTTCAACATGATCATCAGCCCTGAGTTCTACAGCCTGGAATATTCTGCTTTTCTACATGTATGGAGCAGCACATTATCTTCTGATGTGAAAATAGCCAAAGAACAGAAGGTCAAATATAATATTTAAATGTTAAAGAGTGAAACTTAGTGCAACATATTTTGATCCTAATAAGCTATGAAATTATAATTCTTCAGTTCCACTGAAATTTTACCCTTAGTAATTACAGAGAGAATGTGAAGAATATCGCAAGTTTGCTTTCATTTTTCTGGAGCTGAATTAAATCATCCCTTTTGTCCTAAGCAAATTAATATGAGTCATGAGTGGTGCATAACAAAAAAAATCATGTAACCTCCTGGGTGAAAAACACTTAGGACCACATGAGACCTTTTAAAAAGAGTCTCCTATTTTCTGTAACTGGTACCTTGGCATATCCATAAACACACAATACTCCCGATGCTTAAAGGCAGATTATGCTTAGATTGTGCATTATTCTCAGTAGGTTGAATTGACGCACAGTGCAATTATGTAGATAAACCAAGAGACGAGATATTACTATCAGCTGTATCAGCAGACCAAATTCAGACAGTATTACATTCTCCTCCCTATTATTTTAAGACATGATAATCCTATCAAAAATAAAACAAAACCGTATTAAATAATATCTTTCAACATGACAGATTTAGATATATGAGCAATTTGTTTTAAACTACTCATCCATATAAATGGTACTGCCTATCCCATAATTTACTTCTTTACTTCATTTTCAAACTTTCTTTTTGTTTCAGTTTTAGAACTGTTTCCAAATCTCCACACGATACATGCTGGCTTAACATGGAAGGACTACAGTTTACCTACACATCAGCGAAACACATGACATTTTTAGGGTTGGATAAGGTGTTATACAACTTGATGTTTTTGTTATTAAACCACTCAAGCTTGGTGGTCGTCTGGGGGTGGGGGAGTGATGGGGGATTGAATTGGCCAGGAAGGTGATGGATGGGAATCATGCCACCTTCCTGCCTCCAAACCAATTATTTCCTTGGAGGGAAGACCTCAGGACAGACTTCCCACCCACTTCCAATTGAGGACCTAAGCAGCAATTAACATTCACTAAGTGCCTTATTCCTCTACTATTGGTAATAACCCAAAGGCGGGTGAGGGTGGAGGGCTCACCATTCAGGGACCATGTCAAGCAAACCTGTGAAGAGTTGTTCGCAGGTTCCACAGGCAGGAGTGAGGAGGGCATTACTCTCTCCAGGCCCTCATGTACAGGGAAAGGGTGAATGTTCTGAAAGCCCACTCCCTGCTGATTCATAACCGGCATGGTGGCTCAGTGGTTAGTATTGCTGCCTCACAATGCCATGGACCTGGGTTCGATTCCAGCCTTGTGTGACGTCTATGTGGAGTTTGCACATTCTCCCATGTCAGTTTGGGTTTCCTCTGGTTTCCTCCCACAATCCAAAGATGTGCAAGTTAGGTGAATTGGCCATGCTAAATTGCCCATATAGTGTGTAGGGATGTGTAGATTAAGTGCATTAGTCAGGGGTATTTAGAGAGTAAGGGAATGAGTCTGGGTGGGGTTACTCTTCGGAGAGTTGGTATGGACTTGTTGGGTCAAAGGGCCTGTTTGCACACTGTAGGGATTCTATTAAAAAAACCCACAACTTCCTACTGCTCTTACTCACCATTTGGTGAGGAATTGTGATGATACCGGGCCTTGGATGGGCGTCATACTAGCAGTAGGTGCCACCTCACAATAGTTGGGAATCCTGCCCAAGGGCCCTGAGCCCTGTAGGAAAGCTGACTACTGGCTGGCAGGTGCCTGATTGGAACAAGATGGCAGTCCTTCTGGTAAATGGGTAAGGGGAGCTATCACTAGCTCTGCTACCAACAGCTGAGCTGCTTGTGGTCTGCACCAGCTTCGACTCTACCCAACCAAGCATAGAATAGGAACTGGATGAAATAATTTGACCCTGAGCTCCTTTTACATTTGGAATCTTCACGTTAAAAAGAGAGATTTAATTTGGTGGAAGGCAAAAATTCAGTTTTCCAAAGGTTCTACCTTTGGCATTACATTCTCAGAAGCTTTCAAGTTGGTCAGCCTTTCTGACTTGATGTTCAGGAATCCATTCAATAGCACTTCATGAACCTCAGCCTATTAGAATTACACTCAGAGGCTCAATCATATTGGGTAAAAATGGGAAACATGTGAACACAAACCACCTATATCAATAAGGCATGCTCCAGGCAAGGGACAGGTTCATCCAAGCTCATTGAGTCCAAACTTCTTCAGTAACTTGGCTCCACATTTCTTCACACAAACACTATCAGTCACAGTGTAATGACTGAAACTTGATGGGGTCAAAAAGTCTGTCCAAGTGAAATAGCCACACTGGCTGATGCCAGCACACTCGGCTGAGGCAGACACATAGAGCTCAACACAAAATGTTCACAAAATAGTGGGTTAGGTAGAAAGGAACAGTAGGGAATGTAAAGTAAAGGACTAGATTGGCAATTCAGCAGAAGATTTCTGGCGATGGGGGGAAGCCGTGATGGGGAAACTGGGCACAAGGTAGGGAGCTAGCTGCATATATTATTTCGGGTTCAGAATAGGGTAATCTGGTACACTGGAAGTGGAAAACGGGTAGGTGACTTGCATTAGAGGCTCTGTAATGCTGAGGCTAGGCACAGGGATCTAGATGCGAAGAGCATAAATATCAAAGGAGATAGTGAAAGTCCCAATAGTCATAGGATGAGAATGAAGAAGGATAGAGGGGTCCAGCAGAAAGGAAGACTATCCATTATAATGGGAGGAAGAAGAAATGTCCGACAGAAGAGCAGGGAGTTGAAAATTTACAATTATATCTTTCTGCTAAATCATCTCTCAATAGAAGGCCTCACAGAGAATTTGTATGACAAATGGAATGGGTCTAAGATATATGTTTGTCCATGTTCCTAGAGAGCCCAAACACTCCCACCTGAGGGAGTTGAAACAGAAACTCAATAAAACCACTTGATATACACTCAGTTAAAGGATTAGTACTGAAAGAAAGCACTCCCTGTAAATAACCTCATCAACACCGAACACCAAAATGTCAACCATGTCCCGAGAAGAGAAGGACATCTACAAATTAGTTGGAAACTGGGATTAGTGTATCAGATTTCCGCGAGTAGGCACAGGCCAGATGGGCCAAATGATTTCCTTTTATGCTGTAGGAGGCTAGGAGCCTGGCAAAAACCTCTGGACTAAGGAATTGGGTGTTTATTTAATATATATTTAGGAGGTTGGGTCAGTTTCTGGAAAGTTTTTCAAGGATAAGCAGTTTTCTTTCTCAGAGAGTAAGAGTGAAAGCTTTGAGCTCTCTTTGTCTCTCTCAATGAATTAGTTTGAAGAACTCAAATAAGTTCAAATATAAGCACTCCTAATGGTTTCCCAGATGAATCTGAAATCTAGTTTAAAGACTTTCCATTAGTCTGGACCAGTTTGCCATTTGCTTGAAGAATAAGTTTGTTTATAATAAATGTGTTCTTTCTGAGTTTGTTGAGAAGCCTGGTAAAAATCTCTTTTGTTAATAGAGATAAAGAGAAATAAATTGATTTTTTTGCTGATTAAAAAAGACATTTACACTTTTGGTATGGTTCATGGAGTAGTGGAGCATGATTTCCAGCATACCCTCCCACTAGAGTTGTAACAAAATGTGATAGTTTGTCCAGGATTGATTGGATATGGGCAATGTGAACTTCGATATGGAGTAATGGTAATTGGTGAAGAATAAAGGTCATGTAATATTTAGATGGAAATTGGGCTGGGGGCTGATCACACTAGATCCTTGCTGACTTTAGCACCCACCAAGTAGTGAATTTTGCAGCCTCCCGCAGGACTTGGTTTTGGTGAGAGGACACCAAAATGTGATGGATAGCTGGCCCATCACCCAAGTGAAAGAGTCACTTAAAGCCCACTCATTCATTTCTACCCAAAAGAGAGGCAATTAAGGGCATAATACTGTCTCTGCCATGATGTAAAATTTACAGTGGAGGGCAGCAAAGGGTGGGCAGGCTGCTTTAAGCAGGAAGGAAATGGATCTTTCTTTTCTGGGGTGGGGAGGGGTTGTTCTGTAATCATCAGGTACATCCTCTCCACCAAACATAGTGCTTTTCCATATACTCCTCTTGTAAACAAATGATCAAGTCCCATGATGCAAATAGTTGGCATTATGCATCAATGGTAACCATTGGTATCTAACATGTTTTGATCTACAACTGAGCAAGTGTGGTTCCATAGCTGTTCTCTCCTATCTAACTATATACTGAGCATATAGTTATCAAAAAGGCTTGCTTGTATGAAGGCAGGCTGAGCTTTATCTGTGCTGCTTGAATCTGACTTTATAACAGCCCCCACACCCACACATCCCATTCCTCCCTAAGCTGCCAGATCCCTCCCTGACTAAAGTTCCAGAACTTACCTAGTGCATTAAGCTCTGGATACAAAGCACTGGTGGGTGTTGTCAAGGGTTAGATCTCTGTCACCAATTTTGCTTTCATTATTCTGTGTCTAAGGACTTGCCTAATTATCAGTGATACAGGATAAACCACTAGACAGTCGTGACAAGAGGCTCTTACCTACATAACAAGGTACAGTTTATGGCATGATAGCAATAGATGCAACAAACATTAACTATTTAGGCGTCATTACAATGATCAAGAGTGAGATATTTACATCAATCTTCTAGTGACCTTATGTAAAACAAACTGTTTGCAAGCCAAAGACTCTGTAACATCATCAGATTGGATGGAGCCAATGTAGCTTCAACATCAATTCTTATGTCCTTGAGGGAAGGAAATCTGCTGTCTTTACCTGATTTTCTTTTAAATTTGATTTATTATTGTCACATGCACCTAGGTACAGTGAAAAGTTTTGTTTTGTGTTCAGTACAGACAGATCATACCACAAAGTACATAAGAGTAATAGAACAGAACGAGGAACACAATGTTGCAGCTGCAGAGAAGGTGCACAAAAGGAGAGGTCAACATTGAATTTGAAATTTGAAAGGTCCATTCAGAAGTCTCATAACAATAGGGAAAAAGCTGTTCTTGAACATGTTGGTCCGTGTGTTTAAGCTTTTGTATCTTCTGCCTGATGGAAGAGGTTGGAAGAGAGTGTAACTGGGGTGGGAGGGGTCTTTGATGATGTTGGCTGCTTTTCCAAGGCAGTGAGGACTATGGATGGAGTCAGTGACACATGACTGCAGACCGTCAGTAATGCAAATGACTTGGAACTGGCCCTTGGGCAGTTAGGCAAGGGAAGTAAGTACGGATCTAGCCACATCATCCACGTTGCACAAACAAATAAAAAAAGTGAACTCTTCTAGAGCCTCACACAACACTTCCTGAGGCTGAAAACCATGCTGTCCTATTTGTGGAATTGCAGCATCCACTATTAAATTCTAGGACTGCTCATACAGTAAGAGCTACTTTGGCTGGGAGCTCTCAAATATGAAACGTGTGCTTGTTCAGATTTATTCACTGTGGAGCAGCCCTTTTTAAAAATCAGTTTGTGACTGGCTTTTCTAATAAGATGCAGTGAGGGGGTTTTGGGGTGGGGGGGCAGGGGCTTGGTATAATAAGTGAGTAGACACAAAACATGATCATGTAACTATTCCAATTTCCTGTACACTCAAATCATTCTACACTCAGTGCCAATCATCCTTTTCATTTAAACTGATTGTTAGGTATGAGAGAAAGTGTGGGAGTATATTTAATGAGTCAAGCACAAATATTTGAAAGCTTTGCAAACTATTCTTCATCTCCGAACACTTTGACATTTTGTTTTCTGACTATGCTCCTGTTTTTACTGACTCAATTTCTGCTGAATGCAGTCTAATTAGAAAGGGCACAAAAGAGACTTCTATTGGTGACTTCCCCTCCATGACACTTTCATCCAAGACCAAGGAGGAAGTTGTAGCTGATAAAGTGGATTGGAGACACAAAGCTCATACTCCAAGTAATGGAGCAGCAGCAGCCTAATAATAAAATGAAAAACAGAAAATAACAGGAATTACTCTGGCATGGATCGAGCTCATGGTAAAAATGTTACCCCACCACACCTCCCAAGGTGGGAAGTGGAGGGACAATAGTGGGATGGTTTCCCAGGAGGGCTATAATGTGCTCAATCCAAGGAGGGCAGGTCATTTACATCCTCACATACCTTATTGAGGGCTATTCTATGGAGCCACCTATGATTTACTGTAACCCATCCCCACAAATCAGTACACCAGGTTAATGGAAACAGGCAGTATGTAGACAACTACAGGGGCTAGAGGCTCCAAGGGACAAAGAAGGCTCTACAACAGGGTAGCAGCTCCGCCTCATGGTCCCACTCCTCATGGTCCCACTCATCTCCCTGGAGAAAGGGTTTCCCCTCCAACAAGCAGTCTGTGAAATCTTTCACTTTATCTTTCAGTCAACAGAGTTGCATTGATGGTTCAGTGGTTAGCACTGCTGCCTCACAACGTCAGGAACCTGGGTTCAATTCTAGCCTTTGGGTGCCTGTTTGTGCAGAGTTTGCATGCTTGCATGGGTTCCTCCCACAGTCCAAAGATGTGCAGGTTAGGTAGATTGGCCATGCTAAATTGCTCATAGTATCCAGAGAAATGTGGGCTAGGTGGAATAGCCATAGGAAATGCAGGGTTATGAGGAAAGGCTGGGGTGGCTGGGTCTGGATTGGATGCTCCTTGCAGACTCAAAGGACCGAATGGCCTCTTTCCACACAGTAGGGATTCTACAATTGATCTACTGGAGGCTTGAGATCTCCTGCCTGCCTAGGCAGCACCACTGAGCTGATGGAACTGCTGGCTCTGTGGGCCATACATCAGGAGTCTGCTTTCTACCCATTACTGGCCAAACACTGCTGCTGGCAATGTGTAGCCTGCATTTCACCATAACATCAGGTTCCCACACCCATAATCATGACTTGCCAACAACTTAAAGGTCATACTGAGAGTAAATTTTTGTTCCCCTAAAGCACTATCTTGATGAGCACATCTGGCTGCCCTATTAATTCATCATCTGGACACAGAACCTACCATGTGGGCAATAATCTGGGAGGAAACAGACTGATTTAAAAAAAAGCTCAAAGTACAACACTAAAGCTCAGCAATGTGCTTGTCTGCTCATATCTCTTTCCTGAACACAGGAGGTCAAATGAAAAACGAAATTCCTAACTGTAACATCTATAACAAACTTCCACATTACAGAAACCTTTACCTCTGTCTGTGCTTGTGGCTTCATTTAGGTAGGAAGACAACTCGATCCCAAATAAGATGAAAGCTTTGCAAGAAAGATCTCCTGCAGATTGGATCCCGTGGGCTTGGAATAATGAGACTGGATGTGCCATGGCTGACGACAATTCAGTTACAAAACTCCCGGGAGAGTTTGAAACAGCACCATTAGTGCACAAGACACTTTGAAAGATAATTAAAAAGAAGGTCTTATGGAATCAGAGAAAATTATAGTCATGCATTAGATAAAGCTAGAGTTGAGTAATAATCACTGCAGGATCAGTAATAGCCATTGTTCCACTTGTATTCAATCATGAATCAATTGTGATATATAAAACATGAATTAAGCTACAGTGCTATAAAGATCGTGGGAGGAAGGAGGTCTTGATGACAATTTGTTTTGCAGTTTATAAGCCTATCAGCAACATCAGAGTGTCTTACAGCCCTTACTACTCTTAGAATTGCATTTTATTTTACATTAAAAACAAAGAAATGCTTCGAGAGTACTCAGCAATCCCATCAGACCTGAAAGAGAAAAGGCTGCTTAACATCTTGTGTGCAGATCCTTCAGTGTGATATAGCTATGACCATTCCCCTTTACAGATGCTGACAAATGTGTCACGTTTTTCCATCAATTTCTGCTTTCATATCAAATATTTTCTCAATATTTAAAAATGACTCAGTGCAACTCTACAGGTCATAAGTACAAATAAGGAAATCTATTCAATCTATATTCCTACATTATAACGGTGGCCACAGTTCAAAAATACTTAATTGGCCAGGAAGTTGTTTGAGGCATTCAGTGCAAATAAATGTCAGGTAACTGTCAGTCTTTCTTTATGGCCTTCCATTTAAATTAATTCATCCAATAACATTCCAGCACCTCAATGTAGCATTGAACTCTTTCTTATTTGTTTCCGGGGTCTTGCTTCTTCAATGCTATCTGTAAATTAATCCTTAATGCTGATCACTCTTTATAAGAGGAGGAATTAGTTATCAATTTACCCTTTACCAGTTAGAACTTGTAGATGAACTGTGATGAACCTTGCCTGACTTCTTTGCATGACTTCTATCATTGATGTACGTGCCTTGGTAGGGTGATTTATAAAGCTTTTCACTGTATTTTTCATGTACAAGTACACAGGAAAATCAATTTCTATTCTATCCTGGCCTATTCTAGAACCTATAGCTTTTGGCAAACTCCTGCTGTTTAACTCAGTGATCTTCTGGGCTTGTTAAACTTTACGAACAATGGGTTTGCTCGCTGAGCTGGAGGGTTCATGTTCACACATTTTGTCACCATACTAAGTAACATCTTCAGTGAACCTCTGGACAAAGCATTTCTGATGATTCCTGCTTTCTATTTAGATGTTTGGGTTTCTTTGGGTTGGTGATGTCATTTCCTGTGGTGATGTCATTTCCTATGACAATGTCATTTCCTGTTCTTTTTCTCAGGGAGTGGTAAATCGGGTCCAAGTCAATGTGTTTGTTGATAGAGTTCTGGTTGGAATGCCATGCTTCTAGGAATTCTCGTGTGTGTCTCTGGCTTGTCCTAGGGTGGATGTGTTGTCCCAGTCAAAGTGGTGTCCTTCCTCATCTGTATGTAAGGATATTAGTGAGAGAGGGTTATGTTGTTTTGTGGCTAGCTGATATTCATGTATCCTGGTGACTAGTTTTCTGCCTGTTTGTCCAGTGTAGTGTTTGTTACAGTCCTGGCACGGTTTTTGTAAATGACATTAGTTTTACTTTTTGTCCTTACACAGACCCAAGCAAAACTACAGACAACAAGCAAAACTAATGACATTTACAAAATACCATGCAGGAACTGTAACAAACACTACTTTGGACAAACAGGCAGAAAACTAGCCACCAGGATACATGAACATCAACCAGCCATAAAACAACATGACCCTCTCTCACTAGTACCCTTACATACAGATGAGGAAGGACACCACTTTGACTGGGATAACACATCCATCCTAAGACAAGCTAAACACAGACACGCACAAGAATTCCTAGAAACATGGCATTCCAACCAGAACTCTATCAACAAACACATTGACTTGGATCCCCTTTACCACCCACTGAGAAAAAAAACAGGAAATGATCTCACCATAGGTCATGACATCACCACAGGAAATAATGCTTCATCTAGAGGCTCACTGAAGATGTTACCTAGTATGTTGACAAAACATCTGAACAAGAACCTTCCAGCTCAATGAGCAAACCTACATCCAGAACCTCAACCTGAGCTACAAATATTCTCAAAACTCACATTTATGAACAATCTTATATATGTTGTATAAAATGATATCTCCAACAATTTCAATCCAGGGTGACAAGCTCAGTTTCTTTGATTTTTCTTCTCCTACCTCTGACCTTGGCCTTGACCTTGGCAATCAAGTGACTCTGCACCAACTCCCATGTCATCAAGAGCTTTAACACTTCATTCTTAACAATTCAAATTAGGTTCGGTATCCGGGTAAGGTCAAGCTGGAGCACCATTAAGTACCTACATTGCTCTTCTGATTTTATTGACTATTCCTGTTTGTGCAGTTTAAAAATTCCATTAGCTTTGTGAAATCCTTTTCTGTATTGGCTTTTCTGTACTCACTTTGAGTTATCACGTTCAACTTAATCTAGTCCTATTGCAACACCGCACAAGTTTTCAAGTATACATATTGCCTTACATTTTATATATGTTTGTAACACATTTCATCGGTTATTGTTTCTGCCCACCTACATATCATGCTGACTATTTTTTGTGAGCTTTGTCTCAATTCCTTTTGCCCTTGTATCATCTGACAATTCAACCATTTCTGAATTAACAAGATCGGAAATTGCTGGAGGAACTCAACAGGTCTGGCAGCATCTGTGGAAGATTGTAGAGTTAATGTTGTGAGTCCAGTGACTCTTCATCAGACTCTTCTCCGGCAACAGTACTGAGCTAATATGCCTACAATACTCCTGTTTCCCTGTCTTCAGACACCAATCTAACCTGTTGTTAAATCCTGACATGTTCTCTGCTTTAATGATTAACTCTGGTAGTGCATTCGACAGCGACATAATGCTTTATGTAAAAATGGTATTTGTGCACTTTGTCCTGAATCTCTTCCTCATTATATTATATTAATGCCCTCCTACCCTCAGCCTCTCAACCACTGAAAGTTATCTGATCCACAAACCCTATCCCAAAGTGAGGCTAATTTTACATACCCCTGACATATCTCTCAATGAACTCCTCTGTTATATTATGGAATACAATATACATTTAAGAGATATAAAGATATTATCACCATTTCATAGCACTTAATGTGATAGCATGAAGGCCTTAAGACTCCATCTTACTTGGGTCACTTGCAGCATGACATGCTGAGGGAAGCGTCCAATAGTTTATGACTGAGTTGCTCGGTATTAGCCCTGACACAGAAGTGCCTGTGGTTGTAATAAAAGTAGATACCAGGAGTTGTACCAAAATGTCTATTGTATCTTTCAGTACCATGTGAGTCATATCTAGTTGTTATGTCACAAGAGCAATGTTACGTATCATCTTATCATGAATTAATACCCTTCTAAAAGTAAACATTCAACCCGCCCTGCACCCCCCACAGCATCTATGGCATATTGTGAGGGCAGATCAGATCAAGACTCAATTTTCGAATCTTCCTTTGTATTTCTTTATACAAGGCAGAATCTTGAGTTCAAAAGGCTAAATAGGGTGATCACTAGGTCTTTAAACTTATGGGTCGGTTGAAAAGAAAGAGAAAGCAACAGGAAGCATGGTGATAAATGAAAAGGGTAGCAGCAGCTTAGCATGTGTGCAGGAGGGTTTAAGTTCAAGGCAGACTATGAAGGAAGCAAAAATGAAAGATAACTTAGGAGATATTAGAGATTTTGTGAATCACGACAGTAAGAAAGCTAGCATAAAGGCACTTTACCTGAATGCTCGTAGCATTCGTAACAAGGTTGATGAGTTAACGGCACAGATCATCACAAATGAATATGATTTGGTAGCCATCACAGAGACATGTATGCAGAATGGTCTTGACTGGGAATTAAATATCCAGGGGTACCAGATTATTCAGAAGGACAGACAGGAATGCAAGGGAGGTAGTACAGCTGTAATATTCACGGATGACATCAGGGCGGTACTAAGAGATGATATAGGTTCTATGGAATATGAGGTCGAATCCATTTGGGTGAAAATTAGGAATTCCAAGAAAAAATCACTGATAGGTGTAGTCCATAGGCCACCAAATAACAGCATCACATTGGGGTGGACAATAAACAAGGAACTAACTAATGTCTGCAAAAATGGTATGGCTATTATCATGGGGAATTTTAATCTGCGCGTAGATTGGTCAAATCATGATCTGCAACACATCATCAATGAGGATGAGCACCTCACCAAGACCTTCCCCACACCTCCACTACTTGCCTTTAAACAACTGCCAAACCTCAAACAGATTATTGTTCGTAGCAAGCTGCCCAGCTCTCATGACAACTCCATACAATCCTGTCATGGTAGGCGCTGCAAGACGTGTCAGAGCATGGACATAGATACCACTATTACGCATGGGGACACCTCCCACCTTGTACGTGGCAGGTACTCATGTGACTCAGCCAACATTGTCTATCTTATACGTTGCAGGCAAGGATGCCCGGAGGCATGGTACATTGGAGAAACCGAGCAAAGGGTACGACAATGGATGAATGGGTAGCGCACAACAATCAACAGACAGGAGGGATCCTTCCCAGTTGGGGAACACTTCAGTGGTCCTTGACATTCAGCCTCGGATCTTTGGGTGACTATCCTCCAAGGTGGACTTCGGGACAGGCAGCAGAGAAAAGTGGCCGAGCAGAGGCTGATAGCTAAGTTCGGTACCCATAGGGAGGGCCTCAACTGGGACCTTGGGTTCATGTCACATTGCAGGTGATCACCATTGCACTACACACACACACAGATACTCTTACACACATACACTCTCACACACCCACAGGCACGCCTATACACACATACACACGGACACACATACACACAGACGCACACACAGACACCCACACACACCCTTACAGGTACACACACTCCCACATGCACCCCCTCACAGACTTAAGACACTCTGCACTCACTACACACACATACATACACTTTCTCACGCTCACAACCTCCAACCCAGACAGACACATACACACAGACAGACAAAGACCCACATGTACACATATATTTTATGGGGTGAATTTGTACTTGCAGGGTTACATTGTACTTTGCTCAAAAACTGCATACATTCATGTAGAACTCTGAGCTCAAAAACTGCATGAATTTATGTAAAACTCCGTTATCTCACTTTTTCGATTAGAATCAAACTAAATATCATGGCATAGACAAAGAACACAGATGGCCAACACCTTCAACATATTGTCTACCTATCACCATTGTTAACAGCTAACCTGAGAATGCAACTTTTTAAAAAAAAGGTTTTGTGATTTACACATGAAAGAAGTGAAACTATCACTGTATTCTACCAGATGAAAGGCTTATCAGACAATCAATTTTTCAATGTATAATTTCAGTTACATCACACTAAATTTTTGCTATAAATTCTGTGTGTTAGGATTGAGCCCTCCAATACCACCTGATGAAGGAGCGTCGCTCCGAAAGTTAGTGTGCTTCCAATTAAACCTGTTGGACTATAGCCTGGTGTTGTGTGATTTTTAACTTTGTACACCCCAGTCCAACACCGGCACCTACAAATCAGAGCTCAGTCACAGTAGCCTTGAGGAGGAGGTCGTTGGGTGTATCCGTGATAGTTTTCTTGAACAGTATGTAAAGGAACTGATGAGGGAGCAAGCTATCCTGGATCTGGTCCTGTGTAAGGAGACAGGAATAATTAATGACCTCATAGTCAGGGATCCTTTTAGAAGGAGTGATCATAGTGTGGTTGAATTTACATTAGATTAGATTAGATTCCCTACAGTGTGGAAACAGGTCCTTCAGCCCAACGAGTCCACACTAACCCTCTGAAGAGTAACCCAACCAGACCCATTTCCCTCTAACTAATGCACCTAACATTATAGCCAATTTAGCATGGCCAATTCACCTGACTTGCACATCTTTGGACTGTGGGAGGAAACCAGAGCACCCAGAGGAAACCCATGCAGACACAGGGAGAACATGCAAACTCCACACAGACAGTTGCCCACGACTGGAATTGAACCTGGGAACCCAGGCGCTGTGAGGCAGCAATGCAAACCACTGAGCCACCGTGCCGCCTGGTTTAGAATACAGCTGGATAGTGTGAAGTTAAAATTCAATACTGGAGTCCTGTGCTTGATTAAGGGGGACTATGATAGACTGAGGGAGGATCTGGCTAGAGTAGACTGGAACCAGAGACTTGATGGTGCGACAGGTGACGAGCAGTGGAAGACCTTCAAAGAAATTTTTCAAAGTTGCTCAACAAAAGTATATTCCGGTGAGAATGAAGGACTGTAAGAGGAGGGGTAATTTGCCATGGGTGTCTAAGGAAATAAGGCAGGCTATCAAAGTGAAAGAGAATGCATAAAAAGTGGCCATAAGTAGGAATCTAAAAGATTGGGAAAACTTGAAAAGTCAACAGAAAGTCATGAAAGTGCTATAAAGAAAAGTAAGATAGACTATGAGAAACAAAACTAGCACAGAATATAAAGACGGATAGCAAAAGTTTCTATAAATATATAAAATAAAGAGGTGTGGCTAAAGTAAATGTTGGTCCTTTAGAGGATGAGAAGGGGCAGTTAGTTATGGGATATGATGAAATGGCTGAAGCATTGAACAGGTACTTTGCATTGGTCTTCACAGTGGAGGATACTAATAACATGTCAGTAAGTAACTAAGATGCGAAGGTAAGTGAGGACCTAGAAATAATTATTATTATGGAAGAGTTAGTGTCGGGTTAGCTAATGCAGCTTAGGATAGATAAGTCTCCTGGCCCTGATGGAATGCATCCCAGGGCACTAAAAGAGATGGTGACAGAAATAGCAGGTGGACTGGAGGTAATTTTCCAAAATTTGCTGGAGTCTGGGGCAGTCCCAGCAGACTGGAAAATAGCAAATATGTTGCTACTGTTCAAAAAGGGAAGTAGACAAAGGATGGGGAACTATAGACCATGAGCTTAATCTCTGTCGTGGGGAAGATGCTTGAGTCTATTATCAAGGAAGAAACAGCAGTGCATCTTGAAAGATATTGTCCCATTGTGCAGATGCAGCATGGGTTCATGAATGGCCGGTCATGCTTCACATATCTTCTGGAATTCTATGAAGACATTTCAAGCAAGGTGGACAACGGGGACCCAGTGAATGTGGTATACCTAGATTTCTAAAAGGCCTTTGACAAGGTGCCGCACATGAGGCTGCTGCATAAGATAAGGATGCATGGTGTCCGGGGTAGAGTATTAGCAAGGATAAAGGATTGGTTGACTGACAGGAAGCAAAGAGTGGGGATATATGATTGTTATGCTGGCTGGCAATCAGTAACGAATGGTGTGCCTCAGGGATTAGTATTGGGACCACAATTATTTACAATACATGTAGATGATTTGAAGTTGGGGATCACATGTACAGTGTCAAAATTTGCCGATGACACTTAGATGAGTGGCAGAACAAAGTGTGCAGAGGACTGTGAAACTTTGCAGAGGAATATAGATATATTGAGTGAGTGGGCAAAGGTCTGGCAGATGGAATACAATGCTAGTAAGTGTGAAGTCATACATTTTGGTTCAGAGTAACAGCAAGATAGATTATTACTTGAATGGTAAAATATTGCAGCATGCTGATTTGCAGAGGGATCTGGGTGTCCTTGTGCATGAATCGCAGAAGGCAGAGAGATAATGTGAGAGCTGTACAAGGTCTGGTGAGGCGACACTTAGAATACTGTGTGTGGATTTGGTCTCTTTACTTAAAAAAGGATGTACTGTCACTGGAGGGGGTACAGAGGAAGTTCACTGGTTTGATTCCGGAGTTGAGGGGGTTGGCTTATGAGGAGAGGCTGAGTAGATTGGGATTATAGTCATTGGAATTTAGAAGAATAAGGGGGGAGCTTGTTGAAACATATAAAATTATGAACAGAATCGATAAAATAGAAAGAGAGAGGATGTTTCCTCCAGTAGATGAGATGAAGACAAGGGGGCATGGCCTTAAGATTAGAGTCATAGAGTCATAGAGATGTACAGCATGGAAACAGACCCTTCGGTCCAACCTGTCCATGCCGACCAGATATCCCAAACCAATCTAGTCCCACCTGCCAGCACCCGGCCCATATCCCTCCAAACCCTTCCTATTCAGATACCCATCCAACTGTCTCTTAAATGTTGCAATTGTACTAGCCTCTACCACTTCATCTGGCAGCTCATTCCAGACCCGTACCATGCTCTGTGTGAAAAGGTTGCCCATTAGGTCTCTTTTATATCTTTCCCCTCTCAACCTAAACCTATGCCCTCTACTTCTGGACTCCCTGACCCCAGGGAAAAGACTATGCCCATTTACTCTATCCATGCCCCTCATAATTTTGTAAACCGCTATAACGTTACCCCCTCAGTCTCCGAGGCTCCAGGGAAAACAGCCACAGCCTGTTTAGCCTCTCCCTATAGCTCAAGTCCTCCAACCTGGGCAACATCCTTGTAAATCTTTTCTGAACCCTTTCAAGTTTCACAACATCCTTCTGATAGGAAGGAGACCAGAATTGTACGCAATATTCCAACAGTGGCCTAACCAATGTCCTGTACAGCCGCAACATGACCTCCCAGCTCCTGTACTCAATACTCTGACCAATAAAGGAAAGCATGCCAAACACCTTCTTCACAATCCTATCTACCTGTGACTTCACTTTCAAGGTGCTATGAACCTGCACTCCAAGGTCTCTTTGTTCAGCAACACTCTCTAGGACTTCACCATTAAGTGTATAAGTCCTGCTAAGATTTGCTTTCCCAAAATGCAGCACCTTGCACTCATCTGAATTAAAATCCATCTGCCACTTCTCAACCCAATAGTCCACCTGGTCAAGATCCTGTTGTAATCTGAGGTAACCCTCTTCGCTTTCCACTACACCTCCAATTTTGGTGTCATCTGCAAACTAATTAACTATACCTCTTATACTCACATCCAAATCATTTGTATAAATGACAAAAAGTAGTGGACACAGCACCAATCCTTGTGGCACTCCCTCTGGTCACAGGCCTCCAGTCTGAAAAACAATCTTCCACCACCACACTCTGTCTTCTACCTTTGAGCCAGTTCTATATTCAAATGGCTAGTTCTCCCTGTATTCCGTTGGATCTAACCTTGCTAACCAGTCTCCCATGGGGAACCTTGTCGAATGCCTTACTGAAGTCCATATAGATCATATCTACCGCTCTGCCCTCATCAATCCTCTTTGTTACTTCCTCAAAAATCTCAATCAAGTTTGTGAGACATGATTTCCCATGCACAAAGCCATGTTGACTATCCCTAATCAGTCCTTGCCTTTCCAAATACATGTACATCCTGTCCCTCAGGATTCCCTCCAACAACTTGCCCACCACCGACATCAGGCTCACTGGTCTATAATTCCCTGGCTTGTCCTTACCACCCTTCTTAGAGGAAGCAGGTTTAGAACGGAACTGAGATGGAACTTCTTACCCCAGAGGGTTGTTAGTCTATGGAATTCCTTGCCCAGGGAAGTAGTTGATGCTACTTCAGTAATCGCTTTTAAAGCTAAGGTAGATACTTTTTTGAAAAATAAAGGAATTAAGGGACATGGTGAAAACGCGGATAAGTGGAGCTGAGTGCACAAAAAGATTAGCCATGATCTTATTGAGTGGCGGAGCAGGCTCGAAGGACTGGACGGCTTACTCACGCTCCTAGGTATTATGTTCTTATGTTTCGAAGACCCGAAATGTAAACTCTGATTTCTCGCCATAGCTGCTGCCAGAATTGCTGAGCTTTTCCAACAATTTGTTTTTGTTAGTAAATCTGTGCTGTAACCACTCTTCATTTCCTTAATATGCTTCCAACAGTATGGAATCCAAAACTGCACTCAGTACACCACTTGCAATTTACATTTTGACTCATTACCTTATTGTTAATGCCCACATTACTATGTTGAAGTCACAGGTAATATTAACACACACTATGTAAACTCGAAGGTAGTTAGTAACAAGCAAGTATATTTACAAGATTTAAACAAATAATATCCAAGATTTTGTAATAACAGCAGCAATAAGTAGTGTTTTAGAATGACATTATGGGTGGGTAATATCCCTACCAATAGGGTGTAAACTATAACATGCTCCAGCTCTCATCTTTCAGGATTTCCCATGCTGGATTAAATACTGACATGGTTCAATCTTTCTGTCTTCAATATTTGATTAGCCTTTAAATGAAATGAAATATGTAGAGAAATTTGAAAAAATATAAGAAATCCACATATTACAAGCCATAATGTTTCCTCCGAGAAAACTTTCCAACTTGAATAGTCCAAGAGATGGTATCATTCATATCACAAAAATGATCCCTGCCTGACTTACCTGGAACATTAATGTTTATTGTTAATTTAAAGATAAAACAAAGAGTTTGGATATCTGCAGGACAGTCCAGTGTTCTTGATTCTTAGCTTTAAATGATGACAGAATGATTTTTCTGTACAAATGTATTTATCTCAAAAGTTGGGTCTATCTCAATCTGCCTTAAGTATGGCTCTATAATGGGAATTTGTCACACTCAGCAAGAGTGCCAGCAAGAAACAAGTTGCAGTGTCTTTAACTTGCCTTCAGATTCGACATTAATTTAGAAACAGGCCATGCCCATCTATTTTCAAGATGGCAGCTTTTGAGTACGTGTGACAATAAAACTAATGCTAATTCTAATTCCAATTGGCTCAGTCTTTGCAATAAATAAATACAATAACCATTGTAACAAGCAAAGCCAACAAATGTTTCCAGATTAATGCAGAGATCAAGGAAAGTCAATATTTCCAGCTGCTGCTAACTGTTTTTGCCAGCACTGTCATTCCATGTTTTTCAATCAGTTGATTTAAAAAGGGCAGTCTAACATTTTTAGTCCTGGACTCATGCTGAAAGTATTGATGTAAGTGAGTCTATTGACAAGAGGTGGTCTTGTATTAATTTTATGGGCCACAGTGAAATCTCATAGAGCCTGCTGTGTACTTTTTTTCATGAAAAAAGCCGTGCTTTAATTGTGATGGTAGCAGGGCACCTCGACTGTACCAAAGTGATATTTACATTTTCTTACAACAGCCATCTCTTTTGACTCTCTGTGGCCAGATTTCCACTATAATCTGTTCTTACTAAAAACTGGATTGAAGTAATCAAACCTCACTTTACTTTGAATTCTAAGTGAGGTGTGACCGATAATTTGGGCTGATTTCAAAGTCATGAACAAGAAGTGGATGATCACTGTACTTGAACTTGGAATGCTAACAAACAAGTCAGAGAAGGCCCATAACTTAATAGTTCCTTGTCTAGGACCAGCATGGGATATTGTAAAGACCATCTTTTTATTTTGAAATGGGAAAAGACAGTTCCTATTTCACGACCAAGTACTGTTGGAAGACAGCCGCATGTTTTGCATAAGCATGTAATCTGACACTTACTACAAACATTGTGGACACAGTTGCTGGTTCAAGCAGTGGTTGGAGAAGGTGCAGATAACCTGCAGCCAAATGTGTGTGTAGACATGAAGATTCAGCCAGCAACAAGTGGCTGATTGGTCTGTGAACTGGTGAGCTATTGATAACAAAGGCTGTCTACCTGCCAACAACCGGAAGCTGATCAGCCTGGTGGCTGTGAACAAGATAGGAAGAAGCCATCAGGTTTCCACCAGCCTAGGAGCTGACTCCATTCTCTGCAATAAAAAACCATGTTAAGCCTGCAGAAAAACAGGTTATTTGTTTCTTCGGCAGTTGATGTAAGCTGTGATTCTGGTTTAATAAGTCAAGTTCCTTCCTTAGATGTGAACCATCACCCTTTTCCTCCTGCCAACAAATGAAAGATTTGGAGAAGGAAGTTGGAGAAGCAGTGTTCTCCTAGGACAGGAGTCATCCCAGGAACCCAGTGAACAGAAACCAGTGAACTGTCTTCCCGGTCTTTCAGAACTGAAGATGAAGAGTCAGACTGGACTTGAAACATTAACTTTGTTTATCTCTCCACAGATGGTATATAACTGGCTGAGGTTCTCCATTATTTTCTGTGTTCATCACCTTTATTTAAGTAGGGAGGCTGTGCTGCAGGCAGTTGAGCTCAGTCCGTATACAGATAGGGCATAGGTCTTGGAAGCAGGAGAGAAACCCAGAAGAAAATGGGTTTGAACATCTTCATCATCATAGAAAGCCCGTGATGTGGACTGGAGCACAGGGAGGAAATCCATGCAGACCTAGGGAGGATGTGCACACTCCACAGGACAAGTTCAATGAAAAGTATGCAGCAAACATAACCTTCTAGAATGAAAATAGGCCATTTCCACAGATCGTAAGTCAAGAAGGCAGTATTATAACAGCTCAAGTTTGATGTTCAACGATAAATTCAGAAGGCATGATGGGAAGTAAAAGCCTGAGACAACCAAAAATACACTGACAGTGGTAACAGGAGAACCTTTTATGAAGCCACCAGGGATATCTGCAGGTCAAGGTCAAATGGTTAAAACTCCTCTTCTTAATGAAAACATTCCTAACCACCAATGATAGAAAGAACATTTCCAAAACTCCCCGACCATGAATACAAGTGCTATCTGATAGTCTCCTGTCTCTCCTCGGTGGAATTTTGTAAAATCCATCAGTGGACTACCTTTCATTGCAGCAAGCAATTCAATAGATGCAATACAACAAAGCCTGACACCCCAATGGTATTCAATTTAATATTGGTGGGATTTTGACCACATCAATATGCCATGCAACAGATTTGGGAGGAAAGAGAACCTGGCATCCTCCAAATTCAGGAATTTGCAACAATTGAAACTAACCTCAGGAATAAGCAAACCAGTTGCTCAGAAACAATGTTGTCCATAAGATATAGAAACAGAAGTAATCTTTTTGAGCCTGCTCCACTATTAGATCATGCCTGATATTTTTCTCAATTCCATTCTCTGCTTTCTCCCCATAATCCTTGATTCCATTACTAATCAAGAACCTATCTATCTCTGTCTTAAAAGCCATCAATGACTTAGTCTCCATGGTTTTATGAAACAGTGAGTTCCACAGATTCATCACTCATAGCAGGGATAATTCCGACCGCTTTCTTCTGAATGGACTATTTTCAGTGGCTGAGGAAGTCCTTTCAGAGACACACACAATAGTCATAACCCTTCTAGAGGAACCATTCACATGCTCTTTGTTGCCAGGGGAATATTGGTTGCAACACCAGGAACTCTTCGTTGCACTCATTGACCTGACCAAAGAATTCGATTTAGCAAGTTACGAAGTTTTGTGGATTGTTTTCCCAATATTTGGAAGCTGAAGGAACTACAGTACAATCCTGCAACTGCTTCATGATAAACTAACTGTAACTGCCTTGAGTGGAAGATCTGAAACAAGTTTTCAAAATCTAGTGTCAAGCAAATGTATCCAAGACCTGTTTCAAGGAAGTCTTTGGACTTGAAATGTTAACTCTCTTTCTCTCACCTTAGATGCTGCTTGATCTCCTGAGTTTCTCCACAATTGTCTGTTTTCCTTTTTGATTTCCGGCATCTATGATATTTTGCTTTTATAGACAATAGACAATAGGTGCAGGAGTAGGCCATTCTGCCCTTCCAGCCAGCACGACCATTCATTATAATCATGGCTGATCATCCTCAATCAGTATCCTGTTCCTGCCTTATCCCATAACCCTTGATTCCACTATCCTGAAGAGCTCTATCCAACTCTTATTTGTGTGATAGCCCCCATTCTACTTACAATCTATCTGGCATTGATTATTCACCTCACTAATGATTAACTGCCTCTGGGGTGAATATGGAATCCAGCCTAAATGGAAAATTCTTTAACTTAGAGTCACAGAGTCATTGAGATGTACAACATGGAAACAGACTCTTCGGTATAACTTGTCCATGCCGACCAGATATCCCACCCCAATCTAGTCCCACCTGCCAGCACCCAGCCTATATCCCGCCAAACCCTTCCTATTTATATATTCATCTAGATGCCTTTTAAATGTTGCAATTATACCAGCCTTCACCACTTCCTCTGGCAACCCATTCCACATATGCACCAGCAACTGTGTGAAAAAGTTTCCCTTTGGGTCTCTTTTATATCTTTCCCCTCTCAACCTAAACCTATGCCCTCTAGTTCCAGACTCCTTCACCTCAGTGATAAGACCTTGTCTATTTATCTTAACCATATTCCCTCATGATTTTGTAAACCTCTATAAGGTCACTCCTCAGCTTCCGACCCTCCAGGGAAAACAGCCCCAGCCTATTCAACCTCTCTTTGTAGCTCAAATCCTCCAAATCTGGCAACATCCTTGTAAATCTTTTCTGAACCCTTTCAAGTTTCACGACATCCTTCGATAGGAAGGAGACTAGAATTGCATTCAATATTCCAAAAGTGGCCTAACCAATGTCCCTGTACAACCTTAACATGACCTCCCAACTCTTGTACTCAATACTCTGACCAATAAGGGAAAGCATACCAAACGCCTTCTTCACTATCCTATCTACCTGCAACTCTATTTTCATGGATCGATGAACTTGCAGTCCAAGGTCTCTTTGTTCAGTAACACTCCCTATGACCTTACCATTCAGTGCATATGTCCTGCCCTGATTTGCCTTTCCAAAATGCAGCACTTCGCATTTATCTAAATTAATCTCCATCTGCCAGTCCTCAGCCCATTTGCCCATCTGATCAAGATTCTGTTGTATTCTGAGGTAACCTTCTTCGCTGTCCACTACACCTCCAATTTTGGTGTCGTCTGCAAAGTTACTAACGGTACCTCTTATGCTCACATCCAATGCCCTTAGCAGGATCTGGCATCTGGAAAATGGTCATGGAAATCCCTAAGATGCTTCTGAGGGAGTTCTAGAAATCTTTGGCCAATGCAAAAAGACCAGGCACAGGACAAAGCCGTGCTTGTCTTCTGTTGCCTCCATGCCAAAACTAAACTGCACACATTACAGTGGAATTGAAAATGCTGCAGATGGCTGGAAACTTATGGCAACATCACCAAATGAATACAACTGGTGCTAAATAGCCCACCTTGCTAGCTAAAATTGTTTGAGATCAATTTTTCACCCAGCTATGTCCAGTTAAGTGGCTTTGACTGTACTACCCTACAAATTAGCTAATCATAATCTTTGCCAGTTTACTGACCTTCCCCCAGTTCCATACACACTTTGTTCTCTTGGGTGTTACAACAGTAGCACCTTTATGCGTGATTCCTGTGTATGTCTTTTCACAGGGCACACTGATCACTTAATTCTGCTTGAATTCAGCTGCATGGCACCTATATTCGGCAATAGAATTTCAAGGAATAAATTAAGCTTAGATCCCATACTTGGAAGAAGTTAGTCTGTGAGCAGAATGGAAAGAAACAAAAACACAGATGGAAAGGTAATTCCTCAGAGAGAAAGCAAGAGTTTTCTATCAGGAGAACCTTTTGCACTGAGATTCACAGAAATTCCACTCAAAACTAATACAAGTCACTACCAATAATGAAACCTTGAAATGAAAAACACAGCTTCTTCATAAATGTTACCAAAACAATCAAGCCACAGAAAGTGCTTTATGATTGCAGGAGGCTGTTTAAGAATATACTGCTTACATTGTAACAAATGCTCCTTTTACAGGCTCTTTATTTCATCATATGCAACTTGAAAGGTTTGCATTCATAGAACATCTTCCATTACCTCAGAATATTCCAAAAGGCTTTGCCGTCAATGAACAGTTGTTGTTTACTCTCAATTTTAGCATAATTCTCTTTCAGAATCTGCAGAACCTAATACAAAGAACTTTGGATGTGATATTGAGTGTAGTGAAGCATTTAATGAAGAAATTGTCAAGATTTTGATTCAAAAGGTAGATTGGAGATTATGAGCTTGACACTGATAACTGGGAGACAAAAATGTTCTCAGTTACTCTCAAACATGTACTTCATGCAGACAAACATGACATTGTCCTGTACCTGATCTTTTTGCATTTACCCCTGATTCCTAGAATTCCCTCAGAAGCATCTGAGGGATTTTCATGACCATTTTCCGGATGCCAGAGCCTGTTAAGGGTATGCCTAGGGTATGCCAAATTAGGATCAGAAAGAAATGGCCATTCTTTTTCACACATAAATAACAGCATTGTGATTTTGTTCACACAGTGTACAGAAAAGTCTCCTGCAGTGAGAGACATAATGGAGAAGATGAGCACAATTATTGACCATATGGAGGGCAACAATGGAATCTTCTGCAGGGCACTGACTTGCTACATTCACGTATGGCACTGCCAAATCATTCGAAAAGCCTTAATTACAATGAAGCAAGTTTGGCATGCAATCAAATCCCCACAGTAGTATATTAATTACCAGATAATTTACCTCACAATCAACACAAAAAATGAGGAAATTCAGAATAGAGCTTGAATTGGAAGTACACCTCTTTTCCACATCATCACACATTATTTGGTGGTGTTGTTAATGGAAACAGGGCAGCTCAGTGCATGGTTCTTAGGTGTGCATCTTTGAGACGATGTCTGAGGTCAAGAAATGCACTGAAGCCTTCTTAACCTTTACTTGAGAGACTGGTGATACAAGCAAACAGATGCAAAACCATCTGTCCACTCTGAGCCATTTCCTTTGCCAGAAGCCACTAGACAGCTGAAGATATTGCACATAACTCACACACACTTTCTTCCAAAGTTATGCCACATAATAGCAATGCATAATGCATGTGCATTCAACATCATAAAACATCCCAGGTGGTTTAAGAAGGAAACTGCAGAGCTTATGGTCTAGGCCTCTGATTATCAGGGAATGTGATTTTTTTTACGCACCTGCAAGACATGAGCAATGCTGATGAGGCCAGCATTTATTACCCAACCCTATTTTCACTGGAGGTCTTGAATCACAAATTGGCCAGATTGGGTAAGGATGACAGCTACCTGCCCTAAACGGAATTAGTGAACCAGATGGCTTTCTTGCCCCAACAATGAGAAATGGCTTCATGGTCATCAACAGACTGAACGGCAGAACAGATGTGATGGGCTGAATGGTCAATTCTGCTCCTATAACTTATGGCTATGCTCTATTGACCTGCCAATACCCAGAGTGAAGCCTGAGTAATGGCAACATGGAGAAGGAAAGAGATATTCAGAGTTATATTGAATTCAAACTCCATGATCTGTTTTGGTAGCATTCGAAACTAGGGGGTGCCCTGAACATTATCTGGATCTCTGAATTAAGAGGTCTAGGTATCATTAGGCCATCACTTCTTTTAATTAGAGATAGAGATTTTTGTCTTTAAATAATATGCAGTACCACAATTTAATTATTAATCATCTTTCCCTATTTATAGGTCAGCTCAATTATTATGTCCATTAACATGACAATTTTCACTCTACTTTTACATAAATAGTAACTAAGAATTTCAGATGAATTTTAACCAGTTCTGTCATGTTATACATTAGCTGGAGCAGCAATTGGCTACAACATCTCTCGGTTTGGAAGCTTAGAGTCAGACAGGGTCCCTGTTCCTGATCACTACCCACTGAGCATTGCTGTTGGTGATTGTGGTAAGGTTACAGCCCTCATGATCCCCACTGTTGCTTGACCACTTTTGGAATACTGTGAGCAGTTTTGGGCCCTATATATGAGGAAGAGTGTGTTAGCATTGGAGGTGCGTTGGGGTGGGGGAAGTCCAAAGGAGCTTTAAAAGACTGTTGCTGGGTAATGAAGGGATTGTCATATCTGGGACAGCTGAGGATTGTGGGTTGGCAGTCAGTGGAGTTTAGAAGGATGAGATGATATTTGATTGTAATTTACAGAATACTGAGAGACCTGGATAAAGGGGATATGATAAAGATGTTTCCACTAGTATGAGAGACTAGGACCTGAGGGCATAACCTCAGAGTGAATGGATGACCCTTTAGAATTGAACTGAGGAGGAATTTCTGGAGGGTGGTGCATCTATGGAACTCATTGAGGCAGAGGGCTGTGAAGGCCAAGTCATTGAATGCATTTTAGACAAAGATAGATATGTTCTTGATTGGTAAGGGGATCAAGGATTATGGGGAGAAGGCAGGAGAATAGTGTTGAGAACCATATCAACCATTTTTGAATGGCAGAACAGATGTGATGGGCTGAATGGTCAATTCTGCTCCTATAAGTTATAGGTTTGGAGAAGATTAGTAGCTCAGGTTGAGATTCTGGAGGTAGGTTTGCTCACTGAGCTAGAAGGTTTCGTCACCTTACTAGGTAATATCTTCAGTGCACTTCCAGGTGAAGCACTGCTGATAATTCCTGCTTTCTATTTATATGCCTGGGTTTCTTTGGGAAAAAAGAGGAAGCAGGAATTATCAGCAGTGCTTCACCTGGAGGCCCACTGAAGATGTTACCTAGTCAGATGACGAAACATCTGGAAATGAACCTTCCAGCTCAATGAGCAAATCTACATCCAAAACCTATAACTTATGATTATGCGCTATTGACCTGCCAATACTCACAGTGAAGTCTGAGCAATGGCAACATAGAGAGGAAAGAGATATCCAGATTTCCTGTTAAACCATTTGCCCACGAAGGAGTTAACAATTCATTGAGCAGAAGAAAAGATAGATAATTGGAAGTCTCTCTCCTGACTGAAAGCGCAGCTGGTTATTTCCATAGTCACAAATAAATGTGTCAGATACCAATTATTTATCAACTTTGTTTCTGCAAAAGGAAATGGTCTCAATGCAAAAGAAGGATCAAACAGTCTGGGGTTCCCTTATTAATAGCACAAAGTCATTTTACAAAGGGAGTTGCAGTCAGTGTAGAATTCATCATTGAAATGGACTTTTCTCATAAAAGTCTAAATTTTGATTCCTGCAAACCAGTCTTAACATGTTGCATGTCAGCACCATGAGAGCTTTAGTTAGATGAAAATTGTGGATGCAGCGTACAGAACATTGTGGTTAGCAAATTACTTGTGATATTTTTATGATTGGTTTATCAAAATGGTAATACCTAGAATGCTAGATTGTTAACATAAAATTCCAATTGATAGGCCACATTAACCAAATAGATGAATTGTAGCCCTGCACAATACACTCAATGAGGTCACTATTGTTCACACTTGCAATATAAGGTCCTCCAGTTTTATATGCCTCTAGTGACAGCTGCTCATTAAGCATATATTAAGAACAAAGGGAGATCTCCCTGTCTACTCAGTAGTACAGAGATTAAACAATACACATCAGGAAATGCTAGTTAAAGCAGGACTGAATGCACCAGTGTATTCTTGCTTTTGGCAATTGTACTTGTGTTGTGCTTATGATTGTGAGGCTTACACACAATATATATGTTTGGCATACTTCTTTTTGTAGGTTATTTGGAGATTGTGCAGAAGAATTCTCACCAACTAGTTCAAAACTTTTCCCAAATAAGATCAATGATTCCGTGCACCCATAAACAATAGAACCTTTAGTTGGATTTAACTGGCTGTTTAATTCTCAATCACTCTGCGTTCTCCTCATGCACATATTTGCGAAATACTTTAGATACTGACTTGTGACATATTTGTCTCTGGCCTAATTCTTTCAATTACCCTTCCTGGATCTAACTTAAGTAAAATGCTTGTGTCACCCTCCCGCTTGCCAGTTGATCAATGAGTTTAATGAGGACAGCTAGAATGGTACAGCGTTTAGCTTCTCACTAAGTAGATTAGATTACTTACAGTGTGGAAACAGGCCCTTTGGCCCAACAAGTCCACACCGACCCGCCGAAGCACAACCCACCCATTCCCCTACATTTACCCCTTTTACCTAATTCACCAATTCACCTGACCTGCATATCTTTGGACTGTGGGAGGAAACCCATGCAGACACGGGGAGAATGTGCAAACTCCACACAGTCAGTCGCCTGAGTCGGGAATTGAACCCGGGTCTCTGGCGCTGTGAGGCAGCAGTGCTAACCACTGTGCCACCATGCCGCCCACAAGTAATGCTACTCCTTCTCCAGTACAGCTGGAAAAAGCTCAGGGGGATCAGTTTAGAAAGTGTCTTTGTATCAGCACAGGCTAGGTGGGCCAAAGGGCCTGTTCCTGTGTTGAATGTTTCTTTTGGTTTTTATACTGAAGGTGCTGGAATTCTGAAAGAAAAACACAGAAAATGCTGGAGAAACTCTGCAGGTCTAAACGTATCTGCTCAGGGAGAAACAGAATTAATGTTTCAAGTCCAATATGACTTCTTCACTTCTGTAGAAGTCACACTGGACTCAAAATGTTAACTCTGTTCCTTTCCCCACAGATGCTGGCAGACCTGCTGAGTTTCTCCAGCAATTTCTGTGTTTGTTTCAGGGGAAGCTATGTTCATTTGCCACAGCTTCTACTCAGAATGTTGTTCACTAATCTGGCTGCCTATTTATCAGGAAGGAAGAGTGAACTGCAGCGGCAAACAAAAATATTTAATCAGCTTTCTCACACAGCAAATCTACCAATGACTGAAAAAAAGATTAGTGGTTTCAGTGAGGTCTTTCACCAGAATTGATCTTAATGGTTTTAGTTTGTATTTCAGATTCTAAGGTACATACATTTTTCCTCTTCTAAGAAGGACAGAAACATTTTGCAGAGGATTTTCAATCACCTCCGTTGACATGGCTAACACAGTAGGTGATGAACACAGGGCAGATGGCACATCCCGTGTGGAATTGGAGACAGGCTATTAATCCTCTTGGTGATAGAGTAAGATTCAAGAGCAGTACCAGAGTGTTTAGTGGGAGGAAAGCATTTTGATAAGAAATTGGAAAACTTAATTGGTTTTAGGAGATTAGTTTTAATCACACTTATTTTTAAGATTGAATTTTTTTTACCAAGACAATACTCTGGTGTTTTAGGTGATGTGAGCTGTAAAGGCTAAAAGATTCAGTTGCCACTGATAAATGTTGAACATCAGCTGCACTTTAGCCACCATGTCATCTTACAATTAATGGCAATTAGCATTAATGTACTGGGTTGGGCAAATTATCTGGTGAACTAGGTTTCTTATTTTGCCATATTGTAGGCTGTAGTTGGCATTTAAACAGGGTAACGTTAAATCTATTTTATAAATGGTCATTGACAACATAATTTACACCATGCTGAGGAGGCCCAGACCTAGTAGATTTCAGTGTGGATGGCAAATGCCTGGTTTTGGCCAGGATTATAGGCTTTTGTGCTGTTGATGCCTCCATTGGAGCATAGAACCTCTGGTTCTCACCACCAGGGGACATTTCAAGCAGTTTTCAGGCCTCCACACACAACACAGCTGGGAAATAGGTAGCAGGTAGCAGGTAGAGGGGAGGACGCAGCTCTGACTGCAGTTAATTGGCTCACCTTTTCAAAATGACTCCACAGTAACTGTCCTAATTGGCTGACCAGCTCCATTGAGTGTACATTTTTCCCAGCATCCCCCACTTGGACATTCCCAAGACATCCTGATGCAACTTGCCCTATTCTCCGGTTTCCCTCCCACCTCCACAAGTACTCAGCTCACTATCACACTCCTGCCCTCTCTGGTGGTAACACTCTGTGCCAGCAGAACCTTGTGAAATTCCCCATTATTGTAAGTGTGGCATTAGCAATTCTTTTAGATGGAAAGCAGATATGATACAGAACATGGACAAACATTCGTTTATCTCTGTGTCTTATTGATAGTTTCAATACTATCCAAGACCTTACACAAGCAAACACAAACTCATTCAACATTAGCATAACCCATCCTTTCAAAAATCAACTTCTCTACTCTGACTAGCACTGTTTACGAATTTATATGAACAGAATTTGACAGACATGTACAAAAATAGATGGTATGAACTATGTTTGAATTATTGCCTTTATACCATATGATGTGCAGGACATAAAACTGACGCAGCAATAAACCTTGAAGTCTCAAATGTCAGCTAGTTATTCAACTGAAAGCAGTGAAAGATTATGGATAAAAGTGTGTTTGGGGTGAGCATAATATTGGCATCCTCACTGAATGGAGTAATCTGTGATATTTATGTTGCACTGTAAATGATTCATTAAATTTATATGCAGTGCTCCCAGGTGGATGTGTTTTGATTTCTTTGATCTATCACGTGGCTAATACAACTTGCCACAGTAACCATTAAATGGCTTTTCATTCTCGATTCTTCCTGTCAGATCCCTGCTGTGGAACCTCTGTGCCACACTGAGGAGAGCTCCTCCTGAGAACAGAAGAGAAGCTGTAAAAATGTTAAACATACAGCATCATGAGTGGAAACATCAGACCCTGTAATCTGCAAGTCAACTCAGCTCCCTAGCAGGGTCTCTCTGTGTCAACCAGAAGACATAGTCTTCCATTCAAGAAGGCTGTCATGACATATAGTCCTCCAAAGCACATCATAATTCACACATATCCCTAATTTTTATCCTCATCTTTCATTGAATAACAATCTAATATTGATTGTTGAGGGGATGGTGCTGCACGGTTTCCCCTAATAATAATCACTGCACTTCAAATCAATCCTGTTTGAAGTCCTTTGAAATGTGGTAAATGTAAGTATTCTGTAGTTTCTTATAATGAATGTTTGTCTCAGTTCCAAATCTCTTCGCACCCAATTTCTATCTACACTCTTTCCAGTAACCGCTGAATTATGGCTTGGAAAAACTTCCAAGATACTCCGGACAATTCTAATGTCAAGTCTGAAGCTCTGCCTGAGATCAATCAACTCAGCAAATCAAACTTAGGAAGCTTCCTAGATGTAGAGGTTTGTACTTCTAAACTGAAATTTTACATGCAAGGTGTGAACAAGTCACCCTACTTTATTCAATGCAATGAATGCTGCTTTGCAAAACAATTTAAAAGGACTGCATGCTTAAAACAAATTCAATATGAACTGCAAACAAATCTGGGAGCTCTACAACACTCAGCTCCTCACTTTGCAATGTCCAGTTACTGTCGGAATCTCCTGTCAATTATTCATGTGCAATCAAAGGATTAGTTCCAAGTGAATTGAAACTCGTGAAAATAATTGAGCAGGTCTGAAATTTCTGATGTGAATGCTCATAAACTGTAGGTCAAGTCAAACACTACTCACCTGAAAATAAGCACATGGGCTCTTTAAAGCACCCAGGGTTTCTTACTTGCCAGAATTTCAGATTGGGACTTGGAAGTCTGGGATCACAGAGCGAGCCCAACGTGGTGACAGAGTTTTGCCTGACATCTGCAGCAATGATGAGAGCAGGGGAGATTGAGCCAGAGCAGGGAAAGTGTGCCAAACAGGAGGAAATTGAGCAAGTGCGATTCTAGCATGGCACTCAAGAAAGGTCTTTAACCTTTGTGAGGAGCTGGTAAAAGGTGTTTACTGACCAGAGCCAACAGTGACCATACCGTACATCAAAAACATATCAGAAATGACGACCCAACTGCTCAGAGCCCTGGGAATCTTAGTAGCCCATAAACCAGTAAACACCTTCCACCATCTCCTCACAAAGGTTAAAGATCAGATACAAACGCCCAACAGGATGAACATTATCTACAAGATACCCAGCAAAGACTGTGAAAAACACTACATAGGACAAGCAGGAAGAAAACTGACTGTACGAGTGCACAAACATCAGCTTGCCTCTGCCAGACATGACCAGTACATTCTCATTTCCAACCACACAAACAACAAAGGACACAAATTCAACTGGGACAATGTAACCATCCTAACACAGGCACAACAGAGACATGCAAAACAATTCTTTGAAGCTTGACACTCCAACTGGAACTCAATCAATAAATACATTGAGCTGGACTCCTTATACAAACCACTTGGAAGTACCAAAAAACAGAGGCACATAAATACCAGGCAGGACAGATCACCAACGCTACAGCAAAGACACACTGATGATATTAACTAGCGAGGTGAGGAAATGTCTGCAGAAAAACACACCACCTCAGCGAATGAATCTATGATCTCAGTTTTAACATTATCCCTTGTTTCTACTGACTTTGTTCTTAAGTTTTTGTATCTAGGTTCATGTACCTAAAATGGCGCCATATTTGGCAAAATTGAAAATGTTTTGGTGCACTCCTGTACTTTTGTACTTGAGTACATGTGACAATAAAGTTTAAAGAAAAATTGTAAAACTCCAAATTTTAAAAAGCTCTACTAAACAGGGAGCAAGAACATCACTAAAAGCCAATGGCATACCCCTTTGTATATACATGTTAATAACTGTAATTTTAAGAGTGATCAGAGCCACTTTCACTTTCTCTTGAGGTCAAAGTAATTGGAAGAAAATCCAAGGTTAGAAGAGGTCCAAAGTGGATAAGTTCCTTTACGTTGTACTTGTACTCAGACCGTATCTGTTTCAACTCTATGACACAGGTGACAATCATTCTCTGCTTAATTTCTCAGGGAAAGCATTGACTAATCAGAGTCAACCTACCTGGTTTAAAATTTAAACACTTGACAGTTAACTGTCAATCATTATTAACAGGTGCATTCTCAATGGCAATGTCCCTACCAATGAGAATTCACTTGCTAACCAATCAGTATTCTGCTCTCATACGGTAAAAATGGTAATTTAGGGGCGCTTATCACACAGTGGTAGTGTCTCTACCATTGAGCTAGGGTGCTGGACTCAACATCCAATGAGCCACAGATGTGTGTCATGGCATGTCTGAACAGGTTGATTAAAACAAAATTGTAAAAGATGTTTTCCCTTTGCACTGGCATTTCTTGCAGAAGTCCTGATCAGTGCAAGATAAAATGTATGTTTTTTCAGCAGTACTTGAGTCCTGTTCTACTAAATGATTATGTATAAGTTTTTTTGTGGAGTCAGGAGAAGTAGGGGAGCACAAAGAAAGCTTTGCTTCTCCTCTACAAAGTCCACCCTGAGCTTCCCATAAGCAGGTCCGCTGCCATACAACTCCGATAGCTGACCTTGCTACCTGCCATATCCTGACAGAGAGTCGTAGCTGGCATGATTTCCATCAGGTGGATCATAAAAGAAGAAACAGCCTGAGCCAACTATTTTTAATATGGCAGGTAAGTTTTCAACTCACCCTACTACGTCACTCCCTGCTTCCCCATCAAACACCACCAAGAATTAAAGTGATTAACTCTTTCAAAAATAGAATCTAACCATTGTTTAAATAACCTTTTCAGAATGCTCAGAAAATCTGCTGCACCTTGATGACTACAGGATAAATCCACCCTCTGTTGTGTAACCTGGTGAGTGAGTCAACTGAATATATATCTTTCTAGCTTTGTCATATAACTAACACTAATGAGGGAATGAGTTGCTTTTTCGACAGGCATAAATAATCTCTGAACTCAAAACGTAAAGGTTGGATGGAAATGCAAGTACTTTAGTACAACAGAACAGGAGAGTTCTTTCTCCAGCTCCACACTACAACATATGCTCACACAGTCCCCTGGTGATCTTATGTCATACCTCACTTCAGTAGGGGCAGCACTGCTGTCTCACAGCATCAGGGACCTGGGTTTGATGCCAACCTCTGTGTGGTGACTGTGTGGTGTTTGCACATTCTCCCGGTGTCTGCCTGGGTTTCCTCCTAGTGCTCCGGTTTCCTCCCACTGATTAAACATATGCAGGTTAGGTGCATTGGCTATGCTAAATTGCCCATAGTGTTCAGGGATGTGCAGGTTGGTGAGTTAGCCATGGGAAATGCAAGATAATAGGGTAAGGGGTGTAGGCCTGGGTGGAATACTTGTTAGTGGGTTGATGTGATCTTGATGGGCTGAAATGCCTGCTTCCATACTGTGCTGTTTTATGATTGTAGAGGCCTGGATATCAGGTCTCACTATTCCTGAAGGTGTCACAGAAGTCAAAGAGTTTATCAAATAATGCAAAATTACACGTTAATTAACCACCTGCAAGCCATTCACCATCCTGACATGGAAATGTATCGCCGTACTTTCCCTGTTGCTAGGGAAAATCCAGGAATTCCCTCCCTAAGGGCATTGTGGATCTGCCTACAGCATGTGGACTACAGTGGTTCAAGGCAACAGCTTACCACCACCTTCTCAAAGGCAACTAGGGCAGGCCAGTGATGTCTACATCCCACAAGTAAATAAAAACAAATTCCCTCATTTACCTGTCTTTTTAGGCAAAGTGAACTGAAAACAAGGACTCTTTATCACAAGTGAATAGGTTTCAAGGTCCACAAGTAAACAACAATAAACTGCTAATCTTTCTCTCTACTAGTTAAAACTCTAAACCCCTTATAAATTCCCCCTATACGTACATACAAACAGAAAAGAAAATGGTGGTATAGGTAGAGGGTAAAACTGGGAAGGAGTTCAACATTCCTGTTCACTGAGAATGCTGACATATCCTTTTGATTGTCAGGACTTGCTGTTCATTGATCTCTCTTCCTCCTCAGGTATGTTTCACTTTCTTATAGGAGGCATATCGTGACTGGTTCACAAATTACAAAGTATTTGACCTCCTAGTTAAAAGCCACAGTTCATTGCAGCTGGTGAGGGAAATAAACTACCTTCTTTCAGGCTTTAGGTACTTTTTAACTGCAAAGGAAAAGAACACCACCCTGACTTCCTGAGCTCCAAAGATTTTTGGCTTTATCATTCACTCCTACAAGATGTTCAGCTACGTGGAGGCCAATCATATAGTTGATGGCAGTCAAAAGCCTTTGTCATTGGTAGCTGGTCACCAGTCCACAAACCAATCAGCTATCTGTTGCTGACCAAATATTATTTTGTACACACCTCTGTGCTGCCAGTTGACCAGCAACTAACCTTTCCTCACTCTGAGCAAGTAACAGTAAAACAGCACTCACCATAAGTGTTGGTAGCTTGATTTTAACAAGTGCTGCAATTCCTTCCACAATCAACGTTTTTGAAATAGTCTTTTTCTCATTTCATCCAACAATCAACATAACAGAACAATAAAAAGATTTTCCCAGACTAAAACAGGATTTTCCAGAATTCAAACATTAAAATAAAACAATGTCTGTTCAATTGTAAATTCAGAATCACAGATAAGAAAAAAATTCCAGAGGAAATTATGCATGCACATTATTAATGAAATTTTGATTTGCTAATGGCTTAAATGTATGGTCATTGAGGGAAATATATTCAGAGTGGTCATGTACAATGTCAGGATTAAGTATCGGTATGTCAGAAATTCCACAACTTGGATGCTCACTTTGTTCTCTTCCAGTAATGCACTGTACTTGAAACTCAGTCACAGCAGAATGTTCGCCACGGTACCATTGTGACATTTTTCTTTTCTGTCCCAACCATCGTCAGTTTGCACTGTGGCTAATGGAAGTGGATTTTAGTCTTGTGATTGCAGGGCTAATGTCTTATGCACTTTTTTTAATGATTAGTGGAAAGAAAGTGTGCTCACTGTCCAAACAAGCCCCTGGCGCTCCCAG
The DNA here is from genome assembly GCF_020745735.1 of Hemiscyllium ocellatum. Taxonomy (NCBI): domain Eukaryota; kingdom Metazoa; phylum Chordata; class Chondrichthyes; order Orectolobiformes; family Hemiscylliidae; genus Hemiscyllium; species Hemiscyllium ocellatum. Next base: position 17,967,404 of record NC_083414.1, read on the forward strand.
GTTCTCGAGCAATGGCATATTAACAGGCCCACTGTCCAATATGACAGCTTCTGATGTATGTAGGTTTGTCTGTGTGTATGTGCGTGAGAGAGATGTTGCCTCAAGGTGTGTGCAACCTCTGTAGGATATTTGACAAGTTGATATTAAAATTAGTCAGAGTTGCCAAGATGAGCTCAACAGTCTGGGCAACTCAGGTTCACTACCATGGGGTTGTGGTGAAAAGGGGTTGATAGTTTACAATGCCAGCCCTATCTCAATCTGCCATTAGGAGGCCAGCTCCATCCTTTGTGTTGAGGTGTGGCTTCAGTGAGGGAGTCACGTGCCTAGTGAAAAATTCCAGTCCGCATTGGTAGTCTTAATAAACTCCTCCCATCCTACCTCCTGCAAAAATGCTATCCCATATTCCCAATTCCTCCACCTCCGTTGCTCCTACTCCCTGCAGGACCAGTTCCATCGCAGAACACACCTGATGGCCTCCTTCTTTAAAGACTGAAATTTCCCCTCCCACGTGGTTGAAGATGCCTTCCAATGCATCTCATCCATGTCCCGCACCTCCACCCTCGAACCCCATCCCTCCAACCGCAACAAGGACAGAATCGACCTGATCCTCACCTTCCACCCTACCAACCTTCGCATAAATCGCATAATTCGCCAACATTTCCGCAACATACAAACAGACCCCGCCAGCAATGATAAAGTTCCTTCCCCACCCATATCCGCTTTCCATAAAGACTGTTCCCTCCACAACTACCTGGTCAGGTCCACACCCCCCCCCAACAACCCACCCTCCCCTCCCGGTGCCTTCCCCTGCCACCGCAGGAATTGCAAAACTTGTGCCCACACCTCACCCCTCACCTCCGTCCAAGGCCCCAAAAAAGCCTCCACATCCATTAAAATTTCATTTGCACTTCCACATATGTCATTATTTGCATCTGTTGCTCCTGATGCAGTCTCTTCTACATTTGGGAGACTGGACGCCTACTCGCAGAGCGCTTCAGAGAAAATCTCCGGGACACCCGCACCAATCAACCCCACAGCCCCGTGGCCAAACATTTCAACTCCCCGTCCCACTGTACCGAGGACATGCAGGTCCTGGGCCTCCTCCATCGCCACTCCCTCACCACCCGATGCCTCAAGGAAGAACGCCTCATCCTCCACGTTGGGACTTTTCAATCCCATGGCATCAATGTGGACTTCATCAATTTCCTCATTTCCCCTCCCCCACCTTACCGCAGTTCCAACCATCCAGCTCAGCACTACCTGCCAATCTTCCTTACCGCCTATCCGCTCCACCCTCCTCTCCGACCTATCACCATTACCCCCACCCCCATCCACCTATTGCACTCTCAGCTGCCTTCTCCCCAGCCCCAACCCCTTCCCATTTATCTCTTCAGCCCTGAGGCTCCCAGCTTCATTCCTGATGAAGAGCTCTGGCCGGAAAGGTCGATTTTCCTGCTCCTCGGATGCTGCCTGACTTGCTGTGCTTTTCCAGCATCACTCTAATCTGGTCTTAATAAATTCCAAACAAAGTTTAATTTTTTTTCCCAGAATTAGTATTCCAACATGGACTAGAGGCTGGAACATGCCAGCAAATTGGCACGCAAAATTCGTGGTAGAATTTTGGGGGTCAATCTGCTTATTGTCCTGTCTTTGTGGCTATTTAAATATGAATTTATCATGACTATTGTAGCTGTTTATTCTCTGGACTCATCCAGCACTCTTATGAAAATTCTTTAAAAATTCTTCCATTTTGTTTATTTTAAATTCTCAACCTTATTTTCAATTGTTCCATAACTTTGTCCCTCACCATCTCTGCAACCTCCTCCTGTCCTCTACAAGTTAGAGATCTATGCAACTAGGAGAAAGAGAGGACTGCAGATGCTGGAGAGTCAGAATGGAAAAGTGTGGCGCTGGAAAAGCACAGTAGGTCAGGCAGCATCTGAGGAGCGGGAGAATCGATGTTTTGGAATTTCTGATGAAAGGGTTAAGCCCGAAACATCAACTCTCCTGCTCCTCGGATGCTGCCTGACCTGCAGTGCTTTTCCAGTGCCACTCTTTTCAACTTTCAGATCTATGCAGTCCATTGATTCTGCCCTCATTCACATCCCGAGTTGTAATCACTCCATTATTGTTGGCAGTGTCATCAGGCGCGATGCTCTGAAAGTCATTCTCTAATCTCTCCACCTTTACTTCCCTTGCTAAAAGCCAGCTATCACAATAAATAGCCCTTTATGTCAATTCTTGTCTGATCGTACTCCCTTTTTAGAAACCTGTGTTGTTTTTACTCTGTTAAAGGTGTGACATAAATAGAAGTTTTGGGGGTTTTTTTTTGCCAATGTTTCCACACGTTCTATTACATTCTCATTCCGTGGAAATTTTTATTTTCCCAGGAGGAACCCTTGAAGAAACTTTCAATCTAGGTTTCAATAAGTTGTTGCTTGGTGTCAATGACAGAGGTTTGAGAAGGTTATTGACTCCTATGTCCTTATTTTGCATGCTGCATGTACAGGAATGCTGGTGAAAGGAGAGGTTATCATCACAGTGAAAGCAAAACAGCCTTGCACTTAGAAATTCACATAGAACAGTGCTCCAATAAATCCATGTCTCTGAGCAGAGGCATTGCTTATAAAAATACCTGATATTTTCTAACTTGATATGATCAAATTAAAATAACAATACAACCTCTATCAGACAAATGATCGGCATATTAAAGTTGGTTGAATCAATTATCTTTAAAGAAAATGGCATTCTCTATGCACATTCTAGTCTTTCATTTCTATAAAAGGCATAGCTGTACAACACCATGCGAATCACCCATGGTTGTCCCAGATCCTTGGTCAGTGTGTGCTTGCAGAGTGGTATATGGTGTGATGGTCTAAACAGAATAGATTAAACAAAAACTGAAAGAACTGCAGATGCTGTAAACCAGAAACAAAAACAAAAACAGAAGCTGCTGATAGAACTCAGCAGTATCCATGGAGAGAAAACAGAGTTAATTTTTTGGGTCCAGTGACCCCTCTTCAGTGACCTTTTCAGAATGGTTTTGAGGAAGGGTCACTCGAACTGAAACATTAACTCTGCATTCTCTCCACAGATGATGCCAGACCTGCTGTTTTTTGTAAACATCATCGATATCTTTTGAAATCAACAAAAGATCAAACAAACTTAAAAAGTTGTAAATGTCTTACATTCAACAAAGAGTGTCTAGCACAAATGCAAAATTTTAGTGCTGTTGTGCCTAATGTGGCAAATTAGTGCCATCCATTTTGGAAATTCACATGAAATACTCCTATTTCTGACATCAGTTTCCAGAGGACAAAGCTCCCCAGCAGGAGCTGAATGTCAGATTGAAAAAAATCTTAACACTTCTATTTTTGATACATCATGTGAATAATTTAATTCCACACTCTCCAAGATGCAAGTGGTCACCTTGGATCTAACTTGTTTCTCTGCTCACACAAAGACCAGGCAGGAGCACCGTGGGAGTTGGATTCCCCCACATGCCTGTGAGGAGTACACAGCACTCACAGTGACGTAAGAAAATTACATTTTATATAGCAACATCAATTAGACCTGAGACTCCATGCAATTTGATCTGAGCACTGAAACAGGTTTCCACAGGAACACTGCTTCTGTAGCTTTCTCCTTATTTGATGAAAGGATAAAATAAATTCCATTTTAGAAAATGTAAATTCCTTGTCTTTTTAATCATAGACTGGGTTTATAAAATGTGTGGTCCAATAATTAATTATCTTTTGCAGTCTGGGCCTAATTAAAATTTTACGTGGCGGCTAATTTAAATAGAAAACTGTTGAATTGGATTTTTACACTTCATGAGGTTAATTAAGAAGAAATTGAATCAGGAAGGAAATAATCTTCTTTACAGTCCAATCGATTCACAGTTCAGCTAATATTTTAAATAATAATGCTTTCTCCGGCAAGTCCAATAAATCTATAAACATTATTTTTGCATATATTTCCTGAAGTTATTGACAGGCTGAGAGGAACAGGAGTAGGCTGTTCAGCCCACAGACTCTACCCCACCATTGGGTGGCATGGTGGCTCAGTGGTTAGCATTGCTGCTTCACAGCACCAGAGTCCTAGGTTCAATTCTAGCCTTCGGTGAATGTCTGTGTGGAGTTTGTACAATCTCCCCATATCTGTGTGGGTTTCCTCTCACAGTTCAAAAATATGCAGGTTAGGTGAATTGGCTGTGCTAAATTGCCCATAGTGCTAGGTGGATTAGTCAGAGGGAGGTGGGTTATTCTTTGGAGGGTTGATATGATTGGGCCAATGGGCCTGTTTCTGCACTGTAGGGCATTTGATCAGGGCTGAACAACACTTCAACTACTTTAGTTTTCACAGCCCCCTGTAACAGAGAGTTGAATACAACAATTTATCCTTATTATGTACTTAAGTAGCATCCTCTTTATTTTTAATATGTGTCCCCTGATTCAAGACTCCCCAACACGGGAAACATAGAACATAGAACAATACAGCACAGAACAGGCCCTTCGGCCCACGATGTTGTGCCGAACATCTATCCTAGATTAAGTACTATCCAATTGCCGCTTAAAGGTCGCCAATGATTCTGACTCTACCACTCCCACGGGCAGCGCATTCCATGCCCCCACCACTCTCTGGGTAAAGAACCCACCCCTGACATCTCCCCTATACCTTCCACCCTTCACCTTAAATTTATGTCTCCTTGTAACACTCTGTTGTACCCGGGGAAAAAGTTTCTGACTGTCTACTCTATCTATTCCTCTGATCATCTTATAAACCTCTATCAAGTCACCCCTCATCCTTCGCCGTTCCAACGAGAAAAGGCCGAGAACTCTCAACCTATCCTCGTACGACCTATTCTCCATTCCAGGCAACATCCTGGTAAATCTTCTCTGCACCCTCTCCAAAGCTTCCACATCTTTCCTAAAGTGAGGCGACCAGAACTGCACACAGTACTCCAAATGTGGCCTAACCAAAGTCCTGTACAGCTGCAACATCACTTCACGACTCTTGAATTCAATCCCTCTGCTAATGAACGCTAATACACCATAGGCCTTCTTACAAGCTCTATCCACCTGAGTGGCAACTTTCAAAGATCTATGTACATAGACCCCAAGATTCCTCTGTTCCTCCACCTGACTAAGAACCCTACCGTTAACCCTGTATTTCGCATTCTTATTTGTTCTTCCAAAATGGACAACCTCACACTTGGCAGGGTTGAACTCCATCTGCCACTCCTCAGCCCAGCTCTGCATCATATCTAAGTCCCTTTGCAGCCGACAACAGCCCTCCTCACTGTCCACAACTCCACCAATCTTTGTATCATCTGCAAATTTACTGACCCACCCTTCGACTCCCTCATCCAAGTCATTAATAAAAATTACAAACAGCAGAGGACCCAGAACTGATCCCTGCGGAACTCCACTTGTAACTGGGCTCCAGGCTGAATATTTACCATCTACCACCACTCTCTGACTTCGACCGGTTAGCCAGTTTTCTATCCAATTGGCCAAATTTCCCTCTATCCCATGCCTCCTGACTTTCCGCATAAGCCTACCATGGGGAACTTATCAAATGCCTTACTAAAATCCATGTACACTACATCCACTGCTCTACCCTCATCCGCATGCTTGGTCACCTCCTCAAAGAATTCAATAAGACTTGTAAGGCAAGACCTACCCTTCACAAATCCGTGCTGGCTGTCCCTAATCAAGCAGTGTCTTTCCAGATACTCATAAATCCTATCCCTCAGTACCCTTTCCATTACTTTGCCTACCACAGAAGTAAGACTAACTGGCCTGTAATTCCCGGGGTTATCCCTATTCCCTTTTTTGAACAGGGGCACAACATTCGCTACTCTCCAGTCCCCTGGTACCACCTCCGTTGACAGTGAAGACGAAAAGATCATTGCCAACGGTACTGCAATTTCCTCTCTTGCTTCCCACATAATCCTAGGATATATCCCGTCAGGCCCGGGGGACTTGTCTATCCTCAAGTTGTTCAAAATGTCCAACACATCTTCCTTCCTAACAAGTATCTCTTCTAGCTTACCAGTCCGTTTCACATTCTCCTCTTCAACATTACGGTCCCTCTCGTTCGTAAATACTGAAGAAAAGTACTCATTCAAGACCTCTCCTATCTCTTCCGACTCAATACACAATCTCCCACTACTGTCCTTGATCGGACCTACCCTCGTTCTCGTCATTCTCATGTTTCTCACATACGCATAAAATGCCTTGGGGTTATCCTTGATCCTATCCGCCAAGGATTTTTCATGCCCTCTCTTAGCTCTCCTAATCCCTTTCTTCAGGTCCCATCTGGCTATCCTGTATCCCTCCACTGCTCTGTCTGAACCCTGTTTCCTCAACCTTATGTAAGCCTCCTTCTTCCTCTTTACTAGACATTCAACCTCCCTCGTCAACTAAGGCTCCCTCACACGACCATTTCTTTCCTGCCTGATAGGTACATACATATCAAGGACACGTCGTATCTGCTCCTTGAAAAAGTTCCACATTTCCACCACATCCTTCCCTGACAGCCTATGCTCCCAACTTATGCTCCTCAAATCCTGTCTTACAGCATCGTAATTTCCCTTCCCCCAATTGTAAAATCTACCCTGTTGTGCGCACCTATCTCTCTCCATAATCAAGGTGAAAGTCACAGAATTGTGGTCACCATCACCAAAATGTTCACCCATTAACAAGCCCATCACTTGTCCTGGTTCATTACCGAGTACCAAATCCAATATGGCCTCCCCTCTGGTTGGACAATCTATATACTGAGTTAGAAAAGCTTCCTGAACACACTGCACAAACACCGCCCCATCCAATCTACTTGATCTAAAGAGCTTCCAATCAATATTTGGGAAGTTGAAGTCGCCCATGACTACAACCCTGTGGCTTCTGTACCTTTCCTAAATCTGTTTCCCAATCTGTTTCTCCACATCTCTGCTGCTATTGGGGGGCCTATAGTAAACACCCAACAAGGTGACTGCACCTTTCCTATTTCTGACTTCAGCCCATACTACCTCCAAAGGCAGATCCCCCTCAAACTTCCTTTCTGCAGCCGTTATACCATTTCTAATTAGCAATGCCAACCCCTCCTATTTTACCATCCTCCCTAATCTTACTGAAACATCTGTAACCAGGAACCTCCAACAACCATTCCTGTCCCTCATCTATCCACATTTCTGTGATGGCCACAACATCGTAGTCCCAGGTACCGATCCACGCCTTAAGTTCACCCACCTTATTTCTGATACTCCTTGCGTTGAAGTATACGCACTTGAGCCCATCTCTGTGTCCGCAAGTATTCCCTGTCAGTGCTACCTTCTCCACAGCCTCCCTACATTCTTGGACATCCTGACAAACAGCTAGCTTACTTGCTGGACTACAAGTCCGGATCCCATCCCCCTGCCAAATTAGTTTAAACCCCCCGAAGAGTGCTAGCAAACCTACCCCCAGGATATTGGTGCCCTTCTGGTTCAGGTGCAACCCAACATCTTGCCCAGTCTATCCTTTTAGGTAGTGTGTAAGGTTCAATAAGGTCACCTGTCATTCTTCAAAGCTCTAGAGAATACTGGTCCTGTTTGGTCAATTTCTATTGCCTCTAGGTGGAGCAATCAATGACCAGGGACACAGATTTTTGAGAAGGGGCATGAGGTTTAGAAGAGATGTGAGGAAAATTACTTTCACCCAGAGGGTGGTGGGAATCTGGAACTCACTGTCTGTAAGAGTGGTGGTACAGGCAGAGACCCTCACAGCATGCAGGAAGTATTTAGTTGTGCATTTGTAATGCTAAACCATACAAGGCTATGGGCCAAGTGCTGGAAAACGGGATCAGAACAGCTAGGTGGTTATTTTTGACCAGTGCAGATTTGAACGACTGAAGGGCCCTTTCCTCTGCTCTGGACCTCTATTTATAAGACAGTATCCTCACCGCCCCAGCTACAAGTCTGGCGAATTTGTGTCACATTCCCTCTCTAGTAATAATACATCTGCTGGAATAAGGAGACTAAGACTGCATACAGTATTCTAGCTTTGGTCTAACCAGGCACCTGTACAACTGAAGCAAAACTTCACTGGTCCTGTACTCGAATCCTCTTGCAATGAAGTCTAACAGTCCATTAATCTTCCTTTGCTACACCTGCATGTTAGCCTTCTGTGACTTATTGACAAGGACAGCTTAGTCTCGTCATACATTTACACTTTCCAACCTCAGTACATCTGTTTCTCCTAACACAGTGGATACACTCACATCTTTCCACACTATATTTTATCGGCCATGTATGAACCCATTCATTATATTTGTCCAAATCCTCTTGAAGCTCTTAATATTTTCTTCAGAACACACATTTCTATCATCCAAAAATTTGAAAATATTAGATTTGATCTCCACAGATATTGCAAAATTTGAAAGGGTTTAGAAAAGATTTACAAGGATGTTGCCAGGGTTGGAGGATTTGAGCTATAGGGAGAGGCTGAACAGGCTGGGGCTGTTTTCCTTGAAGCGTCGGAGGCTGAGGGGTGACCTTATAGAGATTTATAAAATCCTGAGGGGCATGGATAGGATAAATAGACAAAGCCTTTTCCCTCCATGGGGGAGTCCACAATTAGAGGGCATAGGTTTAAGGGTAAAAGGGGAAAGATATAAAAGAGACCTAAGGGTGGTGCATGTGTGGATAAGACTGCCAGAGGAAGTGGTGGAGGCTAATACAATTGCAACATTTAAAAGGCATTTGGATGGGTATATGAACAGGGAAGGTTTGGAGGGATATGGGCTGGGTGCTTGCAGGTGGGACTAGATTGGGATCTGGTCGGCATGGACGAGTTGAACTGAAGTATCTGTTTCTGTGCTGTTCATCTCAATAACTCTGTGACTTTATCCAATATGCTAATAATTTTCTAACCAGCCTACTGTAAGATAATAATGAAAAGCCTTCTGAAAATCTAGATGACACCTTTTAAAATAGGTCCAAAAAGTTGTCAAGCACAATTTCCCATTTGCAAACCCATGATGACTATGCCCAATTAGATCATTATCATCTTGGTATCTTTATCCCATTCTTTATTTTAGATTCTAACATTTTCCCTATTACTGGTGTAAGGCTCATCAGTCTGTAGTTCTCTGTTTTATCCCTGGCTTCCTTCTTAAATAGTAGTAAATTGTTTCCTTCCAATGCACAAGGGTTATTCTAGAATCTATGGAATCTGGGAAAATAACTTCTGCCTCAGTAGTTAGCACAACTGCCTCACAAAGGCAGGGACCTGGGTTTGATCCCACCCTTGAGCAATTGTCTGTGTGGAGTTTACATATTCTCCCTGTGCCAGCCTGGGTTTCGTCTGGGTGCTCTGGTTTCCTCTCACAGTCCAAAGATGTGCAGTTAGCTGGATTGGCCACAGTAAATTGTCTGTAGTGTTTAGGGATGAGTAGGCAAGTTGAATTAGTCATGGTAAACGTGGAGTTATGGGATATCATGGGGGCTAAGTCTGGGTGAGATGCCCTTCTAAGGGTCAGCATGGACTCGAAGGACAGAATGACCTCCTTTTGCACCATAGGCATTCTTTCTCTATCACACCTCCTTCAACCCTCTGACACAAATTCTTCAGTTCATGGTGATTTGTCAACTTTCAGCCTCACTAATTTCTCACTAATGCTCATTCATTTCAATTTCACCTTCTCTCTAGCCAGTTGAATCTCCAGTCCTGGGACATTTCTGGTAACTTCCTCAGTGAAATAAGTTCTTTCTTGTGCAGGTTCACACCTTTCCATTTTTATCTGCTTTAAAGCCAGTCCAAACATCAACTCCTGCAAGGTAAGAACACATCCAGACAGAAGTGCTGGTGTTCTATTGTTAGATGTTTGATAATAAAAGAATGGGATTTACATGGATCCAGTGGAAGTATAGATGTGGAAACAAATCAAGCCATGAATCATTATTAGCCTAAAATCATTTGTTTGCAGTGAAGTAAAGATTGAGAGCTGGTCTCCAATTTTAATGTGTTAGATGGATGGAATGTGATGGTATCAGTGTTAATTTAACATGTGCTGTGCTAATTTCTTAAAACACAGAATTTCAGTTATTTTATGTTCAAACTAATATTAATAACTGTTCAAATTAGACCACAAGACTTATTGTGGAGGAGAAAGTGATGACTGCAGATCAGGATCGAAAAGTGTGGCGCTGGAAAGGTACAGCAAGTCAGGCAACATCCAAGGATCAGGAAAATTGACATTTTGGGCATTAGCCCTTCATCAGGAATGCCATCATCAGGACTTATTGTGTCTTCTTCGGCCACCAGCTTTTGTGAACCAAATGAAGCAAATTCTGGTCCCGAACCAAGCGACTGATCACTGTGTGACACCAGCAGATGACACCCAGAAATGAAAGACTGCACAAAGGCCCTACTCCCCATATGTGAACAGCTTCACATGATCAGCTTGGACTGATAATTAGTAAACAACTTTCATGTCACAGAACTGCCAGGCAACAGCAATCACCAATAAAAGGGAATCTAACCATTTTCCTGTAATGTTTAATCACTGAATTTCACACCGACAACATCTTGGAGGTAAGCATTGGTCAGAAACTGAGCCAGACTAGCCATATAAATGCTGTCATTACAGGAGCATATCTGAGGCTGGGGATTCTCCAATGAGTAACATAATTCCTGAGCATGTCTGTGATCTACAAGACAAAAAACTACAGTCTTATAAAATACTCCCACTTGCCTGGATGATTGCAGGTCCAAGAACACTCAAGAAGCTCAAAATCATCCATGATATAGGATCTCAATCAGTCAGCATCCCATCTACCATCTTAAACATTCACTCTTCCCATGTCCACCAGCACTCCGTATCAGCTGTGCATACCACATGTACACTGCAGCAACTTGCTGAGACACTTATAACAGCACCTTCCAAACTGATGACCTCTACCATCTAGAAGGTCAGGCAAGAGGCACATGGGAGCACCACTGACTGCAAAGTCTTTTCCAAGCCGCACTCTCTGACTTCAAACTGTATCACTATTCCTTTACGATTGGTTAATAATAAAACACCCTTCCTAATGTTATTGCGGGTGAACCTGCACCAAATAAGTTGCTTTCTTGACCATTGCAATCTATCAGTACCTTTTCAAGGTCAGTTAAGGATCAGCAACAAATGCTAGTCGACAGAATGATGCTGATATCCCTTGAAAGAGTATATAATAAAGCACCTTTAAGTTTCAACTGGCTTCAGTCTCTCTCATATCAATTCTTTGCAATTTATCTGAGCCCCATCAATTTCCGCCTGTCATTCATACTCCTTTCCTTGCTGTTGTCTACCGCTACTTCATGTGTTAATTTTTTTCACCTTAGTGTCTCAATACACAATCTCTCTGGATTTGCAAACCATAGCAACCTAACAGGAAACACATTTAACCTTGGGAAGCTAAGAAGGTATCAGTTTGCACCTGGGAGTGCAGGATGAGATTGGAAAGAGTGTCTGTGTATCCAGGCAGGAAATGCTTACATATCTAACATACACAACTGCCCTGATTTGGCACCTTGATGAAAATTTAAAAAAAAAAGATTTTTAAGTGAGTGTAAAAAAAAATCATGCTCACAATTCCTCAAAACCTCCAAGAATATGGAACTCAGAAATTTATATTCTATGGTAATAGCACAGCAGCTTAGGTCACACTGTTTGATAACAGGATCTTTCTGTCTGGTACTATCAGATCTAACATCTGCCATGCTCCCATAAATTATTTCCCTGAAAAGAGTGAAATTACCTAAAGCCCAAGAGAACAACACGGATTGTTCTATGGCAGTAACACACCGCTGTGCTGGCAATACTTTAATGATGCACTCAAGCTTCATTCTTTTAAGCTATGATGTCATTTCAGCCCTTAAACATACGACTGTGACAAGGCACATACTGTGTCAGGGTTAATGCACATTCAATGTGTCTAAGACATTGAAAATTGAGCAATATTTACCAAGAATTACAGAAGATCTGAAATCACAACACCTAACATGTGAACAACTTATTAGCACTCACATTCTGTCACTAGCCTAACACCAAGTTCTTAATAAGGTCAATTAAAAGCTTGTTAATATGTAGCAATGCTGGTTGGTGCTGTTTCCCAGTCAAGGAAGGAAGGACTGAGATTCAGGTTCTATTTCAAACAGAATAGTACTGATTTCACCTTTAATAATGTGTAAGAATAACTTTGTAGATGGTCTGATCAAATGTGAATACAGTCATTTTCCAAAAATAAGTTATCCACTAATGAAGGCACTCCAGGCATTTAAGGTGACTGGAGCTTTTTTTTTCCCATTGAATTATGCCCCATTATTGTACTGATTTGAGGGCAGAAGTGGTTGTCTTGTGGTGAGGAGCAGAGCAAGTTGGAATATACTCCCTAGAGTTTAGAAGAATGAAAGGTAATTTCCTTGAAATATACAAGATTGAGAGGATAAAGAGGTATTGTTTCCCAGGGCGAGTGAATCTAGGACTGTATAGCTGAAGAAATTTCTCTTCATCTCAGTTCTAACGGGCCATCCCTTCACTCTGAGGCTGTTCCCTCAGTTTATGGTCTCTCCTACGAATGGAAACATCCTCCTCATGTCAACTACATCCAGGCCTCTCAGTATTCTGTTATTTTCACTCAGTTCCTGTCTCATCCTGAGAGGCTCAGGTTCAAGTCCCACTTGCTCCTGAGATATGTAGTAACATCTCTGAACAGCTTGCTCAGAAAAATAGGTTACATTTAAAAAAAGTAAAAACACAGCACTTAGATAGCTCTGGAAGGGATGGGACCAGACCCTGGGTCCTCCTGGATCAGAGGTGGGAACACTGACACAAGAGCCATCCACATAATATTTATTTAACCTATTTTTCTAACCAACCTGTTCAGAGATGTTATTACACACCTCTAGAGCAGACAGGACTTGAAAGTGGGCCTCCTGGTCCTTGGGTAGGGACATTACCTCACAAGAGCCAGGTATTGTTCTTAGGAGCTAAGCAGCTATTATGTCTTATCTGAAGTGTGAAACCATCATAATTAGTGGTAATTTAGTCCTGACCAGGTTTTGAGCAGCATTGTTAATGGAAAATTGATGAATCATAGCTCCCAACTAGAAAAGTGAGAGATTTCACAAGGAAGGTTTTTCTGTTAATAAACCTGAAAAATAAGAATATTAAGGTTCTAAGAATAGAACACAGAACATTACAGGGAAGTACAAACCCATCGGCCCTTGAAGTTGTACCAACCTGTAAAACTAATCTGAAGTCCACTTAACTGACACTACTCCATCATCATCCATGTATTTATCTGATGATCATTTACATGCCCTTAAAGTTGTCAAGTTTACTACTGTAGCAGGCAGGGTATTCCACACCCCTACTACTCTCTGAGTAAGGAACCTATCTCTGACATCTATCCTATATCTATTACCCCCCAATTTAAAACTATGTCCCCTCATGCTAGCCATCACCATCTGAGGAAAAAGGCTCTCACTGTCCACCCTATCTAATCCTCTGATCATCTTGTATTAAGTCACTGCTTAACCTTCTTCTCTCTAATGAAAACAGCCTCAAGTCCCTCAGCCTTTCCTCATAAAATCTTCCCTTCATACCAGGCAACATCCTGGTAACTCCTCTCTGCATCCTTTCCAAAGTTCCCACATCCTTCCTTTAATGCAGTGACCAGAACTGTACGCAATACTCCAAGTGAGGCCCGCACCAGAGTTTTGTACAGTTGCAACATGACCTCGTGGCTCCGAAACTCATTCCCTCTACCAAGTAAACCTAACACAATGTGTGCCTTCTTAACAACTCTATTAACCTGGGTGGCAACTTTCAGGGATCTATGCACATCCCTGAATCACAAGTAGAGCATGTAATTATTTAATCAACATGTTCAGAAATGTTAATGGCACAGTTCTGGGACGGCAAGATTTGAAACCCAGACATTCTAACTCAGACGGGTAGGAACACAACATCTCTGCTAAAGAAACCTGATCCCTGATAGCTCTTTTCTAATCAACCCAGTCAGATACATTATTACCACACCTCTGGTAAGGTGGGACTTGAACCAAGGTCACCTCATCTAGAGGTAAGGCAATGAAGAATACTTCACTATAACTTAATTGGTTCTCAGATCATATAAGTCGGGTCTCAATCCAAGTTAAAAATCACAAAATGCCAGGTTATAGTCCAACAGACTTATTTGGAAGTACAAGCTTTCACAGCACTGCTCCTTCATCAGGTGAGGAAGTGAGCAAATGTGCATCACAGGAAGTGCACTCTGAATACCAAATATACCCTGTTCCAATTTTTAAATCAATTATGTGAGTATCTTTTGGGTCTCCAAGGGGAGAGGTTTCTCCGTAACTACTCTTTCCAGACTGCTTATAATGAGCAGCTGTATCAAATGAATCTGTTGGATTATAACCTGGTGTTCTGCGATTTTTAACTTTGCCCACCCAAGTCTAACACTGGCACCTCTACATCATGGGTATCAGACCAGTTTGTTTCACACAACTTTCCAGCTAAATAGACTGCTTAAAAACATTTTAAAACTGCTGTGAGTTCAGCTGTATCATATATAAAGGAATGGTGACATTTTTCCGTGCATCTTAAATAATCTTATCCCTAATCAGCTGCTCTTTCAGTCAATGGAGATATGTGAACTGATGCATTTGCTTTCAAACCTACAAAAGGCAGAGAGGTTGCAAAAGTATTCAGCTGATTGTTAATGTTTGTAAAAAATGCCTTTCCAATAGTAAAAATCACATGAGGTGGAAAAAGTGCTTGCATACATTTAAATAGCTTCACAATGAAGCCTAATAAAGGCTTGTAATTAGAGGTATCATCCAAAGTTGACGAACATCCCACTTTCTAGAAATATCAGTAAATAATCTTTTGGTAATGTATGAGTTCCTGCATTGCTGTTCTCCTGTTTTTGATTTTACGTTCTGCCTGCCTTCGTCTTTAAGTGGGATCAGATAGAAAAGATGTACAAACAGGATTTACACATGCAGAATCATGGACCACATGAGGTCACTTGGCCCATCATGTCTGTTCCAACTCCTATGCCTTTACCTCAGAATAATGCAATATTTTCCTTCAAAAGTATGTATGCAACACCCCTTTGAAAGTTATTATTGAATCTTCCGCCATTACTCTTTCAGAAAGGCAATTTTAAGATCAGAATAGGTTGCTGTGTAAGAAAAATGCTTCAATATTCCATCTTTTGTTTAGGCACTTTACAGAATTCTGGATTCAACATTGATTCAACAGTTCTAGATAATAGCCACTGTTCTAATTGTACAGACAGAGTAATCATTCCACACTGATACTCACGTCAATGTTTTTTCAATACGACTGCCTGTAGATCCAATAATTTCTCCCAGCGTGACAAAAATTTGACCAAGGAAATCCTGAAAGTAAAATTTATGACATCGAGTTCTTTAATTAATGTTAGGATTACTTGCACCAAGTAACTGACATCAGTTAAATTCTAAAACCATTCTGACAATATCAAATACATCATGAACTGACAAATTGTGACATTACAATTTGTAATCTTGCAAAATAGAAACGTTCTGGAATATGATCAGATATATTTCAGTATAAAGACGATATGCTATCTGTCAATTCCGTACAATAGCAGGGTGCTGAATATTATCAGGCACATTACACCACAGTGCTGTTTAATATTAGGTATGCTCTACAGAAGTGCTGAGTTGTAGCATACAATAACTTGTATCAGTGTTAATAATTATAACCAAAATAACTTTTACTGATATGCAGTGCAACAGATTAAAATCTTGCTCCATGGATATAGAATTGGGTTTCAGTTTTATTCATGCTGTAATACATTCCTAATGTGGGAAGTCAGAGGGATGAAAAACATTACTACTGCCCACATCATTCCTCAACTCTGAAAGCTAATTGATAATTAACTGAAAGCTAAGTGACACTGGTTAGAAATTTGACAACCTTGAACTAGAAAATGCATTAGGTGGGAGAGGAATATTTAAGGAGGGCAAGATCAATAATTCTAAAGAGATGTTGGATTGGATTTTATAAATCCACATTACACTCAGAAGCTGACAGCAATGATTGGTAAAATCAACCCCAGCTTACCAGCTACTAAATCCAAGAATAGAAGCATTGAATGGTTACAACGGAAAGGAAACCAATTTGATCTGTCATGGTCACGATAGCTCTCTGTAAGAGAAACCTAGCTAGTCCCACAGCATTGCCTTTTTTCCCATAGCCTTGCAATTTTATTTTTCTTTTCAGACAATTATCCAATTCCGTTTTGAAAACGGTGAGTGAATGTGCATCACAGGAAGTGCACTCTGAATCCCAAACACTGCACATTCCAATTTTTTTAACCGATCATATAAGTATCATTTTGGTCCCCAAGGGGAGCAATTTGTGCCTAACTACTCTGTCCAGACAGCACATAATGAAGAGCTCTATCACATGTTTTTGAAACTTTGTCCGTCTAAGGTAAAGGACCCCTGCTCCACCAATCTATTCCTGTAACAGAAATCACTCATCCTTTGAACCATTCTTGCTATTATTTTTTCTGCACTCTAATGCCTTCAAATCCTTCTTAAATGTGGAAACAATATTCCAGTTGAAGCTGAGCCAATGCTTTATAAAGGTTCATGATAACCTTCACATTATAAATAGAAAATATTAAAATGTGCAGGGGGTTGTATGCCTTATTAATATTCTCTCTGCCCTGTCACCTTCAAAGGTTTGTGCTCATATACACCCATGTCCTCTGCTTCTGCAACCCATTTTAGAATTGTATATTTTATTTTATGTTACTTTTCCTTGATCTTCCCAACAAAATGTATCACTTCACACTTTTCTGCATTACATCTCCAACAAGTCCACCCATTCCACCTACTTGTCTACGTCACCTTGATGTCTATCATTGCCCTCCTCGCAATATTTGGCGTCTGCAAATTTTAAAATTGTATCCTACACACCAATGTCTAGGACATTAATGTTGATCATGAAAAGCACTGATTATCCTACCAAACTGGAAAACCTTATGGTATACATATTTCCAGCCTAACAAAAAACTTCACCGCTACTGTTTCCTGTATCTCAACCTACTTGGTATCCATGTCGCCTCTGTCAGTTTTTTTGCGTGAGCTTTAACTTTGCTGACAAACTTGTCATGTGATACTTTATAATTTGCCTTTTGACAGTCCATTTAAAGCGCATCAATTGCATTATCCTCATCAACCCTTTCTGTTATCACATTGAAAATCTCCAATTCATACTGCAGCACTAATCATCACAACAACAATGATTCAACAGCAACTTTATGCAGTGAAGCATACATGGCAACAAAATGGAGCGGCAGTACAAGGGAATCAAAATCCCAAAAGATAATCAACAACTTCATATGCCCAATCAACAATCAGCTAATGCACCAGAATTCAACTCTACTGATCTTTCCAACAAAAAAGTTCAAGCTATCAGATCCATTTGATAAATCAGCAAATGTGAAGAGCACCATTCCTAAGTTTTCAAACAGTTTCAAGACTGGACAAAAAATCAAATGCAGAACTGGTTAGCATACCTACAATATGGGTAGAATATCTGATCATGTGTTACATACAAAAAGATCAATGAGAAACAAATTATGTATGACCACTTCAATAACTTTTGATCTGTATTTCAGTTTAAGAACACTGGTGAGTTCATGCTTCAGGAGCAGATACTAACTTCCAGGGTAGTCTATAGATAACTTCAGTAATGATTCTATGTGTAAAATCCTAACCTCACAGCCATGGAAACTTACAAGAAGAGTTCCATGTTTGACAGAATTGTCATTGGTCTTGTAGATACATCAGTCACTAAACTGCTTCAAAGAAAAGAAAATCTAACTCCAAGATAAGGATCCAAATAGCACTGGATTCAACATCTAGAAAGTTGTTCAAGAGTCATGATTTGGAAAAAAAAGTTCAATTCAATACAGAGTATTTTACTGAAAGTGTTGACTATTTAAAGCACAATGCAACATTCAAGCAGAGGAGACCAATCACTCAGCTGGAAAACACACACTGTGCAAAAAACTAAAACATAACAGCATCTTGTTACATGTGTGTTTTCAAGAAAGATGACTTGAAATGCCCAGCCTTACACAATATTCATTGTAGGATAAAAGATCACTTTTTGAAAATGTGATACCATCTAAAAAGCAGACAAAGCATCAAACCAAATGGTTTCTGAGCCAACATATACAGTCATTTCTTGGGACAGAATCTTGAAGACTGGGTCAATATTGCAGTGAAATGAGTTTGTTTAAATGACAAACAACTATGGATGAACATTATTGACGATTTCTCAGAGAATTGACATAATCACCTAATAATAATGATGGAGAAGAAGAAACAATTACAGGACACTTAATGTCAATCGTAATATGTGCGAGATATACAGTAATGAATGATGATAACTTCTCAGGCCAAGATACTGAGATGTTGCCAATGGATGGAGAGCTGCAAAGTGTTATGGTAGCAACACAGCCATGGTGGACGAACAGGATGATGGTTAACATGAACCCAATTTCGGAGATTTAGAATCTTAAATGTTTCGGTAGATGTTGCAATAGCAATGACTTGTTTAGTTAGTTACAGCAGAGTAGACAGATAAAACATATATTAATTATAGTATTCCAGGAACATCTGGAAAATTCTCACCACAGATGGTGCTGATTAATTATGGCAAATCCAGCTCTGAAAGGAAACACTGATAGCGGTATTGCTTAATATTTATCTAATATAAATTTGCCTGAATGTTTCCTGAATACAAACTTAAAGGTCACCGTAGTGTTAAGGATATAAAGAACAACAAAGGACTCTTGTGGTACATTTGTAATGTCCCTACCTCTGAACTGGGAGGGCTGGATTCAAGTACCACTTGCTTCAGAGGTGTGTAATAACATCTCTGAAACGATTCATGAGAATATATCTCTAGCAAAGAACTGTGAATGGATAGTTACTCATGCCTGAAGTTCTTCATCTTTGCAAGTTTCCTTCCCACTTTTAGGTTTCTCTTCCTGTGCTTCTTACCAATGACATTCCCCAGTTGCAGATAAATGATAACACACAGAACCAATACCCCAGTGTCTACTCAGGCATTGCCAGTTGGGGAACCCTAGAGCATGAATAAAAAAGTCACAACTATTTTTACCATCATATATTCATGGAATGTGTTGGTTGGGCAGCATTTGTGGCCATCCCTAATTGCTCTCCAGTAGGCAACAATGAAATACTTTTTGGAACAGCTGCCATTCATTTGATATAGATAAACTGAAAATGCCGCTAGGGAACATTGTCCAAAATCCTCAACCATTGAAGGCATGGTGATCATTGAAGGCATGGTGATATATTTCTAAGTCAGGATGGGGTTATGGAACTTGCAGGTGGCAATATTACCATTTATCTGCTGCCATTATCCTTCTAGATGGTAGTGGTCTTGGGTTTGGAAGGTGCTGTCATAGGAACCTTGGTGAATTTATGCAGTGCATCTTGTAGATTGCTGCCACTGAGTGTCAGTGGAGGAGGGGGTGAAATGCAATGGATGTAGTGCAATCAAACAGGCTGCTTTTACCTGATGATATCAAGCTTTTTGAATGTTGTGGAAGTTATACTCATTCAGGGGGAGTAATCCATCACAATCCAGATTTGTGCCTTGTGCACAGGGTTTCCCAAGTCAGGAGGTGAATTTCTCATTGCAGGATTCACAACTTCTGATGTGCTCTTGAAGCCACAGTATTTATATGCTAATCCAGTTCATTTTCTGGTCAATTGTAGCACCCAGAGCGTTGATGATGAGGGATTTAGTGATAATCACATTAAATGTCAAGAAACAAGGCTAGATTCTGTCTTGTCAGAGAGCTGCAGACAAATGGGGTAGTGGGGGCAGGGTAGTGAAATGGGAATAGGTGAACACTGTTGGACGGTATGACCTGTGGTCAATGGGAGGAATGAATCCAGTTGCTGGCAAGGAGCAGTGGAAGGGATTGGGAGGGGCTGGGAGGGGAATCAGGGATGGGGAAGGAGGTTAATTGAAATTGGAGAACTCAGTGTTGAGTCCTCCAGGGTGTAGGCTGCCCAGGCAAAAGATGTGTTGTTCCTTCAATTTATACTGTGGTTCATTTTGGCAATGAAGGAGGCGAAGGATGGTCATGTTGGAAAGGGAGTGAATTGGGGAATTGAAATGGGCGGTGACTGGGAAGTCCTGTCCAGCCCGGCTGCGATGCTTGGTGAACCATTCCCTAAGTTTATGTTCAGTCTCCCTGATGTAGAGAAAACCACATCGAGAGCATCTGATGCACTAAACTAGGTTGGAAGGGAGGCAGCTGAACCTCTGTCTCACCTGGAAGGATTATTTGGGGCCTTGGATGAAGGTGAGGGGGTGGTGTACTGGCAGGTTTTGCATCTTTTCAGGTTGTAGGGGAAGGTATCTGGGGTTCAGGGGTAGGTGGGGAGACTGTCAAAGAGAACAGTCCTTGCAGAAGGCGAAGAGGGGTTGGGAGGGTAAGATGTTCTTGGTGGTGGGGTCGAGTTAGAGTTGGTGGAAGTGTTTAAGGATGATACATTGGATGCAGAGACTGGTGGGGTGGTAGGTGAGGGCAAGGGGGACTCTGTTCTTATTGCATTGGAGGGGGTTTAGAGCAGTGGAACGGGGAGTAGAGATGGTGCAGCAGAGGGCTGTCTGGATGATGGAGGGAGGAAAAGTAAATGGTCCAAAATAGGTGGACATCTGGGATGCTCGCGAGTGAAATGTCTCCTTGTCCAAGCAGATACAGAAGAACTGGAGGAATTGGAAGAATGGGATAGAGTTTTTGCAGATATTGGGTGGGAGGAGGTATGATCCAGGGAGTTATGGGAGTCGGTCGGTTTGTAGTAAACATCCGTCTGGAGTCTGTCGCCAGAGATGGAAATGGGTGAAGTCGCTCAACTGCTCCAGTGCAGTCTGGGTGTAGGATGCTATGCCAATGCAGTCATCAATGTAATGGCAGAAGAGTTGGGGCACAATGCCTGTTTAGGTACTGAAGAGGGACCGTTCAATATAGCCAACAAAGAGGCTTACGTAGCTAGGGCCCATCCAGGTGACCATTGCCACCCCCTTGCTTTGGAGGAACAACACTTCATCTTCCACCTGGCAGCCTACAGCCCAAAGGACTCAACATTGAGTTCTCCAATTTCAAATAACCTCCCTTAACATGCCCTGACTCCCTTCCCAGCCTCTCCCCATCCCTTCCATTGCTCTCTGCCACCAGCTGGATTCATTTCTCCCATTGACCAACCAGGTTGGGCTCCTTACCTGTCTTCACCTATCCCCATTTCACCACCCTGCCCCTGCCACACTCTTTAGCTGCAGCTTCCCCCCCTACACACACACCCAGTCCTGAAAAAGGGTTACACCCAAAACGTTGACTTCTCAATCTCCTGATGCTGCCTGGCTTGCTGTGTTCTTCCAGGCTCCTTTGTGTCAATACCTCTCTAGCCAGAATTGGCAAGGCATGCGCCATCTCACCCTCCTCTGGTGGTTCCCATTATCACAGATATCAGTCTTCAACCAATTCAGTTCGCTCCACGTGATTATGAAGAAATTGCTGAAAGTACTGGATACTGCAAAAGCTATTGGCCCTGACAACATTCCTGCAGTAGTACTGAAGACTTAAGCTCCAGAACTTGTTGCATGCTTGGTCAAGTGCAACAACTTCAATATTGACATTGACCTGACAAGGTGGAAAATTGCTCTGGGCACAAAAAGCAGGATAAACCCAACTTGGTGAATTACTGTCCAATCAGCCTATTCTTGATCATTAATAAAGTGGTGGAAGGTATCATCAACCATGTGATCAAGCAGTGTTTGGTTTGCAGCAGGGCAGTCATGGACACTCAGGTTGGGTTCCAACAAGACTACTCCACTCCTGTCCTCATTCCAGCCTTGGTTCAAAAATACAGAACTCTAAGATAAGGTGAAAGTGACTGCCCATGACATCGAGGTCACACTTAACTAAGTGTGACATCAAGGATCCCTAGCAAAACTGGTGTCAATGTGATTACTGGGGGGGGGTGAAGAATCTCTGCTTGTTGAGTCACTCCTAACACAAAGGAAGATGGTATGGCTTTTGGGGATTAGACATGTAAACTTCAGTACATCTCTACAGGATAACCATAGGCCCAACCACCAACAGTTGCTTCATCAGAGACCTTGCCTCAAAACACGAGATGTTCGCTGATGACGGCACAGTGTTCAGCACCATTCATGAGTCCTCAGATACTGTCGTCGGCCATATCCAATGCAGAAAGACCTGGACAATATCCAAAGTTAGGCTGATAGGCAGCGATTATCACATTTTGTCACATAACTGCCAGGCAGTGACAATCTTCAATGACTGCCTCTCAACATTCAATGGCATTACCATTGCTGAATCCCCCATTATCGATATCCGGGGGTTACCATTGACCAGAAAGTAAATTGGACTTTTGAGTGGTTACAAAAGCAAGATAAAGGCTAGGGTTCCTGCAGCAATTAGACTCACTCCTGAACGTCTGTTCACCATCTACAAGGCACAAGCCAGGAGTGTGATATCCCTGGATAAGCATAACTCCTCCAACACTCCACAAGCTTGACATGATTCAGGAACAACGCAGCTCACTTGACTGCACCACATCCCTAAGCATGCATTCTTTTTAACACCAATGCTCAGTAGCAGCAGTGTGTACCATCTACAAGATGCACTGCAGAAATTTATGGAAGTACTTTAGACAGTTCCTTCCAAACCCATGACCACCACTATCTAGTCAGACAATTCTGCAGATATGTGACAACACCATCTGCAAGTTCCCCTCCAAACTACTCAGCCTATCCTGACTTGGAAATATATCTCCGTTCCTTCAGTGTCACTCAGTCAAACTCCCAGAACTCATAGCAACATTGTGGAAATACCTACACAAGTTTAAGAAAGCAGCTCACCGTCACCTTCTGAAGTGCAACTAGAGTTGGACAATAAATCATAGCCTGGCTAATGAAACCCACATCCCATGAATGAATACAAATAAAAAAAGAGATCAAATGGTCCATTGAGCCTGCTCTGCAATCCAGAACGTTAATAGTCTGACGAGGCAGGCAGTCAGTGCAGGGGAACACTGTCAAACAGGTATTCCGTTCTGGTTACTGATGAGGAGAATGGCCCATCAAGTGACAGCAGCAGCAGCAGCCAGAGAAGTGGCATCTCGGCTGGCTCTGCCGTACACAGGGGAAGGACAAAGTGAAGTAGAGCAACAGTAACTGGAGATTCGATAGGTGCTTCTGTGGCTGCATAAGAGACTCCTGGATGGTGCCAGGGTCATGAATATCTCTGAGCAGTTATGGGAATCCAGAAATGGGAGGGTAAACAGACAGAAGTCATTGTTTAGAGTGTGGTGCTGGAAAAGCACAGCAGGTCAGGCAGCATCTGAGGAGCAGGAAAATCGACATTTCAGGTCTTTCATCCAGATGAAGGGATTTTGCCCGAAACGTTGAATTTCCTGCTCCTCATATGCTGCTTGACGTGCTGTACTTTTCCAGCACCACACTGTTGACTCTAATCTTTCACCTAGAAGTCATTGTCCATACTGGCACAAATGAAATAGGTAGGAACAGTGACAAGGTCCTGGAACAACAATGCAGGGAGTTAGGTAGTAAGCTAAAAAGCAAGACTTCTAGGGTAGTAATCTGAGGATTATGCCCCATGCCACGTGCTACTGAAACTAGGAACAGAGACATGGTACCAACTGGCTAAAGAGCTGGTGTCATGTGGAGGTCTTCAGATATTTGTAACACTGGGATGTCTTCCAGGGAAGGTGGGACTTGTACAAAATGGATGGGGTGCACCTAAACTGGAAGGGCACCAATATCCTGGCAGGGAGGTTCTATAGTGCCACTTAGGA
Organism: Hemiscyllium ocellatum; assembly: GCF_020745735.1. Classification (NCBI taxonomy): domain Eukaryota; kingdom Metazoa; phylum Chordata; class Chondrichthyes; order Orectolobiformes; family Hemiscylliidae; genus Hemiscyllium; species Hemiscyllium ocellatum. The sequence goes on from NC_083414.1 coordinate 17,991,388, forward strand.
GGGTTTAAACTAGTGTGGATGGAGGGTGGGAATCAGAGCAGTAGGTCAGTAAGTATACAGAGTGGGAAAAAGTTTGAGACTAAGGCAAAATAGCTAAGAGGAAGAGCAGTCAGGGAGAGGTTGCTGAGCCTAGTGGAACTGGAAACTTGGATTGTATTTGCTTCAAGATGGATGAACTCAGAGCCTGGATTAATACATGCAATTATGATGTTGCTGCTATTGCAGTGATATGGTTAAAAAATGGAAGGGATTAGCAGTTTAACGTTCTGGGATATCAATGTTTTAGATGAGACAGAGGGGGAAACAAAAGAGGTGGGATAGTTGCATTACTGGTTAGGGAGCAATTCACAGCTGCATTGACATGACACCTTGGCGGGAATCTTGCATCATCGGTAGAGCTCAGGAATACAGAGTGCAATCCCAAATCAGGGATTGTACTACAGATCTCCAGCTACCAGTGGTATTAGAATAAGAGATATTTAGTCAAATTCTGGAATGATGTGAAAATTATAGGATTGTTCTGGTGGGTGATTTTAACTTCACCCATATTGACTGGGATTCGATTAGTGCCAGTAGTTTGGATGGGGAGCAATTTGTTAGGTGTGTCCAGGATGGTTTATTTGAAAGAGTATGTGAATAGTCGAATGGGGGAGGGGACCATACTGGACCTGGTATTGGGAAATCAGCCCAGCCAGGTGATCAAAGTTTCAGTGGGGGGATCATTTTGGGAATAGTAACCATTATTCACTAGATTTTCATTTACTTATGGATGAGTACAACAGCGAGCCACAGATGAAGGAGTTAAATTGGGGGAAGGCCAACTATAATTGAATTAGGCAAGAATTGAAGAATATGGATTGGGAGTGGCTGTTTGAAGGTAAATCTACATCTGACATGTGGGAGTCTTTTAAAGACCGGTTGATTAGAGTGCAGGACAGGCATGTTCCCGTAAAAACAAAGGACAGGAATGGCTGGATTCGGATATCTTGGATAATGGGGAAATCACCAGCTTCAAAATAAAAATGCAGACCTTAAGGTCTAGGCACTAAAAGCAGACAAAGTACTTGAAGAATGTAGAGAACATAGGAAGGAGCTTAAACAGGCAGTTAGGATGGCTAAAAGGGACTATGAAATGACCTTCGCCAACAAGGTTAAGGAGAATTTATAGACAGGGAAAGTGTAGGCCCTCTCAAGGATAATGGATGGAGGTTATGTGTGGAACCAGAGGAAATGGGTGAGATTTGTAATAAGAACTTCACACTAACAGAATGATGTGGATGCTTCAGAGAGGGTGCAAAGAAGGTTTTCCAGGATGTTGTCTGGTCCAGGATAGTTTTAGGTATGAGGAGGTTTGGATAAATTGGATTGTTCATACTGGAAAGGTGAAGGCTGGGGAACAACTTGATAGAAGTCTACAAAATCATGAGGGGCATTGTTAAGATGGATAATTAGATGATTTTTTCCCCAGGAAAGGTCATCTCCAAATGCAGAGATTCAAGGTGAGACAGGGACAGATTAGAGGAGAAATATGGGGAAATGTTTCACACAGAGGGTGGTGCCTGGAATACACTGCCTGTAGAGGGAGTGGAAGCAGACACATTAGCAACGTATCTTGATAGATACATGAACAGGAAACGAATAGAGAGATAGAAACGTTGTATGGGTGATAAGTAATGAGTCTAAATAAGGAATAAGTATCAGCACAGGCTTGATGGGCCGAATGGCCTGTTCCTGTTCTGTATCATTCTTTGTTCTAAAATGATGCAGGCAGCAAGCGCTTTTCAGGAGATGAAAACACACTGTGTTTGCTGATTGGAGGGCTTACCTACTTGAAATAGGAACAATTATAATGCTGAGCTCTTGTGTATTTTAATACAAAACATCAGATTATTCCATGGCTTTTTCTTTCTTCTTTTAGAGGACACTGCTGGCTGAGCTACTGTTCCCTTGCTCATTCCTAATTGCCTTTGAGTAGGGGATGGTGAGAATCTCTGTATGGTGTTGATACATCAAAATTGTTATTAGGAAGAGAATTGTAGATTTTGGACCCAGCAGCAATAGAGGAACAGTACTAAAGTTCCAAATCAGAGTTAAAAATCACATAACACCAGGTTATAGTCTAACAGGTTTATTTGGAAGCACTAGCTTTTGGAGTGCTGCTCCTTTATCAGGGGATTGTGGAGTATCACAACCATAACCACCTGATAAAGGAGTAGCGCTCCGAAAGCTAGTGCTTCCAAATAAACCTGTTGAACCATAACCTGGTGTTGTATGATTTTTAACTTTGTACATCCAAGTCCAACACTGGTATCTCCAAATCATTCCAAATCGGAATTATGCTTAGCTTGGAGGGGAACTTGTCGATATTCCCATGCGTCTGCTGTCCTTGTCCTTGCAGCTGGTAGAGCTGATGGGTTTAGAAGGTGCTGTCAAAGTAGCGTTAGTGAGTTGTTGCCGTGCATCTTGTAGATGGTACACATTGCTGCTATTGTGTATGATGGTGGGGAGAGTGAAAGTTTAAGATGGTGAGTAGGATATTGATTTTCTGTGCTTGCTGTTGAGTTTCTTGAGTTTTGTTGGACCTATACTCATCCAGGCAATTGCAGAGCATTCCATTTTATCATGACTCAAGTATTGTTCACAGTGAACAGTGTTTATGGAGTCAAGAGGTGAGTTATTTAGTGCAGAATTCCTCATCTCTGACCTCCTCTTGTAGTCATAGTATTTATACGGCTAGACCATTTATGCTCTGTTCAATGGCAACCTCCAGGATGTTGTTGATAAGAGTTTAAGAAATGGTAATGGTTTTGAATCACAACGGTGGACGGTTAGGTCATAGCTTTTTGGAGATTGTAATTTACTAGTATATGTGTGGTTCGAATGCTACTTACCCAAACTCAAAAACTGTTGAAGTCCAGACAAACCTACAAAATAAGGGCAAAAATAGGTCTTACCCACATCACTTTCTGAAGGAGGAAGTCCCAAAGTCCTCTGAGAAATAAATTCTCTTCACCTCTGTCCTAATAGGGCAAGCCACATTCCAAAACAGTGTTGCCTAGCTCTGGGCTGTCCCACAAGCAGAAACATCCTTTCAATGTCCATTAAGAATAAAGAACAAAGAAAATTTACAGCCCAGGAACAGGCCCTTCGGCCCTCCAAGCCTGAGCTTATCCAAATGTACTGTCTAAACCTGTCGGTTATTTCCTAAGCATTTGTATCCCTCTGCTCCCCGCCTACTCATGCATTTGTCCAGACGCATCTTAAATGAATCTACCGTGCCTGCCTCTACCACCTCTGCTGGCAACGCATTCCAAATGCCCATCACCCTCTGTGTGAAGTACTTGCCGCATGTATCCCCCTTAAACTTTCCACCTCTCACCTTCAAAGCATGACCTCTCACTATTAAATTCTTCACCCTGGGAAAAAGCTTGTCTCTATACACCCTGTCTATACCCTTCATGATTTTGTAAACCTCAATCAGGTCCCCCCATAATCTCCTTTTTTTCTAGTGAAAGTAAACCTAACCTACTCAACCTCTTTTCATAGCTAGCACCTTCCATACCAGGCAACATCCTCATAAACCTTCTCTGAACCCTCTCCAAAGCGTCCACATCCTTTTGGTAATGTGGCGACCAGAACTGTACACAGTATTCTAAATGTGGCCAAACCAATTTCTTGTACAATTTTAACATGACTTGCCAGCTCTTATACTCAATACCCCATCCAATGAAGACAAACATACTATATGCCTTCTTGACCACTCTATCCACCTGTGCAGCAACCTTCAGGGTACAATGGACCTGCACTCCCAGATCTCTCTACCCATCAACTTTTGCCAAGGCTCTTCCATTCATTGTTTAATTCACTCTAGCATTAGTCTTGCCTAAATGCATCATCTCACATTTGTCTGGATTGAAAGCCATCTGCCACTTTTCCTCCCTACTCTTCAGTCTATATATATCCTCCTGTACTGTCTAACAGTCCCTTATGCTTTCTGCTACTCCACCAATCCTCTTCCAGATCATTTTTATATATTACAAACACCAGTGACCCCAAAACTGACCCCTGTGGAACACCACTGGTCACCATTTCGAGAAACTCCCTTCAACTACTACTCTCTGTCTTCTGTTGCTCAACCAGCTCTTTATCCACCTAGCTAGAACACCCTGCATACCATGTGCCTTCACTTTCTCCATTCGTATACAATGGGGAACCTTATCAAATACCTTACTAAAGTCCATGTATATGACATCAACAGCCCTTCTTTCAGCTAACAATTTGGTCACTTCCTCGAAGAACTCTATTAAGTTGGTAAGGCACGATCTCCCCTGCACAAAACCATGTTGCCTATCACTGATAAGCTCATTCTTTTCTAAATATAAATAGATCCTATCTTTCAGTACCCTCTCCAGCAACTTCCCCACCACTGACATCAGTCTGTAGTTATCCGGAATATCCCTACTACCCTTCTTGTATGGGGGGGGGACAACATGTCAACCTTCCAGTCCTCCGGCACCTCACCTGTATTTAAGGATGCCACTAAGGTATCTGTCAGGGCCCCAGCTATTTCCTCTCTCGCCTCCCTCAGCAACCTGAGATAGATCCCATCCAGACCTGGGGATTTGTCCACCTTAATAACCTTTAGCATACCCAACACATCTTCCCTAATTATGCCAAAGTGATCCAGACTAATCAAACTTCTATCTCTAATCTCAAAATTCATCATGGTCCTCTCCTCAGTGAATACTGATACAAAGTAATCATTCAGAATCTCACCCATTCTGTCAGGTTCAACACACAGCCTTCCTTCATTATCTTTTAGTGGACAAATTCTTTCTCTAGCTATTCACTTGCTTCTTATATAAGAATAAAATGCTCTGGGATTCTCCTTAATTCTGCTCGCTAAAGTTATTTCATGACCCCTTTTAATCCGTTTGATTCCTTGTTTAAGACTTGTCCTACTCTTCCGATATTCCTCCAGGGCCCATTCTGTTCTTAGCTGCCTAGACCTTATGTACATTTCCCTTTTCCTCTTGGCTAGTCGTACAATTTCTCCTGTCGTCCATGGTTCACAAATCTTGCCCTTCCTATCCTTTGCCTTCAACAGGACATGCCTATCCTGCACTACCTTAAACCTATCTTTGAAAGCCTCCCACATATCAAATGTGGACTTCCCTTCAAATAGCTGTGTCCAATCCACATTTCCCAGCTCCTCCCTAATTTTGATATAATTGGCCTTGGCTCAGTTTAGTACTCTTCCCTTTGGACCACTCTCTTCTTTATCTATGAGTATTCTAAAACTTACAGAATTGTGGTCACTGTTCCCAAAGAAATCCTCCACCGCAACTTCTACCACTTGTTCTGGCTCGTTCCCCAGTACCAGGTCTGATATGGCCCCTTCCCCTGTTGGACTATTGGCATACTGCTCTAGAAAACTCTCCTGGATGCTTCGTACAAATTCTATCCCATCCAGACCTCTGGCGTTAAGTGTAGCCTAGTCAATGTTGGGAAAATTAATATCTCCCATCACCGCTACCCTATTGCCTCTACATCTATTCATAATCTGTTTACCTATTTGTTCTTCTACCTCACGCTCACTGTTGGGAGGTCTGTAATACAGCCCCAACAATGTAACTGCACCCTTCTTACTTCTCAATGTCTCACTACCCAAGACTGCCATAGTGTCCTCCTTTAGCACAGCAATGATATTGTCCCTAACCAGCAATGCAACTCCACCCTCTCTTTTACTTCCTTCCCTGATTCGTCTCAAGCGTCTATATCCTGGAACATTTAATTGCCAATCATCATGCCCTTCCTTCAACCAAGTCTCTGTGATGTCAATAATGTCATACTCCCCAGGCACCAATCCAAGCCCTAAGTTCATCTGTCTTACACACAATACTCCTTGCGTTAAAGTAGATGCATTTCAGGCCACCAGTTCTTTTGAGCTCACCTGCTCTCTGCCTACTCTTCCCCTTATTAATGTTATCTTCATAATTCTTACAGTCTCCAGTCTCCACCTTGCTGCTTACTTGTTTTCTCTTCTGGTTCCTAGCCCCCTGCCACATTAGTTGAAACCTCCCCAACAGCAGTAAAAAAATTCCCCCCAAGGACATTGGTTCCGGTCTGGCTCAGATGTAGACCTTCCCTTTTGTAATAGTCCCACCTTCCCCAGAACCGGTCTCAATGTCCAACAAATCTGAACTCCTCCCTCCTACACCATCTCTCAAGCCACATGTTCATCCTGCCTATTTTTTCATTTCTACACTAGCTAGCACGTGGCACTGGTAGTAATCCTGAGATCACTACCTTTGAGGTCCTCCCCTTTAACTTCTCTCCTAGCTCCCTGAATTCTTCTTTCAGGACCTCATCTCACTTTCTACTTATATTGTTGGTGCCTATATGCACCAAGACTGTTCACCCTCCCCTTTTAGAATACTCTGCAGCCGATCAGTGACATCCCTGACACGAGCACCTGGGAGGCAACATACCATCCGGGAGTCCCGTTTTCGGCCACAGAACCACCTATCTACTCCCCTCACAATAGAATCCCCTATGACTATGGCCCTACAAGCCTTTTTCCCGCCCTTCTGAACAGCAGTGCCTGCCATGGTGCCATGATCTTGACAACTGCTGCCCTCCCCTGGTATCCAAAACGGTATACCTGCTTTGGAGGGAGATGACCGCAGGGGACACCTGCATTGCCTTCCTACTCTTTTTCTGTCTTTTGGTCACTTTAAGACTTTTCCGGACCTTATAGACTTCAATTAATCACCCCGCAATTTTCAAAACGTCAATGCAAACAAGCACACCCTGTACAATCTATCCTCATGAGACAATCTGCTTATTTCAGGTATCAATGTAGCAAACCTCCTCTGAACCACCTCCAATGCATTTACATCGATACAGAAACCAAAGCTGCACACTATATTTGTGATATGATCTCACCAATGCCCTATATGACTAAAGCATAACACCCTCACTTTTAAGTTCAGTACCTTTGATAATAAAGGATAACATCCCATTTGCCTTCCTGATTACATGCTGTACCTATGTATTTACCTTTTGTAACTCATGCACCAAATCACCTAGATTACTCAGAATTCTACGTTACTCTGTTTAGGTATACCCTGCTTTTCTGTTTTTTTTCCTGCAGAAATAAAAATCTTCACATTTTTCCAAAATAAATTCAATCTGGCTGCTTTTTTGACCACTTGCTCTATCTATTCACATCCATCAGCAACTTGTGTCTTCTCCATAATGTACTCTCCTACGTATCTTGGCTGCAAATGTTGTTACCGTGGCTTTGTTCCTCTCACTTAGTTTATTGATATACTTTGGAGAAAACTGAACCCCCAATCCATGTGGGACTCCACTTATCACATTCTGTAAATCTGACAAAGATCCGTTTATGCATACTCTGGTTTTTGGCTAGTGAGCCATGCTATAATGTCGCCCACCACAATATGAATTTTTAGTTTTGAAATAACCTTTGATCTGGCATCTCGACAAACGCCCTTTGGACAAATAAAATATGTCTACAGACTCCCTTTTATCCGTAGCATGTGCTATTTCTTCAAAGAACTCCAAGAATTTGATTAAACATGATTTCTCTTTGACGAATCTATGCTGATTTGTCCTGGTAGCTTTGAGTTTTTTGAAGTGCACCGTTATAACCCTTTTAATGACTGGTTCTAACACCTTCACCAAAATGGAAGACAAGCTAACTGGCATATGGTTTCCTGTTTTCTGCCTTCCTCCTTTCTTGAATACAATGGTTATATTAGTCATTTTTCAGTACAATAGAACCTTTCCTGAATCTAGGAACTTTTGGAAAATCAATCCCCAATACATTCACTACCTCATTAGCAATATCCATCATGGATGAAGTCTATCTGGACCTGGAAATATGTCAGCCTTCAGCTTAATCAATTGACCTAGGACCACTTCCCTTATGATTATAATTTTGCTTTGTTTCTGTGAAAAGAACAAATAATCCTTGCTGGATGAGAACATCTACTTGAATATTTCAGGAGTTCTCCTTAGGTTGAATGTGTGATGCTTGTTGTATGAAGTTCGATATTTCATACCTTTAGGATTCTGAACCAGGCTGAGTGAGAAGTAGTTTCGTTGTTAAGTCAAAAAGTTATTGATGCAAACACATTTTGAGCTAATAGTCTAGGTATTACCAACCATTGGGCAGCATTGTTAGCACTGCTGTCTCACAACACCAGGGACCCAGGTTCGATTCCAGCCTTGAGCAACTGTTTGTGAAGGGTTTGCACATTCTCACCACATCTGTGTGGGTTTCCTTTGGCTGCTCTGGTTTCCTCCCACAATCCAAAGATGTGCAGGTAAGGTGAATCGGCCATGCTCAATTGCTCAAAGTGTTCAGGGATGAGTAGGTTGGATTCATTAGAGTAATGGTGAATGGGTTTGAATGGTGAGTCGGTGTAGACTTGTTGGGCCAAAAGGCTCATTTCTACACCGTAGGGATTCTATGATAACAGTTCGCCAAAAGAAGGTTCTGCCTTTTGGATGAGTTGTTAAACTAGTTCAAGAGTGTTTGATTGGTTTATGTGCATGTTGCAGATTCTATGGCACTTGTTCAGAGAGAACAGTGATTCCTTGTCAGGCTAATAGGCATCCCTCAACGAAGAGCACTTAGAGCAGATCGTCATTTATCTCAGAACATAGAACATAGAGTAGGAATAGGTCATTCTGCCATTCTAAACTCATGCCATCTGCCTGCATATGGTCCATATCCCTCTATTCCTTGCCTCTTTGTAAGTTTGTATAAATGCCTCTTAAACTTTCCTAAAGTATCTGCTTTTACCACCTCTCCAGGCACTTTCCACCCTTCGTGTAAAAACTTTGCTCACACATCTCCTAGAGGAGATCTCCACCCTCTCATCTTAAACCTATAGCCCCAATGTTTGATATTTACATTCTGAGAAAAAAGACTCCAACTATCCACCCTATCCATGCCTCATAATTTTACATACTTCTGTCAAGCTGCCCCTTAGCCTCCGACACTTCACCGAAAACAATCCAAGTTTGTCTAACCTCTTCTTATAACTAATCCACTCCAAACTGGCAACATTCTGGTAAACCTCTTCTGTACTCTCTCCAAAGCATCCACATCGTTACTATAATATGGCAACCAGAACTGCACATGATACTCTAAATCTGACCTAACTGAAGTTTTATACAGCTGTAACATAACTTGTCAACTTTTATACTCACTGCCCTGACCAAGCATGCCCTATATTTTCTTTACCACCTTATCCACTTGTGTTTCCACTTCCAGGGAGCTATAGAATTGCACCAATGCTCCTAAGGGTCTTGTCATTAACTTTATACTTTCCTCTTGGTTTTGACCTCCCAAAATACATCACTTCACATTTGTCTGGATTAAGCTCCATCTGTCATTTCTCCACCCAACTTTTCAACTGATCTATATTCTGCTGTATCCTTTGGCAAACTTCCTTACTGTGCACAACTCCACCAATTTCCATGTCATCTGCAAACTTACTAATCAGACCATCTGCATTTTCATTGAAATCATTACAAACAACAGAGATCTGAGCACTGATCCTTGTGAAACACCACTGGTCACAGACCTTCAGACAGAAAGACAATCCTCCATAACTATCCTTTCTCACCTATGACCCAGAATGCGGTACTGGAAAAGCACGGCTAGTCAGGCAGCACCCGAGGAGCAGGAGAATCGACATTTCAGGCATATCAGGGGCTTATGCCCAAAACATTAATTATCCTGCTCCTCAGATGCTGCCTGACCGGCTGTGCTTTTCCAGCACTACACTCTTCAATTCTGATCTCCAGCATTGGCAGTCCTCACTTTCTCCATCTATGACCAAGCCAATTTTGTATCTGATTTGCGAACTATCCATTGATCTCATGCGACTTAATCTTCTGAACCAGCCTACCATGAGGGATCTTATCAACTGCTTTAATAAAGTCATGTAGACAATATCCACTACCATACCCTCGTCAATCAATGCAGGTCTTTCTGTTATAATGTGTGCTTTGACAATGCAAATTCGTTGTAATGTGATTGATGAATTGGGGATGTTGTTTCTATAGGACAAACTTTTAAAATGTGTATTGTTTGTAGCACAATTACAGCACCAACGTTTTAAGTCCTATTTCTAAAGCACGATTATTCTATAATGTGGGGTTGCATAAAAACGTAACCATTGTGTTATAGAAGAACTGACTGTACGTTAAATCAGTATAGCTTGTAGGATCCCATTATTGCTATGCTTGGCTACATACTTTGGAGCAATGCTTTTCAAAGTAACTCATTAGCAGTCAGATGCTTGAGAGATGTGATGAGGTGTGTAAAAACCATGTATGTTTCAAAACCAATAAATATCAAAAATCTGAAAATCTGGTTGGATTCACACGTGTATGATCTGTTTCCTTCCTTATTCTCCTAAACTGAATGTAAACTGTTGAATGTGGCTGAACACTCTGCTTTTCTCTGATTTTGATCCATTCTTATGAAATCTGGACAGTATGAGGCGACAATCTGTCCAACCACGTGCATCACACCAGTTTGACCCAGTACGCACCCATCAGTCACATACATTTTTGTGTGGTGGTAGAGGCAGACAATGCCATAATGAATATGATTTCCAACTGATTTTCTGTTCACGAGCAAAGAAGTACTGGGTCCACTTGTAGAAATACCTTTCATCAAGCCATCTCAGATTAGTAAAGACCATTGTTAAAAGGGAAGAAATGTTACATCGTGAAGGTCTTTTTCAATAAATTGGGAAAATACACTAATACGGTCCACCTTCTATGCAGGAGCAGGAGGTCCAATTCACATTTATATCTCAATACCTGCAATGAGCACTTTGATTACACTCTATAGTTCTCCAATAACCATCTGCAGCAGGAGAGCTCTTAAACACAGATGTCAAAAACAAGCTGTACCTGCATTAAGTAAAAAAAAACAGATAAAAGCTAAGCTCCAGGAGATTGTTGTTTTGAAAAGCTTTCAACCCAAAGATTTCTGTGACGCTGTTTAGAGAAAATGTTTACCTGCATTGATTTAGTGTTGAGGAGACAGCTTGGGAAATGCAGAAATAGTCAAGGATAAAGTAACCCTGAACTCCCTTCCTTGCTGAGAAACTCACAATGCGATTTAGTTAGTGCTGATCAAATTTTACTAGGCAAGTGAACAAGCTTGCATTTATGTCTTTCAATATCTTCAGAATCTTCTAACAATTCTATAGCCATAGGATTACTGTAAAAGTGAGGTTAGTGTTGTTAAATATTCAAATAAATATGTTTAGGCATGGTAGACTACATTTTGATGTTGGGTAAAACTACATTTGATAGTTGCAAATGGAGGCAGGGAACCCTTACATCTAAAATTCCTAACCAGTTCTTGCTGGCCATGTGATGACAGGCATAAGAAACATGGTGGGTCATGACCCTGGCTCACTTATGGAGATGGGTTCAGCCTTATAATTGTCCACCTCTATTTTAAAATTCATTGAGTTTTGATCTTCTGTGAATTCTATGGTTTTCTGAAGTCAGTGTGAAACATGCTATATAAGTAAATCATGAGTCTTGTGGAGGGGAGGTGGGTGCTTGAAATGGCGTTAGGAACCTTTTGATGGGTAAATTTAAAAGGACTTGTAAATTTCAAATTCTATAAATAGGTGTTGGGTGTTATGTTGAGCATGCTTTTAATGATCTGATTGGTCATACGGGTCATAAAGAAAGTGGTCATGAAATTGATCAGCATTGTGTAAGTGTTTAAAAGCACCAGAGTACTTTACCCGCTAGGTTAAGGTTACTGAGGTTTTCAACAATGTTGAGAATTAGATATTAATATGGCATTTGGACCACATGCTTTGAAATTTACTTTTATTTAAATTCCACACATCTGTGGAGCTTTTTAAAAAATGACTAAAAAGGCTAGCTATTCAATCAATTTCAAAACATCTTAATGTTTGAAATATTACAGCCTTTGTTTATTCAGCTGTGCAATCTCATTATGAATGCTTGGCTGAGTTCTAAAACCTTCCATTAGATTCAGTTCTACAGGGGTTGTTTATACAGGTTTCAAGGGGACAGTGAATGTTTTTGACCATATTGTGACAATTAAAAGGATTATGTTTCTTAGCTCATCTTTTAATGGATTCAATGTTTACTTTGACAGATTTATTATGCTTTAGAACAGCATTTTTTCAATGAATATGAATGACCTTGTCCTTAATTGACAGTTTATTATCTGCTAAGAGGAGACTTTCTTCAAGTGGAGTTTGAATACACTCTTCTTTATTTTGACAGTTTTGTAAGAGCATAACAAAAGGATAGAATTAGGTAATTCAGCCCATCGAGTCTGTTCTACTATTTGATCATGGCTAATATGTTTCTCCATTCCATTCTCCTGCTTTATTCCCATAACTCTTGATTCCCTTATCAATTATGAACCTATCTATCTCTGTCTTAAATACACTCAATCACTTGGTTTCCACAGCCTTCTGTAGCAATGAGTTCCACAGATTCACCACTCTCTAGCTGAAGAAATTCCTCTTTATATTAGTTCTAAAGGGTCACCCCTTCACTCTGAGGCTGTGCACTCAGGTCCTAGTCTCTCTTACTGGTAGAAACATCTTCTCCACTCCATCCAGCCCCCTTAGTATCCTGTAAGTTTCAATGAGATACTTCTTTATCTTTATAAATTTCATTGAGTACAGACCCAGAGTTCTCATATGACTAGCCCTTCATCCTCAAGATCCGTCTTATAATCTCCTCTGGACATTTCCAAAGCCAACAAATCCTCCCTTAGATAGGGAGCCCAAAAATGACCTCCCTTAATGAAGCTGTGTTGTATCAGCCCTATGTTATCATGCACTTCCCAAGTTCTCTGAAATTATTGGACTCTAAAATCTTACCATCAACCAAAGTAGAGCTAACTGGTCTATAATTTCCATCTTCTGCCACCCTCCCTTCTTAAGCAGGGGTATTAAATTAGCCATTTTGCCATCCTCTGGGACTATCCCTGATTCCAGTGATTCCTGAAATATCACCACCTTTGCTTCTACAATCTCCTAAGTAATCTTCTTCAGAAATCATACAGGAGGTGGGAATGCAACATTAGGAAATTACCCAACTCAAAGGGGTAATTCTGAACCAACAGTGTTCCACAAGTAGCACATGACACAGATGACCAGAAAACCTGCTTCTGCTGGGTGGTGATGGTCAAGCTTTGGTAAAAGAATGCTCTGATCATCTCGGAGTAGTCCCATGGGATTTATAATATCCATAAAAGAAGACAAGCGAGGCCATAGTTTAAATTTCATCTGAAAGCAGCACTTTTAATGCTGAAGCACTCGCTTGGTGCTGAATTGAGACAGCCTGGGTTATAGGCTGAGGATCTGGAGTGAGACTTGGGGAAACCACAAGCTCAGAGGCAAGTATTACATCAGTTAACACTTGGTAGTCTAGATGTCAATACTCTTGGAATCTGATACTTCAGGACTGCCTGCTTTTATGCCCATGTAGTTTATGAAGGTATTGTTGCTGTATGAAAGCTTTGTCCAATTAACTGTAAGTATTTCAATTTTATGTCCATACATAAAACTAGCAAATGCATTAGTCAATAAAGTAATTCAAAATACATCAATATACTAGTGAGAAAGTGGCTGAGTCTCCATCATTATAGACAAGTACTTCATACCATGTAAATAACCTAATTGAAATTCATTGCAAGCAAACTTCAATGTGCACTAAGGTCTGAAGGTGACACACACAAATTACAGACCGGAGTTTGCATTTGTCGTAGTTCTTACTGTCGGGTCTGAAGCTGAAATAAGCACTCTATTTATTAGGCAATAGCAGACTTGCAGGATTTAATGCTCAATAGATCTTGGTATTTGATGCATTCCCTGGCCTCACCTGCACCCTGAAACATGTGGGGCGGTCGGACTCAATGGCTCAACGCATTTTGGCAGACCAGATTGCACAGGGTGTTCAGCAAAGGCTTATTCTCAACAGAAGCTGGCAAACTCAAAAACAATTTGTAGCCTCTGTCACACAAGATGTTGGAGCACCCTTAAGCTGTACTATCACATATACATTTCTCTCTATAACAATAATAGATTAGACAATAGCTTCTCACCTTCTGTTTGTCCAATACAGGAAAACAAGTTATGGCATTAAAAGAAGAAAGCAAGAATGTTAGCGATACAATCTTTGGAATTGTAACAAGTGTTGTGCTATTTCATATGCTGTTGAACAATTAGTTAACAATAAATCAAAGATCTGCCTGGCTGTGAAAGAAAAACATACCAGCAAAGCTAGGTACCTGGGTAACTCTTGCAATGGCCAATGGATTCTGTATATGAGTGTTGATATCATTCTGGTCGAAACCCTCGCTGGGCTCTGATGTTATTCGAATGCACTGAATGAGAAAGGAGCATGTTCAGGGCAAGATTGTGATAGGGAACTTTCTAGTCAGGGGCACAGATAGCCATTTCTGCAGCTGACAGCAAGACATCAGAATGATGCGTTGTCTTCCTGATGCCAGGGTCAAGGATGTCTCTGAGAGGGTGCAGAATATTCTCAAAAGAGACAGTGACTAGCAGGAGGTTGCTGTACACATTAGTACCAATGACATATGAAGAGAAAAATGCAAAGTTCTGAAGAGTGAATGTCAGGAATATTCTCAATGGGGAAGACTGGATAGTGGCTAATGTGGTGTCATTATTTAAGAAAGGTCTTAAGAAAAAGCCAGAAAACTATAGACCAGAGGGCCTGACATTAATGGTGGGTAAATTGTTGGAGGGGATTCTGAGGGACAGAATTTATATATATTTGGAAAGGCAAGGACTGATTAGGGATAGTCAACATAGCTTTGTGCATGGGGAATTGTATCTCACTAATTTGATTTAGTTTTTTGATAAAGTGACAAAGATGATTGGTAAAGACAGAGTGGTGGACACTGTCTGTATGGATTTTAGCAAGTCATTCTACAAGGTTCCACATGGTAAACTAGTTGACAAGTTTAGATTGTGTGGAATCCAGGAGAGCTAGCTACTTGGATACTAAATGGCTTGAAGGTAGGAGACCAAGGTTGTTTTTCAGACTAGAGACCTGTAACCAGTAGTGTGCCACAACGATTGGTGCTGAATCCACTGCTTTTTGTCATTTATATAAATGATTTGAGTCTGAATATAGGAGAAAGGGTTAGCAAGTTTGTAGATGACACCAAAATTGGAGGTGTAGTGGACAATGGGGAAAGTTATCTTAGAGTACAATGGGATTAATGAGTTTGAAAAGATTTGTAGCTCAAGTTGAGGTTTTGGATGTAGGTTTGCTCACTGAGCTGCAAGGTTCATTTCCAGATGTTTCATTATCTTACTAGGTAACATCTTCAGTGGGCCTCAGGCGAAGTAATGCTGAGAAACCCAAAGAAACCCAAACATGTAAATAGAAAGCAGAAATTCTCAGCATTGCTTCGCCTGAGGCCCACTGAAGATGTTACCTAGTAGGGTAATGAAATGTCTGGAAATGAACCTTGCAGCTCAGCGAGCAAGCCTACATCCAGTACAATGGGACCTTAAGCAGATGGGCCAAGGAGTGGCAGTTGGAGTTTAATTTAGATAACAGTGAGGTGTTGTATTTTGGTAAAACATATCAGGGCAGGATCTTTATACTTAATGGTAGGGTCCTGGGGAGTGTGACAGAACAAAGACACTTTAAGGTGCAAGTTCATAGTTCCTTGAAGATGGAATCACAGGTTTTTCAGGGTAATGAAAAAGGCAATTGGTGCACTTGCCTTTATTGGTCAGTACATTAGGAGTTGGGATATCATGCTGTGATATTGATCAGGCATTGATCAGGCTGCTTTTGGTATACTGTGTTCAATTCTGGTCACCCTTCTATGGGAAAGATGTTGTTAAACTTGAGAGGCTGTAGAAAAGATTTACAAGGATGTAGCCAGGATTGGAGAGTTTGAGCTTTGGAGAGAGGCTGACTAGGCTGTGGCTATTTTCCCTGGAGCATCGGAGGCTGAAGGGTGACCTTATTGAGGTTTATAAAATCATGAGGGGTATGGATAGGGTGAATAGACAAGGTCCTTCTCTCAGGATGGGGGAGTCCAAAACTAGAGGGCATCGGTTTAAGGTAAGAGGGGAAAGATTTAAAAAGCTGAGGGGCAGCTTTTTCACACAGAGGGTGGTGTGTGTATGGAATGAGCTGCCAGAGGCAGTGGTAGTACCTGGAACAATAACAACATTTAAAAGGCACCTGGATGGGTATATGAATAGGAAGGGTTTAGAGTGGTATGGATCAAATGCTGGCAAATGGGAATACATTAATTTGGGATATGTGGTCGGTATGGATGAATTGGACTGAAGGGTCTGTTTTTGTGCTGTATAACTCTATGACTGTGTAAATGACCATTTATACTCTAAATAATTGTTCTCACATGATCCCTCAGGCTGAAATCGCGGTGTATGCTTTTGATGTTTACGTTTTTCATTACAATAAAGTGTTATGACTGTGCCTTTTTTTAGCTTTAAGCCCAAGACAAAAAGCAAATTATCACAAGCTTCGGGCCCAGTTCTTGCATTTTTTTTCACTATAAAACACTCTCGAGGTTGTTATAGCATGGACTACATGCAGAGCAAAACAGTCTTTGAATTCCTCCAGAGTACCCTCACACTAATGTGACATTTCAGATTCTTCAAGCAACCAACTGTGTGAGCACATTAAATGGGACTGCATATTTTCTGTGTGAATTTAGAGCTGAATTATTGTGCCTCAGTCTCATGTGTACTTGGAATAGATTCAGGCAGCTCAAGCTAATTTGAGTAAGATCACTGACAGCCAACAGGGACTGAATGCTTCCATCTCATCAGCCTGGTCTCGATTGAAAGCCAGCTTCTGGAGGTGAAAGCACATTCATTCAAGCCACTCGATCTTTCCATCACCAGTTTTAAAAATTCCAGAAGCACAGCACTTGATAAGTTCACTAATGCATTGGCCTCAATATTATTACCTAAATGTACTCTCTGACAGGATTGAAAAAGATAGTTGTGTAGAAACAGTGGCTCTAAAGTTGAACCGACTAGAGTAACTAAGTTTTTTTTATTTACTCATTGGACATGGACATCACTGGCTGGCCAGTATTTATTCCCCGTCCCTAGTTGTCCTTGAGAAGATGGTGGACTACCTTCTTGAACTACTGTAGTTCATGCGCTATAGGTTGACCCACAGTTCCTGGAGGGAGCAAATTCTAGGATTTTGACCCAGTGACTGTTATGAAGATGTGGGTGTACTGCACCTTTAAGAAAGTTAAAAGCTCACAGGATGACCTGACAGCACCAAATGTTCTGACTAAGATACAATGTAACATGTGGCTAGGGAGTTGGTTGCCTGGAGACAGAAACAAATTTGAATATGGCCAATCAGTTTAAATTATACCCCAAACATACCAAACTCCAATCAAGTTTGAATTTAGTATATTGACAATATTAAATGCCAATGGCATAATCTGAGGCTTTGGGGTATAAGACAGGGAAGAATTAAACAGATGGGAGGAGAACTGCCAAGCCACCAGTATGTACAGACTGCCTGAACAATAGCCCTCTTAAAGGTACCTTCATCGATCAGTGACCTGTGAAACAGGAATCCCTAAGAAGAAAAGAAGACACGAGAAGATTCAATAGCTGCCTGGTTTTGAAATTTGAATTTTTTGATAAATCTTAATCGGGGATTTTATTTGACTAGTATTATAGAAGGGAAAGTAACAGACAGGTTGGAGGATGTAGTTGTAAATAGTCTTTAGTTAATTATTCTCTGGTATACTTTAAAAAATAAAGTTGTTAACTTTTACTTTAAATAGTGTTGGACCTCTCGAGTTTTCACAGATTACTGCACAGGATAAATCTTTTCTGTGTTGCTGTTTTTGGCCGGGGGATGGGAACTTGTGATATAGTTCCAATGCACAGGAGGATATGAATAAGGAGGATATGAACAGGATTTCATGGTCACAGGAGTGTGCTGGCAGACAGCAAACTGATTTGAAGTGTGTCTACTTCAATTTCAGGAGTATCCGGAATAAGGGAGGTGAGCTTGCAGCATGGGTCGGTATCTGGGACTTCAATGTTGTGGCCATTTGGAGGCATGGATGGAGCAGGGTCAGGAATGAATGTTAAGGACAGTATAACAGTGGCTGAAAGAACTTTTGATGAGAATTCATCTACTGAGGTGGTATGGGCTGAAGTTAGAAACAGGAGAGGAGCGGTCACACTGCTGGGAGTTTTTTTTATAGGCCTCCGCAAAGTTCCAGGGATGTAGAGGAGAGGATTGGCAAAACGATTCTGGGGAGGATTGAAAGGAATAGGGTAGTCATTACAAGGGACTTTAACTTCCCCAACATTGACTGGAAATGCTATAACTCTAGTACATCGGATGGTTCAATTTTTGTCCAATGTGTGCAGGAGGATTTCCTGACACAGTATGTCAAAGGGTTGACAAGCGGGGAGGCCACACTGGATCTGGTGCTTGGTAATGAACCAGGCCAGGTGTGTGATTTAGTGGTAGGCGAGCACTTTGGAGAGAGTGACCATAATTTGGTTATATTTAGTTTAGTGAAAGGGATAGGTACATGCCACAGAGCAAGAGTTATAGATGAGGAAACGACAATTATAAGGTGATTAGGCAAGACTTAGGAAGCATAGAATGGGGTAGCAAAATGCAGGGATTGGGGACAATTGAAATGTGGAGCTGGTTTAAGGAACAGATATTGCGTGTTCTTGACAGATATGTCCCTGTCAGGCAGGAAGGAAATGATAAGGAAGGGAACTTTGGTTTACTAAAGAAATTATATCTCTTGTTAAGTGGAAGAGTGAGGCTTATGTGACGATGAGACGATATGGTTTATACTAGACGATGGAGAGTTACAGATCAGCTAGAAAGGATTTAAAGAGAGAGTTAAGAAGAGCAAGGAGAGGACACGAGCAATCTTTAACCGGTAGAATAAAGGAGAATCCTAAAGCTTTCTATAGGTATGTGTGGAACAAAAGGATGACTAAGGTAGGTATAGCGCCAGTCACAAGACAGAAGTAGGAAGTTGTGTGTGGACTCTGTGGAGATCAGAGAGGTGCTAAATGCATATTTCTCATCTGTTTTCACACAGGAAAAGGAAAATATTGCAGAGGAGAAGACTGAGATGTAGGCTATTAGACTAGAAAGGATTGAGATTAGTAAGGAGGAGGTGTTATCAATTCTAGAAGATGTGAAAGCAGATAAGGCCCCTGGGCTGGATGGGATTTATCTGAGGATTTTCTGGGAAGCTAGGGAGGAGATGGCGGGGCCTTTGGCCTTGATATTTGAGTCATCATTGTCTGCAGGTTTAGTACTAGAGGATTGGAGGATTGCAAATGCTGTGCTCTTGTTCAAGTAGAGATGACCCAGGTAATTATAGATCAGTGAGCTTTATGTCTGTTGTAGGAAAAAGTTTTGGAAAGGATCATAAGAGATACGGTTTATAATCATCTAGCAAGCAACAATTTGATTTCAGATAGTCAACTTGGTTTCATCAAGGGCAGGTCATATCTCACAAACCTTATTGAGGTTTTTGAGAAGGTGACCAAGCATGTAGATGAGGGTAGGGCAGTTGACCTGGTGTAATGGACTTCAGTAAAGCCTTTGATAAAGTTCCACATGGTAGGCTTTTGGAGAAAATGCAGAGGCATGGGATTGAAGGTGATGTAACAGTTTGGATTAGAAACTGGCTTTCTGTAAGAAGGCAGCGAGTGGTGGTCGACAGAAAATATTCAGCCTGGAGTCCGGTTACTAGTGGTATGCCAAAAGAAGTTGTCTTGGGACCACTGCTAGAATCCCTACAGTATGGAAACAGGGCCTTCAGCCCAACAAGTCCACACCAGCCCTCCAAAGAGTAACCCACCCAGATCCATTCCTCTTGCCTATATTTACCCCAGACCAATGCAACTAATGTACACATCCCTGAACACTAACGGCCAATCAACCCAAACGTGCACATCTTTGGAAACCCATGCAGTCACAGAGAGACTGTGCAAACTCCAAACAGACAGTTGCATTAGGGTGGAATCGAATCCAGGTCCCTGGTGCTGTGAGGCAGCAGTGCTAACTACTGAGTCACCGTGCTGCCCATTTTTATAAATGACTTGGAAGCAGGCATAGGTGGATGGGATAGTAAGTTTGCAGATGATACTAAAGTCGGTGGAGTGGCGGACAGTGTGGAAGAATGTTGCAGGTTGTAGGGGAGTTGGATAAATTGCAGAATTGGGCTGAGAGGTGGCAAATGGAGATCAATGCAGCTAAATGTGAGGTGGTGCACTTTGGGAAGAATAACAGGAAGGCAGAATACTGGATCAATGGAAAGATTCTTGGGAGTGTGAATGTGCAAAGGGATCTTGGTATCCTTGTACATAGATCCCTGAAAGTTACCACCCAGGTTGATAGTGCTGTTAAGAAAGCATATGGTGTGTTAGGTTTTGTTGGCAGAGGGATTGTGTTCCGGAGCCGGGATGTCATGCTGCAACTGTGCAAAATGCCAATGAGGTGTCACTTGGAATATTGTGAACAGTTCTGGTCGCCCCATTACAGGAAGGATGTGAAAGCATTGGAAAAGGTGCAGAAGAGATTTACCAGGATGTTGCCTGGTCTGGAGAGAAGGTTTTTTTTTTAGATTAGATTAGATTACTTACAGTGTGGAAACAGGCCCTTCGGCCCAACACGTCCACACCGACCCGCCGAAGCACAACCCACCCATACCCCTAACCTAACACTACGGGCAATTTAGCATGGTCAATTCACCTGACCCGCACATCTTTGGACTGTGGGAGGAAACCGGAGCACCCGGAGGAAACCCACGCAGACACTGGGAGAACGTGCAAACTCCACACAGTCAATCGCCTGAGTCGGGAATTGAACCCGGGTCTCAGGCGCTGTGAGACAGTAGTGCTAACCACTGTGCCACCGTGCCACCCGAGGTCTTATGAGGAAAGGCTGAGGGACTTGGGTCTGTTCTCATTGGAGAGAAAAAGGCTAAGAGGGGATTTAATAGAGACATACAGGATGATCAGAGGATTAGATAAGGTGGACAGTGATAATCTTTAGTTGAAAAACGTGGTGCTGGAAAAACACAGCAGGCCAGGCAGCATCCGAGGAGCAAGAGAATTGATGTTTCGGGCATAAGCCCTTCTTCATTGATAATCTTTATCCTAGGATGATGACGTCAGCTTGTATGAGGGGGTATAGCTGCAAATTGAGGGGTGATATATTTAAGATAGATGCCAGAGGCAGGTTCTTTACTCAGAAAGTGGTAAGGGCATGGAATACCCTGCCTGCCAATGTAGTTAACTTAACCATATTCGGGGCATTTAAACAGTCTTTGGATAAGCATATGGATGATGATGGGATAGTCCGGGGGGATGGGCTTAGATTAGTTCATAGGTTGGTGCATCATCGAGGGGCCGAAGGGCCTGTTCTGCACTGTATTTATCTATGTTCTATGTCCTAAATTAAGCAGGAGAGTTTACCCCATGTCGTAATAGTAACAGTAAAGGAATAGATATATTTCCAAGTCAGGGTGGTGAATGGCTTGGTGGATGGTGTTCCTGTATATCTCTTGCCCTTGTCCTTTTAGATGGAAGTAGTCATGGCTTTGGAAGATGTCTTCTAAGAATCTTTGGTGAATCTGTGATTATTTAAAACATACTATTATTTCCTGTTTTCTGACTTCATTCTTAAATGGTTGTTTTGGGGCGGCACAGTGGCAGGGGCGGCACGGTGGCACAGTGGTTAGCACTGCTGCCTCACAGCGCCAGAGACCCGGGTTCAATTCCCACCTCAGGCAACTGTGTGCAGTTTGCACATTCTTCCCGTGTCTGCGTGGGTTTCTTCCAGATGCTCCGGTTTCCTCCCACAATCCGAAAGTGTGCAGGTTAGGTGAATTGGCCATGCTAAATTGCCCATAGTGTTAGGTGAAGGGGTAAATGTAGGAGTATGGGTCTGGATGGTATATGCTTCGGCGGGTCGGTGTGGACTTGTTGGGCTGAAGGGCCTGTTTCCACACTGTAAGTAATCTAATCTAATCTTTTACATAACAGATGTTCATTTGCATAAACCAATGCCTGAAGAGTAGGGTATCTTTTAGCCATTTTCCTGCTGCTTTGTACATACAAGTTAAAAGGATGATTTTCTTGATTGAATTTGTTATTCATAAACAGCCAATTATAGAAAGATCGTGCTTTATTGAACAAGTCATTCAAAGGACTCAGATATCCTTTACGGGAAGGGGTTCCGTGGTGGAATTTAATGTATGAGGTAAAATCTAGAATTGTCTCAGTAACAGTGACCATGAACCTATTATCAGTTGTCATAAAAACCCACCTGGTTTACTAATGTCCTATAGGGAAGGAAACTGCCATCCTTATCTGGTCTGACCTACATGTGACTCCAGACCCACAGCAACATGGTTGACTCTTATTTGCCCTTTGAAATGGCCTGGCAATTAGGGATGGGCAAGACATCCCATGACTGATTTAATAAAAATGACAACAATTACACATTGGAGAGCCTTGCCTTGAAAGTATACACTTAGTGTGGAAACAGGCCCTTCAGTCTAGCAAGTCCACACCGACCTTCTGAAGCGTAACCCATCCCAACCCATTCCCTTATTTCCCCTGACTAATGCACCTAACACTACAGGAAATTTAGCATGGCCAATCCAACTAACCTACACATCCTTGGATTGGGAGGGGAAACTGGAGCAAACCCACACAAACACGGGGAGAACATGCAAACTCCACACAGACAGTTGCCTGAGGCTGGCATTAAACCTGGGTCCCTGCCACTGTAAGGGTGCAGTACGAACCACTAATCCACCATGCCACCCCAATATATTGGATCTCTGATATTCTAACTGGAATTTCCCATTCAGGGAATGAATGGAGTAAATATTGTGGGGAATTCTCCCGTGATTTTTTTAAAATCATGATTTCTGCATAGACAGCTTTTGATCAGAAAGACCCAGAAACAGATTGATGCAGAAACACAGCGGGTCTGGCAGCAAATGTGGAGAGAAAACAGTGTTAATGTTTCAAGTCTAGTGACCTGGAGTTCTGGAGCAGGGTCACTGAACTCAAAACTTTAACTCTGTTTCTCTCCACAGATGTTACCAGACCTGCTGAGTTTCTGCATCAACTGGTTCTGTGTCTTTCAGATCTCCAGCATCTGCAGTTCTTTGTTTTATTTCTGATCAGAAGCCTGGAACTGTGGAAAAGCAAATAGATTTCGGGGTATAGCAATGATTTCAGGGATGAGAAACTTCAATAATGAGGATTGATCAGAGAAGTTGGGATTGTTTTCCTTAGAGAGGAGAAGGTTGAGAGGAGGTTTGGTGGAAGTTTTAAGAGTAATGAAAATGCTCACAAATGAGGGGGCACAGCTATAAAAGTTAATTTGCAAAAGAAGTGAATGTGATGTAAGAAAAAAATTGATTTATGCAGTGAGTAGTTATACTCTGGAACACACCACTGGGAAATATAGTGGAGATGTTTCAGCTGAGGTATTGAATTGGATTATTAAATAATGATTTAAATAGAAATAAAATCCAGGGTAAAGGGAAAAAGGCAGGAGAATGGCACTGAGTTATAACAAGCCCTCACAGGACCAGCGCAGATATGATGGGCCAGACACTTTACCTCTGTGTGCTGCAATTGTTTTGTGATTCTGTGAAATTACTAAAAGCTAGTGGATGGGTTCAATAAAAGGCAAAGGAACATTGATTTTTGTCTCAGGGTTCTGGAATGCAGAGGGGTGAAAGTTAATTTATAATCAAATAAAACTTCTTATAATCTACCTTTTTGGTTTCCATTCTGGGCACCAAACCTCAGAAAGAAGTTTATTAGCATCCAACTCTATTAGAAAGTAACATTTAACTTTACTAGATCTCTTTCTTAATAGAATAGGAATGTGAGAGAATGTAGAAATAGGGCATCATATAAAAGTAGAAACATTTTTAAAAACCTTCCACATCAGCTGAAATCTCAGACCTGGATGCCTGCTTGTATAAGCTAAAAGGGTAGGGAAATGGGAGGAGAGTGCATTTTGAGAGAAGGAGCAACAGAACATAACAGCTTGAAATAAAGTGGAACAAGCAATGTTAAGTGCACAGCTCAATACATCAAATAGAGATCAGCAAAAAGTCGCATAAATCATTCATGGTTGGTCATGAAAAGCATGCTCAGGGCATGATCTCCATGAGACTGAAGATGATTCAGGAGAGGGAGGGGGTTAACTGGATAACAACCAAGATAAAAGAGACATTCCTGATCAGGTCTGCATGTCAGAGAAAACTTCAAACCAGAGCAGAAGAGAAGAGATGGAGAGAGGAAGAACCTGATGATCAAAAAATACAGGAAGAAATCGGATTGTGTGTTGCCCACCTGCTATTAACCCAGCCAGTGTGTAGTTCGAGTTGGAATGTAAATTAAGTTTATAGCTACATTTCAATAAAGTACTAAGATAATTTTATAAAGTTGTTCTGACTTTATCTCATTCGAGTAATTAATGGCTAAATTTTGCTGCCAGTTCATTTCTCAGGGTAAAAAAAACTACACCAACTATCTACACAGAATGTGTTATCTTGAAGGGATGGTTGTGCAGGTGGAACACATAAATTGTGTGGAGACTGTAGTCTTAATAAACCGTTCTGGGGCAAAGTACCTGATGTTATTTGATTGACAGTCCCGCTATATCTAGAGCCCTCAATAACTGCCAATAAGCATTAATTTGCCAAACTCACATGTTTTGAAATGTTTGTGCTCCTTGAGTCCACATTGTACCTGCAGGATTAAGACAGGAGAAGAAAGTGAGACCAATAAGGGAACATCCATAAGACAACAGCCAAGATTATAACAATATATGCAGCTGGCAATGAGTAAAATCAATACAACACATGCTTCCACTTCCTGCTGCATTTGAAATCTTCTTTACAATGTTTCACTGTGTATAGGCTTATTATATGTTACATATATCAACATAAAATTTGTTAACTCTTGGTTTTCTATATTTTTACTGTCAATAATTATTTGTTTCTGAAATAATTGCACAGAGGCTGATATCCTGTCACCACGTCACCTTTATTTACTTATGCATAATACACTGGCTGTAACCAGCTAGCTCAGAGTCAATCCCCTGAACTGAGAAGATTCTAAATCCCCTGTTTAGATCTATTTTTTCTAATCAACCTGTTCAGAGATGTTGTCACACGCCTCTGGAGCAGGTGGGACTTGAACCTAGGCCTCCTGATCTAGTTGTCAAGGCACTACCACTGCACCACAAGCCCAACACCTGTTTAGATTGGTCAGCCAGAGCTTCCTGATTGGCCCAGGTTAACTAGCCCAATCAAGGATCTCATAGTCAACAAGATCCACCTGGTTACAATCACTGCAGTTTTATTTTTCAATGAGCATCATAGCTTTATATACCATTGAATATAATACCATTGTTAGCTCCATGTTCTCTGAAAGTGGAGCCTGCCCTGGAAGGATGGGTGGTTACAGTTCAGTTTGTTTGAATAGGCAGTTTGGACATAAGAACCTATAATGGAAATGTTTGATGACAACTATATCCTGTTGTCAGATAGAAATCTAAGATACAATGGTTTTTTGATCTTGCATTTTTATTAAGATTGGACATTTGAAACTAGGTGCTGAATTTTACCAAAAATCAGCTATGTACCCATTACTGAGAGTTTCTTGGAAGGTTTCTTTCTATGAATGTTGGGTGGCACAGCAGCTCAGTGATTAGCACTGCTGCCTCACAACACTAGGGACCCAGGTTCAATTCCAGCCTTGGGTGATTGTGCAACTCCACACAAACATTCTCCCTGTGTCTGTGTGGGTTTTCCCTCACAGTCCAAAGATGTGCAGGTCAGGTGAACTGACCATGCAAAATTGCTCAGAGTATTAGGTGCATTGTTCTGAGTGGGTTAGTCTTTGGAGGATCAGTGTGGGCTGAAGGGCCTGTTTCCATACTGTATGGGAGTCTAATCTAATCTTTTTTTTAAAAAAAGCTCTAATTATTTCATATTATTCTCTGTTAGTCACCTCATTATGTAGGCACTACACCTCTATGCTTGTGCTACCTTGAACCTAGCAACGGTGGAAGTATTTGCCACTGCTAGGGCATCTGGGATTCACACCCCAGGTTGAAGAGTGCAGTTAAAACACTGGGCGGCATGTACCTTCACCAATCACGTTTGTCCAGCGGTGTCCCTGTATTAACTCACTTCGCTGAGGTAGGCAAGCAGGACAATAGCAGGAAGAAAGCGCTTTAACTGTGCAGGTTAGGAATGGCATATTTAAAATTGAGCTGCGCACCACAGTCGTCACTGCCAGGCAAGAATAGTCTATCACAATACACACAGTGGGATCGAAATGAAAAAGAAAAGCTTCTAAAGTAAGGGCACATCAGTTACATGAGTTGGAAATAAAAGGTCACATTTGTAAATATATTGTCACTTTATACCATCGTGATTGACTGTCACAATAACTGCAGCTACAAATCAAGCTACACAAGACATCTATCCTTAGCACCATATCCCCATGTTTGAATCCTGAAAAGGGGGCTGCTGCTCTTTCCCTAACTCCCAGAGTAGCATATCATATCATTCTTCAGGACTGACTATGGCGCACACCAGAACGATATGGAACCCCTGACCCTGAACACCCCAAGTACCAGATCAGTTGTGTTCAACCCTGGGACTAATATTAGATGATGACTTTGCTGTTATTCTCTCACTGACGACCGTTCCCCCTTTACCTGAAAGAAGATTACACCCTGAGGTATTCGGTTATGGCCATTTGGCTGGAACATATTCAGTGTGTTTGACATGTATGCTGCTGGCACAAGCAGAAGGTGTAGCATTGTTGTAGCACGGTACCACAAGGCAATGTATCTGCCCCATTTCCTAATCACTGCTGGCAAATGTGACAAGCTATCTGGCTGGGTGTTTGAGCTAAGAGGCAAGGCAAGATGGATATATGGCGAACCTGCAAGTTCTGAATGCAAACAGCAATGTATATAAAGGCAAGACAAAACAAGGCTGGGACACTGTGTGTATCCAAATAGAACAAAGTGAGTGAGTGCTAAGAAAACAAAGAGCCCTGAGAAGCACACTGCTCCAGTGCATGAGATGGGTGCCTGGGATCAGCATGACAATACAAGATGTCACTGTGCTTCAAAGTGAAGCATTAAAGTGGATAACTGTATCCTAAGTGAGTCGGAGGTGTGCTGTGATGATGTAGTGAGACTAAAGTGTGTCCAGTTTTAATCTCTGAGGGTGCAAGCAGATGCCACCTGTGAAGTGTGCCTAAAGCTGCCAGAGGAGCAAGCAGGGAGCTGAAGTCACGGGGTCTCTATTGTTGCTGTCTGTTTTCTCTCTCTCATAGATTCCCTACAGTGCGGAAACAGGCCTGTCGGCACATCAAGTCCACATAAACCACCCCCCACGAAAGTGCATCCTACCCATACCCACCTCTGTACCCTATTCCTGTAACCCTGCATCTCCCATGGTCAATCCACCTATCCTGCACATCTTTGGATTGTGGAATGAAACCCACACCGACACAGGGAGAATGTGCAAACTCCACACAGACAGCTGCCTGAGGCTGGAGTTGAACTTGGGTCTGTGACACTGAGACAGCAGTGCTAACCACTGAACCACCATGCCGCTATCATGTGGGTGACTAGCACACTGTGTATATGAGGTGAGAGTAAGCAATAATAATATGTTAATACATGCAAATAAGCCTCTCACTAGTTATCCGTGGGATTATCATCTCAATGTTCAAACGTTGGCAGCAAACTTCATCATTTTTTTTCCTCAACATTAAGAATTGCATTTTCCAATCTTGCCATATTTTCCCAACTGACTTGCCACTGCCCACATTTTGTTTTAGGGACAGGGAGAATTCAAACCTAGGAATCGAATCAGAATTAAAGGGAAGTAGCCATACCAGGCAAAAATGAGCAGGCAATTGGGGGGGGGGGGCGTGTAGGTGGGGAATGCAGTTAAAACATGTACCTTTTGATGTGAAGGGCACTGCTCGTCACAGGCCACTCGGGTGTTTTCCTACTTTTCCTGGTGGTGGAAATTAAATAAAGATTTGTGCACTTTATGTCTCTCACTGTGTCTCACAAGAAAAAAAAGGAAAAAAAAAACAAAAAAAAAACAAACATGTACCTTCACCAATCACGTTTAGTTCCTGCTGTAACCCCATATTAACTCACTCCATTGAGCAGGCAAGTATGACACTGGCAGGTAGAAAGTGGAGAAAATATGCAAATTATGAAGATCATTTAGACTCCATTAATCAAAGCCCTAAGAGGGAGAAAGGGTAGCCAAATAGATTCCCAATTTAGGCAAAACTGAGCAAGAGTCAAACACTGGACCATATGAGGTATATTTCAATGTTTTTACAGGTTTTCCAGTCATCACTAATGCTCCTCTAGGCTCTAGATTCCTGATTTGGGTGCAAACTTTCAGCCTATCTCAATTATCTTGATCATGGCAATGATCATCTCCACAGGACCCTGGCCTCAGTTTCCTGTCATTTGTTTGTGCTGCCACTCTACATATATTAATGAGGATAAGCACTTCATCAAGATCCTCCCTAAGCCTCCGCTTCTCGCTTTCAAACAACCGCCAAACCTTAAACAGACTATTGTTCGCAACAAACAAACCAGCCTTCAGGACAACATCGACCACATCACCATATGACCCTGTCATGGCAACCAGTGTAAGATGTGTCAGAGTGACAGGGATACTACCACTACACGTGGGGACACCACCCACCATGTGCGTGGCAGGTACTCATGTGACTCGGCCAGCATCGTCTATCTCATATGCTGCAGGCAAGGATGCCCCGAGGCATGGTAAATTGGCGAGACCAAGCAGTCGCTATGACAATAGATGAATGGACACTGCGCAACAATTGCCAGACAGGTATGTTCCCTTCCAGTGGTCACTTCAGCGGTCAAGGATATTCGGCCTCGGATCTTCGGGTGAAGGCGGTTTTTACGAAGTCACCGAGCAGAGGCTGATAGCTACGTTCAATACCCATGAGGATGGCCTCAATCAGGATCTATGGTTCATGTCACACTATAGGTGATCCCACTACATTATAGACACATAGGTCTATGGGGTGAATTTGCATTTGCAGATACATTCTATTTTGTTCAGAAAACACACAATCTGTAGACAATCAGTCCATATGACATTTTATAAATTCCCACTTTTGAAATAGAAGCAGTCTGACTTAAGGTTGGGAGTCAGAAAGACTCTAACCTGATCTCAGGATGTCTTTTTTTTAATATACTGATAAAACCTTAAGTTATAGGGTGTAGGTTTGCTCGCTGAGTTGTAGGTTTGATATCCAGGCGTTTCATTACCTGGCTAGGTAACATCATCAGTGGCGACCTCCAAGTGAAGCGAAGCTGTTGTCTCCTGCTTTCTATTTATATGTTTGTCCTGGATAGGGTTCTTGGGGTTTGTAGTGATGTCAGTTCCTGTTTGTTTTCTGAGGGATTGATAGATGGTATTTAGATCTATGTGTTTGTTTATGGAGTTGTGGTTGGAGTGCCAGGCCTCTAGGAATTCTCTGGCATGTCTTTGCTTAGCCTGTCCCAGGATAGACGTGCTGTCCCAGTCGAATTGATGTTTTTTTTCCCCTGTGTGTAGGGCTACGAGGGAATGAGGGTCATGTCTTTTTGTGGCTAGCTGGTGTTTGTGTATCCTGGTGGCTAACTTTCTTCCTGTTTGTCCTACGTAGTGTTTGTGGCAGTCCTTGCATGGAATTTTGTAGATGACGTTGGTTTTGTCCATGGGTTGTACTGGGTCTTTTAAGTTTGTTAGTTTTTGTTTGAAAGTGTCGGTGGGTTTGTGTGCAACTAGGACTCCGAGGGGTCTTAGTAGTCTGGCTGTCATTTCTGAAACTTCTTTGATGTATGGTAAGATGTTTAGGGTTTCTGGCTGTGTTTGGTCTGCTTGTCGTGGTTTGTTCTTGACAACAAACTCACATTCCTGGACGTCACAGACGAAAGAAAGGAGAACTACAAACCTGTGTATATAGAAAACCGACAAACACTGACCAAATATTTGTTGTGGTTCTGTTCGCCGAGCTGGAAGTTTTTGCTGCAAACGTTTCGTTCCCTGGCTAGGGAACATCATCAGTGCTATTGGAGCCTCCTGAGAAGCGCTGCTTTGATGTTTCTTCCGGTATTTATAGTGGTTTGTTCTTGCCGCTTCCGGGTGTCAGTTTCAGCTGTAGTAGTTTGTATGTGGGGTCCAGGTTGATGTGTCTGTTGATGGATCTTCTTGCCGTTTCCGGGTGTCAGTTTCAGCTGTAGTGGTTTGTATATTGGGTCCAGGTCTATGTGTCTGTTAATGGAGTTTGTGGATGAATGCCATGCCTCTAGGAATTCCCTGGCTGTTCTCTGTCTGGCTTGTCCTATGATGATAGTGTTTTCCCAGTCAAATTCATGTTCCTGGTTGTCTGAGTGTATGGCTACTAGGGATAGCTGGTCGTGTCGTTTTGTGGCTAGCTGATGTTCGTGGATGCGGATTGTTAGCTGTCTTCCTGTTTGTCCTATATAGTGTTTTGTGCAGTCCTTGCATGGTATTTTGTAAACTACGTTAGTTTGGCTCGTGCTGGCTATTGGGTCCTTTGTTCTAGTGAGTTGTTGTCTGAGTGTGGAAGTTGGCTTGTGGGCTGTTATGAGTCCTAAGGGTCGCAGTAGTCTGGCTGTCAGTTCTGAGACGCTCCTGACATATGGTAGTGTGGCTAGTCCTTTTGGTTGTGGCATGTCCTCGTTCCATGGTCTATCTCTTAGGCATCTGGTGATAAAGTTGCGTGGGTATCCGTTTTTGGCGAATACCTTGTATAGGTGTTCCTCTTCCTCTTTTCGCAGTTCTGGTGTACTGCAGTGTGTTGTGGCTCTTTTGAATAGTGTCCTGATGCAGCTTCGTTTGTGTGTGTTGGGGTGGTTACTTTCATAGTTTAGGACTTGGTCTGTGTGTGTTGGTTTCCTGTGTACCCTTGTGGTGAATTCTCCATTGGGTGTTCTCTCTACTAACACGTCTAGGAATGGGAGTTGGCTATCCTTTTCCTCTTCTCTCGTGAATCGTATTCCTGTGAGTGTGGCGTTGATGATTCGGTGTGTTTTTTTTCTATGTCTGTGTTTTTGATGATTACAAAGGTATCATCGACGTATCTGATCCAGAGTTTGGGTTGGGTTTGTGGTAGGGCTGTATGTTCTAACCTTTGCATAACTGCCTCTGCTATGAGTCCCGAGATTGGTGATCCCATGGGTGTTCCGTTGATTTGTTCGTATATCTGATTGTTGAATGTAAAGTGTGTGGTGAGGCACAGGTCTAGTAGTTTGAGTATGCCGTCCTTGTTGATAGGTTCGGCCTCCTGTGTTCTGTTATGTATGTCCAGTAGGTTGGCTATTGTTTCTCTGGCTAGGGTTTTGTCAATTGATGTGAACAGTGCCGTCACGTCGAATGATAACATGATTTCTTCTTTGTCTATGTGTGTATTCCTGATGATGTCCAAGAATTCCTGTGTTGATTGTATGGAGTGTTTGGATCCGCTGACTAGGTGTTTCAGTTTTTGTTGTAGTTCTTTGGCTAGTTTGTATGCTGGTGTCCCTGGTAGTGATACTATGGGTCTGAGTGGGATGTCTGGTTTGTGTACTTTGGGTAGTCCGTAGAATCTGGGGGTGTTGTTGCTTTCAGGTTTCATTCTTTGCTGGTCCGCTTTGGTTATCTGTCCATTTTTTTGTAGATTTCTTAGTGTGTTGATTATTCTATTGGTGAGTTGTGGTGTGGGGTCGGTCCAGATTCAACGGACTACCCAAAGTACACAAACCAGACATCCCACTCAGACCCATAGTATCACTACCAGGGACACCAGCATACAAACTAGCCAAAGAACTACAACAAAAACTGAAACACCTAGTCAGCGGATCCAAACACTCCATACAATCAACACAGGAATTCTTGGACATCATCAGGAATACACACATAGACAAAGAAGAAACCATGGTATCATTCGACGTGACGGCACTGTTCACATCAATTGACAAAACCCTAGCCAGAGAAACAATAGCCAACCTACTGGACATACATAACAGAACACAGGAGGCCGAACCTATCAACAAGGACGGCATACTTAAACTACTAGACCTGTGCCTCACCACACACTTTACATTCAACAATCAGATATACGAACAAATCAACGGAACACCCATGGGATCACCAATCTCGGGACTCATAGCAGAGGCAGTTATGCAAAGGTTAGAACATATAGCCCTACCACAAATCCAACCCAAACTCTGGATCAGATACGTCGATGACACCTTTGTAATCATCAAAAACACAGACATAGAAAAAAAACACACCGAATCATCAACGCCACACTCACAGGAATACGATTCACGAGAGAAGAGGAAAAGGATAGCCAACTCCCATTCCTAGACGTGTTAGTAGAGAGAACACCCAACGGAGAATTCACCACAAGGGTACACAGGAAACCAACACACACAGACCAAGTCCTAAACTATGAAAGTAACCACCCCAACACACACAAACGAAGCTGCATCAGGACACTATTCAAAAGAGCCACAACACACTGCAGTACACCAGAACTGCGAAAAGAGGAAGAGGAACACCTATACAAGGTATTCGCCAAAAACGGATACCCATGCAACTTTATCACCAGATGCCTAAGAGATAGACCACGGAACGAGGACATGCCACAACCAAAAGGACTAGCCACACTACCATATGTCAGGAGCGTCTCAGAACTGACAGCCAGACTACTGCGACCCTTAGGACTCATAACAGCCCACAAGCCAACTTCCACACTCAGACAACAACTCACTAGAACAAAGGACCCAATAGCCAGCACGAGCCAAACTAACGTAGTTTACAAAATACCATGCAAGGACTGCACAAAACACTATATAGGACAAACAAGAAGACAGCTAACAATTCGCATCCATGAACATCAGCTAGCCACAAAACGACACGACCAGCTATCCCTAGTAGCCATACACTCAGACAACCAGGAACATGAATTTGACTGGGAAAACACTATCATCATAGGACAAGCCAGACAGAGAACAGCCAGGGAATTCCTAGAGGCATGGCATTCATCCACAAACTCCATTAACAGACACATAGACCTGGACCCAATATACAAACCACTACAGCTGAAACTGACACCCGGAAACGGCAAGAAGATCCATCAACAGACACATCAACCTGGACCCCACATACAAACTACTACAGCTGAAACTGACACCCGGAAGCGGCAAGAACAAACCACTATAAATACCGGAAGAAACATCAAAGCAGCGCTTCTCAGGAGGCTCCAATAGCACTGATGATGTTCCCTAGCCAGGGAACGAAACGTTTGCAGCAAAAACTTCCAGCTCGGCGAACAGAACCACAACAACGGACACCCGAGCTACAAATCTTCAACCAGACTTTAAACTGACCAAATACTTAACCACACCAGCAACCATCCCAACACACACAAACGAAGCTGTATCAGAACACTATTCCAATTAGCCACCACACACTGCAGCACAGACGAACTTCAGAAAACAGAGGAGAACCACCTATACAACGTATTCAAGAAGAACGGATACTCAAAAAATACAGTGTGCAGATTCCTCAAGAACAATACATGACAAGCAGACCAAACACAGCCAGAGACCTTAACCACCTTACCATACATCAAAGAAGTTTCAGAAATGACAGCCAGACCAATAAGACCCCTCGGAGTCCTAGTTGCACACAAACCCACCGACACTTTCAAACAAAAACTAACAAACTTAAAAGACCCAGTACAACCCATGGACAAAACCAACGTCATCTACAAAATTCCATGCAAGGACTGCCACAAACACTACGTAGGACAAACAGGAAGAAAGTTAGCCACCAGGATACATGAACACCAGCTAGCCACAAAAAGACACGACCCTCTCTCCTTTGTAGCCCTACACATGGAGGAAAAAAAACCCACCATTTCGACTGGAACAACACATCTATCCTGGGACAGGCTAAGCAAAGACATGCCAGAGAATTCCTAGAGGCCTGGCACTCCAACCACAATGCCATAAACAAACACATAGATCTAGATACCATCTATCAACCCCTCAGAAAACGAACAGGAAATGACATCACTACAAACCCCAGGAACCCCATCCAGGACAAACATATAAATAGAAAGCAGGAGACAACAGCTTCGCCTCACTTGGAGGTCGCCACTGATGATGTTACCTAGCCAGGTAATGAAACGTCTGGAAATCAAACCTACAGCTCAGCGAGCAAACCTACACCCTAAACCTCAACCTGAGCTACAAACCTTCACAAACCTTGCATGCACCTTAAGTTATCTTGGACTGTGACTTGAAAAAGGGTCTGGGATTTACATAGCAACCATTTGAAACCTGCATCCCCATTCTAAGTGACTAAATACTTAACAGCAATCTAATTTTGGTCAATACATTGCATCAGCTGTATGACACTTTTATCTTTTACTATAAATTCTGTGTCTTATGATCCTGCCCCACTATCTACCTGATGAAGGAGCAGTGCTCTGAAAGCTTGTACTTTCAAATAAACCTGTTGGACTATAACCTGGTATTACGGGATTTTTAACTTTGTCCAACACCGGCACTTCCACATCAGTTCTACATGTAGGTATTTAATCTAACCGGTGTTAAACACAAAGTTGTATCCTGTTGCTTGAATAACATAATTAGGATAAGCAAAGTTTCCATTTCTCTTGTTGCCTTGTCTTCCACACCCTCTTTCTTACACTCCCCCTGCCTGTATATTAACATCAAGGTCAATGCTTGGAGCAAACAGTAGGAATTAACATTGAGAAAACAATAATAAGGCTGCGCCAGGAAGCCTTTAACTGTGGTTTTTGTAAACAGTACTTCTCAAATGCGATAATAAGATAAAGCAACAAAAATACTGACCCAGAATTTTGTTCAAAAGTAACAGAGATTTTAATGATTTTGCATTAGCAAAGTGCAATGTATTAAGCAACTTATGGCATTGAATACCCCATGATTTGCAAATATCCACATTTTGTTTGACTATACGCACCCCTCCACCAAGAACGGTGTAAAAATGTCAGCTCATCCACAATCTTCCTGTGAATTTCATGAAATTTTAGTATTTGATGCAGAACATCAGTCTAGGAGTTAACAGCTTTATAACGTTTTTAATGACAGGTCATGTTCCTATAATGGCATGCAGCCTCCTTAGTCTAGCAGGGAAACAACTGCACTGTGAAATCTTGTTCCTAACACTAGTAAATTATTGTTAGAGATTTGTATCATTGAATATTCTGCAACTGCTTTATTGACTTAGTGAACCTGGTCATTTTTATCCTGATAACCAAAAGTGGCTTCATGGTCATCATCAGATTCTCAATTCCAGATTTTTATTGAATTCAAATTCCATCATCTGCTGTAGTGGGATTCATTTTTTTTATTCATTCATACAACAAGGACATCGCTGGCTGGCAGCATTTGCTGCCCATCCCTAATTGTCCAGAAGGTAGTTAAGAGTCAATCACATTGCTGTGTGTTGGAGTCAGCCACAGGCCAGACCAGGAAGCAGTGTCCTTCCCTAAAGGGTATTAGTGAACCAGGTGGTTTTTCCACCCGTCGACAATGGATTCATAGTCACCATTCGACTCTTCATTCCAGATATTTTTTAAATTCACAGTGGGATTTGAACCCAGGTTGCCAGAACATTACCTGGGGCTCTGGTTAATAGTTCAAATGATAATACTAGGCCATCACCTCCTGTAATACTCCAAACCAAGGGTGTTTCAGATGAAATTATTAAAATTGATGGTAACGCCCTTTGGGCCTGGCCAAACATCCAGGATAGAATGAAGCAAAACCTACACAATGGGCCAAATAAATCCATTTTCCTTTTGCTGGGCTGTATTGAATTTTCTTTGTATATTGCAAACGTTAGCGAATGGATACATCCAGAAACTCCTCTTACTCTGCCAAACTTTAAAGTTAAGTAACTGTCCAGAAACTAATATTTGCCGTTGCAGTCAAAGATCAAACGATGTTGGGCTGAGAATGAAGAACTGATTTCTTTTTAA
This sequence comes from Hemiscyllium ocellatum, assembly GCF_020745735.1. Lineage (NCBI taxonomy): Eukaryota > Metazoa > Chordata > Chondrichthyes > Orectolobiformes > Hemiscylliidae > Hemiscyllium > Hemiscyllium ocellatum. The sequence goes on from NC_083414.1 coordinate 18,027,648, forward strand.
ATTGACAGAGCATGGAAGGTAAGAACAAAGCTGTAAGGAAGTAATTACACTGCAGATAGCTGCAAAGGATGGCAGAGGTCTAAGCTTGTCTGGAAATGAGAGGTCGCTTTGAAACCTTCTTGTCAGCTGTCTCCCAACAGACATGCAGTCTCAGAATTGAGTGCTGTCTCAGAGCAGGAAAGGATCAAATTTGTTTTAACAATCTTCTGTTTGCTTGCTGCCTTATTGAGTGCCTTAGCTTGTTAGATAAAGTCTTTAAGGGGCAATGTTCCACCGCTATCCCCCAGCATCCCCAATATACGTAGATAGCTTTCAATTCCTCACAATGAATATTTACGAGGCAGAGTTATTTCTGAATATTTTTTGAACATGTCAACCTTGATTTTGTTGCTTCTTTCATCTTTATGGCAATCTGGAATGTGGAAAACTCACTACTACATTAAATGATTGAGGTGAATAGCACAGACGTACTTAAGGGGAAACTAGATAAGTATGGGGATAACAAAGATTGGAAGAATAAGGTGATAGGTTGAGACAAAGTAAGGTAGGAGAAGCTCAGAAGGAGTATAAACATTGATGTTGATCTATTAAGCCAAAAGGACTGTTTTTGTGCCATAAATGTTTAGCATTATACTACTAAATATTATTATTTTGGCCTGTGTAAAGATTTTAGTTAAAATTATGAAGTTGAAATAAGGTTAGTCGAAGAGGATGATTATCCCTCATTCACACAAAGCGAATATGCTCTTATAAATCAGATTTGGGCAAATAATTCTTCACAAAGCCAATCCAACAGTCAGCTTCCATGGGCAAGCTCATGTCTTCACTGGGTGAAGTTTACCTTCCACGCAAAGTAATCAGGATATGCACAACAATGCTCCAGTACGTGCCAGCAGAATATGATTAACATCAGTCATGCATAACGCTAAACAGGCTTATCGTTTTTAGAAGTAGCAGCTCACACCTAAAATACTGGAGTCAGCTCAACAAAATCGCAGCTTTGAATCAGCCCATTAAACCTCGAGAGAACTGTAAAAACAAAGACTTGCATTTCTATAGCATCCTTTAGAAGCACCAGACATATAAGTGCACCACAGTCAATGAAGCACTTTCAGTGAGTAGTCACCATTCTGAAGTAGGAGTGCTGCAACCAATTCGAGCAATCAAGTTCCCAAGAACAGCAATGTGATGATAGTACTAGTTAATCGGTTTTTGTGATGCTGGTTGAGAGATCAATATTGGTCAAGACATCTGGAATAATTATTCTGCGATTCTTTGAAATAGTGCCATGGGACTTTTATATCCATCTCTAAAGGAAGACATATTAGCTTAACGTTTGATCCCAAGCTCAGTACCTCCAACACTCTGTCAGTACTGCACTGGAGTGTCAGCCTTGATTTCTGTGCTCGAGTGGGAGCTGAACTCAAAACCTTCCGACTCCACAGCATGAGTACTCCCAGCTGAGCTATAGCTGTCACAATAAACAGGCACACTAATTAGTTCACTTCTCTGCAGTCCACTGAACGATGGACAAACACCTCTCAGAAAAGGGATTAGAAGCTTAATCCTAACTCAATATAATCTTTCTTTAAGTGACATAAGAGTTCCTTCCATGGCGAATGTCTTATCTATTGCACCCAAGTAACTAACTGGTTTATTCAAAGTGGCTGATCACTGTGCACATAAAACACATCTACCACTGAGAAGAAATCTAAGAGACAAGCAGCTACAATAACATTTGCAGTCATTCCATTTTATTTATGTTGGCTGCCTGAATGCTCAACAGGCAATCAAACAATGTGCCTGAGTTATAGTTCTTCCAAGGAAGCTTGATGGCAGTCTAGCCCTCTTATGGGAAGTTGCACTGAGTGGAAGAGGCTGCTCATGGCTACCCATGCCACATTTGGAAAGGAGGGAAATGGAGGCCTCCGTGGCTCATGGCTGCCGCGCTTTTGTCCTTTGTCACAGAGGTCAGCAAGACGAAAAGGGGCTGCAGGGCCTTAAAGGAAGGGCTTCTGAAAATAAAGAAGCGTATAAGTAATGTAGTAATAATATAAGGGGATTTCAACTTCCCCAATATTACTGGATAGTCATAGCATGAAAGGTTTAGAGGGATTGGAATTCACACTATGTATCCAGAAGAGGTTTTTTTAAACCAATAAGTACAAGAGAGGGGCCAGTCCTGGGCTTAATTTTAGGGAATAAAGTGGTGTAAGTAGTTAAAATATCAGCAGGGGAGCATTTTGCATCATAACTTAATTAGATTCAAGGATTGTTTTGAAAAAGGACAAGGATGGGCCTAAAATCAAAGCTCCACATGAAGGGAAGGCCAATTTTTAAAAGATGGGATATGATTTAGCCAGAATGGACTGGAAGGTTTTAGGTAAATCTGCGGCAGAGCAGTGGGATGCATTCAAGAAGGAAACAGTGAGAGTAAATGCCCAGCATGTTGCAATGAACACAAAGGATAGGATGAACAAATATTGTAAATGCTGGATATAAAGAGATTTACAGGAAGAGATAAAGAAAAAAAGCAAGTTTTATGGCTGATGCAGACACTCTAGAGGAGTACAGAATTTAAAAGGGGAAATGTAAAAAGGAAATTAGAGAGCAGAAAGGAATATGAAAGAATAATGGCAGGAAAACAAAACAAGAAGCCTCTGAACAATGTTAAATATCTTCAGGCAAAGCAGAGTGTTGATTGTAGAAGTACATCAGTTTATAGGGATCTCCAATATGTCTGTACTCTCGAATCTATAGCAACTCAGTTGTCTGGGCCATGTCAGGCAAAGGAAGATCTCTGAAGGAGGCATACTGGACTTGCAACATTAATTCTGTTTCTCCCTCTGCAGAAACCTGTTGAGTTTCTTCAGTGTGTTCTGTGTATGTTAAAGCCAAAAAGATGATGGCTGCATCCCCAAAGGCATGCTCTATGGTAACATGCTAATAGCACAAGGTTGACAGGTCACTCGCGCCTCCAAAACAAGGACATCTCTCAGCATCCTATCAAGCTGAACAGGAAGGAGTCAACACATGGGAAGCACTTGAAGGTCATCAGAGTGTCAAGAGACAAGCAGTCAGGTAGGGTGTAGAAAAATTGGAGGTCAATACAAGTGAAGCAGAAAAGGGATCCCACAGGAAGGTAAACAAATGTTGCCCTCAGGCTGATATTATTTATCTGTGGCAGCTGCAGGAGGATCTGCCTTTTATAAATTGACCTGTACAGCCACAACAGACAATGTTCAATTCAGAAATGACATACACCCCAGACACAGTCAATCATCTCCTGAGTCAGATGGATGCCAAGAGAAGACGAGAGGACATTAGTAAACCAGATGGCTTTTTACAACTATTAATGATAGTTTCATGATCACCATTATTATTAAGAGCTTTCAAACCCAGATTTATTTGCTGAATTTAAATTCCATCAGCTGCGGTGGTGATATGTGAATTTGTGTTTTTCAGAGCTAGCCCAGTAAAATTACCACTGTGACATCACCACCCCCCTCAGTCACGCTGCTAATGCCCCTTTCTGTTGCCTCTCAGCCAGCCAGCCCAGATAATGCCAAGGTGCTGCAGTTCTCAAGGTCAAGAGCTGCTTGAGGTTCCTCTTATCTATATACCCCCACTCCCCATCCCCATTTTGAAATACACTCCCAGTTTTGCCTTGTGCCCATGTCACACTTTGAAATATTACCTTACTATTTGAGAGTTCCATAAACACTTTCGTCTGCTCCCTGCTTTTTGCTAAAGACAGTTGAACTGTTTAAATAAAGCCATCTGTAATGTTCCACAATGAAAACTGAAGTATTGTTGGTAGCTTTCACTGCAGGATTTCAGCCAATGGTGTACTGTAATGGAGTCTCCCCAGTGGGTGGTAAACTGGACAGGATAATGCAGCCATGGTGCTAAAGAGTAGATGTGCTATGGGAAGAAGAGCTTGAGCAGAAGCTGTCGGGAACATAGGTGCCATGAATGTCTCCTGCCTCCTCTTCTGTCATCCAAATTCCTGGAGGTAGTGGCTGTGCCTTCTTAATGCTGATTTTCAGGACCTTGTTCAGCCACTCAAGTGCACACCTAGAATGTACGCCCCACTGTCCTCCCACATGTTTCAATGATCAGACGCATTGTCTCAGTAAAGTAATGATCTACTTCATGATGTTCCTGTCGTTTCCAGGGCTATCACCATACACCCACTCATTTTTGGAGGTTCATGGACATTGGAAACGGCAGAATGATTAAAAGTTAAGATATAATGCCTGCTGCCAGGATGGCAGACATGGTGTACTGTGCACCTAACTTCTTGTTGAAGAAATGGTAATGTTACTGGTCAGCATGGGAGACCTACAGACTCATATACATCCTGTTGATGGAGCTCTGCGTCATCAAGAATTCCACTATCCTGGTAATCCACATTCCCACATATCCTGCCTCTTCCATACCTGAGAGAATATGTTTTTCTTGTCTTCCAACACCTCCCTGATGTGTCAATGGTAGGTAGCCTGCTGCTGCCTGGAAAGAATTAATTGGATTCAGGTTAAATGTTGCTGTGATTGTTATAACTACTGCCATGTTGTTCTCTCCCTGGTGTGAAGATCCAGGCCACATTTGCGTTGTGGGTATAGTTCGATAAGTCCCAACATGGTAAATGTGAGTGACTTCAGCCTTTTCTCCTGACTCTAAAAATCCATATTGGTACAGTCTTCTCTTCTGGAAAGCCCTCTTGTCTATCCTGTGCATGTAGCTTCCCTTCAATGCAATCGTTGTTCCAGCCTCAGTCATGTTGCAGACCTAGAGCTATTGCAGTTACAAACAGGTCCAGACCTAGTCAGTGTAGATGACCCAATTCTCTAACCTTCCTGAATGGATGTGTAAGCTCACTGATAGACCTCCAAAGAACAAGTAAAAGCATTCCCAACAACTTTGCAATAACAGGTGTAAGTCAAAATCACCTGCAAACTGGATAGCTGGCCCTTTTAACCACGACAGTGGGGAGCTGCCTCATTCAACTTAAAGCATATACAGTTGTAAATGAGTAACATGATTGTTATCACATTAAATATGACATTAACCCCCATATGAGATATTAAAGCTTCATTGAAGCATGTTCACTTAATTAATTAATACAACTAATTGGAGATGCACAGTAGAATCCCAATGGTGACTTGTTTGACGAGAATGGGATGGAGATGTGACCTTAGGCATCGACAGTGGGACTTAGGCAAGCTGAGAACGATGCCAGCTACTGAGTTCCCTCCTCACTTACATGGGGGAGGCCAGCTGCCAGAAGAAATTGCAGGAGGCTCAGTAATTGGAAGACAGGAAACTGACTGCCACAGCAGCCTCATAGTGTGTGCAGCAACTCAACAGAGGGAGGGCTTTTCCAGGCAAAGGAAGGAGGCAATGCTGCAGGGTTTCAGTAAGATGGCTTTAGGTAATGTGAGGTTCACAGCAACAGTCACGGAGATGCTAGTGAAGCAAGTGAACATCAAAATAGAGGCCATCTCCATTAAACGGTGGATGGGCTAAAACAGGAACTAGATGCACAGGCATAGCAAGAGATGGCACATCAGAATGAAATTAGCATTTTCCCCAGATCTAGCTAATAATTACACGCAGAGGACCAATATCACGCTCTCATATTTTTGATACATGAGACTAATGAGAACACCATTTTACCGCAGTACTACCTTGTCTGCTTGCTATGTCAATGAGGGAGGCTTTGCTGCAACTCTTCATGCTTTCAGTCACACACTGAAACGTTGCGAAAGGGCTCACTCAATATGTCCCTCTTGGCCATACTTGTTTCTGTCATCACGCACATTTGCTAAGCCAGTTCATACATGTTGGAGTCCTCTGCCTAGAGCACGTATTAGTCCACTTTTACTCTTTTTGAAGAAAAAGCTGGAAAAATAACAGGAAGGAGACAACTTGCACAGGAAGAAGTGTAATGACATTGCAAACACTGATACTACTACATGAAACACAGTCAGTCAGCAGCAGAGATGCCAAGGCCTGAGGCTACACACACACACACACACACACACACACACACGAACTTCAACATAACCCTTATCCAATTGCGTTATCATGGCCAGACTGACAGCTGAAGGTATTACTGCAGATGATGCATCATTATTCGCTCTTATCCTGCCAAGCACAGCATTGAACTCCTGCAGATCTTAAAAAATGTGTGCTCAGAGAGAGAGCACTTGGTGGATTCAGAACTATTTGGACAGCCAGCTCACATCCTAACTCTGCTTAGGAGAACAGAGATGCAAACTTCAAGGAACCAGCATTTTAAAAAAGAAGTTTACTTCTGCAATTGTTCAATATATTGGATGCCTGCCAGAAAGCTGCCAGATGGTGGGTATGATATGCCCAACGAAAATCTCTTGAGTAAGTTCTCTGACAGGTAGAAAAAGAAAGAAACAGCCAAAGCTGGAAAACATCCTTAAATTAAAACAACCAGCTGCCCTCAAAAGCAGTGAAAGCAGCTCCTGACAACCCACTACAGCTGATTATTTTCTGGTCAATTCCGCGGTTAGTGCAAATGCATTATCAACTAAATAGGTACGTGAGCAGAGCAGAGCAGTGGATTGTTTTTATTAGTTCATGGGATGTGGGTACCACTGGCTCAGCCAGCATTTATTGTACATCCCTAATAATCCTGGTGAAGAGGGGTGGTGAGGTGCCATTTTGAACTTGTGCAGTCCTTGTGATGTGGCTGTTATCACAGTGTTATTAGTAAGGGAATTCCAGGCTATTGCTCCAGATACTGTGAAAGCACAGTGATAAAGTTCCAAGTCAGGATACTCTGTGACTTGGAGGAGAACTTGAAGGGAACATATTTACTGCCGTCATCCTGTAGGTGAATTGTTCTAGTAATGAGCACACATGATGGGCCCAATTACCACTGGCATAAAACTCTGTGGCCCTTTGAAGGTATCTAAGTGACCACCAACCCAAAAGTTCAGTGCTGAAGCTGGGAAACTTGTGATGCCACATAGAATCATAGAGATACAAACAAACAAACCTGCTGACCAGATATCCTAAGTTAATCTAGTCCCGTTTGCTAGCATTTACCCCATATCCCTCTAAGCCCTTTGCACTCATGTACCCATTCAGAGGTTTTTTAAATGTTGTAATTATACCAACCTCCATCACTTCCTCTGGTAGTTCATTCATACACACACTACTTTCTGTGTGAAAACGTTGCCCCTAAGGTCTCTTTTAAATCTTTTTCCTGTCAGCTTAAACCTATGCCCTCTCGTTTTGGAGACCATAGAATCCCTACATTGAGGAAGCAGGCCATTCAGTCCATCAAGTCCACACCAACTCTCCCACCCAGGTCCAGCCCCCTATCGTTTCACAGCATTTCCCATGGCTAATCCACATTGTCTGCACATCCCTGGACAGTATGAGGCAATTTCGCATGGCCAATCCATGTAGCCGTGGGAGGAAACCGGAACACACAAAGGAAACCCACGCAGAGAAATGGAGAATGTGCAAACTCCACTCTGATGTTCACCCAAGGCTGGAATTGAACCCTTGTCCCTGGCACTGTGAGGCAGCAGTGCCAACCACTGAGCCACCATGCTGGCAAAAGACAGAATTAAGTGGTGCATTAAGTGGGCAAGAATTTGACAGACGTGAACTCAGACTCAATGAATGGGAAAATTTCCACTTTTCCCAGACCTCCACCTTTGGTATTATGAAGGAATATAATCTGTTTATAAATTCAGCAGAGTGAGCTGGGCAATGAGACTGAAAACCGCAATCATAGACTCTGACACAATGCGGCTACTTGTGTCATTTGCACATTTAATGAACCCCCCAGGATTTGTGAACAAGATGAGAGTGTATTTAAAACATTCTTGACAATGGCAACATTTCAAAATATAAATTAAAGTTGCAATGGGATTTCCAGATCTCCACCCATCAAGGGTCATATTTTCAATTGATCTCTTCTCAGCCTTGTTTTAAGAATTCAATCAATAAAGACAATTCCTATTTCTGAAGACATTTCAATGTCTTCCTGTTATGATTGTGCAGTTAGATTGTCACAAAAGTATATGTTTGAATAACAACTTTACAGACTGCCATCCCAATGTACACTACAAGAGTGCTTGATAATATCTAATAATAATAATATCTAATTTGTCTGGTTATCACATTCCAACACACTTTCCATTCATTCCCAGTCTGCATAAGCCTGATGTCTTTGTGAAATGACATTTGTAGGGCTGATTTTAACATGTGGTGTTGAAGCAAATGGATGGTAGTGGATCACCTACCCATATGGACCACACAACTTTCTTTCACACTGTTTACAGAAAGCCAACCCATTAGTGACTATCTCCCACCAGTGTTGAAAATTAAAAATCAGCCCTAGTATCTGTGCAGAGAGGAGAGGGAGTTGAGCATGCTTTTGTCTGAGATGCTTTTTATTCTATAATGAATTAAATCAGAAAATTGATGCTTTCTGGTAAGGATACTCATTGTGAATAACGGCAAAGGATCAATTTTCTCTCTAAAGCAATAGTGAGTTTTTACCATACACTTACGCACAGGGGTGGGGGTGGAGGCTCAGAAGCCTGTAGATACATAACTGACATAATTTTTCATCAGTAAATCAATAGAGGAATGATCAGAATTAATTAGACATCACCATGAGTCTTGCTAATGCATAAAATAAAATGAAAACAGAAATGGTTCACAACTTCATCAGCGCAGAGCTGCAAAGTGAAAAGTAATTACTTGAGACTAAAACGTAATTACTACCGTCCTAGCACTATTCTGTTTTTAATATTATGAGCAAGATATTGTTGTTACTGAGGATCAGAAAACAATATAAGTTTACGAGAGATTTAACAAAGGTTTGGCATTTGTTTATGACTGTTAGAAATTCTGCATCACTACAAAATTAAATCTGCCATGCAATTTTGTGAAGTATGTCTTTTTGGATTTTTACTTGTAGGATGATAGCTTCTTTTAAAATTATTTTTGTAATTTTGTAAGAATGATATTATGGATGTATTCTTTTCTTGTTAAACAAAGGCATAAGTACCTCAGATATTTTGTATTTATTGCTTTTGCCCATGGTCTGATTGGCCTTGTTTACACATCATCTTTCACTCATTGGCTTTCAGCATAATTGAGGCTTACTCAAGGACACAGAGAGCAGAGTGTGGCATCTGGCAGAAAGAGATGTCATTACTCACACATCAAAACGCAGGTTCTGCTTCTCTTCAAAGAAGTAATCCAGGACGAACTTGCGCACAAAATCTGGGTTCAATGAGTTTTCAATGACTTCAGTTCTTCCATACTGGGAGAAGAATAGAGAAAAAAAAACCAAAAAGAGAGCATGAAGTAATTTGTCTACAATGGCCTTTGGAAATACACAGCTATCACTCAGTTAATAAGCGCATTCGAAGAGTGAAACACTCAAAGAATTCTCAAGCTCTTGGAGAGGGACAGATCATCAGCAGCTCACTGATTGCGACAGATGGAGTGCAGCAGTTCTGGAAATAATGTGGTGTAATGGTTTATTGATTAATTTCTGTTTTGGACATACTGCTTTCCATCTGACGCCATTCCCCAGACTTGTTCAGAATTATATTCTCCTCTGATGCTCCTTCGTTTCTTCTTCTCCCTCACCCATATTCTGACATCCTCACTCAAATATTCTAGCTTGTGCTTGTACTCCCCAAAGCACAGTAAGACTGGAGTGTCCATGGACAAATCAACTTTGCAGCCACCACTAACTCACTTTCAGTGAACATTATTTATTAGTGCAAGCTCTTACAGATTTGCCCCATCCCAATCTCTGGGAGCACTTTACCGATCATAACCATTTTACTGACATCTATGATTCCTGAGCACATGAAAGCAATTGAGCCAAAACTCTACTCTTAGCCCACTCATTTATAGGATATGGTACTTCTGGCAATTATTGCTCATTTCTGTAATATTACATGACAATACAGAGCCCTGATATAATGATGTGTTCGGGTGTAACACCAACCACTGGTGGCTTGAGCCTTGTGTGGAGCGCTTACACCATTCCTCCTTCCTCTTCTAATCTAGGGAGTTGTTCAGTTGTCTGGGATGAAGGCTAGACCATGGATAAGTCTCAGCAGAAGAGGTTCTGGTCTGAGTTAACAAGAAACCAGCTCACCACCACCTTCTTCAGGGCAAATAGGGATGGGCAATAATCATAGAGTCCCTACAGTGTGGAAACAGGCCGTATTGTCCAACAAGTCCACACCGACTCACTGAAGAGTAACCCATCCAGACCCATTCCCTTACCTTATGACCTCTGACTAATGCACCTAATCTACACATTCCTGTACAATAAGGGCAATTTAGCATGCTGAAAGTGTGTTGCTGGTTAAAGCACAGCAGGTTAGGCAGCATCCAAGGAATAGGAAATTCGACGTTTCGGGCATAAGCCCTTCATCAGGAATCTTATTCCCGAAACGTCGAATTTCCTATTCCTTGGATGCTGCCTAACCTGCTGTGCTTTAACCAGCAATACATTTTCAGCTGTGATCTCCAGCATCTGCAGACCTCATTTTTTACCCGCAATTTAGCATGGCCAATCCACCTACATAATAGTTGGTTGTAATAAATGCCTGCTCGATAGTTTCTTGCATTATGGGAGTTAATGCAAGCATTGCTACATCAAGTAAAATCCCTATTAGAGGTAAATTCACACCAGTAAGCATAGCTCAAACTTTAAAATAAAACAAAGAAATGTTGTTGCTGGAAATCAAAAACAAAAATAGACATTGCTAGAGAAATTCAGGTCTAGCGGCATCTGTGGAGAAAAAATAGAGTTGATGTTTTGAATACAGTTACCCTTCTTCTGAAATATCAACTCTGTTTTCTCTCTATAGATGCTGCCAGACCTGCTGAGTTTCTCCAGCAATTTCTGTTTTAATTCAAACTCATTAATGCTTTCAGAATTATTTTCATCAGCAACAATTCCCATTAATGTTCCTGTCTAATTTCTATTCACAATGTACAGCCTGTTAGTTCCCTATGCAGCATCTTTATGATGAATGCACTTCCAGGAATAGTGATCACTGATGCAAAAGTAAAATACTGCACATGCTGGAAATCTAAAACAAAACCAGAAAATGCTGGTGAAATACAGCAAGTCTGACAGCATCTATGAAGAAAGAGACCAGGTTAATATTTCAAGCTGATGTTTTTTTTCTTCAAGACTGAAGCAAGGTAGGAATGTAAGAGTTTCAATTCAGAGGAAGGTGTCTAGGGGATTTTGGGGAGAATAAAAGATCTATGATAGAATGAGAGCTGGAGAAGTTATTTCTCTTTAAAAAAAAATCAAAAGTTTATTTAATCTTTGCAGCATTCACCTATTACAGACCTTTGTGTGCAACCAATATCCATTTGTTTATGTGGTCCCTTCAGTCTTATCCCTGCCCCATTTCTACCAGCTTATTTCAATCCTTCTTCAGTCTGACAAATGCCATCTGAACCTAAAACTTTAACCCTGATCTTCTCCACAGCTGCTGCCTAAGTTGCTAAGACTTTCTAGTATTTGTTTAGTTTAGACAAAGGGGATATCACAAGTTGCTACTGTGAAAGTGGTGGTGGCACTCCCTCCCTGCATGGGCTCCCAACACACAGTAACTTACATGCTCCCTTTAGTAAATTAAGTCATCAGTTCTTATTTGCCTTAAACTTCTGCCTTCTATCAAAGGGGAATAGAAGGAGGTGAAAAAGCATCTTCTTCTGAAGAAGGGTCACAGGACCCGAAATTTTATCTCTGCTTTCTCTCCAAAGATGCTGCCAGACCTGCTGAGATTTTACAGCAACTTCTGTTTTTTTTTGTACCATTGCTAGGAAATTCAGATCTGGCAGAATTGATTTCAATTTGATCTGCCTATTTTTTTCTTTTCAATCATATCTTTCATCTGACAGCATGCCAAGGCAAACATCGACCTAGAATCATAGAACCCCAACAGTGCAGAAAGAAGCCACTTGGCCCATCAAGTCCTGCACTGGTCCTCCAAACAGTATCCCACATAGACCCAATCCCCCACCTTATCTCCGTAACCCTGCATTTACCACGGCTAATCCTGTTAGCCTGCAGATCCCAAGACCCTGTGGGCAATTTAGCATGGCCAATCCATCTCACCTGCACATCTTTGGACTGTGGGAGGAAACCCATGCTGACGTGGGGAGAATGTGCAAACTCCACACAGACAGTCACCCAAGGCTGAAATCGAACCTGGGTCCCCGTTGCTGTGAGGTAGCAGTGCTAATCATGGATCCCACCGTGCTACCTAAACCATCCCTTAATATCACTCGCGAGTTAACAACTTGAAACTCAAGTGGAGAAGGTGACATTATTATACACTGTTCCCTGTATGTAGTAATAGTAAACAGTGGCAAATGGAATTTTATTCTGAAAGTGTGAGGTGATGCATAAAATGTTGGCTGATTTTTTTTTTCTGAAGGTTACTGGCATAGCTGTGGTGGAGCAGAACTGGACACATGGGAGCCATGCTCCTTCTCTATTGTGTGTAAGAACCTGGTCATCAGGTATGAGGCACTCTCCATCTTACTCTATGTGACGTGGGTCCGGGACAAACCCTGTTCCTACACTTCATGGTCATCATCTTCTGCCTTATCAAGAAATTGAAAATTTAGCTATCAGCAAGGATGTGATGTATGAACCTCGACATAAAGTCCAGAAAAAAATGTGACCTCATTCTGATGACAACCTTTGAGTGCAACTACAACAAGCAGAATTGTTGCACAAATGTCAAATGTCATTATATGTTGAGTTTCTATCTAACCTGTTGCTCCCAAAGGTGAGTCTAGCCATGTAGCCGTGGAACTCCAATAGTGTTGTGGTGCACAGCACTATCTGTTCCTGATGGAAAGCTTTGTGCAGAAAGTAGTTTTGATCACTGGTTCATCGAGTAGTGGTCTGCAGATAACGTACTCAAGACCCTGTAGGAAAAGGATGGTTCCAGAGTCGTGTTTCAGTGTCATTTGGCAGAAACTCTCATCAACAGGACTTTCAAATAAGCACCAAGATGTAGCCTGCCTGGTGGTGAGAAGGGACCCCTCCCTGTCAGATTCTTCCTGCATGTTCAAAGTCATACTGCCCTGACACGCTGCCTTTGAGAAAGCTAAGGGGCAATTTGGATCCAAAAGTGGTTTAGTGGCAGGAAGCACAGGATGACGGAAGTTTTTGTGACTGGAAACCTGTGTCCAGGGGCACACCACAGGGTTCAGTGCTGAGTTTTTTTGCTGTATGTTGTGTACATTCACGATTGAAAGTGAGGTCTGCAGATGCTGGAGATCAGAGCTGAAAATGTGTTGCTGGAAAAGCGCAGCAGGTCAGGCAGCATCCAAGGAACAGGAGATTCGACGTTTCGGGCAAAAGCCCTTCTTCAGGAATAAGGGCTTATGCCCGAAACGTCGAATCTCCTGTTCCTTGGATGCTGCGTGACCTGCTGCGCTTTTCCAGCAACACATTTTCAGCTACATTCACAATTTCACAAGAAAGTAAGAAGTATAACGGATAAGTTCAAAGATCACACAAAGACTGGTAGCAAACAAAAACAAGAATTTCTGGAGAAACTCAGCAGGTTTGACAGCATCCATGGATTTCAGGTACAGTGACCCTTCTTCAGATCTAAACTGGTGATGGGGTAAATAACGAGAAGGATAGCCTAAGGACTACAGAATGGTAAATGTGCCTTGAACATTGGCAAATGAAATTTTATTCTGAATAGTGTGAGGAATAATAACAAAGCAAGGGGGAGTTCATGTTGGATGGTGAGACACAAGGAGGTACAGAGGATCAGAGGGACTCTGTTGACAGCAGCCAGACAGGAAGATACGGTGGTGAGGAAGGCATACGAATTCTAGCTTTTCTAAATTAAGGCATTGAATATAAAAGCATGAAGGTTATGATGGAGCTGTATATAATGTTAGTTAGGCCGTAGTTAGAGTACTGCATGCAGTTCTGGTTATAGGAAGGATGTAATTGCGTTAGAGAGGGTGCAGCAGAGATTCACCAGGACTTTTCCTGGGCTGGAGTGATTCAGCTGTGAAGAGAGACAACAGAGGCAAAGATTGAAGGGTATCTGATTAAGATGTACAAAGTCCTGAGGGGCATAGAGAGGGAAAAACATTTCCCTTAGTCAAAGGGTCAACAACCAGTGGGCACAGTTTTAAGGCAACAGTAAGAGGTTTAGAGAGCTTTGGAGGAAAACGTTTGCACCCATAGGATTGTGATTACCTGAAACTCAATGACTGGGAAGTTGATAGAAGTGGGAACATTGAAGACTCTAAGAACTATTTAATTGAATACTTGAAACACTGTTCATACTTCGATCCAAATGCTGGAATGTAGAATTAGAATAGAAGAAAGTTTGATGATGGGCTGAAAGACCTCTTTCTATGTGGTATGAGCTAGTTGCAGTGGAGAAGGCACTGTCACCCATCTGCTGCCAAATTCTATCTTTGAAAACAGATTAAGTGTTTTATGTCACCAAAATTGCCAAGATGACACCAAAATTGGAGGTGTAGTGGACAGCGAAGAGGGTTCCCTCAGATTACAACAGGATCTGGACCAGATGGGCCAATGGACTGAGAAGTGGCGGATGGAGTTTAATTCAGATAAATGCAAGGTGCTGCATTTTGGGAAAGCAAACCTTAGCAGGACTTATACACTTAATGGTAAGGTCCAAGGGAGTGTTGCTGAACAAAGAGACCTTGGAGTGCAGGTTCATAGCTCCTTGAAAGTGGAGTCGCAGTTGGATAGGATAGTGAAGAAGGCGTTTGGTATGCTTTCCTTTATTGGTCAGAGTATTGAGTACAGGAGTTGGGAGGTCATGTTGCAGCTATACAGGACATTGTTTAGGCCACTGTTGGAATATTGCATGCAATTCTGGTCTCCTTCCTATCGGAAAGATGTTGTGAAACTTGAAAGGGTTCAGAAAAGATTTACAAGGATGTTGCTAGGGTTGGAGGATCTGAGCTACAGGAGAGGCTGAACAGGCTGGGGTGTTATCCCTGGAGCCTTGGAGGCTGAGGGGTGACCTTGTAGAGGTTTACAAAATTATGAGGGGCATAGATAGGATAAATAGACAAAGTCTTTTCCCTGGGGTCGGGGAGTCCAGAACTAGAGGGCATAGGTTTAGGATGAGAGGGGAAAGATATAAAAGAGACCTAAGGGCAACGTTTTCACGCAGAGGGTGGTAAGTGTATGGAACGAGCTGCTAGAGGATGTGGTGGAGGCTGGTACAATTGCAACATTTAAGAGGCATTTGGATGAGTATAAGAATAGGAAGAGTTTGGAGGGATATAGGCTGGGTGCTGGTAGGTGGGATTAGATTGGGTTGGGATATCTGGTCAGCATGGACAGGTTGGACCGAAGGGTCTGTTTCCATGCAGTACATCTCAATGACTCTATGACTCTATGTCATGATTCTTTCTAAGCTGCTCCATTACATGGAACTCTGTATTTTATATGTTGTTCCTCTGGAGGCACGCTTAGATAAACATCAACTGATGCTGGAGAACCATCGAGCCAGTGGAAGGTAGTCTTCCTGAATCTTTGGTCTTCTAGTGCAAAGACTTGTCACAGATCAAGTGAAACCAGATTGGCATTCTTCAGTTGCAGGATTACAGGCTAAGGAATGAACTAAAGCCCCGTGGAAAAAGGCCACTGCTAACGACCCTCCTGTTTTTGTAGACAGAAGGGTCAGGGCCTTTTGTCTATCTGACAGAATCACATGTCTATATGACAGACAATGTTTTGCATGAAAAGTAATTGTGCACTGCAATGGCAAGCGCATTGGGATAATTCATTAATTGTATGGAAACATCTATATTGTGCTTTGTGTAATACAAAGTTTGAAATGTTATGTAAATTTTTTACAAGCTTTATAAATAAATAAATCATTGGAGGAACAATACTGGTAAAAGGAAAGGTAGGCCCCGACTTCCACATAGTATATCATCTTCACTGACAGCCCTTTACGGCATGACAACAAATTAGTATGAGGTCGTTGGTGAAGGGCTTGTGCCCAAAACATCGATTCTCTTTCTCCTCGGATGCTGTCTGACCTGCTGTGCTTTTCCAGCACCACACTCTCGACTCTAATCTCCAGCATCTGCAGTCCTCACTTTCTCCTAACAAATTAGTAACTAACTGCACTGGGAGTCATGGATACAAGTTGCACAGAAACAAGAGAAGACCAGTCTGTTCTGCCTTTTTATTTGAAGGGATTATCTTGACTCCATTTACTTGCCTTTGCACCCTATCTCTTGACATCTTTGAAGCATTAAAATCCAGAAATCCCAGGCTTGTAAATGTCAATCACCTTCCATTCAGCAGTTCTGAGAGTATCCCAGATTTGTCATTGCTGATATTTGATGTTCGAAGAGATTAATTTCTAGAAAGAGATCATTCTACCCACTATATTTTGGTGCTCGCTCTTCAACTTTAGTTGCTTTCTCTTATCCCATTCCAATCTTTTGCCTCCATTTGCCATAGCTTCAAATTCAGTGCATGAAACCAGTGACACAATCGACCAATTATTTCACACCAATTGACAATAACATTACAGCAGTCAATCAATCCTGCCCTCAGGATTATTTCTGTCGATATCAGCCTTGTCCACTTTCTGCACTAAGTCCCACTTTTAAGAACATCAGAAGCAGGAGCAAGAGTAGCCCATTGGGCCTGCTCCACTATTCAATAAGATCATGGTTGATCTTTTTAAGGACTCTGCTTCATTTACCCACCCACTCCACCATAACCCTTAATTCCCTTACTGTTCAAATATCTACCTATCTTTGCCTTAAAATCATTTAATGGGGTAGCCTCAAGTGCTTCACTGGGCAGAGAATTTCACAGATTCACAACCCTTTGGGTGAAGAAGTTCCTCCTGAAATCATTTTTAATCTGCTCCCCCTAATTTTGAGGCTATGCCCCTAGTTATAGCTTCACCCACCAATGGAAACATCCTCCCTGCTTCTATCATATTTATATATTCCCTTCATAATATGTTTCTGTAAGATCCCCCTTCATTCTTCTAAATTTCAATGAATATAATCCCAGTCTATTCAATCTCTCCTCACAAGCCAAACTTCTCAGCTCTAGAATCAACCTAGTGAACCTAATCTGCACCCCTCCAGTGCCAGTACAGTACATCCTTTCTTAAGTAGGGAGACCAAAATTATACATGTCTCCCTTCCAAAAGCATTTACCTTTGCTCATTCAAACTTGGCTACTTACCTTGCTGCAAGCAGCCAAATATCAACTTAATTAGAAAAAAAAGTGACATATGACTTTGAAAATGACACTGGGAGGGTCAGAGGTCAAGATTCCATGGAAATCTGTCAGGAAGCAGAAAAGTCACCAGAAGAGATTGAGATAAGTGACCATACTTGTTTCCCTGAGAAGATTTCTTTTGGGTTTTAGGGGGTGGGGGTGGGGAAGGCAGTGGGAAAAGAAGGAATATTTTGGCCTTCTTACCTCAGCCCTCCATTTTCTTTGTAACCCCCTCTCCCCATCCACTACAAACCAATCAGGTCTGGTCCCATTAGGACTTCCTCACATCTCCACTTGTACATTGGCTTTGACATGAGACTCTCTAGCACTGGGCAGAGGGCCAATTCCAAATATTAGGCCTGATGGCTAAAATTGGATAGATATCGAATTATTTGAATTTTTGGTGTCCCTACGCATTAATCCTATCCCAAGTTAAGACTGAGGTGGCAGTTTCAACCAGAGTAAGACATATGCCAAAGTCACATCCCAGTCACAGGACCTGTGCTTCTAACATTTTGATTATTATAAATTTTTGATGCCGAGATCCCTTTCTCGAGCATGCAGAGTGTTCTGATTGGAGTGCTGTAGAGATAGGCTTATATATACATCTGTCCTCTAATGCCTGACTTGTGAATGCTTGATGTAGCAGAATAAAGGCAGTTACACCTGACTGAACATCTCACTGGAAACCTTGGACAAAAGGTAAAATGTGTTTCACTTGCCATTGAAATATTGCCTTAATACAAAACTTCAAAGTACAGTCACAAGAAAAAAAAACTCTTTTCATTGAATGTTAGGATTAAACATATTTTTCTTCATCTTTGTAACATCGTGTGGTGACTGAATAATCCATTAACACAAACATTCACTTAGCATGAAATGTTCAAAAGAATCCCTGCCATGGAATTTGTTGCTGACTACTGTGACAGATTTTCTAAAGCATAAACTGTTTTGTGCTTTTCATGTGAATGTGGTTTAATGGATTGTCCAAATAACAGAATTTAAAGAGTGATACATTGAGAACATTACTGCACTATTCCATGGACTAAGCATTATGTAGGATCAAGTCCCTAACCACTCACACAACAAATGTGCTGAACTCAGTTCCCACATAGAGAGAGATGATTAAAACAGTCTTGGGGTGCAATGGTGAAACAATTCCCCACCAGGAGCTGAAGGAGTGATAAACTGAGACATTTCCAGGTCCACTCCCATCTGCCCAGTTTCTGTCATACCTTGGCAACATGTTCCTCCCAAGTTTTAATTCATGGCCTGGCTCCTCCGAGCCATATTCCAAGCAACCTCAGGTAACTTGTCCTGGCAGTGTGTGGATGAAGGATTGGTTGGCCTAGTTCCCAAAAAAGTGGCTTCACTTTTGCCTTGCTTCACCTTGGCTCCCGAGGCCTGTTCAAACTGCTTGCATATGGTCATGAGTCTGTGCCTCATCACCAGAACTTTCAACAAGCACCAAGACATTACTTAGCTGGTGGTGAGAAGGGAACTACCCGTCAGATTCCTCGTTTCTGTACAGATCCTCTACACCACTACTCACTGGCCTTGGAGTGGCTATGGGGGGAAAGACACAGTCACATAGGTCCTTCTGTAATGTGCCTTTGCAAAGGAAGCCAGGAGAGAGAAACAATGGTCTTTGTTGAGTCTCATCCCAAGCAGCTCTGTGATACAGGACTCTGTGCTCTACAGGCTGTTCCCTGGGACGTACACTGGGGACAAACATCGATTGCTCCTGGAAGACCATTAACTCAGTGAAAGACGTTCTTTGATCTATCCGAAACTTGTTGGTTTTCCAGTATAAAGAGTTAGCCTTGACCGAGTGCTATAGTCGGCAACAGTGCAAGGTCCTGGACTATATGCTGAGGGATGGACCAAAGCTTGGGGCAGCTGTTGTCAGGACACAGTGGGAAAAATCATCTTCTAAGGTCTTTCTGCCAAAATATAAAGGGGATCCATTCCTTTCTCAGACTCTCCTGTTATCTCAAAATGAAAAATAGCTCACTGCATGAGTAGAAAATGCTTTTGTTTTTGCAACTGCGGGAAAGCTCTGAGGGATGTCAAATTCCAATGCGTCATTTAACTTGTTTTTCTGCCCTGCAAAGGTTGTACATAACTGTTTTAGGACCTTTTGGATGTACATTTTTTATGAATGAAGTCTATTTTTGCGATTAAACAAAATCTCCAAGACAGCTCCCATGCAATGGTTAAAGATGCAGCAACACTGAAAAAGGCAGATAATCATTTTGCGTTTCCAGGTCATCACAAGCAGTTAGCCACTGGGAGACATAGGCAAAGAGAAAATAAGTAAATTTAGCAGGAGGATGTAATAGGACCATGCAGCATGCCAAACATATCAGGGCCAGTAACAGCATCGTATAGCATGTCACAGAAACACAGGCAAACAACAGGACAGAACACCTCATGTAGGAAAAAAACCCATCAGTTAAATGAAGTATAGAATTATTTTTGGATGGCATCTTTTTTCTTCCCCTCACATGCAAGCAAATGTATTCACTAAAACAGAAAAGTTTCTCAAAAGCAATTTCTGAACATCCTGCGCATAGATGACTCACATGTTTAGTCTACACCACACGTCTGAGATTTCTGCTTCATTCCCTTGCAAATAATTTTGTTGACAAAGCAACCTGACTTTAAAAAAAACACATTGCATTTTGTTTTCCTGCTGTACTCTGTAGGTAACCTGAATCAATCTCCCATCTTCATTGGAGTCCTACAGTGTGGAAGCAGGCCATTTGACCTAATGGGTCAAAAACCAAAGACCGTCCCACCCTCCCACCCTATAAATGTACATTTCCCATGGCTAATCCACCAAGCCTGCATATCATCGGAATGTGAGAGGAAACCGGAGCACCCAAAGGAAACCCACATAGACATGGGGAGAATGTGAAAACTCCATACAGACAGCCACCTGAGACTGGAACTGAACCTAGGTCTCTGGTGTTGTGAGGCAGCAGTGCTAACGACTGAGCCATCGTCCAACCCTTAATGTCATTGCTCCTCATTGTGCTTCCTTTTATTTAATTTTACAGAGTCCCTCAATAGGGTTGTTGGGTTGGATAAATGTTCTAAGTATCTGGCAGAGAAACAGTAATGTTCTTCATTCCAGCAATAAGAGACAGGAATGATTGTTGCTGAGGGAGCCAGCTTAATAACTCAACACTGTCTTTCAGGAAAAAGATACACTGAAGGTCACTGCTGAGCTAGTGGGGAAAGAGTTCTAAATTATCATTACCTCCTGTGTGAGCAATAACAAGTGAACTGAGGAATAACACTTCAACCTGCTGATCTAGACACAGGCAAATGTTGTCAATAGCATAGAATCCCTCCAAAGGGCATCCCACCCAGACCTACCCCCTTCCATCCTTGTAACCCTGCATACCACATGGCTAATTTACCTAAACTACACATCCCTGGACACCATGTGCAATTTAGCATGGCTAATCCACCTAACCTGCACATCTTTAGCTTGTGGGAGGATACCAGAGCACCTTTAGGAAACCAATGCAGACATAGGGAGAACGTGTAAACTCCACACAGACAGTCGCCCAAGGCTTAAATCGAGTCCAGGTCCCAAATCAAACCCAATCCCTGGTACTGTGAGGCAGCAGTGCTAACTACGTAGCCACTGTGCTATATGCTTTATCATCTCTCAAAGTCATAGAGTCATAGAGGCTTACAGCATGGAAACAGACCCTTTGGCCTAACTTGTGCTTGCCACCCAGTTTTCACAATTACTCTAGCCCCGTTTGGTTGCATTTGGTCCATATCCATTCATATCTATCCCAACCAAGTACTGTCTAAATGTTTCTTAAATGACAAAATTGTATTTGCGTCCACCACTTCCTCAGACAGGCCATTACTCACCCACCCTCTGTGTGAAAAAATTGCCCCCTCAAACTTTTTATATCTCTCCCCTCTCACCTTAAACCTATTTTCTCTATTTTTAGATTCCCCTACCATGGGGAAAAGCTGTTGGCTATCTACCTTATCCATGCCTCTCGTGAATTTATACAGCTCTAGAAAGTAATCCCTTAGTCTCCTACACTCCAGGGAATAAAGTTCCAGCCTATCCAGCTTCTCCTTTTAGTCCTTCCAGTCCGGGTAACATCCTAGTAAATCTCTTCTGGATTCTTTCTAGTTTAATAATATCCTTTCTATAGTAGGGAGACCAGACTGCACTCCACAAATGTGGCCTTACCAAGTGTCTTGTACAGCTGCAACTAGACATCCCAACTCCTAAACTCAATGGTCTGACCGATGAAAGCAGGTACACCGAAACCCTTCTTCATCATCCTGTTTGCCTGTAACTACCTGTTCAAGGAACTATGAACCTGTACCCCTAGGTCTCTTTGTTCTATAACATTACCCAATGCCCTATTATAGGCTGTGTAAAGTGTTTCACCCATTTGGTTACCAGGTGTCAAGGTGATTGCAGAGTCTCCTGGTTATGAGTGATTTTAAGTTTGCTTGTAAAGATTGTTTGGAAACACTCCAAAAAAGAAGCAAAAGAAGAGGTTTACAAATAAAATCTAGACTTTTGAGAGAAGGCAACAAAAAGAGTAAATTGAAGCAGAGATGAATCCACCAGAGATGAATCCAGAAATGAATCCATCAGTAGAAAGAGAGTCTATTCTCATGGCGAAAACAACATTGATTTTTATAATACAAACCTGGCTCAATGATTGGTCTGCAGTGACAAAGAATCAGCCATAATATCTTGCACTTTGGCTGAAGTTTGAAATATGAACATCGATAGTTCATCAATCTCCATCCTTCAGCACCTGCCTTCCTGTATGTTCCAAAAATTCCATAACCATCGTCAATCTTTAACAGCACCTCTACCCCTGCAAGTTCACCCAGGATCTCTATCCATACAATATCAAATAGTATCATGTAACCTTTAAAAGCTCTGCAGTCCTGCAACCTCAATTAACACAGCAGACAACTGCAACTTCTTGCACTGGGAAGCAGAGCAAGATGTTGGTATCATGACCATCTCTAAATTTTTTTCCAAGTCAGACACATCCATCACATGGACACAGATTGTATCTATATTTATATCTGTATTACATTGATCCAGTATGTGTGTGTATAACACTGGATCAATGTGCTAAGCTGCTATCATCATGGGAGCCCCATTGCTACTAGG
Organism: Hemiscyllium ocellatum; assembly: GCF_020745735.1. Lineage (NCBI taxonomy): Eukaryota > Metazoa > Chordata > Chondrichthyes > Orectolobiformes > Hemiscylliidae > Hemiscyllium > Hemiscyllium ocellatum. The sequence goes on from NC_083414.1 coordinate 18,050,162, forward strand.
AGCACAATAGTTCAAGGGGAATACCCATTCCCATTACCATCTTCTCGGGGCTAAGTAGAGTTGTGCAAGAAAACAAAGCAAGACACTAGTCAGACCACAGCTGGAATACTATGAGGAACTGTCTTATGAGGAGAGATTGAATATATTGGTCCCTTGCTTATTATAAAATAGAAGAATGAGAGGTGACTTTTTTGAAATGTACAAAATTCTGAGGGGACTTGACAGGTGGATATGAAAAGATTGTTTCCCCTTGTTAGGACCAGGAAGCATGATCACAGAAAAAGGGGTCATCCATTTTAAGACAGAGATCTTGTGGGTCTGTGGAGGGTTGTTAGGACTTGGTCATTTACTATATTGAAAGCTGAGGGAATCAAGAGTTGTGGGGAAAAGACAGGCAAGTGAACTTGAAGATGATCAAGTTAACAATGATGTCATTGAATGGCAGAGCAGGCTCAATGGGCTGGATAACCTACTTCTGTACCTCTGGTCTTGGGATTGGTTTCAAACACATGCCTCAGAATAAAATGTTGAAATTTCCGCCTCTGCCGCCAAAAATATTTTGTTTCACTATTATCTACAGTAGTTAGAGACATGTGCGTGTGTATATACCATTCACCCCAGATTACTAGTGCATGTCAGACCTTACTCTATGCAAATTGGCAGCTGTGTTTGTCTGCCTGACAACAATGGTTCAGCTTCAAAATATTTAATTGCCTCTGAAGCACATTGGCATGTCCAAAGGATATGAATTGTCTCAGATATATGCAACTGTATCAATTCAAAAAAATAACAAGCTGAATCTTCTGTGGTTTTTGGGTGAAGGCCAGTTGCATCAGGCTTTTTGGAGGGTTTTTCACTCTGAGGCTTAGCAGGATTTTTCACTCTACATTATTAAAATGTGATTTTAACTACCTACCTCACCTCTACGCCTGATTCCATCCCATCTTAGCACATGCCATTCCTGGAACAACTTGCTCAGTGGAAATGCACTGTAAGTGCAGCATCCCTGGTGTCCCTGGTATATTTAAATTACTGTTATCTACTCGGATGAGCACTGGCGTTCCGAAGCTGCCCCACTTTGCAATTGACAGATTCTGTGGGTGAAGGGGAAATGGCATTGCAAGTCTCGGTGAGTCTTGGTGGTCAGGGTGGTGTGGAGGATGGGCAGAAGAGGCCACAACACCTGGCAGCCTGCTTGGAGGTTGCTACCCAGGTTAGTGCCACCTCACTGGTGCAGAGTAACAGCCATTCAAGCTGTACAATGATCAATGAACTTCTCTACTCCGCCAGGGTAAGAGTCCCACTCTTCTCTCTGTTACCTCACACTCACTGTGACTGTTACTGTATTACCTCGACCAAGGCACATGCTCTCCCACTCTCACTGTCACATCTCCCCTCACTTGCTCTTCTCCTTTCAAACACCCACATCTCTATTCCTATATGCCCTCTGCACTGTGCACTCGTGTCCCCTGAATACCTCACCACGATTTTCCACTGCATCAGGTCTAGTTACTGATTTTTGCCTAACTCAATTCCCCGCACCCTCCACCCAATTCCTCAACTTTAGGAAATAATCAAATTCCCAGCTGGTAAGCGATGGCCTGTTTTCTGTGACCAACTTTTCTGGGAGTCTGTATATTGCAAAAGATGCATGCAGTTTCTCTATCATTGTTCACATATTTTGACAAATAAACTTTGAGTGGATGTCCACAAAGACTAAGAACATTGAACCCATGAAAGGAACTGCACAGTCGATGTATAACCAAGTCCAGGGTTTATCAGCCATTCCCACAAATATGGGGGAGCTGCTGGTGGTAAGTTTTGCTCTTGTTGGTTCACCGGGCACTGCCTCACCAAGGTGGCCATGTCTGCTTCCAATCCTGGCCACCAGACATAATTTTTCACCAACATCTTCATTTTGGAAACCCTGATGAAGAGTCATCTTGAATTAAAACATTTAAAATTCTGGTGAAATCTCCTCTTCAGTCCTTCCAGTGCAATTACATCCTTCCTACAGTATGGTGACCAGAACTGCACACTGTACTCCAGCTGGGGCTTCATCAAAACCTTGCCCAGCTGCAGCATAACCTCCCTGCTCTCTGCCACCACAGATAAACACATGGGACACATATGCTTTGTTAGCTATGCTATTAACCTGTTTGGACAGGCACCCAAGGTCCCTCTGTTCCCCTGAGTTCCTAATGTGCTGCCACTCACAGTGTACTCCCTGGTTGTGTTAATTCTTCCAAAGTGCATTTCCTCACACTTCTCAAGGTTAAATTCTATCTGGCATTAATCTACTTATTTGGCCAATTCAATAATATCATCTTGTAAACTAAGACATTCTTCTTCACTATTAACCACCTAGTCAACCTTTGTGTCAGGCACAAACCTGCTTATCATGTTTCCATAATCTCGGCTACATCATTTATATACATCATGAACAATAAGGGACACAGCACTGCTCCCTATCAAAAGATACTGGATATCAGCCTTCAGTCACACAAATAGCCTTCTACCACCACCCTGTCTCCTATCACTATATGGATGGCTGTGAAGAGTTGCCAAACGTCAGATGCCAATGTCTGTGGGATGATGGATGCCTGCAGCTAGTGATGATGGATCATGCCCTGAGGTGCTGTTTGATGCTGAGCAACAGCCAGCAGTGAGCTAAAGTTAGCAGGCACCTGCTTTGACTTCCATTTCGAGAATTCTCCAGGTCTATCTTGTTCAGCGAGTCTGGTGATGTAACTCAATATCAATGATGCAAGTTGTGGCAGAATAAAAGTGTATTAACAAGCTCCCACATTCTTAATTGGCCACATGTTGATACTTAGTGAGAATCTCGCCTGGCCACCCTGCAAATGTTTGTAAGATGCAGCAAACTGCTTCTGACATCGACATGGGCCCCACTGGACCTCTTGCCAAATCCTGCCACAAATCCCACTGTAGCCCAGGACACTCAGGCCCTGGTAAAAATCTGTCCTGATTAATGCTAGAAAACTATGCCTTGTGTTGTACTGCTCTATGCAAAAGGGTCTGAAAGGAACCATACCTTTAAGACAGTTAGATGACAAGACCGCATGTGACTTTGCAATATAAGAGCTCTTCATTTTAATTTATGCACATTCTATTACTTGGCATTTGATCCATTAGCCAGCTAACTAGTCAGGTAGTCAGCTAGTCAACTATGTATGCAAAGGAATGGTAGAAGGGCCTGATGAAGGGCTTATGCCAAAAACATCGATTCTCCAGCTCCTCGGATGCTGTCTGACCTGATGTGCTTTTCCAGCACCACACTCTTGACTCTGGTCTCCAGCATCTGCAGTCCTCACTTTCTCCACAGTGGCAATGTCCTTCCCCTGAACCAGGAGGCCCAGGTTCAAGCTCAACCTGCTCCAGAAGTGTGTAATGACATCCCTGATCAGGCTGATTAGAAAGTATCTATAACTGAAACTGTGTATGTAAATCTATCATATCATATTACTTTACTTAATCAGATGTTAATAAATGTCCAGCTATCTGACAATACAAAAACAGATTCTTTGAGGTATATGTTACCTGGGTTAACATATAGAAAACCATGAGCCACCTTACTCTGCATTTAGAACTCTCCATCTGGTTCCACAATCCTTCTTCAAACATGATATGCTTTAATCTGATTGGTGTTCTGACTAAAATTGAACCATCCAGTCCTCTCTGCAGGCTTTTATTAATGTGAATTAAACTACCATGGGGATTCTAATGGATTTCTAGGTTAGCGTGCTTTTGAACCACTAGCCTTTCCCTACAGTTAAAATGGATGACAGAATGGGAATGGCTTCAGTAATACTGCCGTAATAACTGAGTAATTATAATATGAAATCAGTCCAAACACATTGCACGAATACAGACCTAATTGTGCTCTTTCAAATTTCTATATTCCTTATATTAAATGTAGCACAGCGATCTGTTGCGAGGCAGGATAATCACTCATGCTTAAAATGTGACATAGTACTTCTTTAGTGACTGTGGTTTTGAGCAATGTGAGGGATGTCCAAGGGAGTAGCATTCAGTCGACAGAGGTGGTTCACTGAAATGATCAGAGCAGGAGACCTGAGTTCTCCTCTGTTGTGAAGTCCTGGGACTTTATTTTATAATTGTCTAGTCAAGTTCTTCATGTTCATGAGTTTTCATTCCTGAATAAAAACATGCTTCACTTTTCTAGATGGGCCTTAGCTGCAGATTCCCATTAACATTTTTGCAGTGCTAATTTTCAGTGTAATTTCTGGAGGTCAAGGCAAGCTATAGATATATAGATAAGAGAGGCTGTTCTCAATTGTAATTCTTCTTAACATGTGCAGAATGAGAAGATTTCTCAGAGCTGTATTTTGTCAGCATTGGTAGTGAAGCCCACTATACAGGGTATGAATGAATCTGATGAAGGGCTTATGCCCGAAACGTCGAATTTCCTGTTCCTTGGATGCTGCCTGACCTGCTGCGCTTTTCCAGCAACATATTTTCAATGAATCTGACACTTGGAACAGTTCTCTAGATTAAGGCATTGTATCCTCTTGATTTCATGTGATTTCTTATAAGATCAGGAACCATCTTCATAGAGCCACATAGATGTACAACACGGAAACAGACCCTTCATTCCAACTCATCCATGCTGACCAGATATACGAAATTAATCCATATACCACCCCCCCCACAACATTTGACCCATCTCCCTCTAAACTTTTCCTATTCATATACCCATCCAGATGCCTTTTAAATGATGTAATTGTACTAGCCTCTACCACTTCCTCTGGCAGTTCATTCCATACAGGCACCACCCTCTGCATGAAAAAGAGCCCCTTAGGTCCCTTATAAATCTTTCTCCTCTTAGGTTAAACCTGTGCCCTCTAGTTTGGTCACCACCACCAAGGGAGAAGACCTTGGCTATTCACTGTATCCGTGCCCCTCATTATTTTATAAACCTCTATAAAGTCGTTCTTCAGGCTCCAACTCTCCAGGGAAAACAGCCCCAGCCTGTTTAGCCTCTCCCTATAGCTCAAATCCTCCAACCCTGGGAGCATCCTTGTAAATCTTTTCTGAATCTTTTCAAGTTTCGCAATACCTTTCTTATAGCAGGGAGACCAGAATTGCACATAACATTCCAAAAGTGGCCTCAACAATGTCCTGCATAGCCACAACATGACCTCACAACTCCTATCCTCATGGCACTGACCAATAAAGGAAAGCATACCAAACGCCTTCTTCACTATCCTGCCTACCTGCAACTCCACTTTCAAGGAACTATGAACTTGCTCACCAAGATCTCTTTGTTCAGATCACTCCCCAGGACCTTACCATTAAGTGTATAAGTCATGCCCTGATTTGCCTTTCTAAAATGTAGCACTTCTCATTTATCAAAATTAAACTCCATCTGCCACTCCTCAGCCCAATGGCCCATCTGATCAAGGTCCTGTTTTACTCTGAGATAACCTTCTTCACTGTCCACTACATCTCCGATTTTGGTGTCATCTGCAAACTTAGTAACCATACTTTCTATGTTCACATCCAAATCATTTGTATAAACAATAAAAAGCAATGGACCCACAACCAATCCTTGTGGCACACCTCTCGTCACAGGCTTCTTGTCTAAAAAGCAACCCTTCACCCTCATCTTCTGTCTTCTACCTTTCGGCCAGTTCTGAATCAAATGGCAAGTTTATAATGTCAAAGGTTTCATTTTGCAGATGATTCTATTCAAGGGGACACTGTGGGTCCTTGAAAGATATTTGCAAAGAACAGCAAGTTCTTCCACTATCCTGCCCAATGTTCTTCCCTCAAGCAACATTACCGTTTGTAAACAATTTGGTTACTCAGCATATTGCTGTTTGTGGCACCTTGCTTTGTACAAAAGTAGCATCATGTTTACCTGAAGACCTACAATGACAGCACTTAAAAGTATTTCATTGTATGCAAGCAATCTAGGGACATTGAAGAAGTCCGTAAGGGACTGTATAAATTATTTATTTCATTCCTCACAAACAAGAAAGCAAATGAGACATTTCCAACTAGTAGCCTGACAGGAGTTGGGAATTTATAAGCAACTATGAATATATGGAAACATCCCTCAGAAATTAGACAATGTAACCTCAGGATCAGGCAATTCAGGCTGGTTCTCCAGAAGAACCACTTGAGTGACTGCCTAAAAAGTGACAGAGCAGGCTATAAACTTGCTAAACATTACCAATACACCTCACATGCCATGGCTCCTATATCGTTACACCATGCAACATCAGCTGGTACTTCAAGAAGGCAGCTCACTACTGCCTTCTACAGGGCAGTTAGGGGTTGGCAAAAATGCTGGCCCAACCTAAGCTGTCCACATCACATTAAAATTTTTAAAAACTTAATACCAGAATTATATAAAGTTTATCTGCATAACGGAAACCTCACTCAGCCCAACTAGTGTTTATGCTCCACATGAACCTTTCCTATACAATCCTACCTGCCCATCGTTTTATTGTTTTCATTTTCATGTATTTGTCTAGGTTCCCATTAAAAGTATCTATACTATTTTCCATAGCCATTCATTGAGATTGTCAAAGTGCTCAGGGAAACTGTAAAGAGATCTGTCAGGTTGTAAAATGGAATAGTTAAGGAATCTATCAAGGAAGCTTTTCCAGGAGCTCTCATAGGAACTATCAAACTGTAACATCTCTTAACTTTTAGACTGAAAACCCATTCACTATATTTAAATTATTTCAACTACTTAATCCCCGATAAAAATAAATTAGTGTTTATGTTCATAGCCCAGTTTCAAAACCTGTAAAAGCATCTGATTCTGTTAATCAAATTGCAAACTGACAAGCATGTGAATGTCATATAATAGGTTATTAAATCAGTATTAAATCCTGATGAAGGGCTTATGCCCGAAACGTCGAATTTCCTATTCCTTGGATGCTGCCTAACCTGCTGTGCTTTAACCAGCAACACATTTTCAACTGTGATCTCCAGCATCTGCAGACCTCATTTTTTACCCTATTAAATCAGTAGTAGAGTACAAATCCTGTTACAGTAATGTTACGGACCAGGCCAGACACCCCAAAACACTTCAAGAGCGTATTCCAGACCCTAACTTGGCTAATTGTTTTAAAGTGTAACACAGATATTCCAGGAGGGATGCAGTTGGTCAAACCACTTAGTTTTAAACAAACATAATTTATTTACAAGATTACTGAATGAAACACAAACAAAAGAAAACAGAATATTGAATAACGTAACCTGTCCAAAAACCCAACAGATCATCCCAACTTAATGAAGCTGTTTCAAATACTTGCAACAATCCCCATAAATATCTCTTGGCACAAAAAGGAAATTCAAACTCAGGGTCTTACAGGAGAGAAGTCACACAGAGAGATTATCAGCCTGGACCGGCTTATTTGGGTCCAGCTGCTTTAAAACTGCCTGACTGCTTTCAATGAATAGCCAGACTGCCAAAAACCAAACCAGAGAAAAGCTGAGCTGGGAGAACTGCCCACTTCTCTTTCATTGTACAAATACTTTTTAAACCTTGGAAGCCTTTTTTCTGAGACAGTATCTGTTAGCTACAATCAAACTGGCCCTAAAACATTCAACCCCAAACTTTTTGGAGTCTATGTCTTTTACGACCTCTCTGAAAAAAAAAGCCAAGGATAACATAACCTTGTTAAGAAGCAGCATCATTACGGTTAAGGCACTAGACAGTGAAATAATAAGCATTGATTATTTTGTGAAAATGCTTAGTATCTAATTTTCTTACAGGAATTAAGTTTTGATGGATTGTGTAAAAATGGATTTGTTTCAAGTTTGTGCAATACGTCTAAGGACTTGTATTGGTTCCTATAAATGAGGCCACTGAAAGCTCACAGTAGACATTGGAACATTTTTTTATCAATAAGTCTTCCAAGAAATCAGGTGACTAGTGATCCCTGCTTGCTTTGATATAAACCCCTACTGGGATTGTTTATAGTGATTACTTGGAAAGTCCTTTGGGTTCTGGCATTGGTTACAGAATAAGAAGCCTACGAGAAGCTAATCTATTCTATTTCTGAAAATATCCCTCCCATAGATTTCAGAGTGAAACCTATTTGTTCTTCTGAGAAAGTGATTGCAAGAACTTCTCAATGCTGTATTTCCTGAGCACGCTATGTCTGCAAAGACTAATCTGTGTATTAGTGACTTGATCACACAAACCAGAGCATCAGAATGACAGTCTTCAGACCAACTTAAGTTTATCCTTTTTACCTCTAAGAATAATTTTAATGGCAGAAAGGTGATTTTCTTTTTTTTTAACTAATAGACTCTCTGCAGAGAGTATTGTATACATGGAGTACTGTGTACAATTATGGTCCCTTTATTTGAGGATGGATGAAGTTGTATTGGAGCCAGCTCAATGGCAGTTCACTAGATTGATTCCAGAAATGAGGGGTTTGTCTAATGAAGAAAAGATTGAGCAGTTTAGACTATACTCTCAAGAGTTTAGAAGATTGAGAGGAGATCTATTTGAGATATATATGATGTTAAAAGGGTTTGACAAAATATACGTAGAAAGAATGTTTCCTCATGTGGAGAAATCTAGAAGGAGAGGTCATAGGTTTAAGATAAAGGATAGCAGATTTCAAACTTAGATGAAGAGAAATTACTTCTCTCAAAGGCTTGTGAATCTGTATAATTTGGTGGCTGTCAGAACATTGAGTAAATTTATGGAGCAGACAGATTTTCAATCAACAATCGGTTTAAGGGTTATGGAGAGCAGGCAGAAAAGTAGAGTTGAAACCAAAATGAGATCAGCCAGGATCATATATAATTGTAGAGGTGCTGTATTGTCTCCTCCTACTCAATAACTTATATGTTCTTATGAGAGAGAAATTTATGATTTTTCTCTCATAAGAACATAAAATTGGTTAACTTACATAGTCATGAATCTGGAAATAAAGATGTCTATTCCTCTTTATAACCCAAGACACACACATGAAAATATACACACACACTTGAGGAAGAGAGAGAACTCTGTGATTTTCTCTCTCTTCCTCAAGTGTGTGTGAATATTTGTGTGTGTGTATGTGCGTGTGCGTGTTGGGTTATGTTGGGGGATAGACATTTATATTTCCAGATTAGTGACTATGTATGTTAACCAATTTTGCATGTTCATTGAAAATGTTTTATTGGTAATAATTCAATAATGTTATTTATGAAAGAAAGCTCATTGATAATCTTTTATTGAAAATTTTATGCAGATAAGCTGTCTAATTAAACATCTTAGTAACTGAGAAAGATAGTTTTTTTTAAAATTCACTCACGGGATTAAGGCAATGCTGATTCAGACTCAAAGTCATCATTGGACTGTTAATTCCAGGTTTTTATTGAATTCAAATTCCACCATCTGTAATGGCAGATTCAAACTCAAGTCCCCAAAACATTACCTGTGTCTCTGGATTGGCTTATGCCCGAAATGTTGACTCTCCTGCTTCTTGGATGCTGCCTGACCTGCTGTGCTTTCCCAGTGCCACACTTTTCACTTCTGGATTAACAGTCCAGAGGGATTACCACTATACCATCACTTCCCCCAAATGTTTATGATGTGAGCCACAGAGCAGTGACAGTGTACTCCTCCAGCCTTGCTTCTAACTCTTGCACTATTGGTAATTATATTCATGATTAGATTAGATTAGATTACTTACAGTGTGGAAACACGCCTTTTGGCCCAACAAGTCCACACCAACCCATTCCCTTACATTTACCCCTTTACCTAACACTACGGGCAATTTAGCATGGCCAATTCACCTGACCTGCACATCTTTGGACTGTGGGAGGAAACCGGAGCACCCTGAGGAAACCCACGCAGACACGGGGAAAATGTGCAAACTCCACACAGTCAGTCGCCTGAGTCGGGAATTGAACCCGGGTCTCTGGCGCTGTGAGGCAGCAGTGCTAACCACTGTGCCACTGTGCCGCCCATGTGGTGATAGTTGGTATTAAACTGAACAGGTCTCATCCATGTAGTTTCAGACTGAAATTAAGACATTATTTGAGGACAAATATGAAGGAATGACAGGAAGTTGTGGTAAATCAATGAGTACTCAATGCTGCTACTTGGTGCCCAGAAGGGATGGACATTCCAATAAAGGGCAAAGGATTCACCCAAATTATATGATTTAAGTATAGGAGTTGGGCAGTCATGTCACGGTTCTACAGGACGTTGGTTAGGCCACTTTTGGAATATTGCATGCAATTCTGGTCTCCTTCCTATCGGAAGGATGTTGCGAAACTTGACAGGGTTCACAAAGATTTACAAGGATGTTGCCAGGGTTGGAGGTTTTGAGCTATAGGGAGAGGTGTATAGGCTGGGGCTGTTTTCCCTGAAGCTTCGGAGGCTGAGGGATGACCTTACAGAGGTTTATAAAATCAGGAGGGACATGGGTAGGGTAAATAGGGAAAATCTTTTCCATGGGGTGGGGGAGTCCAGAACTAGAGGGCATAGGTTTAGGGTGAGAGGGGAAAGATATAAAAAGGACCTAAGGGACAACTTTTTCACACAGAGGGTTGTTCAAGTATGAAATGAGCTGCCAGAGGAAGTGGTGGAGGCTGGTACTATTGCAGCATTTAAAAAGAATCTGGATGGGTATGTGAATAGGAAGGGTTTAGAGGGATATGGGCCAAGTGCTGGCAAATGGAACTAGATTAGGTTAGGATATCTGGTCAGCATGTGTGAGTAGCACCTGAAGAGTCTGCTCCTGTGCTGTACATCTCGATGACTCTATGATTCGAAGAAAGATATCTCACCTTTGTAAAATATTGCCATTAGCCTATGTGTGAACATCAATGCTCTTGGAAACTCTCAGTTTTAATTCCATTTAAGTTGGCTTTGTGATATCCATTGACAAATTTATTTTAACAAACTTGACATATGTACAATAATGTTGAATTGCCACTTGCAAAGCAATTACACAGCTACAGCATCTATTAATATCTGTAACAGTCCAATATTTTAAGTCATACAGTCTAATTCCTATTAAATACAATGTGCCAAACTAATAGAGCCAGGAATCTTTCTACCAAACCTTAACAAATTCATAAACAATAAGAGGAAAAGGCTGCCAAAGGACCTCCAATCACTAACTTATACTCATCACACAGAGCATTAATATTTTTTAATCTGAGTATGCATAGCAATTGCAATGTCTGGTAACACATCAGGAACACATCATTCTCAGGGTTCAGTGTTTTCAGATCCTGTTACAGGTGAAATGGGTTGATGATTGATAACAAGATCAACCTAATAGATGCAACGCATGGCAAGTTATGACGTTCATTGAATGCTCAAGCATTGGAATATAATTAACAATGGTTTGCATGTAATGATGCACATTTAACATCTTATGCCAAGCATTTTAACAGTTAAGGAGTATGGAATGGAATTTATGCTATCAAAGGATTTCTAGCAACCTTGGCTGAATAATTTAATAATTGTAATTTATTAGTCCTATCGCTTATTCATTCAGCCATTCACCTCGCTCAGTTATGCAGGCCTTGGAATAACAATCTGCTGTTGGCAATCTTTGTTTTGATGTGCTGAGAGGCTATGTCCTGTCCTTGGGTTTGAAAAGACAAATTAGGGGATATTTTCTCAAGATGTTTTAAATGATTTCTTTTTATGCAGATAGCAAACAATATATTTTCTTTCAACATAATCTTTTCTCCATTTTGTTTCCTTTCCTTGTTCTACTTTATTTCTAGTGATCAATTAAATGAGTGGGTCTTTTGTTTCTCTTTTTCATTTCATGCCCTATTACAAGCATCTTTGGTATTAGGAAACTAACCTTTCAGTCATTGAACCTAAACTGACTTCCATTCTATCAAATGCCTCCCCGTGTTTGTCCCACCCATCCCTAGCTCAAAACCTATTACTTTTCCCAGGTCAAATGAAACATTGTTAACCCCAAAGGGCAACTCGTTTCTCTTGACAGACGCTGCCAAATTCCAGTGTTTCTGTTTTCACTTCGCATTCTGCTTTTCTACTAATGACATTTTCCTCTATGTAATACACACACAAGCATTAGAAATCTCCCTTTGCAAGAGCAGGCAACTACTTGGCTGAGGGCAAGCCGAAAGTCAGCACAGCAAAGTTCCTTAATCAACGTCCAGAAAATCCCATTTTCCACGAGTGAACGGAATTGGAAACTTGGCTGATGCTTGCAGCTCTGTGACACTCAGGCCAATGAGGTCCCGCACCATGAGGTCAGCTAACTCAGCACTTCCCGAGAACTCCATTTGCAAAGTATAACAAACAACTTTGATTAACTTTATCGAGTCCTTCTGTTATGTTTCAGTTTGTTCGACTGATTTTTTTTTTCAAGAGCTGGTGATAATGTTAATGTGCAGGTTGGGGAGTGCCAGTCAACTTGATCGCGTTCAACAATTCTGCTACACTCACACATAATTCAACACACCCTGCAACTTCACCGTGGGATCTCCACTGAAATTAATGCTGGACTCAGTATCTCCTCAAAGTCTGTCTTCCTCTCAGGATAGCACCAAAGCTGACAAAATCATGTGGGACATCTTGCTGTATGACACACCAAGCTCTCAATCTCACGTCTACAGCAGTTGCCTGCAACCTGCACAGCAAACACACTGCATGTTCATTCAACTAAACAGCAATGTCAGAAAGCAGAGAGAGTCATAGAGTGTACAACATGGAAACAGACCCTTTGGACCAACTCGATCATGCTGACCAGATATTGGAAGGAGTTCAGAGCACAGTAGGGAGTCCCTTTTTAATGTAATGTATTGGTCATTTGGCTTGGCAGCACCGTCACCAAGTTGGTGCGGACCCTGAGGCTGAAGCTGGAACAGATATGGCGTCACAGTTTGGGCACTGCATGGAGGAGTATGTTCAGCACTCATCTACATGATCTGCCTCCACTGCCTGTTCTCAGAGCGAAGAATGTTACTTATGTCCTGGTAGAATACAGAGGGTAGTGGTGGAGGGTTGCTTTTCAGACTGGAGGCCTGTGACCAGTGGAGTGCCACAGGAATCAGTACTGGGTCCTCTACTTTTTGACTTTTATATAAATGATTTGGATGTGAGCATAAGAGACACAGTTAGTAAGTTTGCAGAAGACACCAAAATTAGAGGTGTAGTGGACAGCGAAGAGGGGTACCTCAAATTACAACAGGATCTTGACCAGATGGGCCAATGGGCTGAGAAGTGGCAGATGGAGTTTAATTCAGATAAATGCGGGGTGCTGCATTTTGGGAAAGCAAATCTTAGCAGGACTTATACATTTAATGGTAAGGTCCGAGGGAGTGTTGCTGAACAAAGAGACCTTGGAGTGCAGGTCATGGAACATAGAACATAGAACAGTACAGCACAGAACAGGCCCTTCAGCCTACGATGTTGTGCCGACCACTGATCCTCATGTAAGGTAAACCTAAAGTATGAACCCTCAAATTTCTGTGACCATATGCATGTCCAGCAGTCTCTTAAACATCCCAAATGACCTCGCTTCCACAACTGCTGCTGGCAATGCATTCTATGCTCTCACAACTCTCTGCGTAAAGAATCCACCTCTGACATCTCCTCTATACTTTCCGCCAAACAGCTTAAAACGATGACCCCTCATGTTAACATTTTCTGCCCTGGGAAAAAGTCTCTGGTTATCAACTTGATATATGCTTCTCATTATCTTGTACACCTCAATTAGGTCCCCTCTCTTCCTTCTTTTTTCCAATTAAAAACGTCCAAGCTCAGTCAACCTGTCTTCGTAAGATAAGCCCTCCATTCCAGGCAGCATCCTGGTAAACCTCCTCTGAACCCTCTCCAAAGCATCCACATCTTTCCTATAAGAGGGCGACCAAAACTGGACACCGTATTCCAAGTGCAGTCTAACCAAAGTTTTATAGAACTGCAACAAGATCTCACGGCTCTTAAACTCAATCCTCCTGTTGATGAAAGCCAAAACACCATATGCTTTCTTAACAACCCTGTCCACTTGGGTGGCAATTTTAAGGGATCCATATACCTGTACACCAAGATACCGCTGTTCCTCCACATTGCCAAGAATCCTGTCTTTAATCCTGTACTCAACTTTCAAATTCGACCTTCCAAAATGCATCACTTTGCATTTATCCAAGTTGAACTCCATCTGCCACCTCTCAGCCCATCCCTGCATCCTGTCAATGTCACGCTGCAGCCTACAACAGTCCTCTATACTGTCAACGACACCCCAACCTTTGTGTCGTCTGCAAACTGCTAACCCATCCTTCAATCTCCTCATCCAAGTCATTAATAAAAATTACAAACAGTAGAGGCCCAAGAACAGAGCCCTGTGGAACACCACTCACCACTGACTTCCAGACAGAATACTTTCCTCCCACTACCACTTCCTGTCTTCTGTCAACCAGCCAATTCTGTATCCAGACAGCTAAATTTCCCTGCATTCCATTCCTCCAGACCTTCTGAACGAGCCTACCATTGGGTAGGTTCATAGCTCCTTGAAAGTGGAGTCACAGGTAGATAGGATAGTTAAGAAGGCGTTTGGTTTGCTTTCTTTTATTGGTCAGAATATTGAGTATAGGAATTGGGAGGTCATGTTGCAGCTGTACAGGACATTGGTTAGGCTACTGTTGGAATATTGCATGCAATTCTGGTCTCCTTCCTATTGGAAAGATGTTGTGAAACTTGAAAGAGTTCAGAAAAGATTTACAAGGATGTTGCCAGGGTTGGAGGATTTGAGCTATCAGGAGAGGCTGAACAGGCTGGGGCTGTTTTCCCTAGAGCGTCAGAGGCTGAGGGGTGACCTTATAGAGGTTTACAAAATTATGAGGGGCATGATAGAGTAAATAGACAAAGTCTTTTCCCTGGGGTCGGGGAGTCCAGAACTAGAGGGCATAGGTTTAAGGTGAGGGGGGATAGATATAAAAGACACTTAAGAGGCAGCTTTTTCACACAGAGGGTGGTACGTGTATGGAATGAGCTGCCAGAGGAAGTGGTGGAAGCTGGTACAATTGCAACATTTAAGAGGCATTGGAATGGGTATAAGAATAGGAAGGGTTTGGAGGGATATGGGCCGGGTGCTGGCAGGTGGGACTAGATGGGGTTGGGATATCTGGTCGGCATGGACGGGTTGGACTGAAGGGTCTGTTTCCATGCTGTACATCTCTATGACTCTATGACTCATAGGTCATTACCAACAAGAGTGATGTACCCAGCTGCTGGTGAGATGTAGGTCGCTGTCCCAGCCTTGCTAAGAAGGTGAAGGCAAGTTTAAAAGGAGCAGTGCCAAGACGCTGAGGAACACCCAGCTAAGGCAGAGGGTGGCAGGACCCCCTAGGATTCATTGTGACCATGGAAGGACCACAGTTATTTTCTTTCAACTCTACTTCCTGAAGCAAGACCCAATGTCATTGGAAGCTTTGAATGTTCCAGGACACTGTAACAGAAATATGCTATCCACTAGTGCAAGACTGAGGCCTGTAGAATTGGGAGGCCATGCTTTTCTGGTGGTTGTGAAGGTGAAATCTACTCTGAACTTCTCTCCTTCAGGGACTAACATATGACCTGTGTGGGATCTCTCAGTCATGTACCCACAAATTAATCAGGACTGTGGCTAAAGCTATCTGTGCTAGGCCATTTATTTTCCCTGTGATGTGGTCAGTGTTGCCATCCAGGCAGTAAGACTGCGGAACCATAACTGGCTTCCCCCAGGTACAGAATGTCATGAACTGTACACATGTCGCACTGAGAGGGCCCTATCATAACACCGTAGAATCCATCAATAGGAAGGGGTCCAATTCCATGAGATCATAAAGCGTAGGTGCAAAAGGAAACTACTTGACTCGTCAAGTCTGCCCTGTTATTCAATAAAATCATGAACAGCTCTTGTCTTCCAGCTAAAGTGCATGACAGAACATTTTTTAATATTATTTCCACTTGCCAATTTTTTGCACATTCACTTAGTCTGTCTATAACTCTTTGTGTCTTCCTCACCAATTTTATTCCTGTATAATTTTGTGTCAACCATAAACCTGACTGTAGTACATTTTTTTCCTTCATTAAAGTAATTTATAATGTATATAATTGTGGTTTCAGTACTAACCTCTGTGAAAGTCTACTAGTTCAGCTTGCCATTCTGAAAATGCTCCTCTTCTATTAGTTAGCAAATCCTCTATCCATGTTAATAGATGGCCTCCAATGCCATGAGCCCATTTTATTAAGTCGTCTTAGGTGTGATGCTTTATCGAACACTGTTTAGAAATGCAAATATATAATATCTGTTTGTTCCCTTTTATTCATTGTACTTGTTACTTTCTCAAGAATAAGTTTGACTGGCTTGACTTCTGCTTCATGAAGTCATGTTGGCTTTGCTTGATTATGGAACATAAAACATAAACATAGAACAGTACAGCACATTACAAGCACTTTGGCCCACGATGTTGTGCCAAGCATCTTTCTTAATCTAAGATCAACCTAACCTACATACCCATGTGTTTGTCCAGCAGTCACTTAAATGTCCCTAATTTTATTTCTACATAATTTTGTGTCAACCAAAGACCTGACTGTAGTCCATTTTCTTCATTCATTAAAGTCATTCATAATGCATTTAATTGTGACTTTACTATCACCACTGGCAACGCATTCCATTCACCACCACTCTCTGCATAAAGAACCTACCTCTGACATCTCCCCTGTACCTTCCTCCAATAACCATAAAATTATGTCCCCTCATGACAGCCATTTCTGCCCTGGGGAAAAAGTCTCTGGCTGACTACTCTATCTATGCCACTCATTACCTTGTACACCTCCATCAAGTCACCTCTCTTCCTTCTTCTCTCCAGTGTGAAAAGCCCTAGCTCACTCAACCTCCAGTCATAAGAAATGCCCTCCAATCCTTTGCACCCTCTCTAAAGCATCTCCATCCTTCCTATAATGAGGTGACCAGAACTGGATGCAATATTCACAGTGTGGTCTAACTAGGGTTTTCTCGAGCTGCAGCAAAACCTCGTGGCTCTTAAACTCAATCCCCCTCTTAATGAGAGCCAACACACCATACACTTTGTTAACAACCCTATCAACTTGGATGGAAACTTTGAGGGATGTATGTACGTGGACCCCAAGATCCCGCTGTTCCACCACACTGCTAAGAATCCTGCCTTTAATCCTGTATTCAGCATTCAAATTCAAACTTCCAAAATGAATTACTTCTCATTTATCCAGATTGAACTCCATCTGCCACTTCTCAGCCCAGCTCTGCCAATGTCTTGTTGCAGCCTGCAACAGCCCTCAACACTATCTACAACACTCTCTGTGTAAAGAACCTACCTCTGACATCTCCTCTATACCTTCCTCCAATAACCATAACCTTTGTGTCATCAGCAAACTTACTAAACCCCCTTTCACTTCCTCATCCAAGTCATTTATAAAAACTACAAAGAGCAGAGGCCCAAGAACAGATCCTTGCAGGACACCACTGGTAACCAACCTCCAGATGGAATACTTTCCATCCACTATCACTCGCTGCCTTCTTTCGGCCAACCAATTCTGTGACCAGACGCAGAACAAAAGATGAAGACAGTGTTCCAGGGAGATTATTTAGAGATGAAACAGATTATTGGTCTTCAATTCAGTGGTATAAATGTTTGAAAGAGAATTCAAACACAATGCAGCAGCTGTTGTTTCAATACTGGCAGGCAAGTTGTATGAGCTGGAGTCAAGTTTGATTAGCAAACATTAAACTCAAAGGTATTGATCTTCAGATGCATGAACAAATGTTTGTGAAGCTTAGTTAAATGCAATGAAGTTTCAGTGAAATGTAGCAAATAACTGAGGAGTTAGATAATCTCATTAATGCAAAGATATGCATGCTTTCTTCTGGGTCTGTTAGTGTGGGTACAGGACCCTTTCAGCACTTACTCAAGGAGAAGATCCCATTAAACTCAAATTGGAAGAAACTAAATAAATAACTTTATTTCAAAAACTTTATGTTGTCTCGTACTAAGGAATGTAAAATCCATTGCAAAAAGCACAGGACAATGACCTGTTCCAATGACAGCAGCATCTGCTGCCCAGGAGGGCAGGACTAACAAATGAGAAAAGACTGGATCAACTGGGCTTATACTCGCTGGAATTTAGAAGAATGAGGCGGGAATCGCACAGAAACTTATGAAATGGACTGGACAGGCTTGATGTGGGAAGGATGTTCTGGATTTCCCCAACATTGGGAACTAGGGGTCACAGTCTATGAATAAGGGTGAACCATTCATGACTGAAAAAAGGATGAATTGCTTCACTCAGAGAGTTGTGATCCAGTGGAATTCTCTCCCACAGAAAGCTGTTGGGACCAGTTTGTTAGATATATTTAAGGGGGCACTGGATGTGGTCCTTGCTGCTGAGGGAATCAAAGGGAATGGAGAGAAAATGGGAGGGGGAATACTGAAATTGCATGATCGGCCGTAATCGTATTGAATAGTGGTGCAGGTTTGAAGGGCTGAATGGCCTACTCCAGCACCTATTTTCTATGTTTCTATGTTCTAACCTGTCATCTATTCATATATCTTGTTCTATGTCAGACTAAAACACGCCCACCCCTACCCAATATGGAGCTTTCAGCTATTCAACAGTGTTGATTTTAATGTTCCCGTGGGAGTGCACAATCTAATACATTCACAGAAGATTCATTTGTTCACTATTCCAAGGCAGACATTTACCTATTTAGAATAGCTGCATTATGGACAGCATTAAAGTAGTTCAGGCGGCAGTTTGACATGGACTTATTAACTTGTACGTCACTGAAGAAAATTAAACCCAATTGTCATCAATGACTGAGGCTAGGAATTACTGCTAGCATTTAGCATCTCCACACAACATTTCTCAGGCTGCTATTTTAATTGAGGCATTAGACCTCTTCCTGATAAGCAGGTTAATGTGTCTCTTAAAATAGCAGATTGAGAGATGTCACAGAAATGCACCAAGCATTCAGATATGTAGTTATTGTGATTCACAGCCTTGAATTACTGCTGAGTGTAATATACGCCTTTGTGGCCTACTTGGACATGCTGCTTCTCCAGTCCCTCACTAGAATACCTTCACTTTAAAGCATGATAAAGCATTTAGCCATTTCTTGGATGCTGTTTTATTTTTTTCATTCACTATTGCTGGGACTGAAATATTGTTTGGAAAATGACTGAGACACGGGCTGTTTGTTAGTCTGAAGACCATATGCTACAGCTGATAAAATGTATTTATATTCTTGTAATACAGCGGTTGGACGTCCAAAAGGTCAAAGTTAGAGACTTATGAACAATCATCACTAAAAATCCTCAAGTCCAAGGTCAAGAGAGCATCACTTGTCTTTAATTTTAACTTTCATCCCAGGTATTTGGATTTTCAAAATGATAGACAAAATGTTCCAGAAAAGAACACATTAAGACCTGAGGGGCTCCTTTGCTGAACAGCACATTATGTTGTAGAAATGACCCTGACTCCTTCCTGGACGATTCACACCATGAATGTGTATCTTCACTACCTTTGGTTCCAATTCAAAATTCACTTCAATCTAGCGAGTGAGTTCATGACCTGTCAGTTCAGCACTGAATTAGAATACAGATTAAGTGTTTTATTCTAAAGGCAGATGAAAGAGCAAAAAAAAAAGATTGTGCAGGAAATTGCCAATCACAGAGCAACATTACCAGTGCCAAAAGCAGCCTCCAGGCTAGAGGACGAAACATGTTAAAAGCTTGGGAATTTGGGAGTAGATCTGTATGAGAGTAACCACATTAATTTTTTTCTTAAAAAGGGAAAATCAAACTTCTCTGGCTGTTTCGTTCCATCAGAGTCATCCAAGTAATGTTTTTAGTCATTCGCAGTGGTTCCACAGTCTTCAATTAAAAAGCAAATTGTATCTGGAAGAAATGCTGATTGAACATTTCACTGGGATATGAGTACACATTGATATACATGCAGCTTCAAAGAGACAGCAGTCTCCAGAAGGCTTCACTTTAATGGGGTTCCATCTCAACTAAAGCTGGGCTAACCATCTTCCTCCTCCTTACCTATGCACAAATGAATTGCAAAAGGTTTTTGGGGCCATTTTCGAACATACTGCTGAGAACAAGTGGAAATTGGATACAACTTGGCATAATGCGCAGTCCATCACTTTAACCCCTGAACATTGGTGAAAGATTGAACAGACAATTAACACTCAAAGAGGGTTAGCCTGCACTGTTTCATTTTAGTGAGGTCACGTGAATTATTGAATCTATTTCTTTTTCTGCATTTAAGATCTTCTCACAGCAGACACTCACAGCGAAGATCACATTAATACATTCAGAAATGAAGTCAGCAAAGAACAAAGAGAAAAGACTTCAAAAAGTCGATTTCATAACAGTGGCGAATAAAGGGATGGTGAGTGAAGTATGGAGGTAGATATTGATCTTGCCCATTCCGTTTTGGTGTTCGTACCAGGTTAGCTTAGTTGAGGTGGAACCCCAGTTAAGGAGCCCACTACCAATCTTCTCAATAAAAACCAAAAAAACTGCTGATGCTGTAAGTCAAAAACGAAAACAGTAGTTGCTGGAAAAGCTCAGCAGGTCTGGCAGCATCTGTGAAGAGAAATCAGAATTAATGCTTCGAGTCCGATGACCCTTCCTCAGAACTGGGGAAGGCTCACTGGACCTGAAACGTTAACTCTGATTTCTCTTCACAGATGTTGCCAGCTCTGCTGAGCTTTTCCAGCAACTTCTGTTTTTGTTGTCAATCTTCTCAGTCGGCTGTATAGGCACGCTGTCACACAGCAGAGAGAAAGAGTTCACACATCAGTTGTTCCCACTTATAATACCATATGTATGCAGCCATGCAGACAAATGTAATGGTACTGTGCTGATCATTCAATTGGACAGTGGCAGATTTTGGAATGATGTTTCCCAGAAGGGAGAGCCAATTAAGAAAGGAGTGGGGTGGGGGTATGTGATGGGGTGGCTTTTTAATCTTCCAGCCGAGGCAGCAGCAGGCTCACAGTATTTCTGTGGTGGAACCATCTTCCTCTTCTTTATCTGTGCACAAATGAATTACAAACAGATTTTGGGGCCATATTTGGAAGTACTGCTGAGAACAAGTGGAAATTGGGACAACTTTGCATAGTGCACAATCCATATCTTTACCCCTCAACATTACAATTTGAGCCCTATGCCTAGTGAAAGATCGAAAGGACAATTAACACTCAAAGAGGGTTCGTCTGCACTGTTTCATTTCAGTAGGGTCACGTGAATTACTGAATCTATTACTATTTCTGCATTTAAGATCTTCATTTAAAAGACTTGCCTCCCTAATGATCACAGCTCAGACTGATGTTAGGTAATGTCTGAGCCTTAGATACCTTGGTGCACTACTTTGCCACTGTTCCACAGCTTGACTTTTTACAGCTTTTTTTTCTAACGTGTTTCACTTTTAGCTTTACTTCAGAAATATCCTGAGATTCATGAGGTCAAAGCAAAAATTATAATCCTAGTCAAATCAATCAAGGGGTCTGTTCTCCCTTGGACCAGCAACAGTAGGGATTAATTCTTCTTCCCCACCGACCTGCTTATGCCCATGTAGTATCATTGCGAGACAGACAGTCTCCAGAATCACGTCCAGCCCATCAGAAATCCTGGTGATCGAATTTCTCCAACTTTCCTGTTCACACCCTCCAAAAACAGTATCTCAATATCATTTCCTGCATACATACTCATGCTAGACCCTGCGCTTTTACCAATCGCTATCATTTCTGAGATTCGGGCCAATAATGTCACCAGACTAGCAATCCTAGAGGGCCAGCTAATTATCCAGTGAACCAGGTTCATTTTCCACAGCTGGTAGAATTTAAGTTCAGATCAATAAATCTAGAATATAAAACTATCTCGGCACTGGTGGCCGTGAAAATATCAAGACGGTTGTAAAAAAACTCGTCTGGTTCACTAATACCCTTAGGGAAAAGAAATGTGCTGTCCTTATCTGGTCCGGCCTATATATTGACTCTAGACCAACAGCAATTTGTTGACTCTCAACTGCTCTCTGAAATAGTTGAGCAAACCACTCTGTTCAAGAGCCAATTAGAGATAGTCTTGCCAGTGATGCATACAATGGAAGAACAAAAAAAACCTACCAATTTCCTACATCAGCAGATTTCAACATTGTCTTTTTACTTTGAAGTCTACTTTTCCCTGCACTCCCTCAATGGTCCCCTCCAACCAACCTATCCGGACATCATTTCCCACTCCTTCTGCCCACCATCAATGGCTCCTCTTCTCACGCATTATTTCCTGTCCCTAAACATGTCCATCTTATTATTGCACCGTCACCCAATTACAAATCTATCTGTTCCTCCTCTACATCCAGTCTATTAATCTGTTTTCCTGTTCCCGTATTGTATACTGAGTCATCTTTCTTACATGAAGAATGCTGTGGAAATGTGTCTTATAAACAGAAAATGCAACCAAGCTGCCTCAGAGAAACCCAGAGGTAATACAGCAGATGAGAAGTACATACATATCACCTTGTTCATGGAACAAATGTTTTGGATATTCTCCAGTTCACTCTTAAAACCTAATCCATCAGAAATTCTGCAGCAGATGGTCTACAATTATTAATTGTTAAAGATTGTGTGCTGGGGAGGGAGGTCCAAAAGAGAAGAGTGTGCAACTAAAAAGATCACAAAGTGTACTTCATGAAGTGATTACTTTATAGACTGTGATGGCACATCTGCAAGTTTTTTGACAGTTAACTATGTTGAAGCAAGTGTGTTTAACATGTGGACTGATTATTCAGTTCTGAAAAACAGATATATCTTGTGGAAGCTTTTCATCTCACTCTTATCAGGACTATTTAGAGATTGAGGTGTGACTTTATAGAGGTTTATCAAATCATGAGGAGAATAGCAAGTTCTTTTCCTAGGGTGGGGGAGTTCAAAACTCGGGGACTTTTTTTCAGGTGAAAGGAGAAAGATTTGAAAAAGAGCAGTGGTGCAACTTTTTCACACCCCAGGTGGTTTGTGTGTGGAATGAGCTGCCAGAGGAAATGGTGGATGCAGGTACTATTACAACATTTAAAAACCATTTGGGTGAGTACATGAATCGGAAAGGTTTAGAGGGATATGGGCCAAACACAGACAAGTGGGATAAGCTTAGTTTGGAAAACTTGGTTGGTATTGATGAGTTGGACTGAAGGGTCAATTTCCTTTACTATGAATAAGCACTGAGGTAAAGGAAAATAACATTTATAGTGTATCAGGGGACAATGCTGACTGGTTAGCAAGTGGACTTCCTTTGATGGTTAAGGGCAGATTTTTTTTTCTCCATGATTGGACCCTGAGGTCAATGGCTTGGAGTGGAGTTGGTGTGGAGGGGGTTGAATGGAGTTGGAGAGTGGGGGTGAATTAATGGTTAACAGTACAAACAGTGGTCCTGCATGCATGTGAAATGAAATTTTTAAAAGTTTTCACTTTAGGTTGTATGGATTTTGTGATGTGCAGCTCTTTCAGGCCCAGTGGTTCTTTCACATAGTGTTATCAGCCAGCATGCTTTTTGAAGCATACATATTTATTCAGAACATTTGCTATTTCTAAATTAAGCCATTGATTCTGAAAATCAGAAAAACATAGGTCACATCAATCTTGGTATCCTCCACCCACAGCTCATGAGCAAAGTGTTGTCCTCTGATTTAATATCTCTGCTATTATAATAAAAAGGGGACCAAATTATTGAAGCTTAAGGAATTCAAATTAATTTTATTCAGTGAATAATGCCTTGAATATTAGGCATTCAAATGATAAGATTAAACTTTAATCAAACAGAAAAGGAGCATTCAGCATGAGGGAACAGTTTTACTCTTTCTGAACCGTATTATCAATAGTAAGAGATAAGGGAATTCAGATTTAATGAGCCATTCTCAACCAACTTGGCAAACAATAATTCGCAAAATGCAACTTTTCCTCTGCACCATACTAATTTCTGCATTTTCAGGCAGGATGACTGGACATTCTGACAGTATCTACGCCCTAACACATAGACTCAAATACATCAATTAATTGTTTCCATACTATTCTTGGGCACCGATCAAATGAACGACACTATCTTGTTGTTGGGCTTCTTGAGTGTTATTGAGTTGCACTCTTCCATGAATAGGCATTAATTCTGATTTGAATAGATTGTACAGAGACTTCAAGAGGTCAGAGGGAAGTCACTTCAAGAGGTCAGAGGAAGGGCTTCTGCTCGAAACGTCGAATTCTCTATTCCTGAGATGCTGCCTGGCCTGCTGTGCTTTGACCAGCAACACATTTGCAGCACCTTTTCTAATAGCCTAGTCTTGATGTTGATATGGCTAGTTCAGTGACAGTTGATTAATTCAAATGGCTACATGGCTAAAGTAGGGTACTGAATGACATAAAGGGGCACATTCAATTCTTAACTGACTATGGTGGGGTTGCACAAGAATACAACCATTGCGTTATAGGAGAACTACCTGTGGTATAAAGCTAGTCTCAGGTAGGGAGATCATGACAATTATTATCATTTGCTATAAAGACCCACTTGGCCCAATAATGTCCTTTGAGAAACAAGTCTCCCATCCTTACATGGCCTGCAAGTGATTCTATATGCACAGCAATGTGGTTTGACTCTTAAATGTCCTCTGAAATGGCATTGCATGTCACTCAGTTCAAGGGCAATTAAAGCTGGGCAACAAATGTTGATGGTTTCAGCAACACCCATACCTGATGAAAGAATAAAAATTACATAGATGTTA
This sequence comes from Hemiscyllium ocellatum, assembly GCF_020745735.1. Taxonomy (NCBI): domain Eukaryota; kingdom Metazoa; phylum Chordata; class Chondrichthyes; order Orectolobiformes; family Hemiscylliidae; genus Hemiscyllium; species Hemiscyllium ocellatum. Next base: position 18,074,955 of record NC_083414.1, read on the forward strand.
TCTCATTTATTCCACCATCTATTATTCAGTATTATTTACGATCTATAGACAATAATAGAGAGCTTGGGGCATTTTTAACATTAGGAATACGTTAAATGAAAATGCCCTTACAATTCAATATTTACAGTGAAACTATAATCACAAGTTTAAGAATATAATTAGGAGCAAACAGAACCTTTCCTAAAGGGTTCAGATACATCTAGTCATAGATTGCTTGGATTATGCTGCAAAACTAAAACAGCTTGAGGGTTCAGATTTATAATGTGAATGAGTCAGAGGAATAAAAATAAAGTTTACTAATCAAATAAAATATTTACATATCCCACCTTAAAGTGTCCACAAGTTATACCAGAGCAATTGGTCTGAAATTGGCCAAACTGTTGTGAAATGTTATGCACTTCCTTCAAGAAAGCATGCCTTGTATTATTGGCAGTCACTATTCACTTAATAGGATATAATGTATTAGTCCCATGACTTGCATTCAGTCAATTAGCAGTAATCAGATGTACTATACTTAGCTACCAATAAACATTTTCTTTCTATTGTCTTGCTATCAAATAAAGAACAATTATTGTTTCATCAATCCTTGTGTCTGATTCGTACACTGCTGCAAATGTGTTGCTGGTCAAAGCACAGCAGGTTAGGCAGCATCTCAGGAATAGAGAATTCGACGTTTCGAGCATAAGCCCTTCATCAGGGCTTATGCTCGAAACGTCGAATTCTCTATTCCTGAGATGCTGCCTAACCTGCTGTGCTTTGACCAGCAACACATTTGCAGCTGTGATCTCCAGCATCTGCAGACCTCATTTTTTACTCGAAGATTTTTTACTCTGATTCGTACACTTACAGGTAAGAGAAGAACATAACGTTGAATTTTAATGGCAAGTTACAGTGAAAATAAATGGATTCTCGATGATCTTTAACACTGCTTTCAAAACACACATACTTGTCAATGCCCCAGATCAAAATAATGAAAATGGATTGTTTCCATCAGCTGTAGGTCATTGCAGCTATTTAAAGGATGTTTCTCAAATTAAACCCTTATTTTTAGTCAAAAAAAGGTATTAGAATATTTTAAAATTTCTGTGCTCAGTTTTTGTTTAGGTGTGAAAAGTTGTTGCAATTTGTCACATTCCCACATGGATCTCAAACCAAGTGGGTACATAAACAGGGCACGTCCACCTCATATATATATGACTGCAGCATTGTAGCAGAGACATTCCCACTCTCAGTGTCACATGGCTAGCATCAATAAAGCCCATGTTACTCAGCATGGGTACTACTAATCATAGGAACTGTTCTGTACTCCACTTTGGTCCTTGCGGAAATTTGAGTGATCACATATTTCTGGTTCCCATCATCAAGCTCCCTCCAACACCCAAACCCTCCCTTTCTGACTTTCTGTTTTCAGAGAGCTGACAGTTACTGCTGAAAATGTGTTGCTGGAAAAGCGCAGCAGGTCAGGCAGCATCCAAAGAGCAGGAGAATCGACATTTCGGACATTTTCAGCTCTGATCTCCAGCATCTGCAGTCCTCACTTTCTCCTAGCTGACAGTTACTGCCCAAGGCGAAAGTAGCAACAGCTCCCCAGTAATGAATAGGCCATGTAACTTGTACTACATGCACCTTGGAGATAGGTTAGATCAGATTACCTACAGTACGGAAACAGGCCCTTCAGACCAACACCTACCCTCTGAAAAGTTACCCACTCAGACCCATTCCCCTGCAACTCCCTCTGACTAATGCAACTAACACTATGGGCAATTTAGCATAGTCAATTCACCTGACCTGCACATCTTTCGATTGTGGGAGGAAATCAGAGCACTTGGAGGAAACCCACACAGACACAAACAACCCAAGGCAAGAATTGAACCCAGGTCTCTGGCAGTATGAGTCAGCAGTGCTAACCACTGAGCCACCATGCTGCCCAAGAACAGATTAGGGTTGTGATCATTATGGCTTGTTTTAAGCCTTGCATTGGATCTGGAATCAGATGCAAACCAGACCAGTTTAGGATGGCAGATTTCTTTCCCTGAAATTAATTAGCTTGTTTTTTCAAGTAATGAATGATAGCTTCATGGTCACCATTACTTGAGACTATTCCAAATTTTGTAACTGGAGTTTAAACTCCACCAGCATGGAATTAGAACCCATGTCCGTACAGCATTAGCCTAAGCCGCTGCATTACTATTCAGCAACATTACCTTAATGCCACCATCTTATGATGAGAAACCGAGTAAACTAGGCCTTTATTCTCTGGAGGTGGGAAAATGAGAGGTGATCCGAATGTAGTATTTAAGATTCTGAAGACTTAGGGTGGATGATAAGAGGTTGTTTCTCTTACAGAATCTAAATTGCAGGATAAAGCAACAACCATTTTGGACTGAAGCAATAAGAAATTACTTCATTCAAAGGTTTGTGAATCTTTAGGATCCACTACGCCAGAGGCTTGTGAATGCTCTATCACTGAATGCATTTAAGGCTAGAACAGACAGAGAATTGGTCTTTTGGTGAATCAAAGAATTCAGGAATTGGGTATTGATGCCCAGGATGAGCCATGGTAATTTTGAATGGTTTAGCATATTATAAGATTAAGTCCTACTCCTATATTTTATGTTTCTGTGGGTTCCATTGACTTTTTAATCTATTGATAAATAATAATAAACAGCAACACCCTCCTTGGACCCACTATGAGAATGTTGTCAATAGGTAACACAATGATATACAGTGACCACGTCACCTTCGGTAAATGTGATCCACAGGTAATACAGCGACATTCCAACTTGTTATGAAATTGTCCACAGCAACAGCCAATACGTGAAAAGAAACCTAACCAGCAAAATACTTCATAATGAGAAAATAACTTCCTCTGATCATATATAAAGCTTCTTTAAAAGACTCCAATTTATTTTTCAGAATTTACCGTTATGACCAGTGCCTCCAACATTGATTTTTTTCTCCACAGGAAATGGATAGCTTGTCATTTACTGCAAGGCCGACATATATCACATATTGAGGCAGAAATTAGGAGTGCACTGCTCTCATATAAATGCTCCACACTATTGCACCAAATTATGCTGTTCAAAAGTTCTCATCATTTGAAAATTAGTGCATTAGTACTTATGATACAGTCTGTCTTCATTGCCTCACTGTGTAACAACTGTGCTGTTCATTTCCCTTACTTTAAACATTAATCACACTGTAAATGAAATTCAGACAGCTGAGTACCACACCATCTCACTACCTATGATAGTGCTGCTACTGTGTATTTAGCATAGGCAGTTTCTACATATAATCCCAACTACCTTCACGGATAGTCCAACCCTTCCTAAGACAATGCACACAGTGACCCAGCCTTTCAAACTGTCTGGCTAAGTGCCAGCCCAATATTTGTGGCTTCCACTTACAATCTCTTAGATACGTGAAAGTTGCAAGCTGCTGTTGTGTGGGGAAATTGTGCCTGTCCACAATGAGGCCTAGTGTGTAACCATTGGCTTGTGCCTAACCACCGTGAGGCCTGGTGAGTAACCATTGGCTTGTGCCTGTCCACCATGAGGCCTGGTGAGTAACCATTGGCTTGTGCCTGTCCACCATGAGGCCTGGTATGTAACTATTGCCTTAGTGAGCCAGTCTCATTGTGAGTCAAATTGTGGGCCAAACATGGTAAAGCCTCTCTGTGATGGATGCTGTTCACTTGGAGAGTGGAACTAGGAGGCAGCTTCAATAAGCGATCTCACCCTCAATCCATTTATCTCTGTAATTTGCATTCTAAACATCCACTTCTACCTACCAGGAATGAATCATCCATCATATCACTAATCTGAACATCCAATACCCTGTATATTACCTCACTGATTTATGCTAATCTTTTATCATGTCCACCATCACTGTGCCATACATGCTTGAGTAGAAATACCTCTAAAATCACCAAAGCTTTTACCATGCCAACCTATGATGAGATCAGCTTCCAAGCCAATTTTTAAAATATATTTAAGTAGATTAAATACATGGCTGACATTGTTAATAACTAAGCAGATGTCCCAGTTAAATTGGAACAGTCCCATTTCTTTAAATACTTTTTTTGTAATTCTCTGAATAGATGCTTTCAGGCTGCTTAATGCCCCAGTTTTGAGTTGCTCAAACCACTTCATAACGAATTCCTTCTCTCTGTCACCTTGTTTCAGTTCCTTCAAATAATCCAGGAACAGGTTGCAGTTACTTTCTCGTTTTCACCATTAGTAGACTGAGTGTGTCTCCAGTGTGCCCATTAACAGATCATACATATACCCGGTGATGCTAATTATCATGCTGTCAGTATCCCCGCAGACTCAGCAATACGACGCATGGATCATGTTAAATAGCCTCTGCAAAACTGGCTTGGATTTTAATGTGAGCCAAGATCCTTCAACAAGAAGGGCCAGGTAGGGCAACAAGCTTGTGCGGTGAAGCCTGAGGTATATTAACTCTTGGACCTTGTGTCTGTATGAAGACGTAAATGTGTGCCTGAAACATCAGTTACTATCACTTGTAACTGCAGCTTACATCTCCGACAGTCAGACTGAAAGTGATTGAGGTGGGGGTGTGGGTGGCGGTTGAGGTGGGGGTGTGAGTGGTTGAGGTGGGGGGGTATGGGTGATTGCTGGCAATTGCAGCCAGGGAATTGGAAGTGCAGAAACACTAATTAAAGAAGTGCAAAGTCTCATTGTAGACTAAGTGGAGCATCTCTTAGCCTGGAGGTTAACTTGAAATACTTATTTTTCAAGTCATCCAGCTTGGCTTCTTATAACCTCACAATCCAGACATAAAAGCTATCACAGCTCCTTAACATGAAGCTTGGGGCTCGCACTAAAATAGCAGATCAGAGCATACTCTGAATATCTAAGAAAGGACCTGCCGACTTAGGTTGGTAATGCTTGGATGAGGGAGCTGTCAGGGAGAGTAGCAGGGGCGGGGGGGGGGAATTATTTGGTTGATAGAAGGAGGTGGCATTGGTGGCTGGAATTTGTCTGCTTTGGGAGTTGCCTCACGCAGGCTGTCTTTTCTGTCATCTGGCCATTTCTTTTGACAGCTTGTCTCCAGACGCTCTGAACAGCAGCAAAGACTTCCCATGCTATTGACTCCAATCCCAGTCAACTCGCCTGCAGACAGTCCCTGGGTGGTTGACATGGGTGACCTATGGTTCCATGCTGATACGGAGCTCACCAAAGAGCACATTGTGGGGGAGGCGGCCGGCATCCATGTCAGCCAACCAATGGGCTGACTGCTGAGTGAAGGTGGCAGTCTTTATACATTGGTGTACTTCCATTTTCAGCTCTGTCTTGCCAGGAGATGCCCAACATTCATCAGAGGCATCAGAGGTTTGGCTGCGTATCTTGACCTTGCACAATCTGTCTTTGCTTCCACCCTAGAGGAGGGTGCTGAGAGCTTAAGCCTATCATAGAGATCACAGACACCGAGCTTTATATTTTTTGTTAGTTTGTTTTGGGTGATTATTCTTGGCACCTGTAATTTTGAATTTGCACATTACCTTAGAACCATTGAAATGATACAGTCTGGGGGAGGGGGGAGGGGAACTTTGTCCATCTTGTTTGTGCCAAACCAGACACCCAGAGGCCCTTTCTAATCCCATCTTCCTGCACACAGCTCATGGTCCAGCAGTTTACAGCACTTAAGGTGCAGCTCCAGGTACTCTTTGAAAAAGTTTAAGATCTCTGCTACCACCACCACCACCACAAGCCAGGCAGTGAGTTCTAGACACTCAACACCTTCTGTGTAAAAAGGTTTTTCCTCACAACCTTTCTAATCCTTATGCCATTTAGCTTGAATCGATAATCCCGGGTTTTTCAACTCTCTGCCAAGGAAAATAGGTTCCTCCTGTCTAATCCATCTCTACACCTCATAATTTTATATATCCCAATCATGTCACTTCTCAGCCTTCTCTACTTCCAAGGACAACAACCCCATCCTCTCCAATCTCTCCTCATGGCTACAATTCTCCCAACTCTGGCAACATTCTAGCATTGGTCACAAGATTCCAAATTCGGGACCTATTGGGATCCCTGCCGGCAGTGGAATCATCTTGGTGATTTTACTGGTAGTGGCCTCCCCACTAAATGTGGCTAAATTCGACTGGAAACAAAAATTGCTGGAAATCACAGCAAGTCAGGCAGCATCCACGGATGAGACAGCAAGCCAACATTTTGAGTCTAGATTACTCTTCATCAGAGCGGAAGTGAAGTGTGCAGGGAGCAGTATTCACACAATAGTGGGGAGATGGGGGGGGTGGGAGAGGGGGCATGGAGGAGGTGGATGCTGGGAGAGAAAGGATGTTGATAGCGCAGATTGTGATTGGAATGCGAAAATTGCAGAACAATGGTGTGCCTCACTGCCAGATTAGAAAGAGCAGACAGTCCCACTGGAGGGTGAAGGGAGGGAGGACATGTTGACAGAGAATGTAACAAGTAAAGCTTGTTACAAAGAAAGGGAAGGAATGGGAGTGGGTTTACAATCTGAAGGTGTTGTACTCAATATTGAGCCTAGAAGGTTGTAAAGTGCCTCGTCTGAAGATGAGGAGTTGCTGTTCGAGACTCTACGCTGTCAACCAATCACTCATCAAAATGGAGATGCCATTTGGCAGATATTCCAAATGAGACAAAATCAGACTGCCTAGGGTAATAGCCCTGACAGTTAGAGGGTGAAATCTTTCAGGGAGATCTTTGGTGGGGCAGGAGGGGTGGGGGCCTATTCTGTGCAGAATCAGTATTTTTTGGGCCATGCAGCCTCTGTCTCTATTGCAGGGCTTCCCAAACACTGAGTCAGTCCCAAGGCCCAGTTGGATTGAAAGCTTCCACACAACAATAATGAAACGGTGGAGTTCTAGTCAAGTGCTAACAGCTGGCAGGGTCCCTTTGAATTGTACTGTTGCATTTTTTTAAAATAGGAAGCTTGGCCTATCTGCTCGATCTTGTAGGTTTGAATCCTGTCTCTTAAATCCTATCTTAACCCTGTCCATGCCACAACCACCCACCATTCCCTACGAAATGCAATCATGAAGGGAAAGGAGGTTGGGAAGCACTGCTCAAATGATTTCCTGGACTGTCAGAGTGGGATCACCTCCATGAAACTGGTGGCCATCCCCAAGCAACAGGAAGTGCTCTATTGCCAATAAGATTAGACTGCATTTGATGGCCCTTAATGATGTGCTATAATTGGCCAGCCACGATGGTTGGCAAGTAAACCACCCCAGTGATGGGAGAGACCACTCTGGGCTCCTCCTTTTTCTATGGTCCTATTAGTGGGTCTTGGAAGAACATAGGAACGTAGAAGCAAGATGGGTCTTTCAACCTCTCAAGCTTCCTCCTTCATTCTAGATCATGGCTGATCATGCACCCCAGTCATATTCCCATGTTGTCCCCAAAACCACTGATGTTGTTTGTACCTAGAAAACAATACATTTCTTTCTTGAACTAACTCAATGACTGGTTCCACTACCCTCCGCAATAGAGAATTGCAACAATTTACTATTTGAGTGAAGACACTCTTCCTCCTTTCAGTGTTAAATGGCTTACCCTTTATTCTGAGAGAGTCATGATTCTATTGATTCTTGCCCGTGGAGCAGCGGGAGTGGATATTGAATATTTTGAGGTATAGGTAGATAGATCTGTGCAGATAGATTCTTAACTAACAAGGGAGGCAAGAGATATTGGGGCAGGTAGGAAAGTGCAATTGAGGGTCTGTTTAGCCATGGTCTTATTGAATGCTTTTCATTGGCTGACTCTTGCTCCCCATTTGTACACTCATATTCCATTCACCAAGAGGCAAGTACCAACTACTAAATTCATTATTTATAGCTGTGAATCTATTTAGTAATATCCATCTACCTGCAATGGAACCTGGTCAAAAGTTTGCAGTTTGGACAATCAATCACACCTTCTGCTACATTTTAACAGCACCAGATTGCTTTTTATTTAATAGCTCACATCAATTGTGTTTACCTTTCCAGAATAAATAAGGCTGGAAACAGTGCTTAAGTATTCTAGTGTATCTTAATAACATTCTCTTTTTCTTATTATTTTTTCTTTTTTTCTTTTCAGTAATTCTGTCTATGCTGTTCTTTCCATGCAATTAATCATTATTGGGCTCCACATTGCTGGCAGGGATCCTCACTTGCTGGAATTATGGTCAGGAATTTTTGTGCAGAACTTACAATCCCGATATGTGTCTGCCAGCAAGGGAGAGGCTCCTCTCCAGTAGGGTGACAGTGACAAATGACATCTATGGTGTGAAATGCATTGGTCTTTGGTGAGTCGCCTTTATGAGGGATTTTAAATATGCACCAGGAGACTGTGACAAAACTGTTACCATTTGGGTAACAATAAGAACCAAAGGAGCTTATTGTGGAATTCTCTTTCTAAGCAAGACCATGTGGAAGTGACACAATCTGTGTTTTGACAAAAACTCGTCACATTGTGGCAAGTAAGCAAAGGTTTGTCAAAAGACGTTTTGTTCAAAGATTCCATCCCTTTAAAGCACCTGTTGTTTGAGTAATTTGTGCTCCATTATAGTCAGTAACACAAGCTGTAACACCAGATATTTTGAGTTAATCTGAATAAATGAATTAGCCATGACTAGCAGAGTAACAACCTTCCCACATACATCTAGTGTCATCAATAATTTGATTTTGTGTAATGCTGTGCCTTCCATCAGATGGCACTTTCACTTTAATATGTACCTCAGGAACTCCACTCTGTACAACCCACACACTGTTGTAGAAAAAAAAATGATTGTGGATATTTGCAGGGAGCAACAACACTTTCATGTCTATTTCGTTTTGGAACCTATTGTGTGGAATTTTGTTAACTCACGCATGCCTTGTGAAGTGACATACTTGCAGTTCCTATCTAAACTGGACAATTGCAAATAAGACAGTACCTGGGATTTCCTCCGATCAATGATTGCAGTGAGTTAAAATTTTGTGCTGCATTTTATTTATTTTTCAGCTCTTCCTCTTTTGCAGCTTTTCTGCACCACAGCGAAAAAACAGAAAACATACAAAAAGCAGTGTCTCCAAGGTTTCATGAATAAGCATCAGGGAATTAACAAGACTGCTTTCCCTCTGGCTTCACTCCTGAGAGGTTCACAACTTCACAAAGGAATGATTCCATTGTTGAGCATGATTCATCAATCATGTCAAGAGATCTGAATATTAGTCATTCACACAAACTGAATTGGACTAGCTACAGAAATACAGGGAAGATCAGAGGCTAGGAATCCCACAGCACGTAACTGACCTCCTGACTTCCCCAAAGCCAAACGCACAAGTCAGGAATGTGATGGAATGAATGCTACTCCAACAACACCCAACAACCTTGACACCATTCAGGATAAAGTAGCTCACCCTGGTTGGTACTAGATTCACAAACATCCACTTCCTTCATCAGGGATGTAGCACCTTCCAAATCCATGACCACTGCCATTGGAAGAATAAGGTAGTAGATACATGGGAACACCACCACATGTAGGATCCCATCTAAGCTGATCACCATCTTGTGACGATACTATGACTTTAAGAGGTATCTTCTATTCTGTTTTGTTTTGGAGAGGTTTTGACCCATACATGACCAGCTGTCTCCTCCAAGCCAATAAAGTAAACTGCTTGTGAGGGCTTTGGTCGTTTTTTTTTAAAGTTGGAACAATAGATGCACATGAATTCTCCCACAGAAGCAGAATTTTAGTTTAGTTTTCAGTAGGAGTATACTTAAGAGGGAAATCAGGAGGGCAAAAAGGGGACATGTGATAGCTTTGGGTAAATAGAGAATCCAAAGGACTTTTACAAATACATTAAGGACAAAAGGGTAACTAGGGAGACAATAGGGCCCCTCAAAGATCAGCAAGGTAGCCTTTGTGTGGAGCCACAGAAAATAGGGGAAATACTAAATGAGTATTTTGCAACAATATTTACTGTGGAAAAGGATATGGCAGATAGAGACTGTAGGGAAATAGATGGTGATATCTTGAAAAAAATCCATATTACAGAGGAGGAAGTGCTGGATGTCTTGAAATGCATAAAGGTGGACAAATCCCCTGGACCTGGTCAGGTGTACCCTAGAACTCTGTGGGAAGCTTGGGAAGTGATTGCTGCACCTCTTGCTGAGTTATTCGTATCATCGTTAGTCACAGGTGAGGTGCCAGAAGACTGGAGGTTGGCAAACGTGGTGCCACTGTTTAAGAAGGGTGGTAAGGACAAGCCAGGGAACTATAGACCGGTGAACCTGACTTTCGTGGTAGGCAAGTTGTTAGAAGGAATCCTGAGGGACAGGATGTACATGTATTTGAAAAGGCAAGGACTGATTAGGGATAGTCAACATGGCTTTGTGCATGGGAAATCATGTCTCACAAACTGAGTTTTTTGAAGAAGTAACAAAGAGGATCGATGAGGGCAGACTGGTAGGTGTGAGCTATGTGGACTTCAGTAAGGCGTTCGACAAGGTTCCCCATGGGAGACTGGTTAGCAAGGTTAGATCTCACGTTAGAATACAGGGAGAACTAGTCATTTGGATACAGAACTGGCTCAAAGGAAGTAGACAGAAGGTGGTGATGGAGGATTGTTTTTCAAGCTGGAGGCCCTGTGACCAGTGGAGTGCTACAAGGATCGGTGCTGGGTCCACTACTTTTCATCATTTATATAAATGATTTGGATGTGAGCATAAGAGGTATAGTTAGTAAGTTTGCAAATTACAACAAAATTGGAGGTGTAGTGGACAGCGAAGAAGGTTACCTAGGATTACAACAGGATCTTGATCAGATGGCCAATGGGCTGAGAAGTGGCAGACGGAGTTTAATTCAGATAATGCGAGGTGCTGCATTTTGAGAAAGCAAATCTTAGCAGGACTTATACACTTAATGGTAAGGTCCTAGAGAGTGTTGCTGAACAAAGAGACCTTGGAGTGCAGTTTCATAGCTCCTTGAAAGTGGAGTCGCAGGTACATAGGATAGTGAAGAAGGCATTTGGTATGCTTTCCTTTATCAGTCAGAGCACTGAGTAAAGGAGTTAGGAGGTCATGTTGTGGTTGTACAGGACATTGGTTAGGCCACTGTTGGAGTATTGTGTGCAATTCTGGTCTTCTTCCTATTGGAAAGATGTTGTGAAACTTGAAAGGGTTCAGAAAAGATTTACAAGGATGTTGCCAGGGTTGGAGGATTTGAGCTATAGGGAGAGGGTGAACAGGCTGGGGCTGTTTTCCCTGCAGCATCAGAGGCTGAGGGGTGACGTTATAGAGGTTTACAAAATAGACAAAGTCTTTTCCAGGAGGTGGGGGAGTCGAGAGGGCATATGTTTAGGGTGAGAGGGGAAAGATATAAAAGAGACCCTAGGGGCAACTTTTTCACGCGGAGGGTGGTACGTGTATGGAATGAGCTGCCAGAGGAAGTGGTGGAGGCTGGTACAACTGCAACATTTAAAAGGCATGTGGATGGGTATATGAATAGGAAGGGTTTGGAGGGATATTGGCCGAGTGCTGGCAGGTGAGACTAGATTGGGTTGGGATATCTGGTTGGCATGGACGGGTTGGACCGAAGAGTCTGTTTCCATGTTGTACATCTCTACGACTCTATGACTCTAGTTATTAGGTTTTGAAGTTGGTAGTGGAAGCTGTTACATTTCTTTCAGTCACAGCAAAAGCTGGAGTTCTCTCTCTGAAACCAGCATTACATGTGGCAATTTGTTTTACTGACTTTGCCTTTGGCAGAGGGGTGTTTATGGGATGTTATATGGGAACAGTTGCTGTTTAATAGTTAAATTATCTATTGTTCTTTAAGTTTTCCAGCAGAGTTAAACTATACCAATTCTTCTCTCTAATGTTCATATTTTAACTGTATGGAAAAAAAAAGTGTGTTTTGCCTAAAGTCAAGTAATGTAACCAATAGAATTACACTCGGATCGAGCACCTTCTGCTGGCGTTTAAATAAAAGTTCGGGTCTAGGCTATCTCCTTAATATATTTGAAGAGGGTTTGGTCTGGTCCATAACAATGAATGTTAGAACATAGAATAAAGAACAGTACAGCATAGAAATGGGCCCTTTGGCCTACTATTTCTGTGCAAATCATGATAACATTCTAAACTAATCCCATCTGCTTGCACATGGTCCTTTTCCCTCTATTTCCTGCTTTTATCTGTGTCTGCCTAAATGCTTCTTAAATGATGCTGTCATATCTGCTTCCACCACCTCTACTAAAAAAAATCTTTTATTTCACATTTCTACCCTGGGAAAATGATTCTATCTACCTTATTCATGCCTCTCATAATTTTATACTCCTCTATCAGAATGCCCCTCAGCCTCCAAATCTTAAGTGAAAAGGTTCAAGTTTGTCCAATCTCTCCTTATCGCGAATCTTCCTCACTATCCACAATCCCACCAATTTCTGTATCATCACAACACTTACATTTTTCTCTAAATCATTTATATTTATTCCAAACAGCACCACTCACCACAGAAAAACACCCCACCAAAACCTACTCTCTGTCTTTTTGGCCAAACCAATTTTGTATCCAACTTACAAACTTGCCATGGATCCCATTTGACTTAATCTTCTGGACCAGCCGACCATGAGGGACCTTGTCAAACCCTTCAGTAAGATCCATGTTGTCAACACACACTGCTGTATGTTCATCAATTGACTTCATTACTTCCCCAAAGGTTCAATCAAATTTGTGAAACAAGACCTTCCTGACACAAAGCCATGGAGACTATCTCTAATAAATCCCATTCTTTTCCAACTGTGAGTAAATCCTGTCCCTCAGAATCTTCTCCAGCTATTTCCTTATTATTGATGTTAGTCTCACTGGTCTATAATTTCCTGGATTATCCCCATTGCCCCTCTTAAACAAATGAACAACACTGGCTATTCTCCAATCTTCTCAGATCTTGCCTGTGGCTAATGAGTATACAAAGATCTCTGTGAAGGCCCCAGCAATCTCCTCCATGGCCTCCCCCTCAGTATCCTGGAATAGATCCCATCAGATCCTGGGAACCAATCTACCTTAATGTTCTTCAAGACACCCAACAGCTCCTCCTTCTTAATAACGTGAAAATACATCACTGTTTCTTCATTGTCATGGGGTCAAAATCATCCAGCTCTCTCTCTCTCTAATAGCACTATGTACCTGCACCAAAAAACCTGCAGCAATTCAAGGAGACAGTTCACCAACAACCTCTCAAGGTACCAGGGGATAGGGTAATAAAAGCTGGCCAACCTGCAAAGCCACATCCCGTGAACGAATACAACATAATCGCTTCTAATCCCCTGTTCTGCCTCTGCAGTTCTGCAAATTTCTCGATTCAAAGTTTTTATCAAAATCCTTTTGTTAAAGTTTCTCATTCGCCAAATTTCCAAATTGTAACAGAAAACCAATCATTCACCCACCCTCCCACACCCCCCATCACCTTTTCCTCTCACCACCTCCCTTATAGATTTCACAATTATCTTAAATATGTTTCTGCGTGGTTATTGAAATTCACGCTAATGGAACCTGTTTCTCCTATCTACTTCATCATATTTTGGAACATTATTATTAAACCTGACCTTCATCTTCTTTGTTTTCCAGTTTTTATTTGCATAATTAAAGTCCCTCAACTCTCACAGCATTCTGCTAGATCTCATCTGCATGCTGTCCAAGACCTGGACATCCTTCTGCACTGGAAGTCACAGTTGCACATAATACTCCAGTCCAAACTTCAGACAGATTTATCACAACTCCCATTGTTTTGTACTCAATGCTCATCATCATTAAAGCAGGAATCCTCTAACCACTAACAATGTACTCTCTAGCTCTATTAGTATTCCATTGCATATATGTAACCACTTCTTGTATTATATACAGGACCCAGGAAGAATTAATACAGCCAAGGTCGAGCATATAAGAAATTTTTTCCTCCCCTTCTAACTTTTATCTCCTGTACGATGTTGGGGAACAAGTAGAGTAGTTATAAAACACAGTAACATATTTACCTATTCCAGAGGTTCAATGTTTAGCATTCTCCACTTCAGCTCTCCAGTGTACTACAATTCCAGGCCATGATTTTTCATTTAGGAGCTTTGAAGCAGAAATCCCAGTCAATAACTTCAATTCAGAAGAGGATGTACCACTGAAGAACTCAATGCACATTAAAGAAAAGAGCTGCACTCAGTACTAATAACTATCTACAAGCCATTAGTGGGAATGCTGAAAATGTGGAGACTAAAATAATGCCAGGATATATTCTAAAAGATAGAAAATTTGTAAGAGTACACAAACTACTCAGTCCTCTAAGTGCTTCCCAGCCCCCCATGATTTCTGCCCTTTTTAAAATCAAGTTACATTAACAGTAGCAGTAGAAAACATAACCTCTTTTGATAGCCTGCTGAGTCACGATGTTATTCAATCAACCAAATTTGTCAGGGTAATGACAGCACACAGTTTTGACCCTGCAATTTCCCATATCACAAAGGAAAATTAGGACTTGCAAGAGTGTCAATGACGGCATTTCCCATTGAGTCACCCTAGGCATTTCCTACAAATGGATAGAGAAAGCTCTTGCTTTTCTCACAGTGGGGACTCCAGATTAGTTCCAGCTCAGACCAAAACAATGAAAATTCCACCTGTCTCCAACAAGAATAGGGTTAATTTAGTTGAATTGTGACTCTCGACACAAAGCCTTATGTTTTGGTCCAAAATTGCCAAGCTCACCCAAGGAAGTAACAAAAAATGAACATAGAAATGTAAATGTCTTGGTGGCACAGTGGTGCTTGGAGGTGATTAAACATTTATTTATCATTAAGGATACTTACTGGTCTATAGGACGTAGAATAGTACAGCACAGCTCAGATACAGGCCCTTTGGCCCACTATTTCTGTGCTAACCATGATGCCTTTCTAAATTAATCCCATCTGCCTGCACATGGTCCATTCCCTGCCTGGTCTTGTGTCTGTCTAAATGCCTCTTAAATGTTGTTATTATGTCTGATTCTGGCACTATGTTCTAGTCGCCAACACCCTCTGTGTAAATAAATTACCTCACAGATCTCCTTTATATATTCCCCCCTCACCATAAATCTAGTATTTGATATTTCCATCTTGGGGAAAAAGACTCTTACTATCCACCCATATTGTGCCTATATATTTTTATATACTTTGATTAGGTCACCCGTCAGCCTCTGCTCTCGTGAAAACAATCCAAATTTGTCCAATCTCTCTTTATAGCTAATCCAGGCAATATTCTGGCAAACCTCGTTTGCAACCTTTCCAAATCCTTCCCATAGTCTAGAGACAATACTGCACATAATACTCCAAATGTGGCTTATACTTAAGTTTTATTCAGCCGCAACATGATTTGCCTACTTTTACACTCAGTGCCCTGACCAATGAAGGCAAGCATAGAACATAGAACATTACAGCACAGTACAGGCCCTTCGGTCCTTGATGTTGTGCCGACTATCACCTGATGAAGGAGCGTCGCTCTGAAAGCTAGTGTGCTTCCAATTAAACCTTTTGGACTATAACCTGGTGTTGTGTGATTTTTAACTTTGTATACCCCAGTCCAACACCGGCATCTCCAAATCAATCTGAAGCCCATTAACCTACACTACTCCATTTTCATCCATATACCTATCCAATGACCATTTAAATAACCTTAAATTTGGCAAGGCTACGACTGTTGCAGGCAGTGTGTTCCACACCCCTACTACTCTCTGAGTAAAGAAACTACCTCTAACATTTGTCCTATATCTATCACCCCTCAATTTAAAGCTATGCCCTCTCATTCTAACCATCACCATCCAAGGAAATAGGCTCTCACTGTCCACCCGATCCAACCCTCAGATTATCTAATATCTCAATTAAGTCACCTCTCAACCTTCTTCTTTCCAATGAAAACAGCTTCAAGTCCCTCAGCCTTTCCTCAAAAGACCTTCACTCCATACCAGGCAACATCTCTGAACCCTTTCCAAAGCTTCCACATCCTTCCTATAATGCAGTGACCAGAACTGTATGCAATACTCCAAGTGCGACTGCACCTGAGTTTTGTACAGCTGCAATATGATCTCATGGTTCCAAAACTCAATTCCTCTATTAATAAAAGATAACAAGATAACACATTGTATGCCTTCTTAACAACCCTATCAACCTGTGTCAACTTCCAGGGACACCAAGATCCCTCTGCTCATCTACACTACCAAGAAACTTACCAGTACTCTACATTCATGTTACTCCTTACAAAGTGAATCACCTCACACTTTACCTCATTAAACTCCATTTGCCACCTCTCAGCCCAGCTCTGCAGCTTATCTATGTCCCTCTGTAACCTATGACATTCTTCTGCACTATCCACAACTCTACCGACCTTAGTGTCATCTGCAAAGTTGCTAACCCATTCTTCTACACCCTCATCCAGGTCGTTTATAAAAATGACAAACAGCAGTGCACTCAAAACAGATCCTTGCGATATACCACTCGTAATTGAACTCCAGGATGAACATTCCTCATCAACTATCGCCCTCTGTCTTCTTTAAGCTAGCCAAATGGCTGGTCCAAACTGCTAAGTCAGCCTCAATCGCATGCTTCCGTATTTTGTGCAACAGCCTACAGTGAGGAACCTTAGCAAACGCCTTAGTTAAGCGTGCCATAGGCTTTTCCAATAAGTCTTATTCACTTCTATTGCTGTTTTCAGGGAGCTATGGACTTGCACCCCAAGATCTCTCCATATCCAGAGAGATACAATCAATGTTCCTAAGGACCCTGCCATTTGCTGTATATTTTCTTCTTCAATTTGACCTCCAAAATACATTACTTCACACCTGTCTGGAGTAAACTCCAAATGCCATTTCTCCACCCAACTTTCCAACTGACTGATATCCTACTGCATCCTTAGAAAACTCATTGTTAACAACTCCAACAATTTTCTCCAATAAGTTATCTTCAAACTTACTACTCAAATCGCCTATATTTTCATCCAAATCATTTGAATATTTTACAAATAACAGTGGTCCCAGCACTGATCATTGTGTAACACCACCGGTCACAGATCTCCAGTCAGAAAAACACCTCTCCTCAAATACCATCTGTCTTCTATATTTTAGATTCCAACTTACAAATTTACCATGGATCCCATGTGACTTAATCTTCTGGACTAGCCGATCATGAGAGACCTTGTCAAATGCTTTAGTAAAATCCATGTAGGCAATATTTATTGCCCTACCCTCAACAGTCATCTTCGTCACTTTCACAAAAACTCAATCAAATTTGTGAGACAACTCCTCTGCACAAAGCTATGCTGACTATTTCTAATAAGTACATTATTTTCCAAAATGCGAGTAAATCATTTATCTATGAATCTTCCCCAATAATTTCCTGACCACTGATGTAAGGGTAACTAGTCTATGATTTCCTGGATTATCCTTGTTGCCCTTTTTAACGTTGAGACAGCATTGGCTATTTTCCAATCTTATGGAACTTCACCTGAAGAGAAATAAGATACAAAGATATTTGTCAAGGGCCCAGCAATCTCCACCCTTGCCTTCCTCAGTATCCTGAGATAGTTCCCATAAGGCCTTGGGGACTTTTCTACCTTAATATTTTTCAAGACCTGCTCCTTCTTAATATCAACATGCTGGAGAATATCCACATACCCCTCAGTAATCTTACCACCATCCACGACCTTCTCCTTGGTCAAGGACTCATTAAGGGCCTCACTCAATTCCTCTGGCTCCATGCATAAATTCCCTCCTCTATCCTTGAGGAGACCTACCTTTCTCTAGCTACCCTGTTCCACCTGATACCCATACAAAATGCCTCTTTAATACTACCTGCCAAGGATATTTTAACCTTCCTAATTCCTTGTTTATGTCCTTTCCTACTTCCTTTACATTCCTCAAGAGAATTGTCTGATTTTAACCTCCCAAATCTTACATAAGCTTCCTTTCTCTTTTTGGCTAAACTTTATCTCTTACCATTCAGAGTTCCTGAATCTTGTCATCCTTATCTTTGATCCTCACAGGAATATGGACGCTGATCAACTGGCCTTCAAAAAACTCCGACACACAGATATGGATTTACCCTCCAGCAGTCACCTCCAATCTAATTTCTCCAGTTCCTACCTAATGATGTTTTAATTAGCCTTACCCCAAACTAGCACTTTCACTCAAGGACCAGCCTTCACCTTAGAAAAGAATCTTCACTGTGTGGAAGCGGGCCTTTCGGTCCATCTAGTTTACACCAACCCTCTGAAGACCCACCTGATCCCGGTAACCCCGCATTCCCCATTGCCAACCCCCCTAACCTACACATCCCTGGACATTGTGAGCAATTTATTATGACTAATCTACCTAACCTGCACATCTTTGGCTTATGGGAGGAAACTGGAGCAACCAGAGGAAACCCCTCGCAGACATAGGGAAAATTTGTAAGCTCCACACAGGCAGTCGCCCGAGACTGGATTTAAACCCAGCTCTGCGGTGCTATGTGGTAGCAGTGCTAAGCACTGAGCCACTGTGGCATCCATAACTATCCATAACTATCTTTAAACATATGGAATTATGATGACTGTTCCTAAGATGCTCCCCCAAAGATGAATTTCGATCACCTGGCCAGACACATTCCTGATTTAAGGTCTAGTACAGCCCCTTCCATAATTGGATTACCTACCTCTTGTTTCAAGAAACCCTCCTTGCTGCCCATTTAAGCCATTGCAATTTAGAGAGTTCCAGTCAACATTAGGGAAATTAAAGTCATGCACTACAACAAGCTTTCCATGATCTGTCTATTCCTCTATTTCTTACTGGGTCTTGTCGGCCTGTTGTACAATCCCATCATAGCGATTGTACCTTTCTTTTTCCTGAGTTCAACCCATATGGCCTCACTGGATGAGCCCTCTAAGATGTCCTCTCTTATTGCAGCTGTGATATTCTCCTTAATTAGTAAAGCAACTCCCCAGTCTCTTTTACATTCCTCTCTACTTTTACGTCACTCTATGCCAAACCTATAATATCTAATCTCTGAAATATTGAGTTGTCAGTCCTGTCCTTCTCTCAACCAGGGTTCTGTAATCGCTACATCATCATAGTTCCATGTACTCACCTGGGCTCTAAGCTCCTCTGCCTTATCTGTTATACTTCTTGCATTGAAATAAATACACTTCAGACCGCCAGTCCTACCATATTCATTAACCTGGCCCTGCCTGTTCTTCCTATTAGATTTACTTGACTTAACCCTTTTCTTCTCCTCAATGCTGACTAACTGCTCTGGTTCCCATCCCTTGTCACCCTAGTTTAAACCCTCCTAATTGGCACTAGCAAACCTCCCTGCCAAGGTATTGGTTCCCCTCAAGTTTAAATGCAACCCATCCTTCTGATAGGTCATTCAACCGATGAATAAAGCAGATTTTGTGAACTTTCACAATCAGTTTCATTTTACACATGGGCACACATTAAAAAAATGGCATGTGCAGTTGGAATTTACTCTCAGACGTTTAGTGTCAGTAGACACGTAAAAAGCATATAAAAGTGTAAAGAATGATGTACTTCCAGGGAATAGTAAAGCAATAAAAAAGAGCAAATGAAAATATATAGGGTAGTACAGACTGCAAACAAACTAAAAGAATCTTGTGAAGATTAACACAAAAAACCATTGCAATTATATTACAAGAACATGGTCGGACACTTTAAAAACAATTGTGGGTAATATTGTAATTGAGAATAATGAAAGTACAGATTTGATGAATAATTTGCACCTTCACAGCAGCAGAAGAGGATAATATAGCTGACAATCTCAAGAAAACCATAATGAATCAAGGAATTCATTAAAGTTAATGTTAGCAAGAAAAAATATTAAAAAACACTGAAGACAAATCCCCAGGTCCAAATACTTTCAAGAAAGGAGGCGAAGAAATTATCCATAATCTTATAAAGATCCCTTGATACAGGAATTGTTTTTAGATTGAAAAGCTTTAAGTGTAACTCAGTTGTTTAAGAAACGTGAGCTCAAGAAATCAGAAATTTGTATTCCTGGTCATCCAACATCGAGTGAGGGCTGGGGTGGGGTAACTATTGAGATCCATAATTAAAGACAGAGGTCTAAAAATGTGTTTGCATCCATTTTCAGATTTGTGAGGTTGAAACTTCTGAGCATCAAGTTGTGTTTCCTTTTCATTTGAATGATTTCACCAGAGGACATGCATTGATCTAACTGCATTATCAACATGGGGGGGCTAAACAGTTCATGGGTTCAGGCCATGCTCCAGTTAGTCTCCAGCTCTTAAGGGGTAGTCTGTCCCTCTTACATGAAGCTGCACTGGATAACTGCAGAAAAAAAGATCACCAGGAGACATTGAGGGCTCAGTTGTTCATTGATTCAGCAATGCAGGTATAAATCATGGATGTGAACAGGAGAGAAGGATCATGTCTCCCGAGGGGGATAGGAAGTCCTCGGGAATTGAATGGTAGTATTTTCCTTTTGTTAGGGAATGGAAGGAGGCAGTCAAGGAAGACAACCCAGGAATCAGGGTCCAAGAAACTGCAGTGAAGGAATTAGTAAGAACTCATGTAGATGGTCAAACTCATAAGTGTGTCTTTACAGAACAGTTCATACGAATGCCACCACCATCTGCCCAATGCACAATACCACTATAGAGAGTCTCACACCTAACACATACTCCATCTCACTCTCATGGAATTTCCAATGATGCTGCATTTTTGCTTTCTCAACATGCAAGCGCCTCCTGTATTTAGCTATGACAGGCACATCAATCCCAGTGCAACATAATCATTGGTATTCTACTCTTTCCCACAAGCCAATGGTGTGAAAGGCAAGAGAAATGGAGGGGATTGGGTCGGGCCACCTCCTGAACTTCATGAAGGGTGCGAAGAGCACTCAAGGGCACTCAGGATGGGAGTAAGTCACTATGATGACACAAAGTACTGCAGATGCTGCAAATCTGAAGTAGAAACAGCAAATACTTGAAATACTGCACTCAGCTGCTCAGACAGCATCTAATAGATGGAAATGACAGGTAATGTTTCAGGCCTATGAGATTTCATCAGATGGTATATACCTAACTTAGTCCTCATCTTCAGTTGCATTTCATTCTCATCCTGCCATATGGCATGGTGTGTAAGTTGTAGATAGTGTGTAACCATGAGCATATGGCTTTATACCCTTGCCCTTCCTCATCACTCCAACATGCTCCTTTTGACTTAATGCTTTCAGATAATCAAAAACTACATCCAAGAGAGTGGCTCTCTTGACAGCAACACCCCATGCCTAATTAGATTACTTACAGTGTGGAAACAGGCCCTTCGGCCCAACAAGTCCACACCGACCCGCTGAAGCGCAACCCACCCATACCCCTACATATACCCCTTACCTAACACTACGGGCAATTTAGCATGGCCAATTCACCTGACCTGCACATCTTTGGACTGTGGGAGGAAACCGGAGCACCCGGAGGAAACCCACGCAGACACGGGGAGAACGTGCAAACTCCACACAGTCAGTCGCCTGAGGCGGGAATTGAACCCAGGTCCCTGGCGCTGTGAGGCAGCAGTGCTAACCACTGTGCCACCGTGCCGCCATAAATGAGGAGGCACTGTCACTTATTAAGACACTTGCCATCACTAGCTCATACAGTTGATTAGATTAGATTCCCTACAGTGTGGAAACAGGCCCTTCAGCCCAACCAGTCCACACCGACCCTCCGAAGAGTAACCCACCCAGACCCATTTCCCTCTAACTAATGCACCTAACACTATGGGCAATTTAGCATGGCCAATTCACCTAACCTGCACATCATTGAACTGTGGGAGGAAATCCACTCAGACACATGGAGAATGTGCAAACTCCACACAGACAGTCACCCGAAGCTAGAATTGAACCTGGGACCCTGCTGATGTGAGGCAGCAGTGCTAACTGCAGAACCACCTTGCTGCCCCTACTTGTATGAGCCTCTGGGACTGGAACAGCAATGGGGTCTGAGTGTCATTGAATTAGCTACTGTGTGTAAGTGGGCTGCTGACAGGCCATGGACAAGAGACTAACTTATGTCCAAGTTTACCAGAAGGTGAGAGCTCAGGTGAGTTCTGTCACAGGACACAATGATGAATATAGTGGGGTAACTAAAACATTATCTTCTTTTTGTTCTTGCCCTCTAATTATGAAGACTAATGTTCTGTTAACCTGCTTGATTACTTTTGTACCTATTGCAGTTTAGTGATCTGAGTAGAAATCACTTTAAACCTCCACTGTTTCCAGCTTTCTAACAGTTAGAAACGCTGTTGTAGGAACATAGGAATATGAGCCCCTCAACTCTGCTCAAACAGTCATTGAGTTCATTGCTGATCTGCAACATAACTTCATAGAATCCCTACAGTGTAGAAACAGCCCCTTCAACCCAACAAGTCCACACCGATCCTTGGAATTCTGGTACCATTTTGGTGAACCTACCTATCATTATGTATGAAAAAAAGATTTTGTGCGCCGATTGATAAGGTGGCTAGTTTCTTTTGTTTTAGTTTTTCAGGTCTCGTTGGGAATTTGGAATAGTGAGAATGGAGGCTAGGGCAGTTGAATGTTCCTCCTGCAGAATGTGGGAGGCAAAGGTCACCAGTAAGTGTCCCTGCAGAATGCATTTTTGGGAAGTGCACCCAACTCCAGCTCTTTAAAGACTGGAGCTGGAGGTGGATGAACTTTGGATCATTCTGGAGGCAGAGGGGGCAATTGAGTAGGTAAGTCATACCTCAGGTAAAAGAAGAAGGTAGATGGGTTACCATCAAAGGAAGGAAAGGGAACCAGCAAGCAATGCAGAGATCCCTGTCACCATTCCCATCAACAATAAGTATAGCATTTTGGATATTGTTGGGGATGGGGGGGTGCTTACCTGGGGTAAGCAAAGGGGCACAAGTCTCTGGCATAGACTCTGTCCCTGTTGCTCAGAGTGAAGGGGTTAGAAGAGCAGAGCATTAGTCATTGGGGATTCCATAGTTAGGGGACAGATAGAGCTTCTGTGGGAACGAGAGAGACTCACGGTTGGTGTTTTGCCTCCCAGGTCCCAAGGTTCATGATGTCTCGGATCGTGTTTTCAGGATCCTTGAGGGGAGGCGGAGCAGCCCCAACTCATGGTCCACGTAGGCACTAGCGACATAGGTAGGAAGAGTGATGGGATTTAAGGCAGAAATTCAGGGAGCTAGGGTGGAAGTTTAGAACTAGAACAAACAGAGTTGTAATCTCTGGTTTGTTGCCCTTACCATGTGCTAGTGAGGCGAGGAATAGAGAGAGAAAGGAGTTAAACACATGGGTACAGGGATGCTGCAAGAGGGAGGATTTTGGGTTCCTGGATAATTTGGACTCTTTCTGGGGTAGATGGAACCTCTACAAACTGGATGGCCTTCACCTGAACCAGAGGGGTACCAAAATGCTGGGGTGAGATGCTTCTGGTGTATTTAAACTAATTCAGCAGGGGGATGGGAATTGAAATTGAAGTTCAAGTATACGGGAGGTTGAGAGGAGTGAAGTCAGAACTAAGATTTCAGAATCACTAGAAAGCACCGGCAAGCATGAAGTTGGTTTGAAGTGTGTCTACTTTAATGCCAGGAGCATTCAGAATAAGGTGGGTGAACTTGCAGCATGGGTTGGTGCCTGGGATTTCGATGTTGTGACCATTTCAGAGACATGGGTAGAGCAAGGATGAGAACGATTATTGCAGGTTCCAGGATTTAGATGTTTCAGTAAGAAAAGAGAAACTGGTAAAAGAAGTGATGGTGTGGTATTGTTAGTCAAGGACAGTATTACAGTTGCAGAAAGGACGTTTGAGGACTTGTCTACTGAGGTAGTATGGGCTGAGATTAGAAACAGGAAAGGAAAGGTTACCCTGTTGGGAGTTTTCTACAGGCCTCCAAATAGTACCAGAGAAGTAGAGGATAGGATAGCAGAGATGATTGTTGATAGGAGCAAGAGTGACAAGATAGCTGATATGGGGGACTTTAAATTTCCAACTATTGACTGAAAATACTATAGCTCAAGTACTTTAGATGGGTCAGTTTTTGTCCAGTGTGTGCAGGAAGATTTCTTGGCACAGTATGTAGACAGGGGCAAGGCCACATTAGATTTGGTACTGGGTATTGAACCTGGCCAGGTGTTAGATTTTGAGGTAGGTGACCACAACTTGGTTATGTTTACTTTAGTGATGGGCATGGATAAGCATAACAACAGGACAAGAGTTATAGTTGGGGGAAAGGCAATTACAATGCGATTAGGCAGGATTTAGGATGCATAGGATGGGGAAGAAAACTGCAGAGGATGGGCACAATTGAAATGCAGATCTTATTCAAGGAACAGCTACAGTGGGTCCTTGATAAATATGCACCCGTCAGACAGGGAAGAAGTTAGCGAGGCGCAGCAGCAATGGTTTACTAAGGAAGTTGAATCTCTTTTCAAGAGGAAGAAGAAGGCTTCTGTTAGGATGAGATGTGATGGTTCAGTTAGGGCTCTTGAGATTTACAAGTGAGCTAAGCAAGACCTAAAGAGAGAGCTAAGAAGAACAAGGAGGGGACATGAGAAGTCAGTGGCAGATAGGATCAAGGAAAACCCTAAGGCTTACTATAGGTTTATCAGGAACAAAAGAATGACTAGAGTAAGATTAGGGCCAATCAAGCATAGAAATGGGAAGTTGTGCGTGGAGTCAGAGGAGATAGGAGAAGTACTAAATTAACACTTTTCACCAGCATTCACACTAGAAAAGGACAATGTGGTTGGGGTCAATACTAAGATATGGGCTACTAGACTAGATGGGATTGAGGCGCACAAGGAGGAGGTGTTAGCAAATCTGGGAAGTGTAAAAAAAAGATAAGCCCCCGGGCCAGATGGGATTTATCCTAGGATTCTCTGGGAAGCCAGGGAGGAGATTGCCGAGCCTTTGGCTTTGATCATTATGTCATCATTGTCTCCAGGAATAGTGCCAAAAGATTGGACGATAGCAAATGTTGTAACCAAAAGAGAAAATACTGGAAAATTTCAGCAGGTCTGACAGCATCTGTAAGGAGAGAAAACAGCTGACGTTTCGAATCTAACTGACCCTTTCTCTCCTTACAGATGCTGCCTGACCTGCTGAAATTTTCCAGCATTTTCTCTTTTGGTTTCAGATTCCAGCATCTGCAGTAATTTGCTTTTATCCTTCTTTTTAAGTAAATGTTGTTCCCTTGTTCAAGAAAAGGAGTAGAGACTACCTTGGAAATTATAGACCTGTATTTCAGTTGTGGGTAAAGTGTTGGAAAGGGTTATAAGAGATAGGATTTATAATCATCTAAAGAGGAATAAGTTGATTAGGAATAGTCAACACAGTTTTATGAAGGGTAGGTCGTGCCTCACAAACATTATTGAGTTCTTTGAGAAGATGACCAACCAGGTGGATGAGGGTAAAGTGGTTGATGTGATATTTCTGGATTTCAGCAAGGCATTTGATAAGTAGGCTATTGTACAAAATATGGAGGCATGGGATTGATGCTGATTTAGTGGTTTGGATCAGAAATTGGCTAACTGAAAGAAGACAGAGGATGGTGGTTGATGGGAAATATTCATCCTGAAGTTTAGTTACTAGTGATGTACCGCAAGGATCTGTTTTGGATCAGCTGTTGTTTGTCATTTTTGTAAATGACCTGGATGAGGTCATAGAAAGATGGGTTAGTAAATTTGCGAATGACACTAAGGTCAGTAGAGTTGTGGATAATGATGAAGGATGTTACAAAGGTTACAAAGGGACATAGTTAAGCTGCAGAGCTGGGCTGAGAGGTGACAAATGGAGTTTAATGCGGTAAAGTGTGAGGAGATTCACTTTTGAAGGAGTAACAGGAATGCGGAGTACTGGGCTAATGGTAAGATTCTTGGTGGTGTCGATGAGCAGAGAGATCTTGATGTCCAGGTACATAGATCCTTGAAAGTAGCCACCAGGTTGATAGGGCTTTTAAGAAGGCATACAGTGTGTTAACTTTTGTTAGTAGAGGGATCAAGTTTTGGAAGCATGAGATCATGTTGCAACTGTACAAAAGTCTGGTGTGGCCACATTTGGAATATTCCACATTATGGGAAGGATGTGGAAGCTTTGGAAAGGGTTCAGAGAAGATTTACTGGGATGTTGCCTGGTATGGAGGGAAGGTCTAATGAGTAAAGGCTGAGGGACTTGAGGTTGTTTTTGTTAAAGAGAAGTAGGTTGAGAGGTGACTTAATTGAGACATTTAAGATAATCATAGGATTAAACAGGTTGGACATGAGAGCCTTTTTCTTCATATGATGATGGCCAGCATGAGGAGACATAGTTTTAAATTGAGGGGTGATAGATGTAGGACAGATGTCAGAAGTAGTTTCTTTAATCAGAGAGTAGTAGGGGCATGGAAAACATTGCCTGCAACACTAATAGACTCGCCAACTTTAAGGTCATTTAAATGGTCATTAGATAGGCATATGGATGAAATTGGAATAGTATAGGTTAGATGGGCTTCAGATTGGTTCCACAGGTTGCCGCAACATCGAGGGCTGAAGGGCCTGTACTGCCCTGTAATGTTGTAAAAACAATGACTGCAGATGCTGGAAACCAGATTCTGGATCAGTGGTGCTGGAAGAGCACAGCAGTTCAGGCAGCATCCAAGGAGCAGCGAAATCGACGCTTCAGGCAAAAGCCTGCCCTGTAATGTTCTTTGTTCTATCTTCTATGTTCTAACCTCCAAAGGTCAAAATGTCCATCCTACGGTGAAGTACCCACAACGCCTTGTGCTACTTCAACTGGGATCAACCATGGCTTTATATATCTGGATTATGAATTTTAGCCCTTGTATTCTAATCCTCCAAATATAAGTGCCAAAATTTTCTGGATTTTATTGTGAAAAATTGATGCTTCAGCTTTAACTATAACGAACAGTCTTTTCTGCGAACTCTTATCAAATGCCTTTAGGTATTTTGTATCAACTGCATCTGCAAAATGATGTTATAGCCTACAATATGACCAGCAAATGGAACAGAGGCTGCAGGAAGGTGGGTCTGTGAAGAGACAGAAGGAGGAGATTATCCAACCAACACAGATTTTCTGAAGACACTTCTAACACGTTCATCTGAGTCAGGACAAGGCTTGAGGTAGCTTAGGTTCACCATGGAGGTGGTTACAGAAATGTGCCACCTCCTTCAACATGTCCTGGAGCCTCACACTGGGTGATGATGCCAATAGCTGTAATTATCACAGTGGCATGGAAGCTCCATGTGAGTGCATCTAAGGGGGAAACACATCCAACACTCACCCATTCAATACCTGTTGGTGCATCCACGAGGTGATGGAAATCCTAAGTATGAAAATAATTGATCGTGTTCTCTTAAAGGAAGGAGACGCAGATAAAGAAGCATATTCATCAGCTAGGCTGGGGGGATTCCAGATGATGCAGTGAGCCATTATGTGGGTCTGAGGTCCTCTCTCACCATGTCAATGGTAAGAGGTACAGGAACCACAAAGGCTAATATTCCATCAAAATGCAATTGGTATTGACTGTCCACAATATAAAATGTTGGTGAACACGAACTATCCTGGTAGTTGCCAAGATGTTTACTCTGTCTTTCAAATCAATGAAAGGGTTCAGAAAAGATTTACAAGGATGTTGCCAGGGTTGGAGGGTTTGAGCTTTAGGGAGAGACTGAATAGGCTGGGGCTATTTTCCCTGGAGGGTTGGAGGCTGAGGGGTGACCTTATAAAAGTTTATAAAATTATGAGGTGCATAGGTAGGATGAATAGCCAGAGTAGTGGAGACCAAAATTAGAGGGCATAGGTTTAAGGTGAGAGGAGAAAAATATAAAAGGGACCTAAGGGGCAATTTTTTTCATGCCTAGGGTGGTGCATTTGTGGAATGAGTTGCCAGAGGAAGTGGTGGAGATCCATACAATTACAACATTTAAAAGGCATCTGGATGATTATATGAATAGGAAGGGTTTAGAGGCACATGAGCCAAATGCTGGCAATTGGAACTATATTAGTTTAGGTTATCTGTTTGGCATGGATGAGTTAGATCAAAAGGTCTGTTTCTGTGCTGTACATCTCTATGATTCTATGACTCTATCTCAAGGTGCAACCATACATCAAATGCTTTTAATTGGCTATAAAGTACATTGGGACAACTTGAAGTTTTGAAAATGCTGTACAAATACTAGTCTTTCTTCGCTATTGTTGAAAAGATGATCAGCTTTAGTGAATTACCTGGGATCTTGGGAAGCTATCATTTCCCTTTGCTTTCTCCATGGTAACACCTGGGCCAATGAGACATGACTTGCCAACTAATCTGCACCTTTTCCTCATAATTAAATGTTGTGATAGTTTGTAATCTGTCACTCTGGTATTTGTTTTGTTGAGCACAAGACAAAAAGCTTTGGTAATATGACTCTTTTCAGTGATACTTAAGTTATGTCTTTGTTGCATAGCCCATTGGACTTCCAACCCCTTGAAGATAATGGGTTGGTTCTAAAGGAGGTGAGCAGTCCACTCAGAAAAATTATTAGTCAAGAAGCAAGGATCAAATTTATCCCCAATAATTAGTGTAAGAGGCAAAAAATAAAATTTCAATCCTGGGCAAAGAGAAATTAGATCCCTTCCAATTGCCAAAATCACATTGGCACTGCAATGATATAAGTACAAGTTGTAGAAAAGGTCACTATTTAAATGCAAACTTTCCCCAGAGAAATCAGATTGAACTGTTTGTTAAAGATTTAAATATTTAAAAGTGTACACATGAATTAATCAAAAAAGGCCAGCCTTAGCGTGTGTTGAATATATTATTTTTTTATTGCTCTTTACTGACAGAGTGAACTCATACCCCGCTGGATCAACAGCATTGAAACAATTACCAAGCTTTGGCTCCTCATCAAAAAGCTACATTCAGGAAGATAATTTAGAACAAGTTAAACTCAATGGAGATGTTCAATGCAGATGTGAACTATTAGTGCCACATCTTACAAAAAAAGCCTCTTACAATAAAACAAGGCACCAAACACTCGGGAGTTTCCTGATCACTTAACCTCACCAGTTAAGTACTGTTTAACGAGGCATGAAATTGCAGCCCAGAGTATTCCATTGTTAATATACTTTGCAAAATGTCAAGCTGACATATTCTTCAACAGGCTTTATGAAGGCATCAAATTTGTGACTTGTGTTTTTATAAAACAAAACATATTCTGAATATCTTGAAAAATATAAAAGCAATAAATGATTATCAGCAATGTTTTCCTACAAACAACTGGCATGCTCATATCTCTTATTATTTTAAGAGATGTTAATGCCTCTTAAATTAGCACCAAGAGGAGTTTTGTCTGAGTGCTTTAAGCATACACGCAGTAACATCACTGACAGTAATTTCTACTCCATATATGCTACTTTTTAAACAGTGTCTTACTACACATCCAGGTTGCATCAGCACAAGGGGCAAATTTTAGTCACGTTCAACAGAAAAGGACATTCTTAAAAGGGATGCTTTTCTATACGAACATTTTTCTTACTGTGATATACCTCTCACTGTGTTACTTTGAGGGATGCATTATGTTTCACAATTACAATGATTGTGTGTACAATAATCACTCTGTTACATTGAGGGTGATATGGTAACTACTTTGTGACAGTGAATGATATATTGTAATTACTATGTTAGAATGATGGATGGTCAGTAATCATTCTGTTATAATGATGGTTACACAGTAGTCACCGTATTACAGCGAAGGGTATACATTAATCACTGTTACAATGATTGTGTGTACAATAATCACTGTGTTATAATCATGGTGGTTAGTTATTATTCTGTTACAATTATGGATATACAATAATCGCTATCATAATGAAGGGTGCACAGTAATCACTACTACAATGATGTGCGCACCTTTATCATTGTGAGGGTTACACAGTAAAGACCCTGTCATAATGAAGTGTTACAATGATGAGTAGTCAGCTATCATTCTCTTACAATGATGGGTATACAGTAGTCACCACGTCACAGTGAAGGGCATACAGTAATTGTTGCTACAATGATGTGTGTACAGTAATCACTGTGTTATAATGAAGGTTAAACAGTAATTACTCTGTCACAGTAGAGTGTATAGTAATCGCAGTGTTACAATGATGGCCAGTCAGTAATCATTCTGTTACAATGATGGGTATACAATAAAAACAGTATCACAGTGATGGACATACAGTAATCACTATGTTCCAGTGAAGGGCATACAGTAATCATTTTGTCATAGTGAAGAAGGCATCTGGATGGGTACATGAACAGGAAGGATTTACAGGGATGTGGGCCAAATGCTAGCAAATGGAACTAGATAATTTACGATATCTGGTCGGCATGGACGAGTTGAACTGAAGTGTCTGTTTCCATGCTGTACAACTCTATGACTCTTTAAAAGCATGCAGTAGTCACTGAATCACACTGAATGTTATAATTAAGTGTGTCACTAATCACAGTGCTGCAATACAGAGGAAGCCATCTAACACTCCAGGGCAATCCCTTCAAAATGGGAAATTTTGGATCAGATGGCAAGCAAAAATAGTAAAGGTTGAAACTTCAAGCCTAAACCATATCTCTCTCCCTCAATTCCAGTTTTAGCAGGGCTGGGACTGGGGGCAAGAGATCACCTTACTCCCAGGAGATGGATGATTATTTCAATATTATGAAACTAGATGCTCCTATTTAAGGTGAAAGTGAGGACTGCAGATGCTGGAGATCTGAGTTGAAAGTGTGGTGCTGGAAAGGCACAGCCAGTCAGGCAACATCTAAGGAGCAGGAGAAGTGACATTACGGGCATAAGCCTTCTCACTCATTCCTGATGAGGGGCTTATGCCCGAAAAGTCAACTCTCCCGCTCCTCAGATGTGCCTGACCAGTATCCTACTTTCACCTCCTATTTTAAGCACTGATTTAAGTTTAATCCTTGCTGGCTGAGTTTCCTGAGCCCAGTCAAACTCACAGCTAAAGAGTTTCAAGGACTGTTGGATTCATGGGATAGATGATATTATGTTTAATGTATATTGTAGATATCAAATTTATATCAGAGCAGTGCAGAAATGGCTCTAGTTCTAAACCCAAACTGGCTTACTTACAATATTTTAAAACATCTGAGATCTCAGTGTATTCTCTGTAAGCACATACATCATCTCAGTCCAGATATTTTCTCTGGAAGCTTTTTAAATTAGCAATTTAGCTCCAGCCACAAGTTTAATCAATCCAGCACAGTGAACAAGAATCAGTTACTGGAATAAAATAATCAAATGTAAAATCAAGCAAACCATTGAACATTACAGATGCATTTCCACCCACATGCTGGATCATCCATCAAGTCCCAACACTTTAGATCTTCCTCCAAAACTCTGCCAGTTTCTTCCTGAGACCCTTCCAATCTGTCCCTCTGCAAGAATCTTCCAGTTTCACTGGGATTCTTCCAATTTTCTCCCCATACTGATGCTTCTTCCCTTCTCCATGTCACCCACCTACACCCTGGCTTCAAAAGAATCATCCACCTGACACCACCCAATTTCAATCTGGCTGACTGGGTCCAGAAAACAGAAAATAAAATGCTACTGAGATTTACTAGGTGCAGTGGAACCTGGGGAAAACCTGTTCTGGGTATCCTAACCTCAAAGTATCACTACTCTGCAATCTCCCCACCATCACAGCCCTGACGTAATGTCCAGTTCATCATGCTCATGAGGGGCATATGTAGTTCTATGAGTTACAAATTGAACAGTTTCTCTTTTCAACATAACTGCAATATCTACAAAATGCAGATAGACTTGTGTTACATTATTCTTTGCAAATGAAACAAATTGCAAGTTTAACAACAGAGTTCTATGCATTATAAAGGATGACATGCAGACAACCACCTGAGAAAGGAGCAGCGCTCCAAAAGCTAATGCTTCCAATAAACCTGTTGGACTATGATTTGGAGGTGCTGGTGTTGGACTGGGGTGTACAAAGTTAAAAATCACACAACACCAGGTTATAGTCCAACAGGTTTAATTGGAAGCACACTAGCTTTTGGAGCGACACTCCTTCATCAGGAGATTGTCTAACCTGGTGTTGTGTGATTTTTAACTTTGTACACCACAGTCCACCACCGGCACCTCCAACCTTGTATGGCTTTGGAAGAGATCAACTTGTACTATTCTATCTGCTCTTAACACTGAAAAATAAGTTTAGAAAGTCTATTGGATTGCTTAAGTCCTTCTAATCTACTTGATAGCAAAGTGAAAGTGAATTCAAAGCACCATTGAACAGAGAATTTGATGAATATTTAAATGAAAAATGTTTGCAGGGCCGAGAGGCAAGAGTAGGGGAATGGAGCTAATTGGAACGTTTAACAAAGGAACCATCAAAGACACAATGGAGCCAAATGACCTAATTTCTGTGACAAAATATGGCTTCACATCAGTCAGGACCTGGTGGGTAGATTTGAAATATGAGATGAAAGGAATGCTAAAATCAACTTGCATTTACATGGCATCCTTAGCATAGGAAAACATCCCCAGGGACTTCATTGGCAGAGCAACTGGTTGGAGAAGAGAATGAAATTGGTGGCCAGAGAAAGCAACTTGTAGCACAAACTGAAGACATTGTTTTATTCTTCAATGTTTTGTTTGAAGAAATTATAATTCATCCACAATTGGGAACCGGGCAAGCCTTCTGACAAATCAGCAACACAAAGGATTTAGGAGGCAGTTATGAGGTAGACATTAAACAGTCCCCAGACTTGCCCTTAGATAAATGCGAACAAAAATTCTGTGAAACGATTCTGAAGTAACAGCGAAGGATTTCTCTCTGGGTCTTCTGCAATATCAATCTATCAGTTACCATCAATCAAACAAGCTATCTGATTCATTTTTCGCACTGCCTGTTGTTGTTCTTGCGTGTGCAAATTGGCTGCACTGCTTCCCTACCTTACCACACTGTTTAAAAATTCATTCTTAGGATATAGGTAAGTCAGCTGGGACAACATATAGTGCCCACTGAAGTAACTCCATAGAGGCTGGTATCCCTTCACTAAGTCATCCTTTATTTAAACATGGAAAGTCCTTGACACAGATCCAACTCCCTCAGTGCCAGCTCTCAGAGTGAACAGACCCTCTAACACTCCTGTTTATATCTGTCAGCCAGGGTTCCCTGATTGAACCAGATTTTCAGCACTAAACAGGGAAACATATATTCTGTGAGGTCCACCTGGCTGACTTTATTATAATCACTAGACCCACTTTTAATTGTTCTTGAGAAGGTGCAGGTGAGCTGACTTCTTGAACTGCTACAGTCCATTTGCTGTAGGTAGACCCACAATGCTATTAAGGGGATAACAGTTATTTAACTGGCTATGAAACAGTCTGAGGTACTTGAGGCTGCGAAAGATGCTAAATAAATATGCATTGTTTCCTTCCTCTCTAGTGACACTAATGTGTTAATTCATATGCAAATGTATGTTACATCAAGATAAAAAGGGGAGTCTGGAGTCGAGGGTGTGGTGCTGGGAAAGCACAGCAGGTCAGGCAGCACCGAGGAGCAGGAGAATCGATGCTTCGGGCATAAGCTCTTCATCAGCTTATGCCCGAAACGTCAGTTCTCTTGCGCCTCGGATGCTGCTTGACCTGCTGTGCCTTCCCAGCAACTCACTCTCGACTGTAATCTCCAGCAACTGCAGTCCTCACTTTCTCCAAAAAAGGGAGTCTGTCTGTCCCTTGGCTACTTTGGAGCATGAAACCACCAAAAGCAGTTTTACTTTTCTGTAAAGCAATGTGGAAACTATAGCACAAACGATCGACAAACTTTCCACATATCTGTTACCAAACAATTATTCTTATTTTCACTGATGTGTTCTCTTGGTAGTCCCTAAATTCTTAATTGGATTTCTAATAATCAGGTGCACTCAGTGACCTCACAGGCAATTTGGTTAATTAACAACCTACTAATAAATTAATCTGAACTTTCAATTTCTTCTTTAATTATCACAGGTACGTTCCCACACCCATTGGTGTGGATTAGCCATACTTCGCAGCAATAATAATCTTTTGTATGAAACTTTATTTCCTTAACAGGACAGCCCTAATGTGTCTTTATTGCATGCCTATTGCAAGTCTTGCTACAACTTTGCAATGCATTGCTGAGACTGCATTGGAGTACAGTGTACAATTTTGCTCCCCTTGCTTAGAGAGAGATATAATTGTGTTGGAAGCTTCACAGAATGCTTAATAAACTGCTTCCTGGAATGAAGAAATTGTCACATGAGGACAAGTTGGCACTATATTCGTTGGATTCAGACGAATAAGATGTGACCATATTGATACAAGGAAGATTTTGAAGGGTTTTGACAAGGTAGATACTAAGATCTTTTTGCCTTACAGAGGAATCTAGGATTGGGAGCACAGTTGAAAATAAGGGGCATCGCATTTGAGGTAGAAATGAGGAGGAATTTCTTCTTTTAGTGTGTTGTTACTCTTTGGAATTCTCTTCCTCAGAGAGCAGTGGGGGATGAGTCACTCAATATATTCAAGTTTGGCAGACTTGTGATCTATAATGGTGCCAAGAGTTATAGTGAGGGTAGGAAGCAGATAAGTAACATTAAGGCCACAATCAGACCTGCCCATATATATGGCTGGTAATACTATAGCAATCCTGTTGTGCAGATTCTTCCTATACAGTTGTACAGATACATTGAGGTGGGGGAAAAAAAATCAGACCCTGACATGTCCAATTTCTTTCCAAAAGGAAATTGAAAAATTTCACATTTTCAGACAGGATATTCTGCTCGCAATCCTCCTGGAGTAGTGGTGGTTGTGAAATTGACAGCTAGAAACCTATAAGTACCCAAGGCATATGATATTCAAGAGCCTAAATAGCTGTTTTAGGAATCCCATTTCAATTTCAGCAAATAACACAGATTCAATTCAAAATCTTTCAGGTTGACAGCAGCTTAGCTACTAATTCACAAAGGGACCACTGGAGATGTCCAAAGGACAAGAAAGGTTTTTTTTTCCTTTTTTATGCAGCTCAATGTGTGTGAATTCTGCCCATTCTGAAACAACAGCAATTTTGTGGTCCACTGCTGATCTGCCCTTAAATTCTATGTCCCATTTTATTTCCCCACTCCCTTTGGATTAATTAAGCATCCAAATCAGCAAATTTCAGGAGAGAATTGATCACTGAGCTGCACCAGGATATCAGAGTGGGGTCAGCAGGTAAGTGCTATTCTGTAAATGAGGGATGATCCAGTTGGCTTTGAACCTCCACCTTTAGGAATTCATTGCAGATGTGTGCCCTTTCCTGCCCATTGCCACAAGACACTAATTTCCTGGTCTAAATTTCATGCCATGTAACAGAAGATACTGAACCCTTCTTTAGATTTGCCTTTTCTTCTATCTTCACTGGAAGTGAATCATCATTCCATCCACTGAGAGAAGTGATCACCTCCCCCCTCATATTCTCTATTCCTGAATTGGAAATTCACTATGCAAGAAACTATGGGAATAACAGCAGGATGATCGTGTGCAAATTGGGTTCTTACACTTCAGTTTGTCTGACATTTGCAATGGACAATCAGTATTATGTCACATTGCTGCATTCCTGTTCTGTGCCAGTTCTCTTTTTTAACCAATAATATTTTGAAGAATGGAATGCTGTAGTGCCAGGTAGCATGCCGAAGCCTGCCATTGATGTGACAATGTGCAAAATCCCACACCATCTGCCTTCGCCTAGAGATAAACCCCAGTTAAACCTAAATACAATCAACTCTGCTATAACACGATAGTTAAGTTCTTGTGCAACCCTGTGTTATCACATAATAGCAGCACCATTTAAACTAATGGGGCCGGAATTGCATTAAAACCAATACATACTTTAAAACATTGCGCTTTAGAAACAATGTCCCCTGTTTGTCAATCGTGTTATAGAGAATTTGCATTAACGAGTCTATAACGAAAATTACAGCAGAACCACCTATGCAAGACAAAACAAAACCATTACTCACCTCCCGCCATTCTTTACTGCCAATTCCTTGAATAAAAAGCACAACAACTGCAAAAAAGAAGAAGATTGTAAGATTATTGTGGTAAATTAAAAGTTAGAGAATTATTTTACAATTCTTGGAAGTTTCCCAGGCAGGAGGAGAAGGGTTCTCATTATTCACACAGGAAGTGGCTCTGATGCTTTTTGGCTTTGTGATCTCAGCAGGTCGAATGTAATGCATTGAACCAACACAGAACATAGCATCCCTGAGATTTAATGGTTATGTAAATGTCCAGGGATAGATATTTTCTGAGAAGGAATAGCTTGATTGATGTTTAGATCCACTGTTCACTGAGTTAAGTGACCAAGTCAATCCACCACAGTTGCTAAACACCTGCCACTTGAAGGAACTTGGGGCTGTCAATGGAGCTCTTCGTTGAAATGAAACATACCAAGTCCTCAAAGGTTTCAAGAGTTGAAGAGAGGCTAGTTGGGCTGGGGATGTTTTCCTTAGAGCAGACAAGGCTGAGGTGGGACCTGATTGAGGTGTACAGAATTATGAGGGGCATAGACAGGAAGAAATATTACACTTAGTAAAGGGGTCAATAACCAGAGGACTTACAAAGAAGATTTTATTTTAGCCCAGAGGATAGTGGGTAAATGGAACTCACTACCTGAAAAGGTAGTGGGGGCAGGAACTAGCACAGTATTTAAGAAGTCACAAGGTGATCACTTGAAGCATAATGCCATACAAGATTCCAGGCCATGAACTGTAAAATGGGACAACAGCAGTAAATGCTTGATTACCAATGTGGTCACAATGGGCCGAAGAGCCTCCTTCCACTTTGCAAAATTCCATAAGTCAAAAGGAAGAATATATTGTTTATGCATTACAGTTACGTTATGGTGCATCCCTTTTCCAAATGAGAATCAGTCAGAACTGCACAGATTAGGAGGTCTCCTCTTGAAGGATTAACTGCTTTAATGCATTTTACAGTCTCGTCTCCTCCATCTTTCACAAGTTTCGGTTCATCAAGTTTTCAAAGTCCTGCACATCCACACTTCCACCTTTCCAGACTGCTGATTGGGCCTGCTGCCAGGTGCTCATTGTAATGTTATACACTGATAGCTGCTGCTATTTCTCCCAATTAAGGAAACTAAACAAAGTTAAGAAGACAAATTCATCTATCAATTGACAATGGAGAAGTATGGTGTAGCTCTAATGCCACTCAATGCATGATGAAATATCAATGCTGTGGAGCAGGTGTGACCCAATTCAGATGAGGTGCTTTTCCAAAGGCTTGGGAAAAGAACATTGATGAGTTAATGGATTAACTTTGGCGTCAGTAGTTCTTTTCCACACTGTTTAACTATCGCATCAAGAAAGAGCAGCAGCCCAGTAATCAGATGCCTCAAAAAAGGGGGCAACTTCCAACAACAGCAGCAGACATACAGTAGGTGAAAGTGAAGACTGCAGATGCTGGAGATCAGAGTCAAGATTAGAGTGGTGCTGGAAAAGCACAGCAGGCCAGGCAGCATCCGAGGAGCAGGAAAATCGACATTTTGGGCAAAAGCCCTTCATCAAGAATGAAGGGCTTTTGCCCGATACGTTGATTTTCCTGCTCCTCAGATGCTGTCTGACCTGCTGTGCATTTCCAGCACCACTCTAAGCAGAGATACAGTGCCCAAACAAACACTTGGATAAAGATGCTAAGAGCCCTTGACTTTATTTGCATCTACCGTGCAGCCAAATCAGAAATTACTCATATCCTACAGAGAAGGTGCACAAGCAAATAGAATAATTAGGAGCAGGATTAGGTCACTCAACTTTTGGATATACTGCTCTCTCATTCAATAAGATCATGGCTAGTCTGGTTACTCTACATTCCCATCCTCTGCTAGTAACCTTTCACCATGTTGCTGACCAAGAATCAGCACTTCTTCATTAAAAATATTAAAAACCTCTGCCTCCATCTCCTTTTGAGGAAGAAATTTTCAAATACTCACAAATCTCTCTGTGAAAAATAACATTTTTCTCAATTTTGTCATAAATTGTCGACTCCCCTTTTAACATTTATTCATTTTTGTGGGATTTGGGCATTGTTGACTGGCCAGCATTTATTACCTAAGCCTAGTTGCCCTTCAGAAGGTGGTGGTGAGCTGCCTTCTTGAACGGCTACAGTCCACCTGCTGTGAATAAACCCATAATGCCATTAAGGAGAGAATTCAAGGATTTTGATCCAGTGACAGTGAAGGAATGATGATATATTTCCAGGTCAACATGGTGAGTGGCTTGGA
The DNA here is from genome assembly GCF_020745735.1 of Hemiscyllium ocellatum. Classification (NCBI taxonomy): domain Eukaryota; kingdom Metazoa; phylum Chordata; class Chondrichthyes; order Orectolobiformes; family Hemiscylliidae; genus Hemiscyllium; species Hemiscyllium ocellatum. The sequence continues at coordinate 18,113,264 of NC_083414.1, forward strand.
AGGAAATTAAAGGTAGCGCTACTCCCATATATCTGCTGCCCTTGTCCTTCATAGGTTTGGAAGGGGCTGTATGAGGATCTTTGGTGAATTTCTGCATTGCATCGTGGAGATAGCACACACTGCTGCTACTGAGCATCATTGGTGGAGGGAGTGGGTGCTTGTGGATGTCGTGCCAATCAAACAGGCTGTTTTGTTCTGGATGGTGTCAAGCTTCTTGAGTGTTGTTGGCGCTGCACTCAACCAGGCAAGTGGGGAGTATTCCATTACATTCGTGACTTGTACCTTGTAGATGGTGGACAGGCTTTGGGGAGTCAGGAGAAAGTGAGGACTGCAGATGCTGGAGAGTCAGAGTCGAAAAGTATGGCACTGGAAAAGCACAGCAAGTCAGGCAGCATCTGAGGAGCAGGAGAGTCACGTTTCAGGCATACGCCCTTCATTATGAATTCCTGACCTGATGTACTTTTCCAGCTCCATTATTTGACTCTGGGGAGCCAGGAGATCAGTTACTCACCACAGTATTCCTAGCCTCTAAGCTGCGCTTGTAGCCACTATGTTTATGTGGTGAGTCTAGTTGAATTTCTGGTCAATGATAGCCCCAGGATATTGGCAGTTGAGGATTCAGTAAAAAATGAGGTCTGCAGATGCTGGAGATCACAGCTGAAAATGTGTTGCTGGTTAAAGCACAGCAGGTTAGGCAGCATCTCAGGAATAGGGAATTCGACGTTTCAAGCATAAGCCATTCATCAGCCTGATGAAGGGCTTATGCTCGAAACGTCGAATTCCCTATTCCTGAGATGCTGCCTAACCTGCTGTGCTTTAACCAGCAACACATTTTCAGTTGAGGATTCAGTGAAAGTAACACCATTGAATGTCAAGGGGTGGTGTTTAGATTGTATCTTATTGGTGATAGTCATAGCATGGCATTTGTATGGTGCGAATGTTACTTGCCACTTGTCAGCACAAACCTGGATATTGTCCACATCTTAGTTTAAACAGTAACTCTTGGTTCTAGATTCTCTCACAAGAGGAAACATCCTTTCCATGTCCAAACTGTTAACACTTCTTAGAATCTTATACATTTCAATCAAGTCATCTCTTATTTTTTAAAAAAATCTCCAGTGGATATAATCCCAGCCTTTCCTAACTTTTCACATAAGACAACCCATCTATCCCATGGTATTAATCTAATAAACTTTCTATCTTCAAGCCTTCAAACTTAACTGAAGCCCCTTGTATGAGAAGATTTGAGGTTCTTGATAATGGGATCTGCTCTCTACTTTTGGGTTTTACTTCTAAACTTCTACGAGGGATAAAGGATGGTGGCACAGCTCTACAAATTATCCAACTGTTCTCTCTCTTTGGGCTAAATCTCTAACTATCGTTTATTCTTTTCCCTTTCCTCCCTACTCTATCTTCTGCATAAAAAAAACATTTTTTTCTAAGCCACCACCAGTTCTGAAGAAAGTCACTGGACCCGAAACATTAACTCTGATTTCTCTCCACAGATGCTACCAGACCTGCTGAGCTTTTCCAGAAATTTCTGGTTTTGTTTCTGATTTCCAACATCTGCAGTTCTTTAGGTTTTTATTTGGTTTCTAAAAAATCTGCTCTGTTTTTGAAGCCTCCAGTCTCTTCAGAATGGACAATGCTTGCAAAACATTTCTTGAAGTACCAGGGTATTTTGCTCTGATTACAATTATGGAGTTTCAATCTTCATTTTCAACCTGTTGTGTTTTGGATTGCAACCAACACCTACTTGTTTTATTCTTAGAATAACAAGAATGAAAAAGCAGTACTTCGAGGAAGTGATCAAGTTGATAGATGAAGGAAGGGCTGTTGATGTCATATACATGGACTTTAGTAAGGCATTTGATAAGGTTCTCCATTGTAGTCTAATGGAGAAAGTGAAGTCACATGGTGTGCAGGGGGTTCTAGCTAGGTGAATAAAGAACTGGTTGACCAACAGGAGACAGAGAGTAGTAGTTGAAGGGAGTTTCTCAAAATGGAGAAAGGTGACCAGTGGTGTTTCACAGGGGTCAGTATTGGGCACTATTGTTTGTAATATACATAAATGATCTGAAAGAGGGCACTGTTGGTATGATCAGCAAGTTTACGGATGACACAAAGCTTGATGGAGTAGCAGAAAGCATAAGGGACTGTCAGAGAATACAAGAGGATATAGATAGACTGGAGAGTTGGGTGGAAAAGTGGCAGATGGCTTTCAATCCAGACAAATGTGAGGTGATGCATTTGGGCAAGTCTAATTCTAGAGTGAATTATACAATGAATGGAAGAAGCTTGGGAAAAGCTGATGGGCAGAGAGATCTGGGAGTACAGGTCCATTGTACCCTGAAGGTTGCTGCACAGGTGGATAGAGTGGTCAAGAAGGCATATAGTATGCTTGCCTTCATTGGACAGGGTATTGAGTATAAGAGCTGGCAAGTCATGTTAAAATTGTCCAAGACATTGGTTCGACTGCATTTAGAATACTGTGTACAGTTCTGGTCGCCACATTACCAAAAGGATGTGGACACTTTGGAGAGGGTGCAGAGAAATTTATGAGGATGTTGCCTGGTATATAAGGTTCTAGCTGTGAAGAGAGGTTGAGTAGGTTAGGTTTATTTTCCCTAGAAAAAAGGAGATTGAGCGGAGACCTGATTGAGGTTTACAAAATCATGAAGGGTATAGACAGGGTGAATAGAGACAAGCTTTTTCACAGGGTGAGGGTCAGTAACCAGAGGTCATGCTTTCAAGGTGAGAGATGGAAGTTTAAGGGGGATACACGCGGCAAGTACTTCACACAGAGGGTGGTGGGCGTTTGGAACGCGTTGCCAGCAGAAGTGGTAGAGGCAGGCACGGTAGATTCATTTAAGATGCATCTGGACAGATGCATAAGTAGGTGGGGAGCAGAGGGATACAGATGCGTAGGAATGGACCAACAGGTTTAGACAGTACATTTGGATCGGCTCAGGTTTGGAGGGCCGAAGGGCCTGTTCCTGGGCTGTAAATTTTCTTTGTTCTTTGTTCTCTTGGTTCACTGTCACGCCAGTTTTATCCATGCTGGTGATTCAAATTCTTAATTGTTACTTCTGGTAGGACTATATTTCTGTCAATGTGACATTTAGCAAACTGCATTTGCAAATACAGTCTTAAAGATCCTGGTAAATGAACACTGAGCTTATTTTGTACATGCTGACCCTGCCTGATATTCCTTTAAATGCTTCCTCCTCTTTCAAACATCTCAGCTATTTGGAGACTCACCGGTACAAAATGTAAGCCAAAATGCAAACCAAAGAAAATGATTGAAGATACTCAAAATTGAGCTGAAATATTCAGCATTTAAGTAACTTAACAGAGTTTTTATAAATCAATTATTACTGCATCCTTGTCAGCGATATAGCGGGGCTGAGCCCCATCTCATTTCTTTCCTCATTTTTATCTTTGCTCTTTATTTTTTTTCTTTATTTTCTTTAAAGCTTGGAGAGTGGCTGGTGAAGGCAACAATGACAGGATGAGCCACATATGACTCCACCCCAGCTCAGGGTCTCCTATAGAGCAAGGAGCAGGCTCTGGACTGACTGCCCCGGCCTAGACTCGCAGGCTGAGGTGAGGGTCCAGGTCCACAGCTAAGGCTGACCAGATATTCTAAATTGATGCCTGCATCACATAAAGAGCAATGGCATCACATTGACTTGCCTCACTTCTGAGTTGATTTGAAGAATGAAAATGGTGGAACCAACTGAGAACAGAGAAGTCCTCTGCTTCTACTGTGATTAAAACTATATTTTCTGTTTGAAGTACTTTAGACCTCTGCTGTCACAACCATTTAATTGCCTTTTGTTCAAGATAGCAGGCTCTTGGCTTTTTTTATTATAAAGAGAGATATGAAGTGCTCACTGTATAGTTGTGAGTTTTGTTTGTATTCGCAATTTCATCCTTTTTTCATTGTAACAAAAGTAACTTATAGAAATTTCTTTTATCATGAAAGAATTTAGATTTTGATCAAAGAAATTAATCTTTTTCTGGCAAGTCAATAGCATATCTACAGACTTCTATGGCTGCTTGTACTCACAGAAACTTGATCCTGCAGATTGTTCGAATTTTTTATTTTCCAGTTGGTCTTCAACTAATCTTTCAAATATCTCCCACCAAGATCCTGGACTTTTGTTTATAGACGACCACTGCTGCTAACAATGATGTGGGATTAGCCTTCAATAGGCTATTTTACCATATCTAACAATACCTGTTCTCCATCATGGATAAGAAACTAGATGTGCATATGTGGTATTGAAGAATCCAACGGACATTTCTTACAAGTATGTACTAAAATAATACAAGCACATCCGTGTCTGGGCTAAAACTAAGCCATTAGGTAACAACAGAACCATGCATCTTGTAATTATGACCCAAGGCAAGAAGAAGTCTGGGACATTTTAACCATCAGATCACATGGTATGATACAGTGATTATGTCATGAATGTGTCTCTTAATGGTACACTGACAATGAAACATAGTGCAACACAGACTGTCACATCACTTGTATCTAAACATCAGAAAATGGTGTTCATGTTCCACATGTCTATGCCATTGTTCAAAGCTGTCTTTTCACATGCTGTTAGTCCCTACTGCCTTACCTCCTGGAAACATCCACATTGTGTAAACTGGGTGAAGTTGTAGCATTTAATTTATTTATGTGTTAATACAATGTGGGTGTTATTGGTCATGTCAACATCTGTTGTCTCTCCTTAACTGCCCTCGAGTAGGTGTAAATGAGCAAGGGGGCGGTGTGTGAGTGACAGGATTCCAGCAAAGGATCCACTATTAAGCACCCAATTAAAGCTAGCACCTATTTGAGCGAGATGCCCTACACAGAACTATAACCAAAGTGAGACAAAAATGTGTTTTTAAATGCAGTATTGCGCCTTTAGTCAATGTACTTCTTAGGAGCATCAATGATAATGAAAAGTCATCAAGTTATGACATCTATGCGATGTTCAAAATATCTAGAGGAAACAGTTTATAACTGAATAAGAAATTAATCACATAAGAAGGATGTTTTGGAAAGATTCACAATTAGAAGACTTTGACCTTTAGAATCTCTGGCAAAACACGATTAGTGAATGCTTGAATTGAAAATGCTAGCTGTCAATCATTTAGCTTCAGGATTCACTTTAACCATCAATTCTCTGTTTCGAAAGCTTTAGCAGACAGCTTCTTTTCATTCTCTGCACTCCAATTTTCTTTTAATGAGATGTTAAACCATGGTGTCTAAAAATCTTCTGGCTCCTTCAGCACAAACAACCTCCTTAATTAATAGAGGCAACATCACAGTCTAATTTTGTATTCTGTACACGAACAAGCATTCCTTTCATTAGCACAATGGGAGGTGCTTCAATTCAAAGTAGCACATTTAGCTGTGGAACTGTTCAGATTGTGATAATCGAACGACTGGCAGTTTTATGAAGAACTTTAAAGTTTGTTTGCAGGAGGTCAGTGTGGCTAAATTTACTGCACTAAGACTGTGGCATCATCCTGAAATCATCGCTGGATTTGTCCTTGTGCTGCCACAAGGAAGAATTCCAGAATTTTATTCCAATGCAACACTGATATACATTCAAGAAAGCATGATCTGTGGCTTAGAGGGGACCTTGCAACTGGTGGTGTTCCCATGACATTACTGTTCTTCTCCTTCCCAATGGTTGTGTCTATTGACCCATTTTAATGATAAGATAAATGCTAATTACTGCCAATCAATTCTCTGGGCAGTGAAAATTAACCATTACAAGTGTGGAAAGGAGTAGGCCACATAGTAGTAAAGTGACTAGACTAATAATCCAGGAACCAAACTGGTGGAATTTAAATTCACTTAATAAAATCTGGGACTGAAAGCTAAGGTCTATAATGGTGTCCATTCTAAACTCCTGACTGGTTCATTAATGTTTCAGGGCTGATGTGGCAGTGTAGTGTTTCTACCTCAAGGTAAGGAAGTTGGAGTTCAAGTCCAACCTGTTCTAGAAGGTGTGTTCTAACATAGTTATACAGCACAGAAACAGACCCTTCGGTCCACTAGTCCATACCAAACATAATCCCAAACTAAACTAGTCCCACCTGCCTGTTTCTGGCCGATACCTCTTTAGACCTTTACAATTCATGTACTTATCCAAGTGTTGTTTAAACGTTGTAATTATGCCCACATCTATCACTTCCTTAGGAAGTGCATTCCACACATGAACTACCCTCTGGTGTAAAAAACAATTGCCCTTCATGTCTTTTTTAAATCTCTCCCCTTTTAACTTAAAAATGTGCCCCCAAGTAATGAAATCTCCCACTTTAGGGGAAAGACACCTGCAATTACATGTCTATACCCCTCGTGACTTTGTGTACGTCTATAAGATCACTTTTCAACTTCTTACACTGTAGTGGAAAAAAATCCCAGTTTATCCAGCTTTTACCCCTAACTCAAACCTTCCATACCTGGCAACGTCCTGATAAATCTCTTCTGAACCCTCTCCAGCTTAATAATATCCTTCCTACAACTGGGAGACCAGAACTGGACAAGGTATCCAGTAGAGGCTTCACCAATGTCCTGTACAATTTCCCCATGACTTCACGACCGAACAGATTGTTTAAAAGTAATTGCAGGTGTGGAGTCTCATTCCTTAAGGGGCACTCTCATGTGTCCATTAGTACATCCCACTGGACTGAATATTTATTTTTTTAACCTTTTTTTTTCAATCATCCTGTTCAGAGATGTCACTATGCCCCCCTGGAGCAGGTGGACTTGAACCTAGGCCTCCTGATGTAGGCGTAGGGACACAACCACTGCACCACAAGAGGGTCCTTCACTAGACAGTGTAGATAAATCAGAAAAAGATGAGCCATTAAGTAGGAATTAATTGTTCAGTTGAAGTTTGAATTAACCCATTGAACAACAGGCTACCTGTGCCAATGATAAAATTATAGCGGGGGCATCGTAAGTGATGGGGTGACCACCCTTGGATTTTCCATGCCCTCTCCCCACTGCCCCATTCAAACATGTCGCTGGGTGAGTTTAAGATACAATCGAGTAATTTGAGCTCATTCATCATCTTTTCTTTTCAATGCCGCACTAACTGATTTCTAACAGAGCCCTCCCACCAACACTCTGTAATATAGAACAATTGAAAATTTCACGTGATTCATTTGAAGCCCAATATTGACTAAGGTATGGGATTGTAGCACAAGGGAAGGAATTGTCAAACAGGAACTCCATAGTTCTGGTTTCTCTAAGCACTCAGCACTTAACTTCAGAGTATGCTTTGATTTATTTGCAAAGTTTCCCAACCTGATTAACAAACAGCTAATCTTTTTAATGCGAAAAGCTGTGGATATATGGGTTTTATTGGTGACAGGGAAGAGACATTCTAAGGGATGAGGCTAGAAACCATGCAGGACTTTGGTGGTTGCATTGGAAGTTGGGTGGGGATGGAGACATTGATGGCAACTACGGGAGTTGAGCAATGATTGCTGGGAGTGCGAGGGAGCGTTCAGTAATGACGATCATGATTGTGGAGTGTGTTGGGAGCTTGGGTGGTCATGATTGAAGCCGTTGACACTCATATAGGGAGTGTAGGGAGTCAGTGAATTTAGGACAGATTAGTGGTCAGGAACGGATGAGTAATCACATAGGTATCACTGATCCTAGGGAGAATGTTTGATAATCAGGAGAGGTCAGGGAGAGTTCAGAATTTAGTGATAAAGCAGGGGGTGTTTTATAGGGTTGGCTTTTCAGCACTTGAGAAAGCAGTTCTGTTTCTCTTGACCCACAAGCTGTGCAACAAAGGCAATTACATTTTGCATCAAGAATTTTTCACACTGTGTGACTGGTTGGGATTTCTGAGGCCTGGGTAACATTAACTTTAAGCTAAATAGTTAATTAATCTTGGGTCTGACAAATATTTCAATATCAACTAGCTTCCCAAGGAACAGATTAGTCCATGGCCTTCCAGTTCTGCCTCTGTTAAAACCATGCCCACGAGAGATTGGCGATCACTTTAGGTTTCATGTTTGTAAAATTCTAACTTCCCACCCAGGCCAGTCACAACATATCTCACCATTAATTTGAAGGGGACAGGGGTTAAAATTACCCTAGTGTCTGGGAAGCTACCACGCATAACCTTTAAACCCCGCTAATGAATTTATTTTGTCAGAAGTCACATGACACCAGGTTATAGTCCAACAGGTTTATTTGAAATCACAAGCTTTTGAAGAGCTGCCCCTTCTTCAGATGAATGAGCAGTGCTCCGAAAGCTTGTGATTGCCAATAAATCTGTTGGACTATAACCTGGTGCCATGTGACCTCTGACCTTGTCCACCCCAGTCCAACACTGGCACCCCCACATCAAATGTATTTTATTAAACTCTTACCAGGATCTGACTTTGAGAAGGTGTCCACATCAAGAAGGTTCCTATGAAAATAGAAAGAAATAATTAAAAACCTTTGAAATATATTATCAGTCCCACAGTTCCAAATGAATGGGCATCCAAATATATTGTTGGGCTATTGGCATAGTGTAAGTATTTCTAAAACTAAGCTTGAAATAAGGATAGGACATTCAACTCAAATTCTTTTTGTTGAAGAGATCACAACAGAGATTCTATCCCATTCATTTCATCTCCCAAATACTCACTGACCCACAATTAAATTTAAACAGAAATTCTGAAAAATGACTATTTCTCTCACGCTCTCTTGTATTCCTAATGGGATGATTCACTCTCAGCACTTGCAGTTCTGCTTTGGTGCTTCAATCTCATCACCAGCCCAACCAGATTTCTCTGATGCTGTGGAGATGAGGCTAAAAGAAGAGAGAAAAAGCTGCAAGTTGCAGTCCATTTTTTTTTATATAGGGATGTTGAAGCCGATTAGTGAATCCCAAAAGAAACTTATAGAGGAATCTACATTATTAAATGGGAGGGAAGGGTGACAGGTGAGCTCCCTGCCATTTTCTCACTTGCACCCCTACGGAAACTGTGGTGGGAAGGCCTGTAGGTAGTCTTCCTACTCCACCATCAACTGAGGCACACAACTGGATAATTAATGCCTACCCAATGCAACTGTTATTAACCCAGCCACGGGCAGAGGATTCACTTTACAGGGAGAACATTTTTACTCATGAGTTTGGCAGGTGACTGTGGGGTCAGCATTGATATTTTGTGGACTAAAGTGGCCAATGATAAAGTTTTTAATTGTGTGGATTTTGGAGATTCCAGGAAGAGCAGGCAACCAATCTTCCCTTGCTCCAGCTTCACCAGCACCAGAGTCTTTAACCAAACCCTTTCCTAGGACTATCCATGCCAGGAACAATTCCTTTGGGTTCACTGCTCAAAGGAATTGAATTCACTGACTGTACTTAATATAGCTCAGGTGACAGGCTAAGTTCCCATGACACAGCCTCCCCTCCATAACCCTACATCCCTACTCAGCCCTAACTTACTCCGAGTTAAAGTTGTTGCAAGTATCACAGAAAAATAATGTAACAAGAACTTATATTATAATAAATCTTGTTTGTAAGTGCTGAACAAAGAGACCTTGGAGTGCAGGTTCATAGCTCCTTGAAAGTAGAGTTGCAGGTAGATAGGATAGTGAAGAAGGCATTTGGTATGCTTTCCTTTATTGGTCAGAGTATTGAGTATAGGAGTTGGGAGGTCATGTCACAGCTGTACAGGACATTGGTTTGGCCACTTTTGGAATATTGCATGCAATTCTGGTCTCCTTTCTATCAGAAGGATGTTATGAAACTTGAAAGGGTTCAGAAAAGATTTACAAGGATGTGGTCAGGTTGGAGGATTTGAGCTCTAGGGAGAGGTTGAATAGGTTAGGGCTGTTTTCCCTGGAGCGTCGGAGGCTGAGGGGTGACTTTATAGAGGTTTATAAAATCATGTGGGGCATGAATAGGATAAATAGACAAAGTCTTTTCCCTGGTGTAGGGGAGTCCAGAACTAGAGGGCATAGGTTTAGGGTGAGAGGGGAAAGATACAAAAGAGACCTAAGGGGCAACTTTTTCACGCAGATGGTGGTACGTGCATGAAATGAGTTGCCAGAGGAAGTGGTGGAGGCTGATACAATTGCAGCATTTAAGGGGCATTTGGATGGGTATACGACTAGGAAGGGTTTGGAGGGATATGGGCTGGGTGCTGGCAGGTGGGACTAGATGGGGTTGGGATATCTGGTCGGCATGGACGAGTTGGACCGAAGGGTCTCTTTCCATGCTGTACATCTCTGTGACTCTATGACTCCATAACTCTCTTGCACTACCTCCATTTTATATCCTCTATCACACAGTATTTAATATATTGCAATACCTATCACAACCCTGTATGTTCACCAGATACCTAGTGCAATCTTAATTTTGAAAATTCAGAAAAGCCATGCATAAATGGCAGTCAGCATTGGGAGTGAATGTCACATCTGCCTCTACAATTTTTATTTTAGCCCATCAAGCTGGTGATGCTCATATCTGGCCTGGCAGCTTGTGATCTTTAATTCCCTGGCAGAAACTACTGTTCTTTCCCAAGTCCTTCTGCATTCATTATTTAAAATTCCTGCTTAGAATTCTTTCTTTCTTTGCCTTCCCCAGGTGACTAAGTTTTAATGATCTCTGAATGTTACATTCTGCAGTAATTGCAGTCATAACTAGAATAATGCAGTAACTTTAGGGATACTTTATACTTTCTTATAAGCCTGAGCTCCACTCTTTATATAATTGTCATTGCATTTTTGTTGTAATAATTTAATCTCAAAAGCTCCTTGAATATTTTCAAGCAGGGACACAAGCATTGTGATTGGAAGACAGTTATAGCTTTAGATCCTCTTGAACATAATGCTTTCTGCAGGAGAGTGGAATCAGATTTCTTGCAGCTTTTGGAAAATGGCCATGGAAGGTGAGGGGAGCATCTCTCAATGAGCAGGTAATAGATATATTAAAGTTCAAGGCAAAGAGAGACAAAAGATTTATTTCAAGTCCAAGAGCAGTCAGAAACACAGATCTACCTGCTCACAACTCAACTCAGGAGAATTATTGTCCTTTCTTTGCACATATATCATTTAAAGATAAGGATATCTGGTTATTTGGATGCTTAACTATCAGACAAATGGATTCAATAAAGTCTCGTTAAAGTAGAAGTAAAGAACTGCAAATGTTGGAAATCTGAAACAAAATTGGAAAATGCTGGAGAAATCCAGCAGATCTGACAGCACCTGTTGAGAGAAAAATACAGTTAATGTTTTGAGTTATGTGGCCAATCATAAGAGCCATTCTGATGAAAAGTCAATATACTCAGAACCTTAACTCAGTGTTTCTCCCTATAGATACTGTCAGACCTGCTGGGTTTCTCCAGCACTTTCTAGTTTTGTTTAAGACAAAGTCTCAAGTAATACTATTCTTCCCCCTATTTTACAGGCAAGAGAACACATTGGCCATGCAGAAATTGACAGCTCTGGTGGTTAATCAACCACAGCAGAAGTATTTGAAAATTTAAAAGTATATTTTTTTAAGAATATTCAAATCGAACTTCAGGAGAAAATTATATTTGAATATTGCTGCCAAAAGACACAGGTTCTTTTGTGATTGATTGATTTATTGTCACATATACCGAAGTACAGTGAAAACATTCACTAATAAGCAGTAGAGGCAGAGCATATTAAGCAAGCATGTACAAATCAGTAAGACTTAGACAGGGGCATAGGGTTTATATTGTACAGGGTGTGCACTGGGTGAGAGCAATGCTAGCAAGATCAGCATTAGTTGAGGCTAGAGAGTCCAGTCATCAATTTTCATCTTGCACTCATCAGCCCAGAATTGCAAATATACCAAAATTTAAAAGGAACAACAATTTGAACTAAATGAGAAGAGAATGCTGATTGGTTGTCATGTGAAATTTGATTTTCTTCTAAATTCACTTGAAGTATATGGGCATTGCAGGCTAGCCAGCATTGATTGCTCACCTATGGTTTCCTTGGAGAAGTTGGTGGTGAGAGACCTTCTTGAATTTTTGCATTCGATGTGTTGTAGGTAGACTCACAATGTCATTAGGGAAGGAATTCTAGGATTTTGACCCAGCAACAGTGAAGGAACAGCAGCAAATTTCCAAGTCATGATATTGAACGATTTGGAAGGGAACTTGCAGGTGATGGTGTTCCCAAGTATCTTCTGCCCTTGTCCTTCTAGAGATAACTAGTCATGGGTTTGGAAGGTGCTGTCTGAGAATCTTTGGCAATTTTCTGCAGCATATCACGGAGATGGTACACACTGTTGCTACTGAGCATTGATGGTGGAGGGAATGGATGCTTATGGATGTGGTGTCAATCAAGTGGGCTGCTTTGTCCCAGGTGGTATCACACATAGTGGAGCTGCACCCATATAGGGAAGTGAGGAGTATTCCATTACACTCCTGACTTGATAAGGCATTGTCATACAATTTTACAAAATTTGGGGCATATGACACAGATTGTGGAAACTGTATTTTGATAGCAAATAGGATGACAAAATGTTGAAATGATGACAAAGAATCAAAATTATTTTGCATTCCATCGGATATTTTTTCCTACTTTATTCCCACTATAGAGGCATCCTGAATGATTTGCACTGTTGACATCTCCAAGCATAGCTTTTTTTTCTATGTTCTGACCTGAAGTTGGGTGTTCCATTGATACAGAATTCCATCCATGCTAATCTGAATTTATTGGGTTATCTCAAATAATAGGAATGGTGTGGTTTCACTGGTTGGGTTCTGCAAAGTCACCTCAGCCAAGATCCATTGCTGTCAGAGAGTAGTCTCCTGAGGTAATGCCAGATACTCTCCTATATCTAAAAATGTGTTGCTGGAAAAGCAAGGCTTATGCCCGAAACGTCGAATCTCCTGTTCCTTGGATGCTGCCTGACCTGCTGCACTTTTCCAGCAACACATTTTCAGCTCTGATCTCCAGCATCTGCGTTCCTCACAGTCTCCTATATCTGCCAGGATTGAAAGAAAGGAATGATGAGTTTCATATAATTTTCATAACTGCCCAGTTTATTAAATGAATAAGGGAGGTAAATAATCATAGGTGAAATCTCTCAGATGATAAACCTCAATCAAATCTCTCCCTGAACTCTGAAGTAAAATAAATACCCAGATATTCAGTCTTGAATTATATTTAATTCATGCAATGATGGATTTCACAATTCATAATCTCATAGCCAGAAATCTACAAGGGCGAGAACCAAGCACTGTAGAAGAACTCCTACTCAGCAACACAAATACTTTTTTGGGGTGAGACCTTGTTTGGTTTTTAACAGTATATTTGTCCATCATTGCTTTGAAAGCTTCATCCAATTTTCTGCTGCTTTGTAGGTAGCGAAACCCTTTCTAGTCTTTAATGTCAATTGCATTTGTGTTTACCTGCTCTACAGTCATGTTTTTAGCCAAATAACCTGCTTCCATCTACAGCATTAATGACTTCTGGTATTTCATAGACTTGGATTATGTATTTCATCCAAAGAAAAAAGACTCAATCCCTAGGTTTATTTTATACCAGAACTTTTTTTTGAATAATCCTTCTCACATTTCCTTTACTCTTCAAATTGTTGAACAATGGAAAGTGCTGATATCTGCGTGTAATATTTCATTCTCACTCAATCATAATCATCCTGACTTAAAACAAACTGTTTCAATTTAAATTACAAGAGAGATGCACCTCAAAATTTGATGCAATTATTTTTGGTAGTAGGGTCTTGCGATACTTTGGTACCATTCTTGGGGCTAGAAGGTTTAGGTTGATGAAGGGCTTTTGCCCAAAATGTCGATTTTCCTGCTCCTCAGATGCTGCCTGACCTGCTGTGCTTTTCTAGCACCACTCTGATCTAAACAAAAGGTCTAGGTTCAAGTCCCATCTACCACAGAGGTGGGTAATAACAGCTCTGAATAGGTTAAGAACATTAGAACTAGGAGCAGGCATAAAATCTCAGCCCCCTCAATCTGCTCTGCCATTTGATATGTTCATGTCTGCTCTCATCTTGGGCTCAACTACAATTTCCTGCCTGCTCCCCATAATCCTTTAACCTATTACTAATTTAAAAATCTGGCCAACTCCTCCTCACATTTATTCAGTGTCCTGGCATCCACTATACTCTAGGGAAGTGAATTACACAGATTCACAATGTATTGAGATAAGTAATTCCTCCTCATCTCTGTTTCCACTTTGCCGCCTCTTAGTCTAAAATTATGACCTCTCATTAGAGATTTGAGTTTGAGCTTGAGTTTGATTTATTATCATCACTTACTGAGATGCAGTAGAAAGTGTCATTTTGCATGCTATAAGCCAGATACCATACAAAGTGCACCAGGACAGCAGAACAGAGTACAGTGTTACAGCTACAGAAAAGGTGTGAAGAGAAAGATCAGAATTAACATATGAGAGGTCTGTTTAGAAGTCTGATAATAGTGGGAAAGAAGCTATTTTTGAATCTGTTTGTCAGTATATTCAAACCTTTATATCTTCTGCCTGATAGATGAGGGTGAAAGAGAGTATAACCACAGTGGGAGGGGTCTTTGGTTATGTTAGCTGTTTTCCCGAGGCAGTGGGAAGTACAGATGGAGTTAATGAATGGAAGACTGGTTTGCATGTTGGATTGGGCTGCATTCATGACTCTGTGGTTTCCTGCGGTCTTGAGTAGTTGTCATAACATGCTGAGTCGCATCCAGATAGAACGCTTTCTATGATGCATCCATAAAGAGAGATAAGAATCTCTTTAGCTTCCCAAGGAAGTAGAGGCATTGTTGTATTTCTTGACTTCTAAGCTGGGATGGATGGATTGTTGGTGATCCTCACTCCCAGGAACTTGATGGTCCTCAGCCATTTCCACCTCAGCACCATTGATGCAGACAGGGGTGTGCTCTCCACTCCGCTTCCTGAAGTCAATGACCAGCTCCTTCATTTTACATTCTAGATTGTCCCACAAGGGGAATCATCCATTCTATGTCTACGTTATAAACCCTATTTAGCATATTTCATACCTGAGGTTTATAAGAAAATATTTGCAATAGATTTGGGGAGAGGACCCTATAACCTTGAATTTCCTTGATGCTAGTAACAACAAGAGTTGACACAACAGAAAGTTACATCTTATCTACCTGAGTTTCTGTTCTGCCAAGCTGGACACAAACATCAACTGGCCCACCTGAAAAGAGCGAGCTCTGGCACTGCCCACCATCTCCATACACTCAGGGCTGACTGTGCAGAAAGGAAAGAACTTATTTCACCAGGACAGACAATAATATCATGTCATTACATAATTCCCTTCCTCCCTATTTAGCCTGGGTACTATCAAATTCTTCTGAGAAAGATCCTTGTATGACCAACTCTTCAGTACACTCTCTGGTTAAGGGAGCTATAGACCTTCTAATGCATGCTAACTGTCTTACATAACACCAAAACACCACCTCTTCTCATCACAATTGTCACCTAATCATTAATTGAAAGATTCATCCTCATACATCCCTTACCTTACAATGAAATTTATTCTTGTTTTGAAATTTACCCAGCACTTCTCTCATGAATCATTCATTCTTAGTATTAGTGTGTGTCAGGAAATAGATCTTCGGTATATCTCCAGCTCAGATATAGGCACCTCAGTGAGTATATTAGTCTTAGTGAGTGTGGGAATAGATGAGTGCCTCTCAACAAATGGCCAAGAAAGGAATGCCCCAGGCAATGGCACTCGGAGGACTACTGGAGACCAGGCACCTGCTCAGCTCCCTGTCAGAAGGGGACTCTGTAACATAGACAATCAGGGATTTTATCCTCATACACAGGGAGCAGTGGCAGAGGGGTTTGTGGGATGCAGTGACCCTTATTGCCCAGAAGCTGCAGCAGTACAGTATGTATGAGACTGTCTGGCTGCCTTCCAAACCCAGCCCCTGGCATATGAGGTGATTATGTCAAGTATAGTCATTCACTGCCCCACCTTTGAATCTGGAGTGCTCCTGGCTGTAGACTTGCCCGAACCCAACCCTCCCTTCCTATTCATATTTCACTGTAATTCCCTTTTACAGATACTGTCACACCCCTTGCCATCAGTCTGCAGACCTGGTCTTGAAGACTCACGTGCTGCATTTCATTACCTGTCCCAGCTCCTAGCCCCTTTCCCATTAGTTCCTGTGAGCAGACCCAATAACTTTCTGTTGTGTCAACTCTTGTTGTTACTAGCATCAAGGAAATTCAAGGTTATAGGGTCCTCTCCCCAAATCTATTGCAGATATTTTCTTATAAACCTCAGGTATGAAATATGCTAAATAGGGTTTATAACGTAGACATAGAATGGATGATTCCCCTTGTGGAACAATCTAGAATGATGGCCCAGGATCCTGAGGGGCTCCTGGAGAGATGTGCACACCCAAAATCCATCACCGCCCACCATTCATCTTGAGGACCAAAGTCATGGTGACAGGGATATGGGGAATCTGACACCCACAGAATGATATAGGGCAGTGCCAGGAGGCAGCTGGTACTCCTCAGCCAATGGCTTACAGCTTCCACCTCAACATGTCAATGAGCTCGACACATCTCAATTCTCTTCTTGATAACATGACCCATACACTCAACAGGCTGTGTACAATCCCAGTCCCCATCCAAACTATCTACTTGCGCCTATACTTGGCCATCTTCCAAACCCAGCCCCTGGCATATGAGGTGATTATGTCAAGTATAGTCATTCACTGCCCCATCTTTGAATCTGGAGTGCTCCTGGCTATAGACTTGCCAGATCCCAACCCTCCCTTCCTATTCATATTTCACTGTAATTCCCTTTTACAGATACTGTCAGACCCCTTGCCATCAGTCTGCAGACCTAGTCTTGAAGACTCACGTGCTGCATTTCATTACCTGTCCCAGCTCCTAGCCCCTTTCCCATTAGTTCCTGTGAGCAGACCCAATAGACTGACTGTGGCCCAGCCCCTTATTCAACTCAGCTGGACCAACCCAGATGAGTTGCACTTAGACCTCTGACTATGTTAACCTTAACCCACAGGACTGGGTCTTGTTGAGCCACAGGGTTGAGTGTGAGTCATTGCTTGGATTACAGAAGCATACAGCCTGTGAATGAGAATACTCTGAGAGAGGCCTTGAGGTATAGGAGACTGCCTTGATTTACTGTGCTGGGACCCCCGGGCTACTGGACATCTTCATGGACTTTGGTGAGGACCACACCGCTCAGGGATAGCCGCATGCCTTCTCCATGTGTAGTGTGTTTGCCACATATACTGCTGCCACATGGTGCAGGTGTCAGATTGAAGTAAGACACTGTTATATAGCAAGATGTTTGACTCTTTGACCAAGGCTGCCTGGTTGTGTGATTGTACTATTTGGCACAGCAAGGCAAGGCAAGGCGTAGGTGCTGTGAGCAAGCAGGTAGGCACTAAGTAGAGAATACCAAGAGAGCCTTCAGATGCAGTCTAGTCCAATGCACAATGATTGGAGCAGCATTAAACCTGTGCTGTGGGTGATTTCACAGGCGCAGTGAATAGCCATTATCCCTCAGTGGTTAGCACTGCTGCCTCACAGTGTCAGGGGCCCGGGTTCGATTCCACCTTCGGGCAACTGTCTGTGTGGAGTTTGCACATTCTCACTGTGACTGTGGGTTTCCTCCGGGTGCTCCAGTTTCCTCCCACAGTCCAGTGATGTACAGGTTGGGTGGATTAGCACAGGGAAATGCAGGGTTACAGGGAGAGGGGGTGGGCCTGGGTGGGATGCTGGGTGCGCACTCAATGGGCTGAATGGCCTGCTTCCATACTGCAGGGATTCTATGGTTCTATGAGTAGCTAGCCATGTATGGCACCTGAATCCTCAAACACTCCAGGTACCCAAGAGTGCTCCAGAATTTATCAACTTTGGAACTTGCTTATGAATTGAATGGATTCTCTTCCCATCAATGAATTTGCAGTATTGTAATACCACACCCCCTTTCCGCATGTGCAGTCAATGGTACCTTGCACTTGGGGGTGTCTAGGTACATTTCTACATCCTGCTACCCACAATGTGACCCACCTTAATTCAGACAGCCAAATACATCTTAATCTATTTTCAGTGTGGCATCAGCATTGAGGTAATACTGCTGATTTTGCCTCCTCCACTGCTGTATTTGAAAATTATTCCAAATGTTGATCACTTTTCGTATGACAGAGAATTTTCTGATATCAGTCCTAACATTACCATTTGCTAGCTTGAAGATTTATCCACACCAACCCTTCGATTTAAATTAATAATTCTGGGTTAACTTATCTATAGCCTTATTCTCCACTGTAAGGTCACTCCCCAACAGGAGAATCCCAAACCTGAGCTGGAAATATTTGAAGAGTGGTGAATGTTTAATCTCATTATGTAACATAATATTGCATCTGATTTTATTAGAGGTTATAATAGCACACAAGGTAACATTTCATGAATACATTAAATGCCCATCTGCCAATGTCACTGTCAATAACTCCCAGCTGATTGAATGGAAAGAACTGCTTGATTAAAACAAATTCAAGTGAAGATGAAGTGCAACATGAGGGCCAAGTCTTTATCTCGAAATATTCTCCAGGAATATGTACTTGAAGATTAGTTTCTGGAACTAATGTGTATGTGTATTGTTCCACCATTAAGTCTGTTTCTATGTTTCTTCCATTTTAGCTCTGAAATGGCATAAAGGTTATCAGATGTGCTGTAAATGTGCCTGTGATTTACCATTTGTCAAAATAGTTGTTGTAACGCTTGTTTAAATTTTACTAGACCTTAGCACCCCACAGACAGCGAGAAATCAACTCACTCTGCCTCTCCCATAAACGTGCTTTTTGACCACACTTGTATCTTCTACATCTAGGACTGCTCTGGAATTGGATCACCCCTTTAATTAAGGTCATATGTCCAAGTAGATTACAAAGGGATAACCCTTATATCTGTCTTACTGTATTGTAGACTGTGAATCCCTTGGTTCCCTAAAGGACGTATGTTATTGGTACACTAGCATTGTGTTGAGGAGTTTTGATTTTGGGCACACAATGTCATTATGCCATTGTTGTGGTAAATGTAAATTTTCTTGATTTTTGTAACAGTGCAAATCTATACCTCTCAAGTTCTCTCAGGTATTGTTTGCACAAATACATTGTTCAACTGTTCAGATATTTCATGAGTTCATGAGCCTTGGTGCAACTTGGTGCGATTGGTGTAACGTTTTCCAAGGCCTAGCTGCTTACTGTAACACTTTCCTGATGAAGGGCTTATGCACAAAATGTCGACTCTCCTGTTCCTCAGATGCTGCCTGACCTGCTGTGTTTTTCCAGCTCCACACTTTTTGACTCTCATCTCCGGCATCTGCAGTCCTCACTTTCTCCTACTGTAACACCTTAGATAGGTATGAGAGTTAGATAACTGAAGAGGGCACCGAAGTACAATACTGATTGTTATTTTTCTGATCCCTTCCTTTACATTGTGTGAATCACTGACTCCTACATTTTATTTCCACTTGGTATTTCACTCCATTGCCAGGAATTAACTTTGGGGCCTCTGTCCTCCCACTCAACTTAAAATCAAATGACATTAAAGAAGGGTTTAAAGGATGGTTTATCCTTGAGATATATACAATCTATGCCATCATAATGCAGGAGGTGTGCAGCAGACATATGTTGAAACAAGGAGAATCAGATACCAGGTAATCAAGTTCAATCCTCCACAGTGTGACACAAGTCACATCAAATCTATGAGAATCATAATAAACTGATCCTGTGACTGCTGGATCTTTTCAATGGATGGTTGGCCCTGTCTTTCAATTTCAAAGTGAAGATTTGCTGACTTGCTCTCTCAATGGCAATTATAACAGTGGGTCTGTGCAGCACTTCATAGGGAGTTATCAGTGCTTGCACCCAACAGCCAGTATTCATTCACTTTGGCACCAGCATACTAGACAGCAAACAGCTAAGAATTGAACTGAACGGTTGGTTTCCTGGGTGCAGGGTGCCACATCAGCATAGACAGGCACTGAAATTACCAACCCAGGAGCTGCTGAGAGATTGAAAGGGAAGAGTTTCTATTTCAAAAAGGCTTCACTTGTCTATGATGCAAACAAGCTCATGCCCTCATATCAACTGCAAGGGCCATCAGAGGGCTGATTCAGTAAGATGTCTTCATTGACTAATTTCAACTTCACCTTCTCCACACCATTGCTGCACCAACCTAGATAAGGGCGGCACATTGGCACAGTGGTTAGCACTGCTGCCTCACAGCACCAGAGTTCCGGGTTCAATTCCTGCCTCAGGGAATTGTGTGGAGTTTGCATATTCTCCCCGTGTCTGCTTGGGTTTCCTCCGGTTTCCTCCCACAGTCCAAAAATGTGCAGGTTAGGTGAACTGGCCATGCTAAATTGCCCGCAGTGTTAGGTGAAGGGATAAATGTAGGGGAACGGGTCTGGGTGGGTTCAGCAGGTCGGTGTGGACTTGTTGGGCCGAAGGGCCTGTTTCCACACTGTAAGTGATCTAATCTAAGATCTCTTAGCCCTAAAAACTAACATTTGTTCCCATTCCTAACTGCCCTTGAGGAGGGGGTAGTGAGCTGGAACTGCTACTGTCATTGAGATGTAGGTACATACTAGTCCTATAAGCAATGGAGTTCCAGGTTTGCAACCCAGTGATAGTGAAAGAACAGCAACATTTTATTTTGTTGCTGTGAGTGAGAAG
Source organism: Hemiscyllium ocellatum (assembly GCF_020745735.1). Classification (NCBI taxonomy): domain Eukaryota; kingdom Metazoa; phylum Chordata; class Chondrichthyes; order Orectolobiformes; family Hemiscylliidae; genus Hemiscyllium; species Hemiscyllium ocellatum. Next base: position 18,133,991 of record NC_083414.1, read on the forward strand.
AGACAAAAAAAAAGTTGAATTATGCTTACTACGATGATTCTTACTGAACGTACAAAATATCGTATCAATTAATATGGTTTTTGTTACTCTTTGTGAAAACTGTGCCCTTCTAAGGAAGATCACCTAATAAATTCCTTTGTTAAAGATCTTTACAGGGAGCCTAAGGAGGCAGACTCTCTCTGCAAGATAAGGTTATCACAATTAATCACCTTCTTTAAGCTGGAAGATACTATCTACAAAAATGATTTTACATTTATGTCTAATGTTGAGCTTTGAAAATAAAACAGAAAGTGCAACTGGAAATTTCTTACTACTCTTCAATACCCTACATATAAAATATGCTGCTGAAAGTGCTAGTGCTTAAAGAGTTAAAGTATAATTATATTTCGAATAGTGCACTGCCACTTGTCTTAATTATAAGCACATAATATGCGACAATGATAAATCTCTGCATTCAAAAGCTACCACCTGATCAACAAATAAACATATTAAAAAAGATCCTTAATCACTGTCAACACTTCAAAGGGAACTCTGGGAATGCACATTTGTTGAGTGACTCATTCCTCAATGGCCCAATTATCCTAAAACTCTTCAGCTATTACTGACTAAAACACATAAAGGCCTCTCTTCGATGAATAGACAGCTCCTGTTATAGATTCTTTCACTCAGCCCAACAGACTATGTAAAAAAGGAGTTGACCTTACTAACATATGGCACATCTGCTGTGCATGGGTGGTGAACTGAAATACATGACCTTATGGATAAAACAGTGCAGTTCTTTTACAGCAACATATTAGTTGTTCAGGAACTAAGGCTTTTTGGGGCATATCATTGACTTTTTGTTGTTTAAATAAAATCTATGACTGAATGCTAAAAATATAATTTTAGCTCATTTTATATCCATATGCAAATGAGATTCCTCCACTTTAAGGATCTGGGAGCTAAGTATTGTTTAATGGCCAATTGGCATATTACAAGAACTGTTTGCTGGTATCATCTCTAACTGGCAGCAAGGAGGTGAATATCAGTGGGTAAGCATAACCACTTGCATTCTGCTTGTTTTGCCTTAAGTCAATTTGCTAACTTGTAATAGTTCAGCGATGTTAAATTCAACACTTCTTTCTTTATGGTGATCACTCAGCTGGTTAACATAGAGATTTATAGAGTCATAGAGACATAGAGATGTACAGCGTGGAAAAAGACCTTCGGTCCAACCCGTCCATGCCGACCCAATCTAGTCCCACCTGCCAGCACCCGGCCCATATCCCTCCAAACCCTTCCTATTCATAAACCCATCCAAATGCCTCTTAAATGTTGCAATCGTACTAGCCTCCACCACTTCCTCTGGCAGCTCATTCCATATACATACCACCCCCTGCGTGAAAAAGTTGCCCCTTAGGTCTTTTTTATATCTTTACGAGGGCTAATTACCAATCAAAGTGAGAGTCACTGGGCAGGATGTTTTGGTTTGTTTCCATTAGTATCTTTTAGTGAATATTCCTCAACATTGGCCAAACCAGCGCAACATGCCAAGGAATTTTAAGAGCCAATTGCATCCAGTACAAATTGCATTTCTGAGATTTCTAATGCCTGAAAACCAGACCTATCCACAAATACAGACTGTGCTCCCAAAATGAATTTGTGAGTTTCTAATATTAGACACATCTAAAAGATTTTGAACATTGAATAATCATTTCATAGTGCAGGAGCTGAGTATTACTGGGAAATATAAATATTTTGTCAAAGTTTTTTGTCTTGCACTCATCAGGACATTTGCAAGAATACCGCAAAATCACAAAATTGCTCTGGTAAAAGAGAAGGTCATTTGGCCCATCATGTTTGCACTGAGTCTCTGGCATTTTAGCTTATTACCAATCTACTGCCATTTTTCCTTAATCCTGCATGCTGTACCTATTTACATAGACATCCATTATTCTCTTGAATACCTTAATTCAACCTGCTTCCACTAGTCTTCCAGGCCGTATATTCTATACTCTAATTACTTGTTGTGTCAATATAATGTCCTCTAACCTTGCATTCACTTCTTTTGTAAAATATTTCAAATCTGTGCCTTCTGTTCAGTCCCCTCATGGTTTTGAAAACTTCAATTAAATCTCCTCTTCATCTTCTCCTCTTCAAGGGAAACAGACCCAACATTGTCAATCTTTCCACGTAACTGAAGCATCTCATCTCTGGAACCATTCTCATAAATCTCTCTGCTCTCTCCAATGCATTTACATCCCTGTGGTGTCCAGATCTGTGTAAGATACTCCACGTTAAGTCTAACCAGTGTATTTTACATGCTCATCGTATCCTTTCTGTTCTTTTACTTTATGTCCCTATTTATGACATACTGCCTACTTTATTAACAGCTCTCTCAATTATCCTGCCATCTTTAATGACTTATGGATGTATATACTCCTGCAAAATTTTCAGGATGGTATCCTTTATGTTACATTGTCTCTGCAAAGTATACCACCTCATACTTTTCTGCATTGATCGCCACCTTCCACCTCTCCATCTATCCCTCTAATGTGTCAATATTCTTTTGAAGTTCTAAATTGTCCTCCCTACAGTTTACAGTTCTCCCAAATTTTATGTCACCCATGAACTTTTCCTTGCACAACAAGATCATAGAATCCCTACAGTGTGGAAACAGTCCCTTAGACCCGACAAGTCCTCACCAACCCTCCGGAGAGTAACCCACCCAGACCCATTCCCCTACTCTATTATCCTGTATTTACCCCTGACCAATGCACTTAACCTACACATCCTTAAACATTACGGGCAACTTAGCACAGCCAATTCACCTAACCTGCACATTTTTGGACTGTGGGAGGAAACCGGAGCACCTGGAGGAAACTCATGCAAACACGATAGATTGTGCAAACTCCACACAGTCGCCCGAGGCTGGAATCAAACCAAGCTCACTGGCGCTGTGAGGCACCATGCTGCCCTAAGATATAGGATCATTTAGATACGTATCAGGAATGCAAGAATCCCAAGATCTCTGGGGAAGTCTGGGACTTTTGGATAAGGCTGAAGGTATGGGAATCAATATGAGATTTTACAATGGACTAGAACAATATAACTGCAAGCTAGACAGAAGACATTGTAGGAAGCAGTTCTCTAAGGTAAATAGGTTACCACTCTCAAGTTCAAGCTGGAGTTAGGAGTAATGAATAGAATGGCATTCCAGCTACCTTGAAGACCAATCAGGGAGCTGAGTTATGACTGAGACCATGAAAGCGAGAAGGATTTACAGAAACCACCGGACTTTGAGAATTGCTAGCTATGTAAAACCACTTGGTAAAACCATTTGGAATTGGACAAGTTTCATAAGCAATTCCAAATAAGGAAATCGGAATGTCAACTTGGCAGGTCTGAACTCTATAAAAAGCAGCTTAGCAAACCCCGACTTAAACAGGACTCCAGAGAATGACACTGCATGAGGTATCCTATACAGGAGGGGTGGTGAAGACATTGAGAAGAATTCCAGCCTGGCCAGCTGCCAACTCTCCTGCGTAATACTATTTGGGAATAGTTACAGAACCCAGGGTAGTGAAAGACAGTGATTGAGATATCTCCAGAACTTAAAAGCGTGTATTATTCAGTTGAGTATTTAACAAGTTAATTGAGTTTTATAGACCTCGAATTGTTTCTGCATTTTCTATACACCACCATACACCTTCTTCCAACCTAAAAAATACCTTTTAACCATGTCTCTCTATTTCCTATCCCTGAGCCAGTTTTGTATCTCAGTTGTTACTGTCCTTTGTCTTCCATTAGCTATAAATTTCCTCACAAGTTTATTGCATAATACTGTAATAAATACCTTTTGAAAGTCCATGTACAACATGTTAACAGCCTTCCCTTCATCAGCCTGATCATCAGTCTCTGCTCCTCTTCAATAAAGTCCAGCAGGCTAGTTAGACAAAATTTTCCTTTAACAAACCCATACTGAACTTTCATAATCAATCCACATTAATTAATTTTATTCTGAATAATGCTTTCTACAAGATTCTCCACCACTAAAGTTAACAGACTGGTTTGTCATTGAGGGACCAAAACTTTACAACTTTTTATGAACAAAGGTGTACTGTTAATAAATCTACAATCCTCCTGCACCACCCCCTTGCATTCAGAGAATATCGAAAGATAATTGCAGCAATTTCCACTCTCACTTTCATAATGCTGTTGGATGCATCTGATTTGGTTGAGAGTCTCATCACTTTATAGACTGACAGCTTGTCCAATACCTCCTCCAGATCAATTTCAAAATCTTACAGTGACTGAGTTTCCTCTTCTATCATTATGACATGGGCAGCATCTATCTCAAAGATAATGACAAAGGCAACATATTTATTTAAGACCTCAATTAGGCCATTTACTTCAAATTGTAAATCTTCTATTTTTGCCTGAATCAGCTCCACTTCTCCTTTTTATCAAACTTTTACTATTGATGTACTTATGGAAAACTTTAGAATCTCCGTCCATGTTAACTGATGGTCTTTTTTCATAATCTCTCTTTGCTTCTTTGATTTTCTTGCCTCTCTCCTGAACTTTATGTACTCAGCTTGATTCTCAATCTAGATTAGAATGGTGCTGGAAAAGCACAGCAGGTCAGGCAGCATCCAAGGAACAGGAAAATCTATGTTTTGGACAAAAGCCCTTCATCAGGAATCCTCAATTATATTTTCCGACTGATACCTATCCTAAGCACGCTTTTTATTCTTTAGCATCATTTCTATCTTCTTTGTTTTCCATGGACCTCTGAATTTGTTTGTGTTATCTTTCCCTTTGCTTACACCTTGACTGTGCTCTAACCATCTCCTCTTTGAAGATAGCCTATTGTTCAGTGTCTGTTTTTCATCCAATCTTTCATTCCAATGTATCCAGTCCAGTTCTGTTCTTGCCCGATTGGAGTCTGCTCTACACCAATTAGTTATGCTTACTCAGGATTGGCCAATATCATTTTCTACCACTGTCCTGAGCTTTATGATATAATGATCATTGTCCTATCAATGTTCTCCCATTGTCACTTAATCCATTTGGCCCACCTCAGTTCCAAGAATCTAGTCTAGCTGTGTCTCCTTTCTAGTTGGACTGGATACATACTTCTGTAGGAAATTCTGGGAATGCTTATCCTTCACTGTCCCTTAAACAACCACTATCACAGTTGATTTAATGGTAATTAAAGTCTCCAATTTTCTCTGATGGTTGCACATCTCTGTAACTTGCTTGCAGATTTATTCCTCTATATTCTTCCCACCATCTGGTGATCTATATTTTACTTCAAGAAATGTAATGACACCCTTCCTATTCCTTAGCTCTAGACAAATTGATACTGTTCTTGAACCCTCTGAAACATTCTTGGTGTCCAGACTGAAATGGTCTCCTAAATCAAAAATGCCTCCTTTTTTCCCCTTTCTTATCTGTTCTGAAGACTTTTTAATCAGGACTAAATATTAGCCAAATCTGCCCTTCTTTAAGCTAGTCTCATCACAACACCGGAGCACAAGGTAATCTGCGCATGCAACTGCCCAGAGTTATTAACTGTACTCCATGAATTCACATGCATGCACTATATCCCTGATTTAGGCTTTATTGATTTATTACTTTCTCCCTTCCTTTAACTTCACCAATTAACCAGCAAACCACCCTGCAAGGAACTCAGTCTCAGCTCAGTACAGATGCCATTCTTCTATCTTGTATGGGTGTCATCTAAGATCAGTGCCAGAAATCTAAATCTCTTCTTCTTGCATTCATGTGTCTTACCTTACTATTTTTTTATTCACTGGCACACGGCACTGGGGTTAATCCAGAGGTTACTATTTTAGTGGACTGAATGCTGGATTTCTTCATAGCCCATTACATTGCAATTACAGCTCACATGCCCCATCCTATCAATGTTGTTATTACTGAGATGGACCACATTGTCTGGTTGTTTGCCCTCCCCAGAAGACTGTCCTGCAGCCGTTCTGGGATATCCCTGACCCGAGCACCAGTGAGGCCACACACCATTGTGGGGTCACTGCAGGAAGACCTGGTCGTTCTCCCAAATAAACAATTATCGTTGGATTTTCTTCCTCCCCTCCTGGGTTGCCCATGGTGCCATGGGCTTTGCCCTTGCTGCACTGCTCACAGATCCATCACTATCATCAATATCCAAATTGGAAAACTATAGACATCTGCACTAATTGTCTGCTTCTCTTGGACTTCCTAGTGGTCACTATTCCCGATCCACCTGCTTGCCCCTAACCTCTGGTGAGACCGCCTTTCTGAACATACTATCCCTATTGTTGTCTGCCTCACAGATGAAAACCAGTGACTCCAGAGTTGCCCAAGCTCCGAAAGCCTGGGAACAAGCTATATGTGGGCTCGTCATGGTCATGAGCAGAATCCACAACTCTCCACATGTCGTAGATTGAGCATTCTGCTTTGCTGAGCTGCTCTGCCCTGCTATTCCTTAACTTATACTTTCAAATTGCTGTACCTACTGTAATTTTAATTACTTTAATTTACTTTAACTTATACTCTTGTACCATTAACTAAAAGCTGGCGATTAGTAGAAAGTAGAAATTCATCATCCTTATTCGCACATCAGCTCCTTCTCCTGTAGCGATACAGTTTTTCTTCCCTTTTGCTAGTTTAGAAATGAATATTTTTCAAAATTACTGGGGAGTTAAAACATAGTCCCAAACAGCAGCTGTTCAACGACTAACTGACATTAGGCCTCTATCTCTCTTTGGTAGCTGTCTACTTGACCAATCAGATATAACCAGTTTAACTCTTAAAAAAAGGTTCAGTCGTTATCTTTCTACCAGCATGAATGAATAAATTAAAATAGCTTCATTCTGTCTCTCCATCCACCACCCTTTTCATGATGGAATGTAGATTGAGTGCTTGCCATGTGAAAGATTCTCCACCAAACCACCTACTTATTCTTAATTTGTTGATGATAATTGGAGGTAATGATACTGTAGTAATTGGAACGAGGTTGGTCAGGTGATCTAATTGAATATGAGGTTCCTAACTGGAGCTGTTAACCTGGGCCCATCAGGGAGCCCTGGTTGACACAGATAAAGATGAGGTTCAGGGATTCTCCTCACTTGAGGGACTAGCTTGGAGCTAGCTGGTTAGAATCCATGTACTGTGCATATGTAAATAATGGATGATTTGGCGACAGGATACCAGTTTCCACTGAGTTATTTCAGATACCTTTGAGATTAAGAGATTTAGATTTTCCTTCACTATTGAGTAAAGCCATGGCGCACCTTAGAGTATCTGTTCAGTTAAAAGATGGCAATTTATGGTGTTCTTGGCACATACTGCAATGTAGTCTTACTAAACAGCATAAATGAAAATATCAATATATTGAAATTTCCAGTTTAGTTAGGTCTATGAGAACAATTCAAAAGGATTTACATTTATGCAAGATCTGTTGGGTGGCCTTGTGTTACTGGAGAAATACTTTTGTACATTGCCAGCTTATGGCTTAATATAATCAGAGTTAAAAATCACACAAGACCAGGTTATAGTCCAACAGATTTATTTGAAAGTACAAGCTTTTGGAGCACTGCTCCTTCATCAGGTGGCTAGTGGAGCAGGATCATAGGACACAGTATTTAAAGCAAAAGATCATAATGTCATGCAACTGACACGATATATCGAACAAACCTAGACCGCTGTTAAGTCTTTCATCTTTTAAATTGGGTTGCAGGTTTTGATTCATTAATATGCAAATCCAAGAACTTCTTTCAAGTCACATTTATGAGATAACTTAAGGCTTTATTAAAAATAAGGTGACATCTCAGCTCAGACAATGCAGTTAAAGTGTAAGGTTAGTGTCTCTATGTATTCCAACCTTGAGTCAGACTGGTTCCATTTCCAAAGTAGGAATGTATAAACTGTCACATGGATTGAATACCTCCAGATTGTTTGAGCTGAGATGTCACCTTTTTTTATATTGCATCAGTTGTGTAAAACTATTATCTATAAATTCTGTGTCCTATGATCCTGCTCCACTAGCTACCTGATGAAGGTGCAACGCTCTGAAAGCTTGTACTTCTAAATAAACCTGTTGGATTATATCCTGGTATTATGTGATATTTAATTTTGTCCACCCCAGTACAAAACCAGCACCTCCTCATCATTAGTATAATCACGTGACCTCTGCTGTAACTTGCTTTCAGTTTAGGTATAGTAGCCATTAAAATACAGTGTATGAAACATGATGTCAGAAGTGGACTCCTGAAATTGTGTGGATGTTCAAAGTTATAATGATCACCTGAAATTGTGTGGACCTTCAAACCTGTAACAGAATTAGATACTGTGAGAGGCAGGAAGGATTAATTGGAAAAGCAGCCTGCAACTTTAAATTACTGGTTGAGTCAACATGGCCATGAATTCTCTGATTGCTCTTGAAGTGAATGCCAACATGAGACAAAAGTGGAATTTTGTCTTGTCTCAGGAATAAAGCTATGAGGGTGGCTGCAGAACTGAATGTGAAGTTGAAACAATTAAAAATAGCAACTCCATTATAAGTTGGGAAAGACTTCAACAAGCTGTTCCTTAAATTTCACTGAAGAACAGGAAAGGCAGAGTGGAGATGTTTTGAAGGCTTTGAAGAGACAGTTTGAACTCCCTACTAAGAAATATATGCAGAACTGCCAGCAAAACGATCGAAGTCAGAGTACAGAATGTAAGTGTTGCAAAGGGCAACATACAAAAGTGAAGGAAGCATGTCCAATAAGTAGACAGCAATATTTTAACCAGCAGTAGAAGCACTTTCCATGCTAGTATTTAGTTAGAAAGAAGCAAAGCAAGCCTATGGACATAGTCACTGTATAGATGTATGACGGTGATTCCAAAAATTGATATCATTGATAGCCACAGATAAGGCGCCAGAAGCCTGGAGGTTGGCTAACATGGTGCCTCTATTCAAGAAAGGTGGTAAAGAGAAGCCAGGGAACTATAGACCAGTGAGCCTGACATTGGTAATGGGTAAGTTATTGGAGGGAATCCTGAGGGATAGGATTTACATGTATTTGGAAAGGCAAAGACTGATTAGTGAGAGTGAACATGGCTTTGTGCGTGGGAAATTGTGTCTAGCTAACTTGATTGAGTTTTTTGAAGAAGATTATTGAGGGCAGATTGGTGGACTTCATCTATACGGACTTTAATAAGGCATTCGACATGGTTCCTCATGGTAGACTGGTTAACAAGGTTAGATTATCTAGAACACAGGGAGAATGAGCCATTTGGATACAGAACTGTCTCAAAGGTAAAACACAGAGGGTGATAGTGGAGGATCGCTATTCAGACTGGTGTCCTATGACCAGTGGTGTGCCACAAGGATCGGTGCTGGGTCTACTGCACTTTGTCATTTATAGAAATGATTTGGATGTGAACATAGGAGGTATAATTAGTAAGTTTGCAGATTGGAGCAGTAGTGGACAATAAATAAGGTTATCTCAGCGTACAAAAGAATCTTGATTAGGTGGGCCAATGGGTTGAGGAGGGGCAGATGGAGTTTACTTTCAATAAATGTGAGGTGCTGCATTTTGGAAAGGCAAATCAGGGCAGGACTTATATACTTAATGGTGAGGTCCTGGAGAATGTTGCTGAACAAAGAGATCTTGGAGTGCAGGTTCACAGTTCCTTGAAAGTGGAGTTGTAGGTAGATAGGAGAGTGAAGAAGATGTTTGGTATCCTTGCCTTTATTGGTCAGTGGAGTTTGGAGGTCAAGTTGCAGCTATACAGCACATTGGTTAGGCCACTTTTGGAATACTGCATGAAATTATGGTCTCCCTGCTGTAGGAAGGATGGTGTGAAACTTGAAAGGGTTCAGAAAAGAGTTACAAGGATGTTGCCAGGGTTGGAGGGTTTGAGCTATAGGGAGAGGCTGAATAGGCTGGGGCTATTTTCCCTGGAGGGTCGGAGGCTGAAGGGTGACCTTATAGAGGTTTATAAAATCATGAGGGGCATGGATAGGATAAATAGACAAGGTCTTTTCCCCAGGGTGGGGGAGTTCAAAATAAGAGGGCAGAGATTTAAGATGAGAGGGGAAAGATCTATAAGGGACATAAGGGGCAACTTTTTCACACAGAATGTGGTGCGTGTATGGAATGAACATCCAAAAGAAGTCGGTAAGGCTGGTCCAATTACAAAATTTAAAAGGTTTTGGTAGGGTATATTAATAGGAACAAGGGTTAAGAGGGATATGGGCCAAATGCTGGCAAGTGGGACTATATTTATTTAGGATATTTGGTCAGCATGGATGAGTTGGACTGGAGGGTCTGTTTCCGTACTGTACAACTCTATGACCCTATGGCTGTAATGAGTCTACACCCTTACAACAAATTGGTAGCATCAGGGTTGGAGAATTAATTTATGATGAAGGTAAAGTTGAGGACATTTGCTGAAATAACAGTTAACTAAGAGTCAAATGGGGAATGCAGACTGGCAGTTATAAATAGTAGAATATTAAGCAAAAACGACTCACCACAGCTGAAGCAAGTATTAAGCTAAGATTGGTAAACCTCCACATGCTGAAAGAGATTTATAGTGTTTCATAGGTCATTATAAAGATCCCAGATGACTAAAAAGATGTTTATACAAGTCTTAGATGGTTTCCTGGTGAATACCATCTCAAAGCAGAGACAAACTCAGCATCTGTCATGTAGAATTTCAGCTGCCTCAAGATCTGAAAGACAAAACAGAGCTACAGGCAGCCTGACTGATGCAGGAGATCATATAAGATGGAAAGAGAAAGATAAGAAGGCCAATGAATCTTTTTTTTGAGAAGTTGGTAGCTGATATTAAGCATGCGAGCAAAATAAGCATTCTTCACGGAACATCAGAAAAAGTGTGATAAGAGAAAAGAATACCACAACGATAAGAAAATGCAATTGAAGATGCCTGAAGACATGTAGTTATATCATGAATGCTTTTTGCTTAGATCCTGACAAGGAGAAAATGATAGCAGGGATGCATTGACTAATAGACAAGAAACGGGTGCAACAATTCGTTGGCTTTAGGAGCTACATAGCAAAAGTCTCGCCTAATTTATCATCAGTATCTGAACCTCTAAGAAAGTATAGTGTCAAGAATGTGCAGACACGTTGGGGCATGGGACAGGAAGCAATTTTCAATTGAATCAAAAAATGAGAGATCACCATGCTCTGAAAGTCATCAACTTAGGAGGAACAATTAATCTGAAAAGCAAGCATATTTCTCAAAACAGGCAAACTGCACAACAAAGTGCAACTCTCCAGGTGCTACAGGAAGTAGTGATGAAAGGATGACCTGAAATCACCAAGGACACACCAGTTGCTGTAAGAGAGTATTGGGCAGACAGAGATGAAGTAGTAGCCAATGATAATTGAAACATATTCTTAAGGAGATAAGACAAGAGATGGAGGAGTGCATCCCTGGAAGTCATCAAGGATATAAGTCTAGTCTGAGGAAGGCATAAAATGCTCTACTGGCCAAACATAAACAATATGATTAAGAACCACATCAGCTAGAGCAGTGCATGTTAGAAATAGCATGTTACGCACGCTAAGGTGCTTTTCGTGACTCATAGCATTTGAGACTGTCCATGAATGAAGCTTGATATGGACTTTTTCACAGTCACAGGAATTTATTGTCTCATCATCATTGACTACTATTCTGACTGCTATGAGTTACACAAGCGATGCTAATGACTACCTGTAAGATTGTAGAAGTCCTGAAAATACAAAAGTAGTTATCGTATTCCAAATACCGTCATGAGCAACAATGCCCCTCAATTCATGAGTGAAGAATCAGTTGTTTCCTCAATGACTGGGATCTCAGCCTTACCTCCACTCTATCCCCAGACAAATGGAAAGGTTGTCAACAGTGAAAATAACTGAAAAGATTGTAAAAACAAATTGAGCATGTCCAGTACAGACTTATATCAGGCAATGTTAGACTGGAGAAGTATATTTATTAAATGAATGAAAAGTTGTCCAACTAATGTCACGCCTCACACAAACATTTCTTTCAATTACTAAAACAATGACTGAAACAAGAAGTAGTAACAGGAGAGAATGACAAAGGCAATGCAAAATGACAGAAAGCCAAATTTCACTTCAATAAAACTGTCCAATTATTGCCTGAGCTGAGTATCAAAAAAGCAAGTCAGATGCAGACATAAGATACTCTAAACAAGAACATATGAGTGAGGTAATGTGTATTGATTAGAAGAACGTTAAAAGATAATATAAAATAGGGGTACAATTCTAGAGGGGTGCAGGAGAAGAGAGAAATTGATGCAGAGATGCAGAGATCAAGGAAGGTGGCAGGACAGGCGGAGAGAGCAGGTAACAAAACAGAGTTATTAATTAGGGAATAGAGTACAAGAGAAAGGAGGTGATAATTAAATTGTTAAAAATCAGCTGGAGTATTGTGCACAGTTATGAATGCCTCATTACAGGAAATATGTGTATGTATTGGAGAGTGTGCAGAAGTGATTTCTAAGAATTGTTCCAGGAATGAGAAACATCAGTGATGAGATAGATGGAAGAAGTTGGGTCTGTTGAACCAAGGAAGACTGAGAGGCGATTTGATGGAGGTTTTCAAAATCATGCATAAGTTGGATAAAATAGATGGGGAAAGATGTTCCCACTGCAAAGAAAAAAAGCATGAGAGAGAGTAGGTTTAAAATAATGTGTAAATGAAGTAAGGGTGATATGAGAAAAAACTCATTTCATACAGTGAGTGATTCGTATATGGAATCCACTGCCCTGGAAATATGGTGGAGGTATGTTCAATTGAATCATTATTTGGATAGAAATAGTGTGCATGGATATGGGAAAAAGAGAGGAGATTGGCCCCGGGTAATAGATGGACCGAATGATCCCCTTCTGCACTGTAATAATTCTGTGATTCTCTGAATAGTCGGTAGGTAACTTGAGACCCATGTAGATCCTCAATCGTATGCAGTGAACATAAATGGCCAGGTGTATCACCGCAACGGCAGGTATTTCTGAACAACTACAGAAACTATTCCTTCACTCGAGACACTAGATGAGGAAGATATGATGCCACCAATAGCACAGAGGACAGAACAACTATTTAATCTCAGAGGTCCCTTGATGTCCAACAAGAGAAATGGATCAGCAACATTTACCACAGTAATAGCAGTCAGCATGATGTTATGGACCAGGCCAGACCCCCTCAAGAAGGTAGCCCAGACCCTAACTTTGCCCGTTGTTTTAAGCAGGTGTATAGTGGATATTCCAGGAGTGATGCAGCTGATCAAACCACTTAGTTTTAAACAAACTTAGTTTTCAAGGGTTATGGAGATAAGGCAGGAAGTGGATACTGATTAGGAATGATCAGCCATGATCATATTGAATGGCGGTGCAGGCTCAAAGGGCTGAATGGCCTACTCCTGCACCTATTGTCTATTGTCTATTGTTTAAAACAGAATTTATTTACAAGATTACCGAATGAAATACAAACAGCAGAAAACAGAATAACGAATAACTTAACCACTCAGAAAACCCAACAGATCATGCCAACTTAATGATGCTGTTCCAAACACTTCCAACAATCCGCATAAATACCCCTTGGCACAAAAAGTAAAATAAAACACAGGTTCTTACAGGAGAGAAGTCAGAGAGAGAGAGTACTAGCCTGGACCTGCTTCTCTGGGTTCAGCAGCTTTTTCTCACAATACTGCAAAAAACCAAACCAAACCAGAGAAACCTAATCTGGGAGAACTGGCAACTGCCCTTTCATTGTACAACTTTTTTTATATACTTGAAAACCTCTGCCTGAGGCAGTATTTGTTAGCTATTGGTCCTAAAACCCTTCACCTCCAGACATTTTGGAGTCTGTGTTGTTTACAATTTCTCTGAAACCAAGCCAAGGACAGCATAACCTTGTTAAAGGAGCAGCTTCATCACAATGAAGCAGACATTCCCCAGAGACAGAAAATCATCTAAGATAAAGTCAGATACCAGATGAATAGCCAACGACAACATGCATGCATTCCATTAGATCACCTACATGAGTTAAAGATAAAGTATGCAATGCATGTGCAAAGGCTGATGAAAGTGGAACAAGTTAGAATAAACAAAAACGTTCTCATTCAAGAATGATCATATGTGTTATTGTCTGTATATGTTGGATAACTGGTAACTACAAATGGTAGTGCATGTAATTGATTTTATGAAAAGAAGAATGTCTGCAGTATCTATGCATTATTTACTTGTGCCTTATAGAGTCATGTGATCTCTGTTGTAATTTGCTTTCAGTAGCTATTAAAACATATTACATGAAATATTGGGTCTCTAATCTCTGTATTGAAACTAAAAGTAAAAAGGGAAAAAGACACTGAAAAATAATATCATCCAATGCAGAAACATTACCTTTACATTACTAGTAAAGAGCATAGCTGGTTCTCAACTCATGAGCCTTAAGCCATGACCACTCATGGTCTAGACTGCTATGTGCACATATTCATTCATGCACAACAGGGCAGCTTTCCCTGAATGTAGCAGTAATAATCTTCGTCTCAATTAAAAACAAATTAAAATTTTCCGGTAGTTGATCTTGTTTACTTAGAAGAATGCAAGGACAATTAATAGCCTGCCGTTCAATGATTCGAGCATTATGTACAGACCTTCACATGACATCTTACCCTCAAGATCAATTACCAATTCAAAATCCACACTATCAATAATCTGTTTACAACATGCAAGATTCTTGATTTATATTTTTAGATTGGTTTACTTATCATTGTGAACAATCTGGCAGTTGGCTTGTTTGACTTGGTATGGGGCGATCTGATATCTTTAGAAGATAAAAGCAATGGCAGGTGACAAAGGACAAAAGGTGTTATCGATTTCATGGCACAAGAGCCCAAGATACTTTGATTCATAGTGTCAGAGCTGAAGATTTATGATGTGAGACAGAAAGATATGCTGCATCATGTGATAGAGCCTACAGGATACTTTTCAAAAGAGTTCATTTAGTTTTTTTTGCTACACATCATGAAAACAATGAACTATAACATCTTTCCAATTGTGACATGTTTCATCCTTTGCACTAGTCTGATATTTTATTCTGCAGCGTTACCATCTGTAGTAGAAAGACAGAAAGAGCTCTAAATACATCTGATTCCTGAGGGTTTTCTGTAAGGAACAGTATTCACTTTATTGTACAGATTCTTGACTGCTTTCTGCCTAAATCCACCTGAGGCCAGCCAAAGGCATTGTTCACTGCACTATCATTAATCCTTTAACAAGCACTGCTTCAGAATGCATGACAATTCACCCAGTAAAAAAGGCACATCTTCTACTTTAAGAAACATGCACAAAATTACTACTTCATGAAGCAAAGATACCCCTGCATACTTGAAATCTAGCTGCAATCTTCAATAATAAAAATGATTGTTTTAAAAATATTATGGATGCAAATATTTTTTGACACAAGAAACAATAGCAAACAAAAGGTCTGACAAGGAAAATTCAGCGACACATATCAGCTTTTACCATCAGTTGCTGAGGTAACGGAAGTAAAGCTGGGCCTTATAACTTCATAAAGTTTTCATTGTTCCTTCAGTGATAAGTTATGTCTGCTCATTTCTCAGGTCAGTACTTAGGTTGAAAATCAACCTGCCCCCCTCGGTTTTATATCCCAGAAGTCGATCCCTCTGATATTTCCCTCTGTCCTTTCTGCATTTCTTGCCCATAATTTCCAGGCATCTAGCTTGAATTCATTCAAATGAGGACTAGTCTTGATTGTCCTCCCTTGATGTTTCCAAAGCACCCGTTCAGCATTGTCATGACAAATCTCTGGAGCAGGATGGGACTTGACTCAGGGGTAAGGATACTACCACTGTACAACAAGCTAGCAACTGAGCCGATTTTGATTTTATTAACCTATTTTTCTAATCAATCTGCTGACTGATGCTATTACACACCTCTGGAGCAGGTGGGACTTGAACACAAGCCTCCATGTCCATGGATAGGGACACTACCACTGTGCCACAACAACAGGGTAGCACCTGGGCTGAAGTAGAATAAGAAATGCAAGATGCAGCTGCTGCCACTATCAGCCTAACTTGGGGGAAGGGCACGGATTATTCAGTCGAAAGGTTACTGAACTTTGCAATAGCTGGGAATGCCTTTCTGGAGACGTTCATTTCTCAATATTAGTAATGAGTACAGATAGCCTTGGACTTTTGTTATGACTGATACTGCCTGTGGAAGTGTGAATTTACTGGGGAGATTTTAATCCCTCACTCCCATTCTGCCACCTCTGAATCACCATGAAAGATCCTGCGATCGGATGTGACATTTCCCATAGGCATACCTGTTGATAGGACTGTGCAAGTGACAACTGCACTCAACCTTCATGGTAATGAGTCATTTTGGGTAATCACAAGAGACTCCCATCCAACAGGGCATAGTCATCAGATGACACATGCACTTTTCAGAAGAGCTGCAGGATTAATTGACTTTGACATCATTTCAAAGCAGCAGGCATATTCAGCAGCCAATTTCATGGAACTTCTGTTTAGAGAATATTTGCTTATGGAGCATGAGCTTCATTTATTACCTATTCCTGGTTGCCCTTGAGAAAATAGTGGTGAGCTACCTTATTGAACCACTGCAGTCCATATGAAGCCGAGACATCTTCAGCGTTGTTAGGGATTGAGTTCCAGGGCGCTGACCCAGCAACAGTGAAGGAACGATGAGGTGATTTCAAGTCTGGATGGTGTGAGAATTGGATGGGAAGTAAAACATGTCTCCAGATGATTCATGGATGTTCCTATGGATATTACTCCCACCAAGAAATGTATCAACAGCAAGGTACTGTAAAATCTCCAATCAGAAGGGTCCCTGATTGCTTCTTGAGGCAGAATTACATGGAAGAGACTAACAGAATGATCATTCTCAGTGACTGCTGCAAAGTGGTCATTGAACCTTCTCTCCTGTTTACAAGAACTATCTTGGTTATTGTAGCCTTGTGCACTTCTGCCTTAACTTCAAATAAAGGACGATTCCTTTCGCTGGAAATCCACAGTAAAATTTGATCTCTTTCCTCCTACTCAATGGAGCCAACAATTATTCCCTGATTGAGAAATTTAGCACAAACATCCCCCAGGATTGTAATCTGCGTTGATAAAAAGGCAGAACAATTCATTGAACTCCAAAGTTAACAGAAGCCAAATTACTCTCGCCCTGACCCTATGCTTCCTCTACATAGTCAAACCCACCTGCTTCTCCAGGGTGACAGCCAATAGTCAGAATAATAACAGCTGTTTAACAGTGGGAGAAATGCGGACTGCAGATGCTGGAGATTAGAGTCGAGAGTATGTTGCTGAAAAAGCACAGAAGGTCAGGCAGCATCCGAGGAGCAGGAAAATTGACATTTTGGGCATGAGCCCTTCATTAGGAATGGCCTGATGAAGGGCTTTCACCCGAAACATTGATTCTCCTGCTCCTCGGATGCTGCCTGACCTGCTGTGCTTTTCCAGCACCACCCTCTTTAACAGTGACCAGTGAATATTTTGTGAACAGTTAATTGCTCACCATAAATCAGAAACCTAAATGAACCAGCCACACAAATATTGTGCCTATAGGAGCAGACCAGAGGATAGGAATTTTGCAATGAGTAACTACCCACCCCAAACCCCTTACTCCCAAAGTACAAGTCAGGGACTTAATGGAATAACAGCCTATTTGGCTGAATGGGTGCAGCTCCAACAATACTCAAGAAGATTAAGACATTCAGGACAAAGTAGCCTGCTTGAAAATGGTGCCCTATCCATCTTTAATATTCATTCCCTCCACTGCCAGCACACAGTGGCTGTAGTGTGTTACATTTACAACATGCAGCTCCACAGTCTACACTGGTTCCTTCGTTAGCATTTCCAAACCCTCTAACATCTGGGAAAAACAGGGGAAAAGACATAGTGGAACACCACGTCTACAAGTTCCCCTCCAAATCACAGCCCATTCTGATTTGATTCTATAATACCATTCCGCCATTGTTAGTAAAGTGCATGGCTGCTTGTTGGATGCTGCCTGAACTGCTGTGCTCTTCCAGCACCACTGATCCAGAATATGTAAAGTGCATCCCCACTGCATTTTGAAACTATCTACAGCACATAACATGCAGTGGTTTGAAAACAGAGCACACCACAGTCCTATCAAGGGAATTAGAGGTGGGTAATAAATGCTGGCCTCACAATGGAATCCACATTCCGTGAATGGATAAAACAAATTCTAATTACCATCTCTTCTTTTGGTCAATTATTTATTTGGTCAATTATTTAAGCGCAGGGATTCTTTCCCACACTCAATCTAATATTTACACTGACCTCACTTGAGTTGGGAAACATCAATTAGGAAAAAGGGACAGATTAATTGGTTCACCTCAAGTTCTTCGGAGTAGTTACAATTGCTTTGTGGGATTTACAAGCATCAACACTGCAGATTAATAAAAAACTGAGTTACAAAGTAGACTTACAAAGCAGGGCCATCAAAACAGCAAACAATAATATAAGTTTATTAATCAACTGACCACAAAGAACAGTGACTACACATATTAATTTTACACAGCTTGGATTATACTTTACTCCTCAATCATTATCATTAATATATCCAGACTCTGTTACTGAAACTGTGCTTTCTTGCTGTACATGCTAGGTCCAAGCATATTATTGTCATTATGTTGTTGTTACACAACAAAAAGTTGAGAGATGGTGATTGTATAAAGTCTACAATGCTGATTGTGACACAGAATCTGACCACTTAACAGCATCATGCAACAAAATTGTTCACAACTAAAGTCATTTCATTTTTGTTCTTTATCAGTTTGCAAACTACGTATGTATTCTACAGCAATAGCTATTTCTTATTCTCAAAACAAAACATAACAAATCATTCATTTTTCAGCAAACTGGCAGCATAGGTTGAAGAGCATCTCTTGCTCAGAGATGACCAGTCTTAACTCATACAGTGGGCCTGAGTCTCAAACACTCAGTCAACCTGCCTCAGGCAGTACCAGTTATTGCTTCTGTACCTTAGCATGCCTGCCTCGTCAGTGCACATCAATCTATAATTCCAAACTATCAGGTTTCACCCAATCATATCTTGCCAGTACAGTAACTGCAGTGTCCCTATTTCAACTTATCTCTGCCTATCTCATTTCCGATCAATCCAATCTGTCTGCTTGGCATTAAGTTTAACTCTTCGAACTCTGGCTTTGGGGACAATCTATTCATTACTTTTGTGCTCTGTAATGTTCTGCTTATCAATTGAAACACTCTCCATCCAATAAAGTTTTTAATGGCTATCGATTTGACACCCACTGTAGGCTACAATTGTCATATGTACATCAAAAAAACTGCATTTTGATGAAAACCAAATTTCACAATAGTCTAAACTGACATTTTTACCTATTAGTCTTATTGCTGGATATGTAGACACTTTGGAGCTTAAATTTGATGTTGACAATGAGGCAGTTACACTAAATTCACTGTAGAATCTGAAAAGCAACTTATTAAGAACAGCACTTTAATGAAAGACCTCACTTCCCTACCTAAAACTTATTACTTGTCATTATTAATACATGAATTATATTAATTAACATTTATAATAATAATTAGTTTTTATTGTTAATATTATTTTTAAAGCTACCCTCCCCAACACTGGAACCAAAACAGTCTGCATGTTATGTACATTGGATTATATAGTACATCAAAGGAACTTCAGGTTTTTATGCTTTGACTTCGAGCTTGTGCTCTTAATGGATATCAGCATTAGAAAAATGAATTATTTACTCTTTTTTAATATTCCTTTCTTTATTAATGTTAATAAAAGATGAAGGTAGGATATAATGGTACTTTCATATATTATCACAGCTTTATGGAAACATATTATTCATAAATATCCACTAATAATTTGAAGAGATGTGCTTTTTACATATTAAGGCCCTGTTAAGGTTATTAGTAATAAACCAGTGTAGTTCATCATACCATAACCTTGACTGCAGGTTTCTGTTATGCTGCTGAAGAACTATTAGTTTTATCAGACAACAGACACGGAGCAGCACTAAGGATGTTCAAGACAGCTACAGCTTGAGATAGACACAGAATGATGCTACCTCTACTCATTGCCAATCAGCATCCTGTATCAGCTGCCATGCCAGTGTGAAGATTGTTCCATTTACCAAACTAACCAACCTTGAGGAAAGATTTCCTCTGGGTGCTTGGTATAATGGAATCATAAACTCATCTTTCATTGCTTCATTTACTGTCCAGTACCAAAAGGAAGTTATCACTTCCTCCTCCCAGAGGAGCTCTGACTGAGGTTGCTAATTTAGGAATGAAATTTCTCCTATGATATTTTTAATGAAAGCTTAGTTTTGGTTGGTTAATATTTTGTTCGAAACCATTTCATCTTTTGGAATGGAATTATAAGAGCAGTTTTATGTTGTGACACCACTCCTGCTAGGAATTAGGCGAGAATGTTGGAGATTTGACTTACAGCCTTACACATTATCTGGAAAATTTTCATCCCAACAGTCTTGGCTAGACTGGACTCCTGATCCCAAAGGTAATGGAACAGTAAATGTGATTCACAATCCAGCAATCCTACAGGGTCACATGATTCCTCTCAGCTCTCAGCTCTCAGCTCTCAGCCCTCAGCCCTCAGCCCTCAGCCCTCAGCCCTCAGCCCTCAGCCCTCAGCTCTCAGCTCTCAGCTCTCAGCTCTCAGCTCTCAGCTCTCAGCTCTCAGCCCTCAGCTCTCAGCTCTCAGCTCTCAGCACCTTCAAGCCAATAGATTATGGGAACATTCCTCACACTCCACATTTAAAAGTGCTAAGTCTTGGGGATGCATCTCAATCTCCTCCTAAGGTCGCCAGCATAACTCTACACTTTGCAATAATTAAGCAGTGGACAAGTGCAGTCATTGACATACAACACAACTGTGCAAAATGTTGCTAAATTGTGCATACACTGTCAAATGCAATCTCTATGCAGACAAATGGGAGTTACATACTGGAAGGAAGTCTTAAGCTCTGACCACCATTACTCCCGTAACAGGGAATAGCTAAGAGCAACTCTTTGCAGATCACCCATAATACATTTTTATCATCCTAAATAATACAACAACAATTTACATTAATGTGAAATTATTCTCACAGTAAAGCATCCCAGGGTACTTCACAAGAGCACAATCAGGCAACGTTCGTCACTAAGACACATAGGGAGCAATTTGAGCCAGTTACCAAAAACTGGGTCTAAACATAAAGGTGGCATAGTAGCTCAGTGGTTCACATTGCTGCCTCAAAGTGCCAGGTACCTGGGTTCAATTCCAGCCTTGGACAATTGTCTGTGGAGTTTGCACATTCCCTACAGTGGCTGTGTGGGTTTCCTCCAAGTACTCCAGTTTCCTCCCATTGTCCAAAGATGTGCAGGTTAGGTTTATTGGCCATGCTAAATTACCCGTAGTGTACAGGGATGTGTGGGTTGGATGGATTAGCTATGGGCAATGCAGGCTTACAGGGATGTGGTGGAATTTGGGTGGGATGGTCTTCAGAGGGGCATCAATGCGCCAAATGGCCTGCTTCCACATTGTCGGGATTTTATGATAAATGGATCATGAGCAATAAAATACTTACCCTCCTCAAAAACACCTCTTCCTTTTTCAGAGAACAAGACTGACATCAACAGCAAAAGTCATACAGGAGCACACAACTTTGTTTGATCTTACAAGTTAACTCAAATCTCATGGTGAGCATCCTCATGGTGACCTTTACTGGCATTTTCATCAAGAATTGCATTAAATATTATTGACTTGGGTTACCTGGGAGAGTCATGCACAAATTCTTCCACGATCTTGGCTTTCAATGTAAAGGTCTGTAAAGAATACTCCTTGAGAATCTAGCTGTTTTCATTGTCTGTTCCTGGTGCTAAAATGGGGAAATATGAAATCTTGGCAGCTCTCCTATAAGATGAATTTATTTCACTGACTCATGAATGACAAGGTTTGATCACCTTGTTACAGCAAGTCTTAGGCTGCAACTGAATGTTGTGGTAACGACACTCAAGGGAAACAAACCAGTTCTTTCTGATTAGTGCCTTATGCCCTCAAACCTTCCCCTTCACTTCCCATCCCTTTTTTTTGTGTTAATACATCTTTGTTTCTACCATGTTCTCATTTCATACTTCAATGTTTCCCAGTTTATTTCCAAAAGCAAGGCCTTTGGTTATAGAAGTGACATCACTGACAATCTCAATATGATTGTTTCAAATGCATGAAACCTGATCCACCGTAACTGCTGGCACAATATTGTCTGCTAGTGATTTACACTGCTATTACAAGTTTAAACTTGCATCACTGGTCCACACGGACTTCCACAGTCTGTCCATTTTCTACCATCAATAATGGCCAACCTTTAGAAGGTGGGTGCCTGCAACTGAATGACCTGTGCAGTCTGTAAGAAGTGTGACCAGCCTGCAGTCATTAGCAGAATGAAGGAAGGAGCAAATAGCTGAGAACATGAATAATGTTTGCCTCTTTTCATTTTAGTCCAATATAAACAGCAAGATTGGCTATTCCTGGTGAAGCTGAAAATGTGTTGCTGGAAAAGCGCAGCAGGTCAGGCAGCATCCAAGGAGCCGGAGAATTGACATTTCGGGCATGAGCCCTTCTTCAGGAATTCCTGAAGATGGTTCATGCCCGAAATGTCGGTTCTCCTGCTCCTTGGATGCTGCCTGATCTGCTGCACTTTTCCAGCAACACATTTTCAGCTCTGATCTCCAGCATCTGCAGTCCTCATTTTCTCCTATTCCTAGTGAAGGGCTTACACCCGAAACGTGGATTCTCCTGCTCCTCGGATGTTGCCTGACTGGCTATGCTTTTCCAGCACCACATTCTTCGAGCAAGATTGAGTATCCAGGGAAAGAAGTAGCCAGCCCCAGGTCACTGTCAAGAGCAACTGCTGAGAAGGATGCATTACCACAGTCTCATGAGCTTTTTTTGATGCAGCGGGAAAACACCTCTGGTAATCCGAACCTTCAGCTGCCATCCAGAAGAAGCAAGAGACTAAGTATAAAATTAACACGTGTGGGCTCTCCCATGTTAAGAAAGAGTAAAAGCAAAATACTGTAAATGCTGGTTATCTGAAATGAAAACAGGAAGTACTGGAGAAATTCAGCAATCTAGCAGCCTTGTGGAGAGAGAAAGAGAGTTAATATTTCTGAGGAAGAGTTGTAATGGATTCGAAACATTAACTCTGTTTCTCCCTCCACAGACACTGCCAAACCTGCTGAGATACAGTACTACTTGTTCATATTTTAGTAAAGGAAAAGTAGATTGGCTTGTGTGTACTTGTCTAAACCATGATATATACAATATCAATGGTTGTTATGTATGGAGGCTACAGTCATGATACACTTGGATGGTGTTGCCAGCATTGTTAAGGTGTTGATGATTGACATGGCAATGTGTGGTACACAGGGAGAATGTGCTGTTATTTTGTCAGACTGGCAGTAGCCTACAGGAATGAATTATCTGAATAGAACAAGAAAGAATTAAAGGTAGATATTGTTTCACAGAAGATTAAATATCAGCGTAGACATTAACTGTGAGACTGCTTGCAGTAAATGCTGCCCTATGTCTTTTCTGTTCTATCCAGTAGTGCTCCATCTTGCCAATGACAACATCATACAAGAGTATGCCCTGGGGAATGTTAAACCAACTCCTAAACTATTAAGAGTCAGCCAAAAATGGGGAAATACAAAATCTTGGCAGCCCTCCTACAGAAACAAGGATGTATTGACAAAAAAAAGGGATGGGAAGTGAAGGGGAAGGTTTGAGGGCATAAGGCATTAATCAGGAAGAACTGGTTTGTTCCCCTTGAGTGTCGTTACTACAACCTGGGTCGTTACTACAACCATTGTTACACAAGCAGCAGCAGTTCATGGCTTCATGCTACGTGCTTCAATACTGAAGTACAAACATCGAAACAAATATCCCTGCATGGTACTGAGAGAGGACCACACTGTCTGAGATATTCTTTCAGATAAGGTACTGAATACTCTCTCAGGTGAATATAAAACATTCCATGGCACTCGTTTTAAAAAAGCAATGGAGTTACCTCTGGTATCCTGGCTAACATTTATCCTTTAGTCTACAAATGTTAAAAATAATCGACTGCCTAGTCATTACTGTGTTTTGGTACTTGTTGTGTTTAAATTGGATGCTGTGTGCCCTACACAAAGACAGAAACTAGACTTTGTTTTTAGAAACCCTAACCGTGGATGGGGTATATTGAATGTGGGTCTGGTATTTTGTCAGCTTGTTTTACCCCTGTCAAAAGCAAATCCAGCTATTCATGGGAAGAATAGCAACAAAGAAACCAAGTCAAAGGACACCCTCAGCTGTAGAAATCTGTATCGGGGCTCCTCAGTTGATCATATCAGCTGCCTCACCTCATATCACAGAGTCTAACCTATGCAGAGTAAATTACCAGTGCAGGCCCAGCAAACTCATAGCTGCTTCTCCACAGGCTCTCACTCTGATGGATACAAATAAGGACACCAATACTTAACTCAAGAACACAAAGAAATGCAAAGGGTTTGTTGTCAGCTAGCAGAAAACTGAATAAAGGCACGAGTAAATGATTGATTGGCAATGAAAACTAATTTTATGGAACTAGCTGCTCCATTCTGATAAAATAAGGATAAAACAGTAAGATTTATCTAATGGTTGCTTGCTTTCTCTGTGCTGCAAAGTTCAATGCTATCTGCCATGGTACTGCATTTAGATTGTAGGAATTTCACCATATCTCAATTAATTGGAGGTCCTTTCAGTTGGACCATCCTAGTGTCTGAAATACATGTAAATATAGTATTTTATATGTAGGAGAAGTCTGTGTGTTATTTGGATAGAGTCAATCTAATGTTTGTTCATTTCCTTGATATGCTACTGTACAAATTTAATTGCATCTGTGACTGCATGTATGTACATAAAGATATTTTTCATGAGTAAAGCATATTTTTGAAATGAAAAAAACAAGTTAGCTGTCATGGACTCTCCTCCGCCCAATTAATTTCCAAGTAGAACTTCCATGAAGAGAAAACAGCACTAAATGTCTCTCCTTCACCCATTTCAAACATCATCAAACAGATACTTCAGCAACCGTGACATTACAATCCCCATCATTGGTGCCATCAGCTTGTTAAAGTCTTCCACCAACGCTGTGGCCTCTCGCCTACTCAAGGCAGCAGTGCAGGTATGGAACCAGGCATCTAACACAAAACAACCCCCCACATATATATCTTCCAACCCCCACTCTACATATACTGAGCTGACAAAGAATGAGGAAAAAACTATTAGCTACTGAGTAGGTATTTGCAGTCTGTACAAGTAAGGCTTCAACGAAATAACCTTTGTAACAAAGTGTTACCACTACTTAGGCACTACAGTGACCCTTCAGGCCATGACTCAAAATACACCATGTACTACTAATTTGATAGAAAAAGATTTAAATATTTTACAATTTAATCTACCATACAGTTCCCACATTATCAAGATTTCTCTCCTACTCTTTTCAGCTTTAGTAGTATCTGCAAGATGAACATTGGTTTCTCAATAAATATGCATGTCGATAATACCCAGAGTATCAAAACCTTTACAATGAAAAGACTTGCACTCGCCCTCTTTATATCTTACTTTCAGGTAGAAGTGATTCACCTCTTCTTCTTCCCCTTCACCCCGTCCAGACTGGGTTCAAGGAGCATTGTCTTGCTTTGCAGAAGATGATGTAGTTTGACCTGTGACACCTGCTGCAACAATTGTCCTAAGAGTCACAGAATCAAAAGCAGTAGCAGTGCTGAAGTACACAGGACTTGTCCTAACAATACATTTCACTGGGACTATCAAAATAATGTCTGTGGTCCACATACAGCACCCAAGTCCAGGTAAGACAAGTCCTTGAATCCCAGCAAGCACAGTTTTAATTGTGTTTAGAGTTCTTTGGACTTTGTGGACCTTGAGGCTTTGAAAATATTAGTGTATGAATTCTAAATTGGTTAGGACTGTAATTTCAAATAAATACTGTCTCTCTTTTCTTCTGCCCTTGTTGAGGGGACTTGGACTGTGGACTTTTGTTGTATTGGTCCCTCAAGCTTGCCCTATCAGTCAACAGCCTTCTTTTGTTCTAACCCAGCATAGTTGTCACCTCCCTGACATTTAAACAAATCTACCTCCTGTTTAATACTTTCAGTGATCTAGATCCCACAGGTATCTGGGCTAAAGAATCTCAGACGTTCACTACCCTCTGGGAGACAAAATTTCTTCACATCTCAGTTTTTAGTGAATGTCTCTTTATTCTGTAATTCCATCCCCTAGTTAGAGAGTCCCCCCACTACTGGAAACATTTTCTACATAAAGTACTACAGTGTTTGCCACAGCCTTCAATAGGTAACACTCCTGCTCTTCCTACCCGTCATCAAGGTAATAAAAGGACATTACAATGTCTACCTTTATTATTCAGCAGCGGATTGGCAAAGAGTGTTTTAAAACTGCCCTATCACGCTGGCTCTCAGCCCGTCGTCTTTTAAGGAGTGGGCAACATTGCCACTTAAAAGGTGAACTGCAAACCTTGATTGAGCTTTCTGATGTAATTCATCGACTCCAGACTGGTGCAATACAAGGGTGGAAAGTAGTTGGGGAGAGAGCTTAGAGTAGTGTCAGATATTTCTGATCACAGCCCGGCCCTACCTCTGAAATTCCCACCCTATATCTTTCCACCCATCTATATCTCCTTCCTCCTTTCAGTTGCTGTTAAAATTTGCCACACATTGATTATAGTCAACTTATAAAAGTTTCTTTTTAATGGTTCTGCATTAAACTTTGATTAAACTCTCTGAAGAATCTTGGAATGTTTGATTGCAGCAAAGGTGTGATATAATGCAAGTTGTTGATGTATGAATACTCCATATGAAATACAAGTGAAAACCAAATTGCTCAATTTTGCTACTGATCCCAAACTCACAAGCAATAATCGATACCAACTTTAATTATTAGATATCTTCAGTTTTTTTTTGTCTCTAACCAACTTTTATCAGGCAGATAGCAAGATAAGTGGGCGGCACGGTGGCACAGTGCTGCCTCACAGCGCCTGAGACCCGGGTTCAATTCCCGACTCAGGCGACAGACTGTGTGGAGTTTGCACGTTCTCCCCGTGTCTGCGTGGGTTTCCTCCGGGTGCTCTGGTTTCCTCCCACAGTCCAAAGATGTGCAGGTCAGGTGAATTGGCCATGCTAAATTGCCCGTAGTGTTAGGTAAGGGGTAAATGTAGGGGTATGGGTGGGTTGCGCTTCGGGGGGTCGGTGTGGACTGGTTGGGCCGAAGGGCCTGTTTCCACACTGTAAGTAATCTAATCTAATCTAAAGCAACTGATCAAAGCACTCCAACAAGTTTGTTTCGAATTTTTCCTCTTTTTAAGACAACAGACCCAAAACATCCTTGGGCCAAGATCCAATGAAATTTTGCTTGAAGATTATGTTTTCAGAATCGTCAGTGCTTGTTTTGCCTTAGAATGATAGGACAGCAAGAATTCCAGCAATTTAATTAAACATAGCAGGTGCTCTCACCACCAGATGCACAACTACTGCATCCACCACAGCAGAGAAACTGAAAAGTCTACATCTGATTCTGCTCCCCAACACACACACACACACACACACACACACACACACACACACACACACACACACACACACACACACACACACACACACACACACACACACACACACACACACACACACACACACCAACAGAGTGGAGTATCAAAATGAAATTATTTTTACTGAAAGTGTTTATTTAGCAATGCGGCATTTTACATGACAAATAGCACTTTAGACTTTGAAATGCTTCCTTTTGAACATCTATACTTTATAACAAATGTTTAGAGCAATTGCATTTAGCTTGTTTTTGAGGGAGTACTTAAATATGAGAGCATAAAAATGGTTGAAGTAATAGCGGCAAATACGGGAAACACTGTATCATCATTCGAGTTTGAAAGAAGGTCATGAAGAAAAGTTGAAAATTCAAACCCACCAATTTAAGCAAAACATATTCCTTATACTAATTACTATGTTAGAGATAATTGGTTAAAAAGTGCAAATTAGTTGTCTTTTCTTCAGTTGAATAATACTTGGTCCTCACGATAAAATCCTCAAGACATTTTACACATAGTTGATACTGAAGTGAAGATTAAAATAAATTATTAGCTGAATCCTTCATTTGCACAAAACACTGACTTGAAACTTGAGCTAATAGGGACACAAAGTTTAAACCTGTGCTTGGAAAATAAATGTTGATTAAAGACAGAGCCCTTAGGTCAGGTATATGTGTTTTAATCTAGTGTGGGACCAGTAAAAAGGGACTGTGATTATCACATCTGTAATTTATTGTTTCCTGAGAATATCTACTTTTCAAAGCATTCTACTTGTTCCATATCGTAGTTGCCAAGATGAAGAGAGTTGTGTGCATTCTGACATTGCTTAGTTCAACCAGATATATTATCAATCATTTACAGGGGAATCTGGTGAATGGAGATAAGACTTATTTTTAGACCAAAAAAAATTATAAAGTAGGATTCTGGCTGCAATCATAGTTGGCAATCAGATTCACAGCTGGAGACAATCAGGCATCATTCTGGTGCCAAAGAGACACAATGGCAGCAATTTACAACCAATCATTTGACCGACTGGCTTTCCCTGCAATACTTTTCTCTACAGTGGCATGGTCATTCATACACCAACATTTCAAAACCAGTAATTGCTACTGTGCTGCAGATCAAAACTATGTCTGCCTGCCCCACCACAATGTGTCAATGCTGATTGTTTGACGCAGAAGGGAGGAGATGGATTCGAATGGAATGTGCAGGGATAGCTCAACACTAAAAACCAAGGCAACTTGCTCTCTCACCTGCAAGGGACCATTTACTTATCACCTTCCAAACTAGCTCAGACTTTCACATCTGCAGTTTTTGCGTACTCAGTTTTAGTTTAGTACCTCTGCTGGTCAAGTCAATGAACTGCATACCAATTGCCTGCAAGTATAATATTTCCCACTGATTCATTCTGCATGGCTTTGTTCAACTGAGTTCTTTCTGTGCAGTCACATGAGAATGTTTTGTTTCTGGGGGTGTTGTCATTTACCATATTCTTACTGGTGAAGAATATTGTTTGTCTTCATCAAATGTTCTAATGGCTCATGTGTCCTGACTCATCATGCCCTCTCAATGTTATGTATATACTCCATGTCGCAATATTGAGCACCATCTATTTGCAAATGACAGCTCCCACATTCCATATTGCAAACAATATAGATTCCATTGTAACACAATTTACCACCTCATTGTAATTTATTTTAACATTGCAACCCAGTGCTGGCATTGAACTGTCTTGCTGTGATATCTCTACTCCACACGCCACTATGTATCAGTTCATTGTCATAATCATTGTACTCATCAGTCTTTTCTGTCAAATTGCTATAAAATCTACCTATGGTTATATTTCTTACTTTCTCAAACTAAGGTGCACCCAATCCTTGCTTGCAATAAGAGGTATCCAGTTCTTGTGCCACTATCAGTTTCAGATTACAAAATCCATATGTTAGATTTAACCACTCCTTGAACAGAAAGCCTATATACTGTGATTTGATGAGGCTGAATAAGCACAGAGAGACATATCTGCCTGGGTATGTGCTGGCATTTACCACCATCTGATGCTGTCACGTACTGCCTCCTGTTGGTGATACCATCCCAGTATTCATACGCCAGTATTGCTAATAACATGTTCCCACTCTGTGTGGTGGAATTCGGTGGATACATGTGCTACATCGTACTGCCAATATGATACTGGTGCATAAATCCTAAACCACCTTATCGGTGACCCCTGAATGTTGCAAAGACAGCGAGAATGAGGAGCACCATGATATTTGAGCAGGAGATGGGTGATATTTGAGGGGGTGGGTGATGTTTAAGGTGGGTGGATGAAGTTTGAGGAAGGGGTGGATGATATTTGAGAAGGGGGTGGGTGACACTTCAGGCGGGCGGATGATGTTTGGGGAGGTGGGTGATATTTGAAGAGGGATTGGATGACATTTGAGGAGGGGGTGGGTGATATTTGAGGGGGGGTGATATTTGAGGAGGGGGTGAGTGATATTTGAGGAGGAGGTGAGTAATATTTGAGGAGGGGATGGGTGAAATTTGAGGAGGGGGTGGGTGATATTTGAGGAGAGGGTGAGTGACATTTGAGGAGGAGGTGAGTAATATTTGAGGAGGGGGTGAGTGATATTTGAGGAGGAGGTGAGTAATATTTGAGGAGGGGATGGGTGAAATTTGAGGAGGGGGTGGGTGATATTTGAGGAGGGGGTGGGTGATATTTGAGGGGGGGTGATATTTGAGGAGGGGGTGAGTGATATTTGAGGAGAAGGTGAGTAATATTTGAGGAGGGGATGGGTGAAATTTGAGGAGGGGGTGGGTGATATTTGAGGAGGGGGTGAGTGACATTTGAGGGGGTGGGTGATATTTGAGGACGGGGTGAGTGATAGTTGAGGTTGAGCGGGGTTGGATAATATTTGAAGGGAGTGGGTGACATTTGAGGGTGTTTGTGATATTTGGGGGGGTGGATGGTATTTGAGGGGGTGGGTGATATTTGACGGGGTGGGTGATATTTGAGGAGGGGATGAGTGATATTTGAGGAGGGAGTGGGTGATATTTGAGGGGGTTGGGTGACAATTGAGGAGGGGGTGAGTGATATTTGAGGAGGGGGTGGGTGATATTTGAGGAGGGGGTGAGTGATATTTGAGGAGGGGGTGGGTGATATTTGAGGAGGGGGTGGATGATATTTGAGGAGCTAGTGAGTGATATTTGAGGAGGGGGTGGGTGACATTTGAGGAGGGGATGGGTGACATTTGAGGAGGGTGGGTGATATTTGAGGAGGGGGTGGGTGATAGTTGAGGGGGGGTTGGATAATATTTGAAGGGAGTGGGTGACATTTGAGGGTGTTAGTGATATTTGGGCGGTGGATAGTATTTGAGGGGGGTGGGTGATATTTGACGGGGTGGGTGATATTTGAGGAGGGGGTGAGTGATAGTTGAGGGGGGTGGATAATATTTGAAGGATGTGGGTGACATTTGAGGAGGGAGTGGGTGATATTTGAGGAGGGGGTGAGTAATATTTGAGGAGGGTGTGGGTGACATTTGAGGAGGGTGTGGGTGATATTTGAGGAGTGGGTGAATGATATTTGAGGAGGGGGTGGGTGACATTTGAGGAGGGGTGGGTGATATTTGAGGAGGGGATGGGTGACATTTGAGGAGGGGTGGGTGATATTTGAGGAGGGGGTGAGTGATAGTTGAGGGGGGGTTGGATAATATTTGAAGGGAGTGGGTGACATTTGAGGGTGTTGGTGATATTTGGGGGGGTGGATGGTATTTGAGGGGGGTGGGTGATACTTGAAGGAGGTGGGTGACATTTGAGGGAGAGAGAGTGATATTTGAGGGGGAGGGGGAGTTGGATGGTATTTGAAGGGGGTGGATGATGCTTAAGAGGGTGGATGACATTTGAAGGGGGGAGTGGATGATATTTGAATAGGGAGGGGGTGGGAATGGACGGTCCGAGCACCAATCCCCGAAGCTTCAGCCACAAAACAAGTAAGCAGCCAGATTCCAAACCACACACAACAGGCTCTGCACGCCCGCCTGGACCCCATCTCCTTTCCACACACATTATAACGCACAACCTACAGCAGGGTCCAGGCAAATAAGAAGAGAAAGGAATCTTAACAACTGAAATAAAGAGAGCTATCCCAAATCTCACGCTGTTTCATTTTATTTTTTATTTTAAAAAACCCACAGGGTTTGAATTGAATCCATCACAAACTTGCACATTCCCCTCGCAATGTTCATTCAGATCATTCTTTATCGTTCCTGTTAAAAAAGAATTGCTGGAAAACGCAGTCGAGACGAGGTTTGGAACTTCTGCCGAAGGCTGGCAGCTATTCACAGGTAGCGAGCAAGACTCCTTTCTGCTTCCCACCCCCCCCCCCCCCCCCTTCATTTCCCCCCTCTCCCTCATTCCCTTCCCTCAGCCCCTTCCCTCACCTGCAGGACACCGTGATCTCGATCTTGGTGGCGGGGACACTAGCCTGAAGCGGATCGAAGTCTCCAATAGATGCCATTCTCTCCCTGTTTGCTTGTTGCTGTCTCTCTCTCTCTCTCTCTGTGTCTGACTCTCCCCTCACTAACTCCCCCCTCTCTCACACACACATGACATCACACGCCTGACCATTCCAGACTCGACTCCCACCTTTAACAAGATTTCAAACATACCGGCTCAGTCATCACTTAGGAACCCACAATCATTGAGCAACTTTACAGAAAGGGGGCTCCGTTGACAGTTTGGAAACATTCATCCATACAATGCCTTAAGGTGGAGCGAGTCAGTAAAAAGTCTTTTTTTTTAATGAAGAGCGTGTTTACAATTTAGTGCACATAATTCCACCTCTGCAAGTCTTCATTCATTAATATTTATACTTCCTTTTCCACGCACGCGAATGTTTCGCCTTCCCCTGACAAGCCCAAACTGGGGAATGCCGTGATGATTTGGCTGTTGCTGTTTGGCCATTTAATTTGACCTAACGCAGCGTGTTCAGCAATTTTCCAGTTATGTTCGCGACAGGAGCGCGAAATCAAAGAATTGTCTCTACAATAGCTCAGCGTGTTCCCGATCTCGTGTGTGAAGAAAAATGTGTCACAGGTTAGTCACATCTCAGGAGCACTTAATTTAACAGCGAGTTGAGATATTCGCTGTGTATCTTTGAGGGGGAGGTACAGGTGCCGGGGAGCAAGAAATGAGGTCAGTCCCCCTTGAGGAATATCAAAAATAATATGGGGTAGACGAAAGAATGTGTTACTGATGTCATCTGACCTGAGAACTGGAGCTGCCGTCTTTAACTCACTGCCTGATACAGGTTATATCATAGAAAATATTCATTGAAGCACTTG
Source organism: Hemiscyllium ocellatum (assembly GCF_020745735.1). NCBI lineage: Eukaryota > Metazoa > Chordata > Chondrichthyes > Orectolobiformes > Hemiscylliidae > Hemiscyllium > Hemiscyllium ocellatum. The sequence goes on from NC_083414.1 coordinate 18,167,074, forward strand.
TTGAAGGTAATTTGTTGCTGGGATTTGCAGCATTGCTTCAGTGAGGGAGATTAGTTCGAGGTATTTGGGAGAGATCTCTTGCATTGCGTGGTTACTAAGCCCACCTGGAAGATAGATCAGGGCATCACTCCTGGTGCTGTTACATCCTGGGGCAACGTCTTCGTTTTCAGGTTTGTCTGTGTAAGGATAAAAATGCGACGGAATACGGACACAAGGAATTGATCAAAATGGCTCGGGTTATGGTGGAGGCCAGCAGCTAAAAGAGGTCCCAAGAAATGATAATGCTGGTGAAAATGGATTTGTTATTTTCCGTTCAGGGAGAGCTAGAGAGAGACTGAAATTGTCAAGGAAGATACCTTGCTCAATTTAAGTGTTGAGGGAGGGAGACAGTAAAGGTAAACAAAAAGGTGAGGAGAAATTGGAATGGGGTGGGACCAAAGTGAGAACACGTCATCACAATTTTGACAAAACAACACTTGGTTTTATTCTTTTGCAAGATGTGGATATCACTGACAAAGCCAACAATTGTCACCCATACCTAACTGCCTTTCAGAAATTGGGAATGAGCAACTTCCTTGAACACTGCAGAGCAAGTGATGTCAGAATACCCACAATGCTCTTTGTGAGAGGATTGCAGGATTTTGACCCTGTGACAGAAAGGCAGTGATATGACGGGATGTCAGGATGGTGTGTGACTTTCAGATGTTTCCATTCCCATCCATCCCATCTCAATCCTTGGCCTTCTAGGCAGAAGTTCCAGGTTTGGAAGTTAGTGTCAAAGTTGTGGTAGCCTTGGTGAGTTGCTACAGTGCATCATGTGGATAGTGCAGACTGTTGCCATTGTATTTGCTGATAGAGGTAATTAACTTTTAAAGTAATGGATGGAATGCTAATGAAGCTGTTTTATCCTGATAGTGTCGAGTTTCTTGAGTGTTGATGGGGCTTCATCTGGAAGTGGGGTGTGTGGCATTACATCACATACCTGATAAATGTCATGTAGAATGGAGACAGGCTTTGTGTAATCAGGAACTGAATTACTTACTGCGGAATTCCCAGTAACTGACCCGTTCTTGTGGCCACAATATTAAAATGGATGTTGGATAATATATAGAGAGAAGGCTTCAGCAGGGGAAATATGATTCATAAGCTAGGTTTCATTAAAGACCATGAAACCAATATAGTTTTCCACAGTCAGGTTGTGGATGGCAAGGCCTTTGTTCACAAGGTAGCAACTGGGGGTGGCATGGTGGCTCAGCTGTTAGCACTGTAGCCTTACAGCGCCAGGGACCCAGGTTCGATTCCAGCCTCAGGCAACTGTCTGTGTGGAGTTTGAATATTCTCCCCGTGTCTGTGTGAGTTTACAATGATGTGCAGGTCAGGTGAATTGGCCATGCTAAATTGCCCATAGTGTGACATTAGTTAGGGGAAAATATAGGATGGGGGTCTGGGTGGGTTAGCTTCCAGAGGGTCAGTGAGGACCTGTTGGGCCAAAGGGCGTGTTTCCATACTGCAGGGAATCTAATTTTTTTTAAAAAATAAAGCCTTCTATAGAGGCACAATGATCAACAGGAAGCAAAAAAAAAAGAATTCCCAGTGGGTATGATGGCTAGGAAGGGTAGAATGGAGAACTGGGTTTGCAATCATTTTCTCATTGGGGCTTTTTGGAGAATTGATGTATCCTTAAGTGAGGACACTGATGATGGGGCTGTGAAGTAAATCAATCACCAGTGCTAGGCATAGGAATGCTGCTGTTTGTCTGGGAGGTGGATAAGCATATATCAGTTGAACAATTGATAAGGTTCTGAAGGAAATCAATGCATCAACACCAAGAGGTCAGAATATATGAAGTCTTCAAAATTCTATTTCAATCATAGAAGCTCAATTCTCTAGTAGTCTAATCTATCAACCTAGTGCTAATTGTACTTTGATGACCCTTGATGATTAACTCCTTTCCCTATTATGGTACATTATTCAAAATATTATCATCTGTAGATAGACAATGTCTTTGTAATTTATGTTTTAGAGTTTTAATTCAGTTTTCAAACAAAATCTAAAAATAAAAATCTGGAAACAGTAAAATTGATCACAATACTGCCAGATTTCTTTAAAAGTTTGTTCATTAATGTCCTTTGGGGAAGGAAACCTGCTGTATGATATAACCTATGTGTGACTCAAATCCACTGTAACATGGTTGACTCTCAACTGCCCTGTGAAGTGACCCAGCAAACTAGAAACTACTACAATTATATTACCATCTTCTCTGCCTTGCCAGCAACTCCCACATGCTGAGAATAAGTGGAGCTCGAAAAATTTGAGTACAGTACTTGAAACATAGTTATCAAGCCTTAGTTTAACTTCAATAAACCTGTATTTCACTCGTTTGAGTATCCCACCACTTTTAAAATGCCATTGTTCAGCATGTTATAATCAAAAGTGAATGTTTTCTTGTTTTGAATCACTTTTTGAGTTTCTCTGTTACAGGTTTACTCCCTTTATTATGTATAGTACTGCATTTGGTTTAGTGGTGGACACTGTGATAGAAGGTTTTGGACTCAAGTTCCAACTGAGTGCAAAATACACAACCACACTTCAGCGCAGTGTCCAGGGAGTGAGTTGATATCAGAGGTGCCATGTTTCAGCTGAGATGTTAAACTGAAGCTCTGTCTGTCCTCACAGGTCAACTTAAAATATCCCTCGGTTTGAAGACGAGCATAGGAACTCATATAAGACTCTTATTCAATGTTTCCCCTTCGACTAACATCCCTTGAAGCAGATCTTTAAATTATTACTTAATTGTTGATTATGAGACCCAGCTTTCCTCAGATTGGCTACTGTGTTTCCAACACTTACTTCACGACAAGAAACTATTTACTGTACATATTCAAGTAACTGTCGAGTATTTGAACCAGCCTTTTTGGGAAATAAAATATAAAAGTCCACCCATGCACAAATAATATTTTTGAGGTTGAAATCCACTGGGAACTACCAATGATAACGCTGTCTAGCTGATTGCTGACCATGGTGCTGAATTGAGCGGGAACTGACATCCTAAGCTTTCCAATTCTAAACGGATAAATGAGAACAGAGAAATTGTGTAAATAAATTCACTAAACTGTTGCTGATTGTGCCCCTCCTAAACTAGCGTAAAGTATATGAAAAATTAAGGATCTTAAGATGAAAGTCAGGCTTCACTTATATAGGAGATCAGCTATGACTCAAGTATATGTAGTAACTGACTAAAATGCTTTAAGATTTCCTCAAATAATGAAATGCACTACATAATATGACAATACCGTGGCTTTTAAAAAGTGTGTATCATCTTTTTTTTTAATGAAGAAAGCTTGAGACAGAGGTATCGAGCAGTATGGTCCAAAGCCAATAAAGTATACAACTAGTGAGGTTTTTTTTTAAAAGTTGGAATAATAGAAGTTGTGTGAATGAGTGGGGTCAAGCTCCCTCAAAACTAGGACTTTTTAATAGATTTAGCTTTTTTGCAGTTGCTGCGATCTTGAAGCTGAATGTGGAAGCTCTTAGTTCTCTCTCTGTTACAGCTAAAAGCTGGAGTTTTCTTCCTGCTGCCAGAGTTGCATGTGAGACAATCTATTTTACTGAATTTGTTTTTGCCAAGGGTGTGTTTATGGGATGTTACTATATTGGAACAGTTAATTAGTAATAGTTAAGATATCTATTATTTTGTTAAGCATTTTGATAGAGTTACAATTAACCCAATGGTTTTATTTTTATTTTGTCCATATTTTAATTGCAGTGTAAAAATAAAGTGTGTTTTGTTTCAAGACTGATAATTTGACTAATGGAATTGCATCTGGAATGCCATGCCTAAAATTTGCCTTTAAAATAAGAAAACATTAGTGTGTAGGCTACCTTCTTAATATATTTTGAGGAGGGGAGTGGTCTCATAACAATAAAAATGTGAGCTTTATTGTATCTATCATGTTCCTTTTCCATGAATAATGCAATAACTTTGCATGTATCAATATTAAAATTAATTTGCCATTTACTCACCCAATTTCACAATTATTCTATAGCCTTCTCCAAAATGTTAATTGTAACTTATTTTCCCATTGCTCCTCTTGAAGTGTCGACAGTAAATTTGATCAGCTTTTGTTTAATTTCATATCTATGTAATTTAACTAAATGGCAAGAAAGTAACAATCATTTATCCTATAGTTCTCATCAAAAGGCCCTGTGGCATAGGGCTTGGGGTGCAGCTACCACCTTTTCAGAGGTGTGTCAAAACACATCTGAACATGATGATTAAAAATATCTATAGCTCCTATCTCCACCTACCTCTGGATTTGATACCAGATTTTGTTTTACAGAGAAGAGTGGGGACAAAATGCTAGTGAGTTTCTGAGACAGTTCAATGTACAACTGCTGGGAGCAATGAGTCAGTTTCAATAGTGAAATAACTCCACAAAGGCCAGTATCCCACTGCCAAGTCACACTTAATTTGCACATGTATAATACAAGGCACTGACCCAGCTAGCTCAGAGCCAGCTCCTGGAAAAGAACAGAACCTCTGATCCTCCTGCTTATGTCTGTCACCAGATTAAAAGCCCCAACCAGGGAACTCATAATCTTTGAGGTCCACCTAGCTGACCTTGCTCCAGTCATTGCAAATGACTATAAAGCAGGTCCTTACTGGTAGTAAATGACTATAAAGCAGGTCCTTACTGGTAGTAAGTGCCAGCATCATTGTCATTACCAGATTAGAATTTTTGTGGTATACTCAGTATTAGAGTAAAATTTCATACATTCCAAACTACATCCTTTAGAGAATGAAGGACAACAAGATGTGAGGTGAACACAAATTTGAACAAAAGGATTTGTGCAGATCATGCAGAACAAATTTAGTAAATCTTCTGTCTAACTTTAGAGTGATAAATGGAGGCAAAACTGTAAATCTATGACCAATATATAGATGTGTTGATTCTACTGATAAATGTATTCAACCCATGATTTTGGGCTTCCAAGCTTTGATGTCAAGTCACTATTTAAAAGTCCCTTTGAGATGTTAATCCACCTTGTGCAAATCCAACGTTGCATCTGTCCCTCATGTATCTTCAGTAGTGCTTGGGAAAAGGTGAACATTAGGTTCATTTTTCAGTTTAAAGAGAAATCAGTGGAAGAAAGGGTGCTCAACCCCAACTTCACAATTCCAGTAATCTGCTATACCACTGCACCCCCCACCCCCCCCAAATTTCCTTGACACATAAAATGTCACGTGTCAAGGAAATTACCAGAGGGCCAATGTCATGGTCAGCTGTCTGTAGAGATACAGCTGCTCATTCTGAATATATCAATGATGTTTGAGGTTCAGTTTTGGGCCAGCCAGAAGCATTTGTATTTGTGTTTGCAATGTCACCAAGAGTGGTAATCAGTCCGAAAAGAAAAAGAGATAGCAGAAGGAAGTTGTTTAAACTAATTACACCATCAATGCAAATGAATGAAAATGAGAGAATGAGAAGAAGTAAGACAAGTGAAACATAGGAATAGCTAAAGGAGAAAGCAATAACAGAGATTTAAGGTTTGACTATCACAAGTGAGTTTCTGGTGAGCAAAACAGATTGGAAGAAACTGATATGTGAACTGACAGCAAGAAATTGTTTGCAATTGTGTATTAGTTTAGTGGAAAGTGAAGGGCAAAGGTTATGTCTGACAGCAGTGGTTTCACATATTCCAGATGCTGTTCACTTAGCTCACATCACGGAGAGAAAAATGACAGGAAAAAGCTGGAGCTGGATGAATTTGCAAGGTGGATGGAGTAGGTATAACAGGTAATGAAATAAGGGGCAGCCTTCAACTTGAGAATAATTTTATTTTTATCTGATCATCAGAAGTGGGCATTGCTGAAGAGGCCAGCATTCATTACTCATCCCTAATGATCCTTTAGAAGGTAGTGGTGAGCTGCCTTCTTGAACTGATGCAATCCATGTAGTGTAAGGGCATCCACAGTGTTATTATGAAGACAGTTCCAGGATTTTGACTGAGTGACCATGAAGGATCAGTGATATATTTCCAAGTCAGGATGGTGTGTATGTTGGAAAGGAACTTACATGTGGTGGGGTTCACATGTATCTTCTACACTTGCCCTTTTAGATAATAGAGATGGTAATATAACAGGTCACAATTGAATAAGAGCTCCAGCACCCCAGGCAAATATAATAAAGAAAGTCCTTCAGATTCATAAAATATGAATAAAAATACTTAAAAGCAATGTAAAGTTTCAGAGTCGTTTGGCTGCTTTATGTTCCAGGGAATGTGTTTGCAAGAGTGTATTTGAATAGTTTATAAGAATGGTTAGATGGACGAATGCAGACATCATTATTATTGCCACTTCAGAAAAGGATGAGCTGTTCTTAGCTTTGGGCATAAACAGATGATTGAAATGTTATGTGAATCTGGAAAAGATCCCTGGCCGTGTTTCATGGATTATGCAGGTGTAAGTTTCATTGTGAAGAAATGACAAGAAGATTGATATGTATCTTTTACTTATATTGTGAACTGAGTTGCAGCTTAAAATTCTAAAAAAAAGCATTAACTCTTGGACTGAAATCTATTTGCTGCAGCTGTAAAATGTCTACACTATGGTTACAGAGGTACTTGTTGATGTGATATTGAGGTTGTGCCACTATAAAAGCACATAGTTCATAGATGAGTGCTCATTGGTTGCAAAGGATAAAATCAAAACAAACATTAATTGCCTTCATCTCAATACTGCTGGAAATAACAAACTATGATTTCATCTTTTGATACTCAAGTACATCATCTCAGCAAAACCCTAAATTTTGCAGAAGAATTAAAATACAGAACACTTTCATTATTATCATTAGTATCTTCCACTTTCTTTATTGTTGGCAGGCATGGAACATGAAAACTATGTGCTTCTTTATAGACCAAAGATCTGAAAAATTGTAAAGTATTTTGTTCTGAGGACTGCACATAAAATGTATTGTTCAATTTTCCAAACAAACAAAATGCTGTTTTTAATCTCATAAAACATTAATAACTCAATATTATGTAACTTATTGAGCAAACTAAGGATTCTTGTGGAAATGCAAGGTTCATATTTATTCACCAATGAAGGGTTAGTGCTCTGTAACTTGAGGGAGTTTTCACATATTTAGGATTTAGGGAGTTAGGATTAAACGCTGTAATTGTATAGATTTTCTGTTTCTACAGGGCAGGCTTTACTTCCTGGAGAAATAATGAGATGTCATTTTTATTTGCTAGGGTAAGATTAGATCTCTAACTGTAGATATCATCTTCCAACTATATTATGGATCACACAGATTTTGTTTAACGCGTTTTGTCTTTCAGCAAAAGAAGAGTTGTACATAATATAACATGGAGTTCCCTTTTATTCAGCAGGGTAAGGGTTACACACTATCTAACTGCATGGAGTTTCCTGTTTATTCAGCAGGGTAAGGGTGACCTATTATTTCTGATCTCAAGGGGGTTGCAGTATTAAATGGCAATTCCTACAAGCAGTAAATAAACGAGCAGAATTCATTCTGTGAACTGCAACAACACAAGCACAATTTTAAAGAAATGCTATCAGATTCTCTTTTTGCACCGATTCGAGCAATGCAGAGTAATTTCACTAGGTCCTTAAATTTAGACAGATGTGTTTCCAATGAATGATGGACAGTCAATAATGAAGATACCACAGCACCCTTGCAACATTTAATTCACAGATTATGCTGCTCCAAACCAATCAGAATCCAAATTATTGATATGAGGCTAATTGCTTACCTGAACAGTTTACAGTTATTTACCCTCCTCTAATGTAAAGGTATTTTGTTCTGTGATCTAACCTTGTGATAGATCATTCCCAATCAAAACTCAGCCTTTCTGGTGCTGGATACAAATGGTTTCCTCTTTCATGGCACCTACACAACATATCAAAACTCTACAGATTATAGATTGCTGAGCCAGAATCCATTCACACACCACAACATCAAACAGAGACATGTATGGACCAGAGCACTGTGCCAGTAAATGTTAACACTCTAGTGTACTGTGCCTGAACAATGAGGCAGAATAATACAGAAGTTATTTCTCAGCATATTCTGCCTCTGCTTAAATGCATGGAGAATTATATAATAGTGAAATGTAAATAGGTTTATTGACATCAAATACTAAAGAAAAGTTGACAATATATTAAAACATTTTAGGATTAAATTATATACCTGGAAACTTGCTATTCAGTTTAGACCAAACTCAACTTTTAACTAAAGGTAGGATGAAAGAAAACTGATGCAGCTTATGCAATGGCTTCAGTATAAGTGGATTTGTGAAGTGTTTGCTGAGATACTATTGTAAAATAAACTGGAAAAGGAAGTAAATGTACTGCAATGTTAGGGAGGAATAAAGGGAAAGATTAGCTTCAAGAGGGTATTTCTTGGACAGGATAGATGGAGGTATTGATATTCCACAAGAGTTTATTAGACTTTCCCTTAATTGCTATCTACTTCAGTGCTAAGGAATTGACAGCATAAGAGAAAATAATTGATGACAGCAAATTATGATTGCGTAGCAATTTGTGATGAGGTCTGTGATTAACTTAAGGAAGGTATACGTAGCATACAGTTCAGCGTAGAGATATATTTTCAGAATAACATTAGGGAATGGAAATATATATAAGGAAATGATCAGATTTCACAACAATTACAGGAACACAAGGAATTTGGTATATAAATACTGCTTATTAAAAATGGCAATATAAATAGGTAATACCAAAATAAAAAGCAATGGAGTTACTGATCCTGTATTAGAGGGAGAGACTACAAAAAGAAAGACTTAATGCTGAATTTACACAGGACCTTCACTGGAATAGACCAGAATAGAAAGTTCAGCTCTATGGCATGTACTGCTTCATGATGGGTATGGATTACAGTTAACTTGGTTAGTTCAGTTGACTGGATAGTGGGTTTGTGACACAAAGTAATGCCTACAGTAGGCTTCAATTCCTGTGCTGGCTGACGTCACCATGAAGGCCCTGTCTTCTCAACCTCACCCATTGCCTGAGGTTATTGTGGCCTTCAGGTTAAACTCACCACGCTTGCTTCTCTCTAATGGAAGAGAGCAGCCCTCTGAGACTTTTGTGACATTTACTTAACATCGTGGCTAGATATAAATTTGAATCCTTTCTAATGTACTCAATAATGTGACTCCCCGATTCTCAGAACAAAATTAAAAATCACAGAATCTCTGGAAACACTAGCTTTCAGAGCACTTCTCCTTCATCAGGTGGATAACCAAATAATTCTGTAATAGATGTATTATTTGGTGCAAGGTCAACTTCCTCAAATTCAAACACAGCAATTGTCAACACAGGTTCTTCTGAATTGTACTGAGGATTACCAGGTTGCAAACTACTAGGAATGGTATCTAGTCCTCTTTTCATCTGTAGATAACAAGTAGATGGAAGAAACCATAAATATAATATCATTGTGGGCCAACTCAAATCCATTGATTGTATTGTTGCAGTGGAAAAAACATGCTCTTTGCTTTGTATCTGGACAAAGGGAGTAATATTATGTAAAGTGTAATGTATTTATTATTCTGCTGAATATCTTTCGTATGTTGTACTTGCTAAATTTCACAGTGAATGGAACATTTATTTTCAAAGATTACTGTCAGTGTGAATGTTTTTTTTCAAATAATGAATTAATTAAATTTACATTTCTTCAGAATCTATAATCCTAATTATTAAATAACCAGCACTGAATTAGCATTTTGCCCAAAATAAAAGCAGAAAATGCTGGAAACACTCGGCAGATCTCGAAGTATAGCTGAGAGAGAAATAGAGTTAATATTTCAGATTGTTGATCTTTTTATTGAAAATAATTTAAATTTAGATTTCCAGATTCCATAATATTTTGAGTTTACTGTTTTGGTTGCATTGTCTGGAATTTAGTATTTGTTTTGAAACTAAAATAATTTGACAAAATTTGTAATAATAACTCTGACCACATGTACTCAATCACTAACCACATAGTCATGTATTCTAATAACTGGCCCAACCTTCTCTAACAACAAACCACAGCTCCGAACTATCCTATTTTCCAATGCTATTTACTCGAAGTTATTCTAAATAAGAGTCTTATTGGATTCAAACCATTAATTTTATTTCCCTCACCACCAATACTTCCAGACCTGTTTAATTTCTCCAGCATTCTATGTATACTTCAGATTTCCAACATCCACAATATTTAGCCTTTACTTGAAGTAGTGTCTGATTAACAATTATCAATTTTAATCAATATTAATCTTGCTCACTCCGACGAGCAGCTCTGTACACACCTAACCAAGCCAGGAATCCATGCATACCTATCAAAAGAGTAATCCCAACTCACACCTAGTCTTAACTGGAAGGTAAGGTGATATTCTAACTGCAGTTAAGAATCTGTGTTGTGGACTGGTGTTAGGGAGATTGAATAAAATAAACAAAAAACGTGACAAAATATCAGCAGGATTGGAAAATGGCGGTAAGATTAATATTAGAAACAACATTACCTAGGTAATAAGCTGATTTCAGAAAAGAATAGACACTAAACTAGAGAGAAAGAAAGATGAATGAGCAGATGATATATTGATTCTGCACAATTGGCATCAGTTTCTGTTACTGCTCAAACAAGGGAACCATTGCACTATATTTGTAATTTACAAAGAAGAAAATAATACTACAAAGATATGTATCATCACACTATTCCAAAAAAAAACAGCTGTGACACCGAATGAGCTAAAGGACATTTGAATTAATTTTTTTGATAAAGCTTTCAGTAAGAGTACAAATATTAATAGGTCTGTACGTTACTTTTATTTCTAACAATGACAAAGCAGTGTTTCAACAAAATTGGATAAATTATGTTAAGGGCCCCTCACTGGCAGCACTGTGGCTATTTCTACATTCCAAGGACTGCTGTGGCTCAAGAGGCAGCTCATTCACACCCACTCCAGGGAATTCAGGGATGGAAGATAAATTCTGACCTAGCCAGTGATGCCCATAGCCTATGAACAAATGAAAAAAACAAATTGTTGCTGCTGCTGGTTGCCTTTGTACGATTTTGATGCAGGGAAAAGAACCCCAAAATGAACCATATATAAAAATAAAGCCCTCAGGTTTTTCTTAGGAGTTTGGACATCATGTTATATCAGTACAAGACATTGATAAGGATGTATTTGGAGTACTCCATAAGCATCTGGTCACCCAGCTCTAAGAGGGTTATTAAACTGCAAAGGGTGAAATAAAAGATTTACAAGAATGTTATTGAGACTGGAAGGTTTGAGTTATAAAGATAGGCTGAGAATTTTTTTTCTGGCGTGTAGGGGGCTGAAGGATGACCTTATAGAGATTTATAAAATCACAAGGAGTATAGGTGAGATAAAGAGCCAAGTTCTTTTCCCCAGGGTAGGGGGGTCCAAAACTAGAGGGCATAGGTTTAAGGTGAGAGCGGAAAGATTTGAAAGGGACCCAGGGTGGGGGCAAATTTTTCGCACAGAGGGTGGTGCATGTATGGAACATGATGCCAGAGGATATGGTAGAGGCAGGTACAATTAAAACATTTAAAAGAAATTTAGACAGGTACATGGATAGATTAGATTAGACTTAGACTTACAGTGTGGAAACAGGCCCTTCGGCCCAACAAGTCCACACCGACCCGCCGAAGCGCAACCCACCCATACCCCTACATTTACCCCTTACCTAACACTACAGGCAATTTAGCTTGGCCAATTCACCTGACCCGCACATCTTTGTGACTGTGGGAGGAAACCGGAGCACCCGGAGGAAACCCACGCAGACACGGGGAGAACGTGCAAACTCCACACAGTCAGTCGCCTGAGTCGGGAATTGAACCCGGGTCTACAGGCGCTGTGAGGCAGCAGTGCTAACCACTGTGCCACCGTGCCGCCCACTAGGAAAGGTTTAGAGGGATATGGGTAAATACAAGCAAATGAGACTAGTTCAGTTTAAGAAACCTGGTCAGCATGGACAGGTTGGACGAATGGGCCTGTTTCTGCGCTGTATAAGGGAGCTTCAGGTGAAGGAACCCTGAGGAGGCCGTGATTATAATATGATTGAATTTACTCTACAATTTGACAGGGAGAATATAGAATCAGAGGTAATGGTATTACAGCTGACTAAAAGGAACTACAGAGGCATGAGGGAGGTGCTGGGTAGAATTGACTGGGAGAGGAGCCTAGCAGGAAGGATAGTGGAGTAGCAATGGCAGGAGTTTCTGGAAGTAATTCAGGAGACACAGCACAAATTCATCCCAAGGGAAAAGAAGCATGGTACATAGAGGATGAGAGAACCACGGCTGACTAGGGAAGTAAGGAATAGCATAAAAACAAAAGACAAAGCATATAATGTGGTGGAGGACAGTGGGAAACCAGAGGATTGGGAAGTTTACAGAGACCAGTAGAGGGCAACAGAAAAAGGAATAAGAAGGGAGAAGATTAAATATAAGGGTCAGCTAGTCAGTAATATAAAGGAAAACTGTAAGAGTTTATTTAGATATATAAAGGGCAAAAGGCAGACAAAAATGGCCAGTGGACTGCTGGAAAATGAAACTGGAGAGATAATAGTTAGGAACAAGGAAATAACTTCAGCTGAGGAGCTGAATAATTACTTTGCATCAGTCTTGACTATGGAAGACATGAGTAATATCCCAAAAATTTAAGAGAGTGAGGTGACAGACCTGACTATGGTGGCCATCACCAAGCAGAAGGTGCTAGAAAAACCCAATGGCCTGAATGTGGATAAATCACCTGAATCAGATCAGCTCGACCCTGAGATCTAAAGGGAGATACCTGAAGAGATAGTGATGGTGTTAGTGATGATTTTTCAGGAATCGCTAGAATCAGGGAGGGTCCCAGAGAACTGAAAAATGGCTAACATGACACTCCTGTTTAAAAAGAGAGTAAGGCAAAAGACAGAAAATTACAGACCAATTAGCCTAACCTCAGTCATGAGTAAGATTCTGGAATCCATTGTGAAGGATGAGATTTCTGAATACTTGGAAGTGTTTGATAAAATAGGGCAAAATCAGCATGGTTTCATCAAGGAGAGGTCATGCCTGACAAATCTGTTAGAATTCTTTGAGGAAGTAACAAGCAGGTTAGACCAAGGAGAGCCAATAGATGTTGTCTACCTGCACTTCAAGAAGGCCTTTAATAAGGTGCTACATGGGAGGCTACTGAGCAAGATAAGGGCCCACGGTGTTAGAGGCAGAGTGCAAGCCTGGATCGAAGCTTGGCTATCTGGCAGAAAGCAGAGAGTGGGACAAATGAATTTTTCTTAGGATGGAAGCCTGTGGTGTTCAACAAGGCTTAGTTTTGGGACCACACCTTTTCACTTTATCCATTAACAGTCTAAATGAAGGAACTAAGAGCATTCTGGCTACGTTTGCAGATGATAGGTCTGATGGAGTAGAATGTGTGAAAGTGTGAGGTCGTGCACTTTGGTAGGAAGAATAGAGGCACAGATTATTTTCTAAATGGGGAGAAAATTCAGAAGTCCAATGTGCAAAGAGACTTGAGAGTTCTCGTCCAGGATTCTCACAAGGTAAACTTGGAGATTGAGACAGTAGTTAGGAAGGCAAATGCAATTTTGGCATTTATTTTGAGAGGACTAGAATATAAAAAACAGAGATGCATTTCTGAGGCTCTATCAAGGTCTGGTCAAACCACATTTAGAGTATTGTGTTCAGTTTTAGGCACCTTATCTCAGGAAGGATGTATTGGAGTGAGTTCAGAGGAAGTTCACAGGAATAGTCCCAGGAATGAAAAGCTTAACATGTTTGAGGACTCTGATTTTGTACTTGATGGAATTTAGATGGATGAGCGAGGATCTAATTGAAACATACAGAATACTAATTGGCCTGGAAAGAATAGATGTTAGGAAGATGCCTCCATTGGTAGGAGAGACTCAGACCTGAAGGCATGGCCTTAGAGTAAAGGGAAGACTTTTTAGAACAGTAATAAGGATAAACATCCTCAGCCAGTGAGTGGTGAATCTACAAAATTCTTTGCCATATAAAGCTGTGGAGGCATGGTCATTGAGTATATTTAAGATATTGAGATAGATAGGCTCTTGAGTATCAAGTGGATCAAGGGTTAGGTAGAGAAAGTGGGAATATGGAATTGAGAAATGTATCAGCCATGATTGAATGGTGGAGCAGAATCAATGGGCAGAAATTAGGGCATGCAGGCCACATATCTTATGGTCTTAAGGTCTTATCTTCCTAAGTGCCACACATGACTCCAACCAGCTGAGAGTTTTCTCCCCAATTCCCATTAACTCCAGTTTTATTAGGGCTCCTTGATGCCCAACTCAGGTCAAACATGGCCTCAATGTCAAGGACAATCCGTCTCACTTTACCTCCTGGAATTCAGTTCCTTTGTCCACATTTGAACAAAGGCTGCAATGAGGCCAGGAAATGAGAGACCCTGGTGGAACCTGAACCAGGCATCTGCACATGAGAGAGTAGAACAATTTCAAAATAAAGAGACTCCCATTTAAGATGGCGATCAGGAGTTTTTATTTCGGAGTCTGTGGACCTCTCTTCTGACTGTAACCTCTGCTCCCATTTTGTTTCCAATTGCAGGTTTTGGTATTACTGTTACTGCACGTTTTATTTGCCTTTGTCTGCCAGCTGTTTGCATTCTGTTATTCAGAACCCTTGACTGATCTTTTCTTCACTTGTCCCATTGTCATTCCCTTTGGCCTTGCACCACCAAGTTTTTTGCTATTTAATCTCCCCTCTTGAATCCTATCACAGAGCTACATTTTGTTCTTTTCCCACCCATCCTCAAGATTTTCTTTTTTTATATTCATTCCTGGATCATGGGCCAGCATTTATTGCACATCCCTAGCTGCCCTTGAGAAGCTCGTGGTGAGCTGTTTCCTTCAACTGCTGCAGTCCATAATGATCCACAATGCCCTTAGCGAGGGTGAAGGAACAATGATATATTTCCAAGTCAGGATGGTGAATGGCTTGGAGGGGAACTTACAGGTGGTGGTGTCACTGCTGTCCTTCTCCTTCTAGCTGGAAGTGGTCATGGGTTGGAAAATGCTGAGGATCTTGTAGGATGTTACGTGCTGCAGCTACTGAGCATTAGTGGTGAAAGGCATGGATGTTTGTGGATATAGTGCCAATCAAGGGGGCTGTTTTGTCCTGTATGGTGTCAAGCTTCTAGACTGGAGCTGTACCCATCCAGACAAGCAGGGAGTATTGTATTGCACTCCTGACTTGTGCCTTATAGAGGGTCGATAGGATTTGGGAAGTCAGGAGATGAGTTGCTCACCCTAGTATTCCTAGCCTCTTGTAGCCTACGTGTTTGTTGTTGATCCAGTTGAGCTTTTGGTCAATGATAACCCCCCAGGATGTTGATAGTGGGGTATTTAGTGATGGTAATGCCATTGAATATCAAGGGATTGTGTATAGTTGGTCTCTTTATTCTTCAATATGCAGATGGACTGGAAAAATCGGAGTAGTGGATCTCAAGAAAATGAATTCATGGAACGTCTATAAACAGTTTTATAGATGTTCCCACTAGGGACTAGGAAATATTCCCCACTAGGGAATAGGAAATTAGAATTTGGTGATATGTACTGTGGCAGACTTGATGAAGGCACTTAAAGAGAAGGAACCCCAAGGGGTCAGTGGCCACAGTATGATAGAATTCACCTTGCGGTTTGAGAGGGATAAGATACAATCAAATGCAATGATATTATGATTGAGAATAGACAATTACAAAGACATGAAGAAGGAGCTGGCCAGAGTTTATTGATAGGGGATTCTAGGGAAGAACATAGAGCAACAATGGTGGGAGTTTCTGGGGGCAATTCAGGAACACAACAAAAATTCATCCCGAAGAAGAAGAAACATGCTGAGGGGAGGATAAGGCAACCATGATCGCATGGTAGAGCATACTTGATGGGCCAAATGAATGAATTTTGCTCCCATACCATATGTTCATATGGAGATGGTCATTGCCTGGTATTTGTGTAAATATTACACACCACTTGTCAGCTGAAGCCTGGATATTGTCCAGATAGAGTCACAGAGATGCACAGCATGGAAACAGACCCTTCAGTCCAATTCATCCATGCCAACCAGATATCCCAACCTAATCTAGTCTCATCTGCCAGCATCTGGCCCATATCCTTCCTGTTCTTATACCTATCCAATTACAATTGTACTAGCCTCCACCACTTCCTCAAGTAGCTCATTCCATACACAAACCACCCTCTGTGTGAAAAAGTTGCCCCTTAGGTCTCTTTTATATCTTTCCCCTCTCACCCTATTCCTGTGCCCTCTAGATCTGGACTCCCCCACCCCCGGCAAAATACTTTGTCTATTTATCCTATCCATGTCCCTCATGGTTTTATAAACCTCTACAACATCATCCCTTGGCCTCCAACGCTCCAGAGAAAACAGCCCTAGCCTATTCAGCCTCTCCCTATAACTCAAATCCTCCAACCCTGGCAACATCCTTGTCAATCTTTTCTGAACCCTTTCAAGTTTCACAACATCTTTCCGATAGGAAGGAGACCAGAATTGCACGCAATATTCCAAGTGGCCTAACCAATGTCCTTTACAGCCGCAACATGTCCTCCCAACTCCTGTACTCAATACTCTGACCAATAAAGGAAAGCATACCAAACGCCGCCTTCACTATCCTATCTACCTGCGACTCCACTTTCAAGGAGCTATGAACCCGTCCTCCAGATCTCGCCCCAAGACCTTACCGTTAAGCGTATAAGTCCTGCTGAGATGTGCTTTCCCAAAATGCAGCATCTTGCATTTATCTGAATTAAACTCCATCTGCCACTTCTCAGCCCATTGGCCCATCTGGTCAAGATCCCCGTGTAATCTGAGATAGCCTTCTTTGCTGTCCACTACACCTCCAATTTTGGTGTCATCTGCAAACTTACTAACTATACCTCTTATGCTCACATCCAAATCATTCACTTAAATGACGAAAAGTAGTGGACCCAGCACCAATCCTTGTAGCACTCCACTTCTCACAGGCCTTCAGTCTGAAAAACAACCCTCCATCACCACCCTCTGTCATCTACCTTCGAGACAGTGTTGCACTTGAACTTAGACTGTCTTAGTATCTGAGAATTTGCAAATTCTGCTAAAGATTGCGCAGTCACTGGCAAACATCTTCTGATGGAGGGCAGATCATTGAGGAAGCAGCTGAAGATGATTGGGCTTGAGTCACTATGCTGACAAACCCCTGCAGAGGTGTTCTGGAGCTGAGATGACTGACCTCCAACAACCACAACCATATTAATCACTGCCAGGTATGACTCCAACCAGTGAAGAGTTTGGCCCCTGAAACCCATTAATTCCGGTTTTGCTATGGCTCTTTGATGTCAACTCAGTTAAACGTGACTTCGATGTCAAAAGCTGTCACTCTCACCTCAACTCTGGAATTCATCTCTTGTGTCCCTATTTGAATCAAGTCTATAATGAGGTTAGGAGCTGAATGACCCTGGCAGAACCTAAACTGGGCAACATTGAGGTTATTGCTGGGCAAGTCCTGCTTGATAGTACCTCCATCACTTTACTAGTGAATAAGAGTAGATTGATGGGCAGTAATTCATATGGTTGGATTTATCCTGTGTTTTGTGTACAGGACATATGTGGGCAACTTTCCACATTATCAGGTAGATGCCAGTGTTGTAACTGTAATGGAGGAACTTTGCTAGGGGAATGACAAGTCTGTAGCACAGAACTGTTGCCTAAATGTTTTCAGGGCTCATAGTTTTTGAAGTATCCAGTGCCTCTAATTGTGTCTTGATATCATGTGGAGTGAATCAAGTTGACTGAAGACTGGCATCTGTGATGATGGGAACCTCTGGAGGTTGCCGAGATGGATCATCAGCTTCATTTTTTTTGCACTGATGTGTTTGGCTCATCCATCATTGAGGATGAGAATATTTGTAGAGCATCCTCCTGCAGTGAGTCGTTCAATTGTCCTCCACCATTCACAACTGTATGTAACAGGACTGCAGAGCTTAGATCTGATCTGTTATTGTGTGATCACTTAGCTCTGTCTATCACTTGCTGCTTATATTGTTTTGCATGCGATTAGTCCTGTTCTGTAGCTTCACTAACTCAACACCTCAATTCCTTATATTATTGCATATATACCTTTGCTTTGTTGTAATCAATTACACTGAATTCAAACATTAACTGCTTCTATCTTCACAAATGCTGCCTAATTTATTAACTCAAAATGCTGGTATTTCAAACATCAACTTTTTTAAAACAAAGAACCGAAGCTGCGGAAGATCTGAAATAAAAACATAAATAGGAGAAACTCATCTGCAGCATTTTGCTTTTGTACAAAAGAAGATTGCTGGATATCTGAAACAAAAGCAGAGAAGACTCTGGCAATAGTCAATGATCTGCTATTGTATTGTGACCAAGTTCACAGAAGCCAACTGATGGAACCTTCAGCTCATTCTCATCAAAATATTCTGGCTATAGAGGTTGGTTGACCCCCTTTCCGGTTAGGATTGATAGTTTCTCATTGCTCTATCAAGGAAGAAAAGTTACCATCTCAGTTGAAGATGAGCCACTGGACCTCATTTATTTAGACTTTCAGGAGGCTTTCAACTAAGTCCCACATAAAAGATTAGCATAAAATTAAAGCACATGAGGTTGTGGTTAATGTATTGTATGGATAGAAAACTGGTTGGCAGACAAGAAACAGAGCAGAAGTAAATAATTCTTTTTCCACGTGGCAGATAAGGACTAGTTGGGTACCACAAAGGTCAGTACTACGATGCTAGTTTTTAAAAATATATATTCACGATTTGGACATGGGAACTAAATACAATATCTTCAAATTTGCAGATAAGACAAAGCTGGGTGGGAGGGTGAGCTGTGAGAAAGAGGCAGAGATTCTTTAGTGGACAAGCTGAATGAGCTAATGTATGGCAGGTGCAGTATAATATGAACAAATGTGAGGTTATCAATTTTGGTCACAAAAACTGGAAAGTAGATCATCTAAACAGCTATGAGCTGATAGAGGAGAGTGTGCAATGAGACCTCAATATCCTTATACACTAGTCACTGAAGGTAAGCATGAAGGTGCAGCATGTGGGAATGAAGGTAGTGTGTCAATCACCACATGCTACCTTTAACTGCTCATTCAAAAACTGCACAATCAAATACTGAGTCAATTACTGAAACATTATTGCATGCAGCGACCAAAATAAGACCCCTTAAGTAGGCAAGTTAAGGCTCACAACCCAACCTGACTAATGGTGCAATCTAGCTCCAATTCCAACCAAGTATCTGTTTCTGGGTGTCCAGGGTTCAACTCAGCATTTCTTCTTCAAATTGCTGCTGAAGAATCGAGTTGAATTCTTATGCAATTTGTTGTCTTAAGATTGTGCTGTGAACTTATTGATGATCCTTTAGATTGTTTCATTCCCCACTCTGATTCAGGATAGTTAATGTCACATAGTGAGACAGTATTTCCCATGCACAAACTTGATTGAGATTTTTTATATATGATTGATGAGGGCAGAGCATTGGACATGATCTATGTGGACTTCATTAAGGCATTCAACAATGTCCCTCATTATTAGCAAGTTTAGAGCGCATAGAATTCAGGGAGAATGAGCCGTTTGGATACAGAACTGGCTCAAAGGGTGGTGGTGGAGGGGGGTTGCTTTTCAGACTGGCGGCCTATGACCAGTGGTGTACCGCAAGGATCAGTGCTGAGTTGACTGCTTTATCGTTTATATAAATAATTTGTATGTGAATATGGGACAAATGTTTAGTAAGTTTACAGATGACACCAAAATTGGAGGTGTAATGGACAGCAAAGAAGATTACCTCAGAGTACAACAGGAGCTTTATCAGATGCACCAAAGGGCTGAAGGCAGGCATATTGGGGCAGGACTTAAACTTAACGGTAAGGTCCTGGAGTGTGTTCTAGAATGACGAGACCTTGGAGTGCAGGCTCATAGTTCCTTGAAAATTGAGTCACACGTAGAAAGGATAGTGAAGGGGTCATTTTGGTATGCTTTACTCTATTGATCAGTGCATGGAGTATAGGAATTGGGACATCATGTTGCAACTGTACATGATGTTGCCACTTTTGGAATACTACATGCAATTCTGGTCTCCCTACTTTAGGAAGGATGTTGTAAAACTTTAAAGGATTCAGAAAAGATTTACAAGGATGTTGCTAGGGTTGGAGGGTTATGGAGTTGTATAAAACAATGAGGGGCATAGCTGGGGTGAATAGCTAAGGTCTTTTCCCCAGAGTGGGAAAGTCCAGAACTAGAGGGCATAGGTTTAAGGTGAGCAGGGAAAGATTGAAAAGGGACCTAAGGGGACAATCTTTTCATACATAATGTGGTGCGTATACAGAATGAGCTGTCAAAAGTAGTGGTGGAGGCTGGTACAATCATAATATTTAAACAGCGTCATATGAATAGGTAGGGTTTAGAGGGATATGGACCATATGCCAGCAAATGGGACTAGATTTATTTAGGTTATCTGTCAGTGTGGACAAGTTGGACTGAGGAGTCTATTTCTATGTTGTCTGAAGAGTCTGTTTCTGTGCTGCATGTCTCTATGACATTGATAAAAAGGCAAGCTGCAGACTTGAGGACTCCATAAGTATAATCAAAATAACTCCTCGGTTCCTTGCAACATGATGTCCCAATTCCTATACTCCATGCACTGATCAATAGAGTAAAGCATACCAAAATGACCCCTTCACTATCCTTTCTACGTGTGACTCAATTTTCAAGGAACTATGAGCCTGCACTCCAAGGTCTCGTCATTCTAGAACACACTCCAGGACCTTACCTTTAAGTTTGTAAGTCCTGCCCCAATATGCCTTCCTTCAGCCCTTTGGTGCATCTGATAAAGCTCCTGTTGTACTCTGAGGTAATCTTCTTTGCTGTCCATTACACCTCCAATTTTGGTGTCATCTGTAAACTTACTAAACATTTGTCCCATATTCACATACAAATTTGGTGTCAGCTGTCTGTTTTTGAAGACACACATTTTCCTGCAATTAACCCCTTTACTTCAGGGCAACCCTCCTTGCAAGCAATCTTAACTGCCCATTTGTCCTAAGACAGTAGGTGATAAAGCAATGTTACCTCCTGTCCCCCAGGAACCAGCTTATGTTGCCTCCATTCCTTCTTCCCAGGTATGGCTAATTAGTATATTGTGCTTAATTTCCTTCTATCAGTTTGTTTATCTCAGGAAAATTTATTCCAGAATGATTTACTGTTGATTCTTTCAATCCACACACAAGTTCTGCAGTTTACACGATCACAAAGGATGTTGGCCTTCATTAACAAGAGGATTGAGTTTAGGAGCAGGGATGCCTTGCTGCAATTATATGGGACCTTAATGAGATCATAGCTGGAATACAGTTTGGTCTCCTTACTGGAGGAAGAGTGTTCTTGCTATAGAGGGAGTGCAGCAAAGGTTTACAAGACTGATTCCTGGGTTGGTGAGACTGACAACTGAGGAGAAGTTGGATCAGTTCAGAATATATTTGCTGGAGTTCAACAGAATGAGGGGGATCTCACATAAATCTAAGAATGCTAACATTACTAGGCAGGTTGGATGTTCCCAACGGCAGGGTCACACACTAATGATATGGGGTAAATCTTTAAACCTGACACAAGGAGCAAGTTATTCACCCAGAGGGTGGTGAGCTGAGGGAATGCACTACCACAGAATGCAGTTGAGACCAAAAAAAAGTGAATCATTTCAAGGAGATAAACATAAAACTTGAGTCATAGGGGATCAAAGGAAAAGTGGGAACAGACAATGGAGTTGTATAATCAGCCAGGATCATAATAAATGGCGGAGCAGGATCAAAAGGGCTAAATGGCTTACTTCTGCTGCTAGATTCTATGCTTCTGTTTCAATGATGTGCCAAATTTGAACCTACAAGTAATTACAAGAACAGCAGAGCCCAACAGCAATGAAATATAAAGGGTCTCCCATGCAGATATGAAAATAAAATATTTAGGGTACTAACAAATTGTGCAAGTTCAATTAATGACCAGGACAGCCAAGGATAAGATCTATGCTTTCCATAAGCTTTTAAATAACTTTATAGTTTCAACCTGGAGTCTGAATTAAGTTCATGAAAAAGAATTGTTAATAGTACTGTGTTTAAGCACACCTTTGGCTCTGTGACACATTCAATAGAACCATTCAAAAGAATATGACAACCATTTGATCAAGATTATAAGTTTTTTAATTTGTATCCAAGTTGAAACATTTTATAGACATGCAGAAATTGCCTGAAACAAGTTCAGGAAGTCCTGAAGAACCATTACAGTAATTTGCCATATTGCAAGATTTTGCACTTCATGGAACAGTAATCTGTGAAAATTTAAGTCGTATTTTCACTTCAAGAGTACAGAATATTCCATAAACAAGTTTCTCCAAAAGGAGTTCCTGCAACATATAAACAAATTACCTCAACATTGCTCTGTTAAGCTTGATAGATGAATGATCCAGCAAGAAAGGGGAAAATATAAGGCCTCAATTCACTGATCAAATCAAGTTGAACAAGTTATTATTTCTGACTGCATACTAGAAGGTTTTGCACAGGATCAGTAAAGAGATAAGAAGATTGACTGGGGTCAGTGATCCAAACTAAATATCAAATCAGAGTACATTGCAGAATATGCTCTGGATCACCCTACACGAGTTGGCCCAGTTAAGTAGCTGTTGTGATTCAGATCATCCTTGTGGTCTTGATTTAAAATGGATGGGGATATAGGTAAATGTTCCAGAGAAGAATTAATAACACAAACAAACTTTCTTTCCAGATGAACTGCATGTCCCTCACCATTACTACTAAAAGAAAGCAACAGTAGCAGCATACATGATCTCAATATTTGAAAGCAGAGATCGTTACTCTACTATTTAGACAGCTGTAGCTTTATAAGTCCTACAAAGCTTTCCTTCAAGAATAGTCTACTTGATTCTTAATTTCTAGAATGAAACAATGTACAGCATTAAGAGATGCACTTTGAATCTAGTTTTACAGTAGTTTTAATTTAACAATTCAAAATAATTTTCTTTAATTTACACTTAGACAAATATCTTTTTATATGAATCTCATGCACCTTTTTGAAAAAAAGAGTATTTGGAAAATGTTGACCAAAATTTTTTATGTGCAAGACTATAGCTATAAAGGAGCACTATCAAAGGGGAATGGGCTTCCAAAAGAATTGATGCTTAAATAACCATTGCAGCAAATGCTGTATCTTTGTGCAGCAAATAGCTTTTACAGTCATAGAAAAAAAGTTTCATTGGTAACCACACAATTGCTTGCCCAAAACCGGTCGCAATACTAGATGATTACGTTACTCCAGATCTACATGGAAAAATGAGGAAGGACACCGGTCATGCTTACGGGGTGATAATATGGCTTAATTCACAAAACAGTTTTCAGAAGCACTTTTTGCCATAAGTTAATTGCTGTTTGCAAGGTTGAATTAAAAATAAATCAAATATGACATTGCAGCTTTAAAGATTTCAAAACCAGAGGAACATAATTTTAAAGAGATAGACCACTCTTAAGCATGGTATTCCTCCTATCAGGTACATTTATAGTACTTCTTGTTGGCTTTGTGTCTTATTGCTCGATAACTCCTGTTGTTCTTTCAGCCGAATTTGAATCCAATGTAAAGAGCTTTCTGGCTGTCGGTTTCCCTCAGCGAATATAGGGCACAGTTTCTGTGTGGTAAAGGCAGTAGACCCATTTCTAATAGAGTACTTCCAGCTATTGGGAATCTCTCATTCCAGCAACAAGCTGGATCCTTCAGTGATCTTGGTCGTCATATAGTCAACACCAAGGTCAATTTGGCAACTCAAAAAGATAAGTCGATAAAGTGTGGCGTTGGAAAAGGCACAGCAGGTTGGGTAGCATAACCCTTCATCAGTACTCACAAAGATACCGAATTTCTAGCTGTCTTATTGCGGAAGCCAGGCATGTACAAGTTTTCTATTTTTTTTTGGGGGGGGGGGGGGGGGGGGGGGCAGTGGGCAGAAGACCTTTGTCTTCAAAATTCCTGACATCAAATCCAAAAGCATATTCAGTCCACAAAACATAATTACAAATCTTTTAAGAGATCACCTGCACCATTAAGACATGAAGTGCAATCCTGCCTTAAGAATAAATACTGTTTCAGAACATTTATCTTGGATAAATAACTAATTGAGAGTTTTTTAAAACAAAACTGATGCTTCTTACATACTTGGATGGGAGGCTGGGAGAGGGGAATGCTGCAACTAATGTAGGATTTCCAGCATTTATTGAAGTCCCCAAGTTATCCAAACAAATCCAAAATCAGACATTTTTCATTGTAAATAAGGATTAGAAAACAGTAAACTTCCTTGTAATAAAGCAACGTATCTTTTAAAAACAGACCAATGAGTATGTCATAGCGCACTTTCCTGGGATTACTCTTTACATTTATCATAAGAAAGCACAAAGAGTAAATAACTACTGCTCAAGAAAGATTTAGTGCCTTAAATCACCGAGATATGTGCTATGCAGGTTAACAATCAAATATTCGTGCAGAAAATAGTATTAGAATTGAACACGGTGGGTTGGGGATAATTGGGAAAAAAAAAGGGGGGGCTTAGATTGGCTACACCTAATTGGAAAAATGCCTGATTAATCTACCAAGAGGGTTACACTTTGTATTGATTGATACATTCATGTTAAACTTTCCATCTAAAACTTGAACACAAGATGTAAGGACCTTTAATCAGTCTCTGGAGAGTACTTTTGTTGGGCACGATAATTTCATGTATAATCATTAAAGAAACATTCCAAATGTGCCATGCACATACTTAAACAGATGAATCTCAAATTCACAGTCAAATGATTAAAAATGTCAGTTTAACTTCTTTTTAAAAAACACAACTTACCATGATCAGTTTGAACTGTCTTATCAACAGTTATTAAGAATAAAGTATTACCATGTGCAATACTACGTATTGTTTATGGTCAGTCACAGAGGGTAGGAGTGGACTGGGAAGTAAAGTATATAAAGAACTGCAGGGATTTTAAAAAAAATTAAGCTCTGGAAATGGGAAATAAAAAAAAGTGTTGGAAACGTACAACAGGTTGGCCAGCAGCTGAAGTGATACAAGGCAAGTAACATTTTAGGTATACTCGATTTCATTTACAGTCAGGATTGAGAGATCTACACTCAAAACATTGTTTTATTTCTTAACAAGTGCTACTGCATCCTCCTCACACCTTTTAAAATATAGAATAAACAAAAACCTAATCCTAAAAGTGATTCCAGAAACATAGAGGTGGGTGGAGGGGCGGAAGGAGGAGGAGAGGATCTGTGAAGAAGGTTAAAATACCACAGATATGGCAAACACATCTGAGTGAGGTCGATGAGGTGGATTTAAATTAGTGAAATCCAAAGTTTGGAACAATTACTCGGTTGCTATTCTTTATTCAGTGCAAAATGTTAGGATAGGTTTGCTGCCTAGGTTAGGCAACAAAATTAGGCATTCAAAATGCAACTGGACATAATGGGAGAATTGTGGCATTGGAGGAGTGAACTTTGATGGACTATAATCTTTCCTCATCCTTGACCTTTCTTATGCTCTTCCATGTTAAAGTCTTCAATGCTGATCTAAGAGTCAACAGCTTGACCGAAACATTAAGGTCATTTAACCACTGAATCGTCTCCATCCTATAAAGAGCTGAAGCATGAAATTTAAACTCCAAGATTTGCAATTCAAGTGCTGCAACACAGATCTCTCTTCACTTAATCTTCAATGGCAACAAAATAAAAAAGTTGTAAAATGTGAATAGCAGGAACCCAGAGAAGAACAATTACATTTTAAGAGGAAACATAGATGCTTAAAATAAATATTTTTAAAGAAAAGTGTTACAAAAATATTATCCAAGTTTCTCAAGCAGGTTAAATGCAGTATTAAAAAAATAGAAACAATCTTAAATCTTTAGAAAATAAGTCTAACGCTGAATTAAATTAGATCTGCTAATGACAACATACCATCTTACTATTGTATTCTTTCTTAAATTGACAAACATTATTCATTTGTTGAATAAGTTGTTAGAAGCTAGCAGAACCTTACTGAAGCCAAATCATTTTCTACTGACAGTTTTATTAGCGGCAGTAGTTAACGTATGAAAAAAAAACACAGCAGTGGTTAGTTCCTGTACTTACCAGGTAACTTGCCTTTGTGGCCACTCAAGTTGCTTGAGCTAGTTGCTTCTCAATTTAATTCTCTCAGATTTGATTAGACCATCTCTTGCTCCCACCATTCTATAAGTTAGCGTAATTAGGATTGACGACTATGCCAAACACATTATCCCACTATATTAACAAGAGTACACCACAATAAGACCCACACCTGTAAGGAAGAAATCAACCATGCTGAAATTTTGCTAATTTTTTTTAAGAAACAACTCTATTGCAAACTAGCTCCTTAATTAAAAGACCTAATTTCATCACACCTAACCATCTTGAAAAGCAGCCTGAGAAGGAAGGTGATCATAGACTGGAGTATGTTAACAATGATGGCAATTTTTAAAAAAGATTTAAAAATTTCACTGGATGTGTTCACCACTACTTCCAATTGCTTCATAATATGGGATTTCCAACTTGAAAGTAATAGTTGTGACAAGTTTTTCCAATATAAATGAGAGGAGGCAAAAAAAATTCATGAATAAGTAGTCCTGTACCAAAGGCTGAATTTGTTTTATTTTTACTTCCTTTCACCAATATTTGGATATTTGTGGAATAGAAGTGAGATGGGGGACAGAGACTATTTCTGGAAGGCGGAGAAATGAACTGGAGAAGAAACACAAATACCTAAATACTATCTAAGGTCAAAAAATGAAATATATTATCAAGTTGAAAAACAAATTCACAAGTCCATCTTTGGCATTGTCACAGTCACTATCTGCACCAGTGATCCATACTTTGTTTGTAAGAAAAAAAATAAAAGTCAGCTATGTCAGACAATGCTGTTTGTGCCTCTCAGCCCAACTCCACGTGCAAACTGTTCCAGAAGTCCACCAATGGATGACGACGGACTGGACGATACAGATCGGAGGCCCACAGTTGCACTGTATGCAGACAAAAATATGGCTCTGACTTCCTCCAACTTGGCCCTGCGTTCTGAGATGTGCTGATAGCTGCAAAATAAAAGTTATTTCGCTTATAAATCTGAAATTCAACTGAGACCATGATATTATTCATTACTCCCTTTCATTTGCGTTCAAATGAATTTGGAAACATTTTACTCTTAGACGGCTTCAAAACAAAAAATAGCTTCCTAATGGAGCGCACGCGCACACAGTCAGTCAGTGTCTGCTCTAAAGAAAATAAATCAAAATCAGAATCTTTGATAGGTTGCAGTTTGTCAAACTCAGAGGTGTTGAACATCATGTTTGCTAGCTCTTGGAATGCACTGATTTGGATTGAGGGCAAAAACTGAACCAATCTGACATTCCTTTCTCCTACTGTACTTCATGCACAAACTTCAAGTGAACAAAATTATAATCGACTTGTCCCCCAGATCAGTAACATATTAACAGGTGCAAGTCAATTTCCCCCAACTGTAATTATTATGGCAGGCCAGTCAGTAATCTCACTGAATAGTTAATTTTTTTTTCTCCTCCTCAAGACTGATTAAATTCTTTACTTTTAAACAAGAAAAGATTGGAAGTTGGCGCGAATCCATTAATTGGTTTCATTTGAGTATTCCTTTCCTCAGTTACAAAATGACTACAGCTGGGAGTACGATTAAAGTGATCCTGAATGTTATTTGATCTTTGAAAAATTACACTCAATAACTTTCTAAAGTGACTACTTGGAGTGGATGCTTAATGGGAAGTCTGATGCTTTCAGCACTCAAAACTTCTTTCAGAACTCGGATTCCACTTTAGTAACTTCTAAATCCTGCAAAATGCTGCAAAATCTGCATATTTACTGCAAAAAAAAATCACAATTACAAGGATAGATCTACAGCTCCAATTATAACAAAAATTTATCTTCCAGTCAGACTCCTCATCATCACATCATAATGCCTGTACTCCAGATTTTTTTTAAAACTGTAAACTTCATAGCTACAATGTCAATCTGAGGGAGGCTATTTTCAGCTTTCCCTAATGGTCTAGTATGCCATGTATGCTTGTACAACTTCTGACATCAAATAGTAACATGACTTGTATGCAAGCACAAATTTGGTAGCAATTTCTGGATCTGTAGCTTCTTGAAGTTAAACATATAGGATACTTACAGCTTGTAAGTAGAGTTGACTCTCATTCATGAATCTAGCCTGTATTGAAATCAGCGCTGCGGCCTACCCCTGCATACTACCCAACTTTGTGTTTTGTACTTAAAATAGTTGACCCTTAAATCGTTTGCTCCATGTTAGCCTTACATCAAATATCTCACTTTGGCAGGTAGTATTCATCTCCTGGATGTCCAGTAGACGGCAGAAATTTATCCAGTTGGGAAAAAAAATCACGAACAAAAATTCTGACTGTACAAAATCTAGTACAACGTGTGGGTTTAACAATCCAGTGCACCATTAGTTGTCTACGATTTGAGGATGACATCTACTTACTCAGTATCACAAGTTCCTACTTGTGAACAGATCAATGCTTAACCCACAGATATTGGATGCATGTGGCACAGCACCCCATGGTTACTGGAACCGGATGACAGTATTTACTTTTCCTACCTTCTGTGCCCCTGCTGTGCCTCATTCATGATTGGATGAAAAGCATGATGCAACAGAATGATTTGAAGCAAATGCTTCCCAGTTATTGATGTAAATGCTGCTGCGCATCAAGGCAAGTTTCAGGTTAGCAGATTCTTTGTCCACCAGTGGAAAGTTGGCATTTGAGAGTAGAGAATAAAGGTTTGGGAGGATCAGCTGTCCATATCAGCTGTGTTCAGTCCATCATAGCTTTTCAAAAGTTTTCCCTAAATGCTTGCAGAGTTGGGTTCAAGTAGAACACCACCTTTTGATCGACTGTCTGCCCAGCAATTCCAGAGAATGCAGCAAAAGCTAGTGAAATCGAACAGCTGCACTGCTGATAAGAATTTGGGTAGTGCTGCAGTCAAGCAGTGCAGCAACAACTGCTCTGTACACTAGGACTTCTGTTGGCTTGTGGAGGTCTTCATTGTCAAACACTTGCTGCTCAATTCCATAAAAGATTAAGCTGGCACAACAATGTTTGTTTTCCTTTTGAGAGGGGTTTCTGTCAAGGCATGGAAAGTTGCTAACATGGTCCCCAGACCTCCTTTTGACACATATGGGGAGTGGCGTATTTGACTGACCAATTCTTGGTTAAAATAACTAGCTTAGTTAACATTCAATACCAAGCTCAGTCTCCTGCATGGAGATTTGAAGAAAGAAAGTGTGGCTTGTAAATCTGGAGCAGAATGGAGACATCTGGAGTGGATTTAATACACACACCAGACAGCAGTTGATCTATAATGAGGTGAGTGACCCCAGCCCAGTAAACAGTAAATAGAAAAGAGGCCCTCACACAGCATTCCGAATTTTGAAAGCACATGTTTCAGACCTCCTCTCAAGACAGTTGTCTTCATGAGGCAGTTGCACAATATGATGAAGTTTCTTCAACATCCAAACTGGAGAAGAATGCAGGGCCTCTTAGCTTATTGAAGCAAATCCTATGGGGAGATCGACAAGTGCAATTCGGAGTTCCTCGTGCAGTGTTCAACTTGGATTTATTTAGCTTCAAAGACAACGTCAGAGGTTCACGAGGAAGGTCTAAGATAGCCTGCCCAAGACAAGATTTCCTTCAGCCACAGGAAGTATGAGCAAGTGCATCAGGTCTTCCTCTGCTACACATAACAATTTCCACGGTATGAGTTACCTCCTTTCTGAAGACAGTTACAACTGTTGCATTCCTGAAATCACTTTCTCCCAAATATGCATCATGAGTGCATGGAGTCTTAATGTGTGCAAAAATCCAGTTTTGAAAACTGCAACTGGAGTATCATCAAGGGCTTTGTTTTTCATATATTTGATTGCTTATTATCACTATCAAGGGTTCATGGTTGAGGAGTTGTTGAAATATTCTTTCCAGGATTGCCAGATGGCATAGTTATCCTCAAGTTGACAGATTCCATCCTACTAATGAAGCAGAATATATCAATTTGAACTTACTCTTTTATAGGTGGTGGCTTCAAAAAGGTTTGCATGAGTTGATAGTCAGTATATTGTTGGATTCCTGGTTCCTTAGTACACACAGTAGAAATTGTGCATTCAAAGAAAGAAAACTTGACACGTTTCAACTCTCAGAATTAGAACACACATGGATAATCCCAGGAGTGACCATCTGAAAACAACTGCAAACTCCAAATAGTCATCATTGCTCTCAATAGGACTTGCCTTCCTGAGGGAGTATGTGGAAATAGCTGAAGGAACAAGGTGTGGGGAAGCACTTTAAACTGGAATAATACAACTGACAGAAATCCTCATATGCAAGGAGCTTGTACTGACGTCCAGAAGGTGTTCTTAGATGCACTGTCAAATGAAAAGCTCATAACATCACACCACCTCTCAGCTGCAATGGAAGTGCTTATTCCCAAACCTCTGACTTGGATGACAATGTTAAGAATAAATTATTCTGACTTTGATGAAGTCGTCACTGCCATCCCAAAAAATCATTCACTTGGGCTAATTTTAATGCAAGTTTCGTGATGACATTAAATGTCTGAAGAGGAACCATTGGAAATCAACAGCAGCTTGGGAAAGTCAATGCAAGTTGCATTCTCACGAGTATCATTTTAAAAATGTTTCTGCCAGAAGGACAAATACAAAACCACATGTGGGTATCCTCAAACAAAGCACTGGCATCTCCTACATGATTAGATGGCCAGGTCCGCGCCCCACAACAACCCACCCTTCACTCCTGGCACCTTCCCCTGCCACCAGTGGAATTGCAAAACCTGCACCTGCTTCCCCTCCCCAACCATCTCACCTCCATCCAAGGCCCCAAAGGAACCTTCCACATCCAAAGTTTCATCTGCATATCCACTAATGTCATTTATTGTATCCGTTGCTTCCGATGCAGTCTCCTCTACACTGGGCAGACTAGACATTTCTCGCAGAGCGCTTTAGGGAACATCTCCAGGGCACTCGCATCAATTAACCCCACTGCCCAGCGGCCCAACATTTCAACTCCCTCTCCCACTGTGCCAAGGACATGCAGGTCCTGGGCCTCCTCCACCACTATTCCCTCACCACCAGACACCTGGAGGAAGAACGCCTCACCTTACATCTCGGAACACTTCAACCCCCGGGCATCAATGTGGACTTCACCAGTTTCCTCATTTCCCCTCCCCCCCACTTTACCCCAGTTCCAACCTTCTAGCTCAGCATCATCCTCATTACCTATCCTACCTGCCAATCTTCCTCCCATGTATCTGCTCCACCCTCCTATCACCTTCATCCCCACCCCCAGCCACCCAATGTACACTTTGTTACCTTCTCGCCAGCCCCACCCCCCCTCCCATTTGTATCTGCACCCTGGAGGCTCCCTGCCTTCAGTCCTTAATGAAGGGCTTTGGCCCGAAACATCGATTTTCCTGCTCTTTTAATGCTGCCTGACCGGCTGTGCTTTTCCAGCACCACTCTAATCTAGACTTTGATTTCCAGCATCTGCAGTACTCACTTTTGCCTATGTCATTGTTCAAGTCAACAATTTAAATGATATCTGCAGTCCTCAGTCCATGCAGGAGATTAAGTCTGCTGGACAGATCATCCACTTAACACAAGGAACCAAAGTTCCAAGGAGGAGGGTGATAAATGTCTCAACCTTCAAGGGGCCTGACAAAAGCATATCAAAACCAATCTGGACAATCTTCTTGGAGCCAACTCAATTTCAAAATAGGGGGATCAAATTAAGTTGGCTGTACAAAACATCTTTATCCAGTTAACTAGGCTTTAGTATCATTGCTACCAAATCTACTGTAACAAAAACTATGCAGAAGCATGTGATTCCAGAACAAAAATGAGCAGCCTTCATCAAGTGGCACAACAACCCAAGGTTAAGAATCAAGGAAGTTAAATTCCAACAGCTTAAGTCCGTCACACCTTTCCTATTCCCCCCCACCACCACTCACCACCCCCCCCCCCCAACAGCCCAAAAGAAAAGACAAATCTGGAGTTAAAAACTAAATCAATCTGAAAAGAAAGTGATCTGACCCTACTGGGAGGTCAATTTAGAATTTGAGTTTATACATTTCACCTTTGAGCTAGAAACTGAAGTGTGAACAAATGTCACAGGATTGGATTCACTGGAATTCAATTCTATAAAATGTGGTCCAAATCATTTGGATTTCTTTTCCCAGTGGTTAGATGTTTTTATAGGCTATATTTTAGCTATATCCCTTACAACTAAATAGATACTTGTGGTGCTTGTGAATTATTCATAGTTAAAATAACTTTGCCGTAGATGTTTATGTAACCTTAGGTACAACAAACATCACAAGCCTGTTCAGTCACCAAACTTGTAATTAAAAAAGGCGAAAACTTTCTATATTCCTATCAAAACGATTCGTGCCAGTCACATTATTAATTCAATCTCTCTCTCTCTCTCATACTAGGTTCAGAAAAATTGAAAATCTTATTTGGATTGGAGTATTGAAGGCATATTGTGGCTGGATGATCATTTTCCATAAAGGGCTCATTCTTTCATCACCAAGCATTTTTAAGACATTCATTGACAGTGTCAGCAACAGTTCACTGCCTGAATGATGATGATATGGGAATTATTTCTGTTCTCACTGCAAGTCGCCTTTACTTGCTGGTTTCAATTCTGACAGCTATTTAAGCATAAATGATTTCTTTTATTGACTGCAAGAGGTCACAGCCATTTGCTTTCATACCACAACAAAGATCAGCACAAAAATCCACCTCACAGCCTGTTCATTTTCACCTTTATACTTCGGTTTTGTTCTTCCTTCTTCCTCCCACCCACCCCACAATTGTACTTATTGCTTATTGAGAGCCTTATACATTTAAAGTCAGGTATAAATGCCTGAAATACAAAGACAACTTCACCAAAAGACAAACAAGTGAGCACCTGTTTTCTTGATATCACATTTGGTAACATTACCGACAGTTGCCTCTGTAATTGCAAATTTAAAAATTTCTTCCAGTTCTGCAGGCAGCCTCAAACTAGTGATGCTTTTCCGGTTACCGAAGATTGTTGTAAATTAGTTTCTTTGAGAATTCAAGACACATGCTACTTAGTTGTTTGCAAATATTCCTTCCTTTTGGAGGAGATCCATGTTCGTACTGAGTAAGATTTCAGAACGGAAGCTTGCTGCTTAAAGAATTATGCAAATTGTGCATGGGGTCAGAGGTGGATGAGAGGGACAACAGATGTACAGAGAAAGGCAGACACCTATAACAGGATTAAATAATTCTGAGGCAAAAGTTGCATAATCTCAGCAACACTCACAGTCTTCCATTGGCTCCATCATCTTGTACACTGAAGGGGAGGGGTGAGTCATTGGTAACTACAGCCTGGTCATGAATACTGCCACAGCCAGACACGATCTGCCAGCTGCCATAATCCGTGGAAGAGGATGAAGATTGGGAATACTCTGTGGAGCTGCACAGGAAGACAGTGAAATACAAAATAAGCACAGCTGGCCTTTTGTGCTGATGTATTCTTTTAATATAAAATTTTACATGGTTAGCCCACATACTCCATAGTTATGAAAGAGCTTCTCGTTTGGTTTCTTCTTTACTGCAGTGCCACTTCCTTCTCCATTCCAATAGGACAATAAGTCATTATGTACAGCAATACCTGACTGCTTCTACAAGTTAAAGGCTTCTGTTGGAAGCAATAATAAAATTTTGTCATCACGAACAGGAATAACTTTCTATATAACATGCATGGCTAAAACTAAATGGAAATTAATATTTCAAACATCACCGTACATCTAATTTCAGTAGATGGTAATATGACTAAATTTTGTAACCCAGGCTGGAACTTCTCTCAATGTTGATTGTAATTGGATTCTGCAAGGCCAATATGAAATCAAAATCAATGCTTATACGAATCATGAAATCCTCTTCAGGAGATCTTAAAAGTGTGGTGACAAGGAGAAAGTTTTCCTCTCCATTCTCCGAATTCCATTTTTTGTTTAAAGTCTCTGAACCTAAGATGATATCTAAATTTGTTATAATTTCTTCAATTATGCAAAGGCATGCACTTGTGATGGATATCAGATGGTCAGTAGATGCATTTTGCTTCACGACCTCCAGTTAATAAACAGAACAGAAACATTGCAGATTTGTTGCTCCTTATGGTACAATTCATTGATTGGTCCTTTTGACAGGCAGTCCCCTGATAAGAGTGGAAACCTAAAGTTGAGGGAAGAGCCAGAGCAGGGAGATAAACATTTGGAGGTCACATTACTTTCTTGTTGGGGAAAACGAGGACAGAGAAAAATGTGTTTTAATGATGTCCTATTGTACAGACATTTATCTCTACATTAACTTATTTAACTGTAAATTAGGGTAACATTTGATGAAATAAAAATAATGTGAAGAAAAAAAAACAAAAGAGCTATACTAATTATGAGTTTAGAAAAGAACCACAGCAAGACACTAAAAGAATTACAGGAATTGAGGAAACCAAGAGAAGCTACAAAAGCTACTACGGAGGAGAAAATATGTTAGCAATCCTTCCAGAACTAATCAGGCAGTTTTCCTTTGCAGATTTTCAAAACAAGTCAGTAACCTGCTCGCACTGCAGGTAATTCTACAGCACAGTTATAACTTACAAACCACGTTCATTGCTTTACTCATGCCAGCCCTCTGTCTGGCAACTTGAACATGATAATCATTCAAAACAGGCACAGTACATTGGTTAGCCAAATTGCTGAATAAAGGAAAGTGTATTGCATCAGTATTCTACCACAATCATGTTGGAACTTCAACATGCTCAGTTGCTGGGTGGTGGTAATCAGGGCCAGTAATCAGCAGTCTACATTGCTACTTTCCATAATTGCTGACATAAAGATGATGGTATTTCAGACAACATTCTATTGGTATCAAACTCGTTAAAACAATTTAAAGAGTATGAAAACCAAGTCCATCCTAAATCTGAGATATCATTATCCGTACACATTGATGAAAAAATTTGTATGCTTCTCGTGGGGTTGTTGAGACAAAAACATTTAATGCCAGGTCATGACAGCAGTGTGGAACAAGAGGTGTGAATAAAAATTATATAACCCACATGTTCATTCAAGCTCCAAGAGGATTAGTAGCTTCAAAAAGAGTCAGTTTACATGTTAATGCACACAGTTCAGGTTAATCTTTTTAGGTATACATCATTCACATTCAGATGCTCCAGTAATGCTGCAATTGTTAGTAATGAGGTTATCTATCCTATTCCACACCAAGAAAGGGGAGTTTTCTTTTCCCCCATTGAGATGCTTTCACCGTCCTGTAGCTTTTGGAAACCAATAGTGTACCTGCACCCATAAGTTAGGCATGCCAGCAAGTAACCATTACTCAATATATTCTCAGTGGACTAACCTTCTTTCAGGAACAGCCAAGGGGCTGCTACTTCCTGTTCTGAAGTTATTTTCTGATTGGTAGAACGATGACCTAGCTTCAGGTATACCATGTTGTAAGAACCGATCCTCTAGTTGGTTAGGCAGGTAAGGTTTATTCCACATAACAGTCTGTGGTGACGACGTTCGGCCTTTTCTCCTGAATTCAATTAAAACAGATACAATCAGAGGTGAATGGAATTATTTTCCATTTTTGTTCAAAACAACTTCAGAAATCCAGGGGCTGATGATAAATGATATATCACGATGAACACATTTTGATGATAATGCTCCAAGCAGTGCATCTGAGTAGTTTTGACCTTAAAAATGAATACCTTTGAATAAATTTCAATAAAATAATTGCTTCCACATCTCCAAGGCTGCTAAAATAAAATCAAGGCTAAGAAAAGCAGCAAGGCTTTTCTCCAGCTAGTATTGATAATGGTATGAAGATTACAATTCTAATGAGCAGCTAACTAGTGCAAAGTTTTAAAAAACAAATTTCTTAAGAGCTCCTCTGGAGTAGGGGGGACATTTCCAAACAATTTCCAGAGTGGGTCTTAACTCTTGCATCCCTTATAGCAGTTTGGACACAGTGCGTGTTATCAAAGCAAAGCATTGACATTTGTGCAAAATTTTAAATTTTTAACTTCCAAACATATCATTTTGATATTAAAATGATATTATTTCAGAAAGCAGCAACTTGACATTACAGAAGCAAAGACCGAAAGAAATAAAAGCAAGGAAAATAAATGGCTGCAAAGATATCCAACAAGAATATAATGAAGTGGAGAGGGAGGGGGGGCTAGGGACAGCTAAACAAAGACTTGAGAGGCCAGGAGAAAGGAGGAAAATTAGGGTAGATAAAAGGGAGAGTGACAAGATGACATTAAAATTGGAAGTGTTTTATCCACACCAACACTACAGCTGTCTACAAGAAAAATGAATGATTTAATGATAGTTAGTGTGCCTTGTGCCATCTAATCTTAATCGAAAGGAAATGGGGTCAGCACAAAAGTTCTTCAAATTTGCAAGACACATTCTTATTAGTGGTGACATAATAAACCTCAGTGACATACATAGTGGGTAAATATATATTTTGCTACAGTTAGAGTAAAACTACTGATTTGATACAAAGAGCAGTTTTCATCCCCATATCTAAGGAAGGATGTGCTGGTATTGGAGGGGTCCAGAGGAACTGTACAAGAGAGTGATCCTGAGAATGAAGGGCTTGTCATATGAGGAGCAGTTAAGAATTCCAGTCTCTACATGACTGAGTACAGAAGGACAAGGAGGGATGTCATTGAAACTTATAGAATACTGAGGGGTCTAGGTACAGTGGATATGTAGATGTTTCCACTAGTGGGAGAGACTAGGACCTGAGGGCACAGCCTCAAAGTGAAGTGACAACCCTTTATAACTGAGATGAGGAGAAATTTTTTCAGCCAAAAGGTTGGTGAATCTATGGAAGTCATTGCCACAGAAGGCTATGGAGGCCAGTCATTGGGTGGCTTTAAGTCAGAGATAGATATGTTCTTCATTAGTAAAAAGGATCAAGTGTTACAGGAGAAGGAAGGAGAATGGTATTGAGAAACATATCAGCTACAGTCAAATGGCAAAGCAGACTCAATGAGCTGAATTGCCTAATTCTTCATCAATACCTTACAGTCTTATTACATCTATGTTTGACTCTTTGTTTGTTCTGTTGTGAACCTAAATGACCATTATAAAGATAGATCATCACCAAAACATGTAATTAGAATAAATGCTGGAAATGACGTGCCAGGAGGAGCAGCAGCAGCACCAGGCATAACTAAAAATGATGTGCCAGCCAAGCTCCCAAAACAGGACCACTTGCATGCCAAACAACACAAGCAGCAAGTGACAAGACCGAGCTAAGCAATCCCACAACCAATGGATCAGATCGAAGCTCTGCAGTCCTGCCACACCCAATGGTCGTAGACAATCAAACAACTCATTAGAGGAGATGCCACAAATATCCCCAACATCAATGATGAGAGGGGCCCAGCACATCATTCAAAAGATAAGACCGAAGCATTCGCAACAATCTTCACCCATCAGTGTTATGTGGATGGTCTGTCTTGGCATCCTCTACTGGTGCCCAGCATCACATATGCCAGTCTTCAGCCAATTTGATTCATGCCATGTCATATCAAAAAAATGGTCGAAGGCACTGGAGAGTGCAAAGGTTCTGTGCCCAGACAGAGTCCAGTAATAGTACTGAAAATTTGCACATCAGAACCTGTCACACCCTTATCCAAGCTCTTCCAGTACAGCTACAACACTGGCTTCTACCTGACAATGTGGAAAATTGCCCAGTTATGTCCTGTATGCACAAAACAGGACCAATTCAACCCAGCCAATTACCACCCTATAAGCTCTCTCCTTGATCATCAATAACGTGATGGATTGGAAGGGGTCATCAACATGTTATCAAACAGCACCTGCTTAGTTCCAACATGGACAGAAGAGTGGAATTCCAGAGGTGAAATGAGAGCGACAGCCCTGACATTAAGGTTGCATTTGACCAACTGCGGCATCAAGCAGCTCTGGTAAAACTGGACTCAATAGACGTCAGAGAAAAAAAAAACACATTCTGATGATTGGAGGTCAGTCATCCCTGCTCCACGACATCTCTGCAGAACTTCGTCAGGATAAATATTTTCTAATCAACCTGTTCAGGGGTGTTATTGCAGGAGGTGGAAAATCGCCCCTTGACATTCAATGGTGTTACCATCACTTGATCCTACCACTATTAACATCCTCGAGGTTACCACTGACCTGAAACGAAATTGAACTCTCTACAGCCATACTTGTCTGAAAACACCCAATCTCGCCTGATCTGAGACTAAGCAGACTCAGGTCTGGTTAATACTTGGATGGGAGACTGCCTGGGAATACCAGGTGCAGTAGGTTTTTAAAGTTGCACCGAAGGGTCTGTTTCCATGCTTGTACATCTCTGTGACTCTAAGAATACAGCAGCTACAAGAGCAGGTCAGAGGCTAGAAATACTGCAGCAAGTAACTCATCTCTTTTTTCCCAAAGCCTGTCAACCATCTGCCAGGCACAAGTCAGGAGTGTGATGAAATACTCTCACTTGCCTGGATGAGTGCAGTTTCAACAACCCAAGAAGCTTGACCCCATCCAGTTTAAGGCAGATGATTTGACTGGCACCACATCCAGTCCACCACTGATATTCGGCAGCTGTATATACTAACAACAAGATGCATTGCAGAAATTTGCCAAAGGGTCAAAATCCTAGAATTCCTCTCTAATTTAATTGAGAGTCTACCCACAGCATGTGGACTGCAGTAGTTCAAGAAAGCAACTCACTACATCTTCTCAAAAGGCAACTAGGAATGATTAATAAATGCTGGTCCAGGCAGCGATGCCCTTGTCCAAAGAATATTTTTTTTTAAAAAACTGAAACGTTAATTCCACTGCTCTCAAGAGATGCTGCCTGACCTGCTCAGTGTTTCCAGAATTTTCTGTTCTTTTTCCGATTGGGTGAAGCACAACCAGCCTTTTGAGCATATTAAACCACAGCTCTAAAATTTAATATTAAAGAGGAGGATTAAAATAACGCATTTGAAGAAAACAAAAAAAAGCAATTAAGTAGTAATTCAAGTCCATCAAGTAGTTCTGATTTCCAAAATGCTGGAAGTAGTGACATGGTGAGAATTTATGCTCACATCTTCACACAGAGTGAGTCATAGTCAGAGATCTGGATCAATCACACAACCATCAGCAGCAAATGCTTCGCAACAGTGGGTGAAGGAAAACTTCATATCTTATTACCCAAAATTATATGGGTTCTCAGATGCGTCCAATGCCCTACTGGAAGATGTGCTTAAAGGTCAAACAGGAAAATAGATAACAAGTGTATCCAAACATAAATGCACTTCATCAGACACGATATTACTTACCAAGCAACCTGTGTTGCTGGGCCTGCTGTCATTTCCAATGCTTCATAATTGAAAGTCCCTGTAGTAGTGGGAGACTCCTCCATGATGATTGAGAAATCGCTGCTCAGGCTGGTGGTACTTCCTCGGTCTGTATGCGCTAGCACAAACACTTGTTAAGCATCAGGTTCTAACATGCACATGTTATACTGTTTTAGCACACAGTATGCACTCTGTTTGTGCCAGACTCTCATCAATTAAAGTCACAACAAAGTTACATCAGTGCATTTTCAGGGACAGTACTCAGTATTTCACATTGTCCATTCAGAGGAATCTTTTAAGCATGAGCTAGAAAAACAACTTTGAAGGGCTTCAAGCATTTTTTTTCTTTGGATTAATTTTCTGGTAGATGAAACTCTAAAGAAAATGTCTTAAGAGGTTCACTTCAAGAGCATCGGTTAGTGGAAATCATTAGCCAATCTCCTCATTCAAGGCTCAGGTCATGTCACATGACAAACTTAAACAATGTATTCACCTGCAACAAAAACAGAAATTGCTGGAAAAGCTCAGCAGATCTGGCAGCATCTGTGGAGAGAAATCAGAGTTAACTCAGAAGTGAAGGGTCATTCAACCTGAACCATTAACTTTGATTTCTCTCCCCAGATGCTGCCAGACCTGCTGAACTTTTCCAGCAATTTCTGGTTTTGTTTCTGATATACAACATCCGCAGTTCTTTTGGTTTTTACCACATTCACCTGGCAGGTGGTGATTCTATATTTTGTAGCCCCCATATTTAAATATTCTAATCAAGAATTAAATTAAGTTGACTTGACATAATCTGATGGATTTGAGTATTTCCAATCTTTTAACACAATGTCAACAGAATAGTATTTTCAGAGGAAATATTTCTATTTTGCATTAGACTTATATGAGACACAGTGAGAAGACTAAAAATGCATTGTTACATGTTAATACTGTGCGTATAAGAAAACTTCTGCCATTTACATAGAATCTCAAATGGTGGGAACACTGCGCTCCAGATAATAACATTATATGGACAACATAAATACTATGGAGTAAATCCAATCCTTTGATAACTGGGAAAAAAAGTATTTTGCATCTCACTGTATATGACACTTAACCCTAAGCACTTGATGTAAAGAACAAACAAGCTAGACAAAGACAGGTGCATCCTATTCTTTTTGTCCCAAATCACTTTGATTTTCTATTTGCCCAAAACATATTTGAACTGTAGCCTACTGGGTAAAGAACAACAGCAAGACAATTTCAACATAAAATGGAGTGAATTGCTGATGGTAATATCCAAATTATTGAATTAAAAAACTGAACTTCATTTAACAAAAAATGTCCTGATTCATTTACGTAACCTGCAATACTTAAAATGCAACATTCTAAACACAAATCTGATCATTTAACATTTTTTTTTCTATGAAACAAAGGATCATTTTATATGTAGAGACAGGAGACAATGCAAGTGGTCATCTAACAGATCACAAATACACATAAAATAGGAAGACTGTCAAAGTGGATTCCTTAAGCAACTTCAGAGTTTTTTGTATTTCAGTTTTATTTCAATAAGTGCAAAAGCATAATGTGATCAGAGTCACAAAACACCAAATGGGTCTTCTATACCTTCTTAAAATGGATTTCAAGTTCAAATCACTCCATTTAGTGGTGGTGGACATTGGATGAGGGTCTGGCAAATACACAGTTTTTTAATTGTTATGTCAAATTAGTAACCATGTGGGTGAACTAAAGATTATTTGTGGTTCTAAAGATTATTTACCATTCACTTTCTTCAATAAGAGCTTACAGTACCATAGTTAATCTTTTCAGGCCCTTTTCAGAACAAGAGCATATCACAAAGCCTTTCACGACAGTAAATGAATTCGGAGTCGAGAAAATGAGTTATGGATGACTCACTACAGGAGAAGTTATTGAATAATTGAACCTCCAACACTTGCAGTATGAAAACCAATATATTTGTTAATAGCTATACTGGATACAGAATTATTCTTTTTAAAAGGATATATATATATATAAGCCATGTGAGCCTGGGTTATATAATGCATCATAGGTTGGCAGATTATTATCTTTTTGAAGAGGTATGATCACGGCAGTGATTGAAGAGATTGACAATTCGGAGTCAGTTTTATGTACATTAAGTACTTGTCCTTAGGATGGTCCTCGTCATTTTTTAAAAAAAAATGTACTGTTCATTGTATTTTTTA
Organism: Hemiscyllium ocellatum; assembly: GCF_020745735.1. NCBI lineage: Eukaryota > Metazoa > Chordata > Chondrichthyes > Orectolobiformes > Hemiscylliidae > Hemiscyllium > Hemiscyllium ocellatum. Next base: position 18,208,920 of record NC_083414.1, read on the forward strand.
TTAAATAAATCTTCTCTATAGAGTTCTGCAAACAATTTATATTTCAGATCAGCAAAATGGATGCAAAGGTTACTCCATGCATGTTACCAGTGGCTCTGTAATTGTTCCGTTTATAAAAGGATTGAGAATTAACCCTGATTTCAGTCCCTGGCTCTTCTCAGTCACACTACAGAAAATTTTGTGGCAAAACCTTTGTTCCAGTCCATGGCTTCTATAACTGACATCACAGGAAATACAACGATGAAAATCTTAAGGCTTATTTAGTCATAGGCATTCCTGACAAGGGCTTATGCCTGAAATGTCGACTCTCCTGCTCCTTGGATGTTGCCTGACCTGCTGCGTTTTTTTTCCCCACAGCCACATGTTTTGACTGACTCTCCAGCATCTGCAGTCCTCACTTTCTCCTTTCATTTAGGAATAGAATCTTGGAGTTGCACAGCACGGAAACAGACCCTTTAGTCCAACTCATCCATGCCAACCACAAATCATTAAATTAATCTAATCCCATTTGCCAACATTTGGCTTATATCCCTTCAAACCTTTCCTATTGATATACTCATCCAGGTGCCTATTAAAATATTGGCTTTGCACCAGCCCCCACCACTTCCTCTCGGAGCTTATTCCAATCACGCACCATCCTCTGCATGAAACAGTTACCCCTTAGGTTTCTTTTAAAAATTGCTCCTCTCCGCTTAAACCTATGACTTTCAACAGCTTCTACCCTACCATGGGGAAAAAGACTTTGGCGATTCACCCTACCTATGCCCCTCATAATTTACTAAGCCTCTGTAAACATCACCCCTTAGCCTCTGATGCGCCAGGGAAAAGGACCCCATCCTATTCAGCCTCTTCCTATAGCTGAAACGTTCTGGCAACATCCTGGTAAATCTTTTCTGCACCCTTTCAAGTTTCACAACATCTTTCCTATGGCAGGGAGATCAGAATTGAATGCAGTATTCTGAACGTGGCCTAACCAACGTCCTGTACAGCCGCAACATGACCTCCCAACTCCTATACTCGATGCACTAAACAAGAAAGGCAAGTATACCAAATACCTTCTTCACTAACTCCACTTCAAGAAACTATGAACCTCCAACCCAAGGTCTTTGTCCAGCCACATTCCCCAAGACCTTACCATTAAGTATATAAGTCCTGTACTGATTTGCCTTACCAAAATGCAACAACTCACATTTATACAAATTAAACTCCCTCTGCCATTCCTTGGTGCATCTGCCCATCTGATCAAGGTCCCATTGTCCTCTGAGATATCTTTCTTCACTGTCCACTACAACACCAATTTTGCTGTCATCTGCATATTTACTAACCATACCTCCTACACTCACTTCCAAATCATTTATACTGCTGGTCACACACCTCCAGTCTGAAAAACCCTCTACCACCACATTCTGACTCCTACCTTCAAACTAATTTTGTATCAAAATAGATAGCTCTTCCTGAATTACATCCTAATTTTGCAAACCAGTCTATCATATGCAACCCTGTCAAACACCTTGCTAAAGTCCATACAATGTCCACTGTTCTGCTTTCATCAATCATCTTTATTACTTCTTCAAAAAAAAATTCAGTCAACTTAGTCAGACAATTTCCCCATGCAGAAAGCCACGTTGACTCTCCCTAATTAGTACTTATCTTTCAAAATACATGTAAATCCTGTCCCTCAGAATCTCTTCCAACAACATACCAACTACTGAAGTCAGGCTCACCGATCTACAGTTCCCTGGCTTTTCCTTACTACCTTTCTTAAATAATGGCACATTAGCCACCCTCCAGTCTTCTGGCATCTCTTCCATGACTAACAATGATACAAGCATTTCAGCATTTCATTTTCCAAGAACTCTCGCCAGCACTTTGTGATTGCAACATTCCATTTCTATCTCTATTCCTTGAGTGAGTGAGGGAAGAAAAATGATTTGTAAAAGTAGTAGGAACAATTGTACTGCATTACAACATCCATGGGCATCTAGCTTCATTTATTTTCACCTTTCAGAAATCCATTGTGACTTGCAACATACAGCAAAGTCTTCTATCACATTCACTATGTTCCAACTATTCTGTAACTTGTCAGCTGTTACAAATTTTGTAACCATACAGACATCAAATCATTTCTGGCACTTCTTGGTACAAGGATTACATTAGACTTCGATTAAAAGTAACTTACAGCTCAAATCTAGATTGCAAGAAGCTTCTTCTCTTTAGATTTAGGAGGGTGTGGGGAGTGGTTGTGCTTACCTAGCAGACAGAGATCTTCCATAGGGAACTGAGCTTCTTTACAATGCGCGGCCTTTCTTCTGCAAGGAAGATGAACAGTCATACATAAGAAAATGGACTGGAGGTTTTACTTCTTTGTAAACTTAGCCTACAAAAGTAAATTTGCACAGATCTGTTCAAAAAAAACTTATTTCATGGTGAGCCACACAATTATAGCAAAGATAAGCAGTTTGTGGAATGTGGAAATAGACATGTTGGAAGGAAATAGGTAAATTCAAGTCTCACAGCACAACAAATGGTGTTTCAAAGTCATGTGATGGTTTCACTCATGTTTACTATGTGGACTTAACATTTGAAGGATTGGCAAAAAATAGGATTAGATTAGGGTTAGGGCTAGGGTTAGTATCAGCATAGGTCAATATTTAGCAGATTCGGAGAACTGGGTAAGAAATCTGAAGCATAGTAATGCTGTAAAATAGATTAGAAATTAAAATATATTTTTTCCAAATATACTTCATGTTTTGATATTATGAATCAAGTTGGGGTGCTTTTGGATACCTACCTGAATCATGAATACAACCCTCAAGACAATAGAAGAGAAAGAGAAAGAGTGAGGGATGCAGAGGAAAAGAATAAAACCAAAACAGTATGCATGATTCAAAACTATAAAAGTTAGACGGAGAAAACATTTTCCTGCATACCTACTTTATGGAAATATTTAAATAAAATGAATTACTGTAAAATTAGAAATGAGCTTCCTATTGTAGGGCAGTCTTTCAATCTGAAATCCTGCTACGAACATCACAAAACATTATCCCGCTGAGTAGGTCAATAAAAAAAGTAAAATACTAGCAGAACGCTATGTAGTAAAGCAGACGTTGCATTATTAAATATTTATCTATTGTTGCCATTACATTATAACCACTGAGTGGCAATACAACCAAACTCTCTGCCCTCCAACCTGTTTTCTTCCATTATAATCACTGCGTAAATTTCTACTGAGATTTCTTCTATGTAATATATAGCAGCCACACTTGGAAATTAAAGCTCAGCACCTCTCTCCCAAATATTTTCATGTCTTCTTACAAGATTGTTTAAGCCTGCTGCTAATATTGCTAGATATTTGACTATCTGGTTAATCTTATTGTTGCAAGGTAGTTTTCAGACTTTCCTGACCATGAAGTGGAACGCTTTGTTTACACAAGGTAAGCAACATTTCACTGAGAATCAACAATTTGCACCTCTTAACACAACAAGCATCCCAAGGCTTCTTGCATGTTAGAAATAGGTGTCAAGTTAGGAGAGAAACTAAAAATACAAACAAAGGTTACGCAGCAACATTTCAAGGTAGCAGCAGCAGCAAGGGTAAGAGATTTAGGAAAAAAAGGTTCAAGAGAAGAGGAAGGAGAGACTTCAGAGGCTGCAGTTGATGAAAAAGACTGGGGAAGATTAAATGTAAATAGGGTCAAGAACATGAAGAAATTTTGTGAATTTTTTGAACTCAGTATTATGGGCGTGGAACCCAAATAAGCAAGAATTGGCAAGAATGTGTAGGGGGGACTCGTGAACCTACTGCAGCACAGGAGCTGGAGATCTGTTTGTTTGAACATTCAGGAGCCTAGCAAGGCAGTATTAAGAGAAGTATAGCATGGAGGTCATGAAAACCACAATAAGGATTTCAGCAGCAGCAGGGTGCTTTATAGGCAGAAACGGGCAATGTCACAGATTTGGAAGTGAGGTCTCTTAAGGGATAAACAAAATATTTGAATTTAACCTTTGGATCAAACACAAATTATTTAACATTTGATGCAATCTCAGGAAAGAAACAGAATAAAAAGGTTAGATTTTTCACAGGAACTAAATTAGCACATATTTTATTTCACAATTTTATTTACATCACATGATATTAAGGAATGGTTGAAGGCACTGGATTCAGCAAAAACTAGGGGTGCTAACAACATCACAGTCGAGGTTTTGACAATTTGAGTCCCAGAACAGCCAAGTTTATTCATCCAACAATGCAGAAATGTCTTAATACATCATTTCCATAAAAAGAGCACAATCTAATCTGGCAACTACTGTCCCATTGATCTATTCTAAATTATTAGCATTGCTATCAAGTGAAATTTATTCAGCAATGAAATACGCAATCAGTTCTACCAGGGTCCTCCGGCTCTAGCTTGCATTGAGACCTTGGTCCAAACAACAGCAAAAGGACTGAATTCACGGCATAACATGAAAGTGACTGCCCTCAATCCTAGGCATCTTTTGAACAAGTGGGGCATGTGGAAAAAAGTGTTCAATGGGAATAATGGGAAAAAGTCTCCATTAGTTGGAGTTATATCTAGTACAATAGAAGATGGTTGCACTAGTTTTTGTTTCTGTCTGTGCCAGCACAATGCTACAGTATTTCTTCAAGGAAGTATCCTGAAAGCATCTATCTTTTGTTGCTTCAAAGAACTTTGATCCATCCTTTGCTCAGAGGTGGGGATGTGTACTCATGACGACTATACTACGTTCAATATTATTTGAGACTCCTTTTGATTTTGAACTAGTGCCCACAGCTTGGACCGATATCTGGCAGTTATTAGTAGAGTCTGATAAATACTGCTCAATAATTATTATCCCCAATGAGAGATAATCTAACCATCACCCTTTGACAGGCAACTGCATTACCATCCCTGAATCCCTTATTATCAACATCGTGGGGGGGTTACATTGAGCAGAAAATGAGTTGGACCAGCTATTTAAATACTGTAACTAAACTACAGGTCAGAAGGTTAGGGATTCTGTGCTATGTAACTTGCCTCTGGATTGTCAGATCCTGTTCACCAATAAGGCACAAGTTAGGAATGCAATGTAATTCTCTCCATTTGCCGTGACAAACACAGCTCCAACAAATCTAAAGAGATTCGACACCTCCAAGGACAAAGCAACACACCACATTGTACATTCATTCCAACCAGGAGTGGTGCACAATGCAATAGTGTATCAAATTTCGCAGCCTCCAACAAAGTCTCGTAATCCATGATATTTACCATTTATAAGACAAGGGCAGCTTGATAACAACACCACCTGCAAGGTCCCCTCTAAATTAGACATCATCTCGATCTGGAACTTTGTCATTGTTCCATCACTGTGGTCAGACAGAGACCTGACCATCTTCTTCCAAACAGTACTGTGGTTATACCTACACAAGAGACTACGATGGTTCATGAAGGCAGTTCACCACCATCTTCGTGAGGGATGGGCCGACCTTGCCAGCAACACTTAGATCCCACAAAAAAAACTAATATGTGACACAGGTTTCCCTGTTCGATTTGTTGCATAGCTTTCTTTACTTTTGCATGTAAAATGACTAAGTATAAACTACTCTTGCTGCAAAGCAGCTTTAATAGGCAAGTGAAAGGCATGACTGTGGCAAATGTATTTCGGTGCAGGGAAATATGATGTCAGGTGCTTCAGTACTAGCTAATGTGAAAAGCTAGAAACAGTTGAGGTCCAGATTGGAGTACCCAGGTATAAAGATGATTAAAAAGCCAAACAGTGATACAAGATAATCAAAACATCAAATGGAACTGTGATCTTTATACAAAGCACTCGTTAGTTCTAAGCTGGAGTACCATGAGGAGCCTTGATGACTAGACCTTTAGGAATGATATACTGATATTGGAGTGAATGCAGTGTAAGTTTACCACAATGATTTCCAGACTCCAAAAGTTAAATTATGAGAAGAGATTATACAAACTACAGCTTCATTCAATAAAGTTAGAGACTAAAACAAAACTTGAGCAATTTTTAAGATATTAGGGAAACATATAAATTATTTTTCAGCTTGTTATTGGGAAAGATTAAGGTTAGGTAGGAAAAGTCAAAATTTTAGAGGCAGGCCTTTAAGGAGTGACATAAGGAAAATTTCTACACACAAAAAAAGGGTGTTAGAAGTTTAGAATAGTCTTCCAGAAATAGTAATCAATGCCATGGGTATTAGTAATGGAGATTAATACATTTTGGTTAACCAAAGATATTAAGAGGGGTGTGAGGCAAAACAAAGTTTATGGATTTAGGCCCCAGATCAGAAATAGGTTGAATTAAGGAATAGGCTTGAGAGGCTGAATGCCTACTCCAGTTCCTTTTATCCCTGCAGCATCAGTTCAATAGTTTCTTTTTACACCAATCCTACAGAGAGAAAAAAAAGATTCCTACCTGGGTTTCTTTATTGCAGAGAATTCTTCTGAGGTGATGTGCTTCAAAAAATTGAAGCAGAAGAAGAAAATCTGAAAAAACAAAGGAAACTTGTTATTACGTTTTAGGATCCCTTGTGCGATTCCCCACAATTGCACAACACAATCTCAGCTTTGAGAATGCAAAGCTATGCATGCTGAAGTATTCAGAAATAATTCAATATACAGAATAAAAAATGCTTTGTGTCTAGAATAGTCTTCAAAATTGGCTTCTTCCCAATTACATAGCTCCCCACCACCCCAGCCAAAACCTTTTGCTGAAAATAAATCAGATTAAAAAGCAGACAATGCTGGAAATACACAGCAGGACTGCCAACACCTGGAATGAGACGTTCAATCTAATATTTGAAAACCAATAATCCTGTTCTTCAGCATTTTCAGTTACTTATTTCAGATTTCCCACTGTTTTTGAATTTAACAATGTTGATTTCCCGCAGTAACATTTTCCATCAGCAGGTGGTGGTATTGAACTATATATATTGTTCTGGGAAATACACTGCAAGCAGTGTAAAAGCACCACCTCCTGGTAAGATTCAGTTTTACTAACGTTTTCACGATTAGAGTAAATAACATTTAATGACGTACCATTCCTTCGTCCTTAATGGAGGCAAAATTCAGATTTTTTTTCTATATTCATATACTATCAAAAAAAAGCCTAAAATTCTAAACTTAAGTGACCTGAATTCTTTGCGCCACATATTCCAGGAGCAATTTTGCAAACTGCAGCAATATTCACAATGTAATGTGCTGATGGTTTTCTGATTAACATAAACGCCTGCACAGCTGGTCATAGCACAAATCTTTACAAAATCAACTAATTGTCAACTTTATTGCAGTTAAGTTGATAAATATAATATTAGCAGGTTATCAAACTAAATTCTGTAACCTAAAGCAATCACATTAATGTCAACTTTAATTACCAATTTCTCTAGTTTTTGACTCACCTCCTCTCCCTTGCTTAGTCTATCGGACAACATATGCCTGCAAATACATATAAACATGAGTGAACCTACATAATGGATTCAAGTTGTCTGTAACAATCATACAAGTTATTGTAGAACGGACAACATGCCCTTCTTTAGATGAGCTGAGTATTCACTATCCATTTTAGTTAACAGAATTTGAAGTGGCAACAGGTTGTAACTGGCCATGGGAGAGACTAGAACTAAGGGGCATGGCCTCAAGATTAGGGGGAAATAGATTTAGGACAGAGATGAGGAGGAACTACTTTTCCCAGAGAGTAGTGAATCTGGAATTCTCCTCAAGGAAGCAGTAGAGGCAGCTTCATTAAATATATTCACGACACAGTGGATGGGTTTTTGCATGTTAGAGGAATTAAGGGTTATGGGGATAATGCAGGGATGGGGAGCGGAGAGGTTGAATAGATCAACCATGATTGTAACGAATGGTGGAGCAGACTCAACAGGCCAAATGGCCTACTCCTGCTTCTATTACAATGAAAGTTTGAAGACTTATTTATACAACAGGACTCTATCACTCTGCACCAGGACTCTACCATTCTGCACAGCATGTTTTAACTATTTCTTTGCTCTGCTCTGCATTGAGCTGAACGTTAATAATTAAAATGTTCTCAAGTCTGTAGTCCTTAATGCAAGAAAACTTCCTTGGGCAGCAGCGTGACTCATTCAGTGCAATCCACATAATCCAAGGGCCAACTCTTCAGCCTTTTCGCCCCATTATTCTTTAATGAGACGTGCACATTACCAGCAAGGCTAGCATTTGTTGCCCACCTCTAAGTGAGTGGGTCGAGTGCTGGCCATTTCAGAAGGCAGTTAAAAATCAACCACATTACTGTGGGACTGGTGAAAAATGAAAGTCAGATCTGATAAGGATGGCAGATTTGCTCCCCCTAAAGAACACGATCATTGCAGATTAGGTTTTTACAACAATTAGCAATAGCTGTCATGGTCGCAATTTCTGAGACTTGCTTTATGTTCTAGATTTATTAATTGAATTTAAATTACATCAACTACCATGGCAGGATGTGCACACCTGCCCTCAAAAGCATGAGCCCAGTGGCAATGCCATTATTTTTGATGTATAATTTGGACTTGGGTCTAAAGTGTTTACTTTAAAAGCTTAAAACAAATACAGCTGTATCAGAATTCAGGGAGACAGATTGGTAAAAGCAAGCAGACATGTGGCAAATTAAATTCAACACAATTGTGCAGTGATACATTTGGTAGGAAAGAATGAGGAGAACTATTGTGAACTAAATGACACAAATTTTAAAGGGGTAAAGGAAAAGAGAGGCCAGAGATGGTAACTTTGAAAGTGGCCAAGTCAAGATGAGAAAGCACTTTATAAATGCACATGAGGTTTTAGCTTTATAAGAGAGCAATAAAGCACAAGGAGGAAGGAAGGAAGCTATGCTAAACTAGTAAAAGTGCTGATCAGACCTCAACACGAATAATGCGTTCCCTTCTGGGCATTATAGAAAGGACGCCAAAGTCTCAGAAGATACAGAATATTTACCATAAATGGGGACTTTTAAGTATATGGGGAGACTGAGAAAATGAGATTTGATAGAGCTGTTGAAAATCATGAATAGTTTGTGCTTTAGTACATAAATAAAAATGGTTTCGGATGACAAATAGTCAGTAACCACAAAGCACACTGATGTGTGACTATTAGCAAAAGACTCAGATCACATGAATAAACTATTGGGTTATGATCATCTATAGCATACTGCCTGAAATGGGTGATGGAAGCAGACTCTAAAGTAACATTCAAAAAATATAACAACAATTTGAAATAATTTACAGGGCTCATCGGAAAGAACAGGAGGATTGGACTAACCAGACAGCTCTCTCAATGTGCCTGTAAAGACACGATATGCTGAAAGAGCCCTGTTTGTGCTACATCATTCTATGTTTTTAAGCTGGAAATTTGACAGCTGTAAAACACATTCAGAATATTAATACCCCAACTTCACAAAATCCTGCCAGACTGCACAGATGTTTGCTTTCTGAAGAAAGCACATCAGTAGCATGGTCACCCAATTACTGTGCTAACCCTGCTGTTACGAGATATGAAACAAACTCACCCAAAAAGGAACCAATCGTAAGCAATGGTTAGATAAAGGATTTCCACAGGCTCCAAGCAAGTGTGAACAAGTCCATCCTGTAAAACGCAAGTTGTGACAAATTCATTTAATCTACGGAGGTGGCTCCAACTACTTTTTGATAGAAATTTCAAATCATCTAATCAATAATTTACATTGAAACAGAGAGAGGATTTATACAGAAGAATGCGCAGGCTACATTCAGTATATTACTGCTGTTCAGGAAGGAGGGAATGCTAAACTAGTAAAAACTTGTCTTTCTCATCTTCAAACACTGTTCCAGGCCTCTTTTCCAGCGCCCTTTTTAAAATTGGACCATTTAGATTTTAACCAGCTGTCCTCATCCCTCCTATCAAAATGTATCTCTACACACTTGTGTTGAATTTCATCTGCCACACATCTTTTGTCACAAACAGCAGACAAGTATAAAAATGAATAGCCTTTAATCCCATCTCAGTTTATCATAATATCCAGTTGGCTCTTAGTTACAGTTTTGTTTATTTTCCCTACCTGGAAGTGCAAATCACATGCTGATCACTCATCAACAGGATCTTCTGCACTATAAGCAATAGATTTGCCTTTCTGCAGTCTGAATCTACCCTACAGTCAATATTTAGTTCCTTATACACATCTGTGACACTTCTCAGATGCATCCTCTGAGGGCTCTCTCTATAATTTGGACTTGACACGTGTTATGACTTACCAATATCAGCTGGTCATAGGCCAAGTGATTTGGTGAAGATTCCCACTGCAGTTCTATTGTTAACTCTAAACTTGAGCCCTTTGTAAATGCTGTCAAATTATTTACAAAGCATTCATGTGACAGTACAAATAAATACAGACATAAAATCTTTCCTAAGGGAGGTCTAATACATAGAATAATCATAGTTCAAGATAATTTCCCCATTTAGTATCACTAACGCACAATTTCTTCAGTGCTTTTTAAACCAGAGCTTTGGCTCATCAGTGTATGGCAGGTTTAGTATGCAAGGTGAAGGAAATCAGTCTGCAATTTTTGTTCTGCTATGTAACTTGCTTTATTTTGTCCCTGAAGTGCCTTATGATTTGTGATTACAAAGGACTGATGGATCACATATACTATGGCATCTAAATTCAGAGAAGCAACAATGGAGGTCTTCACTGTCTGCAAGAAGAGCAGAAGTCAGGAAAAACAATGGAGGAAAATGAATGGGGAAAAAATATTGTCAAACAAACCTTGAATTAGTTTAAGTTTACAAAGTGAAATGCACTTTGAGATTTCTATATGGCCCTCCACCATCAAAGTTTCTATGATAAGATCTAAAACTTAAGTTATACATGTGGGACAACACACAGCCTAGGACAGGCGACACAAAGACATGCACAAATTCTTAGAGGCATAGCAATCTAACCAGAACTCCATAAATAAACATATCAATTTAGATCCTACCTACCTTCCCTCCAAAAGAGAACCGGAAATGACATCACCCACCTTAAGAAACCATAATCTATAAATAGAGAGGCAGGACATACCACCAGCACCTCACCGGAGACTCTCACTGATGTTTCGTCACCATACTAGTAACGAAACATCTGAAAACAAACCTTCAAACTCAGCAAGCTCACTTACATATTTAGCACTGCATTTCTTTTGGATGGAAAAACATGATAAAGAAAGTGGCCCAACCATGGTAACAAAGGAAATGAAGGAAAATATTAGGTCCAAAGAGGATTCATATAAAGTAACTTGAAAAACTAGCAAGTCTGAAAACTGGGAGCAGTTTAGAATTTAGCAAAGACATTGGTTATTAGGGGGAAAAGTGAAGCATTAAAGTAACTTGCAAGACACAGAAGTAGACAGCATAAGATTCTATAAATTAGGTTTAAAAAAAAGTAGTCAAATGTCTTTAGTTAACAACAGTCTGGACCAGGGGAACTGATAATAGATAAGACGACAACAGAGCAGATCAACAAATACTTTGATTCTGTCTTTCCACAAGTGCTACGGAAGTAAGTGTCTCTGGAGAAAGGGGAATTAAATGATATTAAGATTAGTTTCTAAAATAGAGTGTCAGAGAAAATTAGTGGGACTGAAAGCTGATAAATCTCCAGGGCCAGGTAATCTACACCACAGGATACTAAATCAACTAGCCATAGAAATAGTGGATACATTGGTTGTCAACTTCTAAACATTTTGCAGACTCTGAAACAATCCCAGCAGATCAGAGGATAGAAATACAAAGGAAGAAGGAGAAAAACCATGAGTTACAGATGGGTTAGCACACATTGGTAGTAGGGAAAATGCTGGAAGGATGCAGCAACAGGACACTTACAATACCAGTGGCATTATTCAAAGTCAACATGGATTTATGAAAAGGAAATTGTCTTTGACAAACCTATTGTAGCTTTTGAAGACCTAACAATTGGAACAGATAACCAAGCCAGTGGGTGTGACATATTTGAATTTTCAGGAAGTTTCTATCAAAGTCACTGGTTAGAACTTATTGTACAAAATCAAAACATGTGGGACTGATGATAATACATCAGCACTGATTGAAATTAGGTTGGCAGAGGATACAGAGTACGAATAAATGGGCCATTTTCTTAGCGAAAGGTAGAGACAAGTGGGATACTAGAGGGATCGTGCTTGGGCCCCAGCTATTCACAATATATATCAATAATTTCAATGAGGAAATAGAATGTAATATTTCCAAGTTGGCTGATGAAATACAATTAAGTGGGAGTATGAGTGATGGGGAGTGCAGGGCCTTCATAAAACCACATTCTCAGTATTATGTGCAGTTTTGATTTCCTTACCCAAGAAAAGATATACTTTCCATAAAGAGAATGCAGCAAAGATTCACCAGACTGATTTCTGGGACGGTAGGTTCTCTGTATGAGGACAAATTAGTGAGAAGAAGTACTAAAATCTATTTAAGAAAGAAATAGATAGATTCAAGGCTATAAAGGGTGAAAAAGGTAAGGGGAAGAGAATGAGAGAGTATTAAGATTCAAGTATTAAGATAGAGAATCAGCCATAATCATGCTGAATTGCAGGATAGGCTCAAAAAGAACCACATTGCCTACATCTGCTCATATTTTCTATGCCATATATAAGAAATGCAAGAATCTCCACTTCCAAGGGCTATATTTTTTGAAGATTATACAATTCAGGAATAACTTCAAGGTGGCAGCAGCATCAGGACAGTAAGTGCTCAGGTTCTGTGCCCATCTGCTCTTGCTAACCTGACCAGCGCATTCTTATTTTTTTGTTTTATTTCTTCATTTCTCTCTTGTATCAAAGTTCACCTTTACTACCTCTGTACAGCTGCAATGGAGAAAGTTGGTTGCGAGAGCCTGCTGCAATGGCAGTGTGGTGGATCGGGATGCCTGTTTCTTGCAGCCATAATGGCTTTATATTGAAGGCCTCATTGTCAACGGATATGGCTTGTTCCTCCTGATGGCAACGTAGTGATTTCATTGGTGGCAGCAGGGCTACAGGGAGAATGCGGGTAAGTGGAGTTGAAATGCCCATCAGCCATGATTGAATGGTGGAGTGGACTCGATGGGCCGAATGGCCTTACTTCCACTCCTATGTCTTATGGTCTTATTCAGGTTTGTTCCTCATTTCCTCGAGGCCATGGCAATGATGACAGTGTATTGGCTTCAGCGACTTGGTTATTCCAATTTGTCCCTCCTTGCTATGGTGGCAATGCAGTGGCTTTAGTGTTGGCTTCAGCGATGGCAGCATGCTGGGTTGGGTCTGGAAATCCTCGGTGGCCTCAGTGGCAGCATCCCATAACCACTTCAGAACCCCAGGAGCTGAGTGAACGGAAAATGAACTCTGTCCTAACTCTGTCTCAATTCTTTCTGTTTATAATTTCTGTTTATAATTTCTAGATAATTAAATGGTGCCATATTGTGGCAATTTAGCCACATCTCACTGGATTTTCATAAATACAACTGACGATAAATACATGTACTAATTGAAATCAACAAAGCCGAATAACTAACTAGAGTGACAACAGGTTCAAAAATCAAAGTTGAAGTTGAGAAAATTACAAGTCCAGAAGGAAAGTCCAATTGGGATTTTCCACTCAGAAAGGTCAATGATCAATGGAGTAAGTTGCCAGAGATGCTGAAATAGGCAATTTAATTAGGTTTAACATAGTTAGGTATAACTCAGGAGAAGAGATATTGATGGGTATAGTGAGATGATGGATAAAATGGTCTTGATTAATTATAGTGGGACTGTTTCAATGAAGGAAATGGTTTCTGTTATTTCACAAGAAATCTTATGCACAAAATGACATGGGAGAGGAATTTCAAGAAGAGAAAAAAGAGGTGAAACATTCCAGCCCAATGAAGATGATCTAATGGAAGTCTAAAGAGTGTGGATGTCCTTTGCAGCTAAACTCAAGTTACACAGATAATATCGAGGTCCTATTTCATTAGGAAAGCACAGTTAATTACAGACACAAATTTTCTTTCATCACTGAATACAAATTACATTGAGTAAAGGTAGCCTGTTTCAGCCGAGCCTGTGCCCCACATCTGCACTTCAAATGACTGTACTCTGATATACATAATTGCAGGATTTGACAGCAGATTCTATAATCATTATTTCACTCACTGTTTCCTTTTAGGAAAGAATCTTGATTATTTTAAAAACAATGTTTACCGTGTCTTCCAGTGTGGCCCCTCAGAAATGAAATTCACAGAAACAAGATTTAAAGGAGGAAAAAAAAAACAGGCTCTGTAAAACAGAGCTCAATACCTCTTCAACAAAACTACAGCACTCTCCATACCGACAAAAAAAATCCCGCAACAATACAAACACAGCTTGGAAATCTGAGACAGCTAATTAAGAGTGAACCAGCAATTAACTAAAATAAAAACTTCTCTAATTTGTCTAAATAAAGCTGAAAATTAGGTGATTGGCAGCATACACACAACACTACTTAGCAAAAACTAGTATTAGAGCTTTTATAAATATTTAAAGGATAAACAAAACATTAGCATAACATAGACAATTAAAACAGTTTAAAAATATCCTGAAAAATACAAATTTGATCTTTTTTGATGCTGCAATAACACTTACTTCTAAGAAACGTTAACGGAACAGGTGTACTTACAGCCCACAGTGACAAACGAAGGAGAGAGATAAAGAGTGGAGTTCGATCCCAGCCAGAAATACAGTGCACTAACAAACCACTGTCTTCTATCCGAAGGAATGAATGAGGATTAGAACAGGGCATTGACATCAAAGATAAAATTTAGATAAGAAATTATAATTTGAATTCAGGCTTAAGGATGACATCGTAACACTGCACCAGTCAGGAGACACGGGTTTTATTCTAGATCACATTAGCACTTTCAAACAAAACGTCAAAAGTTGGACTTACCATCTCGATTTATTGTATGAATAAGCAGCTTCAGGTAATTCTGGGTTTGTTGAACAAGATCCCAAGACTGTATAAAGAAGTAACATAAATAATGTTATCCTGACATTACTGGGAAGATAGATGTACAAGTTTTGGACTTTCATTCAGGATACAGGCTTGGGGAAATTTTAGGCTGATAATCCAGTGGTTAAAAGGCTAACTTGTACTTATGAAATGTCAGGAGATAAGTTGTAGGAATGTACTCTTTAAAAAAAAATAGAAATCTTTAAAGCACGTATCTTTTCCCAAATGGAGGTTATGCTACAATGCCTATTTTCTGCCACTAGAGGAAGCTTCAATGCACTAGATGCTCTCTAGTAAAATAATCTGGTATTACATTGGTTTTTTAAAAAAAGAACAAAGCATCAAGAAGAATTTAGTTCTGTGGATCCACAAATCAAGTTGGCATGCTGATGATCAGAATTTAAAATTCTGGATTGTCCCTATACTTGACGAGTGAACAGTCATGGTCTTTACTCCCATGCTGCACCTAAACAGTTTCACAGCACAATGGGTCTATTCAACACTCTTGTCATAATTAAAGAAATCCAAATTATCAAGTAAATGTTAATTATCCTTTTTCTCCTCTATTAGAGATGACCTTATATTGATGACGGGTTGAGAAAATTAGGCTGATAGTTTCTGGGGTTTAGAAGACTGAGAAGTGGATCTCATTGAATCATACATAATTCTAAAGGGGCAGGATGGAATACACATTGAGATTGGTTCCCCTGGCTGGGGAACCTACAAAAGGTCACAGATTCAGGATAAGGGGAGGATCATTTAGGACATTTAAGATGAAGATGGATTGCTTCAAAAGGTTGTGAATGTTTAGAATTATGTACCCCACAGGATTGTGGATTATCATTGAAAATAGATAAATCTTTCATCTATCAGGGAATCAAGGGATATGGGGAGCAGGTAGAAAAATACAGCTTAAGCTGAAGATCAATCATGTTGTAAGAATGGCAGAATACAGTCGATGGCTATTTCTTATACAGAAAATAGCACAAATGAAGATAGCCTTGCCATTTTCTTTGGGCTACTGCATAATACTGTATAGATGTATTCTACAGATACTTTGGATGCTCTGAATTGATTAGATTGTGGACCTATGATAACGTGTACCTGTGACATTAGTAAGTGAATCAGATTCATTAAAAAAAAACCACCAGTCCTCTGGTTTCCATTCAGCAACTGAATCACTGCATACTACATTACAGCCCAGTTTAATGGACACTATTAATTAATAGTGCGATGCACAGAAGTCATTTTCCTATGACAAGAAATAAATAACTGGCAATATAAAAGAGCAATTACGCAAAAGACTTGTTTCCACTTTGAGAAGAACCTATTTTTCTACTGCCATCTAGATTTACTGCCTGGGTTTTGGTCTCTCTGCTCTCACAGTGTTCAAAACTGATGTGTGGAGACCAGGTTGCAACACCGACTATTCAAGTATGAACAAGATGACTTAATCTGATGAATGATTTGTAATCGCATTTTTAATGTATGGTTATCATACGTATGTGGCAAACAATAAGAGAACTGTACTTTGAAGTTGGCAACAGTATTCTAATCTAAGGCCATTCTAAACCATCAATTTAAATGGCTAGTCAAAAGCTTATGTTAATAAATAGGCTGTCAGATGACATGGAAGTGTAGCAAGTTAAGGTAAAAGGTAAAGTTGACAGCCTAGACTTCAAATTATAAGAAAGAAAAGAAATCAGTGGAATGTGTAGGTTCACATAAATGATTGCAATTATGAAAAATTTGTTAAGCCTGTTAATTTAGAGTTGAGTGCTCCTTTGTACCTAAATGACCAAAATTGGATTCCATACTTAAAGACAGATCTGCTCAATAGGTAGGAATTTCCATGATCCTGAATCAATGTGTCAATGTCAACCATCGAAAATGAGATGAAAAATCTGGAAAAGTCAGTTTATGTTGAATACAATATCCAGCATTCTTGGAACGCAGACTCACCTGATATTTCCTCCAGTCAATATTCAGATTTTCAGTCAGTGAAGGAGGTATATTCAACGGTGCATCGACAAAATCCTACAAGTACATTCATGGTCATCAGTCAAGTGCAGCAATACTCATTTTATACAATGTATGGAGAACAGTTGACGTGGAGAATAACAAAGAATAACTTCAGAAGTTATAACGATGGTCAATGCCTTCACTAGACACCATAGTGACATCTGGTACTGACACCTTCACTCAGTTAACAAGCTACAGACAATAACTATGCAAGCTTCTTTCTTCCTATACACTCAGATCTGGGAGGAAGACAAGGTACTCTGAATAGGCACGTAAAAAGAGGGGCAAATCAAACAAGATAATGAATCATGACATTTTTGAATATACTGATCAATATTACAAGGAATAAAAGGAAAAGTTTAGATTTGATAGGTTAAGGGAAGGTAAAGCACCAGAGCCTAACTTGGTTGACCCTGGGGAGAAAAATGCAGTGCTCATAGAAAATAGATTGCTGGGCTCCATTAAGTGTGCTGGCATTCTGTGAATGTTCATACCATTTTTTGGCATTTTGGAATGAAATGCCATTTCTAAAACTGAAAATTCAGATAATTTGGGTACTTAGAGGCCAGTTAACTTAGCATCTATGGTTGGGAAAGTTTCTCTTTATTCAAGGATGATATTACGTGCATTGTTTAAGAAAAAAAAACTAGAACAGCCAGCATTAAGTTGAAAAGGGTTGATCATCCTTGACAAACCTGTCAGAATTCAGAGAGGAGTTAACAAGCATGATAGATGGGAGGGGATTCAGGGGACATTGTGTACATGGGATGAAGTTTTGATAGAATACCACATAGATTACTAGAAAAGCTAAGATGTAAGAATGAAATCAGGGAAAGGATAAGTAGTAGAGTTAACATTTAGTTACAGGGGACAAGAGAGAGTAAAAGTTAGAAAAATATTTTCCAGAATAGGTGGAAAGGGACCATAGGTTTCATTTTTCATCATTTTGTATATCTATACTTTGCATATGGGATTGGAAGAAATGGTATCAAAACTTTCATCAGAAATCAAACTACTAAGTGTAATAGTTTGTTACTTAATGGAATCTACAAAGGAACAGGCAATGTAGAGATTATCAAAAAGGATGCACTTAAATCAATTGCTATCACTAGTGAAAAAAATATGCAGAAACTAATGAGATTAAAAGCAAACAAGTCCCCAGAATCTAATGGATCACACCCTATGGTCTTAAAGGAAGTGGCAGCAGAGATAATAGATGGTTATTAAAATATTGCAAAATTTCCTCAATTATGCAAAATTTCTAATGGAGTGGGAAAATGCTGTTGTAATGGCCTTATCAAAAAAAGAGACAAGCAGAAAGTGGAAAACAATAGACCAGTTTAACGCCGGTCATTGGGAATTGCTGAAATCCATGATAAAGGAAATTGTAAAGGATATTTGAAAAGTCAAAATGCAATTCAGAGCCAGCGTGGTTTTATAAAGAGAAAATTGTGTTTGACTATCTTGCTAGAGCTATTTTAACATGTAGCAAACAAATTGAATAATAGGGCTCCCCTAGACAAGGTTTAGCTTGACTTCCAGGGTGGCATTTGATAAGATGCCACTCAAAAGGTTAATACACAAGCTAAGATTACATGATATCAAGGGAAACATATTAGCGCGGATAGACGACTGGCTAACCAACAGGAAACAGGGTCAAATTAAATGGGTTTTTTTCTGGTTAGCAACCTGTAATTAGCAGGGTGCCACAGGGTTCAATCCTCAAGCCCTAACCATTTACAACCTATATTAATTACTTGGATGCCCAGATTTACAGATGACAGTAAAATGGGTGGAAAAGTAAGCTGCAAAAAAAGGAACAAGAAATTCTATGTGCCGTACCAGCAAGTGCAAGCTTGGGTCCTCTGTTTAGTCCCAATATTAGGAACCCAAAGACTATGGGTAAATCCAGTGCCCATATCTTCAATTCCATACAAAAAGTGTGCATTGTTACACAGTCTTAAGTTGTGATTTGGAGGTGCCAAAGTAGGACTGGGACAAAGCTAAAAAGCATGCAATACCAGGTTATAGTCCAACAGGTTTATTTGGAAGCACTAGCTTACAGAGTATTGCTCTTTCATCAGGTGGTCTAAAGTTTAGAGCGATTCACAAGTAGGTTCAATTCAACTATCGGAACTATGTATTTGAGTTTAGAATGAATTTTTGCCTAATTTTGCTTCGAAGGTGGTTAGGTATTTTTGCCACTAATCTGATGAATTAATTTGTTAAACTACATAGTGGATGTCTGACAAACAGACTTATGTTTCTACTTTTAGTTGGGTGAAATTATCAAAATTCATTTGTTCAACCTGGTGTATTCTACACACCCTTAGCTAGCTGCAAGTGTATGATTTTAGTTTACTATATAAAAACCTCAGTCAGTCACCATAATGCCTGCTCCTGGCTGAATACAACATGTTAAATGCATAAACTAATTATGCATTATACAGTTCTAGCTATTGTATCTGAACACCTTTCCATTTCACAAACAAGTGCAATAAAAAAATATCAGTGGTATCTATAATCTGCCGCACAAAACTCACACCTTAATCTGTAAACTGTTACAATTTATTTCTGGTCTCTTTTAGTTCTTGATGACAAGTTGTGAGTAACACTAATTTCTACTCATATCTCCATCAGCTGTAAATTACCTGGTTCCAGTTGAACACCAGCCCTTCAGCTGTGTAATCACGATCCTTGTAGTCCTTAAAAAATTCACAACCTACAGACAGAAAAACAATGTAACTGCTGGTATAACAATGCCTCCATTGCACACTGAACAATATTTACCCTTTGACTAACATTACAACTGTAATTTATTGACTGTAAAGGGCTGTGGGGATATCCTGAGATAGTGACTATGAATAGATAAAACAGAACGTAGAACAATACAGCACTGGAACAGGCCCTCTGGCCCACCATGTCTGCACTAACCATGATGCCATTCTAAACTAATCTCATCTGCTTGCACATGGCCTATATACTTTCATTCCCCAAAGATGAATGTGGTTGTGCGAATGCCTAAACATTGTTATCGTACCTGCTTTTAAGATCTGTGCAAAAAACGTGCCTTACAGATCACCTTTCCCCTTATACATTAAACCTATGGGACAAGTCTTTCTTCACGTCCATCTTCACAGCCTAAATACAATTACATAAATGATAAATTGGGAGAACTTGTGGGTGAGCTCATTACTTTGTAAACAATTGAAATGTGAACTTGAAATGAAAATAAGGTTGGTCTTCCATCACTTGGTATAAATGGAATTTCTTTTGCAGCCAAATACTGAATGTCTATAGACAATCAATCATTTCCTAATCTAATATTTGGGAAATATTCACACAGAATTTCCCACAAACATTGGTCACATCTTTTAAAGTAAAAAAAAAGATTTTTTCAAAAAAAAAAACCAGAAGTATTTCATTTTATCCATATCTACTAAGAAAGATGCAACTGTGATGCACAAGGCATCACTTCTTTGTCATATAGTTAACTCAAAATGAACATGGTTTAAGCCTAGAGAAACCAACGCAACAAAAAAAAAGGAAAGTGATAAAAAAAAAATTACAGCATAGTTTGACAGACAGGACATTAAATATCAACATGTGCTCACTTTCTTTTGGTAGAATGGATGGCACAGTGGTTAGCACTGCTGCCTCACAGTGCCAGAGACCCGGGTTCAATTCCCGCCTCAGGTAACTGTCTGAGTGGAGCGAGCACATTCTCCCAGTGTTTGCATGGGTTTCCTCTGGGTGCACCAGTTTCCCCCCACAGTCCAAAAATGTGCAGGTTAGGTGAACTAGCCATGCTAAATTGCCCGTAGTGTTAGGTGTGGGGGGATGGGTTTGGGTGGGTTGCTCTTCAGAGGGTCGGTGTGGACTTGTTGGGCCGAAGGGCCTGCTTCCACACTATAAAAGTTGCCTAATTTCATTGTTGTCTTTATACAAGATAAAGCAAGACATTATTTATTTTAATTATTTAGAAAGTCTATTTTTTAAAAAAAGGACCAATGATTTGATTAGAGGAACCCTCGATTATCCGGCATTCAATTATCCAAATATCGGATTATCTGACAGGATCGCAAGGTCTCGATGCTTGGCTAAACTATGTTATCCGACATTAGATTATCTGGAATTCGATTAACTGAATGAAATACACCCCGCCTATGTCCTTCAGATAATCGAGATTCCTCTGTTTATCCAATGCTGCTGTGAAGTGTTTACCTGGGTATGGTATAGATAACAAAGTGAAATCTGCATATCTTTGAGCTTTGTCCACCTTCTCAGATGAGGTCACACTGAACAAGGGGAAGACAGACCGTTATTTACAAAATTTTGTATTTTTATTGCATTTATATAATAAGCATAAAGAGATTCAATGAAAAAGAGTGACCAAAACATTGGTTTTCCTTTGATAGTATCAAGCACTTCCAGGTAAAAGACAACTGGGTCCCACTGGGTACTGACAGACTGCATTGAAGTCCGCCAACTGCATTCCAATTTTGCGCAGCAGATGCCATGTGACTCCTAAGCATTATTCCTTTTCTACAAGCTCATGACCATAATTCAATTCACTTGAGACCATTTTAGGCAGCTGACAGCAGTCAAAATCCATCTTAACTGTTCAGTTTGGGTTCAAATTCTGGCTGCAGAACGGTCAATGCCTCAATCTAATCACACCAAAACAGTGGAGATCTATTTCTACTGTTGAGAGTCTTTGCTGTTTCATAGTATCAATGAGATATCTTTTAGACACATTACATCAGTGAGTACAAAAGGTCAAGAGCAGAATTTTCAAGTGAAAGGGAAAGAAACTGGGAGGAGAAAAGTTTGTTCTAAAAGGTTGTGTAAGCCATGTTGAAGTGGAAGGTAAAATTGCAAGGAAAAAAAACTGAAGGAAACTATACACTAGTTGCATATCAAAGTGCAATATCCGTTAAAAGTTAACTTAGCCAAGGCTTCAAAACATTGCTAAAAATAATTCACTGGCATTTTCTTTTAAAAAAAAAAGTTAGTTTCACTTCCCTTTTAAAACCCCAACCACAAATGCACCTAATGTTTCACAGATGAATACTGTACAGTTGGCAAAGAGAAGCTCAAATTCATATTCAAAAACATTTGTTTAATTTAAATCTCTGCAGCACAGACTTCCTGAAGGCATCACTGATACAAGATGAATGTTAAGACTAGAGAAAAGAACAGGGACACGCTCCAGTGCAAACTTTGGTTTCCCAACTCAATTGACCAAATCTGCGCTGAATTAATGTATTTGAACTATATTACCTAACAATACTTCTGACTTGGAGGATCTACAACTTTCTCTGCATGAAGTACTGTTGCATCTCAACAATGATGTCTTTAGTAATTGATACATTAATTTGAAGAGGGAACAGGACATCAGATTTAAAATAATATTGGAAAATGATAGACCAGATCTAAAAGTTGAAATTCTAAATTGGAGAAAAGCCAATTTTGACGGTATTAGGCAAGAATTTTCAAAAGCTGATTGGGGGCAGATGTTCGCAGGTAAAAGGACGGTTGGAAAATGGGAAGTCTTCAGAAATGAGATAACGAGAATCCAGAGAAAGTATTGAGTACAGGAGATGAGAGATCATGTTGCAGCTCTACAAGACAGTGGTTAGGCCACATTTCAAATATTGCGTGCAATTCTGGTCTCCTTCCTATCAGAAAGACGTCGTGAAACTTGAAAGGGTTCACAAAAGATTTACAAGGATCCAAATACCTTTGAAATATTGTAATTATACCAGCCTCCACCACTTCCTTTGGCAGCTCATCCCTTGCACGTACTACCCTCTGTATGAAGGTGACCCTTATGTCTCTTTTAGATCTTCCCCCTCTTACCCTAAACCTATGCCCACTCGTTTTGGACTCCTCCACCCTAGGGAAAAGACTTTGTGTATTTACCACATCCATGCCCCTCAATTTTATAAACCACTAAGGTCACCCCTCAACCTTCAACACTGGGAAAAACAGGCCTTACCTATTCAGCCTCTCCCTATAGCTCAAACCTGCCAACCTAGCAACATCCTTGTAAATCTTTTCTGAACCCTTTCAAGTTTCACAACATCCTTCCTAAAGCAAGAAGACAAGAATTGCATGCAATATTCCAAAAGTGGCATAACTAATGTTGCAGCCGCAACAAAGACCTCCTAACTCCAATACTCAGCGCTCTGATCAATAAAAGGAGGCTTATCAAACGCCTTCTTCACTTTGCTATCTACCTGTGACTCCACTTTCAAGGAACTATGAACCTGCACTTCAAGGTCTCTTTGTTCAACACCACTCCTCAGGACCTTACCATTAAGTGTATAAGTCTTGGCTTGATTTATCTTTCTAAAATGTAGCACATCACATTTATCTAAATTAAACTCCATCTGCCACCCCTCAGTCCATTGGCCTATCTGATCAAAATCCCATTGTATGGAGGTGACCTTCTTTTCTGTCCACTACATCTCCAATTTTGGTGTCATCTGCAAGGAGTTTAATTGACATGATTGAGCAAATTAAAGTGGGACATAGACTATTTTCAAACTTTCAATGCTTGAATTCAAAATACCCACATCTGCCACCAAACATGAGCATGCCCTGATAACTATCAAATTCTATTTGCTATTGGAGCCCAACACAGTATGATACAGGTTTAAAATTTTAATGAGACATGAGGGGGTGATTCAGGAACTCATTTATGTCTTTCACTTACATTTATACTATGTTGAAAAACCACGAATTGCACTTGAGCACGTGGGATTCACTTTGACATATAGACATGTTGTGATAAGCACATAAAATGGAAAAGAACAGATGGTTACTAATAAAGTTAGAAACAGGAAGTTTGGAAGAATCTCAAGTGGAGCATAAATAAAAGGCCTATTTCTGTACAGGCTAATTCTATGTGAATGAAGATTTCATGTTATGCATTTGAGAATGAAATACCCATAGAATACAACTATTGAGATTGATAATGCACACCTGCTCTCTTCATGCCTTGACCAAGCAGTCAGATAAAGCTGGAATACATTCTGGAAAGTGCAAAACCGTGAATACAGAATCTGAGACTTTAGATGGAGATTGCATGTTTTGTTTCAAAACATACATATGCACAACAGTAAGATTATAATATCATGAATGGTGAAATCTGGCAATTATAGAAATGTTTGAAAGCACTAGAGAGCCACGAACACAGCCCAATCCATCATGCAAACCAGCATCTTATTGACTGACTTCATCTATACTTCCCACTGCCTCAGGAAAGCAAACACCATAATCAAAGACCCCTTCTACCCCAGTTCTACTCTGTTCCATCCTCTTCCATCAGGTAAAATATATAAAAGGTTTATATACACATACAAATAGTTTCAAGACCAGCTTCTACTCCACTGTTTCTAGGCTTCTGAATGGATCCCTCAGATTTTAAATTTAATGTTGATCTCACTCTGTGTACCTTCTCCGCAGCCGTAACACTGAATTCTTCACTCTGTTCTATTACCCTAATGCACTTTGTATGGAATGATCTGCCTGTACTGCATGCAAACATTTTCACTGTACCTAGGTATGTGACAATAAATTAAATCAAATCAAAATGCTACAATTTGAGATATTATAGAACTAAGAACATGTCAGAAAATACATTAGATTCAAACAATGAAAACAAAGCAGAAGCAATTTAGACATATGATACACCAAGTGTCCATTTCAGCCTCGATTATTCAAAGCATTTTCAAGAAATATTTATGTAAAGCTGACACGTCACCATAGTAAAGGGAAAAAGATAGAGTAACATGTGGGTTACATTTTTTTCTTCTTTTCCCTAATATTTATGTGGTTTCTTATTGAAGCTGGAATGTTATGTTTAAAAAATTAATTACCATTAAGGAATGGTAATCACCTCCATTACCTCTGCCATTTATGCTTCACATGATGGTGGAGACTTGTTTTACAAGAATTTTAAAAGTTATCTGAATATTTTCCCTATGATGCATACAATGATGCAAAAGCAGCATTTACAGCCAATCCAAAATTCTGCAGATATTAGCATTCAAAGATGGGACAAGAGTCTCATATAGGAAAGACAGAGTATGGTGGAAACTCCTCTTCTTGAAGTGAATCAGTGGGATGTATAGCAATGCTGAGGACGTTGTCATCATTTTTCTGCTGCCTGCTAGCACATATTACCAGGTTTATGGAACTCATTTCACAACTTGCATCAATGAGTTTTGAACTCTCAACCTCTGGGTTGCTAGCTCATGATTAGGCATTAATAAGAACATTTTACTTGGGGAGGAATAAACAAGTCTGGGAGGAAGTATTCATAGGCATTATAAACATTGAGACATTCCTGAATTGTTGAGCATTCAGATCATAAAGGCAAATTATAACCTTGATTATACATGATAGTCGGATATTTATCACATTCCTCCCTCAGAGTTCCTTGTTTTATAACTGTTAATATGCCTCTTCCTCACGTACATCTGTAGCGTTATCAAGGCATCAGGCAGGACTGCTCTATGAAAAAAAGATCGGGCAAATTGGGTCTGTATTTTCTAGAGTTTCAAAGAATACTTAGCGGTCTCACAGAAACTTACCAACTACTTAGCAGCAGAGATGCAAGTAGGATGTTTCAGAATCACAGAAGTGTTATGGCACAGAAGGAAGCCATTTGGCCCAATGTTCCTGTACCAGCCTCCCTGGTTCCACAGTATAGAACCAGGGACCCAATTTTAAAATAAGGGAGATACCACTTAAGGCCTAAGTGAGGACAAATTATTTTATGCAGAGGGTAGGGGACTTATGGAACTCTTTACCACAGAGGGCTATGAAAGCTAAGTGCTTGCATTTGTGTAAGGTGGAGATTGATAGATTTCTTCTTAACAGTGGCATACAGGGTTATAGGAATGGGGCGTATGTAAAAGACACTGAAGT
This sequence comes from Hemiscyllium ocellatum, assembly GCF_020745735.1. Classification (NCBI taxonomy): domain Eukaryota; kingdom Metazoa; phylum Chordata; class Chondrichthyes; order Orectolobiformes; family Hemiscylliidae; genus Hemiscyllium; species Hemiscyllium ocellatum. The sequence goes on from NC_083414.1 coordinate 18,234,887, forward strand.
ATTAGATCTGCCATGATCATGTTAGATGGTGGATAAGGCTCGAATAATTAAATGGCCTACTCCTCTTTATAATTTCAGAAACCACTTACTTCAGCCCAAACTTAACTTTCTTCTTCTCTACCATCAGATCACAGATGTAACGAACAGAAAGATAGCGCAGCAGTTTTATATCATGACCCCTGACTTTATCAAACAACTGTGAATCACCATTCCTGGAATAGTCAAAAAGAAAGGAAGCAAGGTCAGAACAAAAAGATCTCATATCTTCTTCAGCTAAAATTCTCCACAGATGTACACTAACTAAGAAAGCATAAGCCCAGATATTTCTGAGAAGACAATTTACGATTGAGCTCCAATATTTGATATTCTACTCACTCATTCTTTGTAGTGCATCATTCCTTCAAAGTACGGGTCACATACTGATAGAAAGACACATTGTTTTTGTACTGGGGCTATACAGTCCTGGTGTTCATTCAATTTGGATTTGAGAGAAATAACTCTAGCATGATTAAATGTACCATTAATAAGAATGCACTGCTGATCCCCCTAGATTTTTTAAAAAAAGGTTTGTCAGAACTTTTCTAGGAACCATAAAGCCAACATTCACAGATAAATGTATTTGCATTGTCCTAGGTTCCCTTTCTACATTATACAAGTCACCATTTATGGAATCTAGAAAGAAGACTACAGAAGATAGCCAAAACGTGCAGACAAAACATCTGGCAAATCCAATGTGATGTGGGGAAATATGAAATTGCCCATTTTGGTGGAAAGAATGAAAAAGCATTATCTAAAATGGTGAGAGATTGCAGATCTTTGAATTATGTAAGAATTGCAATATGTTAGTATTCAGGAATAGCAAGTAATCAAGAAAGCTAATAAAATTCTAATCAGCCATTGCAAGGGAAATTGAATACCAAAGTAAGGATGTCATGTTTCAGTCATACAGGACAGTGATAAGACCATACCTTGAGTTTCCTTATTTAAGGGAAGATGTAAATCATGGGAAGCAGTTCAGAGAAGGTTTACTAGGTCAATGGAATGGGAACGTTGTGTTGGAGGGAAGTTTGGACAGGATAGACTTGTATCTACTGCTGAACCTTAGAAGCATAAGAGACAACTTGATTGAATATCTAATCTGCTGAGGGGCCTTGACAAGCAGCATGTGGAAAGAAGGGCCTTTCCTCTTCTTGAAGATTTTACAACTAGGGGGCACCCATTTAATACAGAGGGAAGGAGATAATACAGAGAGCTGACTGCCTTTGAAACTCTCTTCCTCAAAAAGGCGATGGAAGCAGAGTCAGTTAAATTTTTGATAAGCAAGGAGGGCATAAACATGATCGTGGGTAGACAGAAATGTGGAGTAACCAGGTCAGTCATGATCTTGTTGAAATGTGGAGCAGTCGAGAGCAGCCAATTAGCATCTGCTTCTAATTTACATATTTATGAGCCTTGTTTCTAAACAATTAGATCAGCTGCAATCAAAAAAACACAAATGAGGAAAACAAGAAATAGAAAATTCTATTCTATCACACAGAAACGAATTCAAGACACTGTGGCTATACTCGAGGTTCATGTTTTTGGTGATATCAGTCTATTCTAGGCCAAACATGAAGTAAGTCACTTACCGTACTGCAAAATCATCAGGCACTTCATCAGACTCTGCTCCTGCATCATCAGATCCTCCTAGGAGAAAACAAACAAGCATACATGATTAAGTTAAGCAATTACTGTCAGAAGCTTCATATAAGCTCTCTTTTCCCCCCCCAAACTCAGACTGCACTCAACTTAACAGGTCAATGAAACTTAAACAATTTCAGAAAATAATGCATACGGTTCAATACAATAGCTTCACTTCTCATACAAATCAGATTTTGAAAATAATATATCATCAGCTAGTGCTCCGATACGTCTACAGCAAAAATACATGGCATAGACAACTGGGCTAAAGTAGTCCATTTCAACATTGCGATTATTACGCAAGACTATGCGTATGCCCCTGTCAGAAAGCAAGGAGGACTTCAATCTTATACTGGCACAGCCTAGTTCTGCTCCATGCAGAGCAAACACTGACCTCCAGCCAAATAGCATTAATGCAATGCCAAATCAACCCAATTCAAGCCAAGGCAGAAGAATGAAGTTACAGCCAGGTCTCTTTGTCCATAGCATTCAGTTTTGGAGGGAAAAACAAAGAATATTCTATACCATTCAAATCATTTATACTCCTATAACTACTTTTATAATAAGGTCAGAACATACATGTATTTTTAAAGAATTAAATCATTATTCACCTGAGAATAAGTAGTTGTATCCACTGCGCCCATACAACTCCCCCCATCCAGCCAGGGTTGCTGACCGACATATATGCTGCAAATGGAGGAGAAAAAAAGATAAACTTTGGAAACTGAAAATCAACAATACTTTAATAAATAACTCAATTTAAAAACCTGTTAGCACACACTAAAGAGAATAGCACATTAACTTGTTTTAGTTCAACCAGTGAGGATAGAGGCCTTTGATAAAAGTGAGAATGAAAACAAAGCAATAAAGATTTGTGTTATGAAGACCGTAGCTTTTTAAGTTTTCTGTAAAGCATAGAGTTTAACAGATTCTGCTAGAACAGTATAAAACATCGGTTAGGCCACAGCTAGAGTATTGTGTGCAGTTCTGGAAACCACATTATAGGAAAAATGTTGTCTGGACTGGAGAGCTTTAGTTATGAAGTGAGATCGAACAGAGGGGGCGGGGCGCGGGAGGGTTACTGTGCTTGGAGTAGAGGAGACCGAGGGAGGACATGTTTGAGATATATAAAATTATGAAGAGCATAGACAGGAAGGGCATTTTCCCCTGTTCGAAGGGATCAGTGACCAGAGGATGTAAAGTTAAGGTACAGGGCAGCAGATTTACAGGAAATGTGAGGAAGCTTTTTCTTTAAACTGAGCATTATGGGAATTTGGTACACTCTGCCTGTAATCCTCATAACATTCAAGAAATATTTAGACGCACACCTGCAATGTTAAGGTATATAATGTTATGGGCCAAGTATTGCAAAATGTGATTACAATAGGTTGGGGTTATTTTTGACCAGCACAGACTCAATGGGTCAAACAGCCTTTTTCTGTGTAGACTTTTATGACTATGCCTATTTCAGTCCACAATAAAAAAATACAAAGAACTATTTTAAAAACTAAGGATATGTTTACAGCATGGGAATATCGTATTGCTGCAGTCACTGAAATATGGTTGGAGGAGGGACAGGACTACACCACTCCTGTGAAGAGAACTTTCACATGTGAAGGTGTAAAAGTTTCATTTGCGTCTAAGACCAAAGGGCAAAGGTTTAAGGTGAGAAGTAAGCAGTTTGGACCAGATCTGGTAAAAAAAAAAATTCTATACCCTCTGGGTGAAAATTCACACTAAGGGTGATAGAAAGAGTCACGTAGACAGTGGTGCCTGAGAGGTTAGTGGAGCAAGGTACTCTCACGTTTTAGTATCTGGACGAGAACTTCAAATGCAAGGGCTTAACAGGCTATGAACCAAGTGCAGGAAAATGGGATTAGTGTAGATTAGTGGTTGTTGGCTGACATGGACATGGTTGGCTGAAGAGCCTGTTTCTAAATTTTATCACTCTGTTAACAGACTGCTGCACTTTTTAAAAACAAGTAACCGGACACTCATTGTTTGTTCAGACAGCAGATAGTTAAAGAAATAGTGGAAGACTAGTTTGCAGACAAGATGGATCCAAGGGGTGGGCACAAATGGAGCTGTGGCTGGCAACAAACAGCTTTGGATAAATGACCAGTTATTGATGACAGAGGTCTTCCGCCTGCCAACAACTATGTAACTGGCTCCTGGATATCTGAACAAGTCAGGAATATGAATGCTTGGGAGAAACCATCAAATCGCCTCAAAGTTTTTTTTAAGGACAGGAAAGAGACATTACACCAGGAAAGCAAGTTTATTTTTCCCACAGCAGTTGCTGTCAGCTGTGACTCTTAACCAGTAAGCCAGAGACTTTATTAGTGTGAATCAGTCATTCTGTAACTTCTGCAAAGACAGGTGGGTGGCACGGTGGTTCAGTGGCTAGCACTGCTGCTTTACAGTGCCAGGATTCTCAGTTTGATTCCACCCTGAGACGGCTGTCTGTGTGGAGTTTGCACATTCTCTCAGTGTCTGCGTGGGTTTCCTCCGGGTGTCCGGTTTCCTCCCACAGACAAGAGACATGCTGGTTAGATGGATTGGCCATGTTAAATTGCCCATAGCGTCTAGGGATATGCAGGCTAGCGTGATTAGCCATAGGCAATGCCGGGATAGGATAGGGGAGTGGGACTGGGTAGGATGCTCTTCAGAGAGTTGGTGTTGACTCGATACACTGAATGGCCTGCTTCCACACTATAGAGATTCTATGATGCTAGTTGAAAGTATTTGGAGAAGGAGAATCAAGGAGCAGCATGCCTGGATAAGACAAAAGGACGACCTCAGAAAGCCCTGTGAACAGGCACCACTGCCCATGCCTTTTTCTCCTGTTTGAGTTTGTTAGTCTGTGTGCACACATGCATGCAGTTATAAGAGGATTCAAGTTATACATCAACTGCTCATATAAATGTATATGCAGTTAGAATCTATTTATTTGTAATAAGTAGTAATTCTTGTCAAGTACAGAAACCTGATTTGTGCTGAAAACCTGGATCTGAATGATAGGTAAATTGGGAACTTCTGTGTATTCTTAAAATCTAACTTTTGTGACAACTCCAGGAATAGCAGGGCCTGATTTCCAGAGCATCACCCCAAAAGGAGACATATAGCATATTCTCACCTGCAGCACTCTGCTCAATGTTCACTGATTCCGTAAGTTTGGCCATGAACTGCAAAATAACAGGGCTTACTGCAGAGCTTCACTAAAGTTGCCCACAAAGATGCAGTCATATTTGTGGTGGAACTTTCTTTCCAAATATTAGTTTGAATTTGTTACCAAGTAAAGGAAATCTTCAAATATCCAGTAACAGTGGCGTCTTCAAGAAGGGGAGGCAAACATTCACGTTCAAGTATTCTCTCAGATATCAAAGGTAAGAAACTGCAGTACCATCTTCCATCGTTATTGCATTGGAGAGTGAAAAATGATGATTGGCACAAACATGGAATGAAGGTACTTAGACTTTTCAAAACTGTGGAATTTTGATTGTAATCTAACATTTTAGAAATTATAATATTCATTTCTCAGGATAAGAAAGATTTTTCAGCGGTAGTTATGAAATAATGCAATTAAAAGCTCAGGAACACCTCATTTGTTTGATTCTGAGATGAACGTTGTGAAAAAGAGAATTCACATGAAATTGATTGCAACATAGGGATATAACATCGCATTCCGATTTTTGAAATGCATTTGTGGGATGTGGGTGTCACTGGCTCGGCCAGCATTTATTGCCCAGAGGGCATACCAGGTAAAGATGGCAGGGTTCCTTCCCTAAAGGATATTAATGAACCAATAGGTCTTTATGACAAGAGCAATAGTTACACAATCACCAGTGGGCCAGCTTTTTATTCCAGACTTTTACTGAATTTAATTCATCTGCCATGGCAGGATTTGAAATCCTGTATCAGAACATTAACCTGGGATTCTGGATTACTCACCCAGTAACATTATCTCTCTGGGAAGATTATCACCAAAAGCAGCTTTTGGACTTCTGCATCTAATATGCAGATTCGAGACATTGCTGTCAGCTTCAGCAGAGTAATGAGAAAACATTCAACAATTTTGCCATCAATACTACTGCAAAATCCAGGGCTTTTATTTTAAGGTTGCACAGCTCCAACATTTAGCAGAGAAGCTGACTGGTGAGCAAATTCTGATAGTAGATACCAAAAGTTGGTGGACGGCACAGTGGTTAGCACTGTTGCCTCACAGCGCCAGAGACCTGGGTTCAATTCCCGACTCAGACAACTGACTGTGTGGAGTTTGCACATTCTCCCCCTGTCTGCGTGGGTTTCCTCCCACAGTCCAAAGATGTGCAGGTCAGGTGAATTGGCCATGCTAAATTGCCCGTAGTGTTAGGTAAGGGGTAAATGTATGGGTACGGGTGGGTTGCGCTTCGGCGGGTCGGTATGGACTTGTTGGGCCGAAGGGCCTGTTTCCACACTAAGTAATCTAATCTAATACCAAAAGTTAAGAATTTCTTTTTGAAAGTAAAATCCCATTAGATCCAAGAACGATATTTCTGTTTGCATTCAATCTTTCTCATTATATCCTTCAATATCTTTTTTGTTATAAGATAAATGTTTAACTCCTCAAATGATATTTCTTTTAAATTTCGGAGGCACTCCCAATAAATCTATCCCACCTTGTCTGTTACTTTTTTGCAATTTCACTATTTATTGCTAACTTTCTACTTTTTAGCACATTGCCTAGTATTTGAAACCTCAAATACAAGAACTTCAAGTCAGGTACATTAGTATTTCCCCAGTCAAAATTCCCTTTGAATCATGCCTGATTAGTTATTTTCTAGTTGAAAAGTAGTTTAGTTTGGCTAGCCCCACTTTATTTTACTCACCATTTTCCATTCTGTATAATAACCTATTCTATTTATTCTTTAGAATTAACCATGAATTTACAAGCTATTGAAGCATATCTGGTAACAAACTACATTTCCTCTTATCACGAGTGGATAGAGTAGCACCATTAAAAGTACAGCAGGTTAAGCTGCATCAGACAAGAAGGGGAGTTGACATTATAAGTCAGAACCTTTCACCACCAGTGTCAATAGCTTCTTTGCAAAACATGTTTGATAACCATGAATTATTAGATAACCCAGACCCCACATCCCTCTGCTGAGGTGGACTTTCATGTAACAGGTGGCAGACGTAGTTCAGTGTAGAATAATTTATGGAGCACTGAATGTTAAGAACTGGTCTATCATCGATAGCAATCACTCCTCTTGTATTCTATGTGATAATCGAAACTGACCATATCTGAAGACGACAATGACGAATGCCCAAGTACTTCAATTTTAAAAGTCAAGTAGTTCATGGAATAAACTTTGTCTGAAAACTTGGTTACTCATTTCTAAAAAGAAAACTATACATTGGTTCACTTCTAATTTCAAGCCAAATTAAATTAAATACTATAAAACATTGTCACTTGCCATCTCTGCACTTTTGCAACTTATCTATACTCTTCTCTGTTGATCCAATTTCCATCAAGTATCTTACAAACCAAGCTTATTAGGCTCAAGTTACAAAGTAATCCACCACTGTGTGTTCCAACCTTCTAAGCTTTAAATTAATATATCAGCTCAACCTCAAAAAAGAGAGAATAATCATACCTTTCCATGGTACAAGATGACTGGGCAGACAAAGCGACTACGACATCTTGCCATCTTGCTACGGCTCACAAAATCCTGCAGTTTGCTTGTCTGAACTGTGCTCTCAAACCTACAAAAAAAAGTATGAGATATAAAATTAAAACATCCATTTTTAAAAATACCCCAAGAGAATAGGTCTCTGTGAGTAAGTGATGTCTACATCAAATGCAGCAGTCTCTTAAATCCTACACAAAGTTGGCAGAGACAGTGATGCTAACAATATTCATTTGGCATTGAGTAACAAGTATAGACTTTTTTAAAAAAAAGGTGTAGTATTTTGCAGTTATCATTTGGTCTCATCAGACAGAGAAACAACATAACTTTTTCAAAGTGGAGTCAACGTGTGAAGTACTGCTGGTAGTGCAGCCTGTACAGGGCAGAGTAACTTAGAACACATATCTACAGGTCACAGTGAGGGCTGTTAGCTTTAATTGCCTACAAAATTGATGTTGCTATGTCAAAAGATCAAATCATATGGATTCAAAAACTATTTTACATTGAGGGTGCAGGTATCAATCACATCTTCAATTAAAAACAAAACTCAGATAAGTAGCACAAGAAATCCCTCAGGAATCTGATGTACAAGCTTTAATTTGCACTCCGCTAATATACACACACAATAGCTCAGCAATCGTTTCCCTTCCTGATGATGCCCATTACCTGGCATTAAGTGCCTTCTAAAACATGACTGTCTCAGGGAACCACTAGACCAAGAAGTTTAAGTCTCCTGAGTTTGTTATAATTGTTATATTATAAATACAACCCAATAGCTAGATGTTTAAAAATTAAACCTTTTGCTACTTGATGTTGCCTATCGTGTTCTACAGAATTATCATTCTTCCACTAGCTAAATTGTACAGACTATATTTGAACTAAATGGGTTCTACAAATGTACAATGCACTATATTGTGGGCAGCACGGTGGCACAGTGGTTAGCACTGCTGCCTCACAGCGCCAGAGACCCGGGTTCAATTCCTGACTCAGGCAACTGACTGTGTGGAGTTTGCACATTCTCCTCGTGTCTGCGTGAGTTTTCTCCAGGTGCTCCGGTTTTGTTCCACAGTCCAAAGATGTGCAGGTCAGGTGAATTGGCCATGCTAAATTGCCCGTAGTTTTTAGGTAAAAGGGGTAAATGTAGGGGAATGATGGGTTGCGCTTTGGCAGGTTGGTGTGGACTTGTTGGGCCGAAGGGCCTGTTTCCACACTGCAAATAATCTAATCTAATTAGTGTAAGTCAATAGCCTGGATACTAATTAATTAATTAAACTGGAGATTCCTAGCTGGCCTTAATACCCTGTATCCAAGACAATTAATGAATGCATTCAATTCTTCACCAAGGTAGCTCAAAACTCAGATTCCATTTGAAGAAGAATAGATGAACAGACTTTCAATCAACTAAAAATACTTCCTTCCCTTTTTCACTGTTAATAATATTATTTTAAAAAAATGAATATCCCTGTATATATAGAATCAGACTGCCATTAGGACTGTTTCACTTCAGCAGCTGTTTTTAAAGCATTTACCAATCACCACCCAAAGAATGCATCACCAACTTTCGCAAACCCTCTGCATCCTATAGAAGTGATTACATAAAGATTTGATCACATCAGTTGTAATAAGTGGATCCAACAATTAAATTTGTAGGTAACAGTGCTATCACAGCAGGTTTTATCAGTGCATGAGAAACACCTGTGGCACACTAGGGCGTGGGAGGAGGGTGTGTACAGGTACAACTGGTGGCTGACAGTGCAAGCATTTTAAACCAGAGAAACCATTTTTCTCTTTAAACAAGCCTGGAACATTACTTTAAAACAGTACTTCAAGAAGTTTCACTAATGCAACTGAATTAGAACTACATCTAGAAAAATATAATGCAACAAATTAGCAAGGCAGCAACCTCCATTGTGCTGTCAGTAATGAAATAAACATGTGGATAAATGTTAACCACTTCTCACTAATTTGGGTCACTTCCATTTTCACGTTCCAGTAGGAAGTAAAAACAGTTAAAAAAAAAGCACAGCTTTAACCATAAATATTTTTCTTGAATCAGGAGATTATAAATTTCTAAATATGAATATACTCTTGCAGCCCGAACAATTATTTGCTCAGCAACTCATCCTACATTAAGACAGAATACAATGAAAGAGATTGATTCAGTTTTTGAATGCACTGCTGTGTTTAGCCAAGGCTTGGAACTGAGTTGACCACATTCATGGCAATTATTGATAAAACATGCAACTGTGGTACATTTGCAGTGATTGGAAACTCAATACAGGTAAAGTGAATGGAAACATGATCTACAAGGATGTTAAAGCTTTGATCGGCTGTGAAGATTCCTGGAACAAAAAGGTAAGTCAAGAGAAGCAAGATTTCAATCTAGTTACAAATAAAACACACTGCAATATTTTCCTTAATGATGAATAAGAGTGATGAGTTTAAGTCAATATTCTTCCATCAAGTGCACCCTGTAACTACTGAATAGATGACAATAATTCACCGACTCTTTTCGTTCCCTACTATGGACTAAACCTGATGACGGAGCAGCGCTCCAAAAGCTTGTAATTTCAAATAAACCTATTGGGCTATAAACCTGGTGTCATGTGACTTCTATGGATTAAGTCCGTCTCCTGGAAGACTGAAAAATAACTAAAGAGAAAAATAAAGTTTGTCATTTAATGGAAACACCAACCATTCTTAAAGGTGAAGTTTCATAAAGAAATTGTAAAGTTTAAAATTGCTATTGTCAGCATAATTTTTGATCGCTTTAAATAAATTACAAGAATTCCATTCATATGAGTTATTAGCTGGTAAAATGAAGGCCCTGTGTCAAGCACTAAGTATTGGACAAAGACTATAATTGACAGAAAATGAGAAAACTAGGGCATAACTAATTGCACGGTATCTTGTTGGAGAACAGTCACCCATTGCAAGACCATCCTGATTGTTAGTCCTGTATTCTCCAACAGGATGCCTATTTGTTATTACTTGGCAGTGAACCTCAAGGACAAGTTTCAGTAAGTGACAAGTAGGAGTTTGATTCAACAATCATCATGACTGAGGTCAATACTGTTCTATACCTGCAAACACACCCAACTAGAGTCAAAGATTAGACCCAGACAAATTAAAACAAAAAGACTGAAAACGCAGTAAACTGTTTACTTTTATTTGAATCTTACTCAATTGCATCACTAAAATAAGTGAACATAAACACAAAATATTGGTCTCTGGCATATGTGGATGGAATCTTTCTATCCTTGTATAAGTATTGACAGAAAATTTGAAAAAGATATTATTAGATGGCCAGCAAGGAGATTCTCAATGTTGAGAGCAAAAAAATAAGTCCCCTTTCCAAATAAGTGCTGATTGGTGAGACAAGACTTATAAGAGTGAGTAATGAGGGGTGCATGTACTTCATTTTACGCAAACTCACCTCATTTATGATGTTTCTCATTCTCCCATCCACTAGATCGAAACAAGGCGAGGACAATTCCCAAAATACAATACACTACGGGAGGCACGGTGGCACAGTGGTTAGCACTGCTGCTTCACAGCGCCAGAGATCCGTGTTCATTGCCTGACTCAGGCGACTGACTGTGTAGAGTTTGCACATTCTCCCTGTGTGTGCGTGGGTTTCCCCTGGGTGCTCCGGTTTCCTCCCACAATCCAAAAATGTACAGGTTAGGAGAATTGGCCATGCTAAATTGCCCACAGTGCTAGGTGAAGGGAAAAGTGTAGGGTAATGGTTCTGGGTGGGTTGCGCTTCGGCAGGTTGATGTGGACTTGGTGGGCCGAAGGGCTTGTTTCTACACTGTTTGTAATCTAATCTACTGCAACTTGGATCAAACTGGCATTCTTCATTGCTGTGGTACTGCCAGGACACTTGGTATGTACGGTCAAGCACCCATTTCCTGGATGGGACCTAAGTGTATTTCAGCACTGGTCACATGCTCTCAGCGTCCATGCACTATGCACCTACTCAAATGCCCACAGTATCCTTGCTTTGCCATTTTTCACCATGCCCCCTCAGCTGGAGCTTGCTATTTAGCACAGGAACAAAGCCAGGTACCTTGGCCTAATTATCAGTACTCAGTCAAGGGGGTGAATGTAGTGTCACTGCACATGCATGCAATGTCAATCTCACAACTGCACCATGTGACAGCAACCTTTGTGGAAAACACCCTACCACTGCAAGGGTATTAACCACATTACATCGTCTAAGAGGAACAGTCCCCAGTCAAGTTAAGGACAGTTACTATTAATCAGGGAGCCTCGGTACAGTCAGTCAAGGGCAGCACTCGCTCACAGTCCACAGGCTTGGACATAGTTGGTCAGCAGCTAAGGGCAGTCAGGTCAGGCTGTGCTAACAACATAGTCCAAGGAAAAGGGCCACAGCCAGTCCGACAGGTCTATTGCAAACACTCAGGATTGCAGTCAGTCAGTCAGGGAGCTGTATGCTGCATAGGCAGAAGACATCAGTTCTGGGGATTAGTGGCAACATGCTGGGAATCAAAAAGACGACAATAATTGTGAAGGGGGAATAATTAAACACATAGGGGGAGAGAGAGTTGACCAGGCTGAGCCTGAGACTCACTATGCCTAACGTGACCTGAAGTGCCTTCCATACTTTTGCAACTCAAATGCACAATGCAAATGGAAAATGGTAGAGATCAAAGCCAAAGTGGGTGGAGACTTTATTCCCCTGTCTGAGCACATTACTTGTGAGCAACATGAAACTCTTCAAGCAGCAATTGCATTACTCATACTTACATAGTAGAGTTGAAATCACCTGCAATCATAAGTGTCTAATACATTTATCTTACATACACAAAGTGTGCAAATCTTGGTCACAAGCAATCTTGATCATGTCATTGCAGATTAAAGACAGTTGTATCTGTGAAGCAGAGGTACTCACAGGAAACCTTAAAAAGTGGGACCTGCAAGTGACAAAGATAATGCAAGAGCTCAGCCTCCATGTGGACAAGGAAGCTCTTTCCGTTCACTTTGAACTGCAAGAACTTGTCAGTATGGTCTTATAAGCAATGATGCAAGGAAAAGGCTTCAGTACTATCAACCTCATCCTGTATCAATGTGATATGACTTATGCTACTTTCATTGGTACAAGGTTCCTCTATCAAAGGATCATGTAGAGGCATTCCATGACTTTCCACGTCCCACTATATGGAGGAGAATGCTAAACATTGTTTGAGTGTGATAGTTATGTGAACAGTCAGCATTCCCAAGACCCGTCTTGTTTCTGATCACAGTAGGAGACGTCATCACTGTTGATGCAGTTCCACGATGGCATAAGGAAAAAGGAAGAGAAACAGATACATCAGCAAGCTCAGGTGGAGCAGTCACCTCAGCAAGTACTGAATAGCCTTCAAATGGAGATGTCACAGCTGAGGGTTCTCTGGGGACGTACAGGAGTACATCCCATTTCTTCCTGATAATGAAAGTGCAGTGTCACTTTATTAACCTTCCCAATTATCCTTATATGGCCCTACAATCTCCTATTCAAAATCTTCTAGTTGCAGCTTAAGAGTAAGTCAAATCCATCCATGCTTAATTTCTGAACAACTCTCATCCCACTGTTTTAGACAGCAAGTCACAGTTCAAATGCACTCCGTTTAGCCATTTATGATTGGAGTCAGTTGTATTTTTCTTTTGAGTTCACTTTTCAGACTCACTCTTATGAACCCCGATAAGTTCCTTGGACTTCCATTGTATCTTCCAGTATTCTGAACAAAAAAAAGCGTTCCACTTTATGACAATGGAAACAGTTAGGCCTACCATTCCCACTTGTATTTTCAGTACCTTCCTTTCTGATCAGCGAGGATCTCAAAGCATTGCCAGACATCTTTTCTCTACCCTGGTTATTTGCCTTCCTGCTCACTTTTTTTCAGGTTTATGGGGATGATGGTTAAAGAAAAAAATTAGGCTTTATGGATCAGCCACTCCTGCTGCACAACTCACACTTGCTATCCTCTGGCCTTCGACATTATCTTTTTAGTGATTAGAGTCAGTGAGCTTTTAAACTCTTGCAAGAGAATGATCTCTTAGAGTTTCATTGTATTTACTCCTAATGCCCATTTCCATCAATAAAACCAGCTTTGTGCCTTTTGTAGCGACAGGAATGGAAAACAGGGCAGCAATGGGAGAGAAAGCAAAGAACGCACCACTTCTGCTTCCAGTCTGGAGTGGATGCACGATGATGATTTGAACAGCACCACATTCCAGTTTAAGTGCATTTGCAGGAGAGACACTATGACAATTATTCTTTGCAATTACATCTTCAGCCTTAATATCCAATGTATATAAAGTATCACCAGAGTGAATAACTTGGAATGCACATGGCGATTTCATTATTGCTGTCAGACAGTAGTTACCGGCCCCAGTAAAGCTCACAACAGTATAAAAAAAGCCATTAGCTGACATCATACATAAAAATAACTAATGAATTCCTTTTAAGTTCTAGCATAGAAAAAAATCTATAAAAAAGGGACCTAAGATGCACTTTTTCATGCAAAGGATGGCCTGTGTATGGAATGAGCTGCCAGAGGAACAGGTGGAGGCTGATACAATTACAGCATTCAAAAAGGCACCCAGATGGATATATGAATAGCAAGGGTTTAGAGGAATATGGGCCATGTGTTGGCAAATGGAAGTAGATTAATTTAGGATATCTGGTCGGCATGGACGAGTTGGAGTGAAGAGTCTGTTTCCGAGCTGTACGTTTCTGACTCTAATAGTTTGTCCTTAAAAATGAATGTCACTATTTGGGCCATCATTTAAATAATTTGAGTGATGATTTGTTTTTCTTGTCTATTTGGCTTTAATAGTTTGGTTTGAATAGGGATAGAGGCAATAACATGATGTGAACTGATGGTGAAGTTAAAAATCCAAGAGTACAGCAGAAGCAGTTGAATTGATGTGTTGTTTACCATAATATGCATCATGACAGATCCCAATTCACAAAACAGCTCAGCAATACCTCCCAGCAAGATTTGCTTAATTTTGTCACCACTGTTAAAGAAAGGAAAACAAACTCATCTCCTCACTAAAGAGAACTGTCAGCAAAAAGGAAAGTAAACTTAATCCTTCAGGTGAAAGAAGTAGAAGAGAGACATGTGGAAATTCCTTCAGAGGGGAAACTGTAAATGCTGCAAATCTGAAATATAAACAAATACTATACATTTGCAGCTATGTCAGTGAGCTTTATCAAAGAGAAACAGAACTTGAGTCAATTACCTTTCACTTCCCTGAATCATTTACCCTATTTCTCTCCACAGATGCTATCCAACTTGCTGAGGATTCCCATCATTTTATGTTTTACTTCAGACTTTCTGCATCAGCAATATTCTTCTATGGTGTAGGTTTCTTAATGTTAATCCATTTTTGCACAGTACTCTGCAACATACTTCCAGCTATGAAGAGACAGCTATGCCATCTTGACAATTGTAAAAATCCTTTTTCCATCAGTTCTTGAGCTGAGTAAGTAACTGGTAAAAATCAGCATTTACTGGCCACCTCTAATTGCCCTTGATGTGGTGGTGGTGCTTTCTTAAGCCATTGTTATCCACATGGTGTACGTGTGCTCACAGCGCTGTTCTGAAGGGAGTTCCAGTATTTTGATCCAGTGACAGTGAAGAAATGATGACATAGCTCCAAGTCAGGATGGTGTCTCACTCGGAGTGGATCTTTTTGTTAGCACTCCCATCTGTCTGTTTCCCTTGTTGTTCTAGCTAGTAGAGGTTGTGAATTTGGAAAGTAATGCAAGAGCAGTAATTGCCGTTTCAATGCAATGTGAGAACAATTACTCTTCAGAGAATTTCCAACTTCAGATGAAACTTTTTCCAAAAGAAATATTGGGATATTAAAAAAGCAGGCAAGTTTTCCAACTACATTTCCTTCATTCTGTTATTTTATACAAGCAGTTCATCTATAGTTACTTATCGTTCTGATGAAGGATTAAATCGGAATCATCACCTTGACTCTTTTACCCACAAATGCCACTCTGATAACCTCTTGCACTT
Source organism: Hemiscyllium ocellatum (assembly GCF_020745735.1). Lineage (NCBI taxonomy): Eukaryota > Metazoa > Chordata > Chondrichthyes > Orectolobiformes > Hemiscylliidae > Hemiscyllium > Hemiscyllium ocellatum. Next base: position 18,250,278 of record NC_083414.1, read on the forward strand.
TGTTTTGGTCACCACAACCATTTGTTACAGAGCTGCACCAGTTGAGGTTTAGGATGAGACTGTATGTCTATCGATTCAGCAAGAGAAAGGGGCACATAATGCAAGGAAACTGAAAATAGGAAAAAAAAAGGAGAAAAATAACCTGGATATTCAATAAGCCATATGCAGATAACATCACTAAAAGAAATCACTGGCAAAAATTTCTTCAAATTGACAGTATGTTGTTAGCAATTAAAGCTTCATTGCCAGAATCAAATAAATGAAATTCTCTCTCTCCACTCTTTTCTGCCAGACAACCCATCTCCAAATCAATTTAATGTGCACATTCTCTAGGAAAATATAATAGAGACATAAATAATCAAACTATAGTCACATGGTGCTAAATATGTTAACTATTTGATTAAATCCCATTACCTGTCCTTGTCACCCTCCGTACTTTCATATTCCATAATGATGATTTGGCGGGGATAATGTCCGCAAAGCTCTCCATTTGGATTCAGAATCACACTGAAAACATAGTCCCTCCTGAACAATTCAAGGCAACGATTCTCAATCTTTTCCACCTGTAAACAGAGACACAGTGAAGGGTGTCAACCTGGAGATAAGTCCCCTGCACATAGATACAAAGAGATGAATTAATAAAGAGGACAGTTGGCCCCTCTAGCCTGCTCCACCATTCAGTAAGATCATGGCTGATCTGACTGTGGCCTCAATTCCACATTCTTACATACCCGCCAAATAAACAACTTCCTTATTAATGAAAACTCTCCCACCTTGATCTTAAACAATCTGAAGGACATCATTTTTCAAGTTCTTCTAACTGACCTCAAGCATATCCCTCTTTCATAGAACACAGAACAGGCCCTTTGGCCCACGATTTAATCTTAATGCAAAATATAGTAACTTAACCTACTGCTATCCATGTGCATGTCCTGCAGTCACTTAAATATCCCCAATGACTCTGCTTCCACCACCACAGCTGGCAACGCATTCCATGCATTCACAACTCTCTGTGTAAAGAATCTACCTCTGACGTCTCCTTTGTACCTCCCTCCTAATATCTTCAAACTATGACTTCTCGTACCAGTCAATCCTACCCTGGGGAAAAGTCTTTGGCTATTGATTCTTATCTACTCCTCTCATTATTTTGTACACATTTCATATAACAAAAAAGTTTCACTTGTTCAAAAAAACAAAAAACTTTAAGTTGCCAATGTTCCCATATTCCTTCCAATTAACTTTAGTATTCAGTCACTACCCCCACACAGACTTTAAACTCTTCAAATTCTATCCTTTAGTTAAGTGAAATGGCAGACAATGGTTGAAGTTTATACATATAACTCATGAGATATAGAGGAGTTTTAATGAAATGAAGGACAGAAAACACTTGCACTTGTAGAAGATATTGCATAGTCTCAGGACATCCCAAGGCATTTCACAGTCAGGAAAATACTTTCAAATGCATAAAAAAAAACTTTTTTTTTGCACAACATGACCCCACAAATAACAAATGTGATATATAACCATATAAACTCTTGCAGTGGTTGAAGGTTAAATGCTGACAAAGCAACAGTATTCCCCACTTCTGTAAATAGTGGAAATTAATATTTCACCATTGAGGGAGAATGGGCTTCAGTTTAGCATTTCATCCAAAAGACAGAATCATGACAGCACAGTACTTCCACTGTACCACAAAATCATGTTAAACAACATCATGTATTGAAGTCATTAAATGTGGGTTGAATGTTCTTGACTGAGAAATGTTTAAAATGATGATCCATCCAAGCCTAACCTACATAGATGTGGATATTCTAAAAGATAAAACATGTGACTTGTGCAATTTATCCTCCAAAAGTTTAAATAGCTAAATACAGTCCCCAATTGCTAAGGTGGTTAAAGTGGTGAGCTACACAGCTCAGTAAAGTACCTGGAAACAAGCAAAACTGGCCTCAGCACACTTATGTCAGGAAAAGGAAAACCATTCAGGTTCCTACTCCTGACTGCTATGCCTCCCGGAAAATATTATTTATAGATATAGTCGGAGGACAGGTGAGGTCTCCAACCAACTGAATTCCTTCTTTGATGCTGGGTCAAAAACTACAACTCCATTCCCAACAATACTGTGGCTGTACCTATGAACTGCATCGATTCAAGAAAGTGGCTCATCACCACATTCTCAGGGTAACCAACATCCCAGGGAAACCAAAAGGTAAAAGTTATGACAGGGCTCAGTAATTATTTTAAAATGTGTATTTCTTTTCTTAATGGGCGAATTTGATTTACACTTCAAGACATGTTGAACTATTTGTGCAGCATGTTTTGAGCAGAATTGAACAAAAATGTATATTTGTAAATAGAAACTAAAACCTGCACAAAGTGGATATAGCTCCTGTTTCAAAAGGAGAACAAAATCCTCTGATAAGTGGGATTTGAAAGAAAATTTGACATTATCTAGTACAACCTCATCTCAGCTGAAATTATAAACTTCCAAACCACAACATTCATTGGCAAAATCCAGTGCAAATGTAAATAAGGTTCAGAAACCTCATTCTTCAAAAAGTGCAAAAATGCCAATTGATTACCTTTTTCTTTAAAAAAAAAGGTGAAACTCCTTCCATTACCAGTTAGATTTTATGTAATTTTCTAGTTAGCTAGTAGGTTATGAAAGAGTAGGAAGAAAGCAGAAAATCTGGTGCCATATGTCAAAGATGGAAGTTAGCACTTCTTAGTGACAATTCACAGCACAAAGACAGACAAAATTCCAAGCACAATTAAAGATAAATCCATGGCTCAGTGCCACAGCACAAACTGAGCTCTCAATGCTCTGTATAACATTCGTAAGATTTAGCTCTTGCCTGCTTCATGATTCTGGAGAGAGACTGGCCAACTTAGCAAATAAGTCACTGTTGAATTTCCAAGATAAATTAGTGTCATTAGAAGTTGGCAGTAAAGTACAAAGCAAGCTGCCCACAAGTGCTAACCAGGTTGCAAATAGTCAAAACACAGGAATGAATTTTTAAATCTAAGTCAGAGGGCATATTGGGGTGGCATGTTGAGCACTAATGTACAATACCACAGCATAAAATTTGAAAGCTCAAACAGTTCCTGTTGCAGTCACACCAGATAGGGACAAAAACATTTTTTTAAAAAAGTACCCTCATTTAAATTATTAAAATTATATAAGTTGCATGTTTAAATATTAACAGGTCTGTTTACTAAAAATAAATATTCACTTCTTTGGCAATGTTTTGCATAACATCCTTAAATATAACCAATACCTATATAACAACTTTTGATTGGTTTTAATCATTTGCTATGCTTGTTTCCTAATAGGAGGACCAATACACTCCAATTAACAACTTTTATTTATCACAGAATCATAGAACCCCTACAGTGTGGAAACAGGCCCTTCGGCCCAACAAGTCCACACTGACCCTCCGAAGAGTATTCCACTCAAACTCATTTCCCTTACTCCTGACTAATGTGCCTAATCTACACTCCCTGAACACTATGAGCAACTTAGAATTGCCAAATCAGCTAATCTATATTTCCTTTTTGGATTGTGGGAGGAAACCCACGCAAACACAGGGAGAATGTGCAAACTCCACACAGACCAACAGTCTTCAGATGCTGGAATTGAACCTAGGTCTCTGGTACGGTGAGGCAGCAATGCTAACCACTAAGCTACCATGCCACCTTTCTTTTCCATCCCCAGTGTCAAGAAGACAGTATAAAAAAGGGTAGTAACCTATGTGGCAGCCTTCCTTCTCATTAGAAGATGGCTTCTGGCCCTGACACACTAGCTGCAGAGGAGGATAGTGGGCTCAAAGTGCACAATTCACTACCCTCTTTTCTCTGGACCATCTTCTCAGACAGCTGAGCTCATCATTCCTGCTCATTACTTTCAAGACCTTTCCAATCAGTCAGACTCCAGATATCAATTATCAGAAACCGTTTTCCACACATCAGCTTCAATGTCTGTCATCTTTATATTTCACTTGCAGGTAACCTTGTAGCAAAAAGGAGGTTCTGACTCAGTGGTCAATTCACTGCAGAAAATCTTTGGATATATGGAGGTTGTCCGTCCAATGAATGTGGTCAAGACAACTCAAATGTTATTGGTTTAGCATTAAGTGTTTGCTGATGGAATCAGCATGCTTCAAGATTCCTATGGAGAAGTGTACTAAGGATGCAGGCTTGATGGACTTGCAGTTCAGTGAACTCAGTCAGGTTGCTGTTACTCTACACATTCTTGACAGATCAGCTTTGTGCTACATGTTAGTCAGAAGCACCTCCGAATATTCATTGAGAGGATGCACTGGATTAAGCTGCATATCTTGATACAAGAACTTTAAATGAAAACAGAGTTGCAGAAAAAAGGTCATGGAATTAATCCAAAAGTGGAGTTGGTAAAGCGATAACATTCTACATCAAATTATGTTTGTTCCAGAAGATAGTTTCAGGGGAAGAAACAAAGGGATTAAAAAAAAGCAAGTTATTTCACAAAAGATGGATGTGAATTAAAGAGGAATATTATTTTAGAATATTGTGTGCAATTCTGGTCTCCTTCCTATCGGAAGGATTTTGTGAAACTGGAAAGGTTCAGAAAAGATTTACAAGGATGTTGCCAGGATTGGAGGGTTTGAGCTACAGGGAGAGGCTAAATAGGATGGGGTTGTTTTCCCTGGAGTAGAGACTGAGGGGTGACGTTACAGAGGTTTATAAAATCATGAGGGGCATGGATGGGAGAAATAGACAAGGTATTTTCCCTGGGGTATGGGGAAAAAGCCAAAAAAAAATGTCCAGAACTAGAGGCCATAGGTTTAGGGTGAGAGGGAAAGACATAAAAGGGACCCAAGGGGCAACTTTTTCTCACAGAGCATAGTGCATATATGTAATGAGCTGCCAGAGGAAGTGGTGGAGGTTGGTACAATTACAATATTCAAAGGGCGTCTGGATGGGTATATGAATATGATGGATGTTGAGGGATATGGGCCAAGTGCTGACATATGGGATTAATTAAGGATATCTGGTTGGCATGGAAGAGTTGGACCATCACCCCATACCATGTTTCCATACTATGCATCGCTATGATTTGATTAACATTTAAAAAAAACTAATTTTGTTAAAGTACATTTACAAAAATATTGCAGAAGTGAAAGTCCCTTAAATAAACTGTTCTACTTTCAGTGTTGAACAACTAAATCAAGAGTTGCCCATTCTTCAAACATGTAGTTCGATATAAAATGTCACAGTCTAAAATTAATGTCCTGTAAGGCCAAATTATAAATCTAGTGCTTGGAATTGCTCAAAATCTGGTTGTAATAAATATATTAAACAGTTACTTCTCATGAATATTTAGTACAATTATTTTTCCATTTGAAGTATTGAGGACCTCACACCAGAGCATAGGTGGTCAACTTATAATATATCACCGGTAGGAAAGAAGGACACCCCAATAGAAGACCAGACAAGGTGCAAAGTAAGAATCTAGATTTATATACAATTTCTCAGGAACCTGGGATGTTAAAAGCACATCACAGCTAATTAAGTACTTTGCAAAATACAGCTGTAGCTTGGCAAAATTGGCACACACATTATCAATCACAATTTTACAATAACAGTGTGATAATTATTAGCAATAAACTTCTATTCTTTGAATAGTGCCATAGCATTTTTTAACATTGTTTCAAGAAGCTGGCAGGATCACTTGGTTAAGTTCAGTTTAATCAATTCTCTGAGAAATAGCATCTCCCCTAGCTTATCTCACGCTTCAGGCTCACGGCCTTTATTCCTGATGAAGGGCTTTTGTCCGAAACGTCAATTTCGCTGCTCCTCAGATGCTGCCTGAACTGCTGTGCTCTTCCAGCATCACTGATCCAGAATCTGGTTTCCAGCATCTGCAGTCATTGTTTTTACCTCTCTGACAGTATAGTATGCCCTCAATACTGGAATGGAGTGTCAGCTTGACCTAAGGTGGCAGTACTGCTTAGGGTCGAACACCAACTTATATTTTCAAAAAATAATTCAATACACTTTCCTTTGAATTTGGTTGATCTAATGAAGGAAATTTTTTTTGCATGTTTTCCCCGTCTCTTAATCCTCCATCTTTCGTTGCTCTGCTTCTTTAAGCTTCAACTCTTTCCTATTATTTCTTTTCCATCCTTAAAGTCAATTAAGGTGATAGATAATTGGGACAAAGTTCACGAGGTCCCAGATGCCACACTGTGATCCTATTAGCATTTCCCGCGACCTGCTGTGTGAATAGCGAGGGGTGAGAGGCGAGGGAGCACATCCAGTCCATGACACTCGGTGCAGCGTGCATTCTTCCAGCAACCTCTGGGCCATTATTTACTGGTCTTGATCTAATTTTACCTATTCTTTGACCTGGTCACTCGGAGCGTGGATGCCCTGATAGTGTCACTCCCTGCCCAGATGTTGAAGCATTTAGGTTATTTGACACTTACCTTGTATTTAGATTATTCGGCGAACACTTTGGGTTGAGATTACTGAACGCTTTTACACCAGTTTTGGATTATTACTTTACTCCTTGACAGGACATTCCGCGGTCATTTTCACGGGTTAGCCTCCTTCAAGTTTACCTTGGGATTGGCCTCCTTGGCCCGGTATTGATGTTTGGAGAAATGTTCGATCAACTCTCCGATCTCCTCGCTCCTGCCGCCGAGCCCGAGCCCGGGCCCGGGCCCGGACCCGGACCCGGACCCAGCCCGGCTGGCTGGCTGCCACATCCCACCGCCTTCACTGCACTCCCCGCTCCGCACAGCCTCCACCGGCCTCTCCCTGGAAGGCACCGCCGGGCTTGCAGCCCATGGCCCAGACGCGTCCTTCCCCGCTCAGCCTGCCCCTTATCCTGCGACGGCGCAGCCCGCTCCGAGAGCTTCCCTTCACCGGGATCCGGCCAGCTGCAGACCTCGGACAGCCATCGCTGTGGGAGACGGCGCTGACCTCTCACCCCGAGCACGTGATCAGCCTGACCTTTGACCTTTCACCTTTCCCACAGCCTCACGTGTTGTTCACTGCCCTGGCATGTCCCGGATGTTACTCTCTGTAGTCAGGGAGAGAGGGCAGTAGTGGACTGTCACACTCTAAACCTAATTCTGTTTTACCTTCCACAGGTATTAGAAACCTTGCTGGGTTTTCCCAGCACTTTCCAGTTTTATATCTATTTCCTGTGGTCAGCATCCACAGTTCTTTGCCTTCATTATAAACAGCTCAATTATTAACTTTCTTCAAAACCTGTCCCTATACGCTAGTTAATTGTTTATTGCCTTAAATCCTGTCACCATAATCTGCTTAATTGTTTATTATCATAAACCCTGTCACTATAAACTGTTTATTTTCTTCAAACCCTTTCACTATAAAGTTTTTTCTTCAAACCTTTTCACTATAAACAATTTTTCTTCAAAGCTTTTCACTATAAACAACTAATTTTTCCTTTCCAAATCTTTTCACTATAAACAACTATTTTTCTTTTTCTTCAAACCTTTTCACTATAAATAGCTAAATTTTCTTTTTCTTGAAACCCTTTTGCTACAAACAGCTTTTTTTTCATTTTCTACTATCTGTTTCACAAAAAACTGATTAAGTTTTTATTTGCTTCAAACCCTTACACTCTAAGTTGTTAAGTAAGCTGTGAATTTCCTTCAACATTTTGGCTGATTGAATCTAAAATTACACCAGAATGAAATACTGACTGACCAACAATTGAAATTCAGGTAAAACAAAGTGCTGGACATTTGAAGAAAAACAGAAAATTTGGGTGAAATTCAGCAGGTCAGGCAGCATCTGTGGGAAGAAAGGAGAATTAATATTGATGGGAAGTCTCTGAAGCCACAAATGCTGTAAGGGAACTTTTAACATGTATGCTGTCGAATGTTTTTCAAATTTCAACTGCATAGACTCAAGTGAATGCAAGGCATCTGGAATGTGAACATCTTAGCATCTCAGCTGGTATTATTAACATCATAAAGTGTTTTTTTGAGTTAATCTTTATAGTTTAAAATTATTTCTTACTATAAACTTTTACAATCACAATAAGCATATATATTTTGGAACAAATCTCTTTTAGCTTTTTGTGTATCTAAAGTCTGAATCTAGTATCAATTACACACAATTTACCAGTTATCCCTGAATGCTTCACAGCACCAGGACCCCAGGTTCGCATCCAGCCTTGAGTGACTGTGCAACATCACACAGACATTCTCCCTATGTCTAGGTGAGTTTCCTCCCACAGTCCAAAGATGTATAGGTTAGGTGGATTGGCCATGTTCAGTTGCCCATAATGTCCAGGCTCGGTGAGTTAGCCATGCAGAGCCATAAGGATGGAGTCAATCTGGGTGGGATGCTCTTTGGAGGGTCGGTGTGGACTAGATGGACCAAATGGCCTGCTTTTGCACTGCAGGTATTCTAAGATTCTATGATATCAGCATTAATAGTGTGAACAAAAGACTCGAAGATTGACATCCCAGCAGATGTTCTTTAAAAATAGAAGTTTTTGACAACTTTGAATATGTCATTGCCAGCATCAGCCTTTGTAAAAAGGGCATGCAGAAATCTTAAGTAGAATTCCATGGGGCATGAGGAGACCCACAAACATCACTATCTGCAAGATACTCTCTCAATTCTGACTTGGAAATATATTTCTGTTCCTTCAGTGTTGCTGGGTCAAAATCCTGGCATTGTGGGTCTAATTAGAGCACATGGGCTGCAGCAGTTGAAGAAGGATTCTCACCACCATCTATTCTAGAGCAACTAGGAATGGGCAATAAATCCTGATCCAGTCAGAAATGTCCATGTCCTACGAGTGAATAATAAAAACTGAAATTTTCAATGCACATTGTGTCTTTTAAAGGCATGAAATCAACCCCCCTCTTAAAATCTCTCTCGGTAAAAGGACTGTACTGAAATATCTTAAAAACAAGCTGAAAACACACATTGAATTAAGGTACATTTGTTGAGAGAGAAAAATATATAAAGTTTAATGCTGATAATCTTTGAAAAGAACTGGAAGATGTTGGAGATGAGTACATACAAAGCCAAGTACAGGAGCAGGAAAATAATAAATATGAGAGATGAAACTATTTATCTTCAGTTCTTCTAAAATTGGGCTTTACCTACTCATTTCTAAAATGTTGTCTGGCAATCAAACTCATTATGCAGCAGCAATGAACAATACAAGGTAATCTGGTGAAAAATATCCCCTTATTCAGCCTCTTGTAGATCAGAGCAAAAAAAGTAAAGTTCAACTGGACAATCAATCTTCAGTCTACAGAAAAAAAACATAATGCAATGCACCCACCTTCCAAGAACATCTGCTTTGTTCCTTCTCTTCCTGCATTCTCAGTCAAGGATTTTGTTTCTCATCTGCAAACGCCAGCAACAAATAAAAGTTAACAAAATACATCAAAGCCTAATGTTCAGATTTATTGTCACAAGGATAGAATTAAAAAGTTATTGTCCTCCTATATTGAACCTTAGTTAGACCAAGTTTAGAACATGGCTTACAATTCTGATCATATGGTAAAAATCGAAGCACTGAAAAGAATGCAGGGTGGATTTGCAAGAATGGTACTGGAAATATATATGAGGAAGGATTGGTGGCAGGGTTTGTTTTAAAAGAAGTTTGATGAAGTGTTAAATAAATGCCTTTAAATTTATGAGAGAATGTTTTCACTTATGACGAAGAGGATAACGAAACAGCACCTATATGGGATAATCACCAAGGCATCCAATCAAAACTTCTGAAGAAATGTCTTCATCTAAATAATGGTAAAAATGTGAAACTTGCTACCAAGGATGTGATTAAATTGACTGGTAAAAATGCATTTACAGGAAAGCAGGACAAGCAAGTGAAGGAGACGAGAATAGAGGCATACGATGTTAGTATAGATGAAGCAAAATGGGAGGAGGCTCAAGTTAATGGTTGAATGCTGTATATCCAACATAATCCTATCTCATTTCTGTCTGCCTCCATGATAGGATCTGACTGCCTTGGATGGCTCATTACTTCAGCTGAAACTTATACCAGTTAGATTTATGCAAAATTCCTAAGGGTCTGAATTTTTAACATTGCCAGTTCATAAACTGATGCAGCTACAAATCTTTCCTTTCAAATCCTGCCCTTATTTGCAAAGATCAGATATGCTGATAGCTCAGGATAGACTTACTAACTTGACAATACACATATGGTGTCTGATGCCAAATGCCAATAGCAAGCTGCAATTCATGAGCATTAAACCACAGCTTACCATCCTGTCAGACTTAGTGATGGCCATACGTTTTGCTATGAAAATAAAATATTCACAAAATTGCTGACAGTTTCAAAAGCCGTTCAAAGCAATTCTTCATCTTTGCTTTAGCAGTTGTCTGTGTGAAAGAGAGAATAAGATTAAAGCCAAGTGAAAGGAACCTCCTGAGGCTATAGAATGAAATAGACCATAAAACTTCAGAGACTATCCAGGATTTGGTGAACAAACAATTATTTGTAGGATCTTTTTTTGATATAAAGTGAGATAGTTGCTTTGCTTTGCAACAAATTGCTGCAGTTTCTTCTTAAAATTATTTTCCTTTGGTATTTGGATGAATTGTGTTATATAGAAAATCCAAAAAGATCATTTTAGAAAGACAGAAACGTGAACTTACAAGTCTCTTCATGTGTGAATTTCTTGTTGGTAAATTTACACAGCTACATGGGAGAACTATAGGAAATGTTTTCTTGAATGTAGTGTTATGAACCTTGATAAGCGCATGTATGTGGAGTTAGAAAGTATTTTACAAGTTCTACCTCAGGTTGCCATTTGTTTAGATGTCAAGACCACTTAGAGAACTTGGACATAGTCCTTAGGTGTTTCACCCAGATGGGCGTACACTTTAGAAGGAAAGAATGAGTGTTCCAGGCACCTCAAGTGACTGCTTTGGGCTACAGAGTCAATAAAACTGGGTTACACCAGTTGAGAGATAAAGTGAGGCCATTCAAAAGTATCCCAGCTCATACTGGATCTTAGATCTTGGCTTTGTGAATTATTCAGAAAAGTTTATACATAACCTGGCTTACATCTGGCAACTTTGCATCAACTCTTTAAAAAGGATCCACCTTGGAAGCATGCATATATCTAACCATTGATTTCAGGGAAATGAAGAAACAGCTATCATCCTCAAAAGGTGTTGGCACGCTACGATCCCAAGTGAGGTCTGATACTGACATGCAATGGCTGCCCATATGGTATCGGGGTAGTATTAACCCAAGGGGGCCCAATGGAGAGGAACCTCCTATAGTCATGACAATCAGAATTGAAACCTTTGGACCCAGAAAGACCAGATCACAGTAGAGGTCAGCCTATTATTTTGGGGAACAAGACTGATTTCCTGAGCAAACATTGCTGCTAGATACTGGCTGAATTCCACCAGGGTCATCCAGGAGTTTCTGAAATGAAGATGTTGGCAAGACATTATGCCTGGTGGCCAGGATTGGATGCAGACATAGCTGCATTGGTGGGCAGTGCCCAGAGTGCCAATAAGGACAAAATTACCATTTCATCCATCATCCAATGGTCTAGTAGAAATAACAGACCAAACTTTGAAAGTAGACTTAAAGAAACGGCCTACAGTATCACTAGATACCAAACTGCCCCAGTTCCTATTTGATAATAAGGCCACCCCTCATGCAACTACATTGGTAGCTCCAGCAGAATTGCTAATGGGGAGAAGATTTTCCTGGACATGGGTGGGAGAGTGAAACGGTATCAGGAACACCAATGCCAAACACAAGACCCCACTAAGCGAGAGAGCCAGTTCACTTCAGGGGACAAGGCTTAGTGTAGGAACTACAGGAATGGATCTGTACGGACAAGAGGCATGGTCAACACAAAGTCAGGCCAAGTGACGTATAAAATTGGGTTAGGGTACAACCCAACCCCTGAACAAGCATGTGGACTATATGAAAGCAGAAAACTGGCAAACTGTGCGGGAGCAGAACGTGCTCGGCTCCTCGACAGCCTTTCTGACTGTTCTGGAACCTGTGGGTTCTCCCTGTTTGTCAAGCGTTGACGATACCTCAGAATCTGAGATGGGTTCAGCAGGTGTCATCACCTCAACGCCTTTGCTGCCTGAAGAGGAGAATGAATTTCTTCTGAGATGCTCCAGACACAAGAAACGAGTTACTGTGCAATACATGCTGCCTACATCAGAGGCAGGGTCGGAGGAACCAATGACCCAGAAGGAGCTACAAAATAAAACTGGCCTATGTCCTTGGACTCAGAGTGGGAAGAGTGTATTGATTGTAATGAAGTCAGCCAGGTGGGCCTCATAGTACATGAGTTTGCCAATTGGGGCTGTTAATCCTGTCCAATCAGGGAGCCCTGGCTGACAGATAAGAAATGTGTCAAAAGTTCTGTTCACCCTGAGAGTTGGCTGTAACGGAGCTGGATCAGTGTCAAGGACTTTCCACATGTAAATAAAGGCTGACTTGGTGATGGGACACCAGCCTCTGTGGAGTTATTTCACTATCCTTACTCATTCCAGTCCATATGTCACTTCTGTTCAACACTGAAATATTCTAATGACCCAATCAGTCTTATTACAAGTACAACCAATAGTTCACCACCACTTCAGAACATCTAGGAAGGCCAGCCTTGCCAGTGACACCCGCATCTTGCAAAAGTTAGTGGCAATCTGGAGGATAAGGAGAACTTTAAACCTTAACAAAGCGTTATTAGAATCAAAATCAAAAGAGCTAAGATGAAAAGTGAAAGGAAGCTAGCATTAAACTTAAGCACCAATACAAAAAGCTTCTATAAGTATATAAAAAGGCAGAGAATTGTGAAAGTAAATGTTGAACCTTTAGAGGGCAAAAATGGGGAGAAAATAATGGGAACTCAGAAATGGCAGAGACACTAAACCAATATTTTGCCGCTTTTTTGACAGCGGCAGACAGTAATTTCTTCCCATAAACTGCAGTTACTACTTGGTGAAGTTACTATAACTCGAGAATTTACTATGACACTGGGATTGAAGGCAGACAAGTCCCCTGGGAGTCACCTGATGGCCTGCACCCGAAGGGAATTTAAGGAGACAGCAACAGAGGTAGTGGATGCACTCGTTATGATATTCAAATATTCCCAGCATTCTGGAAACATACTAATATGACACCCTTATTCAAAAAAAGCAGAAAGGCAAAAAGTGGGAAATGGGAAACTATAGACCAGTTAGTTTGACCTCTCTGGTGGGAATGTTGCTGGAGTCAATCATATCAGAGGAGTTAACTGAGGAGATAACTGAACACTGATGATGCTGCTCTCTTAACAAGGTTATGTTTTCCTTGGTTCTTCTCAGGAGGTCATAAAAACACAGGTTCTGAAAAGTCTAGGTTTGAAGGGTTTTAGGGCTATTTAATTATAGCTAACAGATACAGCCTCAGAAAAATACTTTCATGTTTAAAGGAACACTTATACAATGAAAGGAGAATGGACAATTCTCCCAGCTCAATTTTTCTCTGGTTTGGTTTGGTTTTGGCAGTCTGGCTGTTCACTGAAGGCAGTCAGACAGTTCAAGGCTGCTGATCCATGAAACAGCTATATGAAAGAGGGTGTTCTATGCTGCCATCTCTCTCTCTCTTTCTCTCTCTCTCTCTCTTTCTCTTCCCTATAAGACCCAATGTTTGATTTTCCCTTTTGTGCCAAGTGATGTGTATGGGGATTGTTGCAGGAATTTGTGGGTGGCACGGTGGCACAGTGGTTAACACTACTGCCTCACAGCGCCAGAGACCGGGTTCAATTCCTGCCTCAGGCGACTGACTGTGTGGAGTTTGCACGATTTCCCCGTGTCTGCATGGGGTTCCTCTGGGTGCTCCGGTTTCCTCCCACAGTCCAAAGATGTGCGGGTCAGGTGAATTGGCCATGCTAAATTGCCCGTAGTGTTAGGTAAGGGGTAAATGTAGGGTAGGGGTGGGTTGCACTTCGGAGGGTCGGTGTGGACTTGTTGGGCCGAAGGGCCTGTTTCCACACTGTAAGTAATCTAATCAATTTGGAACAGCATCATTAAGTTGGGATAATCTGTCAGATATTTGTATAGCATAAGTTATTCGGTATTCTGTTTTCTTTTGTGTTTAATTCAGTATTCTTGTAGATAAATTTTGTTTTGTTTAAAGCTAAGTGGTTTACAATCTATATAAATGATCTGCAAGCAGGGACAGAATGTAACATAGAAACATTTGTGGGAAAATAGGCTGTGATAAGGAAATAAAGAATTTGCAGATGGATATTGAGAGGCAAGAAAAATGGGCCAGAATCTGGCAGATGGAGTTTAATGTAGATAACAACGAGGTTGTCCATTTTGACTGGAAAAACAAAAGGGCAAGTTATTATTCAAATGGTGCAGCATAGAATAAGAAAGGCAAATTGTGTCCTGACATTTATTGCAAAAGGACTGGATTGCAAAAGTAAAATAGTGGTGTTACAAATATATAAGGTATTGTTAAGACCAACCTGGAGTATTGTGTTCAGTTGTGGTCACCTCACTGTGGAAGGATATAATGACACTGGAAGCAGTTCAGAGAAAGTTCTCCAAATTGATTCCAGGGATGAATGGGATACCGTATGAGGTGTGGTTAAATAGCTTGGGCTTGTACACACTGCAGTTCAGAAGATTGGTGGTGGTGGTGGGGAGGTCTGATTGAGGTATGTAAAATCCTAAAGGTGGACATGTTTCCCCTTGTGGAACAACCTCAAACAACAGATCATAGATATATACAATCGTGGGTTCAAAACTGAGATGAGGAGGAACTGCTTCTCTCAGAGGGTTCCAAATCTGTAACACACACTGCCCCAGAGTGCAATGGTGACAGAATCAATCAACAGATTCAAGAAGGAAATAAATATGTTTCTGATGAAAAGGGGGGATAAAGGGCTTTAGGAAGTAAGCAGGAAAGTAGAGCTGACACCAGGATAAGATCAACCATGATCATGTTAAGTAGCAGAGTGGGGTCAAAGGACTGAATTGCCTACTCCTGCTCCTAATTCCTGTCTTCCTGTGTCCTGAGGCTGATTTTAAACAACAGTTGAAGGTGACTAAACACCCGAAGCTGATGATGGCCATACTGGCCACTGTTACCTGTCTTAATTGATATAGGGAGGATGAATGTTTGTGCCATTCATTGAATTATACATGTGGCATTTCACCTCAAATACATTTTGGCCTTACCAGTCGATGAAAGAGTTGAATCAATAATTTATCTCATGAATATTTTCTGCAATTCACTGCTAACATTTTCAACAAAGCAAGTTTTTACAAGTTGTTGGTTTCTTTTTGAAGTACCAATTCAGTTAAAATGTAGACTTTGATCTTTCAGCATCATTTTTCAGTATTTCTGCAATGTGCTTTTGGTGAAATGTCAGCAATTCTGTCAATCTTTGGTGTCATATGTGTTATGGGGAAGATCACCAGTCTCGGAGTCAGAGTCGGGGTTCAATGACAGAGTTTATTGCATAAGGAAATACCGGAGCTCCGGGAGAGAAAGACACCAATAGCACAGTAGTCAGCTGCGAGTCTTCTCTTGACCCAGAGCACATGTCAAGATACTTTTATACATCTTGCGATACAATAGGTCAGTGATGGGATTATTAACTTTGTAACATGATTTGTTTATGGCAATCATTGCAGAATTGTTGATAGTTTCAATACAGTCATTGTCAGTTTCAATGTCTGTGCGGAAGTCCATTACTGTAGTAATGGGTGCTAATCGCTCTTCCTGAGAAGGATGATTACTGCAGCCCTGGCTGTTAGCACTCTGTATTTAGTCCGTATCAAATTATTAGCATTTCTATCAAAGGTGTTGGCTGGACTCAGACACATCGGCAGGCAATGTACACTCCTCATATGCATTCTCTCCCCCACCTGGCTTAAACTAATCAACTAGGTTGTGAGTGCATCGTGTTGGCATTCTGGTGGCCACAGGCAGTGTCTGTATTTGCTGTGCTGTTTCTCTCCATATTGTGGTCCAGCGGTCATCTTATGTGTCAAGTGGCCATCTTGTGTGTCCATGTGCCTAGTGTCACCCTGCCCCTTGCCATCTCCCACTTCATGTGCATCACTCATCTCAGTCAGCATTACTCTTAAACAATAGCTACAGTCCTCTGGAATTGTGTTGCATCAATGCTACATGCTCCATACTAAAGTGAAAGGTAACTTTGCTGTTACAACAAGACAACACAAATACCATCCTAGTCTTGCAAATGATTGGGAATTCCTCAGATCGAGTATGTCCTGCTTCCATTCTTGGGATAGTTTCTGCAGTAGCTTAATAGTCCAATCCTGGAGCTGCAAACTGTGCTACACATGGAGGAAGTACTGTTTTGATGAAGTGGGTTTGTGGAATGCTCTGGATACTGCGCACCCTTTCCACTGTTTGCACTTGCCTTCCACACAGTGATACTCGGTGCCTTCACAGATACCTCTTCTCCAGTTCCAGGACAAGCAATTCCCACATGTTGGTGGGGATGTTGCATTTGTTTCAGCAGGCTTTCAGAGTGTCCTTTGCTCTGACTTCCTCCTGATTGCTACCATTATGGAACTTGAGCATGCGGAACTTGTGGGGAGTTTTTACTGAGTATGGAGATAACATAATCCACATAACTCACATATGACCAATGCCTCAATACTGAGGATATTGGCCTAGGAGAGAACACTCACATTGGTACGCCTATCCTGCCAGTGGATTGCAGGTTTTTTAAAGACAGTGCTAGTGATAACTCTCCAGGGATTTTAGGTGGCTGTGTATATGGTCCATGTTTCTGATGCATATGGGAGGGTAGAAACTATAGCCACTTTGTACACCATGAGCTTGGTGTCAGATTTGAGGTCACAAACTTTGCTTATTCTGTTCCTCAGGCATCCAAAGGCTGAAGTGGAACATCGGAGTTGAATGGATTTCATCGTAAGTTTCTGCTGACACCAAGAGGAGGCTCCGGAGGTATAGGAAATGATCCGGGGGCCTAATGTGGATTTTGATGGTTGGGAATTGGTGTTGTGTGGAAAGAGCGGGGTGATGGAGAAACTTTGTTTCCCAGATGTTTAGTCTGAGACCCATTCTCTCGTATTTCTCAGTGAATGCATCAATGATGGTTTGTAGTTTTACCTCTGAATGTGCAGTTTGAGGACAGAAATTAGGGTGGTTTTGGTTCAGTGACCTTCCTAGTGGCATTGTGATTCAACATATAACAAACAGATTGCAGAAGCCAGCTGGCACCACCTTATGATGGGCAATAAATGCAGGCTTGACCAGCAATGTCCACATCCCCTGAATGATTCTTTTTTTTTAAAGAAAAGCCATGTTAGTACATCAAAATTGTGACTGAAAGTTGGACTTAAATATATGTCTAATGCTGTAATACTTAATGCTGACCAACAGATGGAGAAATAATGCAACATAAAGACATGAGGATTACTGGGGGGAAATAAGTGCTTCAACGCCATTTTATGATTAAAGAATTTTTTTTAATAGCACCTAGTTATAACTCATAAATGTCTCAAGGTCTTTTGCATACAACAAACAGCCTCGAAGTGCATCGATCATCATTTTGCACTCAGTGGAATCTTACAAATATCTGTAAGATATAACTGGTTTTAGGTGATATTGATTGTGAGAGGAATGTTGGCCAGGCAGTGGAGACATTTCTTGTTACTTTTTTGAATTACAACTTCATAGCTTTTGAGCCCACTGGAACACTTGGGATCTTAACAGGCAACAGCTTGTAGGTTTTGACCCAGTGATGGTCATTCATGAGCTAAGTCATAAAGCTTAGGTTCACAAATCATTCCAAGACTTGAACAGTCTCATGTTATATTTTGATGAAATACAGAATTATACCTATTATTACTGATGTAATGTGTTCTGCATTAGACAATAAGCAGAGACCCTCATTTTTTAATAGGCGGATATAAAAGATCCGATGGCAGTATAGAGGAACAAAGGAAGAGAAGTGTTCTGAACATTCTTCCTTCAACTAACATCACTGCCATTTTATAAAAGTGACCAGATTTTAAAATGTATAGGTGTTTCTGAAGCACTTTTAGATAGCTGGAGGATGTGTAAGGTGCTATTTAAGTGAACTTTCTTTCTTTAATGTGTCTTCTGAAGAGCAGCAACATGCTGTCAGTACTGCAATGCAGTGATTGTGTGGTCAACCCTGGAATAGATTTTAAAATTAGTGCATAACCAAATGAGTGATACTTCCAGAATTTCAGACATTCTTCCCAAAACAATCAAACAATAATGTGAAACTCTATTTTCTACAGTGTTTTTATACCAAATTATTCATTATTTTGGCATCTTACATTTTCAGTACAATTTATACCTTCACTAGTGTAAACTTCCATTGCATTTGTCACTTTTACAGCATTTTTTCAAAGCATGTTATATTTACGTTTTTCTCCCCTATTGTTACTTAATTCATAGTCACATTTTGGCTGTGATACTGGGTATTATAGATTAGGTCGGATGTCGCCTGGCTTCCCAGTGATACTGTGGGTTAGTTTTTCAACAACCTTTAGCTGTAGGATTGAATCCAGTACTGGAAATTCAAATGGGAGTATTTATCACAACTGGTTGTAAATATTCAGTAGTGAATTACTAAGGACAGCCAAAATTAATATAATATTGATTATGCACAGACAAAGCATTGAAATTTAGCAATTTGATGAATTGGCGAACTCTAAAAACGATGTAATATAAGCTAACATGCAGCTTTGACAGAAGATCATTGTGTGATATTTTCTCTTTGCAGTCACACCTGCTGAAAATTTCCAGAATTTTACTTGTCTCTTAAGAATTTCACTTAAGATAATATGGAAATAGGATTATTTTATTGGTGCAGTAGTGGGTGCTCTCCTAAACTTGGCCTAAAGGAATAGTGTTACAAGAAGTTTACTCTGAAATCAGTAGTGCCAAGTGCTACTAACCTGTGATGTCTTGATGCTGACATTCTGTCTGCCGTGTAGTGAAAACATATTATTTCTCAATGTAAATATTGTTCACCTTGATGGGCAAAATTACTATGATTGAGAGATAATGTTGAGGAGCCGACATCATCATCCTTGACAGATTTAGTGTTAGGAGGGCATAGCACTGTGACTGGCAGTGTGGACATGCAAGGGCAGGTCTTTCTATGTCTGACAGATTGAAGATGATAGGCAAGACATGATCTTGGTTGACAGATGGCTGTGAATAGGTTTGTGGGGGGTTAAATGAGGTAGTACTTTGATTGACAGAATGGACAAGATGAGATGCAGCTGCATCATGTTTGACAGAGTAGGCACAATGGGCTGCTGTCACCATGACTGATGCAATGGACATAAAAGACTGTACATTAATGTGATTGAGATTATTAAAAGTTATGTTGTATTGCCCATTATCTCAGTCCCTAAGTTTACATTTCCCTTCAACTGCCATGTAAGATTGGGAAAGTATAATGGAAGTAGTTACAATTAAGAAAAATCCATATCCTTTCAGTCAATGGCACAGGCCTCTCAAGGTGCTGATGTGACATATTGCTTATGCATTGTCTTCTTCATTTCAGATGCCTGCACAGCTTGTGCTGACAGCACAGTAAAGGACAATTTCATTTCTAGATGAAATAAGTGAATTCTCTGTGGACTGAATACCCCTGTTGACTTTCAGACTTTGCACGCAGCTTTTACCTTATAACCTCTACATTCATTGATATGAATGCTGAGAACTGCAAACTGGATTGGAGAAAGCATGTAGAATGATTAAGCAGTTCTGGAGTCAGAGGAAAGACACAGGGGTCGAATTTTAACTCTGGCAAGTTTTAGACATGCAGGAAGTGATGCAATTGCAAAATGTTCAACTGGTCCTGATCCAAGACTCGTGGCTGTTACAAGTTTATCGAGTTTCGCCATAGTTACTCAGAGTGTGAAGAGGGGCCATGGTAGGGAAGTATTGGGTGACCATTTTGTTATAGAATGGAAATGGAAAGGTCCAGAGCGCAGAGGAGATTGCAACTTTCTTTGTGGGGCTGGGAGGATTGCTCTTCATCCTCCTAAAACCTCAAAGAAAAATAAATGTTTGCAGGACCTCTTATCTCTGCAAGCCAGACATAAACCTGCTTCTGCCTGATGTGCTTACTATGGTGGCTTCCCTACTCAGGCTCCAGTTACTTAGGTTCCAGACACAGATGGGCAGGGTGATCCCAGGCACAAAATTAAGAGGCTGCTGCCAGGAGTGCCATCAAATTAAGAATAATCAAAGTATTGCAGATACTAGAAATCTGAAATAAGAACCAAAAAGAAGCTGGAAAAGCTCAGCAGGTCAAGCAGCATCAATGGAGAGGAACGGTTAGTTAAGTGATTCAGGTTGTCCATTCATCAGAACACTAATCGATTAAGGTCAGCAGCCTCCCTATTAGATCAAGCAGCCCAGTCAGAAAGCTGGTGAATCAAGCCCCTGGTGATCTTGGGTTTCTACCAAAAGGTTTACTTTTGTACTGATATTGAGGCTTGTCCTCTCCATGTTCCCACTATCCACACACAGGAGCACGTATCAGTAATTGCAATGGGTTAGTATGGCATGCTATGACTTTCTGGCCATTACAAATATTGGATGAGAACACATTCCTGAATTCTCAATTTCTGCTTATCGTAAAAGGGATTGCCTGTCAGGAATATATTTTATTAAAAACTTCCCCATCAAGAAACCAGAGAAAATCATCCTTAAAACTTCTTTAGTTTCCAATAACTTGGGAGCTAAAAGATTCAAACCTAATTTCTTTTAAAATTAGTACCTCAGTTCAAATTATGTTCATTTGACATTCCACTGCCTATTGTTTTAATGGTAATGTTAATGATACTACATTAAACTTAAGAAATTGCTGGTCTGACTGTCTCAGACCCATTGACTTTACCTCTGAGCCATTACAGATGTCCTGCTCTTCACCTCTTTAGAGGGATTAGAGGAAGATAATCTTCTGTTGGTGAAGTCAGATCTAATATAAGTGAAGTGATTGCTCACTAGTCCTCAAAATAACATCCTGTATTCATGTGTAAAGAACTTTAGATTATGATCTATGGGTTACATAAGTAAAACATTAACTGCAACTTTAATAGTGTAATCATAAAACATGTTCTATCAATAAATGTATGCTTACACAGAACTTTGACCTTTGGGGTGAGCATTCACATATGTTTGGGTGGAAAGTGTTATTAGATTCCCTACAATGTGGAAACAGGCCTTCAGCCCAACCAGTCCACACTGACCCTCCGAACAGTAACCCACCCAGACCCATTTCCCTCTGACTAATGCACCTAACATTATGGGCAATTTACCCTGGCGAATTCACCTGGCCTGCACACCTTTGGACTGTGGGAGAAAACCGGAGGATACCCATGCAGACACAGGGAGAATGTGCAAACTCCACACAGACAGTCGCCCAAGGCTGGAATTGAGCCTAGGACCCTGGTGGTGTGAGGCAGCAGTGCTAACCACTGAGCCACCGTGCCGCCCTAACATGCCTAACGTTAGCACTTGCCAACCTTTCAACACCATGTTTTTTTTAAAGAAATGAAAGGCTGGAAAAGACCAGTTAATCTATTAAGTCGGCCCTACTGACAAGATGACTGAAATATCATTACTGGACACTTCCGAGCACTCCTTTCTCTATACCTAACTGTGGATGTGTGCCTAAAATCTGTGTTCAGATCTAAAGCTAGCCAATTGGATTTGCTGATCCTTGCTGTGCATGAATTATGGTCAGATGCTTTAAACTTAAAACTTGTGCATAAATAAAAATGCAGGAAAGGAATATGGCATACGTTTGGTTCTTTCATCATACTTTGTTTGCACTGGTTTCCTCTTTCTTATGTCCATTTTTACATTTCAATATACGTTAACAACATGGTCAGTAAATTTGTACGTAGTTCTCCATCAAGAAGATGAGTGTCCATCAAGAAGATGAGTGTCCATCAAGAGGATGAGTGTCCACCACAGAACACACCAGATGGCCTCCTTCTTTAGAGACCACAATTTCCCTTCCCATGTAGTTAAAGATGCCCTCCAATGCATCTCATCCACATCCCGCACCTCCGCCCTCAGACCCCACCCCTCCAACCATAACAAGGACAGAATGCCCCTGGTGCTCACTTTTCACCCTACCAACCTTTGCATAAACCAAATCATCCACTGACATTTCCGGCACCTCCAAACGGACCCCACCACCAGGGATATATTTCCCTCCCCACCCCTTTCCACCTTCCGCAAAAACCGTTCCTTCCATGACTACCTGGTCAGGTCCACGCCCCCCTAAAACCCATCCTGGCACCTTCCCCTTCCACCACAGGAATTGCAAAACCTGCGTCCACACCTCCTCCCTCACCTCCATCCAAGGCCCTAAAGGAGCCTTCCACATCCATCAAAGTTTTACCTGCACATCCATCAATATCATTTATTGTATCCGTTGCTCCCGATGCGGTCTCCTCTACATTGGGGAGACTGGACGCCTCCTAGCAGAGCGCTTTAGGGAACATCTCTGGGACACCCGCACCAATCAACCACACCGCCCCGTGGCCCAACATTTCAACTCCCCCTCCCAATCTGCCGAGGACATGGAGATCCTGGGCCTCCTTCACTACCGCTCCCTCACCATCAGATGTCTGGAGGAAGAGCGCCTCATCTTCCGCCTTGGAACACTTCAACCCCAGGGCATCAATGTGGACTTTAACAGTTTCCTCATTTCCCCTTCTCCCACCTCACCCCAGTTCCAAACTTCCAGCTCAGCACTGTCCCCATGACTTGTCCTACCTGCCTATCTTCTTTTCCACCTATCCACTCCCCCCTCCCCCCTAACCTATCACCTTCATCTCCTCCCCCACTCATCTATTGTACTCTATGCTACTTTCTCCCCACCCCCACCTTCCTCTCATTTATCTCTCCACCCTTCAGGCTCTCTGCCTGTATTCCTGATGAAGGGCTTTTGCCCGAAACATCGATTTTACTGCTCCTCAGATGCTGCCAGAACTGCTGTGCTTTTCCAGCACCACTCTAATCTAGACCCTGTCCATTATAGTGTCACTTGTAGATTGTAAATTGTTAGGAAATTGCATGCCAAGTTGATGTAGATACATCTATAATATTTTCAACCACAATTCATTACACTAGGATATTTTATCCTGCTTCACATGTATTTGAATAACAGTCACAGTTTGAAGAACTGGACAGTCAACTTACATTAGAGGTCCACATACGGGATATAAATCAGTAACCAGTTAATATCTGTTTCAGTCTTGTTGGTTGAGGGATAAGTGTTGACCAAATACTTCCATGAAAACATTTACAACCATTAAACAGGTGGGTGTGCCATTTGTTTATTATCTCATCCAAAGCATAACTGGATGGCATTTAATGCTGTCCCTTGTGGCGCATTTGGTGATGGGGCATTTAATCAGGCAGGAGGAAACTTCCCTCCTCTGGCTCAGTTCAGGTCATGGTGGAAGGAGTTGTGAATGGCCTTCCCAGGCAACCTTCAGTGGATACCCAATAAGTAGACAATTAATGTCCATTTCAGGGCCTTACTTGTATTTATCCAATGGCAGGTTGTGTGGGAAGCCCAAGAAACAAATCCAGCCATAGAATCTCTACAGTGTTGAAGCAGGCCATTCAACCCATTAAGTCCATACCGACCCTCTGAAGAGCATCCCACTCGACCTCTTGTATGTCCCATTGCTAATCCACCTAACTCACATGTCCCTGGACCCCACAGGGTAATATAGCATGGCCAATCCACCTAACCTGCACATCTCTGGACTTTTGGATGAAACCAGAGTTCCCACGAGGAGAATATGCAAACTCTATACAGACATTCACCCAAGACTGGAATTGAACCCAGGTCCCCGGTGCTGTCAGGCAGCAGTGCTAACCACTGAGCCACCGTGCCGCCCAGTTGAGGTTGATTGAGGATTTCCAGAAGACTCCATTGTTCAAAGACACACAGTGCCTAATGAGAGATCTGGTATTGAGAATGGTGGTCCTTGCTTCAGACGTCTCTCTCTGCCGTGATCCTCTGATATCATCATTTACCTATGACCTGATTCCCTAGGTGATGATGGGCCTTGTGTGAGTGTATCTATGGCAACAATCACTGCCTCCCCAGTGGTGTTGTCAAGCCATGAGGACTTTCTATCATTAGCTCTGGCTGGGTGAGGCTTCTATCCCGAGATCCATGATCATGGTAAGGTCCACTGCTACCCAATTGATTACTTGTTTGGCACTTAATGCTCTGAGCTTCCCCATAAAAAGGAAATGTGTGGCTTTAGCTTGCTCCCTAGCTACCAAACAAGTGCGCCCTTAATTATATCAACTTCAACCTAGCCATCCAATAGGGAAGCTCTCCAATAAATTATCAACCTATGTTATGCATTTATATGTCAAGATGAGATATGAACCTCCATTCTGAATGAGAAGGATGAGTTCTGCCACTGAGCAAGGCTGACGGTTGTCAATACAAAAATAAAACAAAGAACTGTGTGGTGCTGGTGATCTGACCCAAAAACAGGTGAAACTCGTCAGGTCTGACAGCACCCGTGGAAAGAAAGCAGAGTGAAAGTTTTGAGTCTGGTGACTCTTCATCAGAACACAGATGCTGCCACCTGACAGGTTTTACCAGTAATTCAGTTTTTGTTTCAGGTTGTCTGAGCTGTTATATAGAAAGTGTAAAACCAGAGTTCTTATAATTTACTTAGAAAGTAAAAGTAAAAACAAAACTGTAACAAAAATAAACAATGGAAATAGTTTCTATATGTGAGTCTACTATAGTTTATGCTGCTAATGGACTGTTATGAAGGTATGGGTGTGCTATACCTTTAAGAGAGTAAAATCTAGCAGTGACGGCACCAAGTGTTATCAATAAGGTAACAATGTAACATGTGCTCCAGCTACTGGGGTAGCTGGTTGCCTGGAAACGACAAAACCGATTCAAATTAGGCCAATCAGTTTAAATTATACCCCGAAAAATACCAAATTCCAATCGAGTTTGAATTGAGTATACTGACAATCTTAAAAGCCAATGACATAATCCAATGCTTTGAGGTATAAGACCAGGGAAAATTGGACAGTTAGGAGGAGAACTGTCACCAGACCCACAGCTGTAGACTGCTAATCAGAGCTCTCTGGGAGGTACCTGTCTAGAGAAGGAGTTTGCATAGAGGAAAACCTCAATGCTGACCTGGAGAGCCAATCTACAGACAAAGGTAAAGAAAAGATTCAACCACTGGCTGATTTTAAAATTTGAATTTTTCTGTAAATCTTAATTGGGAGTTTTATCGGGCATTAAGGAAGGGAAGGTAAAGATAGGTTAGAGAAAGGAGGTATGAATAGTTGTGAATTAATTATTCTCTGTTATACTTTAATAAATAAAGTTGTTGATTTTTACTTTAAATAGTTCTTAGCCTCTTGAGTTTTCACAGATTATTGCACAGGATAAATCTTTTCAGTGTTGCTGTTTAAATTAAGCAGGAGGGTTTATCTGACGTTGTAGATGGACAAATGATACTATTTTATCAATATGTGTTCTGCATTCTTGACTGTTGCATCAAGAGTAATGGGGCTTTTGCAATTCCTGTCCTATCTGCTGTGGGATAACTGTTATCAGACCAATACAGTAATACAGCATAGAACAAATCCTTTGATCCAACTTGTTAATGGTGACCAGGTATCCTAAACTGAACTAGTCACCTTTTCTACCTTGATAAGGTGATGGTGAGCTGCCTTCTTAAATTGCTTCAATCCACCTGCTGTGGGTTAACCCACAATGCCATTCGGGGGAGAATTCCAAGATGTTGACTCAGTGATGGTGAAGGATCAGTGATATATTTCCAAATCAAGATGGTTATTGGCTTGAGGGGAACTTGAAGTTAGTGGTGTTCACATGTATCTGCTGCCTTTGTCCTTCTAGATAGAAGTGGTCAGGTTTTGGAGGATCTTTGGTAAATTTCTGCAGTTCATCTTGTAGATAGTACAGACGTCTGCTACTGAATGTGGATATGGAGGGTGTTTGTGGACGTGGTGCCAATCAAGCAGTCTACTTTGTCCTGGATGGTGTTAAGCTTCTTGTGTGTTGTTGGGCTGTACCCATCCAGGCAAAGGGGAAGTATTCCATCTTCTGCAAATATCCATTCAACCTTTAAGGAACTCCCCACATCTCCAAACACAGATCAAGCATGCAGCATGGGTCAGCTGCCCAACAGTTAAAATCTACCTTATTGACAAGGAAATACTATAAACACCGTCTATCTTTAACACTCATGTTGTAGCAAACTCCTATTACTTAGTTTGCTAATCTCGTCACAGCAAAGAAGTGCTCTTCTGTGCTTTCTTGGTCTGCATATTGAAAGATATTTTTGTTGCTTTCTGTCTCTTGGGAGATTAGAGTAAAATAAATATCCATTCCTGTCAGCCTGTAAAACTAAAAGACAGTTTAATGTATAATTTGGTTCCAGATATGCCATTCCTAGTGCATGAGGTTTTCGATAAAAATGCATCAGGAATGTGTAGTAGAGCTTAATTGGACACATGCAGCTTTTCATGTCTATTATTATTTGTTGATCTTCCCTAATATTGCTCCTATGCACATTAGAACATTACAACTATGTAAATTGTATTTGATATTTGTCTTCTAATATTTCAATCATTTCAGTCTCAGTGATCGGCCTCGCCCATACACCTTCAACCGAGCCTTCCACACCCCCAGCCCTTTTGATTGTCAATGTATTTCCTCTATGATGGTTTTAGCCACCCCAATCAACCTCCTTCCAAATGCAGAGGTTCTAAGCTTCAGCCACGTGTTGCTCTGTTTCCTTCAGCCTCTCAGCCAAGGTATTCATTTCTGATCACAGGATGGGATTTTTTTTAGAAACTTGATGTCATTCCTCATCATGTGCCAGTCACAGCTCAGTTGGTCGCAACTCTTAGTTCTGAATCACAGGATTCTGGTTTCAAGTTCCACTCCAGGACAAAAAAAAAATGAAGCTGACAATGCAATGTAGAACTGTGGGAGTGCTGAAAGGTTGAAGGTGTTGCCCT
The DNA here is from genome assembly GCF_020745735.1 of Hemiscyllium ocellatum. NCBI lineage: Eukaryota > Metazoa > Chordata > Chondrichthyes > Orectolobiformes > Hemiscylliidae > Hemiscyllium > Hemiscyllium ocellatum. Next base: position 18,277,378 of record NC_083414.1, read on the forward strand.
TCATCACAAAATGGAAATGGTGTGTGGGAGGAAATCTGAATTTCATTCTCAATTAAAATAGGGAATCCAAACATGCCATGGGCAAATGTTTACTTTGCAAACTTGGCATTCCTAAGCTATAAGAATGCCAGGCAGAAATGGCCCAGTGCCTGGAATGTGGAGGAAGATCAGATTTGCACAAGGAAAGAAAATTAATGTGTGACCATTTTTGCAGCTACCCCCACATTGAGATAAAAATTCGTCCCTATGTCTGGCCTCTTGGGAGAGTGTAACAGATCCAAAGGAACTATTGCAAACCAAAGCAGGGAGTTTTACTCCGGTATCTTAGCAAATATTTATCCCTCAGTTAATATTGCAGACAAACATCTGATCATCACCTTATTGTTTGTGGGAATTAGACGTCAGCAAAATGACAGCTTCATGTCCTACTTTTTAATAAGAACTATGTTTCAAAAGTATTTCATCAGTTATAGGCTCTTTGTGAATCTATATATATAATTGTGTTCTTTCTTCTTTTGGCATCAAGTTCAGTGAGATTTCTTCACTCCTTCCTTTACCAAGACTTTTGTTCTACCCTTCCCCACATTCCCTTAAGTATTGGTCACAATGAATGCCAGAATTTTTAGAACTTATTGATCTTAATCTTAATTATAAGCTTTATATCAATAATGAAGGAACTGCATTTGTGAATATCCATTGACATCCTCAGGATTAGAGACAAAGACAACTGTAGGTGCTGGAATCCAAAGTAGACAAACCGAACACAGGAAGAACTCAGCAAGCCAGGCAGCATCAGGATGCAGAGAAGTAGACATTTTGAGTCCAGACCCGATTATACTGCTGAAGGGTCTCGACCCAAAATGACAATTCTCTACCTTCTGATGATGCCTGACATCCTCAGGATGTTGTAAAGCTATTTGAAGAGTAGTTATTGGTGCTATGTAAGAAAAGACAGTAGCCAAAGTATTCACCAGAAGATTGACAAATTGCAGTGTTAAGAATATTAAGTTAATCTGTTTTTGACTGACTGGGGGAAGAATGTTGGCCAGATTTTATACGGTTATAATCCCAACTGATGTTGCTACTGGACAAGTAAGATCCCAGCATAAAATCTGGCTTGATAGTTTTTATTTTTAAATTTAATGTGATAGTCTTTCAATAAAACATGAACACACATGGCTGTAGAATTGGTTTTAACAATGGAACAGACATTTATTACACAAAAGGAATAAAAATAAACCAAACCTATCCAAATATTTGAAGGAGTTCAAAATGAACAGCAATTCAAAATCACACATATTCCCCAATTGCATCACTTCATAGACAACAACAGAAATTGCTGGAAAAGCTGAGCAGTCAGGCAACACATGTGGAGAGAAATCAGAATTAACATTTCGGATCCAGTGACCCTTCCTCAGAACTGACGGTAGCGAGGAAAATGTTAGTTTTTATGTAGAAGATAGGGCGGAGGAGGGTGACAGGAGTAAACAGTAGGTGGAGATAGAGCCCAAAGAGAGAGAAGAACTGTTGGATAGACAAAGGAGTTAATCAAACCGATAGTTAATCAAATTTCAAAAACAAAATCCCTTCCCTCTCAAAACTGTAGGTTTAACTTAACAGCTTATTCTCAGTTCTGGTCCTGAGAGTTTGGGAGTCTTTCGCCTGAATATTCACAGAACTAAGATATTTGATTTTTCAGCTTTCATTTTTGAATGCACATTTCTAACCAAACACTCATGGTCTAGATGTTTTACAAGCTGCAATCTGAGGTAACTACTTTCCTTAACCACTCTGTCCATTCTCCTTTGCCTGGGAGAGATTATACTTTCTTGTGACTTCAGTCAAATCTCCTTCAAACTGCTCAAAAGCTCTTCAATTTATGGCTTTTTCCAAGCTAAAACCAATCCTTCATTATCCTAACCCAAAAGCTAATGCCTTTCAATGTTTTTTTCTTTCCCACTATAAACCTCACAACATTAACAGGTTTCATTAACATTCCAGGAGGCACATATGGGCTTAAAATCATAGTTAAGAACATAGAGCAAAGAACAATACAGTGCAGAACAGGCCCATTGACAATTGATGTTGTGCCGACCTGTGAACTAATCTAAGCCCATCCCCCTACACTACCCCCATCATCATCCACGTGCTTATCCAAGGATTGTTTAAATCTTCCTAACATGGCTGAGCTAACTACACTGGGCAGACAGGGCATTCCACACCCTTACCCTTCTCTGAGTAAAGAACCTGCCTCTGATATCTGTAACTATAACTGTCCCTCAATTTGTAACTATGCCACCTTGTACAAGCTGATGTCATCATCCTAGGATAAAGACTTTCACTATCTACCCTATCTAATCCTCTGATCATCTTATATGTCTCTATCAAATCCTCTCTTAGCCTTCATCTTTCCAATAAGAAAAGACCCAAGTCTCTCAGCCTTTCCCCATAAGACGTCCCCTCCAGACCAGCAACATCCTGGTAGATCTCCTCTGCACCTTTTCCGATTCTTTCACATCCTTCCTGTAATGGGGCGACTAGAAACGTACACAATATTCAAAATGCGGCCGCACTGGCATTTTGTCTAGTTGCAGTTATGGTTCCGAAACTCAATCCCTCTACCAATAAAACCTAACACACTGTATTTCTTCTTAACAGCACTATCAACCTGAGTGGCAATTTTCAGGCATCTATGTACATGGACTCCAATATTCCTCTGCACATCCACCTACCAAGAATCTTTCCATTAATCCAATGTTCTGCCTTCCTGTTATTCTTCCCAAAGTGAATGACCTCATATTTATAAATGTAGAGTAATGAGGAATAGGTTTGGGTGGGATACTCTTCGGAGGGTCGGTGTGGACTTGTTGGGCCGAAGGGCCTGTTTCTACACTGTTAAAAAGAAGTGTCACTGGCAAGGCTGCTATTTGTTACTCATTTCTAGTAACTTGTCAACAGATACTTGGCTCAGCAATTTTAGAGCAGTTAAGAGTTAACCATATTACCATGGACTTGGAGTCATATGTAGACCAGACCAGGGAAGGAGAACCTGATTTAAATACCCAATTGAATGTGAATTCCACTGGCAGTTGTGGTGGGGTTTGAGCCCGTGTCTCCTCGCAATACTATCATTTCTCTTGCTTCAGCTTAACAATACTTTTTGATTATTTTTACTTTGGAAAAAACTCCAAGCAAACAGTTTTTACACATGGAGTTAACACATTGAATGTCTGGAATACAAAATTTTCACCAACTTCTATCATATTGTTTCACTAATTCACTGAGCCTATTTGAAAAACAAACTACCCTGAACATGGTCCAATTCTTTGCACTTGAACAGTGCCATTTTAAAATAAAAACGTATTTGTAAACATTCTTTTTATTTAAACACTGTATTTCTGACAATTACGTCTCAATTTAAAAGCCTGTGGGCTATGTGGATTCTTGATGTCACAAGGAATTAAGGGCTACGGGGAGAATGCGGGTAAGTGGAGGTGAAATGCCCATCAGCCATGATTGAATGGCGGAGTGGACTCGATGGGCCGAATGGCCTTACTTCCACCCCTCTGTCTTATGGTTTTGTCCTGGATGATGCTGAGCTTTGTAGGAGCTGCACTCACCCAGCCTGGTGGTGAATCCAAAGAAGCTGATTTTGGGTAAGAAGGTATTCCAAATATTGAACTGCAAATTAAAGATTTACACCTGGCATTTTTGTGTTGGACTTACATCAAGGATATAAAAGTCAATTCAAAATATATACCAAGAAAACAGGCATCTTTCTTTAACTGAATTGAAATCCAATCACAGGGTGTTCTGGTATAGCACGATGGTTGTATTCCTCTGCAATCTTGCCCTGTGGAAGATGACTATACCCATTTGGGAGAAAGGTCACATTATCCACATAGTCTCCATAATTCATCAATCGTGTTGTAGTCAATTTGTGTTGATAAATGTGTGTTAAACCTGAATGACCTGTATTTTATAAACAAAATAAAGCCTTTCCTTTCCTGATCTTTCTTTAGTTTCAAACACAACCAATTCTGAACGAGAATAACAGAAAATTAACAACTTTTACTATTTTGTCAATTTCAATTTAATTTCTTTTGTATTATGTCCTCTTGGATGAATTAGTTGCATGTAGATTATACAAATCAGACAGTTTCTATCTTTATTCACTAACAATAAATGTCTGGAAGTGAGTGAACACGTAGAGATTTCCTTAATTCTGAATTGTTGGTTGGGAGCCAAGGGTGAAAGGTTGTCAGCTTGATATTCTCCACCATGAGGAAGCCATGATCACCAAATCTTCCCAAGATATTTCCCACATCCAGCCAGATATAAGGGGCAATACTTGAGGCCTTTAGAGTGATCCAGTTCCTGAATGACAGTAGCTAATTTTGAAATCCTTTCACAAAAATAAACAAACAACATAGTGTCATAGAGATGTACAGCACGAAAACAGACCTTTTGGTCCAACTCGTCCATGCCAACCAGATATCCCAACCCAATCTAGTCCCACCTCTCACCACCCGGCCCATATCCCTCCAAACCCTTCCTATTCATATACCCATCCAGATGCCTTTTAAATGTTGTAATTGTACTAGCCTCCACAACGTCCTCTGGCAGCTTATTCCATACACGGACCACCCTCTGAGTGAAAAAGTTGCCCCTTGGGTGTCTTTTATATTTTTCCCCTCTCATCCTAGACCTATGCTCTCCAGTTTGGACGCCCCCATCCCAGGGAAAAGACTTTGTCTATTTATCCTATCCATGCCCTTCATAATTTTATAAATCTCTATAAAGTCACTCCTCAGCCTCCGAAGCTCCAGGAAAACAGTCCCAGCCTATTCAACCTTTCCCTATAGCTCAAATCCTCCAACCCTGGCAATATCCTTGCAAATCTTTTCTGATTTGTTGTGAAGATCTTTTCACAACATCTTTCCAATAGGAAGGAGACCAGAATTGCAGGCAATACTCCAAAAGTGGCCGAATCAATGTCCTGCACAGCCACAACATGACCTCCCAACTCCTGTACCAATAAAGGAAAGCATACCAAACACCTTCTTCACTATCCAATCTGTCTGTGACTCCACTTTCAAGGAGCTATGAGCCTGCACTTCAAGGTCTCTTTGTTCAGCAACACTCCCTAGGACCTTACCATTAAGTATAAGTCCTGCTAAGATTTGCTTTCCCAAAATGCAGCATCTCATATTTATCTAAATTAAACCCCATCTGCCACTTCTCAGCCCATTGGCCCAACTAATCAAGATCCCATTTTAATCTGAGGTAACCTTCTTCTCTGTCCACTACACCTTCAATTTTGGTGTCATCTGCAAACTTACTAACTATACTTCTTATGCTCATGTCCAAATCATTTGTATAAATGATGGAAAGCAGTGGACCCAACACCAATCCTTGTGGTAGTCCTTTGGTCATAGGTCTTCAGTCTGAAAAATAACCCTCTACCACCACACTCTGCCATCTACATTTGAGCCAGTTCTGTATCCAAATGGCTAGTTCTTCCTGTATTCCATGACATCTAACCTTGCTAATCAGTCTCCCATGGGGAATGTTGTCGAACACCTTACTGAAGTCCATATAGATCACATCTACCACTCTGCCCTCATCAATCCTCTTTGCTACTTCTTCAAAATACTCATCATTTTTGTGAGACATGATTTTCCATGCACAAAGCCATGTTGACTATCCTTAATCACTCCTTACCTTTCCAAATATATGTAGATCCTGTCCCTCAGGATTCCCTCCAACCACTTACCCACCACCGATGTCAGGTTCATTGTTCTATAGTTCCCTGGCTTGTTCTTATCACCTTAAACCAAAGTCTGAGAAAGAAAGGTATTAATGTACGTAAATCATCTTCAACCCCAACGTAACAACTGAGATCAGGAATTGTGTTAAAATACCTTTCAAAGGATGGTGCTATTCCAACAACACTCAGTCCTTAGCAGTGGATTGGACTGTTAGTCCAGATGCTAATGTCATGGAGTGGGCATGTGAACATGCAAATGTGGAACAAGAGTAGCCGCTTGGCCCTTTGAGCCTGCTCAGATATTCAATAGAACCACAACACTACATTCCTGCATAACACCAACAATCTTTCACCTCTTTGACTATCAAGAACCTAACTACTTCTGCCTGAAAAATATTTGAAAATTCTAGCTTCTGAGGAACAGAATTCCAGCCCTCTGAGAAAACTCATTGCCTCATCTCTGTCTTGAATGGTTGACCCTATATTTTTAAATTATGACCTTGTAGTTCTAGATTCTCCCACAAGAGGAAGTATCAATTCCATACCCACCTGATCCTGTTGTCTCAGGAGTTCCCTGAGATGCACGTTCCCTCTCACTCTCAAATCCAGAGGATGCAGGCCTAGCCAGTCTAGCCATTCCCTATAAGGCAATACACTCATTCCAAATATGAATATAATAAACCTTTTCTGAACTATTTCCAATGCATTAACATCCTTCCATAAGTAAAATGACCATTACTGTACACAGTATTCCAGATGTGGTCTCACCATTATCTTGTATGACTGAATGCAATATGGAAAACTGGAGGAAGTTCTTTACCCAAAGAAAGGCACTGGCATTCAGTGGAACTTGAGACAATGACTACTCAGAGGAAAGGACACTTTCTCGAAGGGAAGTTTGTCACATTAACTTCAGAATTGAGAAAATACTCTAACCATTTATTTTTTAACAAAGATCCTCTCCATTTCATTCCCAGTCATGCTATTTAGATTCCATTAGCTCTGATAAGCAATGAGGTGGCACAATGCATTTGTAATTTTGGTTGAATGCCCTCCCTAGTTATACTATTATGCTTCAGACCAATATATTTTGTGTATTAAATATTGGTTAATGCATGAATGACAAAGAATCAGAAGACTATAATTCCAACAGTTTAATTCCAATTGTATTATAAATCAGGAGAGCAGTGCTCAGGCATTTTTGAATACCAGTAGAGCTAAATGATTAAATTGCCATTCACAATATAAAATATTAAAGCAGTATAAACGATTTTCAATAAAACAACCTATAAACTATACTATTAATATAGCATAATGTTGAACCATATATACAAAAATATGCAACATATTATATGATCTTACTCTATAGTCAGATAGCATGTGGTACTACATACAATTTACATAACAGATAAGGATGTTTGACCTAACCGGACCATGCCACCATTTATTAAAAATGGAGAGACCTTCTCAAGCCTCTCCATATCAGCACATTTATTGATTTATTTCTCATATGTGCCTATCTTTCCCATTAAATACAGAATGTCTTGGGGTCTATTTCTGTGCTGTATGACTCTTTGGCCAAATCAGTCCGTGCCGAATATAATCCCAAACTAAACTAGTCCCACTTGCCTGCTCCTGGTCCATATCCCTCCAAATCTTTACGCCATTCACCTCAACTACTCTTTGCATGTTCAATTTTCTCACCATTCTTTGTGCAAAATATTTTTCCAGAATTCCACATTGTATCTATGATTTTATGTATTTTGTATGAAAAATTAGTATGTTGAAGACTTCATCGATGATAACATATATTGAATATAATTTAAATGCAAGGAAAGAGAACACTGGAACAAGATGTCAAAATGGGATATTGAAAGAAATGAAGGGATCATACAGTTACATATGTAGAAAGCTATAGCAAAGAGAAAAAGCAATCATTGAAATCAACCACAATGTTTACTAATAAATGAATATTGGCAGAGCTTTACCCTTATTTATAATGAGTTTCATTTTTGTGAGACTGGCAAATTGTCCTAATTAGATAATCCAAGTCAGGGACGATCTTGTTACGTTATGGAGAAAAATATTTGCCAGCTATTTAATTGTTAAATTGAAACTGTATTGTTCATACTTTCTCAGAATATCAGACTTGGGTAAAATGTATCCAAGAGAATTAAATAAATGTTAGGAATTTCTCTGGTAACAGCATTGGTAATCCAGGACTGAAAGATAGCTAAAACAATGCCAACCCTTCAAAAGATGAGGTACATGAACCTAGGAATGATAAGCCAATTTTTTAAATATTAGAGTTATAGAGATGTACAGCATGGAAACAGACCCTTCGGTCCAACCCGTCCATGCTGACCAGATATCCCAACCCAATCGAGTCCCACCTGCCATCACCCAGCCCATATACCCCCAAACCCTTCCTATTCATATACCCATCCAAATGCCTCTTAAATGTTGCAATTGTACCAGCCTCCACCACTTCTTCAGGCAACTCATTCCATACATGTACCACCCTCTGTGTGAAAACGTTGCCCCGTAGGTCTCTTTTATATCTTTCCCCTCTCACCTTAAACCTATGCCCTCTAGTTCTGGACTCCCCCACCCCAGGGAAAATACTTTTGCCTATTTACCCTATCCATGCCCCTCATTAATTTTGTAAACCTTTATAAGGTCACCCCTCAGCCTCTGACACTTCAGGGAAAAGAGCCCCAGCCTGTTCAGCCTATCCCTATTGCTCAAATCCTCCAATCCTGGCAATGTCCTTGTAAATTTTTTCTGAACCCTTTCAAGTTTCACAACATCTTTCTGATAAGAAGGAGACCAGAATTGCATGCAATATTCCAACAGTGGCCTAATCAATGTCCTGTTCAGCTGCAACATAACCTCCCAACTCCTGTACTCAATACGCTGACCTATTTAAAAAAAAGCATACCAAATGCCGCCTTCGCTATCCTATCTACCTGTGACTCCACTTTCAAGGAGCTATGAACCTGCACTCCGAGGTCTCTTTGTTCAGCAACACTCCCTAGGACCTTACCATCAAGTGTATAAGTCCTGCTAAGGTTTGCTTTCCCAAAATGCAGCACCTCACATTTATCTGAATTAAACTCCATCTGCCACTTCTCAGCCCATTGGCTCATCTGATCAAGATCCTGTTGTATTTGAGGTAACCTTCTTTGCTGTCCACTACACCGCCAATGTTGGTGTCATCTGCAAACTTACTAACTGTACCTCTTATGCTCGCATCCAAATCATTTATGTAAATGACAAAAAGTAGAGGACCCAGCACCAATCCTTGTGGCACTCCACTGGTCACAGGCCTCAAGTCTGAAAAACAACCATCCCGTACCATCCTCTGTCTTCTACCTTTGAGCCAATTCTGTATTCAAATGGCAAGTTCTCCCTGTATTCCATGAGATCTAATCTTGCTAATCAATCTCCCATGGGGAACCTTGTCGAATGCCTTACTGAAGTCCATATAGATCGCATGCCCTCATCAATCCTCTTTGCTCCTTCTTCAAAACTCTCAATCAAGTTTGTGAGACATGATTTCCCACGCACAAAGCCATGTTGACTATCCCTAATCAGTCCTTGCCTTTCCAAATACATGTACATCATCCCTGGAAAATTGTTAATGCGTACAAAAAAAGCAATTCATGTATACCTCATGATATGAAAGTAATAAGATTATCAAGTATGTTGTTATAACCCAAATACTCTTCTGTCAAATACTTCATTTTAGCCAGCCAATGCTATATCCATGCCAATTTGTTATTTCTATATCATTAACTTTTATTTTCTGCAGTAGTTTTTGATGTGACACCTTTTCAAATGCCTTCTGGTAATCGAGCAATAATACATCTACTGATATTCCTTTATCCATTTTCCTTCTTCAAAGAACATTAATAAATTGGTTGAGTACAGTTTCCCTTTCACAAAACATGTTAATTCTGCCTGATTACCTTGCATTTTTCTAAGTGACCTTATATAATGTCTTCCATGATATCGTCCAACATCTCTATTCCAGATTTCTATTAAGCTAACTGGTCGGTAGTTTCCTGTTTTCTGTCTACTTCTTTTCTGGAATAAAAAAGTAACATTTGTACTTGAAAGGGTAGTGGAAGTACCTTTAGTACTAACTGCCAAGACAGAGTTGGATGTATGCTTGGAAAGGGAAAACATTTGCAAGGTTATACAGAAAGGGTATAGTAGTGAGAGTGATTGAAAAAAGAGCTTACACAATTACAAATATTAAATAGCCTTTTTCAGTGTGTCTACTGTTTTAAGATTAAACTATAGAATAAAATTTATAATAGTTTAAATTAAAATCATAATTTTCATTTCTGCAGAACACCGCAGATACAATATGCACCAGTAGGATCCAAAACAATATTATAAATTAGATTAATTGATAGATAACAAGAAATTTACAGCAGCAATCAATAGTAATAGTGCTAATTGGACAGCTCTGCCTAATGGAGTGCTTGCTGTTTAGAATATTTAGTAATGGCTCTAGAATAGATAAATATAACTAATGATCATGCTGATAACACAAAGTTTTGTTAGAAAGTAAAATGTTTTGTGGAGATTTACATATTGCTCAGAGAAATCCACAGATAGTTGACAAAAAGGTGGATGAATTGCAAATCATACCTGTTGCTATCAAATGAAAATTTAAATATGCCATAATTCTGACGTTAACTCAGCACGGGGCCAACAGGGTAAAATTAAGTTTCATCAACATCTCTTCAGTCAGGTGTATAGATTGGGGTGGGTAAACAAGTGCAAGTCCTTTGATTTCATTGTGGAATCCAAGGGAAAGCTTCTCCTTCTCTAGAGTCACAAACAAAAATCCATGAAGAAACAAGTTCTATTATGTTCTTTGTTAAAAATCACACAACACCAGGTTATAGTCCAACAGGTTTAATTGGTGGCACTAGCTTTCAGAGCACTGCTCTTTCATCACCTATTGAAGGAGCAGTGCTCCGAAAGCAAGTCTCTCCAAATAAACCTGTTGAACTATAATCTGGTGTTGTTTGACTTTTAACTTTGTCCACCCCAGCACAACACCGGTTCCTCCACATTATGTTATATTCTTGACTTTCTTCTAGATTTTTGCAGTTTGGTGTCCAGTTTCTTTAGTGACACTCAGGTGTCTGCCTCAGCAAGGAAAAGTTTACCAGCTTTGTTAACTGACATCATTGAACTCTGACTTTTGAATCACAACGAAGCCCTTGTTTGTCTATTAGAATGCTGCATGAAGATGGGACACTTCCTTATGTTAAGATTAGAGTGATGCTGGAAAAGCACAGTAGGTCAGGTAGCATCCGTGGAGCAGGAAAATCGATGTTTCAGGCAAAAGCCCTTCATCAGGAAAGGGCTGACCTGCTGTGCTTTTCCAGCACCACTCTAATCTTGACTCTGATCTGCAGTACCTACTTCTGCCCACTTCCTGTATGTGCAACTTCATTCTCAGTCTGTATGGAGGGGTTTAAAATCATGAGTATTCACCTACCAACTTACAGGAAGAAGATTATGTGGGATCACTAGTTGATCTAAGTCCTAAAAATGTTGTCACATTGAATGTCAACAATTGCAAAGTTAAATAGTTTGCTTGCCAAAATAACTTCATTTAGTTGTTGCTAGGCATTGGCAAAATTTCAGATGTGTCAGTGTGTTTTCTCTTCACAGTTACAAATGAAAAAATTGTAAATCTTTTTTTGAATGCTTTTATTGCTTTGTTCACAATATTCCTGTTATGTTTATGATTTCATTACAACTTAGCAACCAGACAAAAATTTCTACTCATTAGCTCATTGAGCTCATTTAAATTTTTTATAAAGACTTTTGCTGCTTTTGATGAATAAGATATTTCTGGATCATCATTTAATAAGCTGTAACTTTAGGTTTCTGTTCATGTTGATGAGATGTTTATTAGTGTTCATTGCCTTAGATCCCGGTTTCATTGACAAATGGTACAATCAAAGTTTCTTCCTGCAAGTTGTCCTTGGGTTGATGCCTGTATGTTTGTCTTTGAACTGTCTGACAATTACTAATGGTAATTTGGATTATTCATTATTATCAGAAGTTCTGTGGATTAAGGTTTCCAGTTTTCATTTGATAAATTCATAAAATATGCATCTTCTAAATCAGGAGCCATTGCTATTCATTCTATTTTGGTTTTTATGACTACATTATTCATCATTCAGATGAATGTTTCTCTTTCATTTCAATTTTTTTTGTTGTTTTCTCTTGTGATAAAATGGGTTTGATTTTAAATTTAGGCTTAGCTATGCTCTATTTCTTCTATCTCTGTCTCTTGAAGGGAGTTGTAAAGATAATGTACTGGTCTAATGCTTCATTGAGATGTTTGACATTTAGTTGGCACACTATAATTGAAATGTTAGTTTTCATTCTACTTGCTTTGTCTGTTTCATCATATCTTTCCCAAACCTCACAGTAAATTCACATTTTGCTTATCGTGACAAAATCATACATTTTCCATAATACACATTTTAATGTACAAACTATTTTAGTTCTGGGATTTTGTTTTGTTACCCTCTCCCACTGAACATGGATGGGGGTAATGTTTTCCTGTAAACAATATATTCCAAAAACGAACAGAGATTTTAACAAATTCTGATATACAATTTGTGTTTGACCAAGGAAGAACTGGTTAGTTTTTCGCAAAGAGGTAAATTCAGAAATAATTTTATAAAGATTAATTAACTTTGGATCATAGGTGAATTGATTTTTATTTAATATCATATGTTGCTTTAGTTAGAATGCCATTGTTTGTTTTGAAATATTCTCATTGTTTCAGTTGTTATATTCCAAATTGTCAGAGCTTTCAAGGCATGAGCAGAGTTTTCAGAGTATGGATTGGCCTGAAGCTTCCTCAGTGAGATAGAAGCCTATAATAAAAATAATTCTTTCTTCAGCTTTACTGATACCGAGTATCTATCATGAAAGGAAAAGCCTCAAGGAAGTGCTATGTAATTGTACTAATGTCATGTTGGCAGTATGGCAGAAATATATAAGACCAGAAGAAATATGAACAGGAATGAGTGTTCAGTTCCTCAAGCCTGTTCTGCCATTCAATAGGATTGTGGCTGATCTAACATTCCTCACATCCACTTTCCTGTGTTTTCTCCATACTGATCTACGTAACTCCACCTTATCTATCTCAGCCTTAAATATACACAAAGGGCGGCATGGTGCTCAGTGGTCAGCACTGCTGCCTCACAGCGCCAGGGACCTGGGTTTGATTCCAACCTCAGGTGACTGTCTGTGTGGAGTTTGCACATGCCTGCATGGGTTTCCTCCGGTGTTCTGGTTTCCTCCCATAATCCAAAGATGTGCAGGTTAAATGAATTGACTATGCTAGATTGCCTATATTATTGAGAGATGTGTAGGTTAGGAGTATTAGTCAGGGGAGATGTAGAGTAATAGTGTAGGGGAATGGGTCTGATTGGGATACTCTTCGGGGGGTGGGGTGGACTTGTTTGGCCAAATGGCTAGTTTCCAGGCTGTAGGGATTTCTATGATTTCAATGAATCTGCTCCCACAACTGTGATGAGGAGTTCCAAAGACTCTCATCCCTCTAAGAGAAGAAATTCTACCACATCTCAATCTTAATTTGTACCCTGCTTTTCCCTCTGGTCCTAAACTCTCCCATGAGGGAAATCATTCTGTCAGCATTGACCTTGTCAAGCCACTTAAGAATTCATATGTTTCAATGAGCTCATTTGTGTTGCAGTTTTGATCCACTTAAATAATAGTTTGTTGTTTTGCTGTACCTTCTAAAATGAACAATTTCACATTCTGTCCCATATTATATACATTTACCAACTTTCTGTCCATTTATTTAACCTATCAGTATCTCTCTGCACCTGTTTGTATCCCTCTCTCCAATGCCTTTCCATCTATTTTTGTGTCATCTGCAAATATGACCATATCCTCCAAGTCATTTATATATATTGTAAAGAGTTATGGTTTCAGCACTGATCCCCACAGAATCTCACTGTTTAAGGGTTGCCAATCAGAAAAAAACCCGTTCTATCCATTTGATTATTCCTCACCATGAACCAATTATCTGTCTAGACACCATGGTCTCTCAACTTATAACTTAAGCTTCTGTGAGGTACCTTATCAATTGCTGACTGGAAGTCCAAATATGATGCATCTACTGGTCCCCCTCTACCCATTTTGGTTGGAACTTTCTGAAAAAACTCTAAGTTGGTCAGATATAAGTTCTCTTTCAGGAAGCTGAGCTGACTATGCTTTAGATTAGATTACTTTCTTAAAATTATTGCTGCTTTATCATGATGGATCATGGCAAACATTTTTACTCTTATTTGCAACAATTAAGGCTGAAATTGTCACTCTGGGATATGGTGATTTGATCATTTGTTTTCCACCCTACTATTTCCAGAGGAAATTAAAGAAAATAACTGATAGGATTGAGGCTTAACCATCTTCAGCTGCATCATCAATGACCTTCCTTCCATCATATGATCAGAAGTGGGGATGTTTCCCTAATATTATACAATGATACACCATTCATGATTACTCAGATACTGAAGCAGTACACGTTCAAATGCAACAAGATCTGGACAATATCTATGCTTGGGCTGGCAAGTGTCAAGTAACATTTATGCAACACAAATGCCAGATAATGACATCTCCAATAAGAGATAACCTAACCATCGCTCCTTGACATTCAATTGTGTTACCATCAGTGAATCCCCCACTATTAATATCCTGAGGCTTACAATTGCCCAGAAACTCTACTGGACTCACCGCGTAAACACAGTGGTTATAAGAGCAGGTCAGAGGCTCAGAATACTGCAGCAAATAACTGACTTCCTGACTCCCCAAGCCTATCCATCATCTACAAGGCAAAAGTCAAGAGTTTAATGAAAGATTCACCATTTTCTTGGATGGATTCAGCTCCAACTACTCAAGAATTTTGATGCTATCCAGAACAAAGCAGCCCATTTAATTGGAACTACAAGCATCCTTGATACTACAATCCACAAACATCCACACCTCCACCACTGATGCTCAGTAGCAGCAGTGTGCACTATTTACCAGGACACAATGTAGAAATCCACCAAAGATGCTTAGACAGTACTTTCCAAACCCATGACCACTTCCATCTGGTATATCAGGACATCAGGTACATGGGAACACCAATACCTACAAGCTCTTCTCCAAGCCCTCACCATCCCAAATATGCCGCTGTTCTTTCATGTCACTGGATTGAAATCCTAGAAGGGCTCTCCAAGGGCAGTGTGGATCAACTCACAGCATGTTGACTCAGTGATTCAACAAGGCAACTCATCACCAGCTTCTCAAAACCAATTAGAGACAGGTAATCAATGCTGGTTCAACTAGTTACACCTACATCACATGAGTAAATAAACAGTGCTAACACTGGGGTTGCATCACTAACTTTTCACTGAGTGAAATGGTTAGAGTTCTACTTCCCCCTTCCACATTATTTTTCTAAAAAGTGTTGAACAGAAATGCTGAGTAGACCATACAATATTAAGGAACAAGGGGTCAGTCCAGTCAAACATAAAACTGATGTACTGGGAAACCCTGAAGTAACAATGAAAGAATAGTTTTATAACTTTTAATGCAAGCCATGCATTGTGATATTTTCTATTGTACAATTACATTACTTTATTAATGTTTATAATTTTTGATAATTGTACTGTCAGTGTCTAGGATGATCAACATCTTAATTTGAATTGTTAATTTAGTGGAGGCTGCAATTTTGTTTCATGCCACAGAGATGTTAATGTTCCTGGGTTCAACAGAAAGACTCAGGGAAAGAAAACATAGCTTCCACTTCAGAGATTTTCCGTAATGGTATCCAGTTGCCATGACAATAGATAATAACCTCAAATCACTTACGAATATACTGAATTTTAAGCACAAGTTAAAAGAAAGGCATAAAAGGTAATAAATGGCTGAGGACCTAAGTTCAATGTATATCTAAAATCCCTGTGTAGATTACATTGAGTCCTGAGAGGAATAATGGAATGCCGTACTTGGAGAATCTCAATGGAGCATCAGGCAGCAACACTTCAAAGACAGAGATGCCTTTCAGTAAATTGAACCATGATCTCCCATTGGCTATGTCCAAGACTGCGGGCATAACATGAAAGAAAGATGGTTATGGGTGACGCGTTTGTGTTTTACCTTCCAAAAATACCAAAAAGGAGGTTAAAGACCAATTACAATCCTAGTTTATGTGTGTTGCTGTTCTAGAGAACTGAAGTGATAGTGTACTAGTGTGTATAAGCTTATAGTGACCAATTAAAGGAGCTGTTGAGTAATGAAGAGGAATCTAGTTTGCCCGTTTTCACCCAAGGTATCCAGAATCATAATGAATGGGAAATTTTGCCTGAGGGCTTGTCATAACACAATTGATTCCTAATTAAATCCATTGTTGTGAATTCCAGGATTCCAGGTTACACGTTCCAGTTTTTAATCTTCGTAGAGGGGCTGGTGCATCGGTGAACAGCAGTTATTTAGGCATAAAAACAGAGTTGCTGGAAAAGTTCAGCAGGTCTGGTAGCATTTGTGAAGAGAAATCAAAGTTAACATTTCAGGTCTGGTGACCCTTCCTCAGAATGCAGACCCTTCTGAGGAAGGGTCACCCGACCTGAAATGTTATCATGATTTCTCTTAACAGATGCTGGCAGACCTGCTGAGCTTTTCCAGCAATTTCTGTTCTTGTTTCTGATTTACAACACCTGCAGTTCTTTCAGTTTTTATTTAGCTGTTATTTAAGATTTTGTGATTGATATGGAACAAACAAATGATACGTTTTATGAATTTAGTACACAAAGGATTTGGGACAAAACTCACAATCAAACAATAATCAGTTGGATGAATCAACATCTCCAGGAATAGAAATTATCCTCAGTCCTTGTTAAATAATAACATGAGAAATCTTTCCCCTTGCTGCAAAATATACTGCATTCTTTATAATTGCTTTTATAAGTCTTTCATATATATCCCAAAGGAAATCATCCCTAATGTTATTTCAATCAAAAATGATAAAAATACGAAATACACAAATAAATGATCTGGTGAAGTTGATTTTATTTTACATTGTACATGTGCAGTTTTTAAAACATCATAGTATGTAGAAATTGAACAACAGAAAATATTGTCTGGAAATTATTGAGTAGATCATGTAGAAATGCTTAATCCTTTTATATTATCTTCATTTCTCTTTTATTTTAAAGGAAGTGTTAATTCATTTAAACAAGGATCTGAAAACTGTGTTCAAACTGTGGAGGAAGGAACACAATTAAAACATGTTAACTCTTCATATGATAGGATCACTCAGTAATTTGTCGAGTGTGGAGCTGGAGAAGCACAGTAGGTCAGGTAATAGCCATGGAGCAGCAGATTCCTGATGAACAGCTTATGCTCAAAACATCAGTTCTCCTGCTCCTGGGATGCTGCCTGACCTGCTGTGCTTTTCCAGCACTACACTCTCGAGTTTGATCTCCAGCATCTGCAGTCCTCACTTTCTCTTCACTGAGTAATTTCCAAGCTATAATGTCAAATTATAGAAAGACAGTAAAAATTGAGCTGATGCATAGCGGGGACAAGCATAATTCATCTTCCAGTCGATATGGTTTGCAATACATTTAATCTCAAACTAATTATTGAGTTTTTTTAATGCTCTGAAGATTTACTGACTTGGGACAGAACTACCTGTCTCCTACACTTCCAATAGTGCATACAACAGGCTTTTTGAGTTATAGGATGCCGATAGCATCAATAGTTATCTTTCAATTATCATTACCATAACACATCTCAAAATATATATCTAACAAACACTTTCAGTAATTCTGTTAAAGCACTAACTCCTCCAGATCCTATATTTTCAGAAATTAGAAATTTTGGCTGGGCTTGAAGTCAGAGTAGACTTTCAACTAGAGGTGTAGCAAAGGGCAGTTTTAGGGAATTGGACTTTGAGTAGACCATGACTTGATTTCAGGGAGACCATGACTTCCTTTGAGGAGCTTGAAGTGCACTATGGATAAGGAATTTGTCTCTGATGGTGGCATTAATTGCACTGTCTTTTTTTTTTGCAGGGCCTATTGTAGTCACTAGTAGGCACTGTGAAAAGTAGCTGGCTGATCCAGTCCATTCCAACGTCAGGCACCACCATCACTACAATAAAATCAAAATACTACAGATGCTGGAGATCTTAAATAATTACAGAAGGAGCTAAAGAAACTCAATAGGTCTGGCAGCATCTGTTGAGAGCGATATAGAATTAATACTTCAAGTCTGATGGAATTCTTTTTTTGGATTTGCTGAATTTCCCTCATTCTTTCTGTTTTTACACCAATAACAGCAACGCTGAGTGCTTTCTGGCCCACTAGCAGGACAGACCCACCTGAGGTGTCAGTATAGTGATAAACAATTAGGACTTCAATATCCATTACTAAGAGTGACTCAGCAGCTCTAACAATACTAGGTGAGTCTTAAAGGATATAGCTACAAGATTGAGTCTGTGATAAGTTGTGAAGGAACAAACAAGTTGGAAAAATCTGCTTAACCTTGGCATCGGCAATCTACTTGTTGTAGACATGTCCATTCATGACAGTATCAATAGGAGTGACTACCGCACAAGTCTTGTGGAGACCAAGTCCCATCTTCCCACTGTGGATACCCTCCATTGTGTTGTGTGGCACTACCACAATGATTCATGGAACAAACTATGAACAGATCTAGCAAATCAAATCTGGGTATACAGGTTGGGCCAACAGCAGCAGAATTTTAATTGAGCACAATCTGCAATCTCCTGGCCTGGCCTATTTCCCAAACTACATCTAACATCAAACCCAAGAATCAATACTGTTTCACTGAAGAGTGCAGGAAGTGTGCCAGGAACAGCACCAAATATTCCTAAATAAGAGGTGCTAAGCTGGTGAGGGTACCACACTTCACTATTTGTATGCCAATCAGTGGAAGCAACATACAATTGACAGGGCTAAGTGATCCTGAAACTAAAAGATCAGACTTAAGCTTTGCAATCCTGCCATCTCCGCTCATGGAATGGGGTAGACAGTTCAAATGTGAACAGGATGTGGAGGTTCCACAAGTATCCCCATCCTCAATGACTGGTGAAGCAAGCAGATCAGTGCAAAAGACAAGGCTGAATGCAACCATATTCAGCCAGAGGTGCCAATGGATGATTAATCTTGACTTCCTTCTGAAACCCCTAGCTTCATAGATACTAATCTTTAACCAATTCAATTTATTCCATATGATGTCAACAAACTGTGGAAGGTCTTGGATACTGTAGAGGCTGTAGGCTCCTGACGACATTCTGACAATAATCCTGAAGACTTGTGCTCCAGACCCAAGGCCAAGTGTTCTTCCACAGCTACAACACTTGCATTTCACTGGCAACGTGGAAAACTGCCCAGGTATGGCTCAAGACAAATTCAACCATCAAATTATTACCCCATCAGAGCAGGTAGTCATCAAAACATCAATGTGAGTGGAAATCAACAGTGTTACCAAGTGGAATTTGCAAAGAAATAAACCGCACAGTTTAGGTTCCATCAGAGCCACCCAGCTTCTGACCTTATTACAGCCTTCTTCCTGAACATTGGCAAAATTGATTGTGTCAAGGATAACTCCCCATGCCATCGAACTATATTACATAGAATAAAAGAATTCCTACAATGTGAAAGCAGGCCAGTCAGTCCATCAAGTCCACACTGACTCTCCGAAAAGCATCCTGCCCAGACCCACCCCCTTCCTCCATCTTATCCCTGTAACTCTGCAGTTCCCATAGCTAATCCACCTAGCCTGCACATCCCTGGCTACTACTGGCAATTTAGCATAGCCAATCCACCTAACCTGCACATCTTTGGACAAAGGGAGGAAACTGAAGCACCAGAAGGAAACCCATGCAGCATCAGGGAGAATGTGCAAACTCCACACATATAGTTACCAGAGAGTGGAATCAAACTTGTGTTCCTGGCGCTGTGAGGTAGCAGTGCTAATCACTAAGCCACCGTGTTCCCCCGAATTTAATTGAGTCTGGAATCCAACCAAAAAACTGGAGACAATGGAATTGGGGGAAAACTCTGTGCTGATTGAAGTCATACCTGGCACAAGAGAGCTAGTAGAGATTGTCAATCATCTCAGTTCCCAAACATCATTGCAGCAAATCCTTAGGGTAGTGTCCTAGGCCAAACTATATCCAGCTTCTTCATTAATGACCTCCCCTCCATCGTAAGGTCAGAAATGGGAATGTTCACTCATGACTGCACACTGTTGAGGTACAATTCACAACTCCTCAGGTACTTAAGGAGTCCAAGTCCAAATGCAGCAATAACTGGACAATATCCAGATTTGGTTGATTTTGGCAAGTAACTTTCATCCTGCGCAAGTGTCAGGCAATGATAATCTCCAACAAAAGAGACAATGGCTTAACGATCACTGAATCAGAGACTGAACTAGACTAACTGTACAAACACTGTAGCTACAGAAGCAGCTCAAAGGCTAGGAATCCTCAGTGAGTAACTCACCTAACCCTGCTAAAGCCTGTTCACCTTCTACAATCCCAAGTTAGGAGTGTAATAGAATACTCCTCATTTGTCTGGATGAGTGTAGCACCAATAGCGCCAATAGCAGTTCGACACCATTGACCACATCCACAAGGATTGACTCCTCCATCACTCGTGGTCAGGAATACCATTTATAAAATGGACTGTAGCAATTCAGCAAGGTTCCATAGGCATTAGTCAGAGGGAAATGGGACTGGGTGGGTTACTCTTCGGAGAGTCGGTGTGGACTTGTTGGCTGAAGGCCTGTTCCACACTGTAGGGAATCTAATCTAATCATTTTGGGAAGACTGAGAGATGTGAACTGAGCTCAGGTCATTTTATAGATACTTGTTGAAAAAATTGGCTTTCCTGCTAATTGCTTTGAATCAGTAAATGCCACTTTATATGTAAGAAAGCATTGTAAATTTGCTAACTTGGCTCATTTGGAATTTCTGTTGGTATGCTTCCAAAAGTTTAAAAAAAAAGTATTTAAAGGAACAGGGTTAAAATTATGCCAACTTCTCTTTCCAGCATTCAAGTCAAGCTGATTTATATTAGTCACTAAGTTTGCATCTGCACCAAACTCAGTTGCTCCACCATTCTTATGATTCAAGTCAAAAGTCCACATCAGTCGCATGAGACACAGCAATGTAAAAGTGAATGCAACCTGCTGTGAAGACTTGGCAAAGTTTCTTAGCACTGCACTGTAGTGCACCAACAAAGCAGTCTGGCCATGAAAACCTGATTTTCAAGATCTCAAATGTTCTCTTAATCCCAGGCCAAGTAGAATACTGTAAAGGGCTTACTTTATTTCAATTCATGCAGACTAATAACTATATAGCTCTTCTCTATACTTCCACAGTTACAGAATCATCAGAGTCCTTTGATGCTGTTTAACATTTTACTGTGATTATTTGCTGCAGCTATTGAAGATTTAAAACTATACAGAAATAAACTGATGAAGCATATAAAAGAGTGATAACAGAAAACTCATTTTTACTTCTCGTATCACTTTTTAAAATAAGTCAATCTCTTTTTTGTTTACAGTAATGGTATACTAGTTAGCTTCATTAAGGGTAATGATTAGATCTTCCAATGCATTACTGATGGTAGTTCAAGGAGACCTTGCTTACGAGCATTTTATGTTATATTACACATAGCACTTTACATTCATGGCTATAATGCAAGCTCAAATTGACTATATTAATGAAAGGATTGTGTGAAATTTGATCAATGTCGTGTGAATGCTGTTTTAATACCTCTTAGCAATTCCTTCCACCAGTATTGCAAGTCTAAATGGCAAATTCAGTTTAGTCTGTCACAATTTCCATTAGAAGCGCTTTACAAAATTGTGCAGCCTGGTACCTTCCTCAGATCAGGCATATATTAGATTGAGCATATGAACAGCTGATCTATGGATAATAACTTCAAAACAGAAAGGGGAGAGCATGTAGAACAACCAGAAAGCTGAGACGAATGCCAAGATCAGCACTGATGAGAAAAAAATTTCAAGTTGTTCGATTGATAAGTATACATTATGCAACAAATATCAAGAATTTATGTGTTATAATTAATGTCAACACCGTCTAATAGACTTTTATGATACTGTACCAGTCTACATTCATATTGGAAGGCAGAACTGAAAAGCTACACAATTTGTTAAACATGTATACATATTAAAATTATAAGTAGTTATATTCATAGCATCACTACATCACTAGCATGATTATTGGATCTTGATATCACTACTGACATTCACCTACAGTTATAAAGGCATGATTATAGTGTAGGTTTCCACAATGTAAGTATTAAAATTCATCACCCAAATTGTATCGTTGAACATCAAATCAATAATCAATTTAAAGTGAACTAAAGACTTGGCAGGTGCTTCTGCAACTGGCTTAGTATTTGGCATGTTAAAATAAATGTGTTACTCAAAATTGCATATGTAAATATGTACTGACTATAATCTGCTTCAATGAAATGGGTCAGTTTAATGGATTGTGCATGAAAATATTGATGTTTTAGTCTAATGTATGATTTTGACTGCATGGTTTTCTTTAATAATACTGAATGAAAATCATCTGGAATAAAGACCAGCAATTACAACTTCTGCTCATTAGCATATGTTTTTAAAATTTGAAATTACTCAGCATTCCACGTAACCCCATGAATTATTGGCTATTAGCGAAAGAGTTCTTTTCTGCAGCTGTATTTATGGATCTTGCCATTTGATTACCTTTGACAGAAAATGAAATGTATAGATATCCTAAATACATACTTGAGCTTTTAAAACATGTCTACTCTCACAATCCCAATCTAATTGGAATTGTTTCCTGTATATGTTAGTTTAAAATCTTTTGTTTCCTCCTAGGTATATTATCCAATGACAATCTCACAGTTTACACAAATGTTACTGTTGTATTGAGGGAGCTAATCTTGTCAGTCACTATCAGTTAGAAAAGAAGTAGCACTGCAACATACAGTAATGTAACACAGACAACTGTATTGTATTTGCAAGAAGCAGAAGAACCATACTTAAGGCTGGGTAAATGCAGTACTACCATGGTACTGTACATAGGGTTTCCAAACTTTTCATTTTAGCAAATCAGGACTAAAATTACTAGAGGCATGTGCACTGCATGGAAGCAATGCAAAAGTTTAGTAGTTTGCAACTTGTTAAATGCTTCTTTCACAGTTTAATAATTGCTTCAACATCATTGTGTGTCTGTTTTGATTGTTTGATATGTATATATTGTAACAAGTTCCATCTCACAGAAATTACACCATAGAATACAATTGATTAAAAATAAATACTTATAGATTGAAAGGAGGAATTTTGATCCCTATATGAACTGGGCAGCTTGAAATTCAATAGATACAACAGTAAAGAGGATATTCATTTTTAATATCTTATTATCAGAACAGTAGCGTCTTTTGAGATGGAAATTGAGGTAGCTGTCCCATCGCAATTCAGAATGCTGTGTTTGTGATATAGAATGAACATACTAATTGCTACAGCTAAGCAAGTGAGTAGAGCTTTTTATTATTAGGCTAAGAACTTCTTCCCTGTGCATCGTCTCCAAATTCTTAGGAATCCCGAATCTAGTTAAGTCTTAAATTCTCCACCTATATCTGAAACCTGTCGTAATTAAACAAATCACTTGATAGTGAATGTTTGCTCTTTCTCTCAGTTCAACTTTTATCATTTCTTTCTTTGTCACAACCTTTCTTGTCTCATATCTATTGCTATGTATTTGTCCCAATTAAAATTCATTATTGGTTTCTGTTCGCCTCAAAATATTCCATCCTACATTCTCTTTCACCTTTTCATATCCTTATGACATGGTTATTTCTAAAAAGTGATGGTGATCCATCTTCTTAAACCACAGCACTCCATGTGGTGATCGCGCTTCCACAACGTTGTTAGATGAGGATTTCCCCGACAAGCTGGTTGGGTTGAGTCAGCAACAATGAAGGAACAACAATATATGTTCAAATTATAATGGCAAATAAATTGCAAGGAAACATGAAGCTGGTGAGATTGTTATGAAGGTGCTCCTATTATGAATATTTTTTGAGGATTCACATCTAAAGGATTATGAAAATTAATTCATTTGAAGTACTGAGGAAATATAGAACCTGTTTTTCTTAAAGCTCACTGCTAAACTTCTTTTTAAAGAACCTATTGGAAGCCGCATGACTGAATCGAACTGCTTTGACGTGGTGGAAGTCACATGTCAGGTTTATGGCTGTCAGGAGAAGCAGCTGTTTTGATATGTTCAGCTGGAATGTAACCTGTGAAGAGATAAGATCCTCAACATAGCTTTTGCCACTTTTTTTGGGAAACCCATTTGAAGATCCCATGCAAGATTTGAGAAACCAAAATGATTTAAGTCCTTGAAAGACTTTTACAAGATTTATTAAAACATAGAACATTACAGTGCCCTCCTGCCCTAGATGTTGCCCCTGTGAAACCAATCTGAAGCCTATCTAACCTGCACTATTCCATTTTTGTCCATATGTCTAAAAATGACCATTTAAATGCTCTTAAAGTTGGTGAATCGACTACTTTTGCAGGCAGTGTGTTCATGCCCCAACCACTCTGAGTGAAGAAATTACCTCTGATGTCTGTCCTATATATATCAACTCTCAGTTTAAAGCTATGTCTCCTCATGCTAGCCATTAATATCTGAGGAAAAAAGCTCTTACTGTCCACCCTATCTAACCCTCTGATTATTTGACGTCTCAGTTAAGTCACCTCTCAACTTTCTTATCTCAAATGAAAACAGCCTCATGTCCCTCAGCCATTCCTCATAAGACCTTTTCTCCATACCAGGCAACATCCTTCCTATAATGGAGTGGCCAGAATTGTATGCAGTACTCCAAGTGAGGTTGCACCAGAGATATGTACAGCTGCAGCATGACCTCATGGTTCCGTACTATTAAAAGCTAACACGCCATATGCCTTCTTAACAACCCCATCAACCTGGGTGGCAATTTTCAGAGATCTATGTACATGGACACTGAGATCTCTCTGTTCATCTACACTACCATGGATCTTACCATTAGCCCGGTATTCTTTATTCCAGTTACTCCTTCCAAAGTGAATCACCTCACATTAAACTCCATTTGCCACCTCTCAGCCCAGCTCTGCAACTTACCTCTGTCCAGCTGTAATCTACAACATCCTTCAGCACTATCCAAAACTCCACTGATCTTAGTGTTATCCGCAAATGTACTAACCCATCCTTCTACGCTCTCATTCAGGTTATTTATAAAAATGACAAACAGCAATGGACCCAGAACAGATCCTTGTGGTACACCACTAATAACTGAACTCCAAGATGAACATTTCCCATCAACCACCACCCTCTGTCTTCTTTCAGCCAGCCAATTTCTGATCCAAACCATTAAATCACCCTCAATCCCATGCCTCAGTATTTTGTGAAATAGCCAACCGTGGGCAACCTTATCAAACGCCTTACTGAAATCCATATACACCACATCAACTGCTTTATTCTCATCCACCTGTTTGGTCACCTTCTCAAAGAACTCTAAGGTTTGTGAGGCACAACCTACCCTTTACAAAACCATGTTGACTATCTCTAAACAACTCACTCCTCTCTAGATGATTATAAATCCTATCTCTTATCACCTCTTCCAACACTTTAACCACAACCGAAGTAAGGCTTATTTGTCGATAATTACCAGGATTATCTCTACTCCCCTTCTTGAACAAGGGAACAATATTTGCTATCCTCCAGCCTTCTGGCACCATTCCTCGAGGCAATGACAACATAAAGATCAAAGCCAAAGTCTCGGCAATCTCCTCCCTGGCTTCCCAGAGAATCCTAGGATAAATCCCATCAAGCTCAGGGACTTATCTATTTTCACATTTTCCAGAATTGCTAACACCTCTATTTTGTGAACGTCAATCACATCCAGTCTAGTGGCCTGTATATCCCTATTCTCTGCAAAAACATTGTCTTTTTCCAGTGTGAATACTGATGAAAAGTATTCATTTAGTGCCTTCCCTATCTCCTCTGACTCCGTGCACAGCCTCCCACTACTATCCTAGATTGGCCACAATCTTAGCTGAAAATGTGTTGCTGGTTAAAGCACAGCAGGTTAGGCAGCATCCAAGGAACAGGAAATTCGACGTTTCAGGCCAGAGCCCTTTCCTGATGAAGGGCTCTGGCCCGAAACGTCGAATTTCCTGTTCCTTGGATGCTGCCTAACCTGCTGTGCTTTAACCAGCAACACATTTTCAGCTCTGCTCTCCAGCATCTGCAGACCTCACTTTTTACTCGAAGATTTTGGCCCCAATCTGAGTCATTCTTTTATTCCTCATATACCAATAGAAAGCCTTAGGGTTGTCCTTGATCCTAGCTGCCAACGGCTTCTCATGTTCCCTCCTGGCTCCTCTTAGCTGTCTCTTTATCTCTTTCCTGGCTGACTGGTAACCCTCAAGTGTCCTAACTGAGCCATCACATCTCATCCTAACATAGTTAAAAATCACACAACACTAGGTTATAGTCCAACAGTTTTGATTGGAAACAATAGCTCCTTCATTAGGTGAAGGAGCGTCCCTCCAAAAGCTAGTGTGCTTCCAATTAAACCTGTTGGACTATAACCTGGTGTTGTGTGATTTTTAACTTTGTACATCCCAATCCAACGGCGGCATCTCCAAATCATCCTAAAATAAGCTTTCTTCTTCCACTTGACAAGAGATTCACATTCCTTAGTGTACTACAGCTCCCAAGCTCAACAACTTCCTCCCTGCCTGACTGGTATTAAGGACTTCCAGTAGCTGTTCCTTGAATAAACTCCACATTTCCATTGTCGCCATCCCTTGCAGTTTCCTTCCCCATTCTATGTATCTTCAATCTTGCCTGATGGCATCATAATTGCCTTTCTCCCAGCTCCAACTCTTGCCCTGCGGTATATACCTATCCTTTTCCATCACTAAAATAAACATAACTGTACTGTGGTCACTAACACCAAAGTGCTCACCTACCTCCAAATCTAACACCTACCCACTACCAAATCTAATATGGCTTTGTCCCTTATTGCCTGTCTACATACAATGTCAGGAAACTCTCCAGCACACATTGGATAAAAATTGACCCATCTAAAGTAATTGAACTATAGTCTTCCCAGTCAATATTTGGAAAGTTAAAGACCCCATAACTATCCTGTCATTCTTGCTCTTATTGAGAATCTATCCTTTACATCTCTGGAACTATTCGGAGGCCTATAGAAAACTCCCAGCAGGGTGACTTCTCCTTTCCTGTTTCTAACCTCAGCCCATTCTACCTCTGAAGATGAGTCCTGAAATGTCCTTTCTGCAACCATAATACTGTCCTTGACTAACAATGCCACACACCCCTCCCCTTTTACCATCTTCTCTGTTCTTACTGAAACAACTAAATCCCAGAACCTGCAACAAAAATTCCTGTCCCTGCTTTACCTACGTCTCCATGCCACAACATCGAAATCCCAGGCACCAACCATGCTGCAAGTTCACCCACCTTATTTCAGAAGCTCCTGGTGTTGAAGTAGGCACACATCAAACCAACTTCTTGTTTGCTGGTGCCATCTTGCAACCTTGAAACCTTATTTGGGGCCTCACTTCTCTCAACCTCCTGTACAGTCAAACTACAGTTTAGGTTCTCATCCTCGAGTAAAAAATGAGGTCTGCAGACGCTGGAGATCACAGCTGAAAATGTGTTGCTGGTCAAAGCACAGCAGGCCAGGCAGCATCTCAGGAATAGGCAATTCGACGTTTCGAGCATAAGCCCTTCATCAGGAATGAGAGAGAGTAGCCAAGCAGGCTAAGATAAAAGGTAGGGAGGAGGGACTTGGGGGAGGGGCGATGGAGGTGGGATAGGTGGAAGGAGGTCAAGGTGAGGGTGATAGGCCGGAGTGGGGTGGGGGCGGAGAGGTCAGGAAGAGGATTGCAAGTTAGGAGGGCGGTGCTGAGTTGAGGGAACCGACTGAGACAAGGTGGGGGGAGGGGAAATGAGGAAACTGGAGAAATCTGAATTCATACCTTGTGGTTGGAGGGTTCCCCATACCTTGTGGTTGGAGGGTTCCCCATACCTTGTGGTTGGAGGGTTCCCAGGAGGACCAGTTCCAACACTGCACAGCCCAGATGGCCTCCTTCTTCAAGGACCGCAGATTCCCCCCAGACGTGATCGACGATGCCCTCCACCGCATCTCCTCCACTTCCCGCTCCTCCGCCCTTGAGCCCCGCTCCTCCAACCGCCACCAAGACAGAACCCCACTGGTTCTCACCTACCACCCCACCAACCTCCGCATACAACGTATCATCCGCCGTCATTTCCGCCACCTCCAAACGGACCCCACCACCAAGGATATATTTCCCTCCCCTCCCCTATCAGCGTTCCGCAAGGACCACTCCCTTCGTGACTCCCTCGTCAGATCCACACCCCCCACCAACCCAACCTCCACCCCCGGCACTTTCCCCTGCGACCGCAGGAAATGTAAAACTTGCGCCCACACCTCCACACTCACTTCCCTCCAAGGCCCCAAGGGATCCTTCCATATCCGCCACAAGTTCACCTGTACCTCCACACACATCATCTATTGCATCCGCTGCACCCGATGTGGCCTCCTCTATATTGGGGAGACAGGCCGCTTACTTGCGGAACGCTTCAGAGAACCCCTCAGGGATGCCCGGACCAACCAACCCAACCACCCCGTGGCTCAACACTTTAACTCTCCCTCCCACTCCACCGAGGACATGCAGGTCCTTGGACTCCTCCACCGGCAGAACATAACAACACGACGGCTGGAGGAGGAGCGCCTCATCTTCCGCCTGGGAACCCTCCAACCACAAGGTATGAATTCAGATTTCTCCAGTTTCCTCATTTCCCCTCCCCCCCCCGTGTCTCAGTCGGTTCCCTCAACTCAGCACCGCCCTCCTAACCTGCAATCCTCTTCCTGACCTCTCCGCCCCCACCCCACTCCGGCCTATCACCCTCACCTTGACCTCCTTCCACCTATCCCACCTCCATCGCCCCTCCCCCAAGTCCCTCCTCCCTACCTTTTATCTTAGCCTGCTTGGCTACTCTCTCTTATTCCTGATGAAGGGCTTATGTTCGAAACGTCGAATTCCCTATTCCTGAGATACTGCCTGGCCTGCTGTGCTTTGACCAGCAACACATTTTCAGTTTAGGTTCTCATCCCCCTGCTGAACTAATTTAAACCCATCCAAAGAGCATAAGCAAATTCCTCCCCCCAGGGTTTAGGTACCCCTCTAGTTCAGGTGAAGACCATCCTGTTTGTAGAGGTCCCACCTACCCCAGAAAGAGCCCCAAATTATCCAGGAATCCAAGTCCCTCCCTTCTGAACTATCCCTTTAGCCACATGTCTAACACTGTACTCTCCCCATTCCTCGCCTCAATATCATATTGCACAGGCAATTCTGATTGTTCTAATTCTAAGTTTCCACCCTAGCTCCCTGAATTTCTGCCTTAAATCCCCATCACTCTTCCTAACTATGTCATTGGTGCCTATATGGACCACAACTTGGGAGCATCTAGTTAATGCTCCCCCACCCCCTCAATGATCCCGAAAACACGATCAGAGTGATCAAGACCCCTGTCACCTGGGAGACAACAGACCAATTGAGTCTCTTTCATTCCCACAGGATCTCCTATCCGTCCCCCTAACCATGGAGTCTGCAATAATGAATGCTCTGTTCCTTCCCCATTCCCTTCTGAGCAACAGGGACAGACTCTGTTCCAGAGTCCTGCTACTCATTGGTTACCCTTCGTAAGTCGTTTCCCCCAACAGTATCCAAAACAGTCTACTTGTTGTTCAGGGGAATGGCCAGAGAGGATCCCTGCACTGCCTGTTGGTTCCTTTTCTGTCCCCTGACAGTAACCCATCTGCCGCCTTCTTGTACCTGAGGTGTGACTACGTCCCTACAAATCTTCTTAATAACCCCCTCCACCTCCCGAATGGTCTGAAGTTCCAGTTACAGCTCCAGCTCCAGTTCCTTAGTGTGGTTTTCGAGGAGCTGTAGTTGGGTGCATTTCCCAGAATTCCAGAATTACCTCCATCTGAAGAGATGTTAGGGCACTATTGCAAGTGTCTTGTAACAACCATCTGTGTCCAGTGACAGCTGCAAGGATGCAAAACTGAGAGCCATCTGGAATATTTCATAGCTAATCTTTTTATTCTCCAACAATTAACAAGTATTTAGCCAATGTGTTTTCTTCTCAAAATCAATCTCCACTGAAAATGTTTCTTTAACAAGTATATTTTGGATTATTTAGAATGATTATTATTTATACTTTTGCTCTTCAAGCAGTGTGTAAATCAATCTTGCTTTTTTTTTGAATAAGTCTTGAATTAATAGTAATTTAATATTCATACTGTTTGTTGAAAGACCCTAGTGATGGATTATTTTAAAATTCTGGACGTAGTGCAGATAAAATACATAACTGACCATATTGATAGCTGGGTAAAATGTTTAGAAATGTGCTGTGATCAGTGAGGTAGTGGGGCTAGAGAGACACAAGGCATTGTTCTAACCAGGTTATAATGGTACTCTCCTGAACCTATTTCCCTTGTTGTGAAGGTTATATGTTGAGAAGTGAGGTCGAAAGAGCCTTGTTGAGTTGCTGTAATGTGTCTTGCAGCTGATATGTACTGCAAACACAATATGTCGTTTGTGAAGGGATTAGCTGAGGTGCTAAAAAGATTGATTGGATGGTATTAAGCATTTTGAATGTAACTGCCACCATCCAGGCAAGCAGAGAGTATTCCAAGAAACCTCTGACTTAGGCCTTGTAGGAGCTGGAGAAACTCTGATGGGCCAAAGGTGAGCCATTCATTGCAGTCTCTGATCTTCTCTATTGCATATGGCATCAACGTGACTGATAAAGTTGAGCTTCTAGTTAATGGTGACTCTTAGGATGGGGATGGTGAAGATTCAGCAATGTGAATGCTGTTGATTATCAAGGAAATATGGTTAGAAGAATAAATGTTCTGCATTCCATTCAATTTTATCATACTAGCTCACCTTTCTCAGAAATTCTACAACCGTCCCTCTATCCAACAAACTATCGGCTTTTAAAATACAAAGCTGGCCAATTAATGGCAACTTCCTGATTTACTCAACCTTCCACTTATTCCCTTTAACCTTGGTTAGTGCCCTGTTTTTCTCAAAAAGTAAAAGCAGTAATGGACCATAATTATTTGAAGATAATTGGTTGAAACAATCTTGAACAGACTTTATAAAAATTCTAAAATATTGGGACACCAGATTGAATTTATACTGCAAAAAGTTTTTTTAAAAGAAATTTGCAATTTGGAAGCAATTGAACTAATCATATTATGACTGGATTATTTGTTTGCTAACTTTCAAAAGTATGTCCCAAGACTCTTTAGGGAGTACAATCAATAGGAACGTGTGAACTGGGTGTGCATGTAAACTGCTTCTGGGAGATTAAATAACGATTTACACGTGTATTTTGCCTCATCATGACTATATGCATATGTACATCTTAGTTATTTTGATCCAATGGGCAAGTTTGTGAAGATATAGAGTCATAAATAGAGTCATAGAGATGTACAGTATGGAAACAGACCCTTCGGTCCAACCCGTCCATGCCGATCACACATCCCAACCCAATCTAGTCCCACCTGCCAGCACCCGGCCCAAATCCCTCCAAACCCTTCCTATTCATATACCCATCCAAATGCTTCTTAAATGTTGCAATTGTACCAGCCTCCACCACATCCTCTGGCAGCTCATTCCATACACATACCATACATGAAAAAGTTGCCCCTTAGGTCTCTTTTATATCTTTCCCCTCTCACTCTAACCCTATGCCATCT
The DNA here is from genome assembly GCF_020745735.1 of Hemiscyllium ocellatum. Taxonomy (NCBI): domain Eukaryota; kingdom Metazoa; phylum Chordata; class Chondrichthyes; order Orectolobiformes; family Hemiscylliidae; genus Hemiscyllium; species Hemiscyllium ocellatum. Next base: position 18,309,136 of record NC_083414.1, read on the forward strand.
AGTTCTGGACTCTCTGACCCCAGGGAAAAGACTTTGTCTATTTATCCTATCCATGCCCGTCATAATTTTAAAAACCTCTATAAGGTCACCCCTCAGCCTCCGACACTCCAGGGAAAAGAGCCCCGGCCTGTGCAGCCTCTCTCTGTAGCTCAGATCCTCCAACCCTGGCAACATCCTTGTAAATCTTTTCTGAACCCTTTCAAGTTTCACAACATCTTTCTGATAGGAAGGAGACCAAAATTGCATGCAATATTCCAACAGTGGCCTAACCAATGTCCTGTACAGCTGCAACATGACCTCCCAACTCCTGTACTCAATACTCTGACCAAAAAAGGAAAGCATACCAAACGCCTTCTTCACTGTCCTATCTACCTGCGATTCCACTTTCAAGGAGCTATGAACCTGCACTCCATGGTCTCTTTGTTCAGCAACACTCCCTCGGACCTTACCATTAAGTGTATAAATCCTGCTAAGATTTGCTTTCCCAAAATGGAGCATCTCACATTTATCTGAATTAAACTCCATCTGCCACTTCTCAGCCCATTGGCTCATCTGATCAAGATCCTGTTATAATCTGAGGTAACCCTCTTCGCTGTCCACTACACCTCCAATTTTGGTGTCATCTGCAAGCTTACTAACTGTGCCTCTTAGGCTCACATCTAAATCATTTCTGTAAATGAGAGAAAGTAGAGGGCCCAGCACCGAACCTTGTGGCACTCCACTGGTCACAGGCCTCCAGTCTGTGGTTTAAACTGATAGTACAAATTGTTGTCTTTTTTTTAACAGAACCACCTTTATCCTGATCTGGTTCCGTTCAATCTGATTTAAGAATCCTGATCTGAACATAACGTGGTGTGTGCTGGGAAATATTCCCAATAAGGCTGCATTACCTCGGTAACGCGCATACACCAAACAGCTAGCGTGTCGGGAGCGCGCACCCTGGAGCCGGAGAGAGAAAGAGAGAGAGGGAGGAAGAGGGGGAAGCGAAAGAAAGGGAGAGAAAGAGGCAGAGAGGGTCTGGAAAGATGGAGCATCTCCACCATATAGCCACTCTATAACAATCGGACAAGGGCATCAGCACGATATTATTGGGATTTACTGTAAATGTAAGAGACTGAGGGTTGGCTCTTGCATTTGCATTAAGGAGCTAGCGAGGAGAGAAAGCGAGAGAGGGGAATATGTTGCCTTCACAGGAAGCCTCTAAAATCTACCATGACAATTACATGCGGAATTCCAGAGCCATCGGTGTGCTGTGGGCCATCTTCACCATTTGCTTCGCGATTATTAACGTGGTGGTTTTTATCCAGCCTTACTGGATCGGGGATAGTGTCGACACTCCCTACGCCGGCTACTTTGGCCTTTTCCATTACTGCATCGGGACAGGCTTAAGCAGCCGGGATTTAATATGCCAGGGAACCTTCTCCGACTTCTCCAGCATCCCCTCGGGTGCCTTCAAAGCGGCAGCGTTCTTCGTGCTGCTCTCCATGGTCCTGATCCTCGGCTGCATCACCTGCTTCGCGCTCTTCTTCTTCTGCAACACCGCCACTGTCTACAAGATCTGCGCCTGGATGCAGCTCCTGGCAGGTAGGGGGTGGCTGATGCATGCATCTGTAAGGAATAGTCCCATCTATGTGTGTGCCTGTCCCTGTGTGTATGTGTGAGAGCGAGGAACCTCGGCATGTCTCAGATTGCCCTTAACAGTGGAAACCTCGTCCAAAACAGAGTGCCCCAATACCGTTGATCCAGCACCATCTCTCATCTCAGGACTGTTATTAACCGAGGAGATCTGCTGGGACATGTGTAGGTTAAATAATATGTAGTGCAATGATTAAAGGTGGCGATTGGATGCAGAATGGTTAGTAGTGATGGATTCCAGAGCTCCAGTGGTGAGTGACTTGAATGCAACGCGAAGTTAATGTGATGGATGGTGAGGTGCTGAATTTCCAGTGATGCCCCCGTGTAATTAACATCATTGAATCTAACGGTATCTCAAACACCAATGTGAGCATATTGACTGCATGGTATAGAATACTAATCAGTAACGGTGCTGTAAAAATTCCCGGTGTGGAGTCGTTCATGCTGTGTGTGATGATGGACCGGGATGATTGATCGCTCACTGATGGCTAAGATTCGACTCTCAACGTTTTGACGTAATTTTTTGTTTGACTGAAAGGTATGGAGTCACCCATGGTCAATGGAGGGTTAATTAGCCACTAAGACTATTACTAAGAGAGCTGCCGTATCAGACGTGGACACGGATGTGGTATCCTTATAGTAAATAGTCTTACTGTTCCAAAATGGAACGATGTGTATGTAGCGCTGGTGCAGTCAGAAGTACTGATAGACAATACTACGAGACTTCCCTGTAAACAGTTTGTTGATTCGGTTGATGTTAAAGTGTGCCAAATGCTGAATCTACTGTCCTCATCCTTAAAAGGATCAGTTCGTCCATTACCGGGTCCGGATGAACAATTATTATAACATAACAGAGTGTGAGTGCAGCGCGACGCACGCCCCCATGTATTGTAGCCAACAAATGTTTAAGAGACAGTTTGCTGCGAATAATAGTGAGATGTATTTTGAGCCTTGCCTCTCAGATGGAAGATTCTCAATGCCTGATTCCTAAGAGGAAGCATTTCATTGCTGTTTCAGTAATAGGCTGTTAATAGACGTAGCAGCTACACGGTTTATAAGTTTCTCTTGATGCAATGCAAGGTATCCTCAAAGGGCCCTTAAGTACATTTTATGTATCATTTTGGCTTCGGGGCCTGTATTCTTAATATCAAGGTCGCCCGGCATCAGTAGATTTTACAAGATTTCTGTGAAATACTTGTATCGTCAATTTTAAATATTTATGGAAAGAAACGAAATGATCACAGCAGAGTGATAGAACTCGACTTGGAATTCAAACTGAGCCCTGCCTATCCTAGAAGTGATAGTTCCGATTCTTCTTCTACTTGATAGGTGCACTGGAGACCATTGCTGCTTTATGGAAACTAGGGGATCAAGAATTGTCACATTTATCACATCCATGTTCACTTCACCCCAACCAAACTTTTCTTTTGACAAAGAAAAAATGGTAAAGCCTTGCTATTTTGAGAGGAAAGCTCTGGGAGATTGCTATTCTTCATTCTTATTCTGTCGAGAAACTAAAACTAGTGTATGGAATCAGTGTTGCCCGGGTTATTTAACAGAGTCATTGCTGCTTTGTAAGAGTTGGTTACCACCTGAGCCAGAAACACATTGTAACCAGTTGTTTCTTGAAGGGATTCCATGAATCAGGATCCATTGTCTATTTTGTTTCTCTTCTTGTTACAGTAGCTGCCTGAAAACAAATGCACCAATAGTTGAAAATGAATAAAATTTGGTAGGACAAATAAAAATCCTACAAACCCCTTGAAGAATGAATATTCAAGCTGAGAAATCTGCAGACAGTGTTCCATCAGTTATGAAAAACAAATGAAATCACTAATTAATAACACCATTTAAAAAATGATTCAAAGCACCTGAATTCATTTGCAAAAGGCCAAGTTTGAAAAGCAGAGAGACTGGATTTCTTTCCAGTTTCTAAACTCCAACACAAGGATGAGACTCCATTGGAAAATAGTCATCTGACACAATCTTTAAAACAATAACCAATTAATGGCCAGAGAAAACTGGCCATTAATGCAAGTAAACCAGAAAGAGAGAGTGGATCGTGGTGCTCTCTCGACACTGTTATAAACTTGGTGGTTTCAACTGTCCAATGGGAGAAGCATAATGAAAGAATCTATGGCTGTGATCCTGCAGGCAAGGTGGCTATGACTGGGAGGGGGTAGTGGGGATCCTCAAATTTATCTTGAAGCATTCACCACACCCCCCTACTTACTCTCCATCAGTCTGTAGTAGAAAGTGAAGACTGCAGATGCTGGACATCAGAGTCGAGTGTGTGGTGCTGGAAAAGCACAGCAAGTCAGGCAGCATCCAAGGAGCAGGACAATCAACATTCTGGGCATAAGCCCTTCATCAGGAATGGAGAATTGGCATTTTGGGCATAGGTCTTTCATCAGGACTCCATTCCTGATGAAGGGCCTATGCCCAAAACACCAATTATCCTGGTCCTCAGATGCTGCCTGGCCTGCAGTGCTTTTCCAATATCTCACTCTCAACCCCATCAGTCTGTGGCCAGGAACTTACCAGGCTTGGAACACTCCAGGTATTTTAATTAAACTTATGAACTATCTTCTACTCGTGGATGGATAGCCATCACAGCTGCCTGGCGTGCAACCTTAAAACTAGGTTAGAGGCAGAAAGATACTATTAAACCAACATACCAATCAGCGTAGAATATCTGCAGAAGGATCAATGGACTTGAAATGTTTTCTCTCCACAGATTCTACCAGATCTGCTGAGTTTCTCCAGCAATTTTTATTTTTGTGAGTCTAGAATTTTGATTAAACTACATTTTGAACATTATGAATTGATTTAGTCTCCAAATTTTAAAAAAAGACATTTAAGCATTGGAGCAAATGCAAAAAAAAAGTTTTACTGCAATGATACAATGTTCTGAAATTGTATCTATGAAGAAGATTTATTTTTTATCTGGAGACTAGAAAAAATGGAGCAAGATCCTGTTAGAGATTCTTAAGATTTATGAAGAGCATTCCATTTATAAATATCAGAATATTATCGAATTTTTATAGAGTTAGTCAATATAGTGTGAAGCCATCCAGCAGACATGGTCTTTCTCTCTCTCTGGAAAAATACATGAAGTCATAAGAAATGTCACTGTCTACTGGTTAAAGCTTTCATGTTGATATTCTTGAATTGCTAGGATGACATTGTGTATTCCCTAGCCTATTCAAGAGTCTCGTTTTGCTGAACAAATGGCCCTCAACATAAGGTAAACTTAAACATGACTTTATGCTAAAGTGACGGACTGGGGAAGTGGTCTTTCCCAACATCCTGGGTACCTGTCATAGTCATTGGGTTAAAGGGTTTGAACAAGTGATTGACATAGATTAAACAACTAGCCTCTCAAACTAAAGTATATTAATAGTGTTTGGGGACAGTCTTTGTGAGACAACTACCTGATTTTCAAAGGGCTGAAGATTGAGGAAGAGATTCTTAATACTTCATATGGATAGTAGAATTCTGCCACCAAATCTACTGAAGTCATTATAATCTTCCTCATTCATCTGTTAGTCCTCCAGACCCAGTAAACTGATCTCACTTATCACAGGTCATATGTTTTTCTACTTATTTTGCTTATACATCATGTCTAAATTATTGCTTCTTGAAAAACTTAAAATACAACCTTAAAATCAATTGTGAACTCTTGGCTACCTGTGTTGGTAATATGTGACTCTCAAATCTCAAAATTACACAGGGCAGAGCAGAACTTGGAGCCAAATGTTGTAAGATTGTTACTAGCACATCTGGCAGTAAATACAGGAGAAACATCTTCACCCAGATTGTGGTTGGAATGTAGAGTTGGCTACCATAAGGATGAGTTGCATATTTTTAAGGGAAAGCCAGTTAAATATATAACAGAGAAAGAATCAGAAGAATATATTAAAATCTGAAAGAATTGTGGATGCTGCAAATCAGAGACAAAAATGGAAATTGCTGGAAATGCTCAACTGGTTTGGCAGCAACTGTGGAGAGAGATCAGAGTTAATTTTTCAGGTTGAGTGACCCTTTGTCAGAAGGATATGCTGATGGGTTTAGATGAAGAGGGTGAGATGAGGCTCAGGTGATGTATGAATAGTGGAATGAATCATCTCTTTCTGTAATGTAAATACTGCCTGATATGCATGCAATCTAACCTTGACCTGGCTTAACATGACTTAAAATCATAACTTCTTTTTCCTCCAATCTCTTTAGTTGGAGCAAATGGTCAACTTGAAATTAGTGGACTAGATTTTGTAGCCAATGGTGATGCAACAGTATTCACTGCAGACATTGAGGAAAGCTGTTTACAAAAGCTGGCAATCTCTGTGGTGCAGTGTTTTGTTTATGGTATTAACTCAGGGGGGTCTTCAGGTATCTAGCTGAACTGATGACACCATGCAGGTAGGCAGTCAATCACATTGAAGTAGTCTCACAAACAAGAAACCAGTAAGTAAAACCACTGAACCTCTTCATTTTGCACTTTGATATTCTTACATGTAATGATTGGGAAATCGGGGAAATAATTATTTTAAAGTTCGTCTTTATTTTGTTACTTTAAGAATTGTGCAATATTTTTATCCTAAAATAAGACACTGACATTCAGCAAATTCAAAATTACATAGACAGGGCCAATGAGACTCTTTAATCTGTAATAGTAATCTGAACTTACTATTTTGTTAAAAACCCAATTAAACCTCATTTAAGAAGAATAACATGCATTCAGGTTTTTACAGAGACTAAGAGCCTAAGAGAGAAAGGTTTTTGCCAGTTCAATGATTTCTAGTTGATTGAATTCTGGAGAGAATTCACCGGTGTACCCTGTGGAGAAGCATTAATTCAGTGGCAGGAACCTCTGGATTTTTATGTGTATTATGCAGAATGCAGAGGTTACAGTCCATTTCAAAAAAGGAAGGGTGCTGAATGCCAACAGTTTCACCATTGTTACTATAGCAAAATCAGGACCAATCTATTCCATTCATCATCTTATAAATCCTGATTAGATTACTCCTAAGACTACGCTGTTCTGCAGTACGCAGTTGTAGCTCTTTTAGTCTGTCTTAATAAGTAAGACAGCCTTATCTTGTCAGCTCATATTATTGTCCAAAGATTAATGGATTGGATACACTGCTTTGCTGATCAGCAGTGGTAGTAAATGGTTATTATGAAGAGACAATTTCCCTTTATTAAGATTTCCAAATTAAAATATATATTCTCGCAAATCATTTTGGTCCTTTTATTCAGAAAGTTCAAAAGAAGTCAGGTGTTTAGCTTCAGCATTTAGCCATAATGTTAATAGTTTTCATACAGTGGGAATATTGACCTTGAAATTAAGTTGTGAGGTAATTTTGTATGAATGATTAACATCTTCCTTTGAAACTCCTTCCCACTATTTTTTTTAGTAGATCTATTCACCCAATTATTTTAAACAAGTCAGTGCTTTTAATGATACAGAACAAAAACATTTCAGATGAAGGCATTAAGTGCTCACTATGTAATTTCAAAGCCATTATCTTTATGGAAAAGTGTTTATGCATTTGTAAACTAAACCATATATTGGCTTTCTATACCTAATTATGGTCTCATTTATGTCATCATTACATCCTAAATTCTTTGGCTAAGTGGTTCAATGTAAAGAGTCTCATGGAAACTATGGAGATACATTTGCCAAAATAACAACAGTTTTAAGATTTTTATTTCAAGCTTGATGAAGTAGCATCGTGAATAAAAATGCTATCACTCCAGGTCAGAATGAATAGATTGAAAGCCTGATAGAAAATCCAACATTAGATCCCTTAATGAAATGAGCTTTCAGCTGTCTTCACTTCTCAGTTGGTGTGCTTATATTCACTGCAAATTAGCATCATTAGTCAGAAATATGTCAAAAATGATCAATCTGCAAAATGGAGTTGTTGTCTGGGGTTGTCCTTTTAATGCTGGATTATGTTGTTGAGGAAAACGTGGAGGACAAAATGTGGGGAATCAATTCAAGATACAGCATCTTTGATTAGATGCACCTACACAAAGAAAATTCTGATACTGTCAGCATTTCTATAGCTAGTCACTTCTAGTTTACAGTTCTCACAGAATCATACATCTCATGCATAAACATTAATAATGCAAATATCAGCTTTGATTTTACTTCACCCCCTGTACCACAATGAGCACATAAGTATCATTTTAGATGAACATTTAAAAAGACTTCATATCTGTTTCTGTGTTAACATTTCCCTTCACATTTTTCTTCCTTTTTTTTCTTTCTAAGTTAATTTGTTCTAGCCATTCAAAATATTTTCCCTTTAGTAATAAACCTTTTCCTTGCTGGTTTCCTTCTTAATTTCTACCAATCTGGTCCTTGGATTAAAAGCAGCTCTAACTGCCAAAAGATGTCAAGAGTTGATAAACTAATACACAGATATGATGAGATCAATCCAGGAACAAGCTATGAATGACCAATAAAATAACATGTGTCTCACAGAGTTCTATGCTCCTGGGTGAGTTAATACATCAATAAAGAGGTGAACATACAAACATTGCAATATTATAACTGATGATTCAGATCTTCAGCTATTTAATTATGTCACAGTCCCATTCTGAACAGAACATTCCAAAACTTATAAAAGAGATTTACAGACCCACATGAATTCAAATCTGCTGAATCTTGTTTTATGAGTAATTATTGTTTTGTTATTATTATTTGGTGCAAATCCCCAGCCAAGTATTGAAGGATAGAACTGGAGCATTGTCTTTTCAGTAATACCCACTGACTGAGTAAAATTAATATATAATTAACATACAGGAAGCATACCTAGATAAAGAAGCGCATTTAGAAAATATAACCATCCACCTTCTTATTATAAATTAAAATATTATATGATGTTTGAAGTGTATTAGGTAGCATACAAGTTATAAAACACATATGTGAGATCAGACATTTTTGGATATGAGCTGTACATAATACATCAAGATACACACACACACACACACACACACACACACACACACACACACACACACACACACACACACACACACACACACACACACCTGCCCCCATAATGACATAAGAGAATCACATGGAGAACAAAATAGTTCACACACAACCATTTTTTTATAAAAAGAACATTGTGGAAAGTTAATACTTTGCGATTTTGACTTGTGCATCAAATTGCAAAGCACCATAATAATTAATCTTTGATTCACCTCAATTTAACAATCAAATGTTATGTCCTCAAACTCATACCAAAAGACTATCTGACCTGTAACTAAACTGAGCATGGACTCCATGAATGCAAATCAATTTCCAATATCTTTAATGGGATACATAGCCGAACACAAAATCCAAAGTCACCCTGATGTGGTCCCTGCTTAAGCAGAATCTGCTGGGAAGGCTGCAAATGCAGATTAGAATATATGTGTCTATTTCACACTGTAGTTCAAAAATCTTCTGTTTTGCTTTGAATCTGTAACAAAGAGATGGATTTTCAAAATGGAGTTTGGCATCTAATGCCTGGATAATTTCCAGGTCCCAATACCTTGTTGGTGCTGCATGCTATTTTGATAATTAAATGCTTAATTGGAGATAAACAGGATCCCCTTAAACATTTTTGTTTTATTATTTCTCATAGAACCAATGCAGGTGCCAAGCATCTTTAGGGAGAGAAAAAAATATATATTTACGTAGCACTTTTCACAACTACTGGATCTTTTAAAGAATCTTATAGCAAATGAAATACCTTTTGAAGTGTATCCATTGTTGTAGTAGAGGAAATACCATAACTGATTTGCAATCAGCAAACACCCACAAACAGCAATGTGATAATATTCAGATAATTTTTTTTTAGATGTTGATTGAGGGATAAATATTGACCAACACTTCACTTCAAAACAGTGGGATCTTTTACATCCACCTGGACAGGTAGATGGAGACTAAGTTTCACGTTTTATTCAACAATGGCCTAACAGTACAGTGCACTTTCAGTACAGTATTGGAGTGTCAGCTTTGCTTTTTATGGTCAAGCCCGTGAAGTGGACTTGAACCCAGAAATTTGTGATTCAGAGAAAAATGTGTGAGGGACTGAACATTTGATTCTCTGAAGGCAGACAGAAGCTGCTTGCAGCATATGAGTGGCAAAGGCAGACAGCAGCCATGATCGGGTCTGCCTCAGTCTCATGAAGACAGCAGAGAGCTCCTTGGTGAGCCAACAGCATAAGTACTCAAAAGTGTGTCCATAAAGTCCGTAAATACATCTGGTCTGGCACTAGACCCACCAGTCGCCAAGACATGTCACTGTATAAAAATAAAATTCCACTTTTTCTGAAATGAAGCCAAACACTGTGTACTCAAGTGCAACAGACTGTTTGTATTAATCAGATTCACTTTTGAAAATTGCCCTTTTGCCCTCCCTAAGCTGTTACCAATACCTTTAAGGAACTTGATGGCTTTTTAATTAGAGACATCAGGATTTCTCACCCTTCCTAAAACTACAGCATATCTCAGTGACATCAGAACCCTCTGGGAATGCAATTTTGATGTTGCTTCTGAATCCAATTCCAATCCCACCACCAATTCTGCTAGCAAACAGTGGCACAGTGGTTAGCACTGCTGCCTCACAGCACCCGAGACCCAGGTTCAATTCCCACCTCAGGCGACTGACTGCGTGGAGTTTGCATGTTCTCCCCGTGTCTGCATGGGTTTCCTCCGGGTGCTCCAGTTTCCTCCCACAGTCCAAAGATGTGCAGATCAGGTGAATTGGCCATGCTAAATTGTCCGTAGTGTTAGGTAAGGGGTAAATGTAGGGTATGGGTGGGTTGCGCTTCGGCGGGTCGGTGTGGACTTGTTGGGCCGAAGGGCCTGTTTTCACATTGTAAGTAATCTAATCTAATCAAAAGTATGGCCCAGCACTTGTTGAAGTTTAATTTCTAATGTGATTTGCAGACTTACTGCAGCACTTCTCACGGTAAACTGAAGGATTTGCTTTGTTCCAGGGTTACGAGTATACTCCTGTGTAATTCACTGTGTGTTACTCTGTGATACTTGTTACAGGCTACAAATTTTGGCATATGGAAAATCTCGGTATACGTGCCCTTACTTTTGAGTTTATCAAAGATTTCAGGGCTTGGGAATCATCAATAACTACAGGCATCCATACAAGGGGAGTTTCCGCATGTTGAAATCAGCAAGATGACCCAAGCTGCTCCCATTGTAAAGCAACCACATTGAGCCAATTCTAGGATACTTCTCATCAGGGCATTAGGTCACAAACAGTATTCCACTCAGACCCATTCCCCTACCCTATCACCGTGCTTTTCAAATGGTTAATCCACCTTGTCTGCACATTCCTGGAAACTATGGGCAATTTAACATGGCCAATCCATCCGACCTGCACACCTTTGTACTAGGAGGAAATTGGAGCATCCGAATGAAACCCATGCAGACGTGGGAGAATGCTCAAACTCCAAACAGATGGTCGCTCAAAAGTGGAATTAAACGCAGGTTCCTGGCACTGTGAAGCAGCAGTGCTAACCACTCAGCCACAGTGCCACACTCATTTTGATTGCCTTACAAAGGGGTTTCAGCCCCACTATCATAAACTTCCATGGTAAGGAACTGAACATAAGACTACTTAACAAGGTAAAAACCTAGTGTTGGCACAGTATATGAGCACCGATAGAAGATTCACAAACTAATAGACGACAGAGAGTTGAGTTAGTAAAGCTCTATATTGGGGAGACAGGCCACCTACTTGCGGAACGTTTCAGGGAACACCTCTGGGAAACCCGGACCAACCAACCCAACCACCACGTGGCTCAACACTTCAACTCCCCCTCCCACTCCACCAAGGACATGCAGTTCCTTGGACTCCTCCATCACCAGACCATGGCAACACGATGGGTGGAGGAAGAGCGCCTCATCTTCCGCCTAGGAACCCTCCAACCACAAGGGATGAATCTAGATTTCTCCAGTTTCCTAATTTCTCATCCCCCCCACCTTCTCTCAGTCAAATCCCTCGAACTCAGCATCGCCTTCCTAAGCTGCAATTTTCTACCTGACCTCTCCGCCCCCAATCCCACTCTGGCCTATCACCCTCACCTTGACCTCCTTCCACCAATCCTCCTTCCAACGACCCTCCCCCAAATCCCTCTTCCCTACCTTTTATCTTACCTGCTGGACACACTTTCCTCATTCCTGAAGAAGGGCTCATGCCCGAAACGTCGATTCTCCTGCTCCTTGGATGCTGCCTGACCTGCTGCGCTTTTCCAGCAACACATTTTCAGCTCTGATCTCCAGCATCTGCAGTCCTCACTTTCTCTTAGTAAAGGTCTTCTCTGGACAACAAACTATAACGAGTGGAGTGGCAAGGGATCAGTACTAAGGTCACAATTATTAACAATACATTAATGACTTGGATAATGGGAGTAAAAGTCCTTTCGCCAAATCTGTGGATTACACAAAAGTAGGTTGGAAGGCAAACACTGAGGATGATATAAAGAGTTTGCAGACAGGTTACGTGAATGGGCAAAAGCTTGGTAGATTTGTGATGTTGCAGTTTTGGTAGTACTTGTGGAGTGAGAAACAGAGTTCGTGGGCATGATATTTCTCCCCGAGGGGGAAGCAGAGACCAGGTCTCAAACACACAGCTAGGAGAGAAGTAGTTACGTATTTATCACAGCAGTGTGCATTTAATTGCCTTGGACGTGAGGCCTCCCTTCAATGAAAGACAACAGCAGAATCTTGAAGCTTTAGAATCAATCAGAGGCTTGCTATTCTAAAATAAACTGCGGGCTTCAAAAGGGGGATATGTGAGGCAGAAGCCACTTCAAAATGGAGATGTGCTGTCTTCAATATTTAAAATTATTAAATGAATGAATTGTGCAGCCAAGCCACTGATAATGCTGGGGGAATGGGAGAGCAAATGGGTGGGGTGAAGTCTTGGCTTGACTTATCCCATTTTTCCTTACATTTTGTCACTGATTACTCCTGCCATCTACCCTATCACCTGCTATCCATTCTACTGCAAATCTTCCCTGTTCTCTCCCTTCTCCCCACAACCTCCTTCTGTGCTTGCTGAGATTGATTTTCCCACAAACCAAACAGAAATTGGAATGCCAACTAGCTTGAGTTGCTTTGTCTACCTTCTAGTGACCAACATTAAACTATTTGTAGTTGTCTGGGATCCCTTTTGCACTTTATCAACTCTTAAATACTTACATTGTTCCAAGAAGATATTATTCTACATAAGATTCATTTGTTTCTGTCTTTTGTTTTCAACCTACTGCCATTCCATGTACTTTTTAATTTTAATTTTTGTCCAGTGCCCTGGCATAATGGACACAAGGATTAAATCTCAGTTGTGTATTCTTTTAGTGAAGTGTTTAATCATTAAAAAGAACTTGGAGAGAGATCACAACTGTGGCACTCATGCTGAAGAGCATATATATAGCTCAGAACGTGTTTGCAGCATCTTTATAAGGAAGTTGAGAATTGCCAACAACAGCAAAGGTTGTAGCCATAATCCAGTAGGAGATTTGCTGGGCGGAGTTCAAATAACAAACAGGAAAGGATATGTACAATGTTAAATTGTGCTTATTGCAGTTGACAAAAATTAAGGAATGCTATTTGAACCTAAATTTTATTTTCCTTACTCAAATATCCCTAAATGTGAAATGCCAGCCTGTTCACTAACATTTGAACTCTTGTTCAATGTCTGTTTGCCACCCTGAGCGTATGCCATGGCAAACATCCACATAAGTGCTGGAGGCTACTTTACAGTGATCATCTTTCAAAATGGTTCTTTCCCACAAACCAAACGGAAATTGGAATGCCAACCAGCAGTATGTACAACATGTTGCGCTCCACCAACTAAGTAATGATTACGGTTAATTTAAGAGCCAGCATGTTTAGAAAGTCTTTCTCTTTAACACCAATTATTCGGCTTAAATGGTGAATGCCAAAGTGTGAATGATGACTGTAAGGAGTAGAGTACAGTCTGTTGATAATGTACATTGCATGACCACTGCAATATTTTGAGACCAACACCTCTGTGTTCCAGAGGCAATGAACTCTTCCACTTAGCTCAAGGCTAATGTGATAAAGTATTTAGTATGATTCTGAGGACAATGAGCTAAATTTCTTACTGGCAGTTGATTGATTTCAGTTGTGACCTCAAGTGGTGTAACAATGTTCTTTGTTTCGGGTTTAGACATTTGAACACAGCCACTTTATTAGGGCTTTTTGTGCCTCATAATTGGCATGAGATACTGTTGTTGTCCATGCTGAAAAGCAATGATAGTAACTACTGACTAGAGGGTTACTGAACAGATTGAAATCAGCTCCTAGGGCAGTTAGCCAACATCCTTGTTTTAATTCTGTGCTGCAGATTGTATTGTAAGCTTATGCCCAATGCATTATCACTTTAATACACAAGGTTCGTCCATCTGAACCATTTTTGGCAGACCAGTAGGTGTTCTTGTTCTCAGTATTTATGTAAGAAATGCTATTTGAACTTGTGTTTTATTTTCCTTACTCGAACATCTCTAAATATAAAACGTGAATAGTGAATCAAAATGTCCTCAATTCTGTTGTGTTGGCTGTTCTGTTGCATTGGCTGACACACTTTCAACGATTAACAGAGCACAAAGCGGTCCATTCTCATTGTTGCTTTTTACTTATTTTACTTATTGCAAAGTCATTCAGGGGCATATTCAGGTGAGAGGAGAGAGATTTTAAAAAGACATAGGGGCAAATGTTTTGCACAGAGGGTAGTGGAGTGAACTTCTTGAGAAAGTGCTGGTTGGAAGGACAGTTTAAAAGAACTTAGATAAGTACATGAATAGGAAAGATTTGGAGGGGTATGGGTGAGGAACGGACAGGTGTGATGAGTTTAGTTTATGTTCGACGTGGACTGGTTGGATCGAAGGGTTTGTTTCCGTACTCTATGACTCTATGTCTATAACTTGCTTAGAAGCCTTCATAATGGTCACTTCTCAGCAAGGTGGGTACTGCAGATGCTGGAGATTAGTCAAGATTACAGTAGTGCTGCAAAAGCTCAGCAGGTCAGGCAACATCCATGGAGCAGGAAAATTTACATTTTGGGCAAAAGCCCTTCATCAGGAATGAAGCTGGCAGCGTTGGAGTGGAGGGATAAATGGGAGGGCGGGTGGGAGTACAATAGGTGGATGGAGATGGGGGTAAAGGTGATATTGTCAGTTTCTAAGTTGATAATATGGAAATGACAGGAACAAGTGTCATTGTGTACATCTTGGAATTATAATAATATTTTTAATCTTGAATAATTTGACCATTGTCTTATGTTCAGGCTTGAATCATCTATTACCAATGTCTGTTTGCTGATCATCACCAAAGCGCGAGAGACTTAGAGTGTAGAGAAGGCCTTTGAAAAGTTAGATCATGGTGAGAAACACAGCAGTTAGATCAGGAGCAATAGTGGGCTTACAGAGTGCAAAAAGAGGACAGAGAAAGTGGGATGACTCCAAGGAGGTGTGATTCAGGGCTGAAACAGTTACAACCATGCTGTATGTAGTGTGGGCTTGAATCTGAGAAAGTGAGATTGTGCTTGGAGGATTAGAAACGAAAACCACCAAGTCAGTATATGGAAGATACAGACTGTAGGGAAATAGATGATGACATCTTGCAAAATGTCCAGATTACAGAAGAGGAAGTGCTGGATGTATTGAAACAGATAAAAGTGGATAAATCCCCAGGACCTGATCAGGTGAAACCGAGAACTCTGTGGGAAGCTAGAGAAGTGATTGCTGGGCCTCTTGCTGAGATATTTGTATCATCGATAGTCACAGGTGAGGTGCCGGAAGACTGGAGGTTGGCAAGTGTGGTGCCACTGTTTAAGAAAGGCAGTAAAGACAAGCCAGGGAACTATAGACCGGTGAGCCTGACCTCGGTGGTGGGCAAGTTGTTGGAGGGAATCCTGAGTGACAGGATATACATGTATTTGGAAAGGCAAGGACTGATTTGGAATACTCAACATAGCTTTGTGTGTGGGAAATCATGTCTCACAAACTTGATCGAGTTTTTTGAAGAAGTAACAAAGAGGATTGATGAGGGCAGAGCAGTAGATGTGATCTATATGGACTTCAGAAAGGCGTTTGACAAGGTTCCCCATGGGAGACTGATTAGCAAGGTTAGATCTCATGGAATTCAGGGAGAACTAGCCATTTGGATACAGAACTGGCTGAAAGGTAGAAGACAGAGGGTGGTGGTGGAGGGTTGTTTTTCAGACTGGAGGCCTGTGACCAGTTGAGTACCACAAGGATCGGTGCTGGGACCTCTACTTTTTGTAATTTAAATAAATGATTTGGATGCGAGCATAAGAGGTACAGTTAGTAAGTTTGCAGATGACACCAAAATTGGAGGTGTAGTGGACTGCGAAGAGGGTTACCTCAGATTACAACAGGATCTGGACCAAATGGGTCAATGTGCTGAGAAGTGGCAGATGGAGTTTAATTCAGATAAATGCGAGATGCTGCATTTTGGGAAAGCAAAACTTAGCAGGACTTATACACTTAATGGTCAGGTCTTAGAATGTGTTGCTGAACAAAGAGACCTTGGAGTGCAGGTTCATAGCTCCTTGAAAGTGGAGTCGCAGGTAGATAGGATAGTGAAAAAGGCGTTTAGTATGCTTTCCTTTATTGGTCAGAGTATTGAGTACAAGAGATGGGAAGTCATGTTGCGGCTATACAGGACATTGGTTAGGCCACTGTGGAATATTGCGTGCAATTTTAGTCTTCTTCCTATCGGAAGGATGTTGTGAAAATTGAAAGGGTTCAGAAAAGATTTACAAGAATATTACCAGGGTTGGAGGATCTGAGCTACAGGGAGATGCTGCACAGGATGGGGCTGTTTTTCCTGGAGCCTTGGAGGCTGAGGGGTGACCTTATAGAGGTTTACAAAATTATGAGGGGCTAAATAGACAAAGTCTTTTCCCTGGGGTTGGGGAGTCCAGAACTAGAGGGCATAGGTTTTGGGTGAGAGGAGAAAGATATAAAAGAGACCTAAGGGGCAACTTTTATACGCAGAGGGTGGTACGTGTATGGAATGAGCTGCCAGAGGATGTGGTGGAGGCTGGTACAATTGCAACATTTAAGAGGCATTTGCATGCGTATATGAACTGAAAGGGTTTGGAGGGATATGGGCCAGGTACTAGCAGGTGGGATTAGATTGGGTTGGGATATCTGGTCGGGATGGATGGGTTGGACCAAAGGGTCTGTTTCCATGCTGTACATCTCTATGACTCTATGACTCTATGTAAATGTTCAAACCACCTCATTGACATTATAATCTCTCAAGCATAGCAGAGGCTCTGTTCTAATACCCCTACCCCTACCCCTTTTTGTTCTATGACCCACTCTCCCCCTCCATTACTTCTCTCGAAAATGTGAAAAGTAATCTGAAAGATGATTATTTGCTTCAAGCCACAATAGGATGAAAGGGTTAAAGTGCATGGTACAATTTTTTTAAAAATTCACAACATAAAGCATTTGCGTCTTAACCCAGGTTTACAATCTGACCTCAAATACAGCTCCAATAGGGAGCATGTTTTTGCACTTTGAACTCCCAGATTTGGTGAAACGTAAATCTCACTTGACCTGCGCTTCATCTATTTTCCTCTATTTGCAAAACCTGTTTCTATTTTCACAGCAACTTTTTTGATATAAGTAGCAAATGGCGACAAATATATCTAAATGAGTCCTCAACCTAACAAGAATAACCCTGCACTGCACCTGTGGGAATCATTCCATTTCTGACAGCAGACATCGATAGCACCTTTGTGATTGCCAATTTGTGGGCAACCTTGCATTTTGTAACTGGGTTAAAAAGCCTGTATTCATGTCATTGAAAGATTGCCACCTCCCACTTTCATCTTAGCAATGTTTCCAAATTCAGATCCAAACCCCATCAGTAAGAGATCAGTGATTTTAGCTGATTGCACAATACAGAGCTCTGAATGTTTGTTTTCATTTATATTGAGTTTTGCTTAATCCTGAATTATTTAGCATTACATTTCAGGTTAATGGTGATTTGTCATTAAGAATTCATGTGAGCAGTACAAAAGATCAATCGCCAAGTTAAGGATTAATGAAGATAATTGCCTGTTGGAATTGCAAAGCCATCCATTGTGATTTTCTCCAAAATCTATCCAGTCACACTTTCATTACAGGGTGCCTTGAAAATAAAAACTCACAAAACTGCCAAAATTGTCATAAATATTTTATAGAGTCATACAGCATGGAAACAGATCCTTCGGTCCAACTCATCTGTGCCAAACAGCCATCCCAATTTGACCTAG
This sequence comes from Hemiscyllium ocellatum, assembly GCF_020745735.1. Lineage (NCBI taxonomy): Eukaryota > Metazoa > Chordata > Chondrichthyes > Orectolobiformes > Hemiscylliidae > Hemiscyllium > Hemiscyllium ocellatum. The sequence continues at coordinate 18,327,111 of NC_083414.1, forward strand.
TCCCATTTTCCTCTAAATCCTTTCTATTCATACACACATCAGATGCCTTTTAATAGTGTAATTGTACCAGCCTCCAACACTTCCTCTGGCAGTCCGTTCCTTACAGACACTACCTTCTGCATGAAAAACTTACCCCTCAGGTTCTTTTTAAATCTTTCCCTTCTCACCTTAACCTATAGACTCTAAGTTTTGGACTCGCCTACCCTGGGTAAAAGACCTTGGCTATTCACACTGCCCATATTCCTCACCACCTTATAAACCTCTGTAAGGTCACCCCTCAACCTCCAATTCTCTGGTCACTGGTCCAGTCCGAGCAATATGTTTGTAAATCCTTTTTGCACCCTCTCATGTTTAACAACATCTTCTCAATTTTATGTAGTATTTCAAAAAAGATCTCACCAATATCCTCTACAGCTTTAACATGACATTCCAACTCTTATATTTAATGTTATGACCAAGGAAGGCAAGCATGTGAAATGTATTCTTCGCTGCCCTGTCTACCTGAGACTCCACTTTCAAAGAACTATACACCTGCACCTCAAGGTCACTTTGTTCAGCAACACTCCTCAGGATCCTACCATTGTAAGTCTTTCCCTTGGTTGTCTTGCCAAAATTCAGTACCTATATTTACCTAAATTAAACTCCATCTGCCACTTCTTGGCCCTTTGGCCCATCTGATCAAGGTCCCATTGTAGGCTGAGATAATCTTCTTCACTGTCCACTATATTTTGGCGTCATCTGTAAATTTACTAACCATACTTCCTATATTCACATCCAAATCATTTATATAAATGACAAAGACAGTGGATGCCTCAATAATCTTTGTGGCACACCACTGGTTATAGGACTGCAGTCTGAAAAACAACCCTCCACCATTACCCTCTGTTTCTTTCCTTCAAGCCAATTTTGTATCTAATTAGTTAGCTTCCTATACACAACCCATTGTCAGCTATGTTATCACCTTGCTAACCAGTCTGCCATGGGGTACCTTGATGAATGTCCATATAAACCAATCTATCTTCATCTATCTTGTTTGTCACCTCTTCAAAAAAGCTCAAGCAAGTTAAGTGAGACATGATTTCCCACACACAAAGCCATGCTGACTATCAGTCCTTGTCTTTCCAAGTGCATGTATATCCTGTCCCTCAGAACCTTCTTCAACAATTTACTCATCACTGAGGTATGATCCACTGGTCTAGAGTTCCCTGACATTTCCTTACAGCCATTCTTAAATAATAGTTCTACATTAGCCACCCTCTGGCACCTCACCTGTGGATATTGATGATACAAATATCTCAGCAATGGCAACCTCTTCCCTAGCTTCCCACAAGGTTCTGGGGAGGACCTGATCAGGTCTTGGAAATTTATCTACCCTTGTATATTTTAAGACGTCCAGCACCTCCTCTTCTATAATATGAACTCTTTTCAAGATATCACAATATATTTTCCCAAGTTCCCTCACTTCAATGTCCTTCTCCACAGTAAATACTGATGCAAAATATTTGTTTAATATCTTACCCATCTCCCGTGTTTCCACACATTGACGGTCACATTAATCTTTCAGAAGCCCTATTCTCTCCCGAGTTACTCTTTTGCCCTTTATGTATTGACAGAATCGTTTTGGATTCTCCTTAACTCTATTTGCTCTCCTAATTTATCTCTTAAGTATACAACTTTGGGCGGCACGATGGCACAGTGGTTAGCACTGCTGCCTCACAGCACCAAAGACCTGGGTTCAATTCCCACCTCAGGCGACTGACTGTGTGGAGTTTGCACATTCTCCCCTGCATCTGCGTGGGTTTCCTTCGGGTGCTCCGGTTTCCTCCCACAGTCCAAAGATGTATGGGTCAGGTGAATTGGCCATGCTAAATTGCCCGTAGTGTTAGGTAAAGGGATAAATGTAGGGGTATGGGTGGGTTGCGCGTCAGTGTGGACTTGTTGGGCCGAAGGGCCTGTTTCCACATTGTAAGTAATCTAATCTAGAGACAATCTTATAGGGATTCACTCGATCCCAGCTGTCTATACCTGATATATCACCTGCAAATTCCTCCACAAACCCCACACAATGTGACCTATATCCATTATTCCTTCACGGTTACTGGGTCAAGATCCAGGAAAGGTCTTCCTAACAACACTGTGGGTATCGTTAACCCCAAGCACTTTGTCAATTCAAGAAAAAAAGCCCAGCAGGGCAATAAGGGATGAACAGTAAATGCTGGCCACGCCCTGTAACGTCCACATCCCTGTGGATGTATTGAGAAAATATTACATAGTGGGTATGGGGAAAGACCCAAATCCTACAAATGAATTTCAAAAAAGCACATAGAAATAGGATCGTGGACAGAATTCATATGGGTTGGGATCCCGATGTTGAGGTCAAATAAGGGTCTGGATGCTGCACTGTTTTGGCAGTACAGTATTCACCTGACCATGATTTTCTGTGAACTGAATAATTGGTAGTTCTTGAATATGAAGAGCCAATAGAAAGCTATACTGCAAAAAAGCTTCCTGATTCCAGGTAAGAGAGAGAGGGAGACAGTTCCTTCATCCTTTCAATAACTTATTTTAGGAATTGCAAGTAAAGAACGACCCCCACTACCACGCTGCCATTGTGAAAGAGGATTTCCTCCACAGAGTGGTCTCTTCCTTGTTGAGGAAATGAAGAGCAGAGTGGGTGATTACTTCGCAGAATACCTCTGTTCTGTCCGTGAAAAAAGACCCTGTGCTTCCAGTTGCTTGTCATTTCAACACACCACCATGTTCCCTGGTGGACAACTCTGTCTCGGGCTTGCTGCAGTGCTCCAGCGAAGCTCAGTGCAAACTGGTAGAACAACACCTCATTTTCCACTTGGGGACCCTGCAGCCCTCTGGATTCCACATCGAGTTCAATAATTTCAGGGTTTGAGGCCATATCCTTACCCCAATCCCACACACAGCAAGCCTTGTCATTACTTGGACTGTCACTATACACAACCCATTGTCAGCTACTAATAGTATTCGTTACCAGCTATTCATTCTCCCAGACCGACCTTTAACCACGCTTTCGTCTGTCCAATTGGGTTTCTCTTCCTTTGGGCTCTATCTCCACCTATTGCGTACTCTCACCCCTCCCACCCCCTCTCCATTTTCTGCATAGACTGACATTTTCCAAGCAACCATCAGTTCTGAGGAAGAGTCACTGGATCCGAAATGTTAACTCTGATTTCTCTCCATAGGCGCTGCCTGACCTGCTGAGGTTTTCCAGCAGTTTCTGTTTTTGTTTTAGAGGTTTACAAAATTTAGAGGGGCATGGATAGGGTAAATAGGCAAAATCTTTTTCCCTGGGGTCCAGGGTCCAGAACTAGAGGGCATAGGTTTAGGGAGAAAGGGGAAAGTTATAAAAGAGACCTAAGGGGCAACTTTTTCACGCAGAGGGTGGTATGTGTATGGAATGAGCTGCCAGAGGAAGTGGTGGAGGCTAGTACAATCGCAACATTTAAGAGGCATTTAGATGGGTATATGAATAGGAAGGATTTGGAGGGATATGGGCCGGGTGCTGGCAGGTGGGACTAGATTGGGTGAGGATATCTGGTCGGCATAGGCGGGTTGGACCAAAGGGTCTGTTTCCAAGCTGTTCATCTCTATGACTATGACTCTATGATATTTAAAGGCAAGTATAAAGTGCTGTGTTCCAGACATAATTTGATTAGTTACACTACTCGACTTTAAGCAAAACACACTTTCTTCTGACTCTACAGTTAAAATACAAACTAAAGAATGAAGAATCAGTCCGATTCAATTGGAAAGTTTATTAGAAGAATTGATTATTTAATTACAGAAAGCAACTGTTTCAATCTAGTAACATCCCACAAATGGACCCTCTGTAAAGACAAATTCAATGAAATAGGTTGTCTCATGTGCAATTATTCTTCAGTCCAGGAGGAAGGAATATCAAAGAAAAGTTCTGGCAGAGAAAGCAAGAACTCAAGTATTTTGCTGCAGCTGTGGGAGAAGTATGGCAGCTTTGAAATCACAATAACTACCGATAGCTAAACTAAAATTCTGGTTCTGTGGGAGCCTGATCCACCCATTCATGCTACTTCTAGCTTTACAAAAAAAAATACAGAAGCTATTTACTTCATTGAATTGAAACAGACCACTTTGCCTCTGTCTCAACCTCCCTTCATTAAAAAAAGGACGAAATACACCTCTTGTAGCATTCTCACACAGGATAAATTGGTGTTCCATTTCCAAGTTTGGCTTCTTGTGTCTCAGGCTTGATGATTGCAAGACAATAAGCTTAGTATCCCTTTTGAGCAATTCATGGTATTTTGCTTCACATAGGAATAGCTGCCAAATTAATCCAAATATCTCTCCTGAGGTTCCACAGCATAAGGCTCAGTGTTACCACTGGAAAATGTAGTTTTGGGACTCTCTTTTTGTCCTGTCTTTGGGGTCTCAAATCTCATAACCAAGTTCAGGTTCCTAATGAATATTTAAACTTGTCTCCAAACTGATTTTGAAATTAACTAGAAGCTTTTTCACATGGACGCTTCACAGGAAGACTATTTTCAATGTCTTTGCTACTTCTGAGACTCCAACACAGCAACAGACACGGGGTTGATTTTACAGCATTTGAGCTTTGTTTATTTTAGATCCCCTACAGTGTGGAAGCAGGCCCTTCGGCCCAACAAGTCCACATCAACCCTCCAAAGAGTTACCCACCCAGACCCATTTCCCTCTGACTAATGCACCCAACACTGTGGGCAATTTAGCACAGCCAATTCACTTGGCCTGCACATCTTTAGACTGTCGGAGGAAACCGGACCACCCAGAGTAAACCCACGCAGACACAGGGAGAATATGCAAACTCTAGCCCAAGGCTGGAATCGAACCTGGGACCCTGACGCTGCGAGGCCGCAGTGCTAACCACCAAGCCACCCAAGTTCAGGCTCCTACTGAATATTTAAACTTGTCTACAAACTGATTTTGAAACAAACTAGAAGCTTTTTCATGTGAACGCTTCACAGGAAGATTATTTTCAATGTCTTTGCTACTTCAGAGACTCCAACACAGCAAGAGACAAAGAGAGTTGATTTTACAGCATTTGGGCTTTGTATGTTTTTACTATTTAATCTATCAAACCATTTTTCAAAATATAAAAATCATAATGCTATACCTTTTTCAGGTCTGCTAATTTTTTGAACCCAAAATCTCCTTGATCCGCAATATTTTCCTTGTGACCTGTCAGTCAGGCATAGGGCACAAAAGCAGCACCTAAATTGTGTTCCCTTTAAAATGTGCACAGGCACAATCTACATGTCAATGCAACAAATGAGCAGCACAATTTCCAAGGAAAATTAAATGGAACATTGCTGTATGCCATTCCAATGCTGCTAAATTGCAATATGTCCCATTCCCTTATAATGTATTCCCTCTGGATATTTTGTTTTTACTCTCTCTATTCAACTGTAATTCCATATTAGTAAGACAGCAGCAAAATATAACTTAAAGCAAATTAAGCAGCTAGAAATCTAGTAATTTGTTTATTTACTTGTAGGGTGTGGGCATCGCTGGCTGGGCCAGCATTTATTGTCCATCCCGAGTTGCCCTTAAGAAGGTAGTGGTGAGCTACCTTTTCAAACCACTACAGTCCATGTGATGTAGGTAGACCCACAATGCTGTTGGGAATGGATTCCGGGATTATGATCCAGCAACAGTGAAGAAACAGCAAAGTACTTCCAAGTCAGCATGGTGAGTAGCTTGAAGAGGAACTTGCAGGTGGTGGTGTTCCCATATATCTGTTACCCTTGACCTGCTGGATTGAAGTGGTCATGGTTTTGGTAGGTGCTGTCTATGGATCTTTGGTGAATTTCTGCAGTATGTCTAGTAGATGGTACACACTTCTGTGACTGAGCTTCGGTGGTGGCTGGAGTGGATGTGGCTCCAGTCAAGCAGACTGCTTTGTTCTTGATGGTGTCAAGCTTCCTGAGTGTTGTTGAAGCTGCACCCATCCAGACAAGTAGCGAGTCTTCCAGCACTCCTCACTTAAGCCTTGAAGATGGTGGACAGGCTTTGGGGATTCAAGAAGTGAGTTACTTGCTCTAGTATTCCTAACCACTGATGTATTCTTGTAGCCATTTTAATTTATGGTTAATCCAGTTCGGATTCCAGTCAATGGTAACTCTCCAAGATGCTGATAGTGGGGGATTTAGTGATGGTAATGAGATCAAATGTCAAGAGATTGGAGATAATAATTTCCCAGCATTTGTGTGGCATGAATGTAACTTATCACTTGTAAACCCAAACCATGATATTGTCCAGGTCTTACTGCATTTGGATAGGGACTGTATAAGTATTTGAGGAATCGCGAATGGTGCTGAACATTCAACGAACATCCCTAATTCTGACCTTACGATGGAGAGAAGTTCATTGATGAAACAGTTGAAGGTGTTTATGCCTAGGAAGTTGATTTCATAGCATCTCAGCTGAAAATCCTAGAAAATCCTCAATGCTGAGGAAAGCAGTGAACCAGGCATGTTCATGAAGTGATTATAGTAAATTTCAAAGAGCTCATGCCCTGTGAATCTCTAGTTAATTTGCTTTCAGGTGATGGTGTACTGTGGCCATTTTGGCTCTTAATTTGAAATGAAGAATTGTACATGGTAATGTCATTTTATTGTTAAGTCTGACTAATTTCTCCTTCATGATTTATTTTGGAGCAGTATGAACAAAAAGTATTAGGATAAGTTAGAAAGAGCTTTATTTTACAAGAAATCATTGTAATGTGGTCAGATCTTTGTTATCGATAAGGAAATTGTCCACATCAGTCAACATTAATGATCTTTAGTCAGTATTAATTATGTAGAGGAGATGGTAAGAGAGGATATCTCAGGAACCCTACACATTGAGGTCTCAGTTCCGTGAGATCTGGTGTCATCATGACATAGCTGCTTATGCACATGCTCAGTAGTTACTCTAAGAGTAAAGATATAGTCAACCCTTTATTCCACAGCCACGTGTAACCACTTATCTAGCAGTGGTTGATGTGTTGGTGATTTGAACTCTATATCAGTGTTTGATGGGGTGGGAGAAGTGCAGAAGCATCAAACCAATGGTGAAAATGTTTAGTGGAGCAGAATAGGTGACATAGATTGGTTTGTGTCTAATTGATGCACCACATGATAAACAGGCTTCAATACTCTAGATAGCTTTTCTGGACCAAATGATGATCTACATTGCTAAACAGATAAGTAAAACAGATGATGCTGTGCCCTAGCCTGAAGCAGCACAGTAAAACATCATTGTATAACCTGCAACTCCATTTGGGAGGTGAAGGCTCAGAATTCACACTGATGGATTAATTTTAATTTCTCAGCAAGAACATCAAGCTACTGAGGAAATGGAGCCCATCGGGTTGCAATGTTGGTGTGAGTATGTGACTAAGTATTATTTATCTTTGTCACAATTATTTGTTTGAACAACAAAGCTGCTTCTGTTTCAAAAGTGTTAAACCATCGGCACAAGGGAATGTGCATGAGAGAACCAGTTATATTGTTCCACAGGCTGGATGTAGACCCAGGGGTAATCAGTCATTTCAGTGTAAACAAGCTAAAGTGCTGAACATTTCAAAGATGATCATTCAATGCAACGTAAAAAGACATTGATTAATGCCTGGATCAACACACTGTTACAGACCCTGAACCTGACCATATCCCTCTTAAATATTGGCACAATTGTACAAAACCGTCAGCTTTCTATTCCAGTAAAGACCCTCAGAAACAATCTCAGAAATAGCTATGTATTCCACCATAAGCAACAGATGGGTATTCAACAGTGACAGAAGCAGAATACTGTGAATGCCCAAAACCAGAAATAAAACCAGAAAATGCGAGGAATTCTCAGCAGGCCAGGCAGCATCTGTGGAGAAAATGAAATGGAGTTAACAGCCTGGATTTTAATGGCTCTTGGCAGGTGAGGTGGAAGGCATGGGCTATGGTAGGGCTGTGGGGAGCCTGACCAGATTGACTCCCTGATATGATCCTGCCTTCAGGGCATTTTACTGAAGAGGGAGCCAGATGCCACGAGACCATGTAGTCCAAGGAGACAGGAAGGCAGTTGGTACAATTAAAGAGTCAATGACAAACTATTTTACATTTTGCCAACAGTGGGGTGACTGCGTGGGGAGGTCATCAGCTAAATGGAGACAGTCTCCCTGCCGCAACTGGGGGGCGGGGGGTGGGGGGGGAAGGTGAGTGGGCAGTTGCAGTCCAGTGTGAGCTCCATATATGCTTTTTACCCTGATTTTAAGAGACCCCCTCCAACAGCCTTGGGGAACTCAGCCCATTTTCCAGTCAATAATTTTGTCTCAGATGCTGCCGAGTATTTCTGGCATTATCGTGTGCTTTTTCAAATTACTAATGTTACACTGGTCTGATTTGGAGCATATTTATTTTGGGCATCCGCAATATATAGCAGAGCATACAAACGAAATATCAGGATTGGCGAGGGTACTTGACAATATTTGAAATATTATTTGCCTTTGACTGCATTTTCAAATGCTTCAGGTGATGATGTTGAGTGTGGCAAAAATAGTGCCATCAGATGGTCTGTAAATTAGGTCTCCATGACCCACTGTAGTTTTCAATGGGAGAGCATGGAGGAGAATGAGCAACCTGTAGCCTCAATGAACTAGCTGTTAAGCTTATTGAAATGTGGATGAGCTGGAACAACAACAGAATTAAATTTTCCAAGCTTGGCATGGGAAGAGTGAACATCTGGTGAATGCTAGTGCACCATTGGCAGGAGCATAGGGAAATGTCCTTATTTATAATGGGGGCTGATTTCAAATCTTGAATAAAAGGGAAAAGTCAAACCGAAGCACTCATGTGGTGGCAGAAAGTTCATAGAATCCCTACAGTGTGGAACAGGCCACTTGGCCCATCGAGTCCACACTGTCCCACCGAAGAACATCCCACCTAGACACACCCCATACCCTATCCCTATAATCCTCATTTCCTATGGCTAATACACCAAGCCTACATTTCCTTAGATACTCTGAGCAATTTAGTACGGCCAATCCACCTAATCTACACCTCTTTGGATTGTTGTCCATCATTTGAGCAAGGATAGGTCAAATACCTGACAAGTGAGCCTTTGGCCACTTACTCAGACCATGACACAGCTGGCCCTTTGTTCTTCTACCTGTTTCATTCTCAAACTACCCTCCAACAGCCAGCTCCTGCTTTGAAACAGTGTCTGGCACCACTAACTAGGCATCAAAATCTGCACCAGCCCAATCCGAGCTTTTGCAATAATGTCACATCCAAGACACTGACCCAGCTTGGGTTCAGGGCCAAAAATGATCTGAGCATCAGCTTCCCAACCCCACATTAAAAACCCAGCCCATGGCGTGCAGTTCTGTACCACCTTCGGAACGACTGGGACAAAGTGGTTGTTGAGGGATACGTTAACAATACTATGAAACATAGTACTACCACTGTTTAACAGCGAGGAAACAAGTAGGGAATTCAGCGAGGATGAGACTGTAGAAATTTGTAATTAATTGAGATAAATGGTATTGATGCATTTAAGAAGAGGCTGGATAACCATATGAAGGAAGTAGAGGGTTAAGATGATTGAGTTTCATGATCAAGGAGGAGGAGGAGGCTTCAGTGGAGCTAAATGAATTCATTTATCATTTGTAAAGAGCTAAGAACCAATTTTTATGTGAATATAAATGCTGTGGTGCCCATCGCTGCACTACAATCATGCACCGAGTAACAATGTTTCAGTTTATCAGCCACGTGGAGAGCAAACAAAACAGATTCGATGAAAGATAGGATTTTGAAACTAAACTGTGATTATTCCTAACTTTTTCTGGGAAGTAGAAGACACAGCGGGTTGGCAGCAGGTGCCTGTGAGTAAACCCAAACATTTTAAATGTACTTAGTTCTGAATTAAACTGAAAACAAATCAGCCTGAATTCCTGCCAGGGAGAAAAAAATACTGAGTGAGTTGTGCACAGACAAAATGGCCACTGCAATAATGAACATACAGCTCCAGTCTGTGATGAATTAGGAGATCTAATACTGTAAAGGTAATTGGGAAATCTTAACTTTTTAGATTACTTACAGTGTGGAAACAGGCCCTTCAGCCCAACAAGTCCACACCGACCCGCCGAAGCGCAACCCACCCATACCCCTACATTCACCCTTTACCTAACACTACGGGCAATTTAGCATGGCCAATTCACCTGACCTGCACATCTTTGTGACTGTGGGAGGAAACCGGAGCACCCGGAGGAAACCCACGCAGGCACGGGGAGAACGTGCAAACTCCACACAGTCAGTCGCCTGAGTCGGGAATTGAACCCGGGTCTCAGGCGCTGTGAGGCAGCAGTGCTAACCACTGTTGCCACCATGCCGCCCTCAATGTAAACAAAAGTGCAGACTGACATTCAATAAGTTGTTAAAAGACACTTGTGAAGTTGACTTTGAGAACACATTAGACATAGGAACTGTACAACTGCATAAAATACCTGGATGCAACAGTTCTCAGACAAATTAATTCACACAACCATTCAGCTCAGGGAGAGGGTGAGAAAGAAGTCCACAACTAATAACCTGAAGCTGAAGCTAGATACCAGAGAACAGAGTAACAGCATCCCACTCAGACTAAACCAAGATTATCCTTCCTGAAAGTTTGAGCACCCGAGGAAAAGTGCTCTGAATACAAGCAATGGTGTATTGATGGCATATGGGGAGACTAAGACCTAACAGTGAGGACAAACCCAAATCAGAGTGTGTCACTGGAAAAGCATAGCAGGTCAGGCAACATCTGAGGAGCAGGAGAGTCGACGTTTCGGGTATAAGCCCTTCATCAATCCTGTTCCTCGATGCTGCCTGACCTGCTGCGCTTTTCCAGCGACACATCTTTTGACTCTGACTCTCCAGCATCTCCATTTCTCATTTTCTCCAAATCAGAGTGTAACAAAAAGGAGAACATGCTTCTCAAGCAGATGGCCCTGCTATCCTGGATGGGTACAACTCAAGAAGCTTGGCGCCAGCCAGGACAAAGTGGCCCATTTGATTGGCACAACATCCATAAACATTCATTCCCTCCTCCACTAATGCTCAGTAGCAACAGTGTGCACCATTTACAAGATGCACTGCAGAAATCTATCTAAGATCCAAACTTCCATTTGCCTTCTCTATTGTAGTGAACTTGGGTGCTAGCTTTTTATGATTTATACACGAGGACCCCTTAAAAAGATTCTAAAACATTCTTCAGGCATGTTTACCTCTTCATGAAGCCATGCTGACTCTGTTTGATCATATTATGTATTTTTAAATGCTCTGCTATTACATCCTTTACAATAGACTTTGAACATTTTCTCAATGACACATGTGAAGCTAAATGGCCAAAAGCTAATGTTTTGGCTCCCTCCATTTTTGAATTAGGTTGTTACATTTCAGTTATCCAATCCTCTTGGATTTTTACGGAATGTAAGGATTCTTGGAAGATTACTACCACTACATCCACTATCTCTGTAGCTACTTCCTTTAGTATGCCAGGTTGCAACCTATCAGGTCCAGGAGACTTAATTGACCTTTAGGTCTATTAGTTTCCCTAGGACTTTTTCTCTATTAATAGTTATTGCATTTATTTCCTCCTCACATTTAGCCCCTTGACTAGTAATTTTGGAATGCTGTTAATCTCTTCTGCTACAAAAACTGATGCAAGGCAGAAATGAGACCAGCAAAGATCAAATGCTCTGCAAGCAAATGATCTGGGGATAGCCTGATAAGATGCATAAGCACAACCAATGATATGCAGTCCTGGTTCACCAGTGATGACTTCTCATTAGAAATGGTGTTCTGATTGCCAGAAGTCTAAGTTCAGAACCAGATCAGCTGTGTAATGGTTAGGCATCTACAAAACATCAAAACAATGGTGTTTACATGCAATGTACGCCAGAAGTACAGACAGCCAACATGATAACTACTAAAATGCCACCCAGACCAAGTAATACTACAGGAATTGATTTGTTCACACAAGTGAGAATGTCTTATAACTGCAGTCTACAATTCAATGTTCCCTTTTATCCAAAATGTGAATGCTTTGAAAGTTACAACAATCATCTCAGCAGTATAAGTTCTGTACATTGAGCAGGACATTCCTAAAAGAATAAAATATGAAATGAAATCCAATTTATATGCAGAAAATTGAAGGGATTCACTGAACAGCGTAAATTGAACTTATCACTTCATCTTTACGTTTTGCAAGGAAACGTAGCTTTATGGAAAGATACATTCAAATGATCAAGCGAACTCTAATGAAATGCTAAACCTTTCCTTATTATCATCCTGACCTACATGGAAAACTGACATGAAATTAACATCATCAACATCACCAAGATCATCAGCAAATAATGCAACGTGAACAACAATAACAATGAATGCTGAAATGGCAGAAACCACACACACACACACACACACACACACACACACACACACACACACACACACACACACACACACACACACACACACACACACACACACACACACACCAGTACAGTATGCCAACGCATCGCTGAGTGCAATGAATGATAAATCCACAAGACAGAGACACACCATCCTACCACTTTCAGCAATACTGTGAGCAATGTGTTTCTCATACAACGTTTGAGAAGCTCCTAAAAGATTTAGTTTATTTACCAAAGTGAATTGATTAGGTTAGAAAAAAAAGCTAAAGAGTAGAACAGTTATGTTGATACAGAGGCACAATACATACTTTTCTTAAATAAAGAGGAATGTTATATATTTTGTAGAAGCTATTTGTGGGGCAAGTTGTTCTGGAAATTATAGAAATATTTCACTGCCACTACAGTCAGTTAAAGACTGATGTACCCTGCCCTCAGGAAGCTTGATACCTTGCCCATGAGGTAATTACCAAAAAATTTCAACTTCCAATGGGCAACTGGAATCTTCTGAATTAGAGTCCGAGAGTTTAGACAGCCCCCATGGATCTTTCTAATTAGTCCAGAAATGTTAGTAAAATTAAAACCTGCACTAATTCTTGTCTAGCTACAAACCAATCCACGAACTCACCACTTTACAGCTTCCTCATCACTCACATTGATGCCTTCAACCACAGACTGGCCTGTCACCCCGTGACCTAGTCAACCAAGACACAACTCGACCTACCCTGACCAGCCCCCTCCCTCTGGCTATTCCTGATCCCCTTCAAACTGCCCTGATCAATTTGTTTAATACCGACCCATCTACCCATTCACCAGATCTACCACCCTAGCTGTTCTGCCATGCTTTCTACCTTGTCCCCTGCCACCCGACTATTTTAACAACCATTCCATGCTACCAAGCCTGCCATCTGACCAACCCATCACCTTGACACCTTAACCATTCTGCCACCCATCCCATCCTACCCACTACACTCTGCAATTCAGTCTGTCTACCTAAGCATCTTACGGTCTAGCTATGCCGCGTCCATCCCCATTTCTGCCTATCTCCTTCCCCACTTAACTGAATTTATTGTATTCATTCACAGGAAGTGGGCATTGCTGGTTAGACCAGTATTTATTGTTCATCCCTAATTGCCCTTGAGAAAATGGTGGTGAGCTGTCCTCTTAAACTACTAGAATCTTTGGCATGTAGGTACATCTACATTGCTGCTAGAGAGAGAATTGCAGGATTTTGATCCCGTGACACTGAAGAAATGACTAAACATTTCCTACTCAGGATGGTAAGTGACTTGGAGGGAAACTTGCAGGTAATAATGCTCCTATGTATCTGCTGCCCTTGACCTTCCAGATGGAAGAGGTCACAGGCTTGAAAAGAAGAGCCTTGATGAGTTACTGTAGGGTAACTTGTAAATGATATGCATAGCTGACACTATACATTGGTAATGGAGGGTGTAAATGCTTAAACTGAGGGTTACGGTGCCAATCAAAATGACTACTTTGTCCAGGATGGTGTCAAATTTCTCAAGTGTTCTTGGAACAGCACCCATTGAGGAAAGTTGGGACTATTCCATCACACTCCCAACTTGTGCCTTGGAGAAAGTGGATAGGCTTTGAGGGATCAGCAAGTGATTTATCTGCCACAAGATTCCCAGCCCCTGGTGTAAGAGCAGCAATCCAACAGTGATCATTACTCTCAGAAGATTCCAGGCAATGTATCGGGTTCTCAATCAGATGGAGAGCTGAGACAAGTACAGGTGATGAAACTCCAGGATTTTTGAATCTAAAGTGTGATTATTTTTAACTTCTGGGAATTAGAAAACATAAATATCAGCATGGATTGACCAGTTGAATGCTGATTGTGTGGCGTATATTTTTGTAATTCTGTGAAAATGTCTTTATCTTTGAATATAATCTTATCAGTGATTTAAATGCAAAGACTGTAAAGGATTGTAAAAGTTTCAAATGTGAAGTGCGGTAATGTCAGAGTTTAATGCTGCTGAAGTTTCAAGTCTCACAGTAACCAATGTGATTTGTCCACTGAAATGGTCAGAGTTGAATGAGAGTATTTAAGGTTGATGTGATATCTCATGTATGGCATCAATTTCATTGAAATTGACCATCAATCTGTCATCAAAGGGAATCCACTCTTTGAGAAAGTCAACAGCATATTCCCTGAGCACTGGGTGTAAATACAAAGGCCAAAGTTAACTGCTGGCCATGGGGTGTGTGGGAAGGGATTGATGTTGATGGCATGCAATCTGGCTCTCCAATGTGTTAGGCCTAAGAGATTTTAACTCCTCAGTCTCAACCCCACAGACTCTTTCAGTCTACTGCCAGTCTACCTCCTGGCTTCTGTAGGAAATAGAAAAGCACATTAACTTACGCCTTTTCAGTGCCTTCCTCACCTTGCTTATAAATGAGTCCAGCACATAAATCACAACAAATCCCCTGGGCAAGTTTCAGGTTAAAATGCAGTCCAGCACTTGTCTTTCGTTCGGTATCATTCACTCCGCTCAAAAGAGCAGGTAAAGACTGCAACCCATGGGAAGGAGGTGGGGCGGGGGGGTGAAAGGAAATGAGTCACTGCAGCGAGTCCAGCTGCCTCTCTGGCTGGTACATTTGTCCAGTGATCACAGGCTAGAGTGAGTCCTGCCCAAGCATGTTCTGGTGGTAGTGGGAGGAGATTGGAGGCGAACTAAGCAGAGGAGATTGGGGTCCCATTACGGCTAAGCACTCAAAATGTACCGTTGAACTTTTAACTTGATTTCTTTATTTTTCTAGTTTATAGTAGAAGGACTTTAATGTTAACTATTACCTTAGGTCTTTAAGTTTCTATTTATCCTATGATGGTCTGTAGCGCTTAGACTTTTATCTTCGTTTCTCTCTTTCACTACTTTGTAAGTTCTTTTGGACATATATGTCTTTGAACCTCAGATGGCTACATGAATGGTGACATTGGACACTTTTCACTGCACTCCTGTACTTCAGTACTTGAGTACATGTGACAATAGCATCTAACTGTAAAATCTACGTGAGCTGGGTTAAATTGGTGCCACAGTATTCTTGGTTAAGCTGGTAACACAGAACTGTCAAGAGCTGTCTAGACTGCCACTCTGATCTACTTTATGATCAGTTGATAAGAAGTGGTCTCAAGGCAGTGATTTTAGTCTGAAATGTATTTCTGCCTCTTACATGAGCTCCCAATCTTTGACTGAGAGGAACTGAGGGGAGTTGAGTAGAACACAACAGCAGCAACTGGCATTTGCACACTTGGACTGGCAAATGCCTAGCAGCAGTTCACCTGCCCAGACATTTTGTCTGTAGAGTGTATAACAAGATGTTCAGATGGAAAAAATGGAATTAGACTGGCGTGGAATAATGTGACTTGTATAACAGCCCATCTCAAAGGGAAAAACCAATATATTCCTGGAGAGCTCCCAAAATGCCTGACAACAGAAAGTAAAATGTGATGCAACAGAATAAGAAATATTTAGCCCACATATAATGCCTAAGAATAGTTATTCTGAAGTATGAAGAAAATGATCACACTTGCCTCGTGTATTTCTCTCTTTAATCGGGTGGCACGGTGGCACAGTGGTTAGCACTGCTGCCTCACAGCGCCTGTAGACCCGGGTTCAATTCCCGACTCAGGCGACTGACTGTGTGGAGTTTGCACGTTCTCCCCGTGTCTGCGTGGGTTTCCTCCGGGTGCTCCGGTTTCCTCCCACAGTCCAAAGATGTGCGGGTCAGGTGAATTGGCCAAGCTAAATTGCCCGTAGTGTTAGGTAAGGGGTAAATGTAGGGGTATGGGTGGGTTGCGCTTCAGCGGGTCGGTGTGGACTTGTTGGGCCGGAGGGCCTGTTTCCACACTGTAAGTCTAATCTAAACTGTGATGGGCATTGTCTGAATGAACAGAGGTTGACCAAATGAGTGTGAGGAGCACAAAATCCTGATCTTAGAAGAGCTAGATATTCACAAAGATCTTGTAGTACCCAATAATAAGTGATGTTATCATTCCACTCTGTCAACTGAACCCAGTGTGTTTATGGATTGTCAAATTGCCC
Source organism: Hemiscyllium ocellatum (assembly GCF_020745735.1). Taxonomy (NCBI): domain Eukaryota; kingdom Metazoa; phylum Chordata; class Chondrichthyes; order Orectolobiformes; family Hemiscylliidae; genus Hemiscyllium; species Hemiscyllium ocellatum. The sequence goes on from NC_083414.1 coordinate 18,343,641, forward strand.
AGAAGGCTGTTGTGGCACAGTGGTAGTGTGCCTATCCTGACCCAGGAGGCATGGATTCAAGTCCTTCCAGTCCAGCAGTGTGTAATATAACATCTCTGAACAGGTTGGTTAGAAAATACCTGAAATCACCAAGCCATTGCATTTCCTGGTAACTGGCTCCACATCATCTCTCAACTATAAGCATAATATCTGTCATTCAGATGTACTGGCCTTTGATACACTATAACCCAATGTCCTCCTTGACATTTAATGCTGACACAAACTAAACTAACCCCTTCAAGCAATGTGCATAACAATTGAGAACAGGATTGGTGCCCATGATTAAACTCACAAACAAAAACAATTCATCCAAAGTGCTGAAGGATTCAAGGTTTTTACAAAATGATACCTCAATCATCTTCAGTGTCTTTAAGGAGCAACTGAAAAATAATACCATTGACTGATATGGAAATCTGAATTTTAATATTTAAGATGTTATTTGCATGCCTTGATTAGATGTTCTCCTACTTATGCTTTATCCCTTGGATGGAAGGATGAGAACGTAACCGAGGGGACAGCATTGGATGGAAGGATGGGAATGTGACCAAGGGGACAGTCTTTGACGCCCAGAGGCGGTAGGCCTGAAGGGGGGAAGTGAACTTAATTTAGGTGGGATGATGTCAAACAAGAATTCCAAATCCTTCCTAACTTCCTTCAATTGAAGGCCACTGCCTGTCTAAGCTGCAATTACTTCAACTCAAGGCAGAATGAGAAAGAATCAGTTTACCTCAGCAGTGCAGGCTGTCAGTTTAAGGAGTTTACTTCATCAACATTAATTTGGTGCATGATCAAGGGATTGGATTGATGATGGGTGCGGGTTGGTGGTGTGTGGGGGTGGGGGTGAGCAATGAGATACAAGCCTCTTACTGTCACTTTTGAGACTCTACCTCCCCCCTGCTGTCACTCCCACACCCAGAAAGCACACACCATTTCCCCTCCACCACACAACCCCCCCCCCAATCGTCCAACCAAACAACAAACAACTTATCCATTGGTGATCCTCCATCTTGGGAGTCCAGCCCAACACTAGCCATACCCTCTGGACCTGCCAGCTTCTGGTTGCCCATCAGCACCAGGTGACCAGGACTTTGTGGTCTGGAGTTCTAACAATGAGAGAGATATTCTGCTGGCCACCAATCCAACCTGATTGCCAGAATATCCTGCAAGGTTTCTGACCTTAATAGGCCATGGGTTTTCCTTGAAACTCTCATGCTCAGTCTGTAAATGAGAAGATCCTGACCCTAGTTCTAAATAGCCATCTGTAAAACCATAAGACATAAGACATGGGGGCAGCAGGGTGGCTCAGTGATTAACACTGCTGCCTCACAGTGCCAGGGTTTGATTCCAGCCTTGGGTGAGTTTCTGTGTGGAGTTTACACATTCTTGTGAGCGGCACGGTGGTACAGTGGTTAGCACTGCTGCCTCACAGCGCCAGAGACCCGGGTTCATTTCCCGCCTCAGGCGACTGACTGTGCGGAGTTTGCATGTTCTCCCCGTGTCTGCGTGGGTTTCCTCCGGATGCTCCGGTTTCCTCCCACAGTCCAAAGATGTGCAGGTCAGGTGAATTGGCCAAGCTAAATTGTCCGTAGTGTTAGGTAAGGGGTAATGTAGGGGTATGGGCGGGTCGCGCTTCGGTGGGTCGGTGTGGACTTGTTGGGCCGAAGGGCCTGTTTCCACACTGTAAGTAATCTAATCTAATCTTTCTGTGTCTGTGTGGGTTTCCTCTGGGTGCTCTGGTTTCCTCCCACAATCCAAAGATGTGCAGGTCAGGGGAATTGGCCATGCTAAATTGCCTACAGGGTAGGTTAGAGTCATAGAGTACAGCACAGAAATAAACCCTTCAGTCCAACTCATCCTTGCTGACCAGATAACCCAACCTAATCTAGTTCCAATTGTCAGCACTTGGCCCATAACCCTTCAAACCTTTCCTATTCATATATCCATCCAGATGCCTTTTAAATGTTGCAATTGTACCAGCCTCCACCCCATCCTCTGGCAGCTCATTCCATACATGCACCATCCTCTGTTTGAAAAAGTTGCCCCTTAGGTCCCTTTTATATATTTCCCTTCTCACTCTAAACCTATGCCCTCTAGTTCTGGACTCCCCCACCCCAGGGAAAAGACTTTGTCTATTTATCTTATCAATGCCCCTCATGATTTTATAAACATCTATGAGATCACCCCTCAGCCTCTGACGCTGCAGGGAAAAGAGCCCCAGCCTATTCAGGCCTCGCTATAGCTCAAATCCTTCAAACTTGGCAACATCCTTGTAAATCTTTTCTGAACCCTCTCAAGTTTCACACATCTTTCCGATAGGAAGGAGACCAGAATTGCACGCAATAGGCAGGAGTAAATGTAGAATAATGGGGTAGAGGAATGGGTCTGGATGGGTTACTCTTCGGAGGGTCAGTGTGGACATGTGGAGCCAAATGGCCTGATGTCATACTGTAGGGATTCTGTGACTCTTTGATTCTAGGACCAAGAAGGAGCCATGGAGTCTTGGAGGCCTACCACATGGAGACAGACCTTTCAGTCTAACCACTCTATACTGATAAAAATCACAAACTAAACTAGTCTTACCTTCATCCCATCATGTCTGCTCCACCATTCAGTGAGATCACAGCTGATCTGATAACCCTCAGCTGCTGCCTTTTTCACATGGCCCTTGATTCCCTGACTGATTAGAAAGGTGCGCAGATATAATTTGGCCTAGCTTAAGTGCATTTGTTTTATTTTCTCCAGCTCTTTATCACAGGATTGCACTTATCCTATTGCTCAGCTCCTTGTTACAAAGAGCCCTTCACCACTTTCATTTTATTGTATACATTAACGAGAGAATAATTCTATATTTCCAAGACCTTCGTGTTGTGTCAAAAGAAATTAATGGATCTCAGCCAGCAGCGGGGCAAAATGGAGGAGCTTCATGGTGTTGCTTTTCAGGAAGTCTTACAGCGTCTTGTCCCACTCAATCACTTGACCATTGGAAGTCCAGTAATAGGCCTTCCAACAGGATCAATGTTCTTGGGGTTGGAAGTACTGCCTGCCCAGTGCTGCTGGCCAAACAGGGGTTAAGTGATGACTGGAGGGCATTACAACATGGAGGTCACAGGGGAGAGGAGTCAGAAACAAGCGGGTTTCCCTCAACCACCCTTTTTATGATGCTAGGTAACCTCAACAGTCTTTGAATGTGGACTACACCCTGGAAATGTAGAAAGTGAGCTCCCTGCCAACCATTGGGTTCTTACTATTGGTGACAGAAGTAGGATTTTGTGTGGGTATTAATTGGTCACTTATGGATATCAATTAGCAGCCGTGTAGGATGGCCATCCATGGACCTTCCCACACAAGACCTCATCAAGGTGGACATGCGAAGGTGCCAGGAATCCCTTCTGCCACCCTTTCACCCGGCTCAATGATCCCCACTGCCAAGTTCACCAAGGGCAAGGGCACAAAATTATGGCTAACATTTATATATTAAATGTGACGGCATTGTGATGCAATACAGAAATCTATGAAATGAACAGAAACCTGAAAAGAGGAACAGAAACATGATTATTTTAGTTGTTCATTTGTAGCTTTTCACAGATGCTCCACCTGTTGGAAACTAGTCTCAGACCAAGCCTACAGTGTACACACTTTGCAGTTTCACTTTCTTCATGCCAGAATAGATTTGTCACGGAGGAGTTTAATCTCACTTGATAATAGTTAAATCACTAAATCCATTCCTGAAGAGTTAACTGAATGCACAGAGGCACATTCTCATTCAAAGTTAATTCAGTCGGCTAGATTAAAACATTCCCTCCTGTCAAGCAGTCTGGTTACTGAGTGTTACTCATATGCCTGGAAGCAGATGCCAGTGTGACACTATCACCAGTTTGTCTGCAGTTTTAACTTTGGCTGAAATCATCCCTCCTTTAATACATGAAAAAATAACGTAGGCAGCAGAGAATCCCGGTGAATTTTTGTCTAGTGGGGTTCTTGTCTGTTCAATTATGCCTCTTTCCAGAATTCCTTCTGGAAGACCTTTGCTCATGATACTCACCCACGTTTCTTTTATTTCTTTGAGCATGCTGTGAGTTTGGAGAGTGGCCTACATTATAGCCGTCAACATCAGACAACATGGACATGTGATGCAAGCGTAAGCAGCGGGGGAGGAAGCCTTTCTATATGAAACCTTCTGTTGCTGAAACATTAACCTCCTCAATGGATCAGTGATAACGTATCAGGATACTCTATAATAAATCACAGCACATATTTTACAATGGAAAGAAATCAGAACTAAATATACATTATTCATGGAGTTGGGAAAGCATTCAAAGAAAGCAAGCTCAAAAACAAACAAGTTCTTGTATTTTTTTCCCCAAAAGAAAATCAACACTACATAATAGTGCGTTTCTGTTTAATCTTGTACATTTTGATGGTGGACTATGAATTTGTTGCTGCCTTCTAGAGTGTGATTGGTGATGTGTTCACTTCTTTATCTGCTGTTCAAATTACCACAGAACATTACAGCTGGTCACATGTCTGAAAGAGGAGTTTAACTTCAGGAAACTGTACAACAACAACAACCGTGGCTGAGCGGGCTAAGGTGCTGGGTTTAAACTTCAATGTCATCGTAACTGTGTGCTCAAATTCCATCGCTGCCACTTGTGTAAGGGTGGCACGGTGGCTCAGTGGTAGCACTGCTGCCTCACAGCACTAGGGTCCGAGGTTCAATTCTAGCCTTGGGTGACTGTGTGGAATTTGCACATTCTCCCTGTATCTGCATGGGTTCACTCCGGTTTCCTCTCACTGTCCAAAGATGTGCATGTCAGGTGAATTGCCCATAGTGTTAGGTGCATTAGTCAGAGGGGGGCTGATCTGGGTGAGTTATCCTTCAGAGGGTTGGTTGGGCCAAAGGGCCTGTTTTCCACACTGTAGGGAATCTAATCTAAAAAAAATTCTAAATTATTTCAAAATATTGATTTCCCCTTGCCCATTACAAATGTTTGTACTGTTCCAGCAGCAATAGATCACCTGTCTCTTTGTCTCTGTTTTATGTATGTACTCTCCTGCTTGTAAGCAAATGTCATGAGATTTGCTTCCGTCAAGAGCCTTTGACTTGTGCTAAGTCCAGACTTGCCAAATATTCACTAGGTACCAAATTATCTCTTTTGAACACAAATGTCCAAGCATTCTGAATGGTTAATTTTCTGAAGTTGAATTAGAGTCTGGAGTCCAAACCTGAGATTTTATATTTCATTATTAATCCATCTTTTAAATGGATTATGGTTTCTATTCACTTGCTTCGCATATTCTCTATGATCTTGGTGTTCATCAAGGTGAGGACAGTCAGACTACAAAATGTCTTCAGAAGAAGAGTCATATGTGACTTGAAACATTTATGCTGTTGCTCTCCCATAGATGCTGCGAGATTTGCTGATCTTCTCCTGCACTTTGTTTTTATTTCAGATCTGCAGTACTTTACTTTTATATTAGCTGACAAAACTCTTCCATTGTTTGCATTGAACACATCCATTTTAAATATTATAAAGCTGGGTCAATTAATGAGCCTTATCACTTATTTTACAGCATCCAGCACTGAAGAAGTGTGCTTTCTCCACCACTTGACCATTTGTGGTGTATCAGGGCAAGATTGTCAGTTTAGTGCAGAATTCTAATTATGGACCAATTTGTGCACCTTAATACTGGGGTTAGAATTACTCAAACTGTCTTCTGTTGGGACTCTTATGGCCAAGAAAGAAAATAGATAGTCAGCTCATTACTCCGAATTGTAAAGATAGGTTGCTCATTCATCAGGCATCCAGTACCAGTTCCCTCACAGCTTCTGCAAAGGACAAGTGCTTCTTGATGCAGTGACAAGCAGTGAACAGTGCTGTTGGTAGGCAGGTCCTATTGTCTGTGACCCAATCATCTCAAATACTGGTTGCAAGTGAAGTGAGATCAGAGGTAATTCAGGTGATCTATTGCTGCTGGAACATTTATGATGAGCAAGGGGAATCAATGTTCTGAAATAATTTAGAGGTTTTTTTAGATTAGATTCCCTACAGTGTGGAAACAGGCCCTTCGGCCCAACCAGTCCACATGATCCAGTAAAGCAAGGCTTTCAAACTGATTGTGACGTATACTTCACACTTTAGACAGAGAGCTGCCTACCCCCAAAATCAACAGAAACTCGACATTTGCAGCAAGGAGCCAGCATAACTTTCCACTTGAAGTGTTTGAAACGTCTGTCAATGCAAACTTGTCACTAAATGGAGAATTTTTAAAGAACAATAGATGAGCCCAGAATTCAGTAGCAGCTCCAGCAGCAACTGGAGGTCAGTGGGCCAAAGTAATGGCACAACCAGCATTATTACATCTAATCAGGGATAGTTTAATATATTAAAATAATATCACCTGGTGGCTGAACGTTCTGGAGATTAATATAACATTAAAAGGGGATTGCTATTTAAAGGACAGGAATATTTAGATACTTTTTTTTATTGTTTCACTTACCTTGGTGCATTGCCAATCCAGTCCTGGTATTTCATAAAAAATTCGCAGAACTGCTGTGGAACTCACTTCATTTCTGTTTGTTTGCACAGATAGGTTTGAATATCATTGAATGTGATGGGAAATCAATAAAAAGTAAAAGAATACGCACTTATGACATTTTGTGGGATTCTGCAGCTGCCAAAATGAATGACTTTAATAAAGGGGTGGATTGTACCACATCTGAACCTTCTCCAGTGTTGCCTAGCTCTTCCCTCTGAAACTGTTTAAAGATACAATCAGAAACAAGCTCTTAATTACAGGGTTTAGTAATTAGTGTGTGGTGTTATGAATGGTCTGTCAAAACAGGTAGAATCTCCTCAAACAGCTCATTATTTTGAGACAGGAACTGTTAATTATGTAATAATCAGGTTGTTAATGATCTAGATGATTGGCCAGCATTGGGACTGCCAAACTCCTTTTGTACTTAAGGCAGATTTTTTTTTCTCTCTGGGGGTGGAGGTGGGGTACTGGTGGGTGACACAGAGGTGTGGCAATGAAGTTCTTTTTGTGAATTCATTCATTGTACCTGTCACCCAAATTAGAGGGCAATATTTTAGTCCTGTGTAAACACAGGCTCCACTAGTTTATCAATCTTCTTTATTCCTTCTGTTTCTTCATCCTCATGCGTTTCTTCCCTATTACCCACCTACACCCCCTCCCCACCATTCATTCATTCTGTTTCTGACCTTCATTATCACCATTTTTTGCTACACAGAGAGTGGTTTGTGTGGGGGGTATGAACTTCCAGAGGAAGTGGTGGATGTGGATACAACATTTAAAAGACATGAGTAAGAAATGTTCTGAGGAACATGGGCCAAGCACAGACAGGCGGGACCAGTTTAGTTTTGGATTATGGTCAACATGGACTAGTTGGGCAAAGGGTCCATGTTGCATGACTCTATTATACTCAGAGTCCATCTCCCTCATTCCTCTGCCATCCCTGCCCCCTTTGCCTTCTTCCCCACTTTAATCTTCTTCACCATTCTTACCCTCTTCCCCATGCTCCCCCTCTCTGCCCCCACTCTTCCTTTAACCCTATCAATACCTCCCCATATCCTCTCTATTCATAACCTTTCATTCCTGTTCTCCTTAGTCCCTTGCTGTCTTCATGACCCCTTCCTTCTTGACCCCATGCCTTTTCTCATTGTCTCCTTCTATTTACTCTTCCCGCAAACATTCATTCGTCATCCTTACTTTCTTTATCCAAGACCTTATCATCCTTCTTGATCACTCCATAATTTCCTCTTATTTTCTCTAACCTCATCCTCAAATTCTTTATTCTTGCTCATTTCTTTTCCTCTCCTCAATCACTGACCTCCATCTGATTCCTCTCTTCCTCTCCTCTCTGTTCTCCTTTCTTCTTGCTCCTCCTGCTGCTGCCAGCTCTCCTCTCCTTCTGTGCAATGTTATTCTCTCCCCTCCTCCTTTCTTCCCGTTCCACTCTCACTTGGTAAACAGATTTTCTGGCACATACATGCTCCATTGCTCCAATAGTAATGCCCTAAATTTATGCTTGCTGACTTGAGTTGAAGGTTCACATTGACAATAAGTTCAGAGAGATTTGCATCAAAATAGTGCTCATTAAAATAAGCATGCACCAGTTCAGTAAAATTACATGAAAGTTCACAGTTTAAATTCATAAAGTCAGAGAATTTTGTCAGGGGCATTCAGCCGATATTGGCTTAATGAATGAACTATCCATATAAGTAACTCTTCTGCTTTACTTCCTACCTTTTTTTCTAATACAATTGTGATAACTTATCTTGAATTCAGAGATCAAAACAAACTCATCACTCAATTCTGAATCTAATTTCCCATCCTTAGTAACTCAGTATGGAAGGATTGAGAGTAAATCTGGCAGCCAAAGAATCCTCGTGACACTTCTCCTGGTTACCCATCGCATGTTGATTATAACACTGCTGAGGGCAGAAACGTTGGAACATATCAAATCTCGGATTTCCATTCCAATTTTTTTGGTGCTGCATGTGCAGAATTTACGCGAGGGAAGAAATTGGGTTGCAACCTTTTTCTACAGGGCGTCCAACCCGTCTTTGCCCCAAAGACAAATGTTGAGGCAGAAAGATTATCGAGGATATGCAGGAATATAGAGCTAAGGTTAAAATCAGATCAACCGTGATCTTATTGCGTGGCAGAGCCAACTCCTAAAGCTGACTGTTCTCTTTTCGTATGTTTGAACTGAGTTAGCATTTCTCCCATCCTCGTCAATCCTCATGGCAGTTTTGCTTGAAGACTGGTAAAAGAGCTGGTAATGCAGTGAGTTCCGCCCAGCAAATGGCAGGTATGCTCTGGATAAAGCAATTTTTTTTTGCCATTGCACTGCCTTTGTGGGTCTCACAGCACTAATTACAAGAAAAATTGATTTGGAGTGAGGTAAATCACCACGGGAGCAAGGACTGGCAAAAAATCATAGCTTTTTAACACTTGGGATAGGCCAGCATGATGAACTTTGAAAAGTACCTATCCATGAATGCAATGACTTTGCAGCAGTCTTACAATGCTAGTTACCAGTGCAAGTCTTTCTAAGCAGCCTCCATGTGGATTGGAGAAGTGCCATGATGGATGCGAAAGGCTGGCGAATGTCAGATGTCAATGTCAGTAGATGAGGGGTATGTGTGTGGCTAGATTAGATTACTTACAGTGTGGAAACAAGTCCACACTGACCCTCCGAAGAGCAATCCACCCAGACCCATTCCCCTCCACTTACCCCTTCACCTAACACTATGGGCAATTTAGCATGGCCAATTCACCTAACCTGCACATCTTTGGACTGTGAGAGGAAACCCACAAAGACACGAGAAGAACGTGCAAACGTTACACACAGACAATTCCCGAGGGGGGGATTGAACCCAGGTCTCTGGCGGTGTGAGGCAGCAGTGCTAACCACTGTGCCACCGTGCCGCCCACATGGGCTAGTGCCCATGGGTTATGCCCTGAGGTATTGTTTGGTGCTGAGCAACATTAATGCTCCTCACAGCCTGCAGCTTGGTCAGCATGTTTGGTATGATGAGAAGCTGAATATTAATGAGGTGAATTGCAGCTTTAATAAGCCATTTAACAAGCTATAATGCTGTGAGCACACAGGTAGGCATCAAGTGAGCTGGCATTATGAGAGCAATTGAACAGTGCTGTGGTACAACCTGGTCCAATATGTGAGCTGGGAGCCTGTGCAGAATAACCTTGTAGTAGCATTTCAATGATAATTGTCATTGGCCCTGCAATTTCAGGTTTGTGCTCCTTTAACAAAGTGTTTAAGAAGTTATAATTTCCCTTAATTTTCAGTTCAACACTGCCTAAAGAGAAAGTTGCAGCACCACTTGAGTTGCTTCTGACATCAAGATAGGCCTCAGCAGACATCTTATCCGATTCTGCCACAATTCACACTCTAACCCATATGGTTCATGCCCCTATAAGATTATTCCCATAGAAAATAGGAGTAGACTTAGGCCATTTGGCCCATCAAGCCTGATCCATCATTCAACATGATCATAGGTGGTCCTCTATCTCAATGCCATACTTCAGCTCTCTCCCCATATACCTTAACACCTTCAGGTTCCTAAAATATATTCAGTCACTTGTCCTCCATGTCGTCCTGAGGCAGAGAATTCCATAGGTTTATCATCACCTGACTGAATGAAGAAATTTCTCCACATCTCAATCTGAAATGATCTTCCACAGATCCTGAAACCGTGACTGGAGAAACATTATCCCCACATCCAGTCTGTCCAACCTGTCAGAGCTTTACACATTTTGATGAAACTTACTCATGCTTCTAAACTGCAGTGAAAACAGGGCGAAAGTGGGTACTGCAGATGCTGGAAATTAGGGTCAAGATTAGAATAGTGCTGTAAAAGCACAGCAGGTCAGGTAGCATCCAAGGAGCAGGACTTTTGCCCCAAAACATCAATTTTTCTGCTCCTCGGATGCTTCCTGATCTGCTGTGCTTATCCAGCACCACACTAACCTTGAATGCAATTAAAACAGGCCCAGTCAATCTAATCTCTCTACTTATGACAAACCTACCATCCCAGCAATCAGTCCAGTAAGAAACTATAGAGAGTTGTGAACACAACCCAGTCCGTCACGCAAGCCAACCTTCCATCCACTGACTTCATCTATACTTCTCACTGGCTCAGAAAGACAATCAGCATCATCAAAGACCCCTCCCACCCCGGTTATAATCTCTTCTAACCTCTTCTGTCAGACAGAAGATATGAAAGGTTAAACATACATACCAACAGATTCAAGAGCAGCTTCACCCCCATTGTTATTAGACGCCTGAATGGTGCTCTCAAATTTTAAATTTAATGTTGATCTTGCTGTTTGTGCACCTTGTCTGCAGCTGTAACATTGTATCGCTTGTTCTGTTCTATTACTTTATATGGTGTGATCTGTCTATACTGCATGCAAAACAAAACATTTCACTGTACCTAGGTACATGTGAAATAATAAATTAAATCAAATCAAAAAAGTAACCATTCTCTGCATCCCTTCCATGGCAAGTATATCTTTTCTGAAGTTAGGTGACCAAAATTGCATACAATACTCCATGTATTGGCCCTAGCCATATAGCTGCAGCAAGACTTCCTTGCTTCTGTACTCAAACCCTCTTGCAGTGAAAGCTAGCATACCATTTGCCTTACATTGCTTTCAATGATTAGTACACATGGTCATCCAGGTTCCTTGGTACATCAACATTTCCCAATTCATCTCTATTTAAGCAATATTGTACCCTTCTGTTTTTCCTACCAATGTCGACAAGTTTGTACTTATCCACATCAAACTGAATCTGCCATGCATTTGCTCATTCACCCAACTTGTTGAAATTGCCTTGATGACTCCTTACCTTATCCTCATCACGCACAATCTAATAATGTCAATTGGAAACTTGGAAATATTGACTTCCAAACTTGGAAATATGAATCCCTCATCCAAATTGTTGATATATGTCATGAATAGCCAGGACCGAAGGACTGATTTTTGTGATTTGCAATTTGCCATCATTTTCTACACTGTAAAAGACCTATTTATTCCTACTTCCTCTGTGGTATTCAACATTTTTCAGGTTTGAGAAGACATGGTAGGCAAAAGATCTATCATGCTATAATTCATGTAGCAGGAAGGGACCTGTCCATAATTTCTAGGTCCCAGTGCTCACACCTAGATAAATTGGCATTATTGAGCAGCCTCAACACCAGTTAGGAGCTCAGGAAGCACATCAGTCATTTCACATGGGCTCAGACAGCCCTTAGCTATTGCTTTAATAGCACACTTAATCAGATCTAAAAATATGAATTTGTAGACCAAATTGGACCTTTAGATCTATTTATAAACACTAAATATAAAATCTGTTCTGGCTTCCCCTCAGATATAAAACCTGGCTTATAAGCAAGATTCATTTCAGAAGTTGACAGGCTCTAGAGAATTGGTGCATTCTTTATTAGGACTCACAGGTTAAGAATGTCATAGTTATTGGAAGCTGAAGACTTCGACTTATTGTTAAAACTGTCACAACTGTCAGTGAGCTCTCATCGATGAAGTTCAATTCTTTCACAGTTTAAGGGATGAATTTGAACTTGCAGAATGTCCTTGTTAACTAACTTGAAGGATGGAAGTATAACAAATCCAAATGCAAAAATGCTCTACCTTAAGCCAGCTTCAGCTAAATTCCTTTTCAGCAATGGATTTCTACTTTCTCTAGAAAATATCTCAATAGTCTGCCAATCTTTCTGGCAATCATATATTAATCACAAAGTCAATTACATTCTGTCCTCAAGTGTGATGTCATGGAAATAAGTGTAGCGTATGCATATCTAATCTTACAGCATCAAACAGTATGCAGGTATGTCCTTTAGGATTCGAATCAGGATACAGACTCCTGTTACAAACATCTTTATTTTCCTTTTCCCCCCACTTTCAACTGTAGAACCATGCTTGAAAAGCATATATGGAAATCATGTGCAATGCACTTGTTCTCAGTCTGAATTCAAAGATAAGAGAAGGTCCTTTGGCTCTGTGAGAGTAATGCTATTAGAATTCCAGTTAGTGGGTGGCACAATGGCTCAGTGGTTAGCACTGCTGCCTCACAGCACCAAGGAACCAGGTTTGATTCCAGCCTCAGGTAACTGTCTGCACATTCTCCCCCATGTCTGCCTGAGTTTTCTCTGGGTGCTCTGGTTTCCTCCCACAGTCCAAAGATGTGCAGATTAGATGAATTGGCCAGGCGGGATTGCCCATAATGTTCAAGGATGTGTAGACTAGGTGTACTAGTTAGGGGAAATGTACAGTAATAGAATAGGAGAATGTGTCTGAGTGGGTTACTCTTTGGAGGGTCAGTGTGGACTTGTTGAGCCAAATGGCCTGTTTTCAGACTGTAAGAATTATATGTTATATATGTGCAGTGCTCATGCTTGCATTATCTCTATATGTCTTGTTGTAATAGTGGTAAAAACAAGGACTACCAATTCTTGACTTGCATCTTGTGATTTTAATACTTAGGACCTCTCATAGACTAAAATAGGTTCAAAAAAGCAAAAAACAACAATTTAAGATGACCACAGTGATCACTTGATCAGTTGGGGAAAGCTCATGAAGTTGTCATAATTAAGAATCAGTCTAAGCTGAGCTTAGCATTGACATATATTGAAACTCATATCTGTGACCCCTGGTTGGAAATTTCACTGATGAAATGAAAGTCCCCTTCCATTTTGACAGGAACAGTGAAACCAAACATGAGGATACTCAAGTGAATAATATTTTAACCCCCAAACTTCTTTTGAGCTGGGAGAAAAGGAAACTGGATTGGTCATAGCAGAATTGGACGACTTATTTTCCCTTTCTCCCTGTTTTCTCAGCTCTTTATTTTGAAAGCAGTGCCCGGTGCTAAAATAAATTGGAGAAATGTAGATCTCTACAGATTTTGCAACTGTCGAGATACAGATCAATCACTATAATGTGCCACGGTGTCAGGTTAAAACTTAATACATCAATGACTCTAAGGACTTTTTGAATTATTGTTTATCTTCCTTCTTATACTAAACATTCTTCCTTGTTAAACTTTTTATCTGCTCCTTTGTGGGTGTTTGATGTCATGATTTTTTTCTTGCTCAGGGTTAGTAAGTAATAAAATCTCTGTTTCTTTCACTCCAGAAAATGTTGCAATTAACTCCTTAATTTTGACTTAGCCACTGTTTACTTGAAATGTGATTTAGCTACATTGCTTTACAAAATTAAAAATCTTCATTGTGGCCTACACAAAGCAGAGCATTAAAAAGACAGGAGTTGCTTCACCTCTTCATAGCAGTCCTCATGCAGTGCTTTTAGTGGAAGTCTACCATGGTTAAACAGATGGCTTGCTGATTGATTTATTGAAAAGTCGTCATGATGACAGGTGCTAAATTTTAATGATAATACAAATAAATTAAGAAATGATAATTCAGAACATTCATTAAATTACTATAATTCACAATTACTAAAACAAAAAGGTATAAAATGAAAAGGATCATGCAATTATGATTTCAGCATTCAATTAATTACAATATTTAAAAAATGCAGCTCTCCTTCAATTACAGGATAATAATGAAAGTCCTACTGTTCTCTACATTTTGTATCATAGTCCATTGATCATACATTGTCACACTGAGTTCATTAAATCCTCAATCATTTGTATACTATTTATGACTTTTATACTGTGTAGGGAATTGAGCTGTCTCATAGTCTATTCATTCTATATCTCATGGTTTTTTTCCTTAATTCCATTGTATGTTTACTTGTCTAAAGTTGTGGCAAGAGAAACTGAGTGACTATGGACATGGTAAATGTGTAGATAGTTTATCCGGGGTTTGAGTTAGAGTATTTTAAAGAGTGTTTATTTTCCCTCCAGAAGCCTCAGTATGCTTAATTACTGATTAAACAGTATATTCACACCTTATTTTTCATGATTAAGTCATCTGCATAATTCATCAATTATTTCAGTCACACCGCACAAGATAAATTTCTTATGTTTTATAGCCTTGTCATATTAGATAGCAGGAGGGTTATGTGTTTCAGAGAGACTATATGGAGACTCTCTGATTTAAGAAGACTTTTGGGATTGACTTCACTGTTGTCATTTTCCAGCATCCTTTCTTTTATCATTCAGTTGGCTGGAGACATTCTTTAATTCAATGCGTTTTTCTTTAACTCTGAACTGTGATAATATGGGGTAATTGAGCATTTGGTCCGGAATCTAAATATTTTATACGCTGTCAATACAGTAGCAATTCTCCCATGTCTTAACTGGTCTTCTCTTTATTCATTCTCAGGATATGGGTGTCACTGGCTGGGCCAAGATTCATTGTCCATCCTTAATAGCCCAGGGCAAATTTAGAGTCAACCACATTGTTGTGGGTCTGGAGTCACATGTAGGCTAGGCCAGGTAAAGATGGTAGTTTGCTCCCCTAAAGGACAGATGGATTTTTCCTGACAATCAACAATGGAGTCATCATTAGACTCTTAATACCAGATTTTTATTGAATACAAATTGCACCATCTACCAGGGTGGAATTTGAACCTGGGTCTCCAGAACATTACCTGGAGTAAGATACCATTAAGCTACCATCTCCCCTTCTTCTCAATGATGCCAATGCAAGTCAGTTCAAATGCAGATACATCGATAGATGGTTTTGTGAAAGAACAGCTTGAAAATCGTAGATAAATTCACACCAGTCCAGTTTTGAGGGCCCTGCCATGACAGCTGTATATACATAAGCTGAGGTGACAAGGGTCTCATCTGTTGGCTGAAGAGCAAGCAAAGGCCCTGCATAATTTTGTTTAGAGATAATGCACTGAATTTAGCATCACTCAGGTACCAGAAAGCTGATGGTTTCTACAGGTAGGAGACTCACAGAGGCCCAGTATTGCTGCTGAGTCCTCGGAGAGTATTGGCTGCTTGGGGAGTGAGAGTTAAAAAAAACATGAGAGGCAAATTTTTTTGCACGCAGTGTGGTTCACATGTGGAATGAACTTCCTTAGAAAGTGGTGGATGAGTGTACAAATACAATGTTTAAAAGACATTTGGATAGATACATGAATAGGAAAGGTTTGGAGGGATATGAGCCAGGAGCAGGCAGGCGGGACTAGTTTAGTTTGGGATTATGTTCAGCAAGGATTGGTTGGACTGAAGGGTCTGTTTTCATGCGGTATGACTCTCTGACTCTAAGGTTTAGCAACAGTATAGATCGAGGACAATATGTCGGGTTAGTCTGCGAATAAATAATTATTGTCTACTGCAGAGTTATTTCAGACAAGGCATCCTATCACATTGATCAGAAGTAAAAATATGAAGGATCATAATTGGCAATTGGGTTGAATGGCTGTCCACAGGCCTTCCCATGATGGCATTAAGACAGATACAGGTGAGAAGGTGACAGAATCCCTACTGCCACACTCCTGTCTGATTGAAAGCTACCCCAACAAATGCACAGGAGACGTCAATAAATTCCACCAAAGAGTCTGTCACACAAAGACATTACAATTCTCTGCTACCTGAAGGGTTCCAGCTAATGGCTTCACAATCTGGGTTTCTCATCTGAAGCCTAAGACTTTTTATAACATGTGAGGAGTGTGTCTTTATTTTTGGTTTCTCAGTAACCAATTTGAACTGGACTGTCTGTACTCTGAACCTCAGCAGTTTTTTTGACGGATGGAAATGGAGTAATTATAAAGACATAGATGATCCAGCAGAGTAACTGGTGGACATAGTTTTATTGCTAAGTTACTGTATACTGCAGGTAGGTCTTTCTCATTACATAATATTACGTTTCTTCCAAATTGCTTCTGCAGTACATACAGTTCAGCTTGGTTCAGTTTGTAACTGCAATGCAGGGTTTAAATGCACAATTCAGCTGACATTTGTGTGCACTTCTGGGGATGTACTGCCCCTTTCAATAGTTCTTTCGTTTTATTGACGCCTTAACTGGGGCCCTGTACCACTGCTACTGCAATATTGATTAAGCAGTTAATTATCTAATTTACAGCTTGTGGGTGTATCTGACTCTGTACAAAAGTAAATGTGTTTCAAAAGCAATTCTTTGGTTGTAATGTTCAGACAGTATGATAAGGAGTTAACTAAATTCCTTTTTTAATCCTCTGTAACTCTTAATGGTTGGTTTTTGTTTTATGGGAGTCAAATGATCCACATCCAATTTTATGGACAATAAAACCACCTCAGAATTTGGAACACAGTGTGAAAGGCTAATTTTATGTCACAGTTTATACTTGTAAGTCATATACTACTCCACAGTAAAATAAAATCTTAATAAGGTGTAAAAAGATGAGCTAGAAATGAAGGAATAATAGGGAATAAGGATGCTAAATCTATGAATTAAATATGATTTGAAGGATTATAACAACAGGAAGAAAGATAGATGTGAAAAGTGTTTTTTGAAAAGATTTACAGAGTAGCCTATACTGACTAGGTTCAGGAGGTCTGCTTAAGGCTGGAGAGAAACTTGCATTGGGAGGGGAAGGATCCAGCTAATGACAGAGGTAAGATGAGAAAAGATGTTCTGCCAGGAAGTATGAGGAGCTAGGCACTAAATTAGTAAAGCAAAACTTCAAAGGTAATGTTCTCTGGATTATTACCTGAGCAATGTGCAAATTAGCATAAAGTAAAGAAGATTAGAGAGGTGAATAAGTGGCTCAAAGACTGATATTTGGGGAAGTGGGTTTTAATTTGCACCAGGACTGGAGAATGTGGCATCTGTACCTTTGGAATAGATTTAATCTAAACTGTCCTGAGGCTGGTGTTCTTTCAAGTCAATAATAAATTAAAGCAAATCAAATCATAGAACTCAGGAAGGAGAGAGGGCTTTAAATTGAATTGAAGGGGGAAAGAAAGATTAAGAAAATTAAAGAGAAATGGCACTATCTTCTGTGTGAAAACGTTGCCCCTTAGGTCCCTTGTAAATCTTTCTCCTCTCACCTTAAACCTATGCCCTCTAGTTTTGGTGTTACATAGAATCCCTGCAGGGTGGAAGCAAGCCATTCAGCTCATCGAAGAGCATCCCATTTAGACCCACCCCACTCCCACCTTATCCCTACATTTCCTATGGCTAATCCATCTAACCTATATATCCCTAAAAACTATGGGCAATTTAGCATGGACAATCTACCTCACCTGCGTACCTTTGAACTGTGGGAGGAAACCCACACATACACAGGGAGAATGTGCAAAGTCCACACAAACAGCCGCTGCAGGCTGGAATTGAACCCCTGTCCCTGATGCTGCAAGGCAGCAGTGCTACCAACTGAGCCACCACGCCTCCCAAAATGTAACCCTTTCTATATAACAAGGGTAATGCAACAATCATGGGATATTTCAATCTGGATATAGACTGGATAAATGCTGTTGAGGACAAATTCTTGGAATCTATGCAAGATTTCAAAAGCAGTACATTGAAGAACTAGCCAGGAGACAAGCTACCTTAGATCCAATCTTATGCAATGAAAAAATAATTGATAATCATGTTGTAAAGCAGCCCATTGGAAATAGTTACCATAATATGGTGGAATTGTATACCATGTCTGAAAATTTAGTTCAATCAGAAACTGGGATTTAAATCTAAACAAAGAAATCTATGAAGTTATGAGGGGTAAATTTGCTGTAGTGGATTGGGAATCTACATTTATAGATAAGCTGTAGACAAGCAATACCTAACATTTAAATGACTGTGACAAAAAATACATTCCTTTGAACACAAAATCACAGCAGGGGAAATGTTCCAACAAAATAAATCAGTAATTATATTGGATCAACAGAAAGGTCCACTAACAATGCCAACAAAAGAAAATGGTAACTGTCAGAGTCGGAAAGATTTCAGAATCCTGCAAATGAAGACCAAGAAAACAATTTAAAATGTATGTGAGCAAACTGACAAGAAACATAAAACTTAACTGTAAGAGCTTCAGTATGTATATAAAGAGAAATAGATTAGCAAAAATTAATGTGTGTCTAACAGAGTCAGCAGAATTTATAAAGTGAATCAGGAGATGGCAGAGATACTAACAAATACATTGTGTTTGGCTTCACAGAGAAAATACAAAATAACCTCCCAGAAACGGATGGATAGGATAGTGAAGAAGGTGTTTGGTATGCTTTCCTTTATTGGTCAGAGTATTGAGTACAGGAAATGGGAGGTCATGTTGCAGCTGTACAGGACATTGGTTAGGCCACTGTTGGAATATTGCGTGCAATTCTGATCTCCTTCCTATCGAAAAGATGTTGTAAAACTTGAAAGGGTTCACAAAAGATTTACAAGGATATTGCCAGGGTTGGAGGATTTGAGCTATAGGGAGAGACAGAACAGGCTGGGGCTGTTTTCCCTGGAGCATTGGATGCGGAGGGGTGACCTTATAGAGGTTTACAAAATCATGAGGTGCATGGATAGGATAAATAGACAAAGTCTTTTCCCTGGGGTGGGAGAGTCGAGAACTAGAGGGCATAGGTTTAGGGTGAGAGAGGAAAGATATAAAAGAGACCTAAGGGGCAACTTTTTCACGCAGAGGATGATACGTGTATGGAATGAGCTGCCAGAGAAAGTGGTGGAGACTAGTACAATTGCAACATTTAAAAGGCATTTGGATGGGTATATGAATAGGAAGCATTTGGAGGGATATGGGCCAGGTGCTGGCAGGTGGGACTAGATCGGGTTAGGATATCTGATTGGCATGGATGAGTTGGACTGAAGGGTCTGTTTCCATGCTGTACATCTCTATGACTCCATGACTCTATGACTTTAAATAATGGAGAATCTAGAGATCAGTGTAAATAAGAAAATACAAGATATTAATATTGGTTAAAAAAAGTACTAGAATAATTAATGGGTCTTAAAGTGGATAAATCTTCTGAATCTGATGATCTGCATTCCAGAATGTTGAAAGAGGCAGCTGTTGAGATAGCAAGTGTTGTTGTGGTCATCTTTCAAGATCCAATAAATTCTGGAATAGCCATGGTAAATTTAGAAGAGGCAAATATAAGCCCATTATATACAGAGGGAGAGAAAAAACAAGGAAGTTCAGACCTATTACTTTACATTATTCATGGGAAAATGTACTATCCATTATGTAGATGTGAAAACAGGACACTGAGAAACAACTGGAATGATTTGTACAATCAACATATATTTAGGAAAGGGAAGTCATGTTTGACAAACTTCCTACAGTCTTTTAAAGGATGTAACTAGCAGAACTGATAAGGGGTCTAGGTGTATTTAGATTTTCAAAAAGATTTTGCTAAGACTCCACACCAGAGATTGGTTAACAAATTTCGAGCATGTGAAATTAGGGGAAATATACTGGCTTAGGTTGGGAACTGGTTAATGGGCAGAAATTAGAGAGTAGGAATAAATAGATCATTTTCAGATTGACAGGCCATGACTAGTTGTGTACTGCAAGGTTCAGTGCTTAGGCCCCAGTTGCTCATAATCAATATCGATGATTTGCATATAAGGATTAAATGCAAAATTCCAACTTTGCAGATGACATGAAACTAAGTAGGAGCTGTGAAGAGTTTGGAAAAATTCTTCAAGGGGGTTTGGACAGTGAGTAGGCAAAAATGTGGCATGTAATATAATGTGAAAAATGTGAGTCCATATGCTTCAACAGGAGTCACAGAATTACAGGATATTTCTTAAATAGTAAGAGACTGGGAAATATTGAATTTCAAAGGAACTTGGGAGTCCTTATTCATGAGTCACTGAAATTTTACATTCAGGTACAACAAGCAGTTAAGAAGCAAAATGCTATGTTGGCCATTATTACAAGACGATTTGAATATCGGAACAAATGTGTCTTATTACATTTCTTAGAGCCCTTAGTGAGATCACACTTTGGTTATTGTGTGAAGTGTTCTTCTCCTTACCTAAGAAAAAATATACTTGCCGTAGAGGAATGCAACAAATGTTCACCAAATTTCTAGGATGGTGGGATTGTCCTATGTGGAAATATTAAATAGAGTAGAATCCCAATAGGATGAAAACAGGCCATTTGGCCCAATAAGTTCACACTGACCCACTAAAGAGCAACCCACCCAGACCCATTCCTGGACCCTATTACTCCATATTTACTCCTGACTAATGCACTTAACATATACAACTCTGAACACTATGGGTACTTTAGCATGGCTTATTCACATAACCTATACATTTTTGGAATGTGGGAGGAAATCATTCCTGATGTAGGGCTTATGCCCAAAGTGTCAATTCTCCTGTTCCTCAGATGCTGCCTGACCTGCTGTGCTTTACCAGCACTACTTTCTCTACTCTAGCATCTGCAGTCCTCATTTTCTCCCAATGTAGGAGGAAACCAGAGCACCTGGAGGAAACCCATGCAGACATGGGGAAAATATACAGACTCCGTGCAGAGAATCTCCCGAGGCTGGAGTCAAACCACCAGGGATATATTTCCCTCCCCACCTCTATTCACCTTCCATAAAGACCATTCCCTCTGTGTCTACCTTGTCAGGTCCATGCTTCCCAATAACCCACCCTCCCCTCCTGGCACCTTCCCCTGCCACTGCAGGAATTGCAAAACCTGTGCCCACACCTCCCCCCTCACCTCCATCCAAGGCCCCAAAGGATCCTTCCACACCCATCAAAGTTTCACCTTCACTTCCACACATGTCATTTACAGTATCCATTGCTCTCGATGCAGTCTCCTCTACATTAGGAGAGCGCTTCAGAGAACATCTCCGGTGCACCTGCACCAAGCAACCCCACCGCCCTGTGGCCAAACACTTCAACTCCCCCTCCCACTCTTTTACCACCTGATGCGTGGAGGATGAACACCTCATCTTCTGCCTCAGAACCCTCCAACCACATGGGATCATTGTGGATTTCACCAGTTTCCTCATTTCCCCTCCTCCCACCTTAACCCAGTTCCAATCTTCCAGCTCAGCATTGCCTTCATGACCTGTCCCACCCATCCATCTTCCTTTCCACCTATCTGCTCCACCCTCTTCTCTGACCTATCTCCTTTACCCCACCTCCATTCACCTACTGCATTCTCAGCGACCATTCCCTCCCGGCCCCACCCCCTTCCCATTTATCTCTCCACCCCTGAAGCTCCCAGCCTCATTCCTGATGAAGGGCTCCTGCCTGAAACGTCAATTCTACTGCTCCTCAGATGCTGCCTGACCTGCAGTACCACACTCTTGACTCTAACCCTAACCCATACAATCGCCATTCCACCATGTATTCTCTCAGGGAAAATAAAATTGACATGGAATAGGAAAACTCTGGATAATTCCTCGTTCACTGCATTAGATGACTAAAGTTTGACCAAGAGACCATGCCAGCACTGCTTAATGTTACAAAATGGCTAATCTGACCAAACAAGTTGTCATCCTTTTTGCCTGCATTTGAGCTGTGGCTTCTGTAACTAGAAGTTAGTTTACAGCACAAGTGAAAACTGACTGCTCAGACTATCAGAGCTGTAAAAGACTGCTGAAGAGACATACAGGTCCATTGCTGACAACGGGATGGAACATTAAGCGCATCTGGAGACTTGCGTAAGCATTCCTTCTTGCATACCTAGTCCCCAGAGGCACTGAACAGGAAAGGTTGCACAGAACTAACAGGTTTCATGAATTATTCAACAATCTCCTGGTTTAATTGTGATGTTACTGTAATTGTTTCATTGATATAAGGGACTCAGCAGTTTTTTTTAAAGAGAATCCTGTTTATCTGGAGCTTTGTTCCTACAGCTCCTGGATACCCAAAGGGGAAAAAGATTCTAATATTTGTAAAACTTCTTTCACAGTCCCTTCAGACCCTTTATGCTAGCAATTACCTGACATTATTCAGCAGCCATTGCCTTTTTAATGTGTCTTTTTAAAATTAGTTTGTGCTTGGTATGTGGATGATTTGTTGACTACCCCTTATTTTAAGACTGTATTCTTTGAGGCTTCCAAGTTAATATAAAAATTACGAGTCTAATGAGCGATAAAACGCAGTGCTGATGTTCAGCTGAAATGGAGATAATAGCATTAAATGGGAAATAGTGTTTAGCTCAGAATTAAACATTGGCACAAGCTGGTGTGACTTGACAGCCAACATTACGAGCTGAATTATTGTATTAAAAACTTGCACTTTCAATCTTTTATCATATGTTTGCTCTGATAATAAAAAGAGACCATTACATTTGTGATAATTGTCACATGCGTGCGCGCACACACACACACACACTTGATTTGAGTTATTGTAATCACATGCACCTAAGTATGGTTTTGTGAGCAGTACAGGCAGGACCTAGCAAACAAGGACATACAGACAGAGCAAGGTATACAAGGTTACAACTGCAAGAGAGGTGCCCAAAGCAAGATCAACATTATTTGAAGTTAGAGAAGTCCATTCAACAGTCTAATAACAGCAGGGAAGAAGTTGTTCTTGAACCTGTTGGCTGTGTGTTCAAGCTTCTGTATCTTTTGCCTGATGGAAAAGTGGTGGGTTCAGTAGTACACAGGCACAGTTTGAACACGTATGGACATAAGTTTCAATTAAAATGCAACCGTGCCTCAGCGTAGCAGCAGCAAATCCATATTGGCAGACAGCAAACATTTCAAGCAAGATCTCTGTAAGATTACGAAGAAGAGATGGCACACAAGCAGGCCATATAATCCAATCAATCAATTCCTATATTTATGTTCTATATGAGCCTTCTCACATCTCTCATTATCTAAATCTACTATCGTAACCTACTATTTCCTTCTAGACTGTCTGAATTCCCCTTAAGTCTGTCAAATTCGTTTGCTTCAACCACTCCCTGCTGTAGTGTGTTCCACATTCTTACCCATCTTCAGGCAAAGAAGTTGCCTGTCGGATATTTTGGTGACTATCTTATATGATGGTCCCTAATTATCCTTTTCCCAACAAAAAGATGCATTTTTGTGATCAACACATTTCGCAATTTTAAATACCCCTACTAGGTCATCACTCAAATAGGTCATCATTCAAATAGGTTATCACTCAGCATTCATTTTTCATGAAGGCCAGGCCTGTTAATCCTTTGCTCAGGAGAAGGCCATTCAGCCCTTTGAGCCTGCTCTGCTGTTCAATAAATTCATGGCCAATCCTCTCTCTCAGAGTCATCTCCCCACTTTCTCTCCAAATCCCTCAATAGCTTTAATATCTCAAAAATTATCCATCTCATTCTTGAATATAATAGATGACCTGGCCTCCACAGACTTCTGAGATAATGAATTCCACAGGTTGACCACACTGAGTGAAGAAATGTTTTCTAAATGGCCTACCCCTGTATCCTGAGTCCAAGACCCTTGGTTCTAAACTCCCCAAAAAGGAGAAAAGTCCTCCCTGCATCTAGTCTGTACAGCCTTGTTAGAATTTTATATGTTTCCTAAGCATTTCTGATATCATCCATATAAATCTCCCCTGCTTCACTCAAGTGCCTCATTATTCTTTTTAGAACAATATAGTAACAAGCACTGTGTGTAGTACCCTGTATGTGGAGTAATCAAAGTTTAGCATCATTTCCCTATTTTTGAATTCTGTCTGTCTAGTAATAAAGCTCAGTTCCTGGTTTGCTTTTATATGCCCTTGTTAACCTCTGCTGCAACTTATAGTGGTCATTTTGGTGGTATTCCTGGATCCCTAATTTCTGTATCCATACTTTCTTCCAATTAAAATGCAATGCCTCACAGTTATCAGCATTGAACTGCATTTGCCAATTCTTTGTCCATTCTGTAAGCTTATTAATGTCCTTCTGTAACTTGTTGTAGTTCTGCTCATTGTTGTCTATTACTTCAATTCTGTGTCATCTACATAATTAGAAATTATGTTTCTGATTCCAAAAGTCTAAATTGTGAATGTAAATTGTGAAGAGCAGTAGTCTGAGCACTTATCCTTGTGGAACATCACTTCCCACATTCTGTCACTCTGAATAACTATTCTTTACTCCCACTCTCTGCTTTTTGTCTTGAAGTCAGCTAACATCTGATTTGACTGATCTCGGTAGAGCATAGAATCTCCATCAAACTGTAAGATGTAGCAGCAGAACTTGGCCATTCATTCTTTCAAGTCAGTTCCTCCATTCAATGAGATCTTGGCCAATCTCAATCTATCTAATGTAATTCACTTCAAGATTGGCCTTTATGTTTTCATTTATTTGTCGCACGTGGTCATTGCTGCCAAGGCGAGCATTTATTGTCGTGAAAGAGATTGTGGTGCTTGTGCCACTGCAGTTCATGTGGTGAGGGTGGACCTACAAGATGTTAGGAACGAGTCAAAGACTGTGGTGCTGGAAAAGCACAGCCGGTCAGGCTGCATCCGAGGAGCAGGCAAGTTGATGTTTCGAGCATAAGCTCTTCATCAGCAATTTGGGGACTAGGGAGGGGGGAGCCCAAGGGGGCTTCGAGATAAATGGGAGGGGGTTGGGGCTGGGGGGAAGGTAGCTAAGAATGCAATGGGGTAGATGAAGGTGGGGAGGGTGATGGTGATAAGTCAGAGTGGAGGGTGGAGCAGATAGATGGGAAGGAAATTGGACAAGTAGGACAGTTTAAGAGGGCGGTGCTGAGTTGGAGGGTTGGACTTGAAATAAGATGGGGGAGGGGAGGTCAGGAAACTGGTGAAATCCTGTGTGGTTGGAGGGTCACAGAGGCAGAAGATGAGGTGTTCTTCCTCCGGGTTTTCATGATTTAGACCGAGTGATGATTCAGTTGTGACAATGTATTTCCAAGTAAAGATATTGAGTGACTTGAATGAGAATTCAAATGGACATTACCACATGCCAGGATCCATTGTTCTTCGGGGCCAAGTAAGTCACGGGTTAATAAGGAGCTTCTTAACTTGTATATAGTTCAAAGAAAAATAAACACCTGCTGGTTTTATTGCTTATTTGTACTTGCAAGAATCATCTCATTTTGAATATGTAGATGCATAATTTCTATATTCTCAGGCAGATAAAAAAAATCTCATTGTATTGTTAGGAAGAAACATGTTACTTCGGATTGAATAAAGCAGGAAGGTTTAAAACCCCTTTTTCTAAGAACAATCAACTCTTTTTAACACACTTGAAATAGTTAATTACAAATCTCGTTTATTGGCGCATTTTTAAAATAAACAGAATACTATTCTAAGATTTAGCACTTGGTTGAATCTTGATTTTGTGGCATTTCCCTCAAATTTGTAATTCTGATAGTGCTCACACACAGTTACATTAGTCTCTGTCACTCAAGTGTTCTGAGTTCAGTGCTCTGCAGTCTTGCCTCACTGAGCCAACTCCATCTGACACAAACAATAGCTCGGATACACTACAAATTGTCAACTGGATCGTTCTGTCACGCCATTGAAAAGTAATACACATAAGCACTGCATAATAGAGGGGTCAGACAGCAAAAAAAACTTTGAGCAATATTAAATTAGTCATTTTGTGCAATATTACCCCTTATGGCAATCGTTCTTCAGATCAAAAAAGTGCACATTTGGAGACCGGATCGGACCACTGACTGTGCTGGATCTTTATATGCAGTCATACACCACAGCTGCTAGACTTTTTCAACGTCACATTCGAAGTGCCTGCAGAATGGGAAGTCCAATATGTTATTCAGTGAAATCCACAATTGCTTCTTTGGTCTCGAACATGCTGGAGTTGAACTGTTAGATGTTGCAGCGGCTGTGATTAATTATACCGTTGGTGCATAGGATGAGATCGACTCGTTTGTCCCTCCTTTTGGAATGAGGTTTCATTCAGACTAATTGGATGAACAGCAGCTTTTGACCTTGCAAGCTTTGCTTTAATAATGGTAGGGCTTACCTAGCAATACCATTTAAAGAAAACAAAATAGATAAATTAAATAGAACAGGAATACAACCTTGACTCCCTGCTTTGAAACATTCACTCAGTATGCACGTAATTTTTGTTATGTCTTGTCTGATTAGTGCACTCTCAGTCATGGCTCGGTAGCTAGCACTCTTGCCTTTGTGTACTGGATTCACGTTTCACTTGAGGATTTCAGCATAAAAATCAAGGCTGACACTCAGTTCTGAGGGAGTGTTGCAATGACAGAAAGTGCTGTCATTCAAATGAGGTGCTAAAATAAAGCATTTGTAAATTAACCAATGGCATTATCCCAAAGGGAAGCAGAGGATTTATTCCTGATCACAATTTATCTCTCAAACACATCACAAAATAGAAATGATATGATCATATGATCAGCACTACTGCCTCAAAGCGCCAGAGACCCGGGTTCAATTCCCGCCTCAGGCAACTGTCTGGGTGGAGTTTGCACATTCTCCCCGTGTCTGCGTGGGGGTGCTCCGGTTTCCTCCCACAGCCCCAAAGATGTGCAGGTTAGGTGAATTGGCCATACTAAATTGCCCGTTGCGTTAGATGGAGGGAAATGGGTCTGGGTGGGTTGCTCTTCCGAGGGTCAGTGTGGACTTGTTGGGCCGAAGGGCCTGTTTCCACACTGTAAGTAATCTAATCATTTTCACTTGTGGAAATTTGGAGTGTGCAATTTAGTGCCATCCTTCTTGCATTAGCACAATGTTTTTTGCCACTTAACATGTACTTTATTGCCTGCAAAACGCTTTGTTTGAGATGTCAGGTCATTTTTGTTTTCTTCACTCGTGTGGTACATTGCATCAGTCACTGGCCAACATTTATTGCCCCTGCCTAGTTGCCCCTGAGCAAGTGATGGTGAGTTGCCTTCTTAAATTGCTACAGTCCATGTTCTATAGGTAGATCCACAATGCCATGAGAGAAGAAATTCCAGGACTTTGACTCAGTGATTTCAGGACATTGAGTGGCTTCTCAAGAAACTTTGAGGTAGTGGCATTCCCATTTATCAGCTGCCCTTGTCCTTCTAGATGGCAAAGATAGTGGTTTTGCAAGGCATAGTTTAAGGATCTTTGGCAAATTTCTACAGTGATCTTGTAGATGGTATACACTGCTACTACTGAGTGTCATACTGGAGAGAGTGGATGTTTGTGAATATGGTGCCAATCAATCAGACTGTTTTGTCCTGGATGGTGTCAAGCTTCTTGAGTGTTGCTGGAGCTGCACCCATTCAAGCAAGTAGAGAATATTCTATCATACTCCTGAATTGTAGATTATGGATAGGCTTTAGGGAGTCAGGAGGTGAGTTACTCGCTACAGTATTCCTAACCTCTGACCTGCTTTTGTAGCCACTTATTTACATGCAGAGTCCAATTCGTTTTTTATTTAATGGTAACCCCCTTACCACATCTTCCCCCACACTCCACCCCAGGATCTTGATGGTGGGGATTCTGTGATGGTATTGAGTGGTTGTGAAAAATGCAATTAGTGCAAGTGTTTTTATCCTGAATAAGAAGAATCCATGTAAGTCTGCAGGATCACTCGGCCTCCCGGTGTAGTGTGGCGACCTTTCAGCCTCCTGCAGCGGCCTCCTGGCATGGTGTGTCGCTGGTGTGGTGTGGAGTCAGGGCCTGGTGCAGTCTGGAAGCTGGATACCAGCATGGTCTGCTGTACTGAGCTCTTCGCTGTAATGTTGGACATTGTATTGTGGTAACGAATCTTGTAACAAAAGAAGCTGTGCCCATGTACTTTTGTTCCTAAGCCGGTGCTGTAATTGATGATGTATAATCTTTTCACTACACTCATTGGGCATATGTGACAGTAAAGACTATTCTATTCTATTTTACTCCAGCTGAAAAGAGAGGCATGTGCTGAAGCTTTTGACCTCCCCTCATCAGGATTAATGCAAGAATTCCAAATTTCAAACCAATTTTGCAACAGGAGAAAAGGGTGCTGATTGAATGGCAGGCTTAATCTGATTGATCTAGGTGTTTCCATGGAGAAGGTTGACTGTGCTGCATTAGTTGATTCCCTCTGGGAGCCAGTCCAATCACTGTCATGTGAGTCTGGCTGTGAGTTATGTATATATTATGGCTGATGGACAGCAGCATCTGTGTCACCTTGCGCAGTTGAAACACTGAAGCATTGAGTGCAAACGCTGAATAGAGGCAGCAGGGCCTCACAGTGCCATGGACCAAGGTTCAATTCCACTCTTAGGTGACTCTTGGCGTGGAGTTTGCATGTCCTCCCAATGTCTGCATGACTTCCCTCTGAGTACTCTGGTTTCCTCCAAGTATGTGTTGGTGAGGTGGATCAGCCATACTAAATTGTCCCATCATGTCCAGGGATGTACAGGACAGGTTGATTTGCTATGGGATTTGTAGGGGTAGAGAAGTGGGTCTAAACTGCAGGTGTTCAATGATTCTAGGCTAATATATGAAGAAAAGACCCAAGATGCGGGGATGGTTGAGAGCAGGATGGTTTGGTAAGGGAGAGTGTATGCCTAATGTCTCTAAACCCATATCCAATGAATATTTTCAGACGACAGGGCAGAAATTGGGAAATAAAGTGTCCTGTATGTATGTGTCATGATAATTTCCTGCAATGTTTTCATATTATATAATTTTTCCTATTCATTTTGTCACTACTGTTTCATTTTTCTTTCACAATTAAACTTCATGCTCCACTTACATCCATGAAAATGAAGATAATTAACAA
This sequence comes from Hemiscyllium ocellatum, assembly GCF_020745735.1. Lineage (NCBI taxonomy): Eukaryota > Metazoa > Chordata > Chondrichthyes > Orectolobiformes > Hemiscylliidae > Hemiscyllium > Hemiscyllium ocellatum. The sequence goes on from NC_083414.1 coordinate 18,372,783, forward strand.
AGCTCCTCACACAACTGCTTTCTGCTCCATCCTGGCATATCTTCCATTGCTCTTCATTCAGAGGTGACCTCTCTTCCTCTCTGCCTGCCAGACCCTTTGACAGTCCATCTATAACGCACATGATCTACTTATCTGTTCATCCTCAACTCTTTAATCAAGGAAATCCACATTAGAGCTAGGCACTGCTTTTTATTTCATTCAGTTGAAATTTTGACATAGTAGTAAAAGTAACGACCAAAACAGATTAAAGCTTAATTTTAGTCACATCATAGAACACAACATCTGGAAAGTCCTGAGCTTGGAAGAAGAATTCTTTGGAGACCATTTCAGCTCTGAGCTTGGGAAGCCTATGCTGCGTAAAAAATACGTTGTGCATTTATTGTAATTACTAATAGTTTAACTCGGAGAAAGTGAGGACTGCAGATGCTGCAGATCAGAGTTGAGAGTGTGGCACTGGAAAAGCACAGCAGGTCAGGCAGCATCCGAGGAGCAGGAGAATTGACGTTTCGGGCATAAGCCCAAAATGTAATTTCTCCTAATCGTTTAACTAGTCTTGATTTTAAACAACAAATGTTTTTCCTTTAATAAAATTGATAGGAGGATGAATGCAAATCAAAAATTTTGTCTTCTTGCTCCCACATCCTGGTCCCATTGGCACCACAAAAATCCAAGGTTGCGCAAGTCAGGTGGATTGGCCATTGCCCCATAGAGTCCAAGGATGTGCAGGTTGGGTGGATTAGCCATGGTAAATGCAGGGTTGCAGGGATAGGGTCAGGGGCTAGGTCTGCATGGTATGCTCTTCAGAGGGTCAGTCAGACTCAATGGGCTGAATGGCTTCTTTCCACACTGTAGGAATTCTATGATTCTGGAAGGCCTTGTGTCCAACCATTGCTATCTTCTCTTGTCATCTCGCACCACTCCTCCATTATGAACTGTGTCTGCATTCTGCTCGTCCACTGACACACCCTGGAGAAAATCTCTACCTTACCTATGGACAATGGCCAACCGTAATATTTATTTTTTCTTATTAATGACATCCCTTAATCAATATCACAAAAACAGATTTGCAGCTCATTATTAGATTTCCACTTTGGGACCTTCCTGTATGTAAATGGACTATTACATCTTTTGTGGGTAAAGTTGTTGTAGTCTTGCCCGACTATAGGGCTTTATTACCTGAATTCTAGGCTACCACCATGGGTATATCAAAATATTGAGATAGAGTAGGCCATAACCAGGCCTCTCCACACCATGGAAATGGATGAGGCTAGTTAGAAATAGGCCCGAAATAAAGTCACAATCATCCCTCCCTTCTCCAACCTGAAGTATGATGAAGACAGAGTCAGCAATGGTTCAGGTACAATGTTGAGGAAAAGGTAAGCCTCATTAACAAAATTATTCCTTATTATCTCATGTGACACTGCCTGGAATCAGGTAGGATCACAGTGGAGGATCCTGACCTACACAACAACAAAAGTGGAAAATAGTAAAGATAATGACTTGCGTTTATATAGTGCCTTTTATGACTGCAGAACATCCCAAAGTAAATGAGGTAGTTTTGGAATAAAACCTCAGCTGTTTAGACAGCATCGATGAGGAGAAAGGTGGTTAAGGTTCCAAGTTGAATGGTTTTTCATCAGAAGTTAATCATCTTTCTATTATAAGACATGCAAATGGGAGTTGGTTAGCTCAGTTGGCTGGACAGCTACTTTGTAATGTGGAGTGATGCCTAACAGGATGGGTTTAATTCCCACACCAGCTGAGGTTACCATGAAGAGCTTTCCTTCTCAGCCTGTCCTCTCATTGGACATGTAGTGGTCCTCAGGCTAAATCGCCATCACCAGTTGTCTCTGCCTAATAAGAGAGTGGCACTATGGTCTATCAAGATGATCGCAAATTTGCCCGTAGAAAATTTTTAGCAGTCATTTTATATGCAGAAAACTCCTTTATATATCACAGGAATATAATAATGACCAACAACTGTGTTTCTGTGATGTTGATTAAGGGATAACGTGGAAGTGCCAGTGTTGGACTGGGCTGGACAAAATTGAAAATCATATGACACCAGGTTATAGCAACACTCTGAAAGCTTGGACTTTCAAATAAACCTGTTGGACTATAACCTGGTATTGTGTGGATTTTCAACTTTGTCGATTAAGGGACGGACATTGGCCACGACACTAAAGCTTTGCACTGCTTTGGGCCATGAGTTCTTTTATATTTACCAAGTGGGATAAAAGGGGCCACAATTTAATGCCTGACCAGAAAAGCAGCATCTCCAACATTGCAGGATTCTCTCAGTACTGCACTGGAATATCAACCTAGATTTTCACAAACTAGTCCTAGAGTGGGACTTGAACTCATAACCCTGTAATTCAAAGGTAAAAGTGCCTGAGTTCCCCATTGTAACTAGGTTATGTCTCCTGACACCCCAAAAGGCTTCTATTGTCATGTGGAAAGTATAGCGCATGAACACTTTATGATATGACCCAGTGAGTAAAAAAAACATGGCAGAGCACAAATAAGCGCAATAAATATGGAATGGAATGACATCACTGTCAGTGTGACAGTGGGGTAGTGTGCACATGCATTTTGCAAATGCATACTGTGGGTATTTTTGGGTGTCAGTTGAATTCTCTTATAACGACTCTATAATGTTGGCATTTTTCTGTAATTTCCATGAAGGTTTGTTCCTTTACATCTCTCCTAATAGTTACTGATCTGCAGGCTACACTGAGTAATGTAATTGTTTGTTCCTTAGCTTGAGCCACATTGAGTCTGTCCTTCAATCCTCTGGAACATCTTTTTTCTCCAGCATGCAATGCTTTCCTTTATCAGTACTCCCCTCTCTCATCTTTTTTCATTCCTTATCTTTAATAAACACCTTGTACCCAGAAATATTAACACCCTTCCTTGAGCCTGGTCACCATTATCACAGCAACATCATCAGCCGACATTGTAATCTGTGTCTATAACTCCCAAACTTATTAAATATGCTCCATGTATTAAAATTGATGCACTACAACTGTTATTTAGACTTCAATACTTTCACTTGTACTCTGACTCCACTCATTAATATATTGTTCTCTATTCTAGTTCCATCGATCTCTTCCAACATTTCATACACCCAGTATTACTGCCTGATATCTTTCTTAGTTGTCACACCTTTGTTCAGTTAGTTTAAACCTCCCCCCAGTCTTACAACACTAACAAAATTTCTCCTCAAGGTTCTCAGAGCTGGCTTTGATCAGATGCAACCCAGCAGGCTTGTGCAGGTTCCATCTCCCTTCGAATCAGTCCCAATATCCTGAAATCTAAAGCCCTCTCTCCTGAACTATGTTTTTATCCTTTTAGCCATGAATTAATTTGACTTATCTTCTTATTTCTCTGTGACGCACTGGAAGTAATCCAGAGATCACTTCACTTACGACCTTTTTGTTATTTTCTACCTAGCTCACTAAATTCTGATTGCAGAACCACATCCCTTATCTCCCTATATTGTTAGGATCAATGTGGACCCTACCTCTAGTTGTTCATCCTCCAATAGAAGAATGCCCTGGAGCTGTTCTGTAATATCCTTGCCAGGGAGGCAACATACTATCCTAGATTCTCATTGCACCTGTAGATATGCCTGTTTGTTCATCTAGCTAAAGAATCCCATCTCGGTATTGCCTTCTTCCCTCCCTGCTGTACGGCAGGGCCTCGGGTTTGATCTTGCTCCACTCCTCCAAGGAACCACTGCCCTCTCCAGTATCCAGAATAGAAATCCAGTGAGTGAATAGAACCTGTGGGCATTCCTGCATCACCTGCCTGTTTCTCCTGGTCTGCCTGCAAGTTACCAATTCCCCACCTACCTGCCGCCCCTAACTTATAGTGGAACCACCACTCTGAACATGAAAGAAGATTAGACAAATGGCTCAGAGGAATTACAGATGGGCAAGAGACTCTCAAGTCAAGGAACGTGTCTAATAGACTGTGAACCTTAACTCAGTTGGGTTTGTTTTTCTCCAGTATCCTCATTCAGAGGCGATCTTACAAAGAAATGTCTATCCAATTAGACCATGGTAATTATATATTGAAATATTGTTTACCTTCTTTGTCAAAAATGGCTGCAGGCAGACAGCTTGTGACATGTTAATTTCACACATTGATGTATCATATGACATTGATCAGTAGCTTAATACTTATGTTTAGTAATTAGTCAGGATCTTGTTAGTTTTATCCACTTTTCTGCAGTCTGCAATATTTCTCCATCTGAGTAGCTGCTCCTAAAACACTCCAAAATGTTGATATCTAGTGCCCTGCAAAACAAACATGAAACTGATAGTTTATCAGTAGAGAGCGCAGCATTCCAATTGTCAAGGTTTATAGCACTATACCCAATATTCTAATATACAACAAAAATAATTAATCTTCTACAGGAGCTCATTAAAGTGGCCTAGACTTTTGATGTTTAAGATGTAATTTTAGGAGAAAGTGAGGACTGCAGATACTGGAGATCAGAGTCGAAAAGTGTGGCACTGGAAAAGAACAACAGGTCACGCAGCAGCTGAGGAGCAGGAGACTCATCATTCCTGATGAAAAGCTTATGCCCGAAACATCGATTCTCCTGCTCATGGGATGCTGCCTGACCTACTGTGCTTTTCCAAAGCCACACTTTTCGACTATATGTAATGTTTCCCAACTTTATATCAGGACTTTTAACCAGAATGTGATTTCAATGTAAAATTGTCAACCAAGTGAAACATAAATGAAGCAGATTAGCATTTCCAAAGTCCAACATTTATCAGATTTACAAACAAGATGGACATCGGTGTAAAAATGTTAACATTAAGACTACAGAGCTCTGAAGTCCATCTTGTGCAGTCAAAGGATTATTGAGATAATCGCCCATGTTCAGTCAGTATGTCTCCCACTTTGATGTTGGAAACAGAGGCACTTGTCTGTGATTCTGGATATTGTTTGTTGTTAAAAATCTCTTGTAGGTCACTGGGGGTCAACTGTTTCCTTTCTACTATGGGTTCTAGAGGGAGGCCAAGGATTCTTAAATTGAATATATTTAGAATAGCACCACATACAAGTCCCCCTCCAAGTCATCCACAATCCTGAGTTGGAATTTCTTCTTCATTGTTGAGTTAAAACCCTAGAATCCTCTGTCTTAACAACTTCACCATATACACTGCAGCAGCCCCAAAAGACTGCTGTCTTCCTTACTAGAACACTTAAGGATGAGCAATAAATGCATGTGTAGCCAATAATGCTTCTGTTCTGGGAATGAATAAAAGATTCCCTAAAGCTGACAGGGGGAGAATAAAATGGAATGACCATCTGTCAACAATGTTGCAGTTCTTTAGTTTGCGTTATGCAGATCTGGTTAGGGTTACATATCAGGTAAATATCAGGAGAAATTCCAGGATAGGCAGAGTTTCTTTATACACTGTGTATCAACCTCATGACATTCAATGTCAATTTCAAGCACCCTCAGGTGTAATGTATTTTCCTTTGATCTATTCTGCGCCATTCAAACTCTTTCAATTCTTTTTAAAAATTATTTCATTAACTGTGAGCACCACAGACAAGGGCAGCACTTGTAGCCCATCCCTAATTGCCCTTGAACTAGGCTAGGCCATTTTAGAGAGCATTTACGAGTAAATCACATGGCGATGGATCTGCAGTCACATTGAGGCCAGATTTAGGTTAGGATGACAAATTTCATTCTCTGAAGGGCACAGGCGAACCAGATGGATTTTTACAACATAAGATGATGGTTTCATGATCATCAGGTTTAGTTCAATTTTAAATTTCACCCGAACAACCTTGGTGGGACGTGTACCCATATCCCCAGCATATTATCCTCTGGATGGCTAACCTAGTGACACATTCATGATGCCTTGGATTGAGAGTTCCCAGCCCTATGTTCAGGAAATGCATTTAATATCATTTTCAGTTCGATACATGAAGGGAAGGAGCAATGTGGCGATCCCAGAGAAATGATCTGATCAGAAATATCTCTGCAGTGATTGTAACAAGGTCAGCCAGGTGGACCTCACAGAATATCGGTTCCCTGATTGGGGCTGTCAATCTGGCCCAATAAGGGAGCCCCAGCTGACAGACATAAACACAAGTGTCCCACTCGGGTATTTCTTTTCTTCCTGGTGGTGGAATATTAGTAAAGATTTACACACTTGCTGTCGTTCACTGTGTCCAACACCTGCACACACACAACATGGGTGTAGTGGAAAATCAGCATTGCCGCTGTCAGGCGGTAGTGTAAGAAAAAATATTTTAAAAAGGACTACCAGAAAAAACATTTAAAAATTTTAAAAATAAACAGGAGTGTCAGAAGTTCTGATCACTCTGGGAGATGGCTCTGAGGGAACCAGACCAATGTCAAGTATTATCCACGTACAAACAAAGAGGACAAAAATGTCCTGTCTTAGCGAGTTTTGAGAAGATTTGTAGCTCATGTTGAGGTTCTGGATGTAGGCTTGCTAGCTGAGCAGGAAGGTTCGTTTCCAGATGTTTCGCCACCCTACTAGGTAACATCTTCAGTGGGCCTCTGGGTGAAGCAACATCAACTAGCTACAAAATGATATGACCCTCTCTCACTAATACCCTTACATACAGAGGAGAAAGGACACCACTTCGACTGGGACAACACATCCATCCTAGGACAAGCCAAACAGAGACACACACGAGAATTCCTAGAAGCATGGCATTCCAACCAGAACTCTATTAACAAACACATCAAGTTAGACCCCATCTACCACCCCAAAGAAAAAGAACAGGAAATGACATCGCCACAGGAAATTATGTCAACACAGGAAATGACATCACCAACCCACACATATCAATAGAAAGCAGGAATTATCAACAGTGTTTTGCCCGGAGGCCCACTGAAGATGTTACCTAGTGGGTGATGAAACATCTGGAAATGAACCTTCCAGCTCAGTGAGCAGACCTACATCCATGTCCTGTCTAAATATATACAATATTTAGAATAATGTTGACAGTTAACAATTCAATTGCAATTCCATTATCAGCTTTAAGCTATTTTTCAGGCTATTTTACTGGAAGGTGACTCAATGTAAACAGGCCCCATCACATTCCTTCTAAATTTCAGTAAATGAAAGAAAGGAGTCATCAATGGTGCTAATGCACAATGTTTATTCACCAATAACCAGCTCATTCACATTCGGTTTGGCTTCCATCTAAATCACACAGATTCAGACTTCATTCTAACTGTTCTTAATATGAATGCACGTAGTCAATGCCACAGGAGAGATGAGAGCATCTACACTCATCAAGTCTGCCTTTGATCAAGTACAGAATCATGGAGACCTAACGAGCCTGATGTAATTGAGAAGATTAAAGAAAATATAGGAGAAAGGTGAGGACTGCAGATGCTGGAGATCCGAGTCGAGATTGTAGTGCTGGGAAAGCACAGCAGGTCAGGCAGCATCCGAGGAGCAGGAGAATCGATGTTTCAGGCATAAGCCCTTCATCAGGGCTTATGCCCGAAATGTCAATTCTCCTGCTCCTCAGATGCTGCCTGACTGGCTATGCATTTCCAGCACCACACTCTCAACCCATTAAAGAAAATGTACTCCACTTAGGTGACATGGTGGCTTGGTGGTCAGCATAGCTGCCTCACAATACCAGGGACCCAGGTTCAATTCCAGCCTTGGGTGACTGTCTGTGTAGAGTTTGCATGTTCTCCTCGTGTCTGCGTGGGGTTACTCTGTGTGCTCTGGTTTCCTCCATAGTCCAAAGGTGTGCAAGGTAGGTGGATTGGGCATGCTATAGTGTCCAGGGATGTGCAGGCTAGGTTGATCGGCAATGGCAAATGCAGGGTTACAGGGATAGGGTAGGAATGCTCTTTAGAGGATTGGAATGGACTGAATGAACTACTTTCACACTGTAGTGATTCTACTGGGAATCACACTTGGTAAAAAGGAAGATATTTACCAGGTATTAATCATGACAGTCTTAGGTCAATTTTGCAAAATATTCCCAAGGGAACATCCTTGGAGAAACCACCTTCACCTCTCCCACCTTGCCTTCGTCATAAATTCTCCTTTGAAATTTGGTATTCTTGCATCTGTCCTGATGAGAACAAGGTGAAAAGCTCTGACAACATGTCCGTATTTGTTAGCAACACTCAGGTTTTGTATTACCAAGTAATTATTCATTAGGATAGATTCTCCAGTATTGATTCTTCAGTGTTCACCTATGAGTATGAAGAGACACTGGGAGTGTGACCTTGAGATAGAGTATTAGCCATGATTACATTGAATGGTAGAGCAGGCTGAGTAGGCCAATTTGTTTGCAATTCCTGCGATGGCAGGGGAAGGTGCCAGGAGGAGAGGGTGGGTTGTTGGTGGGGTATGGACCTGACCAGGTAGTCACGAAGGGAATGGTCCTCGCGGAAATGGACCTACAAATGGACCCCACCATCATTTCCCTCTCTACCACTATCCACTTTCCGCAAAGACTGTTCCCTCTGTGACTACCTGGCACCCCTACAACCCACCCTCCCCTCCTAGCATCTTCCCCTGCCACCTCAGGAATTGCAAAACTTGCACCCACACCTCCTCCCTCACCTCCATCCAAGGCCCCAAAGGAGCCTTCCATATCCATCAAAGTTTCACCTGCACATCCACCAATGTCATTTATGGTATCCATTGCTCCCAGTATGGTCTCCTTTACACTGGGGAGACTGGACACCTTCTTGCAGAGTGCTGTAGGGAACATCTCCAGGACTCTCGCACCAATCAACCCCCCCCCCCCCGCCCCGTGACTGAACATTTCAACTCTCCCTCCCACTCTGCTGAGGACATGCAGGTCCTAAGCCTCCTCCACTGCCGCTCCCTCACCACCCGATGGCTGGAGGAAGAACGCCTCATCTTCCACCTCGGAACACTTCAACCCCGGGCCATCAATGTGGACTTCACTAGTTTACTCATTTCCCCTCCCCCCATCTTACCCCAGTTCCAACCTACCAGCTCAGCACCATCCTCATGACCTGTCCTACCTGCCAATCTTCCTTCCCACTTATCCACTTCACCCTCCTCTCTGACCTATCACCTTCATCCCCACCTCCAACCCCCAACTGCCTTCTTATCTACCTTTTCCCCAGCCCCACCCCCTCCCATTTATCCCTCCATGCCAGAGGCTCCCTGCCTTATTCCTGATGAAGAGCTTTAAGTCCCAAGTAAGTGTACTGCAATTAAAAACTACAAATGCTGGAGATCACAGCGGCTCAGTAAGAAACCATGGAGAGAGAGCAATCTAACGTTTTAAGTCTAGATGACTCTACATCTGAGGTGACGTGAAGTGTGGAGGGGACAGCATTTAGGCTATAATTGAGGAGTGGGTGTTGTGGGGGTGATACGGTGCAGCGTGCTGGGGGAGAAAAGATGTTGATTGTTCAAATTAAGTGATTGAAACAATGGTGTGTCTAACTGCCAGACTGGGAAGAGCAGGTAGTCCCATTGGGATGGGGGGGAGGTGAGAGTGGACATGGTAACAAAGAATGCAGCAGGTAAAGCTAAAAGAAAGGGAAGAAGTGGGAATTGGTTCACAATTTGAAGGCATTGAACTCAATATTCCAGAAGGCTGTAAAGTGCCTAGTCTGAAGATGAGATGTTGTTCCTCTAGTTTGCGTTGTGATTCACTGCAGCAAGCCGAGGACAAACAAGTGGGCTGCAATTATTTGTTCGATGGAGGAATATACATGAGAGATGACTCTGGAAAAATAGCGAGTAGGTGGTAGCCTAATGGACATCAGCAATGGTGGCCCATAGCATCCCGAAATCTGTCAGTGCCTCTATACAGAAATAGCGCTTCAGAGATGTTACTCATTATTAGGTCTTTAGGAGAGCATGTAGGTGAAAGAGAATATCATTCATATGACATGATGAAAAACATTTCACACAGGTACATGCACAATATTTGAAGATTGAAATTTGTTTCTGCACAATTTTTTAGGAACATTTGGAGGTTGGGTTTATGAGAATGCATGGGTTTGAATTTGGTTGAAACAAAAGGATTTTGATCATAGTTGAAGGATGTGAGAAAAATGTAAATCAGACACTTAATACCAGAAGCATATTTTCAGGTTAGTGGAAGGTCTTTTATGTGTGAGAGCTGTTCAAATCAACTACTGCCAAAAGGGCTTTTCCATTGGCACTTCATATTGCTTCAGTTTTTCAGGTTAGCCTCTGATGTGTTGTGTTACTTAATGCAAAATTACTACTCTTGTACTTTCTTGATTGGTAAGTAGCGTAGCTGGAATTTACTTGAAAAGCTCTGACTTGGTTAACTGATAACTTAGAGTTACAAAACAACCTCTAGTTACATCCTTCATCCAGCTTGCTACAACTCGGCATCTTTGTGGTCACTGATCATGTTGCACCCTTGTGGTCCTTGGCTCATTAGTGTATATAGCTCTTCAAGCAGTAACAATACAGCCTCCTCCCGGTACCAGGATGTCTGATACCAAATGCCCACTTCTACAACATTGATGATGAGAGAAACATAGAGTCACAGAGATAGACTACACAAAAAACACCTTCTGGTCCCTTGAAACTGTGTTAGTCAAAAACAAGCATTTAACTTTCTAATCCCATGCCTTGGCATTGCATGTTCACATCTAAATACTTCTTAAATGTTGTGAGGTTCTCTGCCTCTACCACCCTTACAGGTGGTGAGATACAGATTCCCACCACCCTCTGAGTGAAAACAATTTCCTCATATCCCCTCTAAAGCTCCTCCCCTTTACCTTAGCTCTCTGCCCCCTGATCATCAACTCCTCCACCAAGGAGAAAGGTTTCTTCCTGACAAACCTATGATGAAAGCAGCAGAAAGCAGCAACTTTACATCCTCTTACTGGTCTATTTTAACAGATACTAGATACTAACAGATGTTCAGATTGATTCAGACAACTATAACACAGTAGTATTAATCCTGAATTCAGAGGACAGTTTTCCCCAGGGATGTGGGAATTGTAATAATAGACCAAAATCCATTTACTTGCCTTCAGCCATCCTGAAAGTTGCATAATACAATACTAATGGAGTTCTGTGGAGACTAATCAGAGCAATCAGCCTTCATAAATTAGTTTATATGCACGTAGACTTGAGGCAAGCAAATCCCCATTGGGATCCATAGGTTCAAAGTCAGCTGTTGATGGCATATGTACTCTCAATAAGCGTACAACCATGACATTTGTTTTGCAGAGCCATATATTGATGCGGCTGTGGGCTACATAATGTTCATTATCTTGCCCTTGGTGGTTTGACAGGAACCTGTAAACATTAAGTGTGTAATGGTCAGGTGAAGTTTATCTGCAACATCTAATATGATTCGGGGATGCTGCTATGGTTAATCAAATTCTCAGCAGATAGTCTTTCATAGAACAGGTGGAAGCATGTCTGCCTCTCCCTGTATATTCTGGTGCAACAGTATTATAATGCTTGGACACCAAGTGCAACTAATTCTTGCCTTTCTGATTCATTTCTTTCATCCTAGTATCATTCTCGGGACATGGGTATTGCTGTCATGGTCAGCATTTGTTGCCCATTCTGAATTGCCTTTGAAACTGAGTGGCTCGCGAGGCCATTTCAGTCATCCTCATTGCTGTGGACCTATAGGCACATGTAGGCCACAAGGGATGAACTCAGATTTCTCCAGTTTCCTCATTTCCCCTCCCCCCACCTTGTCTCAGTCAAATCCCTCGAACTCAGCACCCCCTTCCTAACCTGCAATCTTCTTCCTGACCTCTCCGGCCCCACCCACTCCGGCCTATCACCCTCACCTTGACCTCCTTCCACCTATCACATCTCCATCGCCCCTCCCCCAAGTTCCTCCTCCCTACCTTTTATCTTAGCCTGCTGGACATACTTTCCTCATTCCTGATGAAGGGCTTATGCCCAAAACGTAGAATTTCCTGTTCCTTGGATGCTGCCTGACCTGCTGCGCTTTTCCAGCAACACATTTTCAGCTCTGATACTCCAGCATCTGCGGACCTCACTTTCTCCTCCCTACATGTAGGCCACAGGTAGATGAGGATGACAGATTTGCTTCCCTAAAGGACTTGATGGGGTTTGATGACAAATCAATGGTAGCTGTCATTGCAGTGTTTGTGATGTGGTCAGCCTGTGGACCTCATAGAAAATGAGTTCCCTGATTGGGGCTGTCAATCTGGTCCTATCAAGAAGCTCTGGCTGACATATAAGAACAGGGGTGTTAGAGGTTCTGTTCACACTGAGAGCTGGCTCTGAGGGAGCCGGATCAGTGTCAAGGACTGTCCAGGTTAAAATAGCTTGCTGATGGGATAATGGCTTCAGTGGAGTTATTTCAGTCATGTCACCAACAGTGAGAATTAAATTCCACCAGCTGCCACAATGAGATTTGAACCTGTGCCTTCAGAGAAGTAGCCTGGGCCTCTGGATTGCTACATTACTAGTACACTACCAAAATGGCTTGCCTTCAAAAGCAAAAATACAAAGGGGGACTGGCAGAAAAAATGCAACAAATGAACTCTAACTGCCAAAACACTCTTCAAACACTGCAATAGTAACTGGCGTACAAGAAAAATTAGAAAGAAAATTTAGCAGTGACCTGAAAATGTCACTGCCTCAGTACAGATTTCTTAATGGAGCTCAGCCTTTGGACACCCAGTTTTTGAGGGCATGTAAAATAATCTGGGAAATTCCAGGAATAGGATCGTAATCATGAATTTACAAGCAAACCCAAATCACAGTTCATTAAGTGCATCCCTACCATTTCAGAAGCTGTTTAGAGAATTGTAATGGAGGAACACCAAGCAGAGATCCCGCATTAAAAATGTCGCCAAGTTCCTGTTCAGGAACACCTCATAAAAGAGTTGGGGGAGGCCAATCTTCACCATTGGATGGTAGCACACACACCCCTCTGATTTTTGCGACCGTTTAAAATCATTGGAAGAATAAAATTGGGTGGGATCATCCTCTGCTACTCTCTGCATAGCAGCTAAAAGTGTGAACTCATTTTTAAATACTCTGGGGGGTGGGGAAGGGGAATGCTGGGGGGGGGGGGGGAGGAATGTTGTGAGGAATTATTTCTCGCACCAGGATTCTCCTAAACTCAGATCTGTATCTGGTTTTCTTCCCCCCCCAGCTGGAGCGGGGTCTTTTTTGTCATCAGCTGCAGCTGTTCCTCTGTTTGGAAAGGCTTTTTAATGTTTAATGGATGAGCTGGGCAGGGGAGTAGCTTATTCTAATTCTGCACAGGCATCGTGACGCACATATCCCCCAAGGTTGCAGCTCATGCAACAATAACTACAGTCATAATAAACACATACAAAGCAGCTTCCCAGATGCAAACTGCATGGCTGAAACAAAGCAGTCTCCCAAGATAAGAGAGACAGCAATGATTTCCAGCTCCTCAGTTTGGTCACTCACATCCTAATGACCACCAATTAGTGTTTATCATGTATTTTTGTTCATCGTCTCTCTGCTGACATTTGATTACCAAATGTTAACTGGTCAGGAAGGAATTCTTAATAACATACCCTCCATTGTTAATGGCTGGCATTGGTCCACCTACAGTACAATGCGTGTATTCTGCAAAGTGTATATTATATTGGATAAGATGCTCTTTCGCCACAGGTGTAGTGTCCTTATCTCTTTCAGCTGGCAAGGTTTGGGTTTAAGTCCCAACTACTCCATCGATGTTTCATCATGTGTCTAAACAGGCCAATTAAAAACATCTATAAGATTCAGAGATGCTGAGCAATTATTAAAATGGCTGGAGGAAGGATGCCCATTATTTTCATTATAAATAAAAAAACCCTCGTGTGTCCTTTGATTTTGAAGGACTCTCTCGTAGATGACTCCTATAAAATACATCGTAATTGATGTGATTATTTTCCTTGATTACACTGGCTAACCTTAGCCATCAAGTGTTTTGCTTTTTATCTGTAATATTGAGTGGCAATATGGAGGACATTGTATGGGCACGAGGCTAACTTGTTAAGAAGACGTAATGTATTTGTTAAGAAGCTGTATGGTGCATTGGCTCTCATTAACAGGGGGATTGAGTTTAAGAGCTGCAAGGTTTTGCTGCAGCTCTATAAAATCCTGGTTAGATCACACTTGGAATATTGTGTCCCATTCTGGTCGCCTCATTATAGGAAGGAGAAAGATGCTTTAGAGAGGGTGCAGAGGAGATTTACCAGGATGCTGCCTGAATTGGAGGGCTTATCTTATGAAGATATGTTGAGTGAGCTAGGGCTTTTCCCTCTGGACAGAAGAAGGAAGAGAGGTGACTTGATGGAGGTGTACAAGGTAATGAGTGGCATAGATAGAGTAGACAGCCAGAGACTTTTCCCCAGGGTAGAAATGGCTGTCATGAGGGGTCATAATTTTAAGGTGACTGGAAGAAGGTATAGGGGAGATGTCAGAGGTAAGTTCTTTACGCAGAGGGTGGTGGGTGCGTGGAATGCGCTGCCAGTGGTGGTAGTAGAGTCAGAGACATTAGGGACATTTAAGTGACTGTTAAACAAAGACATTGATGGCAGTAAATAGAGGGGTGTGTAGGTTAGATTGATCTTAGATTAAGATAAATGCTCACCACAATATCATGGGCCGAGGGGCCTGTAATGTGCTGCACTGTTCTATGTCTATGTCCTATGTTCTATGTTGCTGCCATCCAGATTTGGATTGATAGAAACACAAATATTGTGATGCAATCATCTGTATAGGGCACTGATATTCAAAATCTTTTCTCTTCTCATACCTAATGATATTTCAAGCAGCCAAAGCTGATGTTTTTGTCGCTGGATTTTCCTGGACCAGGTCCCTAACTTGCTTATCATCTATTCATAAGACCATCTGACACAGGAGCAGATTAAACCACCATTCAATCTTGGGTGACATGTTTCTCAAACCCATTCTTCTCCTTTCTCCCTGTAACCTTTGATCCGCGTACTAATCGAGAATCTATCTCTCTCTGTCTTAAATACACTCAATGACTTGGCCTCCACAGTCTTCTGTGGTAATGAGTTTTGCAGAACTCAGAGGTGTAAGGCATTTTGATATCTCTTGTTTTTCTTTGTGTAAGTAAAATGCACCCAGTTATGGTATGGATTGGAGTATGACATCTTTTGGATTGTGGTTTCATGGCTACAACCATGAGCTTGAGTTCAGGATAGGCTGATCAAGGAGAAGGCAACTGTCTCCAGACTTTAGAAGTAAGTTTATTGCATATCAATACCAAATACACGTTTGTATGGTAATCTGAGATATACCAAGCTCTGATCATACTGGTTGCATTACTAAGACTATTCTCTACATGAGCTTCTGTATCGCTATCTCACACACATCCATCTATCTCACCTCAGTCTGCCCACACTGTGCCTTGTGCTACTCAAACCCTGTGGGGAGCAGCTCCATAACATCATTGCAAGGCTGCTGCAGGGTCCTGAACCCCTTACACAGTATGGAGCCCAACACAAGGTGCAGGGGACATGAATTTGGAGGTTATTGTGATGAAAGAAGAAACATTCTCTGTAAAGACAGCATTGCTGATGCTCATGTCGAACATTTCTTTAAAAAAATCATTATAACTGAAAAGAGACACAGAGTTCACTATTACATACCCTGTCCACAATGATTCCCACAGACACTGGCATCTTTGGATTTGCATAAATATCCTTCCTTTGACTTTATCAAGATGCAGATATTATATTCATTGCTGGAATGCATCTGGAGACCCTCTTCCTCACCACTTCAAAGAGAGCAGGAAGTGACTACATGCAAGTGATTTTGCATAGCCATAGTGGGATTGATAATACACTGAAAACCAATCGGAACTCCTGATTTAAAGTATTCAATTTAGATGTTGAGAGACCAGGGTCAGAAAGTGGTATCAAGCCAGAGTCCAGAAGGACATTGTTGCTGCAGCCAGAGAAGTGGGATGAAGTCAGTCACAAGAACTCATACACAGATGTCATTTCACAAACTGACCACCCAGGAACATAGTCCTGAACACAGACTTCACTGAGCAATCTCAGAATTGCTCATGTGGCCCATCTTGTTTTCATTGACATTTTAAACTAGTGCCTTTTCATTGTAGCCCTGAACATTGAAATTATCTTGTCCATGCTGACCAGATATCCTAACCTAATTTAGTCCCATTTACCAGCATTGGCTCATATCCCTTTATATCCTTCATATTCACATCCAGACACCTTTTAAATGTTGTAATTGTACCAGCCTCCAGCACTTTCTCTGGCAGCTCATTTCATACACACACCACCCTCAGTGTGAAAAAGTTGCCCCTTAGGTCCCTTTTATATCTTTCCCTTCTCACCCTAAACCTATGACCCCTGGTTCTGGATTCCCCCACCCCAGTGAAAAGACCTTGTCTATTTAACCCCTATCATGCCGCCTGTGATTTTATAAATCTCTATAAGATCACCCCTCAGCCTCTGACCCTGCAAGGAAAATGTCCCAGCCTATTCAGCCTCTCCCTATAGCACAAATCCTCCAACCCTGGCAACATCCTTGTAAATCTTGCTACACATTTCTATGACTCTACATGGCATTGCTTAGTGGGTTAGAAAAAGATTTTCACATGAAATAGAAATTGTATCCAAAGTTTGATTCATGTCCTTGAAGTTTGGCTCAGTGGCAGGATGCTGCGATTGTATCACCAGCTCTCCTTAGATACCTACAGCAGCACAATTAAAGAAAACTTATTCCCTGAAACATAACAGGGCAACGCCATTGTTAATTCTAATTCACACTAAAATTGTAGAGAATGAAATACTATTTTTACCCCAGTCAGAAAAATGAACCACATAATGTACCCTACTGTACATGTGTCAATGTAACCCTGACATTGAGGCATGGGGTTTTAGGTTTATCACTGTATTTTGCCACATGTATCTTTTCATTTGCAATTGACAAGGCAGAACTACTATCCCGCACCAGACTATCAATGCTCTTAAAAAAACATGTTTTTTAAAAATGTCAGAACTGATAATATCCAGTTGTATGTTAGCTCCCAAATTAAGAAGAGGTTTGCTTTTGGTTTTAGCATTAAATTGTCTATTTTAAATTGCCACAACATTCATGTGTAATAATCAACAGAATTGTCTTACTTCAAGATTACAAAGAGTATTGTATTTAATTGCCATTCCTCAGTTTGTACAGTTATTTATAATTAAATGTAAAACAACAAATAATCAACATAAATGATTTTGAGGAAAACGTAGCTGGTTTAATTAGTATATTTGCAGAAGCTACAAAGGTTGGTAGGGTTGTGGTTAATGAGGAGGATTGTCAGAGGATATAGCAGGATATAGATCAGTTGGAGGCTTGGCCAGAAAAATGGCAAATGGAGTTTAATCCTGAGAAATGTGTGGTGATGCATTTTGGAAGGTGAAGTACAGGTAGAAATTATGCAATGAATAGCAGAACCCTTAGGAATATTGATATACTGAGGGATCTGGGTGTGCAGGTCCACAGATCACTGAAAGTCGATAAGGTATTTAAAAAGGCTTATGGCATGCTTGCCTTCATTGGAAGGGGCTTTAAATATAAGTATAGACAAGTTATGCTGCAGCTTCACAGAACTTTAGTTAGGCTACACCTTGAATATTGCATACAGTTCTGGTCACCACACTGTGGTAGCTTTGGAAATGGTACAGAAAAAGTTTGCCAGGATGTTGCCAGCTATGGGGGATTTTAGCTGTGATGAAAGGTTGGATAGACTGGGTTCGGTGCTATGCAGGAGGTTGAGGGTGACCTAACAGAAGTTTATAAGATTGTGAATGGCATGGATAGAGTGGAAACTATGAGGCTTTTTTCCCAGGATGGAAGGGTCAATTACTTGGGGACACAAGTTCAAGGTGTGAGGGGGATGTTTAAAAGAGCTGAGCAAGGCAAGTTTTTTACACAAAGGGTGGTGAGTGCCTGGCACGCGCTGCCAGTGGAGGTGGTGGAAGTAGACTCAACAGCAGCATTCAAGAAGCACCTGGACGAATACATGAATAGGAAGTGAAGACGGTCTTAGTACAGAAGGGCAAAATGTGGTGGCACAGGCTTGGAGGGCCGAAGGGCCTGTTCCGGTGTTGTATTGTTGTTTGTTTTGTGATCTATGATATTGCAATAAGTTTTATTTTCTGTTAGAGCATAGTTCTAGTAAGAAAGGTCTGCAGCAGTAATAAATCCGAGAAATGTCTCACAATGTTTGACATAAGTTAAGTTTCTGTTGAGATCTAGGTAAAAGTTGCAACAATTTTGTACTTTTTAAAATTATAGAACAAACAGCTTTCTTATTGCTACTGATTTAAAAAGGGATGGTGGCTAGGAGGTTAGGAAAATCCCTTCTCTTCAAATTGAAGAATCCTTAATGTCACCTGAACAAGCCACTAGGAAGATTTCATTAAAGGTGTTATTTGTGTGAAAGTGTACCATAGCACAACATTAAGTGACATCTGGTACATTTCAGTTAATGGTACTTACTAGTTTGTGGAAGCTTTCAATTAGCATCACGTAACAGATTGTAATCAGAATGATCAACATTTAATGGAATACTTTGGTGGGAATCATTTTCAGAAGGAACTTCCCACCTGTAACAATATGAAGCTGATATATATAATCACCCCTTTACACATAAACAGGATCTCTCTCTCTCTTCCTGACTTCACTGCAATGCACCCAAAGCTACCACTACTGGGACATTCCTTGCTTAGTTAGTAGTTTACATTGTAAAAACATCAGGATTACTCTGAAGAGGGAGTGAATCTTTTGTTGGCATACTGACAATACCTTGATGTACATTTAGACACAAGGGAACTGTCAGTTGACTTTGGGCCAACAGTTCTCAAACATTTACTGACTAGCCAAATGGTATTCACTGCCTCTCAGACAATATTTGGTATGATTCTAGAGTGAGCATAATTTTGACACTATGTGAAGGTATCATTTCTATACCGATAAATTCTTTGCCTTAGTTGGAACCTAAACTCTAAACCTCTTTCTAATATTCATTGACTTAAAGCGTTGTAATGTCATGTTAAGGGCTATTCACAATAGCTATCCCTGAAGAAAGATTAAACATGGAAATCAGGCATTTACATTTAGACACATAGTTCATAACATTGAAACAATCCAATTTTTTTTACGAGCTAATGGAGATTAGAAACACAGGAATAGGAATTGATCAGACTTGAACCTGTTCCATTAGTTAATTCGATCATTGTTAATATTTATCCAAAGTCTATTTATCAAAGTTGTACTCATTCCTTTAAAACCCTTACCAAATAAAAAATCCCTCAAACTCAGTTCTGGAATTTCAATTAATCAACATCAACAACTCTCTGAGAGGGATTTGGTGAATGAAATAGTTTTGAATTGATAACTTTGTGATAATGTAGGGAAATAAAGCAATATATTTGTATGAGCATGCCTCCACAAGATAGACAGACTTTATTGAATCTCTTCGTCTGGCACTCATCAGGATATTTTGCAAGAATAGCGATTTAAGGGGAGTATGAACATTTATACTATATGTGAAGAGAGTGCTGACTGGTTGGCAAATGGACTTAGATTGATAGAAGTGTTGCTATGGAGAATATACCAATTGATAATGATCAGCAGTTAACAACAAGACTTTGTTTACATTGGGTTGTTTTTGATTGGGCAAGGCATTGCTTTGAGAAATGAACTAGTAATTGGCTGTCACCTATCTTGTGGAGCTCAAGCAGACATGGTGTGTGTACATGTTCTTTCTATCTGCAAAGAACAAGGCCCTGTGCATGAATATACTTAGCTTCCAGCACACGCAAACTCTGAGGCCAAGTGCCAATCCTAAATTGGTTGCCAATTTCATTCTTTACACATGCAGGATTATCCACAAAATGTTGCCCAAATGGAGGCTGGCTGGGTCCAGGAAAAGGAATGTTCTGTTTATTACAATTGGTTAGTCTTGTAGACATTATTCCTAAATATCTGGCATTATATGGGCACTGAAAATCATAGCCCATATTCTTCAATTGTGTGATTAGCAGAACATCCTTTTGACTTGATGGCAGCATCCTGTTAATGATGAACACTCATACATGTTGCTGTTGCAATAAATACTCTTATTTATTCAAGGGATGCAGGCATTGATGGCTGTGCCCGAATTTAGTGACAATTCTTAATTGCCCTTGAGAAGATGGTAGTGAGTTGTTTTTTGAACCACTGCAGTCTATATGGTGTAAGGACACCCACAATTAAACACCCCCTGTTAGGGAAGGAGATCCAGGATTTTGACTCAATGACACAGAAGAAATAATGATACATTTCCAAGTCAGGATAGTGAGTGGCTTGGAGAGGAACTTACAACTGGTGGTGTTCCCACTCATCTGCTGTCTTCATTCTTCTCGGTGGTTGTGGTTGTGGGTTTGGAAGGTGATTCCTTGACAGCTTCTTAAAGGAACTTGACAAATTTCTGTAGTGTATCTTGTAGCTAGTATGCTTTGTTATTGGTGGTAGATAGTGTGGATGTTTGTGGATGTGGTGCTAGTCAAACAAGCTCTTTTGGCCTGGGCAGTGTCAAGTTTCTTGAGTGTTGTATGAGCTGCACCCATTCAAGCAAGAGGGGAATATTCCATCCCACTCCTGATTTGTGCCTTGTAGATGATGGACAAACACTTTGAGGAGTCAGAAGATGAGTTATTCATTGCAGACATCTAAACCTCTGACCTGTATTTGTAGTTATCATTCTGGATAGCTGATCCAAGATCCTGCACACAGAGATCAGAGTGCTGATATAGTGATGAAATTGCCACTGAGAATGTACCCCCAGCACCCTTCTGGTCTGTGCAGTACAAAAGGAATTTAGGGAGAACATAACTTGTAGTCAATGTATTTATACAACTCGTCCAGTTCAGATTGTGGTCAATGGTAATCCCTCGGATGTTGATAGTGGGGGAATTCAGCATTGGTAATGTCATTGAATGGTGAGGGGTTATGGTTAGATTCTCTCTTGTGGGGGATATATTGCCTGACTCTGGTGTGGTGCAAATATTACTTGCCACTTCTCAGCCCACACCTGGATATTGTCCAAGTCTTGTTGCATCTGGACATGGACTGTTTCACTATCTGGGGAGTCTGAAATGATGCTGAACATGGTGCAATCATCAGCAAAAAATCCCCAAACCCTGAACGTACGATGGAGCGGTTGTCTTTGATAAAGTAGTCAAAGGTGGTTTGAGCCTAGGACACAGCCTTAACAAACTCTGACAGGGATGCCCGAGATCTGAGGTAACTGACCTCCAAAAACCATGAACATTTTACTTTGTGCTGGATATAATTGAACCAATGGAGAGTTTTTCCTCAATTCCCATTGACTGTTTGTGTTGCTAGGGCTCCTTCATACCACTCTCAGTAAAATGAGACCGTGATGTCAACAGCAGTCAGTCTCACTTCATCTCTGGAATTCAGTTCTTTTCTCCATGTTTGAGTAATGTTTGAATCGTAATGAAGTCAGGAGCTGAGCCCTGGTCAAACCCAAACTGAGCAACAGGTTTTTGGTAAACATGTGCTGCTTGACAATATTGTTAATGACTGCTTCCATCACTTTACTGAGATAGAGAGTAGATTTATGGGGAAGTAATTGACCAGGTTAGTTTTGTCCCACATTTTTGGTACAATTGTTCACATTCCCCAGTAGATATCAATGTTATAAGCTAAAAATCACACAACACCAGGGTGTAGTCCAACAGGAAGTACTAGCTTTCAGAGCTGATGAAGAAGCAGTGCTCTGAAAGTTAGTACCTCCAAACAAACCTGTTGGACAATAACCCTGGTGTTATGTGATTTTTAAGTTGTCCACCCCAGTCCACATCACTGTCATAAGCAGTAGTAGAGCAACTTGGCTTGAGATGCAAGTAGTTCTAAAGCACAAATTGTCATTACTATTGCCAGAATGTTGTCAAAGCCCATATACTTTGCTGCATTCAGTGCCTTTAACAACTTCTTGATATCACCTAAAGTGGGTCAAATTGATTGAAGACTAACATCGGTGATGCTGTGGACCTCTGGAGAAGGTTAAGATGGATTATCCACATTTCTGGTTGAATATTGTTGAAAATACTTTAGTCTGGTCTTTTGCACTGTAATAGTGAGATTGCCTGTCATTAAAGATGAGGATATTTATGTAGCGTCTCATGAATTGT
The DNA here is from genome assembly GCF_020745735.1 of Hemiscyllium ocellatum. NCBI lineage: Eukaryota > Metazoa > Chordata > Chondrichthyes > Orectolobiformes > Hemiscylliidae > Hemiscyllium > Hemiscyllium ocellatum. Next base: position 18,394,999 of record NC_083414.1, read on the forward strand.
TTAAATATTCCATCAGTGCTGATGAAAGGGCCTGCCTGAAATATTGACTCTCCTGATCCTCTGTTGCTGCTTGACCTGCTGTGCTTTTCCCAGCTCTACACTTTATTGACTCCGACATTCCAGCATCTGCAGTCCTCACTATCTCCTAATTGTCCGTTACCATTCACAATTGGATGTGGCAGGACTGCAGAGCTCAGATTTGATTCGATAATCATGACGTCGCTGTCACTTGTGGTTAATGCTATTTGGCATCCAAGTAGTCCTATTTTTAGCTTCACCAGGTTGACACCACATTTTACTAGGTATGCTTGGTACTGCTCCTGGCATGGAATTCTGCACATTTCATTGAATAGCAGCGTTTAGTAGCTAGTTTCATGTTTGAGATATGTAACCATTCCAGGGTAAACTAAGGTTGACTGGACATCTTCCAGGACTAAATGTGACCATCATTGGGGCTTCCATAAACTTAGGTGATAAATGGCAGGAAAAAAAAATTCTTTTCTCAGCAGTACTCACATTCTGCATTACCGGGGTGGCACAATGGCTCAGTGGTTAGCACTGCTGCCTCACAGTGCCAGGGACCCGGGTTCAATTCCAGCTCTGGGTGACTGTCTGTGTGGAGTTTGCACATTCCCCCTGTGTCTGCGTGGATTTTCTCCGGGTGCTCCGGTTTCCTTCCATAATCCAAAGATGTGCAGGTCAGGTGAATTGGCCATGTTAAATTGCCCATAGTGTTAGGTGCATTAGTCAGGGTAAATATAAGGTCTGGGTGAGTTACTCTTCAGAGGGTCGATGTGGACTTGCTGGGCCGTGGGGCCTGTTTCCACATTGTAGGGAATCTAATCAAAAAAAAATTATTAATTCATTGACTTCAATTACTTCTGATTGGCAATGTCACCCAGTACCGTCATGTGACCTTGTAAGACCACCTGAAAGACCAAATAGAATCTTAGTTTCATGTCTTATTAAGATACACTATTTCTTACAATGCAACAAATTATTAGTAATACACTGCCGTACGAGCTTAGTTCATGTCTCTGGAATCGAACTTGAACACTTGATTGTTTAACTCAAAGAGAAGAGCATGCATCATAAAATAATATATTGTACATTGACTGAAGATCATAAACACAGGAAATTGCTCGCTGTAAAATATACTTCTTTTTCATTTCTATTATATTATATAAAGGAGACAAAATTAAAGGCTAAATGTAAAAATTGCAAAAGATGTCACATATGAATAGAGCTCTTATAGCACTATGCAGAATATAAATACATCAGTTGTTATTCACCATTATAAAAATTGTATCTCTTGAATAATTTAGAAAAGATTTCTATCTTTACATCACCAAGCGATCTGTTGATAATGCCATTGCTTGTTACTCAGATTTCCGCTATTAAATCATGCATTTCTTCAGTCACTAAAATGAATGAAGTTACAGAGAGACCAATTAACATTTCCGTCTAAAGATCCTCATTTCCACATTTGGCGTTAAAACCTTTTAAACTCTGCACCTTTGGCCAAGCTTTTAGTTAATTTAAATTAAAGTAATTTGGGAGTGATGTGGGAGCAGAGGTGCAAGGGATCAAATTCAGGAAGACGTAAGTCAAAAAGTGGAGACAAAGCAAAAGTGGAAGATATAATTGTGGGAAATGATAAACAGACCAGGACAGGAAAGAGAGAAAAGTATAGGTCAAAGAGGAAATCAGCGGACGAGAGTAAATGTTACAAAGATAATAAAGGGAAAGAAAACCTAAGACTTTATGTGTACTATGAGTGCACATAAGATACGAAACAAAACAGATGAACTGACAGTGCAAATTGGGATAAACAAATAAACCAATAGCCATTGCGGAGACATGACTGCAGGATGACATAGATTGGGACATGAATATTAAAGACCATGTGACACTTAGGAAGGATAAGAGGCTAGGAAAAAGTGGAGGGATAGCATTAAAGATCGTATGAACAAAGGGATCATCTAAGCTGAGATGGCCAGGATGTTGAAATAGTTTGGGGATAGGTTAAGTATGATAAAGACAAGAACTCACTTGTGGAAGTGGTTTACAGACCACCTAAACATAACCACACAATAAACAAAGCATCAAAGAGGATATAATGAGGGTATCATGGCGATTTTAATTTTACACAATGGAAAACTCAAATGGTGGAAGATAGCCTAGATGAGAAATATATAGAATGTTTGAAGATATAGTTTTTTTAGATTTGCATGTTCTAGCCGCAACCAGGGAGCATGTTATGATAAACTTGAGTATTGGCCAATGAGTCAAGAGCGTAGTGCTGGAAAAGCACAGCAGGTCAGGCAGTATCCGAGGAGCAGGAGAGTCAACATTTTGGGCAAATGCTCTTCATCAGGAATTGACCAATGAGGTAAGGGCAAGTAATAGCCTCATAGTGAAGACAGATAGGTTTAGGGAGAGAAGAATGCGTCAAAAACTAATATTTTAAACAAATATACAAGGGAAAGAAAGTATAGATTAATAGAAATGCAGTGATGGACATTTAAGGGGATATTTCAGAATACACAGAATAGATAGTTTCTAATGAGAAAGTAGGATTTCAAGGGCAGGACTACAATCCATGTTTAACTAAGAAAGTTAACGCTAGTATTAAACTTAAGAAAAAAGCAGTTAATTGCACTAAGCTGGGTGGCATGTCAGAAGATTGGAAAGAATACATAATAAAATGTAAAGAATGACTAAAAGATTACAAGCAAAAAAAAAGAGTACAAGAGAAAGCTAGCTAAAATATAAAGACAGATGTTAAGAATTTATACAGATATTTAAAAAAAGAAGAGTTAACCAATTGAGCACTCACCCAATAAAAAATTATTCTGGGAATTACTAATAGAAAATATGGAGGTGACAGGTGAATGAAGCAGACAATTTGTATCAGTATTTTACATTGGTCTCAATCATAGAGGAGATAAGTGATATCCCAGAAATGCCTGTCCATCATGAAATGGAAGGAAGGGAGGAACTCAATAAAATTGCTATCATTGACTTAACAAATTATTGAAACTGGCAGTTGACAAATATCCAGATCCTGATAGTTTTTGTGCTAAGTCTTGAAAGAAGTGGCTAGTAGGATAATTGATGTGTTAACTTTACAAAATTCATTAGATTTGGCAAGATACCATTAGATTTGAAAGTAGCTAATTGAATCACTTTATTCAAAACTTGGGAGGGAGAGAGAGAGAAAGCACAAAAACAGGAAACAGGGGGCCATTTAGTTTAGCATACACTATAGGAAATATGTTAGAAATGATTGTTAAAAAAATTATAACAGGGTAGTTTGATAAATTCAAGATAGTCATGCAGAGTCAAGATGGTTTTTTTGGAAGGGCAATCATCTTAACCAATGTATTGAAGATCTTTGAAGAAGTAACATGTACTGTGGATGAGGAGAGTCAGTGGATGCATTAAATATAGATTTTCAGAGGAATTTGACAAGATGTTAAATCAAAGGTTATTGGCACAAATAAAAGCTCAGAGTGTAGAGAGTAACATATTGACAAGAATAGGAGATTGTGTAGCTTACAGAAAATGAAAAAAAGATGTCAATTGCCATTATCAGATTGGCAAGGTGTAACAAGTAGTATGCCACAGGGATTGGTGCTGGATCCCCAACTGTTTACTCTCTGAATGGAGGGATGGAAGTTTTGGTTGCTATGACACAAAGATGTGTACGAAAATAAATTGTGAAAAGGAGACAGGAAACTGGAATTTCATGAATGCTCACAGATCCAGCAAATGGAATATAATGTGAGATTGTCCATTTTGACAGGAAGAATAAAAGCAAACATATTATTTAAATGGTGAGAGACTGCAGAGTTCTGTGTTACAAAGAGAACTGGTGTCCAAGTACATGAATTATAAAAGGTTAGCATGCAAGTACAGCATGTAATTAGGAAAAAAATTGATTGCTATTATTTATTGTAAGGGCAACTAAATACAAAAGTAAGGAAATTTGGTTCCTAGGGCATTGGTGAGGCGGCATCAAGCGTACTATGTACAGACATTTTGTTTCCTTATTTGCGAAAGGATGTGTATGTTTTGGTAGAATTTTAGAGAAAGTTCACTAGACTAATCATGGGAATGAGTATGTTGTCTTATGAGGAAAGGCCAGGCAGGCTAGGTTTGTATCCAGTAGAGTTTAGAAACACAAGAGGCAACTTGATTGAAACATACAAAAACCTAAGGGGACTTGACAAGGTGGATGTGGGAAGGATGTTTCCTCTTGTGGGAGATCCTACAACAAGAGGACTCTGTTTAAAAACTGCTGGCTGCCCATTTAAACATCCTGCTTATCTTTCTGTCATCAGCAAATTTAGCAGCCATATTTTTTGGTCCCTTCCTCCTAACCATTTACATAAATTGTAAACACACTAATCCTTGTGATATATAATGCACTTTACTTCTTGCCAAATTGAAAAAGATCTACTCATGCCTATTCTCTGCTTTCTATAAGCTAGCCAATCTCCTCTCCTTGCCAGTTTGTTACTCCCTCCCCAAGGGCAATGAATAAGGTTAAGTTACATGGGAGATGTGAAAAAAAAATTCCAACTCCTAAAGGTTTTACACCGATATGTGAATCTTCAAATGTTTGAGATGGAATCTCACCTATGATTATCAAGTCTGAAAACATAACATCCTCACACACAGAATGCACAGGAAAGTTGCTATTTCAAGACATTCCACGCTGGCAAAAGAGAGGACTTAGATTTTAGATTGCAGAACTGAAACAAGCTGGAAAAGGCTCTTTCTCTCTCTCTCCCTCTGTCTCTCTCTCTCTCTCTCTCTCTCTGTCTGTCTCCCTGAAGAAGAAATGCCTGGTGAAAACATTGGAAAGAAACACCAGGGAATCAAGAACTTGAAATAGAACTGCAATACACTCTAATGCTAATGGTCCCAAAAATCAATCATGGACTCACGTGAAATCTATATGCCTCAGGGCCACCCAAAGGCCTTTCAACAATGTATTTCTTTCAACTGCTCTTTGTACTGGACTCTTTGAAAGAGAGAAAGAGTGTTAAATGAAGAGTACAATTGTGTTTTTCTTGCGATCAGCTCATTACCACCACAGTAAAAATGTGGTAAGGAGCTGGAGAAAGGAAAATCATGTGCTACAAATAATTTAACCCTTTATAGCAACCAACCATAGAGCAGAAAAGGTGGAAGTGACTCACCATCCCACTTCTCATCATAAAAAAGTTCAGAACCTAGAGAGGTTGGTCCATGCCCCCTTTCCAAGAGACTTTGGATCATATTGTCTTCATTTGCCCAGCATTTTTGGAATCTACTGGCACATCTATCCTTCAAACTAAACCTTGGATCTCCTGGGAGGGTTGGAGATATTTTGTAAGCAAATAAAATTAATAGATTGGACTACAATTAATATAAATCAGTTGGTATCACTTTCTTAAAAAAGCGCCTTCTTGTAATGCAGTAATAGTACCCCTACCCCAGGATAGAGAGGGCCAGGTTCAAGTCTGGTCCAGAGATGTGTAATAACATCTCTGTACAAGACGATTAGAAAAGTAGGTTAATTAAAAATGAATGCTAAAATGTCAAATAAACATGTTAAAAATTTGTCCAGCATTATCATCAACTCTAAGTTCTAGCCTGTATGTCAATTCAGCCTGCCAAAACCAAAGTTTACTTTCTTCTGCTAGAGACTGGGCTGCTGACCCACTACAGACTCTACAGGTGAAGAGAAATGTTATTCCCCTGCTGCCTTGCCTTGCTGGTGTTGAATATTCGTCAAAAGCCCTCCACTAATCTATTTGATGTTTTTGTGTTACAAGATACAAAAGTATGTCAAGATTTTTTTTTGCAACACATGATATCCAGTTTTCATTTCAGAAACTTTGCAAACAGTGCACTCAAACATCAAACTTCTGGACCAGAACCAAACTGCCCTGTTAAATAAATTGACTGAACCAGACTGAAACTAAACTATTCTTTAAAATGAATATCGAAATCAAACTATTTGTCATATGAGTGTCATTTTTTTTCTTTTAATCCTGACAGGTACAGGGAAAAGCTACTTCAGTAAACAGGATAGATTGCTAAATCGTTTGCACCCTTTGACTGGACACAGTTTTGTGAACACTTTGTGAGCCATTCATTTCTCTTACATAATATTGAGTTACTTGCAATGAAAGCAATTGAATACTGCCTAATTCTATTGTAGTAAATTCATCCCTTTGAAACTATAATTGGATCAATCAATAATTCACTGGTGTGCACATTTTTCCAAAGTCACAAATGTGAACATAACCTATTATTAACGTGCATTCAGTTAGTACAAAGACATTGTAAGGGATAGGCATGATAATAAATTAAGTTTAAGGGTGAGTGTCAGTGGTGGTCAGATGCAGTGTGCAAAGTGCATATACAGTATATAGACAGAGGGGTGAGTGTACCAGAGACTAGAAATTCTACAACCAGTAACTAACGTCTCAATTCCTCAGTGTCTGTCCATCATCTATAAGGCAAAGCTCTAACACCACTCAAACAGCTTGACACCATCCAGAATAGAGATGTTCGCTTGAGTGGCATTCCATCTACCACTTGAAACATTCATTCTCTCCACAGCTCATACACAGTCTACAAGGTACACTGAAGCAACTCACTATGGCATACATACAGCCCTTCCAAAATCAAAACATCTAAAATGTAGAAAAATAAAGACAGAATAGGCATACGAATATCATCACTTGCAAGTTCCCTTCCAAACCACATGCTATTCTAACTTGGAACTACATTGGTCGAACAAAGTTCTGGTTGCCTGACATACCAGTGAGTGTTCCTCGACCAATGGACTGCACTAGTTAAAGAAGGCAAGTCACTGCCACATTCTTAAGGACAACTAAAGGTGGGCAATAAATGCTGGTGCAGCCATAGATCCTCACAACCAATGACTGATTGATAAATAAGAACCTGCAGGCTCATTTGGCATGAAAGGTGGCACAGTGGCTCAGTGGCTAGCACTGCTGTCTCACAGCACCAGGGACCTGGGTTTGATTCCAGCCTTGAGTGACTGTGTGAAGTTTGCACATTCTCCCCATGTCTCCCTGGGTTTCCTCCAGGTGCTCTGGTTTCCTCCCACAGTCCAAACATATGCAGGTCAGGTGAATTGGCCATGCTAAATTGTCCATAGTGTTCAGGGATGTGTAGATTGGGTGCATTCATCAGGGGAAATGTAAAGCAATAGCGAACAGGTCCGGAAGGGATATTCTTCAGAGGGTCAGTGTGGACTGGTTGGGCCAAATGGCCTGTTTCCACACTGTAGGGGTTCTATGAAGAGTGATATGCATGAGTATACTTGGAAACCAGAGGCTGGGGTTAGGATCTACTTGAGAGTTCCACTGCAAACACCATTCTTTCTCGATTAGATGATTAAATATTTTCTGACATTGTTTGCAGCAGTGTGGCACTATGGTCCTGTTGTTAACCTCTGCTGTAATCTTCAGCCACACCTTCCAGTTCTCTGTGCCGGACTTCTTCCTCCCATCAGCAAGGAAGGGAATCTCCTTTTAGGTCCTCATAAACCACAGCATCAGGTCTAAGGAAGCACTTGTGAAGGGAGCTATAGCTTTCCCACATTAGGAATCTTTGCTATTAGTCTAGCTCTGTTCAAACATCTGGGAAATCCACTTCCAGCTTTCCAGTGACCCTTTAAGTAATGCAAAATGTCAACGTGCCCACTCATGCTAATTGGTCAGGAAATCCGGAAGTCAGATGCAAATGCAATGTTTGCATTAAAATGTCAGTGGGAAATGTGTTACAGAAGCTACTAGCTTCCCCACTTGTTGTCAGGCCATCCACTTCCCAGTAGACCACCTAGTTAAATTTCCACATTTTGAGTTTCATTTTCTGAACTTAAGAACTTAAGAAATAGGCATGTGGATATGTATGTACCAGTGGTGGACTGAGGTGGACAAAGTTAAAATCACACAACACCAAGTTAAAATCCAACAGGTTTTTTTGGAAGCACTAGCTATTGGAGCAGCTTTCCTGAACAATTAGCACGAGAGGATACGTTGACATTTTGCACTATTTAAAGGGTCACTGGAAAGCTGAAAGTGGATTTCCCAGGTGTTTGAATAGAGCTAGAGACAATAGCAAAGACTCCAATGTGGGAAAGCTAGACCTCCCTTCACAAGTGCCTCCTTCGACCTGATGCTGTGGTTTATGAGGAGCGCTGCTCCAAAAGCTAGTGCTTCCAAATGAACCTGTTGGACTGTAACTTGGTGTTGTGTGATTTTCAACTTAAGAAATAAGAGCAGGAGTAGACCATCCGGCCCCTCAAGCCTGCTTCGCCATTCAATAATATCATGGCTGATCTTCTGCCTCAACTTTGTCATCCCTTGTTTCCCTCATGGATCAAAAATGTGTCTCCGGAAATGTAACTATACTCAATGATGAAACATATACTACCCACTGAAGTAGTCTGTTCCAAAGACTTACAAACCTCTGAGTAAAACAAGTTCCCCTCACTCCCCTGTCCTGAGACTGTTTCCCCATATTCCAGATTCTCTGGGCAAATGAAGCAAACTCTTAGTATCCATACTGCCTAGCTTTTTCCAGAATCCTGTACATTTCACTCAAATTCCAGACTGGCATAGTCCCAGCTTCCTCAATCTCTCATTACAGAGTAGCAGGTTCAGCCCAAGAACCAATCTCGTGAACCGTCTTCAATATAACACCTCCTATTCAAACATATCCTTCCTTAAGTCTAGATTAGAGTGGTGCTGGAAAAGTAGGTCAGGCAGCATCCTGATGTTCATGATGTGCCTGAAAATCGATGTTTCGGGCAAAAGCCCTTCATCAGGAGCCCTTTATCTCCTTCTTTAAGCATGAGGACCAAAACTGTGTGCAGTACTCCAGATATAGTGTCACCAAGCTGCTGTACAATTGTAACAAGATTTTGTATTCTTTTACTCCACATCTCTAAAATAAAGGTCAAAATGCTATTTGCCTTCCTAATTGCTTGTTTTTGCATGTTTAATTTCTGTGTTTCTTGTGTGAGTACACCCAAGTCTGTCTGCGCATCAGCATTTAGAAATTTCACTTCTCGAAATATTCTGCTTTTCTATTCTTACTAGCATGTAATTAATGTTACACTTCCACCCATTATATTCCATGTGCTGTCTTGTTGCTAGTCACTTAAAACTATGCTATCGTTGTGCTGTCATCACAGACAAACATCTACATTATCTTTTATTTTGTTATGTGAGAGGTAGATATTGGCCATCGTGTCAGAGATAACTCCCGTGGTCTCTTCAAAATAATGCCATGGGATTTTTAACCTGAACAGTCAGACTGGGCCATAGTTTAGCATCTCTTCTAAATGCTGACACCTCTGACAGTACAGTACTCCCTTATACTGTACTGGAATGTCAGCATTGGTTATTACGTACTAAAGCCCTGGAGTGGGACTTGAACTCAGGACTTTGTGGCGCAGAGGTGATAGTGCTGCTGACTGAGCCTCCTGTACTTCTTTACAGCCTTTTTGTGTCCTTCTCAGCCTGCATTCCTATCTAGCTTTGTATCATCAGTAAACTTGGGTACATTACTCTTCATCTCTTTGTTTAAGTCATCAATATAAATTGCAAATAGCTGAGGTCTCAGTTTTGATCCTTTTGGCACTCCAGTTTCCTTACAGCCTGTCAGCTTGAAAATGCTCTGTTTAGTCGTACATTCTGCTCTCTGTCCATTGACTGATCCTCCATCCATGTTAATGCATTATCCCAAATCCACAAGCCTTTATCTTGCTTGGAAATCCAAGTATACCATGTCTATCAGGTCCTCTTTGTCTGTTCTACTACTTACATCCTTGAAAGACTAATAGATTTTCAAATCCAATTCCACTTTGATTAAGCCATGTGGACCCTGTCCAGTCAAACTATGACATTCTAAGCCCATTGTTAAGATTTACTTGACAATTGCTTCCTGCACTTTTCTAACGATGGACACCTGGCTAATTCACCTGTTTCTGTTTCCTTCTTTTCCTTAATCCTTGTTGTGGGGCTTTAATGGGGCAGTGGTAGGGCCTCTACCTTTGAACCAGGAGACCCAGGATCAAGAGTTGTGTAATAACATCTCTATGAGCTGGTTGATTAGAAAATGTATAATCCTTGCAATTGCTCTTTTGTGGAGCAGTGGTAGTGTTCCAATTCGGATCCAGAGGAGCTGGTTTCAAGTACCACCTGGTCCAAAGGAGTGTCATTACACCTTTGTTTAGATTGATTTTAAAAAGCTACCCCAAGGAAATCCAACAGTGATGCCCTGGGACTTTCCTGAATAACCACCAAAAGAGCTGAGCCTTGGCCTCTTGAACTGCAGTGACAATATCTCTTGAGCCAAGAGGAGTGGGTTCAAACCCCACCGGCTTCAGAGGTGTGTAACAGCCTTTAAATTTCTAATCCTTGCTATTTCTTGATTATTCTGATATCTTTGACTTGTCTGTTGTCAAATAAATCTTGACCTTCCATTGATCTTAGTTAACCTGTTTATTTCCCAGTCAGTTATGCTCCGTAAGTTTCAATTTATTTCGGCCTTAATTAAGTAGACGATGCAATGGTTGAACAAATCAGCCATTGCGAGCAGTGATATAATATTGAAAGTGTGTAAACTGAAGGACCTAATTGGCAAAACAGAGAGAAAAATACAATGCATGATCATGAATGAAGAATGAGCATCAGTTTAATAGCACTTTTGCTTTTATGCCTGTATAATGGGCAAGCTAGACAGTGTTGATCCAGGATTGATTTGAGGACCAGGTTAAATTGGACCCAATTGGCTCCACTTGGTTGGTTGAGGTAGGCATGACTTCTGTTTGACCTAATTAATTCTAACCAAGCTGAGCCAGATTGGATTAGGTTGAATGGAGTCACTTTCAGAGGTTATTAATAAATTTTACAGTTAATCCATTCTTAAAAGCAATTGAAAAATAAGTCAATGTGTCTTCCCTGATAATAGTTGTGCTTAGCCATCAGGAGCGAAATGCAGCTGGCTCTGATGATGTGTGTTGTGACTTAATTTTATCTATTTTGCGATAAGCACTAAGAAAGTATTGTTGCGTTTTTTGAAGTAGGCTGACTATTATCTAGTCACTACACATGGCAATAAAGTAAAAGTTGATTGTGTAATCATCATTAAAGCTCATGTTTACTCTTCAGGTATTCAGGGCACACATTGTTGTCTGACCCTGTTTTCCTTGTCTTGAACTCCTTGCTTGAGATGCAGAGGCAATATCTCTTGAGCCAGGAGGTATGGGTTTTTCTGGTGTAGAACTCCTTGCTTCACAAGGGTGCACATTGAAGATGTTTGATTAACTCTTCTTCAAACTGATTGGGAATAAGAATGCAAAAATCTAACGCTTTGAACGGGTGGCATGGTAGCTCAGTGATTAGTATTGCTGCCTCACAGCACCAGGGACTTGGGTTTGATTCCACCCTCAGGCAATTGCCTGTGTGGAGTTTGCATGTTCTCTGCATGGGTTCTGGTTTCCTTCCACAGTCAAAAGATGTGCGGGTTAGGTGGACTAGCCACACTAAATTGCTCTGTAGTATCCAGGGATCTGCAGGCTAGGTGTAAAGCTTTACAGGGGTGGCACAGTGGCTCAGTGGTTAACACTGCTGCCTCACAACACCAGGGACCTAGGTTCAACTCCAGCCTCAGGCGACTGTCTGTGTGGAGTTTGCACATTCCCCCTGTGTATGTTTGGGTTTGTTCTGGGTGCTCCGGTTTCCTCTCACAGTCCAAAAATGTGCAGATCAGATGAATTGGCCATGCAGATCAGGTGCATCATTCAAAGGGAAATGGGACTGGGTAAGTTAGTCTTTGGAGGGTTGGTGTGAACTGGTTGGACCAAATTTCCCATTTCTACACTGTAGGGAATCTAATCTAGCCATGATAAATGTGGTGGGATAGGGTAGAAGGCTGGGATGCTCTTCAGAAGGCCAGTGATGGCTTCTTTCTGCAGTGTAGGGATTTTGTACATTATTCACTGCAGAGAGATGCTTCCATTCTCAGCCAAAGGCATGGCAGGGGAAGGGAGGAGGCATAAACCAGAGGTTTGATATTTTCTCGTGCGGAAAAAGGGAAGGCTGGAGATGAAAAGAAAAAACACCACAATATCTAGACATAACTCAGGAACTTTGGTGCATTGGAAGTACTTCAGAGAAGGTTCAGATGGTGTCTGTCTAATGAGGAAAGGCTGGAAAAGGTAGGTTTGACTTTAAAAGAATGAGAGGCAAGCTTTACTGAAATATGTAAGATTCTGAGAGAGCTTGACAGAGTAGCTGCTACGAGGATGTTTCCTCTTGTAGAGAAATCTAAACTGGGCATTGCTTCAGGGGCATATCTAACACATCAATGAAGAAGAATGTTTCCCCTCAGATGGTTGAGTGGAGGCTGAGTCATTGCCTTTATTTAAGGCTGAGATAAACAGATTTCTGAACAATATGGGAGTTAAGGACAATGAGAAACAGCAGGATAATGGACTTCAGGCCAGAATCAGACCAGCCATGATCTTACTGAGTGACAGAGTGGGTTTGGATGGCAGAATGGCTTTCTCCTGCTTCTATATCTCATGTTAAGTCCTCATGTTTGCTACACTACCTTACTGCCTGCCACTTTGCAATGCTATCCTGGAGCCCTGAAAGGAATAGAGAAACAAAATTTTAAAACATATTTTGCTTTGCTCATTCTGTGTTCCAAACATGTCTCAAATAACTTTGCACAATTCTCTGATTCATTTTGCTTAATAGGGAATGGTGGCTTGGTGTTTAGCACTGCTGCCTCATAGTGCCAGGGACCCAGGTTTGATACCAGCCTCGGGCGACTATCTGTGTGGAGTTTGCATTCTCCCTGTCCCTGAGTGGCTTTCCTGCGGGTGCTCCAGTTTCTTCCCACAGTCCAAAGATGTGCAGGTTAGGTGAATTGGCCATGCTAAATTGCTCATAGTGTTAGGTGCATTAATCAGGGGTAAATACAGGGAAGGGGAGTGTGTCTGAGTGGATTACTCTTCAAAGGGCCTGTTTCCATACTGTAAGGAGTCCAATCTCAGAATAACAATAGTGAAGGGGTAATTTGATGGACTCAATCCATCTGCTATACTATGAACCTTTCCAAATGCAGCTCAGGCTTAATTAAAAGTAGTGGACTCAGAAACTCCAACGAGGCTTTTGTTGGAAAATATATCATGCAGAAGTAGGGCAGCGTCATAGACTTTAAGAAAATCTTAAACGTAGTGACCGCTCTGTTAGCTGACTCCAGCTGGAGTTTCAGAAAGAGTACTGCAATAGGCTTCATCAGCCTTGAGCTAAACCAAGATTTCAAATATGGGCACTTATCCAGGGTATGCCCTATTAGAAAGTGCACAAAATGTGGATGTGGTTTGAGAACAGAATCTGACTTGGCTGGGATCTTATTCTTCATCCACTTGAACAGTTTTCAAATTAAGTAACTTACAGCTAATTGAGGCAGGCATGTTAACCAGTCACCACCAAAATATATTCCAGAAGCCACCCGAGTTTCTGGGTGAACAATAAGAGAAACAGGCAGAACCAACAAACAGTGATCTTGCTGCAAGATTTCATAATCAGACCCCATCTTCACTTCACACGGTGACAAGACGAAGTGTTTAAAAGGCCTCTTATGATCAACATGATTTTCTGGGAAAGATATCACTGACAACCCATAGAGCAGACATGTGTGAATGAAAATCTTGATAAAGCAGATGGAACTCAACAGGAAGTTTGGCAAAAACCAGAGAGCTATTAACACAGCTAAAGAAGACATCTCAATAATCATAGATTAAGCTCATTCCTCAGTTGAGGGATTTTATGTCTTTAGGCTAGTAATAAGAATTAACCTGGAAGTTGCCCATTAATTTACTTTATCCTTCAAATTTCTCCCATTCTCTGTCTCCCTAGAGGGTACTGACTCCTCACTAAATGTTATAAGGATTTCAACTGCTACCTGGCCCAAGTGGCCATCCTACATATTCAAGCAAATAACAAATAGCATTGGCTGGGTATTCATTGAAAAATACGTCACATTTAAGCTTGCTTCAGTGTGGATCCAGTATCCATAATGAACAATTTCACTGGTTTGTGATCAGCTGTGCAAACCATGCACAATGTACTCTTCCCTCATTGTACAATGCAGAGGCTAATCCTGGCATTGGTGAAGATCAACTGAATCAATACTGATTGGAGTAGAACTTTATTCTTCCGGATGTTTTTATCAAGACTTGTTTTAAATTTTAAAAATAAACTGCAAGCAACAAAGAGAGTAATGGCACTCTCACCCCAATGTTTCATATTTATTAGTTTTCTAAATTTAACTGGCATTGGCAAGTATTATGGACTAGGCCAGAACACTCAAAATATTCTTAAGCACGCAGCCCAGATCATAGCTTTGCAATTTGGTTCGCTAAGTGTACAGTGAAAATTACCCAAAGTTCGCTAGGTTGACTACTAGACTTTAAAACAGACAAGAATTTATTCACAAAATTACACAAAGAACTGAATAAAGAAGCCCTACAGAACTCAGTCTATCCAAACTAGAATTAATTATGCTGTTCTGGATACACACAACAGTCCCAATAAGCAAACCTCGTTTAAAACACAGTATAAGTGGAACACATGCTTACAGGTTGAAGTTGAAGGGCAGAAAGAGAGAGAAAGAGTTTCCACACAGCTACTGTTGAACTCCTCATCAGTTCAAGACTGAAATAAAGCTGCCCTGCTAGAGAGCTGACCACTCCCCTTTTCATTATACAGGTCGTTTCTAAAACATGACCTCTTTGGCCTTAAGTCTCATCCGTTTACATATAAAGAAAAGGCCTCTCAAAATCCTTTCCAAATCTGTACCAAACCAGACTGATCAGATCCCGGCCTGGTCTATTACCCCTCTGAATAAAATCAAGGACAGAGTCTCCTTGAGACAAGAAACAGCTTTTAGAAAACAAAAGGGACTAGCTTTGTGACACAGGTTGCATTTATTACTCTCACTAATGTTGGAAAAGGTAATGAGGTAATGCTCACGTTATATTGAACAGAACTCAATCTGATAATATCATGCAGTCTCAGAATGGAGACGGTGGCTTTCTGCATGAATAATGGTAGGGAGCAGATTTTTTCATTCATTTCCCAAAAGTCCTAAGTTATCATGTCTGATTAATAACGTAAACTGTACCTTTTCCAATAATGCAGTAGGTTACCTTCTTATGTAAGACAAGTGCCTCTTCAGTTTAGACATGAGTCAACCACTGATAGTTTGTCTGGCCCTATATTACCACAGAGAAAGGAAAGTTCTGACAGAAAACATGCTGATGGCATGATATCTGAAAAAATGACAATGAGTTGCTCTGAGATGCTGGTAGTGGACCTTTTTCTAGAAACAGTTGCCTGTTTGATGGAGTTATTGAGTCACTTACAATGTAACACAGATTGATAGAATTCATTCCCTCAAGGTGAATTAGTTGGGGTCTCTTACTGTCAAGGCTTCTTCAGCATCATTTCCAAACCCACCACTTTTAACAGCTAAAATGATCCAGGTCAACAAGAACAGCATCAACTCCAACTTCCAAAATAGCCAAATCCAAAATGATTTGGACATTTATCACCACTGGGTCAAAATCCTGGAACTCTCTATCTAACAGCACTGTGCCTTCACCACAGGGACTGCAGGGGTTCAAGAATTAGACTCATCCCCATTTTTTTCAGAAACACCAGAGATGGAAAGCCAATTTCATGCAGCAACCCTGAGAACTGTAAATGTTTCGAAGTGGTGATCACCAAAGGAGACCAGGTGGCTGTGGAAACATGTTCTTTTATTTGCATATTATAGTCTGGAATGGTGGATAGCAATGGCAGAGGTTTCCTTCTATCACATAGCTGATCAGGAATCTCTCCCACTTTTATGATATGCCATTGGTGTGTTTTAACCTGTTTTCCCGCATTTTTAATATATCTTTCTTGGTAATTATGACCTGGAATGTGACTTGAACCTGAAACTTCTTAATCAGAGGTATGCACACTACCCATAAATGGTACTAAATTACCAAATTTATTGAATTTAATTTCACAACTTTCCACAATGGAGTTGAACTACCCCCTTTATAACCTTTTAGATCCAGCATCGAACTATTTCAGACCATAACCTCAACATTCATTTGATTTCCTTTCTCTTTGCATGTTTGATTTTACTCTCTCCTAAAACCCAGCCCTCAGACTCTGTTACAAAAAAAAACCTTTCTACACTGTTTTGCTCCCTTAATGAATTGTTAATAAGCAAAATTTTTCCTTTCTTGCAATCTGCAAATTGATTTTGCCACTGCTATCCAATGGCTTCAGATGTTGTTACTGCTGAAACAGCCTCACGTTTCCACCTCATCTATCTTGCACTCAGACTGACAAGAACCTGACATAGACTGCTAATGCAGGGTCAAACTGAAAGACCACATTCACTGGCATAGTTAACCACACCCCTGCTGCTGGCATATGTTTTCTGATATGAAATAAGTCGAGCAGGCTGTAATTTACCAGCTGCCACAATGCCAAATAAGCAGCTTTTCCAATTGGAATTAATCTGCCATGATTGAGTCAATATCCAAAAAAGAAACTACTGGTGCACTTCCCAGAGCCCAAGCTTCGACTGTGAATGAAGCACCTGTTATTCTATCCATGTGAGCACATCATGCTATGTTTATTTGTATGAGGTTTTTTTTCCCCTGGACACTTTGCCTCTCTCCTCTGTATCGTTTTGCAAATGCTAATTACTTCAACAGGCACAGCCACAGGTTAAATGATGGTGTTAGAATATTGCAGACAAAAGAGGCACGCTTCTGAACTTTTTGGACTTGCAGTCATCAGGACCATTGCAAGAATGCTGAATATCAAATGCAGCAACAATTTATACTTGAGGTGTTCACCATGATGACACTGCAACCAATCATAGAGGACGTGCAAACCAATCTGAACCTCTTTGTCACACAACATAAATTGTTGTTTTGTTTGAAATTTGGTATTCTTGAATATGTTCTGATGATGGCAAGACTTAAAGAATTGACAGTATTTCTCTTTTTCAACAATACTCAGGTTAGATTATTGTTCTCATTAATTTGTTTTGTTTTAAAGAAAGATAGACTATTGTATTTGGATATGATGTGGAGTACATTTGAGTTTTTCTATCATGACAATCTTTGGTTTGAAATGTTATTAAAATATATCAGTCAACAGGTAGAAAATAATAAGGGATTCACTCCTACTCTGCAAAATTATGAAACCTGTCCCTCGATTAATTTAATAGCAGTCACTGTGTCTTTTCACAGTATTGACTGTGGTATGCATAGGTACTTTTACTGTGTTATTTTGACTATTGGACCCATAGCTAAACAACAACAACAATAACTTATATTTAAATAGTGCCTTTAATATAGCAAAATACCCAAGGAGTGTTATGCAGAATTTGACATTGAACTACATAAAGACATATTCATGCAGATCACCAAAAGCTTGATTAAATAAGTAGTTCTGAGTGTGACGAACCTGTCATTTTAACAAGGTTATTTGTCCTTGGATTTTTTTTTAAGAGAGGTCATAAAGGCTGAAGTGCTGAAATGTCTGGAAAGAACCTAGTTTAACAATGGCAGGGGAGCGGCCTATTTTCCCAATTTAAGTTTTTTCCAGTATGGTTTAGTTGTAGCAGAGAAGCTTCAGATAGTTGTAGCAGAAGCTGCTATAATGCAAAAGATTCCATGTTTCAACAGATGATTCTTGACTGGCTTCTGTCTCTGAAATCTCTCCTGCATGTAAGAACCTCTGTTTGAACTTTTGCCAAGGGATGTTATGGGAATTGGAACAGCCCTTTAGTTAAGTTGCTAGATCGAGTCAGTTGAATTTTCAAATAGTTGTTATTCTAAGTGTTGTTTTCTTTTGTTTGTGTTTTAACTGTAGTGTTTAAATAAATTGTGTTTTGTTTAAAGTCGAGTGGTTTGACCAGCTGCATTACACCTGGAATATCCACTTCTATTCTGCCTTTAAAATAAGAAAAAGTTAGGGTGTAGGTTATCTTGTTGAAATATTTTGAGGGGGTCTGGCCTGGTCCATAACATGAAGATGTTACAACATGGGGTAAACCCTCCTGCTTAATTTACACCAGCAACACATAAAACTTTATCCTGTACAGTAATCTGTGAAAATTCGAGAGGCCAAAAGCTACTTAAGGTAAAAATTAACAACTTTATTTCTTGAAGTATAACAGAGAATAATTAACTAACAACTATTTACAACTCCTTCATCTAACCTATCTTTTACCTTTCCTTCTATAATACTCGTCCGATAAAACCCTTGATTAAGATATACTGAAAATTTCGAATTTCAAAACCAGCCAGCTGTTGAATCTTCTCTTTGCAGATTTGCTCTCCAGATTGGTGTCATTGTCTTTTTCTGTGCAAACTCCTTCTCTAGACAGGTACCTCTCAGACAGTTCTGACCAGCAATCTTCATCTATTGGTTTGGTGGCCGTTCTCCTCCCAACTGTTCAATTTTCCCCGGTCTTATACCTCCAAAGCATCGGATTGTGTCATTGGCTTTTAAGATTGTTAATATACTAAATTCAACCTGATTGGAGTTTGGTATTTTTCATGGTTTGATTTAAACTGATTGACCTAATTCAAATCTGTTTTGTCATTTCCAGGCAACCGAGCTAATCTAGCTTTTGACTAAGCGTTACATTGTTACCTTATTGAGAATACTTGGGCTGTCAGGTAGTTCTGCTAGCTTTTAACTTCCTTAAAGACATAATACACCCACATCTTCATAACAAGGACCCTGAAGGCAGTAAGAAAGAATTAGAAATCTTCAGGGAGGGACTTACAGAAATCAGAACCTGGATCCTGAAGGCACAGCCACAGTCAGACCATGGGTAGTGTTGGAGAACAGAGACACCTTGGGGTTCAGGTATATAGTTCTTGAAATTTGTGCCACAGGTAGACAGGGTAGTTAAGAAGGCATTTAGCATGCTTGCTAACATTGCTCAAACTTTTGAGTATAGCAATTAAGACTTCATGTTAAGCTTGTACAGGATATTGGTTGGGTCTCTTCTGGAGTACTGTATGTAGTTCTGGTCCCCCTGCTGTGGGACTTATTAAATTGGAGAGGGTTCAGAAAAGATTTACCAGGATGTTGCGAGAATAGATGGTATGGGTTCTAAAAATAGTCTGGATAGGCTGGGACATTTTTCATTAGTGTGTCAGAAATTGAGAGGTGACCTTTTAGAGGTTCGTAAAATAATGAGGGGCACAGATTGAGTGAATAGCAAGGGTCTTTTCCTTCGGGTGGGGGAGTTCAAAACTAGGCGGCATATTTTTAAGGTGAGAGGAGAAAGCTTTAAAAACGACATGAGGGGCAACTTTTTTACACAGAGAGTGGTTCATATGTGGAATGAACTGCCAGAGCATATAATGGATGCAGGCAGAGTTGCAACATTGAAAAGACATTTGGATAACTACATGAATTGGAAAGGTTTGGAGGGATATGATCCAAATGCAGGCAAGTGGGACTAGTTCAGTTTGGGAATATGGTTGGCGTGGACTAGTTGGACTGAAGAGTCAGTTTTCATGCTGTATTACTCTATGACCAATGTCAAAGTGATTAAAATTGGGTTGGGCAAGAGATCAGAGCTAATGGAGTACATGAACCTCGAGGGTTGCAGGAGTTTAAAGAGTCATGGAAAGATGTCCCACCTACCAATACGTTGCACCAGATGCCAAACTGAAGAGAATGGAATGAATCTGCCAGAGCCATGGAATTTGAGGCAGCAATACTTGTTTTATGTCATAGTTAAACTCATTGCATTCAGATCAAAGAATCATTGGAATGCTTTGCCTTTGAAAAACATTACGCTGCTATTGCCTTGCATTCATTCCCTCTGCAGTATCAAGCTACCAAAGTGTAAAAACCTTGAATAAAATACTGTGGTGCCAGCCTAGGTTTGACATTCAAACTGCCCTCGAGCTCCACAGCTGATTTCTCATTAACTTCAGTGTTCCGATATTATAGCATCTATTATTTATATATTAAAAATTGTGTCGCTAATGGAACAGGGCCTGCAGTAAGAATGCCAAAGTAATGTTATGTCGCTTATTAATTCAAGTGGCATTCTATCTAACTTTAGCTGACCATTAATCAACTGATCTGAAATCTCTTCTGTGAACACTCAGTGCAACTTTTAACTTTATCCACCGGCTACTGCTGCACTAATCCTCTCCTTAGAGAACGTTGGATATTTAGATAAAGCTGAGGAAAAACATGTTTTTCATTTTCCTTGAGGCACAATTAATCCAATCACAGTCAGGCTACAGACATTAATTTGATTTGATTTGATTTATTATTGTCACATGTACCAAGGTACAGTGAAAGGGTTTGTTTTATGTGCAGCACAGGCAGATCATACAATACAAAATGCATAGGGGTAATAGAACAGAGCAAAGAATATGACATTACTGCTGCAGAGAGGGTGAACAAACAGCAATATCAACACTAAATTTACAATTTGAGAGGTCAGTTCAGAAGCCTAATAATAGCAGGGAAGAAGCTGTTCTTGAATCTGTTGGCCCATGTGTTTAAGCTTTTGTATCTTCTGCCTGATGGAAGAGGTTGTAAGAAATTATAATCAGGGTGGCAGGGGTCCTTGATGATGTTGGCTGCCTTTCCAAGACAGCAAGAGTCAATAGATGGAAGGCTGGCATGCATAATGAACTGGGCTGTGTTCACAACTCTCTGTGGTGTCTTATTATCTTGGGCAGAGCAGTTGCCATACCAAACTATGATGCATCTGGATAGAATATAGAATGCTTTCTATGGTGCATCTATAAAAACTGGTAAGAGACTTTATGGACATATCGAATTTCGTTAGCCTCCTGAGGAAGTAAAGGCATTGTTGTGCTTTCTTGACCATCATGATCGATGTGGGTAGACTAAGACAGATTGTTAGTGATCATTATTCCTCGGAATTTGACACTCTCGACCATCTCTGCCTCAGCTCCATTGATGTCGATAGGGGAGTGCCCTCCAACTTGCTTCTTGAAGTCAAGGACCAGCTCTTTCATTTTGTTAGCTTTGAGGGTGAGATTGTTAAATTTACACCACACCACCAAGCACCCTATCTCTTTCCTGTATTCTGTCTTGTCAGTGTTTGAGGTCCTGCCTACAAAGGTTGTGTTGTCAGAGTTAGGACAAAATTTGGCCACACAGTCTTGAGTGCATAGGGAGTATGGGAAGGGGCTGAGCACGCACCTTTGCATACTCAAGAGGGAGTAAAGAGGGAGCTTTTTTCTACAGACTCTTGCAAAGGAATATCTTCTGAAATAGCAAGTCACCAATACAGCAACCATGGCTGATACATTGGGTGACATGAACCCATGCTCTTTAATTAACGGGTAACCTTGCATTTTGCTTGTTCAATGGACTGATGTTCCTCCACTGATTCTGACACGGAGAGACTCTGTGGATGGACCACAAGTAGACCTTCAAATCCCCTCCCTTTCACATCTCATTATGCAAACCAACTTTTCCCCTCTCCCCATGAAGCAATATTCAACCTCAAGCTCATGTTTAATTTTTACCCTCACTGAGCTATGACTAACAATAAAATAGTAATCATAACACTCTATTCCATTTTGCAACACAGCAAGAATGAATCATGTCACAGGTTGCTGACAGATTGAGAAGATTGGAGAGGAATAGTTCCCCATAATCACAGTCATCTAGAATGTCAGTTGTGACCTTAGGTGCTATTTAAGTACAATTTAAAACAATTCAGACATGGGTGTGGGAAAGCTGAGCACTGATTTGGGAAGTGACAACATATTAAAGAACTTTGAGATGAGGAAAAAGAAGTTGAAGATGAAGTGGTCAGGACAGTGTGGTTGAAGAGTGGGAGTTTTGGAGAAGGGCAAATATACAATGATACTACAAAGGGTTCTCATGGTTGTAGTGTCCCCACTTCTGTATCAGGAAATCTGGGTTCAAGTCCCACCTGTTCCACAAGTGTTTTATAACATCTCTGAACAGTTTGGTTAGAAAATATCCACAACAATATCAGCTGACATGGGAGACAGGAAGAGAAGTTGTTTGGTCTCAATTTGAAGAAAATAACATTGAAAAAGTAGGAGTGGATCTGTTGGACAAGATGAGATCAGGGACGCCATGACAGGAGATTGGAGAGAAATATTGAAACAAACATTTGATGCAATAATATCTAAAGGTAGAAGAAAATATATGTTGTTTGAAGAATGGTTCATCATATAAGTTTTTTATACAAGATTATTTGTGCCCATTCTCAATGTGGACTAAACTGTAATTCTTCAATGCAAGTTCTGGACATCTCTCAGTGTATGAACAGAATCTAGCAACTCACTGCATCCACAATTTGCTACTCCAAATGTGAAGCACTAGTCCCACTTTCCAGCATGTGACCCATAGCCTTGAATGTTGCTAACTAAGAGTTTGATTTTTTTTAAGTTGTTAGAACCTACATGAATCATAACAGTTGAATTTGACCGATCAAGTGAAGGACTGAGATGAAGAGAAAATGCATTGTTTTAATGAGGAAAAGTGCACTGAGTTAAAAAAGGAAAATATCTGAAAGGATTGTGCTACCTAAGACATTGATGAGATTTTTTTTGGTCTGTATCTTTGAAATAAAATGAAGAGATTGGTTAGATTACTTACACATTGTCGAAACAGGCCCTTCGATCCAACAAGTCCACACCGACCCACCATCCACCCAGACCCATTCCCCTACATTTACCCCTGCTCCTAACACTACGGGCAATTTAGCATGGCCAATTCACCTAACCTGCACATTTTTGGACTGTGGGAGGAAACCAGAGCACACGCGGAGAATATGCAAACTTCACACAGACAGTCATCTGAGGTGGGAATTGAACCCAGGTCTCTGGCACTGTGAGGCAACAGTGCTAACCACGGTGCCACCCATGTGAGCTGATCTGTAATGTACCCGACAGCTCAGCTGGGTGTTATAGTTGTTAAGAGATTGACATGGAGCCAGATTGTTAACAGGGAAGAAGGTACAAAATGTTTGTAAGAAGGTCTCTTGTAGTGCAAAGCCAGTATCCCTACCTCAAAGGGAGGCGACTTAGGTTCAGAAGTGCTGCAGAAGTGTGACATAGCATCTCTGAACAGGTTAATTAAAAATTATTATTTTAGTATCAGGCTGTTTACACATAAAGTTGATGGCAACAGCCTGTTTGATTCTCTGATTTTCCAAATTTTCAGTAAATCATTGAGTTGTATTTTAAATTGTCCTTTTCTATCCAAGATGTAAAAGCATTATATTCTCAAGGATACCTAGTCAGCACTTCTACCTTTGATATAAGACACATATAATTCATGTTGCCATGGAAATGGGCTTTGAAAGGGAAGGTTTCCTAAGATAGCTTATAAAACTCTCAGATGTTAGTTTTTCCAGTGTCTGAGAGGAAAAAAAAAACAGCTGGTGGTTGAAAATCTCATTCAGGAATGCAGATGGAAACTTGTGCTCTCATTGAATAATTACTGGGAGGCTGGAAGAGTGACCTAGCTTCAGCTAGAGGGAAAAGTCTCCAGGAGAACTTGTACATATTGGGTTAAAAATTCCCAGCCTTGGAAAGGAAAAGATTGGAAGTAAACCCAACACCGCTATGAATCATTTTATACTGAATCTAGGAGAATTCAATGCTTATTTGAATGACAGAGAAATACATACTGGAGAATGCTTAGTTTTATACAAAGGTATATATTTTATTCTGTGGTTCAAAGTGTTAGATGCTTGAAGTTTTTAGTCAAGAGTGCTTTCAGTCTTTTGTTACAGAAAATGTATTAAGATATGAAACCTTGTGGTATCATTCTTTCAACTGTTAATCATAGAATCATTGAATTATACAGTATAGAAGAGGCCTTAACCCCTATGAGTCTGCACCAAGAAAAACTGCTCTAAATCTACACTAGTACCACTTTCCAGCACTTGACCCATAGCCTTAAATGTTGCTATGTTGTCAGAATCTACGGGAATCATAATAGTTGGGTTTGACAGATCAAGTGACAGTCTGAGATGAAGGAGAGATGAACTTAACTTTCCTCACACTTCAACCTCACTCTCATCATCACCATGCCATCATTCTGCTCCACCTATGTCAGAATAAAGAGAAGCTAAGTGAGTTATGGAATGACCAAATAACTGAATAAACAAATCACAGAGACTGAAATAGTAACAGAAGGAATGAATAATAAATAACAGAATGATAGAGTAATGGGAATGAATGGTAGCATCTGAACAAATGGGTCAATGATAGAGTAAAAGAATCAACAAGTGATAAAACAACCCAATAATTGCATGAAAAAGTATGTCTTTCAATAACTGAGACTCAAAGAAAGTAGGCAGCATAATTGAAGGTGTATCTGGTAATAATAAAGATAAAACTAATTTTAACGTACATTCTAATATCTGTAATTATTGAAGTAAGATCTGGAGGAGAAAGCTATAAGCAAAGGGTAGAGAGAGTTAATACGGAAAAAGCAATTGCTTCCCAAATTATAGAGAATTATTTAGCATTGGCTCGAAGTAGGTAAATGGTGCATGACTCGATGTTAGATCTGTGATGCTCCTTTTTCTTTTGTACGGTTAAGCTGTGTGCCTACGGGATTCAAAGTTGCGTCCTTGATGTACCCCTGTGGCATTTCAGGACTAAGGTAATGAATGAAGTCCCATGGTACCACTGAGATGAAAAAGAGTAGAAAAGGAGATAAGACGAAGAAAGAACTTGTGTTTTTTTTACAACATCTTGCTGTTCTTCACAGATTATAAGTACTTTGAAGTTTGCTGACTGTTTTAATGTATGGAACTACAGCAGCCAGGTTGCAGACAGAAATCTCCCACACACAGCAATTAGATAAATGCCCAGAGAGAGTCATTGAGTCATAGAGTCATACAGCATAGAAATAAACTATTCAGTCCAACTCATTCATGCCAACCAGATATCCTAAATTAATCTAGTCCCATTTGCCAGCATTTGCCCCATATCACTCTAAACCCTTCCTATTCATATATTCATTTGGATGCCATTTAAATGTTGTACCCACCTCCATCACTTCCTCTGGCAGCTCATTCCATCCGTGCACCACCCTCTGCGTGAAAACATTGCCCCTTAGGTCCCTTTTATATCTTTCCCCTCTCACACTAAACCTATGCCCTCTAGTTCTGGACTGTCCATGGAAAAGACCTTTACTATTCACCCTATCCTTGCCCCTCATGATTTTATAAACCTTCATAAGATCACTCCTCAGCATCCCATACTCCAGGGAAAGTAGCCCCATCCAACTCAGCCTCTCCCTATACCTCAAACCTACCTACCTCGGCAACATCCTTGTAAGTCTTTTCTGAACCCTTTCAAGCTTTCTTTTAGCAGGGAGACCAAAATTGAATGCAGTATATTGCTCTGACCAATAAAGCCAAGTGTACCAAACGGTCTCTTCACTATCCAGATCTGTTTTTGTGACATTGGCACAAAGTTTTTTATTATTCATTTGTGGGAGTTGGGTGTCATTGGTTGGCCAGCATTGATAGCCCATCCCTATTTGCCCTTGAGAAGGTGGTGGTGAGCTGCCTTCTTGAATCACTGAAGACCACTTGCTATGGGTTGACTCACAATTGCCAGTAGGGAGGGAATTCCAGGATTTTGACCCAACGACTGTATGTGATGTCCAGTGTACCAAACATTGCCATAAAATTGCTTATCCACAGTCTAAGTGAGCAAATAAACCGTGCTTTTAAAATCAGTAAACTCTAAGAGCACGGCACCTCCTCAGTCCCACACTGAAATTCTGCCTACATTTAATGAGCTGGACTTAATGTTTGTCAGGCTGGGTACTGGGGCAGATGCATGGTATACCATATTCCCGGAAGGAGTATCTCAATCCCAATGCCCGTGGAATACAATATGATTTTGAAAGCAAAAGGAGGCAACTTAATATTCGCACACCTGTAATTATGTTGATGAGGTCATGAAGATGTTTCTGAGCAATGGTTTGAGATTTTCAGTTGAGAAGGATGGGGATCTAGCAATGTCTGGGAGACTTCAAGATTCAGCAGCCATGACCTCAGCACAAGTTCAGATGCATAGTCAACATACTTAAGAATCACAGAGGGTTGTTGTAGCACAGAAAGAGACCATTCAGCCCATCATACCTAAACCAACTCTTCAAATAAACAATTCACTTTCTGCCATTCTCCTGTCTTGTCCCTGTAAGCCTGCATGTTTGTCCTTTTGACATAACAATTTAATGCCCTTTTGAATGTCTCAGTTGAATTTGCCAGCACTTCCCTCATTCTCAGACGGTGTATTCCAGACCCTCACCATGAAATTCTTCTTTTCATATTGCACTGGCTTCTTTTACCAAATACTTTAAGTCTCTGCCCTCGTGTGCTTGATCCTTTCACAAAATGGGAGCAATTTCTCCCTTTTTCCACTGTTCAGATCCCTCATGACTTTGAAGACTTTATTAAATTTCCTCTCATTCTCACTGCTCCAAAAATAAGCAATCCTAATTTCTCCAAGCTACCTTCATCACTGAAGTTTCTCCTCCCTCATGATTCTCATGAATCTTTTCTGCACTCCCTCCATTTCTTCACCCTCTTCCTCAATTTCAGAACCAAGAACCAGGTGTAACTGGTGTAATATTCCAGCTGAGGCTGAACTAAAGTTTTGTAAGTCCAATTTAACCTCTTTCCTCTGGTCTTCTAAGTGTGTATTAATAAACCTCTGTCCCAACCTCACCTGCCTTCTTAAATGACATATGCACATATTCACCCAATTCCATCTGCTGCCACACCACATTAGATTTGTATCCTTCCTTGTGTAAAGATATTGTGAAACATGAATGAGTTCAGAAAAGATTTACAAGGATGTTGCCAGGGTCGGAAGTTTGAGCTATAGGGAGAGATTGAAAGGCTGGGGCTGCTTTCCCTGGAGCATTGGAGGCTGAGGTGTGATCCAATGAGGGGCATGGATAAGGTGACTAGCCAAGGTCTTTTTGCCAGGGGGAGTCCAAACTTAGAGGGCATAGGTTTAAGGTGAGAGGGGACCTAGAGGGCAACTTTTTCATGCAGAGGGTGGTGCGTGTATGGAATGAGCAGGCAAAGGAAGCAGTGGCGGCTGGTACAATTACTATTTAGAGGGGTATAGGATCAAATGCTGGCAAATGGGACTAGATTTACTTAGGATATCAGGTCGGCATGGATGAGTTGGACCAAAGGGTCTGTATCCATACTGTAAATGGGTGGAAATTAGGAACAGCAAGGGAGCAACCACCTCATTGGGGATTTTCTACAGACCCCTAATAGCAGTAGAGAGATTGAAGAACGCATAGGCCGGCAGATTTTGGAAAAATGTAGATGTAGTAGGGTTATTGTTATGGGTGATTTCAACTTTTCCAATATCGAGCCTCCTTAGTGCAGATGGTTTGGATGGAGCCATTTTTTTCATGTGTGTTTGGGAGGGTTTCCTTACTCAATATGTAGACAGGCCAATGAGGGGAGAGGCCATTTTAGATTTGGTGCTCGGCAATGAGCCAGGAAAGGTGTCAGATCTCGCAGTGGGAGAATACTTTGGTGACAGTGACCATAGCTGCCTCACATTTACCATAGCCTTGAAGAGGGAAAGGAGCAGTTACCAAGGGAAGACATATAATTGGGGAAAAAGAAATTATGACATTATCAGACAGGAGTTGGGAAGTACAGACTGGGAGCAATTAATCCACAGAAAGGGCACAGCAGACATGTGGAGACTGTTTAAGGAGCAGTTGTTGCAAGTGATGCACGAGTGTGTTCCTCTTAGAGATATAAGAAGGGGTAAGAATAAGGAACTTTGGAAGATGAGAAGAGAGGAACTTCTTGTCAAAAGTGGAGGAAGCAAGGATCTAGCACAGCTTGAGAGGATTACAGGCTTGCTAGAAAGGACCTCAGAAATGGACTGAAGAGAGCCAGTAGGGGGCATGAGAAAGGCTTGGCAGGAAGGATTAGGGAGAACCCAAAGGCATTTTACTCACATATGAGGAATAAGAGAATGATCAGGGAGAAGGTAGCGCCAATCAGGGATAGCGTAAGGAACTTGTGCATGGAGTCTGAGCAGATAGGGGAAATTCTAAATGATTGTTTTGCTTTGCTTTTCACTAAAGAAAGGGACCTTGGTGTGAATGAGAATTTTGAGGAGCTGGGATACAGGCTTGAACAGATTCATGAAGTTGATGCGCTGGAAATTTTGGCAAACATTAAGGTTGGTAAGTCCCCAGGGCCATACCAGATTTATCCTAGGTTGCTCCAGGAAGCGAGAAAGGAGGTGGCTAAGCTTCTGGCGAAAATCCTTGCTTCGTCACTCTCCATGGGAGTCATACCAAAGGATTGGAAGGAGGCGAATGTTGTTCCTCTTTTGAAGAAGGGTAATACGGAAATCCCTGGCACTCACAGACCAATCTGTCTTACATCTGTGGTCAGCAAAGTTTTGGAAAGAATTCTGAGGGATTGGATTTATGACTATTTGGAAAAGCATTGTGTGATTAAGGACAGTCAGCATGGCTTTGTGAGGGGCAGGTCATGCCTCACAAATCCTATTGAGTTCTTTGAGGATGTGACAAGACAGGTCGACGAAGGTCGAGCAGTGGATCTGGTGTATATGGACTTCAGCAAGGCATTTGATAAGGTTCCCCGTGGTAGGCTCATTCATAAAGTCAGGAAGTATGGGATACAGGGAGATTTGGCTATCTGGAT
This sequence comes from Hemiscyllium ocellatum, assembly GCF_020745735.1. Classification (NCBI taxonomy): domain Eukaryota; kingdom Metazoa; phylum Chordata; class Chondrichthyes; order Orectolobiformes; family Hemiscylliidae; genus Hemiscyllium; species Hemiscyllium ocellatum. Next base: position 18,423,868 of record NC_083414.1, read on the forward strand.
TCAGAATTGGCTGGCTGACAGAAGGCAGAGAATGATTGTAGATAGAAAGTATTCTGCCTGGAGGTTAGTGTTGAGTGGTGTCCCTCAGGGCTCTGTTCTTGAGCCTCTGCTCTTTGTATTTTTTATAAATGACTTGGATGAAGAGGTTGAGGGGTGGGTTAGTAAATTTTCAGATGACACAAAGGTTGGAGGTGTCGTCGATAGTATAGAGGGCCACTGCAGGCTGCCGCGCAACATAGACAGGATGCAGAGCTGGGCTGCGAAATGGCAGATAGAGTTCAACCTGGATAAATGCGAAGTGATGCATTTTGGAAGGTCGAACTCGAATGCTTAATATTGGATTACAGACAGGATTCTTGGCAGTGTGGAGGAACAGAGGGATCTTGGTGTTCAAGTATATAGATCCTTCAAAGTTGCCACCCAAGTGGATGGGATTGTTAAAAAAGCATATGATATTTTGGCTTTCATTAACAGGCGGATCGAGTTTAAGAGCTGTGAGGTCTCACAAGTCCCTGGTGAGGCCACACTTAGAATATTGTGTTCAGTTCTGGTCGCCCTACTACAGGAAAGCTACAGAGGCTTTGGCGAGGGTGCAAAGAAGGTTTACCAGGATGCTGCCTGGACTGGAGGGATTGCCTTATGAAGAGAGGTTGATGAAGGTCGGACTTTTCTCTCTGGAGAGAAGGAAGAAGAGAGGCGACCTGATCGGGGTATACAAGATAATGAAAGGCATGAATAGAGTCAATAGCCAGAGACTTTTCCCAGGGCAGGATTGACTGGCACGAGGGTTCATAGTTTTAAGATATTAGGAGAAAGGTATAGAGGGGACGTCAGATGAAGGTTCTTTACTTGTGAATGCATGGAATGTGTTGTCAGCAGTCATTAGGGGCATTTAAGTGACTGCTGGACATGCACATGGACAGCAGCGAACTGAGGGGTGTGCAGGTTAAATTATTTTATTTTACATTAGGTTAATCCTTGGCACACCGTGGGCCAAAAGGCCTGTTCTGTGCTGTACTTTTCTATATGCTACATCTCTAAGGAGGTTGGAGGTTGAGGGAGGGGATCAGTGTTATCGCTCTTCATGTCAATGTCCAGATGAGTGTAACTGGAAGGCTTCTGTCAGAGATGCTCCTCCAATCAGACATTGTTTTTCTTGCGATGTTACTCCTGATACGCTCAGTTGAAAAGCAAACAGCAGAGAATGCAGGAAAGGAGCAGTCCGTGGTTGATCAATCAGTGTTACTCAGGCTGTATGGTGGATCCATGCTACTGAGTCTGGGGAACAGGGAGTGGGAGGCATAGGCTTAGGAAGGAGAGGAGTGAGAGACTGACTGCTATTGGCAGATCATCCCCTGCATCCCAGGGTTGAACAGCTTGCCAGCAAAGGTGTGTAGGGGATTCCTTTCATACAAAGGGGGAACAATAGCTAGTGAAAGTAGATTCCCATAATCCCAGTGATAACTGATAGGGGAGAGACAGGGATGTGACAAGGAGCAGCACAAAAAGCAACAGCACAACCTGAGTGATTGAGTGGGTCAGTCAGTCAGTCTCTGGTTTAAACTCAGTAACTCCTACAAACAATCATCGCCCCTCGGCTTTGGATTCTGGCACTTTTTAATGACCATGTTTATTATTCATTTTAAATTAATTATTAAAATAATTATTCATTTAAATAATTGATTTATTGCTTATTGTTTATTCCTCCCTGAAAATCATGTTTCCTGTTATGGAAAACCTGCAGTGGAATCTTTCCAGACCCCGAATAGTTTTTGAATTCGATTAAATTCCTGACAGCGTGAAAACAGGCCCTTCAGTCCAACAAGTCCACACCAACCCTCTGAAGAGTAACCCACCCAGACCAATTTCCCTCTGAATAATGCACCTAACACTGTGGGCAATTTAGCATGGACAATTCACCTAACCTGTACATTCTTGGACTGTAGGAGGAAACCCATGCAGACACGGGAAGAATGTGCAAACTCCACACGTACAGTCACCCAAGGCTGGATTTGAACCCAGGTCCCTGGTGTTGTAAGGCAACAGTGCTAACCACTGAGCCACTGTGCCATCTATAGTGTGGACTATGAAAGGCTGAGACCTTTGGGGGCAATAGCATTCAATGTTCAGTGAGGCCTTTCTTAATGTTGGGAGCAACGAGTCCCATTTTTGAATAAAGTTGCTGATATGGAGGTGAGATTCTTGTTAGTGAGCTGCAAGAGGCCTAATAATTATTGCGTACTCTGATACCCATTATTACTGAAACTCACCTCTCTCCTATTCTGTATGCCTGATAAAGGACTTTTGCCCGAAACTTCGATTTTACTGCTCCTCAGATGCTGCCTGCACTGCTGTCCTTTTCCAGCACCACTAATCCAGAATCTCTCCTATTCTACCAACTGCTGGAGAGAAACTAGGTGCCAGGCATTACTGACATGAGAGTCAGAGCAGGTACCATGAGACTCTCCAGCTCACTGCTTGCTACTCCGGACCTCCAACTTGGCACCAAGGTCTAAGGGCACATGCCATGGGCATCCACGTCCAAGTTCACAGATACTGGCATCCAACACATGCCAGTGTCTCCACACCAGCATGGCACCATCAGCAATCATCATAGAAATGCTGCTGCAAAGACACTTTGCATGTGCAGGGACAGGCAACCAGCTCACAGATTGGACCAGGCTGCATTCTCAAGGCTAAAACAGAAGATGCTGGAAAAACTCAGCGGGTCTGGCAGCATCTGGTGAGAGAGAAACAGAGTTAATGTTTCAGACCCAGTGACCCTGCTTCAGAACTGGAGAGACATCAGTTCTGAAGAAAGGTCACTGGATCCAAAACATTAATTATGCTTTTTCTCCACAGATGTTGCCAGACCTGCTGAGTCTTTCCAGGAATTTCTACCTTTATTTATGATTTCCAGCATCCGCAGTTATTTGGTTTCCATATGCCTCACTTGCTCTCTTATCACTCACTCAGCTAACATCTTCCTGGTTGCTCATAATATCTTACTTTGCCTTGCCTTGCGTTGTCTTTAGCATGTACACAAAGGCAGGCAGCTTGCCACAGCTGTCAGCACTGATCGCTCAAGGGATGGGCTTATTGCTATACAGCGCCATGCCATAGACATCTCACATCTGTACCGTGTATGCGGGACACCTCGCCCTGGCAAAGCAAGTCAAGGGCAGCTTCTGAGGTCAGTCCAGGGGCTTGTACACAGTCAATTCTGTGGTCAGAGTGGGCACCCTCTCCTCATCCTGGCTCTTTCAAGCCCATTGTGAGCTGGCTGGTTCCCCCTGAAATGAGAGAAGAGAAGGATTGAATGAGTTGGAAGTGGGTGGCACATCGGTTAGTGCGAAAGCGGGATAGGTGGCCCACGTGCGTGAGTAAGCAGCACAGCTGCCATGCAAGGTTCATGGTATGATGGGGAAGAGGGTACTGGGGATTGGTCGAGTGAGTGTGGGAGGATGCTATATGCAATAGTGAGAGTGGGAGAGCATAAGCGTTGGTGTTAGGCATGAGCAGTCGCATAGATAGAATGAATATGAGGTTGCAGAGAAAACACTTTCCCTGGGAGTGTGGAGAAGGTAATTACCGTTCTGAGTGTCATTCCTCCAGAGGGCTGATACAAGTGGCAGCTTCAGACCAGGCTGGGAGGGTATACTGTGTGGCCTCCACTGCCAGTCCTGTGGAAAGAGGGCATTCCTACCCTGCATCACACCATCCTTCAGGATCCCAGGCAAAGCAGGGCACCAGTCCTCTTTTTTCTGGCTGTTTGGGGCTATCGTGAATCATGGAGAGCAGCTGTGAATGGACGGTGCTTGACTGGGTGCACGATTGCCTTATAAAGAAGTACACCCCTGGCAGTGGGGTGTATTTCTGGCTGTAGTGAGTGGGAGAACTGGACAAAAGGGTGCCATTAGGCATGGTGGGGAGTTGTTGAAGTGAGTTTGGGATGGTAGCAGAAGGTGCCTAGGCTCACGAAGAGAAGCCTTCTATGAAACTCAGTGACAATGATTCTTTGCCAAAATACAAGCTTCAGCCCCTTGTCTTTCTGAAATTTGATCACCAGTTCAAAAAGAGAGAGAGAGGGAGAGAGAGATTGGAATTTGGTGCTCAATGCTAAAATGTTGGACAACCCTGATCTACACTATTCCCTACAACATTCCCTGTGTTTCAAATGTTATGTCATTTGCAAGTTGTTGAGTTGTATTTTAGACCTCAGGTCCAGCTCATTAATATAGTGTAAGGAGAGGCTGTGTGTCCCAACAGTGATCCCTGTGGAGTTCCACAACAAACATCCCCCAGCCAAAAATGCCTTGATTAATCACTGTTGACTGTTTCCTGTCACTAAGCCAATCCATGTACATCCTTTCCCTTTTATTCCGTGAACATAGTTTTGCTCACAAGTCTATTGGCCAACATTGTATCAAATAGTTTTGGCTCGGCCCAGTATACCCCTTCAGTGTATGGTAGCCATCAATTCCTCTCTGTTAGCTCTTCAATAACCTTCAGCAACTTAGTTAAAGATGACTTTCCCTTAAGGATGCTATGACAGCTTCCCTTAATTAACTTGCATTCATCTTCACAGCTACTAATGTTGTCCTGAGAAGCAGCAGCAAGAGGAAGAAATTTCGAGAGTGATGCAAAGCCGCTGGCAATACTTGGTCAGCAGAAGTTAGCAGATGAAGCTTTGGTAAATAAATAAGTGCCAACTGAGGGTATAGGTGTAGAAGAAGGATACTCTGACATTGGACAATATATGTTTATAGATTTATTATATATTCTTTACATTAGTTCTCTATTACATATATTGGTGGCTTAATGGTTAGCATTGCTGCCTCACAGCACCAGGGACACAGGTTTGATTCCAGCCTTGGGCATGGGGTTTGCACGTTCTCTCCGTGTCTGCGTGGGTTTCCTTCAGGTGCACCAGTTTCCTCTCACAGTCGAATGGTGTGCAGGCTAGGTGAGTTAGCCATGGGAAATGCAGGGTTACAGAGATGGGATGGGTCTGGGTGGGATGCTGTTCAGAGGGTCAGTGCGGACCCGATGGGCTGAATGGCCTGCTTCTGCACTGTCGGGGTTCTATGATTATTGTCCTCTTCTCCAGGCCATTTCTGGCTCTGCTAATTAAATGTCAACCTCATTCCCAAGGACAGTAAGGCCCTTTGTGTATAAAAATTACATTGATCCACTGTGATTTCATGCCCTCTTGCACTGTAAGTGTCTTTTCAAGATTCATGAGACAGCGATCGCAAACTAGCTCAGAGTCTTTTAGAAGGCCAAGGAGGAGGATCCAAATATGAGCTGCTGATTGGAGGATCTGTGAGGAGGTGGCTGTTCACTGCTGTTAGATGAGTAAGACTAATAACTTTGTACTTATCAATGCTGTGTGAGCTGAGACTGAGGAATCGGTGGCATTAATAGTGTGAAAGCACATTGAGATTCCACAGGGAAGCTTCTGAGTTGGGCTGTGATTTCCTTGCAAGAAGAGAATCAATCTATCGAGTCCATTTGATTAATGTGTGTAGAGACAGGTCTTCCGGCTGAATTTTGTGGTTCATTAATAATAGTTATCTTTGGTTCATCGCTTTCCCATGAGGTGTTCTCACTAATACGATTAACAAGTGACCGGATGATTATTGTCCACTTAATTAAAGGGGAGGTGATGATATCAAACACGAAACATTTTTACTGCTTGCATTTTGAGCCTCACGTGGGTTTGTTTGGTTTCCTTCTCACCACACCGTTGCTGTTTTTGCTTCAATCTGAAGAATATTCTACTCGTCCTGATGCAGAGGTACCTTCTTGCAGTTTTCTCAGTGACCAGCCCTCACAATATCAGCCTCCACAATACTCAATCTGTATAGACAAAAGAGCAGGTTTTCAAATTAAACCCCCAGACAGTAGGGGATCAGTGAGTTCAGCAGATTAATACCCCTCATAACCAACCCACATGCTTTTCCACCTTAGATGATTTACTATATGATAGCCAGCTCACCCAAAGTAGACAGGAGGCAATTCAGTATCACTGCTAATTTCCTAGTACAACTCAGGAGTTGTTAAAACAATAGGATTCCATTAATTCTCTTCAGTGGCAACTTAACCCAGTTACTTGAAAGTAACTGGTTACCCAGTTACCAGTAACCCAGTTACTGAAGGTGATACCTTCAGCAGCCTTCCTAAAGAAGAGCTCATGTTGACATGCAAACGAAGAGCTTTTGCTTCATGGTCAGACACACACACGCACAATGCTCATTACCAGTTTATATCCCACTGCTCCTGAGTCTGAGATCGAATGAACTTCAAGTGATAGAGAGACATATTAGAGAAAAAAGAAACTACAATAAACAAGGAAGCATTTAGAGTATTTACTTGGAATGAATCTCGTGGTTTACATAGGTTGAGGAATATTTTGTCTGTCTGTTCCTTCTTCATGAGTTCTTCTTCTTCTAAGGTATCCTTTGTCCTAAGAGGGTGCATTTGCCTGCTCTAGTTCCCCTCTCTCACCATCACATACTGCTGCTTGACATGCAGACATAACTGCTCAAGCTTCTCTGCTCAACACCCTCCCTCACCATCGCCACCCGCTGCTGGAAGTTCAGTTGTACATGTATAAAATTGGTCATTCGGGGTATCTCAATATTTAGAGAGATTATGTGCCGGTATTTTCAAGGGGTCTCTGAACGTTTCAGAGTATGAGCAAGCATTCCCTTGGAATGTATTGATAATTACAGAAGATTCTTGGCACGATGTTAAAATTTCAGAAGTTTTTCCCACATGTAAAACTATTAGGAAACACTGGGATATAGAAATTACAAATGACAAAACAGGGCTCCTCTTTCTATGGTTATCTAATACCCAAACTATTAGGTTGTATTGATTGTGAAACAAACATAGAAATTTCAAGATAATCCTAGACATTCATTGCTTATACCTTAACCTCCTCTTACTGAATAATTATACTGATAATTATCAGATAATAATAATGAAAATACACCATTTCTACAGTTATCTAGGAGTCTATATTTCATCTCTCCCATTCCTCTTTCATATTCTGACTGCCTATGTTGCAAAAACATTGGTGAATTTCTTTCTGATTTATGTAGCAAACAGTTTCTGAATAGTTAAAGTTGAATGTTGAGGTGGCAGATTGGCACGATGATTAGCACTGCTGCCTCACAGTACCAGGGACTGGGTTTGATTCCAGCCTCGGGCAATTGTCTGTGCGGATTTTGTACATTCTCCTCCACATCTGTGCAGGCTTCTTCCCACAATCCAAAGTTAGGGTGGATTGGCCAGGCTAACTTACCCATAGTGTCCGGGGATGTGCAGTCTAGGTGGATTAGCCATGAGGAATAAAAGGATAGGATGTTCTGGTTGGATGCTCTTTGGAGGGTTGTGCAAACTCGATGGGCTGAAAAGCTTCTATCCCCACTGTAGGGATTTAACAATATGGCTTTGAATTTGGGTGGAAATCATTATCAATCACACTGTCCTGATTTTTAACTATGTTGCCATTGCTTCTCTGTCACTGGGCCAAACTCCCTGAGCTCCCAACAGCCCTGTGACTGTTCACACACCCCAAGGGCTACAACATTTCAAGAAGCCATCTCCACACCACCTTCTCCAGGATAATCAGAGAGATGATAAATGCTGCCGAGTTGGAGGCACCTACTTACCATGTACGAATAATGAGAAAGGAGACACTCCTTTCCATTTCCAATCTGGAATTAAACAGTGGGTAAGCTGGTACCGAATAGTATTATGGGACATCTGTATGTTTGACTAAATATGAGAAAATCCTCAAGTAGAATTATGAAGGGATAGTCAAAAGGCAAAAAGAAAACTGCTGGGTAAAGCTGTCGGTCTTTTGACCAAGGGTTAGTAATAATAGATTAGCATATCTGTGGAATCCAATGTTATGTTTTTGGATGATGTCACCAAAGAACAAGAGTACAGATGTAAGAGCGACCAACATTTGATCCTTGGAGAACTCTGGAGGTCATACCATGGGAGTAAAATCAATTGCAGAAGGAATCTCTAGTAGATTGTCCAATGAAGTGATGCAATGTAAGATCTGAGGCCGGGGACTGAATGCATTTTGACATTTGCTTTTCTAATCGTTAGTGGACTAACATGTGCCAAATCTCGGAGACACATCAATAAATTATTAATCAAAGGTCCCTTTTAGATACTTTCACGTGGATTTGAAGCAACTTCAAAGTGATTACCTTCAGAGGAATTTGTTTTGATCTTGGAGTTTCTGACTGAATGCAGAAACAGGACTGTAGAACATGCTGTACAGCTGCAGTGTAATCAAATTTAATATAATCTCTTTGGTACTGCGCCTTACCTCTAAGCCCATAATTAGCATGTCATGCTGAACTCTGGAAGTTTTACTGCAGTGACCTGCCAATAGTTTTACGATATAATCTATGCGTATGCCCTGCTACAGGGATGACCAATTTGAATACAAAATTTGGCAGGGCAAAAACCTACTCGCCTACGCAAAGACAGTCTGTGTCACTGGAAGAGATGTGGCAGTGAGTTCAATGCTAAGCAGTTCTGATGAAGGGTCACTGGATCTGAAACGCTAACTCTGATTTCTCTCCACAGACATTGCTGAGTTTTTCTGTCTCTGTGTCACTGGATGCTGCTTGTGTGGTGCCCACACACACCCAAATATGGCAGGTTGGCGCTATCCTGATGTCACAACTGACTGATATGATGTCAAGCTTACACATGCAAACCATTCAGGCCCTGCTAGAGTCGTGTTGTCCACTCTTGCGATAAGAAATGTGAAACAGCAAAAGCAATCCTGCAGTATCTAATGGATCAGGAACGGTGACTGAAGATATGTTGGAAGTTTGGAACTGCATCCCTTTGCTCTTCCCTCCTATACCCCACACTACAGAAACTTCAAAAAGGATTTACAAAAGCACAACATGATGATTGACCTGGTCTGACACACGACCACTAGCTCAGACACAGATACCTAGTTTGGAGGCTGGAATGGATTTGGGTTACTATAGGCATGAGCTGGCTGCAAGCTGGTTAGAGAGTTAGGTCACCCGAAGGTGAGGTGGTAGATAGGTATTGCTGCAGACAGCTTTATTGAGGATCTCAATGGGGCAACTTGAGTCCTAAATAGACCTCACACACCAACACGGGTGAGTTGGCTGGCCTGACAAACAGTCTTCTCTCAAGTCAACGAGCATGGAGATGTCTCACTCAAAACTTGGAGTGGGCAAGGTGTGGAGATTGCCCAGTGAGCCATCTCTGCTCTATTTCCATATCGTTCTGCATAGTGTCATACTGAACCATACCCATCATAACCTTTGTGTGACTGCTCTGCCAACCTTTGAGGACATATCAAATGTAGCTTCTATTGCAGTTACAAGAGTGATAGAAGCTTGTTCTTGAGTGTTTGTTTTTGGGTAATGTGATGAATTCCTGGAAAGTGTTTCCAAAGATGAAGAAGTTGTGGTGTGCAGAAGTGCTAAGAAGTGGACAGGAGATTGATAGCTTTGATTGTTGTGTGAGGGTATGGTGGACTATCTTAAGGTTAGGTAAATTCTGAATACCAAGGAGCTCTGCTGGGGAAGTTAAGGGGGTGTGGTACACTGAGCAGCCTTGGTGGTTTTATGGGTAGATGTCATGTGAAAATGCATTAACTGAAGTTAACCATCCACATGAGGTAATTGCTGACAGATGCTTAGGTCCAAATTCTAGGAGTTGACCTTCTTCACAATCTGTTCCCTTTCCTTTCTGTGGGCAGCCTTTGAAGGACTACTCTCATTTTTGTATACCCCCACCCACAAGATGGGGTTGTGGCATCTCTCCTCATGACTCCCTTGTCTAATCCTATTGAATGATGGAGCAGAATCAAATAGCCTTTTTCACATGTTTGTACCGACACTGCTAATGCCTCCAGTGTCACATCCATTAGTATGTACCTGCCCTGGTGTTCAGTTTGGAAAACGTTCTATTACAGCATTTCTTGATCAATTGAAAAGACTGTTTGCCTTTATGGAAGAGTAGGTTACCAATGCCACATCCTTGATAAACAGCACTGCCTGGGTCTCTTGCTGTGTGTAGCGTGCTAGTGTCTTGGCTCCTGTAAAATTAATGTAATGCTTAAATATTGGACATGTACGCCCATGAAATACATCAACGTAAGGAGTACTTTACCGACCCATTCTGTTACTACCTTCATTCTGCTCGCAATGTTCTGCAGTGCAGTATTCATCCCAAGAATCTCCGAGCATGTGTATGGTGCATTCTAAAATTATAATGCAAGTCTTTAAAATGCTGACTAGTTCAGCTATTCAAAAAAACAAGTAGACTATTTGGTTTAGCACGCAACTAGATGATAAATGATTAAGGTTACCATGCTCCAAGTAAAATTAGGTGAGAAAAATATTTCCCCCAATACACGGGAACACTCATTGCAAGTTGTGGTTGCTGTTCCTTTAAGTAATGGAAACAGGTTAAAGAAACCTTGCTGTGATCTTCCTGGCTTGTCATAATGTAGTGTTTCCACCTGACATTTTCTGATATAAACCAAATGTGATGCCATTCTCAGAGCAAAGCACGCAATGTGAGGACGTCCAGAAGTCAGCGGGAACTGTAGATGTATTTGAAGTTGTTGTTCACCTCCAATATAAAGTGCAACTTATACAACAGCTGTGAAGTGGACTGGAAAGCAGCTCTCAGCCTCCTCGCCACTTGCCCATCTAATGTAGTAAACTTTTACACAGAGTTGCATAGAATTAAGTCTGCTAGGAGAATGCAAAAGAATGAAATTAGATGAGTATTATGTCTTCAGGTTCTCCGAATGAGGAGGAAGCAAAAGTTAGCAGGCAGCATCAGAAATGATCAATCCATGTTGCTATTGACTAGAATCCTTTGGGGATAAAAGCAATGTCCAGATTGCCTTATCAAATTCACACCGATTCTGCCCAATCCCTCTTATCCAACTGGCCAGCCGTTCAACCTGACTCTTTCTGGTTTTACACCAAAGGGATTGGATTAGTTGTGACGGCGGCTTGTTGCAGTACTTTGGTTTGTTTTCATAAATGATTCAGTGGGCTGAGCTTTGGGAAAACATATCCCATTACTGGTGGATTGAGAGCAAGCCTTGAGAAAGGAAAGTAAAGCTGAGCTCTTAGTATAGACAGCAGCTGCTCTTTGTAGTTGCTCCTTTATTACTTGAATAGAAATGGAGGGCCTTTTTTTCCCCACTGTATCCTGTGGGGACATTAATGTACTTGAAAGAAGATCAGAGCAGCGTGATATAATTTCTATTTCCCAAGAGTTGTGAGATTTAAGTTGATGTGTCTGAGAACTAGAGGACACCTATAAATGGGAAGATTAAATGAGGTTGAAATTGTTCCTTTGTCACAAAACGAATTGGAAAGTTGTGACATTGGGAAAAAGCATTTCTCTGTGAATGGTGAGATAAACTCACAAACATGCTCAGACATACACTGGATTTTCTTCTCTCTCCCTCTCTCATGCCACTCAAATATAGCACTTGCTTAAGGAAGAGGTCTGCTGATTTTAAAAATTTGTAGCTGCATCTTGATTTCCAAAAAAAAAGCTAACAAAACAAGAGCAACAGCAAACACAAAAGATCTAGCAATAACATTCTTCCCAATTACACAGTAATCCTTTATCAAGCTTATAAATATTTATACTGGTGTCGGTGCAGATTAGCAGCTGAATTTAAAGGAAATCTTACAGGAGGTGAAGTTAGTTATTCTGAGGGCAAACTCTGGTGTGAACCCATTGAGTCAAAACAGACACATCTGGTCACCACCTTACCAAAAGGATGTGGACGCTTTGGAGGGGGTGCAGAGAAGTTTTACGAGGACGTTGCCTGGTATGGAAGGTGCTAGCTATGAAGAGAGGTTGAGTAGCAAATAGAGAAGGAATGTCAGAAAGGCAAGGTCACAGTGATCATGGGAGACTTCAATATGCAGGTGGACCGGGTAAGTAATGTTGCCAGTGGATCCAAAGAAAGGGAATTCATGGAATGCTTACAGGATGGCTTTTTGGAACAGCTTGTCATGGAGTCCACAAGGGAGCAGGCTATTCTGGACCTAGTGCTTTGTAATGAACCAGACTTTATAAAAGATCTTAAAGTAAGGGAACCCTTAGGAAGCAGCGATCATAACATGGTGGAGTTCAGTCTGCAGTTTGAAAGAGAGAAGGCAAAATCGGATGTAATGGTGTTACAGTTAAATAAAGGTAATTATGAGGGCATGACAGAGGAACTGACAAAAATAGACTGGAAGCAGAGCCTAGCGGGGAAGACAGTAGAGCAAAAATGGCAGGAGTTTGTGGGTATAATTGAGGACACTGTTCAGAGGTTCATCCCCAAGAAAAGAAAGATTATCCGGGGAGGGATTAGACAGCCATGGCTGACAAAGTCAGTCAGGAAATGTATTAAAGAAAAAGAGAGATCCTATAAAGTGGCCAAGAGCAGTGGGAAATCAGAAGATTGGGAAGGCTACAAAAACAAACAGAGGGCGGCACGGTGGCACAGTGGTTAGCACTGCTGCCTCACAGCACCAGAGACCCGGGTTCATTTCCCACCTCAGGCAACTGACTGTGTGGAGTTTGCACGTCCTCCCCGTGTCTGCGTGGGTTTCCTCCGGGTGCTCCGGTTTCCTCCCACAGTCCAAAGATGTGCAGGTCAGGTGAATTGGCAATGCTAAATTGCCCGTAGTGTTAGGTAAGGGGTAAATGTATGGGTGGGTTGCGCTTCGGCAGATCGGTGTGGACTTGTTGGGCCGGAGGGCCTGTTTCTACACTGTAATGTAATCTAATAATCTAATCATAACAAAGAGAGTAATAAGGAAGGAGAGGATCTAATATGAAGGGAGGCTAGCCAATAATATTAGAAACGATAGTAAAAGTTTCTTTCAATGCATAAGAAACAAACGACAGGCAAAAGTAGACATTGGGCCTAATGATGGGAGATAAGGAAATAGCAGGAGAACTTAACAAGTATTTTGCGTCAGTTTTCACAGTGGAAGGCATGAGTAATATCCCAACAATAAAAGGGAGCTGGGGGCTGAGTTGAGTATGGTTGCCATTACAAAAGAGAAAGTGCTGGAAAAGCTAAAAGGTCTTAAAATTGATAAATCTCCTGGCCCCGATGGGATACATCCTAGAGTTCTGAGAGAGGTGGCTGAGGAAATAACGGAGGCATTGGTTGAGATCTTTGAAGAGTTACTGGAGTCAGGGAAAGTCCCGGATGATTGGAAGATCGCTGTTGTAACCCCTTGGTTCAAGAAAGGATCAAGACAAAAGATGGAAATTTATAGGCCAATTAGCCTAACCTCGGTTGTTGGTAAAATTCTAGAATCCATCATTAAGGATGAGGTTTCTAAATTCTTGGAAGAGCAGAGTCTGATTAGAACAAGTCAACATGGATTTAGTAAGGGGAGGTCATGCCTGAAAAACCTGTTGGAATTCTTTGAAGAGGTGACAAGTAGGTTAGACCAGGGAAACCCAGTGGATGTGGTCTATCTAGACTTCCAAAAGGCCTTTGATAAGGTGCCACACGGGAGGCTGCTGAGCAAGGTGAGGGCCCATGGTGTTCGAGATGAGCTACTAGGATGGATTGAGGATTGGCTGTCTGACAGAAGGCAGAGAGTTGGGATAAGAGGTTCTTTTTCGGAATGGCAGCTGGTGACAAGCGGTGTCCCACAGGGTTCAGTGTTGGGGCCGCTGCTGTTCGTGTTATATATTAATTATCTGGATGAAGGGACTGGGGGCATTCTAGCGAAGTTTGCCAATGATATGAAGTTAGGTGGACAGGCAGGTAGTACTGAGGAAGTGGGGAGGTTGCAGAAGGATCTAGACGGTTTGGGAGAGTGGTCCAGGAAATGGCTGATGGAATTCAACGTGAGCAAATGCGAGGTCTTGCACTTTGGCAAAAAGAATAAAAGCATAGACTACTTTCTAAACGGTGAGAAAATTCGTAAAGCCAAAGTACAAAGGGATCTGGGAGTGCTAGTCGAGGATTCTCTGAAGGTAAACATGCAGGTTGAGTCCATGATTAAGAAAGCGAATGCAATGTTGTCACTTATCTCAAGAGGGTTGGAATATAAAAGCACCGTTGCGCTACTGAGACTTTATAAAGCTCTGGTTAGACCCCATTTGGAGTACTGTGTCCAGTTTTGGTCCCCACACCTCAGGAAGGACATACTGGCACTGGAACGTGTCCAGCAGAGATTCACACGGATGATCCCTGGAATGGTTGGTCTAACATACGAGAACTGGCTGAGGATCATGGGATTGTATTCATTGGAGTTTAGAAGATTATGGGGAGACTTAATAGAAACTTACAAGATAATACATGGCTTGGAAAGAGTGGATGCTAGGAATTTTTTTCTGTTAGGCGAGGAGACTAGGACCAGTGGACACAGCCTTAAAATTAGAGGGGGTCAATTCAGAACAGAAACGCAGAGACATTTCTTCAGCCAGAGAGTGGTGGGCCTGTGGAATTCATTGCCGCAGAGTGCAGTGGAGGCCGGGACGCTAAATGTCTTCAAGGCAGAGATTGATAGATTTTTGATGTCTTGAGGAATTAAGGGCTATGGGGAGAATGCGGGTAAGTGGAGTTGAAATGCCCACCAGCCATGATTGAATGGCGGAGTGGACTCGATGGGCCGAATGGCCTTACTTCCACTCCTATGTTTTATGGTCTTATGGCCTTAGGTTAGGTTTATTTTCATTAGAAAAAAGGAGATTGAGGGGGGACCTGATTGAGGTTTACAAAATCATGAAGGGTATAGACAGGATAGAGACAAGCTTTTTCCCTGGGTGAAGGATTCAATAATGAGAGGTCACACTTTCAAGGTGAGAGGTGGAAAGTTTAAGGGGGATACATACAGCAACTGCTTCACACAGAGCGTGGATGGGTGTTTGGAATGCATTGCCAGCAGAGATGGTAGAGGCAGGCACGGTAGATTCATTTAAGATGCGTCTGGACGGATGCATGAGTAGGTAGGGAGCAGAGGGATACAATTGCTTAGGAATTGACAGACAGGTTTAGACAGTACATTTGGATCAGCTCAGGCTTGGAGGGCCGAAGGGCCTGTTCCTGGGCTGTAAATTTTCTTTGTTCTTTGTTCAAAGCAAGTAGAAGAGGGGCCATTTATGGAATAATTAATCCGTTTCAAGTAAAAATGATGATTGTTAAAGTGTAACCACGGTCTGTCAGAAATCGATGCATCAAGCGTTAATGCCAACCAATCCACTTCAGAGAAGAAATGTCATGGTTCAGTGTCTAAGCACAACCTCAATTTTACTTGGGTAAGGACAATGCTTTACACAGGTCTCATGGGATCACATCATTAGCTGCATCTCACAGCCAAAGCTGTTCTGAGTCCATTGGGATTGCCATTAAAATTGATATTTTATGAACAACTCAGTTCCATTCCAGTTGCTGTTCAGTCTTGTGACATCTCTCGCATCCAGGCCAGATCAGCTCATATCAACATATTTATTGTATTTTCTTTTCTTTCTGATAATACAGAATCTATTTGCTTACACAGGTTGTGTCGGATCAGGGAGAAATACCCAACTGAGATTTCAAGGCCCGTTCTTCAGGATTTGAATGTTTCTAATTTGCAAACATTATCTTGATTCAGAAACTCAAAGCAATGTGTTCCAAATAACAGATGGAGCCAATGCCAATTAGAAGAAACATAGAAACATAGAACATATTTCTATGGAAGGAGGCCATTTGGCCCTTTGAGCTTACTCTCCATCATCACGATCATGGCTGATTGTCCAACTCAGCAGCCTAATTCTGCTTTCTCCCCATAACCTTTGATTGCATTCACACCAAGTATTATATCTAGCTGCCTCTTGTATACATTCAATGTTTTGGCATCAACTACTTCCTGTGGTAATGGATTCCACAGGCTCACCACTCTTTGGGTGAAGAAATGTGTTCTCATCTCCATCCTAAATTGTGCTAAGAGGCAGCTTTGATGAGCTGGTAGGCAGAAAAACAGTAGGTCAATTTTGATGGGGACAAGTGCAAAATGCTGCATTTTGAAAGAAATATAGATGGCACAATACATCTTAAAATTTTGTTTGGTGTGATTATATAATGCTTATGTTGTCTCTCATAATGTAAGAAACCAGACATGGATACTGTGGTTTTAAAAATGTCCAATAGATGTTTATTAGAGCTTGCTGTTATATACAGACATTACATTCACAGGTACCTAACTGTCTTGAGGATACTAAACTATTAGATTACAAAGTGAAGTATTCAACAAACAACACATTACCAGTAGAATGCCATGCTTCATGTGATCCCAGTTAAGGTGGAATACACAGTCTTTATACTCTTAGGTTACATGCTACTACAGTGATGATGTCATTAGAGAATCTCCTAATGGTAGACTGAGTCTTAAAAGTGTGCTGACCTGGTGATCTCTTACAACAGTGCTAGTGGTTAAAGATGAAGGTGAAAAGGAGCTAAGAGTCATAGCAGATCTGACATACTGAATTCAACAGGGTGCCTCAGTCACACAACGCTTCGGCCTCCCCCTCACCAACCTCAGCACAATTAAGAGGCCACTAATACACTGAAAACTGAGTTGCTGCTCCTTAGGAACAGGCATTAAGTTCCGACTCAGAGAACCAGCTTTGGAAAGCAATGGATCAGGATCTTGGCAGGGCTAAAGTGGCAGATATTGAGCAGGAATGGAACCAGGGTGAGAGAGGACTTGGGCAGGGAAACAGAGGCTGGCTGAAGGACAATCTGGTTGGGGGTGCGGAGAAAGCAGGATTTCTTTTCCATTTTAATGGAGGCAATCTTACAATACTTATCATAAAATTCACTTTTCAGCACGGGAGCAGAGGTTTAGCAATGATTCTAGGCTTTCATCAACAAGGTGTAACGTTTTGGAAATCTTTCTATAAAAAAAATCTAATCATATAAAAATTGAAGTTATAGCCATTTCTTTAATTGCATCCGCTCTGGGGGTCATCAACTCTCAAGAGGAGAGAAGACTTTGTCAGCAACCTCACAACTGGGTTTCAACATCATTTTTAAGGTGTGAACTCCCACCTGCTGCAGGTAGATTGAGTTTAAGAACTGCTGAATTGTTAAGGATAGTAAATAATATCTGAATTACCACCACAGCCAATTAATGGTTCAATTTTAAGCAAATGATTCTTCTCAATGGTCAGAATCATATCAGAATGGGTTCACAGCAGTAAAGAAAGTGTGAAACCTACTTACTATAATCCAAATTGTCTTTCATTGCTAAGCTCAATGTATCTGAGAAGTTTCTGCTTAGCACACTACTGTACTCACTGTATACCCATGACTTTGTCACAAAATACCAGACTAATGCCATTTACAAGTTTGCTGATGACACCACCATAGTAGGACAAATCTCAGATGGTGATGAAACAGACTACAGACCTGGACGACCTGGGAAAATGGTGCACTGAGAGCAACCTAGCTCTCAATGTCAGCAAAACCAAGGAACTCATTATTGATTTTCAATGGGATGTTACTAATGCTTCTCTAGACATTAACAGCACAGAGATGGAACAAGTGGTGGGTGTCAGACTCCTGGGAGTGGTTATCAACAACAAGCTTTCTTGGACTCTTCACATAGATGCACCAGTTACAAATGCTCAACAACGTCTCTTTTTCCTCAGGCAGCTGAGGAAATTTGGCATGACGGTGAATACTCTTGCAAATCTTCATAGGTGCGCCATCGAGAACATTCTGTCTGAATGTATCACTACCTGGTATGGCAACTGTACCATTCAAGATCGGAGATGGTTACAGGGAGTGGTGAACTCGGCCTGGACAATCACAAAGGCCAACCTCCCATCTATTGAATCCATCTACCAGACCCACTATCGAGGAAAGGCCGCCAGCATTCTCAAATATCCATCCCACCCTGGCAATGTTTTTCTACAACCTTTACCATCGGGGAGAAAATACAGAAGCCTGAACACACGCACCAGCCGGTTTCTTAACAGTTTCTACCCTACTGTTGTTAGAATACTGAACTGGCTCACAAACTCTTAACATTTGCCTGTACCTGTGATTTGGTTTTTCCCACTGTTTACCTATTACTTACTACCTATGCTACTTAACCCTGTGATCTGCCTGTATTGCTCACAAGACATAGCTTTTCACTGTGCCTCAGTACACGTGACAATAAGTTCAATTCAATTCAATGTTTCAATTCAGACATTGGAATAACTTAGGACCAGAATGAGCAATAAGAGATAACAGAGCAGAGCTGGAATGTACATCTGCAGTACTTTGCGTGAACAGCTCCTTTTTTTTACCGTTCTTTTCTCTTTTGTCTTTTCATAACAGACTAGGGTGATGTGCTAGAAATCAAGTCCTGCTATTCCTAGAATAACACAAAAGTGATAAAGCTTTGAAAAAAATATACAAAATCCCCAAACTGCCTTTTTCCAGGTTGACAGAAAGACAGCACCATATTTCTGTAATTAATACTATTTATCACAAAAGAAGATATATAAACAAGGGAAAAATTGGGAAAATAGTACAGTAGCCTTTGTTTTCCAAGATCTGTTGGGTTGGTTCTTGCTGATTTGAATGTTTTCCTTCAACCTTCCTTTATCCAAATGCTTCTTCTGGTTTGCAAAAGGCACAGGGTGGCATTGAGACAATTTAAGCTTCAATGTTACAATCTCAGCAGGCTGCCAGCCCACACACCATAAATAGATACAAAAAGAATGGACTTTCTCTCACCATTCTAGCCTAACTCTTGCTCTCTACCCTTCCTAAACATTCTCTCTCACAAATGTGTACACATAGCTAGGAACCTCATACACAGAAATGGCAAAATCTATTGTTATTGTAACAAAAACAGCAATTGCTGGAAATATGCAGCAGGTCTGGCAGCACGTGCAGAGAGAAAGCAGAGTTAACACTTCAGGACCAATAACCCTTCGTCACTGATTTCTGTTTTTCTTTTGATTTTCAGCATCCACAGTTCTTTGTTTTCTTTTGTTGCTATTATACTTACTTGCAGCTGCGTGGTTCTTGTCTTCCCCTTAATCTTAGAACCTATGAATGGCTTTAGATTCCCTACTATATGGAAACAGGCCGTTTGTTCCAACAAGTCCATACTGATTCCCTGAAGAGTAACCCACCCACACTCATTCCCCTACCCTATATTTACCCCTGACTAATGCACCTAACATTATAAGCAATTTAGCACAGCCAATTCATCTGACCTACACATCTTTGGAGTGTGAGAGGAAACCCACACAGACACAGGGGAGAACATGCAAACTCCACATGGACAGTCGGCCGAGGCTGGAATCAAACTTGGGTCCATGGTGCTGGGAGGTAGCAGTGCTAACCACTGAGCCACTGTGCCACCCACAACTTGGTGACTTGAACAAAGATGGATTTTGTCTTCATTTTTTAATATACATTTTTGTTATTAATATAGGCACCGGAGAATGGGAACTTAAACACTTTTCACTTCTTTTTGAAAAAAATACAATAATACTTTCTATTCTATGTCAGGTGTGGCTCAATTGGTAGCATATCATACCCAGGTTCGAAATTCAAGTCTCTCTCCAGCATTTGTGCATTAAAATCAAGGCTGACACTCCACTGTGCAACTGAAGAAGTTTAACCTGGAGTCTTTCAGATGAGATATTAACCTAATGATCTATGTAACCAATCTCTTTTCTGGGGTGAATGTAAAAGATCCTTTGGCAGAATTTATAAGAAGCACAGGAAGGTTATCCCTGATGGCTTGGCAAGATGGATCAATGGCTAGCACTGCTGCTTCACAGCGCTGGGGTCTGGGTTTGATTCCAACCTCGGGTAACTGTCTGTGAAGGTTTTTCCAGGTGCTCTTGTTTCCTCTCACAGTCTAACAATGTGCAGGTTAGGTGGATCGGCTGTGCTAAATTGCTCATAGTGTCCAGGGATGTGAAAGCTAGGGAGGTGAACCATGGAAAATTCAGGGCTATGGACGTAGAATGGGGAGTTGGGTCTGGATTGAATGCTACATGGAGGGCTGGTATGGACTCAATAAGCTGAATGGTCTCTTTCTGCACTGTAGTGATTTTATGATTCTATGAATATATGTCCCTTAATCAATATCGTATATACCAGGTTAGCTGGTCATTATCAAATTGCTACTTGCGTCGTTTGTTGAGGGCAATTTGATTGCTTGTTTCCTACTTTAAAGTACTTTATTAGCTGTAAAGTGCATTGAGATGTCTGGTAATCATGAACAGCACTATATAAATACAAGTCTATCTTTCACATTTTACTCCTCATAGACTTTTACATTTTGAAGTTGTATCTGAGTGCTTTGGAACATTTTTGGGCTATGACATTTCATATATATACTTATTTCCATCTTTAATGTAACTTTTGCTGTTGAACATATCTACAAATCCTCCTCAGAAAGGACTAAAATTATCCTTTCCAGCTTTCTGATTGCAATATGCTTATACCATTTCATTGTGTTTTAGATCCAAGATCCAATTCAAATTCGGGTAAAAAAGATTTCTTTTAAGAATCATGGCTGTGAACTGTAATGTTTTGCAGGACACAGATGGGATGTAGCTTTATCTCAGTCTGTCACAGTGTTATAAATGCTTTCAAAAAGAATGTGTTTCAATATTACTACATGCCATCCAATCCTTCTCTCTTGGAACTGACAGTATGACGTTAGCTGTCAGAATACTTGCTATGAATTCTGAAAGCATTTAAATAAGATATATGGTCCATTGCACATTCTATTTGTTACAATCCAATATAGGGGAAGTGAAGCCAGAGATAAAATACCTTTCATTGAGCTACTTATAACTTAGCCACAAAATAATTTTAATTTATAGTTTTTTTTAGTAAATGTTAGGTTAGTTCATTATTATCATCAACACGTTTCTTTTGGTATGCTATAAAGGCATAGCACTGCAATCAACATAAAAGTCAGACAAAATCCTTTAAAGGCCAATCTGTTTCCCCTGCTCCTTAAATCTGTGATGGATGTTCCTAAGCTGCTGGAACACCCTTTGCAGATGATGTTTGGCAGGTGCCTGTGGTCCCTGTTCAACTAAGCCATATGTTCAGGATTGTCAGCATTCTGTTCCATAACTGGGTTACAATCTAAGTTGGTGAATCTTGCAATTACATAAAATGTGAACACCAAAGATCCTAAATTTGGTGTTACTTGTCACAGTTATAAGGAGGTTAGTGTGACAGTTTGCTAATCTAAAGACTAAAAGGGGCAGGATCACTATTATTAACCATCACCGTAATTGCATCTGCAGACCTCACTTTCCTAGAGATCAACCCACACACACCCATTCCCCCTCTATTCTACATTACCCAGGACTCATGCACCTAATCTACACATCCCTGAGCACTACGGACAATTTATCATGGCCAATTCACCTAACCTGCACATCTTTGCATTGTGGGAGGGAACCCACACAGAGAATGTGCAAACCCCACGCAGCCAGTCACCCAAGCCAGGAATTGAACCCAGGTCCCTGGTGCTGTGATGCAACAGGGCTAACCACTGAGCCACCGTACCACACATGGTAATGCTGGAGATGTCAATTATTGAATGTATTATTAAATCAAAGACAGACTTTAAGTACAAGTAAAACATCCCATGGCATGATTTGAAGAAGACCACAGGAGTTCTCCCAATTTCCTCACCAATGTTTATCCCTCAACCAATGCTGACAAGACATCTGACCATTTCTCTTATTGTGAATGACTTGCATGGATTTGCTGCTGTAACTCTTGCACTACATGAGTGGTGAAGTTAAAGTTGTAAAGTGTTTCAGAGCATGTGAAGTTTTCCTTTTACTACAGAATAGATATCATCAATTATATTAATGTCTTGTGGAACAATCTATATTCCTGGTGGCTTGTGCACAAAACTAATATCTAACAGCCCTGACCTTTCTGAAATGGTGCTTTATAAAGCAATGGGTAGAAATACAGGGTAAGGAAAAAGCTATGATGGACAATTGCAATAGGAGAGGGGAAACTAAACAGAAATATATAAGTTCAAACAAATTCAGATAAGAGTGGAAATTTTCAGTAATCTCATAAGTCCTATAACTCCTTTGTTTTAAACTCATGGGATATGGGTGTTGCTGGCTGACCAGCATTTATTGCCTGTCTCTGGTTGCCTTTGACAAGGTGGTGGTGAGCTGCCTTCCTGGACCACTGCAGTCCATGTGCTGAAAGTTAACCCACAATGCCACCGTGGGGTAGCATTGAGGCTCAGTAGTTAGCACTGCTGCCTCTCAATGTCAGGGACCCCTGGGTTCGAATCCCACTTTGGTGACTGTGTGGAGTTTGTACATTCTTCCCCGTGTCTGCATGGGCTTCCTCTAGGTGCTCTGGTTTCCTCCTGCAATCTAAAGATGTACAGGTTAGATGACTTGGCCATGCTAAATTGCCCGTAGTGTTCATGGATGTGTAGGCTGGTGCATTAGTTGGGGTAAATGTAGGGGAATGGGTCTGGGTGGGTTATTCTTTGGAGGGTCCATGTAGATTTGTGGACCAAATGGCCTGTTTCCATCCTGTAGTGATTCTATGATCTTGACCCAGTAACAGTGAAGGAATGGTGGTATATTTCCAAGGTGGGATGGTGAGTGTCTTGGTGATATTGATGGTGTTCCCATATATCTGCTTTTCTTGTCCTTCCAGATGGAATTGTTCGTGCATTTGGAAGACACTGTCTAAGGGTCTTTGGTGAATGCTCCTGAATGTTGGTTGTGTAGGGAGTGGATGCTAGTGAATGTAGTGACAATCAAGCCAGCTACTTTGTCCTGGATGGTGTCCAGGCAAGTGGGAAGTATTCCATCACACTCTTGACTTGTGCTTTGTAGATTGTGGACAGGCTTTGGAGAGTCAGGAGGTAAGTTATTCCTAGCCTCTGGCCTACTTTTGTAGCCACTGTCTTTATGTAGTGAGTCAAGTTGTGTTTCTGGTCAATGGTAAGCCCCCAGGAAGCTGAGAATATGGAAATGAAGTGAATGTAACACAATTGAATGTAATGGGGCAGTGTTTAGATTGTCTCTTATTGAAGATAGTCATTGCCGGGCATTTGTGTGTTGTGAATGCCATAAATGGTGCAGAACATTGTGCAATCATTGGCGAACATCCCCATTTCTGACTTTATGATGGAGGGAAAGTCATTGATGAAGCAGTTAAAGAAACTTTGGCCTAGGACACAAAACTGAGGAACTCCTGCATAGATGCCTTGGAGCTGAGATAACTGACCTCCAACAACCATTACCATCTTCCTATGTGCCAGGTATGACTCCAACCAGCATAGAGTTTGTCCCAATACCCATTGATTCCAGTTTTTCTAAGGCTCCTTGATGCTGCACTCAGTCAAATGCAGCCTTAATACCAGTAGGAGAGAACATTGTCAAGCCTGTATGATTCTCTCAATTTTGATACAAGCTCCCAGATGTTAATAAGGAGGACTATGCAGCGTCAACAAGGCTGTTTCTGCCAATATCTTTTCCAGTGCCTAGGTTGATGCCAGCTGGTCCATCTTGTTTCATTTCTTCATTGAGATTTTATAGCAACTGTTACAACTAAGTGGCTTTCTGGGCCATTTCAGAGGGCAATTAAGAGACAACCACATTGCAGCGGGTCACATGCAGGCCAGACCAGGTGAGGAAGATAGATTTCCTTTCTTGAAGTAGGATGGGTTCCTCCAACAATCAACAATGTGTTTCATAGCTATTCCAGATTCTTTTGGAATTCATCTGTCATGGTAGGGTTCAAGGACAGGCCCCCAGAACATTAGGCTTACTAATCTAGCATTAATACCACACGGCCATCACTTCCTCCCTCATCACTAATCCTTCAGTTCTAATCTCAGGCACCCCAATTTTCATCTCTGCCTGGTGGAAGGCATGCCTTCAGCTGTAAAGCCTAAGTTCAGGAATTCTCCCCCTAACCCCCACCCACCCCCCCCCACCCCCCCACTTTCCTTCTTTAAGACAGTCCTTGAAACCATTTCAGTTTGAGAAACCTTTTGGTCACCTGTTCTAGTGTCACCTTATTGGATTCAGTGTCACAATTTGGAACGCTTTACAGTAAAGGTTTTGCTTCACTACATATACTACATATATGATATAAATGCAAATTATTGTTGGTAAACAGGAATTTGATAGTGTAAATTTGAATATTGTTGAAAAGAGAGAAATGACACTGAGGTTTTTAGTCTTGCCACTCATCAGGACAGATGCAAGAATGCTAAATTTAAAATTATCTCAACCAAATATACATCAGGAGAAAAGGGTACTGATTGGTTGGCAAGTCGACTCTGACTGGCCAAGACCTTGCCCTATTGAAAGAAATGAGAAGCTCTCCAATCTCCTTGATTTATTTTTAAAAATAACACAAAACTTAAATATATTTCATCTGCTTTATCCTTTTTGTTTTGTAATACCAATTGTTGTGATCATTTGAAATTTGGCACTCTTGCATTTGTCCTGATGAGTGCAAGAGGAAAAGCTTCAAGATGGGTGAGGTGATGATCGAGTAATATTATCAGTAGACTATTAATCTAGTAACCTAGGTAGTGTTCTGGAGACTTGGGTTCAAGTGCCGGGCGGACGGTGGAATTTGAATTTAGTGAAAATCTGGAATGAAGAGTTTAACAATCCATGAGATGATTGTTGGAGGATGAAGCTATTTGGTTCAGTAATGTCTTTAGGCAACTGCCATCCTTATCTGGTATAGTTGGCTCATAATTGCCCTCTGCCAAATAGGGATGGACAATCCTACAAATGAAACAAAAAAAGGTCTCTCTTTTCGCAACATTCAACTTCAAGTTATCTGTAATGCCGTACAGAGAGGCTGCCGCATTTCTGGAGATGCTGTCATTCAGGTGAAATGATAAAATCGAGGTTCATCTTTTTGTTCAGGCTGGTATGAAATAATTCATGGCCCTAAGGCCTGTTTGCAGAGGGTGGGGAGGTTGATTTCACGGGAGTCCTGGCTCATATTTATTTACCTCTAAACCTTATGGGCACTATCCATGATTAGATTATTAACAGTGTGGAAATAGGCCCTTCAGCCCAACAAATCCACACCAACTCTCTGAAGAGCAACCCACCCAGACCCATTCCCCTACACCTAACACTACAGGCAATTTAGCACGGCCAATTCACCCAACCTGCACATTTTTGGACTGTGGGAGGAAACCAGAGCAAACCCAAGCAGACACAGGGAGAATGTGCAAACTCCACACAGACTGCTGCCTGAGGCAGGAATTGAACCCAGGTTTCTGGGGTTGCGAGACAGCAATGCTAACCACTGTGCCACTGTGCTGCCCACTATGGGAGTTTGCTATGTGCATATTTGCTGCTGTCTTATCTGTATAGCTACTGTGACTACAATTCAAGAGTACTTCATTTCTTAAAGCACTTTAAGATATCAGGAGGTCATGAAAAGTGGCATGTAAATATAAGGCCTTTTTTTTAAGGACTAATGATCATCCATACAACAGGATTATAATATATTAGACATGGAAGCACAATACAATTTCAAAGCAGGAAGGTAGTGAAGATGCTCAAATCTACATCCAGCACTAAACAGGGAATGGACAGGAAAAGAAAATGAGTGGTTCAGTGAGAAGAGGCCACAGTGTGTGAAGTGTTTTGTGACAAGATGTGGAGATGCTATTACACACTTCTGGATCAGGTGGGACTTGAACTCCTGGTGAATCAGGGTGAAATCAGGACTATGAATAAAAGTGTTGGTGTATCCAGGTCCTGCCAAAGAAACTCGTGGCAGTCAGTAGCATGAGTGTTTGAAATCGAGAGTGTGTGAATCAGCCTGTGAATAAATGACTATACTAAGGATTCCATAATTTAGTGAGAACAGATTGGAGCTGGCAAGAGTTTCCCAAACATCGTCTGTGTGTGTCTGTCTTCTGCTCCTGTTGCTCCTTACAGTCAGTGTTAAACTGCATGGAGGCTGGCAGCAGACATAAGCACACCAGGTAAGGGTTGCAGTGCCGAAGTCTGACGCTGGCATGTTATAATAAATCACTCATTCAGCCCCACAGAAAACCTCAGGCCACACCTTTACCCCACACACTTTCCTCCCCATCTCCTCAACAACAACTTCCCCCAGATCCGCCCCCTAGCCCCTCAGTTTTAAAGGCTGGGTAGCCATTACCCACTGACTGAATGGCAGTTTTGGTGTATATGTCACCAAGCCACATGCTGAATCCCAGCAGTTAGAATCCACCACAATACTTATTCTTAAATATTCATTCATGGAGCATGGACATCACTGGCGAGGCCAGCATTTATTACCCATCCCTAATTGCCCAGAGGGCAGTTAAGAATCAACCACATAGCTGTGTGTCTGGAGTCACGTGGAGGCCAAACCAGCTAAGGATGGCAGATTTCTGTCCATAAAGGACATTAATGAACCAGATGGAAGCTGGAAGATCACAGCAAGCCAGGTTGCATCAGGAGGTGCAGAAGTCAATGTTTCAGGTATTAACCCTTCTTCAGTCCTGAAGGTGACTGGCTTGCTGTACTCTTCCAACCTCCTGTTTGTCCATTTGGGATTCTGACATCAGTGTCTTTTTTTGTCTCTAAGTGAGCCAGTTGGGGTTTTTTCCCCCACAACCAACAATAGTTTCATGGTCATCATCAGGCTTTTAATCCCAGAATTTTTCAATTGCATAGAAATTCCACCATCTAACATGTCTTGAGACTAACAGTCCAGTGTAATACCACTGAGCCATCAACAACCCCCACCCCAACTCCTTCCAAAATATCGGTGCATGTCGTAATAAGTGTTGCCAAAGAAAGCCCAGACTCTGGAAGGAAGGCAAGGCTCAGTTGACTGGATGGTCAATTGGATTAGATTGGTGCCAACAGCAAAAGGTACCATCCCAGGTGTGATTTTGCAATGTGTCTCCTTGCCCTGCCTGTGGTGCTTTGGGTCAGACATGCATTGTAAATGGTAGACACATTTTAGGGATTCTGAACATGAGTAGCTTGGTACAAAGCTTCCAGCCTCTGGCCTGTCCATGCAACCACAGTGCTCAGAGCAGAAATCCAATTAAGTTTCTATCAATGATATCCCTCAAGGTGTCGTTGGGGGCACATTTTATAACAGTATTGCCACTGAACCTTAAAGCGAGATAATTAAATACAGTCTTGTTGAAGATGGTCATGGCCTGACACAAATGATACTTGATACTTATCAGCCCAAGCCTAAACATTGGCCAGTTCTTGCAGCATACAGAAATGGGTGATCTCAGTATCCTCTTGAAACTTACAGTTCAGGCTCAACAACAAGAATAGAACTTACAGCAAATTTTTTAGACAGTGAGGGTTTCAATGGTCTCTCACCAGTTGTCAGTAGGAGTATTGATCATCCCTCACTATAAGCACCAACATAGAAACATAAAAAAGAGAGGCAGGAGTAGGCCATACAGCTCTTCAAGCCTGCTCCACGATTCAATATGACCATAGCTGATCATCCAACTCAGTGTCCTGTTCTCACCTTCTCTCCATCCTCTTTCATCTTTTTTACCCTTAGAGCCACATCTACTTCCTTCAAAGAAACAGTCAATGTTTTGCCCTCAACAGCTTTCTGTGTCAGACAATTTCACAGACTCAACACTCTTTAGGTGAAAAAATCTTTCCTCATCTCAGTCCCAAATGGTGTACCCATTCTCCTGAGAATGTCACCACCCGGTTCTAGATTCTTAGGTTTTGCATTCATTTGAAGCCTTGCCTGAAGGATGTAGAATATGTTCACTAGATTTTCAGCTGCCTATAACCCATCTTTCAGGTAGAAAACAGATCCTGAGAAGTTGTAAGTCTCCTGTTTAGGATATGCAGAACCATTTCTAACTCACATGAGCAGATGATTAGGCCTTACTTACTCATAAAAAGTAGTGTTCCCCACTATGTAGGCGTTGTTGGCAAGAAATGGACGTGTCTCTGTATGCGTGCACATGTGTGTGACTGTCTGTGAGTATGTATGGTCAGTGGGAGGCTGCGAATACTGAGAGATGATCATAGCCAGAACGCAGTGCCAAGGAGGGTGTTTTATGACAGCTAGAACACTGAATCTAATTACCAATCATCTAGATAGAAGATAGTAAGCTGGTATCCCAGCAAAATAAGCCGAAGGACCTTCTTCATCGAAATTATTCTCTGATATGCCTGAAAAACAAAGCAGCCTGTCACTTCTTAGGTTAATAGCAAACAATCTTGTTTCTAGAGAACTATTGACATTCACTTACTTTGATTAATATTTCTACTATATTAATTAATAGTTTCTGAAAAGCTCACGTGAACAATTTTCTTATCATTTGAGAATTAGCAACCCAGCCACTTTAAGGAATTCCTTTCAGAAGTTTTGTGGAAGGTTAAAGTGCCAGAGATGCTTACCCTATATTGGTTTTATTAATAATAGAGAAGACTATATGTTATAAGATTCTCTTTCAATATCTTTGCCTGACTTCATTTTTTCCTTTCCTCCACCCTTCCCCTTAGCTGTTTGTCTTGTGTTGGGCTGCATGATATTTCCTGATGGATGGGACTCGGAAGCTGTGAGAAAGATGTGCGGAAATAAAACAGGGAAATACACACTGGGAAACTGTTCTGTGCGCTGGGCCTATATCCTGGCTATCATCGGCATCCTGGATGCATTAATCCTCTCCTTCCTGGCATTCGTACTTGGGAACCGACAAAATGAACTCCTTCAGGAAGACCTAAAAGTTGAGAACAAAGGTGGGTTTGAATTTTCTGTGGCTAAGTTATTAAAGATTGGCTGTTTAGAAATCAGCCAGACAGCTTGTTTTACAACAATGCCCAGTGTATGCATGTGGGGACCAAACAACAGACAGCCTTCCGAGCTAGCATCTTCCCTGTAAATATATATTATAGAGCAGATAGATTTGTTCTAAAACCAATTCTGGGTTAATTGCTTAATAAACTTGCACTGATAAAGTCACAACTGTTCATTATCTTGTGTGAATGTCATCGTGTATTATACATGGAAAGCACCCAACAGCAGACCTTCCAAGTTAATGTGAGTGCAAAAACTGAGCCAGGTGCAGAAGAAGCAAGGTGCTGCCAAATTCTGTTTTGTCACAGTTCCCTTCATTCACTCAGTTTGATACAAAGTGTGCCAGCGAGCTAAATAATGAGGTAAGTGTGTATTATTGTTAAAACTGTGAGTGTCTGTACAGGAACTGGGCTGTCACCTTTACAGTGAATGTGAGTTGGAAGGTCTGCAGCAACAACAACCATACACAATGGTAGCCACTATAGCCCTAGAAATGAACTAAACATGCATGCTTCCTGATACTAAACGTCTCATACAATGAACATATAGCGGGGAGTAATTTTCAGGCTGCTGTCTAATTTCAGCTCCAATAAAAACTTAGACTGCTCAAGTTGCTTCTCTGATTCGTGACCCAATCTCGAGCCATGAATTGCTTGGCTTCATATTACCCAAAAACATTCAAACTACCTCTCAAACAAAACTTGGCTCTAGTAAGCAAGACTCGATATTTTACCATCTAAACCCTTTTGTTGATTAAAGCCTGAACTTCACTCCTGAACACCCTTTTTTTTAACATAACCATTTGAATGCAATGATTTACATTCATCTAATTTAGATTCAACATGCCAGCTCGCTCCCAGTTATCTGTTAGTCTCTACATGAACTATATAAATCTCATGGATAAACTGCAGCCCACAGCTCTTTCCCAGTACATGTTAGAGTTTTATATCAATCTTTGGAATTGAGACATGTGCTTCTCTCCCAGTTATCCATTATTATTTTATGTAACCACCCAAAATCCATTGAGGCAGATTGTAGATCGGGAATTCACAACTAGCTCTCCATTTTTTTTCTTTTAAATGAACTATTTAAATCCAAGACTCCGGTTGTAGTTGACTCCATTATCCATTATTTCTTCTATTGTTTTCACCAATAAGAGTTATTGCTCTGGCGGAAAGTGAAACTAGCTTTCACTCCCACAGAACAAACTAATGTTTTCAAACATAAGCAGTGTGTGAGTAGATTGTGGTAATGAAGGGCATGGAGAGCACCTGGGATGTTTGTAATTACAAATGATGGATAGTGATTGCTGTATGTCTAAATTACATTAGCCCTGACAATTCGCTATGGGATACCAAAGCAGGAACATTCGATATTCGTTTGAGATTCTTCCTTTTGATATTTTAGCATAGTATTAACCCCATTTAAAATGAATTGATTAATGCCTGCGCTAAATTAAAGGAGAGAGGAATTTCAAGTCTGTTAAATGTTCATATGCTGGTATCGCATGATGCAACATCAGGGCCTTGGAATCTGTACAAAAAGAACAGCAGCCTCCTAGTCTCAAACTGGATTTCGCACAAAATTGGTTTGCTACTGAACTTCCAGTAGAATAAAATTAATCCCGGTGATGGCAGAATTAACCATTGATGATTCTGACTTTTAATGCAAACTGCAGCTGCTTTTTATTGCCTGATGTGTTAAGGAATTGAAAAGCCTGAGAGACTTCTAGTAACAACAATTTATATAGTATATGTGTCATCAATTGTAATATTGAGCTGACATAAACAAGCATATTTTTCTGAACTGTTAATTGTCCACATATCCCAAAGGACATGCTTCTACCTGCCCAGTGAGCTTTCAAGCCTCTGGTATGGTTTCTTTTAGAGATTACCCTTGATACCTAGAAGAGAGCAAAGGAAAAGTGAACACAAAAATCCCACTTTTGACTCTTGATCTGTTCTACATTAGTTGGTGTAAGCGAGGGTAGCAATAGGTTTAATACAATTGACCTGAATAACATTAGGCTTGGACAGGACGTACAAGTTGGGTTTTTTTTCCGGATGATTATGTAACGTGTCAGGGGTGATATCCTGGTGAGGAAATGTGGCTAAGCAGCTCTTTTGAGATCTGCCCCAGCACTCGTACTTAGGCAAGCTATTCATCAAGCAGTTCATGATGGTTTTCCAATAACGTGAGCTTTATAACTGACTGTTCCTAAAATTCAGTTACATATTTCTATTTTGTCTTTAAGAAGTTCATATAATTATTGATGTCGTTAGTTCATGGCATTGTAGGTAACTTTACATATTCAGATAATAGTAAAGATAGCATTTTGAAGTTTGTCATAAATTTAATTTCATGAGATAGAGTTGGCTTTATTTGTAACACAAGTAGATGATAGTGAAAGAGTCACGGAATCATTGTGATGTACAACACAGAAACAGACCCTTCAGTCCAACGTGTCCATGCCGAAATTAATCTAGTCCCATTTGCCAGCACTTGGTCCATATCCCTCTAAACCCTTCCTATTCATATACACATCCAGATGTCTTTTAAATGTTGCAATTGTACCATCTTCTGCATGAAAAAGTTACCCCTTAGATCCCTCTTAAATTGTTCCCCTCTCACCCTAAACCCACGCCCTCTAGTTCTGGACTCCCCCACCCTAGTGAAAAGACTTTGTCTATTTATCATATCCATGCCTCTCATGATTTTATAAACCTCTGTAAGATCATTCCTCAGCCTCCGATGCTCCAGGGAAAACAGCCCCAGCCTATTCAGCCTCTCCCTAAACCTCAAATCCTCCAACCATGGCAACATCCTTTTCTGAACCCTTTCAAGTTTCACAGCATCTTTCCAATAGGAAGGAGACCGGAATTGCACACAATATTCCAAAAGTGGCCTAACCAATGTCCTGTACAGCTGCAACATGACCTCCCAACTCCTATACTCAATGCACTGACCAATGAAGAAAAACACTTCATACCAAACACTTTCTTCACTATTGTTTCTACCTGCAACGCCACTTTCTAGAATCTATGAACCTGAACTACAAGGTCTCTTTGTTCAGCATCACTCCCCAGGACCTTACCATTAAGTGTATAATTCCTGTCCTGATTAACCTTTCCAAA
This sequence comes from Hemiscyllium ocellatum, assembly GCF_020745735.1. Classification (NCBI taxonomy): domain Eukaryota; kingdom Metazoa; phylum Chordata; class Chondrichthyes; order Orectolobiformes; family Hemiscylliidae; genus Hemiscyllium; species Hemiscyllium ocellatum. The sequence continues at coordinate 18,455,881 of NC_083414.1, forward strand.
ATGCTGCACCTCACATTTAGCTAAATTAAACTCCATCTGTCACTCCTCAGGCCATTGGCCCATCTGATCAAATCCCATTGTAATCTGAGGTAACCTTCTTCCCTGTCCACTGGACCACACAATGATAGTGTGCCAAAATCTTCCACAGAAAGATAACTGTAAATGATGTAAATCAGGCTTCTTGTTTGTTAGTAACCATTTCAGAATGCTAGTGAAGACCACTTTTGCTTCGTCTAGATTTCAGACAAAAAAGTGTTCATATGTCGCAAAACATTTTGAATAAGAAGGTTATTTTGAAGTCCCGGTCAATATTTACCTCTCAACCAAACCTTGTCATCTAGTCATCATCACATTGCTGTTTTTGAGAGCTTTTGACAGAAACAGATCCTTCAGGCCAAATCGCCCAAGCCAACCATCTCATCCCATTTGCCAGCCTTTGGTGCATATCCCTCTAAACCCTTTCTATTCATACACCCATCCAGATGCCTCCACCACTTCCTCTGGTAGCTCATTCCATACACGCTCTACCCTCTGCGTGAAAATGTTGCCCCTTTTCAATTTTTCCCCTCTCACCTTAAAACCTACATCTTCTAGTTCTGGACTGTCCTACCTTGGGAAAAAGAGCTTGCCTACTTACCCTATTCATGTCCTCATGATTTTATAAACCACTACAAAATTGCTGTGAACAAATATGCCTTTTGCATTTCCTACGTTACAGTAGTAACTGCATTTTAAAGATAGTTATTTGGCTGTAAAATGCTTTGGGTTCAGGGCGCTCAGATCATGATAAGCATAATATAAACATCTCTGTACATATTTCTTTATTCGTTTTTATTCTTTATTCGTTCATGGGGTGAGGGCATCACTGGCTCGGTAGCATTTGTTGCACATCCCTAATTGCTCAGAGGGCAGTTAAAGAGTCAATCACATTTCTGTGGGTCTGAAGTTACACATAGGCCAGACCAGGTAAAGACAGCAGTTTCCCTTCCTAAAGGACATTAGTTAACAAGGTGGGATTTTCCATGGCCACCATCATACTCTTAATTCCAGACTTTATTTAAAAGAATTCAAATTCCACAATCTGCTGTGGCAGAATTCAATCTGGGGTCCCCAGAATATTATCTGAGTCTCTGGATTAACAGTCCAGCGATAATACCACTTTGGTATTATCCCTCTGCAAGATGTTGACTGACTACTCTTCAATGACCTATGGCATACTCAGCCTATTGGATTAATCATTGGATTTTTTTTTTCTGATGCAGTTGCTACCCAGGGGTGCCATTTCTCTTTGACATTGTTTTACAGTGAACACAAATAGAATGGGGTTGAACTTTGAACATTGGCAGTGGCTTTACTATAATTGGAAACTCTGGAGAAACAGCTGTTGATGCTATTTTTCTTGTGCTTTTGTGTTAGTTTAACAATCAGGAATCAAGTGCCAATTGGATCTGCAGAAGGTGAGCTTAACTAAACATTCATGGCATAGGGAGGTAGGTGTTGATTTTGTACAACAGTATCAACTGAATAACAGTCAATAGGCAGACTTTAACAGGGGATAAAAATCAGGAAGCTTACACTATCGCACCAAGTCAAAATTTACTCCAGTGTCTCGGACATAATGGACACATTTTGAGGAGTGTTAGGAGTAGTGAACCAATGCAGTTTTTCAATGTCCTGCATTTGGTAGAGAGCCCCATACTCAGGCAGCACAAGTCAACATTTCTAGTACATTCTCACCATAAATAGTGTATGATCAAATATTTTGCTTGCAGACCCAGCAGTTGAGGCTTACTGCAAATTCAGAAAATGGCCCTTTGATTGGAGGGTTAGATAGAATAGAACTAGGTAACTACAAGTGTCTAATTCACTGACAGCTCTCTGCTCCTTGCCTGACCCTATCTCTGCACAAGGGCTCAAGCAAAATCTTTGATCTACACGAAGGTCAGTGCAAGTAAAAACTCTTGCGACAAAGAGATTAGTCTAGAATTTGGTAACTATTTTTATATGAAGAGTCTTTTTAAAAAAAACCTAAAACTGAAACTATTGGAAATTGCAAGATGAAACTTTGGGAAATTGATATATTGCAAGGTATTTCTGGCAGAATGTATAACCTGACGTAATAAATAGAATGCAGTTTTCACGCTTATATGTTAGTAGAAAGAAAATAAAATTATTATGGATCCAACTCTGAATTATTGCATTTCTTGACCTTTTTTACTATAGCCTTGTAAGTTAGGTTACCTTTAAACAAATATTTAACTTAAGATATGTAAAATTAAGACAATTTTCTTAGGCTATTGATCCTCAGAATAAGAAAATGCTTTTTGACATCACATATAGAATAATTTATCATGTCAGCTATACACGAAGCAACAATGATTACAACTGTAATACCTGCTTCTTGAGTTAAAGGCATTATCTATCATCATGGTGTAACTGTACCACTCAAACAGGTTTACTTAGAGCACAATGAAGTCTTTCATTAAAATAATAACTTGGAACCGTAAAGTGTTGCATAATGATTAACCTTTTTATTCTGCAATAAAAGCACAGTTTTAACTTTCCTTGACTTCATTTTTTGCAACTTTCTTCTCATTTGACACAATCCTACTGGGAAAGGTTAGGAGTGAGGAAGGAGATGTCACTAGTGCTTGAGGGCCATTAGTTGCAGATCCCTGGATTAAGCTGATGTTGCACAACATGGGAACTATGAAGTGTAAAGGGTACACAGTAAAAACAAAAGGATTTGGAGAATAAATAGTAAGATAGAGTGTAATTAAAGTAAAACAGTGAGGACTAATAGGAGAGAGAAGATTGTCAAATGGAAATAATGATCATAAGGATGTTTTGATTTGCCCTGAGGCGAATTTACCTACAACTCATTGTGGCACTGAAAGTACTTTCTCCTTTCTATGATTTGGGCACCAGGGCTAGTTTCGACTTTGGATAGATTATAAAATGCAGGATATTGATTTTATCTGCTTGAAAACTTCTCCCCCTTTCTCTTTCTTTTTATTTCAATCAGCAAAGGTGTACAATGGGAGACCAAGCCCATTTTGTGTGCTTTGTGCTATTGGTCAAAGACAAAATTAACTCTACAGAATTAAAGAAAACTACCTCTGAAAAATAAAGCTGGATGGCAGTTTGTATTCCAAGGTATTTTTGTCCCATAATCTACTTTAACCTGTGTGCATCCTTCACTAATTTCTATAGTTGCAAAGCACAGTGGTTGCCAGTGGACAAATGCATGTCAAAGGAAGAGCTGAAGAGAGAGAAAATTCAGAAAATAAAAGTGGAATTAATAGAAGTGGCATAATTACAAAAAAGCAAAGAATCCCGATGCCACTAGCATCCTGGATGGTGTGGAGCAGGCTTGAAGGGCTGAAGAGCATACCGCTGCTCCCATTTTCTATGTCTTTGTAGATTTTGCAAGTCAGAGGACAAGGAGCAATGAGATCACCAACTACAAGCTCAGGAATGGTCAATACGATTTGTTTGGACTTGTCCTGACACTTCTTGAGTGATGTTGCAATAGACTCAGAGTCACTGATAATTCCTGCATTAAATCCTGCAATATTTCACAGAAAATGCTGGTGGGGGGGGCTAGGATCAAGGAACCCTTAAAATCCATAAAATCAAAACCAGGCCATTCAGGAGAAAAGTTAGGAAACACTACCTCACGTGAAAAGATGATACACATCCAGGATCCTCCTCTACAAAAAGCAGGAGATAGCAGCTCAATTAACCATGTGTTAGCCAAGGGCATGAATGGACAGAGAATCAAGTTATGGATGGAGTTAGGCAACAGCTGTCTGAGTGATTTATCTGAATGCAGAATAGTCTTAAGGCTTTGAGAGGCCTTGTTTCTATGTTCCTAAGTTCTGATTTTTGTGTTGTTCAACAGAGGTGGGTGTCACTAGCTGGGCCAGCAGTTTTTGCCCATCACTTCATGTCCTGGTGAGCTGCCATCCTGAATTTCTGCAATCCTAGGGACATATTTGAAATAATGGGTTGTTGTTTTTTAATACTGATGAAATTATACCTCTTCCTTATCCCACGTTTTAGAGGCAAAATCAACTCAATGTAATGTGCTCATGTTGATCAACGATTATACGTAAAAAGAGTACACTGTATATGTTACCACGTCAAAGTTCAAAAACTCTGTATTCTTCATGCAGTGAAGTTTAAGCGTACAAACCAGAGAAATCTAAGGTTTATCCACTGTAACTTAGTTAGTCTCAATCTGACCAACAATGGAAGAGCTCCAGTTGGTTGGTTAGTGCAAAGAAAACTAAATCAAGCATTTGACAGGATTCATGAAGAAAAGATATTAGTGATTTTTGAGAAGATTTGTAGCTCAGGTTGATGATAAGTATGTAAGTTAGCTCAGCAAGTAAAGATATTTCCATTTGCATTGGAGAGCAAGGTAGGTCGTTTTAAACAAAAATAATCACAAGTAAATCCATTAGAATTAACTTCCTTGGGAATGTGAACCTTGCTACCACAAGGACCAGCTGAGGAACCAGCATAGATTCAGTTAAGGGTAAGCTAGTTAAATGCATGAGGGGGAAGAGAAGATGGGGATAAATTAATGGGTTTAGTTGAACCAGCAATGGTGACTTGTGTGAAGCATAAGAAGAAGTTGGGCTGAATGGCTTGTGCCAGTCCTGTAAATACTTTGCAATGTAAGTAATTAATCAGGATTCCCAGTACTCCAGCAAGCCCTGTTGGATGTGTAAATATGTAAGACCTGCTCTTGACTTTGATATTTGTGATCAAACAGCCTGCTGGCACCTTCTGTCTCAATCACAGATGAATAGTGGGAGCTTAAATGAGCTACAAGAGGGAACCCAGTGCCTGTTCAGTGAGGAGCAGAGAAAATCACAGAAAAAAGATGAGTGGAACAGGACATTTTGGCGAGATTAAATAATCATTGATCCTGAGCATTTACTCACATCCGATATCAATTACCACTGCATTGTCAGGGCCAGGTTTATCATCTGTTTACTTCAGAATTATTACATTTTTCATTGGATTTCCATGCTGGAAGGTGCTTATTGCAATATGTCAAAATTTTTGGATTAAGCATAAGGCCCACAATGGAAATGGTTTTCCAAGAAGGTGATAAATGCATTGCCATGTAAAGCTGCAGATATGATGACAATTTATTCAAATGCATGGAATATCCCTCTCAACATTTCTAATATTAAATACAAATCCTCTTTAGATCAACTTCCTCTCAATTTACTCTTCATTTTGTGTTAAACTGTACATAAATTATAGGCAATGTGACTAGGCCCCATGTCCATTATCTCTGGTCCCTTCAAAAATCATATAGATTGCCCAAACATGAGTGGAAACTTTAATTCTATCAGCTAGAAATGAGTGAGTGAAGAGTTAAAGCACCCAAGTTATCCAGTCTCCCTAACAAGTTCTGAAGTTTAGCAGCTCTGAAAACAGATACTAATGGCACACTTCAAAGACTCCTGGCTCCATTTCACCACCTGCATTATTGGTCCTGATGATGTCACTTAGTTCCAGCAACAGATTTAACTTGGTAGCCTGCTGGGAAAAGGCAGAAAGGGTTGATCCAGCAGAGAAGAGATAAAAAGAGTGCAAATTTATTATTTTTCTTTTAACTTTCCACATTAAACTACGCAGTCTTCACCTCTAGAACAGCAGCAGAGTTTCTAACTCACTCCAATGAGAACTGGGTTACAAAACCGAGTAATAGATTCTATCTGTTTTTAATAAATTCATGGGATGTTGGCATTGCTGGCTTGACCAGTATTTATTGAGAACTTCCATTCACCCTTAAGAAGATGGTGGAATGCTGCTTTCTTGAACCTCTGCAATCCATTATGTGGAGGGACACCAACACTGTTATGGGGGTGGGGCAAGGATCTTAACTCGGCAATAGTAAAGGAATGAAGACTATGGTTACACATCCGGAATGTATGCACTAGGGAAGGGATCTTGCTGGTGGTGAGGTTACTGTTCATCTGCCTTTGATTTTCTAAGTGGTAGAGGGTGAGGGTTATTGAAAGAGAATCAGTATCCAACCTTTCCAATCTTCTGAAGGGAGGAATAAGTGAAGGAAAATTTCACCCACCCCGAGACTCAAAGAAATGATCGAACTAACCTCCAAATCATCAACCTTGCAACTCATATTAGTTACACTCTATATGCTAATCATTGTGCAACACAGCACATTAAATTAGCTAAGGTAATGCCTGGGGCAGAGGACTAGCTATTGATTTGAAGGTAGGAGACAGAGGGTTGTGGTGGAGGATTGTTTTTCAGACTGGAGACCAGTGACCAGTGCTGCAAAGAACACTGCTGGGTCCGCTGCTTTATATAAATGATTTGGATGTGAACATAGGAGGCATCGTTACTAAGTTTGCAGCTGACACCAAAATTGTTGGTGCAGCGGACAGTGAAGCTGATTATCTTAGAATACAATGAGACCTTGATCAGATGAGCCGAGGAGTGGCAGATGGAGTTTAATTTAGGTAAATATAAAGTGCTGCATTTTAGTAAGGCAAATCAGGGCAGGATTTATATACTTAATAGAACCTCAGGGAACATCTCCTGGACACCTGCACCAATCAACCCCACTGCCCCGTAGCCAAACATTTCAACTCCCTCTCCCAATCTGCCAAGGACATGCTGGTCCTGGGCCTCCTCTACCACCGCTCTGTCATCGCCCGACACCTGGAGAAAGAATGCCTCATCTTCAACCTCGGAACACTTCAACCCTAGAGCATCAATGTGAACTTCACCAGTTTCCTCATTTCCCCGCCCCCCCCCCCCACCTTGCCCCAGTTCCAACCTTCCAGTTCAGCACCATCCTCATGATCTGTCCTACTTGCCAATATTCCCTCCCACCTATCCGCTTCACCCTCCTTTCCGACCTATCACCTTCAACCCTACCTCCATCCACCTACTGTACGCTTGGCTACCTTCTCCCCAGCCCTACCCCCTCCCATTTATCTCTCCACCCCGAGGCTCCCAGCCTCATTCCTGATAAAGGGCTTTGCCCGAAACGTCGATTTTCCTGCTCCTCGGATGCTGCCTGACCTGCTATGCTTTTCCAGCACCACTCTAATCTAGACTCTAATCTCCAGCATCTGCAATACTCGCATTTGCCTTATATGCTTAATGGCAGGGTCATGCTGAGTGTTACCGAACAAAGTTACCTAGGGGTGCAGGTTCACAGTTCTTTAAAGGTAGAATCACAGCTAGACAGGGTAATGAAGAAGGTGCTTGGTACACTTGCCTTTATTGGTCAGTGCTTTGATAGGAGTTGGGTTGCCTTGTTGTAACTGTATAGAATATTGGTTAGGCCACTTTTGGAAAACTGTGTTCAATTCTAGTCTCTCTGCTTTCAGAAAGATGTTATTAAACTGGAAAGGATGTAGAAAAGATTTACCAATGATGTTGGCAGAGTTGGAGGGCTAGAGTTACAGGGAAAAGCTGAATGGCCTGAGGCTATTTTCACTGGAAAATCAGAGGCTGAGGAGTGAGGTTTGTAAAATCATGAGGGACATGGATAGATAAGTAGCCAAGGTCTTTTTCCCAGGGTAGGGGAGTCCAAAACTAGAGGGCATATGTTTAAGGCGAGGGGGGAAAGATTTAAAAGGGACCTAATGGGCAACCTTTTCACACTGAGGGTGGTACATGCATAGAATGAGCTGCCAGAGGAAGTGATGGAGGCTAGTACAATTACAACATTTAAAAGGCATCTGGACGGGTATATGAATAGGAAGGTTTAGAGGCATATAGGCTAAATGCTGGCAAATGGCACGATATTAATTGAGGATATCTTGTCAGCATTGTGGTTGTCCAAAGGGTTTGTTTCTCTACTATACAACTCTATGACTGTATGAGTTAGGAAGAAATATTAGAGAAGCCCTTAAGCCTTGAAGAGACAGGACTGACAGGGAGCAACATGTTAAGTTATAAATGGGTACAAATTGTAACTCCAGGATATCAGTCAAGAGTGTGGTGCTGGAAAATCACAGCAGGTCAGGCAGCATCCAAGGAGCAGGAGAATCAACGTTTCAGCCAAAAGCCCTTCATCTGATGAAGGGCTTATGCCCGAAATGTTGATTCTCCTGCTTCTCAGATGCTGTCTGACCTGCTGTGCTTTTCCACCACTACACTCTCGACTCTGATCTCCAGCTTCTGCAGTCCTCACCTACTCCAGGATATCACCCAAATAAACTATGGCTATAGAATGTTGGAGCATATGTTTAAACCAGGAAAAGCAAATTTGGAGTAATATTCAGAACTGCTCTACCATGTGTCGGATGGACATCCAAGTAAGTTAGAAGGGGCAAACACCTGAAAGTACCTAAGAAATATTTGGTGCTATGATAATGACACTGGGTTCTCTCTAGTCAGATGAGTTTGGATTGAACTTTCTAGTTGGTGATTTTGTGTGGTCTATCACTATCCTTATAACTATACTTTCAAATGTTTACCCATATTATTTTGCTGCAGAGTGTTTATGCCACCTTTATCCATATGTTAAGTCCTTCTTCATTCCTGACGTGATGGATGTATAAATCAATGGCAGATCATCAGATTCACTGAGGGATAGCAAGCATGTTGGCAGTAGATGATTCCTGGATGTAAATCAGTCACATAACATGGAAAGCCACAGAAAAAGACCATCGCAAGATACAGGAAAATGACAGTTTCCCAGATAATTGGCAGCAATACCATTCCTTTCATAGAGAATACTTTACTCTCGGAAACTTTATCCATGATTATTTACATGTTTTGATGGGAAGAATATATGTTCCATCCAAAGGAGTATGATCAATATTGACAAGAATTTTAATGTTCTTATATTTTAACTGTGTAGTATAAGATGAACAATCAACTCTTTAGTAAAAAGATCTGGCAAGGCTGCATTACTAACATAAGTATGTTCTTCCTTTACTGGTGAACCAGAGAATTCTCAACAGACTAGTGTACGTGATATCTTAGTGTAACAAACTGATATCAGTTTGTTTTGTTCAGTGTTTCCCTTTTTGAATAAAATTCTGTTCCTTCAAACAAAAGGTTGCCAGTATAAACATATGAACAAAAACCATTCGGCCCTTTGAGCCTGTTGTGCCATTCAGTAAGATCATGGCTAATCAGATTTTCACCTTGAATCTACATCCCTGCATATCACCAATGATCTTTCATTGCCTTGGAAATCCAGAATCAAACCATCTCTGCCTTAAAAATGTTCAAAGATTCAGCATCCACTGCCTTTAGAGGAATGGAATTCCAAAGACTCACCGTCCTCGGAGAGAAAACAAATATTCCCTCATCTCTGTTCTAAATGGGTGACCCTTTATTTTTCATCTATAATTCCTAGTTCTAAATTGTTTTGACATCTTTTTGAAATCCACTTGATCAAGTGTCTTCAGGATCTTATTTTCACCTCTGACTCTTGCCCTTGCAATAAATCATAACATTCCATCAGTTTTCCTGTCGTCATGATGTACTTGCATACTTATCTTCTGTGATTCAGGCACCAGAACACCTGGATTTCTCCATACCTCAGAGTTCTGCAACCTACACCTATTTATGAAAACAATTTCCCTACCTTGGTGTTCAATATCCACATTGAACACAATCACATCCAGAGCAAAGCTGCCTCATTAAATGCCACTTAAAGCCACTCCTCTGTTGTTAATTACTACCTTTAAAATATGAGCAGAAACTGCCATCAAGCCAAAAGAAATTTTTTTTTCCTATCACACCAGTGAGTGATATGTAAATTTCAGTGACAGTGTGATGACAGGTACAGGTATATAGGCTGTAGGTCCCATTGACTGGCAGATCATATTAAGCAGCTGATCATTTTTGGCTGTTTGTAGCAAGAGAGTTACTAATCATATCAAAACGGGACATGCTTGCAAATCATGGACCACAGTGTTTAACATTGGACATTTGCTGAATAAACTTGAGTATGTAAAGTATTATACTAATAATCACTTAGGATTGACAGTCAGGCTTGCAGTGTGGTGTACTTGCATGCGTTGGAAGCTATATACATTAACACACAAAGCAAACAGAAAGAACCTATATTCATACTGCACCTGTTTCAACTCAATAACATAGTTAACACCCATTTGCGACTTTGTTTTTCCTCACAGCAATGCCATGATTAATCCAAATCAACCCATCTGGTTTAAAATTGTGAAGAAAGCCCGGCTGTTAAACTGTCAATCAGTGTTAATATGTGCATTCTCCATGGCAATGAATCAATCAAATGGAGTCCACTTGCCAACCAATCAGCACTCTTCTCTCTTGCGATGTCAATGTTGGTTTTCCCCTTGAATTGATATTCTTGTGAATTGTCCTGATGACTACAAAACAAAAAGCTTTGAGAAAATGTCTTTGTTCAGCAATACTGAAGCCCTGTTATTTTAATTCTGTGATTTTTATTTTAACATTCTATCACCCTTGATGTAGTAGACGTTAGTTTACTCCAGTAAAAAGCATGTGCACTCACACATATTTTACCATCTCTCCTTTTCTCCTGTCAAACATAAGCCCTTCAAATGAGCATTGTAGTCACAATCTGTACAACATTGCAGCATGGGGCACATGTTTTGCCATGACATAATTGAAAAAAAAATGACTCACCCCCAATGCTAATAAGTATGAATGATCTGCTTGTTATTAAATCACACCTAACAGGCTTCTTTTTAACCTTCTGCTACTGATTTCTTACAATGAAGATTATTTGGCTGCAGAATTTCATATACCTTGAAGTCCTTCTGTAATTTTCTGTTATCTCACTTCATGTATCATGCACAATAAATCAACTTTGCTTTTAACATAAAATTTCCCAAAAGGTAATGCATATAGGGAATTCATGGAGCAAAATTTGAAACAGAGCCAAGTAAGAGTTTAGGGCAGGTTACCCAGAAGTTTGATGAAAGAGGGAATTTCCAAGGATCGACTGAAAGGAAAGAAAAGGGAAGAGAGGTGGAGAGGTTTAGGGAGGGAAATTCTAGAATTTAGCTGATGGCCAACACTAATGGACTGATTATAGCTATGACTGCTCAAGCATCCAGAGCTTCTGGAGCACTGCTGTCTTGCAGATTGTAGAGCTGAAGGAGAATGCAAAGATTGAGAAGAGCCAGGTCATGAAGTAATCAATCAGCATCTGAAAGCAAAAGGCAGGTTTTTGGGTGCAACCCTTCATCAGAAATAGCCAAAAGGGCACCTCTCCCTCTCAGATTTCCGGCAATCACAGTTTACACATGGCTCCTTTATACTGATCATTTTTATAGGGGGACTGTTGACAAAGACCTAGAGAGTCAAGTGGTCTTCACTGCAACATTATTATCACAAACACACAAAGCGAGATGCTACTCTTTATTTTTTTTTTGTAACATAGCTGGAGATGTAAAAGACCAAATGAGGCTGTGAATAATGATGTTAACTGTGTCAAATTATAACATTATCAGGAAGGCTATTCACCAAACAGTTTAAATGTGTAAGATACTAAGTGTGAAAACAATGGCAGTATATTTTGGATTTTCATCCTTTTTTTTCCACATCATGTTTTTTTTCAATTAGGTTCATTTTAGCATTTTGTTTAGATGAACCCAAGTGTTTATTTATTTGTATGTCTTCCTCTCCCCATATCCATTTATTTCCAATAGGATGTGCCTGTAGCAATAGCACTGCGTAAATGATTCAGCCTCCATGTTTTTCTCCCTTCTTCCCTCTTGGGGAAGGGCAGGGAAGAAACCCATAACCATTCACTGCCTCTGCATTTAGTACCTTTCAGGAACTCACATAAGCTGAGTTGCACAGCAAAATGCCACATCGGTCAAGGCCAAAAATACAACCAGTGAAAAATACTGGACTGGCTAAGAGAATGATGGAACAAAATGCTGAAAAGACTGTGTCCAGTTGCACTGGCTAGTACACCAGCCCAGGGAATAGTATTTGGCTCTTTGTTGCAGTTGCAAGTCCCTCTGACTAGTACTGCCATTGAGCTCATGCTCTCATGAATTTCAGTGATAAAACTGAGGCTGGGATTTTATAAGTGCAACCGCAACTCTCCAATGCCAAAAGAACGAGATGGGCAGAGGGAATGATTTAAGTCGGAATGATTTATTTGTGCTTCTATGAGGACAAACTATTCATTACATTTATTGCTTCTTTTAATTTCTATTGTTTTTCAGATTTCACCGGTGGCGCGGTAAGTGGATACCATGTTATTTCATGTAATATCGTCTGGTGAACAGAGCAGTGAGATACAGGCTACCAAGTTAACATCTAATGACTGTGTCAAGGAAGTCTGGTTTATGTGTGCAATGTAAAACAGTTCTCGAAACATGATCAATTATTGCCATAAGAAGAATCAGTGGCTTATGGAGAGTTCCTCTTACTATTGACATGGGATTTATCTTCGAGTAGAACTAGCAAAGGGCTCTAGCTTCATTGTGTGCCTTTTTTTTATTTTGAACAATCCCTCTGCTTTTTGAATCCCCTCCACATTGTTGGACATCTCTCAATGAGTTAGGAGACAGGTGAACTTCTCCCTATACCTCTGCCAAATGCTTCTCTGCATCATAGATGGTTTGGATCTCTGGCTTCCATTTGACATCCTCCACTTTATAGATTAGGAACATGTGACTGGGAATTATAGCAAATGCAGATTTACTTGTTTTACTGTCCCATAGCTCAAAACCTATGCACCATCTGTACAGTATGGTATGTAATTTCTAATGTACCTATGGTAGTAAAAGAAAGCTCTTTGGGATACCAAAGACAATGAGGTTCAGCATTTCTATGTACGGGTATTCCAACTAAGGGGTACACAATAACTGTGCACAAGCTCTACATAAAAGGAAACAATACCTTGCCTATAAACGATATAGCAAAATCTAATCTAATATTTTAAATAGAGGAAGAAATGTTACTTTATATATTGTATATACAGACAAATGCAATTGCTTGTATGTGAATACAAACAATACAGTGCCTAGTATATATTACATATATAGAGATTGAATATATATGTGACATACGAGTATATTAAATACCTGGTCTATATGAAGAAGAGGATCCAGTGTGTGGCATTTTATATTAATAGTAATTTCACAGAGTGCACCCAAACTTCTGTGGAAAAATATCTCGTTGTTTTAAAGGTAGTGTTGTGTAGTTAACTATCGGGTTACTTAAGGTTAAGTAAGGTGTGGTGTTGCTGTCAAGATTAGAGTGGTGCTGGAAAAGCACAGCAGGTCAGGATTCCTGATTAAGGGCTCCTGCCTGAAATGTCAGTTTTCATGCTCCTCGGATGCTTCCTGACCTGCTGTGCTTTTCCAGCATCACTCTATTCTTGACTCTGATCTCCAGCAGCTGCAGTCCTCACTTTCGTCTGTGGAATTGCTGTGCTGGATTGTGTTCAGGTAATGTCGAATGCCACATAAGAGGCTTGCTTTTTTTTTTCAAAATAAATATATTACTGAAATTAGCTTTGTAATGGTATTTTTACTTTTAATATGTAGTATTAAAATTCTTTGACCTATATAACGATGCAAGAAATAACCTAGGTGTTAGACTTTACTGAGACATATTGGGTTTTGTGAGTAGAACAGATGTTGGCTGTATTCATGACATAGCTAATACTCTTGCCCTTAAAAGCCAATCTCTTTTTGGCATGATGTTTGAAATAGGGTCATGGCCAGGAGAGGAATGCATTCAGCCTTGGCTGCAAAACTGTACTGAATTTTCATTTTATAACAATATGTTGAGAATAATGGATAAACTGGGAGCATCTACATGTCAATGTCTCAATTTGAATTGTACCACATACGCCATGACATGAAAACCTGAAAGATTAGATTACAAGTGCAAACACACATTTTTATGCACCAATTCGTTTTATTCCATATTTGAAGTCTTGTTTGTTATTTTTCTTCTCTTATTGACTCTCTGTCTCTCTGACCCATACGAATTACCCATGAAGTCGAGAGAAAATGTGCTTCTATATTCTTCCATTGCTACTCTATAAGCAGACATTATAGGATACAGTAACCTCCCTCCATCCCTCCTGTCCCCCACCCGAAAAAGGGGACTCTCATTCCAGTTCTCCCTTTGGCCTTGTGTAGATGCACCACATCACTGCTGTACATCTTTGCCTCGACAATAAAACTGACATAGGAAATCACCAAGGTCAGAATTGTGAATGTAAATTCACATCCAAGGCCGATAATCCAATATAATTGGTTCTAATATTCTGCCAGCAGTGTCATTGCTTCAATAAGGAATTCGGTTCAAATTTGCAATCATAAACTACGCTAGAAGCAGCTTCAGTGCTGTCATCAACAGTCTGTGTGCACCACATATCTGATCCATGATGACATTCACACACAAATTAAGCAACCGTGTGATGCCATCAGTGCAGGTTTATTGAAAAATAATTGCAGTTAATTACAAAAGGATTTTTCTGTCATTACTTGTGATGAATTGAGAGATGCCTAAATTATTCTCAGCGACTGAAGTCGTGGCGTGATCATTAATTTCACACATGAAGCTACGAGTCAGAATGGAAATTTTCACCAATCATCTGAGTCTATGCATATTACATGAAATTTCCTCAATTTGGGATTGTAACACAATCATAAACACATCCCTTATGCAAGTTTTAGTTCAGGACATACAACCAGCAGAGAAAATGTCCCTTTGTCATCCCTTGCTCATTATGAAAAAAATATTTATAAGCTATTGTACAAATATGGAATGTGATTCTGACTCAAACACCGGGTGTTTCCAATATAGAGCATTGTGCTAAGTTTTAATCTTGTACAATTGATCCATGTGTCAATGTTGGGGAATGTACAAAGCATTCCCAGCAAGTAAGACTCAAAAGTCAGTAATTGCCTCTGTGCTGTTTCAGAAAAACATTCCCTCATATGTTGCATGTAGTTCTTAATTAATTATTACCAAGATTGGTCATGGCTAACCTAAGAAAGATTTTTAATTTATGCTAGTTTTGTTGGACAATTAGCAATTCAATCAGATGGTCTCTTGCCTATTAGAAACTCATTGGAGCTGTCCAATCTTATTACATATGTTAGTACAGAAAATGTACCATTGATCATTAGATCCTAAATTCCAGAGTTTTGGGTCTGGGGTTGTGTGGGAAAGTGGGAGGAGTGATGAATAAAATTTTGAAGGGAGGCAATTGTTCAGGAATAAATGCTCCAAGCACCTGATTTTAATTCTGTAGGTGAATATGTTTTGTGAATGAGTTAAATTCTCCCCGATGTGGCACATAATGATCCAGGCAGGTTAGCTGAACAGGTTTAAATAATCCCTAAAGGGTACCAAAACAAAACTGGTCTACAAAATGGAACTAGTGAAGGAACACAGCCATAAGGTATTAACACTGCCAAAGGGGAAAATCCTCCAGCTCTTGCCTGCTGAAACCCTGCATGATATGGGGAACCATGAGCCAGGAATTGTCTCCACACCGCCTGGTAAGTAGTTGTTATCGTGTTTTTTACCTTAATAATATTGAGTTATTTTAACAAATGCAATGAATCCAGAACAGAACAATATATTACTTACATAAATAGTTGGATATTATTGAGTGAAGTGCAATTTTGTTTATTTGTAAGGACTTGAACATTCTAAAGGCAGAGTGACGCTAACTTACTGACATTCTCCTCTCCACAGAGACATCAGGACTCTCTGCCTCGGTCACAAGTCAGAATTCTCCCCCAATTTCAGAGGCTCCTGCCCAGCCAACAACATCTGCCTCCACAACAGCTTCTGCGTCGCCCACTGCTCAAGTTGTACTCACCAGCACAGCTCCTATTTCGCCTTCATCACAACCATTAGTTAGATCCCCCGCACATGAAAATGTTGAAAATGATATCGAAGAGTTAACAGTGCCGGTGGAAGATGGTGAGTTGGACAGGTCCATTGCTGATTGCAGCAGTCATAAAGAGGAATCACCTGGCCATGAAAATGTGGAGACGGATATTGGTGGACAAGCCTTCAAGGCAAAAGTATTGGTCCATCAACAGGATATTCACCAGGCAGTGAAGCACTTCCACAAATCTGTAGATCAAAGATTAGAAGAGATTCAAGGCTCTCTCTTTGATATTAATGAAGTGTTGGATGCAAGAATGGGTGCTGTACAGACCTGCATGGTCACCCACGGGGTGAGTGACTTGGTATCAGTTCTGAAGGAAGGGCTGGTAGATCTCAAAGAAGGATTGCAGACAGTTATCAGGGAAGGCTTTTCAGAGCTTAGGGATGCCATGAAAACTGGCTTCAACCAGCTGGATGGTCGCCTGGAACACATGGAAAGCACGCTGGAACAAACCTTTGGGCATCCAAGGTCAAACAATGGCACTCATGCCAGCAATTTGTCGTTATTGGTGACAAGCTCAAGTACTATAACCACAGAAACCTATCAAGTAGACATTGGGCCTGCCTTACAGATGTGTCAGGAGATCACTTGCCATGACGCACAGACATCAGCTAGTGCCTCTTCTGTCTCCATTATCCATGCTCCACAAATTGATGTGTCTCTTTCTTCCACTGATATTGCTCTAATGGGGTCACAGTCCACCAGCAGTGGACACTCACTAAAAAGATGCTGTAAAGTTACACTGGAAAAACTACCACAGTACAAACATTAGGCACGCACATTTCATTAATTTGTAAATAAAAAATGTCATTTAATTTCTTGTATTTGCTTCAGTTATTTGTTAAGTCTCTAAAACTTGAATGGTACCACATGTATAGTGAATGAAATGTATGAAAGTGTTTCCCTTTTGTGCAGGTTATTTGAATATTGAGTTCACATTTATATGATTGCAGTGCTATGTGTTAGTTCAATAAGACTGAAGATAAATACAGACTTGTGTTTTTATGAGCGTCAATGTTATTTCTGTAAACAGCACAAACAAGGCAGTTTGTCTCTTCTTCATTTGAAGTAGTTTCCAAGCCAGGTGCCAAGACAATCACCCTTTTGGGGCAAGCTGTTCAAGATCCGTGACCTCCGCTTACATTGTGTACATTCGCTGCTCATCAAATTGAACACTCTCCTTCTTGGCCAGATCGAATAACAAAAGGGCCCGCTACAATGATTTGAACCTCTGGCTGGCAGAATGAAATACCTCCATCTTGGCTTCAGTCAAGCACGTCAGATCAGTTGTGGGACCTCCCCCCACAACTCCCAGAATGCTGAAGACACTTTCTGATTTTCTTCCACAGGTTTTCCAGCATATCCTCCCTTGTCCAACAGCCAAACTTGCACACCGCTGCTCTCCTCAATCAATGCTGCTACACATGAATTGTGTAAAATACAGGGAGTGTGTATTGATACGGGAATTTTTGCAGTCATCTACATGATGAGATGCTCTTTCCCTCAGAGCATCCGCATGTTTAGGGAATGGAATTCCTCTCGGTGGATGCAGATAAGAACATTTTCAGGAGTACGCAGTTTGTGTGAAGCCAAACTCAATATGAAATTAAAACCTGAAACACTACAGACTTTGGCTGCCTTCGGAACTGTTCTCTCTTGAAGAAATTAACAAATAACGAAGAATGCACTTTGAATGCCTCAATCAACATGCATACTGGCCTCTGAACAATCTCTGCTAGAAGCTTGGATGGCCAAAGAAAATTCAAGGTACGTGTAACTTTGAAAGCTGCAGGCAGAGTAATGGGATTGACTGGATGGTACTCACATGTGGAGCAATCAAATCCCAGATCTCTATGTTACTGTTCACGTCCTATGAGCTTTCATGCAACAATTTCCCAAGCCCTTGTCCTATCACTACCTGCATGCACATGTATGTAGATCGGTTCCCTCACTCTTCATGCTTTCCCATCATCGAAGAGAGGACAAATGGGAGAAATGTGGACCACAACATTGAGACCTGGTTAGAGGTTTTGTTGATTATTTTTATATTGTATCTGAACAATTTAACTCTTTTGATGGAAGACTAATCTATGGAAATTGTCACATAAATACAGACATTTGTCTGATTTACTCCATATTTATTGAGCCAATGAAAACAATATGTTGTCATTCTCTTCTTACCAAATAAATGTTATGTGGTTGGGGGAAAGAATACAGATTTCCAAATAAAATCCAAGTGAATTCTCAGCTTTGGTAGGAAAAGCTGAGATGCAGAATATATCTTAAATTGGGAGAGATGGAGAAGTTCAGATGTCCAAAAGGACTTGGTTGTCTATGTTCATAAATCACTGAAAGCCAATATGTAAGTGCAGCAAACAATGATGAAGGCAAATGGTATGTTGACCTCTATTGCAAAGTATTTAACAATAAGACTAAAGCAATCTTTCTGCAGTTGTATAGAGTCCTAGTGGGACTGCACCTGTATGGTTGTAAACTGTTTGATCTTTTTACTTAAGAAAGGACATACCCGACAGAGTGAGAGCAATGAAGATTCACCAGACTGATTCCTGGGATGATGGGATCATCCCAAGAGGACAGATTGTGAAAACTGGGCCTATATTGTCAGGACTTTACAAAAATGATAAATCATCTCATTGAAGCATGCAAAACTGTTAACAGGGCTTGACCCGATAGAAGCCTGGCTGGAGGCTCAACAACCCAGGACACAGTTTCAGAATAAGCGATAGGTCAATTAGCATTGGGATGCAAAGGAATTTCTTCACTCAAAGGGCAATGAATCCTTGGGATCCTCTTCCCAGAGAGTAGTGGAGGCTCAGTCATTGGGTATATTCAAGACTGAGATCAAAAGGTTTCAAGATATTAAAGACATCACTGGATATGGGGATAGTGAGGGAGAATGGTTTTGAGGCAAAATATCAGCCATGGCCAAGTTGAATGGTGGAACTGGCTTCCTGGGCCAAATGACTTTCTTGTGTTCCTATGTTCTATATCAAAAAGCAACAGGAAATTCACGAGAGAATGCTAAAGCGGTTGGCTTCAATTGATCGAATCATGGGGAATTTGTGTCAAAATGTCTTCAACATCCAAGTATTAACAAGTGATAAAGCAGGAAATGGTAGGGTATTTTAACATCTGGACATTTGTCCATCTCTTAATCAGTATATCTGTTGACCAAGTTTGGAATTAAATTTTACTTTATTATACATAGAGTCATAGTCATAGAGTCAGATAGTATGGAAACAGCCCCTTTGGTCTAACCAGTCCATGCTGAACATAATCCCAAACTAAACTAGTCCCACCTGCCTGCTCCTGGCCCACCTCATTCCAAATCTTTGCCATCCATGTATCTATCCAAATGGTTTTTAAATTTGTAATTGTATCCTCACCTACCACTTCCTCAGGAAGTTCGTTCGACATGCAAACCACTTGCTGTGTAAAAGATTTGCCTCTCATGCCTTTTTTTAAATCTCTCACCTCGCACCTTAAAAATGTGTCCCCAGTCTTGAAATTCCCCAGCTTAGGGAAAAGACAACTACCATCAACTCTATCTACACCTCTCATTATATTATAACTTCTACCAGGTCACCTCTCAACCTTCTACACTCCAGTGAAAACAGTCCCAGCCTATCCACCCTTTCTTTATAACTCAAACCTTCCATGCCCAGAAACACCCTGGAAGATCTCTTTTGAACCCTCTCCAGCTTGATAATATACTTTCTATAACTGGGTGACCAGAATGGGACACAGTATTCCAGAAGAGGCTTCACCAATGTTCTATACATCCTCAATATAACGTACGAACTCCCATACTCAAAGGACTGAGTAATGAAGGTAAGCATACTAAATGCCTTTTTAACCACCCTGTCTATATGTGGCACAAACTTTAAAGAATTATGTACCTGCACCCCTAAGTCCCTTTGTTCTACAACACTACCCAAGGCCCTGCCATTAATGATATCAGCCCCGCCCTTCTTTGTTATACCAAAATGCAATATCTCACATTTATCCAGATGGAACTCCATCTGCCATTTTTCAGCCCATTGACCCATTTGATCAAGATCCCTTTGTAATCTTGGAAAACCTTCTTCATTATCTACTATGCCACAATTTTAGTGTCATCTGCAAATTTACTAAGCATTTAACTTTTCATCACACAAAATACACCTTAATAAATGACAATTGAAGGATTTCTTGATTCCAATCCTGAATGATTAAAAAGATTTTACAAAGATGACTGGATTGGTCAAATGTCTTTTGATTTCTAATCAGGAAGCCACTCCCACCAGATTAAAGTCATTTGTGATCTCCTGCCTATGTGGGTCTAAATGAAATTCATTGTCTCAACTCAGTTCTCAATAGCCATGAGTTCAGAGTACAAAACTGCACACTTAATGGCTCAAAACTGAACCTTGTTTACAACGGCCACACAAATGGTTAATCTGCGAGATTAAAATGCCTCAGTGGTCTAGTCTTTGAAATCAAGACTAAGACAAAGTTTTAGCTTGCATCAGAAGGCATTAAACTCCCCTTGACTGCTTGACACCAAAAGTGAAAAACTGTTTCACATATACCTTATTTGTCACTTTTATTACTGAGTTGGAGCATTTGTAGTCTTTTGATGTTTATAGTATTTTACTATTTGTGATCACAAATGTCTTGACCATAATTTAGCTCAGTTGGCTGGTTTCTAAAGTAGTTTGACCCCAGCACTGGCTGAGGGTACCACGAAGGACTCACCTTCTCAATCTCTCTCCTTACCTTGCCTGAGGTGTGGTGACTCTCAGGTTAAACTGCGGGCAGTCATCTGTCTCTAATGAGAAAAAAAGCCTTTTGGTCTGTTAAAAATATGGCAACTTCACCTTAAACAAAGAGAAAAGATGAACAGAATTATGTATTGGCACTGCGGATGCTAAGCTACTGTTTTCTAAAAGAAAGTGAGGATTGCAGATGACAGAGATCAGACTTGAGAGTGTGGTGCTGGAAAAGCACAGCAGGTCAGACAGCATCCAAGGAGCAGGAGAATTGACATTTTGGGCATGAGCCCTTCATCCTGATGAAGGGCTTATGCCTGAAACATTGATTTTCCTGCTCCTGGGATGCTGCCTGACCTGCTGTGCTTTTCTAGCACCACACTCTCAACTACTGTTTTCTAGATCAATCTTCAGAACTGGAGGAGGGGGTATTTATTTGATGTATTTATAATCAAATAATGAACCAGACTGTAAATTTATCTTTGTTATTCAGAGTACTGGGGAGGTTACAATTATTTGATTAACTAACCATTAATTCACAATGACTGCAGACAGTTATGTATTTTGTGTTCATTTATGATGAACAAATCAGTGGAAAAGACCAATTTAAGGAGCTGAATTAGAGTCATAGGTCATAGAGATGGACAACATAGAAACAGACCCTTCAGTCCAACCCATTCATACCTACCAGATATCCCAACCCAATCTAGTCCCACCTGCCAGCACCAAGTCCATATCCCTCCAAACCCTTCCTATTCATATACCCATCCAAATGCCTTTTAAATGTTGCAATTGTACCAGCCTCCACCACTTCCTCTGGCAGCTTATTCCATACACGTACCACCCTCTGCATGAAAACGTTACTCCTTAGGTCTCTTTTATATCTTTCCCCTCTCGCTCTAAACCTATGCCCTCTAGTTCTGGACTCCCCGACCCCAGGGAAAAGACTGTCTATTTATCCTATCCATGCCCCTCATGATTTTGTAAACCTCTATAAGGTCACCCCTCAACCTCTAATGCTCCAGGGAAAACAGCCCCAGCCTGTTCAGCCTCTCCTTATAGTTCAAATCCTCCAACCCTGGCAATATCCTTGTAAATCTTTTGTGAACCCTTTCAAGTTTCACAACATCTTTTCGATAGGAAGGAGACCAAAATTGCATGCAATATTCCAACAGTGGCCTAACCAGTGTCCTATACGGCTGCAACATTATCTCCCAACTCCTGTACTCAATACTCTGACCAATAAAGGAAAGCATACCAACCGCCTTCTTCAGTATCCTATCTACCTGTGATTCCACTTTCGAGGAGCTTTGAACCTGCACTCCAAGGTCTCTGTTCAGCAACACTCCCCAGGACCTTACCATTAAGTGTAAAGGTCCTGCTAAGATTTGCTTTCCCAAAATGCAGTACCTCGCATTTTTCTGAATTAAACTCCATCTGCCACTTCTCAGCCCATTGGCCCATCTGGTCAATATCCTGTTGTAATCTGAGGTAACTCTCTTCGCTGTCCACTGAACCTCCAATTTTGGTGTCATCTGCAAACTTACTAACTGTAACTCTTAGGCTCACGTCCAAATAATTTATGTAAATGACAAAAAGTAGAGGACCCAGCACCAATCCTTGTGGCATTCCACTGGTCATAGGCCTCCAGTCTGAAAAACAACTCTTCACCACCACCCTCTGTCTTCTACCTTTGAGCCAGTTCTGTATCGAAATGGCTACTTCTCCTTGTATTCTGTGACATCTAACCTTGCTAACCAATCTCCCATGGGAACCTTGTCGAAGGCCTTACTGAAGTCCATATCGATCACATCTACCGCTCTGCCCTCATAAATCCTCTTTGTTACGTCTTCATGAGATGATTTCCCACGCACAAAGCCATGTTGACTCTCCCTAATCAGATCTTGCCTTTCCAAATACATGTACATCCTGTCCCTCAGGATTCCCTCCAACAATTTGCCCACCACTGACGTCAAGCTCACTGGTCTATAGTTCCCTGGGTTGTCTTTACCACCCTTCTTAAACAGAGGCACCACGTTTGCCAACCTCCAATCTTCCGGCATTTCACCTGTGACTATCAATAATACAAATATTTCAGCAAGAGGCCCAGCAATCACTTCTCTAACTTCCCACAGAGTTCTAGGGTACACCTGATCAAATCCTGGGGATTTATCCACCTTTATGCATTTCAAGAGATCCAGCACTTCCTCCTCTGTAATATGGATATTTTGCAAAGTGTCACCATCTATTTCCCTACATTCCGTATCCTTTCCACAGTAAATACTGATGCAAAATACTCATTTAATATCTCCCCCATTTTCTGTGACTCCATACAAAGGCCACCTTGCTGATCTTTGAGGGGCCCTATTCTCTCTCTAGTTACCCTTTTGTCCTTAATATATTTGTAAAAACCCTGTGGATTCTCCTTAATTCTATTTGCCAACAGTATCTCATGTCCCCTTTTTGCCCTCCTGATTTCGCTCGTAACTATACTCCTACTGCCTTTATACTCTTCTCAGGATTCACTCGATCTATCCTGTCTGTTCTTCTTTGCTTGCATTGATTTGATCAGAAAATCACTCCCCATCCTGACTCCCACCCTGATATAGGCTCAAACAAGTTTTAACTTATCAACTCTGAAGCAACCACATCAATGTTGTGTGCATTCAACATTCTACACATTCTTAATTCTGTAGATTGTAATCTGTCTAAACTTGTTTGAGTAAGCTTCAAAATATAATAAACTTCTTTTGTACCTTGCGTTAATTTGGTCTCCAATGTCACCAACTAAAATTGGCTGAGAGATACGAGGGATCTCCAAAGAAGAGGATGGGGAAACTGATTGTTCTACTCCATAACAAAAACAAAAATTGCTGGAACAGCTCTGTAGGTCTGGCAACATCTGTGGAGAGAATTCAGAATTAGCCTTTCTGTTAAAGTGACCAAGTTTTTGTTCCCTAGCCCCTTTCCCTGAGAAAACACAATTCACTATCTTTTAGCTCATGACATATTTGAGATGATCACAGCATTTGATGAAAAGCAGATGTGTTTCTCATTCACATTAATTGTGAAATGGAACTGAACTGTGTTACAGGTTTAAAAGGAAATTATGTTCATATTAATGCTGGAAGGTGGGAGTGAAAGGGATTGCATGCCTTTTCACACCTTTCTTCTCTCAGATTCTGTTTTCATTCAAACCTGTGGAGCAATTGCTTTTTCTGTGCATTTCTAGAAAGTTTTGAACAGGCCGGTACCACCAACTTATTGGAGAGATATTGGGATACTGCAAATCAACTGAGCAACTAGTCAAGAAAGCCAGGCTAATGCTGTGGGGAAATGGGTTGAAATCCCACTGTTGAAGATGGTAGAATTTAAATTCAATTAATAAATTTAGAATTATAAAGCTAGTCCCTGTACATATGGCCATGAAACTGTCATCAGTTGTTATAAAACTAAACTCTGGCTCATTAATGTCCTTTAGGGAAGGAAATCTGCCATCCTTACATGGTCAGGCCTACAGGTGACTCCAGACCCAAAGCAATGTGATCAATTCTTACCTTCACTCTGAAATTGCCTCGCCAGTCATTCAGTTTGTGGGCAATCAGTTATAGAAAACAAATGCAGGCCTTATCAATGACTTGTCCATCCAATAATAGAATAATATGATAGATGAGTGAGCATCAAACTCATCATCTTGTGGATTTTTTTCATTGTCTAACTTTATGTAAAATTGCATCAACATTATTATTGTTTCAAATAAATAGAGGAGTCACTTTTCTATTTTTATATATCATATATAAGAGACCTAAGGGCAACTTTTTCTCGCAGAGTATGGTACGTGCATGGAATGAGGAAGTGGTGGAGGCTGGTACAATTGCAACATTTAAGAGGCATTTGGATGGGTATATGATTAGGAAGGGTTTGGAGGGATACGGGCCAGGTGCTGGCAGGTGGGTCTAGATTGGGTTGGGATATCTGGTCGGCATGGACGGGTTGGACAGAAGGGTCTGTTTCCATGCTGTACATCTCTATGACTCTATATATGCTTCTAGAAGGGTAAGGTTTGTCATTTCCAGTCTTGTGGTAATTGAGAATAATGAGGGTGATATTTAATAGGGTCTGTCCCATTCATTTACCGTGAAGTTTATATCACGGTTCTGGGTTTCGATAGCTATGCTACTGAATCTATGGCCGAACATACGGAATTAACCCCTGGGGAATCTGTTGAAGTAAGAGGAAGGTTTCCTCTTTGATGAGTATGTAGCAACATTATAAGCACATTTGCAAAGGACACATTTACATTTTTACTACTGTGCACTAAGTAAACTGTCTCCAGATCTGTGATAAAGGGAGTCATAAAATATTAAGTCACACGTTTTTGTGGACTGTATTTTTTTACTTGTAATTGAATTAATTAACCATGACATCCTTCTTACATTACTCCCTACTTCAGGCACAGTGGCTCAGTGGTTAGCACTGCTGCCTCACAGCACCATGGACCCAGGTTCGTATTCCAGCCTTGGGCAACTGTCAATGTGGAGTTTGCACATTCTCCCCTGTCTGTGTGGGTTTCCTCCAGATGCTCTGGTTTCCTCCCACAGACAAAAGATATGCAGGTTAGGTGAATTGGCCATGCTGAATTGCCCATCGTATTAGGTTCATTAGTCAGAGGGAAATGGATCTGGGTGAGTTACTCTTCAGAAGGTCGGTGTGGACTTGTTGGGCTGAAGGGCCTGTTTCCACACTGTGGGAATCTAATCTTTAGGTAGGCTCAGCTTTGGATATAATGTAAGACTTGACTCCAAACTGATCTCAGGAACAGAGTAACTGATTAAGACTTGCAAAGCAAAAGAGTATATAAACAGTGTGCAGCTTGAAGTTCAAAGTGTCACAAGTTTGCAGCATTGTTAATTATGCACACTCACTGCACTGGACAAAACACTTGGAGCAAAGGCAAGAAATTCAGTCCTTTTATTATTTCTAACCAAGCATCACATTGTTCTTTCCTTTGATGTGATTTACAGTTCTCAGTTTCCTGTCAGATTCCATTCACTTAATGCTGGGGAAATGAAGAGCCCTTTGGCACACTATTATATATTTAAAGGAACAGCTGCCTGTAACTCGACATGCTACATAGTACACTATTGTGTGCTTCTGACAACAGTACAGCAGCTTCAAACAAATTTACCCTCTAGGGAAGATTGTAAGTGATAATCAGCAGGAGGTTTCCTTGCCCATGTTTGACCTGATGCCATGAAATTTCATGGCTTCAGAATCAATGTCGAGACCTTACAAGACAACTCCTTCTTGACCGTATATTGCTGTTCTGTCAATTCTATTGATGCGATAGGGCATAGACAGGATAGTGATGGAGGTGCCTGGGATGTTGTCTATATGGTATGATTTGGCATGTATTTCTATGGTGGGCTACTTGAGAGCTGGAGGACAGCTCTCATAATTCTGACACAATCTCACAGATGTTAGTCACATGGACTTTGCAAGGTTGCCAGGGATCAGTGTGCTTGTTCCCAGTGCTGAGGTCTGTCTGTCCGGAACCATCACAAACTCTGTTCCTTAGTCACTGACTCTGTCTTTTCCTTAGAAACTATCCAAAATAGAGCCAGGTGCTTGCAACATTGCTGTCAGATTTGACCCTGAGATTAGCTTCCAACTACATTTCCATTTCATGCCATGGACCAGCATAGTACCTTTGTCAGCACCTTCCAAACACATCTGGATGCATGGGGATATCACCACCCGCAAGTTCACCTCCAAACTACGTATCCTTCCTGACTCAGATCTTTATCATCATTCCTTCAATGTCAATGGGACAAAAACCTGGAACTCCCTAACTACAGCATTGTGGCTGTATCTGCACCAGGCCAACAGCAGTTATTCAAGGTGGAGACTTCCAGCTGCCATCTTAAGGGCTATTAGCAATGGGCTATCGTATTTCCAATGGGTATGCACAAAGCTAAAAGATTTTAACCAGACAGTTACTGTCCAGTTCATTGCATCAAAGGCTAATAATCTGTATTAGATGGACTTTAATATTACAACAATATCACTGAAAATAGATTCCTGGGGGAGAGTTTTAAACACGTGCTGCACATTTCCTGCCTTAAAAATGACTGGGTGGCCAATGGAGGAAATCCTGTGTGAATCTCGGACACCGTTTGTCAATGACTCAATTTGTAGCCAGGCTTTTAGGGCAGCACTGCTGCATCAGAGCACCAGGGACCCAGATTCGAATCTGTCCTCAGGTGACTGTCTGTCTGGAGTTTGCACATTATCCCCATGTCTGTGTGGGTTTCCTTGGCTATGCTAAATTGCTCATAGTGTCCAAGGATGTGCAGGCTAGGTGGATTAGCCATGGGAAAAGTAGATTTACAGGAATACAGAGCTGAAAATGTGTTGTTGAAAAAGCACAGCAGGTCAGGCAGCATCCAAGGAGCAGGAGAACCGACGTTTCGGGATGAGCCCTTCTTCAGGAATGAGGAAGGTGTGCCAAGCAGGCTAAGATAAAAGGTAGGGAGGATGGACTTGGGGGAGGGGCGTTGGAAATGCGATAGGTGGAAGGAGGTTAAGGTGAGGGTGATAGGCCGGAGTGGGGGTGGGGACAAGAGGTCAGGAAGAAGATTGCAGGTTAGGAAGGTGGCGCTGAGTTCGAGGGTTGGGACCGAGACAAGGTGGGGGGAGGGGAAATGAGGAAACTGGAGAAATCTAAGTTCATCCCTTGTGGTTGGAGGGTTCCTAGGCAGAAGATGAGATGTTCTTTCTCCTGCCGTCGTGTTGCTATGGTCTGGCGATGGAGGAGTCCAAGGACCTGCATGTCCTTGGTGGAGTGGGAGGGGGAGTTGAAGTGTTGAGCCATGGGGTGGTTGGTCCGTGTGTCCCAGAGATGTTCTCTGAAACGTTCCGCAGGTAGGCAGCCTGTCTCCCCAACACCCAGGCCAACCAACCCAACCACCCTGTGGCTCAACACTTTAACTCCCCCTCCCACTCCACCAGGGACATGCAGGTCCTTGGACTCCTCCATCGCCAGACCATAGCAACACGATGGCTGGAGGGAGAGCACCTCATCTTCCACCTAGGAACCCTCCAACCACAAGGGATGAACACAGATTTCTCCAGTTTCCTCATTTCCCCTCCCCCCCCAACTTGTCTCAGTCCCAACCCTCGAACTCAGCACCACCTTCCTAACCTGCAATCTTCTTCCTGACCTCTTGCCCCCAATCCCACTCCAGCCTATCACCCTCACCGTAACCTCCTTCCACCTATCACATTTCCAACGCCCCTCCCCCAAGTCCCTCCTCCCTACCTTTTATCTTAGCCTGTCTTGGCACACTGGGACTTAAAAGGATCTTCTGCCTGACCATCCCAAACATTAAACTCTCTGTGTCCTCATGAATAGTCCCTTGCCTTCAAGGTCTGAAGCTATTGAGGTGCTGTTGGTTTTATTTGCCAGCTACAGCTCAATTAAATAATGCCCAATCCTGAAAATTGTTGGGAGCTTCAAATTATGCTCTCTTGAGCAGGGAATTGTAGGCATACCATCAATATTGTGCACATTTTGGCTTTTGCTGAAGGATCTGTACCACTTTATCTGCAGCCTGCCAGCCAACCACCACTCCTTCAAACACTGCCAATCATGTGCCATTGAGCAGTTCCTGTAAGCTGGTGGATCAACCTGAAAACACTTTGAAGATGATGAAGGGACCTAGGTGTTCAGGTAAACAATTCTTTGAAGTTTGCATCACTATAGACAAGATGGTTGAACAGGCACTTGACACACTTGCCTTCATTGTTCAGTCCTTTGAGTATAAGAGCTGGGAAGTCATGTTGAGGTTGTACAGGACATTGGTGAGGCCTGTTCTGGAATACTGTGTCCAGTTCTGGTCACCCAGTTATAGGAAGTGTATTCTTAAGCTGGGGAAATTTACTAGGATGTTACTGGGCATAGAAGGTTTGAGTTATAAAGAAAGGATTGAAAGGCTGGGACTGTTTTCACTGGAATGTAGGAGGTTGAGAAGTGACCTTATAGAAGTTTATAAAGTAATGAGAGGTATTGATAGAGTTAATGGTAGTTGTCTTTTCCTTAAGATGGGGATTTCAAAACTAGGGGACATATTTTTAAGGTGAGAGGAGAGAGATTTTATAAAAAATGAGAGGCAAGTGTTTTACACATTTCACGTGCAAAATGAAATTGCAGAGGAAATGGTGGTTGTGGTACAATTATAATGTTTAAATGATATTTGGATAAGTACATGAATAGGAAAGATTTGGAGGGATATGGGCCAGGAGCAGGCAGGGAGGACTAGTTTAGTTTGGGATTATGTTCAGAATGGACTAGAAGAAACCCGACAGTGTGGAAACAAGCCCTTCAGCCCAACAAGTCCACTCGATCCTCTGAAGAGTAACCCACTCAGACCCATTCCTCTACCCTGTATTTACCCCCTGACTAATAACCTACACTATGGGCAATTAAGTATGGTCAATTCACGTTACCTGCACATCTTTGGATTGTGGGAGGAAACCAGAGCACCCTGTTGAAACTCACGCAGACATAGTAGAATGTGCAAACTCCACACACACACAGTTGACTGAGGCTGGATCGAACCCAGGTCCCTGGCGCTGTGAGGCAGCAGTGCTAACCACTGAGCTACCATGCCACACCGTGACTAGTTGGATCAAAGGGTCAGTTTCCATGCTGTATAACACTATGATTCTATAAATATTGTCAGAAACCTTTCTGATAAAATGATGTTCAGGAATATGAAAAACAAAACATATAACATATTAACAAATTTACAGCGGCCCACACACAAATTTTGCCACATGAAATATAACAATTTATGTTTGTCATCCCCATGTGTCACAATAGGTAAACTTGAGAATCCTTGTGAAAATGCAATCTGCGTTTCTTTTAATCTCAATGCAAAATTCAGAACTGCTTGAGTGCAAATCTGAAAGTAGGTGCAGTTAGCTTGAATTTTTTTTGATACAGCATTAGTAATGGTTTGAGCTCAAATTGGTTTGATTTGATTTGATTTATTGCTGTCACATTGTTCCTAAGTCCAGTGAATAGTTTTGTTTTGCAGTACAGGCAGATCATAATGAACAAGGACATGCAGATGATAGGGTGTTTAGACAGAGTGAAGCATACAAGGTTGCAGTTGCACAGGAAATGCATGAAAGCAAGGTCAACACTAGCTTTGAAGTTAGAAACGTCCATTTAGCAACCGAACAACAGCAGGGAACACAACCTGTTCTTGAACTGTTGGTACGTGTGTTTAAGCTTCTGTACCTTCTGCCTGACGGAAGACAGTATGACCACCGTGGTGGGGGGTGGTGGGCCGGGGGGTGGAGGTGGCGGTCTTTGATTATGTTGATTGCTTTCTGTGGCAACAATAAGTGTAAGTACAGTCCACAGATTGGACTTTGGCTTGCGTGATGGACTGGGCTTTCTGTAGTTTCTTATGGTCTTTGGCAGAGCAACTACCATACTAAGCCATGATGCATCCGTATTCATGCTTTCCATGGGTGCATCTGCAGAAGTTGGTGAGGGTCCATGTGGACATGCCAAATTTCCTAAGTCTTCTGAGCAAGAAGAGGCGTTGTGCCTTCTTGACCAGTGCATCTACATGGGTCTATGTTCACTACCCAGGATCTGTCTGACCCCCAGGATCTTTGTGGGAGGATGAGATATTTTGGTTGTGTTCAAGCCTGGTCAGTAGATCTAATAAATACAAGCAAGGCACATCTCAGCAGGCTAGTTTGCAGTCTCAGGAGTAGCTTTATCTCAGTATTCCAACTTTAACATGTGCTGATGTGCCTTGGTACTATTCTTTGCTGGCACCAATGCCTTTGAAATGTGATTGAGATAGACTGATATTCAAAGGAATTGACATTGCATTAAAATTCTGACCTGAGCATCTTGCTAAACTAATTGATCTAAACCAGGCAAACCATTCTGTATCTCCTGCATGAACTATGGCACAGTCACGTCTGTTAATTTCACCGGTTTAATCTTACTTGCAAGTAGGCAGACTCTGAGTAAGGCTAGAATTTCAACTTATCAAGTACATTAATTGCTTCTTCAGTCTGGAATCACACTTACGTATTCCTTTGTGTCCATGAGTGAGGTTATATATGATATGACTTTACGGATTTCCAAATGTTAGTCTATATAACATATACCACAGAAACTAAAGTTCTTGAAGTTTATTAAAAACACTCTAACTACATACATGACTACAATATCAAAGATGTACTGTATACACATAGTCTGAGTCTTCTGCTTACTGATGTTGCTATACATTACATTCACATAACTCATTGACTGAACAGACCAGATTGATTCCAAGACATAATGAGAGACTGAGGCAATGTGGATACTTTTATACTAAGGCAATACATGTCATGTAATAAGAGAAGCAATAGCCTAGTGGTATTATTGCTAGACTATTAATCCAGAAACTCAGACAATGTTCTGGGGATTCAGGTTAGAATCCCGTCACAGCAGGTGGTGGAATATGAATTCAAGAATTAAGAATCTACTGCTGACCATAAAATTATTGTCAATTGTTGGAAAAGCCCATCTGGTTTGCTAAAGTCCTTCAGAAAAAAACTCTACCGTCCTCATCTGATCCGGCCTACATGCGATTACAGACCAACAGCAATGCAGTTGACTCTCACTGCCTTCTGTGATGGCCCTAGCAAGCCACTCCATTCAAAGGCAACTAGGCATGGATAATTAATGCTGGCCAGCCAGCGATGCTCATGTAGACAGGCTGGAGGCTGAAAGAACACAGCAAGCCAGGCAGCATCAGGAGGTGGAAAAGTGGACGGGGGTCCCATGTGTGAATGTTAAAAAAAATCTTACAGGTACAGACCTCTCTGGTCTGGTCTGGAATCTATGCCATAATATAATGATATATCATCACTAATAATGATTGGTTCCTCTTATAGTGAAATCTGTAAATGAAGCATAAGTTTGTGCAACTGTCTTGCTGGATGGGTTATTTGACCAGTCCAACTGCCTATGATTCTGCTGCTTCCAAATCTTATAGTGCCCTCCTACCTTGCTGTTTCTAACTAATTTCAATAATGTGTCTTGTTCAGCAAAAAGAAGCGATTGTTTTACATAATCAGGATCAATAGGGTCAAAGAAATTGAGATAAAAACTACACTGGAGACCTGTTGAAGTGCGCAAAAAAAAAATCAATCCTTTGGCATCTTCAGACCTGGGTTTGATCTCTAACTACCCATTGAACTGAAGATTGATTGTCAAAAGGAAATTGGTGGTAGATGTGATACTATTGTCAAGTTTGGAATGGGTACTTTGTATTAGTATTTCACTAAAGCAGGTACTGAGGACTACGAACATAAGAAATATTAAAGCCTTCTGTACTAAGCATAATAACATTTGAGGCAGTGTTCAGTGAATTTTCTTTCATCATCTGGGTATACTGTGTATGGAATGTAGGTGAACATAAAAAAAATTATAGAATTACATAAATATGAACATCTACTCATTCTGCAATGGCTTAGGTGACATCCTTTTGGAGGGACTCATCCTGATTAATTATGGACATGAATTCACGTCACAAAATTTCCATGAGCTGATCTTTATTTCGAATGAATTAAAATTGGAAAACTGCGCTTTCAGCATGAAATTTGGCAGGAAATACTAACAAGGTTTGATAAATAGAACATGAAGTAGTTCCTTGGAGTACTCTTTTAATGAAGGAAGCTAGTGCAGTTGGGACTTATAAACACGCTTCACAGCTCTTGGTGTTGTGAAATGAATATCATTACAGATTCATGTGTAACAAATAAATGTACAATTTTAGCCTCCCTTATTTTGAGGAGGAGCTGGTTTATTCTGACTGTGGAGGTCAATGGTTGAAAGAAAACCATCAGAAAGAAGATATTTAAACTTTCTGAAAGTCCATTCCAGAGTTGCTTTGGCAGAGGCTGAGACACACCCATTCATAGCCTGCTCCTTGTGTTAAAAACAACAAATGCTGGAGATCGCAACGGGTCAGACAGCATCTGTGGAGAGACAGCAAGCTAACGTTTGCAGTAGATGTGAAACATTCTCTCTCCACGGATGCTGTCTGACCTGCTGTGATTGCCAGCCTTTATTGTTTACAGTGCAAATTGCAGCACCGACAGTAATTTGCTCCGACAGTTCCTATGCTGTACAGTTCCATGAAGCTGAATAGGCAAGACCTAATTTGGTGAAAAAAAACAAATCAGTATCTTGAGAAGGATGTAGATGCAAAGGTTCAAATAATCAACTTTCCCTCCGAGCAGTATACCTCAGCATCGTTTGCCAGAATAAAAAAAATAGTTCCATTGAACCTCGGGGAGAATTCTGAACATATTATGAAAATCAGTGTAGGGAGGTATGCATTCCCAAGTGTGGAAGAACTGTGTATATTGGAATGTTACTGTTTCGTTCCTGTATGAGAAGAGAACTGCCCGAAATGGATTTTGTTTTGTGCTTTTCTTGATTAAATCTTTCTTTACCACTGTTTTTCTGTTCTGCTTCCTGCTGTTCAGAGGATCTGATGTGAGGTAAGACTAAATGTGTCATTTTTCATTCTCACATTAGTCAGTCACCTTCATATATGAGCTATTCCATTGGTAAAGGTGCAAAATCTGTGATACTACAGTAAAATGGCAAAGAGATACATGAATGCAATGGTGTGTTTTTGGTGATGCAATATTCCAATAAACATGTGGTTGGTGTGTTATATATTGTGAAATGAGACCTTCCTGAGATGGTGCAGAAAAGAGACGATGGTCTACCTCTTGCATTGTTACAGTATAACTTGGGTGAGAAGCTAATTGTAATGTGTAATATTGATGCTGTGGAGTCAGCTTTCATATACAGTAGAACCCCCGTATCTGCAGATTTGGTTTTCACAGTTTCAGTTATCCACGATTTGCCGCAGCCCAAAAATATTACATGGAACATTCCAGAAATAATTCTGGGGGCTGCCAGGGAGGTAAATTTCCCATGTTAATTATAGGGTTTGCTACTATCGCAGTTTCAGGTAGCCGCGGTAGGTCTTGGAACGTACAGGGTGGGTGGGGAGAGCGGATACACTGTATATCTCTCTCTTATTTACTTTGATACTATGACCCTATGACTACTCCTGTGTGCCTGAATGATATCAAGTCAGAAATGAGCTGACATTTTCTCCTAGTACGTAACAACTGAAGCTGTGGTTCTGAGCCCCATCATAAACCCATTCGCTCAGTAATTAACCACTGCTTTCAGTCACCAAATCTGTCCTTTTAGATCCTCGGCTCAGATTGACAGCAGTACTGTCAGTAGTTCTACTGTCTGCGATCAATATATTTTTGTTAAGCAAAGATATTAAGAGATGTGAGCCAAAGGCAGGTATTTGGAATTAGGCCATAGATCAACCATGATCTCAACGAATGTTGGAACATGCTCAAGGGGCTGAATGGCCTACTCCTGTACCTATGTTCCCATCTGAACCCTTGTCCCTCAATTGCCTCTCCAATTTTTCCATATCTACTTCTCACCATATTTTCACCTTTTTTAAGGTCCAGTCTTATCAAATTAAGATTACAGGCATCTCTCCCATCTCATACCATAACTGATCTCCCTTTTCCCTGTTTTATTATTAATTTTTCTCTTAGCGCACCCTTTACTTAGGGACATGAATCGACCATTCAGCTCATTGTGCCAGCTCAACCCATTCAGTTTGATTATGGCTGATCATCCACTCCAATTCTTTATTTTTTTCCATACTACCCCTGCATCACTTCACGAATTATAATTTTTGCATCAAAGGTTTCGTATAAATACAACTCATTCTTAGCATTCTGTTCCAATGGTAACTGTTGGTGAGATGAACTGATTTTGGTTGATTGCCTGCAGGAGATCAATAGATTTTTCAGAAAGGATATTCAGTACTTAGTCAAAAAGAAAAAGGAGGTATATATAAGGTTTAGGAACTTGAAGAAAAACAGAGCCCTGGAAGAATGCAAAGATAACAGGAAAGACTACAAACAAGGAATTAAGACTGCAAAATGTCTTTGGCAAACAGGATTAAGAACATCCCAAGGCTGTTTAAATATATATAAGGAACAATAAGGTATCTAGAGAAAGGGTACGTCCAAGAGAAAGTGAGGACTGCAGTTGCTGGAGATCAGACTCGAAAGGTGTGGCACTGGAGCAGATCAAGCAGCATCCGAGGAGCAGGAGAATCGATGTTTTGGGCATACGCTCTTCATCAGGAATTTGGGTGGGGATGTGGCAGAGGAGGGTGAAGAGTAGGTCCAGTCAAGGAGACAGGAGGGAATTTATGCATGGAGCCAGAGGAAGAGGGTGAGGGTCTTAACGAGTATTTTACATTGGTATTCACAAGGGAGAAGGGCATGGTGGATGATGAATCGCAGAAGGGTTATGTTGATATTCTGGGGCATGTCAAAATAAGAAAAGAAGGAGGTGTTTTAAAAGGACTAAGGTAGACACGTCCCTAGGATCTGATGAGGTATATCCCAAAATGCTGAAGAGGCAGGTAAGGAAATTTCCAGGGCGTTATATGAATCTTTGTATTCTCTTTATTCACAGAAGAGGTACCATAGAACTGAGGAATAGCCAATGTTGTTTCTTTGTTTAAGAAGGGTAACAGGGATAATCCTGAAAATTTCAGGCTGGTAAGCCTTACATCAGTGATAGGAAAATCATTGGATTCTTAGGGATGGAATTTCCTCACATTTGAAAAAAATATGGACTTATTAGCGATAGGCAGCATTGCTTTGTGTGGGGGAGGTTTTGTCTTACAAACTTGATTGAGGTTTTTGAGGAAGTGACAAAGATGACCGATGAGAGCAGGGTAGTTGATGTTATCCAAATGGACTTTAGCAAGGCCTTTGACAAGGTCCCTCATGGCACATTGATACATAAAGTGAAGTCACATGGGATCTACAGTGAGCTGTTAAGATGAATACAGCACTGGCTTAATCATGGAAGATGATTAAGAGAATAGCGGTGGATGGTTTTTTTCTGACTGGAGATCTGCAACCACAGTTTTCCGCAGGGTTCAGTACTGGGAGCTTTGTTGCTACATGTGTAAATGATTTGAAGGAGAATGTAGGTGAGCTGATTAGTAAGCTTGCAGATGGCACAAAGATTGGGGGAGCTGCAGCTAGTGAGAAGGATTGCCTGAAGATGCAGCAGAATCTAGAGAAGCTGCAGACTTAGGCGGAGAAATGGCAGACAAGTACAAGGTGCTGCATTTTAGAAAATCTAATGCAGGAGGCAAGTATGCAGTAAATGGCGGAACCCTGAGTATCATCGACATACAGAGGGATCTAGGTATACAGGTCCGCAATTCTCTGAAAGTGGTAACACAAGTAGATAAGGTGGTTAAGAAGGCATATAGTATGCTTGCCTTCATCAGTCAGGCATAGGGTATAAAAATTGGCAACTCATGTTGCAGCTGTATAGAATTTTAGTTAGGCACATTTGGAATATTGTACACAGTCCTGGTCACCACAAGACCAAAAGAATGTGGAGGCTTTGGCAAGGGTACAGAAGGGGTTTACTAGGAGGAGGATATTAGCTTGGTTTGGAGGATATTAGCTATGAAGATAGATTGGGCAAATTTGGTTTGTCTTTATTTGAGCGTTAGAGAATAAGTTGGTCAAGAATAGATGGATCAGAAGTCTACTCTTGTCTTAGACTGTTAATATATTATTGTGGAATTATGACATTAAATGACTGTGTTTGTCTTGTACAATCTTTCGGAAATCTCACACTTAATATGCTTTTTCCTCCTTCCTCCTCTGCAGATTAAAACCCAGTGTTGCAGACGCCTCATTACTTGCCAATATCACTGAGATTAAAACGCCTTTAAGTACCACACCAATACGACACAGACCTTTTTATTGAAACACAAATACAAAATTGAGAAACAAAGACACAAGGGAAAAACAAAAAAAAATTATATCTACAAAGACTGCCATGCCCCCTCCTCCACAGGATGTAGGAAATTGCTGCTCTAGAGAAAAGCTTCCACCAGGACATTCTCCACACAACAGCCAGTGATGTACTACGCTGCAAGGACCCTGGATCAAACAGTATGTATTCACCAATCAGGATTGACTTCGCAGACACCAGGTGCATACAACCTTTGTATACAGCACAGTATTGGTATCTGATTCTGTACTTTGTTGTACTTTGACTACAAGACTGTAAAGTTGATTTGATATTTTTCTGTACAAAGTTTAAAAATGACGAAATATATAATGTAAATTCTACTAAATACAGGGTAAGATAGGATTTAGTGGCACATGTATAAAGGATTTTAACAAAACGTTGCTACATGCCAGAAAGCTTCAGAGTAGATCTTCTGTTATATATCAGGAATGACAGTGGACAGACCATGCAGGCATTTTCAGTTTTTTAAAAAAAAACACTATGCTCAGACTGCTTTATTAACTCCTGTCTGCTCCTGGGTTCAAACTGCTTTACAGGGCAATATTGATACTGTTGACTCTATCACTCAAAAGAACTGAATTGGTGTAGGCAAGGTTCACTGGTGCTTGTGTTCCAGATAACTCATTTATCCCTTTTTATGGTATGTCTGGGGTATGCTGTATTAGGCTGAAGCGCAGGCATCTCAATGAATAACACATGGAAAAAGATAACCTGTCTCTGCATTGCTTTCATTGGCCTTCGTCCAACTTATTTCAGCTCATGAGTGGAATCTACTCTTTGACAACAGATTTGGCCCAAAACTAATCAAGAGCCGTGTTGACCTTCAACCTGAGAACTGATCTTACCCAGCCCAAAATGTGACCTGGTTCAAACCTGAGACACCAAAAGAACTCATTCATGTTCAACGATCCCCAAGCCAACTATTAATCCGTAGATGTATTGGTTAGCTTACTTATTGTTGTGGATTTGAGAATTGACATTCACATGGGCCTTAACATTTGGTGCTAAAATTCATATATACAATGTGCCACTGGAAAGAGGAGGTTTCAGAGAATATCTGGTCCAGGCTGTGTGAGAGGAGTGGGACTGGGCTCACTGATGTTAATTGAGGATTCAATCTGTTTTTTTTATTTAAATTCCTTTATTTTCAAAAGGAACTAACTTATATCATGACAAATAACTGCTCCAAGGTGAACTAGAGACAGAGAAGACAATTTGCACAGTTTCATAGCCAGCTCTAGTCTTTGTCCAAACTCCCTCTCATTCAGAATATAGTTTCACCTTTAGGAATTCAAGAAAATGAAATGTAAATTTATCGAGTCTCTTCAAGTCACAAGGAATGAATCCCAGCTACAATCTAGACTGTGATCCTTTTTTAAAATCTCCCTTGATTCCCACAGTGTCCAAGAGAGCAGAGAGGAGACATAGGCTGGATGCAGCAGAGGTGCTGTTTGAGGGTATACATTGAGTAAAAGGTTCGGTTGAGCTTAGCGTGTATTTCATTGCATGGTCGCATTTTGTTGGTGCTCAGCCTTGGAGCAGTTAGATAAGGTCATTCAGGTAATTCATGTGACACAGCATCCATGTCTTCATAAATGCTGCCCTATTTGAGGAAAAAGACAATAATCTATGTTTTGTAGCTCCAGCCTTGGTGGTTACCTTTCATTTTATAAGTGGCCTACCCACCTAATGGCAGATATGTGGAGTAGTCTATGGGCAATACCCGAGCTTTGGTTTTTCAAACTTTGCTCAAAATTACAATCCTGAAACCCCATGAAGAACCACAATCATCCCGACTGACATCCAAAGTCCTGCTCAAGCTTTACCAGTCATTGTGATCACAGTGCACCATTAGTGATGACGGAAGCAAATTAGAGTCTGAGTCCAATTTCATGGCAAATACAACTATTGATCCTGTGTTTCAATAACATGGAACCATTTCCAATGTAAAATGGAACTTCAGTCCATCGAAAACAAAAAGCTTCACATATCGATGACTTTATGTACATCTGAGTTATCTTGGTGAGAATTGGGGCTTGCACCCATATTTATGTAACATGAACCCTCAGATTTCAGAATGGGTGTGGACATGCCTATGGGATTAATTGTGCCTAATACCATATTGCTCCACATTGGAGCGCACATTGTGTACATCCATCAGAAATATGTAGAGCAAGCAGGTCACAATGCCAATCAGCATGCAACTGATTTGATACTATCCATTCCATCTTGGAGTTTAGCACTCCACCTAATGCTCTCTCGTAACCTAACCCTGCAGCAGCAGGAAGACAACGCACATTTTCCCCCAGCCCAACTTCACCAAATCTCACTGTCCAACCTGCACAATCAATTGAAAGGAATTATCAACTATTACAGGTTAGTTGCTGGTTTAGTTCTTCCAACTGTCAGCATGATCCTACAGGGGCTTGGGGTGCTTCCTTTTTAATTATTTCAAGTTGCAATGGTCTACGGCATGGTAGGTGCTGAAGGAAATTTTACCAACTCTAAGGCTCTTGCACAAAACCAGGCATTCCTGAACATGAATGCAGCAGGATACATGCCTGTAAGAATGCAGTATAGCCCGAACGGAATCCAAACAATGTAGGACAGACTGCTGGAAGAGGGTGGGGAAGAGGGAAGGGAGCAAGGGCTCTCAACAGAAGGTCATAGTTACCCCAGAGGGTGAGAGAGCAATTTTCCTCCCTCAAATTCAGCCAGGAACACTGTCTGAACTATCATTGAAAATGTTCCTGCTCCACTATTCAATATGATCATGGCTAATCATCCAATTCAATACCCTGTTCCTACTTTCACCCCATACCCTTTGATCCCTTTAATCCTAAGAATTATATCTAACTCCTGCTTGAAAATATTCAAGAAGCAGCCTCAACTGCTCTCTGTGGCAATGAATACCACAGACTCACCACTCTCTGGGTGAAGATATTTGTCCTCATCTCTGTTCGAGGTGACCTGCCCATATCCTTAGAGTGTGACTCTTGTTTCTGGACACCGCAGTCCTTGGGAATATGCTTCCTGCATCCTTCTTGTCTAGCCCTGTTATAATTTTATAGGTTTCTACAAGATCCTCCCCTCATTCTTCTAAACTCCAGTGAATATGGTTCAGTCTCTCTTCCATATGCTAAATTACTGGGACTCTGTATACGAAGACAATCTTATTACGTTTCATCACCTCTTATGAGAAAAACTGACAGAGCACACCACATGACTTTGCTAGGACGATAGGCATCCCGTGGAGTACGGTACCATTGACTGTATGCACTTTGTTGTATATGCTCCTCATGCCAGCTCTGCCTTCTGTTGGAACTGAGAGTGATTGCACTCCAAACTCCAACTGGTGTGTGACAATAAGTAGCGAATCATGCAGGTCATTGCCATGGTATTCTGTTGTTAGTCATGATGTATTCATTTTGGGGCAGTCAGATGTGCGAACGACAGCTGAGCCATAATTTCAAGGAGGGGGCGCTATTGAGCAACAATGAGTATTTCTGATGACATGCCCTCAGCCCCAACCCACCCACACCCATACCCCACCACAATACCACCCCACACACACACACACACACACACACACACACCAATGAAAAACTGGCTGCCACACAATAAGCAATACAGCAGAAGACTGGTGTGCTGAAATAATGTTGCGACTGCGTGACTCCTTAAGAGAAGCCCTCCAGTACGCAGCTGAGTGCGTGTCAACTCGTCAGAACATGTCATCTGTACCACAATCCTAATTCACTATTCACCAACCATCCTACATTTTATCTTCTTTCAGTCACTGACCCTTACAATGTCTGCTTGCTCACAATGTAAGGCACAGTGAAGGATCGCTAAAAAAGTCATTCCATATTGCATTTTGAAGTAACTGATACCCTAGTGCATTTTCATAGTGTCTCAATTCTCTCTACACAGTGCTACCCCCATGGCTACAGCATGCTGACCCTCACTGGAGGAATAGTGGATGGCCTTTGAGGATGACCCAAAAGGGCCAGTTGAGCACTGTGCCATTGTGGCAAGGGCAGTAGCAGCAGTCTGGGCTGGCAGCCAAGCGAGGGCACTGGCGGGGTAGCAGACTGAATGCTGTGCCTGCAGGAGAGGACAGCAGGTTTGGCCTTCAGGGAGCCTTTCCCCTCTGGGGACTGGTGGAAGAGGTGGAGGTCAGTGTTTTGCCAGTTACAACGAGGACAGATTGCTGGACTGTGCCACCACCCATTAAACACTAAATTCTTGTTCACGTCCAGAACTACGCAAGAACAGACGGCCTGATTCCTACATGCAACCAGTAGGCAAATTTTGACCATCGTCAGCACTTTCAGAGTTAATCCTCAGTATTTCTAGGCAGTCACAAACTTTAATACAACAATGAACTGGTTTTAAACAAAGAACTCAAAAGAGATCTCATGCAGACCACAAAAGGCAACCTGGCTTTTATTCCAAAATAATAATTCTTATCAATTGCCATAGGAGAAAAAGATGAAACCCTTTACCTGAAACAGTCCAGGTCAGACCTGATGAACTGATTCCCGCCAAAAAAAAACATGCTTTTATTTTCACATTTCTTTTCAACAACTTCCTTCACAAACTGGATTTATTGATGTATTTAAGTGCAAAGCTTTGATCCCATATCACAAAAAGCTGGATCCATTGTCGATGGAGGACATAACCTAACCTTTTTAAAAGGGTGCATGAAGAGTCGTAAATCGTAAAAGTGAACAAGGTGGCAAATTGCATTTAAATTAATCCATCCCTATTATAAGTAGTTTCCTTAGAGCTGTCTTGGAAATGACTGATCAAAGGGCTTTCAGTGATCATGTTAAAGGTATCTTACTGCCTATCCTGTAATGGGGCTAGTGAACAAATGTGTCTGACATTTTGTCAAAGACACTATATACACAGAACTGGGAGTCAGCACTGTGTAGAGAACATCAAAATCTTTGAATCAGTGAATAGTATGTTTGTGAAAGCAGACTTTATCTCAACTCCATGCACTGATTAATAACACCAGCATGATGAAGGAATGGAGAACTGCCCTGCTCTAGTTAACGAAGGCTCTGCTGAATTATTTGATTTTATCAGAGAAATCAGTGGGTGAAATTTTTTTATACAACACTCGTGAAGAAATATCAACAGAAACAATAGATTATATTTTCATAACCTCAGGATACATCACTAAAGCATTTCCACTCATTTTTTTTGAAAATGAGAAGTTAGTGAAACATCTTTTTAAGAAGACTCATCACTCCCCTAATCCATCAACGATCATTCCCAGTTAACAATTAATTGATTGTTCAAACCTAAAATCCTTAGTTAGAGTGTGATATATTCATATGTGTGGAGACAATTTTAACTTATTATTCTTGTTTTGAAAGGACATTTCTTATGCCCAGTAATTATTCTACTTGAAACTAT
The DNA here is from genome assembly GCF_020745735.1 of Hemiscyllium ocellatum. Classification (NCBI taxonomy): domain Eukaryota; kingdom Metazoa; phylum Chordata; class Chondrichthyes; order Orectolobiformes; family Hemiscylliidae; genus Hemiscyllium; species Hemiscyllium ocellatum. The sequence goes on from NC_083414.1 coordinate 18,497,984, forward strand.
CAAGGTAAGCACAATGATCATAGTGTGCTTTTCATTCCATGTTCTGATAATAATAACACATCTAGGAACAGAGGAACGGGGTAAGTCATACACCCCATTGACCTATTCAAGGTTGTAAGTCGAAGTCAGCCAGTGATAGGACTTAGTGTCCCTCAGTTTCTTATTAAATCTGATAGACCATGTAAAATTATTTTTGTCAAGTAATTTGCTTTGGAGCAATATGCGTCAGTGAGGACGACATCCTTTGCTAGCTCCTAAATATTTAGCTACCTGAACAGCTGTTGACAGGAATGGAAAATTCCACAACACCTTTCTTTGCAAAACCTCCATTTCTGAGAAAGCAGAAGTGAAGCCACCAGGGAATATATTGCGTTACGGAGTAGATTTCAACCAATGACAGATACCACCGTCATTACAAGATGTGGGAGAGATGGAAATTCAGTAAGATAGAAGGCCTCTAAATGTTTCCATCCAAGAGATAAAAATCAATTTTACCTGTTGCCATAGATTTTAACCCATGAGTTTTAGTTGAAGCTTTGGCATGGCTATTGGTTTATGGATAGATTGGAGGTTTCATGAGATTGATCTCAATTTATCACAGAGTTAATACAGTTATGAGCAATTTCAATTTATCTCACAGTCAACACTGTTATCATTGAGGAGATTTGGAAAGGGAATCCTGAGACCAAATGAAACTGGGGAACAGATGATGGTTATAAATGAATTAATGTGAGCTTGACTCGGTGTATCATACATTGATATATATGTATATGGGGAATATGTAATGAGTGGAGTTAGATTTTGAAGTGAGTGAGCTGAAATAAAACTCTGACTAGAAAGTATCTGACTGGAGTCTGTCTAACCAGCATTTAACCTCTGCTATTTAACTAACACTGATTTAAACTAGAATTGATCTTAAAGATATGCTTTTCCTCAAAGAGAAATATCTTCACTTTGTTATGTGTTCCAAATCTGGAGGCCTGGAGGATTTCTAATCACTGCTATGTTATTACACAGCAAGACTAATTAAACATACCTAATGGTTGGGAAAGAATACAGTCCTTTACATAAATTGTAATAGAATGGTGTTGCAGGCAGTGAAAGATCTACAAAAGCAAAATTCACCAGATGCTGGAATTCTGAATCAGAAAATGAAAATGCTAGAAATACTCAGCAGGTCAGGCAGCATCTGTGGACAGAGAAACAGAGTTAGTGTTTCAGGTCAATGATCGTTCATCAGTGTTCCCATGGAGGTTCTATTTCTCTGCACAGATGTTGCCTGGACTGCTGAGTAGTTCCAGCATTTACTATATTTGTTTGCACAAGAGGCATTGGAGCAGGAAAGGCCAGATTCATGTGCCCCTTAACTATTAACAGAAAATTGATATTAAATGGAATCTTATGCAAAATAACATAAGCATAGTTTTAACTATGAAAGAAAAGTTGTTGAGACAAGATTTAACTTTATGAAAGACAAACTTGTGAAACATAGATTAAATAAAACTACTTATCTTTGAATATTCAATGGCCTGCACAATGTGGCTATTTGCTTGGAATTTGCTTATAGGCCACTTCTTGTAGAATCATAGAATCCCTACAGTGTGGAAGAAGGCAATTCAGCCCATTGAGTCCACATTAACCCCCTCACCAAAGAGCATCCCACCCAAACCCCCACCCACACTGTAACCCTGCATTTATCATGGCTAACCCACCCAAACTACCCATCCGTGAACACTATGGGCAATTTAGCCTTGACAATCCACCAAACCTGCACATCTTTAGACTGTGGGAGGAAACCAGAGCACCCGGAGGAAGCCCAAGCAGACAATGCATAAACTGCACACAGACAGTTGCCCAGGGGTTGAATTGAACTTGGGTGCCTGGTGCCATGAGGCAGCAGTGCTAACCACTGAGCCACTGTGCTACCCTATCATCTTAGCCCTGAACAACAAATAAATTCCAAGTAAGTTCCAATATCAAGCTCACCCGATTTCCTACACAATTATTTTCTGCCATGACCGCAGTATTGAAGACCAAAGTTTCCTTGGAGTGACATTGTGCTGTCTATTATCTTTCAGTCTCTCATTTCCTCAAAGTGACTGAGAAGACATGGAATTCTGCTTGATACAGCTGTTTGATTGCACCAGGAAGGCAGTTAGCTCAGTTGTCTGGACAGATGGTTTGTGATGTGTAAGAATGCCAACAGCGTGGGTTCAGTTTCTATATTGGCTGTAGTCCCTATGAAGGTCCCACCTTCTCAACCTTGCCTCTTGCCTGAGCCAAGGGGACACTCAGGGTAAACCACCACTACTCTTGGTCTAATGAGAGAGTGGCCCTCTCGTACTATGCTGACTTTATGACTGCACTACGCCATTTGGTCCTTTGCATTTCAAATTCTAGAATCCAGAGTCTCCAGTAACAACCTCAACAGTAACCAGAACCACTTCAGTACAATATATACCCAGGGTTACTCAGAATTCTATACAATCTGTATGAACCCAACATGGAAATTTAATAAGCAGTGGGCAAAATTACCTTCACTACGTGCCTCTAGATCTACACAAGTTGCGGAAACAGGCAATTAGAACTATTAATTATAATAATGTCATTTTCAGTTGTGTTCACAAGTAACCAGATACTTACAGTGAGGAGGCAGCCAGTTACACAGTCATGGTTCACTAGAGAAATAGTAGGCATTTGTGAAAAAAGTTTCTCATAGAACTATAAAACCCTGAGCTTTTAATATTCCTGCTGGAGATCACAGATGATTTAGGGACATTTTGATGTCTATATATATCACAAAATATAAAAGAAACACAAGCTGCAAATCCTTGGACCATAGCCACCATTTCAACTTGATTGATACAGGCTGAAATTGTTCACTAAAATGCCGAATATAAATCCATTGAAGGAAGTGAACATTGGATGATTTAACTGTTGCATTCTGATTCTTCAGGTATTATAATGACAGGGTTTCTGCTGACATGCATCTAAATGGAAGATTAATTGTAAGTTTTTAGAACTTGGAAAATGGGCATCTCTGGAAATGCCAGCATTTATTGCCCATCCCTAATTGCCCCTCATTAAAGTGGCTTGTTCAATCATTTCAGAGGAACGTAAAACTCAAGCACATTGCTGTAGATCTCGAGTCATGTGCAGGCTAGACCAGGGATTTCCTTCCCTAATGATTATTGGTGAATCAAATGGTTTTTAACATCAACCAACAATAGTTCTTACAATACTTCAGTAAAGCCTTTGATAAGATTCCACATGGAAAGCTGTTGGAGCAAATGTAGAGGCATGGGTTTGAGGGTGATTTAACAGTTTGGATTAGAAACTGGCTTTCTGAAAGAAGGCAGCGAGTGGTGGTTGATGGAAAATTTTCAGCCTGGAATCCGGCTACTAGTGGTGTGCCACAAGAATCTGTTTTGGGACCACTGCTGTTTGTCATTTTTATAAATGACTTAGATGCAGGCATTGGTGAATGGATTAGTAAATTTGCAGATGACAGTAAAGTCAGTGGAGTAGTGGACAGTTTGGAAGAATGTTACAGGTTGCAGGGGACTTCGATAAACTGCAGAAGTGGGCTGAGACGTGGCAAATGGAGTTCAATGCAGCTAAATGTTAGGTGATGCACTTTGGGAAGAATAACAGGAAGGTAGAGTACTGCATCAATGGAAAGATTCTTGGTAGTGTGGATGTGCAGAGGGATCTTGGAGTCCATGTCCACAGATCCCTGAAAGTTGCCACCCAGGTTGATAGTGCTGTTAAGAAGGCATATGGTTTGTTAGGTTTCATTGGTAGAGGGATTGAGTTCTGGAGCCATAATATCTTGCTGAAACTATATTGGAATATTGCATACAGTCCTGGTCGCCATATTTCAGGAAGGACGTGGAAGCATTGGAAAAGGTGCAGACGAGATTTACCAGGATGTTGCCTGGTCTGGAGGGAATGTCTTATGAGGAAAGGCTGAGAGACTTGGGTCTGTTCTCATTGGAAAGATGAAGGCTAAGAGGGGATTTGATAGAGCCATACAAGATGATCAGAGAATTAGATAGGGTAGACAGTGAAAGTCTTTTTCCTAGGATGATGATGCCAGCTTGTACGAAGGGGCATAACTACAAATTGAGCGGTGATAGATTTAAGACAGATGTCAGAGGCAGGTTCTTTACTCAGAGAGTGGTAACGGTGTGGAATGCCCTACCTGTCAATGTAGTTAACTCAGCCGCATTAAGGAGATTGTTAAAAACTTGGTTAAGCACATGGATGATGATGGGATAATGTAGGGGATGAGCTGAGAATAGTTCACAAGTCGGTGCAATATTGAGGGCCAAAGGGCCTGCTCTGTGCTGTATTGTTCTATGTTCTATGCTTCATGGCTTGAGACTGGCTTTCAATTCCGATTTTCTCAATTGAATTTAAGTTTGTCCCATTATCATGGTGAGATTTGAGCTCCATAGAGAATTAATCCAATTATTAATCCAATAACATTACCATTATGCCATCATCTCCATGAACTTCTTCATCTGTAGAAGGAAGTGATGGTAGTTCTGATTGTTGACTCATATATTTGAAATGTTTACACAAAAAAAACAACCCACCAGTGTTATTTTAAAAAAACTGCTTCTAATTGACATTTTCAAACATTGATCACTTAATTCAGAGAGGTAAATGCATGCAGTCTCAGTCCAAAAGAATCACACTTCAGTACAATCCTAAGCACCAACTTGTAACGATAGTGCAACAATTATAGAAGTTAGAAGCAATATATAAAATAAATCACCTGTTATGAGAAGATTGTTATCTGGTAGCTGGATATATTTCTTGTTTCAATGAAGTAGCATAATTTGGACAACTACATTAGCCAAACTTGAAAGCAAAACTGTCCTTAAAGATCTACTGTGTACTGAGTTAAAGTTTGATTTCAGTTCTGCTTCAAGAACAAAGATCATTACTGTGCGCTGTGATTTTTTTTTCCTTGGAAACACCTTCAGACTAAACTTACATTGTTCTCTGTCACTGCAGCGCACCTCATCCAAAAAGATCTTTTAACAATGACAATAGGCATCTTAAGGAACTTGTGCTGGTGATTCTTCTTAGAGGCATGTCAAAAATCTAGTTTGGATGGACAGGCATTCAAAATTAATAGGTGTACTATCATCTCTTCCTTTATTGAGACACCTTCCAAAGTTTCTACTTAGCACTGAGTAGGCTTTCATTGTGTCTAATTATCCTTGGGTGCTAAGATTCCAGAATCTTGAGTTTTATTGTTGCTTTATCAAAACTCAGTTGGATTGCTAGATGCTCCAGTGTTCAGGGAATAGGGAAGCACTAGGTACAACCATCACAAATAGTCTCATCCAGTAAGAGTACTATACCTCCTAGTCCATTGTAACACATTTGTGGTCTCTCCCATCCTCCCTGCAAGCTAAAGTTTGGTTTCTAGATGTAAGTTCTTTCATCACTCAGTGTTCCATGTTCCTCGCCACTAAGATACAATCATGAGATAATCCATTGCTCATGCTTCCTTCTATATCTTGTACATAACTGGGAAGGAACAAAGAACTGAAGGAACAAGCCTAATTCCTGACCTTTCCACACTCTTTGCCAAAGAAGGAAATATGAAAACGCATTTGCTAACCATCCACTCAAGAAGAAAACAGAGAGACAAGAAGCCCCATTACCCAAACCATTCAATCATTGTTACTGAAGGAATAGGTATACTGTTTGACAGTCACAAGCATTATGCCCTTTCTGGTTGAGGGAGCAAAAGCAGAAGGGATTTTGGGAATTATTGCACATCCTAAGACTGAAAATCGTACAAAAAGGAAACATGTAAACAAAGACATTCTGGTGAAGTGAACTGTTGCCTCTCGTGATAGGGAGTGGTAGTGTATGACCCAGGAGGAGAATGAAATAACCTTTCTTTTTAAGTATCAGAGGGTTATCCAAACTCATTCTTATTCAAATTCCCCACCAACCAAGCAGAACGAGGATTCACCAATCTTGTTTGGGATAAGGTATCATTAGAGTGGTCACCTCATCTTCTGGTTTCCATTTGGGCCCTTTTTATATCATTACATTGATTGTAAATACTGATGAATCAACCTAATAATTGATTGCAACCAATCAATTCTCTCAAATGTGACGATAGTCACACATTTATGATATCAAAGAACGTAAAGCCAGCGTTAAAAACCATTGAGCCCTCTGATCGACCAGTCATTTGACTAAATGTTTATTACGATTTCCTGTTGATACTGGGTAAAGCTGTAAATCTCTTGTTTCTTTTTTTTACCACAGTTACTGTGCTGTATCTGAAAATAAGTCTGTAGTTTGAAACAAAAATCTATGTACTACAGTTTTTGATCATTTCAGGAGAGATATTGTGTCATTAATTCAAGCAAATTTTCATCTTTTAGGTATATTAGTTTAACTAAATAATGTTAAATATAAGCGATGCAATTTTTAGCTTCTGTGTAGTTGGAATGATGTTAAAATAAAGAAACCACTTCATATCACAAGGAGACAAAGAGCTTTGATTACTTTCTCTGTTGTTATTGCTGAATTTCCATACTCATTTAATACTGCTCATTGTTCCATCATATGATTACTCCCTTTTACATTAATAGCATGGACTTCATCTTGCCAGGACAGCTATTCAAGTTTCTTCAGACAACATTGTTCTCCAACAGCACTGAGTAATATTTACCCACAATCATGTATAATTCTGATTTCACACGAGAGATGAATTCCTGATAACTCACCTCTGCTCAAATCAGAGAAAAATAGATTAACTAAAAGGGTTCCTTTTCAAATAACAATTTCACATTTTTCAAGCCTTTTCTGTGTGGAGATAAACAAATGACTTTATGCAATCCCTGAATGAGACTGGATTTCCCGTTTTCTTCAAAAGTGTTCTCTAAAATGCAATATTCTGTAGTTCTTAGCATTGAAAACACAGTATTTACTATCTATTCCCAGCTGCCCTTTGACAGTATTAAAGGCTGTCCACATAACTTAGGGTTGGGGATCATATGGGGGGTTCGGTGAGGGTGAGTTCCCGGTTTTTGACCCAGCGACACTGGAGGAACAACAATTAAGTTCCAAGTCAGGACAGTATGTTGTTTAGAGGGGGAATTCAGGTAGTGATGTTTCCATCTATCTCCTGTCCTTGTCCTTCTAGAAGAGAGGTTACGGGTTTGGAAGGTGTTGTCTTAGGAGACTTAGTTAGTTACTGCAGTGCATGTTGTAGATAGTACATATGCTGCTACTATGCAGCAGTGGTACTTGGACTGAATGTTGAAGGTGGTGGATAGGATTCCAATCAAACAGCTGCTTTTGCCTGGAGAATCATAGAATCCCTACAGTGTGGAAACAGACCATTTGGCCCAACATGTCCAAACCAACTCTCCAAACAGCATGCCACCCAGACCCATTCCCCAACCCTATTACTCTATATTTCCCCCTGACTAATGCACCTAACCTACACATCGCTGAACAGTATGGGCAATTTAGCACAGCCAATTCACCAAACCTACTCATCTTTGGATAATGGGAGGAAGCCTGCACAGACACGGGGAAAACATGCAAACTCCACACAGAAAATCACTCGAGGTTGGATTCAAACCTGAGTCCCTGGCGCTGTGAGGTAACCGTGCTTAACACTGAGCCACCGGGCCGAGAGTGTCGAACATCTTCAGTGTTACTGGAGCTACACCTATCCTGGCAAGTGTGAATTACTCGATCACTGTAAGTAGAGGGCAGATTTTGATTAGTCAAAGTGAGTAACTCTCCACAGAATTCCCAGCCCTGACGCCCTCTTGAAGCCACTACATTTATATAGCTGGCCCACTCAGTTTCTGGTTAATGGTAACTCTCAAGATGTTGATAATTTGGGGGCGGGTGAGTGGAGTTCCATGACGGTGATGGCATTGAATGTCATGGGCAATGTTTGGATTCTGTCTTGGAGGAGATGGTCACTGCTTGACACTTGTACATCGCAAATGTCACTTGCCGTTTGTATTAATGTCCAGGTCTTACTGCACTTGAACATGTACTTTTTCAGTAACTGAGAAGTCACAAATGACACTGAATATTGTGCAATTATCAGTAAACATCTCCATTCCTGACCATGTGATGTCGGGGGTAAAGTTATTGATGATGTAGCTGAAGATGCTTGACCCTGAGGAACTCCTGCAGAGATGTCCTGGTGCTGAGATGATTGATTTCCAACAACCACACCATTTTCCTTTGTCTTAAGCATGACAGCAACCAATGGAGAGTTTACATCTTGCTTCCCATTATTTCTAGTTTTGCTAGATAAAATTGTTGAGATATATGGATTGCCGTATGTCTAGAATGTTTATTTTTGATAAAACTTCGCAATCTCCATCCTTCACTTATCTATAATCATTGAGCTGTTGTCAGTGAAGCACCAATCTTCACTTTGTTATGTGATCCTTACATTCCAAACTATAAGTGGAATTTTAAAAATATGCATTTCATTAGAAATATCTGGAGCTGACCAGGAAATGTTATTAGGGTAAGAGTTCCTTTGGTTCAACTTTTAATAAGGTGCAATATAATCAGTTACACAATGTACTTAAAAAGGAACATCAGATGTTTTAAAGAACCTCAGTGGTCCTCAAGGAGTCACATACGTTCCCTTGTCCAGAAGGTAGGGGGCCTATCAATACAAATTAGAAGCCCATATACCACTCCAAATCCTCCTTTAACCCCAACATTTCCCTTCACTCAGGGTGGTGTGGTAGCTCAGTGGTTAGCATTGCTGTCTCACAGCATCAAGGTCCCAGACTCGATTCCATCTTTGAGTGACTGTCGGTGTGGAACTTGCACATTCTCTCCATATCTGCATGGGTTCCCTTCGTGTGCTCCTGTTTCCTCCCAAAGTCCAATGATGTGCAAGTTAGGCAGATTGGCCATGCTAAATTGCCCATAACTTGCAGGGATGCGTAAGTTGGGTGGATTAGCCACGGGAAATGCGGAGTTACTGTGATGAGGTGGGTCTAGGTGGAATGTTCTTCAGAGGGTGGTGTGGACTTAATAGGCCAAATAGCCTGCTTCCATGCTGTAGGGATTCTATGCTTACCTCCCCCATAACCTTTACATGGACTAATGTGGGAATAATTCAGAAGTATATATGTGTTCACATAAATATGATTTAAACTGTTATTGTATTTTAGCACAGAGATACAGGACGTGCCTGTTACAGCAGGAGAAAGGGGAATTGGCTGGAGGCAGAAGTGTGGACAAAGGTTGGAAAGGTTGAAATGAACAGGAGTTTTATCATTGTGTCACTAATTTAATGTATCTTGGTTTACCAGCCAAGTGAAGTGTTTTACCAAATAACATTGCCCTTTTACAGTGCAATAATACACTCAGAGCTGCAAACTAGTCATTTTAAGGCATTGCGAACACAGCTTTCCAGAATCAACTTGTGGCTGAAAATCTCAAAATCCTTAGTGCTGCTCTCCTGAATTAGGGTGACTTTAGACCAAACCAGTCAAGTACGAATGCTTGGTCACAATTCAGAACCACTGCTAAAAGGAAGTCACTCTTCACTGTTGAAGACTAAACATGAATTATAATGCAAGAAGAAATTGTCAAAATACTCAACAGATCAGGTGGAAAGAGCAGATGTGTTAATGCTTCAGGGTTGAGCCTCCTGTCAGAATTCTAGAATATTACAAATTAGCAAGCATTTAAAAAGGAGCACAAACCAATTAAATAATGAACATTTTATTGAAGAAAATATGTGCTGATTTGTCATATCATTTTCCAATGAAGAGTGCATTTTTTTTCTCTGCAATTCACACTTATTGGATCACTTGTCAAATTCGCCTTAATTGCTAGACCGTTAACAAGTGTTCAGTGAGGCAAGATATATTTGCAAAATACTAATGGTCCCAGCGATAATTGTTCATTTAAGCATACTTTTCTCCTTGTCACTTAGGTTCAGGCATTTCCTGTTTAACCATATCATTTTATAGAAAATGTATTAGCAGATTATCAAAACTTACATTAATACCAGAAAAAAGTAATTATTATACGAGAGCAAACTCAATATTTCATTACTAGGAGCCTCCCCCCCTCCCCCCTTCCGCATTCTATGGTGTAATGTTTCTTACATGACTTCATAGGGCATAGAACATAGAACATTACAGGGCAGTACAGGCCCTTTAGCCTTCAATGTTGCACCAACTTGTTAAACCAATTTAAAGCCCATCTAACTTTACACTATTCCACTATCATCCATATGTTTATCCAATGACCACTTAAATGCCCTTAAAGTTGACGGGTCTACTACTGTTGCAGGCAGTGTGTTCCACACCCCTACTACTCCTGAATAAAGAACCTACCTCTGACATCCGTCCTATATCTGTTACCCCTCAATTTAAAGCTATGTCTCCTCATGCTAGCCATCATCATCCGAAGAAAAAGGCTTGCACTGTCCACCCTATCTAACCCTCTGATTGTCTTGAATGTTTCTATTAAGTCACCTCCTAACCTACTTCTCTCTTGCAAAAATAGCCTCAAGTCCCTCAGCCTTTCCTCATAAGACCTTCCCTCATAAGACCATGCAACATCCTAGTAAATCTCCTCTGCACCCTTTCCCTTTCACACCCTTCCTATAATGTGGCGACCAGAACTGTACGCAGTATTCCGGTGGGGGGTGGGGAGCACCAGACTTTTGTACAGCCGCAACATGACCTCATGGCTCCGAAACTCAATCCCTCTACTAATAAAAGCTAACACACCGCATACCTTCTTAACAATTTCAAAAAACTACATCTTGCTGTAAAGCATTTTGGGATATCCTGAGATTCTCAAAGTTGCTACATAAGTGCAAATATTTCTTTGTTTTGTTTCTATTCTGATACAAACCTCCCTTGACACAATAGTATTGATTGAATGAGCTCTGAATAGAGACCTCACCAGTCTGAAATTGGGTAAAATTTGAAGTAGGGAAATATTCACTATTTTTGCGCTCAATTTAAAAGCACCTAAACTTCAAGTAATTTAAAATGATTTCTGTTTTGCTGGCACCTGCTCTTATTGCTATTCTTTTCCAGCTATCCATATGCCAAGGAACATCAAGTGTAGCAACTGCTGATAACTGTTCACCAAGGAATCAGTGAGGCACAAATGCAGAATTGAGTGGAATTTTGATCTCCTCATCTACAGAAGGACATACCCCTACCCAAGAGACAATACAATAAAAAGATCAAAGGATCAAAGTTGCCTCTCATTCTTCTAAACCCCAATGGGCACAGGCCCAACCTACTCAACATGCCCTCTTAAGAAAATCCTTCTTTCCCCAGCATCAACCTAGTGAACCTTCTCTGGACTTTGTCTAATGCCAGTTAATCTTTCCAAAGATAAGGTGACCAAAACTGTTCATTGAATTCTAGGTGCGGTCTAACTAGTGCCTTATATAGCTTTACTAAGACCTTCCTATTTTTATAATATATTCTCTTTAAACTAAAGGACAACATTCCATCTGCCTTCCTTATTACCCACTGAACTTAGATGCTAGGTTTTTGTGGATGAGGATTTCCTTGCATTATGTAGCTTTCTGCAGTCTTTCTCCATTTAAATAATATTCAGCTCCTCTATTCTGCCCGCCAGAGTACATGACCTCACATTTTCCAAAATTATATTCCATCTGCTACATTTTTTGCATGTTAACTTCACATGTCTATATCCCTTTGCAGACTCTTTGGGCTGAACCTTGCCATTTTGCTAAGTGTGAGATGTATTGGGTTTAGTGAGGTCCTGCAGCAGTGCTTGCTTGCCCATGTTAGGTCTCAGGAGAGATGGTAGACATAAGGGAAGCTGGCATTTCATCTCTCTGAGAGGACCTGAAGGACTTTTCGATGTGAGGCAGTGGAGGGGAAAGAAGTCCTCTTCCCGAAGAATTGGCAGAAGAGGCCACGCCACTATATCATGCCAGCCTGCTCAGGTCTCGCCATCTGGATCTGTGCCATTCCAGGGTGAAGGGGGACTGGCCAATAGCATGGGAAGAAATTTAACCCTAAGTGCAATACTCTGCTCTCTGCTGCCTCACACATATCTGTAACACTGCACCCATCACCCACCAATGCTTATCTAATATTCTCTCATTTGCATGAACCAGTTTTCACCTCCCTCGTAACTCTCCTCCTCCCACACTACGCACCCCGCATGACCTCCAATGCCTCATCACCTTTCCTCCAATGCACCAGTCCTAACAGTTGCTCCACCACTCTCTTGCATCTTACTCATTCACCCACTTTGTGCCATGACAAGAAAAGACATCGCTTAACATGTCAGACCAGTGCTGGACAGGTGCAGGGCAGTGAAGGGGTTTCTGGACATTAGTGTCCTCATCCCCTCTAAACAAAGGATTTTTCCCCTGGCATGAGAAGGCAGGGCTGACTCCTACAGAGACATCCATGGTCTGACATCCGACCATGGGGTCTTGTCACCCTACTGCAATGGTCATATTAACCATGCATTGACCACCAAGACTAACCAGTGACCATAGCATCTCCTGCCTCTTATGCCATACAGTGGACCCATCCTTCCAAGAATCAGCATGTCAGGGGAGAGTTCCTCAACCTCCCTACATCAGCATGGGGAAGCAATGGAGGGACCATCATCTACACTGCCCACCGGAACCTCTGAAGTATGACACCGCAATATCATTGGCCTCGTGACGATGCCCTCTTGAGGTTTACACCCTTACAGTTCCACACACAGGTGGGGGAGAAATGCCCCAGGTCACATTCAGAGGATTGCCAGAGACCAGGCCCCTCCCAAGCTCCCAGTAGGAGATGACTCTGTAGTCTCAGCAATGAGGGACTCTGTGCAGATGGACAGGGAGGGTCAGCAGGGACAGTTGGCATTCTGGATTCACTGGTTCCCAAAGATGGGGAGCTGGGGCAATGCTGCGACTGCATCAATTCAGCACCTGTCATTGCTCAGGTGCAGCAGCGGTGATGCTGACTGCCCATCGATTCAATGCCTTATCGAAAGACTCTGCAGCAGTCTTGTGACTGTCTGGGTGAAAGTGAGGACTACAGATGCTGAACATCAGAGTCAAAAAGTGTAGTGCTAGAAAAGCATAGCTGGTCAGGCAGCATGTGAGGAGCAGGAGAGTCAACGTTTCGAGCATTAGCTCTTCCTCAGGTGTTGCTGATTGTGGATCCAGCAGATCTCCCAGGACCATTTAATTCAGAACACATCACTAGTCCTGGAAAATGTAATTCAATAAAGATATTATACCTTTCTTCCTGGGTGTTCACCTGAAATCTTTTGGTCATTTGGTCTACATTATCACATACCCAGATGTTTATTTTGATTGGTTCTGATTTCGATGTTGCTAAGTAATTTAAATGTTCCAAATTGGATGTAAGGGGGCTTGCCAGGGTCTACACCCTCCTGGATATCAGCCTATGAGTTCTCGTTATCAGTTCAGGACTCTTTTGCTAACTTGAGTCTGCACACAAGCAGCAACTACAATGACCTACTGAACCCTGAGGAAAATTTTAACTGGGCTTGGTTTTTATTTGGGCCTTTGCTGTGGGCTGACCTCGAGTCCCTCTGTTGCAGGCATGTCCTGAGTGTGGCAATGCAATTGCTTCACTCAAGTAGTGTTCCACAAGCTCAGAGGGACTGGTGACAGTGTCCACTCCCATTAGAATATCCTGCAACTCATATGCTTCACTTGCTGCATTTTCTACTGTCTGTTGTAGTCTCTGTTTAAAGTCCAGTAGGGCTTGAGCTAGTAGGCACTTTTGCAGAGTGACATCATTAATCCCACATACGAAACAGTCTCTCAGCATCTCAATAAGTGTTACACTGAAGTCACATGCCCCTACCACCTGTCTTAATCTAGTCAAAAATCCCAGCACAGCATCCTCGACTTGCCGAATAAAACCGACAGCTTCACAGAATTCAAGGAGGTTTGGGATTATAATATTCCTTAACTAATCCAACAACTCTTGAAAGGTTTTAATATCTGGTGCCTCATGGAAAGTCAGGCTCCTAATAACCAAAAGCTCCCAGGAGGATTATTTGTTCCTTTGGGGCAGATGTCATTTGCCTAGAAAAATAACTCATTCTTTCTGCCTACTAGGCCCAGTCTTTGATAGCAAGATTGAATGAGTCAAGTTTCCCAAATAATAGCATGATGCCAGAAATTCCCCAAATCAAAGGCAGTAATTGCAAGCAAATTTCTTCAGGAGTGTGCTTTTCTCTCATGAAATAACTCCACAGAGGCTGGTATCCCATCATCAAGCCACCCTTTATTTACCTGTGGAGAGTCCTTGACACTGATCCAGCTCCTTCAGAGCCAGCTCTCAGAATGAACAGGAAGCGGCACGGTGGCACAGTGGTTAGCACTGCTGCCTCAAAGCGCCAGGGACCTGGGTTCAATTCCCGCCTCAGGTGACTGACTGTGTGGAGTTTGCACGTTCTCCCTGTGTCTGCGTGGGTTTCCTCCGAGTGCTCCAGTTTCCTCCCACAGTCCAAAGATGTGTGGGTCAGGTGAATTGGCCATGCTAAATTGCCCGTAGTGTTAGGTAAGGGGTATATGTATGGGTGGATTGCGGGTCGGTGTGGACTTGTTGGGCCGAAGGGCCTGTTTCCACACTGTAAGTAATCTAATCTAAAAGTCGCACACATTTGTTTTTTTTTCCTTTCTGAACACTCTTCTTTTTTCTTTTTTCTTTATTTTCTTTTTCTTTTTTTTATTTACCCCCACACTACCGCCTAATTGTGGTAGTGCTTATTTTTCCCCAGCACCCATATTGTGTGTGTGCAGATCTCTGTTATATTTTCTATTTTCTTTATTTTTTTTATTTTTCTTTTCTTGTGAAGGGGAGGGCAGGGATTAAACATCTCCTGTTTATTTTTTTTGTTTGTTTTTTTTTAATTAACCCCCACACTACCACCTAACTGCAGTAGTGCTTATTTTTTCCCCGGCACCCATATTGTGTGTGTGCAGGTGTGCACACATCTGTTTTTTTTTCTTTTTTTAACTCCTGTTCATTTTTTTCTTTTTTTTGTTTCTTAATCCCCTGTTTATTTATTTTTTATTATTAACCCCCACACTACCACCTAACTGCGATAGTGCTTATTTTTCCCCAGCACCCATGTTGTGTGTGTGCAGGTGTGCACACATCTGTTATTATCTCGCAGCCAGGATTCCCTGATTGGACCAGATTGACAGCCTCAATCAAGGAACCCATGATCCAGAACGTCCATCTGGCTGATCTCATTATAATCGCTACGAGTTGGGTATTTAATGAGCAAGTGGCTGCCTCTCAATAGCGAGAATCTAAAGATGCTATTTGAAGTTTAAGGGGAAAATTGGGCATGTTTGTTGCAACATTGAGACTCCATTTTCTTTTCATTCTCACCTTTTATATATATATTGTTTTCTTATTATTGCCCACGCTGCTTCAGGAAGGGGGAAATTCTCTTGGATGCAATTGAAAAGAACAAAGGTGGACCACCTCACAAACAAAGCCTCTCTTGATGAAATTAATAATCAAAATCTGACGATTGTAGTCATTGGTGTCATCTCAAAAGGACCACGATATATATAATTTCAAAACTGTGGTTACCTGCACTGCAAAGGGGAAAGTTGACCCTGTATTAGATATTATCTAAAAAATAATTGGGTTATGGTCATCCTTGTGCAGCAATATGGCACAGAGCCTTCTCAGATGTATCCAAATAAACTTGCACTTTGGATCATGGATACGTGTGAAATGCAGTGGCTTTTGCCTTTCTCCCTCGGTCTGAACTCTCCTCCAAAACCAAACTGCAAGACCCGGTGGAACAACTGAGCATTGCGATTATAGCTAGGATTTGGAAGTTTTAAATCCCATTGCCAATATCTGTCATCTTAGAGAGCACAAACATTCATCAAAAGCTTCCTTTTTTAGATAGCCAGTCACTTTGCTCTTTTTTACTTTGTCTTCTATACAGTTTCATTAAGGGTCTTTATCAAGCATGAAAGCTAATTAGATTCTAAAGGTTAACTTGAATTGTTCCACTAACAAATGACTGTTTAAATTTGCCTGAATAAAAAGGGAGCATATTTTTGAAGCATTAACTTTTAATTATATAAACATTGATAGCTTCCATTAAAGAGACTTTAAAGCTTTCTGAGAGTTATCTGTTATTGTGCCCAAAGATTATAACTTGACAGGGGCATACTATCACAGTGCAATTTAGCACCGCTCCATTCTAGTACTTCAATGAAATCAGACAGAGGGAATAGCTGGGGGAATTTCAGACTGATTGCTTGCCTCGCACTCACAGCTACATCCATCTTCAGGTGTTCAACAGAAGTCTGAGGTTTTCCACAGTTAGTGGGCACCTCCAGAAATGTTATTGTAATTCAGTTTTGCTTTAAGGTTTTGGACTTTATCATCATTTAGAACATAAAACATAGAACATAGAACCTTACAGCACAGTACAGGCCCTTCAGCCCTCAATGTTGTGCTGTCCTCTGGAACCAATCTGAATCCCATCTAACCGAGATTATTCCGTTTTCATTCATATGTTTATCCTATAGCCAATAAATGCCCCTATAGTTGCCGTGTCTACTACTGTTGCAGTAAAAGCCATCACCATCTGAGGAAAAGGCTCTCACTGTTTACCCTATCTAGCACTCTGATTATCTTATATGTTTCAATTAAGTCATCTCTCAACCTTCTCCTCTCTAACAGAAACAGCCTCAAGTCCCTCAGCCTTTCCTTGTTATATGTTCCCTCCATACCAGGCAACATCTTAGTAAATCTCCTCTACACCTTTTCCAAATCTTCCACATCCTTCTTATAATGCAGTGACCAGAGCTGTATGCAATCCTCCAATGCGGCCGCACCAGAGTTTTGTACAGCTGCAGCATGAATTCATGGCTTCGAAACTCAATCCCTCTCCTAATAAAAACTAACACATGGCATGTCTTCTTAATAACCCTGTCAACCTGGATGGTAACTTTCAGGTTTCAATGTACATGGACATTGAGATCTCTCTGCTCATCGACACTACCAAGAATCTTACTATTAACCCAACACTCTTTATTCCTGTTACTCCTTCCAAAGTGAATCACCTCACACTTTACCGCATTAAACTCCATTTGTCCCTCTCAGCCCAGCTCTGCAGCTTATCTATGTCCTTCTGTAACCTGCACCATCCTTCAGCACTATCCACAACCCCACTGACCTTCATCCACAAATTTACTAACCCATCTTTCTAGGTCATTTATAAAAATGACAAATAGCAGTGACCCCAAAACAGATCTTTGCGGCACACCACTAGTAACTGAACTCCAGGATGAACATTTCCCATCAACCACCACCCGTAACCTGCAACAACCATTCCTGTCCCTGTTCTATCCATGTTTCCAAAATGGCCACGACATCAAAGTCCCAGGTATTAATCCATGCTGCAAGGTCACCCACCTTATTCTGGATGTCCTGGCACACTTCAAACCACCTTCCTGCTTGCCAGTGAACTCTTCCGACCTTGAAGCCTCTTTTCTGACATCATGACTTTCAACCTCCTGGACACTGGAACTACAATTTAGTCCCATCCCCCTGCTGAATTAGTTTAAACCCTCCCGATGAGTATTATTTCCCCCCACCCACCCAAGATATCGGTACCCCTCTGGTTCAGGTGTGAACTATCTTGTTTGCAGGGGTCCCACCTACACCACAATGAACCCCAATTATCCAGGAACCCAAAACCCTCCCTCCTGCACCATCCTTGTAGCCACGTGTTCAACTCCTCTCTCTCTCTACTCCTCACCTCCCTATCATGTGGCAAGGGCAGCAAACCAGAGTTAACTCTATTTGTTCTAGCACTAGGCTTCCACCCTAGCTCTCTGAACTTCTGCCTTAAATCCCCATCCCTTTTTCTACCTATGTCATTGGTGCCTATGTGGACCATGACTTGGCACTGTTTTCCTTTCTCCTTAAGGATCCCGAAAACACGATCCGATGCATCACGAACCCTGGTACCTGGGTTGGCAACACACCAACTGGGAATGTCTCTCGTTCCCACAGAACCTCCTATCTCTCCCCCTAACTATGGAGTCCCCAGTGACTAATGCTCTGCTCCTCTTCCCCCTTCCCTTCTGAGCAACAAGAACAGTCTCTGTGCCAGAGACTTATTATTTTTTTCAAATGTTAAAGACACCGTCAGTTGATTAATATTAGGTGGAAATCGGTTTGTCCTAGCGACAGTCCCCTTGAGTGAAGTTTCCTTTAAAGTTTTGGAAAAACCCAGTGGGTCTGGCAGCATCTGTGGAGAGAAAGCAAATTTAATGTCTCAGGTCCAGTGATCCTTCTTCAGAACATTGTTCATAATAAACAGGTCGCGTGCAGGTGGAAGGCCAGAGAGAAGGATCCAAGTGGAGGGGAGTTTTCGAGGTGGTGAAGGGGTGTCTGGGATGGGGAGAGGACCCCTATCGAAAGAAATGGCCATGGGGGCAGAAGCAATGGAAAGTGTTTGACATCATGTTGTACCTAAAATTGATTGAGGCTGGGGAAGGCGGGGGGCAGAGAGATAAAACTAAGATCTTTACCAAGTATGGAAAGGTCAGCAGCAGACAGTGGAAGGTCAGAAATGATAGTAAATACACGACAGGAGGTGGGGTTAGGAGAGGGGATGGAGTCAAAGGGAAGGGGAGGGGAGAACAATTCCACAGACTCATGGGTATCTCTGAGTTATTGCATCCTGTGCCCTGTAATGCCTGAAAGGAAAATAAAATGTTGTTGTTAGAACATCAAGTGAACCAGAGGATGCAATGGAACTGGGGGAGGGCGCAGAGTTGGGGATTTGGGGTTGGGAGGGTATTGGTGGTGGGTGCAGTGCAGCTCTGAGCCAGTGTGAGACAGTGCTGATGGAGAGAGAGAGAGAGAGAGAGAGAGAGAGAGGGGAAGAGTGTGCATATGGCAGTACGTGGCACTGTGTGTGGATCTCAGGATGTGGTGGGAGCAGGTGTTCTGAAGAAGGATCACTGGATCCGAAACATTAACTCTGTTTTCTCTCTGCAGATGCTGCTAAACCTGCTGAACTTTTTCAACAATTTCTGTTTTTGTTTCTGATTTCCAGCATATATAGTTCATTAGATTTTTTTTTCCCTTTACCCTTGTTTGTTCATGGTAGGAACATGTATTAACTGATAAACAACTGCGGTAGTTCATGGAGCTCTGTTATTGCCTAGTCCACTGCTTGATGTGCAGCTTTCCTGATGAAGGGCTCTGGCCCGAAACGTCGAATTTCCTGTTCCTAGGATGCTGCCTAACCTGCTGTGCTTTAACCAGCAACACATTTTCAGCTCTGATCTCCAGCATCTGCAGACCTCACTTTTTACGTGCAGCACACTCCTCCAGTTACATATAAAACTATCTCTCTCTCTCTCTCTCTCTCTAATGGATAGTGATACCTGTAGTCCTTTGTGAACTATGGTTAATTACCAAAACTGTTACTTGTAATTGGTTGAATATAAAAGAGATATAATGGGGAAAAGGAAAAAAAAGTGCGAAAGCAATCAAATAAATACCGTTCCAGAATAGGGCAATTCGACAGTGGAACAGGGTGAGTCACTAGTTAAAATGCACAGACAGAATGGTGTAATTATGTCAACCTTGGAATAAGGTAGATCAATAGCTTAGATCCTGGCGATGGCATACACAGCCCTAAATATACTAGATGTGATATTAGAGTGGGATGGTATAGTCATTTCAACCATAAAAGTACATAGAAAGATGAGAGCAAAAATATGTAATTGAGCCTCTACAGCTTATTCTGTCAGGTTCCTAACTTGTGATTGATCTGTACCTTGAAGTCCATTAACTCATCATCTTCTTGTACCCCTTATCCACAAAAGTTTATTGAGATTTATTGAATATTGAAATATTCACTTGATTCCATATCTCTTTCAAGAGAGGGATTTCAGATTCTCTTGATCTTTCTCTGTGAAGAAATGCTTCCGTATCTTTCCAGGTTTAACTTCTAAAAAGTTATATAACATATGTACGCATCCCCTTCTTCTGGATTCTCCAAAGGAGGAATAGGTTTCCTGCTATTGATTCTATTGAACCTCTTCATTAAACTGTGCACCTTGATGCGATCACCCTTCAAACAGCAAAACTAAAAGGAACAGAAACTAAGTTTATCCCTGTAACTGCTTTAGATTTTACCTGTTGTGCTCCTAAACATCAGATTGCTTTTGCTCATCTACAGCTCCTACAGGCTCTTCGTTGATTACATCTTATGATTTGTCTTCCCCGAATTCAAAAGCACATGTCCTCACACTTGACCATTCAGCACCTGCTGCTCACTTAGTCTGGCAAATGTGTAGTTGCTGGGTTTTCACCTGTGGAAGGAAGAATCATAAAATGGTGCAGTACAGAAAAAGACAAGTTAGTCATCATTATTTGTAACAATATTTCTCTAAACTTCAATCAGCTAGTTTAATCCTGCTCTCCCGTTTTTAATAACCTCCTTTTTTCAAGCAACTCTCTAATTTTCTTTTAAAGCCCTTTATTTTTTAAAAGTTGTTTTAAATCTGCCTTACCATTAGAAAATCTCTTTCAATTGTCCTCACCTTCATATTGGGTTCATCCTTCTCAGCTTTAGTACAGGAAGCCTTAAGTTCTCAGGTCTCCTTTTGTAATGTGACCTTGTAAGTCTAAGAATGTCTGTACCTTTTCCATTCATTTCATACACTTCTTATATGAATGTGACTTATTTAAGGTTTTTTTTTCAAAACAGTTTCTCCTTGCTTTTGCATTCTTACCTGCAAATATGAGGTCAGGGGTCTTGTCTTTCTCATTACCTCATCTACTTGTAGAACTATCTTCAATGGCTTGCCTGGAGGTTTTCTCATTCACTTCCTCCTTAAGGTACATTTCGAATCTCTATTCACATCTCGAAATTGAATTCACCTCAACTTTGTCCTGCAATATAATAATGTGCAGAATTAGAGAATTAGTATTGGTTAAAGAATTTATTTCTTTCAAACGAATGAAATAATTTAGCTAATTCAACTAAAGACATAATGGCAGGGGATTTACTATCTACATTAATAATGAATATCAATGCTAGCTGACATCAAGTTTCAGGCTAAGCCTGCAACCTCAATTTGTTAATCAACTGACTTACTGAAACCTCTAAAGAAATTAGTAAACATGGTTTCCTAGAAACTCTGTGGCACGTATCGATTAAGGCACCACAAAACCAAAACATATCGATTTATGATTCCCATTCACCACGTGACAAGGTCCAAATTTTGTCCAAGTTACGACAGGACGAAGAATGTTTCAAGTGTTCATCACAGCATTGTGTTCAACTTTACTGAAGTGAAGCTTAAAATGACTGCCTACAAGACGTGTGACTCATGATAGAGTTCACATGACAATGGCAGACTAGGACAAACATTTGTACATGATACTATTTAAATCCAAACAAGCCCCTTTTAAAGAAACAATGGCATACATTACCATTTACAGTTTTCATTACCCAGTTTACCAACTATATACACTACTGTTCTTCCTAGTGGTTTGTCATTTCCATCAGTCTCTGCCTACATATTGCACAAGTATTCCTTAAATCAGCCTGGTCACTTAATGCTATGTTTATGTTGTTGTCGTTGGCTGTTCATCTGGGTTATGTTATTTCTCCAGACTGTGTGATTCCTGTGACATTAGTTGTTGCTGTGGGAGCCATTGTTGTTCTATTTCTGCTGTTGGATTGCTGTTGCTCTCTGGGAATGCTGGATGATGTGTGATCTGCGCAGGTCATGTATTCACACCTTCCTGATCAGCAGCCCTCAGTTGAGGAACAGCTTCTGCAGCTGGGTGAATCTACCTGTAACTGCAATGATTTACCTGGTTGTTTACTTCCACTGTGTACCATCAAGGTAACAGCTATTCCATTATGTTCCTAATTCGACGCTAGGTCTGGCCTTTGATGAGATTGTTGAATATTTCTTACCTGATTGGCTCTCGAATATTCAATTCTGGCAATAATTTAGCAGTCCTGTTGCAATTAAATTTGGCTTTCTCCCATTTCACCTTGATATTTTCACTAACACGTCTCAACTTATGTCTCAACACCTTTTTTGCTTTTGGAAGAGTAGTTTGTGTACAACGTGACATTAGAATTTGTGGTAGACTGTTTTTACTCTCACTGCATGCTCATGCACTTGACTTGTTTTTCGTTGGATTTTTTTCTTGTTCAATGTGAGAGCAAGTTCTGTTGAGCAGTCATGCTAGATTTTGATCATAGTTCGTAATGGTTTCTTTCATTGTGTCTCTGCACGCATAAACCAGCAGATCATCTACTGCAGCTCCCACTGCAGGACTTTAACAAACTATCTCATGGTGTCTGTGTTAATATTCTTCTGAAACAGTGGAAATACCAAATGGCATGTGTAACCAATTGTATGTCCTGAAGTTGGAAAGCTGTTTTCATTCAGCTTCACTTACTCTTGACCATCCTTTGCATCTAGGGTAGTGAAGATTATTGCCATCGCAAATTGTAGCAAAATTCCTTCAACGGTCGTCACGGAGTAGGGTGATCGCATCAGAGCTTTATTTAGGTTCTTTGGGTCAAAGCACACTCTCAGTTTTCCAGCTTATTTTCACTGCCACCATGCTGCTAATCCATGCTGTAAGATTTATCACTTTCCCCATTACTCCTTTCTTGTCCAGCTCTTCTCTCTCCTGTTTAAGCTGGCCTTGAGGGTAGCTGGAACTTTCCTTGGCGGATGCTTAATTGCTGCTACATTCTCATCTACTTTGAGATTATATTCTCCTGGCAGACATCCTAACATTGTTGTTGTGTTCCAGAGCCAATGGTGTAGTGTGCTGCCACAAATCTCTTTTAGTGCATTGAAGGCTTCCTATCCATGCTTTAGCCTTATTCTGACTGCAATGAGTGCCATTTACTCACTGTCTAC
Organism: Hemiscyllium ocellatum; assembly: GCF_020745735.1. Classification (NCBI taxonomy): domain Eukaryota; kingdom Metazoa; phylum Chordata; class Chondrichthyes; order Orectolobiformes; family Hemiscylliidae; genus Hemiscyllium; species Hemiscyllium ocellatum. The sequence goes on from NC_083414.1 coordinate 18,520,974, forward strand.
GATCTCAAACTCTGATCCTTGGTAATTTTATTGCAATGGACTCACAGAGTAACCTGACCTCTTGGCATGAATATAGTGCCTCATATAGCCTTAACCTTCCTGTCAAGAGCTTGCTGTGTTAAGTCACTTTGCACAGGTCTATGAATGTCATGATGTTGCATGAGGCAACGGTGTCTAACTGAAATTCTATTTTGACCTGATGTCCTTCTGCAAACATCATTCCAACCATGTCTCACCTATCTACTTGGCTATGTCAACCTGTTGTGTACTGAATAGTGATCCATTGGAATCTGCAGCCTCTGTCTGTGCAATGGCCATCCATCCTTGTTTTTTATGCTGCATTTCAGCCACAGCCGTGTGTAAAATAGTAAAGGACATTGCAGCAAGGACATTGGTTTTCCCACACTGAACCTGCCTCCTTCTCTTTTGCATCATGTCCATGCTATTTGCATCTGCCCTTGCCTGTGATTGTTCTGCCTGAGTACCTGTCAGCCTAATGCAGGTCCTGATCTGTTCTGCCATTAACTTGCTCTAGCTGCCAATTCACCAATTCTGCATGGGTCAACCGTTCTCCCGAATATAAGTTGGTCTACTCACAGTAGGAATGCTTTGACTTTTGCATCCCTTATTTCTAATAGAATCCTTTCTCTAATTAGCTCAACCTCTAATTGTACTCATTCATAGGTTTATGTGAACTGAATTAATGATGTTACATATTGATCAATGGACTATCACTTTGTTCACACATAACTCACATGGGACTCAAAATGTGTTAAAGCTTTTAAACTAGCTGCCATGTGTTTATTCTGGTTATCAGAGATTGCTTTACGGACTGGTGGCCTATGAGTAGCGATGTGCTGCCAGGATTGATGCTGGGTCCACTGCTTTCTGTCATTTATATAAATGATTTTGATGTGTAAATAGGAGGTATGGTTAGTAAATTTGCAGATGACACCAAAATTGGAGGTGTAGTGGACAGCGAAGAAGATTACGTCAGAGTACAATGGAACATTGATCAGATGGAGCACGGAGTGGCAGGTAGATTTCAGTCTAGATAAATGTGAGGTACATTATTTTGATAGGGCAGGAATTCTACACTTACTGGTAGGTTTGAAGGGAGTATTGCCGAACAGAAAGATCTTAGAGTGCAGGTTCATAGTTCCTAGAAAGTGGAGCCACAGGTAGACAGGGTAGTGAAGAAAGTGTTTGGTATGATTGAGAGTTGAGAGTTGTTACAATGTACAGGACATTGGTTTGGAATACTGTGTTCAATTCTGGTCTCCCTGCTACAGGAAAGATGGTGGGAAACTTGAAAGAGTTCAGGAAAGATTTACAAGGATGTTGCCACGGTTGGAGAGTTTGAGCTACAGGGAGGCTAAATAGACTGGGGCTATTTTCCCTGGAGCGTCAGAGTCTAAGGGTGACCTTTTGAAAGTTTACAAAATCATGAGGGGCATGGATAGGGCGAATAGTCAAGGTCTTTTCCCTAGTGTAGGGGAATCCAAAATTAGAGGGCATAGGTTTAAGGTGAGAGGGTTTAAAAGGGATCCAAAGGGCAAATTTTCACACAGAGGATTGTGCGTGTATGGAATGAGCAGCTAAAGGAAGTGGTGGAGGCTGGTACAATTACAACATTTAAAAGGCATCTGGATGTGTGTATGAATAGGAAGGGTTTAGAGGGACATGGACCAAATGCTGGCAAATGGGACTTGATTAACCTAGAATATCTGTTGGCATAGATGAGTTGGACCAAAGGGTCTGTTTCTGTGCTGTACATCTCTGTGAGTCTCTGACGCTATTTAGATGGAATATATTTTGAAACAATCTCTTCCCAATAATGATAAAAATGTAACTATTTGTACTTGTTCTGGGTTTGCTGAACAAAAGTAGAGCTATTGCTTAATTTTGCCATAGTCCATGGAAGAATTGCCAGTTTTGCCTTATATGCCCAATCATTTGAACAGGAGTCAGTAGGGGAAGAGCTGCAGACATTTTCCCTGAAGCAGTTTAGTTTTATTTTTCAATGGCAACTCATAGTCTCAGTGACTTTTTTTTATTTCAGCTCTGGACGCTCACCACTTCTAACACAGGGTTTCAACTGTAAACACAGCAATCTGCTCAGCATGAGGATTTTATTGAATTGAGGCTTTAGATGTCTGCTTACAGGACGGGTATATCATGGTAATCACATGACTACAGAAGCCTAGAACTGACATTTGTACATGATTGCATTTCAATTCAAATAGCGAGAAGGCAGCTCAGCAATATAGTTTTATTATCGATAAGGAAAAGTGAGAAAAGCAACAAGTAAGGTTCCACAAGCCCTGGCACAGTATCCAACACACCCCTTCTGGCCCTTTTTAATCTGGATAACACTGTATGGTCCAAAAGAAAGAAAAGTAATTAAGGAAAAACCAATAGGATGTTCACCATTTTGGCAATTAGCTGTTCATTCAAGTAGCAATAGCCCAAGGAACCAGATCACCATATCTTGAAATAAGAAGAAAGTGAGGGCTGCAGATGCTGGAGATCAGAGTCGTGAGTGTGGTGCTGGAAAAGCGCAGCAGGTCAGGAAACATCCGAGGAGCAGGAGAATCGATGTCTTGGGCATAAGCCCTTCATCAAGCCATTCCTGATGAAGGGCTTTTGCCTGAAATGTCAATTCTCTTGCTCCTCAGATACTGCCTGGCCAGCTGTGCTTTTCCAGCACCACACTCTCCACCCTGATATCTTGAAATAATCATGGTTTAATAACACAACATATTGTGGAAAGAAAACACCAAAATTATAGTTAAAATAGCATTTCAACTAGATGAAGATAGGCTTCAAATTCAAGATACATAAATAAACATCCAGTCGATAAGCTATGGTGATGAGTAATTAAGCAAAGCATTATTTAAAAGGTAAATGCTAACTTTGGACTTCATTGAGTCACACATTATTTAATTCAAGTTTAGCTGATTTCAAGTTCATTAATTTAGCCAGTATCATTTCTTAAACATGAATTTTGCACATCATTTCAGTTATTACAATTAGCCAATTACAGTTAATTCATCCCATTGGCTCCAAGGATTAGATAGAATAGATGCAGTGGGGGATATTCCCAATGGTAGGTGTGTCTAGAACTAGGGGTCACAGTCTGAGGATTCAGGGGAGATCATTCAGGACAGAGATGAGGAGACATTTCTTCACCCAAAGAGTGGTGAGCCTGAGGAATCCATTACCACAGAAAGTAGTTGATGGCAAAATATTGAATGTATTCAAGAGGCAGCTGGATATAATACTTGGTGTGAATGCGATGAAAGGTTATGGGGAAAAACCATCAGCCATGATCGTGATGAATGGCGGAACATGCTTGAAAGGTTGAATGGCTTCCTCCTGTTTCCATCTTCTATGTTTCAAATTAACTGGTACATGTCACTGAGATTACATTCAAATTCTTATGGGAAGGCAAAAGATTGTTTCAGCAGACAAGGTATGTCAGAAATTGTTACCAAGGGTACTTTAACAGCATCTTCCTCACTCTTAACACCTATCACGCAGATAGACAATGGCAGCAGACCTGCAAGTTCCCTTTTGAGCCACTCACCATCCAGGCTTTGAAATGTATCGCTGCGTTTTCCTTTAGTGTCACTGGGTCAAAATCCTATAACTTACTTCCTAGTAGCACTAGGACTGTACCTACAGCACATGGACCTCAATGGTTCAAGAAAGCAGATCATGTCTCAAGGCCAGCTATGGATGGTTAATAAATGCTGACCCAACCAGCGATGCCCACATCCTATGTAACCTGACAGAGGGATTCAAGAACACCATTTTGTAAAGGATGAGCACAAATTTGGGGAGTTGACAACATATTCATGATTTTTGTAAAGAAAACGAGGACCTAACATGGGACAGAGGCAAACTCAGCAGAAATGATTGGACTCTTTTTCAATTGACTGCTTTAGCTGAGTTGATTTATGATCGTAATTGTTGCTTATCTATGCTTTATAATTTATCAATGTCTGAGCAATGAATTTCTGTTTTAATAGGCAATTGATTGCCTATCCATGTCTTAATAATTATCAGTGAACTTTATGTTTTACAATTTGACGAAGATGGGGGTGTCTCTTTCCCATTCAATCCTTCTAGTACCAGCATGTCATAAGGCATGTGAGTGAGTGGGCTGGTGACAGTCTGTCTCAGCCTTTTGCCCATCTCAGTTAGTCCCTACAAATGATATGCACTTCTTTGAATATTGGCAGGATTCCTGCTCCTGATCACTATACAGCAAGCACCCCACTCCAAATGACCATTTGAACATCAGGACAAGGGGGTCAATTGTGATGACACAAAATGAATGGCCTCCTACCATTGACTTTCTAACCCTGGCCAATAGAGCAAGAATTAAAAGCTGACTGTGTGGTACAGCAATTCAACATGGAGTCTTTGCCACCACAAAAATGGATGGGAAATTTTACCAGAGAAACAGACCAGCCATCACGGCACTCTGCAGAATGGTACAGCAACTGTGATATAGCAGAACACCATTCATAATCTTAGCAGGGCTGTCTGAGGAGGTGCTGAGCAGCAAATAAATTCTTCCTGTCCAAACACAGTGTGAATCATACCTGGCTGCCCACTTATATTTTCATAGCCACTGTCGTGTGGATCTCACGCACACTCTCAATCAGGGAATAACATGCTTAAACCAATAATAATGCTGAGGAAAATGGAGATTCCTAGGACCCCTAACACAGTAACTTTTACGTGTAGGTGTTAATTACGTGAAAAAGAAAAATATCCTGATTGGCTCTGATTAAGGGCAAATTGGAGATTTCATAATCTCCTGTGTGATTGTTGTGATCGGATTACCGCCTGCTCAGTTATGTTGATAATTTCGTGATGGGAGAGATTGTAAGTACTTTTGAAAACATATCCTTAAGGCATCTGAAGTCCACCCCATAAAATGAGTATCGGCATCAATATGGCAGTAATGTAAGCTATGGGATCATCTGCCTATTTTATTTCTAGAGGTTATAATGAAGCAGGTAGAAAATAGTAAAGAGGTAGTAGGAACAAAGGAAACAGGAATAGGCCATTTGGCCCATTAAGTCTGATCTTCTTCCTCAATACCACTTTGTTTTTGCTATTCTTTTCATGAGATGTGGGTTGTTGCCTACCATTATTGCCTTTGAACTTGTGTGAAGCACATAACAGCAACCCATTGTTCAGGTAGCTTCAAGGCAAGTTGTAGACTGTAGAGGGATTAACAGAACATTCCTTGCCATTGACCACTAGAGGGAGGTAAGTGTAGTGATAGTGAGTTTGCCTAAGGGGAGGTCCCCTGTTCACTTCCCATTCCTCATGGTGCCAGACTTCCTTCTTCACTTGTTTATAAAAGCCTTCCATTTTCAATTCCAATGAGCAATATGAGTACTGAAAGAATGCATGAGATGGTTTCCCTGTGTCTTCCATGTGAGTTTTACGGAATCTCCAGTCCTTTTACTGAAGGATCAAAAACCTGAAAGAAACCAGTCTCCCTCAGGTCTTCACTCTTCTGTCTTCTGAAAATGTCCTTGTTTTAGTGTAAGCCTCAAAATGGAACTCTCGCCCATGGATATCAGCTCATCATAGTTGAAGCTGGAATTAAAACAATTCCCTAAGGTTAATAACCACAGGCTCTGACTTTCATATCACATAACATAGAAGCAAGAAAGATCCAAATGGGTCTTCATACCTGTATCCAACTGATTTTAAATAACTCCAATGTTTTTATGCCCATTTTTTAAATTATCTCTATTTAGTGTGTTAATTATATACTGTATAGAGAAGAATTTCTTGAGATCAGCCTTATTCTAATCAGCTCTTTTGTTTAAAAATATATTTTCTGAGCAATCTGGTCAGGAGATGTTACAACTTGCCTCTGGAGCAGATGGGACTTGAACACAGGTTGCTTGGCTCAGAGATAGGGACCTACCACTGAGCCACAAGAACCCCATTTTACTAATCATGACCAGTCATAACATAATCCTACTACTTAACAGTGCAGTTCTTAAGTGACCTGCAACACACTACCTGTCATTCTTTATTGACTATTTATAGGCAGTTACTGAGTCACCAGATTCAAAAGGTTTGGAGGATAATTATAAATTATTGCACTGAGGTCAAGCAATGTCCCACCAATGTGATGAAGCATTGTGTGTTAATTATTTTGTATTATTCTGCAGACATGCTGCATTTTTGAATTATGTTCACCTGTCTATAACTGCTTCATCATGTGCTGATATATTGGCAGAGATAGTCCTTACTTTAACAATTGATATCTGGCTTCACTCCATTGTTATGCCTGGAACATCAATTCTCCTATCCTTCGGATGCTGCCTGACCTGCTGTGCTTTTCTAGCACCCCACTCCCACTTCATCGAATGTTTCACCAACAAAAGGAGGGAGAGATACATTTGCAGGTATGTCCAAAAGATACAAATATCTGGTTTGATCTTAATAGGGGACTTTCTTTATTTATTTGCTCATAGAATATTGGAGTTACTGGCTAGGATAGCATTTATTGCCCATTCCTAATTTCACTCGAGAGGGTAAAGCTGTCTGATTTGTTCTGGATGGTGTTGAGCTTCCTGAGTGTTGTTGGAACTCATTTAATCCAGGCTGGTACAGTTATACCATTTAAAAGGTATATGGATAGGTATATGAATAGGAAGGGTTGAGAGAATTATGGGCCAAATGCTGGCAAGTAGAATTTGGTCAGATTGGGATGTCTGGTCAACACAGAAGATTTGGACCGAAGGACCTGTTTCTGTGCTGTATGATTCTACAAGTAAAGATGATTCTACCACATGCCTGATTTGTATTTGTAGATGGTGAACACACTTGAGTCAGGAGGTGAGTGAATCATGCCCGAATTTCCAGGTTCCAATATATTTTTGTAGTTGCAGTAATTACATAGCCTGTCCCAGTTCAATTTCTACTCATTGGTAACTGACACCCCGCCCCCATAGGATGTCGATTGTGGGCCATTCTCATTGAATGTAATGCCATTGAATGTCAAGGAGAGATAATGGCTGTCTGACACTTGTGTGACGCCACTCATCAATCCAAGTCTAGATGATGTCCATGTCTTACTGCATATGGGCACAGACTGCGTCAGTATCTAAGGAGCTGTGAACGGTTATCAGTGAAGCAGTTGAAGATTGCAGCCCTACCCTGATGTCTGTGGTGTAGTGGTGTTGTCCCTATCTCTGAGCCAGGAGGCCTAAGCTCCAGAAGTGTGTCATAACATCTTGGAACACGTTGATTAGAAAGATCTATCCTGACTTATTCAGTGATTTCCTGGGACTGAGATATTTGACATCTCACAAACACAACCACTTTCTTTGGGTTATCCCAATATTGATTTTGAGCAATACACATATACCAATTACCCTGCTATAACCACAAAAAATATCCAAGACTACACCATTCATTTAATGCTCTCCTTGTACAGAAACAGTGGCTTGAATTTGCCCTCATAAAGTCAAAATCAAAGAATCATTATATGGCAAGATGAGAGAATTATACATTGCTCCCCCACCCTATGAGAAGCAACACATTATAACTGGTCTGTTAGAGAATATTTATGTCAGGTAGATGATTAGAGCTGCCCTCTAGAGGCGTTTGTTCTAACTTCAATTCAATGCTGCTAAATCAGTGCCTTTCAATTTTATGCAAAAATCAAAAAATAAATATTAAATACCAATCAACACTTTTTATGCTAAACTTCAAATTATATAAGCAAGTCTGTTGGAAAAATAACAAATAAAATATAATAGCAAAATGATATTTATTATTGATAGATATTATTTCAAATCAAGAAAATTATACAATATCTCTTACATTTCAACTTAGCTTCCAGAGTTTATAAATATTGAATTCAACCTGAGGGTATACGCTTTCAAGTTTTCCTAAATATTGCACATCTCTCTTTATTTGTATAAATAAAATGATTCAGTTTGTCACATTTCAAGTATATTTTACTTAGTGAGAAGGGTAGATTTTTAATTTATTCAGATTTCGTCTCACTCAGAGCCAAGATTTTTTAAAGTACCTGTGATTCCATAATAGAATTGCCACCAACCATTATTGACAATTATTGACACTTTTCAATGGTCATCATTTCTACTATTAAAGTCACCATAGTTACTACTGCAGCTTGGGCTTTACCTACACCTCAGCACTCCTGCTGCTGCCTGGGGCCTAATTCAACAGCTGCTGCCTAGGGTCTACCCATACCGCTACTGCCTGGAAAAACATATAAAATCACCATAGCTCCAGAGAACCATAAGGCTGTTCTCTCATTAGAGAGACAACTGGTGGTGGTTTAACCTGAGGGTCATCATGCCTGAGGTAAGGGGTGAGGTTGAGAAAGTGGGACATTCATCACCATTTCTACCAGAACTTACTGAACTGGCCTTTTATTGTTCATTGAGAATTGATTATGTTTTATATTTAATTATCTCATTCAATTTTTTTTTCTGAATAAACAATGTCGTGGAGGATTAATTAATTATTCACAGACATAATGAGACTCTAACTGCTGGACTGCACTGCTGGAAATCCTTTTCTGGCTAGCCCAGCATTTATTCTCCATCTCAAGTGTCCTGGAGATGGTGGTGGTAAGCTGCCTTAGAACATAGGACATAGCATAGAATATAGAACAATACAGCACAGTACAGGCCCTTCAGCCCGCAATGTTGTGCCAAACTTTTGTCCTACTCTAAGATCAAACTAACCTACACACCCTTCACTTTACTATTATCCATGTGCCTATCCAAGAGTCACCCAAATGGCCCTAACGTGTCTGACTCTACTACCACTGCTGGCAGTGCATTCCATGGACCCACCCATTCTTCGTGTAAACAATCTACCTCTGACATCTCCCCTAAACCTTCCTCTAATCGCCTTACACTTATGCCTCTTTCCCTGGGAAAAAGTCTCTGGTATTCATTCTATCTGTGCTTTTCATCTTCTTGTTCACCTCTATCAAATCATCTCTCACCCTTCTTCACTCCAATGAGAAATTTCCTCGGTACTTCAACCTTTCTTCATAAGACATGCTCTCCAGTCCAGGCAGTGTTCTGGTAAATCTCCTCTGCACCCTCTTTAAAGGTTCCACATCCGTCTTATAATGAGGCGACCAGAACTGAACACAATATTCCAAGTGCGGTCTAACCAGGGCTTTACAGAGCTGCAGTGTAACCTCACGGCTTTTAAACTCAATCCCCCGCTAATAAAAACCAACACACTATATGCCTTCTTAACAACCCTATCAACTTGAGTGGCAACTTTGAGGGATCTGTGAAAGTAGACCCCAAGATCCCTCTGTTCCTCCACACTGCCATGAACCTTCCTTTAACCCTGTATTCTGCATTCAAATTTGAACATCCAAAATGAATCACTTCACACTTTTCCAGGTTGAACTTCATCTGCCACTTCTCAGCCAAGCTCTGCATCCTGTCAATGTCCCGTTGCAACATATAACAGCCCTCCACATTATCCCCAACTCTACCAGCCCTCATGTCATTGGCAAACTTACTAACCCACCCTTCCACTTCCTCATCCAAGTCATTTATACAAATCACAAAGAACAGAGGTCCCACAACAGATTCCTGAAGAACAGTACTGGTCACTGAGCTCCAGGCTGAATGAATTCCATCTACTACCATCCTGTGTCTTCTATGGACCAGCCAGTTCTGTATCCAGACAGCCAAATTTTGCTGTATCCCATGCCTCCTGACTTTCTGAATGAGCCTACCATGGGGAACTTTATCAAACACCTTGCTAAAATTCATATATACCACACCTACTGCTCTACCTTCGTCAATATGTTTTGTCACATCCTCCAAGAATTCAGTAGCCTTCTCAAATTATTGCAGACTTTGGAGTGCAGGTACAGTACTGTAAGGAAGGAAGTTGATCTTGACAGAGGATCACAGAATTGTTACAAAGCAGAAGGAGACCATTCAGTCCATTATGCCTGCATCCCCCTTTCAAACAGCATCATTACCTTGTGCCAATTTCCTGATTTTTCCCTATAAGCTTATTACACTCAGTAATGATGAGGAACACAATTTAGTTCCAAGTTAGTGTGTTGTTTGGAGGGGAACTTGCACAAGGGGACATTACTGTGTATCTGCTACACTAATCCTACTGGGCTATACACTTTACAGTTTGGAATGCACTGCCAAATAACACACTAGTGAGCTATTACCGTGCAACATGTCAGTGGTATACTTGGCTGACATAGTGCAACAGTGGTGAAGAGAGTGAATGCTCAAAGTGGTAGTAGTGTGCCAGTGATGTGGATTACTTTGTCCTGCGTGATATTGAGCTTCTTGAGTGTTGTTGGAACTGTACACATCCAAGCAAGTGGGGAGTATTCCTTCACATTCCTCATTTGTGCCCTGTAGCATCATTGTAATACATGATTTTCCCAATGATTCTCATTTAGCCTATGAACATTTAGATAATTATGTGTGCTTTGAAAGCATACAGCTGGGATAGTTACTATCAAAGTGAAACATTTCAGTGTTAAGGGAATATATGTTTTCCAATCTCTTGAACTCATTGCAACATCATGTATTCCCAGTACAGGTTCAGTTTCAGATCAGTAAAAAGATCACTTTCTTATTACTGCATTCCTTATTGCCTTTGACATCTGTCTGTCTTTTCTCCTGTTTCTCATTTCCAAAGGCTAGACCATATTTTCATTGGATTGATCCAAAGTTTTGGGAACACAGCTGACCAGCAAACTCTCCCACTCTTACTGCCCATACTGAAGCATACTGGAAGGATTTACAGGTTGATAATCGTTGAATCAAAGAATCGTATAGCATGGGAACAGACCCTTCAGCCTAACTCAACCATGCTGACTAGGTTACCTGTGTATGGCCCATTTCCCTCTATAGCTTTCATAACCATGCTCCTGTCCAAATGTCTTTTAAATGTTATGACTGTACTTGCCTCCATCATTTCCTCTGGCAGCTTGTTCCACATACCACCATGCTCTGTGTGAAAATGTTGCCCCTCAGGTCCCTTTTAAATCTTTCACTTCTGACCTCCAACCTATGCCCTCTAGTTTTGGACTCTCCTACATAGGGTAGACTTTGGCTATTCACCCTATCCATGCCGTTCATGATTTTATAACTCGATTTGTTTGGCCACACCACAAACACACTTTCCATGGCCACCAGGTCCTGCTCAGTACACGACGGGTCTTCCTTTAGCTACGATGAAAATATTTTCAAATCAATAATCAACATATATTTTCAAAGTAATATCACGTTATGTAAAGAGTTAAATACTGTAAACTGATGGATGGTTTCTGTCTCATTATAAACCACATGACCATTGTTCGCTCGCATGGGTATTTTCTTTCGCCCTTTGACTGAATTATAGCTGATGCAGGAATAATTCTTGAAACTTCTAATAGTAAAGGGGATGTTATTCACATTGATCTGCAGTCTTCCCCATGGTCCAAACCTTCCTTTGTTTCAAGGATTTATCACCTTTCCTTCAGCTACCTCTGCAAGTCGCTCCCTTCCACTAGCCTTCCTGTCATACTTGCCTGTCCCACCCCTGACTTCACCTCTTTCTCCACTTTCTCTCCTAATGGCTCTTCTGAGCTCATCTTGTCCCAGAGACCTACCTCCTGTTCCTTTGACTCCATACCCACAAAGCCCTGTGTGAGATGATATTGTGAACACTGCTCTGCCTTCACATTGTGTCCTCTCTACATTGAATCAGCTATCAACATCCCTGTCTTCAATTAACCAAGCCTTGACACCACCAACCCATCTCCAACCTCCCTTTCCTCTCCAAAGTCCAATGTAATATTGCTTCCCAAATAAATGCCTACTTTTCCTCAAACTCCATATTTGAATCCCTCTAATCAGGTTGTTGCCCTTGCTGATCTACTGAAATAGGTCTGGTCAAAGTCACATGGTATCCCACATGACTGTGAAACTACTTCTTGCTTTTCTCAATTTGTCTTTAGCCTTTCACATATTTGACCACACCCCCTCCTCCAGTACATCCCTACTGTTGCCCAGCCATTGGATGGGGCTTGACTGACTGGGCCAGCATTGATAGCCCAACCTTTATTGCCCTGGAGAATGTGGTGGTGAGCTGCCTTCTTGAACCGCTGCAGTCCTTTAGGCTCACTCATAGTGTTGTTAGACAGAGAGATTCATGGTTTTGACTCAGCAACAGTGAAGCTATGGGGATGGTGTCTGGCTTAGAGGGGAGCTTGCAGTGGTGACCATGTCCTTCCAGTTGGTGGGGGTTGTCAGTTTGGAAGGTGCTCACAGAAGGTGAGTTGCTCTAATCCATCGTGCAGATGGTACCCAATGCTGCCACTGTGTGTTGGAGGGAGGGGAGTGAGAAAGGTGGTGAATGAGGTATCAATCAAGTTGGCTGCTTTGTCCTGGATGGTGTTGAGCTTCTTGAGTGTTGTTGGAGCTGCCTCATCTAGGCAAATGGAGATCACACTCCTGACTTGTACCTTGCGAATGTTGGATAGACACAGGGGGAGTTCAAAAGGGTGAGTTACTCGCTGTAGAATCTCCAGCCTCTGACCTGCTCTTGTAGCCACAATATTGTTTACTGGTGAAATGTGTTTTAATATTTATTGTCATATAGTTGTTACCGTACATGGTTCCTCAGAGTTGTCTTCTCCGGGTTTGTATCAACTCTTTTGTATGTACATTGTATGCCCCCTAGCGTTCATCTCACAGTTTTGCAGCTGCAATAGTCAGGGATTTGCTCTCAGTCTTAGCAAACTTACACCTGCAAAACTTTACATCTCTTTGTGTTGGAGGGTGAGAGAGAAACTGCAAAATGTTGGTAATTCACATAAAAAGAACTGCATTTATGTAGAATTCCATTACATTTCAGAAATAACTCAAATGTATGGCATTTAATTGCAGTGATTTTGCTATGAAGGGAAGGAGACACAGATTACCCCTTCTCAGCTTTCCAATATATTGCCATTTCCCTGCAGAATCATTTAGTTTCCATTTGAAAGCATCCATATTATGTACCGGGACCACTTCCTGTGATAATGTGTTCCACATTCCAATCTAGTTCAGAGTTAATTTATTTCCCCTTATTTTCTAATTGGATATATCAGGAACACTTTTGTATTCATAGGCAGTAGTTTTAGAGTGTCCCATAAGAAGAAACCTTTGCTCACATTTCCGTTGTTGATACCTTTCATAGATTTAGAAACATATAGTCTCCTCTAAGTGTACTCTTTTAAAAAAAAAATCAGACTTGTTCAATCTTTCCCAGTAAAAGTAACTCCTCAGTTTTGATATTTTCCTTGTAAAACTATTTTTGCACTTTCTCCAGTAATTCCCAAAGTAGCAAAACAGAGTGGAATTGAAGTGAATGATCAGATATCTGTATTGAGCAACTTTAAGATTTGTAATGTTCACCAGAACTAGCAGACAAGTCAGCTGGAAATGACTCAACATTCTTTCCCAAGGACTATCTCACCACCACTCCATTCGATGTAGTGTGTCAGAGTTCCTGGTAAGGATTTGCAATTCCTAGTAGTCAGCTTTAGCGTAACTACACATTCTCAGAGATTTCTGCAATGCAAAAATCAAGCTTTCATAGAGACATCACCAAAAGAGTCTGGAATGTAATGTGGTCACAACAGGCTGGACATTATTAATACCCTCTGCTGTTTATGACCATGAAAATACAAAGCTGCTTTTCAACTAAGAGAGTTTTTTTCTGGCCATTTGACAGGAAATGACAGTGTTGTGGCTGGAGAGCTGATGTTTTAGTTATTGAAGAAAACACTGGGATAGAGAATAAAAAATATGTTTTGAAATGCTTTAAATGGGTTATAGACTGTTGAATTAATAAAATTGTCTTTATCATGTCTTTTTTTCTGGCATTTGCCATTTCCACATGGCCTAGTATTTGTCAATGCCCATAGTAGATGATGCCACCATCTGGTACAGCACACCAAAGATTTGAAATTTATACCAAACAGAAGAACCAGTGCAAGAGCTATTGCTAATTAAAAATGTACCTTTTCAAATAAAATAAAAAGAAAAAAATTAGGCATATGTACAGCAGCCATGCACCATGACTCCACTAAAGAATTCTAAACAGTAAAAGCACAAACTTCTCTGACATAGCAAGTGGACTGTACAAATCTACTTATAATGAAAAAATGTACGTTCTATTTTGTACTGATAGGAGTTAATCGTGTTTATCATTTGGGTGAACGGTTGCACCTTAATTAAAATTGATTTGAATTTAAATTTGAATGACATATGACACTTGCAGTGAATGATACGGTGATATTAAATGAAAAGCTTCAACTGTCGCTGGAATCTGATGCCATTTTAAATGGTTTAAAGAATAGAAAGAATATAACTGAAATAGAGTCCATCTCTGTTCCATCGCCTCCACCATGAGTCCTGAGTCAGCTCACCAGCTGCACTGCCACCCCTTCTCCACCACCTCGCCACTACCTATACTGGACCCACCGCTGTAGGAGTCACCACTCTTTAGGTGCCATCTCATTGCTGCTGGGCCCGCCTCACCAACACTACCACAGAGTCCCGCAACTAGGAGTGCCCGCTCTGGGCCTTCTGCAAACAGGAGTCCCCTGTCCGGGCCTATTGCGACTGAGAGTCCCCGCTCCAGGATTACTGCGACCAGGAGTCCGCTCACTGGGCCTACTGCAACCAGGAGTTCCCATGCCGGGCCTACTGCGACCAGGAGCCCCCTCTCCAGGCCTACTGCGACCAGGAGTCCCCTCTCTAGACCTACTGTGACCAGGAGTCCCCACGCCAGACCTACTGCGACCAGGAGTCCCCACTAGTGGCTTAATGCAACCAGGAGTCCCCACTGGTGGCTTAATGCAACTAGGAGTTCCCACTCGTGGCTTACTGCAGCCAGGAGCCCCCTCGCCGGGCCTACTGCGACCAGGAGTCCTCACGCCGGGCCTACTGTGACCAGGAATCCTGCTCCAGGCCTAATGCAACCTGGAGCCCCCTCTCCAGGCCTATTGCGACCAGGATTCCCTGCTCCAGGTCTACTGTGACCAGGATACTATGGTTCTGCTGCTTCCTTGATGACTTCAGCAGTTCCTACTCTGGACATACCATGCTGCTGTTCTAGCCGCCACCTCACCAATGCCAGGAGTGCTGTGACCAGGAGACCCTAGCTCCCCTGCCAAGCCAGGCTGTGCCAAGAATCCTGCCTTCCTCCAAGATGTCACCTCACCGACACCATCAGCTTGAAGAGTTTGCTGCTTTTGCCACCATCTCCAATTGCTGGAGGAGCTTTTGCTGCCGCTGCCACCACTATGCACATGGCCCATTGTCACAGCTGTGCCGATGCTGGCAATTAATCTGCCAAAGAAAAGAAAAATGAACGAGGGAAAAAGAAAGAAAAAAGAGAAGTAAAAAGAAAAGAAGGCAGACAGGAGTGAATGAGCCTGTAAGTAGCCCTGCTACCAGGCTGCCATCTTGGATCATTATGTGGGGGTCTGGCACAATGCAGGCAATAGGAAAGAAAGTGGAACTCGAAGCTGACCTTACTGAAACATGAACAGCCCTCATCATTATTGCTTATGGTGGAGACCATTTATCATAATGGAATATTGGACAGTGAAACAGGAACAAGAGTAGGCCCAAATGGCTGCTCCCAGCTTCCATGAGATCATGGCTAATCATCTGCCTCAATCTCCTCCAATCCCTATATTCCTTGAAACCACCAGTATAGAAATCGATCTGAACGTATTTAACAACTAATCTTCTCAGGGTAGAGAATTCCAAAGATCACAACATTTTTGCCTCCTCCATTTGAAGTGGCTCTTTAGTGTGCATGCATGGTTTCTGGTTCTAGATTCCCCAGCCAAGGGAAACATCTGAACCTAGGAATCAGTCTGGTAAACATATCTTGTAATCCCATCAATCATTCCCCCAATCGCTCCCATTTAAGATAAAAATACCTTAAGCAGTACTTCAAATATGATCCATTAACAATTATAGTAAGGATTCTGTAACCTTTTCTAATCCCTTTGCAGTAAAGGCTAAAGATGGTAAATTGATTATGCTGACTAATTGTAACTTCAAATTAAAACAGTAATTATAAAACATGGCCACATCTGTTCATGTTTGAAAAGAGAATAAATAAAATAACAGTTTTGTGTAGATTCTTGGCCAGACTTCTTCCACCTAATGCATTATTTTATCTTTTGACACATGATGAAAGAAACCTGATGAGTTTTTTTTCTAAGTTTATTACGTACCATTCTTATACATAACTCACTGGTTCATTCATTCATCAAGTTGTCTTTGAGTTGAGCATCTTTGTAGAAAGTGTTCTCAGCATACATCATGGACTTTGCCTCATGAGTTCAGTAACCACAGGATGGTTAAACGGCCAGCCAGTGTTAAACATCTTACTCATGGGAGTGATTTACTCCAATTTAAAATGTTTTGCCTTCTCTCAATTCCACAGTGCTTGTGATTGCCTCAAATGGAATAAAAGTCTTTGAGAAAGCCACATGAGGAACCCTGTCAAACGCACCTCCACACTGAGCATTGAGGTGAAGCCTATTGGAGGGATTTTTTTAAGAAACACCCCAATGTGAGTCAGTAAAATGAAGCTGGCTGGAAATGTTTCTAATTTTATCATTTTGGAAAACAACCTCCTAAAAAGTGAGATGACCTCTGTAAGAAGAAATTTTTGGGATTTTTGTGGCTCTAGATTTTCTCTGTTTATTTTGTCTATGTATGAAGCAGCACAGACTGTTCCTGTTCTCTCATCCTGTGGCCGGTAGGACGATGTCTGAGTCTTTCCAGTGAGAATCAAGACATGTTTTTTCACCACAGCGTGCTGTGCAGGAATGCACTCACTTCCTAAGCTTACCTGGTGGCTCTCCAGATCAAAGTCCACCACAGTGGAAATCAGCTCTTACTATATTTGGACAGAAATAGGTCTTGGGTTATTTGTGAAATTATACTCCTGGCCTTTGTTTGTTCTCAATGACACATAACAATTCCTAAACTACGAACGTTCATTTTTCAAGTGCTTAACTTTCACCCTAAGGTTAGGAGGTCAAGTTCCAGGGCTGCCACACAATTCCAGAGGTAAGGTGGGGGGGGGGGGGGTGTAATAGCAGAGAAGTCTTCCCAGGTGGTATCAAATATTATTCTGGGTGCGGGAATAGGGAATATGGTGGCATAGAAACAATATACAAAATCACAAAATTACTACAATGTGTGAGAAGGTTGTTCGACCCATCGTATCTGTGCCAGCCCTCTGAATGAGTACTGTATCTTGGTTCTCTGCTTCGACGTCTCTCATAACACTGCACATTATTTCTCTTAAAATAATCTGCTGTCCTTTTGAATACCTCAATTGAGTCTGCCTCCACCATGTTTTCACTCAGTGCATTCCTTGTTGCTTCTCCAACTCCCTTCTGAGCAATCTGTACTCTACTTGGTTCTCAATTATATTTTTGACAATAGACAATAGGTGCAGGAGTAGGCCATTCTGCCCTTTGAGCCTGCTCTACCATTCAATATGATCATGGCTGATCATCCTTAATCAGAATCCTGTTCCTGCCTTATCTCCATAACCCTTGATTCCACAATCCTTGAGAGCTCTATCCAACTCTTTCTTAAGTGAATCCAGAAACTGGGCCTCCACTGCCCTCTGGGGCAGAGCATTCCACACAGCCACCAATCTCTGGGTGAAGAAGTTTCTCCACATCTCTGTCCAAAATGGTCTACCCCATATTTTTAAGCTGTGTCCTCTGGTTCGGCACTCACCCATCAGCGGAAACATGTTTCCTGCCTCCAGAGTGTCCAATCCTTTAATAATCTTATATGTCTCAATCAGATCCCCTCTTAGTCTTCTAAACTCAAGGGTATACAAGCGCAGTCGCTCCAATCTTTCAGTGTAAGGTAATCCCGCCATTCCAGGAAGTGACCTCATGAACCTACGCTGCACTCCCTCAATAGCCAGAATGTCTTTCCTCAAATTTGGAGACCAGAACTGCACACAGTACTCCAGGTGTGGTCTCACCAGGGCCCTGTACAGCTGCAGAAGAACCTCTTTGCTTTTTTACTCAATTCCTCTTGTTATGAAGGCCAGCATGCTATTAGCCTTCTTCACTACCTGCTGTACCTGCATGCTTACCTTCATTGACTGGTGTACAAGAACACCCAGATCTTTCTGTACTGTCCCTTTACCTAAATCGATTCCAGTTAGGTAGTAATCTGCCTTCCTGTTCTTGCTACCAAAGTGGATAACCATACATTTATCCACATTAAACTGCAGCTACCATGCATCTGACCACTCACCTAACGTGTCCAGGTCACCCTGTAATCTCCTAACATTCTCATCATATTTCACCCTGCCACCCAGCTTAGTATCATCAGTAAATTTGCTAATGTTATTGCTAATACTATTATTATATATTGTAAAAAGCTGCGGTTCCAGTACTGATCCCTGCAGTACCCCACTGGTCACTGCCTGCCATTCCAAAATGGAGCCATTTATCACTACTCTTTGTTTCCTATCAGCCAACCAACTTTCAATCCAAGTTAGTACTTTGCCCCCAATACCATGCGCACTAATTTTGCTCACTAACCTCCTATGTGGGACTTTATCAAAAGCTTTCTGAAAGTCCAGGTACACTACATCTACTGGATCTCCCTCATTCATCTTCAGAGTTACATTCGCAAAAAATTCCAGAAGATTAGTCAAGCATGATTTCCCCTTCATAAATCCATGCTGCCTCTGACCTATCCTGTTACTACTATCCAGATATGTCATAATTCATCCTTTATAATAGACTCCAGCATCTTTCCCACCACTGAGGTCAGACTAACTGGTCTATAATTTCCTGCTTTCTCTCTCCCACCTTTCTTAAAAGGTGGTACAACATTAGCCACCCTCCAATCCGCAGGAACTGATCCCGAATCTATCGAACGCTGGAAAATAATCACCAACGCATTCACAATTTCTCGAGCCACCTCCTTCAGTACCCTGGGATGTAGACCATCAGGTCCCGGGGACTTATCAGCCTTCAGACCTAACAGTCTCTCCAACACCAATTCCTGGCAAATATAAATTCTCTTCAGTTCAGGTCCTTCAGCCACTGTTACCTCAGGGAGATTGCTTGTGTCTTCCCCAGTGAACACAGATCTGAAGTACCAATTCAATTCTTCTGCCATTTCTTTGTTCCCTGTAATATAGTCCCCTGTTTCTGTCTTCAAGGGCCCAATTTTAGTCTTAACCATTTTTTTTGCCTTTCACATACTTAAAAAAACTTTTACTATTCTCCTTTATATTATTGGCCAGTTTACCTTCGTACCTCAGTTTTTCTCTGCGTATTTCCTTCTTAGTAATCCTCTGTTGTTCTTTAAAAGCTTCCCAGTCCTCGTTTTCCCACTTATCTTTGCTATGTTATACTTTTTCTCTTTTAACTTTATATGTTTCTTAACTTTCCTCATCAGCCATGGCCACCCATGCCTCCTCCTAGGATCTTTCTTCCTTTTTGGAATGATCTAATCCTGCAACTTCGCATTATACACAGAAATATCTGCCATTGTTCCTCCACTGTCATCCCTGCTAAGTTATTGCACCATTGAAGTTTGGCCAGCTCCTCCCTCAAAGCTCCATAGTTTCCTTTATTCAACAGAAATATTGTCACTTCCAATTGTACTCTCCCCTCTCAAATTGCAGATTGAAGCTCATTGTATTATGGTCACTACTTCCCAGTGGCTCCTTCACTTCGAGGTCCCTGACCAATTCTGGTTCGTTGCACAATACCAGATCCAGAATTGCCTTCTCCCTGGTCGGCTCCAGCACCAGCTTTTCTAAGGATCCATCTCTGTGGCACTCCACAAAATCTCTTTCTTGAGGTCCAATACCATCCTGATTCTCCCAGTCTACCTGCATGTTGAAATCCCCCATAACAACTTAGTAACATCTTTTTGACAGGCCAATTTCAGCTCCTGATTCAACTTACACCCGACATCCAGACTACTGTTTGGGGGCCTGTAGATAACTCCCAAGAGGGCCTTTTTACCCTTACTATTTCTCAGCTCTATCCACACTGACTCTACATCCCCTGATTCTAGGTTTCCCCGTGCAAGGGAACACACCCACTCCAATAACAATCACTTGCCTTCCCGTCCAGCTTTGTGCTCTGCCTTCACTTCCGCCCAGCTCCCAGCGCTCTCTGATGTGAACTGTCAGAATGTATCTTCTTTATCTTAATTTGTATTTCATTTTTTTAATCCAGGGAGCTCTGGCAGTTCCTCCCTTCATTTCCTGATGAAGGGCTTGTGCCCGAAACGTCGAATTTCCTATTCCTTGGATGCTGCCTGACCTGCTGTGCTTTAACCAGCAACGCATTTTCAACTGTGATCTCCAGCATCTGCAGACCTCATTTTTTACCCCAGTTCCTCCCTCTCCCCATTTCATCTTTCTCTTTTGAGAAAATATACTTTGCTAGCAAGTTTTGAGAAGATTTGTAGCTCAAGTTGAGGTTCTGGATGTAGGTTTGGTTGCTGAGCTGGAAGGTTCATTTTCAGGTATTTCATCACCATATTAGGTAACATTTTCAGTGAGTCTCTGGATAAAGCACTGGTGATATAGCCCACTTTCTATTTGAATGTTTGCTGTATCCAAATGGTCTCTTCTCACATCAGACTTCCTTTTTTTTCAAATGAGTTCCAATCTGTAGTCTCTCCTATTCTTGATCCTTTGATGAATGGGAACAATTTCTCACTGTCCACTTTGTCCAGCCATCTCACGATTCTAAACATAACTCTCAAATTTCCGCTTAGCCTTCTTTTCTCCAAGGAAAACCATCCCAATTTCTCCGACCTACCTTCACATTTGAAGTTTGTCATCCCTGGAAGCAATCTTGTAAACCCTTTCTGCACTGTTTCCTAAAACGTGATGCCCAGGACTGTACAAATATTCCAGTTGAGTTTTAATTGTTGTCTTTTACAGGTTCAGCATAATCTCTTCACTTATGTATTCCAAGTTCCTGTTAATAAAGCCTAGGATACTGATTGTTTTGTCAATTTAAGTAGCTTATGCAATACCACATTCTTTTAATTTTGAACCATTTTAGTATTGAGTTTCCTTCTCTGTCACCATGACGCGGGTGATATTGCTTGTATGGAAAAGACAGATATAAAATAATCAATTAATGCCTCCTGCCTTTTTTAAAAATTGACTCATTGGATGTGGACATTGCTGGCTAGGCCAGAACTTATTGTTGAATGGCAATTCGGAGTTCAACCATGTTGCTGTGGAGCTGCACATAGGCCAGACCAGTTAAGGACTACAGTTAACTCAGACTTGATAGGACTTTCCAAACAATCATCAATTTAATTCCAGATTTTTTATTGAATTTAAAGTCTACCATCTGTCATAGTTGGAATCAAGCCCATGTATATACCAGTCAAAATACCACTAGGCCATCACTTTCCCTGGTGTAAATCATGTGTAAATCTCCAATTTGTTCCCTCATCAGCACTATACCTCCTTTCACCATTCTTTTACTGTTTATGGCTCTAAAGTAGGCTTTGGAATTCTTCTTTAAGTTAGATGCCAGTCTTTTTTTTTAATCCCTCTTTGCTTCTCCAATTCCCTTCTGAGCTTTCTGTACTCTACTTGGTTCTCAAATATATTTTCTAACTGGCAACAGTCAAAATTTATCTTCTTTATCTTAATTTGTATTTCATTCTTTAATCCAGGGAGCTCTGGCATTTTTTGCTGAACCTCCATCTTACCTTTCTCATTTGAGAAAATATACCTTGCTGTATCCAAATGATCTCTTCTCTGAAAGTAGCCCAATATCCAGCTCCCACCAAACTCTGTCTCCAGTCTATCAGGCCCAGTTCAGTTCTTGTCCCATTGTAGTTGGCTCTCTCTCAGTTAATTATTCTTACTCTAATTGTCCATTGTCCTTTTCGACTATCATCTTAGAGGACAGTAATCTTTGTTTCATAAACTTTAAGTGTTCCTCTGCTGATATTTAATCTGTATCATCCATCTCATTTCCAAAACCAGGTTTATCAATACTTCCTTTCTTGTTGGACTTGACACACACTGCTGGAGAAAATTATCTCAAATTCAATCTAAGAACTCTTCTCCCTCTCTGCCCTTATTGCTACCACTATCCTAGGCTATGTTAAGTTTGTTAGAGCCCCCTATTATACTAATGCTCGTACCTCTCTCTAATTTCCTTCAGATTTGTTCAATCTCACCAGTTAGTGTTCTGTAGACAATTCTAAGTAATGCAGTTGCACCCTCCTTGTTTCTTTACTCCAGCTAAATCAACTCTGTCCTTCAAACCCCCAAAACATCTTTCTTCTCCAGCACTGAAATGCTCTCCTTCGCCAATACCACTCACCCCCTCTTTCCTTCCTATCTTATCTTTCCTGAACACTTTTTAATCAGCAATATGCAACACCCAATCCTACCTTTTCTGCATCCAAGCCTCTATTATCACCATATCATTACTTCATGTGGAAATATGTTCCTGTCATTCAACAATCATACTTACGGCACTCTGTGAATTCACATCGATGCAGTGTAACCCAGTCATAAAATGTTTTCATTTCTCCATGACTCTAATAACTTCATATTACACAGTAGGGCAGCATGGTGGCTCGGTGGTTAGCACTGCTGCCTCACAACGCCAGGAACCCAGGTTCAATTCCAGCCTCGAGCGACTGTCTGTTTGCACTTTCTCCCCTATTCTGCATGGGTTTGCTCCAGTTTCCTCCCATTGTCCAAAGATGTGTAGGTTAGGTGAATTGACCGTGCTAAATTGCCCATAGTGTTCAGGGGTGTATTAGTCAGGGGAAATGTCGTGCAATAGGGTAGGGAATGGATCGTGTGGACTTATTGGGCCAAATGGCCTGTTTCCATACTGTAGTGATTCTATGATTCAATGAATATTCTCTACCCTAGTGCTACATGTCTCTACCTATGTAACATGCACCATGGTATAAATCTCTAATATTGTCCTCTGATTCCCACACTGCTGCAGAGTCAGCTTAAAACTTTCCCAACTGCATAAACTAAAAAAAGCTGAAATGCCCTTTATACAGCCTGCCGTAAGAAGTATTGTTTCAAATACATGTTTTTTTTCCTCTCAGTGTGGTCAATAGGATGTCTAACAATAAAGGAGACAGTGAGACATGCAAATGCGGGAGATGAGAGCTGATAGTGTGGTACTGGAATGCACAGCAGGTCAGGCAGCATCCAAGGAGCAGGGACCTTCATCAGGGCTCCAGCCCAAAACGTCAATTTTCCTGCTCCTCGGATTCTGCCTGACCTGCTGTGCTTTTCCAGCAACACACAGTCTAACAATGAAGAGAAGTCCATCAACATGTTTAGCAGTGTCCTAGCCAAGCCAAGAGGAATCTACAATGGTACATTACTTTATTCCTGATGAAGGGTTTTTGCCCAAAACGTCGATTTTGCTGCTCCTCAGATGCTGCCTGAACTGCTGTGCTCTTCCAGCACCACTAATCCAGAATCTGGTTTCCAGCATCTGCAGTCATTGTTTTTACCATTACTGTTATGTAACCTACCTGGCTGACTCCAAGGTGCCAGGGCCAAGTTGAAAAGAGGTGAGGTTTAGGGATCATAAAGAAATTACACAGTTACTATGGAGTTTAAGCAGTTAAAACCATGTACCTCACCAGCATACATACTTCTAAGTTTTACATTACTTATCCACTGCTGAACTCAGCTCCTCATGTGAGGAATTTTGGCAAAGACGTATGTCTACAACGCAGCTATCTTCCCTGTCAAAGTGCTTAGTAAGAGACTGGTTCAGGCCAGAGGCATCTTTCCCATCAACAGTGCACCCCCTTTTTCACAAATTCACTCTTCAGTCCCGTCCTGGACTTTGTACGAGGCAAAGGCAGCTCTTTGACGCATGACAAGGAGTTTTGAACTGTGACAATTATTGGAATTCATGGAAGGTGTCACATTGTGCAAGGAATAGCTGCTGTTGTGAAGGAACTGCATCAGTGGCATCTGGGCTTTGAGCACCACAGATCAACAACCTGCTGCACAATGCCTGGCTAAGAGGCTAAGCACAGCTGCTAAACACAAGAACATTGGGAACAGTAAATGGAAAAAAAAATCATGAAGAAAAATAAATGCAATCTTCAAATGATGCTGTATATGTATAAGACATTGTTTCAGCTGGATTTGGAGTTTTGGTCAGGGCCTTCTGGAAGACGATGGTATAGTCATGTGCAGGGTGTGGTCAAAATTGATTTGAATCACGTCATGAGTGAGCATTTGTAAATCAGAATATGTGAAAACTTTTGAGTTTTTATTTCAATGGAATGTAAGTGGTTCAAGAGGAAGGTTTCTAAATGGTGAAAGGTTCTCAGAAGATAAATGGAGGATGAGTATTCCCATTGGTTGGCAATAAAAGACGGCATTTTTATTTATTTGTTCACAGCTCATCGGTGTCATTGGCTCAGCCAGCAATTATTACCCATCTCTAAATTAGAAGGATTATTAGAAAGATAAAGGGTGAAATTTATTTTTTTTCACACAAAGGGTGAGTAGAATCTGAAATATTTCTACTACAAGTGGCTATTGAGGTAGAGACATACTATTATTTTGCAAAAATAGAATACGTATTTGAAATTAGGGATATAAGTAGGTACAGAGAAATAGCAAGGCAATGAAATTAGACAAGGTACCCCCAGTTAAAAACATAAAACTAGAGATGGATCAAACAGCCTTCTTCTGTAAGAGTTCCCTTGGATTTTATTCAGGTAATTTTAATACAATATGTTACATGCTGGTGGGGTTTATGTCATTCTGGTTTTACAATGTAATCTGTTCAAACTTTTCGTAATCCTTTGCAAATGTTCTTCCACTTTCATATTCACCTATCATCTTAAGATTAGGCAGTTTCACTTTGTGTGTCCACACGAGGAGAAGTAGCTATTTGACCACTAGCTGTGATTACATGAAGGACTCATATCTGGGGGAATACAAAATTCCTTCTACATCCTTCAAGTTCTGCCCATCTTTCTAATCTTTATACTTCCTCCTTCAAACATATTTTATGATCTTTTCTCTAGGGACTTAAGCCGACATGTGTGATGGAAATGAAGACAATGTTTTTGAAAGGAAATTGGATGAAGACCTGAGGGAACTAAACTGAGAGCGTTAAGGTAGAGCAATGGAATGGAATGCAAAATATTCTTCGAGCAAAGATTTGAATGGCTGAATGGTCACTTTCTGTGTTATAGAGATATTATGATTCTATAGCAATTCAAGCGGCTCTGTACAGACATTCAAGGAAAGGGCAAAAAATATTTCATGACACAATTCAAATTAGTTGGCCTAATAACCCACAACCATCAACATGACAAAAGACTTTAAATCTCTTCTCAGCATTTAAAGGAGTACAGAGTGTCACAGAGATATGCAAAATGGTAAATAATGTAGAAAACAAATCTGGAACACTACTTCAAATTAAATTGTGACTGGAAGACAAGAGGTCAAAGTTAAACTGATCAGGTCCAAATTCACGTCACTTTGTCCATTTCTTTTCACAGTCAATAATCAACCTTAATGATGGAATCCACTATGGGAAATCCCAGACATGCTGAATAAATTGTTGGCAACTGTGATTGAGACAAACCGTGTTTCTTCTAGATGGATCAGCCAGAAGTTCATTCTCATCTGTTTTCAGTTTATCACTGGGAATATTTCGGAAAACCCATTAACATAAAAGAACTGTGCCAGAATGGATATGAAGGGCCAATACCAATAGTACAAGCAATTAGAGACAGTAAATCAGTAATACACAGAGAGAAGAAGAGCTATGAGCCAATTAACTCCTTGACATTGCAACATTCTTAAAGGAATTATCAAAATCTGTAAAAGGGGTATAGATTCTGTTAAGATCATAAGAAGTATGAGCAGGAGTAGGCCATTTGATAAGACAATTCCTGATTATGGCCTTAACTTTACCTTCTTCTCTGTTCCCAATATCTCTCAACTCCCTTGTAGATCAAAACTCAAATCCAACCTTGAATATATCCAATATTTTACCACTCAGTGTCACATATGGAAGAGAATTCCAAAGACTGACAGCCCCCAACAGGGGAATTATTTTTCTTATATCTATCTTAAATGAGAAACCCCTTTTTTTTGGATATGTCTTCAGTTCCAGATTGCCTCACAAGGGTGAAACGTCCTTTCAGCATTTATTCTGTGAAGCCCATCAGAATCTTGTCTGCCTCAATATTATCACCTGTCATTCATTGAAACTTTAAGTATTGGTCCAAGTGGCTCAACCTTTCCTCAAAAGAAATCCTTTCATCCCTGAAAGCAGCGTAGTGAGCCTCCTGTTAGTTGTTTGGGATGCAAGTATATCCCTCCTTATGTAAGGAGACCAAAATTCACTAGGTGCAGTCTTACCAATGCATTGTTTAATAGTACCAAGAATTCCCTACCTTCTATACTCTAATGCCATTGTATTAAAAAAAGTTATGAGGCTGCCTAATTACATACTAACTTTGTGTAATTAATTTACAAGAACATCCAGATCCTTCTATACTGCAGCATTCTGCAATCTCTCCTCCTTTATGTAATACTCTGCTTTTCTCATTTTCCCTGGCATTTTTTTTTGCCCTCTCCCTCATACAACCATATTCCTTTTCAGATTCTTTGTATCATCTTCAAAATTTGCTTTCCTACCTACCCTTGTATTTTGCTGCACCTGTACAGGGCATTGGTAAGACCCGGAGTATTACGTGCGGTTTTGGTTTCCTTTTCAGAGGAGGATGTTCTGGACATTGATGGAATACTAAGATGATTTACCAGACTGATTCTTGGGATAGTGGGACTAATATGTAGGAAGAGAGTGGATCAGTAAGGACAATATTCATCGGAGGTTAGAAGAATGCAGGTGGAGATCTCATAGAAACCTATAAAATTCTATCAGGATTAGATAGGGTAGATATAAAAGGGGGGGGGAGTCCAGAACGAGGGATCACAGTTTAAGGATAAGGCTTTTTACAGCAGAGATGAAAAGAAATTTCTTCATTCAGAGAGTGGTGAGCATGTGGAATTCTCTGCCACAGGAAACTGCAGACAACAAGATCTTGAAGACATATTGAAGATGTTGATATAGTTCTTAACAGTAAAAAGAATTAAAGAATATGGGGAGAAAGCAGGAATAGGATGATCACCCGTGCTCCTATAGAATGGCAGAGCAGGCTCAAAGGGCTGAATGGTTTACTCCTACTTGGATATTATCTGTTTTTGTAAGATTATTTGGCTACAATAGTCTGTCTCTTCATCCAAGACAGCCTTCTATCCATAGGAAGGATGTTGTGAGACTTGAAAGGGTTCAGAAAAAGTTTATTAGGATGTTGTCAGGGTTGGAGCGTTTGAGCTATAGGGAGAGGCTGAATAGGCTGGAGCTGTTTGCCTAGGAGCATCAGAGGCTGAGGAGTGACCTTATTGAGGTTTATAAAATCATGAGGGGCATGGATAGGGTGAACAGCCAAGGTCTTTTTCCTGGGCTGGGAGAGTCCAAAGTTAGAGGGCTTAGATTTATAGTGAAAGGGGTAAGATATAAAATGGACCAAGGGGGAAGCTTTTTCACACAGGGGGTGGTGTGTGTATGGCATGAGCTGCTAGAGGATTAGGATGGTACAAATACAACATTTAAAAAGGCATCTGAATGGGCAAATGAATAGGAAGGGTTTGCAGGGATATGGGCCAAATGCTGGCAAATGGGACAAGATTAATCTAGGATATCCCGTCAGCATGGACAAGTTGGACCGAAGGGTCTGTTTCCATGCTGTGAAGCTCCATGACTGTAATAAAATAGACAACTTCTTAATAGGATGACTTCTCAGTGACATCCAGCATGGTGTTGCACCTTCCAAATGCTAATCCCTCTCCCTTTCCCCACTACCCAGTGAAACACCAAATTACTGTGCCGGTCTCTAAGATCCTCATCTAGGTAACTGAGTCATACACTCAAAATGGACCCAAATACAGATGGTGGTTTTTCAAGTTACTAATATCATTATTTTGAAAAGAAGCTTCAAGGTTGAGACATGAATACAGCAATTATAACTGAGAACTTTGCATTGTACCTGGAATTTGGATTATTTATCTTGGGGCGTTTGTCCTAGTCTACTGTTTGTGATGCTGGGGATTTAGGTCAAAAGTTGTGCATTCAAATCACAATACTGCTAATTTGTTTTTCCATCTAAAGTTATGAGAACTGTTGTGTTCTTCTAATATCTGGAACACTAATTTCCTTGATGGAAGGTATTTGCCCTACGTATGACACCAAATCCAGTCAATGTGATTGTCTCTTAATTATCTGAAAATCATAAATAAATGCTACATATTATTCCAACAACAAAGGAATATACAAAAGAAGGGGAGAAAAAGTACACAGAATAGCCACAAATCAAACACAAGATGAATGTGCTGAAAATTCAGTCAACTTAATTCACACAACCAATTTTAAATCAAGGTAGTGATTTGCAGTAATAGATGCTAAAAGGATTAATCTGGGGACAATCAAATACCAGTGAAAGAAAGCAAAAGGCACCTCTTTCTTTTTCATGATGCTGAGTATTAACGCAGGTAAAAATGAACATATGCCAATCCAATTGAAAAGTACTTAGTAGAATTCTTTAGTTGTCAAATTTACTTTGTTTACTTATGAGCTAACCCACAGAGGCCAGCATCTCATCATCAAGTCATCTTTTATTTACATGTGCATAGTACACTGACTGTGATCAGCCAGCTCAGAGTCAGTGCCTGAACCGAAGAGATTCTGAATCCCCTGTCAGGCAACTCCTTTTAAGTTTGGATATCCAATTCTAAATGGCTTAACTTATTCTAAACAAAAGCCAACTTGAATGCTACTCAGCAACCACATAATGTGGTTAAATTCTTTTAAATAGTCCACCAAGATGAAAACAAGTTTAATGAAGAAATTTCTTTTGAATAGGTAGAATCCAAATCTAACAAAATCTAAAATCTGATTTTGTAAGGATTGAATGTAAGGATTTGAATTATTCATCAAAACAGATTGGATAAGCTGGAAGTGGGCTGTGCTAGAAGCTGGAAGAAATCTTAAGAACGAGACTACTTCCAGGTGATAATCAGGAGAAATAATGCTAATCATAAAAGTGTGGTAGATCAGAATATGTTCACGGTCAAAGCAATTGTTCTTATGTAGCTCAAATTGTTTAAAAATCATAAGAACTTAAGAATAGGAGCCAAGCTGTTTGCGCTTGTGTTGTTTCTGTCAATTAATCTGTCCTCAATGTGTCCAGCATATCTTCCTAATTATGTTCGGTCGTTAATATAAATCAAGTAGTGGTCCTATTGCTGACTCCCAGAGAACTATCCCTTAGACTTTCTTCCAATCTGTAAAACAACAGTTCACTACTACTAGAATAAAATCAAGGTACTGCGAATGTTGAAGATCTGAAATTAAACAAAGTGCTGGAGAAGCTCAACACGTCTGGCAACATCTGTGATGAGAGAAACAGAATTAATGTAGAGTTCAATATGACTATTCTTCAGAAATATTACAAATGCTGCTCTCTTATATCACATACTGCTAACAGTATTATATTAGCAATTTGCCAGTCTTCTGGCACCACCCGATATGTGTACAGTCTGAGTGAGTGCGTAATTGTTTGCAGATGCAATACAGTGTACTTAAAGGTGAGATTATCTATTTTGGTGACAAAAATAGGAAAACAGATTATTATTTGAATGGCTGTAAATTGAGAGATGAGAACTATGAGACCTGGGTGTCCTTGTGCTCAAGTTGCTGAAAGGTAAGCTTACTGATGCAGCAAGCAGGAAAAGAAGGCAAACGGTATATTGGCCTTCACAGTAAAAGGATTTGAGTACAAGAACAAGTGTATCTTGCTGCAATTACACAGGGCACTGGTGAGACCACATCTGGAATAATGTGAGTAGTTTTGATCTCCTTATCTGAGGAAGGATGTTCTTGCTATAGAGGGAGTGCTGCAAAGATTCACCAAACTGATCAAAAATCAAAAATCAAAAAAAAAAGGCAGATGCTGGAAAGCAGAAACAGAAACAGACGTTGCTGGAAAAGGTCAGCACATCTGGCAACATCTGTGAAGAGAAATCAGAGTTAATGTTTCAGATCCAGCGAACCTTCTTTGGACCTGATGTAGTTAGGAAAAGATTGGTATATCTGCTAAAGAAAAGGGGGGGTGTGGTGGAGGAAGGGAAGGAGTAAATGATGGGTAGCTTTGGAATCCAGAGAGGGATCTCAGATTGATCTTTATCCATTGTTTATTAATTGATTCATGGGACTGTAGAACGGACTCTAATGAAGAGTCATCGAGACTCAAAACCTTAATTTCTCTCTCTCCATGGATACTGTCTGACCTGCTGTGACCTCCAACATTTGTTGTCTTCAGGAAACATTAACTGGTTAGGATTGTATTTGTTGGAATTTAGAGGATTGGTGGCGGGGGGTGGGGGTGGGGGTGTGTCTCCTAGATACCTTTGAAATTCCTTCAGGACTAGACAGATTAGATGCAGGATGGATGTTCCTGATGGGAGGAAAGTCAAGAACCAGGGAAATAGTTTAAGGATGAGGATGGAGATGGGGAGATAATTCTTCACCAGAGTGCTGAATGTGTGGAATTCACACTCTCAAAAAGTGGGCGAGCCTAAAACATTGTGTTTTCAAGGAAATAGATATAGCTGTTGTGGCTGAATGGATCAAATGAAATGGAGGAAGGGAGGGATTAGAGTCTAGAAGTCTATGATCAACACAATCATATTGAATGGTGGAGGAGGCTGGAGGAGTTCAATGCCTACTCCTATCTTCAATTCTTCTATGTTATCAAATGAAGACTGGAAGATGGTGGCAAGTTCCTTTGCAATTTCCACCCTTTGCTCCTCAGTATCTTTGGATACACCTGATCTGATTCGGGTGTCAAACTTGCTTCAAATATAGCCAGGCTAATACTGTACTACCTTTAGCCCATTCAGTGTCCCAACTAACATCTCTTTCTCTATTACTTTGACACCATCTTCTCCCATAGTAAAGACGAATGTACAATATCCATTCATAATGACAGTTTTATCCTCTATCTCCATGTGCAAATATCCCTTCAGTTTAATTCCTCCTGGGTTCCGTTCCTTTTTTTTCCCACTGATATGCTTGTGGAAGACTTTTTGAATTCCTTTCAATGCCAGGAGCCAGTCACTTATGTCAATGTGACACCGGAGATTAGGAATTAAAACCTATTTTGTTATTATTTGTAACTTTGGTGACTTTTTAAATATTCAATACCTGTAATGGGGGCAATAGCTGGATGGATGCACCTTGGAAATCCTTGGGTCTGATATAAAGGTGACAAGCTACAACAGAAATTGCTAGAAAAGCCCAGCAGGCCCAGCAGCATCTGTGCAGAGAAAGCAGAGTTGGTATTTCAGGTTCATTGACCCTTCCACAGAACTGACACTTAGCGAACACCAGGAGAAACAGTGAAATTAATGACAGTGAATAAGAACAAAAGATTGGAACGGGTATCCTGTTGGAGATATAAAGGTCATTGACCTGAAACATTAACTTCCTTCTGTTATATTGTCCTGTTATGATGTGGAGGTGCTGGGGTTTTGGACTGATGTGGACAAAAATCACACAACAGGTTATAGTCCAACAGGTTTGTTTGGAAGTATAAGCTTTCGGAGTGCTGCTCCTTTATCTGGTAGCTACCAGAAGCCAGTGCTTCCAAATAAACCTGTTGGACTATAACCTGGTGTTGTGTGATTTTTAACATTGTCCTGTTAGGTTAAGTGCTGAAAATGTGTTGCTGGAAAGGTGCAACAGTTCAGGCAGCATCCAAGGAGCAGGAGAATCAACGTTTCGGGCATGAGCCCTTTTTCAGGAATCCTCCTGTTAGGTTCAGTACACAGTTCCAGTTTTGTTTTGGGGCCTTATTCTAGGATTCCACTTGCCGTTTCTGATACAGGGAAAGAGGGGAGGGGCTCTGAGAGTTTGTTACTCTGGAGGTGGCGAGGCTTCTGGCTCCAGGAGGAAATGTTGGAGATTCCTGGCACGCCGACTGAATCAATATTTACCAAGGTGGGTGTCAGAGGAGGGGAGGGGCAGATAGCTGCGGGACTCGGCGAGCGTCAGAGCGGCCAAGAAACAGCGCACGGAAGCAAGTGGGTTGTGCTGGCTGCGAGTATATAAGGCCAGGCGGTGTGGGGCTCGCTTGTGACTGGCTGTGGAACCCTGTGCTCACCATGGTCCCCGGCTACTCTTGGCGTCTCGCAGCGCTCTGCCTCAGCCTGATCCTGCTCTGGGTGTCCGAGGCAGCGGTCTATCAGGGACTGGGTAAGCAATAAAAGAGAGCTTTCTCCTTACAGATGCTGCCCTCTTCACAACTGCAGCCGGTGCAATAGGACGGTAACCAAAAAAAAATCAGCAATTGTTGCCGAGAAATTTAGCATCTGTGGAGGGAGGAAAAAAACAGTTAATTTTTGACTCCAGCGACCGTGCTTCAGAAGTGAAGGGGTGGGGGGAATGGACAGTGTCAGGTTCACTTGGGAGTTGCTAAATCAGAAAAGTAGGAAGAATTTGGAAGGTGCTGAACCAGCCGAGTGGGAACAAGTTTTGAAGGGTTATTATTTCCTCAGTTGTAACGATGCATCAGAATGTTTAGCCGCCGGGTGGCCCCAATGTTGATCCTGCAGGCTTGCTGCTTAGTGTTGGGGATGCTGGAGATCTGAAATGTTAGGAAAACGTGCTGGAGAAACTAGGCAGGTCTGGCAAAATCTGTGGAGACCGAAACAGTTTTTATTTTTAAGAATTGGTACTGAACAGTCAAACCAGACTCGAAACGTTAACTCTGTTTTTCTCTCCACAGATTATGCAGGTTTGTTTTCCAGCATTCTGTTTTTTCTTTAAATTGGAGTGTTTTGCTTTTATACTACGAAACCTACAGGAGCTGGGGCAGTTGTATATTAAATAGAACTTCTGGATGTTCTGAACAAGAATCATACCGGACTCAAAATTTGAACTCTGCCTTTCTCTCCACAGATACTGCCAGACCTGCTGAGTCTCAGCAGCAAATTCTGTTTTTAATTACACGTTTTAAGTTCGATCATTAGTGTGCTCGGAGAAACATTGTGCACAGTGAACACCTATGTGCAGAAAATGTCTTCACTTTAGTCAAGATTAATATTCGGTGCAAGTCCTTTCAGTTGAATTTATTGTCACGTGTACTGAGGCACAGTGAAAAGCTTGGTCTTGTGAGCAATACAGGCAGATCACAGGGTTAAGTAGCGTAAGTAGTAAATAATAGGTAACCAGCGGCATAACCAAAACACAGATACAGGCGAATGTTAAGACTTTGTGAGTTCATTGAGTATTCTAACAACAGTAGGGTAGAAACTGTTTAGAAACCGACTAGTGTGTGTGTGTTCAGGCTTCTGTACCTTCTCCCCAGTGGTAGAGGTTGTAGAAAAACATTGCCAGGGTGGGGTGGAGCTTTGAGAATGCTGGCAGCCTTTCCTTGACAGCGGGCCTGGTTGATGGATTCTATAGATGGGAGGTTGGCCTTTGTGATTGTCTGGGCTAAGTTCACCACTCTCTGTAACTGTCTCTGATCTTGAATGGCACAGTTGTCACACATCCAGACAGAATGCTCTCAATGGCGCACCTGTAAACGTTGGCAAGGGTATTTGCTGTCATGCCAAATTTCCTCAGCAGCCTGAGGAAGAAGAGGCATTATTGGGCCTTTGTATCCAGTGCATCCACATGAAGAGTCCAGGAAAGCTTGTTATGGATGACTACTCTCAGGAGCTTGACACTCTCCACTCGTTTCACCTCTGTGCTGTTAATGTGTAGGGGAGAATGAGTAACCTTCTGCCAAAAATCAATAATAAGTTCCTTGGTTTTGCTGGCATTGAGAACTAGGTTGTTCTCAGGGCACCATTTTTCCAGGTCTTCCACCTTACTTCTGCAGTTTGTTTCATCACCATCTGAGATTCGACTGACTATGGTGGTGTCATCAGCGAACTTGTAAATGATATTTGGTGATGCAGTCATGGGTATACAGTGAGTACGGTTGGGGGCTGAGTACGCACACCTCGGGGGGGGGGGGGGGGATCTCCACTGCTGAGTGTTAGTGACGATGAAATATTGTCCTCAATCTTCACTGATTGTGGTCTGTGGGTCAGGAAACTGAGAATCCAGTTGCAGAGAGTGGGGCTTGGTCCAAAATCACTCAGTTTAGTTATCAGTCACGAGGGGATAATAGTGTTGAAGGCTGAATTGTCAGTGAGTAGGATTCTTACATAGCTGTTGTTGGTGTCAAGATGTTCTAGGGAGGAGTGAAGGGCAAGTGATATGGCATCTCACGTGGATCTGTTGGTCTGATAGGCAAATTGGAATGGGTCAGGAGTAGTGGGGAGGCTGGAGTTGATTAATACCCCAACCAGTCTTTCAAAGCACTTCATGACCACCACTGGGCGGTAGTCATTGAGACATGCTGCATGAGCCCTCTTAGGCACAGAAATGATGTTGGCCTTGTTGAAGCAGGCAGGGACATGGTCTCCTGCAGGGAGAGGTTGAAGATGTCCGAGAAGACCTCTGCCAATTGTTCTGCACATGCTCTGAGTGCATGGCCTGGTACTCAGTCTGGTCCCATCACTTTCCTGGATTCACATGAAGGAAAACTGATCTGATCTCTGATGCCGTGACTGTTGGGATAGATTCATCAGGACTTGTCGGAATAGGTATTACCTCTCCACCAAAGTTCTGCTCAAAGTGAGCATAGAAGGCGTTGAAATGATCTGGGAGGGATGCCATCATCTGCTATCTCGCATTGTCTCTTTTTAGAACCTGTGATGTCTTTCAGTCCTTGCCATAGTCGCCGTGTGTCTGTCTGGGTCTCTAGTTTGGATCGGTATTGGTCCTTGGCTGTCGTAATGGCTCTGCAAAGGTCATACTTGGAATCCTTATGTTGAGTGGGTCTCCTGATCTGAAGGCATCACTCCTGGTTTTTAGCAGGTTCTGTATGTCCTGATTCATCCAGGGTTTCCTGTTGGGGAACAGCCGGATTGACTTTGGAAAGGACGCTGTTGCAAATGTTAATTTTTAAAATTCTAAATTAAATCAAATACTAAAATTCCATTGTTAGCTAACAAGTCAGAGTGCAGCCTGAAAAAGTGGCATGTCCTCTTTCCAGCATTTTATAGTTTCTACGGCTATTTCTTCCCACTCTGTGGAACTACATGTGTTGGAATAAAAAAAACTTGCTTTGCCTATCAGACAAACCAACACATTCACTGTGGGAGTGGACGGGACATGATGATAGATTTCACCAGTTTCCCCAGATCCAGCCTCCTAATTTCCCACCAGCTTCTTGACCTGTCCTGTCCATCTTCCTTTCCACCTATCCACCCTACCGTCCTCTCCGACCTATCACCTTCATCTACATATCACATTCCCATCTGCCTTCCCCTGTCAGCCCCACCCCTCTCCCATTTGTCTCTCAGGCTCCTTGGGCCACCCACCATTCCTGTTGAAGGGCTTATGCTCGAAATGTCGATTCTCCTGCTTCTTGGATGCTGCCTGACCAGCTGTACATTTCCAGCACTACAGTCTTTGACACGGGATATGGTGGAAAATCCAATTAATGTGGAAGGGGCAACAAGTCACAACTCAGACTGGTGGTTCATTTCTACTGCTTACGGGGGGGGGCTGAGACTGCTCTACGTTTATTGTTCTAAACGCCATGGCAAGTGGGACTTGAAACCGCTGGGTAAGAGGTAGGTGTACTACCATTGTGTGCCACACGGAGCCATTTATTCCATGTTTATACTGGTGCCAACTCCCATTACTTGAGATCACTGTTTACACAGATTAAAGGCATCCAACTCCCACAGCGATGGGGCGTCTCTATGAAATTATCATTACACAAGGTCAGGTAGTTTTCTTTGGGGGGGGTGGGGGGAGGGGGAAGCAATTGTACTAAAGAACATGGTTTCTTACAGCCATGCTTAATGATGCACGTGAATTTCCTGTGCCTGACTAGCAAGTGTTCCACAGCTGAAACAACACCTAAATTCAGTAATACAATCACACTTCAAACGTTGGATCATTGTTCATCCAACTTCTTCAAATGTAAGAGTTAAAATATTGAGCGTTTGATGATTATAGCCCCATCCTTGAATATTCCAACAGACGTTCCCCCTGTTCTGGGTCAACACACCCTGACTGCTCTATTACTTCATCATGAGAGAAAGAAAAGATTGAAGGATGCTATCAAATTTTCATGCCGTCAAGATTGCACTTACAGTACACTTCAAATAATGTATTCAAATATCAATTAATCATGTGTTTAGAAAAAATGTTGGCTTTGTCACCAATCTAAACCATGTGTTGTATTAGTGTAGAACTAGGTGAACTCCCATCTAAATTAGAAATGCGAATAGTGATCCAAGGAAGGAAAAACATTTGGCTTCACTTTTCTAATGAAAAGGACGAAAATCAAAATTGTACAGACTCACTGACCCATATGTGTGGAGAAAACTCGGAAAATGCTGCCCCATAACATTTGTCACTCTTGGGCTTCTAGTCAGTTAGTAGTGTGAAATCAGCAAGCCTGAAAACAAAGACAGTGCTGTGTAATTTATCCCATGTTACTTCCTGTTCAAAGCCTTGGTTTGACCAAAACCTCAATTTAATGTCCATTTGCTCTACTTGCAGGGAAATGCAAATACAAGGACAAAATTTTCAAACCTGGTCAAAAGTTTCAAAGAGGTTGTGACAAGTGTTACTGTTCAGAGGGAGGTTACTACTGTGTCACGTGAGTATAACTTTTAGATAGCTGACAATTGTTAATCTTTTGCTATTTCCATTTTCAAACATACCAGCTGCTTCATAATTAATCCTAAAACTCTTAAGATTAATAAGTTTCTTTTCCAAATGATTTTTCTCAAATTTAAATTTAATTGGCAAAATTCTACAAATTGTCCTATTGTAAGCCGAGTTCAGCATCTCGCAGTCATGTCCAGTATTGCTGGTGCACTACAATTGCAGTGTAGAATTAAGCTAATTATTATCAAGTTTAAATTTTGCTTCATAGAATCTACACAGTGTAGAAGCAGGCCATTTGGCCCATCAAATCCACAGAGTGTCTGAAGAACATCTCACCTAGTTCCACCCTATCCCTGTAACCCTGCATTTCCTGTGGCTGATCCATGTAACCCACACATCTTCGGACTCTCGGAGGAAACCCACGCAGACACAGGGAGATTGTGCAAGCAGATAGTCACCAAAGGGCGGAATTGAACCTGGGTCCCTGATGCTGCGAGTCAGCAATGCTAAGCACTGAGCCACCATGCTGTTCCTATTACTTTATATCTCAAATGAGGTTTATTAGCATAGAGGCTAATTAGTGGTCCAGTAATGTTGAGAATTTTGGCAGTTATTTTTAAACAGTTCAAAACGACCATGAAGTTGTCTGTTGTAAAATCCCAAATGTTTTGGTAATGCCGTTTTAGAGAATAAAACACTTTTGTTTTGCTGGCTCTCATCCCACAAAAGTTCATTAATCTGAATTTTTAATCTAACTTATTCTCTACACAGATGTCTGAATTCTTCCAGCCCTGTTTTGTTCTTACAGCAGATACTGGAAATTTAAAATATTTTGCTTTTGTATGACTGACTCTACCATCTGAAGTAGCCAGTGTATATCTAATTAAATTGCAGATTACCAGCATTCTCCTTGGGCAGCAAGGGCCAAATTGATTAGATGGACCAATGGGCTGAGGAGTGGCAGATGGAGTTTAATTTAGATAAAAGCGAGGTGCTGCATTTTGGAAAAGCAAAGCTTAGTAGGACTTATACACTTAATGGTGAGGTCCTAGGGAGTTTTTCTGAACAAACAGACCTTGGAGTGCAGGTTCATAGCTCCTTGAAAATGGAGTCGCAGGTAGATAAGATAGTGAAGAAGGCATTTGGTATGCTTTCCTTTAGTAGTCAGAGTATTGAATACAGGAGTTGGGAGGTCATGTTGTGGCTGTACAGGACATTGGTTAGGCCACTTTTGGAATATTGAGTGCAATTTTGGTCTCCTTCCTATTGGAAGGATGTTGTGAAACTTGAAAGAGTTCAGAAAAGATTTACAAGGATAATGCCAGGGTTGGAGGATTTGAGCTATAGGGAGAGACTGAATAGGCTGGGGCTGTTTTCCCTGGAGCGTCGGAGGCTGAGGAGTGATCTTATAGGGATTTATAAAATCATGAGGGGCATTGATAGGATAAGTAGAGAGTTTTTCCCTTGAGTTTGGGGAATCCAGAACTAGAGGGCATACATTTAGAATGAGAGGGGAAAGATAAAGAAAGGACCTTTGGGGTACCTTTTCCATGCAGAGGGTTGTGCGTGTATGGAATGAGCTGCCAGAGGAAGTGGTGGAGGCATTTAAAAGGCATCTGAATGGGTATGTGAATAGGAAGAGTTTAGGGGGATATGGACCAAATGCTGGCAAGTGAGACTAGATTAGGTTAGGATAGCTGGCCGGTATGGATGAATTGGACTAAAGGGTCTGTTTCCATGCTGTACATCTTAAGGACTTTATGATTGGGCAATAAATGCTGTCCCAGCCAGTGATCCTTTTTAACTCCAGAAAGGATTTTAAATATTCAAAGTTGCCTATAAGAGTAGGCTATGAAAAGTCTGTTTGTTTGTGTGTGTGTCTCCCTCACACACACACACACAGACGGGCAATCTTTAGGCACTGAAGCAGTAGCAATATTTGTACTATTGACCTTTATATTTGCCCCAGTACGTATGCTCAAACAGGAAGAAACACTGTTTGGGACTGTTTAAAAGTAAAAATCAACCATTGAGGAGATTTACAGAAACTGACTTTTGCACATTTGCCTTCAAGATACTTGCCATAAACTCTACTTCAATCACCTTCATATCGACTCAGTTTGATTAAATCAGATAGTGTAAAGCTAGGTGGTGGTTAAGGATTGATAGCAAACTGATAGAATCAATC
Organism: Hemiscyllium ocellatum; assembly: GCF_020745735.1. Taxonomy (NCBI): domain Eukaryota; kingdom Metazoa; phylum Chordata; class Chondrichthyes; order Orectolobiformes; family Hemiscylliidae; genus Hemiscyllium; species Hemiscyllium ocellatum. The sequence continues at coordinate 18,560,120 of NC_083414.1, forward strand.
TGTTTTGATTTAGTGAACTTTTCAAACATCAAGCAATTTTTTGAGTCCATTGCCAAGCTGATGACTTATTGTTACTTGGGTTACATAATTTGAGGATTCATTTAAACAGTTTGTTTTTATCTCTTGTGCAGACCAATGAGACCAACATCATGGCCTAAGAGATGTAAACCTATATATATGGATTGTGGTTACCGGATTGTGTATCGCTCTGATCCAGAAAGAGAGTGCTATGCTTACAGCTGGGTTGGCTGAACCTAGTCACTTCATGGAATGATTCTTCCTCTCATCTTCATCCTTGATGATGCACTAGTTTTTTTTAAACAAAGATAAGGTTCTTTCTTGAAACAAGCTTAAAAAAAAGCTTTCATGTTTAAGTTGACAAGCATAATAAGTGACTGCATTGTACAGCTGATATTAATATGAATATTCAACTATTGTTTTTATAGACATCTGGAAACAGACCAAGTAGTTCTGATCATTTCTTTTGACTGTACCTGAATTTAACTTGCCTTGAGAACAAAGTTAATTTTAACTAACTGAAGTCTTGTTATTATTGTCGCCAAGTTTGTTTACAAAAGTAAGTGTTTGAATGAGCCAAAGAAGTTTTAAGAACTTCAAACCTTTGAACATAATAGATCACTTTAAATGCAACTCCACCAAATATCCTTGTGGATTGGCACAAATATACTTTACAACTTTGGTGATAATTAACAAACTTATTAGACGAAACAATGTAAAATGCAATATTAACAAACTTATTGGATAAAACAATGCAAAATGTGGATTGAGTCTCCTACATAATCTAATGTCACAGTTGATTTGTAGCAGGTTGCTTTAAATAACTAATTTCTAGAACTCCCTTTTCACATCAGGGGAATGTCTTGTGCTGAACCAAGATAATTCAATAGTCATGGTATGTTGGTAGATCTAATTTGGATTCAAAATTTAAATTGAATCCTAAAACATTTCAAAACCAAAAAAACTTCATTCCAGGTTGCGAAATCACAAAGAAAAATTTATTTTGGTTTCCATGTTTCCAGTAATCAGATGTTTCTCAACTGTTTTCGTCCTTAAATAGACTAGTTCTGTATTATAATCTGTTTTACATTCATGTGTTTATACCATTTATCTTTGTTTGGGAACTGTGACAAACTCCTAAATGGTGAGTGAAATTTAGCAAAATATTTAATAAAGAGATTATTTTTTAATAAAACTTTCAAAATTACTGAGATCCTTCAGTCAACATCAGACAATTCTCATTATTACAGTATTTGGGTGATGGTGATAGACCTTGTTATTCTACACAAGTTACAGCATTTGAAATAATATTAGTTGTGAAGTGGTAAGGGATGTCTTGAATGTGCTAAGAGCTAAGTTCTTTTTTCTGTGCTAAATTGCTTCAGAGTTTTAATCACCTTTCAAACATCTGTGGACAACAGCCAAGGTTCTATTGTCATTCAATGAGATCCAATAACTTAATTATGCACCAGGATGGACATGAAATATTAGTTTACTTGCAAAGTAAGCTTACAGATGGTTATTTACAAGTATTAGAGTCATAGATATATATAGCACAGAAACAGACCATTTGGCACAACTTATCCATACCCAACAGATATCCCAACCCAATCTAGTCCCACCTGCCAGCACCCGGCCCATATCCCTCCAAACCCTTCCTATTCATACACCCAGCCAGATGCCTTTTAAATGTTGTAATTGTACCAGCCTCCACCACTTCTTCTGGCAGCTCATTCCATACACATACCACTCTCTGCATGAAAAAATTGCCCCTTAGGTCTCTTTTATATCTTTTCCCCTCTAACCTTAAACCTATGCCCTCTAGTTCTGGACTCCCCCTTCCCAGCGTTAAGACTTTGTCTATTTATCCTATCCATGCCCCTCATGATTTTATAAACCTCTATAAGGTCACCGCTCAGCCTCCGACACTCCAGGGAAAAGAGCCCCAGAATATTCAACCTCTCCCTATAGCTCAAATTCTCCAACCCTGGCAACATCCTTGTAAATCTTTTCTGAACCCTTTCAAGTTTCACAATATCTTTCCAATTGGAAGGAGACCAGAATTGCATGCAATATTCCAACGGTGGCCTAACCAATGTCCTGTACAGCTGCAACATGACCTCCCAACTCCTGTACTCAATACTCTGATCAATAAAGGAAAGCATACCAAACACCGCCTTCACTACCCTATCTACCTGCGACTCCACTTTCAAGGAACTATGAACCTGCACTCCAAGGTCTCTTTGTTCAGCAACACTCCCTAGGACCTTACCATTAAGTGTATGAGTCCTGCGAAGATTTGCTTTCCCAAAATGCAGCACCTCGCATTCATCTGAATTAAACTCCATCTGCCACTTCTCAGCCCATTGGCCCATCTGATCAAGATCCTGTTGTAATCTGAGGTAACCTTCTTCACTGTCCACTATACCACCAATTTTGGTGTCATCTGTAAACTTACTAACCTCACCCCTTATGCTCACATTCAAATCATTTATATAAATGATGAAAAGTAGTGGACCCAGCACCGATCCTTGTGACACTCCACTGGTGACAGGCCTCCAGGCTGAAAAACAACCAGATACTACCACCTTCTGTCTTCTACATTTGAGCCAGTTCTGTATCCTAATGGTTAGTTCTCCCTGTATTCCATGAGATCTAACCTTGCTAACCAGTCTCCCATGGGGAACCTTTTCAAACACCTTACTGCAGTCCATATAGGTCATGTCTACCACTCTGCTGCCCTCATCAATTCTCTTTGTTACTTCCTCAAAAAACTCGAAGTTTGTGAGACATGATTTCCCACGCACAAAGCCATGTTGACTATCCCTAATCAGTTCTTGCTTTTCCGAATACATGTACATCCTGTCCATCAGAATTCCCTTCAACAACTTGTCCACACCGACGTCAAGCTCACTGGTCTATAGTTACTTGGCTTGTCCTTACCACCCTCTTAAACAGTGACACCACATTAGTCAACCTCCAGTCTACTGCCACCTCACCTGTGATTATCGATGAGGCCCAGCAATCACTTCTCTAGCATCCCACAGAGTTTTAAAGTACACCTGATCGGGTCATAGGGATTTATCCACCTTTATGCGTTTCAAGACATTCAGCACTTCTTCCTCAGTAATACGGACATTTTTCAAGATGTCACCATCTATTTCCCTACATTCTGTATCTCCCATGTCCTTTCCACAGTAGATACTGTTGCAAAATACTTATTTAGTATCTTCCCCCATCTCCTGAGGCTCCACACAAAGTCTGCCTTGCTGATCTTTGAGGGGTCCTATTCTCTTCCTAGTTACCCTTTTCCCCTTAATGTATTTGTAAAAAACCTTTGGATTCTCCTTAACTTTATTTGCCAAAGCTATCTCATGTGCCCTTTTGGCCCACCTGATTTCCCTCTTTAGTATACTCCTACTGCCTTAATACTCTTAAGGATTCACTCAAATTATCCTGTCTATATCTGACATATGCTTCCTTCTTTTTCTTAACCAAACCCTCAATTTCTTTAGTCATCCAGCATTCCCTATACCTATCAGCCTTTCCTTTCACCCTAACAGGAAATACTTTCTCTGGATTCTCGTTATCTCATTTCTAAAGGCTTCCCTTTTTATAGTCGTCCCTTTACCTGCGAACATCTGGTCCCAATCAGCTTTTGAAAGTTCTTACCTAATATCATCAAAATTGGCCTTCCTCCAATTTAGAACTTCAACTTTTAGATTTGGTCTATCCTTTTCCATCACTGTTTTAAAACTAATAGAATTATAGTCGCTGGCCCCAAAATGTTACCCCACTGACACCACAGTCACCTGCCCTGCCTTATTTCCCAAGAGTAGGTCAAGTTTTGCACCTTCTCTTGTAGGTACATCTGCATACTGAGTCAGAACACTTTCTTATACACACTTAAATTCCTCTCCGCTTAAACCCTTAACACTATGGCAGTTAAAATCCCCTACCATAACCACTCTATTATCCTTACAGATAACTGAGATCTCAATACAAATCTCCTTACAAATTTGTTTCTCAATTTCCCGCTGACTATTAGGGGGTCTACAATACAATCCCAGTAAGGTAATCATCCCTTTCTTATTTCTCAGTTCCACCCAAATAACTTCCTTGGATGTATTTCTGGGAATATCCTCCCTCAGAAGAGCTGTAATGCTATCCTTACCAAAAATGCCAACCCCCTCCTCTTCTGTCCTTGCTGTAGCATTTCCATCCCTGAGCCATGTTTCTGATATTCCAGACCCATGTTCCTAACCATGCCCTGAGTTTATCTGCCTTCCCTGTTAGGCCCCTTGCATTGAAATAAATGCAGTTTAATTCATCAGTCCTACCTTGTTCTCTGCTTTGTTCCTGCCTGTCCTGACTGACTCGCTTCTGTTCTCAACTGTACCAGTCTCAGATTGATCTCTTTCCTCACTATCTTCCTGGGTCATCCCCCCACACACACCACCTTGCTAGTTAAAATCCTCCCGAGCAGCTCCAGCAAATCTCTCTGCCAATATATTAGTCCCCTTCCAATTTAGGTGCTATCCGTCCTTCTTGTACCCTAACAGATTCCAATGATCCAAAAATGTGAATCCTTCTTCTATATACCAGCTTCTCAGCCATGCATTCATCTGCTCTATCCTTTTATTCCTGCCCTCATTAGCTCTTTGCACGGGAGTAATCCAGGTATTACTACTCTTGAGGACCTTCTTTTTAAATTCCTGCCCAACACTCTGTAATTTCCCTTCAGAATCTTAACCTTTTCCTTCCCTATGTCATTGGTTCCAATGTGGACAATGACCTTGTGCTGGCCCCTCTCCTCCTTGAGAACATTCTGCACCCTCTGAAACATCCTTGATCCTGGCACCAGGGAGGCAACACACCATTCTGCTTTTTCTCTGCTGGCCACAGAAACATCTGTACGTTGGACTACAGAATCCCCTAACACAATTGATCTCTTGGAAGCCGACGTACCCCTCGTTGCATTAGAGCCAGTCTCAATACCAGAAACTTGGCTGTACGTGCTATGTTCCCCTGAGAATCCATCACCCCCTACATTTTCCAAAACAGCATACCTGTTTGAAATGGGTATATCCACAAAAGACTCCTGCCCTATGTGCCTATCTCACTTACTCATCTATATGACTGTATCTGAAACTTTCCCCTCTTCCTATAACTGCTATCCATCACATCCCCTTGCTTTTGTAAATTTCTCATTGCCTCTGTCTCTCCAACCGATCCATTCGTTCTGATAGGATTCGCAGCCAACTGCATTTATTGCAGATCTAATCCTCAGTAACCTGTAAATTCTCCCTAAACCCTCACATCTGTCACGAAGAGCATATCACTCCACTAAGGGCCATCTTTGCTTCTTTCAATCTACAAACCCAGAAAATAGCACTGTCTTATTCATCTACAAAACAATGCTCCAGGTTAAATTAATACTTATGGCTCATATTTTTAAGTTTAATTAAGAGACATATCTCAATATAACATATAATCAAGAAAGAACCGACCGTACTCACTACTGCAGACTTTCTGTCAGCCACACTTAAAATATTCACTTATCTGTTTCTGTGCTGTGACCTCTCCTAAACAGGTTTCTCCAAGATTAGTTGTGCATTTCATTGTTTGTTAGTTTTTCCAGATGCACTCCGATGTCCAGCGATAAATGAATTCAAACAGCAGAGGCAGTAACTGTGCAGGTTCACTGCTCTGTCAGTTAGCAGTGTGGGTTTATTTCTCTCTCTCTCTCCTGCACTGACCTCATCATGTGCATCGTTTGTCTGTTCCTCTCCCTTTTAAAAGTGCTGTTGTTTTGACTTTTTTTTTCACTAAAGTTCCAAAACAATTGCTGTCCTAGAATTCGAGGAAATCATCTCCAACACCTAAAATACCTCAAAAAAGGAGCAGCCTGTTACAGCCAGAAAGTTTTCCCGTCCTTCATCTTGGAGTGACTTTGTTTTTAGTATTATATATTTAAATTAACGTGACTCAGCAGCTAATCTACAAAAATGACCTGGGAGATTTAGCCTGCTTCATTTCAAATTATTTGAAGAGTGCAAGTTGTGACCAATATAATTTCTATATAAAACTATCAAAACCTCAAATGTAGGTGGTTAGCTCTGGTCAAAATGGATGGCAGTAAAGATGGCAATAATAAGCCAAATTTTTGTGACTGTTTTTAATAGCTTTGTGGTAATATAGAAGCTACCTTGGGTTCTCCATGTAGGGGTTCTTCTCCTTTACCAACAAGGATTTGACATGGAGGCTGTTGCAAGCAAGAGCTCCATGCAATAGAAGATTGAGGTTATTTATAGATTCCCATGCTGCCTATAATTTTGAGGCATTAAGGAATCTATGTTCCATGTGTCAGTAGGAGCTGCAATCTTGGTAAACCTGTGACTTTTATTTTTCAGGGGATTGCTCCTCGAATTTTGTTTGCATTTCACTTTCACCCTAGTTATCTTAACCAGAGCCTCTTCATTAGCCTGCCTGGCCAACCAAGCCATAAACAGACCCAGCCAGTGGTCAATTGAATGTAGGTTGTTCAATCTGATTGTTTGCTCCTTCTTTGCACTCGGGTGACCTCGAGAGAGAGGAGTATGCAGTTTGTACCTATACTATTAAGACATTCTGCAACTGTTGGCCATTGTGGGGGCAGGAATGCATTATCATCACCAGAAACCATTTTCATTTGATAACATTTCTTTCAGGTCTGATTTGTTCCAGGAGTTATTAATTTATTAGCTTAACTTGTTCTGTCATTGGTTTTCAAAGAAAATATATGCTAACTGGAGTTCTAAGAAGATGAGGCAGGTTTCACCTTGGTGAACAGATTCTAAGGGTGATTCTAATCCATTGTCAGGTAACTCCTTTCACAACTGGTATGGTGGAATTTTCATTTATGACCATAGTACACTCATTTCAATAATGTAACTATATTCAGATTGAAAAACACAGGCCTCTCCTTTTATAACACCTAACAACGTCTTTATAACGCCTTTTAATGAATTATAAAACATCCCAACGCTTGTTACAAGATCATTAAAAAAACATGATCTAAAGTGACAAGGCAACATTCGTGCAGATGGCCACAAATTTAGTCAAAGTGTTAGAGTTACTTTGGAGAAGGAGAGTGAAGCAGAGAGGTTTCAAGGAGAAAATTTGAGTTGGAGCCTTGTCAGCTAAAGGCACCACCATTAATTGTAGAATAATTAATTAAAACTGGATAAACCAAAGAGACCAGAATTAGAGTTCAGATATATCAGTGGGTCACAGGACTGGATGAGATTACAGAAATAGAGAGAGGTGAAGGCATAGAGTCATAGAGATGGACAGCACGGAAACAGACCCTTCTGTCCAACTCGTCCATGCCGACCAGATATCCAAACCAATCTAGGCCCATCTGCCAACAGCCAGCCCATATCCCTCCAAACCCTTCCTATTCATATACCTATCCAGATGCCTCTTAAATTGTACTAGTTGCAATTGTACTAGTCTCCACCACTTCCTCTGGCAGCTCATTCCATACACGTACCACCCTCTGAGTAAAAAAGTTGCCTCTTAGATCTCTTTTATATCTTTCCCCTCTCACTCTAAACCTATGCCCTCTAGTTCCGTGGGGGAGACTGACTATTTATCCTATCCATGCCCCTCATGATTCTACAAATCTCTATGAGATCACCCCCTCAGCTTCTAACGCTCCAGCCTTAGCCTATTCAACCTTTCCCTATAGCTCAAATCCTTCAACCCTGGCAACATCCAAATATGCTCACATCCAAATCATTTATATAAATGGTGAAAAGTTGTGAACCCAGCACTGATCCACTGGTCACAGGCCTCCAGTCTGAAAAACAATCCTCCACCACCACCCTGTCTTCTACCTTTGAGCCCGTTCTGTAGCCAAATGGCTAGTTCTCCCTGTATTCTATGAGATCTAACCTTGCTCAACAGTCTCCCATAGGGAACCTTGTTGAACGCCTTACTGAAGTCCATATAGATCACATCTACTGCTCTGCTCTCATCAATCCTCTTTGTTACATCTTCAAAAAACTCAATCAAGTTGGAGGGATCTGAAAACAATGTAACATCTCGGGTAAGAACAGAAATTGATGTCAAAACTCAGCAGCATCTGTGGAAAGAAAGCAGAGTTAATGTTTAGAGTTCAGTGACACTTCATCAGAACTGATAGCAGCTAGGAAAGATATTTACACTGAAGGTGACTTGGGAGTGGGGGAGCAGATAGATGAAGATAGAGCCCAGAGAGAAAATGAAAGGAACAGGCAATCAAGGGGATTATCAATGGTAGGCCAGGACAGAACAGAAGTTAAATAGTGATGAGAAAAAGTAAAGAACTGCAGGTGCTGGAAGTATGAAACAAAACCAGAAATTGCTGGAGGAACACAGGTCTGACAGCATCTGTCCAAAGAAAGCAGAGTTAACAGTTTGGATCCAGTGACCCTTCTACAGCACTGACTGTGGCTAGTTAAAGGTTGGAAATATCTGCTAAGTTGGGTTAGGGGAGAGGAGTAAATGATAGGGGAAGATGGAGCCCAGAAAGAAAGAATAGCAGTTGGACATGGGAATCGGTAATGGTCAGCCTGGGAGAATCAATAGCTGATCATGGGGACAATTAGTAGCTGACAATGATAATGACAGGACCTGGTGTGTGGGAGTGGGTAAAGGACATGGAAGAAGGTGCTCAGGCCTTAATTGAACTCAATATTGAGTCCTGAAGGCTGCAAGGTCCCCAAGTGGAAAATGAGATGTTGTTCTTCCAGCTTACGCTAAGCTTCGCTAAAGCACTACAGGAAGTCCCAAACAGAGATGGTGGCCAGTGAACATGTGTGTCGAAGTGTTGAAGCTCAGGGCCATTTTTGTGGAAAGATTGTAAGTGTTCTGCAAAGCGATCACCCACGCTGAGTTCCCCAATGTGGAGACTACATTGTGAGCAGCAAATACAGTCAACTAGCGACAATGAAATGCCGGTAGATCACCAGTTCACCTGGAAGGTGTGCCTGGGGCCTGATCAGTAAGGAGGGAGGAAGTAATTGGGCAGGTGTTCCACCCGCCATTGCCCTGTGGGGACATGGGGAAGCATTGGGACTAGACAAAGACTGTGCCAAGGAATCCTGGAGGGAACAATCCCTGCAGAAAGCTGACAAGGAAGGGAATGTATGTCTGGTGGTAGCATCCTGCTGGAGATGGTGGAAATGGCAGCTTATAATCCTTGGATGTGGGTGCTGGTAAGGAGCAGGGAGACCCTGTTGGTGGGAAGAGAGGGGGTGAGGTGTGAAATGCAGGTGATGGTTCAGACACAGATAAGGTGGCAGGGAATCCTTGGTTGAGGAAAAAGATGGATAGTTCAGAAAACTTCTTGTAGAAGCTGACATCATCAGATCAGACGTGATGAAGCTGGAGAAACTGGGAGAATGGAATTGAGTCTTTAAGGAAGCAGGTAGAAAGGATGTATATTTAGGTAACTGGGGACCAGTTGGTTTGTAATGCGAGCTCAAAATAGGACAGAATGGATGGGCTTTGCTGAAAGCAACCCACGTCATGGCAGGGACAGATGTGGGGGTTAAAAAAAACATGATAGAATGGAATCAGGCTATAAAGTTATCAAACTTGATATTAATTTCTAGGATCTGTAAGGTCCTCAAGTGGAAAATGAGATGGTGTCCTTTGAGCTTGCGCTAAGGCTCGCTGTAACATTGCAGTAGGCCTGAAACATTGGCATGGGGGCACAATAGTGCATTGATTTGGCAGACAACAGAAAGTTGCCTAGTCCTTTCACACATCTGTCTCTGGGATCTGCTGATCTCACCTCTCTTCTGCACCATAGAAAGCATTCTATTCAGATACATAACAGTTTTGTATGGCAACCGCAGGTCCCAAAACCATTAAAGATGACAAGAGAGATGTGAACGCAGCCCAGTCTGTCCCAGAAACCTTGCTTCTATTGAGTCTGTCTATATTTCCCTCTGCTTCGGGAGAGAAGACAACATTATCAAAGACACCTCCCACCAGGTTATACTCTCTTCCAATCGGGAACATACAAACAGCTTCTTCCCTGCTGTTATCAGACTTCTGAACGGAGCTTTCATATGTTAGAGTTTATCTTTCTCTGCACCTTCTCTGTAGCTGGAACACTATACTCTGCATTCTGTACTATTACCCTGTAAGATATGATTTATCTGGTTAGCACGCAAAACAATTCTTTCCACTATCTCAGTGCATGTGACAAAAATAAATCAAACAAGGAGAGAGAGAATGGGGTCAAATGATCTTTTGGATTGACAGCATTATGGGGACTAGCATATTCCAAAGTTTTATACTTGGACAAATTTCAAATTATACACATGATTTATATACAAGAGAAATTACTCAATTGTTTCCTGATACCAAATAAGAAGGGCTTATGCCCGAAACGTCGATTCTCCTGCTCCTTGGAGGCTGCCTGACCTGCTGCGCTTTTCCAACAACACATTTTTCAGACCAAATAAGAAAGCATAGTAAACAAAGGAAAACACTTGAAGTGTTAAAATGTACAGGAAAATGCAATCAAGCTTTCCCTACGGTGTAATGATCCCTTCAGTTTCATAATTTCCCCCACTCCCACCTTCTAGTAGCCATGAAACCACAAATTGTACCTCCCTGCCACACCCAGGCAAACAGCAGAAAACTTGAGTTGAAAAAAAAAATGCAGTAAATTGTTAGCTGTCTCCCTGAAGCAGATTGAGTCTAAAAGGAACTCTGATCATGACTATAACTATTTAATGTCTCACCTACCTTTCATGGAGTGATTTCCTCTCCAACAGGGCTGAACTCTCCTTCGAGTATTGCAATACATCAACACTCACTGCATAATTTCGCAACTTGTTCTGATTCTCATTATATAAAAAATATTAAAACCATGGAAAAACAAGAGAAATTCAACTGGATTTCAGAAATATAAGATTACAGATATGGTGAAATGCTTAATTTGTTCCCTACCGGGAGAGTCTAGTATAGATTATAAAGCCTGGAAGGATACTGAACAACTGCTTCCATTGATTGAAGAATCAATATACGGGGTTTGGACAGGTTTTATGCTAGAAGTCTGAAGGATTTTTACAAATAACAATCACTACTTGAGTAAGGAATCCATTATGTCAGATGATACGGAAGCACACTAAAAATCATTTAAAAATGAATTGGATGTCTGAAAAGGAATATAAGACATCGAGAAAAGGAAATTAAATATAAACCATTGTTTACTGAACAGTTAGCATTGGTTAAAAATCCTCCTTATATATTGTAACACATATGATTCTATGAAATGCCACACGTATGTAATCACCAGACTACAATTTGAGAGTTTGTGATTACAGACCTTTGTAATGACTATCAGTGGAAGCCAAAGATAGAATTTGAAATTCTCATGAAAGTCAACACAGGAATCTGTGCTTCAGAGCCAATATTGACACTTTAAATGATAGTTCGCCCAAATATTAAATGGTCCTCATAATACACAATATGAAAGAAGGAATTAGGCTCAAGCATTCAAAAAAAACTAGTGCCCCATCACAGCATCAAGCCATTCATCAAATACATCCAGGACTTTACCTTTAGGCCACTTTTACAGAGTTCATTTCACATTAATCACTTTATGCAGAATTCCTTAACATCTGTCTGCAGTATTTTGTACTTTAAAAACCCTGAACCTGTGCTTCCTCAACATAGTGTATTTCTAGAATCTGAAGTAAGGCTTTGGACTTACATTGTCAATACCTTTTACCACCTTTTTTTCTACATCACCTTTAAATCATCTCCAGTTGAAAAGCTCATACTTTTCTGGTCCTTCTTCCTATGTCACTCCCCTGGAAGCTGGTATCAATCTTATAATTGTTCTCTGCATTTCCAGATTTCAATATCTCAGTGACTTAGAGGCCATTTCTTTGAACATTTCGGACCCAGGATTCACTGGTACATGAAGTGATTTCTGAAGATGAATCAAGTCTGAGAAATGAGTGATTAGCATTAGAGAGAGAATATTATCAAAACTAAGAGATAAATAATATGAATGTTAGCATCTAACTATTGCCTCCAAAAATATACATTTTAAAACGACTTGTATTTATGTTCTGCAGCTCACATGCAAGACAGATCACTCAATACTTTACAATAAGGAATTGGAAATCGACAGTCAGAAGGATTTACAGCTTGTTTGGAAGTTGGAAGATGGAGAGAATGGAGTAGGAAGTCACAAAGGCCAGGATAATAGTTGCATGAATTCAGTCGTTGCTGGGGTCTAGGGTGAGAAGTCAAATGCTAGTCCATTTAAACAAGTTGGTCAATTAACTACCACGGTTCTGCTCTTCCTCACAATGGTAAAGAGGTGAAAAGAGTAAATTTTAGATGTAAAAGTAAAATTACATGGTAAAATTATTAATCTTCTCCTTAAACTGATTGCAAAGGAAAATCACAACAGTGTAAGGGGAAAAACATCACGAGAAATCTTTTGGAGATTTTCTCTAGCAATGTAAGACATCATCATAGAATCCCTAGTGTGGAAGTAGGCCATTCGGTCCATCAAATCCTGACTAACGCTCCGAAGAGCATCCCATCCAGATCCACACCCCTACTCTATCCCTGAAATCCTGCATTTCTCATGGCTGATCCACCTAGCCTGCACATCCCTGGACACTCCAAGTAATTTAGTATGCACATCTTTCGACTGTGGGTGGAAATTAACACAGATACAGGGAGAATGTACAAACTCCACACAGCCCAAGGATGGAATCAAACCCAATTCCTGGTCCAGCAGTGCTAACCACTGAGCCACCCCACATTATGATCTTTCTTCAGCTTGAATACTGAAGTTCAAAGTTCAAATAACAAGACAATTTGTTTTTTTACTTAAAAAAAATCTGAATTTGGCACCATGCCACAGGAATATACACTATTGATTCATTATGTCAGGTATCAAAGTGAGTGGATAGTTTTCAGGGCCTGAAAACTCATCATCCAATCCAAAAGCTCGGTTCCACTATGTGGAGCTTCTTCAGCAGGTCTCCTCAATTGTCAAATCAGTGGAAAATGTTAGAGGAGAAGCTATTAAATCTTGACTAGGTAAAAGGCAACCATCTCAACATATGGAGGAACACTTTAAACAAAAAAAATTCTCCATTTAAAATCAAGAATTATCCTTGAAAAGACTCCCATCTTTACTTCTTGAAACACTATATCCTCAGTTTGCACAGGCATTTTTTTTCTTACTAATTATAGCAAATTGTAGACTATCATTTTGAAGGGAAGAGCTATACTTCAGTATTTAAACAACCTCAGACCATGGGGATGTCATGGTGTGGTTGTACAGTACGTTGGTGAGGCCAGTTTTGGAGTACTGTGTACAGTTCTGGTCGTCTTGCTGTAGGAATGATATTATTATAAAATTGGAGAGGGTGCAAAAAAAGATTTACCAGGATATTGTTGGGACTGGAGTTTTTGAATTATAAGGAGAGGCTGGATAGGCTGGGACGTTTTCTACTGGAGTGTAGGAGGTTGAGAGGGGATCTTAGGTTTACAAAATTATGAGGGGCATAGATACGGTGCATTTCAAGTCTTTTCTCCTGCAGAGGGAAGTTCAAAACCAGAGGGCATAATTTTAGGTGAGAGGAGAAAGATTTAACAAAGGTCTGAGGGGTAACTTTTTCATACAGAAGGTGGTTCATGAATGAAGTGAACTGCCAAAGCAAGTGGTGGATAGAGGTAAAGTTACGACATTTAAAAGTCATGTGGACAGGTACATGAATAGGGAAGATTTAGAGGAATAAAAGGCCAAACACAGGCAAATAGGACTAGTTTACTTTGGAAAATTTGGTCATTATAATGAGTTGGACAGGGGGTTTGATATCATGCTGTATGACTCTATTGAATAGAGAAAGTGAGAATTGCAGATGCTGGAGATCAAAGCTGAAAATGGGTTGCTGGAAAACCGCAGATCAGGCAGCATCCAAGGAGCAGGAGAATCGACGTTTCGGGCATGAGCCCTTCTTCAGGAAACTGAAGTGTATGACTCTACAACTGTCTTCAATAGTGGACAGATTTACAACTCGGCTGCAGAAGTCCCAGTCCATAGCTAGTGTCAATGAGCCAATTGGCTCAGACTTTCTTCAACTGAAACTCTGAAAGGTTTCTTAGTTGTTACATTTTCTGCAAGACAAGTTATTAAAAGTTTTGGTTTAGTGTCTGAACTGAAAGTAGTGCACAGGCAGTCATGAATGCTTTGGGGTGTGTTACAAATTGCAATAAACAATTAAGAAATGCTAATAACTACAGAAATGATGGAGATTTTCAATTGAATAGCAAATCATGTGCTTTTAAGCACTTTTCATACTTTCCAAAGTAATATGAAATAACTTCATAAAGGCCAGTATCCCACCATCAAGTCAGCCTTGACACTGATCCAGCTTCCTTAGAGCCAGTTCTCAGAGTGACAGAACCTCTAACACTCCTGTTTATATATGTCATCCAGGGTTCCCTGATGGGAACTGTTAATCTGGTCCAATCAAAAACTCATATTCTATGAAGTCCACCTGGCCGATCTTGTTACAATCACTAAACAGAAGATAAAAATATCCACATTGAAACCTGCCATGGATAATAGTCATTGGAAACATCACATGATATTTTATTCAAATTTTACGATCAAGAGTTACCAATAATTGGAAGAAACGATTGTCACCTGAAGCTAAGCCAATTAAGAAATATTTTAAGAGACAGTCAAAACAGAGATACATAAATTGATATCACTCCATAAACACATAAAATGGCTAAAAGTGTTCACTATTGAACCACGTGGCCCCTGCAACAGTAATGACTATCATGTCAGGTCGTGTGGGATGACGTTTGAGTCCCACGAGGTGTGTAGTTGGTGGGTGTGAGGTAAGTATGGGAACAATTGAATAGTTAGGGGTTATACTATGTATTTAATAATCTAACTTTCATGAATAACTATAATTAATTTCAGCAAAACATTCCAAATTGTCTCATTTAAATTGAGAATTTCAGAAGGTTCCAGCAATAGGGTATTTTTGCACAATCTTCAATTTCCTGGGCAATTTTTTTGCAGTCTGCTATGATTGGGAATCTACTGGGTTCCCATGAACAATTCCCATCGACACTGGAATAACAGCAGTTTGACTATAAGGAAATGCAGGCCAATGTTTCATATACCATCGAAACAGAGATTTCTCAAGAGTGATAGCTAGGGACAGTTATAACTTTTAAAGGATATTTGGGCATCACATCAATAGGGAAAGTTTTGAGGGATATGGGCCAAAACGCAGGCAAGTGGGGGCTGTTTCTATGCTGCATGACTCTATGCAGTGCAAAGGCACGTAATTTCAAATTTGCCCGTGTGATTCAATCCAAAGCATGGGGTGACAGCAACATTTTATCTTAAAGGGATATGTATGGAAAATGTTTCACCATATTAAGATTTAATGAATTCATTCCAAAATGAAATTGTTAACATTAAATAGAGATTCACAAGGTTTTTAAAAAAAACTATCAGCATATCCAATAAGTTTATGGTTCTTTCAATAAAGGAAACTTATGTACCCTTTAATTCCCTAACCAAAAAAATTCAAATATAAGCCTAGAAAGATTTATGATGTGCAGATTGTTTTAGCATTTATCAGACAACTAACCATGTACATCTTGAATGATTTTCATACAAACATCACTGTGACAAAGATATAAAATATTCAATATAAAGAGACCATCAAGTTGCAAAGCTGGCTGGACATGAAGAACAATAGTAAGTACTATGACTGGAAAATACTTCTCCCTCTGTTAAGCTCAAATGTCACGTTTAACTTGTGAAAATACAGTTAGATTCTGTCTAATCTATAAAACAGACCCCAGCCAAGGCCTCACTGACCTTACGTTTTAAAATTAAATATGGCAATCTATGGACAAGTACTTGGTATTTTTTTTAAAAGTTCTCCTTTTTAAGCTGACTGAAGATATACTTTTGGATAAGCAGCTGATGTACATCATGCATTATGCGTGCAGTCTATATTTCAAGTGTGGAGAATGCAACAGACCTAATAATCCAAGAAAAGGTTAAAATGACACAAGAGTGCAATAAAGTGATAGGTATATAATTTACATGAACAGGACGACATGTACAGCTTCTGTTCTCAGGGAATAAAGTACCATCTGCAGATATAAATACATAAAACTATAGAGAGAGAATTGTGCAGAAATGAACTGTTTTATTTTTGTACACTCCACAGGAGGGGTTGACTGTACATGTTTAGAAAGCAAGGCTCCCGTTTTATTTTTCATTTTTTAAAATTTCTCCTTGATTGTAAATGATGTGCAACTCAGTCAACAGCTACATTCAGGAACAAACTCGCCTCATGCACATCGCACATCGAAAAAAAAGACTGCACACGGAGATGCCCAATGAGAGATCGAAAGCTGTTGTTGAACGAAAAGAAAATAAAGAGAATAAAAGGTGCAGAGAAATTATACACAAAAAAAATCAATGTACATAATGCAAAGTCAGGCAACTAAATCCTCTGAGGATAACAAGTAGTTGTGGTATATACAGAGTGTTCTGAATAAAAGAACAGTATTAAACTCTCATTATACAATATGCAGCAATACCTGCATCACTTGTTTAAACTTGTATTTGTCACATGTTACATCTTTCAAAATTGAGACCACTCCCGCTCTTCAGTTGAACACACACCTGAATTTAAGATTTCAAATTAAAAAAACTTGTGATTGTAACAGTCACTGAAATACAACAATTTTTCCACTCCGCGCCTCAACACCAGGGAACTCACAGCATCAGGTGTAAAATAAAAATTCTGCAGCACCGTGGATTAAATTCCGCTGTCTGGGTAAGGTAATAGCTAGCCTAGAATGGTTATATATAAAATTAGATAAATAAAATCTTCTACTCCAGGATATTACAGTATGCATGTGAGAAGCTGGCACATGGAATGGTTGTCTACAGAAACTCTCCCCATCCTATCACCCCTTCCCTTGTGCCTTAATTTCAGATGCTACAAATGCTTTCTTTTTTTTTAATTAAAAAAAGTTTTACTGCACATGACTAGTTTATTTAAAATAAACTGGAGGAAAAAAAGCCTAAACAATATTTATCTGAATTATAAGCTTAAAATGTACCTTACCAATAGGTACACAATTCTTAACTCTTACTTTTGTTTTTGTACAGTATGAAGGGGGTTCTAGTAAATGCTGGTTTAGGCCCAACAATCTCCAGAACATGAGGTCCATACTTTACAGTTGTTTATGCCACAAAAGGTACATATGCTGGTGGCCTATACAGATACACATAGATGAGTTATGCATCCAGGTAAACATCGCCAACATGATCGTGGCTGCAATAGTTTAGTAGGTGCTCGACTGTGTTCTTACATTTGCACCTTGGACCGGTGGAGGTTGGTACTGGGTTATTCCAGTATTTCGGTAGTGCTGAGAACTTGACACTGTGGTAATCTTTGCACCAGAGTGAAGTGGTTGCCCCGAATTTGCTGAGCTTAAGGTCCATGAACCAGATTGTGACAACCTTGCAGTCTGTGAAATAGTAGAGTTTATGGTGCTCAGGGTTGAAGTAAGAGTGGAGTCAGTTGTTATAGTTTTTGTGGTGCTTTGTAGTGGGGTAGCAGCTGTAGAAGAAGTACTTCCAGAATTAGTCTTTTGCTGAGTGCTATTCAATGTCTGCAAAACACTCCCAGAATGCTGCTGACCACTGTAGTACCCAGAATTCCCTACATACTGGACCACAGAGGTATCAACAGATGCTGAATGAACAGGGCTTGAGTAGAGAGCTGAGAGAGGAGTTGTCATGAGATTGGAATCGAGTTGAATCTGGGATCCACTCTGTCCTGACGTGTGGGATGAAGATCTATAGATGAGTCCTTGCGTGTGAGCCATGGAAACACTTGAGGAGCTATGCGTTCTGTAGGGGGACACATTTTGCTGTGGATGTACATGGGGTTCAGAAGGGTGTCCTTCAGACTGTGCCTGTAGGAGCTGATCAAAATTCATTCATTGTATAATATGTAATTTCAAAACGAAACAACATTAAATTCCATGTGTAACTGAAAAACTTACATTCACAAAGTGCATTCACTTGAATTGTCACATTAACTGACCCTACCTTTTGCTTAGATTTATCCTACATTATCTATTTATAGATCACATTCGAACAGCTATCTTAAACATTAAACCAAAAAAACAATAAAATGAGATGCATCATTACATTGGATGCCACCTCAGCAACTTGTAGAAGCATCACAATTAATTTCATGATGACACCCTTAGCAGCCAATCAAGACAGTGTGTCAGAACTGTCCCTTCTTTCTCACATTGCTTAGCCAACTCAGCTGACAATAATGAAAGTCATTGCTCTGAGAAAAGCGAGAACATGAAACATTTTTTCAAATATACATTACCATGTACACTAACCAGATGCTTCCTTTCACCGGCTGAGGGAGTGGGGTGCCCTGTTGGTAAGGAATGATATTCAGTCCCTTGCGCAGGGGGACCTAGAATCAGGGGATGTAGAGTCAGTGTGGATAGAACTGAGAAATTCTATGGGTAGAAAGACACTAATGGGAGTTATCTACAAGGCCCCCAAACAGTAGCCTGGATGTAGTGTGTAAGTTGAATAAGGAGCTGAAATTGGCCTGTCGCAAAGCTATTACTACAGCTGTTATGGGGGATTTCAACATGCAGGTAGACTGGGAGATTCAGGATGGTACTGGAACCCAAGAAAGGGAGTTTGCGGAGTGCCTCTGAGATGGATTCTTAAAACAGCTTGTGCTGGAGCCCATCAGGGAGAAAGCAATTCTGGATCTGGTGTTGTGCAATGAAGCGGATTTGATCAGGGATCTCGAAGCAAAGGTGCCATTAGGAGGTAGTGACCACAATACAATAAGCTTTAACCTGCAGTTTGAAAGGGAGAGGGTAGAATCGGAAGTGACAATATTCCAGTTGAATAAGGGGAACTATGGAGCTATGAGGGAGGAGCTGAAAATGTGTTGCTGGAAAAGCGCAGCAGGTCAGGCAGCATCCAAGTAACAGGAGAATCGACGTTTTGGGTATAAGCCCTTCTTCAGGAATGCAGTCCTCACTTTCTCCTCCAGCTACGAGGGAGGAGCTGGCCAAAGTTCAATGGTTCAATACCCTAGCAGGGATGGCAGTGGAATAACAATGGCAGGTATTTCTGGGTATAATGCAGAAGATGCAGGATCAGTTCATTCCAAAAAGGAAAAAAGATCCTAAGGAGAGGCAGGGGTGGCCTTGGCTGACGAGGGAAGTTAAGGACCATATAAAGACAAAAGGGAAAAAGTATAATATAGCAAAGTTGAGTGGGAAATTGGAGGACTGGGAACCTTTAAAGAACAACAGAGGATAACTAAAAAGGAAATACGCAAAGAAAAAATAAGGTACGAAGGTAAACTGGCCAAAAATATAAAGGAGGATAGTAAAGGCTTTTTTAGGTATATGAAAAGAAAAAAAATGGTTAAGATTAAAATTGGGCCCTTGAAGACAGAAATGGGTGAATTTATTAAGGGAACAAAGAAATGGCAGAAAGAGTTGAATTGGTACTTTAGATCTGTCTTCACAGGGGAAGACATGAGCAATCTCCCAGATGTAATTGTGGCTGAAGGACCTGAGCTGAAGGGAATTTATATTAGGCAAGAAATGGTGTTGGAGAGACTGTTAGGTCTGAAGGCTGATAAGTCCCTGGGACCTGATGGTCTGCATCCCAAGGTACTGAAGGAGGTGGCTCTAGCAATCATGGATGCATTGGCGATCATTTTCCAATGTTCTATAGGTTCAGGATCAGTTCCTGCGGATTGGAGGGTGGCTAATATTGTCCCATTTTTTAAGAAAGGAGGGTGAGAGAAAACAGAGAATTATTGACCAGTTAGTCTGACTTCAGTGGTGGGAAAAATGCTGGAGTCAATTATAAAGGACGAAATTATGACACATCTGGATAGCAGTAACAGAATAGGTCAGAGTCAGCATGGATTTATGAAGGGGAAATCAGGCTTGACTAATCTTCTGGAATTTTTTGAGGATGTAACTCTGAAGATGGACAAGGGAGATCCAGTGGATGTAGTATACCTGGACTTTCAGAAAGTCTTTGATAAAGTCCCACATAGGAGGTTAGTGAGCAAACTCAGGGCACATAGTATTAGGGGCAAAATACTGACAAGGACTGAAAATTGGTTGGCTGACAGGAAACAAAAAGTAGTGATAAACAACTCCCTTTCGGAATGGCAGGTGGTAACCAGTGGTGTGCTGGGACTGCAGCTTTTTACAATGTACATTAGTGATATAGATGAAGGTATTAAAAGTAATATTAGCAAATTTGCTGATGACACGAAAGCTGGGTGGCAGACTGAAATGTGAGGAGGATGTTAGAGAATACAGAGTGACCTGGACAGGCTAGCTGAGTGGACGGATGCATGGCAGATGCAATTTAATGTGGAAAAATGCGTGGTTATCCACTTTGGTGGCAAGAACAGGAAGGCAGATTACTACCTAAATGGAGTCAAGTCAGGTAAAGGGGCAGTGTTCTTGTACATCAGTCAATGCAGGTACAGCAGGCAGTGAAGAAAGCTAATAGCATGCTGGCCTTCATAACAAGAGAAATTGAGTACAGAAGCAAAGAGGTCCTTCTGCCGCTGTACAGGGCCCTGGTAAGACAGCACCTGGAATATTGTGCGCAGTTTTGGTCTCCAAATTTGAAAAAAGACATTCTGGCTAGATTAGATTAGATTACCTACAGTGTGGAAACAGGCCCTTCGGCCCAACAAGTCCACACCGACCCGCTGAAGTGCAACACACCCATACCCCTACACTTACCCCTTCACCTAACACTATGGGCAATTTAGCATGGCCAATTCACCTAACCTGCACATCTTTGTGATTGTG
The DNA here is from genome assembly GCF_020745735.1 of Hemiscyllium ocellatum. Taxonomy (NCBI): domain Eukaryota; kingdom Metazoa; phylum Chordata; class Chondrichthyes; order Orectolobiformes; family Hemiscylliidae; genus Hemiscyllium; species Hemiscyllium ocellatum. The sequence continues at coordinate 18,581,111 of NC_083414.1, forward strand.
GGAGGAAACCGGAGCACTCGGAGGAAACCCACGCAGACACGGGAAGAATGTGCAAACTCCACACAGTCAGTCGCCTGAGGCGGGAATTGAACCTGGGTCTCTGGCGCTGTGAGGCATCAGTGCTAACCACTGTGCCACCTTGCTGCCCACGAGGGAGTGCTATTGAGGGAGTGCAGCATAAATTCACGAGATCAATTCCCGGAATGGCGGGACTATCTTACGCTGAAAGATTGGAGCGACTGGGCTTGTATACCCTTGAGTTTAGAAGGCTGAGAGAGGATCTGATTGAGACATATAAGATTATTAAAGGATTGGACACTCTGGAGGCAGGAAGCATGTTTCCGTTGATGAGTGAGTCCCGAACCAGAGGACACAGTTTAAAAATAAGGGGTAGGCCACTTAGAACAGAATTAAGGAGAAACTTCTTCACCAAGAGAGTGGTGGGTGTATGGAATGCTCTGCCCCAGAAGGCTATGGAGGCGAAGTCTGTGGATACTTTCAAGAAAGAGTTGGATAGAGCTCTTAAGGATAGTGGAATCAAGAGTTATGGGGATAAGGCAGGAACAGGATACTGGTTGAGGATGATCAGCCATGATCATAACGAATGGCCTACTCCTGCGTCTATTGTCTAATTTTTCAATTCAAAATACTTGCTGCAGTAGAACAAGGTGGGTTATTAGAACAATAGATAATCAGAACAGTACACAGGTTGCTCATGCTAGCAAGAATCCAAAGGCTGGAACCATTGGGCACAGAGAGAACAAATGGAGTAACGACTGAATGCAAATCACTGATCTGTGCCTCAAGAATGTCGCGAGCACAGAGAGGTGACAATGGTAACATAGAAAGTTGGCACAGATGGGAATTGATGCACAGGGAGAAAGACTGCTGTTTTTTAATTCCTTTCAGCCTCCAGGTAGTAGTTAAGTGAGCGGGTGGGTGACTGGTGGTGAATTCTAAGGACTCACTCTTCTAAATGGGTAAGGGCTTTAATCAGTATAGAGGGGTGGGGTGCATCAGTTCATAATGCAGTGATGCCAAAAGTGTGGGTTCAATTCCCGCACTGGCTGAGGTTAATACAAGGACTCTCCAGTTCAACCTTTCCCCTCGCCTAAGGTATGGAGACCCTCAGGGTAAACCACAGCAAATAGTTCTAACAAGAGAACAGCTCTATAATCTGGTAAGACAATGGCAACTTTACCTTTTACCAGAGAGATAAGTAACAGATGAGTTCTTAAGTTGTAACTAATATATTGTCATATCTGTCCAATGTTAGTGATTTTGTGTAAAAGACAATCCCCAACATTTTGTGCAAAATCCTCAGTATTTCATATATCAACATCACTGGTGAAAAGGTGCTAAGAACACTATTAGACCAAAAGGACAACACGTTTTCAGGACTGAATGACTTGTATCATCATGTCATAATAATAGTAGTGGCAGATAGCAAATTCAATAATTATAAGCTTTCAAAATAACTGAGATCCTGGAAGGGTCCTAGTGGACTGGAAAACAGAAAATGTGATATCTTTATTCAAAGAAGAGGAAGCAGAAAGCAGAAAATTATAGAATCCATTATTAAGGTGGTCATAGCAGGAAACTTAGAAAATTGTGAGGCAGAATTAAGATGTCTTTGTGAAAGGAAAATTGTATTTTAACTAATCTATTGGAGTTTTATTGACAAAGTAACATTCACAGATGTGGTGGACTTGGACGTCCAAAAGGCATTTAACAAAGATTGCTGCATGATACATGGAATAACATATTAGCATGGCTAAAGGATTGATTAGTTATCAGGTAGCAGAGAGGATGGATAAACTAGTCTTTTTCAATTTGACAAACTATAAATAGTGGATGCAACAGGGATCAGTGCAGATTCCCCAACAATTTACTATGTACAACACTGATCTGGATGGATTAACAATGCATGGCAGCTAAATTTTCTGACGGTAGGGAAGTAAGTTGTTGAGGGAGACCTGCAAAGGGATGTTGACAGATTACGTGAGTGGGGAAAAAAAAGATGGGAGTATGGCATGGGCAAATGTAAACTTCTCCAAAGGTATAGAAAAGCAGCATACCATTTAAAAGGAGAAAGACTGCAGCACTCAGTGGTGCAAGGGAATCTGGTTATGAATCACATGAAGTTAGCACACAAGTACAGCAAGTGATTAAGAAAGAAAATGTAACTCTTGTTTATTGCAAGAGGAATGGAACACAAAGTAGATGTGATCTGCTGCAGCTGTACAGGATTTTGTGAGACCATGTCTGGGGTATCCTGTACAGTTTTGGTCTTCTATTTGTAATAGATATAATTGGCTAGGGACATTTTGGAGAAGGTTCATAAGATAAGTAGGCTTATCTTATGAAGAAGGATTGAGCAAGTTAGGCTTATATTGGAGTTCAGAAAAGTGAGAAAGGATCTTACAGAAACATTCAAGATTGGGGTGGGGGGGTAGTGGAGGACTGTTTATGAATAAGAGGTTTCAAGACAGAGATGAAAAGAATTTTCTTTCTCTCAGGAAGCAATTTGAGAATTTTCTTCCCAGAAGGTAATGGAGGCTAGGCCTTGAAATTTATTCAAGACCGAGATAGACTTTTGATAGACAAACTCAAGTTTATGAGATGCAGATGAAAAAATGAGGCTGAGACTACAACCAGACCAGTCAGCAACATCCTCAATGGTGGAACAGGCTTATTCCTTGCATACTCCTTGCCTCTACTGTTGAACATATTCAAGGCTTGAGAAAGACAGATCTTTAGATTCTCAGAAAATCAAGGGATATGGGGAGTGAATGGGAGTTGAAGTCTAAGATCAGCTATGATTGTACTAATTGGCCGAGTAAGCTTAATGAGACATACAGTCTCCCCTTGTTCTCATCGATTGTGAATGAGACTAAATCATGTAATAACTTACATTCCAATTTGTGGACTCAGGAAAAACTTGAAGAAGGCAAAGTTAGAAAGTTAAACTTTGCTAAAAGATAAGCATGATCTTTAAGGGAGGGTGCTATCTAAAACTGGTACGAAAGAAACATTTGGTCGAGACTTTAAGGCCAACTGAAACACACATTTAATTGAGTAAGCAAACTTCGACTCTTGCAAGAAAGATTTGAAAATGGGAGTTTCAGCAAATGCTACCAAAGTCTTAATTAGCTAAATAACGAGGGTAGTAACTGTAATAAAAAAATCATGATGATCAGCGTGGAGTAAATTACATGGATTATCATAGATCCTCAGGGTTGTACTTTGTGGCAGTAACCATGGCAAAACGTCTGGTGTTTGTACATCAAGTGTAGCTAAAATTCAAAGCTGCTGTCAAAGCTCCTACTCATCCTCAAAGTGACTGAAGCCACTCTCTTCCCCAAAGCAATGAAGTAGATTTCACTGAATTGACAATAATTCGTCCTTTTATACGATTTGAAACAAGCTTTGAAGAACTACATTTTGATGGTAAAAGTGTACCTGGGTTTTTAACGAGTGGACAAAGCTCATAAATGCTGATGAAAGGTGCCACTGCCCTTGAAAAACTAGCTTGCTTACGAATGTCAAATTTCTCAATTAATTTTTTTTTGCCATTGTTCTAAAACTTGATTGAAATTTATTCTTTAACTTTTACTGTAATCCCAGGAGGTGGTGATGTAATGGCACTGTCACCGGACTAGTAATCCAGAGCACCAGGCTAATGATCTGGGAACATGGGTTTAAATACCATTTTAGCTAATGGTGACATTTCAATTCAATTAAAAACAAATCGGAAAGAAGGATCTAGCCTAATGGTAATCACATAGCCATTGCTGGGTGTGGAAAAACTGGTTCACTCCTTAAGGTAAGGAAATCTGCCATTTGTACATGGTCTCTGGGCAATTAGAGATGGGTAACAAATGTTGGCCAAGCTAGTGGCACCAATAACACATGAACAAAAAAAAAGCCCAATAATTTCAGTATCTTTTATTTCCAGGGTCGCTGAGTATAGCCTATCTTATTTGATGCCATCACTGTTGCTGATTTAGTGAGAATGCAAGAATAATGTCAGAAAGAGGGAAATTAATGTTACAAGATTCAATGGGGCATTGTGGGCAGCTTTCTTTGGGTCAGCAATGAATACCATCACCAAGGGCCAAGAAAACCAGGCCTCAGCATGTCTAAGGGAACACATACGCAAGCTTCAGGAAAGTGAGTCTGCTGCAGAGAACATATGCTTGGAGAACAGCTAGCAGACTCTACAGCAATAATTAAGAAACATTTTTGAATCATAGTCTGCCAACTGTATTTAGCAAAGAGTCAAGTACAAAGAGAAATAGTGAGTCATTGCAAGGTCAGCAGAGGGAGATACAAGTTACACATGTGGGAAGCCCCAAACTACTGAAATTGTACAGAAATAAGAAGGCTCCCCTGCATCTGTATAAGGTGATTAACCATTTTATAGTTAGGTTCAGCAGACTGTAATCTTGATCAATACTGGGAAACAGGGAACTTGAGACACACAATATCACAAGAATAGGAAAATCGTAATGATGGAAGTTTAATCAGGACAATAGCAGCATTTTTAGACACCAACCTGAAGATAATCTAAGTATTTGAAGCAGAGGATTGAGGAACATCGGAAAGGAACAGAACAGTGGGATTAACAATGGATCAGCACAGACAAAATAGACTGAAAAGCCTCTTTCTGCTCTGACAACCTCTGTTTCAATGAAACAATTTAAAAGAATTGGCTGAGTATTGAAAGACTTATTTACCTGATGATTATACCTGGAAGGACTGTGACCATATCTCTGGGGACTATGAATTGGAGAAATCTTGGTGCGTGCTGGGCCATGTGTCTCCTGTCCATCACCATTTGTGGAATCTGAAAAGGCAATAATACCAGAAATGTAACATTTACTGTGAAAAGAAAGGGACTACAATTCTGCTGTTTTTTTCAACAGAAAATATGCAGGTTAATATCTAATTTCTACCATAGCTAAATGTATTCCAAAAGGGAAAGCGTGGGTTTATGCACTTTGACAGGAAGAAAAGGCATAGACTATTTTCTAACTGGGGAAAGGTTTTGGAAATCTGAAGCACAAAGGGACTTGGCAGTCCCAGTTCAGGATTCTCTTAAGGTTTACATGCAGGTTCATTTGGAGGTTACGAAGGCAAATTCAATGTTAGCATTAATTTCGAGGTGGCTAGAATGCAAGAGTGGGAATGTACTGCTGAGACTGTACGAGGCTCTGGTCAGCCCACAATTGGACTATTGAGAGCAGTTTTGGGCTCCATATTTAAGGAAGTACAGGCTGGCCTCCAAACCTTTCTCTTTCATGTATCTGTCCAAATGTCTTTTAAACGTTGTAATTGTACCCACATCCACCATTTCCTCAGGAAGTTCATTCCACATGCGAACCGCCCTCTGTGCAAAACATTTGCCTCTTTTTTTTTAAATCACTCTCTTCTCACTTTAAATACGTGCCCTCCTCTTGAAATCTCCCATCCTAGGGAAAGGACAACTACCATTAACTCTATCTATATACCTTTCATTATTTTATAAACTGCTATCAGTTCACCTCTCAACCTCCTATGTTCCAGTCAAGGAAGTCTCAGCCTTTCTTTATAACTCAAACCTTCCATACCTGGCAAATCCTGGTGAATTTCTTTTGATCCCTTTACAGCTTGATAATATCCTTCCTATAATTGGGCAACCAGAACTTGACACAGTACCCCAGAAGAGGTCTCATCAATGTCCTATCTTATAGTCAACTTCTAATCCATGTTGTGAAGGAACCATCAATCCCAAATATTTCTACTTTGCTAACCAACCTGCCACGTAGCTCTGTATCAAATGCTTTCTGAGAGTCCAAATGTACAACATCTACTACCCTCATTCACTGGCTGTGCTATCTCATCAAATGTAGAGATTTTTACCTCCACACCTATCTCCAAATCTTTTAGATATCAGAAAAATAAAAGATCCCAACACTGACCTCAAATATCATTTACAACTTGTCTCCAATCTGAGAAATGGCCAGTTATATCTATCCTCTGTTTCCTATCTTTTAGCCAACTTCTAATTCATTCTGTGAAGGACCCACCAATGTTGAACCTAGTCATATCACAATCGCTACTTCCAAAATGCGCCCACACTCTAATGTTGAGGCTCAAGGTCAGCACTTGGGAGTTTAGAAGGATGAAGGGGGGTGAATCTCACTGAAATGTACAGAATACTAAGAGACCAGGATAGAGGGGACATGGGAAGGGTATTTCCACAAGTAGTAAAAATTAGGACCTATGGACACAGCCCCTGAATGAAAGGATGACCCATTAGAACTTAGATGAGGAGGAATTTCTTCAATCAGAGATAGAACTCATTGCTATACAAAGCTGCGGAGCCAAATCATCGAGTGCATTTAAGACAAGATATAGATAGGTTCTTGATAAGGGGATCAAAGGTTACAGGGAGAAGGCAGAAGAACAGAGTTGAGAAGTAAATCAACAGTGTTTTAATGGCACAGCAAACTTGATGAGCCAAATTACCTAATTCTGCTCGTGCATTTTATGGTATTCTCAGTCCATGCTTTCTTGTGCAGTTCTTTGGGCACTATGGTAATACTGGTTTCTACTGTCATTATGGATAGGGGCATGAGGGACATCACCTTCAGACTCATACATATGACCATAAGAAATAAGATCCAAAGTAAGCGATTTGGCATTTCAAGCCTGCTCTGCCATTCAATAAGATTATGGCTGATTCCTCACACCCACTTTTCTAGCCTTTTCCCGTCATCTTGGATTTCCCTACCGATCAATAAGTTCTCTAACTCAGTCAAAGTGCACAAGAATCGATCTATCTCAGCCAAATTGCATAACTTCAGCTCATAATATCCCTCACGTTTCAGAAACTAAATATTGGCCTGTAAAACAAAACCTATTAAGAATACCATGCATTGTGGATAAAGGGCAGCCCACTGATATATCGTCCTTGGAATTCTTGAAGACACTTGACAAGATTCCACATAAAAGGTTACTGTGCAAAGTGGGTGTTCATGGCATGTGGGTAACAGAAGACTGGCTGGCTGGCAGGCAGAAAACACAACATGCATAAATGGGCCTTCTTCAGACTGACACCACGTGGCAAACAGGGTTCTGCGGTGGTCTGTGCTGAATCCACATTTTTTTCAATTTATATCAATGATTTAGATAAGGGGCTTCATCGCAGAGAGGCTAATTTTTCAGATAGCACAAAGATATGTAAAAAATTATGTTATGAAGATGATGTAACAAGTATACAAAGTGTTGAGATGCAAAGGTTAACTAGATGGGCAAAGGTCGAGCAGATGGAGTATAACGTCGCAAAGTGTACTTCACTTTGACAGAAAGAATAAAAAGAGCAGAGTATTACTTAACTGCAGAAATCTGTGGTGCAGAAAGATCTAGGTGTTCTTGTCCATGAGTCACTTGGTATAGTATACATGTAATTAGAAAGCTAAAGCTAATGTAAAGCTAATCAAAATGCTAGCGCTTATTACAAGAAATTGAACATAAAAGAGAAAGTGTTGTGCTTCTGTTACACAGGACAATGGTGAGATCATATCTCAAACATTATGTGCAATTTTGGTTTCCTTATTTCGGAGTGCTGTAAATGCATTGGAGGCAGTTCAGAGGATGATACTAGATACTTGATACCTAGAATGAGTGGGTTGTCTTCTAAAGAAAGATCAATAGGCCACACTTGTTTCCATTGGAGTTTAGTAGAGTGAGTGTGTTAACGAAATGGCCATGGAAAGGTTGTTTGTTCTTATGGATAAGTCCAGAACAAGGAGGCACAATTTTAAAATTAGGGTTGCCCTGTAGGACAGAAATAAGGGGAATTTATTTCCTTTCAAAAGATTTGCTACTTTGGAACTCTGCCTCAGGGAGCAGAGTCACTGAATAATTTTAAGGTATAGAATATAGATTCTTATTAGGCAAGGAAGTCAAAGTTACTGCGGTAGAGACCATACTGAATGGTTTGAATAGCCAAATGGCCTACATCTACCCTAATTCATATGATCATATGTACATACATATGGATGAGTGTATGAATGTCAAGGATAATACTAAGATTATTTGTATGAGGTTTTTGAAGGAAAAAAACCTATAACTTAGCAGTGACTTCGGAGCAACACAGTGGCTCAGAGATTAGCACTGCTGCCTCACAGCACCAGGAACCTGGGTTCGTTTCCACCCTCAGGCAACTGTTGATGTGGAGTTTGCATACTCTCCCCAAGTTGGCATGGGTTTCCTTCTGGTGCTCCGGTTTCCCCCCACAGTCTAAAGATGTGCAGGTTAAATGGATTGACTGTGCAAAATTGCCCAGTGTCTAGGGATGTGCAGGCTAGTTGGATTAGCCATAGTAAATGCAGATCTACAGGGACAGGCTTAGGAGCTGGGTGGGATGCTCTTCGGAAGGTCGATGTGGACTCGATGGACCAAATGGCTTGCTTTCATACTATGAGGATTTTATGATTCTATAAAATACTCAAATACACAATTAAAAAGTGTAGTCCTATGCGTTTGAACGCTGGAGTAGAATAAGTTTCAACATCAAAGCAAAGTAAATATTGGAATTTCAGAACATGAAGTTGAATCATTAGTAATTTCACACCTGCATCTTTCTCCCTGCAAGAGTCCACTGTACCAGTCTCTATCCTCCGTAGAACACGATCCAATGTACTTCTATCGTCTCCAGATCGCTTCATACTTCCAATTTCCACTCTCCTCAGAACACGTTCCAACATGCCCGGGTTCTCTCGCAATCGCTCTACTGAGGTAGGAACCATCCTGAAACATAAAAAACTCCATTCAAATTTGGTTTTTTTTTCCAGATAACCTTTATTTTCCTGAAAGCTGCTTGAAAATCTGTTAACATGATCCCTTTCCTCTGCCAGAAGTATTTATGCATGTTCTAGTGATTATCCTCGCATCCTTGGAAGGGGTGACTCAGAGCATAGGAAGAAAAGAATACATTGATTCCACACCTTCACTGAATTGACAATGCTAATCTACTTAATCAAATCAACCTCGTTAGAGATGAACTGTACAGTTCATGACTATGAAGCATGATATTCCACAAATGAAATGACTAATGGGTGATGAGTTAAGTGTGCAAGTAATGATGACATAACCAATGATGTTACTCTAACAGCTGCAGGCCACATTGAAAGAAGGCATCAGACTTGAATGAAGTATGTGAACAGAGAGTTCATAGATAAGACACTAGAGAGCATATCTCATAATCCATAATGTACAGGTATAAATAAAAAGAAGTTACAGTACCTCAGGAGTGGAAGAAAATTACTGTAGGATAAGGAGTCAACAATCTCTTAAAGCACATACATGGACACCCATTGCTGAGGGACACGGAGAACAAATTCCCAGCTATGCTACTGACAGCATTTGCATTGAAAACATTGACTAAAGCAATTACATTACTGGCTCATTTTTACACTACATCTATTTAACATTATATCAAACTTATTTTAAAAGCATACAAACAAAGAATAAGCCCCTCCAATCCATTCAACAAAATCATGATTGATCTACAATTCAATTCCATGCTTTCTTTTGACTTATATCCACAAATACTTTTAGTTACCAAAAATCTACCAATCCCAAATTTAAAATTAATTAATTTAGCATCAATTGCAATTCCAAAGTTCTGCCATGTTGGAAAGATACTTTCTAATTTAGTTTCTGAAACATCTGGCTTTAATCTTAATGAATGACCCTGTGTCATCTTATTCCTCAAATAGATTAGTTTTTCTACCTATTCTACTTGTTCCCTTAATATTCTCAAAACTTCAGTCTAACAAACCCTGAATTTTCTAAATGCCAGCTAATACAACCCGAGTTTATGCAATTTTACCTTGCACCTTTCATAGCCCAATTCTCATTCTGGGTAATCTACACTGCACTACCAAGGCAATAACACTCGCATCAGTTAACAAATGTACTCACCACCTTGTGCTCATGTTGTCCCGGTTTTTGCTGCTGGCTGCTGCATTCTTGCCACTACCAGAATCTGTTGGGCTGACCTCTTCTATCTGAGGCATTGAGGGGTGCACAGGTGATGAAAAACCACTTGGAGGTGATGACGATCTACGTGATGACCGAGACACAGCACTGGAGTCACTGTTGGCTGCAGTTTGTGCAGAAGAACCATCACTACTTCGTCTTGTTGGTGTGCCTACAGTGCTGGACGTCTTGGAAGGGTCTGAACTTAGGCTGTCTGATTTACTTTCCCTTGCCTCCTGCTGTCGTTTTCGATATTCCAGCAACGATACCTTGAAAAGAAAAACAAAATGAGACCGAAGAATCTTTTCCTCTACTCCCACAGAAAATTATATAAAATATCTTCAGGCAGGGGAAATTGGTTTATTTGGACAGCAAAGTACATCTCAACCACCTGTGGAGTAACATCTTAACTATCTGGGAAATAATTCCTTTCTAATACCATGATGTGGAGGTGCCTGTGTTGGACTTGGGTGGACAAAGTTAAAAATCACAAAACATCAGGTTATAGTCCAACAGGTTTATTTGGAAGTACAGGCTTTTGCAGCACTGCTTCTTTTTGTCAGGCAGCTAACTACTTGATAAAGGAGCAGCACTCCAAAAGGTTGGGTTTCCAAACAAACCTGTTGGACTATAACCTGGTGTTGCATCCATTTTTAACTTTTTCCTAATACCAGTAAAGCATCAGGATCATTATTCTAAGTCCCAAGTTTTATCATCATGGCTGAAGCAGGAGAACTCATTTTTCAATCAGAAGGCTATGTAGTGGTACTGAGAATTTCAAGCCCCATTCTAGGAATAATCAAAGCTAACAGTTCAATGCAGTGCCAACATACTGGAGCATTGCTGGAGATGATATTCATTAGGTGAACTTTTAAATCAAGGTTCCAGCTGTTCATGCTGATGCTAAAGGTACGTTGAAGATTCAAATGGCACTATTCAGAGGTATCTTCCCCAACATTCCTCTTTCAAACACTACCAACAGTAACAGATTAGTTGGCTGTACATCTGTTTTCAAGATCTTGCCCCACTTGCCAGCATAACAGTTTCTGCACTCCAATATTTCAAACCTGAAACAATTTGATACAATTCTATGACAAGCTAGAAGATGCCATTGTAACATAAATCCATTTTTCTTGTGCTTACCACAAAAGCCACAGCATCTTTAAAAGTATGATTTCCTCCAGCCTAAGCTAAACCAATTTAAGCAGGTTCCAACTTTTTAACAAGGTTTTAACAAGGTTAAAATTACTGATTTCAATCTAGATTGTCAAATACTGTCCCTGCAGAAATGTAAAAAAAAAAGCTCAATGGCTGTCATGTCAGACCACCTGTGTACATTAGCCAATACAATGTCATTAGTAGCACTGGCAATGGCCAGTAGCCAATGGCTACAAAAACATCAAAAAGCCTGGGCAATAAAAGATTACTTCATTAACGCTCCTCTCTCTAATATTGCAACATCCCCTTAAACGTGTACAACTAAATTTTGAACTTCAATATTTATGCTTCTTTTACTTACTTGGAAGAATACAGTAGCTTACCAGGTCCATTTTTCTAAAAAAAGACTTTTTAAGTAGTTAATATCAACAATGTTCTTGCTTTATCTTGTATAGTGAATGCTATGAAATTGGAAAATTAGCACAAGAAACAGTGAACATATGCTGATATTTAATGCCTTTGTTGCCCGTTGAACTAGGTGTCTACTATTTTCTCTATCATTATATATTTTTTTCTGTTTTTGTATTAGTTTAAGTCTAGAGAAAGTGTTCATTTAGAGTTACTTATAAATGAAAGAACATAATTCAACATAGTTGCATCTTAATAGATGATGATAAAAGGTTTCACACTTGTGATTTTTAAAAAAAGCTTATCAAATTTTTTAAATATGACCAAAATTTGTGGAAAATTGTCTGTGTGAATATTTCCCCAGTGGGTAGTAAGTATTAAATTAAGAAACGATCACTTGTAGCCATTCAGTATTTGGATGCAAAAGAAACTCCATTTATGCTGAGTGATATAAAACCAATCTCATATTTTCATTGTTTACAATTACAGTTCAACTGTTTACAAAATACTAAGAGTTCATCCATGAATTGTCCAAATTATCATGTAATTATTGTCATATTTATGCTGTGAACATGGAAATGAAGAAAGACTTGTCCTACAGGTTTAAAGTGAGAGGAAAAAGGAGATGTGCAAGGTACCTGAGATGTGCTGCCATTGCCAGTGCTACTAATGACAATGAAATTCTGGAGATCACAGGAGCAGATATGATAACAAAGTTTAATAGGCATTTGGACAGACACATGAACCGGCAGGGAATGGTGGGATATGGGCCATGTGCAGGAAGATGGGATTAGTTTAGACTTGCACTTAGTGGGCCAAAGGGCTTGCTCCTGTACTGCATTGTTCTATGTTCTACTTTCTACCATGGAATCAGAGAAATTATCACAAAGGTGATAACCAATAGTCCTACTGCTTCCACAACAAGCAAGTTCCCCTTGTATCTGAATATGAATTTTCAAATATTTGAGTGCTATTTACTCATTGAAATGCACTGTAAACATACATCTGTATCATTAAATATTTACCATACGTTAAAAACGTTCTATGACTCTGCCCACATCCCTTCCTCAGTATCTTGCTGCCATACCACAAAGTTCAAATTAGCCTTCTTTCAGTGTTTAAAGCATAATTTGCTGCTCTTTGTTTTACCTTTTCCAATCTATGTGTATTTCTTGTCTGATGGCCAAGTTTAGCTGGAAATAGAAAAACCTGAGAATTGTGGATGCTGGAAATCAGAGCAAAAACAGAAATTGCTGGAAACATTCAGCAGGTCCAGCACCATCTGTTCTGAAGAAGGGTCACAGGACACTGAACATTAACTCTGCTTTCTCTTCACAGATGTAGCCAGACCTGCTACATTTTTCCAGCAATTTCTGTTGTTGTTAGCTGGAAGTAGGCCCAGCAGGCAAGCCTGGCAGAAGCAAGCATATAAATACAGCCTTACTTATGAGATGTTTTGAAGTAGAATTTGGGTTATTTCCAATGGGTGATTCAAAGCACTATTTGGGCTGTTTGGTCAAAAAGGAGTTCTAAATTTTATGAAGCCTGACAATTTCCTCTCCACGAAAGAGCCAAAATCAGCACCAACAACATATTCATTTCGTGTGGCCAGGGAAGGGTTCAGTTCAAGAAGCATTCCACATTCCTCTCTCCTGCTTTACAGGACGCATTCAGGATAGTCTTTCAGCCACTGGAATGGCAAGTAGTTCCTGTTAAATGAATAGATGACTGTACAGACTTCATCATGTTTTTAAGATCACAGCAATTACCAGTAATAGCTCCTTTCTCAAATTAAGTACTCAAATGCTGTAAAATACAAAGAAAATTCTTCATTCTTGGAAAAGTGCACAACATTTGTGACAGCATCATTTTTAATTATGTTTTATACTTGTAAAAGTATATATTCTTATTTCAGGATAACCCACTGACTTATTACCATGAATTATTGTTTATTCTTACATCACATGGCATACCCTGTCCTTCCACCACCACTGAACGTACATAGCCAATTTATTGGAATTTATGTTTTCCCTTTTATAAAACAACACTGACTCTGCTTCTTTACCTTGAAACTTCTCAAGTCTTCCAGCTTTATAGTGTTTAATAATAGCTGTTAAAACCTTCCCTATGATAGATGTTAAGCTGACTGAATTTGGGTTCCCTGCTTTCCATCTCTCTGCCTTTTTGAATAAAAGGAGACATTTGCTATTTTTCCAATCTAATGGAACCTTGTTTGAATCAAGAGAGTTTTGGACCATTAAAACAATATGTCAAATATCTTATTAGCCACTTCTTTTAAGATGCTACCTAAGATGTTGTCTGGACTGGAGGGCTTGTCTTATGAAGAAAGGTCGAAAAAGCTCAGACTTTTCTCTCTGGAGAGAAGGAGGAAGAGAGGAGACCTGATCGAGGTGTACAAGGTAATGAGTGGAATAGATAGAGTCAATAGTCAGAGACTCTTCCCCAGAGCAGGATTGACGGGTGCGTGGGGGTCATATTTTTAAGATATTATGGGAAAGGTATAGAGGAGACGTCAGAGGTAGGTTCTTTACGCAGAGAGTTGTGAATGCATGGAATGCGTTGCCAGCTGTGGTGGTGGAAGCAGAGTCATTTAAGCGACTGCTGGACAGGCACATGGACAGCAGTGAGTTGAGGGGTGCGTAGGTTAAGTTATTAAATTTTACACTAGGATTAAACCTCGGCACAACATTGTGGGCCAAAGGGCCTGTTCTGTGTTGTACTTTTCTATGTTGTATGTTCTATGCTCCAGACATCATGATTATTAGGCTGTCTGGCCTTCCCACAATTTGCACGCGGAGAGACTGGAAAGGTGAAAGGAGGTGGTAGTGAAACAGGAGAAATGACTTAGGTCGGATAAAATTACTTTGAGACACTTGAATCCAATGTGAATGCTTATTCAAATGTTGACAAATGTTTATTCATTCAAATCATGTTAGTAGATGCCTTTAGTTGGCAGTTAGCATATTTGCAGTATCATTTCTGGAAATCAAACTATTATTGAAGAAGGATTAAAATCATTTAGCATTTACAATGCAATAAACTACTGGGTTACACATTTTGTTTCCTACCCCACAATCAAATTTTAAGACTCGAGAATAAGAGGATTTGTCTCATACACGTCAAGCTGCTATATCCCAGATTTGTCCAGTGAGCTAAGAACATGTTCATTTCTTGATGATGAGTGCAACACTGGCGTGCTTAGTAATGTCTCCACTTGCTGTGATGTATGACAGCAAATATCTTGTGGCTCACAAAATATTTTAGCTTTACTGAAAGAATGGTAGCATTGCAAATCTTTTATGTATTTTTAAGCATCTGCCACTGTACAAGGAATCACTCTGCCCCACATCAGTTAGCTTCTCTCTAAAATGTTTATCAAAATGTAGTTTGATGATTACTCTCTTATTTTTTCCATATAAAATAAATGTTCCTCCCTTTTGTGACAACATTATAACCAAAGTTGGAGTTTTGATACAGCTTGCCAAGGTATGATTTTTCACACATTTCAGTAAAATAGAAGGGATATCATGGCTACAGAAGCAAAAGAAAAATGTTTGGACCAACATTTCTAACTTTAATTCACTTGTGCCTCTTTTGTTCAGTCTTTCTCACAATCTTTGGGCTTCTAAAAAAGGTTTTTACATCTGCACAATACTTTTCAATTTGCACTTTTTAACCCTTAGATGCATTACAGCCTCTCAAATCCAATCTTGAAATAGCTGCTGTGAAGAATACAAAAATACCACCCCTAAAGTGAAATGTGAGCTGCAATCCATGGTATTTTAGCAAATAATCAACAGATACAATGATTTTGAATACTTGCCTTTTTCTTCTGAGGTGGGTTATGCTGCATCTGTGCATTTCCTTCAAAATACAGGGGCTGCCGGTCTGCTTGAGGGGACATAGCTCCTTGCAATGTCTCAGATAAAAGTCCTTGGCTTTGCCTGTTAAAGCAAGAATCCCCGGATGGACTCATATACACAGTTTCTCCAAACCCTCGCTCGGGCTGTGAAGACTTCCTATCACTGATGTAATTAGCTCTGTTCTCCAGTCCTCTGTATGGTCCCTCTAGCCTGTGTGTTGGAGTGAGGTCTCGGAGATTGGAATTCAACGGTGAACAGGCATATATTAAATTAAACTCTGTCCTGAATGCTTGTTCTGAATTTTTCAGGACTGAGGGACCATCACCATTCCTCGGTGTCGACCCAATTTCAGTTTCACTGGGAAATGTTAATCCAGAAGGAGGAGGCTGAGCAGCACAGTCTGTCAACGGCCCATCAGTGACCGCTGTAACCCGGAGCGTGGTGTCCAGGTCAGGATGAAGGGAGAGATCTGAGAAGCCAGTCCTGGACTGGTCATTATCCGCTCTCAGAGGCGGCTGAAATGACAGAAGCAGGAATTTATTAGTAACAACTACAATATTTGAGCCTGATGAGGGGTTTGAAAAGGAACATTTGTTTCACACAAGGCAGTTGACTGAACTCTGCTTCTGTTTAAACATCAGCACCATAGTTTTAGCATATTTCTAATTAGTGGATCATAAAGAAACACATTCAATCAATTCTAAATTTTTATCCTGTGTATATAATCCACTAACAGTTGTGAGCACATTTTCATTTGGAACTTTTCTCTGTTGTTACGTTCACAATGCAGTGATGACAGCCCAATCCTCAGAAGGTTCAGGTCATTTAAATATTGAATTTGAAAATAGGCAAATGTAGTTCAAAGGGATTCTACTACCAAATTCCTCCAGAACATCTTTATTCAACTTCTACAAGGAAAGAGTATGTTGTATGAAACATAGTTTTAGCTTCTTAAAGAGTAGGTACTTTCATCCCCCACCTAATCTCCTCTCCATGTGGATCTCATTAAAATGTGCCTGTTGAATAAATTATTCTTTAGTTGACATCTATTTAATACTTGCTCAAACGTGCATACACAGATACTAAACTGAACAGAAGAATCATTTTTCCTGAAGAAATTCCTTCTACTGGAATTGAACAAATTCTCAGGTGAGTTGGCAAATGGAATGAAGTCAAAACAGCAAGTGGAAAAATGGATGTTTTATTTTGGGACTTCATTTCTTAGGTCTCCACAGTTATTCTTGAAAACTAAATGGAGCTGGAGGAAAGTCTTTTTTAAAACACTTCCAAAGTTTAACATCAAAACAAAATAGAAACAGAGGGGAACTAGAGGGCATAGGTTTAGGGTGAGAGGGGAAAGATATAAAAGGGCCTTAAGGGGCAACCTTTTAACACAGAGGGTGGTGCGTATTTGGAAGGAGCTGCCAGAGGAAGTGGTGGAGGATGGTACAATGGCAGCATTTAAAAGACATCTAGATGGGTATATGAATAGGAAGGATTTACAGGGACACGGGCCAAGTCCTGGCAAATGGGACTAGATTAGGTTGGGATATCTGGTCGGCATGGACAAGTTGGACCAAAGGGTCTGTTTCCGTGCTGTATATCTCTCTATGACTCTACCTCTGGAGCACCAGCATTATCGCCAGTCATAGAGATGTACAGCATGGAAACAGACCCTTCGGTCCAACCCATCCATGCAGACCAGATATCCCAACCAAATCTAGTCCCATCTGCCATCACCCAGCCCATATCATCCAAACCCTTCATATACCCATCCAAATGCCTTTTAAATGTTCCAATTGTACCAGTCTCCACCACTTCCTCTGGCAGCTCATTCCATACACATGCCACCCTCTGCGTGAAAAAGTTGCCCCTTAGGTATCTTTTATATCTTTCCCCTCTCACCCTAAACATATGCCCTCTAGTTCTGGGCTCCCCGACCCCAGGGAAAAGACTTTGCCTATTTAGCCTATCAATGCCCCTCATAATTCTGTAAACCTCTATAAGGTCACCCCTCAGCCTCCAATGCTTCAGGGAAAACAGCCCCAGCCTGTTCAGCCTCTCCCTATAGCTCAAATCCTCCAACCATGGTAACATTCTTGTAAATCTTTTCTGAACCCTTCCAAGTTTCACAACATCTTTGCGATAGGAAGGAGACCAGAATTGCACACAATATTCCAACAGTGGCCCAACCAATGTCCTGTACAGCCACAATATGACTTCCCAACTCCTGTACTCAATACTCTGACCAATAAAGGAAAGCATACCAAACGCCTTCTTCACTATCCTATCTACCTGCGACTCCACTTTCAAGGAACTATGAACCTGCACTCCAAGGTCTCTTTGTTCAGCAACACTCCTTAGGACCTTACCATTAAGTGTATAAGTCCTGCTAAGGTTTGCTTTCCCAAAATGCAGCACCTTGCATTGATCTGAATTAAACTCCATCTGCCACTTCTCAGCCCATTGGCCCATCTGGTCCAGCTCCTGTTGTAATCTGAGGTAACCCTCTTCGCTGTCCACTACACCTCCAATTTTGGTGTCATCTGCAAACTTACTAACTGTACCTCTTATGCTCGCATCCAAATTATTTGTACAATAAGGGAAAAATAAGAGGACTGTCACAGTTTTTTTTCCCCTCAGATATCCAATATATGACACTAACCTAAAGAAATAAATCTGATAACGACAGATTAAGTGCAACCTTATTCCTTAACTGCAAGTGCATCCAATTATAGTCAACCAAAATGAAAAACTTTTATAAAAGGAAATCAATGTAGGATGGCAGATGTTATAAATTTTCTATTTGGCAATAAAGGAACAATAGCCAAGTGATTCAGCAGGGTACTGTACAGTAGTGAGCAAATAATAAACTACCATTATGTTCCAAAAGTGGTGGAGTGAGTTGGGGGAGGGAGTATTGTTGGAAGGAATCAGGAAGATTTTTCATTGCACACTTCACAAAAGAGTGAGTTTAGATAGTGACCTTTTGCTGCCTTATTTTCTTATAAAAAGGAAGATCATCTCTTCTGTCAAAATCATTAATGATTTACTGACTGGCCATGGAAAAATTTGTGAAAGGGTAAACTGGCCTTAAATCCAAAAAAATGTAAAAAAAAATTTCTCAAGCATTTTAAACATAAAATTATTTTCACTTGCCTCCTTTAATCACACTTACTTGTCAAATTTCACTGAAAAATGAAGGCTTTAACTAAGGAAACTTCATTTCAACATATTCGTAAATGGATTAAGCATTGAGAAAGAATTCAGAACCTTTGAGATTAAAATAAACCCAATGATACAGATGTTGTGGGTAAGTTGCAGTACTGCCTCTATGTTGGAATAAATTGCAAGTCTTCAATTTAGATAGCTGGAGTCTAACAGAAGCAGTATTGTAAAAAAATTCAGTCAACCACTCCCATCATCAGGCTCAGATTACTTGTTTTGGCTTCCTTCACCATGAAGTCCAGGTATACTCTGAAAAGCTCTACATCTACAATATCTTACCACTATAACTGCTGCAATGATAAAAAGCATCACATAACATTTGCCTTAGTACATTCCTTATTCAGTAGGCATGTAATTTGTTGCTTTGCTAGTCACCTTCATTGTGTTAGTATAATAGCAGTTTTAATGCATGTCCTTTCACAGAATCAGGCACAAGGGGTTTCAATGTTTCATTCATAATTCATCTATTAAAATAATCATTGTATATCTGCTGCAATGGATTATTTAATATGCAATAGGATGACACAATGGGAATTTTTTGTATCAGTGTTAGGGACAACAGAGAAAGAGAACTTTAATTGTTAATTTTAAAGACACTATCACTTTCTCTGATTTTTTTCTTGCCATTAAGGAACACAGTCGATTAAATTTTGTTCCTAGTTCTATAATGAGGCTATTGAATGCTTTACAAAACATTTCATCGCACAACATAATCATTTGCATTCTCAATCCAATTCTCAACCTGATCTATTCCCAAACCCAAGCTTGACTTTATGAACAGCAGGAACCATGAGATAAATACAAGAGTGGAGATCACTAGTCTGAACGCACAAAGGACATAATGCTCTAACTATCACAGGAAATGTGATAGTTTCTAGCAGGAAATGCCTCTCTGATCAATCTGCACTTTTAATTTTATCACAGCTGTTTGTAATTTTTTTCAGACTGGAATAACTGTCTCATCCTACTTATCATGTTACACAATTTTTGTGCTCTACTGAATTCCTAGAAGAACAAAAACACCATTTTAAAATAATTTCTGCAATAAACTAAACACTATGGCCACAACTATGCTTTAATATATGTCTGAAATACTCACAGGGAAATTAACAGCTGATAAAAGCATAGCTAACATGTAGGAAAATATTGAGTGCTGCATACTGAAAATCAAATTCCTTTCGATTTAACTAGCAGCCACTATTAATCCATTGGGAAAAAGAAGTGTTTTATATTAAAAGTAACTATGAACACATGCGTTTAATATATGCTACCAGGACTTAAAAGAACAAGAATTCTTGATGCTTCATCTGGATTTAACTTAATTTTCCAACAGAAGTCAGACTTCAGATAAATGAAACTTTCAAATAACATAGTATGCAACTGTCCAGTAAACCTCAGTTGCTAAAACTAACTCCTGCGCAAACAAGGTAATCTGAGGAATTGCTAGCCTCGGGCACAAACATGATACCTTTCAAACCAGACTACATACTCTACAAGGTGTTATTTGGTCTTCTGATCGCATGCCAAATATCAGGTTTGCTGAAAGTATCAGCATTTAACCATTCACTTAAGAAGCTTGAAATCAAAAGGGAAGGAGGTGACCAGCTAACAGGATACCCACAACCGGTTTTCCTGTCAACAATTCAGAAGAATTGGGAAAAAGTAACTTATTTTAAAGTATTATAGAAATAGACTGCAGCACAGTACAAGGGTCAAGAAAAACTTGTACCAAATCATTTTTAAATTGAAAAATGTGAATCCAATCAATGCAGTACTTCCGAAGAGCTGCAGAAAAATTAAAAACGAAACTATAAAATGAAAACACATTTGTGACAAAAAAATCTAATGTGGAGTTGAGATGTCAAGAATGCCCAGGCTCAAAACAATTGAGGAATATATCATGAGAACAGAACACTTCCTGGTCAAACAAGAAATTCCCAGGAATATTGCTGTTCATTCAGCATCTAAGGGCTGAAATCTCACATATCAATGGACAATTTATTACTTTCAGATTGAAGAACTAATTTCGGGAAAATGTTGCTATTCTGGTCAATCACTACTATTTTCCTTAATTTACATTTTTGGCCAGAGCCGAGCAGTGACAGACTTTGTGAATAACAGCATGTACAAAGAGCCAAGAGAAACCGGGGCAGTTATCAATAAATCAAATGAAATTAGGACATTTACAAACACCTGTAAAAATATATATATTATCATTATGTGGGTACTGTCCTAAACACCAGTTTTAGGTCCTGAAAATGGCTGCCAGTCAAACTGTTGACCCAATTTTAACTGGTTATCAAAAAAAATCTATTTCTTCTGACTTGCAGAAATATACCTAGTAGCAATTCATAGTAATAGGACTGCAGAAGTCTACATATTAAAACAAAATATCATTATTGCTGTTCTTCTCTGACAAACCCCTTGTGTCTCATCTGTGAAAATGAATGGTCTGCAATAAGCACTGCATCCTCAGGGTGACTTGTTAACATTTTAAATGTTAGCCAGGCAGTTGAATCAGACGGTCAATCAAAATGGTTACAATTTCTCACATTCAAAAAAAAATCAATTAATGTAGGTGACAGCTTAAAATAGAACCCAATTCTTCTTCACAAAGCAACATGTTAATCAACTAACACCCATCTCAAGAGCAAAGAATCTGTCTGTGCATCAAAGATTAAGTACCAGATTTATTATCACATGAATTGACTAGTAGACTTTTAACTTGAGAACCTGATTGTAGAAATGTTATTTAAAAATTGCAAAATATAAACGTGTATGGAATATTCTAATCAGTTGAAGCTAAAGGAAGAGATAAACATAGAAATGCAATTTAGTAAGGTTTTTACTGAAATGTTAAAACATCAAAACATTTCAGTATGTTGGCAATTCTGTTCTTGATTTAGTAATTTTTAATATATATTTTAATGGTAATGTGAACAATTACTGGTTTCAGTCAGTAATAACAAGGTAACAAACAGTGATTAATGCTTACAGAACTGGAGTACTGCAAACAGTATGGACAAACAGCACTGCGCAGAGAACATCAAGCAGAAAGTTTTATCTCTGAGGTCTCTCTGATTAGATGTGTCTCCAACTTAAGTCAGTTCACATTAATATTCAAACTCATTTTACTAAAATGAATATTCTGTACTCTTTGCTTTATTAATTTGTAAAACTTCATTTGCTAACCAGAGTGAATTCACTTCACTATTTTTCAGACCCCTTTGCCTTGACTAGTTTAAAGCCATTTACAAGTAGTTCAGAGTGACCCTGAAAACTTCATACCTCTCATGTCATTTTATTACTATTTATGGGATAACAGCGACAAATACCAACGGAAGTATGTGCTCAGTACTACCAGGCAACTACATTGTAGAATGGGAAAATTCTACCAATACAGCTTTAGCCAAGAAAGTGACGAAAGCAAAAGCAAGCTGTACAGAATTAATACGAGAATCAGTACTATGGAGTAAATGCAGGAATGTTGATTGGGGTCAATTTGTACCAATAGAACACTGATTTAAATTAACTTGGGTTAATCAGATTCAGTAAAAAAAGTTAGTATTTAAGTTTCTAAGATAACTAGGTAGCTCAGATAGTTTAAAGAACCGTAACAATCTTCAGTGGTATATGTCACTGTCAGTTTGCAAAGCTAGAGGCTAAACTTCCTGTGAAGTCTTCTGAAGCTAATCCAGTGGGGGTCGAGTGATCCAATTTCCATGATGTCATGATGAGACTTAAACCGAAAGCTTGCTGATGGAGAGACTTAAACAATTGGCTTTTTTTTCCCACATAGCTGCTAGCCATAATTTTGGGATGAAAACAAGAAGCAAACTTACAACAGAAATGAAAAACACAATTTTTTTTTGTCCACACATTAGGTACACAACTCATTGGGCTTTTTAACAGGATGGAGGAAATTTGACCATCCCCCCGCCCCCCCAAGACTTGGTGTTTATATCTACTGGCACGTAATCATGCCCCAGCATTCAGAAGCCAAAGTTCCAGCTGTAAGTGAATAGTTCCACTATATTGTGGATATTTTGGGAGAACTGGAGATTAAGGAAGTAAACCCTGGCAAAAACTTGTGGAGTGCTCCCCAAAGTGGACCAAATGTCTAAACATTCCATCTTTCCAGCAATTTCTTCACCCAGCTGGTGCCAAAAGTAGGTGTTTTGCATTCCTTTGAATTCAATAAAGGAAGTACAAGGGGAGACCCTATGGCCCAGGTAGATATAAATCTTGACCAGGCATCTGCCCTAAAGACGACACTCTGGTAATGCTGCATGTGCTAACACAATGCAGGAGCAGGAGCTCCAAGTAATAAGGTCAACTGAAATGACAAAGAAAACTGGTGCAATGGGCCATCTCTTATTGTGAGGGATACCACCATATCCCACGGGTCAGTTAAGGGCAGCCCCTGGCTAGTAAGTTGCCAACACACCACCGTCCATTTGCCTCAATGTCTGCTTGGAACCTAAGAGTGTCTGCTCAACAAGTGGTGGAATTGATTGCAATAAGTAAACAAACAAAAAGAGAATGCCAACACAGTGATTGGCAAGCTGGAAAGTCAGGACCATGTGCATGGTACTAACATATGGTGTGCAGCTGGTTGACAACACGGGCACAGTAAAGTGTGAACGTGATAGCATCCCTGCAAGAGACCAGATTCACATAGAGTAGATCATCAATAGAAAAACATTACACATTCATCTGGCAGGAACCGTGTGAGGATAGTGCAGGCTTTGCTTTTGAGCTACTCTCCATCATAAAGCCACCCAACCCTCAAAAAAAGGGCTTAGAATGTATTGTTTACAAGCATCTTGCAATTCAAACAGAGCTAATTAACCTCAAAAGACTTCAGTTCTATGAACTGAAGCCCTGAAGTAAGATATCTTTACCTAGTCGGGATTGCAATGCTATAGTGGATAGAGACAATGATATGTTACATTCCTTCCTCAAAATCATGGCTTGGGAAAAATAAATGACAATTATTTAAACTACTTTGTTGGTAAAAAGAGTTTTGTGTGCTAACATCTTCCTTCAGGAAAAGTCATTCTGCAAAGTATCCTAAAGACATCCAAGACCACGACATTGGTAATAGGTGAATCTGGTCATCACTAGGTGTGACTGTCAGTTAAGGATCATCAACACACAGAGCTACCCATCACCGAGCATTAATTGTGAAACAGGTCTCTCTCTGATGCATATTAGGCTTTTTCAAAGTTGAAATATCAATAACAGCTATACTGCTACCCAGATTAAACACTCAGCATTCCCACAAACTGTTCAAAAACAAAATGGACCATTCTCAAGACACCATCTATAAGATGGTACTGCTGCCAAATACAAAGCAAGAGGAGAAAAGTACTAACTGGCTAGAGGTGACCAGCAACATAATGGGACTGGGTACCGAACTATCTGCTCTTGTTAATTACAAATGAGCTATGAGCGAGGAAGCTCTGAATACGTTAAGAGCCACTTGAAGTAAAATCTAACACACTGTTATTGAATGCATCAATGACCACTGATTACAACACTGTCAGAACATCCAGATGTCCTTCAATACAGGGAATGGCAGGGACATGTATGAAGACATTAAAAAGACAAGATTGCATCAGCAAAGAAAGTGGCTCCACTGAAAACAGAGGCAGTGGAGATGATCACTGACTACAATAAACAGCTAAAAGATGGATGGAGCACGACCTTGAGTTGTCTTCCAGACAGAACACTCTAAAAACCATAGAAAGCTTGCCTGTCATGGAAGAGCTGGAGATTGAACACAATACAGGAACTTAGCAAAGCTAAAGACTCACATCCCAAGGGTAAAACTCCAGGTGCTGATGCTATATCACTGAACTCATCAAGCAGGAGAAACTGGCAGTTCTGTAAGTGACTCCCACCAAAGTTTTGACCATATAAGCTGAGGTCATCTATTTAAGTTGCTCAACAAAACTGACTGCCAGCCAAAACTGCTCAAATGTGATCAATCACGATAATGTGATTGTTCAGGACAATAAGGACTAGGCCACATCAGAAGACTTCAAGATCCACAACGGGGTCAAACAAGGTTGTGTTTTAGCCCTGATATTCTGCTCTTTGCTGTCGTCATATGCCTTCAGGTAATCTATGGAGGCAGTTTATTAACAGGCCAGAACTGTTGGAAAGCTGTTCAGCCTCACTCACCAGTGGTTCAAGACAAAAGTGTGATAGAGTTGTTTTACGCTAATAATGCTGCACTGACATTCTATTTCAAGGAACAAATGTCTTGGTCCAGGATGTTGCCATACCATCACCTATTAGTACTGATCATGTAGCATTCTAAATTCTTGACAACTTCTTCAATCACCAGCAATCTGTTACATGATATTGAAATCAACAGACATTACAAAATGTGAAGCTGTTTTGTCCATGCTGAGTGTAGAACAGCAGCAAACTGCCTGAGAAATTGTGACCATCACAAGCATATCTCGTCATCACATTCCTTTAGTCAGGAGATTTATAAGGCAGGAGGAAAGGCTGGACATTTTCCAACCTCACTGTCTGAGATATATTGTTGGCATCTCTTTGCAGGATAAGATTATCAACTAGGGCTTAGTAATTGCATTAACTACACTCATTGCTAAGCCAATGATGTCAGTCTGATGATGGAGGTTTATTATGCCCAGAGACCTTCTGCACTGTGAAATGTTCACTTGGTCATGACCAGTTGGGTGTCCAAAATGTTGCTATGAAATTACAAGCAAGACATGAGGATGGTGAATATGATACCAACAACTATGAGGCAGTTACCATCAGACCATTAACTCAGGCTGACTGTACAGAAGGACATTGAAAAATTGAGCAGAATGTGAAGCTTATCCGACTGAGAAGGGTACAGTAAACAGGAACAGAGTCCGGCCAACTTTTTTCCTCCACAGCAATTGTGGTATACCAGAGTAGGGCTCTTGAGCCAAACCTGGTAGCATTTATCATAATTGTCCACCAGAGAGCAAACAATTGTTGTATGATACAGGGATGCAATCTTCTGCAAGTAGCCATAAATTCCATGACCAATTGTCGTTAATACCTTGACTTATGCAACTCATGGATGTTTAATTTCAGGTATGGGCATGAAAAATATTGTTTCTAATTAAACCTGGCATTTCCTTTCCTCCTCGATGAATCATTCACGTCATAGTTAAATAGTGAGAAGCAGAAAATTTTAATTGATTCAATATTTAGATGATTAAATATTCAGATAACGAATAGACTTATGTCATATGAAAATCACTGTGACAAGAGTAAAGTACAAGAGTAAAGGGAGATGTTTTGGTTAAGTGAGTTGGAACCAAGCTCCTGGAATTTGTTTTTTGTCAAATTCAGATGAGATGGAAGCAATTGTTTGCGATGCAATTTATCTGTTTCAGAACTGTTACAGTCGTTTGGACTACATAAACTGTAATTTCTGGGAACCCAATTGCAGTTTTTTTAAAATTGCAATGAATGAGTGTTTGCCAAAATTTCTTCTCAAATCTTCTTTCAATATGACAAATCATTTATTAGGGCTTTTACGAAGAGATGAATCTTTACTGAAAAATTTCAAAAAGGCAGTTACACAAAATCTGCTTGATATACAATAAAGGACTCAAACACATCAGAAGAAACTTTAAAAGGAATCTTGCAACAATATCAATGTGTTGACTAATCCTCAGCATAGCGCAGTGTCTAAAAGTTGTTTTAAAATGTCAAATTTCTTAAAATTGAGCTCAAGTTCAGTTTTGTTTGTGTGTTATTTAAAGATATTTTCTATTAGATACACAGACAGATATACTATCCCAATCCTTGTCTCATTCTCTCTCACTCTCTCCCTCCGTGCCCACCATCATTACCCAAAAGATGATTCTTGCTATTTTATTCCCAACTGAACCAAACTTTGGCAAGATTAGCCACTTACATCATATGCACACAAACTCAACTATATATATCAAAATGAGAATCATACATTAACAGGACTGGGGAGGAACCACAAAGAAAGAGAGAGAGAGAGAGGGAGAGAGAGATGATGCTACAAGGGCTTATTTCAGCCTTTCTAATCTAAGTGAGATACTAGGATAACTACCTCCGGTGAAAACGGTTCAGGCCTATGCACTGGGGAACTCTCAGGAGAGGAAATGTTCTAAGAGAAGGGAAAAGCATGTTATTAGAATTCTACTTACAAGTTGGGTAAGCAAAAGCAAGAGAAAGCCACAGTCTTTTATTGCAATACTGATTTAGTTACAAACAAACTCTCAAAGGGGAAAAAAATGTATTTTACACAAATCCAAATGACTGGATAATCTTAAATGCATAAATAATTACACTGGTGACTGCACAGTTTGGCACTGCGCAATTCACATCTAAATTCAATAAAGTTCTATTCTAGAAGCAACATTTCCATTTTGAAAAGAAATTTTATATTGATTTGAAGTGATTTGAAAACTGAAATTTAAATACTATTATATCTTATAACATTAAAAAAGTCTTCACCACCCATCCCCTTCCCAAAAACAAATATGATCAGCTGAACCTTCCCTCTTAGTGAGGGAATAACAACATAAAACAGATCATTTCTAAAAGGTTGCAAAAGTTGATTTGTGATTGGTTGTCAGGCTTAAAGCCTCCACATTTTCATACATCACTACAGTTGGAGGACATACAGATGCTGATCCACTTACTGTAGGATATGATTTGATAGCAGCAACTTGCTATGGTGGAGCAACTAAAAAAGGTAGCAAGAGTTAGTATAAAGGGTATGGAACACAAATACTTTGGACCTTAAATTTAGAGCTCAGTTTAAAAAAAAGAGAGAAAAACCATAAAAACAATCACTCAAGAAAGTAAGGTCAACTGATCAAAATCCAATCTTCATGCAACTATGCAGTAGAAAACTAAACTACCACTGTGAATCAAGTTCAATATTCCCACCTCTGCCATATGCTGCAGCTTAATCAGAAAAATGCTGTTTTATTTTTATTATTTTACCATTGATGTTCAAATTCTCCATGTTTGTTTGTAAACCAAAACACAACCAAGAATAAAACAATAACCTGTGGCTTATGGTTAGGCTTTATTAAAATAAAATGACAATGCAAAACTAAATTGGAGTGTTTCTTGGTCTATGAAGAAGCATTAGAAGATTAAAATTGCAATGTGTCAATGTGCAGACCCCATAGAGTCTGTTGAGGCAAGCATGTCAGAAGCTGGATGTGCACAATGGCCTGATTAAAGCCATATATTCTCAGGCTGAGTAATACACTGGTAAAGACAATGCCAAGAATTTCTCTCAGGTTCAGGCTTCACAATAATGCCCTTCAATCTTAAAAGTTGTTTGAGGCAATTATAAATGTATTCTCTGAAATATGACCTGTTAACTTATCAACAATATCATCCTTTCACAGCTATAAGTGAGAAGTACCAGCTGGCCCACTCTACAGTGCAGGAACTTACTTACCAAACAAGCTGTTAAACATTCTTCAGGGCCATGAGTATACTTTTATTTAAGTACAAACCTCACTCAAATCAGAACTTGTGGTTTTTAAAGAAGAAATAGAAAAGAATTCTAAAAGGCAATATTGTAAAGACAAAGTCTGTAACTTTTGATATTCAGGTAGATCCTTGAAGAATACAAATAATTTCTTTACAGTGGCACAGTTCAGAGAAACATTTGATCCTTTGACATTCCTCCTCAGTAAATTTTAACAATTTCAGAGGATGAGATTATCATGTTTTGCACAAACTGAGTTCGACCAGCAGTTTAAGATTATACTGTCCACTTTGTGTTATGCAAATTAAATATTATCTTGCATAGTCTAGGTGCTAACATATTGCTTCATCATTCTCATACTCAAGCTGCAGAAAAAAGGTGACAATTTGAGATAAATACCATACATATAAACAGAACAGTAATTTATGCAATAAGAGCAAAAGAGAAAGATGTTCCAAAACTAACTCAATTGGTCTGGTGATGTTTATTTTGAGCTCAAAACACAAATTGTGAAGTAATATTTTGAAGGCTGTTTTGATTTATCAAGTTTATAATTTTCTGTCAACACAAATTGATCCAGATCATAAACCTATACAAGAATATTAAATTAAGCTTGTAAAGTATTTTGACTGGTCTATATAAGAACCTAAGAGAATACGTAAGTAATCTAATCTAAAAAAATTTCAAGGTATAGTTTTTTAAATCTAAATATCAGCAAAGGAATACACCTTGTAATGGAGTTCATCTGTCATGAAAAGTTTAAATCAAAATTCTCTGAAAAAGATATTAGTTACACATCAGATACAAAGCACCAAATTCAGGAGTTTGAAAACAAAGATTTTGACTGACATTTTTTTTAAAAGCAAAATTGAAAATGTGAAATGACTTCTTGCTCTGCAATGCATTAGAATCTCTCAGAAATAAAATACACATTTATGCATTATATATAGTGTCTGTTATATGCTGTTTTTCATAACCTACATAAATTGGAAATTGGAACAAAATAAAATCTTGCAGCATCTTGATGGAAATTATGTCAGGTAGCTCATGCTGGAAAGCAACCTAGTTTTACCTGGAAATAAAAAGCTATTAGTGGAGAAATGAACAAATTAGCTGTGCTGTTAGAATGAAGAATAACATCCTAAAGGAGAAGGTAACACATCAACTTGTAGACTTCCTTTCTTCATTTTAGGCTGTTTAAAAAAGAACTCATAACATTACTTAATGAAGAATAGTAGCTCCTTCAGATTAATATCAGCCAGGCTGCAAATTTTTAGCATGCCAAAAAATTAGAAATACAGCATCCTATTAGCTATCTTATTTGAACTCCCAGCTTCTCAAGCACTAATTAGTGCAAATTTGAGGCAAGGTTTGTGATGATTCCACAACACCAGATTATAGTCCAATAGGTTTAACTGGAAGCACATTAACTTTTGGACCTTAACTTTGTACACCCATCCAACACCAGCATCTCCAAATCATGTGTTGATTTCAAGTGCTTTCTGGAATTGAGCCAATGAAATTTTGCAAAAGAATTAATCTAACAATTTATTTCACATCAGTTTAAAAAATTAATTTTACTACATTAAATTCAAAACTTTTGATACTTTGACTTCTGCTGTAAATTCTGTGCAAATCTCTTCCTAAAATGACACACTTACACTTGAACTAAAGGCCAAGTACAATAGCAAACTTCTTGCCGCATTGCAGAACAATCCAGTCAGAACATTGCTCTCCCTTCTATCTTGACTAGAAACACTGAACAGAACTACTGTCCAACTGTGACTGAAATCACAACTTGGGGTCTCTTGCATTGCAGGGCTGAGTATAACACACCAAGTGTTCACCCACTGTTGCAGCTTTTTGAATTTTTTTTTAAGAAATACATTCTAGCTTCCAATAGTTCCATGATTTAATTCAATCAACAGCTGAGCTACACAGGCCTGGGCTCAAGAGGAAAATAAAGCAAGGTCCATTTATGATTATTACTCAGTGACCACTGCAGGAATGTCTGTGAATTTGTAACTTGAAGATAAGATAGAATTTATTTTCTCACACCACTAAAACTCATAGATAAATAAAGGCCAGCTGGCACAACTGAAAATGTATTTGAGAGGAATCAATTTCTTCGAGAGATAAAACGAAAAAGCTGGATTATTCCTGGTGTCTGCTGTCAGACTTTTGTGATTTATCACAAGCTGCTAAGAGATATTTGAAAGCTGCAATCCTCTCTAGGAGGTTATTTGTCCTCTGCTCGCCATCACTGAGATCAGGAAATAACGTCTACTGGCAATTTTCTATCATGCCTTATCCACCAATCAATTTGTTAAAATTTGTGTTAAAAAGGATACTATTTGTGATATTGTAAACACTTACAATACTGACCCTGTTATTTCCAGTTAATTTCTGGCAGCAGCTTCCAGTGACAGTCTATGCAATTCAATACAGGAAACAATTATGTAATAGTAGCTTCACTGGCTTGGTAATCTAGAACCTCAGACTAATGCTTTTGGGTCATGGCTTTGAATTCCAACATGGCAGATGGTGAAATCTGAACTCAGTAAAATGTGGAACTGAAAAAGGCTAGTCTAACAGTGATCATGTTACCATTGTGATTGTCATAAAAACCTATCTAGTTAATATCAAGGAAGGAAATGTGCCAGCTTTATCCACTCTGGCCTATGCAAGACTCACAGAAATTAACTGCCTTCTGAAATTACCTAGAGAGCCAATCCATTCATGGATAATGAAAGATGGACAAAAAGTGCCAGCAACTTCTACAACTCATTTAAGAACAAGAAAATTTGTAGAGACTAAAACTTACTCCTCAAAAAAGATCAAGAGATAAGACTGATTAATATGGTCATTTGGTACTTTTTATGTACAAATTGGTTACCACATTTTATCTACATAAACGGTGGTTACTCTGAAAAGAAATATTCACTAGATAAGTAAAACACTGGATTGAGAGGATGTGAAAGACTTTTTTCTAAACAGAATTCCTCTCTTCTTATAAGGAATTGTAGAAATTTATCTACAATGCAAGTTTTTCAAATATTGAAAATCTTCTTTCTGGGGATCCTGGATTATTTTCTCAAGAGGCAATGTCACCCTGCTCTTCTAGAACTTCAAATGTCTAGCGTGCAATGATCAAAAATTTAGGAATGAGATCACAACAGCTTGAGCATGTGTTGATTAGGGAGGTGTGAGGTTGCTTGTCTCAGGGGACCTGGATGCTGAATAAATTACAAGTCTGTGAAATTTGTAAGCGAAGTAAGGAGAGCAGCAGATGCAGCAAGTGTGAAATAGATCACCAGAAGAATTTAGAACAAGAAAGAAACTTGGCATGAAAATTGAAAAATGACACTTTACATCTTTGAATATAAAGGACTGCACATTATTGAAGTGTATGTCAAAAATAAACAACTTAACTGGACAAGATAGATTTGTGGCAAGACTTGAAAGTACTGGCAAATTTGAAGCTTTCAAAATTTATATATTGTGACAAATTTAAGAAGTTAATACTAAATTGAATGACATAGCTGGAATATTAAAAGTTCAAGATCCCAGAAATAATATTAGTCCAATTGTGTTTAGAAAAGGGTTTAGACTGGACTTCTGAGCTATTGAAATGTTCAAGTAAATAAGTGGTTATGATTCTGTATCTGTTAAATATCTAATATGAAAAAGACAAAATTATGATGAAGTATAACTATCACGCTTTGAATTAGTACGTATTTGCATTTGTCTGACTTTGAAAAAGATCTGCAATATGAACTCACAGTAACTATGAAGACCATGCAGAGCATTAAACCTCAACAGTGCTTTAAGTCTAAAATGTCTTGACATAAACTTAAAACATTTGAATAATGATTTAATTATTAAAACTTCAATTCTCCACATCATACAATGAACCAAAAATAGCTTGTAATTACTTAAGGAATATAGGAACATTTCTGCAATAATTACTGAATTCTGTTTGAAGGCATTAATTTAGAACAAGCTCTTATTAAAACCTGCTCTCTGCATAATGTCATTTCAGAATACCACTTTACAATGTTGACTGTCAAGACATTTATAGGAAATTGCTCTCAAATATTTTACGGAAGTAATATAATCTGGTTGCAGAAGCTTCAGAAGTTGATAGGGCCACTTGCCTCAAAACAGCACGAATGCTAGCAACATGGAACCAATCCTCTAATCCTGAGTACATCACATCCACTTCATGGGCACTTTAACTGGGGAAGCATTGAATGGAGTTTCAAGCTTCCGCCCACAGGGAGGTAGTGAAGTTAATTAATCAAACAGCTAAGTCACCCTATGCAATTGGATCACCAGATGTGTAGGTAGAAGTCTGGGAGTAAAAGATGTGTCAAAATGTAAGTTGGTATCTGGGGGAGAAATTCTGAAAGGTTAATTAAATCAAAGAAATATACTGCAAACCCACATACCAAATCTTTCACAATAATATTTCTTGTTTTACTCCAAAAATCCTAGTGCATGAAGCAGAATGCTTTGCTAGAAACAAAGGCGTATAAACATTAGTACTGTCATTTTCCTAATGTGGGATTAATGCTAATTATCATGTCATGCATATTTAATGTTAAAAACGAAAGTAAGGTTTAGATCATTGGCATTTCCTTTTACCGATGTCGTGTGAAATGCAAACAAAAAAGAATTATATTCATCTTCAATAACCTAATCTGTGTCAGTTAATGATGCTGCAAAGAGCTGGTTAAACAGCAGGTCATAACTTTTGTCTTATGAGTAATCAGGAAGAGTTTGAAATGAAAAGTATGTGGACAAAGCTATTGGATATCTGATTTTATTGGAATAGCACTGCAGATTTTTAACATTTTTTGGAACATATCACACAGTCCTGACAGCTTAACATTTTGCCTTTTTGAATGTCAAAATATCTCCAGATTGATCTATGCAATTGGGAGGGGATCTAAACCAGCCACCCCATAAGTGATGTTATAGGGAATCTATTCCTGCTATTCATTATTGTCATAAAACCATAAACCTATTTACAGGTAGAGAGCAAGTTGAAATGATCCCCACTGTCCTTTAGGGGGTGCCATTTTGGAATTAGCTTTATACTTTCTTCCACTTCAAAACAATCAATGTTATTAGGATATTCTTGTTCACATTAAAAGTATTATAAAACTGTTCCAATGGCTAGATTCCTATATTTATATATACACCATACAGTGCACATGGTGTGGCAAAATATTTAGATTTTCTCTTCTTTGATTCAATTTCTTTTGGCTATTAGTCACCCATTTCTGCATCAAGAGAACACAGTGAAATCAAACAATTCGATCCCTATTCTGCCCATCCCTTTCCTCTCAAATCCCAACAGGCTCAGCAGCCTGTCACCCAATTCAAAAATAAAAGTTTTGCTAAGTGGAAAAGTAAATTAAGCAAAACAATTCAAAAGGTGATTTTGCTTTCACGATCAGATTTAACCTATTTTTATCATATGCAATCATTTTTCAGCTATTTCTAAACAGATACTTAATTAAGTTTTATGGTTACTGCTGTTAATTCATAGACTCAGAGTTGTACAGCATGGAAACAGACCCTTTAGTCCAACTTGTCCATGCCAACCAGATATCAGAAATTAATCCAGTCCCATTTGCCAACATGTGTCCCAAATTTCCCTTATCCCTTCCTATTCTTGTATCCATCCAGATGACACATAAATGTTGTTAAGAATAAGAACACAGCTAAAAGACAGATTTGTTTCATACAATATGCACTTGGGAGAGGTAGGGCAATTGCATTGTATGTAGAAGGTGCCTCTAGGCTTCAAAACCACAAATGTTCATTGACATACTGCTAGCTCAGCTCTAATACTAATGCATTCATACTCCATACAAGCGGTCTCTAAACTTACAGGCACATCAAAATTAATCTGTATGATATGTAATTAAAAAACTTGTCTCAATGCTGAGTAATCCAATCAAACAGTTTGAATCAACATATTAAACATCATTTCTTATAAAAGCAAAGTGTTCGGTGTTGCTGGCACCAAAGTGAATGCGTGTTCAGCTGGAATGAAGCCATATAGTTAGATAAATTAAATTTATTCTTTTTTTAAAAAAAAACAAATTCTATCAAACAAGGTACAGCATTGGAACAGTTTTATTTTCTGAAACAATACTAAAACATTAACTTGCATCTTAAGTGTGGACGGCAGTCTCTTTATTCGAGATATATTTACCTCAAACTGTAGTGGGGTATTACATCGGCTAGCAGCATGGGAGTGAAGGGGAGAGTAAATTACATTATATCCATTTTTCTTCTCCTCTTCTCCTGGAAACAAGGTGCAAGGCGTCATTACTGTCGGGCTGGACATAACTGTATCTGTGACAGATGCAGGCGCTGATAATGGACTACAAGGTCCGGGCAAATCAGTCACACTCACGTCTGACAGATACCGTGCTTTTCGCTTCTTCAGAGGTGTTATCAACTCTACAAAACAAAGAAGTTACCAGAAATTCCATTATAAATTGCAAAGAAATACTTTTAAAACAAGTTAAGCAGCTGGGAAAAATTGAACCTGTGGATATTTCAACAATGCAATTATTCATTTCACTTAGGTTCTGTCAATGCTTCTGAGTTATTTCCAGAAAAGTTCAAGTATTCTTGCAGATATATCAGAATGCAGGTCAATGAGCTTACCGTTTGCCAACTTAGCAAAACAATTTCAAACCTTGTTTGATGAAAGAACCTTTAGAGATGAGTGATCACAAAATCATAGAATTTCACACTGTCTGAAAGTGAGGTAGTTTAAATCTGAACCAAGGGTGTTAAATTTGAGTAAAGGAAATTCTGAAAGCATGGGGTACAAGTAGATTCATTTAGGGAAATACATTAAAATTCATGACAAAATAGGCAATGGACAGTCTTTAAAGAACAATCACATGGCTTACAGCAACTGTAAATTCCTTCATGATACAAAAACTCTAAAAATATCAGTCAACTGTTAAAGATTCAAATTGAAGGCTTCTGAAGAAGTGAGAAATAATAATAAAAGATGTAATGAGGATTAAGAAGTTTTTAGATACAGCAAAAGAATTTGAATATATATAAAACAAACGGAAGAATAGAATGTGAATGCAAACTAGCTAAAATCATTAAAAAAGGAACTGTCACACTGCTTCAGGTATATCAAAAGGGAACATCTGGCTAAAATGAATGTGGGTCCATACAGGCAGAATCAGGACAGAATACACAAATGGCAGAGAAGCTAAATTATTCATTTGTATCTGTTTTCACTGAAGAAGGTACAAGAAATCTCCCAAAATTAGAGATCCAAGTTTCTAAGGAGAACGAGGAGTTGAGGTAATTAGTATTAGTAAGAAGGTTGGACTAGAGAAATTAATGGGGTGGAAAATTTATATATTCAATTTTCAAAATACTGAAAACAGGGACCTATAGTTTTACCAGACTTACATTTGTAGTAGTGAACATGCTTCAATCAAATCAAAAAGGCTATGATAAACAGACACTTGGAGAAAAATGGTTTGATGGGCATAATCAATAGCCATTTGTGAATAAAAATCAAGTTGAAAAAAACTTTGAATTGTTTTGAGGATATTAGTAACAAAATTGTTAAGGGGAAATCGATGGACAGAGTACTTTTGGATTTTCAGAAGGCTTTTGAGAAAATTCCCTACAAGACGTTGATTAGCAAAATTGGAGCACATAGGGTAGGAGTTACTATAATGGCATTGAAAGGATTGGGTAAGAGAGAAAACAGAGAGTAGAAATAAATGGGCCAGTTGTCCATTAGCAAACTGTGATTACTGATGATTTGAAAGTGCCAGTGTTGGACTGGGATGGACAAAGTTAAAAATCACACACACTAGATTACAATCCAACAGATTTATTTGGAAGCACTAGGTTTCAAGGTGCTGCCTCATCATCAGGTGGTTGTGGAACAGGACCATAAGACACAGAATTTATAGCAAAAAGGTTACAGTGTCATGGAGCTATGATGATATATTACTGTCTCTTCTGCATGCGCACACAAATAAGTTTATGGGGTCAATTTGTATTTGCTGAATTACATTTTATTTTGCTCAAAAACTGCATAAATCCCTTAAGATTCTGTAAGTCCTACTTTAGAAATAAACCAGTCTGACTCAACATTGGGACACAGACAGGTTTTAACCTCACACCTTTAATGCATTGTCTGAGCTGAAATGGCACCTAGAAAAGTTTAAGCCATCTTGAGAATGTAACTTTAAAGGAGTTCTGGGATTTACAGATTAAAGAACCAAAACTAGCATATTCCATTCTAAAAGATGAGAGATTTAATCTAAAACATGTTTGATATATCATTAAAGCTCCATGGTACATTAACCTTTTTGCTATAAATTCTGTGTCTTTGGGTCCTGTATCACAACCACCTGATGAAGAGGGAGCGCCTTGAAAGCTAGTGCTTTCAAATAAACCTGTTTGACAATAACCTGGTGTTGTGTGATTTTAAATGACTAGTGAGGTCCTGTAAGGATTAACACTTGTGTTGCAACTGCTTGCAAAATATATCAATGGTTTGGATTTGGGGACCAAATATTTCCAAATCTGCAACTGATACAAAACAAAATGGAATGTGTACTATGAGGGAGATATAAAGCAGCGTCAGGAGGATTTGAACAGGTTTAGTGAGTGGGCATGAACACGGTAGATGAAATAAAAAGCAGAAAAATGTGAGGTTATTCATTTTAGGAGGAGGCGCAGATGTGCAGACTTTTTCGTAAAATGGTGACAGCTTGGAAAGTGTAGATGTGCAAAGGGACCTGAATGTCCTTGTCACAAAGGAAATGACAAATATGCAGGTGCAGCTGCATTAACCGCAGCCTTAAACATTAGCCTTAACAGCAAAAGGATTCATGTGCAGTATCTTGCTTTGTGTTAGAAGAGAGTTCCAAAGACACAACTACCAAATAAAATATTCACTGAATTTGTTTTAAATGGGTTACCCTTAAACTTTTAAAACACTGAGGCCCAGTTCTAGATTCTCCCATGAAAAGGAAACATTTTTTCCATATCTATCCTGTCAAGATCCTTTAGGATCTTAAATGTTTCAAACAAGTCACCCTCTTCTTCTGAACTTCAATGGATTAAAGCCTAGCCATTCCTCCTAAGACAACCTGCCCATTCCAGGAATATTCTCTGAACTGTCACCAATGTCTGTACATCCTTTCTTAAATAAGGTGACTAACACAGTGTAGAGTGCACCAGGTGCAATCACACCAGTGCCCTGAATAACTGAAATGTAACCTTCTCCTTTTGTAATTAATTCCCTTACAATAAGTGATAACATTCTATTAGTTTTCCTAATTCGATATCATGCCTATAAAATGTTATGAAATTCATGCACGAAGACACAGATTCCGCTGCATCTCAGAGTTCAGTAATCTCTCACCATAATATGATTTCTTATTATTCTTCTGTTGTGGTTCTGCTCGCCGAGCTGGAAGTTTTTGCTGCAAACGTTTCGTTCCCTGGCTAGGGAACATCATCAGTGCTGTTGGAGCCTCGTGTGAAGCGCTGCTTTGATGTTTCTTCCGGTATTTAT
Organism: Hemiscyllium ocellatum; assembly: GCF_020745735.1. NCBI lineage: Eukaryota > Metazoa > Chordata > Chondrichthyes > Orectolobiformes > Hemiscylliidae > Hemiscyllium > Hemiscyllium ocellatum. The sequence continues at coordinate 18,618,924 of NC_083414.1, forward strand.
ATTGGTTTGTTCTTGCCGCTTCCAGGTGTCAGTTTCAGCTGCAGTGATTTGTATGTGGGGTCCAGGTCGATGTGTCTGTTGATGGATGTTCTTGCCGTTTCCGGGTGTCAGTTTCAGCTGTAGTGGTTTGTATATGGTGTCCAGGTCAATGTGTCTGTTGATGGAGTTTGGGGATGAATGCCATGCTTCTAGGAATTCTCTGGCTGTTCTCTGTCTGGCTTGTCCTATGATAGTGGTGTTTTCCCAGTCAAATTCATGTTGCTGGTTGTCAACCAAAAGGACTAGCCACTCTACCATACGTCAGGAGCGTCTCAGAACTGACAGCCAGACTACTGCGACCCTTAGGACTCATAACAGCACACAAGCCAACATCCATGCTCAGACAACAACTCACTAGAACAAAGGACCCAATACCCAGCATGAGCCAAACTAACGTAGTTTACAAAATACCATGCAAGGACTGCACAAAACACTATATAGGACAAACAGGAAGACAGCTAACAATCCGCATCCATGAACATCAGCTAGCCACAAAACGACACGACCAGCTATCCCTAGTAGCCATACACTCAGACAACCAGCAACATGAATTTGACTGGGAAAACACCACTATCATAGGACAAGCCAGACAGAGAACAGCCAGAGAATTCCTAGAAGCATGGCATTCATCCCCAAACTCCATCAACAGACACATTGACCTGGACACCATATACAAACCACTACAGCTGAAACTGACACCCGGAAACGGCAAGAACATCCATCAACAGACACATCGACCTGGACCCCACATACAAATCACTGCAGCTGAAACTGACACCTGGAAGCGGCAAGAACAAACCAATATAAATACCGGAAGAAACATCAAAGCAGCGCTTCACACGAGGCTCCAACAGCACTGATGATGTTCCCTAGCCAGGGAACGAAACGTTTGCAGCAAAAACTTCCAGCTCGGCGAGCAGAACCACAACAACGGATACCCGAGCTACAAATCTTCAATCAGATTTTATTATTCTTCTCACCAAATTGGACAATTTCACATTATTTTCCATGTGCCACATCTTTGCCCACTCACTTAACCTATCAATGTCTCTTCTGTGCTCTTCACAACTTAATTTACTAACTATCTTTGTGCCATCAGGATATGTGCCAATTGTACTTGCAAATCAGTCAATGATATAAATTATGAATAGTTGAAAGTCTCCAACCCTGATCCCTGTGGCACAATACTCGTTGCACTCCTCCAGTCACAACAAGAACAGAACCCCCCCGGTCCTCATCTTCTACCCCACCAATCTCTGGACACAACGCATCATTCTCAGACAGGACTTGCGCAACTTTTCAGAAGATACCTCTAGGACACCCACACCAATCAACTCCACTACCCTATGGCCAAACACTTCAACACTTCCTCCCACTCTACCAAGGTCATGCAAGTCCTGGGCCCCCTCCACCACCAAATCCTAGCCTGGAAGAAGAACATCTCATCATGCACCTTGGGACCCTCCAACCACTCGGGATCAATGCGGATCCTGATCTCCCCTCCCCCCACCTTATCCTTGATCCAACCCTCCAACTTGGCACCGCTCTCTTGAACTTTCCACCTTCCTTGCCAGGTATCCGCCCCACCCTCCACTTGACCTATGGCCATCACCACCCCCATTCCCCCACCTTCATCTACCTATCGCATTTCTAGCTACCTGCCCCCCCCAGCCCCATCCCCTCCCATTTATCTCTCAACCCCCTTGTTCCCCCCCTCCCCCGCCCCCCGCCATATTCCTGATGAACAGCTTATGCTCAAAATATCAACTCTCCTGCTCCTGGAATGCTGTCTGACCTGCTGAGCTTTTCCAGCACCATATTTTTTGACTGTGATTTCCAGCATCTGCAGTCCTCACTTTCCCCTACTCATTACATTTAACAACCTGAAAAAAGACGTAATTACACCTACACTCTGTTAGCAGTCAATCTGATTTTACTGCTCCTCGGATGCTGCCTGAACTGCTGTGCTCTTCCAGCACCACTAATCCAGAATCTTCTATCTACACCAATATACGACCCCCTACCCCTGAACTTTCCATTTCTACAACAGCCTTTGTTGTGGAACCTTCTCAATTCCTTCTGGAAATCTAACCGCAATAGATCCTCAGTACTTTACTTCCCCAAAGAGCTCTAAGAGGTTGATCAAACGTAATTTCCCTTTCACAAAACCTGATTCTGTCTGATTACTTTTCAAGTATCAATCTAACTCAATATCTAAGAATTCTAACACAGACCAGCAGTAATATGAAATGAATTGAAGGAAATAAGCTAGGCATGGGCGAGTATCCAGGGAGGATACAATAGAAAAATAATGAATGAGGATAAAAGGTAGTACAAAGACCAAAGTAACACACTGGACAAAAGCAAACCATGAGGCAATAAGGATGGAGTCATGGGAGATAAACTGAAGAAGGATATTAACACGGCAGAAGAACAATAGGCAATATTTCAAAAGGAAATCAACAGCATTCAGGAGAAATATTTAACACTAAAAATCAGAATAAAAGACTGAATGTTGAAAGAGGCTGAAATTCAGGAAAGCTTTGTACAATACCAGAAAGCAGTGCTGCATTGGGCCGAATATAAGCATGAACTCAGGAGACTGAGGTATGGTGGTGAATTTTGCAGATGAGACTAAATTGGAGGATGCAATCAGTAAAGATGGAGGATAGAGAAACAGAATGTAGAGAAATGTACAGTTGCTCGTTTTGGTAGGAAGAATAAAGTGACTATTTATTCCTTTGCAGACAAGAAAATAAATTGGTAGAAGAACAAAGGGACCTAAGAATGCAGAGATATTAGTCACTAAGTGAAGCTCCATAGATTGATGACACCCTTTCTGGTGTATCTACACTATACCTTATCCAAAGCAGAACATATTTTCTATCCATCATAATCCAAACTATCAAAGTTAGTGATGGAATCATGCAAATATGCCAAGTAACTGTGAGAAGAGAGAGAGAAGAGAAAAGAAAAAGCTGGTGTGGAGCAGTGGAACACTAATATGAGAGAAAATTATTTTGGTTACTCCTCCTGACAGTTGCACTGTGACCTGTGCTGGCAATATACATACACTGAAACCAAATCAAAATGGGATCAGGCTTTGCTTTAATGCCTTGCCAATAATAATTGACTGGGCTGATGTATGAAGAATGACCACTTGATGGAAGTAAAGGGTCTGGGATTATACCTTCATCTATTATTCAATACTTAATCACAACCACTTCCTTACAGAAATGGAAGAAAAATCATAAGAAGTCACCCATGTTCATTTCCTTATACCTCCTCCTGGACATCAGTAGCTAGGAATAGATAATCTGATATCTCAGGTGCTTGGACTGCACGTGTACAGGCTTTGCTTTGTATAATGAGATAAAAAAGTTATGGTTTCCACTTACCAACTGAAGCGATGGTGCTATCCCGTACATCAGGAACAGTGCTGTTGTCACTGCTTTGGTATAGGGGTGTTGTTTCTTGTCCTTTATCTGGTGCATGAGGAGTTTGCACCATGGCCTCATCCATTGCCTGTTTTATCCACCGCTGAAAAGAATTAACCGATTAAGTATTTTATATGGTTTAATCATTTCACACATTTCTATTATACTACCATCTGTGGAGAGGTTACACTGTTCAGAAACATATACTGTACAGAAATATAAACAAAATTGAAAACACAAACCAAACACCAACAAACTTGCAAAACGAAATCACAGATGGGAATTCCATCCCAGAAATTCATGAAAAAATGCAGCTACTGACTTATTTTTACAAAATCTCACAATATCAAGCCTTTTTATAAGATCTGATGAGTGATATGATGAACCAGCAATGGGTTTTCATTGAGTCAACAGCATGCTCACACTTAGTCCCCAAGTCTCTACTTCTGTATTGCAATTTTTGAGGTACACTTGCATTGAGATCATACACATCCCATTGTGAATATCTCAAATTCTAACTCAGAAGCAAATAAATTCAAGGAGAAATCACTGACCAGAATAAAAGAATGTGCTCAAAAAAATAAGAACATTTTTAAGAAAAGCCTACATTTGCAATTTGATTAACTGCATTTAGCTCAAGTTAAGTTTCTTCTCGGGTTGAAGCATTTTATTGTGTTGGTAGTGTACTTCTGCAGTTCTACATCCAATAGTTACAGCACAATTCAGTCTAACTAAATGACAGACATGTTAAATAATTTGGGTTATCTTCATAATAAGGCAGATATTGTTCTATGATGCTCACTCTAGGCTCTGAGTGAATACAGCAGACATTATATGATTGTGCTTTGTGGTCAACCAGATATGTACTGGGGCTCAGCCAGTGGGATACAATCTTTGACTTGTTATCCTATATCTTTCGATGATGGATTCCACCAAAAGGTGCTACAATTTATTCTATTTACACATTAGGAGAAGCAAAAATCACCATTAAAAGGTGTCTGCAACTTTGGCATTCCCCAACGTATAGAAAAATGCCACAAATTAGCAAAGTTTGCTTGCAACCAAGTGAAGCAATGACCAAGACAAGTGTCTTGAATACCAGGGAGGATCCTTGAACAGAATGTTATAATATGAGGAACACAATAAGTTTAAAATCTAACATCTACTACTGTAACTTTAATCCAACACTTATAATGTTGCTTGAACTTGCATCTCATATAATTAATAGATCCCATGTTAAGTTTCTACACAAACACAATTTGGCCCAATGGGCTCTTTCATAAACTTCCTATTTTTAAATTGTACGGTTATTGTACACATTTACCTTTTTGCAAGATCCATAGTTGCCATCACACACAACTCTTTGTCTTCGTCTTTCAGGAGTGAAGGGGGAACCAAAGCGAATGTAGTGTTTAGGGGTTGTGCAAATGTGTGGGCTGTGGCTCAGGCCTGGCAGCATGTTCAGTGTTGTTGCCAAGACAGTAGGATCAGTTGTGATACGTAATGGTCGGTCATATGGGCACTCTGATCGCTCAACCTTGTCATTCAACCATTCTGTAACCAAATACTGAACCAAAAGACAGGGGGAAAGTAGAGCAAAAAGTAATAAATCAAATAAAGATTCAATGCAAATTATTTAGCTCCGAAAATGTCCATAATTTACCATGAGGCCTGACACCAACATATTTAGATTGACACAATAAACTGTTGAATTCAATTTAATTTGACATCTAAAAAGCAGTCAATTCCAGTTTAACAGTAGCAAATTGGTTCATTTTGATCACTAATTTTCTTAAGATTTGATTTCAACTCTTACCAAAGGGACATGAAAGATAAATAGATGATTGCATTATATGTGTTCAATTCAAACTATTCTTATGGCAAAGAAATGATAGCTATAAATATGCATTACAGGTTGGTCTACGACCAATGGAAATTTCAAATAAGTTCAAAAACCAGCAATTGCAAGGGGACAGCCAGGAAAACAAAGTAACTGATGCATTTAAAAGAAAAATAATCTGTGGCATCCAAGTTCTTAATTGGTGAGGAAGTACAGCAAATATACTATAATCACCAGAAAGATGTGATTGCACTGGAGCGGATGCAGCGGAGATTTTCAGTATGTTGACTGGGATGCAAAGTCTCAGTTATAAGGAGAGACTGGATAGGCAGGGTTTGTTTTCCTTGGAGCAGAGGAGGCTGAGGGTGGGCTCTGACTGAGGTGTACAAAATTATGAGGAGCATAGATAGAGTGGATCTTGAGAATCCATGTCTAAGACCAGAGGGCAAATGTTTAAGGTGAAGAGTAAGTAGCTTAGAGGAGATTTGAGAAAAAAGTCACCCAAAAATTGGTAGAAATATAGAATCTGCTGCCTGCGAAGGGAGTAGCAATACAGAACATGTTGCCCAAGAGGGTGGTAGTGGCAGATACTTTCACAACATTTAAGAAGCATCTGGGTGAGCACTTAAGATGCTAGGGCACAGTAGCTATGCAACAAGTTGACATGGTGAGCCAAAAGGCCTGCTTCTATACTGTTATGATTCTATAGCAATAAGGCACATTTGTCCGATGTGATTTCATTGCCAGCAAATATCAGGAAGGTTGATCATTTACACTGATGCTGGAATTGCATCAGCTAGAGATAGATAATTGCTGGTGGTAAGACAAACAACTTCATCCTTTCAGAATCCTCAAAAGTACCATCCAACAGTCAAATAAATATTATTGCATCTCAGCAAAACACTAATCACAGAATTTATTCATTTTATCAATGAGATGAATGAATATCATTCGAAGTACTTCACACAGAGGGTGGTGGGTGTTTGGAACGCATTGCCAGCGGAGGTGGTAGAGGCAGGCACGGTAGATTCATTTAAGATGCGTCTGGATAGATGCATGAGTAGGTGGGGAGCAGAGGGATACAGATGCTTAGGAATTGACCGACAGGTTTAGACAGTAGATTTGGATCGGCTCAGGCTTGGAGGGCTGAAGGGCCTGTTCCTGGGCTGTAAATTTTGTTTGTTCTTTTTTTTTAGATTAGATTAGATTACTTACAGTGTGGAAACAAGTCCTTCGGCCCAACAAGTCCACACCGACCCGCCGAAGTGCAACCCACCCATACCCCTACATTTACCCCTTGCCTAACACTACGGGCAATTTAGCATGGCCAATTCACCTGACCCGCACATCTTTGGACTGTGGGAGGAAACCGGAGCACCTGGAGGAAACCCACGCAGACACGGGGAGAACGTGCAAACTCCACACAGTCAGTCGCCTGAGTCGGGAATTGAACCCGGGTCTCAGGCACTGTGAGGCAGCCGTGCTAACCAATGTTATGAATAATTTGGTCGCTAAATTACTTCAATAGAAGATCAATTTTGAATCATAATTTAAGAAAGCTCTCTGACAGAATTAAAAGTCTTAATTGTGCTTTAATAAAATAATGGATTCATGTAATTCATCGGGTTTTGGGGATGGTGGCAAATTAAATTTGTTAAGTCATCCAAACTTAAGGGAATCCAAATTTTTTCCAGATATGTAATTGGGAACCTCTGGAACCTTTTACATCAAACAATCCAGTCTCAGTTTTCCAGCTATACAAGAGCGCAATCAGCCAGGTCACACTTACCCTTTTCGTTTTAGGATATTTGAGATTGGTTCGATTTGTTTGGGAGGCAATAACAGTTCCCGATGTCATCTCAACTCCTGGGGCTCCTACGTTTGTCACACCTTCTGCAGCTGTGGAGTCTGTCACAACAGCCCCTGTTGCTCCCTCCTCAACTGCTACAACTGGCGCTGGTTCTGCCTGGCTGCTTGCTTGTCGCTGTCGACGTAGTCGCTGTGCTGAACTGGAACGATACCGTGAGAACCGATTTTTGGGTCTGGGCTTGGTTGGTTTTGATGCAGGAGGTTTAGCAGGCTTTTCTGGAACTTGCTCCTATAAAAAAAACGTTCTTCAGGAAAACTGTATGTGTTCCACACCCTAAAAAATTATTCACAGATGAATTTCTCATTGAAATAATCTGAATTGGTGAACCAAGATAATCTATGAGTAAGTGAACTATCAAACAGAGATTGTGAATGATCAGTGATATCAAACCAAGAAAATAATAATAAAACAGACATGGCCTCTAGTTTTATATACTTTTAAAAAAGTTTGGCACCCTCTTTCCTCCTCTGACAACTTTTTCCTTGATATTGAGATGCCGGTTTTAGACTGGGTGGACAAAGTTAAAGGTCACATGACACCAGGTTATAGTCCAACAGATTTATTTAAAATCACAAGCTTTCAGAGTACTACTCATCGTCAAGTGCCTTTCATTTGATTTAGTTCTAACTTACAGTACTATAGAAAATAGGGATTAAGCAGAATAGGTGAAATGGAGGCATTTTTCCAACTGTTTCAATGTACCACTGCTCTACCATATAATAATTTAAATGCTGACTTAAGGACAGCATAGTATTAGTAAACAAGGAAACAGAAACTTCATTTCCAGGATATGCATGTGAACTCAGAGAATAATGGGATTGAACAAGAAAACATATCAAACTCAGCTGACAGTGAACACAAATTCTACTAATTTAAAATATAGTTTACAATTATACTCAAAAACTGTTAAGATGGATGATAGAGAAATAAAATATATATACATGAGCAAGAACGCCCGCGTTAGATATGTCATCTTGACTGGGTGTATAAACATCACTCATTTTAAAGAATGAGAAGACAAAATTTCCAAATGGGACTTGTACTGAATTTTTTGATACTAAAATAACATGTGAATCACTAGGATTGGCACTCTGATGTTACCAACTACTCTACCTGAACAGGTCCTGGTCAGCAGGAATATTTTTTTAAAATCCTTCTAAAATATGAAAGTTTTAAAATGTACTGATCTTTCAGCATACCCTCATTGGTTTAAATGAATTTTATTTCCTTCCATCCCTTATATATAAAATGCTAGGCACATTTCCCAACCATCATCTTTAAAATGGGAAGTGATTACATTTGGTCCAATGACTACTTTGTGGCAGACAGTGAACAATCTCATCACCTTCAATCTGAAACAAATTCACTGAAGTGTACTGCCGTTTTCTTTGGTGGAGGAGAGGGAGAATGCTGGTGGTGTAAGATGGGAAAAGTGAATTCTGCCTGCGTTTTCAGTTGTGTAACGGCCACATTTGTTTACTCACTTACATGCCAATCTCACCAGATGTTACCAAGAAATCTTTCCATTTCATCTATTCAGTATCTTTGATAGACACAATGAAACTATATTTTACTTCCATACACTGAACACTTCTGCATCAGTATGTACAATGACCCCCGAGCAAATGATCAAATACACTACCTTCCTGACATTGTGATTCAAAAGAAACCTGATTATACAGAGGGTTTTGATCCGTCAGCTGTTGTTAACAGGAATGTACCAGCACATTCTTTAGAACGGTTGGCAACATGGCACCTAATGGCTGGTATCTGACGCTGCACAAACCGATTACGTAAGAAAAAAATATTTTTTAAATACCCAGTGATCTAGCTTCCACAACTCAGAGGTAGATAATTCCAAACATTTGTTACCGATTGGAAGGAATTCCTTCATAATTCAGTTTTAAATGGATGTCTCCTTACTATGAGAAAGTGAGGACTGCAGATGCTGGAGATCAGAGCTGAAAAATGTGCTGCTGGAAAAGCACAGCAGGTCAGGCAGCATCCAAGGAGCAGCAGAATCGACGTTTCAGGCAAAAGCCCTTCTTCAGGAAAGGGCTTCTTCCTGAAGAAGGGCTTATGCCCAAAACGTCGATTCTCCTACTCTTTGGATGCTGCCTGACCTGCTGCGCTGTCCCCTTACTATGTCTCCTAGATTGAGAACTCTATAGTAGTTGGAACATCTTCGTTATCTTAATTTTTTTTTCCTGAATTCCTATATAGAAATGAAGAAATATTAAATTCTGAAACTAATGTGCTTGTTTTAATAGCGGCACGGTGGCTCAGTGGTTGGCAATGCTGCCTCACAGAGCCAGGGTCCCAGGTTCGATTCCAGCCTTGGGCGACTGTCTGTGTGGAGCTTGCACATTCTCCCCGTCTCTGCGTGGGTTTCCTCCGGGCACTCCGGTTTCCTCCCACATTCCAAAGGTGTGCAGGTCAGGTGAATTGGCTGTGCTAAATTGTCCATAGTTGTTAGGTGCATTAGTCAGAGAGGGGGTTGGGTTACTCTCAGGAGAGTCAGTGTGGACTTGTTGGGCCGAAGGGCCTATTTCCACAATGTAGAGAATCTAATCTAATCAAAAAAGAACGATCAAATTTAAAACTCCTGATTTCAGTGCAAAAGACAGGAATCAAATTTATATTTTCATTTTCTTTCTGATGAACAGCTCAGCAGAAAGTCACTCAATGACTGCTTCAACTGAAGAAACTGTTCTTTTTATCTCTGAGTGAAAAAGGGGGCAAGGCATGTTTTCATTCATTAGTCTGTTTGTAAACAATATCACAAAACTTAATAGGTGTATTTCCATGAAACCTGGCACACAGACAGGGCGAAGCCCAAGAAAGAACAGATATAAACCTGGATAGAATATAAACCCAGATCCTGGAACATTTTAAAGGATTAACATTAAGGGGTAGATTTATTGGTTTAGAATGTTGAAGATTATTTCAGCTGTGTGTGCATTTGTCCAAAATATGAGCAGATTCTGGATATGGAATAATTTGAAGCCTCCACAATGAGATGGAAGATCCTAATAAAAATGTTGATTTTCAGCTGTGTGGTTTCAGAGCATCAACAAGGCAGATAAAAGCCTCTAGGAAGAGATGTCATTGCCACTGAGTCAATACAGCATGGCAAAGGTATGTACTCTACCAGTTCACTTACTTAAGAAAGTTAATTGATTTTTTCTTCTCCTTAAACACTAATTACCAGTTTCCAAAACTACTCTCACAACATAGGAAATAGGAGAGGATCAGCCGTTCAGTCTTTCAAGCTGGTTTTGACATACATTACAATTATGGCTGATCTTCGACCTCAATTCTGTTGCCCATTCTATCACAAAATCCCTGAGTTCCCTTAGTATCCAAAAATTCTACTGCATATTTTCTATAGAAAATGACTCACTATTGCGCATCCGCAACTCTCTTGGTTAGAGAACTACATAGATCTTTAATGCTCTCAATAATCTCTTAGCCCCAAACAACCCTTATTCTGAGACAGTCACCCACTATTTCTGGACACCCCAGCAAAGGGAAACATCCTGGCAATATTTACACTATCATGTCATTTTAAGAATTTCATATATTTCAATGAGATCAGCAACCACTTTCCAAAATCCAGGGAATATAGTTTCAAGTCCACTTCCATTCTCTTATCCTAGTGAACTCTCACTGCACTCTCTCTAAGGCAGCCATGTGCATAATTTTAGAATGCCCATACAGAAAGCCTCATACAATTGTCAGCTAAGGATTTTGAGAAATGGTGGTGTAATTATATTCCAGACCCCAGATTAATGTTCTGGGGTCACGGGCTCAAGTCCCAACATGACAGATGGTGAAATTTGAATTTAATAAAAATCTGGAAATTAAAAAGCTAACCTAATGACAACATTACTGATTGTTATAAAACCCCGTCTGTTTCACGAATGTCTTTTCGGGAAAGAAATTGGGCATCCTGATCTGATCTGGTCTAAATAGGACTCCAGAAATTCAAAAATCAATTAACTCTTAATTGCCCAGCAAGCCACTCAGTTCAACAGCAATGATGAGTTACAGTAACGACCACATCCCAGAACAAATAGAACATTGTAAACAAAATTTCTGTTCCACTCAGCGCTCCTAAAAGTGCAACCATATGTCAGGAAATAAGCAAAGGCATTAAATGAGAGCGGTGCTGTAACAAGGTGTCAGTATGCAGATAGCTTTTGGGACTCCTGATGCTTCCTCCCTTTCTTGGGAAACGTACCAATTTGAATTATTGTCAAGAAGATTAATTTTCACATCTTCCACCAAATATCAAGAATTTATTTCAAACAGCCAAAGTTTGAGAAGAATTACATACACTCACATGTAACATCAGAAATTTAAGAAGCTCTCACTAATGTAGGTTAGATCCATCCTCAGGTGTTTCACTTTGGGGAAGCAACTTCTCTTGGGGCTACATATCCAAAGGCAGTGTCATAGTAGAGAATTTTTAATGATTTCCATCTCAATTTGACTAATGTTCACATTCAGTGCAACAAGGAGAGTTGTGAAATGTTAAGTTCATCCTCCCAAGTATAAATAGCACATCAAAAGTTAAATGAGCATCAGCCTTCTTTTGACAGGTTTATTGCAGGTTAGTTAAATGCCCAAGTTACTGATGCACTTGAGTTTTTAAACAAGTTCTGGCCGAACACCATCTGCTACAAACATGACAATTGTATTTCTTCTTGACCCTTCTGGCATGCCAGTACAAGGTTTAGAACAGCACTTCAAACACTAATCAGATAACTTCTCCAAATGTGAAGCAGATGGCGTGCCTCTCAGGTTATCCTCCCAACCCAATTCTATATGTTTATTTTAATAAAGCAGATAACCAAACAAATCCATTGTTTAACCCTTGAAACACCAATGAACGGATACTGGGATATTTTCAAGCAGACACGAGCAATCTAGGATATACAATAACCAAGTGTATTTATCCTCTGGAAAAGTGAACACTTCCTTAACCAATTCCCTTCCCCTAAAGTAAATACATCTGTAAAACAGTACATGTCACAAAAACGTGTCACATCAAAGGAGCTTGGAAATGTATCACTGCATCTCAGTGTGGTTTAGATTGATGGAATTACTGCCTTACTTCTGTTGGAGAGGGGAAAAGCAAGGCTACTTTGCCAGGCCACTTTCAACTGACTAAACTCCACATAACAAATCGTGTTAGCTTGTTCCCTCCCAAATTCCAGCACCTAAGCACCTATGAAGCACAGAACACCACTGAACAATTAGCACCAAGAAATTCCTCACTTCCTCCTCTCCATGAAGCAGCAATAGCACTAATAACCATTCTTGTGCTTCTTTGGCCCATTTGCCATTTAAATTCTCTGCTTACCCCTAGCTGTGAAGTTCGCCGTGTGTTTACCCCTGCAAGCTGTGGTGGTTTTGCCTCACTGGGCGGCGGTTCTTCTGCTGCAGGCTCCGGTTTCACCTCCTCCACATCTGTGGTTGGAGCCTCTGGGTTGACATCGATATCAGGCTGACTAGCACTGCGCTCAACCACCTGTTCACGCCTTTTCTTTCTCTTCTCTAAGTTTTCAAATACCTGCATGATGGCTTCCATCTTCCGCTGCTCCCGCGACTGTGAACAATGAGCGTCAAAGAAAACAAAAACATAAACAAACCACACAGTGGATCAAAATCTCACCTTCAACAACTTATTTCCTCTCCTACCTCTTCATGTGAAAACACGGAGTTCAATTCCTAGGTGTCAAACCATTTGTCTGTATTGCCACACGTATAAAATCATAAGCACCCAAGCTTATTGAACAGCAACCAAAGTATTCTTTCAACTTTCCTTTTCTTATTATTATCACTAAGCCACTACATTTCTTTGAATCAATACGAGCTGATTGTGGCTGCAACAAAAACGAAGTGCACTCAAAAGAAGATAAAAATATTTCTTCTTCCTTCCAACCTGAAACAGCAAATACACCCACTGAACTGCCAGACTTATTTTTTTGTTTGAGGGGTCCCAAAGCATATTTCACATTTCAAACACTAGAATTATACCAATTCCAATATACAACCAGCTTTCTAAGGAGTAAGAGCTCTTCTTTCCATGAAGCATCAAGAGGATAATGCGCCATATCTATCTACAGCAGCATTCAAATAGCAAGAAAGCTACATTCTGTCCAATCTGGCACTCTCAAGTGGCAAATTCTTCATGCAGATCAACTTCTCAACACTTCAAAATTTTAAGAGACAGAAGATCCCTCAAAATTATGCTGGAGATTGGATTCTGGGCTCTTGTGGGCTCCCTGAAATTTGTGACCGCGATGCAACCCTGAGACCTTGATTGCTCTCTAGGATTTATTATGTTTTAATTCATCTAAAGTGAAAGGTTTCTCACTTGATGTGTATAGTAAAGGTTACAAGCACAACAATGTACATTATTAAGTTTTTATTAAGGGGGTTGAAGGAATCAAGTCTATAAAGACCATATAAAAAGCAATAGTCTTCCAACAAGCATATTTAATAAGACTGGTTAAAAATGCAGACCTAACATATAGGTAGTAAATGGCTGCTGAAAGTATCTTACAAAGCTGTACCATTCAAAGATATCAAATAAATAGAAACTGAGACTAAAACAGCAACTGGTTAATTGCTCTAGCTCTGTGCTTTACAATCTTCTGCACACTTAAGGGAGAACAATGCTCTGGATCTTGCATTGGCAGTACAACATGCCACATTGTAGGACTGTAATATGCCCAAAAGGGATTTTAAGTATAATACTAGAGCTGGGGTTTCATGCTGTCAAATGATAAAGCATTTCTTCTATGTATTATTTTCTGATGTGGGAGAAGAGGAAGGCCATTCAGCCCACTGAATCCACTTCGCCATTCAATATGATCATGGCTAATCATCAACTCAACTTTCCTGTCCATCCATTGCATTTATATCTACCTAGAAGTCTGTCTATCTCAGTCTTAAACATGCTTTATCATTGGGAGCTGTCAAAACTGGGTTGTTAAAGAATTCCACAGATTCACTGTCCTCAGAGCATTAAATGTGGGATCCATTACTCTAAGGTTTTGCTATCTAGTCTTTGTTTCTCGTTGTGAGAGAATCTCTTTCTCTCTCTGCATGTTTCAATAAGATCACCTCTCATTTTTTTTGGGCACAGGTCCAACCTGCTCAAAACTTCAAAAGAAGAAAATTGCTCCATTATTAAATTAGACATTATCAGGTCCAAAAGCGCCTGAATCCACACATAAATGTTCGAGGAAACTATCCCAAAGACACACTGAATTTTTCCTTGCATCTAACTTCTGCCGATTTGATTTTCCTAATCAAGTCACCCATGACTAAATTAATCATGTTAGTATATATGAATTCTAATGGTGTATCAGTCCAATATTTATTATGTCATGATACATCAGGTTGCAATTAATACATCTTTATAGATACAATACTATACGGATGGTGTTTGCCAGAGGCAAATTGCCCTTGTACACCCAAGGATTGAGGTGCGATTGCTAATCTCTCTCAGGAATAGATACAACCAAAAAGAATTAATAAAGCTTTAATGATCAGCACATATCCTGTCTAATATTATTAAGCCTATATAATACCTTTGCCAGTTCAGGAGTGGCAAACTGAGTCAACCACAGGGGGCAATTCTCCAGTAAATGCTGATTTCCCAAAGGATGGACAAAAATGGAAATCAATTGAGATTTAAGAAAAAGTTAGCTGCATATATGGTAACTGTAGGTAGGAAATAATGAGTGGCATTAGGAAACTTATAAGAATAGAAAATAAATTTGTAGAATCATATAGCAATGATGATAGCCAGTTGATCTACTGTACTATGACAATTAATTAGTTTGATACTCTTGGTTTTGTCCCATTGCCCTACATTTTTTAAAATTTAGAACATAATATCCAATTCTTGATTCAAAGTTCCTAACACATCTGCTTCAAAGTATCCTGTTATGAAATGCGTTCCAGACATAAGAACATGCTGCAAAAGAATAATTCTCTTCTAACAGATTTTTTTTTGCCAATGTATTTAAATCTGTGTCCTCTAGCTACTGATCCTCCAGCCTGAGGAAACCACCAATCTCTCCTGAATCAAAATCCATCAATTTATTTTGGCTGTATATTTGAATGGGAAAAATAGTTTTCTCGAAAGCAAATCGGCAACTGGAGGGATCAACTTCTTATTTTAAAAACCTGTTTGTCCCTTTGGTCTATTTCCTACTGTCAGACTTCCCATGCCTGCAGCATTTTGCCTTTGAATTAGACAGATCAATTCAGCTAAGAACCAGAGAGAAAGATCAAATGGAATGCCTCAAGACAGCTACAATTAAATACAATAACCAAAATAGGTGGAAAATATATCTACCTCTGGAACAAGCAGTCATGGTTCCAGTGCATCAAATATTCGTGCTTACAAAGAGCAGCTCAAGGTCTTCCTGGCAAGATCAGGATGCATCTACTTGTTACTTAAACAACACAATGTGTAAAGAACAGTAGAACTGGATAATATTAAATGTAGGTGCCGTTGTTTTTGCAAAGAAGCATTCAGGGAGAAAAGAAAAAGCTAGTTAAATACAGCCAGAGCATAGTAGTTTAATGGTTATGGTTCGAGACTCACATTCCAGAGTTTGAGAGCTCAAATCCTACAATCACACACAAAACTGAATGCAATAAAATCTTTCAACGTATGGTCTAACATCAAGGGAAACAGATTAAGAACGTTGTCAAGATCACATCCTTCAGAAAGGGAATACAATTCTAGGTCAATAATCATAGAAATGATAGAGTCCCTACATTGTGGAAACAGGCCATTTGGCCCAACAAGTTCACACCGACCCTCCAAAGATCCATTCCCCTATCCCATTACTCCACATTTACCCCTGACTCATGCAGCTTACACATCACCGAACACTATGGGCAACTTAGCATGGCGAATTCACCTAACCTGTACATCTTTGGATTATAGGAGGAAACCGGAGCACCTGGACGAAACACATGCAGACATGGGGAGAATGTATAAACTCCACACAGAAGTTGCCCAAGGCTGGAATTCCAAAGGTGTTCCAGTGTTGCTCATATCTAAAAAACTAAACTAAGCATCATTCTACTGGACCATAGGGCCACGCTCTCTCATGAGATAAACACATGACAGGTGGTGATTTTAACCTGAAAGTCACCACATCTCAGGCGAGGGGACAGGTCGAGAAGGAGAGTCCTTAATGGTACCTTCAGAAGGTACGGGAATTGAAGAGACACTACTGGCATTACTTTGAGATCGGCTATTCAGCCAACATAAGAGTCATAGAATCCCTTCAGTGTGGAAACAGGCCCAACAAGTTCATACCAATCCCTCCAAAGAGTAACCCACTCAGACCCATTCCCCTGCCCTATTATCCTCCATTTACCCCTGATTAATGCGCCTAACCTGAACATTATGGGCAATTTAGCATGGCCAATTAATCTAATTTGCACATTTTTGGATTGCGGGAAGAAACCGGAGCACCTGGAGGAAATCCACACAGACATGGGGAGAATGCGCAAATTCCACACAGACAATCACTCAAGGCTGGAATCGAACCTGGGTCCCTGGCGCTGTGAGGCAGCAGTGCTAACCAATGAGCCACCACTGAGCTAATAAACAAAAAAAAAGGAAAATTGGGTTTATAGGATTGTGTATAGGTGTAGGCTGAGAAGTTCTAGGTTTTTCAGTAGGCCACAATAGGTACATCAGTTATGTTTCGGTTGACAGATTTAGATGCCAATCCTGTTTAAATGCTTGATTAACGGGGTTAAATCCACTAACAACCAGCATTAAAATCCATGTTGAAAGTGACATGACAAATTAATCGATCTAGCCAGTTAACCATAGTTAACCATGTCGGTGTCAACATGGATACGATTCTATACACGTTTCAGCTATGTAAACACACCCAGCAATTAAGCTCCTGTGCCAACCAGCTATACATATTCAAAAATACATGCCTTTTGCTGGAAACTTTTCCAGTAATGGCAGGGATCATCACATATGATTCTCTCAACTGAAATCCTTGTAATCTCTCCTACTGACACTGACATTGTTTTCCTGATGCAAATACATATGTGATAACCTCAACTGTAGAAGCACTTTGACCTTTCTTTCCCCATATCTGATGACTATCTTACTCAGGGACATATTATTCTTTCCAATCCTTTGCGCACAAACAGCTTCACAAAAACACACCATTTTCCTCCCTGTGCCTATTTTTCCTGTGGTCAAACTACATTCTGCTGTACTGCACTGCTAAGTCCATAACATCTGTGCGCTTAATGTCTGGCTGATAAAAAATTCCTTGTCTGCGCAGTATGACTACCTGTCACTTACCAGTTTACTTTGGGCTATTGCACGGAGCTGTTCATCCATTTCTGACTCCTCGTTTTCTTCTTCTACTTTTATTCGATCTCCTTCGCCAGGCCCTTCCTATTTAAAGAAAACAAAGTCAGTCAGTGCAGTGAGTAGCATTGCACATAAAGCCTGCAACTACAGCACCCCAATTATTATACATTGATGTGGTATAGCTCAATGTCATCTGAGAAATATAAACTAATATTTTACTGCCCACAATGGCATCATTTATGTCACAGCCCTTCCTTGTGACATCATAAAACAAATCAACCATCTACATTATCAAACTTTGCCTGAAACAAGTACCTGCTCTTTTCACCAATACCTGATGTATACACAAAATAGAATTTTGACGAGCAAGGATTAACTTTTAAACATAATGCTATAAGTTACAGGTATTCTTTTCAAACCCTGGTAAGAGTGTTTTATGTTGCAGGCTTTTGCATTATGCACTCTAACCCCCTGAGATAAATCCCCATTCTTTGCTAATTTCCTCCACAGTATATATACATCTACCAAGTACAACATATTTATTGAACTAATTTCTGAATAAACAATGTGATAACAAATGTTTTGTTAAGTCCACTCACTGGATAAACATTATATTGAGTCCGCAGAGTTCCCAACATTGTTCAAGTATCTGGTATAATTGGAAATAACTTGATTTTAATAACTTACTCTCGAGGAAGATCATCAAGTCAAATATTCTGGAGGTGTTACAACTTCAAGCAATATCATTATCAGAGATGACCCTTGCCTTTACAACAGTTTTTGTTTGAATGAGATTTGTACAGTACAATGGAACACAGAGAAATTTGTTTACAACAGTTAGCGATGAACATATTCTAACGCTACATTTTAGATGCATGATAGGACAATAGATACTCAAATAAATTCATAAAGATATGATTGGAAGTGTTTTTGGGGAAACACAAAGTTATTGCAACATCATATATTTTTTTCCTTTAAATGCAAAGGTTTTACTTCCTTTTCATCCAAACATAGAAGGCTGTGGCACTTACAAGCAGGTTCATAAAGCAACTAGGGATCACTGTGTTAAGGTGTATCACATTAATGCCTCCCAATTAATCTATGACTAAGATCCAGATTAATTATTCGACTTAGCCTGGTAAGAAACAAGCACTGAGCTTCAAGTCTTTCATTTAACAGAATGGATAGGTCATATGCATTCATACCCAGTTTGCAAATTTCCACTTTGAGAACCTACAGAGATACCGGATATGTGACACCAAAAGTGGTGTTAGCTGACATTTTACTTGCAAAATACCTGAATATAACAGGCAGCTCTTAGTCATAAAAATGAGAGTACATTCATCCACACAAGAGCTGTCTTCAACCATATCTTTCTAAGAGCTGAGAACTTCTTTTGAAGGTCTTGGATGGAACTGCCATGCATTCTGAACTGCTCCACCACAAACCCAACTTGTGTGTTATCAATTTCAATTACATACTGTTGTCAAAGAGGAGGATAGAAGTGAATTGGACTGAGGAAAGGCCACATTGTGTTCATAAGTGCACTTAAAACCTTCCATGGGGAATGGAAAGTGCAGGTACATCCTGCACTTGGATGATGATGCATAGTTTTAGTTTTAATCACATACATATATACATACAAGTGACAGTGGGCCATTGGGATGAGTGATGCCTCCTTCTGAAGAAAGCACTTGAGATATCTTGTCACAACATGTTATCTTGTGCTTTTACATAGGTTCAATTCAAAATGTCATAAACTCAAATCACAACATGCTATATTCAACCTTAAAACATGATTCTGTTATAATTGTATCAAACCTAAGCATAAGAAGTGTTTTGTGGTGCAATTTTCATAAAACTTGACGTCATAGCACCTGCATTACATCATGTACATGAAACAAATAGAGTATCTAGGATTTGAGAGCTGTTAGTATGTAAAATTAACAGGATTTCAGGCCAAATAATATTTCATATCTATCCTGATAAATCTGCAGTGTTAGTTGGTTGTACACAAAGGAGGAGGAAAACTATAACACTGAAATGTTCTGGATCATTAGCTCAGCACCAAAACAAACTACATTATTATACTCTAAACTGATAGAGTTTAACATTACTTTTGATAGGTGATCTAGTTAGAAAAATTAATAGGTTGTTTTATACAGTAGACTTTCTTAATGCTATTTAAAAATTATTAATTTTTTTTAACAAGTAGTGTGCTTTTGTGCAAATGGATCTTTTGCTATTTCCAACCTTGCTGGTGAATTACACCGCCCTGGCCTCTCATCTTCTTCCAATTTATGGGATAGAAAAGCTAACATGATTTAGTTTATCACTGATTGAGATGCAGACAGTAAGTGGGCAAGAGCACGATTTAGCTTATTGTATGTGCCTCATGTGAATCTGGAAAAAGTTCGAACATGGCAGTTATCTTCTGTTAATGTCTGTATGTGCATACCTCACTGTCACTTGCTGGGATTTGTACAGGTAACTCCTGTTGGTCTTTGGATTCTGCTGGCTCCTCCTGTTGTTGGTTGCTATTTTCATCAGAAGGTTGATTGAGCTCTGACTCCATTTCCCATTCTTTCCGTCTGGCTTTTCTCCGCCGCGTTTCTGCACCTACTGGGGACTCCACTGATCCTTGATTATGTTTCTGTACTGGACAATTCTGGTTTCCCTTATGACACGCACAGTCAACCTTATATTTACTATGATGAAGTAAATAATATAAACTTAATTACATATTATATTAACCCTTTCAGTTTTATTTTGACTATCACAAGTAGAAAATAAACTCAACCAATTTTCCCTAAATGCATATTATACAGATGTTTACAAAGCTGTGGAACGCATATGAAAAGTAGACAACCCCTACTTACATGCAAGATACCATTTGCTATTCAAGGGAGAATACCTAATCCCAGAAAGGTTCAAAGTTCATATTGTCCAATCTGAGGAAGTCTCGGGGTAAGAGTATTCTAATAACTCAAAAAATCATGTACCTGTTTGACCCCAACCACCTCCCATCTCTTTTTCCAGCCACTGAACCATCGCTTCTAAATTATTGAAACTATTCCTGATTTAGAAAGTTAGCCTATTCCAGCAGTTTCCTCGTCTAAACCTCCTTGACCCTTCAATTTGGCATATTCTCTGTCCCATAAAAGTCAGATTCTGCTAGGTGTTCCTTTTTCCTTCTTCTCTTCCTCTTTCCTGATCTTTTCCAGTCAGTCGCCTGGTTTCAAATGTTATTTACCTTAGACAATGGTTTGCATCCTATCTGAATCACGTACTAGTCTTTCTAAAAAGTAAATAACACAACTACTAAAACATTTTTCTACGACAATGGTTCTGTAATCAAAATATATTTTGATAAAGCTGATTTTACTCACCAGCTGCTGTATTCGTAGTCAAAGCCAATGGTCACCTCATTGTCCTTTGGGATGTTTGTGATGGCATATATACAAAGGTGGATCATCCCATCAGCAATCATGTGCCGTACCTAGGGGACATTGTATTCATGTTGTAGCTAGTTTTTTTTTATCTTATGAATCTTAATTAGGTCAACCCCAATTTATCACATTTTCTGCCTTCACATTTTTGGACAGTTTTTTTTAAGCTAGCTGAATTTGTGCCAATCAGTTACCAATGTCAAAACAATATAACTATGGATTGTTATTCTTGCTGAAAACACTGATTAAACTTAAAGCAACTATCATTTAAAAAATTATACAATCTTGGGGGTAGTAGCTGAGGAGTGGTGAGGGGTAAGATTGTAAGTGGCATAAATGTCACTGTTACTGAGTTAGTAATCTGGAACCTAATACTTTGAGGATGCAGGTTCAAATCTGGTTTGCTACTATCCCTTTAGGAAGAAAATCTGCCAACCTTATCTGGTCTGACCTACATGCAACTCAGGACCTACAGCAACATCGTTCACTATTCAATTTCTTCAAAATTGAGGACCAAAATCCTGCTCTGCAATTAGAGAAGTGCTTTTTTAATCTGAGGGTCACCATGCCTCAGGTGAGGTCAAGAAGGTGGGACCTTTATGATGACCTCAACCAGAACAGGAATTGAACTTGTACTGTTGGCATCATTCTGCATTACAAACTAGCCATCCAGCCAAATGAGCTAACTGATTCTGTGGTGATTATATTACTGGACATGGGTATAAAGCTAAACAACTTCAACAACGACATCAGGTTACCAAGGACCTTAATTTAATACCCATGATGTTTTCAAATTCTGTATATATTGTTCCTGGAGGATAATAGTGCAAATTTATGTTATAAAGTGCTACCAGTCAATTAAATCTGGCTTTAGAAACACAAAACAATACACAATGAGATTTAGAGATTCCACTGACCATTAGCACCAAGTACAGCAAATGACTCAGATGAGTTTTGAAAGCTCAGAATGACATGCTTGTCTACAAGAAATTTTGAAAGATGGGATAATTGATTTGAATGACAAGTCTACTGAATGGAGGAGCAAGTGCAAGTCCTGCTCAAAGCCACATGAACAAGAGACACAGTGCATTCAGTCAGCCAGTTAGTTTGGTCAAGGAGAAAGCCTAATTTTCAGAATTGCAAGCTCATTCCTCTGAAACCCTGATCTGATTCAATTCAAAAGGATGATCAGAAGATTTTAAACCAAAACTGTACAAAAAAAGATTATTTTGCTTATTTGCACTGTTTTCCTTCGATTGAATTAATTAAATCTATGCTGAGGTTTGCTTTAGCTATTTTTAGGACTGCTGTCCATAAAACAAAATGGATTAACTATTCTCATATGGTGTCCTACAGTTTTGCAAGAGAGAAAAACTGCAGATGCTGGGGATCAGAGTCACAGGTGTGGTGCTGGAAAAACATAGCAGGTCAGGCAGCACCCGAACAGCAGGAATCTGATGAAGGACTTATGCGCGAACATCGATTCTCCTGCTCCTCAGATGCTGTCTGACCTGCTGTGCTTTTCCAGCACCTTACAGTTTTTCAGTCTTTCTTCAGAAATATAAGTAAGAGTCGTAAGTCAAACATGAAATCATAATATCTGTTCTGATCATTCAAGACTTTCAGTTACACTCCTGGAATACAACTTTTTAAATATTCATTCATTGAACATGGGTGTCGCTGCATGGCCAGCATTTACTATGCATCTCTAATTGCTTGAGATGATGCATAATCAAACTATGGGCATGTGACAGGTGGTTAAACTTGAATTCACATAAAATCTGTAATAAATAAATGCTCGCCTAATTGTGACCACATAAGCACTATCAATTGTCATTAAAAACCTATTTGGTTCACTAATGTAATTTTGGTGAAGGAAATCTGCTTCCTGGTCTGGTCTCTATGCGTCTCCAGACTCTCAGGAATGCAGTTGAGTCTTAATTGCCCAGAAGGCAGTTTAAGAATAGGCAGTAAGTGCTGGCCTTACCAGTAACATCCAGGTCCCATGACCAATTTTTTTTCTTTTTTTTACAAATAGCAACCGTCATGAATCCAATATACTTGGATTGCTTAGAAATGTCACTAGAGGCTCAGTGGTAGTGTCCCTATCCCTGGACTAGGAGGCCTGCTCCAGGTGTGTAATAACATCTCTGAACAGGTTGATTTGAAAACTAGGTTAAATAATTAAAAAAAAGAAATGTGACTAGTACTACCCAAGACTTACAGACTCTCACTCTGTGACAGTGCTACAAGTGTTATCAAGTAACATCTATAATAGAGTATCATATGGCTGTGCTGTTAAAGAGACAAACCTAACCACATCATAAAATTTCTTGCACCCATTATGTGAGATCCTCCAGCAGACAATGTCTACTTGAGGTTTCAACATTTTGGGAAGAGGCAAAGAAAGGGAGACTAAAACAGTGAGGGATGAGGTAGAGATTCTTTTGTATGACCAACAAAGTTGCTTCATTATCTCACATTTGGGGAGATAAATAAGACAGCGCAATGTTTAACTCAGGAAG
Source organism: Hemiscyllium ocellatum (assembly GCF_020745735.1). NCBI lineage: Eukaryota > Metazoa > Chordata > Chondrichthyes > Orectolobiformes > Hemiscylliidae > Hemiscyllium > Hemiscyllium ocellatum. The sequence continues at coordinate 18,642,471 of NC_083414.1, forward strand.
TTTCTTTGGAAAACTTTGTACCACAGCACATTTAAGTCATTAATTTTATGGAAACACAAAAGTTGTCTATTCAAACGTCTAAACGTCTACAATTAACTGACCAAATAAATGAGAAATCTCAAACAGTAATGTGACATTACTGGGGAAAAAATAAACTTATGGGTGGCTTTTGACACCTGTTCTGGATTGGATATGATATTGCAGTGGAATAGTGTAAGATGGGTGCAACATGCCAACAAGTGTATCTAAATATTACTCAGTGTTCATTCTCCATGCTCATCCTAGCCAGTAAAGTGATAACAATCTAACATCTATTTGCAGTAGTCAAACCAATACAAAATTCTCATTTTTGTTTTTCTTTTTTTTAAAAAATGGAATTAATATGATTACAAATGCAATACATTAAATGTTAATGTTATTATCCAATTCGGGTTCCTTACAGTCTGGACTTGTTTCACACAAGGTTGACTATAGACAGACTCATCTCTACAGAGGGCTACTGCTTCATAATTCAATATCTCAATCTCTAACCTCATAAATATGATGTTCAAAAACACATTAAAACAAAGCATACATTTAAAAAGGTACTGGTATAGGAATGCAAACAACATTTTTATTCAGAAGCACAGCATTATGGTGGCATGGTTAATTTTTAATCCTTTTAAAAAATAATTTCAGCACACTGCATGTCATAACATATATAATTAAACAGGTAGCAATATCCAGAAAATCAGAAAAACAGACCTCTGCATTGGGGGCACAGGACCTTCTAATAAACCGAGCATCATTCCCAAATGTTCTAGCATCGACACACATTTCCACTTCATTGAATTTGGAGTAGAAAAGCACAAAGGGATAGGGTCTGGAAGGCAAGGTGACAAGTAAGATTTTTGCAACCCGAAGTTGGAACTTAACTTCCCAAAATATTTTTCTTCATAGGTGAGCAGAATAAATCAATGCTAACGGTATTTTCAACTACCGGATGAAAGGAATGGAGAATTCGCACTGACCAGCCATTTTTTGATGAGGAGTGAAATGCATTATGTTAGATGTTAGAAATAAATTTCTGAAACAATTTGAATAATTATGACAAAGCTCCAGATTGTCTCAATTTTGAGATGGTAAAACCCACAGAAGGTATTATTACAGACTCAAATGCAATACTGTCTTACCTTTTAAAGAAATGTCCATTAACTTCAAATTGCTGCCTTAGCATCACCTTACCACGGTATTCGATAATAAGTATGCCTGGCGTTAGATCTCTGGCTGCTCGCAAAATTTTGCGATGACGTTGAACTCTTGTGACTTTACCAAGCTGTAGCTGTCAACAGAAGGAAAACAGTACAATAAAGTTACTATTTTGCTCATTATTTGGAGCATTCAGCTGACTTAATTGGCTTTCACAACATACAACATCATTTGATGAATGAAAAAAGACTAAATATCTATATTTGTTATTTTTCTAAAAAAATTGTAAAGGTAATATTACAAGCTAAACAGCATATTGCAAGGGACTATCAAGCAGGCTCACTGTTGACTAATAATCAAGTTTATAAAGGTAGGCAGAAATATGAAGTAATTAGATCAGCCACCATCTTAATGAATGGCAGGGCAGACCCAAAAGGACCAAGAGGCTTACTTCCACTCCCAAATTGTCTAGTCATATTCCCAATTCAGCAGAAGTTTGTTTAAGTCTGACTCCTTCCTGTCCTATTTCTATAAGCTAGCAATGAAAAGTGAATTTAGAGCCAATCTTTACTTAGTCTTAAATTTATTTGCAAAATGAAATAACACATGCACAATCTTCAAACAACCATTCCTCATATGTGTTCCAGTGTAATCTGAGTTAATGCTCTCTTCCTGTATAACTAAATTTGAAATACAATTAACACTTACCTGCATTTGAGAGCCGAGAATTGTATTGTTACAGGCTAGTTCAGTTTTGTTAATAGTGTCCAGCACCACATTTTTGCCCACAGCATCTTTCATGGTTAATCGATACAATTCTAAAAGGTTCTGTACATCTGCACTGTACTGATTTGCAAAAGATTCCTCGTACTGATCTGTCCAGAGTCGAATCCTGTTCTCCCAACCTTCTGCTGTATTTTCATCCAATGCATGAGCTTCTGACAGTGAGTTCTAAGTATAAAAATCAGCAAAATTGAACAAACTAGACATGATTCTGCACCGAAAAGAATACTCATAAGAAAAATGTAGATTCCTCAAATTCTCACAGTATTTCTACATCTGATCTCAGATTATTACTCTACTTAAAAAGTGTGAGTAGAATTGTAAGTTTAAATTCTCATTTCCCCCATCTACTGATGGCAATCTTTGGTGCCAACACTCATATGCGTCAAGTCTGAACTGCTTTATTTAAAACAGCTAAATCCTTGTAAAATTTACAAGTAGTTTTGTGTAATATCAGGGTCATTCTTTTTTGGAGTACTGGGATGTTCTTTAATTTATACATTCATATCTGAGCTACCAAGATTCATACCCGAAGGTAAATGTAACTAGGTAGTCACGTACTATACGCTGCAAGGAAGTAAAAGAATGGGAAATTAGACTTTCGATTCCCATAGTCTAATCTCAATCACTTAAGTCAACTGAATAAATAACTCAAGTAAACTGCCTACTTCCCTTTCTAATCTCAGTTACACAAAGAAACCAAACAGACTTATGCATTTTTGCAGAGCTGGCTCAAAACCTGCGTTGGCAAAACCGAGTAGGACAGGATCTCTGCACTCTCTGGTATAACATTATATATATTTTGATTGCAAAGCTCTTGTAAAACCAAGGCAAAGAACATCCTGACATATTTGTGGACTTCAAAATGGACAAAATAAGACAATAAGTAATGTTTAGCCTCCAAGTTTTACGTTTTAGAAGTCTGATGACTGTGAAACAAAACAAAGGCAGAAGGTTGGAAGCTTCACAATTGCGAAGCTGGGAGATACTTTTTGAGCGATAATTGTTGATAGCATATTGAGCCGTTTGCAAAACAAACTGGAGAAAGAATAATTATAATTTTCAACTTAAAATTTGAGAAACTTTTCAAAACAAAATACAACTTTATAGATCTGATGACTGTTTCATTTTAAAGTCAAAAGTAGGGTGCTGAAAAGCACAGCAGGTCAGGCAGCATCTGAGGAGCAGAAGAATCGACATTTTAGGCAAGAGCCCTTCATCAGGAAGGGCTCTTTCCCGAAACGTCGATTCTCCTCTTCCTCGGGTGCTGGCTGACCAGCCCTGCTTTTCCAGGACCCCATCCTTGACTCTGATTTCCAGCATCTGCAGTCCTCACTTTCTCCTGCTTCATTTTAAATCACTGTTTGGTCGTACAGAACTTGAGTATTGCTGAAAAGACATTTTATTGAAACTATTCACCATGTAGTCATCAAGGAACTTTGAAAGCATACAAATTCAAGGGGGAAACTAATATATTTACTTCATGAGAACAAAGTTCTGATTGGTCGGCAAGTGAACTTGGATTTGTCGGCAAGTGAACTCGGATTTGTCGAAGCATTATTAATAAAGCATGGCTCTGGAAAAGACACCACAGGTCAGGTAGCTTCTCAGGAGCAAGAGAGTCGGAATGTCAGTATAACCCTTCTTTAGGAGTGGGGAGGGGAAAGGGAGCTGAGAAATAAATAGGGGAGGGGCTAGGGGAAAGGTAGCTGGGATGGTGATAGGTGAGCGAAGGTAATGGCGATAGGTTGGTGGGAAGTGTGGGAAAGTCCTCACTTTCTCCTTTGTAGAGGCATTGCCATGGAGAATGCACCCATTAATACTGACTGACAGTTAACAGCCAGATCTTGTTAAATTTTAAACCAAACAGGTTGGCTCTGATTTTTCAGAACATTGCCCTGAGAAATAAACCAGCAAATTGTGTTGATTCGAAACAAGTGTGGTGTGTGTGTACATTATTTCTGGCTACAAAGATTATCATTACACATATATTCCAGTGCATGTAAGTATGCCACATTGTAAGCCCAACTGAAAATGTTAATCTATTACTAACGTAAAAGCCCATACATTTAGGATTACCCAGCAAAGATTGTCTAATTGCAAAATCACTTCTAATGATAGATACTGTGTTGTGAGATTTGCAAGTGAGGTAGGTTGGATACAGTCAGCATCTTGCATGTTGCAAACAGCCAAAGGGACATCAGACAGCTTGCATACCATGCACTGCAATTCAGATCTCAATTGAGGACTCAAGTTGTTGTGTAATTGTGTGCACTGGAAGCTATATATGTTAATACATAGGGCACTGTTCTTTGCAGGCAGAATATTGCACATCCATTGCCCCGCTTCCAACACCACAGGCATTCCTCAGGCAATGTCTGATCAATAAACAGTAAACCTGCTTGGAACAAAATTTAACAAGCCTGGTTATTGACTGCCAATCAGCATTAATCGTGCATTCCCCGTGACCATGCCTCTACCAGAGTCTACATGCCAATCTGCACACTTCTTTCATGCAGTATAAATGTTCATTTTTTTCCCTTGAATTTATATTCATACTAAATCAGTGCAAGATGCAAAAGCTTTGACATATGTATATTTTCTCAGCAACTCTTTAATTTACTTTTTTTCTAAACAATTGTCATGAGCTATCAAGGCTCGGGGCACAGGACAGTGTCAGTGGTTAAACTAAATTAAATCTAAAGCAGACAAAAAAAATTTGCAATTAAATAATTGTGTCCAATAGCTTTAAGTGGGAAGTGGTCCAGCCCATTAGAGCCCTATTGATGATTCAAAACTTCATCTGAAAATTGCTGCATACATTAGTCAAAATTTCAACAGACTAAAAGGAAATCAAACACAGTAAAGTTATTACTCTTTCCTTACCTTCATTCTCATGGATCTTCTGGACCCTTCTCGAAAAGCCTGCAGATAACAAAATATTAGAAAATTATTTTGCAATAATGTAAACAGCCTATCAACTCTGCCCAGTGTCACTTAAGACCCCTTATCCAGGAACACTTTCCAAAATAAAAGAAAATTACAATACTGCAGACAAGCTAGAATCAACCAAACCTGCTTAAATGAGTGATCATACATTTTAGGTCTCAACTCTATTACTAATAGAACTTTTGATGGAAATATAAGAACAGCTGTATTTATATGCTGTATGATCCCTCACAGACAAATAACCACCTCTTAAATATATAAATTGCTGTTATGTAATCAACATGGCGGTGAATGAAGCAAGTTCCGTACAGTTTCTTATTTGATCTTAGTATAATATTTTTTGTTTTCAACAAATAAATTGTCGTACTTAGTACAGGAAGGGGAACAATCTGCTCATCGCTATCTTCCATCACCACTATGAGTCTCAATGCACCCAATGTCCATTCAGTAGATACAGCTGATTATGACTAATCCAGAGTAGGTATTTCCTTTTACTGCACAGTAAAAGCTAAATCTACACACAGTGAATCTTACATGATATGTCCAAAATTTGATTGGGAATGATTTGTTTTCAAATGCTGCCATACAGTGGGATTCCCCTGCAAATACTTATAAAAAAAGATGTGCTGGTTAGGCCAATTAGCCATGGGAACCGCAGGATTATGGGGATGGTGTAGAGAAATGGGTTTGGCTGGGATGCTCTTTGGAGGACCGATGGGCCAAATGGCCTGCTTCCACACTATAAGGATTCTATGATTCTAACTATTGAAAGAAATACTGTCATAGTTTTTTTTGTGTGAGACTAAAGCTATAAAAAATGACATGAACAGAACAGAACACAGAATTGAGAGACACAGTAGGGCTTAATTCCACATGAACTCAAATTTTCAGATCTCGGAAAATCTGTTTCCCAACCTTTTAGGGCTGCACAGGTAGAATCACTAAGTAACTACAAACAACAAGGAAGCCATTTAGCCAATGGCATCCACTCTGGATGGCTGAAGGAGCAGATCATGTGGCAAAACCTTTTTTACATCCTTCCTGGAGCTCTGCAGTTTTCCTGTTCAGATAATAAACTAATTCCATCTTGAATGTTTTGAACATGCCTCCAACAGATGTTCAGGCAGTGCATTTCAGATCCTAACCACCCACTCTTCGGGGAAAAACATTGCTCCTGTCACCACTGCTGCTTTTTCTTGTTACCTTAAATTGGAGTGCTCTGGTTCATACTCTATTCTCATGGGAAATATTTTCCCTACCTACTGTATCCAGACCCTTATAATTTTGGATCCATTAAGTCTCTTCTGAATCTTCCTTTCTCCAAACTTTGTTTTTTTTTAAAACTGTTTCTCTGTAGTCTTCCTACCATAATGAATCACTTTCGATTTCCCTGTATTAAATTTCATTTGCCACTTGTCACTTATCTGTCCATTCCAATAAATTTTCTACATACTTTGAAACTCTGCACTATCCTCCTTAAAACTGACACTACATTCAAGTTCTGTATTGTCGGTAAATTGTGAAATTGTGCCAAATATATTTTGGTCTTGGACATTAATCAATTTCAGGAAAAGCATGGGTTTTGGCGCCAAATCCTAGAGAATACAACTATAAACTTTCCTCCAGTCTTAAAGTCATCCATTAACCACTAAATTCTGTTTCTTATCACGCATCTATTTGGTATTCAGAGTCATACAGCACAGAAACAGACCCTTCAGTCCAACCAGTCCATGCCAAACAAATTCTATAAGATATAACTTTGTTCGAATAATACAGAAGTCCATTTACACCACATCAGCATTACCTTCACAGATTTTCAATTAAATCATCAGAAAACTTTAGCAAATTAAATATGGTCAGCACAGTGGATCAGTGGTTAGCACAGTTGCCTCACAGGCCAATTCCAGCCTAGGGTGACTGTCTATATGGTGTTTCCATATTTTCCAAATGTTTGCCTTCCAGGTACTCCAGTTTCCTCATACATTCCAAAGATGTGCAGGTTAAGTGGATTTGCCATACTAAGTTGCCCAGAGTGTCCAGGGATGTGCAAGCTAGGCAAGTTAAGCATGGGATATACAGGGTTATAGAGATAAGTATGGAGGCTGATCTGGGTGGGACGGTTTTTGGAAGGTCAGTGTAGCCGAATGGCTTGCTTCTACATTGTAGGGATTCAATGAAATAAACATGATTTTCCCTAAACAAATCTGTTGTGGCTTTCCTTAATTAACCTGCATTTGTTCAAGTAACTATTCATTTTATCTTGAATTATCATTTCTTGAAGGGTTATGACAATTTCCTGTACACAATTTTTTTTAATGGAATAGAGTTCAAAGTATTGTGGATAACTGATTATTTTTTAAGAAAGGATGTTGAAACTATATTTTTTAAAACAAGGGATTTCTTGGAAGCTGCACTGTTCCAGATAATGTTGAGCTTATTGCTTGAATAGACTTCAAGGGAAGCACCCTTCTTTTCCCCTCTGGGCTTTATTACTGTTCCATTTGAACTGTATTTTGCAAGCTTAAATTTCAGCTGGGGAAGATGACAAAAGAAAAGAACTGCTCAGCCCATGACCCTTGAATCTGAAACAGCTTTATAGTGAATCCAATATGAAACCTGATTATCGTTATTGGATTGTGACTGGAAGACCTCTTGCTATGTGTTTCTGAGCATACTGTATTTGCCGAGTATCCTGAGACATCTGCCTCTGTTGGTGACATGCTCGAATATAAGATGGATAGTCACATGGACATTCCATGTCTTACCTTTTTCAATTCACTTCAAGAACTAAAATTTGTTAGACAAATAACTGTTTCTTCTAAGACTGAACTGCTGTAGATAGAACTTTGTTCTTTACGCTTCTCACGGTATGATTGAATATGTCTGGGCCTGTGCTTGGGGTTATTTAGAATCATGAGCACTTCCATTTCCAGATTACAAAATGTGCAGCAACCAATGCTGCATCATGTTGTCATAATATTTTTGAGAACAATTTTCACTTTATTAAAAAACCTAATTGATAGATCTTTATCTTCTAAATACAACATATATGATTGGTCATATTGGGAACAGGGTAAAACAGTTAAATTTTGATAAGAGTAAAGGCTTAGAGAAAAGCAATGTAACTCTTCCCAACTCTGTCTTAACAGAACCTTCACTATCACGGAGGTTAAACTTACTGGCATGCTGTTATCAAGCTTATTTTTATGTGCTTTTTGAACAGTGGTGTAAAGTTTCTAATTTGGGACCTCTGACACCAACCTAAAGTCTAAGAAAGACTGAAAAATTATGGCCAGTGCGTCCACAGTTTCCACTCTCATTTCCTTCAGCATCCTTGGATGCATCCCATTTCACCTGACATGGTGCCTTTCCAATACCTATCATTCCATATCTTTTGATTCTTACCCAATACCTTATCAATGTTAATACCTTCAAATGTTCAACTACTCCCTCTCCTTACAGACCTGTGAAACATCATCTTATTGGTAAGAACAGATGCAAAGCATTCACCTAATGCTTCAATCATGCCTCCATGCGTAAAACTTCTCTTTGGTCCCAACTAACCCCATCCTCCTTTTAGCACTCTTACTATTTATAGGCCTATAAAAGACTTTTCAATTACTATTTTACATTAACTGCCTTTCTTGCCCCTTTCTTTGCTTTTTCAATCTTCCTCTGAATCTTCAATATGTAGTCTGGTTCTCAACTGTATTATCCTGATGTATTCCTGATGAAGGGCTATTGCCCGAAACGTCGATTTTACTGCTCCTTGGCTGCTGCTTGAACTGCTGTGCTCTTCCAGAATCACTAATCCAGAATCTGGTTTCCAGCATCTGCAGTCATTGTTTTTACCCTGTATTATCCAGGTGACATTTGTCATTAAGCATACTTTTTCTTAATCCTTGCACCTTTTATTATGCAGGGAGCAGACTATTTTCTTCTGCCCTACCTTTCACCTTTGTGGGAATATACATTGACTGTGCTAAACTCTTTCTTCTTTAAGGTGGCCAATTTTTCTGTTAGACTTGCCTGCCAAACTTTGATCCAAATTTATCTAGTTCAAATCCAGGCATATCCCACTGGAGTTTGTTTACCCCAGTTAATTATTCTCACCCAGATTGGCTATGGAAAAGGTTAACGAACAATCTAAACATTCCAACTTAATTATCTCTATCCCGTAAATTCTCCCTGACTGGTATTTGGTCCAACTCATGACAAAGGCTCAGGTCTGAGTGTATTCTTTCACATTGGACTGGAAAATATATTGCGATAGAAAATTCCCTAAATATCCTTGAGGAAATCATACCCTTCTGTCTGCTTTACATCATTATTACTACTATTCTGGTCTACATTCCCTCACTGTAACTGCATTATAATTCTCATGCCTTACTGTAATTTCCTTGCAAACTTGTTTCTCAACATTATTCCAGCTGCGGGTGGCCTATGGACTGTGCTGAGCAATGTAGTTGCACCTTTCCTACACTAACCAAAAATTAAAGAACTGCAGATGTTAGAAATCTGAAACCCCTTTGTTTCACAGTTTTAATTCCTTAGTTCTAATATATTTTGTCCTCGAGTCCTTTAAAACATTTTCTCTCTCAAGCAATGCAATATTCCTCTTCATTGATAAAGCCATTCCTTCTCCTTTCCTAACTTTTCAGAACACCAGCAATATTCAATATCCTGTCAAGCCCTTTTTGAGGGAGATCTCTGCTATAGCTGTATTATATTTTGATAATCTCAACTTTAAAGCTTATACTGACAGTTATAAAATTATATTTTGCACTATTCTCTGAAGATGAACATTTGGGAATATAAAGTCCAAGTTGCAGCAATGGACATTATAAAGTCTTCGAAAGATAAAATTCCATTAGCACTCCATATGCAGATGCTTCCTTTGAATATCTACCTTGATTTTTTTGGTTTTGGGGGCATTTCTTGCTTTTTCTGTGCTTCTCTTTCTCTTCTTGGCCTTGGCTCTCTTTACTCGGTTGACTGTAAGTGTGATGCTGGTGGGTGTGTGCTGTGTCGCGGTGTATGACACCGTTGATGGTGAGACTTCTTCATCCCCACTCTCAGTTGCACTGCTATCTCCACCTGTGGGGAAAGACGATTTCACTCATAAATTTGTTAAACAAATGGAATGAATTTCCTGGGAGATGTGTCTGCTCCAGTGCTTTAACTTCAGCTGCAAATTCAAGAAATTCACTACAAAACATTCAATAACTCAGTGCATCAAATATACTGTATCAATTTGCTGCAGCAAATACTGCAAAGTGCAATTGTTACTTTTACAAATAAGCTTTCCCTTCTCTATTTTAATAGCAGGTATTTAGCAGTAATATATGAAGAATAAACTGTAGTTTGTAAATTGTTACACAAAGTACAAGAAATGGCACATGGTGGATCAATGCACTCTACTTGCTCATGAATGACAATCTCCAAACTGAACGAGTAACAATTTTAACAGCACTGCAAGCTTCTTAAGTGAACAATAGTTAAATATTGAATGAATAAATGACATCAGTCTGCTTTTGAATTGTATAAAATCATTTGAAATGAGATGAGTCCTTTTAAAAAAAAGTGTTGTTGCACAGGAGTTACTACACTCAGCAGTTGCAAAGATTGATACCTTTTTTGGACACCTCATGGCTACTGCATTTGTTCTACATTTTCTCACAGAATGGTGCCCCAGTATTACTTCCTAGGAAGTAGTTTTGAAATCACTGGTATCACTTTAAAACAAATATCTATATATAGTGAAACAAACTGATTAAATATTCCTGACAAATCACGGTGACTATACTCCATGCAAATAATAAAATGGAACAGAAAGAAGTATCCAAATAAATATTTTCTCCTTACCAGACACATTCTCCTGCTTCCTGCGCTGCAGTCTGATGACCTTCCGCCTGTCCAGCCCCCTGTGAAAATCAACACAGATTACAACACAATGAATTACTGATTATCAAACCTATAACCAAGACTTTTAAATCAGTATTGACTCAGCTTCTCTCAAAGGATTAGGACATATCATTCGGATATTTAGTGTTTTACTGCTCCATAAAAAGTAAATTATAAAAGAAACCATTAAGTACTACCATAATTTGCTTTAAGAAATATCACTAGTGGCATTAGTTTTTCATTTTTTTAAATGCAATTATAATCTCAACACAGAGTCTGCTTCATGTTATTTATAAACATACTATCAACTAATGGCAAACAATCATAAAACAGCTGTAAATCTGTCTTTTATGATTTTTTATTTCTTGGGAGATGCTCCTTCAGTGAACAAAAACCTTGGAGTTCATGCCAAAGCACTGAACCTACTATGCCTGTTCAAAAATTCCCTTAGATGTCTAGTGCCACTTCATACCTGCAATTTTCACAAGCGATAATAAAACCATCCTGAGTTAAACTACAATGGCACCAGGGAATGTTCTCTTCCTCAGATGAACTGTCACTATCTTCAGAATTATCATCATATCGCTGGCAACGTAGTCTATTAAGCTCTACTCGGGCAATGATGGTCTGTGGAGGTGGTGAAGCTGGGGGTGTTGGAGGAGGCGGAGCACCATAGTTGTGGTCCTTTAAATAAAAGGAAAGGTCATGAATACACAAAATAAGTAACATAGAATAAAAGAAAACACAAAGAAGTATTGAAGCAAACAGCTTTGGAACAGTTGGCTTTTCATTTCATTAATTTTTTTTATTTCTGTAACATTACAATCTCACTTCGTATTTGCACAAAATAGTCAATATAAAATACTATTCAACTGCTTTTCAATTCACTTTCTCACTTAAAACAATTTTTTAAAGAAACAATGATCATACATTGGATTTTGACATAAGCCATGCCTGAAATCACTCTGTCCAAGTCCAAACTGCAATTTTATCCAAGCCAAAGAGTATTATGTTTATATGAAAGGAGAGCCGGTCGTATTCTTTATTTTAATTTCAACTGCAGGGACATCACGTTAAAGATGAGCTTGAAACATTTCTCAGACAAATCTAAAAGTTTAAGGACTTAATATAAATGGTAAAACATATACAGTTCTGTCTTGATTTAAAGTTTGACAGAAAGCTAAACATTACTACCTGTCTCCAAACCTTGAAATTAACTGAATGTGCAGCAGTGCAGGAGGCAGCATGATTGCATCAATGTTCACATATCTCCAATTCTAACTGGAACATAGCATCTGATTTTGCTTCCTTGCTTTTTGATTTCTGTACACCCCCTCAATTTTAGAGAGAATGCTCATTTAGCTTCCTTCTTTGTTGTGGTTCTGTTCACCGAGCTGGGAATTTGTGTTGCTGACGTTTTGTCCCCTGTCTAGGTGACATCCTCAGTGCTTGGGAGCCTCCTGTGAAGCGCTTCTGTGATGTTTCCTCCGGCATTTATAGTGGTTTGTCTCTGCCGCTTCCGGTTGTCAGTTCCAGCTGTCCGCTGCAGTGGTTGGTATATTGGGTCCAGGTTGATGTGTTTGTTGATAGAATCTGTGGATGAGTGCCATGCCTCTAGGAATTCCCTGCCTGTTCTCTGTTTGGCTTGTCCTATAATAGTCGTGTTGTCCCAGTCGAATTCATATTGCTTGTCATCTGCGCGTGTGGCTACTAAGGATAGCTGGTCGTGTCGTTTCGTGGCTAGTTGGTGTTCATGGATGTGGATCTTTAGCTGCCGCTTTGTCAGCTAACAGGAAGACAGCTAACGATCCGCATCCATGAACACCAACTAGCCACAAAATGACACGACCAGCTATCCTTAGTAGCCACACACGCAGATGACAAGCAACATGAATTCGACTGGGACAACACAACTATTATAGGGCAAGCCAAACAGAGAACAGCCAGGGAACTCCTAGAGGCATGGCATTCATCCACAGATTCTATCAACAAACACATCGACCTGGACCCAATATACCGGCCACTGCAGCGCACAGCTGGAACTGACAACCGGAAGCGGCAGAGACAAACCACTATAAATGCCGGAGGAAACATCACAGAAGCGCTTCACAGGAGGCTCCCAAGCACTGAGGATGTCACCTAGATAGGGGACAAAATGTTTGCAACACAAATTCCCAGCTCGGCGAACAGAACCACAACAACGAGCACCCAAGCTACAAATCTTCTCCCAAACTTTGAGCTTCCTTCTTTCCTCATCATTTTCTGAGTATAAGCAGTGGCACTGACTGCAACAGCCACTTGTAACTGAGACAAGTATGTGAACTCTTCTTCAGAGTATGACTGATTAGCCTCAGCCAATACTGCACCAGTAGGAAAACTACATCCAAGAGGAAAACTTCCTGGTGCACCACTATAAAGTACATTATTAACTACTATTAGACTATACTAGTTGTAAAAGCAAACACATTGCACATGTTAACTACTTGGAATGCAGCATTAAATTCACTTGCAACATGTGACCGGCTCTCCTTTCATATAAACATAGCATTTTAACCATGATAGTTCTCATTAAACAATGTTAATGCTCATATACAGGAAGCAATAGCTTCTTCTTTTCCTTAGAGCAGACACAAATTGCATGTTCAGATTAAAAGATTTGGTATCTTGAGAGGCACACACAAACAAAGATTCAAGAAAGAAGTGCAAACAGTTTGCTTCCTTGGGAAGAAAGCAACCATTAAACTACACAACTTTACAATAGCAAAGAAGTCTCCTAGTATTGTGCTTGAGTAGAGAACTAATGAAGATAGATTCTGAATGTGTATAACACCCGGAAAGCAATCAACCATTTGTGGCAGAAAGGAACTGCTGTATGGACATAGCCAGTGACAAGTAAATAATGTGAACATAAAAACAGAAAATGCTGGAAATATTCAACCAGTCTTGTAACACCATGCAAAGTCAGAAATTGGGCTGGATTCTCATCTTCTAATGGAAGCAGGAACATGTTGGAGAGAGTAAAATATTTATTTTTTGACTGCAAATTCTGGAATCCAGTCATTCTTTGTATAGTCTATTCAATGGTTAGGAAAACCATAACTGCAAACCTTGTAAGCACCTCTTCTCACATTCTGGTCGATATTGTGAGCACCAGGAAATTTGAATTTCCTTCTTCATATTGTGTGCATGCGTGCATGTGTGTGAGCACACATGTGCATTGGCAGAAGATTTAGAGCATCTTAAATAAGGTTCGAGAGCCTGTAACCAATGACAGAAGCCTGCTGAGAATTCTAGGATATTCTGATAGCTGTGTGTCAATTGTGTGTCGCAAAATTAGGTGCTGCATTAAAATGTACATTTTCACATCAATAATATCCTGAGGTGTGCTGATAGCTGACAGTGACTGAGGGTCAAGAAACAATGTCTGGGCTATCCTAGCAAACCAAGATTGGCCTTTACACAGCCCCCTTGACACCTGCATATCTTGGAAACTGCCTCAGGACTCAGAAAACCTAAACCATGCTCATCCATGCCTTCAGAAGAGAGAAATATGGCAGATATGGGCAAAAGTGTCAGGCTTGGGATTTGAAAATTGGGAAACTGCTCATCTTGCATTTTCAGGACTTAGCATAAATATCAATCTCAGAGTTTACATTTCAAGTTGTGATCTTTCATCAGAAACTTTCTTGGCACCTTGCAATGGAAGGCAGCAAACACAATTTAACGTATAATTGCAGGTTTTAAGATTGACAAATTTCAAACAATCATAACCGTTTATCCTGCATGAAAAAGGGTGCTTTATTGTTTGGCAATATTGTTTTTGATTAGTTGAGACATTTCCATAGACAAAGTAACAGGGAACAATAGATTTCTGAAGCAACCAAGTGATTTTAAAAAGATGCAAAAGTATTGCTTTTGTTGCAGAGAACACATCCCAGCATATGATACATGTCTGAGCCACACGACAAGTTTGACTGATTACCTTAAATTAACTAAATTACTTCAAAAGAACAAATCTGGATTTTTCTTTTTTAAAGATGACCCTGTCCACTGAGGTGCTGCTTTTAATGTCTGTGAACCTTAATTCCCAAATCCTCGCGCTCTTCCATGTCACTTAGTTTTATTTCCCCTCACTTGAAGTACAGTTATTTTCCTTTCATCAACACGTACTATATTCAGGTTAGTAACAACTAATTTGGTTAGACACATTGTTGTTCATTTTACACGATAAATATCCATTTGCAATTTTCTTTTGATCATCAGAATTATTTACTATGCCTCATATTTCAGTAGCATCAACAAATTAGAATAATATTCCTTCTATGTGTCCATCCAAATCACTGAAATGCACAGTAAACGGAAGCAATTCTAAAACAGAACCCTGTGGAGCACTTCTACCTAATACTAATCACTTTGGGATATTTCCGTCAATTCATAATCCTCATTGCCTCCCTTTCAAGTACTTTTTAATCCTATTTTCTATCTTTCCTTAATTCACACCCTTTAATCTTGTACAACAATTCTAGTTTCCACTGGCTGTTTCACGTATCACGCTCTGGGATACATATGTTCATCTCACTGATTAGGAAGTGATGTCCTTTCATGGCTGTGTATCTTTTTTCCCTCTTTGAAATCAATTGCATGGTAAAACTTAAATGGATTTAATATGGGATCCTCCTGATGTAAATGATCACCAAAATGTTTTGTGAATTTACCTGCTGAACCTCGAATGGTTTGACCATGTGTGCCCTGCACACGTGACCCCAGGGACATTTTGGAGCCACACTGCTCAGTGCTGAAGGTGTTGCTTTAAGGCCTGAATGAAGGTAGAATGTTTACACTGTTTTGTACTTCAGACGGGCATTTAATTGTCATCCAGACAGAAACAGAATTTGCTTACTTACAGCATATGGCAGACCTCTATACCCATGATGTTGTGCAGTCCCATAGTTGTGATTTGAGTAGCTGTTCTTCTCAGCAACTGCAGGGCTAGCTTCCACCAACTCTGGGCTAAAACAATAAAAGCAAAGTCAAAATATCATTTGTTTGCAATGTTTCCTGTGCAGCTTCAAAAGTTTTGTTTTCCTTATTGGAACTTAATCCTATAGACATCAAATGAAGCTTTCACTTTCCCCTAGCCTTGCTGCCATTGTTCAGAACATTATACCTTCTCTCCCAAGGAATCTCTCTAACCAAGGCATCAGGAGGAAAAAATAGGATTTGTAAAGTGTGGCCAATAAAGTATGTTTCTTTATATTTACTCACAGGACATGGGCACTGCTGGTACTAAGGGCAGCGTTTATTTTCCACCCATAACTAGTCTTAGAATGTGGCAATGAGCTGCTTTCTTGACCAAGCATGGAGTGGTTCAAGACAAAATGGAGAAGGGGAGTGGGAAAAGATGGTTTTGGGGAGGAATGAGAGAGAGAGAGAGAGAGAGAGAGAGAGAGAGAAAGCAATTTTCAGAGTCAAGTTGACTTGAGAACTCTTGAAAAATAATAGCCAGAATCCGATTCCAGAGTTCCCAACCAAACTCAGGTTTTCCTATTTTAACCAGGGCCTTTTTAAAAGTGCACTCTGGATCAGGTCACAATCCTATACCTGACACTCCCAACCTGGACAGCTCCACTGTGAAGCTTGCCATAGCCTACTCCTCTACAATTTAAACAACTATGTATCATTGTCGTGCATATGAGAATCTTTTGGAAGATAAAACTTGTTCCCCATACTAGAGTGTGTCCTGCAAATAACTCCTCAGGGCTTCTATCTCAACCTAAGACCATAGGACATAGGGAGTAGAAGTAAGACCATTTGGCTCATTGGGTCCACTCTACCATTTAATCATGGCTGATGGGCATTTCAACTCCACTTACCCATATTCTCCTGTAGCCCTTAATTCCTTGAGAGATCAAAATTTTATCAATCTCTGCCTTGAAGACATTCAACGTCCCGATCTCCACTGCACTCAGTGGCAATGAATTCCACAGGCTTACCACTCTGGCTGAAGAAATGTCTCCACGGATCCTAGTCTCCCCGCCTGACAGAAACAACTTCCCAACATCCACCCTTTTAAGCCATGCATTATCTTGTGAGTCTCTATTAGATCTTCCCTCAACCTTCTAAACTCTAATAAATACAATCCCAGGATCGTCAGCCATTCATCGTATGTTAGGCCTACCATTCCAGGGATCATCTATGTGAATCTCTGCTGGACATGCTCCAGTGCCTATGTCCTTCCTGAGGTGTGTGACCCAAAATTGTACACAGTATTCTAAATGGGACCTTAATAGAGAGTTATAAAGTCTCAGAAGCACATTGCTGCTTTTATATTCCAACCCTCGAGATAAATGACAGCATTACATTCGCTTTCTTAATCACAGACTCAACCCTGCAAGTTAACCTTTAGAGAATCCTGGACTAGCACTCCCAAATCCCCTTGTACCACAGCTTTATGAATTTTCTCACTGTTTAGAAAATAGACCATGCCTGTACTCTTTTTTCTGAAGTGCAAGACCTCACGTTTGCTCATGTTTAATTTCATCAGCTATTTCCTAAAACCTGTCTAAATCTTTCTGCAGCTCCCCACCTCCTCAGTACTACCTGTCTGCCCACCTAACTTCATATCATCAGCAAATTTCACCAGAATGCCTCCAGTCCCTTCCTCCAGATCATTAATATATAAAGCGAACAGCTGCGGCCCCAACACAGAACCGTGTGGGACACCATTTGTCTGCTGCTGCCATTCCAAAGAAGAACCTTTTATCCCAACTCTCTGACTTCTGTCAGACAGCCAATCCTCAACTCATGACAGTAGCTCACCTCGAACAGCATGGGCCCTCACCTTACTCAGCAACCTCCCATGAGGCACCTTATCAAAGGCTTTTTGGAAGTCTAGATAGATAATATCCACTGGGTTTCCCTGGTCTAACCTACTTGTTACCACTTCAAAAGAATTTTAACAGGTTTGTCAGGCACAACCTTCCCTTACTAAATGCATGGTGAGTTGCTCTAATCCAACCCTGCACTTCCAAGAATTTAGAAATTTCATGCTCAACGATGGATTCGAGAATTTTACCAACAACCGAGGTTAGTCTAATCGGCCTATAATTTTCCATCTTCTGTCTTGATCCTTTATTGAACAAGGAGGTTACAACAGCGATTTTCCAACCATCTGGGACTTTGACTCCAGTGGCTTTTGAAAGACCACAACTAATGCCTCTGCTATTTTCTCAGTCAGCTCTCTCAGAACTCTAGGATGTAGTCCATCGTGGCCAGGAGATTTATCAATTTTTAGACATTTTCGCTTTTACAGCATTTTCTCTTTTGTAATGCCTACTATACTCAACACTGTCTCCTGACTCTCCATAATTGTTGGGATATTGCTCACGCCTTCCACCGTGAAGGCTGATACAAAGTACTTATTAAGTTCTTCAGCTATTTCCTCATTTCCCATCACTAGTCTTCCAGCATCAAGTTGGAGCAGCCCAATCTCTACTTTTGCCTCTCGTTTGTTTCTTATGATTGAAAAAAACTTTTACTATCATTTCTAAATTACTGGCTAACCTATCTTCATATTTGAGCCTCTCCTTCCTTATTTCTCTCTTTGTTATCCTCCATTTGTTAGTGTAGCCTTCCCAATCTTCTGATTTCCCAGTACTCTTGGCCACTTTATAGGCTGTCTCTTTCTCTTTGATACATTTCCTGACTTCCTTTGTCAGCCATGGTTATCTTTCTTTTCTTTGGGATGAACCTCTATACCGTCCTCAATTACACCCAGAAACTCCAGGCATTGTGCTCTACTGTTTTGCCCACTAGGCTTTGCTTCCAGTCGATATTCGTCAGTTCCTCGGTCATGCCCCTGTAATTACCTTTATTTACCTGTCACATCATTACATCCGATTTTGCCATCTCTCTTTCAAACTGCAGACTGAACTCTGCCATATTATGATCGCTGCCTCCTAACTGCTCCCTTACTTTAAGAGTTTTTATAAAATCTGGCTCATTACATAGCACTAAGTCCAGAATAGCCTGCTCCCTTGTGGGCTCCATCACAAGCTGTTCCAAAAAGCCATCCCGTAAGCATTCCATGAACTCCCTTTCTTTGGACCGGCAACATTATTCAACCAACCCACCTGCATATTGAAGTCCCCCATGATCACCAATTAGAAATATAGCTTTATAATTGGATTAATTCATATCTTTTCACTTGTTAAAACCAATATACTTAAAAATAATTGTGTCTTGAATCTTCTATTGGGCTGCAACTATTCAGATATTTTAAACATTCAACCCACTCTCCAACATAAAAGGAAGGAAACAGTCTGAAAACCAGTGAAGACCATACAAAAAAAAGTGAAACCTTAGCAGTGATCAGTCAGCCAAAGCTGCTAAACAAGTTAGGGCCCAAATGCTTCAAAACAGTAAAGATTGTCTGGGTTTTTAATATATAATAAAGCTTGTTTGAGAGCCGAGACAGCCATTGTTGATTGATATCTGTTTGTGATCTTGATTAATTTCACATTGCTTTTCAGATATAGAAACTTTTAGTGGGTTGCAGTGAATCAAGTCTTTCTTTTCTAAAAGAAACATTAGAAGTATTATCAAAGTTTTTTTTTAAAAATACATCCAACTGCGCAATAGTGTCAAAGGCCCAGACCCTCCATCACAACAGACAGCAATCTGACTCAATCATCACATCAACTGACAAGTAATTCCCAGGGAAATAAATGTCACAAAGTACTTGCTGGACCTTTATTATTATTGGGACAAAAAAGACACCTCTCTCTCTCTCCTTTCCTAAAGATTTGGTATGCACCAACTTCACCAATCGCACATTCTGCCCCTTCAGGAGCAGCAAAATAAGGAGAGAGGAACTTGTGACTGGGGGAGCTGGAGAAGCCAGTTTCAAAAAGACAGAATCTGTGACTGGAGCAGTAGCTTTGCCTTTCCTATGCTGGCTGCTCCGCAATCGTAACTTTGCAATCAGTTCCCACACTCGCTGACTGCAGAGCTGCGATTTTTAAAAAATCCCAATAGGAAGGCTGGAAAAGATATTTAAAGAGGTAGATTTATGAGATATGGAAGTCAGAAATCTGCCAAATAACCAAAATTTCTCGACCCTGTGTTGATTCAACTGAGTGGCCTGCTACAGCATTGCAGAAAGTGGTTAGAAGTCAACCACATCTCGTGTGAATCTGGAATCACACAAAGGCCACACTGGGTAAGGATGGCAGATTTGCTTTTCTAAAGGACATTAGTGAACCAGATGGTTTTTTTTTTAAAGACTGCAATCCAGAGGTTTTGTAGCCACTGTTAATCACACTGTCTTTACTACAGGTTGATTTAATTCAATGAAGGAATGGGGAACTGTTAGCTTAGTGGTATTATCGCTCGATTATTGATCCAGAAACTCAGCTAAGATTCTGAGGGCCTGAGTTCAAATCCCACCACAGCAGGTGGTGAAAATTTAATTCAATAGAAAATATCTGGAATTACAAGTCTACGAAACCATTGCCAATGTCAAAAAAACCCATCTGGCTCACTAGCCCTCCCTAAGGGAAGGAAATCTGCCGTCCTCATCTGGTCTGGCCAACACTTAATTCCAGACACACAGATGTGGTTGACTCTCAAATGCCTTCTGAAGTGGCCTTGCAGAAAAATGCCACTCAGTTATCTCTTTGTCTCAACAAAGAAATTAAATCAGAAGGACCACCTGGCATTGACAATGGCAAAAACAGACCTGTCGAACATGCAAAGTCCTCCTTACCAACATCTGTGGGTGACTTCCCAAACTAGGTGAGACATCTCACCAACTATTTAAGCCTGACATATTCATACTCAGAGAATCATAACTTACAGGTATGTCCCAGACAAAAGATATAAGGTGTCATCAACCGTCCTAACAAGCAGGACCTGCTCAGTGATGCCCAATTTGGTTCTTCCAGGGCCACTCAGCTCCTGACCTCATTGCAACCTTGGTTCAAACAAAAGCACTGAAATCCAGATGCAAGGTGAGAGTGACAGCCTTTGACATCAAGAAGTTCTTGTAAAACCACAATTAGTGGGAATCAGGTGGCAAACTCTCTGCTGGTTAAAGTCATACTTGACACTTGTGAAGATGGTTGCGCTTGTTGGAGGAGGTCTGTCATCTCAGCTCCAGGACGTCTCTGCAGGCGTGTGCTAAGGGCAATGTACTAAGCCAAACCACCTTCACTGCTTTGTCAGTGATCTTCCCTCCATTATAAGGTCAGGAGTGGAGATGTTTACCAGTAATTGCACAATGTTCAGTGTCATTTGCTCTGAAACAGGCTTGGGCTGAAAAATAGCAAGTAACAAGTAACGTTTGCACCACATAAATGCCAGGTAATGATAATTTCCAATAGGAGATGATCTAATCACCACTCCATCACATTCATTTACCATCACTAAATTCCCATTTATCATTATCCTGGGGGATAACCATTGTCCAGAAACTGAACTGGACCTGCCACATAAAAACAAGCGTCTGGAAAGGCAGGTTAGAAGCTAGAATACTATGGCAAGTAACCTCCTGACTCCCCAAAATATGTCCACCATCTACAAGGTACAACTCAGGAATGTGATGGAATACTCCCCACTTGCATGGATGGGTGCAGTTTCAACAACACTCACTGTCCCTGGATCAAAATTCTGGAATACCCCCCCCCCCAATAGCATCGTGGGTCAACCTACAGCAGGTGGACTGCAGTTATTCAAGAAGGCAGCTCAGTACCACCTTGTTAAAAGCAACTAGGGACAGGCAATAAATGCCAGCTAGCCAACGACGCAAATGTCCCACAAATAAATTTTAAAAATTTAAACTCTCCAGCTGTAGTCGTGCATTTGAACTCACATGCCTGCATCTAACTTACTAGTCCAGTAACACAACTATTATGCTACTGTATCCCTTATTAATAATACTGGAAGTGTTTTGTGTGGCTCAGTATTAGACCTCTTGCATCAGAGTAGTCTCTCATCTCAGTGTGTCAAAGATGCCAGCTTAAAAATGATATTAAGCAACATTGTTAATTTAGATGAATGCAATAAAACTCTTCTAAAAAAAAGCAGGGGAGTTCTCCTAGCACCTTGGCCAATATAGGGCAGCAATATGGCTCAGTAATTATCAATGTTGCCTCACAGCGGCAGGGACCTAGGTTCGATTCCCGCTTCGGGTGACTGTCTGTATGGAGTCTACACATTCTCCCCGCGTCTGCATGGGTTTCCTCAGAGTACTCCAATTTCCTCCCACAGTCCAAAGATGTGCAGGGGAGGTGAATTGGCTATGCTAAATTGCCCATAATGTTGAGGGACGTGTAAGTTAGGTGTATTAGTCAGCGGTAAATATAGGGATGGGGGAATGGTTCTGGGTGGGTAATGCTTCGGACAGTTGGTGTGGACTTGCTAGGCCGAAGAGAGTGTTTCTACACTGTCGGGATTCTATGAATATTTATCAATTAACTAACACTGCTCCTAAATGATTATCTGGAAACTAATTGCGTGCAAGTTGCTTGTCATATTTTCCCAAGTTACAACTGCATCTGTGCTTCAAAGTACTCTAATAAAAACTGAAAAAACTGCGGAAACAAAAACAGAAGTTGCTGGAAAAGCTCAGCAGGTCTGGCAGCATCTGTGAAGAGAAATCAAAGTTAACATTTCGTGTCTAGTGACCGTTGCTCAGAAGATAGGATAGAGGAGAGGGTAAGGAGTAAACGATTGGTGGGTAGAGAACCCAAAGAGAGAAGAGCAGCTGGACAGGCAAAGGAGCGGATAACAGTCTTGCTAGGAGAGAGAATTGCTGTTAAAGGAGACTGTTAGTGGCTAACAATAGGTAGTGTGCTGTAACGGCAGACTATGTGCAAACAAGGCTTAGTGTGTGGGGTAGGGGGCTAGGATATGGGAGAATTCAGGCATCAAAATGATTGAACTCATTATTGAATCCAGAGGGTTGTAGGGTCCCCAAGCAGAAAATAAGGTGTTGTTCTTCCAGCTTGCTCTGAGCTTCACTGGAGCACTGCAGCATGCCTGAGACAGAGATGTTGGCCAGGGAACATGGTGGTATGCTAAAGTGGCAGGCAACTGGAAGCCCATGGTCTTTTTTTTTTAAAAACAGGCAAAACATAGATTTGGTTACCTTAATTTCTCTGTCCCCGCTCACCCAATCCAACCTACCTCCCTCCAAACTGATTGCACTCCGTGCACCTAGATCCAACTTGACTTTGTTATGAAGCTGCTGGTAAGGGTAGTGCTGTTGTAGACTGGCATACTGACCTCTACATTGTTGAGGCTGAGCGCCAACTCTCAGATACCTCCTATCTTCTCCTGGACCATGGCCCCACCGTGACACATCAGGCCGTTGTATCAACTATGGTCACTGACCTCATTTCATCCAGTGATCTCCAACTCACTGCCTCCAAACTTATAGAAGCAAGCTGAGCAGGACTGGGGAACTACTTCCTCCCAAAAATCCACGAACAGGGCTGTCTGGGCAGACCCATTGTTTCAACCTGCTCCTGCCACAAAGAATCTCTCTCTCTTCCTACCTTGACTCAGTCTTTTCTCCCCTTGTCCAGTCCCAGCCTGCATACATCCATGATTCCTTTCAGTCTTGAGAGTTTTGGAATTTCCAGTTTGCAGGCTCCAGCTGCCTCCTCTTTACCATGCACATGCAATCCCTTTACTTGTCCATCTCCTTCCAGGATGGTCTCAAGGATCTCCACTTCCTGCCAGAGCAAAGGCCTGACTGTCCCCACCCAACACCACCTCCTCCACTTGGCTGAGTTTGTCCTCACTCTGAACAACTTATCTTTTAACTCCACTCATGTTCTTCAGGTCAGGAGGGTGGCCATGGATCCCAGTTGTGCCAGTTTCTTAGCGGGGTATGTAGAACATTCCTTGTTCCAATCCTATTCTGGCTCCCATCCACAACTCTTGCAATATTGGCACTGCTTCCCTCTCTCATCCATAATTGGACAAGTTCATGCATTTTGCTTCCAATTTCCTCCCCACCTTCATTTTCATCTGTCGTCTGACTCCTCCCTTCACCTTCTTGACATCTCTGTTTCTATTTCTGGGAATAGATTGGCCACTAATATCTACTATAAGCCCAGTGACTCCCACAGCTATCTGGACTATATATCCTCGCATTCTGTTCCCTGGCCAACATCTTTGTCTCAGACTTGCTACAATGTTCCAGATTCAAGTTCAATAATTTTAAGGCCTGAACTCTCCCATGTCCTAGCTCCCTACCCTACACACCAGGCCTTGTTTTCACATAGTGTGCCATTACAGTACATACTACCTATTGTTAGCCACTAACAGTCTCCTTTACCAGCAATTCACCTGCCTAGCAAGACCATTATCCACTCCTTTGTCTGTCTAACTGTTGTTCTCTCTCTTTGGGCTCTATCCCTAGCTATCATTTACTCTTTACTCCCTCACCCTGCCCTCCCAACCTATCTTCTGCATATAAACTAATATGTTCCTAGCTACTATCAGTTCTGAGGAAGGGTCAGCAGACCCGAAACATGAACTTTCATTTCTCTTCACAAATACTCCCAGACCTGCTGAGCTTTTCCAGCAACTTGTGTTTTTGTTTGTTTCTATCCTAGTCTAATCCTGAAGAAGGGCTTATGCCTGAAACGTCGATTCTCCTGTTCCTTTGATGCTGCTTGACCTGCTGCGCTTTTCCAGCAACACATTTTTAAGTTCTGATCTCCAGCATCTGCAGTCCTCACTTTCTCCTATTTTCTTCACAATGTCAGGATTATAACACATAGTCATTAAACTAGGATAGAAACAAAAACACAAGTTGCTGGAAAAGCTCAGCAGGTCTGGGAGTTTTGAAGAGAATATAAATCAAAATCTATTGACTGCAAGGGCTGTGTTAAATATTATCAAATTCAATATTCCTCTCTTCTGCTAGCTGCACAAGACAGGCATAATGCCTAATGCCAGGAAAAATCCATTCTATTTCTTACCAGCAGAGGTCACCAACAAAACAAAATGTAGCATTTTTCTTCCTTGATCATGTGATGTTTCAATGAACCTTTTCACCTGCTTAATTATCATTCACGCCACAATCCAGGTTATAGAAAACATCTACAGTGTGAATACTACTGCTTTTGCATATTAGATGCACC
This sequence comes from Hemiscyllium ocellatum, assembly GCF_020745735.1. Classification (NCBI taxonomy): domain Eukaryota; kingdom Metazoa; phylum Chordata; class Chondrichthyes; order Orectolobiformes; family Hemiscylliidae; genus Hemiscyllium; species Hemiscyllium ocellatum. The sequence continues at coordinate 18,667,451 of NC_083414.1, forward strand.
ATTATGCACACCATTTGTAAATGCCACTAATGGTAAGCTAATAACAGTAATTACTAATAGCAGTTAAAACAAAACTCTTCCCCCCACCCCCCAATCCACATTGCAATATAAATCCAGTGAGTATTCACAAGTTCTATAGATCAGGCTTACACACACAAGATGCAATAATTTAAAAGTTCAAGCTGAAAGCTCAAATTCGTTAAATGCAGATGCATGGAAACTGATCAGACAGCTCACCAGCTGGCATGCATGGAAACCATTCTCTCAGTTTAATTATCTCTAAATTAATCTAATCAGCAATTCTTACCAATAGAATTTGCACTTGCCTGATACAGTCACTATCTATTCTCTCTCCAGTATCATTTTGCACTTTACCCAAGTCCACTAGGTAAAGTGTGGCTAAACACCATTCTCAGAAAGACCCCTCCTTCTAGCACCATTAGGATTATTGGGAGAGTTTAAGATTAAATTTTGGAGTCCATCAGGTGCAGGGTTTTTCAGCATTTACCCCACTCGAAGCACTTAGATAAATGCGTCTCCTGACTATTTCTCAGTTTGTCTTTCACCCTACCTGCTACAGCATCCAAAAACACGAGATACCACATGCTGGAAATACAGCCTTATCCCAGTCAACATTTCTCTCTCTCTCCACTATAGCTGATTTGTCACATTGCTCATCTGATGACGAGTGTGAAGAATGAAGCTGTGGAAAAGATCCTCCACCCATCCCAATCTTCCAGAAGTATTGTCCTAAGTCACTGGTTTGAACATATTGTGAAAATCTAGGATACATGATTGAAGATGTATTAAAGTATCACAATAAAATTAAATAGGGAGAGAAAATTGCAGTATTTGATTTTAGCTCTATTCCACAGGTTGCAAACAATACATCAGAATAGATTCCTGAAGAAGGGCTTATGCCCAAAACGTCGATTCTCCTGTTCCTTGGATGCTGCCTGACCTGCTGTGCTTTTCCAGCAACACATTTTTAAGCTCTGATCTCCAGCATCTGCAGTCCACACTTTCTCCTATTTTCTTCAAAATGTCAGGATTATAACACATAGTCATTAAACTAGGATAGAAACAAAAACACAAATGCTTAAATGTGGCTGATCTACAGAAATTATCAGAAAGGAACACATGCCAGTCACGAGACTGCCCATTCCTATAATAGCATCTTTTGTGACTTTATTTGTCAAAACACAGTGCAAACAGGAAGCTCTGGGTCCATTCTGGGCAATTCACGTTGTAATAATATTTATCATGTCTCCCTAATGGACTTGCCCTGAGCAACGTGTCAGTTACAACAGCAGATACTCACCAGTACAAATGCATCTAAACTCCAATTTCACATTTTCTGAAATGCAAATATAAAGATCAGAATGTTCAAATGATAGCCCCAGTAGGAGCTGTAGTGGGTCATCAACCCATTAGAATCTGCAGTGGAGCATTATCATGGCTCTTAAACTGAGCTATGGAATAGACAACCAATTCTGGGTTTCCCAACCATCAAGGGTCAGAAGATGGATAGGACAATGACCAAATCTATCCAAGAAAGGATTTCCAACTAAGAATCGGAATAGTTAAACTAGATACAGTTTTATGAAGCTCCAGAAATCACTGCAATACAAGGGAGATCAAAGAAGCGTACCCCACACTCCCATTGCTCCAGATGTCACTTTTATCTGAAAGGCAAAAGTGATTTGAAGCTTCCCAAGGATGTGAGAAAGAAAACAGACTCTCAAATCAAGCAAGTGTCAAGACAGAGGCCAACAAAAATCAGCAAAAACAGGTCTGATTTCCCCCAACCTGACAATGGCACCCTATAGGTCAAGATTCCCAACAGTGAGAAAGGTGAGCATTATAACACTTTCAGGTGCAAAATCTCACTCTGACCCAGTATTCTCCTGTACTCCCCTAAACAACATACCGTGAACTCAACAAAACCAAAGAACTCCAGATACTGGAAATCAGAAGCAAATACAGAAATTGCTGAAAAACCAGCACATCTGGCAACATCTGTGGAGAGAAGGCAGAGTTAACACTTAGGTCAACTGATCTTTGGTCAGAACTCATCCTGCTCTCTCTAGGCATCTCCTGCAACCACTATCTGAATAGCTAACATCTGCTTTCATTTTTGCCCCATCTCATTTCCATTCCTCACTTTTAACCTCCACAAATGTTGTCCTTCTCTCTACACAATGCAGCACTTTTGAGTTGGGCTGAAATGCCTGGTTCTGTGATGTATACCAACATTACAATCATGACTTTCCTTGCAAGAGAGTACTCAACTTGGGAGAGAAATGGGGACTTGGAAAAGGCTCTTGTGACTGCTACCTGTAGTTACCAGAAATGCATGCTCAGCTTTCCCACTGGGAAGGTAGTCTTCTTCCAAGGATATAGCGTGAAATCATGATTCTCTGAGACACTGGTGCGCACACATGTCAAAAAAGCTGTTCTTCTCTCTGTCTCTGTCGGATGATTCTATTAACAGCCCCCTTCTTTAGAGACAGCCTACTGTATCCAAATTCTCTGCCCTGTAGAGCGGCACTTACTTAGTAGCAGACAGTTGGTGATGATTTAGCTGCTGTTGATGTTGCTAATTCTCTTGCTTCTCCCAGATGTTCAGGTTATTGCAGTGTAAGTTGGTACCATGGTGAAGTAAAAGGCTGACAGCAAGAAGGTGGAGATGCACATTTTCTAAAAAGCTTACAATGACAAAAATGTATTGATTTCAGGATGTCAAAAGTAATCCTGCAAGCATAACGTTTTCGGTCTGGTTCATCATGGCTTAGCAATTTTAGATTTTAAAGTCTTCCCAGGTATCAATTTTGTTAAACAATCACTCACAGTTGTGTTCTGGCCTCATGAAGGTATGAGATGCAAGACACTTTGGGAACCTACGTACAGACTGTTAAAAAGACCAACTGCAGAGTTTTTTTTTTAGATTAGATTAGACTTACAGTGTGGAAACAGGCCCTTCGGCCCAACAAGTCCACACCGACCCGCCGAAGCGAAACCCACCCATACCCCTACATTACCCCTTACCTAACACTACGGGCAATTTAGCATGGCCAATTCACCTGACCCGCACATCTTTGGACTGTGGGAGGAAACCGGAGCACCCGGAGGAAACCCACGCAGGCACGGGGAGAACGTGCAAACTCCACACAGTCAGTCGCCTGAGTCGGGAATTGAACCCGGGTCTTCAGGCGCTGTGAGGCAGCAGTGCTAACCACTGTGCCACCGTGCCGCCCACTTATATGACATTCAATGACAAATTTCCTGACAGCTGCACAATTCAATTCCCCATTCACCTCCAAACTCATCAACAGAATTATCGAGATGTACAGCAGGGAAACAGACCCTTCAGTCCAACTCATCCATGCTGACCAGATATCCTAAATTAATCTCGTCCACTTTACCAGCATTTGGCCCATATCCCTCTAAACCCTTCCTATTAATATACCCATCCAGATGCTTTTGACATATTCTCATTGTACCAGCCTCCACCAGTTCCTCTGGCAGTTTATTCCATACACGCACCACCCTCTGAAAAAGTTGCCCCGTAGGCACTTTTTAAATGTTTCCCCTCTCACCTTAAACTTCTACCCTCTAGTTTTGGACTCCGCTACCCTGGGGAAAAGACCTTAACTATTCATTCTATATATGCCCCTCATGATTTTATAACCTTCAATAAGGCACCCCTCGGCTATAGGGAAAACAGCCACAGCCTGTTCAGCCTCTCCCTATAGCTAAAACCCTCCAACCTAAGCAACATCCTTGTAAATCTTTTCTGAATTCAAGTTGCACAACATCATTCCCATAACAGGGAGACTAGAACTGAACACAGTATTCCAAAAGTCTCCAGATGCACAAGTTAAAGGAAAAACTGGATGAACTTTCAGCTAAACTTGATAAACTCTGTCAACCAAATTTCAACATTGTATAAGTAAGTGTCAGCCAAAGTCTCCCATTTTATTAAAAATGATGAATGGGGAAGATTTCTCAATCAAATGTGTACGGTGAATGACAAAGTACAAACCATCAATCAGCAAACTGCATCACAATTTTTGCTCATTTATCAAAGCTTAAGATTGTATTGTAACATTTCATTGAGTACCTTATAAAATTGCTTGCTTATGTCAACAGATTCAAAGATCCTTAGACAGCACCTTCCAAAGCCATGACTACTTCCATCTGGAAGAACAAGGGCAGTAGATACATGGAAGACCACCACCTTAAGTTCCTCTCCAAGCCAATCACCATCCTGATTTGAAAACATATCATTATTACATTACTGTCACTGGGTTAAAATCAGCAGTTTAAGAATGATGTGGAGGTGCCGGTATTGGATTGGGATGGGCAAGGTCAGAAGTCATAGTGCTTCACTTGACAATGCAGCAGTGCCAAAAGCTTGTGATTTTGTGATTTAAAACAAACCAGTTGGATTATAACCTGGTATCATGTGACTTCTGATGCAGTTTAAGGCAGCACCTCAACAGCAGCCAAGGAGAGGCAATAAACGCTGGTCAACCAATGATGCCCACCCCAAGTGAATTAAGAAAGAACCTGAACCTAGATTTCTTCCATAATGGGTCCTAATGGTCTAATTAAAGCTCCTATGCTGGTGACTATAGAACTGAATGTAAAGATATCAGAACAAATTCTTTTAGAGCACTAGAGGACTACTTTTTAATTTGTGGGCTAAACTTTGGCTTTCAGGCAACATTATCACTGTCAATAACTCCTTTATTAGGTGATGCATTCATGTACCAACATTAATTTCTGTATTTACATTGATGCATATATCATTTGGACTTGCATAAATGTAGAATTAGATAACTTCATCATTTTGTCAAAAATTATTAACCATCAAATTTCAAATCATAATACACAAGGAAAGCATTGATTTCCTCAATTCCAGTGTTTAAGCTGGCACTCTACAACAGGCATAAGTTAGCAACAAAATATTTTTTCAAAATAACTTATAGACACTTCTATGTTCAAAAGCCACCACTGCAAACACCATCCAGATTGATGAGCTCACAGCTATTGCTTTTCCATCATATTTTAAAGCTGAAATACTTTAACCAAGAGTTACTGCCCTTTCTACTGCAACTTAGATTTAATTTAATGATTTACATTGCATTTGTTACAATGGCACCCACTGCTTTATTTCTCCCCACAGAATATCCCCTGAACATATGCAGCATTAAACAAGAATTCAACATTCATTTTTCTGAATTTATAACCTCAATGGTTTCAAGCTTTCCTAGCTCCCAATTTGCTGAGTGTTCCTTTGCTAGCAGGTTTGAAGCTGGTTCCTCCTCTTTGCTGCTTCCCTTTCCTTCAGAGCCAACACTCAAGTTCTAAGGAGGATGCCAGTGAACTGCTTCCCCAGTAGGGGAATGCAATCCAGAATGTAATAGGCTTTTGTCTCTGTATCTTCATGTGTGCGTGTGCAGGGAGGTGGTTAAGATGGAAGTTAGAGTTTTAACTATTTGAGTTATATGTCGATAGTTCGTATTTGTTTACCTGTTATTAGAATAATTATTTGAAGTAAAACGTAAGCCTAATTAAATTAGGGTCAGTAAATCTGCTCTGTGTTTTAGACTAGACTAGACTTACAGTGTGGAAACAGGCCCTTCGGCCCAACAAGTCCACACCGACCCGCCACCCACCCATACCCCTACATTTACCCCTTACCTAACACTACGGGCAATTTAGCATGGCCAATTTACCTGACCCACACATCTTTGGACTGTGGGAGGAAACCGGAGCACCCGGAGGAAACCCACGCAGACACAGGGAGAATGTGCAAACTCCACACAGTCAGTCGCCTGAGTCGGGAATTGAACCTGGGTCTCAGGCGCTGTGAGGCAGCAGTGCTAACCACTGTGCCACCGTGCCGCCCATAATTTTCTGTTAACCTAGGTCTATCAGGTACATTGGGAGCTTTGCATTCTTGAACAAAGAACAATACAGCAAAGGAACAGGATCTTTGACCCTCTAAACCTGTGCTGACACATTTTGCCCATCCATACTAAAACGGTCTTCATTCACAGGATCCGTATCCCTCAATTTTCTTCCTATTCGTGTATTCATCCAGGTATTTCTTGAATGCTGTTATTGTGTCTGCTTCCACCACCTCCTTTAGCAGTGCTTTCCAGGCAGTCACCAAACTTTGTGTGAAAAACTTGCCTCACACATCTCTTTTAAACCTACTCCCCACACCTTGAACCTGTGTCTACTAAAAATTGACCCCTTGGAAAAAGCCCTCTATCCATGACATTCGCAATCTATACACTTCTATCAGGTCACCCCTCAAATCTCCTCTGTTCTAGTGAAAACAAACCCAGACTTGCTTTCTTTATACTTAACTATCATTTCCACCTGTACTTGACCTCACATTCTTTGATAACATTTTCACTTTTGTCACAACTCTGGCAACCGAAATGCTTAATTTACAGGATGCTACCCCTGTGAGGCATAACATCTTAGAAAATAAGAATATGAAATCAAACAAAACATTGAGGCTCCTAATAAAAGTGAATTCGATATTAATTTTGAAAGTGATATATTTCAGTCAGAAACAAGAAGCATGAAACTGAAATGGTGTCAGCTCTCCTCTCATGCCTATGTAGGTGGCTGCAGCTGATTTGAGTAAATAGGTTCAATGAAATGGAGGTAAATAAAAAGTGGTAAACATTTAATAAAATATTCAAAACATTTCAGTGAAAATACCTTCCGGTAAAAAGTAAATGTGCAGCACAGAAGAGGGTTTTAGAGTGAAGAACAGTTGTAAGCAAGGTGAAGAAAGAAAATCTGTATGCCTTTGGGAATAAGGCAAGGGAATGGAATGGGTTGGTTTATCTACAAAGAGAAGTCATGGACTCAATAGGCCAAATGGAATCCTTCTCTGCTGTAAATGATTCTATGATTCCGTTTTTGATGATTGGAAGAGTTTTACAAAATGAGAAAAAAGGTGTCTAAAAAGTTCATTAAAAAGGATAAAACAGAAAGATGGCAAACCAGCCAGGAATGTGCAAACTCTTTACCATTTGTTTTCATAAGTGGATTAAAGGTTAAAAAAAAGGTTAAATAACATAAACTTTGGTAACTTAGAGGGACAGACAGGAGAAATTGTCTTGGGAGATGGCAAGACTGTGACAAATATGTTGGGTGTGTTCACAGGAGAGGATATAAAGTACATAACAGAAATAAAGAGCTACCACGGGGCTAATAAGGTGAGATATGTAAAGCAACTAATAACAAGAGAAAAATTATTTAATAAGTTCAAGAAACTAAAATGTCTACAAATCCTCACTCAGCATCTGATGGCCTGCACCTACAATTCCAAAAGAGGTAACAATGAAGACAATTGATACACAAGTTAGAATTTTACAAAATTTCCTAGATTTTAAAACTGCCCCAATAGATTGGAAGTTCATAGATATAAAACCATTATTTTAAGAAAGGAAGGAGAAACAAAGTGTCAGTTAGTCTGATGTCAAACTGTCACAAAAACACTGGAACCTGCTTAAAAAAAACTAAAGCAATGCATGTTGGAGATTATAGTACGAGGAGAAAAGTCAAAATGATTTTATGAAATGGAAACTGTTATTGACAAATTTATTTTGTTTTAAATGTGTAACTAATGATAGATATAGAGCAGCCAGTATATATATACTTGAATTTCCATTCATTCAATAAGGCGCCACACAAAAAACTCACAAGCCAAGGGCTCATGGAGTTAGAGGTAGTTATGAGATCAGATGGAAGATTGGTTAACATTCAGGAAGCAGACAGTGAGGGTGAATGGAATACCAAAACCAAAGAAGCTCTCCAATAATTGTCGAAGTCCTTGATAAGACCATATATGGAATACTGTATGTACTTTTGTTTTTATGTTTAAGAAAGGATATAGAGAGGTATTTGCACAGGAGGCAATGCAACAGAGGTTCACTGGATTGATTCGTACACAAGAGGGCTATCTTATGATGGGACACTGAGTGAATTGGACCAAACAACCAAAAGTTTTGAAGAAAAAGAAGCAGTATTCCCTCTAAGTTGCACAGCAGCAGAACAATATATCAAGTGCCAATCACCTAATTGTTACACCCACGCACATCCCGATGGTTAAATGAGGTTTACTGCCACTCTAGCCCATCAGCAAAGAAATGGTAGATTCCCCCAGGACATGAAATAAACAGGCGACAGAGAAGCCTGACATGATTAATCAGGCGGAATTAACAGCCAAAATTCACTTGTGTCAATTCCTGGAGCCTGAAGCTATCACTCAGATTGAATAATAAACACCAGCTGATTCCCCGAAACTGAACAACAAGCAGAGAGCCTCCACAGAAAGCCTTCACTTCCCACCCAACAAACTGGTAGATAAATCTCAAACTCGAGCTTCTTCCTCCTCTTCTTCTCTTTCCCTGGCTCCAATACCCTGAGCTGCAATGAAAACAGCATTTACTCAACGCTCCTTTCGCTTTCTGCTTGCCCTCTACAGCCTTACTGCATGCCACCACTTTGCCTGGCATGCCAGCTCACCACCCATCCAGCTCTCTTGCTCACTGTTTCCAGCTCACCAGCAAGGAACAAGAGACAAGAACCAAACAGATAGGCCAACAAATAGCAAGCACTGCAATTGGGACAGAGAGCGAGTAAAAGGTTGGAAGTGATGAGCAAAAGGTAAGTTGAAAGAGCCAGTGGGTTAGTACAAGTTCATAGGTTAAGAGTTAAGTTATTAAGAATTAAATTGTTAATGAATTGTAACACAATTTTAGGACAAGTTAACGCCACTGATCTTGTCATTTTGCAGTGTTATAGAATTAAGGAAGATTGAACAGAAAGACATTGTACACATTTAAAGCATGGGGGCGTTTAAAGGCAGTTTGCAAAAAAAAGTTGGTTTATTAGCCTTGCTTTTCATACAGAATCATGAAACATAATCAGGTTGTGTGAAATGTTCAAGAGTCTATTTCTACCAAATAAATTACCAGACATTGCAACAGAAACATCATTGTGAAATCCATTCCATCAACCCCCTCATAAAAATACAAAATTGCTCTTTAATACTAAAAGTGGATATTTGTTTGCAAGAGCTAATTTTAGAGTTAAGGCCATTGGCAAAAGATGAACTCATACTACTTAAGCCGATTCATGTGGCACAGCAGTTAGCACTGCTGCCTCACAGCGCCAGAGACCGGGGTTCAATTCCCGCCTCAGGCCACTGTGTGGAGTTTGCACATTCTCCCCATGTCTCCGTGGGTTTCCTTTGGGTGCTTCCACAGTCCAAACAATATACAGATTAGGTGAATTGGCCATGCTAAATTGCCCGTAGTATTAGGCGAAGGGTTAATGTAGGGGAATGGGTGTGGGTGGGTTGCGCTTCGGCGGGTCGGTGTGGACTTGTTGGGCCGAAGGGCATGTTTCTACATTGTAAGTAATCTAATCTAATCTAAAACTGGAATTCACAACCTGAGATTGCGTTAAAGGCAGGATTAATCAAGGCATTCAAGATGGAATTGGATCATCATCTGAACAGGAAAATATGCAAGGCTGTGAGGATAAGGGAGAAGAATGGCAAAACTGCTCCTACAAAAGCCAGCATAGACATCTTGGAGTAAATAAGCTAGTTTGGTGTATGCCACCATTATGAGAGTTGCACACCATTTTAAAAAAACAAACATTCACCAGACATTTCCAGAAACCATTGTTGGACAATCAACACACTCAAGGAAGTAGTCAAAAGCAGACTAGAAATAATGCTCTCCAGACACAAGTGCAAATGATGAGACTCAGGAACTCTGTCAAGTTTCTATGTGCAAAATCAAAGTTACAAGCCAACTTCTGACTGCAAACTACAAAGAAACACAATGCCTAATACCAAATCAAGGCTGTCCACTCACTACCCCAAATTCAAATACCACTTTCTACTTTGCCATTTTTGAGAAGATTTGTAGCTCAGACTGAGGTTCAGGTTGTAAGTTTACTTGCTGAGCCAGTAGGTGTGTTCTCAGATGTTTCATCACCATGTTACCTAACATCAGTGAGCCTCCGGTGAAGCACTGGTGTTCTGTCCCACTTTCTGTCTATGTAACTTGGTCTGTTAAGATGGATGATAACATTTCTGGTTCTTTTTCTCAAAGATTGGTAAATGGGCTCCAAATCGATGTGTTTATTGATGGAGTTACAATATGAATGCCAGGCCTCTTGGAATTCCCATGCGCGTCTCTGTTTAACCTGTCCTAGGATGGATGTCTCAGTTGAAGTGGTGTCCTTCTTCATCTGTGTGTAAGGATACTAGTGATAGCTGGTCATGTCTTTTGGTGACTAGTTGGTGTTTGTGTATCCTGGTGGGTAGCTTCCTGCCTGTCTGTCCGATGCAGTGCTTGTTGTAGTCCTTGCAGGGTATTTTGTATATGACTAATAACCAGCAAAGTGAATGTCATAAATAGAAAGCGGGACAGAACACCAGCGCTTCAACGGAGACTCACTGATGATGTTACCTAGCATGGTGACAAAATATCTGAGATCAAACCTATATCTCAGCGAGCAAAATTAAAACCTGAACCACTTTCTACCCCAATCAGTAACCATCAGAGAACCATGATACTGACTTTTCAACGATTTAATCATCAGATCCATTTTATACACACAAATTTCTCACATACAAACATATGACACTGACCACTGATAAGCAATCGGACACCCCATTCCAACTTAGCCCAAGCCCTTGATTTATAGTAAATTTGTCCAAATATTGTACTAATTCCAGGTTATACCAATTTAATCCAATTGAGAAAAGATTCTGGCAGATCTACTCTGCAATCAGAAAACACACTCCGTTCTTTAAAGTTTAGAGTTAGCAGCAAAACCAATATTAACAGAGGATAAAATGACCATTTCTTTAGGTACAGAATCCACCACAATGGATACAGCAGGATGAACCAGGTATACCAAAGTTTGAGCACTCATGAGGCCTTGTTTTAAAAATTCCACAAGATGTAGGTTTCACTGGCCAGGACAATACTTTTTGCCCAACCCAGTGTTTCTGAGGAGACAGTGGTGGGCTGCCATATTAAAATACTGCAGTCCATGTGGTGCAGTTACACTTTCAGTGCTGTTAGGAAGGGAGATCCAGGATTTTACACCAGTGACAGTAATGAAATAGTGACATATTCTCAAGTGAGAATAGCTTGAACGTGGTAACATTCCCCTCTGCTGCACTTGCCCCTCTAAGTGGTAGATGGTAAGGGGAAAGTTTTGGTAAGTTCCAGTAGTGCAATTTGTAGATGGTAAACAATGCTACCAGGTGTATCAATGGTGGAGACAGTGAATGTTTAAGGTGGTGGATGGGATGCCAATCAAATGGGCTGCTTTGACCTAGATAATATTGAACTTTTGAGTTTTTTTGAAGCTACACTCATCCAGAAAAACGGAGAGTATTCTATCAGACTCCTGATTTGTGCCTTGTAATGATGAGCAAGATTTGGGCAACACAAAGCAAGTTCCTCACTCCTCACTGAGGGATCGTAATGTCATTGAATGCCATGGGTGATGGTTAAATTTTCTCTTGTTGAAAAGGTCATTACCTCAAGTCTGAGCATGTAAATGTTATGTGTCACATGCTCATCAGCGAGCCTTTCAGCAGTCAACATGAAACATAAAACAGCTTCTGAATGGAAGAGCAGACAACTGTGCTAATGTGCCTAGCTTTGTAAGGAAGAGTGTGTGTGTGTGTGTGTGTGTGTGTGTGTGTGTGTGTGTGTGTGTGTGTGTGTATGTGTGTGTGTGTTGTTAAAGTCAAGTGTAAGAGATGCACAGATATTATCAGCGTTTTGTTTTGAGAATTATAACTCCTGGTGTTGAGGTTAAGATTGAAAGCTGATGAGAGGATCAGGGCAAGTTATATATTTGATTTGTTATACTGTGGTGGACTTATTAATGTATTGCTAACACAGTCTTGGGCCTGAAGCATAGATCTTGTTCAGTTGTCAATTGTAAATAGGTAAATATTCAGATAAATATAAATGACTGATGCCATTCAGAGAAAACCTTTCTGAGAAATGGGGGAAGAGATTATTGAATAGGGAAGGTGAAATAAGTTGGGAATCAAATAATTAGTAATATGCCATGGATATGGCAACAAAAGTAGAACACAGTAGTTACAAAAGCCTTGTGTCGACATGTAAAAGGAATATTCAGTTTAAAATCCTAAAGTATGTTCTTCAGCATGTTATACATAATGCTGCTACAGTGCCTTCTCAAGGTTTCTGCTTTAAAGAGCATTCATCATCATCATCAAAACAAAATATCCATCCTGCCAACCTCCCACAAAAAAATGATCCTGTTTACCACCCACTGCCCAGTCTCCTCTGCTTTCCAAATGATACTCACTCTGATCCAGCAGCCATATCAGAGTATGAAGTATCTGGTGTAGTAACTCCCAATGGAATTACTATGCTCATGACGTCCAACACCAAGTTGTGTTTATCAAGGGGTCCGAAGCACAGTGCCTGACCACACCGAGGCCCAGCAGCCACAGTGTTGCGAGTAGATCATGGACATGAGGGAAACTGCAAAAGAGGGGAAGATTGAAAAACAAAGTAAGAATATGAATTAAAGAATTTACACAAATTTAAATTCTCAGTCATGTTATTTAGGCATTGTACAATGTGCTGTGTAAATTAAGTTGGAGCAAAATGATAAAGTTCTGTCCTGTGGCATTATTTCCAAAAGGTATATACAGTCTCATTGTTTCACAGTATATTTCAGCATTCTGACTCCGTATGTTCTTCAAGAGATACTGGTTTCTGAAAGTCGATATTTTTGAGGTGGTAATTGAAAATCATAGTCAATTTAAAAAGACTCTCTTGAAATTCAAGCATAAATGTTGAAGGAAAGAGAACCTGTCGATTTTTCTGTCCATTTCTCTTCCACAGACAGCATCTTGGATATCATGTTTCAAACTGTTGACTGTGTACTGAAAATCATAGGAACATTCATAAGCCGTTCACCTCATCGAGGGTCACTTAAATTATGGTTGATCATCTACTTCAAAGCCACTTTTGTTTGCTTATCTTCCTAATCCTTGCATATAATTAGAGCCCTGAAAGCTATCAAGTTTGAACCTGTTCTTTGGTTGAAATTTCACAGCTCTCTGAGATATAAAACACCAAAGATTCAACACCCTGAGAGTGAAAAAAAATCCGTCCACTTCTCAGTTTTAATTGGCCTAACCCTTTTCTGAGAATATGTCCCCACTTCTAGCCAAGGGAAACATACTACCTACATCCACACTGCCAAGCCTGTAAGTACTTTCTCAGCTTCAATGAGATTACATCTCATTCTTTGTGAAGAATTCAGGCTCAGTTTCCTCAATCTCTCCTCATAAAATAATCGCACCTTTCCAGGGATTAGTCTGGCTTACCTCCATTGCACTTACTCTGTGCCAAGTATATCCTTCCTTCCACAAAGAACCCAAAACTGCATATAAACCCTTCACCATTCAGAAATACTCTGCTTTTCCTCCCAAAGTAGATAATCTATCACTTATTCTTACTATATTCCATCTGTCATGTCTTACCCATTCGCTTAGCCCATTCAAGTCCTCTTAAAGATTTATTATATCCTCCCCAACTTGCACTCCTACTCAGTTTTGGGTCATCAGCAAACTTGGGAATATTACATTTGGTCCCCATAACTAAACCATTTGTATTGATTGTGAACAGCTGTGGTCCCAGCACTGATCCTCGCAGTACTCCAATAGTTATAGCCTGCCATCCTGAGAACGAAGAATGAAACACCATCAGAGCACAGAAAACTAAGGGAACATAACAATAATTACAATGGTTCGGTTGCTAAAAACTAAAATTTAAAAGCAAATCAAATGTGCAAGTTCCTGCAACATTGGGGGAACAACTTTCAAATTATAAATAGCTGTTGATCAATCTTTTTAAACACTTTAGAACATCTCTTGGGCAGGTGGGACTTAAAATTTGGACCTTCTGGCCCAAAGTAAGGTTCACTACCACTGCACCATAACCTTTGAGAGGATACGATGCACAGATTCACTTACTGTTTCCTGTGATGCGAGGATCGTTGTAACAGGAGAGACTGAATAGACTAGCCTGCATTCCATACGGTTAAGAAGAATAAGAGGTGGTCACACTGAAGTACATAAAATACTTAAGGGCCTTGACAGCATTTATACATTTAAGACTTTTTCTTAAAGATGTTTTAAGATGCAGGGAAATCTAAAACTAGTGGTTATATCTCATAATAAGGGATCAGTTATGTAGGAGTGGGATGAGTCTTTTTCCACTCAAAGAGCTGTGACTCTTTGAAACTTGAGGAGAGGTACGTATGTATATTCAAAGGAGAGATTGATAGATTTTTGGATTCAAAGAGAATAAAGAAAGATGGGGGAAGAGGTAAAATAAGTTGTAACTGTGGCGAAAAGATCAAACATTATTTTGTCGATTGGCCTTCTCCTGATGACTCTTTTTATATAGCTCAGCGTTTTAGCTTGTATTTTGCATCAATGTAAAATATATTTGGGTCTTAAAGAAAATCACCAAGTTCCCACAGTGTCATGGCCAAGATAGCTGTGCAACCAAAACCATTAAGAATATTAATTTACTGGTTATTCATCTACTTTTTCTATTTTCTGGAGCTGGTCATGACCAAATGATTGCCACAACACCAGGACAGTAAACAATTAGATGTGAAATACTTTTCATGATCTTGAAGAAATGCAAACAAATGAAAATTATTTATTTTTCTCATTTATTTCATATTTTCTTCCTAATTTTTGCACTTGATATTGATAATATATTTATTTCCCTTATTGTTTCACCTATCAATATATTTTGTCCAGTACATTTTATACTTCCCAAATTTATAGAATCAATGTTGTTCTAACATGGTATTATTTGAAAATTTGAACAATGTGTGCTGAGTTTCCAAATCCAAGAGATTAATGTAAATTAGAAGCAGTAACCAACTCAATCAGCACAGAAAATACTGTTAAATGTATTCACATCACACAGCAGATCACAACTTGCATTTATACAAATTTATTGCAGTGATACTTCCCAAGACACTTCTCAGAAGTTTACTCAGATAAAGAAATTGACAGAGTCACATGGAAAGAAATTAGGAAGGATGACCAAAGGCTTGGTCAAAAGGATAGGTTGAGGAGCATCCTGAAGGTGGAGAGAGAAAAAGTGAGGTCTAGTGTTCAAATTCCAAAGCTTGAGTCCAAGGCAGCTGCAGGTAAAACTGTTACCAGTAGGACAAATAAATTGGGATTTCACAACTGGCCAGAATTAAATAATGAATTTCTCAGAGATTGTATGGAATGAAGAGGTCAGGCATAAGGAGGGGTGGGGCCACAGATAGATTTGAACAGTAGCGTGAAAGGGTTAAATTCAAGGCATTTCAAAGATCAGAAACCAAAGCAGGTTAGGGATTACTGCGATGAGGCAGAGATGAGTTAGACAATGGGCAACAGCATTTTCAACAAAAGAAGGATGATGGAAGATTGGTGGCCAGCCAGGATAACACTGGGATATTCAAAATAAAAGCAGAAAAAAACCACAGCCAACCCATTTTCACCCACTAAGGATGCCAGTCAGTAGTTTTTCTTTCTCTTTGGCTTAGTATTATCCATTCCTTTGTCTGTCCCACCGCTGTTTTCCCTCTGAGCTCCATCTCCACCTATTGTTTACTCCTCCTCATCTTCAGCATATATACCAACCTTCTCCTAGCTACAATCTTCTGAAGAAGGGTCACTGGACCCGAAACACTGTCTCTGCTTTCTCTCCACAGATACTGCAAGACCTGCTGAGTTTCTCCAGCTATTTCTGTTTTTGTTTCAGATTTCCAGCATCTGCAGTTCTTTGGATTTTTTTTGACTGGAATATTGAGTCTGCATATAACAAAAAATGGATAAGTAACAGGGTTGAAAACAAAATAAAAGATGCTGATGAGTACGTCAGAAGTTCAGTTCAGAATCAAAAAAGATGAACGAGTAGCAAGTTTTGAGAAAATTTGTAGCTCAGTTTGAGATTCTGGATGTAGGTTTGCTTGTTGAGCTGGAAGGTTAGTTTTCAGACGTTTCATCACCATATCAGGTGACATCATCAGTGAGTCTCTGGATAAAGCACTGGTGGCATGGTCCACGTTCTGTGTTTAGCCCTAGAAGCATGGCATTCCAACCGGAACTCTAATCAACAAACATTGACTTGGATCCCATTTACCACCCCCTGCAAAAAGAACAAGAAATTATATCACTGCAGGAAATGATGTCACCACAGGAAATTACATCACCAGCCCAAGGAAACCTAAACACATAAATAGAAAGCGGGCCATGCCACCAGTGCTTCATCCGGAGGTTCACTGATAATGTTACCTAATATGATGACGAAACATCTGAAAACAAATCTTTCAGCTCAGCAAGCAACCCTACATCCGAGATGAACGCGTTGCAAACAGCCTGGTGGCATCTCAGGTACCGAACAAATCAGGGAGATGGAGTTAGTGACTAGTGATTAGAACTTGAGGCCATTACTGGGAGAAACTTCATTGGTACTGGATATTACACAAGATAAAAGTAGCGGATTTCTCGTGAGAGATGTTGGTGAAAGATGATGTTACTGGGGGACATAATGCAGATAGGAAGTAGGAGATGGGACAAACAGCAACGGTAACATTGAGGGCAAGGTAAGAGAAGCTAATGCAGGACCAGATATTGTAGTCGTGCAGATTGTATTCTTATTTGATAGGCAGAAAGAAAGAGAAATAATCTCCATTTACATATTGCCTTTCATGTCCTTTGAACATCCCAAATGCTTCACAACCAAACAGCTATTTTGAAATGCAGTCACTGTTGTTTTATAGGCAGAGTACATTGGCTGGAAAATATAATTGAAATAAGCTTATGTTTACTATACATATCAGCAAGTAACTGTGAAGAATACAGCTTGAAATTCCAAAATAATCAGGACAAGAACATGCAGACACAATTTGTAAAAATGATGAGTGGGAAATGAACTGAATAAGAGACAATGTTACATTTTTCTGCCACTAGAGGAAGCTGTGACATCAGTTACTGGGTTGAAAAACATAGCACATCATTATTCAACAGAACTTATAAAATGGTGAAGAGTCTGGGGTGAGATGGACCAATATGCTCCAAAATTTGTCTGAATTTGTAGCTTCCCCACAGACTTTCAATCTTTTAACCCAGATAATCAGAAGACAATAATGGGAACAAAAGAGTAAAATTTATTAAAAGTGGGAAAAGATTCCACCTTAAATTCACCCACACACCTAGCAACTCCTTACAAAAGCTGTGCAACTTGTGACGAGAGTTAGAGAATGAGGAAATAAAGATTTTAAATTCCTGTGAACTACTAAAGCAAGAGACATATCCGGGTTAAACAAGATCAGGAAAATAACCCCACCTATGTTAAATAAAAGCACCATTTTTAGTTTAAAACTACATTTTAAATGTACTTAAAAATCATTTAGCTTGACAAACCACGAGAATATTAAATGGAAACATCCTGGACAAAATTACATTTAATTATCTGCAGAACGAGAGATCATTTGCAGCACAAACAGTGAGCTAAATATAAGCGATGGACCTCAACAGTTTGTCAGATGTCTATAACTAACTTCTATACCGGAGCCACTCCTGAATCTTGGGACAGATCCACCATTTTGCCTCAGTTAAATAATAACTTAGCCGACCCACGTATCCCAACCACTTACTGCATCTCTATGTTGACATACTGCTAGAAACTAACACAACTGACTCACCAGTACATCTGCCACTGTAAATTGTCCTGGGGAGGATGGAGAGCATCGAAACCAGCCTAGTTGAGAGAGGACATTAGCCTAATCACTTGCAAATAGCAAAGTTGACAAAATTTATGCTCTTTAGAAGAATATAGATGCAATTCAATCATAACAATGCACATTTTTTTCACCTATATTTAAAAATGGCACTTCACTTGTTCACAATCCTTCTACAGCATGTTTTAGAAAATCAATGAAGGCAACTAATCAAAAATATATTTGTCACTTTATTTCATGCAAAAATTTTTGGATTCAGGTAAACAGCATCACAAATTCAGCCACCTTTTAATCAACAGGAAGTGAGAACTGCCAGGCTGATGTGAACAGAGAAACCAAAACAGCAGCTGTTTCATTTATTTTACAAAGCAAGCTGTCATACTTGTCACATCTGAAGGAGTTCTATTTTCCATCTCTCTTCTGGCCTGTAAATCAGTGAGCAGACTGATCAGCTTCCCACCTACATGGATGCACAGGCGCATTCATTATCTAGTTTCAGCTCAATTACCCAGAAAATTTAATTATGCATAACTTCTCTTCTATAAATAAATCAAGAAAAATTAGTCTTCACTTTGTTACTGGAATCCAAAAACCTTAATAAATTTAACAACTTATACTTGCATCTGATCCAAAGTGTTTTGTAGAAGTGTTTTATAAAACAATTTGACACCAAGCTGAACTTCCTGCCACATATCCGTGGCATCAATCAGCCAACTTATTTCCAACTGCATAGTTTCACCTCACTCAATCACATCTCAGTTTTTGTCCAATTGAAACCCTCACCCATGGATAGAATGCCATATTTCATTCAGAAACAGTACAATCAATATTCAATTCTATTTGTAAGAAACCAGTCAATAATATAGGAAATTGAGACAAATTGCTGACTGCCAAATACATTTACAACACCACCTTTAAGTGCAGATTTTAAAAATGATTTAACCTGGTGCCTTTCCGCTGCCCCTGGTCCCAACCGTCTAAAAGCATTTTGGAGCAGCATCCCCTCCGGGTTTCATAATAAAAATCTACCTGACACTGGAGCATAAGTATGCCACTCAGCCCATCAAGTCTGCAACTGTCATTCAATGAGATAAAGACTAATTTCATAATCACAGAATCATAGAGGTCTACAGCATGGAAACAGGCCCGTCAGCCAACTTGCTCATGCCACCCAGTTCCACAATTAAACTAGCCCCATTTGCCTGCGTTTGATCCACAATTTGGTCTACATTTTTTTCATCAGAAAAAGACCAGTGAAGATAAATGTTAGATGCCTTGCAATTAGAGTCAAAAAGTGTGGCACTGGAAAAACATAGCAGGTCAGGCAGTATCCGAGTAGCAGGAGAGTCAATGTTTCGGGCATGAGCCCTTCAATCCTGATGAAGGGCTCATGCCCGAAATATCAACTCTCTTGCTCCTTGGATGCTATCTGACCTGCTATGCTTTTCCCGCACCACACTTTGTGACTCTCCAGCATCTGCCGTCCTCACTTTCCCCTTGCAATTAGAAACAGGTAAATTCATAATGGACAACAAAAAGATGGCTGACCAGCTGATCAAATACTTTAGATCTATTTTCACTAAGAAGGACACAAACAACCTTCAGGAAATCCTAAGGGAAACAGGATCAAGTATTGAAGAAAGAACTGAAGGAAATCCTTATTAGCCAGGAAACAGTACTGGGGAAATGGTATTGGGGATTAAAGCCCAGTAAGTCCCCAGTGCCTGATGCTCTGCGTCCCAGAATACTGAAGGAAATGGCCCTAGAAATAGCAGATACATTGATGATAATTTTCCAGCATTCTGTAGACTCTGAAAGAGTTTCAATGGACTAGAGGATAGCTAATGTAACCCCATTCTTTTTTAAAAAAGAGGGAGAGAGAAAATGGGGAATTATAGGCCAATTAGACTGACATCGTGTTGGGAAAATGCTTCAGTCAATTTATTAAGGATGTAATAACTGAGCATTTGGAAAGCAGTGACTGAATCAGTCCTACTCGGCATGGATTCACTAAAGGGAAATTATGCTTGACAAATCTTCTGGAATTTTTTTAAGGATGTCACCAGAAGAGCGGACAAGGGTGAATTAGTAGATGTGTATCTGAAATTTCAAAAGGCTTTTGACAAGGTTCCACACAAGAGAGATTAGTAAAGAAAATTAAAGCCCATGGTATCGGAGATAATGTATTGACACGAATAGAGAACTGTTTGGCAGACAAGAAAGAGAGTTGGAATAAACAAGTCCTTTTCAGAGCAGCAGCAGTGACAAGTAGGGTGTTGCAGGGTTCAGTGCTGGGACCCCAGCTGTTCACAATACACATTAACGATTTGGACAAAGGAATTGAATACAATACCTCCAAAGTTGCAGATGACACTAAGCTGGGTGGCAAGTGTGTGCTGTGAGGAGGATGCTAAGAGGTTGCAGACTGACTTAGGCAAACTGGCTGAGTGAGCAAATACTTGGCAAATGCAATATAGATAAATGTGAGGTTATCCACTTCGGTTGCAAAAACAGAAAGGCAGATTATTATCTGAATTTTGGCAGTTTAAGAAAAGGTGACGTGTCATGAGACCTGGGTGTCACAGTGGAACAGTCACTGATGGTTGGCATGTAGGTGCAGCAGGCAGTGAGGAAAGCTAAGCGAGGAGGGCCTTCATACGGAGAGGATTTGAGTATTGGAATAAGTATGTTTTGCCGCAGTTATACAGGGCCTTGGTGAGGACACACTTTGAATACTGTGTGCAATTTTGGTCTCCTAGTCTGAGGAAGGACACTCTTGCTATTGAGGGAGTCCAGCGAAGGTTCACCAGACTGATTCCCAGGTTGGCATTCAAGGAAAGACTGGATCAACTGGGCACGTACTCACTGGAATTCAGAAGAATGAAGGGGGATCTCATAGAAACATAAAATCCTGATGGGATTGGACAGGCTAGATGTGGGAAGAATGTTCTCGACGTTGGGGAAGTCCAGAACTAGGGGTCACAGTCTAAGAATAAAGGGTAAGCTACTCAAGGCTGAGATGAGGAAGAATTTCTTCATTTAGAGTTGTTAACCTGTGGAATACTCTCCCACAGGAAGTTGTTGGGGCTGGTTCATTAGATATATTCAAGAGGGAGCTGGACAGAACCTTTGCAGATAAAAGGCATCAAGGGGTATGGAGAGACATTACCAACAACCATGATCATGTTGAATGGTGGTGCATGCTCAAAGGGCTGAATGGCCTATTTCTGTACCTATTTTCTATATTTATATAGCCTTCTGCACCTTATCCCATCCATATACCTGTCCAAATGTTTCTTAAAAGACAAAATTGTATTTGCTTCCACCACTACCTCTGGCAGCCTGCTCCAGACACTCACCATCCTGTATGAAAACATTGCCCCTATAGAACTTTTTGTATCTCTCCCCTCTCACCTTAAACTTATGCCCTCCAATTTTAGACTCCCCTACCATGGGGAAAAGCTGTTGTCTATCTACTTTAGCTATGCCTTTCATGATTTTATAGACCTCTATAAGGTCATCCCTCAGTCCAAGCCTATCCAACTTCCTTATAACTCAAACCTTTCAGTCCAGGTAGCATCCTAGTAAATCTTTTTGCACTCTTTCTAGTTTACTAAGATCCTTGCTACAATAGGGTGACTGGAACTGCAAGCAGTACTCTAAACGTGACCACTTGTATAGTTGAAACAAATTTTCCCAACTACTATACTCAATGCTCTGATCAATGAAAGCAAGCATGCCTCAAACCTTCTTCAACACCCTGTCTACCTGTGATTCCACTTCCAAGGAGCTACGAACCTGTACCTCTATGTCTCTTTGTTCTATAACGGGTCCAAGGCACTAACATTGACTATATATATCCTGGCCTGGTTTGACCCACCAAAATGCAACATCTTGCATTTATCTAAGTTAAACTCCATCTGCCATTCCCCACCCACTGGCCGAGTTGATCAAGATTTCACTGCCTTCCCAGATAACTTCTTCACTGTCCGCTATACCACCAATCTTGGTGTCATCCACAAACCTAAAAACCATACCTCCTAAATTCTCATATAAACGATTGATATAAATAACAAATAACAGTGGAGCCAGCATCAAGGCCTGTGGCAGAACACTGGTCACAGCCTCCAGGCTGAAAAATCCTCTACCACCATCCTCCAGCTCTCCCAATCCAGTGAGATTTAACCTTACTCAACAACCTACCATGTAGTATCTTGTAGAAGGTCTTGCCAAAGTCCATGTAGATAACATCTAACGCATTGCCCTCATCAACTTTTTTGGCCACCCCTTCAAAAAAATTCAATCAAATTTGTGAGGCACAACTTCCCACTTACAAAGCCATGATGACTATTCCAAATGGGTCCTTGCCTCTCTAAATGTCTATAGATCCTGTCTCTCAGAATCCCCTTAACAATTTACCCACCATCCTTAACTCCACTTTCTTTCCTTTTCCCTGAATTCATTCATCCCCTTACTGATTAAAAAGATTTCTATCTTAGGCTTCAATATACTTAGTAACCCAATTACCCAGCTTCTACAGCCCTTTTCAGTGAAGAACTCCACAGGTTCACTACTCTTGGATAAAACAGTACTCCTCATCTCTGTTTGAAATGGGTGACTCCGTGTGGAATTTTACAAAGCCTGAACCACAGGCTTTAACAATGACAATTACAAATTTATATTTTCTTCAATAGTTCAAGGTCAGATTAAACCAGATTAAATAGTAGTGGAGACAAAATTAATAGTTATTACAATGTTAGCTTCTATTTGAGCTGTATGGTTCTCGATTAACAGAACCCTGACCAAAAACAAAAGAACAAAAACTGCACCATTCTCATTCACTATATAAGTTTTGGCTCACTGTTGCTCTAAATCAGGAAATTTAAATGTTCCAACAGACAAACTCAAATCTAAACACCACTTTGGAAAAAGCACCATCATAATGCCACATTTTCAATCCTCAGAATTCTAATGGTACTGAATCATAAAAATCATATTATTGTTTGCTGCATTAAAACATTCACAGAAAACTAGCATTCTCTTTATCACATTCGTGAGGTTACAAATTGTCAGAAAATTAGAGAGGCTCATTTAAGATCTATGTGCATGTTTTTTGAACAAATTTGGCAAATGCACAAGACCACATCCCACATCTAAAGATATGAGGTCTTGATGCCCTAACTTCACTGCATTATAACTGAAACTTTAACCAAATATGGACTGGGATTCTACAAGTAGGAAGCTAAATGTTCTCAATTCCAATCAGAAATACATTTTTCTTCAATTATCAGAGTGGAAGGAATGGATCTAGTCGTTCCAAATGTTATGGATGACAATTAGATGCTCATCTAAAACACAAACCAGTGTATACATTCTACCTCCGGTCAGACCTGAAAGCAGCACATTCAGGACCCAGCGCAAATGTGGCTCCTCGGGGTCACTTGGGGTGCAGGCCACATGTGACTAGATCATCCACAGTTCAATGGACAAATTCACCAACCACTTTAGTGACCTTTCACATTGGGGAGATCCCATTTTAAATCAATTTAAGTCTTTACTTAACAAACTAATGGCAGCAGGGGTTTATATGTCTGTAATAATGTACTTGTGTACAGCAGGGCTACCGAACAACAGGCATTTTATCTACTAGGAAATCTATTTTGGAGACGAGAACAATCTGTTTCTGACAGCTGCTGTTCAAAGATGCTGCCTTTAGAATTAGCAAATGAGGAAAGAATTGAAGGAAATGGAAAAATCTTTCACTTACGTAGTAATCGTTGAATGAAATATTCAGATTAAATCAGACATGCTTCCCAACTTAAGATTAATTGAAAAAAATGTTCAGAAGTCATTTGAGCTGCTCTGCACTGACACAGGCTTGGTAGGCAGAATGGCTTCCTTGTTTTATATAACCATTCCATGATTCCATGCCCAAAAAGACAGATGAAGACTGTATCAGGTGGCTAAACATGATACAGGGATAGTAAACCAGAACAGGAAATATTACCAGGTGGGGTTTACTGATTTAATACAATGAAAAGTTTATCAAGGACTATCAGAAACATATTAAGAGTAAAACAAGTCTCCAAAACAAAAACTTTCACTATCATTGCAACCACAATGGAAGCAGTTGACAATCTGAAAGTGCAGTGGATATGGATCAAGAGATAGAAAGTTTATTGGGCTTATCAAATGTGATAGATTAAGAATTTGGAGGCTTTGATCAACTGTTCAAATTCTAAAACAAAACAGAAATTGCTGGCGAGAGTCAGCAGATCTGGCAGCATCTGTGGGGAGAAAGCAGAGTTAACATTTCAAGTCTGGTGATTCTTCAGTGTTCTGCTGAGTTTTGCCAGCAATTTCTAGTTTCATTTGAGTACTCCAACATCCACAGGTCATTTTTGCATTCAAATTCTGGAATCTGTGTTATAAATCTGTAAATTATGTCACTATTGCTTTTTCAACAAATGAAATTTTCTGCCTACATGGACACAGTTAAACACTGTCTCAAACACACAAACTGGACTGGCACTACTTTATGGCTCCTACTCTTCCAGCCTCTTTTCAGTCTCAATTCTAATTGACAAACCTTATGCTTATCACGTACAACTGTGACAAAACAACAGCTGCTGCTCCTAGTCCGGATGCTATTGCAGTACTTTATTCGTTGATTTTAAAATCTATGAACTTTGATGTCAAATAATTGGTTTACATCACTTTAAAAGGAGAAACATTTTAAAACCAATTCTTTATTCAATACTCATGATTAGAAGTATGCAGATATAATGATGCAGATGAAACTAGCACAGTTCAACACGGAGGTCTTTTCAGGTCCACTGCAACAAGCGGTGATACACAGGCATTAGAAACAGCTGAACAGACAGGTCTTCCAGGCTTTACTGCCACAGATACAAATAAACTGACAGAAGGAACTTAGTGGAGTTTCCTTTCAGAAACACTTCAAAAATGACTGTGGCAGGTCAATGGCAATAGGGAGGCATTGCCAGAATGTTAAATCTGAATAGCAGCAGTTGGAAAAATTATCTAGTTGTTCAGCAGATGAAGTAAAAAGAAGGTACCTATTACATAACTAACTGAGCAACTTTTGGAATGAAAGTGCAATGAAGAACAAATTAAATAGAATAAAGGGTAAAGAATGGTAGTATCCAAATGACAGTTTAAATATGGGAGGCAAAAAGAGAGAACAGCAAAAAAAAGTGTCAAAGTGGTCTGGGAACCTCTCTATTCCGAATGGTTAAACTGCAGTTTAGAAAAAATTCCAGCACATTGTTTGTCCAGTAGAACAGACTTAATTCATTTTCTTCATATCCACACCACCAAGCTAACAAACTGCATTTATAAAGCACCTTTCATAGTGAAACATCCCAAGGTGGTTTGCAGGGGCTTTATGAAATAAAATTTGACACAAACACAAATAAATATTGGGGCGCTTAAGCAAAACCTTGATTAGAATGACTTAAAAAAGGAGAGACACAAGTTGAAGAGGTCTGGGATTGAAATTCTGAGCTTTGGATTTCAACAGCTTCTGGCACAGCCATCAGTATTGAAGCAGTATTGAAGCAGTTCAAGATGGCAGAATTGGACAAAAGATGTCTATTGACAGGTATGCGGAGAATTACAGAGATGGAAAGGGGTGTTGGGTTCTATCAGGACTTGATGTGATTTAGGATGTCAGCAGCAGAGATTTGCCGGAGTTCAAGTTTATGAAGGTGGAAGATAGGAGCCCATTCATGGCAGCATTGAAATAGTCAAGTTCAGAGCGAATAAATGGCATTTAGGGCAGCACGGTGGCTCAGTGGTTAGCATTGCTGCCTCACAGTGCCAGGGACCCAGGTTGAATTCCCACCTCGGGTGACTGTCTGGCTGGAGTTTGCACGTTCTCTGCTTGTCTTGCTTGGGTTTTCTTGGGGTGCTCCGGTTTCCTCCCACAATCCAAAGTTGTGCAGGTCAGGTGAATTGGCCATGCTAAGTTGCCCATAGCATCGGTGCATTGGTCAGAGGCAAATATTGGATAGAAGAATGGGTCCAGGTGAGTTACTCTTCAGTGGGTTGGTATAGACTTGTTGGGCCAAAGAGCCTGTTTTCATACTGTAGGGAATCTGAATCTGAAAGGCATAGATATGCGGTTTCAATGGATAAGCTGAATTGGGGTAGGGTTACATGTTATGGAAGTGGAAGGTGATGGTCTCAGCAATGCAGAAAAATCAGGTTGGAAGCTCAACTCAAAATCAAACAAGGCACCAGGGCTGCAAACCATGTTGATTTATGCCATACAAAATAGAGAAGCTACTCCAGGAGCACAGAAAAAAAGAGACAAGCTGACAAAGATTTTTGTCTTGCATTCAGGGCATATGCAAGATTGCCAAACTTTGAAGCTATCAACAATTTATCCCACATCAGAAAATTATACTGATTAAGTTAGGTCAACTCTGATTGGTTGAGGTGTTTCAACAGAAAATATACCCAGAAACTATAGTCTCCTGCGCTTTTGTTTAATTAAAAAAAAATGTTTACATTTGAACATAGATAGCTTCTCATAAATGTATGTGAGCCACACTGCAAGCACAACTGATAATCTGAAGTTCTTAGCACTCAGGATTGTTCGGCAAGTAATGTCCATTCTTGGAATGACATCCAGCATTAGATATTTGTTCAGAGTTTTGAAAACACAATCTGCTGGAGTACAGTCAACGATCTCCACATTATAAATCTACCCAAAGTGATGGCTGTTTGATATAATTCACCAGTCCTTTGGATACAAGGCCTATGTACCTGGCACACACCAGGATTGAAATTTATACACCATATTACTCATTTGTATGGTATGCAGAACATGGTTCTAGCCTGACAGACGCAACACGTTAGTGTCAAACATTTCTTGTGCTGCATAGTAGCAGCATGGGGATTGAAATAAACTACTACTACTTTGTCAAATCAATAATCCACCATCCTTGTTGATTAGTTACTAATGGATGGCAAAGAAATTGAGATATTTTTACCTGGGAAAGTGCTCACAATTAAGTTTTTTTCAAATTTTACTCTCTCAACATAGTTACAAAGATAACCTGACAAACAGCTTTGTCATGAAGGGAGGGTTGAAGAGTGAAGCTCATTCAAAATGGAAACACTGATGTGGATCAAAGTTCCAACATCGGAGTTAAAATCCTGCTCTCAAATTGCACATGAATTTACGTATTTACTAGGCCCATAATATTAGAGGAAGCTTGATCTTCTTTAAGATAACTTCTTTGCAATTATGGTGGAACTTTAAACCTCACTAGTTCCAGCTTAAAAGTAATCAAGGTCAAAATGTTGTCTTTTAGAAAGACCCAGTGACTATTTGGTACATACAATAATTTGGCCATACAATAGAAAGTCTCAGAATCAACTGCAGATCTGTGCAGAGTTAGGTGATTTCAACAGTCTGACATTAAGCATGTTACAAATGACCCTCAGCAAGCAAGGAGTGATTCTCCTAGTCAATAATCAGCCAGAAATTGAACTCCTTTTCATAATCCAATGACTTATATTAGAATAATAAATACATGCATAGGCATAAAGTAATGGCAGGATCATATTCAACTACTGTGTCCCTATTACTAAATAGCTTGCCAACAATCACCACTTAAGCTTACAGATAAAAAGTCTCCTGGACAAGGTACCAAGATGGTGACATGCAGATTTTAATTTTTTTGGATAATTAATTCATCAGCCTTAAAGAAAAACTAAATTGAAGAAAACTGAACACTAGTTTCAAGTACCAAATTTAAGAAACAAGGATTTTCTGGAATTCTTTCTTACCCACTTTGAACAATATCACAGGGATATGAATATGTAATTAATATAAAAAGCATCCCAGGCACTTTACAAAGTTCAAAGAAAAAAGATGCTGGGCTATATATTGCAAGATCCAGAAAGGTTCTGGATCAAGAAAAGCTTATTAAGGGAAGTAATTTTTCTAAAGGTTTCTCAAGGAAGGATGAGCAGGGCAGAATGGTTTAATGAACAATGAACATTACAGCACAGGAACTGGCCCTTCAGCACACCAAGCCTGGATCGACATATGACACCTTTCGGAACTAAACTTTTTTCTCTCTGCGTAATCTGTATCCGTCTATTCCCTACCTATTCATGTGAAAATGTCTGGTTTGGCAGAAAGTTCCATAAAGTGAAGGCAGCCAAAGGTGTTCCCACTACAGATATGGTGAGAGGATGGAGGAATGCATAAGTGGTCTCAGTAGAAATTGCACCAATAGAGGATTACATTTACAAAGGAGAATGAAAGATTGGATCGGATAAGAACACAGAGAAAAGAACATCTTTCAAAGTAAGAAGGACTTTGATTAACTTAAGCGTAGAAGTTATCAAAGCATGGATATTTTTGAAGGCACAAAGGATTGACAAGTTGAGAAAAAGCAAAGTTGTGGAGGTCTTAATGACAGATGGAAGGGATAAAAGATTTTAAGCTCACCTATGGATTGGAAACAGTTTCACAGAATCTGGTTTATATTGAGCGAGTGCTTGGAGAGGATGATGAAACCTAGAACAGAATCAATTATTTGAATTAGTGGTACATGGTTACAGGTTACTCATGTTAACCATTCAAAAACTTTTAGACAATTGTCTACATCTTACGTTGGAGTACTAAGTACTCTTATCTCCAAATTACAAGGGTGCTGTCAATGATTCACTGCTGTTTTTTTAAAACTCATCTGATAATCCCACATTAGGAACGAGCATATTAGCCTCTTAATCCTGGCAATCAAAGGTATCCTGGCAACCAAGTTCAGGTTGCATCAAATCAAATGAGAATTAATGCTTTTAATTAGTGACTATACAGCCTAAATGTATTTTAAAAATGCTAAAATGGAGCGTTATTCTGTACATTGTTTACAGAGCGAATAAAGAACGGGAAAGAAGAGGACTGAGAAACAGTCAGCAGCGCCTAAAAGAATGGGAAAGAGGACAACCTAAAGACGGTGCAACAGCTCCAAATGGAGTGGGAACAAGGACAAAAAGAGGTCTTGAAGGCTCGTAGATCTTTGGAATCCACCACCCCCACAAGCTGTGGAAGATCATTCATTCCAAAACAGAGATCAATAGATTTCTAGATATTGAAGACAACAGGTACAGGAATAGTGTGGGAAATTAAGTTGAAGGAGATGATGAGTCATGATATTGTTGACTGGCAAAGCCGGCTTAAGGGCTAAATGGCCTTCTCCTTATTCCTTATATTCTTAAATCATTTTATTGGACCTTTATAAAATGTTTGTGGAGCAAAAGTCCATTTTTCTGCAATTCTCTGGCACAAGAACCATTAGTTCTTGGTTGAAGTAAACCAAGTAGCTGGAGCAACATTCTACATCAAAATGAATCAAAACTTTGACCCAAAAAAGGGAATTAGTAATAACTGGTGCCATTAGTATGCAACATTTAGGAGAATTTGTAAACCATTTAGCACTAATTCACCAAATTTCCAGATCTCAAAGCCTTATTTGTTGTTTTACCACCCATGTGACAAAATATTTCAAGATAATCAATACAATTCCATATCCAGGACACAAAATGTTACCCTCCACTAAATAATAGCACTCCATCAGATTTTCTCAAGGGCTACTTCTTGGTTTCAAGGATTCCATTTTCATTCTCACTCATTTATTTGATGCAATCACGTAGTTCCAATACCTTCTGTAGTTGCATCAATATAAAAGGTATTTGGAATTGGACAGAAGCAGAATTAGAACAACTCATGAATATCCTCAATATTGTGCAATGGCATAGGTAATTTGTAAGGGGTAAAGGGAGAAAGCAGGAGATTGGCACCAGGTCGTTATGTTCATTTAATGACCCAGTGCCGGCAGAATAGGTCAAATAGCCACCTTATGCGCTATAACACTTCTGTGATTATCAACCCTCCAGTAAACTTAAAGCCACAACACACGAGGAAAGCATTAATTTCCTAAACACAGTTATTAAATTAGCACGAAGTAACAAGCATGAATTAATGACATTTTACAATATCACTGACATACACTTCATCTCAAAAAAGCACGGGACCCATTTCCCCAGTGACTGCCACCGCTTACTTTCCTAACTGCTGACTGCTCCTCCAGTCAAAGCAGCTTTCCTCCCATGTTTGCTGAAAATAGGTTCACTTATGAGCCTATCAGCAGCAAACAGGGGCAAGAACAAGCCCATGACTAAAGGAACAGTTCCTCACCGATTCTGTCCATTCTACTTACGGGGGTGACTTTTCTCTGATTGGTCGCCCCCATGATTGAATTTTTCCAGGCGTTCTGGTGGCTTTCGGAGCCGATTTCGCCCAACGCCCTCTTGTATTTTCAGTCCTGTTCCAGATACTTCCATTTCTTCACATACATGGCGAAAAGCTTAAGACCATCAAATTCTGTCAGCAAAAATAATTAAAATCAGATAGGTGATAGTTGGCAATACAGCTCTATTTAACCAACCACCCCAAGAAATTCTCATATTCTCAGCTGCGAGGAGACATTGAAGATTAGGCAGCTCTCCTTCAAAGAAACATTGTTCAGACTTCTCAAACACCTAATAATTGAAAACATTGTTTACGAATGTACAGCCTTAGAAAATCTCTCAACTATTCAGTTACAGTCAGTGAATGGTCTGAACAAGTAGTGGGATGTTTTGCTGGGTTCGGGGATTATGGTGGGTAACTGAAACTGAAGGGAAATGGAAAGAGAAACTGTAGAAAGAAATTTGGGTAGGGAAAGGGTAAGGACATTCTATGTATACAACACCTAATAACTGTGTCAATTGTGGTGAATTATAAGTAGAGGGGTAGGCATTAAATGGGGTCTTACTTAAATACATATCTGATCCTGGGCCTAGCGAAGTGGCCATCAACAGTTTCGGGTGACGGGCAGTTGGAAATGGGCATCATTTGACACACTGCCTTTCCCTGTCCTATGGATACATCCACACCAGGATGTCCTTGGGAAAAAGAGCATATGATGTCCACCATATGCTTGTGGCCTTCAGCAATCAATAGGCACTTCAGGGACCAGAGAGAATCATCAGCCCTGGAAATGATAATTTGATAAGATTCCATTAGTTAAGATTTTGTTGCAGCTCCCATTTAAGGGTGTGTCAGTGAGTTAATTTGATTATTATTTGCTCAAAGTAATGTTTGGCTGAGTAATTAAAGTGACGGATTTGAAATTCATTGGGACCTTCAACCTAGGTTTAAATGTTGCCAATTATACTCCTGAATGTTCCTGCTTTTACCCAAGTGATTGCAGAATTATTAATCATTAAAATGCAATAAAAACTGATAAAGTGACTCCAACTTAAATATGAGTAGCTCAAATAGGAGGTAACGTATGTAATATTTCACAATGTAAATAAATATGACTAAGACTGGTTCCAGTATTACCCTTTATCAACTAACTTTCTGGACAGCATTTTCCATTATTTCAGTACATCCAAGGGTGAGATACTTCTTAAAATATCACTGATCACTGACGTAAAACAGGAAACACTACAACCAATTTGCAAAAGGCAAGATCCACAAACAGCGCTGTAATAATGTGTTGTGTGTTTGTGATATTGGTCGAGGAGTAAATACTTTCCACGTCAGAAACTTTTTACTTCTCTTCATAAGGTTGTCATATTCCACAGCACTTGGTTTGACAATTAACACTGCACCCAACTAGTCATCTGCCTGATGCATTAATAACATTTGCAATGGAGTTGTAAGGCTTTGGCCTAAAATCCCATTTTAGGATTTGAGCATATCTCTGAGGCTACTCCTCTAGTCTTACGCTAACATATGGCTAAAATAATGGAGATGCCATCCCTTGGAGGAAACAACTTGGCTTTAGCACAAATAAAAATTAATAAGTGCAGAGAGTTTTCAGTGCATTCAATGTTTTTTCCAAATGCCAAAATATACTTATTCATCCCACTGCTGTTTGTTAATTTTGTTGGATACCCTTCCAGTGAGGCAGGAATGCTTTACTACATTAAAATGCAAAGTCATGCTATCTTATGAACCCAAACATAGAATTTTACAGCACAGAACTGAGCTGTTCAGAACATCAGTTCATTCTACTCCCTCATTATTTCCTTATGTCCCACAAACATTTTCTTTTCAAATATACTGAATTTTAAAGTTTTTACGTTTACTTCTTTCTCACTTTCAGATATTGCATTCCAGATCACAACAATATGCTGCTTAAAATCCTCAATTATCCTGGCTTTTTTTAAAAACAAGTATCTTAAGTCTCTGTGTAACCACCTCCCCACTACAGTAAATAAAAGGACATTATTATGATTCCCAGTAAATGGTAAAACTGGTAAAGTCAGATTCCAGTGTGACAGACCACAAGTTGTATTTTTGCAATTTTTGCTTACATGGTCTCAAGTCACAGGATATGTTCATAAAAGGTTGCCAATGTAATTTACAAAAGAACAAAGCCTATTACAAGCAAAAGAGAAGAACTAACTTCTTTACACTACATAACTATTCGTAATGGCCTTATTACAAATATTGGAAATAAAGTTTTAACCCTCTAATCTACAATCTACTGATACTCATGATGGAACATCATTTCACATTAAACTTCCTTGTTGCTTTGGCACAGTTGTACTGCATTCTTTCTGATATTTAGTCAATGGGTTAGGTGGAAATTGTGCCTCAGTAAGCAGGGATATGCAGGTTAGGTGGATCAGCCATGGTTAATGTGCAGTTACAAATATATGATGGAGTCCTGGATTTGGGTGGGATGCTTATCGAAGAACCGGAGCAGACTCATGGACCAAATGGCCTCTGTCTGGACTGCAAAGGTTCTACATCTCTTCCTGAGACCCAGGAAAAAGTCACTAATGTACCTCACTTACTTTTTAACATGGCTTCCTGAGACGCCTCTTCCTGTTCCTGACATTTTCCTCTATTTGGGAGTCAACCACATTGCTGTGGGAATGGATGGCAGTTTCCTTTCCTAAAGGACATTAGTGAATCAGATAGATTTTTTCCGACAAATGGGCAATGATTTTAAGGTCATCATCTGACTCTTAATTCCAGATTCTCACTGAATTCATATTCCACCATCTGCTATGGAGGGTTTCAAATCCAGGTACCCAGAACATGACCTGGCTGGCTGGATTAACAGACCAGTGATAATATCACTAGGTTATGCCTTCCCAAGTCAATCCAAATTCATACGATTTATAAAAACACTCCACACTACATGCCAATTCTACACCTTTTCTACTATTATTAATCATAACTGAAGCATGAATATCATCTTTCAAAACAGTACAGCTATTCAAACATTAAAATTTCAATTTAATAACTTAATGTATTTCTTGAACACATACACATGCAACTTGATATACTTTAAGAGAAGCCCAAGTCAGGCAAACTTACAACACACTAACAGAGAAAGACCCCTCCGATTACATTTCTATCTAAGCAGCATTAATCAGTCAACACTTTGCAATCAATGCTCTGATTAGCAGGATATAATCAACCACAGGAACAGCCTCAGCAGATAAGACGTATTACCCCATGAAGTGAATCTTTATCAAAAGAGTAGTTTACAAAAGATAAGAAGATACGTTGATGGCAAGAAGAACTGTGCCCTGGATAGCAATAGTAATGTACAAATGAAGCAAAACAGATAGATGACCAATATTTTTGCCTCACCAGAAAAGATATGCAGCAAACATTCCTCCCATCTACAACATCTGGAACAACTATGGCTATGTAAATTAGAGAGGCGATTCTGTTATCTTCAGATGAAAAATTTCTAAAGTTTTGTTTTTTGGTAATCATGTCAATATGAACACAGTCCTGAAGATACTCTGTTCAATCTTTCTTAAAATGGCAATGTCTAAACCAACACTACTGTGGGAATTGATTGCACTGCATCTTGTAGAAACCAGAAGAAACAATGCTATAATTGTTGTAAAAGTATTTTAAAATTGTAAACAGCAATGGAAACGACATCTGTAAAGTCAAATACCGAATTATGACTAACAAAAATCTGACAACATTACAGACTATCCAGGGTCCTAGTGTGGCAACACACCAAACTCAACCATATTATTTATCCAACCTCAGTCCCCGAGAAACAAGCAACTTCAGACATCAAAAAGCAACAGTTCCAAGTACAGCCACAAGCTCAAGCAAAAATGGAAGGGCTCCTGATGAGTGGAAGTTTCATTGTTCCTCCAAAATTCCTTTTTAGCAATGACACAGGAGATAAGCTATTACCCAATACTTTAAGCTTTGAAAGCAAATATTTCATGTGACTGTCAAGTCAGTTCAGTATTATGTGAAAAGTTGAAGTCATACACCCATGCTCTCAACAGAAAATGTGTGGGTACCAGTTAGAATGTCATTGTGACTCCTTGAGGTAAAACAAATTGTGATACTATTTCCAACATAGCCAGCCATCACAGACTAACAAACAAAATTAGTAAACATCATGGTAGTTTTACATGTGCGGATATGAGTTCAAAAAAACATAAGATCAAACCATTTACATATTATCTTATTCAGAGCAAGGTTTAGACTTCAGATGAGAACTTGCTGAGAACCTAATAGTTTAGCCTTTCAGCATCCTATGAGAATGCGCATATGGTATACGCAGGCAGGGAAGGAATTAAGAATTAAGTTCTGAGCTTTGTGAAATAAGAGGTTCAGCTGAGCAAGACTCAGATCAGATAAGAACTTACAATTAACAATGGAGTGCTGGAGGCAAAGGTAATGGGTTAACAAGGTGGAAAAGCGTTCACTATGTACCGCCACTTAACAAGATGAAGTAGCAGTCAGTATGTGAGGTCAGTTTAACAAGGTGAAAAGTATTTATTATGTGAAGCCAGTTATCCATTGCGTAACAGTAAATGGCTTAACATTTACTACTGACACTCGCTGATTGGAACGGTCACCCAATGAATATACATGTTGCGTTATCTGGATGCTCCTACCCGTAAAATGACTACATAGTTCATTGAGAAACTGCTGTTCCAGAGAAGACCGTGAACTCGTGTGTCTGTACACATAGGCAATTGTTTGCTCTCCCTCCAGAGTCTGGAATAAAGATGAAGGAGATAAAACCACACTATATCTCTGAGCATTTTGCTTCAACTGGAGGAGGGGGTTTGGTGGTGGTGGTGGTGGAACGGGACGAATACCTAGACTCTACAAGATGCAGTGCTACCAAATCCCACAGAAGTGTTGGTTTAGGTTGGAATATTTGGCACCTGAACTTTGGAAACCAAAGTGACATCACTGATTTCAGATTCTGTTTAAATGGGAAATAAACTGATGAAATTTCACAGTAACAGAGTTAAAACCATACGCCTAACAACAAAACAATGAACTGGTCATTCTTAAAAGATATGTCAGTGGGTTTCTCCCCTGAAGAAAGCAATGTTTGGTTCAGATGTGCTTTCAAGCACCAAACACACAAACAAAACACGTCATAAGTATATCTCATTCCTAATCTGTGAAATGTCTCGAGAAATCAAGTACAGTAGTTTCTGATATAACGCGATAGTTCTGTTCTCATGTCATCTTGCGTTGTAAGAAAATTGCACAATAGCCACACCATTTAAACTAATGGAACTGGAATCATGTTATAGCCGATACAGATAAGGAAAGTTCACATTCTACAAATAACTATCTAAATTCTTCAATCATGCTAAAGCCAATTCACGTTGAAGAAAAATACGTTATAGCATAATTGACTGCAATGCAAAACATTTCTTTGCCTCAAAACCAAGCATTATTCATCCAATAAAGCTTGGTAAGGTGCAAATGTTAAATAATGTGAACCATTCTGTTTCATAGTATTCATTCATGCAGCTGGCTCCAAATCTCCGACCTTATCAAAAGAAGCATTCACTACAATCTAAGCCAGAAGCCTCTCCTATTTTCTTAATATATTTTTGGTCACTTACGATCTTCCCTTGATCTACCTCCCTCCATGCTTCCCACTTATTATAACCACTTGGTCCAAAACAGCTGTCTTGTACCACCAATATAGAGTTCTTTCTGCTGTCCTAGGAAACTAAGTACTTTGCCAGAAATAACAAAAGACTTCCATTTATAAAGGAGACTTCCATTACATCAGAATGTACGAAAGTGCTTTACAGTTCATCAAGATGAAGTCACTGGTTATAAATAAAAAAATTAACATCCAACTTGCACATAGTAAGCATTTCTCCCCCATTTCAGAGGTCAGCTAAAAATCAACCATCTTGCTGTGGGTCCAATGTTACATACAGCCCAGAGCAGGCAAGCCAACAGACTGCCTTCCCTAAAGGACATTAGTGAACCAGAAAGGTTTTTAAATTATAATCTTAACTATAATCATCATCGTCACCAAGGCCAGATTTATTAATTGAATTCAAACTTTTCACCAGCTGCCATGTGTATTTGAACTCTATCACCAGGGAATTAATCAGAATTATCTTGTCCGGCAACAATACCACAATCTCCACATAACTTCCATAAAGAACATCAAAATAATAATATGAAGGATTAATAAACGTTGAGGAACAGAAGTAACTTTCCTGCTCTTATTCAAAACATTGCATTGGGATCTTTTACCTACACCTGAGTGAGTTGACAGGTCCTTATTTAATGTCTCATCCTAAGACTGCATCTCAAACAGGGCAACACTCTCTCATTAATACACTAAAATGCCAGCATAGATTTTAGTGCTCAAAACTTTGGATTGGAATTTGCAGTGCAGTACTGGAGCCACCATTAATTTATAATCTCAACTGTCTGAATAAATTCCAAAATAAATTCCTCTCCAGGTCGCTCTGCTATAACATAACAGTTGTGTTCCTCTGCAACCTTGCGATATAAAAAACTACCATAGAACATCGCACTGTAGAATATTGCTAATAGAAAACTGCTATACTTATACAGCAGAAAGTTCACATTATCCAAATAATGTCCACAATTCATCAATCGCACTATAGCCAATTTGTGCAAATGAAACCCGCGTTATAGCAGAATGACCTTTGCAAAAGCTGAGAGAGCTGTTGAGTTTCTCCAGCATTTTGATTTTTTTTCCAGACATCCGCAGTTCTTTGTTTTATATTATTGTCATAGTTATATGAATAAATTCCCAAACATGTTCTCTCATCACTGGTCAACAGTAAAAACCAAAAACATTAATGCTGCTGTTATATTGAAACTAACAGTACTGGTTATTAGGTCACATTTGAAATCCTCAAGCTTTGAAGCTTCCTAACTAAACTTTATAATTGGAACAAGTAAAATCAGATTCATTGGAAGCAGAAATAAGAACAAAAGTGCTGCATAAACTCAATATGTCAGGCAGCACTGTGAAGAAAGGAACTGAATTAACGTTTTGAGTCTGACATGTCTTATTTTCGGAAATGGGAAGCTGTTGCTATTACAGCCTGTGAGTTAATGCAAAACAATGATCCATTTTCAGATTCTCCCATTTTCTCTCGTTGTGCATGCTGAGAAACCACAGCTTTGTGTCTGCTGGATCAATCAATTTGGAATATTCTTGACGAAGGAATGCTTTTCAATTAAAACAAAAAAACTAAATTATACAAGTTCTGCAACTTAACAGGTAATAATCAGATAGCATTTAATACATTTCTTGAAGTTGGTTTTGCTTGCAAACACTCATTTCAAGTGCAAAATGCCTGACGAATATCTTGCATCCGCGCGGTGTCTTTTACTTGCGTGCACGATTAAGCAGAATGTTGATGCATGAAAAGAAACTGGTGTTCTAACTTTAGCACACAGAACTTTCCAAAATACAATGTTGAAAGGAAAGCTATCATTAACAATTAACATTATTCCCTACTCTACAGAATTGTGGGTCACTCAATTAAAAAGCAAAAAACTGATATAAAAACATTTTTTGTGCATTTGCTAGACCACACCGACTAGTGAAGCTAAACACGTACATCACTGAACACTCTGAATTCTGACTGTTGTCATGCCCAGTCATCTGCATATGGTAGGATAAATAAATATAATATTTAAGTCACGATATCCTAAATTCAGTTGGAATACAAGATGCTTTTTAAATTAATGAAGGAAGTACTTTCAAATGAGTAAAATTGGCTCCAGAATTGTGTAATATAAAGAACTGTATGCCATTTGAACACAAACTCGGATGCTGTAATAAAACAACTTTGGTCATAAGCAAAGTCTCCCCCATATCTGAAAAGAAAATGTGCTTCAGTAATCACATTACAACTTAATATGAAAATTCAATTTCAAAAGTACAGTTGGTGCTGTTTGCAGAGATCCATCCACTTGGATGGTCTAATCATCCATATAAAGTGTAGAGCAACTCTGAAAAGAATTGTGTGTTTTTCAGGTGTTAGCACAGCTCACTCAGTAGCATCCTTGCTCCAAGGTTGTGCGTTGAAGTCCATCAATAGATACTTGAGCAAATTAAATCATAGCTGACATGCCAGATTATGCTAAGAGAGATGCCATTTTCCATGGCAGACATAAAAGATCCCCTGTTGATCCTCTTCAGAACAGCACAGGAATTCTCTCCACTATCCTGCTAAATCCATCCATAAAAATCACTTATATAAAAAAATTATTGAGGTATTCTTCTTCTTCTGAAGTAGTCCCTTAGGCTCATGGAAAAATCACTTGCACTCCTATTGAATGGGTTCAGAGATGTCTCATAAGCCCACTGAACAGGTTCCTGAAGTTTGTACACTGTGCATCACCTCTACCTCAGTGCCATGTATTGCTGACGAAGTCTGCATGTGTTGGAGCCTTCCATTTTGATTAATCAGAAGTCAGGGTCTCCCATGAGTCTTCATGGATGCTTTATCTTATCATTTTGCTGTTGGTCAGAGTCTGCTATCTGTAAACTGGCTTCTGCATTTCTTTGCTGAAAATGTGCAGCAGGTCAGGGAGCATTCAAGGAGCAGGAGGATCAACGTTTCGGGCATCAGCCCTTCTTCAGGAATGAGGAGTGTGTGCCAAGCAGGCCAAGTTAAAAGGTAGGGAGGAAGGACTTGGGGGAGAGGCATTGGAAATGCGATAAGTGGAAGAAGGTTAAGGTGAGGGTGATAGACTGGAGTGGGGGTGGGGGTGGGGGGCGGAGAGGTCAGGAAAAAGATTGCAGGTTAGGAAGGTGGTTGGATGCTCCTTGGATGCTGCCCGACCTGCTGCGCTTTTCCAGCAACACATTTTCAGCTCTGATCTCCAGCATCTGCAGTCCTCACTTTCTCCTAGAAGATAGTTTCCTCATTTCCCCTCCCCCCACCTTGTCTCAGTCCCAACCCTCGAAGTCAGCACCACCTTCCTAACCTGCAATCTTCTTCCTGACCTCTCTGCCCCCACCTCCACTCCGGCCTATCACCCTCACCTTAACCTCCTTCCACCTATCACATTTCCAACACCCCTCCCCCAAGTCGCTCCTCCCTACCTTTTATCTTAGCCTGCTGGACACACTTTCCTCATTCCTGAAGAAGGGCTCATGCCCGAAACGTCGATTCTCCTGCTCCTTGGATGCTGCCTGACCTGCTGCGCTTTTCCAGCAACATATTTTCAGCTCTGATCTCCAGCATCTGCAGTCCTCACTTCCTTCTGCATTTCTTTCCAGAGTGACAGTCATCACTGTAAAATGTATTGGGATAGAGGTTGTGAAAGGCTCTCGATGTCTTTATTTTGAAATTGAAAGGTTATCTGGACAGGTTAGACAGTGCTGATTGTTAGGCTTCTGCATTGGTAACCATCCTTTCTTTGGATGATTTCCTTTGCCTAACAGTGCAAGAACAGTGAATAAAATACGCAGTTGATGCTAAATGACATCTAAATATCTTTAATAATTCACTGCTGTGACAAGTTTCCTCAGTACCTACCAATGGAGTTTAAACTATTACTAATTATTACTATCAATTGTGACTTCCCTACGAATCTGCTGGTACAATTCCATGGTACACACAAAATAGCTATAGGTTTGATCCATCTACTGTGCTAAGTTGGTTATCTCCCACATGGCAAGAGTTAAGTGCCACATTTCACTTCTTATCCTCCTTTACTGAATTTCAGGACACCGCTGTACAGTTTTAGCTGAACACTGCTTTCAGAAGAGAATGATGAGCATCAGTTCAGGGAATAAAGCTTCCAAGACACTGTTCAATGAATTTGTCTCCCAATCATGACCAATAATTTTCATCATTCAACCAGCACCACCAAAAACATGCGAATTGATCATATGATTGCTCTTCGTGGAATTTTGTTTGTACACTGTTGCTGCTCATATCTACTCGACAATAGTGACTGCAGTACAAAAGTAAGCAAGATTTGCATTTAAACAGTGTCATTCACAGTTTCAAGTGATAAAAGACTTGTATTTATAGCACCTTTCACCACTCAGCACTTTCCAAAGCCTCAACAAAGCTTCCAAAGCTAAAACACTTTGCACCCAATTAGGTACTTTTAACTGCAAGTACGAAATGTGGCAGCAAATCTATGCACAGCAAGCTCCCACAAATAGCAATGTCACAAAGACCAGCCGATCTGTTTTAGAGATGTTGATTTAGTCAATCACTGCCAGTAGGGTTCAATTTATTACCAGAACAGGGATTATTTAATTAATAGGTGGGTTTAGAGAACAGGAGAAACTAATCAAGTTAAATTCAAAAGTTAAAAATCACACAATACCAGGTTATAGCCCAATAGATTTATTTGGAAGCACTAGCTTTCGGAGCACTGTTCCTTCATCAGGTGGTTGTGGCCTACAACCTGGTGTTGTGTGATTTTTAACTTTGTACACCCAATCCAACACCGGCATCTCCAAATCAAGTTAAATCCATGTTGCTGAGGATATATGTCAATGTACATAGTGTGATAATTAAGTTTGATGAATTGCAAGCACTCATTGCCATGGGGAAATGCAACTTTGTTAGTGACAAAGACTTGCCTCAAAGAATGGTAGTTATAGATAGAGTCGACAGGAAAATTTTTGGAAGAATAATTATTGTATAATAAGGATAG
Organism: Hemiscyllium ocellatum; assembly: GCF_020745735.1. NCBI lineage: Eukaryota > Metazoa > Chordata > Chondrichthyes > Orectolobiformes > Hemiscylliidae > Hemiscyllium > Hemiscyllium ocellatum. Next base: position 18,708,366 of record NC_083414.1, read on the forward strand.
CAGTAACGATGGAAAATGAGACTGACAAATCTAAAAACAGAATAGAAAATGTGTTGCTGGAAAAGCGCAGCAGGTCAGGCAGCATCCGAGGAACAAGATAATCGGCATTTCGGGCATAAGCCCTTCCCGGGCATAAGGAAGGGCTTATGCCCGAAACGTCGATTCTCCTGTTCCTCGGATGCTGCCTGACCTGCTGCGCTTTTCCAGCAACACATTTTCAGCTCTGATCTCCAGCATATGCAGTCCTCACTTTCTCCTAAAAACAGAATAATAAACTGATGCTAAGTCAGTATTAATGAGCTAAGAATGGAGCTAGGCCAAATGAATTGGAGCCAAAGCTCGGTAACAAAACACAGTAGAGGGAGGAGGAAGAAGGGCTTATGCCCGAAACGTCGATTCTCCTGATCCTTTGATGCTGCCTGACCTGCTGCACTTTTCCAGCAACACATTTTTAAGTTCTGATCTCCAGCAACGGCAGTCCTCACTTTCTCCTAACAAAACACAGTAGCTAAATGTAAAAAAAAGGGCCAGTTATTTTGCTGGAATTACACTAACAATTGACCAATAGTTAGAGGGAGATGGGGAAGCAAATATGTAGACAAATCACAGAAAGATGCAAGAGAAACTGGGTTATAATTGGAGGGGAATTTAACTCTAATAAGATTGACTGAGTTTGCCTTAGGGTGAAAGGATTAGACCAGGTGGAAAGTTTAAAGTATATCCAGGACAGCTTTTTGTGTTAGTACATAGTCCCACTGGAGATGGGACAAGGGTGTACCTAATTCTAGGGAATGAAGCCAATCAAGTGGTAGAAAGTAAAACTGGGTGAACATTTTGAGAATTGTGACCAATACTCTTAAGTTTCAATGTCATTATGGAAGGGATAAGAATAATGCAGAATAAATTGGAGGGGAGGAACCAATTTCTATATCATTAGACAAGATTTGACAAACATAGACCGGCAGCAGGCACTTACAAGCAAGTCTACATTTGCAAAGTGGGAATATTTTAATAGTGAGAATTTAGGGGAAGTGTGCTCCTCCAAGATTGATGGGCAAGGGCAGCAAATTAAGGGAATCCTGGATGTCAAGGGATATTGAGAGTTTGATAAAGAAAAAGAATAAAGCATATATCAGGTACAGTGGGAGCCCTTGAAGTATTGAGAGTGTGGTGCTGGAAAAGCACTGCAGGTCAGGGAACATCCAAGGAGCAGGAGAATCAACGTTTCGGGCATAAGCTCTTCATCAGGAAACATTCCTGATGAAGGGCTTATGCCCGAAATGTCGATTCCCCTGCTCCTCTGAAGCTGCCTGACCTGCTGTGCTTTTCCAGCACCACATTCTCAACTCTGATCTCCAGCATTTTATCTCACTTTCTCCTAGACCTTGAAGCATAAAGAGCGTAATGGATTGCTTAAAAAAGCAATAGGAGGACAAAGAGGCAGATAGGATCAAGGAAAACCCCAAAGATTTTCATAAGTGTATTAAGTGTATGAGGATTATGACAGAAATAGGAGTCTTAATAGAGACCAAACCTGTGCATGAAGCCAGAGGACAATGAGGTTATAAATGAATACTTCTCACTTGCATTCACAGAAAAGAAAAACATTATAACTGGGATTACTGTTGAGATGGTGAGGTTCTAGAACATATTAAGATTAGTAAGAAGGTGGTATTGGATATTTTAGTGGGGATAAAGATGTATAAATCTCCACAGCCTGGTAAGATGTAATCCAGGCTACTATGGGAGACAAGGAGGAAGGATGCTGTGGGTCTGGTGGGAATATTTAATACTTTACTAGCCACAGGTGAAGCACCAGGTGACTGGAGGATAGCTAATGTGGTTTTTTGTTTAAGAAGGCTAGCAGGATAGGGCAAGTAATTATAGGACAGTTAGTCTGATGTCAGTGGAAGGAAAATTACTGAAAAAATTCTGAGTGACAGGATGAATCAACACTTGGAAGGGCAGGGATTGATCAGGGATATTCAGCATGGATTTGTTACAGAGATGTCTAATTTGAGTTTTTTGACAGGGTGATTGAGGGTAGTTGAGTTGATGTAGTTTGACTTCAGTAAGGCCTTCGATAAAGTGTCACATGGAATGTTGGTCCAAAAGGTGAGAGCCCATGGAATCTAAGGCAAGGTTGGCAAACTGGATCCAAAATTGACTCGCAAATAGGAGGCAAAGGGTCTTATTGAAGGACTGTTTGCCTGACTAGAAGCCTTGACCAGAAGTATACCACAGGGATATTGGGAACCTTGCTGTTTTGTTTTGTACATTATCAAATTGGATGTGAATGTATAAGGTATAATTAGCAAGTTTGCAGATAATGTGAAAATTGATAATGCTGTTGACAGTGAGGAGGATGGACTCAGCCTACAGTCCGGTACTGATCATTAGACAAATTGGGTGGAAAAATTACAAATGGAATTTGATCCTAATAAATGTGAGGTGATGCACTTTGAGAGGTTGAATAAGAGAGGGATACACCCACAATGAACAGTAGGTTCCTAGGGAGTCCTGAGAAAACAAAGACACCTTAGCATACAAGGCCATAGATCCCTGAAGGTGTCAGTACAAGTAGACAGGGTGGTGAAAAGGGCAAACTGAATGCTTGCCTTCATTAACTGGGGAGTAGAATATAGGAGCACAGGACAGTCATAGAGATGTACAGCATAGAAACAGACCCTTCGATCCAACTCATCCATGCCGACCAGATATCCCAACCCAATCTAGTCCCACCTGCCAGCACCCGGCCCATATCCCTCCAAACCCTCCCTATTCATATATCCATCCAAATACCTCTTAAATGTTGCAATTGAATCAGCCTCCATCACATCCTCTGGCACCTCATTCCATACACGCACCATCCTCTGTGAAAAGTTGCCCCTTATGTCTCTTTTATATCTTTCCCCTCTCACCCTAAACCTATGCCCTCTAGTTCTGGGCTCCCCCATACCAGGGAAAATACTTATAACTACTTATTCTATCCATGCCCTTCATGATCTCATAAATCACTATAAGGTCACCCCTCAGCCTCCAACGCTTCTGGGAAAACAGCCCCAGCCTGTTCAGCCTCTCCCTATAGCTCAAATCCTCCAACCTTGGCAACATCCTTAGAAATCTTTTCTGAACCCTTTCAAGTTTCACAATATCCTTCTAATAGGAAGGAGACCAGAATTGCATGCAATATTCCAAAGGTGGCCTAACTAATGTCCTGTACAACCACAACATGACCTCCCAACTCCTGGAACTCAATATTCTGACAAATAAAGGAAAGCATACCAAACACCTTCTTGACTATCCTATCTACCTGCAACTCTACTTTCAAGGAGCTAATGAACCTGCACTCCAAGGTCTCTTTGTTCAGAAACACTTCATAGGACCCTACCATTAAGTGTAGAAATCCTACTAAGATTTGCTTTCCCAAAATAGAGCACCTCTCATTTATATAAATTAAACTCCATCTGCCACTTCTCAGCCCATTGGCCCATCTGATCAAGATCCCATTGTACATGAAGGTAACCTTTCTCGCTGTCCACTATACCTTCAATTTTGGTGTCAACTGCAAACTTACCAACTACACCTCTTATGCTCACATCCAAATCATTCATATAAATGACGAAAGATAATGGACCCAGCACCGATCCTTGTGAGAGTCCACTGGTCACAGGCCTCTAGTCTGAAAAGCAACCCTCCACCATCACTATCTGTCTTCTGCTTTAGAGCCAGTTCTGTATTCAAATGGCTAGTTATCGAGTCATAGTCATGGAATGTACAGCTCAGAAACAGACCCTTTGTTCCAACTCATCCAGATATCCCAAACCAATGTAGTCCCTCCTGCCAGCATCCGGCCCATATCCCTTCAAACCCTTCCTGTTCTTATACCCATCCAGATGCCTTTTAAATGTTGCAATCGTACTAGCCTCCGCCATTTCCTCTGGCAGCTCATTTCATACACATACTACCCTTTGCGTGAAAAAATTGCCTCTCAGGCCTCTTTTACATTTTTCCCCTCTCACCCTAAACCTATGTCCTCAAATTATGGACTCCCCCACCCCAGGGAAAAGACTTTGTCTATTTTTCCATCCATTCCCCTCATGATTTTATAAACCTCTATAAGATCACCTGTCAGCTTCCAACTCTCCAGGGAAACAGCGTCAGCCTATTCAACCTCTCCCTACAGCTCAAATCCTCCAACCCTGACAACATCCTTGTAAATCTTTTCTGAACACTTTCAGGTTTCACAATATCCTTCCAATAGGAAGGAGACCAGATTTGCACGCAACATTCCAAAAGTGGCCTAACCAACATACTGTAGAGCTGTAACATGACCTCCCAACTCCTGTACCCAATACTCTGACCAATAAACAAAAGCATACCAAACGCATATTTCACTATCCTATGTACCTGAGACTCCACTTTCAAGGAGCTGTGAACCTGCTGTCCAAGGTCTCTTTGTTCAGCTATACTCCCCAGGACCTTACCATTAAGTGTATACACTATATTCTGTGATATTTAACCTTGCTAATCTGTCTCCCATGGGGAACCCTGTCAAGCGCCTGACTGAAGTCCATAAGGATCACGTCCACCACTCTGCCCTCATCAATCCTCATTGTTACTTCTTCAAAAAACTCAATCAAGTTTGTGAGACATGATTTCCCACATGTTGACTATCCCTAATCAGTCTTTGCCTTTCCAAATACATGTACATCCTAACCTTCAGGATTCCCTCCAACAATGTGCCCACCACCGATGTCAGGCTCACTGATCTATAGTTCCCTGGCTTGTCCTTATCACCCTTCTTAAACAGTGGCAACACGTTAGCCAACTACCAGTAGTCTGACACCTCACCTGTGACTATCAATGATACAAATATCTCAGCAAGATGCCCAGCAATCACTTTCCTAGCTTCCCACAGCTTAAGGTACACTTGATCAGATCCACTTGTATGCATTTCAAGACATCCAGCACCTCCTCCTCTGTAATATGGACATTTTTCAAGATGTCACTATCGACTTCCCTCCATTCTACATCTTCCACGTCCTTCTCCACAATAAACACTGATACAAAATACTTGTTTAGTATCTCCCCCATCTCCTTGCTGATCTTTGAGGGGCCCTATTCTCTCCCTCGTTACCCTTTTGTCCTTAATGTATTGGTTAAAAACCCTTTGGATTCTCCTTAACTCTATTTGCCAAAGCTATCTCATGTTCCGTGCTGTACATCTCCATGACTCTGATTTGAGAAGCACCGAGATGAGCACTTCAATGGAAGGGCCTAGTCAGCTATGGGTCAAGTGCAGTTAAATGGTTATCCCAACCAGTAAACACCAAACTCCACAAATTCACTCCTTGGATTTAAGCACAAAACCTCAGTGTCGTTTCACCCCTGCAATTGCAATCACAGTAATCACAGTATATACTTGTGACATAACCCCATTGCTCTTCTACAGTATATCGATGTTAACAGTTTTTAATTTGATTACTTACAGTGTGGAAACAGGCCCTTCGGCCCAACAAGTCCACACCGACCCACCGAAGCGCAACCCACCCATTCCCCTAACACTATGGGCAATTTAGCATGGCCAATTCACCTAACCTGCACATCTTTGTGATTGTGGGAGGAAACTGGAGCACCCGGAGGAAACCCACACAGACACGGGGAGAATGTGCAAACTCCACACAGACAGTCATCCAAGTTGGGAATTGAACCCGGATCTCTGGCGCTGTGAAGCAGCAGTGCTAACCACTGTGCCACCTTGCCGCCCTTGAATGTTCACCTTCACTCTTATCTTAAAAGGGTAGTGAGAAAATCAGCAATGGGAGCAGAGAATAGGAAAGAGGCAGAAACAATAGGTAGATTAGGGATGCTAATGACTTGTTTAAGAAGGTTGGCAGGAGGCTGTGTTATTTTATGTTGTTTCTCCAAGTTCTACCTACCAAACTGAATCACCTCATATTCCTTCATATTGAATTTTGTCTGCCAACTGTCTGTCCTCTCCACTAACTTGCTTATGTCTTTTTTAACCTTTACAATCTTCACAATTTATGATGCTTCAAACTTGCTTATCAACTGCAAACTTTGAAGTTTTGGTTGTGGACCAAGGTCTAGTTCATTAATATAAGGAAAAGCAAGCGTCCCAAAAGTGACCCCTCGAGAACTCTTCTACAAATCTTCCTACAGTCTGCGAAATAGTCATTGTTCATTGCAATAAAATAAAACAAAGAACTGTGGATGCTACAGATCTGAAACAAAAACAAATTACAGGAGAAGCTCAGCAAGTCTCGCAGCATCTGTGGAATGAAAGCAGCGTTAACATTTTGAGTCAGGTGACTCTTCATGAGAACTGTTTGGATGCTGTATTCTGTTTACTGTCACCCAATAAATTACATATCAATGTTGCTATTTTGTTGTTTGATAAGCCATGACATTCACTCTAATCTGCTGTGTGGCCCTGTATCAGGTATCTTCTGGAAGTCTATTTACATCACATCAATGACATTACCCTCATTAACACCCAATTATCCCTCCAGGTTAAACAAATGTGTTAAAATTGATATGTCCTTCCAAAGTCCATACTCATTCTCTTTTAATTAACCTGCACTTGCCGACATGGCTATTACCTTTACTCTGAAATATTGTTTCAAGTAATTTATCCATTTCTGAGGTTAGGTAGTCTTCCTTGTAATTGCAAAGCATGTCTTTATTTTTTAAACAAGTGAGCAACATTTACAATTCTGCAGTCCCTCTGTCACCACCTCCAGTGTAAGGAAGATTGAAAAACAATGCTCTTCAATTTCCATTGTCACTTTTCTTCAGGATCCTTGGATGCATTTTGTCCAGTCCTGAATTAAATGCCTTTTCTCTGTGCCTTGAGCAGCATCTTCTTCCTTGGTGATGCCACTGCCTTGATGTGTAAAATCTCTTTATCCCTAATTGGTTCTACTTCTTTTACAGTCATTCTTAATATTTGTATATGTATAGAAGATTTGGGTATTCTTTTTTTGTTGCCTCATTTCATTTTCCCCTGTTGCTTCTCTTATTTGCTGTTCACCTCTCCTCTGAACATTCTGTATTGTATTTTCTATTTGCCAGCAGTCATAAAAGTTTTATTTTCTTATCTTCTAGGCAGCACTGGATATCTTTGGCCCATCCTTTCCTTTTAAAAGAATTTACATTGATAGTGCCCAAACTATTTCCTAGTCATAGAGTCAAACAGCATACAAACAGACCCTTTGGCCCATCATGTTTATCCCAATCAATAAACACCAAACTCCACGAATGCACTCCTTGGATTTAAGACAAAACCTCAGTGGTGTTTCAGGGGAATTATGCACAATGAAGATGCCAAAGTTCACCCCGCAATTGCAATCACTGCAATCACAGTATATACTTGTGACATAACCCCATTGCTCTTCTACAGTATAACCATGTTAACAAAGCTTAGCATCCTGAATGTTTCATTACCTGTTCTGTCAAACTGTCCTAGCCACTTTTATTAACTTCTGCACATATACGTCCAAATTCCTTTGCTCCTGCACCCCCTTTCAAGTTGTAGCTTTTACTTTATGGCTGTCTGGCTTTATTAAAAAGAGGCATTGCATAATAAAGAAAGGACATTATACTGAGCTTGTATTACACACTAGTTCAGTCTCAGCTGGTATGGTGTCTGGTTCTGGGCACTACATTTTAGGAAGGATGTAAAGGCATTGGATAGGGTGAGGTAGAGATTTGTAAGAATGGTTTCAGAGATGTGGAACTACAATTATGAAAGTAGATCGGAAAAGGTCAAACTATTTTCCTTGGAGAAAACTGAAGGAGACCTGATGGAGCTATTCAAAATCATGAGGGGTCTGGACAGAAGGGACACAGAGAAACTGTTCCCACTTGTGAAGAGGTCAAAGACCAGTTTTCCATTCAGTTTTCTTTCTATGCAGAGATCCCGGGTTTGTGTAGGGCATCACCTTTGGAAAACAAGAGGTGAATGACATTGGCATGCTAATCAGTGTCCATGTATCCATGAAGCACTATGCCTGCATGCAACTGTGCAGCTTAAAGGAAACAGGGACACAGATTTCAAGTAATTATTGAAAGAAACAAAAGTGGTTTAAAAAAAAAGTTTTTCTTCCCAAACAGCAAGTTGTTGAAGACTAGAACACACTATAGTAGATGAAAATGTGTTGCTGGTTAAAGCACAGCAGGTTAGGCAGCATCCAAGGAATAGGAAATCCGACGTTTCGGGCATAAGCCCTTCATCAGGAATGGCTTATGCCTGAAACGTCGGATTTCCTATTCCTTGGATGCTGCCTAACCTGCTGTGCTTTAACCAGCAACACATTTTCAGCTGTGATCTCCAGCATCTGCAGACCTCATTTTTTTACCCACACTATAGTAGAGGCTGCTTCTGAATCTAGGATTAGAATCAATGTCTAAAAGTCAAACAATACTCTGAAAGCATTTCAAGATTAAAATGAAGGAACAGAGCCTCCCATTCCTCTATGTGATATTGCACAGACTATATCTTACTCACTCACTGAACCAGTCAAACCCCCTTCCCTGCCTTTCTGTATCCACCTTGCATTTTACTGGCCCACATTACTTTTTGTTATCAGCAAACGGAACACAGGATCCCATCATCTCAGTCATTCATAGAGACTGGGTCCAGTGCACCTGAGGCAACAGAGAATGATTTTTGTGAAGGGGAGGTCGTGCCTCACAAACCTTATTGAGTTGTTTGAGAAGGTGACCAAACAGATGGATGAGGGTAAAGCAGGTGATGTGGTGTATATGGATTTCAGTAAGGCATTTGATAAGGTTTCCCACAGTAGGCTATTGCATAAATTACAGAGGCATGGGATGATGGGTGATTTAGCGGTATGGATCAGAAATTGGCTAGCTGAAAGAAGACAGAGGTTGATAGTTGATGAGAAATGTTCATCCTGGAGTTCAGTTACTAGTGGTGTTTTGGGTCCACTGCTGTTTGTCATTTTTATAAATGACCTGGATGAGGGCAGAGAAAGATGGGTTAGTAAATTTGTGGATGACACTAAGGTTGTAGAGTTGTGGATAGTGCAAAAGTATATTGTAGATTACAGAGAGACATGGATAAGTTGCAGAGCTGGGCTGAGATGTGGCAAGTGGAGTTTAATGCAGAAAAGTGTGAGGTGATTCACTTTGTAAAGAATACAGAGTACTGGACTAATGGTAAAATTCTTGGTAGTATAGATGAGCAGAGAGATCTCGGTGTTCATGTACATAGATCTGTGAAAGTTGCCACCCAGGTTGATAGGGTTGTTAAAAAGGTATACGGTGGGTTAGCTTTTATTGGTAGAGGGATTGAGTTTCGGAACCATGAGGTCAAACTGTGACTATACAAAACTGGTGCGGCCACATTTGGAGTACTGCATACAATTCTGGTCACCACATTATAGGAAGGACATGGAAGCTTTGGAAAGGGTTTAGAGAAGATTTACTTGGATGTTGCTTGGTATGGAGGAAAGGCTGAGTGACTTGAGGATGTTTTTGTTAAAGAAAGTTGTGAAGTGACTTAATTGAGACATACAAAACAATCAGACGTTTAGATAGGTTGGACAGTAATAGTCTTTTTTCCTCAGATGCTGATGGCTAGCATAAGGGGACATAGTTTTAAATTGAGGGGTGATAGATATAGGACAGATGTCAGAGGTAGTTTCTTTACCCAGTGAGTAGTAGGGCCATAAACACACTGCCTGCAACAGTAATTTGCTAACCTTAAGGACTTTTCAATGCTCATTGGATAGTCATATGGACAAAAATGAAATTGTCTCGGTTAGTTGGGCTTCAGATTGGTTTCACAGGTCAACACAACATTGAGGGCCAAAGGCCCTGTACTGTGCTGTTATATTCTATGTAACTCAAAAGGCTAGTTTAACAATTACCTCCCCTGGGAGAAAGATTTATTTCAAACAACAAATTATGCTCTACCAGAGGCTGGCTGACACATTTAGTATACAGAAGCAACAAAAAGGAACTAAAAACATATGCAACTCCTTTTTAAATTGAATTTTCCTCATTTTTCAGTCCTCAAAGTTTCGCTAGGCTTTTCTTAACTTTCATTCTTGTCAATTCCATCCTATTTTGAAAAGGTTTCTTTCTGCAGAGAGTACCTAAAATAGACAGACCTAAAACAACTTCGAGGAACTTTAGATCCATGAATTCCAATTACACATGAGCAAAATTCTTATATTCCCACTAAGTACCTCAAAATATATGAATGATTTATGAATTTTTCATTATTTTTGCCATTTCTGGAATCTGTCCAATTATGTTCATGGATCCACTAGCATACAACTTACAAGTCAGACAACATTATGTGCCACAGCCTCATAATTTGGCTTACTTAGTTCAGGGGTTAGTCACTTCACCTAATTACAGAACATTGCACACTCATTTAGGACTTGGTCACTGCACAGCAAAATGATGGATACCAGACAGCATTCCACTATGCATTTCAAACACATTGCATTCTTCTTCACTCCATGGCTCATGTTCCTCTGCAATATAACATCTTGACATTTTTGATTTTCAGAGGCAGTGGTAAAATTGCTGAATATTTATAGTGAAAAAAATCCTGTTGCCAAAACACTCAGATATATTCGGCTTACTGACAGCTCATTTCTTCAAGACAATTAGTAAATTCCATTTCTAGCCCAGTCACTGGCATGAACAGTGGACAGCAGATACATACATAAATCATCTACCTTCTCAGACTCTTCAAACTGTCGACTAACCAAATTGTAATTGGAAACTTTAGAAACAAACTGGACAAAGACAGTCCAGCTCAAATCGTCAGTTAAGGCCTTTATCATTACAACATGTGCCTTTAAAATGAAAAACAAACCAAGTCCTGCATCAATGAATCATACCCACTACCTCTCCTGCGCGGTGCCCTATGCGTTTGATTATTTTTAAAATTGCTGGAATTTTATAGTGAGTCTGAATACATGCCCCATATATACTGATGCAATCAAATTTATGTCAATGGTATGCATCTTTAGTTGCATGAAACAAACATCTGTATCACACTGCTCACAATATGTTCCTCAGTGCAAGAACTAAGCTCAGTATGTCATAACATCTAAATGGTTTCTTTTTCCTCCCAAAACCAAGAATAGAATAATTTGTTCATTTACACATCAATTTGATTGAAACCAATTTATTTTCTATTTTTGATTGCTCTTAACTGCACCTCCATCAGAACTAATTAAAGCTACTCAACATTTCTACCTCCAAAAGCATCCCAGAGACCTTAAAATAAAACAAAGAATGATGGAGGCCAGACCCGAATAAAAACAGAATTGCTGGAGAAACTCAGGTCTGCTAGAGCATAGTTAACATTTCAAGTCACTTCATCAGAGTCACTGGATTCAAAACATTAACTGTGCTTTCCTCCCAAAGATATTTTCAGATCTGTTGAGTTTCTCCAGCAATTTCTGTTTATCCTCAGAGACTTTGATCAGGATCTTAAGCACTGTCAATGCTTTGTAAATGCAATCACCTAAAAGTGAAACAGTAGAAGAATAAAGGTTTTGATTTTGATAGTCTAAATTCTATTACTTTACACTCTTTATTTAGTACTCTCTGCATGCAATTAGAGATTTTTGTAAAGATGTAAACTACATTTGAAATTGGCCAATTCTTGTAATGATTTTTGAAACAAATAGAAAGCTAATAGGTTCTACCTTCAGGACAAGATATTATTTGACCAAATAGGAAAGTTCCATTCAATATTCAAACAAAATATTCAGAATTCAAGGTTCTAACAAGTCAAATCAGACTCAAAACATTAACTTTGTTTCTCTATCCACAGATGTTGCCAGAATAGAGTTTTTCCAACAGTTGAGCTTGTTTCAGATCTTCAGCATGCACAATATTTTGCTTTTATTCCAATAAATATTATCTTGTCAACCATTTGCAAATGATACACATCTAGTCAAGAGAAAAACACAACTAATATGCACTATTTTACTGAAAACTGAAATGTGCATTGCAATTCATTGTTAGCAAATAAATACCCCTCAAATTAATGCTCATTCTTTTCTCTGTTAGCCAAATTTGATCAAGCAGAAATCCACAAATAAAATGCCAGGCTACACCATATCCATTATGTTATAGGCACCAAAGCTAAACCTCTCACTCTCCTGCCTCTCCTAACAGATAGCTGAAAGCAAACATTCAAAAGATTTCACACCATAAGTCGTTTGCCACATACCCAATTGTATTCAGTGGTGTAAACAGTGTAATATGTTTTGAAGCAGGAGGAGGAATTTTCTAAAATTCAAGATAAATTTCATACTAAAGACAGGCCCAACAAAATTTAAAATATTCCAGTTGATTTCAATATTTAAAGTAATGTAAAATAGTATTTAAGACTACTACTAAACAATATATAGTGCCTAATCCATCCGCATTTTACTCTGTGGAAAGAACTAAAGTCCTCAAAGTAATGTCTCCATTTACTAAAATAAAATGAAACCCATGGATCCTCTCGCATGTTTATGACTCTATTTTTAGAAATGATGATTGCTTCAGTAATTCAGCAGCTGGTCTAATGACAGCTTGCCAAAGCAAATCCTGGTGAAATTCAGATAAGTGTTCCTAGTAAATGTGCACATACACCTTACAAGGGAGTACTTGCCACTGGGATTAGCCTCCAAGTTAGAAGCTATCCTAAATGTAAAACACTGAAAGGCTTTACAACACCTGTAGACATTGCCCAAAATACTTCCTAATATGGTCCCTGTAATATATTAACCAGAAAGAAGTGGATAAAGGATCAGTAATAAGTATCCAATTTGATGTCTTGATTTGCTTTCAATTACTTTACTTAATACTCTATTAAGGTGGTCAAATATTCCTGCACAGTTACGTTCAACTGAAATTGAAGTAAGTGGGTCAATTTACTGGACTGAACACTGGGTCTTTACTCACTTGAATGTTAAAGACTGATTTAGTAGAGCCATAAATCCATTGTTTGAAAAAATGTCATCAGAATAATGTTGGGTTATGAATATGGGAACAAGAGTAGGTCACTCGGCCTTTCACGTTGCTCTGCCTTTCAATTAGATCATGGTTGATCTGATTTTAACCTCAGCACTACATTCTTACTTACCCACGTGGTAAGCAAGATTCCGTATTTCATGACTGTGACGCCTGCCTTTTGAAGCTGGAAATTTCAAAAATTCAGAACCCTCTGGGAGAAAACATTTTTCCTCAACTGTGCCTTAAATGGGTGACCCCTTATTTTTAAACTATGACCCCAAGTTCTAGATTCTTCCACAAGAGAAAACATCCCTTTCCACACCCACCTGATCTAGTCTCCTGGGACCTTATATGTTTCGATTAAGTCACCTTTGACTCTTCTAAACTCCACTGGATACAGGGAAAGCACAGCAGGTCAGGCAGCATCCGAAGAGCAGGAAAATCAACATTTCGGGCAAAAGCCCTGATGAAGGGCTTTGCCCAAAACATCAATATTCCTGCTCCTTGGATGCTGCCTCACCTGCTGTGTTTTTCCAGCACCACTCGGATCTAAACTCTGGTTTCCAGCATCTGCAGTCCTCACTTTTGCCTCGTCTACTGGATACAGGCCTAGCCTTTCCTCATAAGGCAATCTGCTCATTCAAAATACAGCAAATCTTCTCTGAACTGCTTCCAACTCATTAACTGTTTTCCAAAGGTACAGTGATCGGTACTTTACACAGTAACCCAGATATGATCTCACTAATTCCCTGCACAACTGAAACATCACCTTCTTACTCTTGCATTCAATTCTCCTCACAATAAAACATAACATTCTATTTGCTTTCTTGACCACTTATTGTTTCTGCATTTCATTCACTAGGACATCCACATCTTTCTGCAACCTCTTACCATTTAGACTATTTTTTCCCTCTTCTTACTACCAAATGGATAATTCCAACACTTTCCCACATTAAACTCCATTTTCCGATCTTTGTCCACCATATTCTCTACTTTTCTTTGTGTCATCAGCAAATTTAATTACCAAACTTTTGGTCCCATTACCAAGTTATTTATGTAAATTGTAAAGAGTTGGGGCCCCAGCAGTGATCCCGTGACACTATGTGCCAGCCTGTCAGTCTGAAAATAACCCATTCATTCCAACTCTCAGTTTTCTGTTAGTTAGCTAAACTTCTATCCATGCCAATATGTTGCCCCCATTCCATGAGTTGTTATTTTCCAAAATATTCTTTGATGTAGTGTCTTATCAAATGCCTTCTAGAAATCCAAGTATAATGCATCCATCCACTGGTTCCCTTTTATCAACAGCAAAACTAACTTCTTCAAAGAACTCCAATAAATGAAGTCAAATGATTATCCTTTAACAAAAGTACGCTGGCTCTGCCCGATTGTCTTGAACTTATTCAACTGCCCTGTTATAACATCTTTCAAAATAGCTTAACATTTTCACTATGACAGACATGAAGCTAACTGGCCTCCTCCATCTTGCCTCCCTTCTTTCTCAATTAAAAGAATTACATTAGTTATTTCCCAATATAAAGAGACCTTCCACGAATCTAATGAGTTTTTGAAAAATTAAAATAAACACACACCAACTATCTCACTAGCTACTTATTTTAAAGACCCTGGTATGAAATTCATCAAGACCCGGAGACTTGTCAACTTGCAGTTCCACCAATTTCCTCCATATTATTTCTCCAGCAATTTTAATTTTGAGTTCCTCTTTCCCTTTCAAGTCCGGATTTACAACTATTTCCAGAGTGTTATTTGTATCATCCCTCATGAAAACTAACACAAAATGTGTGTTCAATTCATCTGTCATCTCCTTTTTCTTCATTACTAATTCGCCATTTTCTATCAGACGAATATTTACTTTGTTAACTCTTCTGTAAGTATCTTAAGAACCTTTTATTATCTGTTCTTATATTTTGGGTAACTTTCTCTTACATCTAGTTGTTACCTCTTCATTAAACTTTTAGGAATTCCTTTTTTTCATATTCTTCCAATCTTCTCATCTGCCATCTACTTTTGCACAGTTGTATGATTTAATTCTAAGTTTGAATCCATCTTTAACTTTTTTTGGTAACCACAGATGGCAGGTCCATCCCCTAGAATTGTTCTTATCTATAGAAATATATCTATTCTGATCTTTCTGGAAATGGCCCCTTAAAATATTTACCGCTGCATCTTTTAACCTAAACAGCCAGTTCACTTTTGCAAGTCTGCTTTCATGCTCTCATAATTGTCTTTGTTTAAATTCACAATAGTAACCTTAAAACCACACTACTCTGCATTAAACTATATGCAGAATTCAATCATAATACTGATGCTGCTACCCAGGATATGCTTACTATGAGCTCGGTAAATAATCCAATCTCGTTGGTCAAAACCAGGTCTAGTTCTCTGGTCAGTGCCCTAACACGCTGGTCTAAAAAACATTCAATGAATTAGTCATCCAGATTAAATTTGCCCAATCTGATTTTACCAGTCGGCATGCAATGTAAAATCCCAATGATAATTGCCATACCCTTCTGACAAGCTCCCATTCTTTCTTCCTTGTTACCCTGTCCTACCATTTGGTTAGTTAGGAGGTCTATCCACAAATGGCCTCTTGCCTTTATCATTTCTCATCTCTACCCAGATTGCTTCCATGTCCTGGTTCCTGAATTTAGATCATCCCTCTCTGTTTTGCTGATGCCATCTTTCATTATCAGAGCCACTCCTCCATTCTATCTTAACTTCCTGTTGCAGTGATTGTAATGAGGTCAGCCAGGTGAACCTCAGAATATAGTACCAATTAGACCAGGATTAACAGCCCCAATCAGAGAGCCCTGGCTGACAGATACAAACAGGGGTGACAGGTTCTGTTCACTCAGAGCAGGCTCGGACGAAGTCAGACCAGTGTCACGTACTATGCATGTGTATATAAAAGATGACTTGGTGATGGGATATTGGCCCTGTGGAGTCATTCCTAAATGTCACATACCATTCAATTTCCAGGTCCCAAACTAGGTCATCTACAGTCACATTTCATTAATGGCCACTAAATTGTTCTTATTTAGCTACTAGGTCATCTGTTTTGTTTTGAAAGCTACATGCATTCATGTAGCTTTAGATTTTGTCCTTCTATTATTTTTTGTAACCTTGTCTTATCGGCTGATTTGCTCTTAGACTTTTATTCTCTGTCCCTTCCTGTCATTGTCTGGATACCAATTCTGACATTAATTCCTTCCTCTGTTCCCTTTTCCCCAGACTTTAGTTCATCACTCCATACAAAAAACTGTGTGGTACTTGGGAATGAAAATGATTCAATACGAACAAGATCAAAATAATGATTTAAATAATCTGAGCTAACATAGCAATTTGTGCTTTACACAGCAGGACTGGATTATAAATATTGGCAAGTGTTCAAAAGAAACAACAGCAAACTCAAAATTTGGAAATTAATGAATCATCTACCAAAATTCAGTCACAAAATTCTGTACACCTTCAGTTTGTCCACATCATCTGACATTTTTAACAATTGCCTGGATCTGTTCTCAACAATGTTAACAAGTGTCAGTTGTACACTTGCGCTTCCTTGGTTTGGCAAGTAATAAGCAAGTAAAGCAGTCATGATTTGTTTTGTTTTCAGAGTTAGAACCTGTTCGTCACTGTATGCAACGTCAATGTTTCACACCTCCGACAGTCAACGAAGGAATTAACTTTAATGTACATTAATAAACTGCAGCATAGGGAGTAGCTGAAGCAAATAATATAGTTGCATTTAAGGGGAAGCTGGACAAGCACATGTGAAGGGAACAGAGAGCTACAATAGTAGATTTAAATGAGGGAAGGTAAGAGATGGCTCAAGAGAATCACAAACAACAGCATGGACTGGTTGGAAATATTAGACTGCTCAGCTCAGCACAAAACTAATCAGAGATGGAAGTTTTGTGGCAAATCCTTTGACAGAGATAGCTACTAAGGGATATGACCAAGTTGGTAGACTTCATCAAGACTGATGAGTGCATGAATAAGCAAAACATCCTGTTTGTGTCAGACCTACAGAATCTTCAGTTGCAACATATGAACAATCTTTATTTAGTTGAAGTGACAAACATATCTGGTTAATAATTTTGGACGGTTTTATTTTAAATGTAAAAATAAATATTGATGGAATTCTGTTTCTATTTGTATGTGTTAAAATTCAGGGTTAACCATCAGGAAAAGTAGAGTTTTACCCATTATCTTTACAGGATAACTCAGTTTCGTATGGTTCCACACAACTACTCATCTATTGTAATAAAACTAATAATTACATTTAAATAGACCTTCGAAAGGTAGTTTTATTGCTGGGTGCCGACGTTCCAAATACAACAGTAACTGTGATGTAAGGGGTGAAATTTATATTTTAATACATTTAGTTTGGATTGTTTAATTTTAAACTAGTGGTCTATAGGTTTCTGTATTTCTAGGGGGTTGTGTAATTTATTTGTAGGTATTTCTGCAACCATGTTTTTTTTTAAAACAGTCTGGTACGCAGCTGGAGAAGGCTAATGGGAATTTGTTTACATTATGAGAGTTTAACAGTGTACAAAATAAACAGTGCAGTGCCTTAGGCTTTTGGATACATTATTCTGGAACATTTTGGGGCTGGGGGAAACATCCACACTTTGGGAAAAAGCTTTTTAATTTCAACTTAAGGCAGTTTTCAGGAGTCTTGGCTGAAACTGGATGTGTAAAACAAGGAAAGGGAGATAGGTTACTTCGGTGTAAGGAGTTTACTTAAAAGTTCAAGACCATCAATGCTTTGTAAAACCATGAAGGGGTTATTTGAGGCTGAGAGAATCTACGAGATATGAACGCCTCAACTTGAGGCTATCAGATTCTCAAAACTTTTCTTGAGGTCACAATGAAAGTAAGTGGTACACATGGAGAAGGGAAGGGAATTCTGTCTTGTGAAAGTATTGTAATGCTTTGGCATTAATAGGATTTTATGTTACCGTGTATTTCAAATTTTAATAGCGCAGACTTGATGGACTGAAGGTCCTGTTCATGTGCTGTATTGTATTGTTTGGTCTATTCAATTTTATCTTTCATTTACATGATATGTATTATTGTTAAATTGTTAAATGTTTTACTGTTAAATTAAAATTGGGACCATTGCATGCTTGTGTTTCAATGAAAGATCATCTCAATAAAATAAAAAAACTATCAAAACAGATTTCAATCTGGGATCAGATTTGTCCAGTAATAATATCAGCTAGGATTATAACATTATAATATGCAATATACTATGAATTCACTCATCTTGAAACCAAAAATGCCCTTTTGTAATTAATAAGTCTTCTTCTTAATGTTGATGGCTGAAATTTGAAATTGCTTTTGTACTACATAAGATCCATGCTAGTACCACTAATGTTTGACATGGCTCATGTTGCGAGATACAATCCAGAGCTGGACATACTGGAATGAAGTATTGGTTGAAGCTTTAAGGACCTAATTTTGAATTCTCTTCCAAGTGGCTAGCCAATCAAATTTAAAGTTCAGATTGCACAAGACCTGAACATCACAGGATACACAGAGTAAGAGGAGTTTCAGTTTTACTTTTCACAGTTCATTTGACAGTAGCCAATGGGGGAAAAAAAAGATGAGGTGAGAAACTTAATTCGAGAGTTCTTTTTTCCCAAAAGGTGGAATATAAAAATATTGTTTTGAGATCAGAGATTAACTCATTTATAATCCACACATATCATCTCATAACTGATAAAACATGAACAGGTTCAGGCTAATTATTATTTTCTATCTCATAAAACAAAACTTCAATGCAGAATTCAACTGTGGGAGCTCAAGAGACAATTCAATGTAACATACTATTTCTCAAAGCTATTGTAAAGCCCAAGTAACACACATTAGCAGGAATATCATGAGTGATAGGCATAAAATATCACCAAATACATAAATTATAGAAGAAATTTAGCATAAGCCCTTTAAAAAAATTCAGAAATAAATTCTAATACAAAAGTTTCAAAGGTATTAGCATCGAATGCAAAATGGGTGCCTTAGACCAATCTTTGAATATTAATCCATCTGGGAAAAGCCATTACAACAGCATTGAACGGGAACAAGTAAAAAAACTACCCGTCTCATCAATTCTCTCATCTCTAGCCATTAAACCATCAAATAATATGTTTAAATAAGGGTTTTATGATCAGTGCCCCACCGAAATTACCTCTCACTCTTCTGAAGCATCAAAAGTAACAATATGTTCTCATTCCTTCATACTGTAATCAAGACATATCCCAAAATCACCTCAAATTCCTTCTTGCCAAGCCCTCAAAACAATGAACCTTCTTATCTTGGTCGGTTTTCCCCGCAAAATATAACTTTTGAAATGCAAAGTGACTGTTGCAAACAACACCTGATTTATCTTTATTATTTCTTCCCCAATCTGACCAATATATTATTATAGGAATAGAAAATTGTTACAACACAGGAGACATTTGGCCTTGAATGACTGCACCAAACTCACCTAGTTCCACACACTGCACTCCCACCTTCTTTCTACAGGCCTACAATCATTTTTCTCTTCAAATAATTATCTAATTCTTTTGAAGGTTTTGATGAAATCTGTCTCCACTGTATGCTCAGGAAGTACATTCCAAATCCTAACCACTCAGTAAAAAAGATTTTACTCATGTCACCATTATATTTAAGGAAATTGGCAAAATAAGACTATTATGGTTCTTAACCCTTCTACCAGCATAACGTTTCTCCCTACCTACAATGCCCAAGTCCCTTTGAAATCCCAACCCTTTGGACTCAGCTTTTCCACCTTATCACTGTAATTGAAGTTCCTCAAACTATTTGCAGATCTTTTATGTATCCTAAATAGTGGGCTAACCTGCAAAGGACATGAATCAGCTGAGGGCAAACCAGAGTTTGGTACAGGTTTGCTATATTGTAAGATTTTTTGATTAAAAACTGATGTGCATGGACACGTATATAATTCTTCTCTTAAAAACACATCAAGGAAAATTGCTGAAAGTAGAGACATTTGAGAAAAAAGTATTATATCATCTGGGACGGTGCAGGGAAACTTTTTTTAAAAATATACCAGGATTTAATTTTGACTGCTCTATCAGATCTCACAGTAGTTGTTTGCCCAGATCCAAAGGACTGAACGGTCTCAAATTGTCATTCCAATTGGAACTGGGAATTATGTACAATGGCAGAAGTGGAAAGAAATATTTCAACCGTTGTAAGAACTCATTGTTTTAACACTAATCTAGATTTCCTGCACTCTTCAAGGATGCACTCACACACCATTCCTTAGTGTTTTCCACTCAGTGGCTGCAGACAGAAATACTCAACATCAAATCACACATTGTATAAAGCTGGTTCTGCTGTTGAAGATGTAGGAAAGGCGGGCGAGGGTAAGAACCTAAGTTCACCCCACACACAATTAGTCGTTCCTCCCTGGAAGGATTTTAGAAATAGAGTTAATGGTGACAGAAGTAACTGTCGATTTTTGTGCGCATGTGTCGTAACGTCACCGCACAAACATCCTCTTGTCAGAGTGTTAATGAATCTCTACCAACTCAGCTTGTGTTTGGGAAATGCAAGCATGGTCTGTCTCTCCAAACTGGAGCGAATCTCTTCGCCTTCGATGGATAGCGTATGAATGCGCCGTCAGCTAATAGCATCATGGTAAATTACAACTGCTAGGATGGTTTATATTTAATTAGTTGGTGACCTTAAAAAAAAATTTAAACCTGACCACTATCAGTTTTTTAAAAAAATAAACGCATTAAAAGGAGAGTACGGTTGATTACAGTTCTTTATATACGCTTACAATAGGATCAGCAGTGTTTGTGCAGTTTCATAATTGGTTTATTTTTGGCTATTTTTCAGCTGGAAAAGGTTTGAGAGGCCCCATTGGGAGCTGGGATGATGCAATCGCTTGGAGCACATTAATCCACCTCCAGGCACAGGCTGTTTGAGCAATCGCACGCCCTGCATTCCTTAGTTGCAATGTCACAACAGACTTGTAAATCCAAGACATGGAACAGCGCTCCTCTTCTCTCTCACTCGCCCGATTTTTGTTGTGTACAAAAAGCATATTGTGAGGTCGGATTTTATTTTGTTGAAACTGTTCTGGGTACGTGCACATATCCCTGTCAAAAATGGCGTCCCTAGCACGGTCGCCCAGAGCATCCCATTCTGTCCCTTGAAATTCTTCATGCGTTTTTAGATCGTTAGATACATTAGGGACCAGGACTGGAGCCAGTAATACTCAAGACATTCCGATTTAGATTAGATTACTTAGTGTGGAAACAGGCCCTTCGGCCCAACACCGACCCACCCAGACCCATTCCCCTACAATTACCCCTTCAATTTAGCATGGCCAATTCACCTGACCCGCACATCTTTGGACTGTGGGAGGAAACCCACATAGACACGGGGTGAATGTGCAAACTCCACAATCAGTCGCCTGAGATGGGAATTGAACCTGGGTCTCTGGCGCTATGAGGCAGCAGTGCTAACCACTGTGCAGGCTTTGGAAATGACGGATGTTTGTATTTTTTTTCCACTCTCGGTCCGTGTTGTTTCGTTTCTTAAAGTGCCGTAATCACTTCTGGTAAAGTGTTTCGGTCAAATATATTGGACAGGCATAACTGGTGGGCGAGTGGGCGATCTGCCACAGGCGAACCCCCACCTCTGGGAACAACAATGACTCTTCCAGTTGTAACAGGGCGGCCGGAGAGGGACCGACTGCGATTTCAAAGATATTCTTTCACACTTTGCAACATGTGAATCGCGTAGAGTCGTTTCGAGACAAACACCTTTAGAGATCTTGCGAGTATTAAGTTATCCAAAAAAGGAGAGGTTACTGATCTTATTTGAATACGTGGAGAAAGCCTTCCAGTATTACATCAATGACTTCCGGTGTTTCAGTATCACTCGAACCCATGTTTCAACAAGACTAAATTGAAAGTTATCTGCCCAAAACAGAAAATAAAGTCGTATATGATTGATCTAAGCTGTCTCTACGTTAAATTGATTGCTTTCTCTTTACATTTATGGATGTACAAAACTTTTTTCAGCAAATCGAAAGCCAAATCTATCGTTTTATAAAGGGGAAATTCGTATTGAAATCACTCCAACTCCATAACAAAACGGACCCAATAGCTTTATTCCCATATCGCTTCATGAATCTTAAAAGAGATTAAAGAAAGTGCAATCTGAACTAATTACCTAACGTAACAACAACTACTGTTTGTTAGAACGCCATGATACAGAAGATTGAATTCATGAAATGTATAACTTATATTTAAAGTAATTTCTCAACATACTGCCTACAGGCATTTTGTTACTATTAGAAATATTTCTCTGTACCATTTTCAATAACTGAGTTATTTAATAAGTATAAGCAATAGTTTGGTTTGCTCGCTGTTTAAGTTTAGCCCTACAATTATAATTATGGACATTCTAAAATATTGTTTTTAAAAGGCTAGTTTTGGTGCGATCTTTTGTGATTTGAAATTCGGAAAATGGCTGCCTTATGTTTAGGTTACACATGAGCTGTGGAGGTGCTGGCCCTGCCTCTTGGCAAAAATGCTGCTGTCGTCTTTGAAACTGCGCCCGTCTCTGGTCCCAGACTTTATCCATTAAATTAACATTCAATCGGAAATGCTCCGCGCACAAGAAAAAACGATCCACAATGATAATTATCCTTTTGCTGCAATTCCAGTTATTACAACATGTAAAAGCAATTAAGAGCCAGCAGCGGGGGACATCACTGCAGTATAATTTCCGAAAAATTCCATTTGTGATATTACTTCCTCTCTTTCCCCCTCCCCTCCCCCTTCCTTCTTAAACCGAACCCTGTGCTGTGCGTCAGACAAAAGATTTCACAATTTTGAAGCAAGCTCAGAACAACAGTGTATATAATATTTGTATTCAGGAAAAGCTCAGATATCTAATCTCTCAACTTTCCAAAAATATACAATTAATGAGATTGAACTTTCTTCACAGATAACTATTATACAAAGCTAGCTTTCGTCAAGAACCTTCTCGAAATTCATGTAATGTTAAAATACTAACAACTTGTGTATGTATTACATTAAAAAGTTTTCCCGTGTTCTTAACAAAGGCCAACTACAGAATCAAGAACAGATAAGCCATCCTTACAATCAGATCACAGACAATAGCAGCCATTTTAACAAAAGGCCTACTTTGGTTTATTGCAGTGCAATGATAAACGAACATCCAGCTCTCACTCTTAAATATTTAGTCACTGATTAAACCTTAATAAAACTCTTCATATTTTAAAACGGCAAGATCTAACACTTTAATAAACTCAAATAGATGGGCAACCTAACTTCAACCGTGAACAGTATAAATGAAAATAATAGCGCAACGCACAAAGCTCCAATAGCCAAGATCCGCGTCACTCAAACTGGGCAATCAAGCAGTCCAGCCCCAGGCTTGACATGGGGCCGCTCCTGATAAAGAAGCACTGCCCTGCAACAGTATCGATATGTGGCAACCGAAGTAAAGGATCATTTTAATCTCTTCACCTATTTTCACGAGAATAAAATGTTTTCTTTCAGGGTGCAATATTAACTGCAATTTTATCCATCATTTATGCATTAAGCCATTTCCAAGGTCCGATACATCAATCTGCTCACAAATATAAATAGTGTTTAACTTGTTTGGTTTTACCGCATTGTTCTATATTGAAACGGCAACTTGTGGAATGCATTTATTTTTGAGGCTTAATGACCAAGAGTTACAGCAGTTTGGTTTACTCGCGTGCCCAAAATTCAAACAAAGTCTTCACTCAGACGAACAAGAGTCGCCCATCTGTCTATTTATTAATATTCTTGGGAACTTCATGAGAGATCAAATTTCACAAGAGGCACTAGCCAGTTCCCTCTACACAGCTATTTTACTTGTGGAATTTAAATAAAATATTATATTCTATTTCGTGTACATATCGACACGTCACGCATTCATGGCAAGCGTTTATTCACAAAGGAAACGAAAACATGAGCACAAAGACATTCAAAAAGTATTTCAACGATAATGATTAATTACACATTCGTATCGATTTCCTAACACCATAAAACACCGCCTAAACCATCCAAATCTGCCAAAATATTTTAGTCCCGGGAGCAAATTCAACCCCTGACTGGTAGAAATGCATCGCAACATTCACTATAGTGTATCAATGAAGTGGCGCTCGACACAAACGCTGCCTTCCCCTCCCCCAACATCCTAAACTGCAACACAATCGAACTAACTACAGGGATTGTCCCGTAGCCGCAAAACCATTCACTTCGGTTTCTTCCATGCTTTCTCGTCGTCCAGAAATTTAACAAATCATTAATAAATAATGGCCGGGTTACAAAACGTTAACAATTGCCATCTATACTTTGAAGCACGTACAGGTTAGAGAATGCAGCTGAGTCAGATCTCACCTATCTTCAAATTTCATTTTATTCCTTGAGGCTGAGACAAAATGGCAAAGAACCCTCTAATACTTCGAAAATTAGATGAATAAGCGAATTAAATATCAGGTTGCATGATAACTTTAAAGAATGTAAAACATTTATCTAGATCATTGATGGGACTCAAATTGACCATACTGAGCATATTGTCCATTATGGGTTCGTGAACAATCTGTACTATTGCTAACACTGTTTCAAATAGGAATCTTATTAACTCTCGTAATCTTGTTGGGATTGAAAGCTTCTGTTTTACAAGTCAGGTTCGAAAAGCTGCAAGCAAAACTGCAAACCATAGAACTGCCAGTTATAAAGATTATTTAACTCCTAAAAGTACAGATCATTTATGCCTCTAAATGTTCTCTACTCAAATCATGCAATCAGCACATTAAACATTTTTGATAACGTCAACACTTGAAGCTCTATCTATCCAAGTGCTGAGACTGATGAAACTGGATTTAAAAACCAGTCCCCTCCCCCACCCTTGGTTCTTCTTGTACAGGAATTCTCGAACTCGTCCTTATGAAAATTAATCACTAGTTTCAGTACAGTAATTTTAAAATTTAACGATGTATTTGTTAAGGTAGTTCAAATGCGCTAGAAGCAGTCAGATAATTTTATTCAATATACGATGCATTTCTATTTCAGTACACAGTACGTGGTTACTCTACCCCTCCCCCTTTCTCATTAAAAATACAATATGGGAGAATTCACCACTGACCTCTATATAGCAAAATAAACTACTTTTACCACCCTTATCCAAGGAAACCGAAGAGCAATGTAAGTGCTGTTGCGACTATTCCGCGCCAAATATTTGACTGAGGCCCCTGTCTGAAGTGAAATTCTAGCTTTCCAGACATACCAGGCCTTGCCCCAACTTCAAAGCCTCAGACTCAATTTCCACCGACGCCGAATTTAGCAAGCATATTTCAATACAGAGCAGAATTCTCCCGAGATAATAACTAGTTCTCCTAAAAGATCACAACATAAACCTGTTTCCTCTCTTTGTGAATTCTGTGATTACAACGCAAAGTACTATTATTGATTTTATGCTTTCTCGACCGCTAATATTAATTAAAATTACTTTAAATAAAACTGCACATCAGATATAGCTTTGGAAGTTAATACAAGAAATAATCATACAATTAATCGAAATCTTTCGTAGATCTTGATTACATTTACTCTAAAAATAAGCACGGTCCCACAGTGTAAACCACTCATGTTAATGTACATTCTTACCTTTCGACTACTACAGAAACAATTTCCAAAAAATTCGATATTAAAACCAAATAACTTTCAAATAACCATTCGAAGACCAACCTTAAAAAACCTTCAGACAAAACCAACACACAGTAAGAGCAGACTACCAACCCTTCCCCCACCCCCTTCACTCGCTCACACACACCCACAGCACAAGTTACCTCTGTGCAGATTTAAGGGTAAATAACTGGGTCAGAGTTTATGGTTATGGATAATCAGGATTATTTTACTCGGCAAGAAAATGAAGTTATTTTGTAGTTTACTGCTCAAGATTTGTGTTCAAAGCATTTTTTAGTCACAAAGTTAGGGATAGCAATCAGGCTTCTTGGTCTGGAGATCGTTCTTTTAAGACACAAGATCTGGCTTCCTGGTGATGCGGTGAAGCGTTGAATTTACATCCATTTACTGCGAGGCCTCATAGAAACAGTTATAAGAAAGATATAGGATCGCCATCAAATCACAAACATACTTTATCACTTAAGTACGGAGCATGTTACTTATCACTTGCGACCGAAGTTTCTTTTAATAGTTTAAAGAGGTAATGATTCACAAACTTATGGACAAAATAAAGGATGTTTAACTTAAAATGAAACGTCTTTAAGTTTATGCAACTTGATAAATATAGAAAGTTTCCCAAAACTAACATTTAAATTCCATTGATACATGGCTATGGATTTATGACGAATGTTTCATCCGCCCAACTAAAATAAACAAAGCATTTTCATTTTCAGCACAATCACATATATTTTCAAATTAACATCTTCTGAATGGATCTCATAGGTCTGGCATCCATTCTGGAATGGATCCTGATGAAACTCGCTTTGATTTGGTCGCGAGGTTCTATAATAAAATATACCCTTTGAAGACTAACGAAAGCAAACACCATCATAAGCAACACGATTAATCCCTGGACCATGTGGTGCAAAGAGGCCATTTCCTCTTGTACTAAATGCTGTCGTTAAAAAGGTCAGAAATTTTGTTTGATTGATATCTAACAATTATTATTGAACAACTATTCATATAGATGTCCACAATAAACCCTAAGATTGGATTTTTTTTTAAAGTCCACTTTTTTGGTGGGGCATCATTGGCTTTGCAAGAATGTGATCAAAAATTCTATTCCATAATCTGATTTGGGCTTTGTAGGATACCAACGTCCAAAACATTCCATCTTACTTTCTACCTATTGTGAAACGAGAACTTTGAAATATGTTTTCATGATCCAATGTGTTGAAAAATGCTTAGCTAATTCTGCATTATTTTACTTTCATATAGTTGTTAAGCCTTTTAGCATTATAGTAATTAAGTACGTTGAATGCAGATGATTTTTTCTGAGGGGGAGAGAATGCTGAGCAGACTCCAGGATTGGATAATGCCTCCCAGCTGCAATACTACCATGGGGGCCCAACCTCTCTGGCTTTTCTTGTTGTGTTATTCTAATGAAGAAAATGCCAGAGATGAATAAGTTACATGAAGTGGAAAATGTCTACAGAAATCCCACATACTTACCTATCTCTTAAATGCAAGTATCCTAACATTCACATGGAAAATGATGTGGAGAATCGGTTTATAATGATCCCAGGTTTTTAAAGTGCGCAGTGTTCATCATGTAAACACTATCATCACTAACACCAATAAAACCATCAAAACTCCTTGGCAACCCGATTATAAACAGGAAAACTCACCGGTTTTTGTCTCAATAATCGTTTCTGAATAGGACTGCCTTCTCCCCTCTTCTAGTGATCCTTTCTCTCTCTCTCTCTCTTTCCTTCCTTGTGTTTTTATTTTTTTGTGTGTGTGTTGCTTATTCTCCCCTCATTCAAAACAAAAACTCGACAGAGGTTCATCAGTCAGGCCTGAAACAGAGCCTCGGACTTTCCTGAGCACACCGACCGAACCTTTCAGATTGACGTTGCAGGGGGTGGGGAAAGGAAAAAGGAGGTGTGCTGGGGAGAAAGGGGGAGGAGAAGGGGGAGATCCAAGATTGTTGATAACGCTCACTTGACCAAATAGGGGCCTTAAAATAGAAGGGGGGGAAGCAGAGTCGATCCGATGGGAACATAGGGAGGAATACGATCTGTTGTTATTTTGGGACTTCTCCCTCTCAGGTAAACATTCGTTATAAAAGGGTGACAATTGACTCTGTTTGCAGCTGGGCCGGCTCCTGTACAGCAGCACTGATCCCAGTCTGAGCGCCTCCGCCACTGCCCCTCCCCCACCGACCAGCCAACCAACATCCGCCCATCCCCCCCCCCCCGCCGCCTCAAACCACAACTCGCCGGGAAATGGCGGGCCGCCCTGACAAAAGATACGGGGTCCACCGTATCTGCTCGCAGGGTCTAGCCACGAGAGGCGGGGCTAGAGATCCCCTGTCCGTCTTCTTCAGCGATGGCGGGGGTGGGGGAAGGAAAGGAGGAAACCCGGCTGCACGGAGGGACCCGCCTCCCTCTGCTTCGCCATTGGGTAATTTAAAAGAGATCCCCGGCGACGTCGTTCGCTTCCCCACGCCCCTCCGCTGTCTATTGGTCTGCCATGGCGTCCGTCATCCAGGAGGTGGCTGTCAATCACGCCACGCCTGCCTCTTCTGGAAGGGAGGGGTG
Source organism: Hemiscyllium ocellatum (assembly GCF_020745735.1). Taxonomy (NCBI): domain Eukaryota; kingdom Metazoa; phylum Chordata; class Chondrichthyes; order Orectolobiformes; family Hemiscylliidae; genus Hemiscyllium; species Hemiscyllium ocellatum. The sequence continues at coordinate 18,736,744 of NC_083414.1, forward strand.
GCGTGGTGTAAGTCGCTTCAGCAGTGGACGCGTGTGGAAGCTGAGCAGGAGGGAGTGATACAGCGATGGCAAGGGAAGGACATGGTTAACGACACGTCTTGTGTGGTGGATTTTTCTATACAAAACTAACGAAACAATACCTTCTGTCAGCCATTTACGGATTTCTGAGTGCCGTCCGTTTTACTTGTGGATTATAAAAAAAACCCAAAGCGATTTTTCAAAAAAATAAAATTAAAAACCTGATCGATGTCGCTTTGATGTGGTAGCGCGGACTGCAGATATCATGGCGCCTCTTGGCTTTCAGTAATTTTTGCATGGTACTGAAATTAAATTTATTAAAGAAAATTGGGTGTTTCCATTTTAAAACATGCATATTATCTCGGGATTATTAGCGTCGAGAAATCGATTTATAAGCGAAGCGTTTTCTTTTTTTTCCCGGACAAAATGGCGCCGGCCGCGGCCCCACCTCGGGTGGAACCTTCGAGAAGGAGCCCGACCCGCTTCTTTGGTATTTTATTTGTTTTTTTAAAAAAAAATCTGGTGTGTAACTTGTAGCCGTGGCGGATTCTTTAATCTTAACTCTTTTGAAATGTATGTGGATTGTTGGGTTACCGATGTTAGTGGAGGGAGTTACAAAACGGGGAGAGAAGGTTCTAGAATCGTCATGTCCGCTTGGGGTGGCGTACCGTTCATTCACCGAGTGATCTAATTGCTGACCAACACCCAACCCAGGATGCTGGGAACCTTTTAGGACAAGCCAGTCTTGATTCCTTCCCTCTTTCTTTTCCCCCCCTCCCCCAAATTAACAATGGTTTGTTTGGCAGAGCGAAATCCTGTGGACCGATTTTTGCGTTTGTTGTAGTATTGGACCAATTTCCTATTGAGGAGAGGACGGATATTAACGTTGTATCACCTTTTTTTTAAAAAAGTGGTCTAATGCCGTTGCGTGGGGTTTTTCCCCCATAGAAGGAATCAATCTCAGCTCCTGGCTGGCGGTCGACTGACCTAGTCCCATTTTTGGCAAAAACACCAAATTTTACAGAATTTGGAAACTACACCTCTTTCTTTCCCACCGCGCCCCCCTCCCCCAAATTGCTTTCATCTAGTTGGCATACACACAGAATTTGCCTGAACGTTTTAAATTTCAATAGTTGGAAAGCTGGCTCCTCGAAGGAATAGATCATTGTAAATTTGGCGTTCCAGGTTCAGCAATCATTGCTACCCTTACATAGTCATAATACTCAATGTGGAACATAAGCTGGGAATGCTCAGCAAGTCTGCAACATGTACTGGAGAAACTGGGTAACGTTTTTTTCAGGTTTGTGACCTTTCATGACTACTTGTAGAAGGAATAATTTTTTAACATCAGGACCAAATAACTCTTGACTGGCTCAATCCTCATTAAGGAACACTTGATAATATGGCCATTTCATTTAATTTATTTCTCTTCAGCTTTCGTGTAAGATTATTATGGTCACATCCCTAATGAATGAGTATGTTACCCCTTCATAATAGCCCACTTTACCATATGTACTTCAAGCCTACTGGCTGCAATTTGACTTCATGCATCCTTAAAGGAAAGGAGAATACTTTGTTGATACCAGTTTTAAGGAGCTGTAGATCCAGTCTACCCAGCAGAATTGGATGCTCACTAAAAGATGTGTACAGCGACCCACTTATTGAGTAGCAAACAAATTCTCTAGCAATATATTTCCTGGGCAGTAGTAGATTGTTTTAAACTTGTTTCCAATGGATTGGTGTGTAATTCTCTTGCTAGAATGAGTACTACAAATGTGATATTACTTTGCATGTTGTGAGAGTAGTTTGAGTGCTATAGCTATTAGCTACTTTGTCACAAACATCTTTTAATTCATCTGACCTAATACCACTAACCTCATGAAATTCTTTGCACAAATTTGATTTATGTATTGCTTATCAAAGACGAACCTTCCTTACTATTAAGACAAAGGGAAAATCAAATTACATTCATGCCCCTCCCTGATGTTGCAACATGTTTTGCAATTTCCTGGGTGTATCACTTTCAAATACTATTACACTAAGCAATTCTGCAGCAACTAAATTGAGATAGATATGCTGTGAGAATTCATTCTTTGTCAGTAGTTAATTTTTTCATTTCCAAATGGTTTCATTTCTTGCTTCAACAATGCTCCTCTCCAAGCACTTGAGTTTCTTACATTTTTTTCACATAGATAAAAGCTGGAAGGCAGAAATATGATTATTTATATGGAACCAGCTTTACATCTATTATAAACTGTAAAGATTAATTGTTAAAATGCTTATCTCCCTTTACTGTACACCAAGTACCTTCCCTTTTATCTTACATTATGTTGGGATTTCAGAAATGCTGGTTGTTGCCTCGACTTCTATACCTACGTATTGATTTTACTGTGTCCAAAACACAAATTTTCCAAACGGATTCTCTTAGCGTGATTGCAATTGAGAGAACTCAGACTGCAAAGATTGTGCTAATGCTGAAGTGCATAGTGTTACCAGTTTTACCAGCTTCACATTGTTCAGCCTTATTGTACAATGGCTGGGAGTCTGAACAGTACCATGGCAACTAAGCTTTACAGTTGCAGGTGAGTCACAGAAGACTGCCCAATCATGAATAGCTGACAGATCCTTCCACTGCCACTTTTTCCATTACAAAACATTTGCTGGAGAAGTATTGATTACCCTTACCAACAGCTAGGCAAGAGAGATCACCAGGTATAAAAGGCACAGAACACTACAGCTGTAACAGTAATTGAGTTTATGCAGTTTCAGATGCAAGACCAGTTTTGTCAGGTTTGAATTTTTACCAGTACATGTCACCTACCTGTGTCCAACAAAAAACTTGGAATTTTTTTTCTATTACTCTAATAAAATTATTGATTTGAACAAGCACTGGTTTAGTGATTCAGTTTAATTTCTCGTGAATAGTATCTTCTTTCTAGCTAGATGACTGCACACTTTGTTAACCAAGTATATGACTGATCATCCAATAATTGACACTACCAGCCATGCAACTTGGGTTAATAGTTCACAATTTTGTTTTCTTGGAAGAAGCTACTTAATTGAGCATTTTACTCAAAGGTGGGATTAAAATTTAGTTAGTGATATTGTTGGGATATGACAAGCTATAATGCAGTTTTTGAGACGGATGAGCTACAAAGTTGACTAAGTTTTCAGAGAAAACTGTATTATCCAGAGTAAATCACATAACACCTGTTAAATGAATACCCAATTTTAAGTATTGGATAGATTTCTGGAAACTGTTAATTGTATCATTTCTTTCTTGACACTTGTTCATATCAGCGGTAATTAAATATTATTCAATGTAGAACTCAACCATACAGTCTCAAGTATATAAAGTAATTGAAAATGGTTTCGAAGTATTTAAATCAAGTAATAATTGTACAGTTGTCAATTTTGGTATTGACCAATTGCTCTTCCCTAAAAGTGCAGATGCAAAGTTTGCTGAAATAGAAACAGGCATAGAATGTAAATTCTGCCACAATGTATAATCATTTATATCTAACAGTCTGTAATACTACATAACCCTAAACTCTATGACTCACATTATACTCCTCTTGATGCTGGCATTATAAGTCAGATGTATGGGCAGGGAGCTGGGATGGCAATAAAAGCAGTCAAAAATCAGCTGGAAATATCTTCCCCAAAGTTAATGAAGCAACACCATTTAGAAACAAACTTTTAATATGTAATTTCTAGTCCTTCAAAAAGTATAAACCAAATATAAATCCTATTGTTCAACTTAAGTACCAATTACTGGATTCTAATTTGGTTTCTGATACACTTGCTCAGTTCTGCACCAACCTCTCTGGAGAGAAGCCTGAACAGAATGTGAAAGTTTAAGACATTCCTCTCCTGAATGGTATAGCTACCCGAGTTGAAATGTGTGCTGCTGGAAAATCACAGCCAGGCAGGCAGCATCAGAGGAGCAGGAGAATCGACTGTTTACCTCCTCAGATGCTGCCTGACCAGCTATGCTTTTCCAGCACCATACTCTTCGCCTCTGATCACTTTCTCCCTGGTATAGCTACCAGCCAGTTTGTGGAACTACAGAACCAGTGTAGTTCAATTCAAATGAACACAAACAGAATTTATACTCCGTGCTTACATTTTGAGAGAAATACAGAGGAACCCTGATTATCTGGGTTTGGATTACCCAGCAAGATCACAAGGTCCCAACACTTGGCTAAACTATGTTATCCGGCATTCGATTAACTGAATGAAATACTCCCCGCCTGTGTCCTTCCGATAATAGAGGTTCCTCTGTAGTCCATTGGGTCATCATTCATGTTATTCGCTTCTTCATGCAACCTTGGACATCCAAGTCGAGCATGAATGGATCAGGATACTGATCAAAATGTCTCCAAAATTAGTGGAAAACTAAGTCATTAATTTGCTGCTTTTGACTTGATAAAGACAGTTCAGTCACTGGTCAATTGCTTCATCCTCTCTTATAAATGTGATTACTTGAGCTCATAAAGCATTCCATCAAAAAGTCATATACATGTACTATACCACATCCAAAATCATCATTGAAACAAGATTATGTTGTTTGGAAAGCAGCATTTTAACCTTCAAACTTTGAAGCAAATATATCAATAATACAATTGTGTAACAGCTTGAATGTGGCATATCCATTTACCAAGTAGGTTTCCAGTCCATATCCTAGTTATTTTCATTTATTACTGCCTCAAACAGTCAATTCCTGTGTAGATGCCAATATTAGTTTGTGTCACAAGAGCTGAAGACTTCCAGTAACCTGATTGACCAGATTCTCCTCACCCATGATTGCCAAGACTGTGCGTGATCCAGCAGCAATCTGAATGAAAAAATAAGGTGATTAACCATCACAGGCATAGACATATATCAACATGTTAAAAACACATCTCCATCTACTACTTTTCTGCCATGTTTAAAACTAGGACTCCAGATCTTCACACTCTGGTATATCAAAGTGACCATTATTCACATGCACCAAGAAAATAAATATCAGCAGGTTTTCTGCCTGTAAAAGGGTATCACCTGAGCCTAACTCTGGATGTCTGACATCTACATAAGTAAAAGTTGTGGGATAGCCAAGAGAAACTCTTGCTGAATTTCTCCTCCTAACCCAATTACATTTGTGTCATATAAGCACTTGATATAAAAATAGTTTGACTACACTTTACCAAAACCTACTTCCCATAAGGAGTCAGTTAAATAGCACAAAAACAGACTCTATAGTCCAACTTGTCCACACTGACCAGATACACTAAACTACCCTCCTATTCATGTACCCACCCAGATGCTTTTTAAAAATTGTAACTGTAGGCATCGCCTCCACCAGCTCTTGCTGCTTGTTCCATACATACACCATCCTCTGTGTGAAAAAGGTGCCCCTCAGGTCCCTTTTAAATCTTTCCCCTATCACCTTAAACCAGGCCCTCTAGTTTGGACTCTCTACCGTGGGGAAAAAGACCTTGGCTAATCACTCTATCCATGCCCCTTATAAACCTCCCTAAGTTCCCCACTCAGCCTCCAAAGCTCCAGGGGAAAAAGCTCTGACAATTCAGTCTCTTCCTATAGTTCAAACCCTCTAATCTCAAAGATCTTTGTAAAACTTTTCTAAATCCTTCAAGTTTAACAACATCATTCCTATCCATTCTCCCAGTTTCTCTGTATCCATTCCATCAGGCAGAAGTTACAGAAGCCTGACCACATGCTCCAGCAGTTTCAGGAACAGCTTCTTCCGAGACATTATTAGGCGAATGGACTCAGTAGTCTCAAATAATGCTGATGTTGCTAACGTTGATCTCATCAAGCGCATACCCTATACAATGTAACCTGTATGCCTCTAAGTATTTTTGATCTGTACATCCTTGCTTACTATAATCAGCCTATACTGCTCATAAACAAAACTTTTCACTGTACTTCAGTACACATGACAATAAATAAATTAACCATTGTATGTGTTTCAATGTTGGCATCTTACACAGCAATGCCTGCTACATGTCATTTTCTTTGAACGAGGATCCTCCCACCCATCATGATTGACCAGGACCTCAGTCATGTCCAACCCATTTCTTGCACTTCTGCTCTCATCCCTTCTCCTTCTCTCCAGTACAATAAAGTTTTCCTTGTCTTAATTTTTTACCCCACCAGACTCTGCATTCAAAGTATCTATCCTCCAACATTTCTGCCACTTCTGAATACATCTTTTCCCTCCCCTCTTGTCAGCATTCTGCAAGGTCCATTCCCTCTGTGATACCCTGGTCCACTCGTCAGTTCCCATGGCACCTTCCCATGCAGTCACAGAACATGTAACACTTGCCCTTTTGTCTCTCCCCTCCTCACTGTCTAAGACTGCAAACACACCTAGTTAAAGCAGTAGTGTACTTTCAACCTAGTCTACAGTGTTATGAGCAGACTGTATTCTGCTCATAATACAGTCTCCTCTAAATTGGCAAGACCACATGCACACTGGGTCAGTGTTTTGTGTAACAGTCCTACTTGTGTCCACAAGGATGACCTAGTTTTTCCAGTTGCTTGCCACTTCAATTCACCATCTTGCTCTCACGCTAACATTTCTGTCACAGGTCTCCTGCAGTTTTCAGCAAACTTCAATGCAAGCATTTCTTTTATCAGTAGCCTCCAGGATTCAACAATTTCAAAACATGAACACTGCCATTTGATTCCCTCCGTCACTTCCACCTAAGTGTCTTGTTTGTAGGTGTTTGCTCTCAGCCAAGCTGAGTTACTATTAACTATTCACACCTACACTAGCATTTAACATCTTTATCTTTCCTCTACGACTATTAGCATTCCCTTTGTCTTTTACTCAATACCCTAATCATCTGTTCAACTCACCCTTCCAACCTGTTTGACAACAGCGCAAAAAACAAAATTGTCCAGTCCCCTTCAGTTTGTAGAAGAGTCGCATTCAGCATCAAAATATTATCTTTGTTTCTCACTTCAAAGATGTTGCCAGATCTGCTGAGTTTCTCCAGCATTTCCAGTGTTTATTATATATAACCACTACCCCAGTTGAGATCATTTACCTCAGTAAAAGACTAGTAATCAAATTTGGAATTCATTGTATTTTCAGTCTATTTATCAAAGTATTCAGTCTATTTCTCATAAGTTTATTAGTGCATAAAAGCAGTATGGCGCAATACTGAGTTACACTGAAGTAACTTATCAGCTCAGGCAGTCTAACAGTTAGTCTCCAATATCTCTGAATTTTAAATGAACAAGGCAGTTACCCCCACCTAACTGGTTCAGTGAAGACCCTTGGATGCTGTATGTTTAGACTGGACCTAGGCTCTGACACCTCTTGCTAAGTTACAGCCAGCAATTCATTTTCCAAGCCAGTATATGGGTGACAGGGAAATATACTAACATGGAACCAGCCACATTATGAAATAGGACTGACACAAAACATCTGGATCCAAAATTGAATCATTTGGCTCTAAGCTGTGAGAAAGTTAAGTTTATTATCCTCTGTGGAAAAAAAACAATTGTTTACCTGGGTTTTTCCAGCATCCTGTACAAGAAAGTTTGGCAGCTTCAGTTGACAAGCCTGTGCTTGAAGCTCTAAGATGTGTTCAGTGCTGTGCCCCTTCAATACTATCTTCTTACCTCTGGGGGGAAAAAAAACAGGATAATTAGCAAAAGTATACAAGGAGCTAAAAGAAAAATTCAATTGGAAGGGGAAAAACAATTACTATTGTCCAGATGCAACAATTGTCACTGAAACAAGTTTGCTTCTATTTTTATCAGTGGGAGAAAATACTACAAAATACACCTCATCTGCTGTCATGTCACCTTGTTAATTGTATACACTGAGCGTGCAGAAAAATAAAATTCATATTCTGTTTCTATAGAATAAACAACAGGATAGAGTAAAGAACCACTCAAGCAGAGAATAATCAAGGCTCCACAGTGTTGCACTATGTTCACCTTAAATGAGTCCAACAGATGTGTGCAGTCAATTTTTCTTGAGTTTAGATCCAAAGACTTTCTCAAAATGTGAAGATTCTGTATTATTCTATCAGCCAAATTTAGCATTTAGTTCAACAATAATGGGAATAGAACTCCTCTTTCAAATAAAGAACAGAATTATATAATTTCTCTATGACTTAACCCACTACTGAAAATTCAGAGAATGTAGCTTCACATGTATAAGTTTTGGAATGCAATTTATTAGGTCTCTAATTATGGAGAAAAGGAGTTATCTTGCTTTTCCAATGATCTCATAGCTTTTAAGCATCATTCACATTGCTAGAATGCTTTAGTACATTGGTTTATATGGTAGATGCTGTGATAGCAACATTTGTGGTGTTAGTGAATTAAATTGCTTTCCTTGCAAGCGAAGAAAAGAGCATCCCTTAATCCCACATCAATAACATCCTGTTAGTTTGTGACAGTTAACAGGTTGCTGAAATATAGCTGTGCTTGAAATAACATTGGGAAGGGGAATGCTACTGCTTTTCTGTCCAGGCTGGCAAACAACAGAAGCCATAATACTACAGAGCATACTGGAAGGTTGTTAGTTAATTATTCCCAGAAATTACTCATAAGATGCTATTAAATTCAGTCAACATTTCATAAAAGGGCACAAAAACAAGTGTGTGCTATAATTGTGTTCAACAAAATTTTGTACATGGAAGCATAGCGATTTGATTGAGGTGTTCAGTCAGATTCTCAACAACAATTGAGATTGAGCATGCCATTTGCTCTGCCTTTGCTCGTGCTGGACTACAAAATGTGGTTTCCATTATTTCAAAGCGCCCTCTAGTGACAAATGAGGAAGAATGTTAGTACTGGTGGGGCTCTCCATGTATATTTAATGTAACCTAGGCAACATCAATTAGTAACACTTCTTTGTGCACATATTAATTTTACAAAACATTCGTTGTATCCAGATTCATATTCTCCAGAAACTTGATATCACAGCTCTACTAAAGCATCTTAAAAAATCCTTTTCTTCCAATGTTGGACACAATGAGGATTTTTCTCACACAGACCCAAATAATCTATAATAGACAAGCCCATACTTGATGCCATTATTACTCACCCATCATTGTCCCATGTTGTCAACATCTGTCGCAAGTTGCCTGACTCCTCCAACATCACCTGATATAGACCCACAGCAGCATGGGCCACCTGTGCTGCAACCTGCAGAATTGTACACCCCTTGAGTAAACTGCTTCAATGAGACTCACTGGCCAAGACTAAAAACAAACTTTGAATTCTAAACAATTAGCTTTCAAGTAGTTTTTAATGACTTTCCACTCCTACTGTCACCAATAATTTTGAAGCTCTAATTTGTGACACCAATTGTTCTTTTAAAATCATTTCAAATCATTCTTAGAATGTGCTCGTCACTTCCAGACCGACATTTACTGCCAGTTCCTTTACTGCCCTTAAATATATGTTTGCAAGTGCTGTTGAAACACGTACCCGCGTAATGGTATTCACTCAGGAGTTTCAGGCTTTGTGACCCAGCAATAATGAAGGAACAACAATAGATATCTAAGTTATTTATGCATGAGCCTACATAGTGTTAAGAGACCACTGTTAAAACTTGCAGCCAAGTCCGATCTCCCCTTCACCTGATGTCAACCATAACACAATGACTTGGACAGTCAATGGGTAGCAATCAGGAAAAGGAACCCTTACCAATTGCTAAGGTGTACTATATCCCACCAGACAATTGTGGAACTACCATCACCAGAAGCATATCATGGATGAGTTGGACTGAAGAGTCTGTTTTTGTGCTGTATGACTCTATGACTTTAAGTTTTGTGGTTATGAAGGGATGGGCATGAAGTGCAACCTTGGCAATATCCATAGAATGAATAAAAATTAATCTAACTGCTAGCTAACCTCTCAACAAATGTTGTGATCTTTATCACTTATCAGCAGAGCCAACAGCCTAAGTCAGAGGAGTTTTAATATTATAAAGCATGATCAATTAAACTCTACCTTAAATTGTTACTTGTAAATTGTGTAAAACGTATTTGCTCATGTAGGTGTATTCCTTATCTCAGCAATGCAATCATAAATTGCATTTTGGTCAAGGAAGTCCCCAAACATTATTGTCTTGAGTAGGCTAATATACAAAGGCTTATAATTCATCTTTTAACACAAAGCCAACAGTGTCACTCCATACATGGGAGTTACTCCATTTGCCAACCAGTCACTATTACTGCATCCAAACAACTGCAGTATGAAGAGAGGTGCATCGTGCCTTATTTAAGTCCAGATTTAAAATTTAAATTCCATCCAATGATTTTCAAATCTTCAGAGGTGCAATCACTGAACAATTTAGAGTTTTAGTCATGATTTCCCATCAAATCCTTGGCAATTTATCAAAAATACGCAAGCTACACATTTCCCAAAATTTCAAGCTGGGGGGAAAGAAATCAGTGCTCTGTCAAAAAGAGCATAAAATGATTTAAAACTGACTTCTGAAGCCAGCTTTAACAATTTTAATCAAAATCATATTCATCCTTTAGGAGTTTAGAACATTTAATTATAGAATTTAATGTGTATAAACTAAAGCAACATTTTATTAAATGGGTGGCTCACATACATTCACTTTGAATGTAGAAATAGTGCCAGATATGTGGTACACACAGCTGCAGCACTGCTGTACATTCCAGTTACATCCTCTTGTTCCATTTTAACTAAAACATGCAATGACATAAGTCCAGAAAGATTAAGCAAAATATTTTGAAGTTGGGGGCCCCAGAAAGGAAGTTGGTCATGTACATTTCTGCATGTCTACAATTTATGATTAAGGGTCTGAACCAACCCATTAAATGTATCATCTCTTCTCAGTGATCTGTATTTTAGTATCGTGTTTCTTTTCTTTTGCATCATCGATAGTGTCCAGTGGGTGAAGAAAATGAAATGGGAGAGACCAGAGAGAAAAAAATACTTTTGAGATTGACCTTAAGCCTTATGAAAGAGTTATTTCATCTTTCATTAGAAAAAAAGCAACATTTTACTTTCATACTCACATGGAGGTCTGGGATGAAACACTGAGTATCATGTTTACAAATCTCATACAGGAGTAAAAAGGTGTTAAATTAGACTTGTAATTTGATTCTAATAAAAATAATTCTTAAAAATCTATTTCAAACAGAGTGAAATTCTGCTAACCTCACATGGCTATTGTTTTAGCTCTGAATGAATAAGGAGATACAGATAATTTCATTTGCAGTCAGATCCCTATTCATGAGACAATGTGTGTGGCAAGTACAATGGATTAAGCACCACATCTGTCACGGCGACTTCCAGAATCTAATGAGCAGAATCTAATGGTCATTCCCAATATGGTATCTCAAGGACACATTTAAATTTACATTGAAATGTTTAATATTTATATCTTCAAGTTTTACAATTAAAATAAACCCTTGGAATAATTTTTTGTAATGTGGTTCATGCTTTTCTTTTGGAATGAGACTATAAAGAACTTCATACCTTTCCTATTCCCATGCTCAATTCCATGTTCACAACAAACACCATCTTAAATACATCATTCTCAGATCCACCAACCTCATATCCAGAAAACATCTGTAAGAAAAATAGAATTGCTATTACCATGCAGTAGTGTGAATTTGGTAATTGAAGTTTGTTGACAATTTTAACAAGAAAGAATATTTGGTTAAAATTATAACTATGTTGCTAATATAAAGTTGAATTGAGAGGTTTAATGGTTAATTGGCAATCATACAGCAACTCTCAGAGCACTCTTGAAGTGCAGTGGTTGTGTCCCTAACTCTGGGCCAGAAGGCCTTGGTTCAAGTTCCACTTACTCAAGTTCCAACTGATTGAAAAATAAATCCACTTAATGGTTTATAACCCAGCTTATTGCACTGAAGTGTTAAATCAGTCTGTTTTTCTGATAACACATGTGGACAGGGAGGAAAGACAGAATTAGGAAGATTCACTTTTGGGAGAGACCAACATCACTGAACCTCGTAGATTAGCTTTAACTCCGATCCAATTTTGTAAGAGCAAGTCAGGCTCACATCCCTCTAAACCCTACTTATTCAGATGCCTTTTAAACAATGAAATCAGATCAATCTCCACCATTATTTCTGGCAGATCTTTCCATATACTTACCACCCTCTGCCTTTTAGGTCCCTTTTATATCTTTCCCCTCTCATCTTAAACCTATGCCCTCTAGTTTTAGACTCTCCTACCCCAATGAAAAATCCTTGTATGTTTACCCTATCCATGCTCCTCATGATTTTATAAACCTCTAAGGTAAGATTACCCCTCAGCCTCCAACACTCCAGGGAAAATAGCCCTAGCCTATTCAAACTCTCCCTATAGTTCAAGCCCTCCAACCATGACAACATCTTTGTAAATCTTTTCTTTCCATGCCATATATCTTTATGACTCAGACATTCTTCTGTCGTAATAGGCTTTATTGTATTTTGTAATTGGGGTGTGACAGGAAGCAGAATGAAATGGAGATCAAAAAAAGACTGCAAACTGAAAATCAGAATTTCAAACTTCAACAATCTGTGAAAAGTCACTAGGAAGGGGTGTGGGGAGTAAGTGAATTTTTTAAAGTTAAAATTCATAGAAAACTCTAGAATTAAGTCCCAGAAGGCTATAGCAACCATGAAACAAAGTCCAAGTCACCCGTTACTGTAGGAAGGACATAGGTAAACAGGTCTCAGTCTATGGAATATAATACAAGCTGCTACAGAACAATCTCAAGATCCCACATTTACATAAGCAAAATGGCTGTTTAGAATGCTTTGCTAATACCAAATGAGAACATTCAATATAGAAGGCTAACAAATAATATAAAAACATGCTGGATTGAAAAGGCATTTTTTTAAAAACCACTTTTATAGCTTTAATTTGTTGCTGTACAGACTGATCTCTGGTGACTGCATTTTGTGAAAAACATCTTCAGTACGGTCCTTACTTCAAGTTCACTGAAGTAAAACAGAGCAGCAGAATCACTGGACTGATTCCCAGTTTTAATCAGAGCCTGTGAACAAGAAGAAGAAAGACAAATTAGCTACGATGGAATGAAGAGAAATTTCAGTATGACAGATACAATGAGCACACTAACAGTTCCAAGATGGGGTGGAGGTTGTGCAAAGAATCTCTTAAATCAATAGTAAACATAAAATGCTGTGAAAAATACTAGAAACTCTGTCTGTGAGAAACTTCCTCTAAAACTATCAAAGCAATTCAGCAAGACACAAAACAAAGGCAGACAATTTCATCCCAGGAGGGAAAAAACATTTTTATTGAAATAAAGAATTATCATTTATATTGTACATTATTGCATTGTTAGGGAAATTCAAAATGCTTCACAGCCAATGAAAGTTTTTTTTTAAAAAAAGGTGAAATCAATATTATCAACAGGACAGTGCAATTACACAGTTCCACAATGAAACAAATGACCAATTATTCTGCAGTGTTGGCCAAGGAAGGAAGCTTGGCCAGAAGTGGGAGAAACCTCTGTGTAAGCCTTTGAATAAAGCCACGTGATTTTTCCAGATCATGTTTCACATGTGAGATGACTTAACTTCCTGAGACCTGCACTGGAATGCTAGTCTAGATGCTGTGCTTAATCAAGATATGCAATTCAAGCCAAAAAAGTCTAACTCAAAAGACAAAATTGCAAAATGGAACCAAGCTAAAACTTGCAAATTGTCTTCTACGTACAAGACTCGAGAAAACAAATCATCACTTTCAATTAATGTACCTGAAAAATGCTAACCTAACATCATTATTCTGCACCTCCAGTCAACACAACAATGGTTTCCTCACAATCCTCTGCTTCATCTTTCCCCAGCCACCATCTCCTCCGAAATGAAATGTCACAGATGCTGTTGGTACAATGTTTTGATTGGTTAGCCCTAATAAGAGCTGAGGTAATAATAACATCAGCATTTTCAGTCACCCCAGAGTATAACCTTACTCTTGCTTTTTGTCAACCATCCTAGGTGAGTACAGAAGAAAACTCATTTAACCGCAGGACACAACATCCAGATCACTCAGTACAAAACCTTACTGATCACATTAAAATACAAACTGGCAGTTACTTCAGCTACCAACAACCAGGCTGTGAAATGCTTTCACCACAAGCTCCAAAAGAAAAAAAACAGGGAAACTTTCAAAACTAGGTCAACCCAAAACACAAAGTTAAAAATCACACAACACCAGGTTATCATCAAATAGGATTAATTGGAAGCATTAGCTTTCAGAGTGCTGCTCCTTCATCAGGTGGTTGTGTGCTAGTGCTTCCAAATAAACCTGTTGGACTATAACCTGGTGTTATGTGATTTTGTCCTTTTGTATACCCCATGCCAACAGGGGCGGCACGGTGGCACAGTGGTTAGCACTGCTGCCTCACAGCGCCTGTAGACCCGGGTTCAATTCCCGACTCAGGCGACTGACTGTGTGGAGTTTGCACGTTCTCCCCGTGTCTGCGTGGGTTTCCTCCGGGTGCTCCGGTTTCCTCCCACAGTCCAAAGATGTGCGGGTCAGGTGAATTGGCTAAGCTAAATTGCCCGTAGTGTTAGGTAAGGGGTAAATGTTGGGGTATGGGTGGGTTGCGCTTCGGCGGGTCTGTGTGGACTTGTTGGGCCGAAGGGCCTGTTTCCACACTGTAAGTCTAATCTAATCTCCAAATCATGTTATTGTACAAGCTCAAAATTGCAAATGAAAGAAGACAAAGGATATGATGAACATTTGGCATCAGGACACTGAATGAGAAAGCAAGCAATAATTAACTTGTACACAAAATTAGTTAGGATGCAATGGAAGGACAGAAATATTACAGACACCCCAAATAGTGTGGATATTAGAACCCTGACAGAAAGAGTAAAAGGTTTACTAAAATGAAAGGTGAAGATGGAAAGCTTTAAAAACAGCAACTTGTATTTCTATGACACATGATATCTAACCTTCCTCTAACATTACCCCTATTTCATTTGCTTTTTTTCTATAGTACAACACTCACTTTTTCACCTCCAGACAGTGTCAGACCTGAGTTTCTCCAGCACTTGTTATATATTTCTTTAGTGTTTTTAATGTAATAAAGCATGCCCAGGCACCACACACCAACTTCATAAAGCAAAATTTCACACAGAATCAAATCATAGGTGATTTCAATATGCAGGTGGACTGAGAAAAATCAGACAGGTAGCAGATCTCAAGAAATGGATTTTGTGGAATGTCCACAAGATCTTATTTAGAGTAGCTCGTGGTAAAACCCCGCGTGGGAATAGACAGTTCTGGATTTGGTGATGTGTAATGAGGCAGTCTTGATTAGGCAGCTTAAAGTGAAGGAACCGCTAGGGGACAGTGAACATAATATGATGGAATTCACCCTGCCGTTTGAAAGAGCAAAGCTGGAATTAGATGTAACTTATCACAATTGAGTAAAGGTAACTACATAGACATGAGCTGGCCAGAGTTGATTGCAAGGGGAGCCCAGCAGGGAAGTCAGTGGAGCAGCAATTGCAGGGTTTCTGTGGATAATTCGGGGGGGCCTCAGCAGAAATTCACTCCAAGGAAGAACAAACAAATTAAGGGGAAGATGAGTCAACCATGGCTAATAACGGAAGTCAGAAACAGCAATAAAAGCAAAAGAAAAAGCACATAATGTGGTGAAGATTACCAGGAATCCAGAGGTTTGGGAAATATTTAAGAACCAACAGAGAATAACTAAAAACAAAAGCAATAAGAGGGGGATAAGATAAAATAGGAGAATAGCCTAGCTAGTAATGTAAAAGGAGATGACGAGTTTTTTTTAAGATATCTAAAAAGGTAAGGGAAAGAGGCAAGAATGGACATGAGACTACTGGAAAATGAAGCTGGAGAAGTAGTGATGGGGAACAAAGAAATGATGGAGGAACTGAGTAGGTATTTTGTTTTAGTTTTCACAGTGGAAAACACCAGCAGAATACCAGAACTTCAAGAGAGTCGGGGTCAGAGGTGAATGTAGTGGCCATCATTAAAGAGAAGGTGCTAGGGAAGCTGAAATGTCTGGAGGTGGATAAATCACGAGTACCCTTCCACTGACACCCTCCTTCGACTGACTGAACTGGTCCTCACCCTGAATAACTTCTCTTTTCAATCCTCCCACTTCCTCCAAACTAAAGGAGTTGCCATGGGCACCCGCATGGGCCCCAGCTATGCCTGTCTCTTCATACGATATGTGGAACAGTCCATCTTCTGCAACTACACTGGCACCACGCCCCACCTTTTCCTCCGCTACATCGATGACTGTATCGGCGCTGCCTCGTGCTCCCACGAGGAGGTTGAACAGTTCATCAACTTTACCAACACCTTCCATCCCGAACTCAAATTCACCTGGACTGTCTCAGACTCCTCCCTCCCCTTCCTAGACCTTTCCATTTCTATCTCGGGCGACCGACTCAACACAGACATCTACTATAAACCGACTGACTCCCACAGCTACCTGGACTACACCTCCTCCCACCCTACCCCCTGTAAAAACTCCATCCCATATTCCCAATTCCTTCGTCTCTGCCGCATCTGCTCCCAGGAGGACCAGTTCCAACACCGCACAGCCCAGATGGCCTCCTTCTTCAAGGATTCCCCCCAGACGTGATCGACGATGCCCTCCACCGCATCTCCTCCACTTCCCGCACCTCCGCCCTTAAGTCCCGCTCCTCCAACCGCCACCAAGACAGAACCCCACTGGTTCTCACCTACCACCCCACCAACCTCCGTATACAGCGTATCATCCGCCGTCATTTCCGCCACCTCCAAACGGACCCCACCACCAGGGATATATTTCCCTCCCCTCCCCTATCAGCGTTCCGCAAAGACCACTCCCTTCGTGACTCCCTCGTCAGGTCCACACCCCCCACCAACCCAACCTCCACTCCCGGCACCTTCCCCTGCAACCGCAGGAAATGTAAAACTTGCACCCACACCTCCTCCCTCACTTCCCTCTAAGGCCCCAAGGGATCATTCCATATCCACCACAAGTTCACCTGTACCTCCACACACATCATCTATTGCATCCGCTGCACCCGATGTGGCCTCCTCTATATTGGGGAGACGGGCCGCTTACTTGCGGAACGCTTCAGAGAACACCTCTGGGACGCCCGGACCAACCAACCCAACCATCCCGTGGCTCAACACTAACTCTCCCTCCCACTCCACCGAGGACATGCAGGTCCTTAGACTCCTACACCGGCAGAACATAACAACACGATGGCTGGAGGAGGAGTGCCTCCTCTTCCGCCTGGGAACCCTCCAACCACAAGGAATGAACTCAGATTTCTCCAGTTTCCTCATTTCCCCTCCCCCCACCTTGTCTCAGTCAGTTCCCTCAACTCAGCACAGCCTTCCTAACCTGCAATCTTCTTCCTGACCTCTCCGCCCCCACCCCACTCCGGCCTATCACCCTCACCTTGACCTCCTTCCACCTATCACATCTCCATCGCTCCTCCCCCAAGTCCCTCCTTCCTACCTTTTATCTTAGCCTGCTTGGCACACTCTCCTCATTCCTGATGAAGGGCTTATGCCCGAAACGTCGAATTTCCTATTCCTTGGATGCTGCCTGACCTGCTGTGCTTTAACCAGCAACACATTTTCAGGTGGATAAATCACCCAGACCAGATAGACCACATTCCAGAATTTTGAAGGAGGTAACTGAGGAGATTGGAGAAGTATTGATGATGATATTTCAGGAAACACTGGAGACCAGGAGGGTCTCCTAGAACTGGAAAATGGCTAACATAACACTACTGTTAAGGAAGGGAGGAAGGCAGAAGATAGGAAACTACCAGACAGTTAGCCTGACTTCTTCATTTATAAGATTTTAGATTCTATTTTTAAGGATGAAATCGTGGAGTACTTGGAAGTGCAAAGTAAAATAGTTAAAAATCACACAACACCAGGTTACAGTCCTACAGGTGTAACTGGAAGCATTAGCTTTCGGAATGCAGCTCCTTCATCAGGTGGCACTCCGAAAGCTAGAGCTTCCAATTAAACCTGTTTGACTGTAACCTGATGTTGTGTGATTTTTAACTTTGTACACCCCAGTCCAACACCGGCATCTCCAAATCATAGCAAAATAGGACTAAGTCAACATGGCTTCTTCAAGGGAGGTCATGCCTGACAAATCTGCTAGAATTCTTTGCAGTAACAAACAAGTTAGACAACGGAGAGTTATTGGACATAATCTATTTGGATTTCCAGAAGGCCTCCGATAAAGTGCCACACAGGAGGCTGCTAATTCAGACAAGTGTCCACATTGTGAGGAGCAAGGTACTGGCATGAATAAAACACTGGCTCACTGGAAGAAGACAGAAAGTAGGGTTAAAGGGATCTTTTTTAGGGTTGCAGCCAGTGACGAGTGGAGTTCCACAGAGGTCCATGTTAGGACAACGGTTTTTCATGTTATATGTAACGTTCTGAATAAAGGAATTGAGAGCATCGTTGCTAAATTTGCAGATGAAACAAAGATAGGTGGAGGGACAGTAGTATTGAGGAGGTGGGGAGGCTGCAGAAGGACTTGGACAGGCTAGCAGAGTGGGCAAATAAGTGGCAAATGGAATATAAATGAGAAAGTATGAGGTTATACACTTTGGTAGGAAGAAATAGAAATATAGTCTATTTTCTAAACAGGGAAACGTTTCAGAAATCTGAAGGACAAAGGGACTTGGGGTTCCTAGTTCAGGATACTCTTAAAGTTAGCACACAGGATCAGTTAGCAGTTAAGAAGGCAAATGCAATTTTAGCATTCATTTCAAAAGGACTAGAATACAAGAGCAGACATATGCTTCTGAGACAGAATAAGGCTCTGATCAGACTGTATTTGTAACATTGTGAGTAGTTTTAGGCTCTGCATCTAAAAGATGAATGTGTTGGCTTTGGAGGGGACCTGGAGATTTACAAGAATGATCCTGGAGGTGAAGGGCTTGTCATATGACGATTTGTTGAGGACTCTGGGTATGTACTTGATTGAATTTAGAAGGATGAGGGGGGCATTGAAACTTAAGAATACCGAGAGGACTGAATAGAGTGGACATGAGAAAGATGTTTCCATTAGTAGGAGCCTGGGACCTGAGGGTACAGCATCAGAGTGAAGGAATTACTTTTTTGAAGTAAGATGAGGGGAGATTTTTTTCAGCCAGAGCATTAATCTGTGGAATTTATTGCCAGAGAGGGATGTAAAAGTCAAGTCATTGAGTGTAGTTAAGACAGAGATAGTTAGGTTCTTGATTGGTAAATAGATCAAGGGTTACAGGGAGAAGGCAGGATAACGGGGTTAAGAAACATATCAGCCATGATTGAATAGTACAGCATACCTGGTGCGTTGAATGGCTTAATTCTGCTGTTGTATTGTATGGTCTTATAGAGACTATTGAAAAGATGAACAAAAGTTTGATGACAAAAATGTCATTAGAATGTCCAAGAGGGGTATAAAATTTTTTTTTTGAAGATAAATAGTGCAAGATAGTTTGTATTGTTTGGTAAATCAGGAATAAGGAGCATTGACTCAGGGTTGTCATTATATCAACTAAAGCAGTCCATGTATAAATGTAGCAAGACAGAATTCCGTAAGTGGTGAGCCTGTAGAATTCTCTGCAACAGAAAGTGGTTGAGAAGGAGTTAAATGTAGTTCTCAGGGCTAAAGGAATCTAAGGGTATGGGGAGAAAGGAGAACAGGGTACAAATCTGGCTGATCTTTACTGAGTGGAGGAGCAAGCTCGAAGAGCCTATTGCAACTCTTCTACGCTCCATGTAGGGTTTAGACAATATCCTGGATTGGGCTGACAAGTGGCATTCATGCCACTTCAGGCAATAACTAACTCAACAAGAGAGAACCTAACCATCACGTCTTAATATTCAATGGCATTACCACCGCTATTTCTCCCACTATCAACATCCTAGGGGTGGTTTACCAAGACCAGAAACTGAACTGGACCAGATATAGCAATACTGTGGCTACAAAAGATCAGAAGTTAGGCATCTTGCAACAACTTACTCACCATCTGACTTCCAAAAGCTTGTCCACCGTCTACAAAGCTCAGTTCACGAATGTGATGGAATAGTCCCCCACACGCCTAGATAGATGTGGCTCCAAAAACACTGAAATGCTTGATACCATCCAGTACAAAGCAATCAGCTTGACAGGCACCACATCCACAAACATTTGTTCCCTTCAATGCCACTCAGTAACAGCAGTGTGCACCATCTACAAGATGCACTGCAGAAATTCGCCAAGGCTCCTTAGACAACACTCTCCAACACTTTCCAATTCATGACCATTATTATCTTTACATACAAGAATAGCAGATACACAGGAATATCACCACCTACAAGTTCCCCTCCATGCCACTGATCATTCTGGCTTGGAAATATACAGCTGTTCCTTCAGTACCATTGGATCAGAATCCTGGAACTAACTACCTAATAGTAGATCTATCTACAGCAAACATGTGCTGTGAATCAAGAAGAAGTTGACCACCACCTTCTCAAGGGCATCTAGGGATGGACAATAAATGCTTGTCCAGCCAGTGATGTCACAGAGTCGCAGAGAAGTACAACATAGAAAGAGACCCTTTGGGCCATCTCATCCATACCGACCAGATATCCTAACCTAATCTAGTCCAATTTACCAGCACTTGGCCAATATCCCTCGAAACCCGTCCTATTCATATACCCATCCAGATGCCTTTTAAAATGTAGTAATTATACCAGCCTCCACCACTTCCTCTGGCAGCTCACTTCATACATACTCCAGCCTCCATGTGAAAAAGTTGCCCCTTAGGTCCCTTTTAAATGTTTCCCCTCTTACCCAAAACCTATGCCGTCTAGTTCTGAACTCCCCCCAATCCAGGGAAAAGACTTTTGTCTATTTATCCTATCCATGCCCCTCATAATTTTGTAAACCTCTATAAGGTCACCTCTCCGCCTCCGATGCTCCAGGGAAAACAGCCCCACCCAATTCAACCTCTCCCTATAGCTCAAATCCTCCAACCCTGGCAACATCCTTGTAAATAGTTTCTGAATCCTCTCAAGTTTCCCAACATCCTTCTGATAGGAAAGAGACCAGAATTGCTTGCAATATTCCAAAAGTGGTCTAACCAAAGTCCTGCAGAGTGGCACCATAACCTCCCAACTCGTATACTCAATGCTCTGTCCAATAAAGGAAAGCATACCAAATGCCGCCTTCACTATCCTATCAACCTGCGACTCCACCTTCAAGGAGCCATGAACCTACACTCTATGGTCTCTTTGTTCAGTAGTACACCCCACGACCTTCCCATTAAGTATACAAATCCTGCCCTGATTTGCCTTTCCAAAATGCAGTACCTCACATTTATCTAAATTAAACTCCATCTGCTACTCCTCAGCCCATTGGCCCATCTGATCAAGATCCCGTTGTACTCTGAGCTGAAAAGGTGTTGCTGGAAAAGCGCAGCAGGTCAGGCAGCATCCAAGGAACAGGAAATTCGACGTTTCGGGCATAAGCCCTTCATCAGGAATGCCCAAAACGTCAAATTTCCTGTTCCTTGGATGCTACCTGACCTGCTGCGCTTTTCCAGCAACACATTTTCAGCTCTGATCTCCAGCATCTGCAGACCTCACTTTCTCCCTGTTGTACTCTGAGGTAACTTCACTGTCCATTACACTTCCGATTTTGGTGTCATCTGTAAACTTACTAACTATACCTCCTATATTCACATCCTGTCCACTTCTCAGAATGCTTACAAACAATTTAGGATAGTTGTTAGATTTTAGCACAATGCATTGCACAAGCAATTCTGAAGCATTGTTTAAAAGAAAACTGAATGATTACTTTTAAAGAAAGGTTGTAGCAGGATGACTAAAAGGAAAAAGGTAAGTTAAAAAGCCAAACTGAAGAGCAAGCAGCAGCCCATGCAGAATAAGGTGAGTAGCCTTTTCTTGTGCTATGATTCCATAACTCAATTCACCTACCTCCTTGGCTTTATCTTCAGAGATGCCCAGCTCCATCAGTTGCTGCAAAAATACTGGGTTAACTTCTGTTTCTGCCATCTTTCACTTAAGCGGATGAAAAATAAACCATGTGAAATGCACTGCATACACAAGACTGGATAATTTTCTTCTAAGTTCAGGTTCCTGCCGGTCCCTTACTTATACTGCAATACAGCAGATGTAAAGTAGCAGTTCATATCTGAAGAAATGAAAACACAGAGAAAGAGAGAGAGAGACTAAAGGAGCACAGTTTTGGAGACCCACAGATAAAAAAGTGGCAGAGAGTAAATAGGCAGCAGAAAAGGTTCACACACTAACAGTCAAGAAACATGGACAAACAAAGAGAAGTGAACTTGAGGCAATATAGTGCCAGAAATTAACTAAGAAACACAGCAGAGAGGAATCAGAGAGAGAGAGAGTGTAAGCAGTGAAAACAATTTTTTTTTAAATCATGCAGATACATCGCAGGCAGCCAGTAGGTGACAGGCTACTCAGAATCTGGAGGCGAGGATGCATAGCTAAAGCAGTTTGTAGAAAGAGTGGAGATAACACTGGGGAAGCAAAATTTTAAAAACCTTAAACAGTTTATCATCAATACAAGGCATGATGGCTCAGTGGTTAACACTGCTGCCTCACAGTGCCAGGGTCCCAGATTCAATGTCAGCCTCTGGCAACTGTCTGTGTGGAGTTTGCACATTCTCCCCGTGTCTGCGTGGGTTTCCTCCCACAGTCCAAAGGTGTGCAGGTCAGGGAATTGGCTGTGCTAAATTGTCCATAGTGTTAGGTGCATTAGTCAAAGGGAAATGGGTCTGGGTGGGCTACTCTTTGGAGGATCGTTGTGGACTCGTTGGGCCAAAGGGCCTGTTTCCACACTGTAGAGAATCTAATCTAATCAAGGGAGACTGACTGGTGAGATTTATAAAAAATTTACAAGCTGTTCATAGTAGCTATAATTTCCAGATGTATGCATGCAGCACATGCAGTTAAGTATAGAAATTAGAGAACAGAGGATTGAATGTCTCGCTGGAGAGATAGTGCAGGAGGGAGGGCTTTTGACTCCTGGGAGTGGAAATGGTTCTAATGGGGATGGAACCTAAACCTAAAGACAGTTTGTCAAATTAATCTGTCCCAATAACACAGACAGAGGGCAGAAACCAGGAGGTAATAGTAAAGAAAATCAAGGTGTATATAGTACTGGAAGAAGGTAACACTAAAATCAGTTATACTAAGATATTAGATGGAACGATGAGGGATTGTAAGCAAGTCTTTAAAGATACAAAAGAGAAAATGCTGGAAAATCTCAGCAGGTCTGGCAGCATCTGTAAGGAGAGAAAAGAGCTGACGTTTTGAGTCTAACTGACCCTTTGTCAAAGCTTTAAAGATACAGTCTGGGTACAATCAAGGTACATCCGCATGATGGGGAAAGGTAAAACAAACAATGGCAAAACTTTTTAAATGACAGGGAAAAGGGATACATGACAAACATTAGGTTTAAAACATATGTGACAGCCACGTTAATTAAGACAGTTCAGAGTAGATACAAAAAAAATCATGTGCAGCAAAGAAATCATGAAAATAGATTAACTAACATAAAAGGGAACTCAAATGTTTCTATTGGCTTATAAAATGAGTAGTGTCAATTAGGGATCTAAAAGAGGATTTACACATTTAAGTAGAGGACATGGCTAAGGTATTAAATAAAAACTTTAAATCTGTCTTTACGAAAGAAGATGCCACCAAAATCTTAGTGAAAGAAGAGGTAGTTGAGAGGTCGGTTTAAACATTAATATAGACGGGTATTAAGACCGGCTTGCTGTATTCAACTGATATGCCACCAAGACCAGTTCAGACACAAAGAATTATGAGGAAAATATCAGAAAATAAAACAGCTAAAACATCTGATCTCAGCTGCTGAGTGAGGTGACAGATGTATCTGTATTTTTGGAATACAAAATAAGTAGATTTTGCTTTGATGGAAAAAATTTGAGTGGGGGAAGAAGGGAGGGAGAGAGAGAGGAGGGTTCGAGTGGGTGGGGGAGGGGGGCTTTACTCTCAATGGACACATCCATTTACAGCTATGGATCGATTCTCAATTAACCATCAATACCTCAGACCCCGAGCATCGATCACAAAACAATAAACACCCGCCCCTACTAGAACTCTCCGATCAATAATCCACCAGCGCCGCACCGAAAAGAAACCCCCCGCTTTCCTGCCCAACACTCAAATCCGTCCGGCGGGAGAACCATCAGCTCGGACAATGTTTCCTTCCCACTCCCACTGCCTCTGCCAGCTGGCACTGTGTGATGAATTAAATTAATAAATACAGATATTGTCACTCGTCCACATATTCAATATTGTGATAACTTTGAATTTTTTTTTTAGAAACCTGCTCGGTAATTTTTTGAAAAATTAAGACCAGAATTAATTCCTGATAAAGTAGATTAGATATTGACTGATAACTTCCAAGTTGGGGCAGCCACAAAGTAATGTTTTGCTCCTGTAAAGTACAGAGATTGCAAAAATAATGCTGGAATTTGAAATAAAAGAAATAACAGCACGTCAGCTGTCACCTGGACAGAAAGAAAGAAATGATCGTGTGAACTTTATCATATTCATTCTTCTTTCCCTACACAAGTTGTTTTTCAGCTTTAATTAACCTTGATCAGGAATGGACGATGTTGTGATACTGAACATTTTGTAAGTGATGTAAATGCGTATGGGACAGATATAAGCATTGATTTGAATGTGTATCTTACCTATTTAAACCTTAAGTTTATTAAAACTAAACTTGAGATAACATAAGGTAAAAATTGTGTTATTTCTAAATGTTATTAGTTAATTGTGCACAATAAAGATGTCAGAGAAAATAATGTATTGTAGCTGCAGCATATAGAAGCAGGTGCATATCAGTGTGATCATGACAATCACATGGATGGGATGTATTTGCAGCTTCAGCAACTTTGAATCGGAGTTAATAAGCCAGAGGCTGAGCTATGGGCATTGTGATGTATAAGTGAGGGGGAAAGTTACCTGGACACTTTAATTCAGAAGGCAGTCACACTTATTGGGCGTGGACTGGGTGAGAAGCTGGGAGTTTGTTGAGTGAATGGGTCTGAGGAGTCATTCTCTTTCGAAAAGTCTAGCATTTTACTAAAATTTTCTGTTTAAGTAAAGTCTAAGTTACTTCTAGTCTTGGGCAGAGATAAACATGAAAGGTGGATATTTGAGCTTCCAAAAGCACCTGATAGGGTGCCACATCAGGGTTCCAATGCAGGATATGAGTATGTGGTTTAGGTGGAAAACATTAGCATAGATAGCAAATTAGTTAACAGGATGCATAGCATAGGGATAAATGAGCCTTTTTTATTTTGCCAAACTGCAAAATGTGGAATATCACAGGGATTAGTATTGGGGCTTCAATTATATACAGGAGAAAGTGAGGTCTGCAGATGCTGGAGATCAGAGCTGAAAATGTGTTGCTGGAAAAGCGCAGCAGGTCAGGCAGCATCCAAGGAGCAGGAAATTCGATGTGATTCCTGAAGAAGAGCTTATGCCTGAAACGTCGAATTTCCTGTTCCTTGGACGCTGCCTGACCTGCTGCGCTTTTCCAGCAACACATTTTCAGCTTCAATTATATACAACCTACATTAATGATTTGGATAAGGAAACCAAATATATGCTAACTAAATTTACCAATGACAGTGAGATAGGTATGAAAATAAGTTGTCAAAGTAGCTTGAGTCTGAAAAGGAATGTAGACAGGTTAAAGGAGGGGACAAAAATTTGGCAGATGCGGTATAAGATTGGAGTGAATGTGAAATTGTCCATTTTGACAGGAAGAATTGAAAAGCATTATACAATTTAAATAGAAAGAGATTGCAGAACTTAGTGATACAGAAGGATCCGGGTGTTCTGCTGTGTGAATCACAAAAAGTTAGTGTGCTGATGCAGCAAGTGATTAGGAAGGCAACTGGAATGTAGTTTGTTAATTGCAAGAGGAATTGAATATAAATGGAGTGAAGGTTTACTAGAAGGTACAGAGCATTGGTAAGATTACATCTGGAGTACTGTGAACAGCTTTTGTCTCCTATTTGAAAGAATTAATTAATTGCTTTCGAAACAGTTCAGAAAGGGCTCATTCCACTCATCCCCGGAATGAGGTCATTATCATGAATAAAATTGAATAAGTTGGCCCCATAACCATTACAGTTGAGAAGATCATATGGAAACAAACAAGGGGGCTTGATAGGGTGGATATTGGTTTAGGTTTCCTCTTAAGGGGAAGACTCAAACTAGGGGACAAAGTTTCAGAATTTTAATTTTAGGCCCTTTTAGGACTGAGATGAAGTTTTTTTTTCTGCAGTTCATTCATCTGTAGAATTCTCTTCCCCCACAAGCACTGGTCATTAAAACTATTCAAGGCAAAGTTAGGAAGCTTTTTAATAGATGAGAGTATGTGTTATGGGTAGGGGACTTGGGAGGAAATAGCCTGGAAAGTAGTGTTGAGATGACAACCAGATCAGCCATGACCTTAGTGAATGGTGAAGCAGACCCGAGCCAATAGCCTACGCCAGCTCCTAAATACAATGTAGCACCTTGACACAAGATTTGAACAGCCAACCCTTTCGGTAGGCATGTTGCAGGATTCTGTCCTGATCATTGAGTTTAACAATTAAAGACTTTAATTGCAGCTTTTCTTTACCCACCGACATTAGGCATTTTAATGTGGGTGAGGTGATGAGAATATTCTTAATGGTGAATGGTGCACCAGCCCTTTCAGAAAAATAAGAGGCTGTAGCTTGTTAAGGGTTAGGGTTCCCTATCAGTGTTTGGACAGAGGGTTGATCTACAGTGCTGACCTCCACCTACCCTTTTATTTCACAAATCTGGTAAAACTGCTTTACAAATTCATATATACTGTGAATCCCCTTTACATCCTTTATTTCTATCATTTGTCTTATCATGCCTTCTTTTGTCTTCTTCTGTTTTCATTTCTATCACTGCACCTTTTCCTATTCCCCCCCAATTACTTCAGGAATCATTCTTTTTCCTTTTCTTCTTTTTTTCTCCTTTCTGGTCACTCTATTCCTCCTCAGAAGCTATTTGTTTATATCTTTCAGTTCTGACAACTGATGTAAGACCTGAAACGTTAGCCTTTCTCTTTTCCCGACAGATTCCACTTGACCTGCTAAGTTTTGCCAGTGTTTTCTGTATTTATTTATTTCTATGCAATTGTGCCAACCAACCACCCCATTTCTGAGGACTCTAGCTCAAAGATTCTACATCTCTTTCTGTTAATCAGTTGCTATCAATTGTCCATTAATTTTGAGTCACACCTATATTGAGAGTTGAGAACGTGCAAAGTGCACACCAAGGCAGGCTATTGTCAACAGTGATATTTTTAGGGACAAAATTGTAAGACAGATAGCAAACCATTTGAAAGAGTCTACCAAACGTGAGAGAAAACCCAGCAGAGTGAATGAAGCTGTATTGCTAAATCCATTGAAAGGAATAAAGTTGTGTTCATTAAACTGAAATCCCATTGGGATAAATAGAGCTATTCTTTTTGTACCCTGGATTTGCAATCACAAATAAATAAAGATGCTTTTCATAACACACCTCATAGGAGAAGGTAGGGGTAGAGGAAAATACTTTTAATACAAGCAATTCCTCTGATGGTATTCATTTAAACTTCCTACCTTTTTAAAAGAGATTTTGACTTTAACTTTTTGCACACAATGCTCACACCAAGCATGTAATTCTAGGTCCCAATCTCACAAGGAAGCTATTCAACATCTACATGCAACCTTAATCCAGGAGGCCATTGATGGGACTTTTTGTATAGGTTACTCTGCTTTCAAATTGTTCCTTTTGCATGATGATTCAGTCTTTGGATACTGAATTACAACGGAACAAAAAGGTGAGCCATTATTACAAGAGGAAAATATTAGAATGCTGGAGTTCTGAGATACGGACAGAAAATAGTGAAAAAAGCAGGTTTGGCAGGATCTGCAGCAGACAAAAAGAGTTAATGTTTCAGGCTGATGACCTTTTTCAGAGATGTATATCCGGCATTTTCTCATTTTATTATTTGAGAGTGCCATGTAAGCAAAGTCCTCTTTGTCTCCCCTTTACCCCTGAATAAAGAGGCTTAACTCTTTAACTGATGTACTGCATTCTTTCAGTAATTAATGTTTGCCATTACATCATGCATCATTTATCTTATATTGTGTAAATTAAGCTGTATTGCCAGAGGCCAACTGTCATAATCCATAGAGGTTTTAATTCCTGGCTGCTTTGGCATTCAACATACCTCTGAATAATAAGGATAAGTCAAATTATCTGTCCTATTCTATTCACCAATAACTGTACCAGTCAAGTCCTGTACTTAATAAATTGATTGTTAACTTATTTTGTTGAGACAACCAGACATCCCTAGGTTTTTCACAGCAAGATAATTCTGGATATTATTTAACAGAAAAAAATCACACAATGATACACGAAATCTTCATCATGGGTAAGGCACAATGTTTCAAACCACCATGCAAACCGGCTGAAGGCTGAGAGACGACCCAAACCGCAGTCATAAAATTATGAATTGGTTATATACATAGAGAAGATGTTAGAAGCTAAAGCAAGGGGCCATAAATATAAGATAGTTACCATGAAGGAGTTCAGAATACATTTTTCTACCCAGAGAGGTTGAAGAATATGGTGCTTGCTTCCGCAAGTAGTTGAGGGAATTAGCAAAAATGCATTTAATGAAAATCTAGCTAAGCACAAAGGGAGAAAAGAATAGAAAGGTATGTTATAGCTGGTCCAAGAAGAGAATTGGGAGGAAGCTAGTGTGACATACAAAGGCCAGCACACATCTGTTGGGTGTTAACAGATTCCAAGCTACCTAGTGAGTTTGAAATCAAGACGTTTTTCTTTTTTTGTGGATAGTATTTATTGACTTGCTCAGTCTTACCCCTCTCATCTCACAGCCAGTGTTAGAGGTATTCCCTTTAAATATGTGCCCAAATTTTTATTCACCTCCTGCATCATCTTAACTAAATTTTCAATGTGGAAAACTAGACATCAATGTTGGATTGTATCCCTGTTTCTTTCCTATGTTTCTATGTAATTCTACTCAATTCTCTGCCTTGCCAAGGTCATTCCTTTCCATTCTCAATTGCACATACCAGCACTTACTTTCTAGGGCAGAATCCTAGTTATTTTTCAAAGATTTTCATATCTATTTAGTGTTTTTCTTCTTGAATGAATAATTAAACAATGCGTGGGAGGAAGATGCAGCATATGTCTGTCCTTAAGAAATAAAAATCCAATTTATTCTCTGAAAGTCTTTACAAATTTTTTACACATTTTCAAGGACTTAGATCTTTGAACATGTCGAGACAGAATCAGTCCTAACCAGTCCTGACCAAGTTGCATGTCAACATGAAAAACATTAGATCAGAAAGAACTTAAACTCAGTAGCAGCCTACAGTGCTTGGAATCAAAGGGGTCACATCCAGTTAGTCAGAATTTATCAATAACTCACACTGTAATAGACTTCAAAGAGGTTATAAAAGCAAAGTTAGACTTTCCAAATGCTGTAAGCCAAAATCAGAAAGTGCTTGAGAAACACAACAGGATCTGTGGAGAGAGAGAAGCAAAGTTAAAATTTTGAGTCTGACATGTCCAAAGGTGTGCAGGTTAGATAGATTGGTCATGCCATCTTGTTAGGAGAATCCAGGGATGTGTGGGCTAGTTGGATTAACTATGGTAATTGCAAGATTAAGGGATAGGGTAGGGAGCTTGGCTTGGGTGAGATGCTCTTCAGAGGGTCAGTGAAGACTTGATGAGCCGAATGGCCTCTTTCTATACTGTAGGAATTCTATGATAAAGTGCTTCCACAATTCTATGATAACTGTTCTTTGGAACCATATCTACATCCAAGCTTCTCCACAGGTTCCTTTCACTGTGCAGATGCTGAGCACCACTACCAGATTTGTGTCTCATCTCGATTCACAGCTGAACGGTGCTAAAATTACTAATTAAAAAACCCTCTATTGTTTGTGTGATAGATGCTTTACTTATTATTTGGAAACTTAGGTTCTACAGTAAAAGGAATCATGTATAGCTTTAAGTTTGATGTTTATGTCTATGTTGTGTAGGTTAAGGGGAGACATAATTTTAACAGTTTTTAAGCTCTGTGATTAATGCAGATACTCTGGAAATTTGTTTACATGCATTTAAATAAGGCTTTTAAAATGCTTGATGTGAATAATTCAGTGCTTTAAAAAAACGAGGGTAAAAGAGAGAAAAATATTGGGATGTTGCCCAGAAGTATCCTATAACACAATAAGATGGAGACAGAAATAAGTTGTCTGTCAGAAAGAAACAGAACAATCCGGAAGGTCAGTGAATGTGCAGATTTCTTTCAGAGCATGAAGCAAGCCATTGACAAAGAAATATCTTACTGGTTACGATTGACCAGAAACTGAACTGGACTAATCATATAAATACAGTGGCTGCAAGAATGGATCAGATGCTAGGCATCCAGCGGTGAACAACTCCCCTCCTGATTCTCTAAAGCCTGACATAAGGCACAAGTCATGATTGCGATGGAATACTCCCAACTTGCCTGGATAATTGCAGGTCCAACAATAATCAAGAAGCTTGACACCTTCAGGACAAAATAGCCTAGTTGATTGGCACTACACCCACAACACTCACTCCCTTCACCACATACACGCAGTTGTTGCAGTAAGTACCATCTATAAGTTGCACTGCAGAAATTCCCCAAGGCTTCCTAGGCAACACCTTCCAAGTCCATGGCCACTATCATTTAGAGAGACAAGGGCATCAGAAACTTGGAATCACTTGCAATGTCACCTCTGCCGCCTCCCCCCCCCCCCCCCCCCCTCGCCCCACCCCACCCTAAGTCATTCACTACCCTGACTTAGAAATATATCACTGTTCCTTCACTGTAACTGGTCAAAATTCTGGAACACCCTCCCCATCAGCATTATGGATCTCCCTCCAGCAAACAGACTGCAGCGGTTCAAGAAAGCAGCTCACCAGCACCCTCTTACAGGAAATTAGGAATGAGGAATAAATGTGGGCTACATCCGTGAATGAATGAAAATTAAGCCTGTAACATCGGTGATGCAATTTAGCAGTCTCCAAAACAGTCATCCAGAAGAAAAGAATACCTGAGTGGCTTAGAAATTAGAAAGAGAAAAGCTCCAGCCATGGAAGGTTTGAAGGTGTCAGACAGGAAGACATCCTAAAGAGTGTTGATTGTAGGAATTTATGAAATAGGTTAAGAGTAAGTTAATTGTGCTAGCAGTTGTTTGAGGGTCTCCTTAAGATAATAGCATGGAGTGAGTTCAATAGCAGCCAAAAATAACCTAAGTACAACTGAACAAGCAACTTTAAAGTGTAAATAGGATGACTTTTCACTGAAGTTTGACTACCTGTAAGGTTATTGTGAGGGTAAAAATGTTGAAGCTTTATTTTTTAAAATTGTAATATAATTGTGGCATATATTTATTATATAGCATAAAATGCATGTAGTTTTCTTTGTGTGTGTGTGTTATAAACTTATGGTAAATCACTAGAATGTGACTTGACCAGTATTATCATCAATCAGAATCATAGCTTCCATAATATAATTATCAAGGAGAATATTCACACGACAAAGCCTTGAGTGAGCCATCACCTCACTGCAAAAGATTATTTCGTTATTTATATTTTATTTTGAGAATGTATTTATTTGATTTCATTCCAAAGTCTCTAATATATTTTTGTGCAAAACACAGTGGACTAAATGCTGCAGATCCTCAATTATCCAGCAACTTCCATTACCCAGTAGAAAGTTATACCTCCGTTTCAGCAAGTCATAGGAAGAAAGTTTTCAGGGAACTAAATGGTCAGCCATGGATGTTGAAGGCATTCTGCTGCAGTTGCCCGTTCTTCTGGTATAAACCTGAGCATTTGATGGAGAAAATCTGAAAATATAGCTGCATCTGCCAAGGGGAACTCATATTTCTCTACAAGTACATCGTACAATCCCCAGTGCCTTAATGTCTTGATATGACGTAGCTCACCTGAGAACAGAAACAGAACCAAAAGTAACATGTTGGTGTAGTATTGTTTCAATTTTATGCAGTTGCATTTGGACATTCAATTGGACATTATACCTGTTCAACATTACTTTATGTTTATTATTTTGATAAATCTTGCAGATTATGTTAACTTTTATTTCATGGTAAATTCCTAATCCCCAATAGCTCTATAATTTCAATTAATGAGATGATTAACTAAAGGGAGGTGGGAAGGGATAACTGGATGTAAATCCAACAGAAAAATCAGAAGATATCTCCTGTCAGGTTAATTTATAAAGCATTATTGGTAAATATCAATACATTCCAGACTTAAGATACTCAGACCATTTATGAGGGAATATGTTTATAAAGATATAATCTGAGAGATGTTGCTGGTGAAAATGTCTTGCACATTTTCCACCTACAAATTGGTTCAGTGTGTTTCTCTGAGTCAAAAGGGTTGTAATCCAAAGTCCACTATGGAAGATCCATGAGAAAATGCCATATTACCAGAGATGTCAACCTTTACAGAAATATTAACACAAGGTCACACTTTTCAATTCATGCAAACACAAAAAATATGATGGAGACTGCTGATTTTGGATTGTTGAGAGTTATCATTCAGCAAAAGATCTTTGTGTCTTCTGGAACAATAGTAATATCTCTACTGTACCAGTTATAGCTACAAATCTGCTCCATGGCCTTTTCCTTCCCAGTATGCTTCCCAGACTAATTCAAGTCATAGAATCATAGAGATGTACAGCACGGACACAGACCCTTTAATCCAACATGCCCAAGCCGACCAGATATCCTAAAATTAATCTAGTGCCATTTGCCAGCATTTGATCCCTATCCCTCTAAACCCATTATATTCATATGCACATTGAGATGCCTTTTAAATGTTGTAATTGTACCAGCCTCCACCACTTCCAACGGCATCTCATTCCATACATGTACCACCCTCTGCCTGAAAAAGTTGCCCCTTAGGTCCCTTTTAAATCTTTCCCCTCTCACCTTAAACCTATGACATCTAGTTCTGGACTCTCCCACCCCAGGAAAAGACCTTGTCTATTTACTCTATCCATGCTCCTCATGATTTTACAAACCTGTATAAGGTCACGCCTCACCTCTGATGCTCCAGGGAAAATAGCCCAAGCTTATTCAGCGTCTCCCTATACTCAGATCCTCTAACCTTGGCAACATCCTTGTAAATCTTTTCTGAACCCTTTCAAGTTTCACAACATCCTTCTGATAGGAGGAAGACCAGAACTTCACTCAATATTCCAAACGTAGCCTAACCAATGTCCTGTACAGCCGCAACATGACGTCCCATCTCCTGTATCCAATGCTCTGATGAATAAAGGAAAGTGTACTAAATGCCTCTTCACTATCCTATCTACCTGCGTATCCACTTTCAAGGAACTATGAATCTGCACTCCATGGTCTCTTTGTTTAGCAACACTGCCCAGGACCTTAACATTAAGTGTATAAGCACCTCACATTTATTTAAATTAAACTCCATCTACCAATACTTGGTCCATTGGCCCATCTGATCAAGATCCATTGTATTCTTACAAACTTGAATAAGTCCCACTTTTTTCCTTTTCAGCTTCCAGTATTCCAAACAAATGTTTCCCACCTTATTAGAATAGAAGCATCTTGGCTTCTGATTTTCATTTCCTCTCTCAATACTTCCCTTTCTGACCTGAAGATGAGACCGTTGGGTATTTCCATTCTTTACCCTGGTTATTTGCCTCCCTTGAACTTTTCCAGTTTCTATTCCTTTGAATTTGTCAGGATGACAGAAGAAAAGGTTTGTTTTTTTTGGGATCTGTTCATAGTCAGCATCAATTATTGCTACCTATCTAACAGTTGAAATTGGTTGATCTTCAACAGGAGTTTTTATTATAGAAGGTTACTAAATTTTAAAGTTTTAAATTCTTCTCAGAGAATAACCTCTCTGAGAGCTTCAGATGTAGTTTAAATTATAATGCCTTTATCAACTTATCAAAACTACTTTTCTCAACCCTTCTGAATTCGATATAGTTTGTCCCGTTGCTTCTTTAAATTCCAAAACTTTTGCTTATAGGCTTCAGGCACTAATTCACATGCAGCTTGTATAGCTTTGATCACTAATTATAGTCCTAAGGAACCTTCTCTGCCAGTGAGGGATAGATTTCCTGTGCTTTTCCTGTCAACTTACTCTTCATAAACAATGGGCAGTCCTTTTCTGTTCAATTCACTTGTCCAGACATTTTTTCAAATGATGTAAAGAATGACTCCACATCCTTTTCCTCATTACAGAATTGCCTTAAATATTTTCTTACTGGAGTTCAAGTTATGACTCAAATTCTCCCCACCATAGTCTGCATCAGCATCTGACGTCTCCTGTCTCAACTGCACTATTTTAATCTTATATTTAAATTCTCTCACTTTCTCATTTTGCAATCCTCATTCTAATTTTCTCACGTCCATTCTCTTAAATTCCATTTTCCTTTCCTTCTCTTCTTGTCTTTCCTTCTCCTTCTCTGCCCTTACCCTGACTGCTTTTCTTTCTCTCTCGTCTTCCTTCTTTTTGCTTTAGGATTTCCATCTCCAGTTTTTTTTTTATTTTTCTCCACATACGCAAGCTGTTTGAAGTGTAATTGAATGTCACCTGATTTCAGTATTTGAAAATGTGTTGCTGGTTAAAGCACAGCAGGTCAGGCAGCATCCAAGGAACAGGAAATTCGACGTTTCGGGCCGGAGCCCTTCATCAGGAATGAGGAGAGGGTGCCAGGCAGGCTAAGATAAAAGGTAGGGAGGAGGGACTTGGGGGAGGGGCGATGGAGATGTGATAGGTGGAAGGAGGTCAAGGTGAGGGTGATAGGCTGGAGTGGGGTGGGGGCGGAGAGGTCAGGAAGAAGATTGCAGGTTAGGAGGGCGGTGCTGAGTTCGAGGGAACCGACTGAGACAAGGTGGGGGGCGGGGAAATGAGGAAGCTGGAGAAATCTGAGTTCATTCCTTGTGGTTGGAGGGTTCCCAGGCGGAAGATGAGGCGCTCTTCCTCCAACCGTCGTGTTGTTATGTTCTGCCGATGGAGGAGTCCAAGGACCTGCATGTCCTCGGTGGAGTGGGAGGGAGAGTTAAAGTGTTGAGCTACGGGGTGGTTGGGTTGGTTGGTCCGGGCGTCCCAGAGGTGTTCCCTGAAGCGTTCCGCAAGTAGGCGGCCCGTCTCCCCAATATAGAGGAGGCCACATCGGGTGCAGCGGATGCAATAGATGATGTGTGTGGAGGTGCAAGTGAATTTGTGGCGGATATGGAAGGATCTCTTGGGGCCTTGGAGAGAAGTAAGGGAGGAGGTGTGGGCACAAGTTTTACATTTCCTGCGGTTGCAGGGGAAGGTGCCGGGAGTGGAGGTTGGGTTGGTGGGGGGTGTGGACCTGACGAGGGAGTCACGAAGGGAGTGGTCTTTGCGGAACGCTGATAGGGGAGGGGAGGGAAATATATCCCTGGTGGTGGGGTCCGTTTGGAGGTGGCGGAAATGACGGCGGATGATACGCTGTAAACGGAGGTTGGTGGGGTGGTAGGTGAGAACCAGTGGGGTTCTGTCTTGGTGGCGGTTGGAGGGGTGGGGCTCAAGGGCGGAGGAGCGGGAAGTGGAGGAGATTCAGTGGAGGGCATCGTCGATCACGTCTGGGGGGAATCTGCGGTCCTTGAAGAAGGAGGCCATCTGGGCTGTACGGTATTGGAACTGGTCCTCCTGGGAGCAGATGCGGCGGAGATGAAGGAATTGGGAATATGGGATGGAGTTTTTACAGGGGGCAGGGTGGGAGGAGGTGTAGTCCAGGTAGCTGTGGGAGTCAGTCGGTTTATAGTAGATGTCAATGTTGAGTCGGTCGCCCGAGATAGAAATGGAAAGGTCTAGGAAGGGGAGGGAGGAGTCTGAGACAGTCCAGGTGAATTTGAGGTCGGGATGGAAGGTGTTGGTAAAGTTGATGAACTGTTCAACCTCCTCGTGGGAGCACGAGGCAGCGCCGATACAGTCATCGATGTAGTGGAGGAAAAGGTGGGGCGTGGTGCCAGTGTAGTTGCGGAAGATGGACTGTTCCACATATCCTACAAAGAGACAGGCATAGCTGGGGCCCATGCGGGTGCCCATGGCAACTCCTTTAGTTTGGAGGAAGTGGGAGGATTGGAAAGAGAAGTTATTCAGGGTGAGGACCAGTTCAGTCAGTCGAAGGAGGGTGTCAGTGGAAGGGTACTGGTTGGTGTGGCGGGAAAGGAAGAAGCGGAGGGCTTTGAGTCCTTCGTGATGGGGGATGGATGTGTCCAGGGACTGGATGTCCATTGTGAAGATATGGCGTTGGGGACCGGGGAAGTGGGTGGTGTCCCGCACGTAGGTGGGGAGTTCTTGGATTAAAGGGGACAGAACCGTGTCGAGATACATGGAGATGAGTTCGGTGGGGCAGGAGCAGGCTGAGACAATGGGTCGGCCGGGGCAGTCAGGTTTGTGGATTTTGGGCAGGAGGTAGAAACGGGCGGTGCGGGGTTGTGGGACTATGAGGTTGGAGACGGTGGATGGGAGATCCCCTGAGGTGATGAGGTTATGGATGGTCTGGGAGATGATGGTTTGGTGGTGGGAGGTGGGGTCATGGTTAAGAGGGCAATAAGAGGAGGCGTCCGCGAGCTGGCGTTTGGCCTCAGCGGTATAAAGATTGGTGCGCCAAACTACTACCGCGTCTCCCTTGTCTGCCGGTTTGATGGTGAGATTGGGGTTGGAGCGGACGGAGTGGAGGGCTGCACGTTCTGAGGGTGAGAGGTTGGAGTGGGTGAGAGGGGTGGACAGGTTGAGTCGGTTAATGTCGCGGCGGCAGTTGGCTATAAATAGATCGAGGGCGGGCAAGAGGCCAGCACGGGGTGTCCAGGTGGATGGGGTGTGTTGGAGGCGGGAGAAGGGGTCGTCAGGGGGTGGGCGGGAGTCTTGGTTGTAAAAGTAGGCACGGAGGCGAAGGCGGCGGAAGAATTGTTCAATATCTCGCCACGTATTTCCCTATCTAAAGTAGTTCTCATACAGATTTATAAAACCTTGACAGGCAGAAATAAGGTGAATAGTAAGGGTCTTTACCTCAGGGTGGGAGAGTTCAAAACTAAAGAGCATGTTTTTATAGTGAGAGGAAAAGGTTTAAAAGGGACCTGAGGGGCAACTTTTTCATGCAATGGGTGGTTCATATATGGAATGAACTGTCAGAGGAAGTGGTAGATGCATGTAAAAGATATTTGGACAGATACATGAATGGGAAAGATTTAGAGGGATATGGGCCAAATGCAGGTAAATGGGAGTAGTTTAATTTGAGAAACTTGGTCAGCATGGATGAATTGGAACGAAGGGTCTGTTTCAGTGCTGTATGTTCTATGTCTATGCATGACTCCATGAATCTATTTTGTCTTTCATTTGAATCCAAGTGCTATGGTCTTAAAGACATTATCTCTGCCTTTTTAGGCAATGCTACCTCCAGTTTACCAGACAAAGTCAATCGACTTTGGTTTTGAAATGTTATTTAAGATTGCTAGTGATAATTCTGCCGCCTCAGGAAGTCTTTTGCTGTTTCCAGTGCAGTGCCTTAAAGGTGAAGCTGCAATAGTCCGACTGGACCATAGGGCTGCTCTGAAATAGACAACTAGTGGTGGTTTAACCTGCAAGTCTCCACACCTTAGGCAAGTGGAGAGGATAAGAAAGAGTTGGATATAAGAATTGAACCCACTCATAAAGTCATAGAGTAATACAGTATGGAAACAGGCCCTTTGGCCCAAACTGGTCCATGTTGAGCATGGTGCCCACTCAGTTTATTCCAATTACCCGCATTTGCTCCATATCCCTCTAAACCCTTCCCATCCATGTGCCTATCCAAATGTTCTAACTGCCTGTTCTCTGGCAGCCCACTCCAAATACGTACCATACTCTGCGTGAAGAAGTTGCCCCTCAGGTCCTTCTTAAATCTTTCCCCTCTCACCTTAAACCTATGCCCTTTAGTTTTCAATTCCCCATCTCAGGGAGAAAGAATATCTGCATTCATCCTATCTATGCCTCTCATGATTTTATACACCTCAATATGGTCAACCCTCATTCTCCTGCATTCTAAGGAATAGAGTCCTATCCTGGCCAACCTCTCCCTGTAACTCAGGCCTACTAGTCCTGGCAACATCCTCGTAAATCTTCTTTGCACTCTTCCCAGTTTAATTATGTCATTCCTATAACAGGGTGACCAAAATTGTACACAATACTCCATGCGCGGCATCACCAATGACTTATACAATTGTAACATAATGTCCCCACTCATACTCAATGCCTCAACTGATTAAGGTCAGCATGCTAAATGCCTTCTTCACCACTCCCATCTACCTGCGATGCCGCTTTCAATGAACTGTGTACTTGTACTCCTAGGTCATTCTGTTCCACAATACTCCATTTACTAATAGGACCATACCTTTTACTGTATAAGTCCTACCTTGATTTGACTTTCCAAAGTGTAACATTTCTCTGTACTGAATTCCACTTACCAATACTCAGCCCACTTCCCCATCTCACCAAGATCCCTCTGTAATGTTTGATAACTTTCCTCACTATCAATGATAACTCCTAATTTTTTATCATCCGCAAACTTACTAATGATGCCTTGTACATTCACATCCAGATCATTTATATAAATAGTAAATAACAAAGGGCCCAGCACTGATCCCTGTGGCACATCTCTGGTCACAGGCCTCCAGTCTTCAACCATCACCCTCTGCTTCCTACCTATGATCCAATTTTGAATCCAATTAGCTAGCTCTCCCTACAGCCCATGCAACTAAACTTCATGACTAGCCTGCCGTGCGGGACCTTGTCAAAGGTCTTACTAAAGTCCATACAGACAACATCCACTGCTCTACCCTCATCTATCTTTTTGGTTACCTCTTCAAAAATTCCAAAAGATTTGTCAGACATGATTTCCTGAGGACAAATCCATGCTGACTATCCCTAATCAGACCTTGACTATCCCGAATCAGACCTTAACTATCCCAATGTTGGAAGAAGTGAGGACTGCAGATG
This sequence comes from Hemiscyllium ocellatum, assembly GCF_020745735.1. Lineage (NCBI taxonomy): Eukaryota > Metazoa > Chordata > Chondrichthyes > Orectolobiformes > Hemiscylliidae > Hemiscyllium > Hemiscyllium ocellatum. The sequence continues at coordinate 18,775,921 of NC_083414.1, forward strand.
CTGGAGATCAGAGCCGAAAAATGTGTTGTTGGAAAAATACAGCAGGTCAGGCAGCATCCGAGGAACAGGAGAATCAACGTTTTGGGCATAAGCCCTTCATCAGGAATGTGAGGGAGGGAAAGGGGGCAAAGAGATAAACAGAAGGGTGGGGGTGAGGTAGCTGGGAAGGTGATAGTTAGATGCCAGATGGGGGCTGATGGTGTAAGGTCGAAGGGGAGGGTGGAGCGGATAAATTGGAAAGAAGAGGAATAGGTCTGGTCAGGTCCAAATTGTGATGGTCTGATTGTAGTCTTGAACTGTCCTATCTGTCAATTTCGTTCTCACCTATATGCTCCATCTTTCCCTCTGACCTATCACCATCACCCCCTCCCCCCAACCTGCATATACCTATCGCTTTCCCAGCTACCTCACTCCTCCATTCCCACCCTTCTATTTATCTCCCAGCCCCCTTCCCCCCGCACCTCCCACCCCAACATTCACATTTCTGATAAAGGGCTTATGCCAGAAACGTTGATTCTCCTGTTCCTCAGATGCTGCCTGACCCACTGTGCTTTTCCAGCACCACACTATCCAAATGTTAGTTTGATCCTGTCCCTCAGTATCCTCTCCAATAACTTGCCTACCACTGATGTCAGGTTGACTGGCCTATAGTTCCCTGGCTTGTCTTTGCTACCTTTGCTAATACTAATATTATGGAATAATATTAGTCACTCTCCAGTCTTCTAGTGTAACCCTAATCTAATCCTCACCTTAACCCTAATCTTTCTGTATGTTTGTTTGTCTCTCTCTCTCTCTCTCCCTCTAAATGTGCCTGTGTCTCTGTGACTCATTTCAGTTTCTAATCTGCTCAGTGAATTTCGAACCTATGAGTTTAACTTGTTACCAACCCCTTCGTTCTTGATTATCTGCGCATCCTATTGCAGGAACCTGCAGCCACAACAGACAGAGTTCACAATAGGTATTGAGTTCCTTGCTCTGAAATTATGTAACCATCCTGGTAAATCCCTATTTTTAAAAAAACACTTCTTTCTCATTGCTGTTAACAGTTTTTAAAGATACAAAAATAAAAATCGCACGGTCCATGCACTACCTCTGAGTTGAAGTCCAAGCTCAGGATGCAGTGGCCACTAAAGTCTGTCATAACGTGATTTTATTAGAAAAGCAAAAGATAGCTTACAAAGTCAAATGAGTCTCAGAGGCAAGTGATCCAAAGATATAACTGAAAAAAAACATTAGACTAGAAGAAACTATGATGGGTATTCCTGGAACTGGAAGTGAGATATGTTACCCACCTGAGTCTTTGGCACATGGAGAGTTTCGAGACTCCTAGCAGGAGTTAGTGACTTGTGTGCTAGCCAATTGATGCATAGACATATACAGTTCAATGTAAAAAGCAATCACACTATATGGTATAGTGTAGTATTGAGTGACACTGCTTGGTCATTATTGTTTTTTAGATAACCAGTTACTCCTAATGTAGCAGATGTTCAACTTCATCTCAATGTTACTGAGGAAAGAAGCTGTGAAATTACGTACATGAATTGGGGAAAGAGATACTTGGGCCTAGCCATAGTCAAACTAAGACCAATGCATTGGTTTATCAGGTAGCCTTTATAATACAATATTAGAGAATTATAGACTTTACAGATAATAATTTGTACTTAACATAGTTCGGGATTTATATGATTTAGAGGTGCCAGTGTTGGACTGGGGTGGACAAAGTTAAAATCACACAAAATCAGGTTATAGTCCAACAGGTTGATTTGGAAGCACTAGCTTTCGGAGCACTGCTCTTTCATCAACTGGTTGTGATTGATATTATCTGTCACCATACCTTTCAGGTTGAAAAATTCTTTGGAGTACTTTCCAGATAATGCACAATTCAATGGGATTCTCCCCAACAGTTCAATAATATGTGCAACATGATCTGTTTTGGAAAAAAACAGGGAAGAAGGAATGGAAGATGAGCAAAGAAAAACAAAGGAAAACAACATCTACTTACATGATTGAGTAAGGTGCTTTATAGCAAATCTTAAAACCTAGTTAACTATTAACCTCTCTATGCCTGAGTAGGTGAGTTCACTAAAATCCACTTGTGGAATAACCATAACGAGGGTATGCATTGCCCAAGTCAATGTACCAGTCTGTGCCAGTGCATGTGGAAGAGAAATGTTTGTAGAGTGAGAGAGTGCATAGCAATAAAACAGATACCAAAAAGGTCAGAAAATAAGTTATAAGAAGTCAAGGACAAAGGGCCAAAATTCCTGCATGGGCCTTGGAATTGGTTTGTGGATCTGCTATGTCTTGTGCTTTGATATTACACTGAGTTTGGGTTCTTTTTACCATTCCATTCCATTCTAATAGCAAGCCTGCACAGCCATACTGCATTAGAGTAATAGAGGAATAGAGTTGTACACAAACCCTTCAGTCCAACTTGTCCATGCCAACCAAATATCCTAAATTAATTCTGTCAACACTGTGTCGACATTTTATGTATTCCACATTGCCTTCTTCGGTTGGTTTTGGCACACTGCTCCAAGTAACACCTGTGTCTAATGCATATTAAGGAAATATGTGACTGGATATATTTTGACCCTGCCTGTGACATCCCATGCCAGGAATTCCAATAGATTAGAAACACTGGTATCCTATTTGGTCCAAGAACCAATCCAAATTTAACATCCGCTTCCATGCATGAGACCCCTCAGATGCTCCACAACAAATCTACCCTCCCAAAATCCTGGAAGTTTTAGCTCCACAGAGATGAATATGTGACAGAGAAATATTTAACTGCCATGGAAACTGACTGACAGAAAAAAATGTTCCGAGTGAGAAATAGATGAGAAAGCAACAAACATCTTAATTGACACGTTATCGCGGTGCCTTGGAATCAAGATTGACGGTCAGGCTAAGTGAGTCCTCAGATGGCAGAGAAGCCGAATTTAGGATTCATATGTTTGTCCCCAGTGGTGGGGTTGATGGGGGTGGGGGTGGGAGTGGTACATTGTTGTGTGGGGAAATGGAACTCATGATCCCAGGATTGTCTTCCTTCCTTTTCCTTTGCTGTTGTCATTCCATTTTGCAGCCTCAATTGGCTTGCATCTTAATGGATCTAGAGGAACCATGTTAAGATGTTGGCAGCTTTGTCCTCCCAGTCAGTGCCATCAATACCTCCGCGCTTAAAAATGAGCTTCATCATATCCTTGCACCTTTTCCTTTTGCAAACCCCTCCACCCCCCTTTGAGTGTTGGCCAATGGAGAGCAGAGAAAAGAGAATCTGCTGAGGGAGGTAGTTTTTGGGTATCTGAACAGAACAGTCCAGGTTCTTCAGGAGCAGGGCTTTGATACTGGTAGATGCAGCTTCCTGGAGGACGCTCACATTGGTCCAGCAAAAAATACAAAATGGAGCACAGAGAGTAATAGAAAAGACTGACCTAAGCAGTCAGATGAAGATGAAAGCAACAAACTGCGGATACTGGAAGCCTGAAATAAAAACAGAAAACACTGGAAACACTCAGCAGGCCAGGCAGCACCTCTAGAGAGGGGAACAAGGGCCAATGGCCCATTCTGATGAAAGATCATCAATCTGAAACATTAAGTCTTTTTCTCATCACTGATACTACCAGACCAACTGAGTTTTCCAGCATTGTCTGTTCTCATTTTGTGCCAGATAAAGCATGGGCAGAATTAGAGACAGAAAAATGAAACTCAGAAATATGATGATAGGTGTGTGCGCATGCGCACAATTGTGTTAGAGAGAGAGAGAGAGTGTGTGTGTGTGTGTGTGTGTGTGTGTGAGAGAGAGAGAGACAGACAGACAGACAGTGTGTATGTATATGTCTGTGTGTGTGTTTGTTCATATTTGTTTAGCTATTGGATACTAACATGAGGTGGAAGGTCAGATAACACATGTTGAGCATTTAGCCAGCATGGCAGTCTGAATATTGTGACATCTGCAGTTGGATTTATGACTTAGTGTGTGTTTATTTTTAGCTTGGGATGTGACATTAGCAACAGGGTGGCACAGTAGCTCAGTGGTTAGCACTGCTGCCTGGCAGCACCAGGGACCCAGATTTGATTCGACCTTTGGGTGACTGTCTGTGTGGAGTTTGCGCATTCTCCCCATGCCTGCATGGGTTTCCTCCGGGTGCTCCGATTTCCTCCCACAGTCCAAAGATATGTGGGTTAGATGGATTGGTCATGCAAAATTGCTCACAGTGTTCAGAAATGTGCAAGTGAGGTGGGTTAGCCATGGGAAATGCAGGGATAGGGTAGGGGGATAGGTCTAGGTGGGATGCTCTTTAGAGAGTCAGTGTGGACTCAATGGGCCGAATGGACTGCTTCCACACCATAGCGATTCTATAAATATGAAAATATTTAAGATCATGTCAGCATTTGCTGAAGCTGATATGTCTGCAATTTGAGGAATTCAGCTATTTGATCCCATGGGTGATTCAGTAGTGTTAGCATAAAACAGAAAGTTCAAAGCATGTGCTGACAGTTACAGTCTGTGAAGATCAACAATGGTGCAGAAAGTCCAATAAACTGGCCTTCAGTGCAGGGGCTTCGATGAAGGAATGTTTCAAGGCATTGACTGACAAGGGAGCAAAGGCAGTTTATGAATATGTAGTGAAAGGCAAGACGGGTCATTCGAAAGGCACGTTTTCTTTCCGATAAAACACAAAGAGAGCATTGGTAGATGAATTTGCAACTTGTTTGAGGCAAGTACCTCATGGATATGATTACATTTTGATGGATCTGAATAATCAGATAATGGATCGGGTGGTCAAGCTGAGGTGCAGGCCACTGGAACGAGGAGGTGAATTAACGTTGGATGACACTTTGAAAATAGTAGCTGCATTGGAAGCAGTGGATGGACAATTTCATAGCAAGAAACTTGTCCTCTCCACCACCTGTGGCACAGCAAATGCTGAGGTGAACTGAGTAACCCAATGGAATCCAGGTATACATAAATGTAAACAGCAAAACACTGGTAGAGAGTGTTTCAGGTGTGGCAATTTGGGACATGATGGAAAAGATGCAGTTGCTCTACCAAGGGGGAAAAAAGCATAAATTTCAGGGGGAAAGACAACTTTGCCAAGAAGTGCAGAAGCAAAGCTAAAGAGAGAGGAAAGCCCAGCAAACAATGTAAAGGAAAAGGAGGTGAGAATTGTGAGGTGCATTGAAGCAGATGCAGAGTGAGGACATGAATAGCAATTGTGGATCCATGATTTTGGTCAATCCTGAGAATGTTCCAGTATTATTGGTGAGGTGGGTTTGAGTATTATTGTAGATTCTGGCAGCAACAGTAACATCATTTGCAGGGCAAATGTGGGAGGAAGTGAAGACAAGGAAAATCAAATGGAGATCTTGAAAACTTCAAAGCTGTATCCTCACACATCAGAAACAATGCTTCAAACTGTTCGCTGTTTCCCTGAGGATGTGACAACTGGAGATCAGAGTGTAGAGACAGAATTTGTAGTAATTGAGGACAATAATGAATCTCTTCTAAGGATAGAAACTGCCCAAGCCTTGGAGCGCTGCACATCACATTAAATGTGAAGTCTGTGAAGTTAAGAAAGAAGTCTGGATCAGATTGGAGGTTGCACGGCTACTAAGTGGCCTTAACCATTGCTGAGAATATGATGTCTGTAGTTACACCTTTTGATCTGAGAGGCAAAATTGAGGGATAGATCAAAGAACTGATTAATGAAGGCATCTTGAAGCCTGTTGATGTGGATGAGCCCTGTTGCAGTTGTGTTCTTATGTGACAAGTGAATGGAGTAACGGTGGAAGAGAGTCACCCAATTTGCACAAAGGAAAAATTATTTCTGGAAATGTCAACAAGTATTTTCCAAATTAAACTTAATATCAGAATTCCATCAGCTATTTCATCCTGTTTCTTGGAAGATGACAACTTTTTATCATTCATGATGGATTTTACCAACACAGGAGATTGCGATTTGGCATCAGCATGGAACCAAAGATTTTCCAACACAAAACCTTGGGATCCCAGGAACAACTAATATCTCAGATGGCACCATTATTCATGAAGCTAATGGCGAGGAACACTTTGAGAGGCTCAGGTTAGTTCCTGTATTAGCTAAATAGCTCTCGGCAGAGTTTATGGTAAAGGCATGTTTTCATCTGAGTACACGTGGCAATAAACCAAATTCAAATTATTGCAACAGAGTGACTACCAGTCATTCTGTATTCACACAATATGCCGTGATACATTTCATATACCACTTGAAGACTACATGCAAGTGACAAGCATTCAGTATCACAAAGCAACCCGTAAAGAGCCATAGGCATAAGGGGAAGTGAAAACACCAAACCAGTCCTATGGAAATGGATGAGGATTGTTCAGATTGAAGACAAAGATTGTAAGGAAGCATGTTACAACATGGGATAAAACCCCCTTGCTAATTTAAACCAGCAACACAGGAAAGATTTACCCCATGCAGGAACCTGTGAAAATTTGAGAGGCAAAGAACTATCCCAAAAGTCACTATTTAAAGTAAAAATTAACAACTTTTTATTAGTCTAGCAAAGAAAATTAACTAACAACTATTTATATCTCATTTATCTAAACCTATCTATTACCCTCCCCTCTAAAACACTGGTCTGATAAACCCCCGATTAGGAGTTATTGAAAAATTCAAATTTCAAAAACAGCCAGCAGCCGAATCTTTTCTTTGAAAGCAAATCCACAGAGAAAGATACAATGTTGGTGTCGATGTTTTTTCTGTGCAAACTCCTTCTCTTGACAGTTACTTCTCAGAGAGTTCTCAGTAGCAGCCTACATCTGTTGGGCAATTGGCAGTTCTCCTTCAACTGTTCAATTTTTTCCTGTTTAATACCCCAAAACATTGGATCATTTCATTGATTATAATATTGTCAAAATACCAAATTCAAACTTGATTGGAGTTTAGTATCTTGGGACATAATTTAAAGTGATTGGCTGAATTTGAATTTGTTTTTGTCTCCTAGCAATCTAACCAGTGCTAGCTGTTTTGAGTTAAAAATCATACAACACCAGGTTATAGTCCAACAGTTTAATTGGAAGCACACTAGCTTTCGGAGCGACGCTCCTTCATCGGGTGATTGTGGAGGGCTCGATCGTAACACAGAATTTATAGCAAAAATTTGTAGTGTGATGTAACTGAAATTATACATTGAAAAATTGATTGTCAGTTAAGCCTTTCATCTGTTAGAATACAGTGATAGTTTCACTTCTTTCATGTGTAAATCACAAAACCCTTTTTTTTTAAAGTTGCATTCTCGGGTTAGCTGCTAGCAATGGTGATAGCTAGACAATATGTTGAAGGTGTTAGCCCACTGTGTTTTCTGTCTATGACCTGATGTTTAGATTGATTCTAAGTGAGATAACAGTGTTTTACATAAATTCCTGCAGTTTTTGAGCTCAGAGTTCTACATGAACGTATGCAGTTTTTGAGCAAAGTGCAATGTAACTCTGCAAGTACAAATTCACAATATAAATACAAAATATATGTGTGCATGTGGGTCTTTGTCTGTCTGTCTGCACAACAATCAACAGACAGGAGGGTTCTCTCCCAGTTGGGGAACACTTTAGTGGTCCAGGACATTCAGCCTCGGACCTTCAGGTGGCCATCCTCCAAGGTGGACTTCGGGACAGGCAGCAGAGGAAAGTGGCTGAGCAGAGGCTGATAGCTAAGTTCGGTACCCATAGGGAGGACCTCAACCGGGACCTTGGGTTCATGTCACATTACAGGTGATCACCATTGCACTGCGCACGCGCGCGCGCACACACACACACACACACACATCTTTCTCACATTCACAACCCCACCCCAGACAGACAGACACACGCAGACAAAGACCCACATGCACACACATATTTTGTAGGGTGAATTTGTATTGCAGAGTTACATTGCACTTTGCTCAAAAACTGCATACATTCATGTAGAACTCTGAGCTCAAAAACTGCAGGAATTTATGTAAAACACTGTTATCTCATTTATTAGGTTAGAATCAATCTAAACATCAGGTCATAGACAGAGAACACAGTGGGCTAACACCTTCAACATATTGTCTAGCTTTCACCATTGTTAGTAGCTAACCCGAGAATGCAACTTTAAAAAAAAGGGTTTTGTGATTTACACATGAAAGAAGTGAAACTCACTGTATTCTAACAGATGAAAAGCTTAACTGACAATCAATTTTTCAATGTATAATTTCAGTTACATCACACTACAAATTTTTGCTATAAATTCTGTGTTACGATCGAGCCCTCCACAATCACCCGATGAAGGAACGTCGCTCCGAAAGCTAGTGTGCTTCCAATTAAACCTGTTGGACTATAACCTGGTGTTGTGTGATTTTTAACTTTGTACACCCCAGTCCAATACCGGCATCTCCAAATCATAGCTGTTCTGACCAAGCATTGTATTGTTACCTTGTTCTGGCCCATCTGTGCCTCTCTAAGTCCTTACTAGCTTTCAACTCTCTTAAAGCTGCAGTACCGCTTAACACCTTTCATAACAAGGCATTACTGTCATATACGGCCATGTATAGAGTAACCCCACACATAATGATGGGAAAAAGACCAACTGAGTTGTTATTTAGACTCAAAATACACTCCTAGATACCAGACCTGAGGAACATCAGTGTTGATAAGGAAGCTTACAATGGAGATTCTGAGAAAAACTGTGCTTCAAAGTTTTATAGAAACTACAGGAAAGAAGTTGATGAGATGAGTGGTGATGAAATATTGTTTGAGGAAGATGAATACAGTATTTTACCCCAAACTGTACACCGTCATTGCCAAGGAGGGAATTAGGGTAACAGTGCCGTCACCCAGAAGAGTACTACATAACAACAATTCTTAATGTGTCAGTAGGTATCGTGTGACCAAGAAAAAGCAGCAGATGAACCAGCTGTAAGAACTGAAGCAATGCTGTCATCCAGCAATCGAAAAGTCTATGCCAAAAGCAAGCAGTCAGTTTCCGTCCAAAGGGACAAACATTGGTCACTGTATCACGATTAGGAAATATCATTGTTAGCTCCTAAGGCAACAGGCAGATCATGCCAAAATGATATGACTTTAAGACAATTTATAATCATTTATTGACAGAACATGAAATTAGAAATAGCATTTCCAGAAAGTGAAGAGCTGAGCAAAAGATGAAAACTATACTGGGCTGAGATGCACTGAACATACCTGAAATTTGTAATTGAAGAAATGCAATTAAACAGTGAGTTGAGAAAACAATGATTTGACTGGCTTATTTGCTCAGTTTATTGATGCATATTTGTCAAGGGGTGAAATCTAAGCTGCATATATCAAGCAGAAAAACCAATGGACAGGACAGGTCTTTGGTCTGATAAGGGAGGGGTATCATGAGTGGGAGAGAGAGAGACAGACAGACAGACAGAGAAACAAAGAGAGAGAGAGTTTGTGTGGGTGAATGAGAGAGAGGAAGAGAGAGAGTGTGAGTGTGTGAACATATGGGATCCATTGACCTGGACATAGAAGGTCAGATGCCACATGGTGGCAAGTTACCCAGCAGGAGATAGATTTGAGTGTTGTCAGCCTGAGGTGTGACAAAGCAGAACAAATAGATGATATAGAGTATAGCAAGATAATGAAAGTAACTTTGAGTGCAATCAACTCAACCTGGTTACTATTTTGTACAGTTAAGTTACTCATTACACACAACATTCATGCACTTGTGGCTCACCAAAGATTGACAAGCAAGCCAAGGGATATACTGTTTATTATTAGAAGTACATGACTGGAAATTCATTCTGAGTCCCAATTCCTGAAGAGGATCATAATGGCAAACAATTGGTAAAAATTGGAATATATGTTTTAGGTCCAGTCACCGTTACAACCCTCACTGATACTCAAAGATCCTAGGAGAAGAACATCCATAATTCCTCCCTTAATGTTAATTTCTTCTATTTATATCACAAACTATTTTTGTGCATCAACTGTCTTTTCCTTTTCTTCTCTTTCTCTCAATACAGTACAATCCTTCAAGCAAAGGATGCCACCTAATCTCAGCTAGTGTGGCTGTGCAACTGACTACTGAAAAGTTCCTCAAAAAGTGGGCCAAATAGACTCTCAGTCTGACTTTTTCTCTCTTACTATTGGGAATTATCTCCATGTGAAAGCATTGCTGAGGCAGGAAAATTACCCCAGAATTCTTGGGAGTTAGCCTGCATTTTATCCCTATATAACGGGTGGCACGGTGGCTCAATGGTTAGCCCTGCTGCCTCACAGCGCCAGGGACCTGGGTTTGATTCCAGCTTCGCGTGACTGTCTGTGTGGAGTTTGCATTCTCTCACCATGTCTGCATGGGTTTCTTCTGGGTTCTCTGGTTTCCTCCCTCAATCCAAAGATGTGCAGGTTAGGTGAATTGGCTACACTAAATTGCCTATAGTGTTCAGGGATGTGTAGGTTAGGTGCCTTAGTTAGGGGTAAATGTAGAGTATTAGAGTAGGGGAATGGGTATGGGTGGGTTACTCTTCAGAATTTCAGTGTGGACTTGGGCCAAATGGCCTGTTTCCACACTGTAGAGATTCTATGATAACTCAGAAGATTGGTTCACTTGTGGACTGTACTTTTTATACTGAATAAATCTATCCCATCATTAACAAAATAGGCATCTCACTGGCAGAATCAGGCAAACTTTAGGCTGCTGGACCCAAAGGAATGCATAAATTACCGATTGTATGTAACTGGGTCAATGTTTCTATCTATGATTGTAAATTCAATTCAATGTGGGTTAATGATAGGTATTTCAATTTTGTGAAATCTTCCTTAAAACAAAGCAAGTCACGTATGCATTGGAAATTTAGCATTTGCATATCTTTCATCCAAAAATCATTTAAAAACTCAGGAAGAAGGTTAGTCATTTATTTCTCATGTTCATGATATGCACAGTTTAAGAAGGAGAGTCCTTAATATTATTGATAGTTTAATTTGCCATGCTAGTCAGCCTGATTCGTTTTCCAAGTTACATTTCAACCCTAATGTGTAAATATAGAGATGGCCAGTATGTTCTGTACATTCCTGTTTGATTTATATCAGGTCAATAGTAGACAGTGGTATTGTGGGATAGCACTGGATTAGTAATCCAGAAGTCTCGACTAAATCTCTGGGAACACTGCGGGCGACACGGTAGCACAGTGGTTAGCACTGCTGCCTCACAGCGCCAGAGACCCGGGTTCAATTCCCGACTCAGGCGACTGACTGTGTGGAGTTTGCACATTCATCCCGTGTCTGTGTGGGTTTCCTCCGGGTGCTCTGGTTTCCTCCCACAGTCCAAAGATGTGCGGGTCAGGTGAATTGACCATGCTAAATTGCCTGTAGTGTTAGGTAAGGGGTAAATGTAGGGGTTTGGGTGGGTTGCGCTTCGGCGGGTCGGTGTGGACTTGTTGGACCGAAGGGCCTGTTTCCACACTGTAAGTAATCTAATCTAAAAAAAAATCAGCAGTAGCTGGTGGAACCTAAAATAACGAAATTGGGAATTGAAAGCTGTTCTCTGTAATGGTAACCGCAATTGCCATAAAAATCGATCTTGATTGATCTGACCTGCATGCAAGTCCAAGACTAGAGCAATATGGTTGCCTCTTAACTGCAGTTTGTAATGACTAGCAAGCTACTCCATTACAAGGGCCATTAGGGATGGGCAACAAATGCTACCTTTACCAGTGATGCTCATGTCCCATGAAGTAATTAAGAAAAGGGCTTATAACTGGTTGGTTTATGTGTAAGTATGAGCATCATGCCAAATGTGCCAAGATGCTTCTTGGACTGAATTCATTTCAAACTCACTGCCTGTTATTCATACAAATGTAGCAGCTATTCCAAATCCATACTTTCAGGCAAAGAAGTAAATAGTTTTACTAAACATTTCTACTAAAAAGTAATGAGTGTTTTAGTAGAAATGCTGACTAGGATGTCAGTATTACTCGCGTTCAATTGTCAGTGTTAGATTGGAATGGTCAAGTAGCACTCTACACCACTTCCATTACACAGGAACAGTGTATGTTACATGTTGGTCCATTACAGTTGATGGGGAGAAATGACTTTCATGAAAGATCATAGAAGATACAGGTATGTAGAGAGAGAGAGAGAGAGAGAGAGACTCCACTCCATCCCCCACCAGCCCACCTCCCCCACTCCTAACCCTCCAAAACATACAGTACTGCATTTCAACCCTTCCCAGCACTGAGGAACAAATAATACTGAAGGAGGCTGGTAAAACGCCAATTTTAACACATTAATCGTGAAATAGTGTCAATGACAGAGAGATATTCTATACTTTGTACTTGTGAGTGATCATCATTTCCCAATGTCATTTGAGTGAGATTGCAGTTCTTCATTTGCAAATTATGAATTAGAAGATGTTCCCTTACCCTCATCTTGAGTGAAGGTCTTTCCAGGTCGAGGGTCAAATAGGTACTCGCCAGTTGCAAGTTCAAATGCCTGCGCAAGTAAAAAGAGACCTCTGTCATTTCCTGGTTGATTAGATTAGATTCCCTACAGTGTGGAAACAGGCCCTTCAGCCCAAAAAGTCCACACCAACCCTCCGAAGAGTAACCCACCCAGACCCATTTCCCTCTGACTAATGCTCCTAACACTATGGACAATTTAGCATGGCCAATTCACCTAACCTGCACATCTTCAGACTGTGGGAAGAAACCCACGCAGACACAGGGAGAATGTGCAAACTTCATACAGACAGTCACCCAAGGTTGAAATCAAACCTGGGTAGCTGGTGCTGTAAGGCAGCAGTGCTAACCACTGAGCACTGTGCCACCCTTGCATTACTAATGGAATAAAATCTGACAATTTCACATTGTTAGTTCTGAATTGTAAAACAATAAGGATGATCCTTGAGGGGTGAATCGAACAAATATTAGTGACAGTGCCTGAAGCATCAGCAAAAGTAGTTGTGGGAATATGTTATTTCACAAAAGTTAACGAATGCTGCTTCACAGATTTGCTCCAGTGAGTGATTCTCGCTGGAATTTTTTAACGGAAACTGGGCTTGTCTAGAGAATCATACAATCAAACATTGCAAAACAAACCTGACAAATCTGTACTAGCAAAGCTACATTAAATCCCCTTGAAAGTGGAGTTGCAGGTAGACAGGGTCATGAAGAAGACGTTTGGTACACTTGCCTTTCTTGGATAGTGCATTGACAATAGGAACTGGGAGGTCATGCTGTGGCTGTACAGGACATTAGTTAGGCCACTTTTGGAATACTGCGTTCAATTCTGGTCTCCTTGATATAGAAAAGATATTGGGAAACTTGAAAAGGTTCAGAAAAGGTTCACAAGAATGTTGCCAGAGTTGGAGGGTTTGAGCGAGAGGGAGAGGCTGAACAGGCTGGGGCTATTTTCCCTGGAATGTTGGAGGCTGAGGGGTGATTTTATAGAAGCTTATAAAATCATGAGGGACATGGATAGGGTAAATAGTCAAGGTCTTTTCCCCAGGGTCGGGGAGTCCAAAACTAGGGGGCATAGTTTTAAAGTGAGAGGGGCAAGATTTAAATAGGACTTAAGGGGTAAGTTTTTCACAGAGGATGGTGCATGTATGGAACGAGCTACCAGAGGAAGTGGTGGAGATTGGTACAATTACAACACTTAAACGGTATCTGGATGGATATATGAATAAGCAGGGTGTGAATGAATATAGGCCAAATGCTGGCAAATGGAGCTAGATTAATTCAGGATATCTGGTCGGCATGGATGCGTTGGATCAAAGGATCTGTTTCCATGCTGTACATCTCTATGACTTCATAACTCTAGTTCCACTTTCCAACATTTAGCCCATAGCGTTTAACATAATGACATTTCAAGTGTTCCACCAAGTACTTTTCAAAAACTGAACAGTTACCCATCACTGTTATCCTCCCAGGCAGTGGATTCCGGATACACACCACCCTCTGGGTGAAAAATATTTTCCCCAATTCCAGTCTAAACTTTTCACCTTAAAAGTGTTCCCCCATGTTATTGACCCTTCACTTAAGGGAACAACTGCTTTCTATTCACCTTGGCCAAAATCTAAAGAAGTATCTGCACAGAATTTTACCTCACACGAAGAGAAAGCAGAGTTAATGTTCTGTTCTGAAGAAGGATCATTATACCTGCAATCTTAACCCTGTTTTTCTCTCTCCACAGATGCTGCCAGATCTGCTGAGATTTTCCAGCAATTTCTGTTTACTTTTCTGATTTCCAGTATCCACAGTTCATTCCTTTTTTTTGTTTAATGTTTAGCTCACAAGACTTGGCATGAACTTGATGGGCCAAATGTCCTCTTTCTGAGGAAGGGTCACTGCATCTGAAATGTTAACACTGATTCCTCTCCACAGATGATGCCAGACCTGCTGAGTTTCTTAAGCAATTTCCATTTTTGTTCTCCTTGTGAGTTGTGCTGACTCAATCTAATTTACTTTCGCCCACCGCCCCAGGGAGGGGAGAAAGAGATGCCATTCAATTGAGCAGGATGTGTGGTTTTCTAACTCTCTTAACCAGCCTCTGTTGGGAAAAATGCCATTCCCATCTGCAAGTTAATTGAGACACCTAAATAGCCACATAAAAGGCTTTATGCCACACTCCAGATTTGCCAGCAGCATATCGGGAAGGGGATGAGGAATTGTCCCTGAGCAAGGCGCCTGCCGCATGATGCCTGCTGAGAGATATCCCACCCTGTCCTTGCTTCCAACACCATTCTCCCTCCCCAACCCAGAGCAATGCTGCCTTATCCTAACTGGATTCTGGGTAATCCAAGATGGAGGACGGGAAAAAGTTGTAGCTGTAAGAGCTGCTCCTTATTTGAGGTATTTTAGGTGTTGGAGCTGATTTCCTCAAATTCCGGGAGCAGTAATTACTGTTTCATAAACTTTTGATAATTACAAGATTTAAAAGACATCTGGATGGATATGTGAATAGGAAGGGTTTAGAGGGATATGGGCCAAGTGCTGGCAAATGAGACTAGATTAGTTTAGGATATCTGGTCGGCATGGATGATTTGGAAGGGTTTGTTTCCTGCTCTGCATCTCTAAGACTGTAATGGTGATTGCCTCCTTATGACCTCCATTTTTCTACCTTTGTTTTCTATGTTTTGTTTTATTTTCTGTGTTTTAAGATGGCACCAGAGAGTAGTGACAGTATACAACACTTTTCTCTATATTTTGTAACAAGATACACATGACAATAAATAAACCAAGAGCAAATCAGATTTACTGAAAGTATTAGGTTGAGAATAGGCTTAAGGCAGGTGTGACTGCTTACTATAGTAAAAAATGAGGTCTGCAGATGCTGGAGATCACAGCTGCAAATGTGTTGCTGGTCAAAGCACAGCAGGCCAGGCAGCATCTCAGGAATAGAGAATTCGACGTTTCGAAGGGCTTATGCTCGAAACGTCGAATTCTCTATTCCTGAGATGCTGCCTGGCCTGCTGTGCTTTGACCAGCAACACATTTGCAGCTGTGACTGCTTACTACTCCATTTGATTTATTTGACAGTAAGCTCACTTCTGTTGCACAAAATTGAGTATCATCAAAGAGCATGTCACAGATATTTGAAAGTTGTAAGCATTACCACATTTCTTACCATACAGGCTGTGCTCCACATGTCAGCAGGAGACCCATAGCCAGTTCCAAGGATGGTCTCCAGTGCTCGATACTGTCTGGTCTGGATTTCCTCTGAAACATGCTTAAACTAGAACAATGACAAGAGACGAATGATTCACAACCTTACCAAAAAAACCTTGTTTATTAGGCATTAAATAGGATTTTCTATAACACTGTAAATCACTCCTAATATTCAGTGTAGAAAATGATGGATGCCGCACCATGGAGAGATATTAGAATTTTGTGAAGAGTTCAGATCATTTATAGAATAATAGATATCCAAATCTGATTAAACTTTATTATCATCCACTTATAGGTCAAGTAGAGTTTCAATAAGATGTGTCGTGAAGCTCTCTGTGTAATGTTCCTTGAAGCAATTCCATGAAATCTATTGCACGAATAATATTAAGTAAAGCTACTAAACCATTGCATTAAATGTACCATAAGAAATGTTTGAGCACATGTAGCTATTCAAGGGATGCAAAGTAACTTTTGATCTTCTGTCACAATCAAAGTCTTGCAGAACTGTACTGTTCTAGCATGGGCTTCAGTCCTTTGGCAAAGCATTGGAGAATGTGCTTTGTTTTAGGGGATAGAAGAAGTGATTAGAGTACCTCACTGGGAGGGCAGGATGGAGGCAGAGGGATGAAAGTTTGCTCAAGCACACTTCCAAGAAGGGATTTGTATCCTCCAGCCAAGCGACTGAGTATTTGGACTACAAAACTATTGCAGTGATGCTACGTCCCTGCAGAACTCACCATCCAGCAGCCACTGCCCAGGTCCACAATTTTCACGCCTATTTCTTCAGCATGTGTAGGATCCAAAGGGTTTACAAGTGATTGTCTTGCTTGCGATACCTCTGAGAACAAGAAAACTCCAAGTCAACTCAAGGAGATTTGAAACCTCGGCTCAGATTGGGCACATTTCTTAACATTTTTGTTGTGTCCCTGGCAAGTGCGAAGCATTTGGAAAACATTGGTCCATAAATGTATTTTGAGCAATGTGCACCAGTAATGAGGTTAAAAGCTACTTTACCTGTGGAACATCTAGCTGTATAGTGTAGTTTTGTTTGATGAAAAACTGCCCTTTATATAATAAAGAATTAAACTAAATCAGATATTGCGTATTCTTGAGTACATGGAATGAGTTGCGTTTTTGGGAAAGCCAGACAAGACTCCTTCTCTGGAGTGTTATCTTTTGTTTTGTTCGCTTATAGGACAGGGGTGTCATTTATTGCCAGTCCTGAGATGCGCGTGAGAAGGAATCCTCGATGTCATTACCTGATAATCTCAGAGTTGCTTCCCCCACTTCCTTTTGTACAGAAGCTGCCAATCGACTGAGGTATTGTTCATTGACACACAAAAGGATATTCTCTGGTTTGATATCTGTGTGCAGGATTTTGCATTTTGTATGCAGATAATCGAGACCTTGAAGTACCTGCCACAAGCAAAGAAAGAGCAGCCAATCAGCCTTAACACTTGATTTGGGGATGCTGGTGTTGGACTGGGGTGTACAAAGTTAAAAATCACATGACACCAGGTTATAGTCCAACAGCTTTAATTGGAAGTACACTAGCTTTCAGAGCGACGCTCCTTCATCAGGTGATAGTGGAGGATGCAATTCTAAGGCACAGAATTTATCGCAAAAATTCACAGTGTGATGTACCTGAAATTGTACATTGAAAAATACCTTGATTGTCTGTTGAGTCTTTCATCTGTTCGAATACCATGATAGTTTCACTTCTTTCATGTGTAAATCAGAAAACCTTTTTTTAAAAAAAGTTGCATTCTCAACTTTTGTTGAGAATACTCACAGTGTCGAAACAGGCCCTTCGGCCCAGCAAGTCCACACTGACCCTCCGAAGAGTAACCCACTCTGAGCCATCTCTTATTTCTCTATAAGAACTATGTGATGTGGGCTATGGTGGGATTTGTGACAGAATTAGATGGAAGATCTAGCCATCTTGAGATCAGGAGTGTCTTGCTCCGTAATTTATATTTTTCACAGGTGGCGTAACAAATTTCTTGCAAGGCAGCAGGGAACTGCCAGCTTTGAGGGATTATTGACTGTTTAACACCTTATTAACAGTCCAACTCACCTCATTCACAAGCTCTCCATCTTAACAAACCTACCAAATGAGTTCGACATTGAGAAAACCCAACATGGAAACTAGAGCAGGAATCTGTTGAACCGAGCTCACCACTTGCTCCAACTGACCTCCATGTTGGACACTGGATGCCAACACCTCAGGGAATGTGGTATGGAAATTAGTCACAAGCACGCCACATCCGTGGACCCTGGCGTTACAGGAAGACTTTGCTCTTCAATGCTACACTTCAGGTTGCATCAGTAACTACCATTGTAATGCTGCAGTGGAGACACAGTGTGAGAGTGTCAGAGCTGGCCTGGGAAAGGCACGTGGTAAAATGAGACTGGGATAGGATGGAAGGGTACAGGATAGGTAGTTAATAAAGTGGGTTTGGATTTTGGCTGATTGGATAATCCTCAACAACAACAAGATCTGTCTGCATAAAAGACCCTGAGCTTCCTGTTGCTTGCCACTTCAACACACCACCATGTTCCCTGGCCAACGTCTCTGTCACAGGCTTGCTGCAGTGCTTCAACAAAGCTCAGCGCAAGCTGTAAGAACAGCACCTCATTTTCCTCTTAGGAACTCTACAAACTGCTGGACTCAATATCGAGTTCAATAATCTTAGGGGTTAAGGCATCTTCTCCCATGTCCTTACCACTGACTCTACACACCAGGCCTTGTTATTACATGGTCTACAATTACACACTACCCATTGTTAGCCACTAATTGTCCACTAATAGCTATTCATTCTCCCAGGCTGATCATTACCCACTCCTTTGTCTAATTGTTCTCTCTCTTTGGGCTCTATCTCCACTATCATTTACTCTCTACCCTTTTCCCCACCCTACCTTCTGCATAAAAAGCAACTTTTTCCTAGTTACCAAAGTTCTGAGAAAGAGTCACTGAACCTGAAATGTTAACTCTGATTTTTTTTTCCACAGATGCTGCCAGACCTGCTAAGCTTTTCCAGAATTTTTGTTTTTGTTTCTGATTTCCACCATCTGCATCTTTTTTGGTTTTTATCTGATAATCCTCAAGTCCACTTTCCTTCCTTTTCTGATTTCCTTACTGATTACCAACTCCTCAGATTGTCCCAATGCAATTCACCACTAATAAATTACTTTTGAAATGTGGTTTTGTTGTTTGATGAGAAAATGTATCAAAATAATTGCACAGAACAAATGGTAAATGACTAGCTAATCTGGGTTAAATCTTACCCATTTTGGCTAAATCTGGATTACGTCGAGTTTTTTGGCGGGATTTCTGTGAGACCCTAGCAAGTTTTAAGATTCCCTACAGTATGGAAACAGGCCCTTTGGCTCAACCAGTCCACACTGATCCTCCGAAGAGTAACCCACGCAAAACCATTTCCCTCTGACTAATGTACCTAACACTATGGGCAATTTAGCATGACCAATTCACCTGACCTGCACATCTTTGGACTGTGGGGAGAAATTTTTTGCCTCAGCTTGCCAAACCCACTTTATTAACTACCTATCCTGTCCCCTTCCATCCTATCCCAGTCTCATTTTACCACGTGCCTTTCCCAGGCCAGCTCTGACACTCTCACACAGAGTCTCCACTGCAGCATTACAATGGTAGTTACTGATGCAACCTGAAGTGTAGCATTGAAGAGCAAAGTCTTCCTGTAACGCCAGGGTCCACGGATGTGGCGTTCTTGTGACTAATTTCCATACCACATTCCCTGAGGTGTTGGCATCCAGCGTCCAACATGGAGGTCAGTTGGAGCAAGTGGTGAGCTCGGTTCAACAGATTCCTGCTCTAGTTTCCATGTTGGGTTTTCTCAATGTCGAACTCATTTGGTAGGTTTGTTAAGATGGAGAGCTTGTGAATGAGGTGAGTTGGACTGTTAATAAGGTGTTAAACAGTCAATAATCCCTCAAAGCTGGCAGTTCCCTGCTGCCTTGCAAGAAATTTGTTACGCTACCTGTGAAAAATATAAATTACAGAGCAAGACAGTCCTGATCTCAAGATGGCTAGATCTTCCATTTAATTCTGTCACAAATCCCACCATAGCCCACATCACATGGTTCCTTATAGGATTCTATCCTCTTTCTGAGGGAGGAAAGCTGGTCAAGATACTGGAAAAAATGGTTTCTCTTGCTTGAAATAATATAATTGGTCAAAACTGAATGCCGGTCAGTGGCAATCTAAAGGTCATATGTTCAGCTCACACGTCATCAAGGGCAATTTAACTCATAATTTCAGAACAAGCAAAAAAATCAAGAAAGATGCTAGATTGTTCAAAAAGTCAACTGATTCATTTATGATTTCTATCAGGATAAGAGCAACTGGTGATAGGCAATAAATATAGCATTGTCAAAACGTGTGGTGCTGGAAAAGCACAGCCAGTCAGGCAGCATCTGAGGAGCAAGACAGTCGATGTTGCAAGCATAGGCTCTTCATCAGGAATGTTATTCCTGATGGAATTAAAAAATACAGCTGTGTCCATGTTATAAAACTAGATCAGATGCCTGTTAAGGCAGGCAGGGTGTTGTACGTTCAAGCTTATTCCAGGTCTTGGGCCCAGAATTTAAAGTGAGTGAGTGAGTGTGTGTGTGGTCAGAGAGAGAGACAAACAGAGAGAGTGAGAGCAGGTCTGTTCGACTCCAGATGCTTCAGGGGTCACTGTGATGTGAACAGTGTTCTCTTCAACAAGAGGTACTCTTTTCTCCAAAATCTTTTCTGTAGCATCAACAGATGCATGAATGCTTCCTGGTTGCGCAAGATTCCCAACCGCCAATGCATCCTTCCTGCTCCTACTCCTTAGCCGCTCCATTCTCCACCCACCCCTTTCCAGCTACTGGCGAGGCAAGTGGACTGACATTCAACGTCCAAAATGGAGACACACCTGGCACAGGCAGAGCATCCCCAAAACGTTCACAAGATCTGTGGGCGGCACGGTGGCACAGTGGTTAGCACTGCTGCCTCACAGCGCCTGTAGACCCGGGTTCAATTCCCGACTCAGGCGACTGACTGTGTGGAGTTTGCACGTTCTCCCCGTGTCTGCGTGGGTTTCCTCCGGGTGCTCCGGTTTCCTCCCACAGTCACAAAGATGTGCGGGTCAGGTGAATTGGCCAAGCTAAATTGCCCATAGTGTTAGGTAAGGGGTAAATGTGGGGGTATGAGTGGGTTGGGCCGAAGGACCTGTTTCCACACTGTAAGTCTAACCTAATCTAAGGTCCAAATTCAGTCAGCAGTTGGGACAAGTACTAAATTTGCATTGCCTATTTCAGGACCAAAATCAGGCATAAAGCAAGTCTCTCTCCCTGGAGCAGCCTGACCTGTTGGATAATCTTTTTGACACAAGTCATGGGCAGCCCCTGCAGCTTTGACTTGAGAATCCATCGATGAAGGTGATCTCCAAGCAGTTCAAGAACCAGGCACACATCTGAGGGCAGAGTGAAGGATTGTTATGAAATGCTTAAGTCACTCCTGTTCAGTTGGGAGTGATGGTGTGAAGAAATAACAAAGGTTTATACTTCTGTAATGCCTCAGTTTCCAAATTTCTCTAAACATTTCATATAGAAAGCTAATCTCATACACACATTTACATTCACATTCAAAGTTAATCTCATAGCAACCCACTCACCATTGCCAATTGTTGTAAAACTCATTAATGACCTTCTGGGATGGAAATCTGCCATCCTTACCCAGTTTGGCCTACTTGTGACTCCAGAGCTACAGCAATGTGGTTGGCTCTTAACACCCTTCAAAATGGTCTACAAAGCCAATGTGTTCAAGGGCCAATTGGGGGATAGGCAATAAATGCCAGACTTCATTAAAAATACAAAGAACTGCTTCCAAGTGCAGTGATTGCTATTGGCCAACCAATCCCAGCAGATATTTTGAACCCAGGATGATTCTACAGACTATAGTGAGATGGATAGTCAATTAATCTGCTTACATTTTTGAGACAGGAACAAACAACAGAACACTCCATGCTCCTCTCCAAATAGTGCTCTTCACTAATATCCATCTGAACAGTTAAGGCCTCTGTTGAACGTGCCCTTCAGTACTCTTGTAGAAGCATCAATTTAGTTTATGAATTTAAATTCCCAATATAGGACAAAAACATACAATTTTTAAAAACTAGTAGGCTAAGAGCTGAATCTGTAAAACAGTGCCAAAACCAGAGATTACTGAATTATTGAAATAGATCTGATTCTGACGCTTTCAAATTTATACTTATTACTACATACATAAATATCCTCATCCTCAAAATTCCTCACCCAAAGTCCATTCACTGAAGAAATCTACTTTCATAATTGTCTTTTACACTGAGCTAATTCATAAAGATCTTGTGATCTCAAATAATATCTTCCTTTATTCACTTATTAATGTAAACATGCTAATAATACTCTCCTCAGCTCATTCACAAACATCTATTTCATTGGAGTGTGGGAGGTTGAGAGACAATCTGTTAGAAGTTTGTAAGATAATGAGAGATATAGATAGAGTTAATGGTAGTTGTCTTTTCCCTAAGATGGGGGAATTCAAGACTAGGGGACACATTTTAACATGAGAGGAAAGAGATTAAAAAAACATGTGGGGCAATTTTTTAATACAGAGTGTGGTACTTGTGTAGAATGACATACCTGAAGAAGTGATGGATGTGGGTACAATTACAACATTTAAAAGATATTTGGATAGGTACATGAGTAGGAAAGGTTTGGAGAGGTATAGGCCAGGAGCAAACAGGTAGGTCTAGTTAGTTTGAGATTATGATCAGCATGGACTATTTGGACTGATGGGTCTGTTTCCATGCTGCATGACCCTATAACTCTATGAGGTGAAAGTGCGGACTGCAGATGCTGGAGTTTAGTGTCGAGAGCGTGGTGCTGGAAAAGCACAGCAGGTCAGGCAGCATCTGAGAAGCAGGAGAATTGACATTTTGGGCATGAGCCCTTCCTGCTGCCTGACCTGTTGTGCTTTTCCAGCACCACACTCTCGACTCTATAACTATATGAATCTAGCTGATAATCATGGACCCCTTTCAACCAAAGGTAATCAAATGACTGTTTCTGGAATTCCGGACTGTTATTCAATAAATGTTTGCAAAGAAAGTCACAAGAACTTGCTGTTAATATTTCCCTTTCTTTCTTTGAATATCTGGGCTATGGTTGACAAAACGAGGAATTAAGAACTCACTGTATTGTGTTACTTAATACAGGTACTCCTTATTCTGACAGAATAAGAAAACCCTTTGCAGCGCATTAACTATAAGCTGCTTGTTGTATGTTATATTTAAAACAAGTAGACTGAAAGGATACGAACACCATTCGAACCGACTATTATAAAATCATCCAGTAGCTGGACAATTCGCTCTTTGCCTGGGTCCTTTGAGCATTTCCATCTCACCTGAGAAAAGAAATAACTTTTTAAGACAAACTTGATAGAATGTTAAATCAGTAAAATCATTCATCATTAAAGTAAGAATATGTTGCTTTACTCCATATTTCTTTCCACAGATGCTGCTAGAATGGTTGAGTTTCTCCAGCACTTTCTGTTTTTATGTTCTTCTTATGATCATTTGATTGTTTGCAATATTGGCACTTCATGTTGGGAGGGTGTTCCTGTAAATGCCTTGATGTGAGTGGGAGAATGGAAAGACACAAGACATCCTTTGGGAAGTAAACTGGAATATGTAGCAAAGTTTAAATTTGATACACCAATGTCCAGCTTTAGGCGTTCCTGCAAGAATTTATGATGAACGTTTACATGATTGTGTGGTATTTTTTGTAACATTACTGAAATTATTACAACAATTACTGGACCTATTAGGTCCTATACTGTTTTCAACACCTTCAAGATTTGAATCATTTTTTCTCTTTCTTTTAGCTTGTTACATTCTCTGTCATCATGCCCTCTTTCCCCTTCCGCCTCCCAATGGGACTGTCTGCTCTTTCAAATCTGGCAGTTAGACACACCATTGTTCTGGCATTTTCACATTCTTAATCTGAACTAGCAACATCTTTTCTCCACTAGCACCCTACACCCACTGGCCCTAAAACCCCACCACCCCCCAAACTCTAGCGTAAATGCTATCCTCTCCACACTTCACTTCAGTTCTGTGAAGAGTCATCAAGATTCAAAACATTAGCTTGCTCTCTCCATGTATCTAACTGTCCGGCTGTGATCTCCAGCATTTGTTGTTTTCAGTAAACATTTTGAAGGGACTTGATAGGGTCAATGTTGCCATGAGTCTCGAACTAGGGGACATAGTTATAGAGTAAGGAGCACTCATTTAAAACTGAAATGCAAGGAATTTCTTCTTTACCTGAGCGATTTGGAGAGACTAGATCACTAAAAATTGTTAAAACGAGATGAATAGAGTTTTGAAATAATAAATGGCCTACTCCTGCTCCTATTTCATGCGTTGTTATGCTAGAGGTTGTTCAAAATCATGGCACAGCAAATTCTTAATTTTTAGTTTTGTGAAATTGGGAAGAGGAGACGCTCTGACCTACCGTCTGGGTCTCACTAATTCTGCAAGGCCTCTCCTCTTGTGTTATTTCCCAGAGCCCAGACTCCAACCTACAATATGGCTAAGGATGAATGATAACAGATTTTCCAGCCAGTGAGCTGCATTGGGGCACCTATTTCCTTCATTTAATAAGAAAAAGCTCTCGTATTTAGATAGTGTTTGTCATGACCTAGAAATATCTCAAATCATTTTTAATGATGGGCACTTAAAGTGTAGTTACTGTTTTAATGAAAGATATACAACTGCCAATTTTCACACTGTAAGAATCTCAGAAACAGTAATGAGATAATGGCCAGGCATTCTATTTTAGTAATATTGATTGAGGAATAAATTTTTATCAAGACACTGGGGAAAAATTCCCCTCTTCTTCAAATACTGCTGTGGGATCTTGTGTGTATATCTGAGAGGGCCAAGTGTGTCTCTGCTTAATATCCATAAGGCAGCATTCTAATGATGTAGCTCCAGTCTTTGGAATAGGGTTTGATGCCACATCCATCTTTCTGTTTGCTTAACACTTCTGTAAGAGGTTACTCACACATTTCAGGAGCCTGATCTCATCCTGAGCTGCCTCTGAAAACCCCCTTGCACTCTTCGCCACTTTTACTGCCACAAATTTATTTTTTCTGTTAAATGAAACAAAATTGCATTAGTGTTTTTTGACAATGCATCTTGCATACATGTAGCATCAATGCAAAAATCGTCCTTCGCAAATGTTTAAGCTATTCATTGTGTGATGAAGCACTTTGTGCCTTTACGCTACATGGACTGGACAACATGAGGCTTGTACTGGTCAGCCTGT
Source organism: Hemiscyllium ocellatum (assembly GCF_020745735.1). Classification (NCBI taxonomy): domain Eukaryota; kingdom Metazoa; phylum Chordata; class Chondrichthyes; order Orectolobiformes; family Hemiscylliidae; genus Hemiscyllium; species Hemiscyllium ocellatum. The sequence goes on from NC_083414.1 coordinate 18,800,956, forward strand.
TACAGACGTCAAGCCCAGCAGTGCAGGGAGAGTGAGACCACGTGTGGGAAGACTGCAGGGTATAGGAGGGCTGTAATGTTTATCTTTTAACTTTATTTCTTTATCTTCCTAATTTATACTATGAGGAACTGTAATGTAGAACTTTTCGCTTTCCTCTTTATGTCTCTATTTTTGTACCTAATCTACTTTAGTGCCTCAGATTTGTATCTAAGATGGCACCTTGTATGGCGACATTGTACACATTTCACTGTATTCCTGTTTTTTGTACTTGAGTATACGTGACAATAAACCTAATTCTAATTCTAATTCTAACCCAGAGGTAGGTCCCTTGTAGGGGAATTGATCTTTATAATCAACCTGTTTAGACACGCTATAACATGTCTGAAGCAGATGGGACCAGAACCAGGATCTTCTGGCCTACAGGCAGGGACCCTACCCCTGTGTACAAGATCCCCCAACTCATCTACTGATGAGGCCAGTATTAAATATCCATCCTTAATTAACTAGAGTACAGTTAAGTGTTAACCACATTCTTTGTTTCTGGTGTTACATAAAGGCCAGATCAGGTAAGGATGGCAGATCTTTTTCCGTAAAGGAATTTAGTGGACGAAATTGGTTTGTATGACAATGGACAGTGGCTATATGATCACTATTAAGTCATCTCTCTGTTGCAGATTTTATTGGATTCAAATTTCACTATCAGCTGGGGTGGAATTCAAATCTATGTCCCCAGAACATTAACCTGGGTTTCTAATCCAATGACATTACCACTATGCCATCACCTCCCATAAAGGAATGACTGAAAGAAGTGTAGGAATAGATTTTTGCTTGAGGCAATACTGTAAAACGGGAGTTAATTGTCAAATCCATTCAAGCTGGAGCTTCACAATGAGCAGTACATTAATTTTAAGGTGTTACTGTTCTTTCCCTCCGGGACCTGGTTTAAGCAATCATCCAGTGGCACAGTGTGACTTCAGTATGTATAATTCACGAAAGGAATTCACTACAAAACTCATCATAACTAGTTTGGTAGCTCCACCAAACCCATAACTACCACTACATAAAAGGCCAAGGGCAGCACATACATGAGAAAACTACCACCTATAATTGCCCTCCAAATTTCATCGAATTTTCAAATCTCACACTATCCTGAATTTGATGTGTACTGTAAGTTCTACCTCACTGCTAGGACAAAATCCTGGAGGAGCATTGCTGGAGTGGCTTTATTAAATAGATGGCAGTGATTTAAAATGATGGCCGAAATCAACTTTCTCAAGGGCATGTCAGGGTAGGCAATAAAGTTGGCCTCTTTGGCGATAGCCATATTGACATCAATGGAAACAAAAATTGCGAAAGACATAAAATATGTTCCCAATTTGCTATCACTCATTTCACAGTCATCGCTTTCATTTGGTGCCCACAGATTTTAAAACCTCAACACTTGACGAAATCAAATCACAATTTTCTAATTTATTTCATCTCTGTTGTTTTAACCTTTGTGACACAGTAAACTCCCTCTATTTGCGAGAAGAGAATTGTGAACAGTTTGTGAATTTGTTGATCCACTTGCCAAATATTGTGTATTATTTTTCCCACTGCAATTCCAACATTTACACATTCACGCTTTCTGGGAGAAAACGTGTGCACTATAGATACTGCAGATCATTCAGTAATATCACTGACTGTGGTATTTCCCAGGAATTCATCTCCTCTGAAAAGCAGGACCATACTGTCCATCTACAATCATTAATCTTGGTTTCATAATTTAACAATAAATTTCAGGCCTTAACAATTCTTTAATAAAGTCAATGTGAACAAGATTGATTACTTACAGCAGATCCTGGCAAAGCCACACTGTTGAATAATAGCCCCAGCCTAGCTTTCTCACCACTTGATACCTTCCATTAAAGATATCCCCTAATTTCACTGGATGGTAACCTCCTGTAAAGATAAATCTCAGCTTTAGCTCAGTACTTGTCAAGGAATAATATGACAGTAACCAGCAGTTGTGGATCTCTCCCTCGCACAAATGCATTTGCTTCAATTGATAGTCCATGCACTGAAATCGAGATTGTTTCATCTCATTTGTTGTTAAGGTTTAATCATGTACTGCAGGGAAGGGAGCAGGGTATTACAATGGAGTTAAATGTGGTTTCCCATACAGTTGTTTTAATTTAAACAGGTATATACATTTCAAAATGATTTATTTATGGAATGTCTAGTCCATCAATCTTTTAGGAAATACTTCAGTAGCAGTTATGCATTTGTTTCCAAATTGAAATGTACATGGTTGAAAATTCATTTTCATAAACAAAGCCGCAAATCGAACTGAATATGTATATAAATTATCAAACAGTGTGTAGCAAACTTGAAAAGAGCTATTAGTTTATGCTAGCGATAACCGTCACTAAGTGCTGTAAGTCAAGAGTGGATGAGCCAATGCCATCTGGAAAATATGGCCAGCTTGATCAGCAAAAGTACACTCACTCCATGATCAGTGTGCACTGGCAGGATCTGCTGGATGTGACTGCAACCAGTGGCAGATTTCAGTAACATTAATGAAGTGGAGATTCCTGACACATTCATTGATGGTTGAGGTTGGAGAAATGTTCTTTGAACACCCTGGCTGGTCATCACCTACAACTGAGAACTCTCTTTTCCTTCACCTGGCACTTATGGAAATGGGTCTGTCTTTGTGTTGCTTCTGCCCATTCTCTCTGTTGTACAGTAGACCAAGGGGGATGCATGTTGCTGTGTACCTCTTTGGGAACAAGTGATTGGTACAGTGTCCTTGAAATCAAGACCATTCTTCACTATTTGCCACAACATACCCTGTAGACCTTAGTAATTCTTAAACAAGTCTGGAAAGCACGGAAGACTTTAGCAATGGCAGCAGTGAAAATAAACTTTCAAATAATTAATGATCTCTTTAAGCATGAGAAAATTAAAGATCACCAGAGTGAAAAGTGGAGACAGGATGAGAAACCAGGAAACTGTCTGCCAGAGAATCAGATTAGTGAGGATCAAACTTGGTCAACTTCAATAAAAATGGTGGGAAAATGTGCGATTTTGAAAGCAACCACTGATACATGAATTTTTCTTTTCCCTGTCAGATATTCATCTCTGACTTGTGTCTTCCTCTATTGCTTCCAGCAAGATCAAGCTTTATTAGCAAGCTTTATTTATGGTTTGATAAACCCAACTGCACTTTCAATTTAAATCTAATGGATTTTTAAAACTCGTTTATGGGATGTGTGTTGCTGGCTGGGCCAGCATTTATAGCCTATCCCTAGCTGCCATTGAGAAGGTGATAGTGAGCTGCCTTCTTGAACAGCTACAGTCTACCTGCTGTGGATTGACCCGCAATGCCCCGAGGGAGGGGATTTCAGGATTTTCACCCAGTGATAGTGAAGGAACATGATATATTTCCAAGCCAGAATAGTGAATGGCTTTGAGGGGAAATTGAAAGTGATGGTGTTCCCATGTATATGCTGCCCTTGTCCTTCTAAATGAAAGTGGTCGTGGGTTTGAAAGGTGCTATCTGAGGATTATTGGTGAATTTCTGAAGTATATCCTGTAAATAGTAATGCTACTGAGTATAGATGGTGGAGGGCTGCCGTAAGAAGTATATAATGAAATTGGAGAAGGTGCAGGAAAGATTTACAAAGGTGTTGTCAGGACTAAGGGGTTGAATTATAAGGAGGGGCTAGAAATTAGTTCACTGGACTGTAGGACGTTGAGGGGTGACCTCATAGAGGTTTATAAAATCATGGGGCATGGATAAGGTGAATAGCAAAGGTCTTTTCCCTCGGGTAGATTAGGCGTTCAAAACTAGAGGGTTTAAGGTAAGAGGACAAAGATTTAAAAGGGACCTGAAGAGCACCTTTTTCACATAGAGTGGTTCATATGTGGAATGCACTACCAGAGGAAATGGTAGATGCATATACAGTTGCAATATTGAAATTGCATATGGACAGGTACATGAACATGAAAGGTTTAGAGAGATATGGACCAAATACAAGCAGTAGGGACTAGTTTAGCTTGAGAAACTTGGTCAGCATGGAGAAGTTGGACCAATGTGAAAGAACTGCACAGAGGCTGGTATCCTGTCACCAAGTCACCCTTTATTCACATGTGTACAGTAGATGGGCTCTGACTAGCCAGCTCAAAGCTAGACCCTAGAATGTGAAGACTCTCTGAATTTTGTGTTCATATCAGTCAGCCAGGGCTCGCTGATTGGTCTAGGTTAACAACCCCAAGTAAAGATCTCATAATCAATGAGATCCATTTGGCTTTCATTCCAATCAGTACAGTCTGTTTCCATGCAAATGCCTCAATGGCTCAGTGCTGGTGACAGGCTCTTTTTGATGCCGACACACATTGTGTACATACTTAGGAGACAACATTGTGATGATCCCAGCTGATGTTACTATTGATCGCAGAATGAAATTTGGCTTGATAGATAGTTTTAAGAAAACTTTCACTGAAATGTAAACATAACAGGCTACATATTTGATCTTGAAGGTAAAATACACAAGAAAAGGAAAACCAAATAAAATAAAACAAGCCATCTAAATTTCATACAGTGTAACAGATTTCCAAACCCAGCAAAACAACATCCCATCTACTTCACAACGCCATCATTTTATCGTTAATCAAAGTCCAGAGAAATGTTCTTTCTATATTCAATCTATCAATTGACTTAACTGCATCTCTTTCCGTTCCATTTCCGTGAGGTATTTGTGGCTTTTTTGCTTAATCACTCAAACAACTTAGAGCTCAGATTTCCTCGGTCCTTTAATGATTGTCAAAGTTCCAAACAAACACTCCTGGCTTTCAGAATATACTTTGTAAGATTGAATATTGTTCATTTATTATGTGTTTACCAAAGTATAAATTCAGTTCTGGAATGAAGTTGGAGTTAATAAGTAATGGAAGGTGGAGTAAAGCCATAAATGTCAACTCTTCTTAGTCTGCTTTTAGTATTATCTGCTAGCAGTTCTATGAAATAAATAAAACCATTGAAATGATACAGGGCAGAAAGGGAGCAAACAGCCCACCTTGTCCATGCCAACCCAAACACACCCAGAGGTCCTTTCTAATCTCTTCTTCCTCCACACAGGCCATAACCCTGCAGCTTACAGCTCTTAAAATGCAGATGCAGGGACTTTTTAAAAGAGTTTAGTGTCTCTGCCTCCGTTACCATCTCGGACGTAGACAGAGCTGACCTGCCTCTCTTCCAACCTTAGCTGACAGACGTTCACCTGCCTCCCTTCCAACTAAGTTTACTGCACCAAGTGCTCCCGATGTGATTTCCTCTATATCGGGGAGACCAAATGTAAACATAGGGAATGGTTCACCGAGCATCTCAGCTGGGCCCACAGGGCTGACCTGACCTCCCAGTCACTGCCCATTTTAATTCCCCTTCCCACTCCCTTTCCAATTTGAACATCCTTGGCCTCCTCCATTGCCACAATGAACCAAACCACAAATGGGGAGGAACAACACCTCATCCTCTGCCTGGGCAGCCTACAGCCCGGAGGACTCAACATAGAGTTCCCCAATTTTAAATAACCTCCCTCCCTATCCCTTGACTCCCTTCCCAGCCCCTCACCCTCTCTTCCACTCCCCCCTGCCACCTACTGGATTAATTCCTCCCAATTGCCAACCAATACCCTCTCCCTGTTTCCTCTTCACCACCCTCCCTCTGCCAGCCCCTTTATCTGTAGATCCCTCTACACCCACCCCCAGTCCTGAAGAAGGGTTACATTCAAAACATTGACTTCTGCACCTTCTGATACTGCCTGGCTTGCTGTGTTCTTTCAGCCTCTTGCCTGTCTACTCCAGTACCAATTCAAGCAGTGAATTCCAGACACCCACCATCCTCTGCGTAAAAAAAGGTTTTTCTTCATGGCCCTTCTAATCCTTCTGTTTTTTAGCTTGAATCTATAACCCCTGGTTTTTGAACTGTCTGCCAAAGAGATTCCTCCCGTCTAATCAATCTCTATCCCTCACAATTTTGGTACCTCAAACGTGTCACCCCTCAGCCTTCTCTCTTCCAAGGAAGCCACCAATCTCTTCAATCTCTCTTTGCAACTGCAAAACCCCTGTGTGTTTCTGATGGAATTGTAATAATGATGATTAACAATATAACAGTACACTTTGGGGAACAGTCAAACCTGATGTGTTTCTGCTTTAACTTCATCCCTCATATCTAGTTTAAATTCACTTAAAACTAATGAATGTGAGATGTCTGTCTCGTTGCAAATGGTGCAGCCATAGGCAGATTAATTGTGACTGACACAGTGGTTGAGATTTTCCCATTTTTGGAATACATCCAATAGCATAAAGATGTAACAGAGAGAAACCTTGTTCAGGAAGTACCCAGGATCAATTATCATTCAAGTAGATGACTGGCAACCAACAGGTTTTCTACTGGATTTATGAAGTCAGGGTGTTCCTTACTAAAGGAAATTACTATAGACGCTGGAAATCTGAAACAAACACAGGGAATGCCAGTGAGCAGGTCTGACAGTATCTGTGCAAAGAGAAACAAGGTTAATGTTTCCAGCCCGGTATGCCCAGGTTCTGAAGACTAGTGATACTGGGTTCTCTCTCTGTGTCTCTGTCCACACATGCTTCCAGACCTGCTGAGTTACTCCAGCATTCTGTGTTTAGTTCCAGGATGGCTCACTTACCTGGAGTAGCTGAGACAGCACTGCCCAGATCCCATCACACGTGAAAATGGTAAGTGTTTTAAGGGGTGGGGGGTGGGGGCTCGGTGGGGAGGGAGGGTTCCTGATACCGGGGAAAGAGAGACAGGGAAATCAGGAAATGAGGGCAGGGTGCTGGCCTCTCTCTGTGCCCTAGGTCATGTCCCTTGGTCCTATGTTGGGAGATATTCTCCCCCATCTCCCACCAAACTGACAGTGGAAGGCCCACCAAAACCCTCTGATTATCTGCTCTTTATACCACTGAGCCCAAGACTACTGGGAATAGAAACGTCCACCCTGCTGCATATCAATGAGGTCAGTTGGACCAATAATAAAATATTTAACAAGTCAATATTCCTCTTAATTGACAACTCACCACTGTCTATCAAGGAACTATCTTGCCGCTCAGGGTTTTGATGTATATAATTTCTGTTATTAAAATTCTTCTTGAGTATGGCAACTTAAAAACGTTTCACTGTTATTTTTGCAAAAATACCAGTAGCAATAAATTACTATTCTGTTCTGATAGAGTCATATAGCACAGAAACAGAGCCTTTAGACAAACGTGTCCATAAACTAGTCCCACCTGCCTGCGCTTACACTCCCTACTCATGTACTTAACTGGTACGTTTTAAACGTTGTAACTGTACCCGCATCCACCAATTCCTCTGGAAGTTTATTCTACAATACAAACCAATCTCTGTTTAAAAAAAGTTGTCCCTCTTGCCTCTTTTAAAGCTTTCTCCTCTCACCTTAAAAATATGTGCCCTAGTCTTGAAATTCCCCATCCTAGGGAAAAAAAAACACCTTCCATTCACCTTATCTATACATCCCATGATTTTATAGACCTCTATAAGGCCATCCCTCAACCTCCTATGCTGCAGTGAAAAAAAGTCCCAACCTATCCAGCCTCTCCTTATATGTCAACCCCTTCATTCCCACCAACATTCTGGTAAATCTCTTTTGACTTCTTATCTGATGGTGCCACAAATATTACCATTGCTCCGTAAGCTTCTGCTCACAGTAAACATTAGACTCAGTTTTAATTCCAAGCTTAACTTCTGAATTGAATTCCCCTGCCACGGTGAGATTTGAACCCATAACCCGAGAACCTCAGCCTGGTGTTGAGGACTGCTGCTAGTCTATTGACATGACCACAATGCCACGGCCAGCCAGAACAGCATCAGAAGTATGCCTGTGTCATATGGATGCCATATTAAAGGAAAATAACATTCACTGTGACAAAGAAATGGGCCTAACAGAATTGCATTTTCTGGCCTATATGAGAATGATCTAAGATTTTAAGTTGGAAACCCATGGAGACTGACCTGTGTGATATTCTGCTGGATCCTCATGCCCTTCATCTAACAACTGCCTTGACATATTGAGAACTTGGCTGGTATGATATTTTCCAATAATCTCTTGCTTCTTACTGTGAAACCTGAAATAATAGTAAAAGATAAGGCTTTGATGATCACATCAGGAAGTACAAAGATACTCTCTGGGAGGAGCTTGGTGCAGGATTCTTATAATGACTTCAATATAGCATTCCAGGAGATGGCAGAAAAAGCAAAATATTGCAGACACCGAAACTCTGAAATAAAAAGAAAAAAAATGATGGAAATAATTAACAGGTAAGCTGGCAGTACCCAGAGCTATTCTGATAGGGTGCCTTGAAATTTTGAGCTGATCCTTTTGGCATCTAGTTTGGAGTCAGGGGCACATCAGAGCAACAACCCCACGATATGCTGCAGGTAACTGAAGTATTTTGCCTTTTTGCCAACATCTGGACTCATTGAGAGCTTAGATTAGAATGGTGCACAGCAGTTCAGGCAGCATCCAAGGCCAGTTAAATGACACTGACTGGAATTAGCAGGTAACAGGAGCTTGAATGTAGGCGTCAAGCCCAAAGGTCCAGAGTTCATGATAGACTTAGAGCACCCCAAATCTGTCAGGATGCAGGATTGGCCTTTGGTCACCTTGTCCAGAGGTCTCCTTGCCCTTTCAGCAGCGATCTGCAACTACTGAGGGGTTCCAACATTTTATGTTTTTTATTCCAGACTAGAGGAATCTGGAAGCACAGCAGGGAATTAAAGTCTTACAATATCTCTACTAATATAGAATATACTCAGCAGGATTCATTTATAATGTAGTACCTTTGCCACAGATCATCAAACTGGTGATGCTCTAAAATAATGCATTATGGTAATGAACAAAAAAAGTACATTTTGCATTTTCTCATGTTTCACTTTGGTCACCTTACAGAAAGGTTCACAAAACTGGACATTCCAGGCAATTTCACTCTCTTGTCTGAAGATATTGCACAATGTCCCATTGTAATTTGATGTCTTGACGACTGCTCCTGCTCTCGTTGTGTCAGCATCACAGACTAATATCCATATTTCACCAATGTCTCTGTGGATGGCATTGGCTAAGCCAGACCTGATGCTCTGAGACAGTAGTCTTAATCATGAAATGTTTAAAATGAAATGATATAAAGATGGATCTTGAAGTTTATTGGCAACTATTGCCAGAACACAATGATGCAGATGCTAAAAGCAATCAGTCAATCTCAAGCTCATGTATTAAAGCATTTCCCTTTTCCAAGCCATCTCCAATCACAACCGTATCCTAATATGCAATTTTATTACATTCAGCGGCTATTTCGCAGACTGTTCATTCTTTCTGTAATGAATTTTTAAACAACAATCTTAAATATTGCTTCCAGCTATATTGTACCTGTGGCCCTTGTGCTGATGTTCAATGGTGCTAGATTCCATTTCATATGCTGTTAATATCTTACACAAAACCAAATACTGTGGATGTTGGAAATCTGAAACAATGAGAATGCTGGAGAAACTTAGCAGGTCTGACAGCATGTGTGCAGACTGAATCAGATATAACTTTTCAAGTCCAGTTTGACTCTTCTTCAGTATATAGTTCTGCGCCATCCCCTCTTTGTTGATTTATTTCAGTTTTGGAAGGTTTCTGTTTCTCTGGGCTTTCATCATTGCCATGCATCACCAGGCCCATCCTTCCTTCTTCTTGGGGGATTGGACAATATATAAAGCTTCACTCACTGGGCCTGCAGAAGCTGTGTGATGGTGAGTATCCTGGCCTCAACTTCTACCTTTCCTGGAGAATGCTGTATGGCAGTAAATGTCCAAGATAGACAAAGAGGAGGCTCGAAGAACACAGCAAGCCAGGCAGCAACAGGAGGCAGAGATGTTTTGGGCATAACCCTTGTTCTGAACTGGTAAGTGTCCTAGCTGGCCATGACTGCATGAGCAATAAAGGATACGCCCTGATGCTTGTCTAGTTCTTTATGGAGAAGGAGAATGCACAGAGGAAAGAAGCTTTTCAGGAAGAAAACAAAATGTAAAAGACAGCATAAACATGGACATTTGGCGAAGTTTGAAGCAATACTGCACCCGCAAAAGATATATTTCAGTCTCGATAAATATACCAATATTATTTTCTCCCAAGAGTAATTTGTTGCTACGGAAACTATTCAACTCTTGGTGGCTGGCCAGGCCAACATGAATCCGTCTCTATGGTAACCTTGCCTTCTGAAGTGATGCCAAAGCCAGGAGTTTCTCAATGAATCCTTTGAGGAACAGCCACCATTACTTGGCAGCAGAGAGCTTCCTTGTACTGCTTTAGTTTCTGTCATTGTAATGACTGCAATATAAAAATACACTAAATTCTCACAAGGCAGTGACAAAATCAAGGGCTTTGGTCACAAATAAGACTGTAGTTTGATAGCTCAAATAATTTTTATCAGTCTCTTTATGAAAAGAATAGAAAAATGAATAGTCGCTTAATTCATTCATTTTTTCTGAGTGTAAAGAAATAAATCCCAAAGACCTCTGAATGAGATTGCCATCTTGTGGAGAATCATGCAGTTTTGAGAAATAAGGTCAAATTGTCTTTAAACCAAGTCTAATCAATTCAATACAGGTTTTTCACATCCAGTGGCAAGAAAGGTGACCATCATTTTTTAAATCAGAAGCTTTGACAAAGGGTCAGTTAGACTCAAAACGTCAGCTGTTTTCTCTCCTTGCAGATGCTGCCAGACCTGCTGAGATTTTCCAGCATTTTCTCTTTTGGTTTCAGATTCCAGCATTGCAGTATTTCGCTTTTTTTTAATTAGAGTCCCAATGACTTCTTCAAACTCTGGGCACAAGTTTTAGACATGAATGTATTGTACATTTAATTGTTGCGTTAACATTCTTCCTGCGAAATTATCCATTGATTTCTCAGAGGCTTGGCAGGTGAAATACTGCCCAGGTAACTACCCAGAGTGATTCAAATTGGTGTGCTTTATCCAGAGAGGACAGCCTAATTATAATCGCAAATAGCTCCAGATGTTGCCAGAGCAATGTTTTAAAAATTCAGTGACATAGTAACTTTTGTTATCATTCTACCTCTTAATCCAGCTGGGCTCTAGTGTCATTGTGGTGAGGTTCAGACTCGTGTTGGGGTGAGGTCTAACCCATTGTATAAGAGAGGTCCAGTGTGTCAGAGGTATGAGTTCCAACTTCATGGCGAAAGGGTGACACCATTAACTTGTTGAGATGACAAAGGCATCTATTTGACCAGCAGCCATCCACTATCATAAACATTCATTTCCTCCACCACCAATATACAGTGGCTAAAATGGGTGGTATTTGCAAGATGCACTGTAGCAACTTGTTAAACCTCCTTCAATGGAACCTACCAACCCAGCTAGTAGGAGAAGCACAGTAGATGCATGCGACCATCTATGCAACTTCCCTTTCAACTCAACACCATCCTGACTTGGAACTATAGTGCCATTCCTTCGCCATTTCTTCAGGAGAGAGATGTAGAAATGTGAGATATTCAATAAAGTTTGAAGGTAGACTGTGGCCACAGTCTGCAGCAACCCTGAATATTATAGTGGAAACCATTTCAAAAGGCAGGCAGTGAGACAGATGTATGCTTGATTCATGGGTGACAGTCCCACAGTGGGTGCTGCAAGGTGATTACATCACAGTTTCAGAAAAGTTGCAATGGAGCCATTTTGAATAGATGGGAATACAGTGCGACACACTGACAAACTATAACCCCACTCCCCAACAATCTGCTCTGACTGACTCTAAACTGGGCAAAAACAGTCAAGGAAGTTGAGCCAAATGTTGTGAATATAACTGCTCCATTCCTCGGTCACGGTGTGAAAAGCAATAATAATCAAACACTTGAGAGATTTTTTTGTTCATATTCATTCATGGCACATGAGGAAGGGCAGCATTTATTGCTCATCCGAGACAGGTGAGTGGCTTGTAAAAGGCATTTTAATGGTAAACTATATAAATATGTGAAGCATGACTGGGAGGGATGGCAGATTTGCTTCACCAAAGAACATGAGTGAACCAAATGGATTTTACAGACAGTCTGATAATTTCATGGACACCATTAATATATGTTTTTCAGATTTAATTAATTAACTGATTTAAATTCCCAGCTGCCATGACATGACTTGAACTCCTCTGGATTACCAGTCCAGTAACTATACCATAACCCCAGAGGTACAGAAAAGTTGGATCCTGGATCAAGCAGGCTCATATTGCACATTTTAGTGATCTCATTGAGCATCTCAATGACAAAGATGGAAACAGATTGAAGGCCAATGACAGATACATTTGGCATCAGGTTTCTGTATGTTGTGCTCTGCCTGAACACTCTGGGATCAACAAGGGATCATGAAACAGCTTGCTCTGCAAATCTTCTTTCCTTTTAACGGCTTCTGCTTTTTATACGCCTGGAAACTAGACAGGAAAAAGTCAGCACACTCATTCCTGTTGCCCCCCACCATTTATCCAATGTCTCAACTTTGGAAGGTTCTGACTGCCACCATAATATACACCCAGGAGGTAGAGGGTTTTAAATCTGCTCTGGCTCCCAGCTAACAATAACACTGACCTCTCACCTTCCCCCCACAATTGATTGCAATCACCCCCGAGATAACTTTTGAAACCTGATTTCCTTCCTAAGACTTGACTTCCATGACATGTGCTGCAAATGTGTTGCTGGTCAAAGCACAGCAGGTCAGGCAGCATCTCAGGAATAGAGAATTCGACGTTTCGAGCATAAGCCCTTCATCAGGAATCATGACATGTGATTTCCTACTTACCTACAAACACTCAACAATCTCCCCCCCCCATCTACACCTCCCCCCACCCCCACACACTTTACTCACAACACCTAGACCTCCCAACACTCAACCCCCTTGATACTCAATCCCCTGACATTGGAAACTCCACTCTGGCATCCCCACTCACCCCGACATCCCCTGGCCCTCTATCAGACAGTCAACGCTTCTGGGCAGCCAAATGAGTCCCCTCAACCGTTGACCTGAACTCTGACCCTGATGCTTGACACACTCTGCCCATTTACCTACTTACCTGCAACCAAGTAATTCCTCACCAACTTGGCATCCTATGCCCTTCTGACTGCTATCCTATCTCCTCCCAAGTATCTGTCACCCTACACTCTCACCATGTGTCACCTTACCTGCAAGACACCCTTACCCCACCATCTAGCTCACCCATCCGCCATTCTATCCCCTTAATCACCTGTGCTTAGTGATATCACCCACTTAGCTCTCTATCCCCTCATCCATTTACATAAAGAGTAAATGAACAACTAAGGAAAGTGTAGAGCCAATTCGAGACTGTGGTGGTAATGTGTGTGTAGACCCAGAAGACAAGGGCACTGCCCTCTCAGAATACTTTGCTTCAGTTTGCTCAATGGAAAATGAGGATACAGGTGGAGACATCAAGGTGGAGGACTGTGAAATGTTAGAATAAATTAATGTATAGGAAGTAAAGTTACTAAAGGATTTATTAACTTTAAAATTGGATGAATCCACTCAGATGAGATGTATCCCAGGTTGTCAAGAGAAGCAAGGGAAAAGATATTGGGGCCGTGCTGCCAGAGGATTGCAGGACTGTGCCACTGTTTAAGAAGGGCAGTAAAGACAAGCCAGGGAACTATAGACTGGTGAGCCTGACCTCGGTGGTGGGGGAGTTGTTGGAGGGAATCCTGAGGGACAGGATGTACATGTATTTGGAAAGGCAAGGACTGATTCGGGATAGTCAACATGGCTTTGTGCGAGGGAAATAATGTCTCACAAACTTGATTGAGTTTTTTGAAGAATAAACAAAGAGGATTGATGAGAGCAGAGCAGTAGATGTGATCTATATGGACATCAGTAAGGTGTTCGACAAGGTTCCCCATGGGAGTCTGATTAGCAAGGTTAGATCTCATGGAATACAGGGAGAACTAGCCATTTGGATACAGAACTGGCTGAAAGGTAGAAGACAGAGGGTGGTGGTGGAGGGTTGTTTTTCAGACTGGAGGCCTGTGACCAGTGGAGTGCCACAAGGATCAGTGCTGGGCCCTCTACTTTTTGTCATTTACATAAATGATTTGGATGCGAGCATAAGCGGTACAGTTAGTAAGTTTGCAGATGACACCAAAATTAGAGGTGTAGTGGACAGCGAAGAGGGTTACCTCAGATTACAACAGGATCTGGACCAGATGAGCCAATGGGCTGAGAAGTGGCAGATGGAGTTTAATTCAGATAAATGTGAGGTGCTGCATTTTGGGAAAGCAAATCTTAGCAGGACTTACACACTTAATGGTAAGGTCCTAGGGAGTGTTGCTGAACAAAGAGACCTTGGAGTCCAGGTTCATAGCTCCTTGAAAGTGGAGTCGCAGGTAGATAGGATAGTGAAGAAGGCATTTGGTATGTTTTCCTTTATTGGGTATAGGAGTATTGAGTATAGGAGTTGGGAGGTCATGTTGTGGCTGTACAGGACAGTGGTCAGGCCACTGTTGGAATATTGCGTGCATTTCTGGTCTCCTTCCTATTGGAAAGATGTTGTGAAACTTGAAAGGGTTCAGAAGAGATTTACAAGGATGTTGCCAGGGTTGGAGGACCTGAGCTACAGGGAGAGGCTGCACAGGCTGGGGCTGTTTTCCCTGGAGCGTCGGAAGCTGAGGGGTGACTTTATAGAGGTTTACAAAATTATGAGGGGCAAGGATAGGATAAATAGACAGAGTCTTTTCCCTGGGATTGGGGAGTCCAGAACGAGAGGGCATAGGTTTAGGGTGAGTGGGGAAAGATATAAAAGAGACCTAAGGGACAACGTTTTCACACAGAGAATGTATGTGTATGGAATGAGCTGCCAGAGGATGTGGTGGAGGCTGGTACAATTGCAACATTTAAGGGGCATTTGGATAGGAAGGGTTTGGAGTGATATGGGCCAGGTACTGGTAGGTGGGACTAGATTGGGTAGGGATATCTGGTCGGCATGGACAGGTTGGACCAAAGGGTCTGTTTCCAAGCTGTACATCTCTATGACTCTATGACTGTTAATGTTCCTTTGTTAAAACAAAGGAGGAAGAGATAGATGAGGAAATTATCAGCCAGTCAATCTAACTTCAGTGGTGTGAACATAATAGAAAGAAATCTGAGGGACAGAATATATCTAGACTTGAAGAAATATGGATTATTTGTTAGGGATAATTAGCAGAAATTTGCCACAAGGAGGAAGTGCTTGAATTCAACCTGAGAAAGTGTGAGGTAATAGGGAGTGCTCACAAGGCAAGGGATTACACTGGAGATCAGACTGACCCTGATGTGCATATCCACAGATCCCTGAAGGTAGCAGGGCAGGTAGATAGTTTGGTTGAGAAGGAAGATGGGATCCTTGCTTTTATTAGCTAAGGCATAGAATAATGTTAAGCTGGAACTGTTTAGATTGCTAGTAAGGCCACAACTGCTTGCAGATCTTGTCACCACATTACAGGAAGGATGTGAGCACTAGAGAGGATGAAGAGGTGATACCTGGGCTGGAGGGTCTGAGCTTAGAGAGAAGTTTGGATAGACTGGGTTGTTTTCCTTGAGGCATCAAAGGGGACCCAATAGAGGTGTGGGCCATTGGTATGGTGTACAGGAAGGCACTTTTTCAAATAGTTGTGTGATCAGAGATAGAAGGTTAAGAGGAAAGTTGAGGAGAATTTTATTTCACCCAGAGGATGGTGGGAGTCAGGAACTCACTGCCTGAAAGGGTGATTGGGTCAGAAACTTGTTCCACATTGAAGCAGCATTTAGATATTCCCTTGTATTGCCATGGTCTCCAAGACTATGGATCACGAGCTGGAAAATGTGATTAGTATTGTCAAATTTTGATTGATCAGTGCAAACACAGTGGAATGAATGGCCTCCTTCTTGCCAATTTTCTATGAGAAGCTTGGGTATAAACAGCACACACTTGTTCACAGAGAAGAGTTTTGGCAAAAAGAATGCCCCAAATCAACTTGCCCATTCTCATTAGGCAGTAATGGGGTGACCTAGGTTTAGGAGAAAGTGAGGACTGCAGGTGCTGGAGATCAGAGCTTAAAAATGTGTTGCTGGAAAAGCGCAGCAGGTCAGGCAGCATCAAAGGAACGGGAAAATAGATGTTTCGGGCATAAGCCCTTCTTCAGGAAACTAGGTTTAGGACAAAGTCACCTTCTTGTCATCCGAGCTGCCAAGAGGCACCAGACAAGGGGAAATCAATGACAAAGAGGATGCACAGCAGTGCCTAATAAAAGAAAATGTGCTTTGTAGAGTTTGTCTGCCAAAGTAAGCACATAAGATGGCACTGCAGCACCAAATACAACTTAGTGGAATCAGATTTTCAACATGTTCCCGTTATACTCACAAGTTTCCAGATCCATTTATTTGCTGTTCAGCTCCGGTAGGTAATATCCCATCTGGATAGCTGTTGACAGTGTTGCAATTTAGTCCTGGGATTCAAAGAACTCCACTACCATAACCTCAGAATTCAAACCACAATATGACCAGCTACAGCAATATCCTCAAATAACCCCATACATTAGTTTTACAGATCACACTGCAAAGAAAAAAACAAACCTCATCAAAGGACCTCATTTTAGAGCAAGTCTATATTTATTGTTTTTTAAATTCCGTAAGTTACTTACTTGTGGAAACAGCTGCAGAGAAGGGAGACCAGCGAGGATAAATGGTTCACAGTGGGGGAGGAGCCTGTCACTTAGGGTGGCAACACTTATAGCACCAAGACCCTTCTATAGATATGGTACATGACAACTGACTGGATTGTGCAAGTGGGAAGAGGGAAGGCAGATTTTCTGATTGGCCATTAGGTTCCAAGGACAAATTCAAACCATAACACAGCATCAGGATAGCTTTCAGCTGCAGAGGCTTTGTTCAGGAAGTTTGAGGTGAATTGCTACTTTGAAGAAAAAATAATGAACTAAATATCAACAGAGAGTAACTGGCACCTTTAGAAAAACTGGATTTTGCCAGAAATATGAGCTGTACGGCTGGCAAGTCTCATTAATATGGTAGCAGTGCTCACCTCAGATGACTTATTGTAACTCCTCCATCATCACTGCAGTTCATCTTTTTCTCAGACAGCAGCTCTTCTGAGGTCATGGACATACAGCTTACTCGGGAAATTTGAGACACTGTAACATCATAGGTCAAGATACTACTCAGAAAGGGTCTCTAAAGCAATGTAGGAAGGGGAGTTACAGTATCCTACACCCTTTGTAAGGGTTTGAGATAGTACAAAAGGATATTCCTGTAAAACACAGAGGGCTGAATCTCACATCAACAACACAGTCTTATATTTTGAGCCAATTGCTGATGTGGTACTACGCAAGAATCAAAATATTTATCTACATAGAATGTCTCAAAATAATACCAGAAAATTATTACAGAATAGCTCAACATGGGTTTAAAATCTCAACTTAAGCCACAGATCAGCAGGGTATGTTATAATTACCAGGCAAATAAATACTGGTTACCACTGTAGAAAATGTTAGTTGCAGTAGAAACATGTCATAGTAACCAGGCATAATGTAAAGTAATACACATGGAGGGCAAAACAGAATGGTAGTGCAATGGTGATCGTCAGGGTCTCCAGTTTTAATTCCCATTTTGTTACCAAATTCAGAGCCTGCGTTGATTAAGTAAATAAAACATCTTGGCAGTTAGTCCAGCAAGGTATATCACAGCAAAATCTGATTCAACAGGAAAAGGGCTTCCTGTGGATTCCTCTTCATATACATCTGTACCAGCTAATTTAAATCACATCAGCACCACATGCACTGAAGATTATACGACCTATTTGTTGCAATGATACTCATCTTTCTGGTGGGTTTACCACTTAATACAGGAAGCTGGAGTTGTAGAGAATGAGCATAAGATAAGGTGACAGGACAGAGATTTAAAAAAAGACATGAGAGGCAACTTTGTTTACACAGACGGTGGTTCGTGTGTGGAATAAACTTCCTAAGCAAGTGGTGGATGCAGGTACAATTACAATGTTAAAAAGACATTTGGAAAAGTACATGAATAGGAAAGTTAAAAATCACACAACACCAGGTTATAGTCCAACAGGTTTAATTGGAAGCACCCTAGCTTTCAGAGCGACGCTCCTTCATCAGGTGATGAAGGAGCGTTGCTCCGAAAGCTAGTGTGCTTCCAATTAAACCTGTTGGACTATAACCTGGTGTTGTGTGACCTTTAACTGTGTACACCCCAGTCCAACACCGGCATCTCCAAATCATGAATAGGAAAGGTTTGGAGGGATATAGGCCAGGAACAGGCAGGTGGGACTAGGTTAGTTTAGGATGATGTTCGGCATGGACTGGTTGGACTGAAGGTTCTGTTTCTGTGCTGTGTGACTCCATGACTATAATAGACAAGGAGGGAAAAGAAGAGTTGAACTTAATCTGATTTTTAAAGTTAAAATTTATGTTTACAATCAGACTCAGACAGCCTGACGTTCTAGGTGCTGAAGAAGAGTCATATGAGACTTGAAAAGGTAATTACATCTTTCTCTCTACAGATGTTTCCAAACCTGGTGAAGATTCTCCAGCACTTTCTATATTTATTTCGGATTTCCAGCATCTGCAGTATTTTATTTTTATCAGGTGTCCCCCTTTAGGTTGCACCCTCTGACCTGTAGGGCTAGCCTTGGCTCAATGGTAAATACCTTTCTCTTCCATCAGAAGGTTATGGGTTTATCTGCACATTCGAGTGAGTTGAGTACCCAACTGAGAGAGAGGAAGAAAGATTGGGGAGAGAGTAGTTCACCTCATCATTGTTTGTGGGAACTTGCTTTGTGCAAATTTGCAATTGCCTTTCCCTAATAGTGACTAAAATGAAGTGTGCTTCACTGGTGCTCTGAAACTAAAAGTCTTGACATTGTGAAATATGCTTTATTAATGCAAATCTTATTTCTTTATCTCATTACTCTTCAAATTTAACAATGAGAGACTGATTTTACAAAACGTTTCAGTGATTATTGCAGTGAGACAGTGTGCATGCTCCCCTAATCTGGAGGCCTATGACCAGTGGAGTGCCACAAGGATCGGTGCTGGGTCCTCTACTTTTTGTCATTTACATAAATGATTTGGATGCGAGCATAAGAGGTACAGTTAGTAAGTTTGCAAATGACACCAAAATTGAAGGTGTAGTGGACAGCGAAGAGGGTTACCTCAGATTACAACAGGATCTTGACCAGATGGGCCAATGGGCTGAGAAATGGCAGATGGAGTTTAATTCAGATAAATGAGAGGTGCTGCATTTTGGGAAATAAAATCCTAGCAGGACTTATACACTTAATGGTAAGGTCCTAGGAAGTGTTGCTGAACAAAGAGTGCTTGGAGTGCAGGTTCATAGCTCCTTGAAAGTGGAGTCGCAGGTAGATAGGATAGTGAAGAAGGTGTTTGGTATGCTTTCCTTTATTGGTCAGAGTATTGATTTACGAGTTGGGAGGTCATGTTGCAGCTGTACAGGATATTGGTTAGACCACAGTTGGAATATTGCGTGCAATTCTGGTCTCCATCCTATCGGAAAGATGTTGTGAAACTTGAAAGGGTTCAGAAAAGATTTACAAGAATGTTGCCAGGGTTGGAGGATTTGAGCTACAAGGAGAGGCTGCACAGGCTGGGGCTGTTTTCCCTGGAGCGTCAGAGGCTGAGGGGTGACCTTATAGAGGTTTACAAAATTATGAGGGGCATCGATAAGGTAAATAGGCAAAGTCTTTTCCCTGGGGTCATGGAGTCCTGAACTAGAGGGCATAGGTTTAGGGTGAGAGGGGAAAGATATAAAAGAGACCTACGGTGCAACGTTTTCACACAGAGGGTGGTATGTATATGGAATGAGTTGCCAGAGGGTGTGGTGAAGGCTGGTACAATTTCAACATTTAAGAGGCATTTGGATGGGTTTATGAATAGGAAAGATTTGGAGGGATATGGGCTGGGTGCTGGCAGGTGGGACTAGATTGGGTTGGAAAATCTGGTCGGCATGGACAGTTTGGACCCAAGGGTCTGTTTCCAGGCTGTACATTTCTATGACTCTATGACTCTAATCACCTAAACCTAAACCTCTCCATGTTAATGCAGTTATAGAGGTGATTCACAATAAACCACATGCCTGCCTCCATTCTCTTTGTATGAAGTATAAATAACATTTTTTAAAAAAGTTGGAGCATTCATTTTTGTTGAAGTGACCTGTACCTCGGCTGTTGCAGTGTGATATACTGTTGCAGTGTGACACACTCTTATTGTGACTTTCTGAAGTCCTATGAAACATAAAGCTATTGTGCACATACTAATAGTTAAACTATTTATCAGTTTTAATGTGGAAAGCATTTTAATGTAAGTTTATTTCCGTACTGTAGTAGTTTCAGAAACAGGAATGCATTATACAAGCCAGGTTACAGGGTTCTTTCAACATTACCCCTGCAACTGTAACACTTATAGACCAATCCATTGATAGCAAGCAGTTGGCTGGATTGATACATTCCTTCCACATTCTTTGCGAACTGGTACACTAATAGACCCCATATCTTGGACAGCTGCCAGTTCACTGCAAGGAGGGCATTGGTGACCTCAAACAGTCCTGTAATAAGGTGAATAGAATCAGCAATAAAAATGCTTCCCCACAGTATTTTTATCTGATGGGGAGGTTGAACAACTGCTGTCTTTTAGAGACAGAACAACAACAAACTGTAATGGGGGAACTTTATCACCTCGAAAGGGCAAGAATAAGAATTAATACATTTTAATGAGAGGTTGGCTAAGATTTGAAGAGCATGTAGTTTGACCATTAGAATTGTAAAGCGAGAGAAATAAATTAATTGTTGTCAGGGTTGACTATAGCACTCAGTGACCCATTAAGTACCCTCCCCCAATCCAATCCGCATAAAACGTTAACATCACATGTTCAAAAAAATTCATTGCACATTAACCATAATGTTAGTAATGTGGACCAGAATATAACTTGAATGCTCTAGTGTATAACAGTGCTTTTGTGCATTTGAAGATAATAACTGGATTATGATTTGTAATCTACATTCATGTTAAATCAAATGTATTTCTTCCATCCATCTCTCAATATCTTATGTTACCCACATTTTATAACATAAAGGAAAAGTTGGAAACAAGGTCAAGTTAATGACACGGTCAGGTTATTCAGGTGGAGAATTGAAGTGTTGTATTTCAGAAAACCCCACAAGGTGCACTTTTTATACTTGACTGATTCCATTTGGTTGTCTACCTGTCTGCCAGGCTTAGCTTTCAGATGGACAGTGAGGATGCCGGAGCAGGAGCAGGTCAGTCTAACTTGAATTGTTTTAATGCATGCATTGCTTTAGGCTGAACTTCCTGCCCTGTGCATTTCATTAGTGAGTAGGAAAGGGAGGGGAAGTTTTCCCTGGAGTGTCGGAGACTGAGGGGTGACCTTATAGAAGTTTATAAAATCATGAGAGACATGGATAGGATAAATAGGTAAAGTCTTTTCCCTGGGGTAGGGGATCCAGAACTAGAGGGCATAGGTTTCAGGTGAGAGGGGAAAGATATAAAAGAGACCTAAGAGGCAATTTTTTTCACTCAGAGGGTGGTACGTGTATGGAATGAGCTGCCAGAGGAAGTGATGGTGGCTAGTACAATTGCAACATTTAAAAGGCATCTGAATGGGTATACAAACAGGAAGGGTGTGGACTTAAAGTCATAGAGATGTACAGCACGGGAACAGACCCTTCGGTCCAACTCATCCATGCCAACCAGATATCCCAACTCAATCTAGTCCCACCTGCCAGCACCTGGCCCATATCCCTCCAAACACCGACTCTTCTGCTCCTTGGATGTTGCCTAAACTCCTGTGCTTTTCCAGCACCACACTTTTCGACTCGAAAAATATTAGTCTGCTAGTCTCACCCAGAACAGCATGTCTCCATTAGTCTCTTGAATAATTTGAGAGACCAATCCTTCATGTTTGGGGAATTGATTATTTTACGAGTAAATGCGAGAATCTAATTGTGACCTGTCCAACCTTACAAATAAAATGTCAACTGTTTGGTAGCAACAGTGCTCCTTCAATGAAATAAGTTGAAGAGGAAACTGTGTTCATACACCAACTTGAGACTTGGCCATGAACACTAATATGCAAACTAGCAATGTAGAATACTAGATTTTCTTGGACATTTTCTTACACGAGATTATCATGTGTTAAATGGATGCCAAGGCAAATGGTGAACTATGAACCGATTCACAAATCCTTTTCTTCATTGTAAGTTTATTTCCAGAATGCATCTTTACAATTTCTCTGCCTCTTACACCAAGAACATTGCCCCTGTAATCCCTTATGTGTATTAAAAGTACTTAATCAAAAAATACCACCTCACTGCTTATTCTTAACCTTCACGATACAATTAATGTAAGATTAACATCAAGGAATTCAACCATTCCACAGGAAGGTCAATAAATGTTCAGAAACCTGTCAGAAATGTTTGTTTTTTATATTTGATGGCTTTCAATAAAAAAAGTTACTTGGTCATAAAAGGTATATGATGGGCTTGACCACAGTGAGACTGCATAAGGTTTGAAATCATGCAATCAGAGAATTGAACTATACACTTGGTCCACCAAAACTGTGCGAGAACAGCAATCAATCAGTTAACCCCACTCCCTTTTCTTGCCCCAGAACCCTGTAACATTTTCCTTGAAGAATTTTGCAATATTCTTTTGAAAACTATTAATGAATCTGAGCCTATCAACGTCTCGGACACTGCTTTCCAAATCCTAACCATGGGTTGCAGAAATAAACTCCTCTATGTCACTTGTGGTTCTTTTGCCAATCATCTGTACCTAAACACATCACGATTTTAAATAGGATGTTCAAAAATCTTCTTAATCTTTTCCGCTGAATGAGGGAAAACCCAGCTTCTCCAGTCTCTCCTTGGGACAGTGACTCCCATCTCTGGAACCTTTCTCGCCAATTTATTCTGTATCATCTCCAAAGACTTTGTGTTTTTCCTAACATATCTTGCCCATAATTGGACACAGTGTTCTACTGGGAATGAACCAATGTTTCTGATGGGTTTAGTACAATTTCCTAGTTTTAGAACGCTTCATCTGAATATAAATCTCGGGAGGACATTGCTTTACTAATTTCAGGAATATTTGTGCACAACCCCAATCACAGCTGGTTAAGTCTCTCTTCCTGTGTCCTCTTTAAAAGTACACCATTTTAGTTTGTCTCCTCATTCTTCCAACCAAAGTGGATCACCTGACATACTTCTGGGAGTTTGAATTTCAGCTGCCAAGTCTAAACCATCCTCAGTACTCACTCACTTCCAAATGGAGTGCCTTCTGAAACTGTTGCTCTAATGAGCTCTTGCTTTAATTGTCCTCCCTTTCCCCCTTTTTTATAGATTAGATTAGATTCCCTGCAGTGTGGAAACAGGCCCTTCAGCCCAACTAGAATGTACTTAAGTTTTACTTGAACAATTTCCTTTTTTAAAGGCTTACTTCATTATATTTTTGCCTGCCCGCTTTTGATTTCAATTTATCTGGGCCAGATCCCTCCTCAATTCACTGAAATTAACTTTTCTCTACTGAAGTGTTTTTATTGTTGAGTGCTTTCTGACCCACTGCATAAATAAATCTAATGGATTGTATTGTGAGTGTGTTGCTGGAAAAGCACAGCAGGTCAGACAGCATTCGAGGAGCAGGAAAGTCAATGCTTCGGGCCAGAGCCCTTCATCAGGAAAGTGGATGAAGGGCTCCGGTCTGAAACGTCGATTTTCCTGCTCCTTGGATGCTGCCTGACCTCCTGTGCCTTTCCAGCAACACACTCTCAGCTCTGATCTCTACCATCTGCAGACCTCACTGTCTCCCAATGGATTGTATAATCACCAATCCTTGATCTTCTGCATAATTGATCTAAACCCAATGATCACCAGCTCATCTGTCTTTGACCTGTCAAAGATATTCTCTATTGTAGCACTATAATATTTTTCTTAAACAAAACAGCTATCATCCTTTTTATCCCTTCCCTACTTTCCTGTATGAACTTGAAACAATAAGCATTTAATCCTCCCCTTTCTTGAGCCAGTTCAGTTGTCCCTGTTACATCAGAATCCCATGTGGTTATCTGTGCTCAAATCTTGACCAACCCTGTTAATACCACATCATAAATGTACAAACATGCTCTCCAAATCGAACTTAGTTCTCTTGTTTTCTGTGATCCCACCTCATTCCCAATTACTTCAAACCAGCTCTCTAAGTCACAGAGATGTACAGCACAGAAACAGACCTTTCACTCCAACTTGTCCATGCCCGGCCAGATATTCCTACTTAATCTAGTCCTATTTAGACAAGAGACAATATACAATAGGTTCAGGAGTAGGCCATTCATTATGATCATGGTTGATCATCCACAACCAGTATCCTGTTCCTGCCTTATCCCCATAACTCTTGGTTCCACTATCTTTAAGAGCTCTATCCATCTCTTTCTTGAAAGTATCCAGAGACTTGGCCTCCACAGCCTTCTGGAGCAGAGCATTCCATACACCCACCACTCTCTGGGTGAAGAAGCTTCTCCTCATCTCTGTTTCAAATGGCCTACCCCTTATTTTTAAACTGTGTCCTCTGGTTCTGGACTCACCCATCAGCGGAAACATGTTTCCTGCCAGAGTGTCCAATCCTTTAATAATCTTATACGTCTCAATTAGATCCTCTCTCATCCTTTTAAACTCAAGTGTATACAAGCCCAGACGCTCCAATCTTTCAACATATGATAGCCCCGCCATTCCGGGAATTGACCTCATGAGCCTACGCTGCACTACATCAATAGCCAGAATTTTCTTCCTCAAATTTGGAGACCAAGACTGCACACAATACTCCAGATGCAGTCTCACCAGGGCCGCTGTACAGCTGCAGAATGATCTATTCATATACCCATCCAGATGTCTCTTAAATGTTCTAATTGTACCAACTTCCACCACTTCCTCTGGTAGTTCATTCCAGATATACACCACCTGCTGTTGCCCTTAGGTCCCTTTTAAATCTTTCCCCTCTCACCTTAAACCTATCCCCTTTAGTTTTGGACTCCCCCACCCTGGGGAAGAGTTCTTGACTATTCACCGTATCCATGCCCCTCATGATTTTATAAACCACTATAAGGTCACTCCTCAACCTCCAACAATCCAGGGAAAATAGCCCCAGCCTATTCAGCCTCTCCCTTTAGCTCAAACCCTCCAACTCTGGCAATAGTCTTGTAAATCTTTTCTGAACCTTTTCAAGTTTTACAATCTCTTTCCTATAGCAGGGAGACCAGAAGTGAACACAGCATTCCAAAAGTGGCCGAACCAATGTCCTCTATGCACTATATTTCTGCTTTTTAAAACTATGTCCATACTCCTACCGAAGTCATTTAAACCATCTTCCACAGCACTGGGTTGACCAGCCCATAGTCTAAATGTCTGAGTTCTGTTCAAGCGCAACCCATCCATTTTGAACATGTCCCTCCTGCTACAGAGCTGATTCCAATTTCTGAGGAATTTGAAGACCAGCACTGCTCAATGTTCCCAGCTACGTATGGAGTTTCCATATCTTCTTAATTTAGCCTCGCTAGTGTATAACAAATAGAGTAATCAAGAGTCATTATCAGTTTTGTAGTCCTGCTTTTTAACTTCCCCTGTGTCACTTTGAACTTAGAGACCACAAGGAAGAAATCTTGTGATATTTCACATAAATTGTATAAAAGGTCTAATGGCCTGGCATCAGATACAGTGAAAAAGGGACTGGCTAAATATGATGTTCCACTAATAAATATTGATGTATTCATGACCTTTACCTTTCATCTACAGCTGATCTGCTATGGCATTGCTTATATGCAATATGAAATCAGATCATGCCTGTAATATTTAGTTACGAACATGACCAGTCCTATCTAAGCTATTGCTCACTCACTCCCTATAAGGGAAGCAGTCCAACACATCCTGAAATCAAATAGATATCAACTCATGTTGCTCCAGGAAATGTTTCAAATTCACCAGCTGCTTGGCTTCTCTCCTGAAAGAGAGGAGCTTGACTCCAGCATGTGTCTCTTTCACTTTCTATACATTTGATGAAATAAAAGGACCATTTGTTATGGCTTTATGTTGTAAATAATTTGTGAGATTTGAGATTTGACAGATGTGTCTCAAATCTTCTTTTAAATAAGTGTTCTCATCAGACAGAGAAGCTTGGGATATTGGCTGGAAAACTCGGGATCTAGAAAATGCTGGTGTGTATTTATAGTCACACTCTGTAGATATTGATCACAATTACCCTGGAATGAAACCCTGAATGAAAGCCAAGTGGTTTCCAACATAGAAGCAGAGAAGATTGGAGGGACAGTTATTCCAAAACTGTTCTTGCACACAAATATTGACATTGATAGAGGCCTGGGAGCTGTCAACACCTAACTGCAGATAGTGGCTGTCTGAGAAAGACCAGGGCAACCCCAAGGACAAGACAGACGGATTTAAAACAATCAAAAATATTAACTGCACTGGCATGGAACTTACACAGAGAGGAACGTCCCTCATTTGTACCACTGACCCATAATTCTCCTTGCCTCTTTAGGGTCCTCTGTGCTTCATATTACTCAAACACCGATCTTTGCTGATCGCTCCATCAGTGAGATTCTTAAAGCAGTTAATAAGAAGGTGGTCACTGAAGCTTGTCATAAATTATAGCTACAGAAATAGACAATGAATGCCATGCATTGGGGATTGATAACTGTTAAAAGTTGATATTTTACCTGTCGCTGAATTCTAACTACAGCCCAATTTACTGCAGGCTACAAATCATTTACCAACTTAGATGTAGCAGGTGACATTTCCGGGCTGCCATGCAGGATATTTGTGTAATAATTTATGAAATTGTAGAATTATTTTAAAATGCATGCAACAGACATAACGTATTACTGTTCCTTGTTTAAATTTCTTTTATGTTTCTTTTATTTTGCACTGCTCTGAGTTTCTTTCCTCAGGTCATTTTGTATTACATCTATTAGTCATTGCGACTAGGATACTAGGACTGAGGATGTACATTGATGGTAGGAAAAACTACATTTTAATCTTATACAAATTTAATTTGAATGTAGTTGGGATTAAACTGAAATCTGCTTTTTAAATTAGATTACTTACAGTGTGGAAACAGGCCCTTCGGCCCAACAAGTCCACACCGATCCGCCGAAGCGCAACCCACCCATACCCCTACATTTACTCCTTACCTAACACAACGGGCAATTTAGCATGGCCAATTTCCCTTGATCTACACATCTTTGGACTGTGGGAGGAAACCCACACAGACACAGGGAGAACGTGCAAACTCCACACAGTCAGTCGCCTGAGTCGGGAATTGAACCCGGGTCTCAGGTGCTGTGAGGCAGCAGTGCTAACCACTGTGCCACCGTGCCGCCCACATTCTGTAGTTCTAAATTCTGTAGTTGCCAGCCTAAAACAACATTTTAAACAGACTTCCACGTAAAACACAGCTTAATTAAGAAGCAGCTGAAACGGGATCCTCATTAATTGAATCTGATAGGCCTTTTGTCTTAGGAGCACATAAAACTAGCCAACATATGTGACATGGCACTTGTGTGCAACTAATAATAAAATACTGATGTTTGGGATTAACAGAGTTAAGGGGAGGAAAAAAAAGTGTTTTCATGCTTTTACTTTCTAAACATTTCAGTATCAGAAATTGGTTTTTGGTCTGTTAGAGGAAAAGAAGCTGTATTTGTTGACTATGTGGTAAGAGATGGAGATCTATTCTATTCCTAAGCTTAAATATAGCAGAGCAACTCATGGTAAGATTATGAAATATATTAAAACACAACTAAATATAAAATTGAATAAAATAATAACTAGTTCCTTGAAAGACATTAAGGATGATGGAATAGATAATGTGTCACAGTTGCAGCATGTGCAGTTCCTCAATGATAGTTTGGTTGAGAGCAAATAGTGCTGTGGTATTTGTTAGTCAAACAACTTTGGCTCAAACATTATGAGATGGAGACATTGTAATGCATCAAGACCTGGATTCTTTGTACTAGGAGACAGTCACATCTCCTAGAGTTGGCTTATCTGATTTAATACAATCATAGAATCCCCCAGAGTTTGAAAGAGGCTATTTGGCCCAATGAGTCCATACTGACCCTCCGAAGAACATCCCATGCAAATGCAGACCTAGAACGCCACCCCATAACTGCAACCCTGCATTTATCATGGCTCACCCACCTAGCCTGCACATCCCTGAACACTACGGACAATTTACCATGGCCAATTTACCTAACCTGCACATCTTTGTCTGTGAGAGGAAACTGGAATACGGAGGAAACTCACGCAGTGACAGGGAGAATGTGCAAATTCCACACTGTCACCTAAGTGTGGAATCTAATCCGAATCCCTGGCACTATGGGGCAGCAGTGCTAACCACTGATCCACCGTGCTGCCTAGAATTTGTTCAGCGTTCAGTGACTGGAGAGTATGATTGTGAGTGAGGCAGGAAAGGGGATCTAGCAAGAGTGCAGGAACCTTAGCTTTTGCCATTGGTTTGAGATGCTTTCAGATTGCACGGATGACAAGGCTGTAGAGTGAGTGTACTAACTGAACATGGTATCATGGTACAAAAAGCCATTTGAAAGGGTGGAGTAAGAAAGAATGCATTGGTTAACAGGTAGCATTTCCCCCTCATTATGCAAGTAGCAGTATAATGAGGGGGAAATGACACTGTTCCCTGTAGCAAAGAGCATGAGTCCAGGTGGCTGTGTGGCCTGCCCAGTGCCAGGATTCAGGATATCAGCTCAGGAGTAGGGAGGAACTTACAGGGGTAGGGAAAGGATCCAATCATTGTAGGCTATCAGTAACATAGGCAGGACAAAGAAGCAGTTCGACATAATCAGAAGTGGAACCTCAAGGGTCATAATGTCTACATTATTACCTGAGCCACAGAAAACTGGGCAAATCAAATTAGAGAGATACATTTATGGCTCAAACATTGATTAGGAAAGATAGGTTCCAGGTCGTGGGGCACTGGCACCAGCACTGGATAAAGTCAGACCTGTACCAATAAGACACATGTTTACCCAAACCATGCTGGGGGACAGTGTTTTTGCCCATTAGGTATTTTCAGCTTAATAATACACTGTCCTTTTTAAAGGTGGTGAGGTTTCCTGCCTCTACTCCCCTCCTAGGCCATGCATTCAAGATTTCCACCATCCTGTGGATGAGAAAAAAATCCTTAAATCCTCTCAAAACATCCTGCTTTTCATCTTAAAATTATAATCCCTCATTATTGAGCCTTCAACTAAAGGGAACAGCTGCTTTCTGTCCACTCTGTCCCAGCCCCTCATAATCTTACACACCTCAGTTGGGACGCCGCTGAAAATGTGTTGCTGGTTAAAGCACAGCAGGTTAGGCAGCATCCAAGGAACAGGAAATTCGACGTTTCGGGCCAGAGCCCTTCATCAGGAATGATCTCCAGCATCTGCAGACCTCACTTTTTACACTCAGTTGGGATGCCCTCAGCCTTCTCTGTTCTAAAGAAAACAATATTAGCTTTTCTAGCCTCCCGTCATAGTTAAATTTCTCTAATCCAGACAATATCCCAGTGAATCTCCTCTGCACCCTGTCCCATGCAATCGTATCCTTCATATAGTGTAGACACCAGAACTACACCCTGTACTCCAGTTGGGGCTTAAACAAATTTTTCTTCAGCTCCAACATGAACACCCTGCCATGACTGATGAACCACCCTATAAACCTGTTCTGCTGCGTTCAGGGATCTGTGAACAAGCATTTCAAGATCCCTCTGTTCCTCTGAACTTCCTGGTGTCCTGCCATTATGGCTTCCTCCTTTTTCAGTTCATAAGGTTGAGAGGGAGATGCAGATGCTGGGCAAGTTGTAGGTGAGCAGTTTGGAGAGAGTGACCATAATTCAGTTACATTTACTTTAGCAATGGAAAGGGATAGGTACTTGCTACAGGTCAAGACTTATTGATGGGGAAAGGACAATTATAATGCGATTAGGCGAGAATTAGGAAGTATAGAATGGGGTAGCAAAACACAGGGGATGCAGACAATGGAAATGTGGAGCTGGTTTAAGGAACAGATATTGTGTATCCTTGATAGGTATTTTCCTGTCAGGCAGGGAGGAAGTGATAAGGTAAGGGAACTGTGGTTTATGACAGAAATTGCATCTCTTGTTAAGTGGAAGAAGGAAGCTTATGTGTTGATGAGACAAGATGGTTCAGATGAGGCGATGGAGAGTTACAGATCAGCTAGGAAGGAATTAAAGAGAGAGTTAAGAAGAGTAAAGAGAGGACACGAGCAGTCTTTAGCAAATAGAATAAAGGAGAACCCTAAAGTTTTCTATAGGTATGTGAGGAATAAAAGGATGACTAGGATAGGAATAGGGCCAGTCAAAGACAGAGTGGGAAGTTGAGTGTGGACCCTGTGGAGATCGGAGAGGTGCTAAATGAACATTTTTATCAGTTTTCACTCAGGTAAAGGAGAATATTGTAGAGGAGAAGAATGAGGTATGAGATATTAGACTAGAAAGGATCGAGGTTAGTTATGAAGTGTGTTAACAATTCTATAAGGAGTGAAAGTAGACAGGTCCCTTGGGCCGGATGGGATTTATCCGAGGATTCTCTGGGAAGCTAAATTTGAGTCGTCATTGTTTACAGGTTTAAGTACCAGAGGACTGGAGGATTGCAGATGTTTTGCCCTTGTTCAAGAAGGGCAATAGGGATGACCGAGGTAATTATAGACCAGTGAGCCTTACTTCTGTTGTAGGAAAGATTTTGGAAAGGATTATAAAAGATAGGATTTATAATCATCTAGCAAGCAACAATTTGATTTCAGATAGTCAACATAGTTTTGTCAAGGGCAAAAAATGTAAATTAAGTGTCTGGTGAGGGGAAGAGAGAGAGAGAGAGAGAGTCATAGAATGTCATACCTTCAGGATCAAAGGGAACATCAAACAACACTTCAAAGGAGGAAGATGCAAGTCAAAAAACGAAATTGTGATTCTTTTATGACTTAAAGATAACGAGTGACTAATACCACCTCTTCAACAACAAGTCACTTCCTGTGGACTATGTCCTGAACCACAAACACATATTGTGTTTTTCCCTTTGAACCATCCACAAGGATACGGTTAAACAGCCAATTTCAATACTACTGCACTGTGCTAATGGGATTGAGGTTCTCTGTGTGCGAGTGGGTTAAATTTATTGTTGAGTTAGATTGAGTTTGTGTGTCAGTATGCTGTGAAGGTCGCAGTCAAATTGCTATCCTATAGTTGCAGGTAAAGGGAGTCTATTACTCTGAATGCTAGAAATCAGCTAGCTAGCAAACCAGATAAAATGATTCAGGACAACAAAATGACCCTGTTTCAACCTGAATGCTGAATTCAGTCACAGTTAAAGGGAACCGGAATAATAGAATCTCAACCAATCTGCAAAACTAAGATTATTGAAATTAACTGTTCAATTCCCAAGATCAATGCAATCAGTCTCCTCAGCTGCAATGGCTGTGACTTCCAAATATTCCCTTTCTTTAAGCTATCTTTTTGGAATTACCTCTTGCTTGAAGTCTCTGTATATATATGTTGCATTTCTAATTCTTCTGACATTGAATAATTAATAAACTCACTGTATTTAAACTCACAAATGACTGGCTAAATTAAGTCTTTTTTAAAACATAAGTTCATTTGGATCTGAGAGAAAGGGAAATGATCTGTTTTTATATCTTGTTGTGATCAATAAGACAATGGGTGAATAAAGACAGGGAGCAAGTTCATCCTTCCTGAATGGGATCTTAGCAATTTGGGATATCCTATTCAGAACAGTATCAAATTGAGGAACCCCATCTGAGCATAACATGGCAGCTTCAAGCTCTGAAATGTCGCCTATGTAAGGTACTGGCTCAGTAATGACTGGCTTCCTGATTACATGGGGATTAGGGATCCTGTCCCATCAAGCAGGTGGTTGCTCGGTACTCAAGAATCAATTGCTGCTTGGAAGCTGGAACTTCAGAACAATATGCCCTGACCTGCACGAGTACTTGCAGCAGGAGAAAGTTCTTATGTTTTCATTTGACTTAAAATCATTTATTTTGAAATGGACACTTTGGGGTGACAACATAGCTATCGTTAATTGCATGATGACAGTTGACTACAATTTATGGAAAGTCCTGATCAGCAGAAATCAGTGGTCAAAAGCTGACATCATTGGTCAAGGAGACCACTGAAATGCTTTATTTCTCAACTGGATGATCATTGTTATTTGTTCCTAACAGAAGAGGTTTTGGCCTGGACATAAAAACCCAACTCATTAGCTGAATAACTAAGATAGAGATCCAAGTCTAGGAGATCTTAAACTGCTAGTTTGTTTGAATCATCTTTAATATACAGTTCTTCATTCTTTCTCCAGTCTGCTTGTAACACTAGAACAGTAAGCAGCTCCAAGCTTAACTAATGACCGAATCTAATCTCTGGAAAGAATCCTTTATTTCACATGCGAAATGAACCAATTTCCAGCTTACAATGACTATACCTTCACTAGTTATGTTGCTGGTTGATGCTGCTGTGTTAGAGCATCTGTGCACAGTCACTGAAATAACCTCCACTGGATTTTGACTTATTGAACACTCTCATTCACGTGAACCAATTCCAATGTCTATAATTTGTAGCTTATTTCCTACCTCACATGTCAATGTGTTGTGAACCATTTCCCATGGGTTTTGAATACTATATTAAACTCTACTTTGTATTCAAACCTAAAGAATTTGCTTCACAAACAAGGGATTTGGGCAAACACATTACTGCCTATTTCTAAAAGGGAAAAGAAAAATAGAAATGGCAATTAAAAGTCACTTCAGTTATGGACAGGTGAGGAGAAAAGTAAGAATAATTCAATTCACCTTAGATTAGATTCTCTACAGTGTGGAAACAGTCCCTTCAGCCCAACAAGTCCACACCAACCTTCCAAAGAGATACCCACCCAGACCCATTTCCCTCTGACTAAAGCACCTAACACTATGGGCAACTTAGAATGGCCAGTTCACCTGACCTGCACATCTTTGGACTGTGGGAGGAAACCCACACAGACACAGGGAGAATGTGCAAACTCCACACATTCAATAACCCAAGGCTGGGACTGAACCTGGGTCCCTGATGCTGAGGCAGCAGTGCAAACCACACAGCCACCTCTCTGTCTGTGGTTGGATTGTGTGACTGTGAACTACACAAGTTCAAAAGTGATGTTACACAAGGAGGTAGCTCATGCCAAAAGGCCAGTAGGGAACACAAAGAACTCAATGATGCTGTCACATTTACTTGAAAGCCCTCAACATTGATCACAAGTGGAAAACTCTAGCTGACGTTCGACTGTCAATGTAGACACCAGCTATGGAAAGGAATTTGCCACCCAGCAACATGTGATTTCAGAAGCTCCGACGAGACACTAGCCCTGTGTAAACAAGACATGGGCAGAAAGCATCGTTCACCATTGGTAAAGGATACTTCAAGTCTGGCAACAGCGACAAAATTTAATTTTACAGAATTGGCTTATTCAGCCATCAAGTGAAGTGATGCAATGTGACCTCACCATGGCTTCTGAGGATGTATTCCCATCAGCTGTTGTTAGTGGGAGAATGTCAAACACATTTATTCCAACTTTAAATAAAAACTTATTTATTCAATTTTGTAATCCTATCTGTCAAAGTGTATTCATGAGCGAACTGGTGACACTCTATTAGATTATTTGGAGAAGACTGACAGCCCTCACTGAATCTGCACGGTGCTACAATGGAAGTGAATTATTCACTAAACAGCCTTTAAATATATTCCTTGCCTCATTTCCATTTACTGAAATTCTGTGGTTATTCTGTTCCAGGATTTATTTTTATCACGGGCTTCCCAAAAATATTATTAAATCAGGAAAAAAAGACTTAATTGTGTTTTGTGTGCATTTTTCAGCTTGAAACAATTAAGAACTTGTTTATAATGTACTAACCCTTCAAACAAACAAAAGGAAAGAAATTGAAACCTGCTCAGCAGCATTTGAACAGGATTCAGCTCATGGCCTATAAACCATTGAAAAAGAACAACAGGCACTTGAAAAGGTCATGGAACCTGGCACTGATGTAAGTGCAAAACAATGTTGGATGTTGAAAAGGGAGATCTACAGGGTTACACTGAAATAACTTCTGATGCAGAAATGCACAATGTCAGGTCCTCAAACATAAGGTAACTTTTCAGTGACTGAGGAACGTCAAGAGTCCTGATGGCGTGTAGCTTCCGATAGCCAATCAACTCACGGATTTTCAGCCGGCAGCTTTGCTTCAATGATAGTGGGTTCTTCTGATATCCGTCGATCCAGGACAGGAAGGTGGTCTTGGAAGCCAGCTGCTTAGGGGCCTCTCCAGTGTTCTGAAATGATAACACACTTCAAAGTGTCACTGCACTCAAGCCAGAATTCAGTGGATCACAACTTAAAATATAAACTGGGTGCTAGTGATTCTGCACTCTAGAACAAAAGGGACAATTTAATATCACTAGAAAATGAGTCTTGAATCTGTAATGACAGAAGAGTAATACTTACTTTTCTTTTACTTCCATTAATTTGCTAATCTGTTTGAAGATTAATGAAGGTATTTTCTTTTAAAAATGGATATATCTTAACTTTAAACAAGTGAAAACAAATTGTTCTTATGGTATAAATTTGAAGACAGAAAGTTCTGGAGAAGCTGACGGTATATGTGAAGAGGCATGCACAATTTCAACTGGACAACCTTTTCACTTGTTTAAAGTATCACTTCTGTTTTCTGGCACAACTATCAATTTATTGATGATCCAGGTAATATCCTGGGGACCCAGGTTCGAATCCCACCACAGACACAGTGGAATTTGAATTCAGTTTTTAAATATCTGGAATTAAAAGTCTATTCCGAAGTGTCAATTTTCAGAAAAAAAAAACCATCTAGTTCATTAATGTACTTTAGGGGAAGAATCTGCCATGCTGAAAGTGTGTTGCTGGAAGAGCGCAGCAGGTCAGGCAGCATCCAAGGAACAGGAGATTCGACGTTTCGGGCATAAGCCCTTCCTGAACGACGAATTCTCCTGCTCCTTGGATGCTGCCTGACCTGCTGCGCTCTTCCAGCAACACATTTTCAGCTCTGATCTCCAGCATTTGCAGACCTCACTTTCTCCTCGAAGAATGTGCCATCCTTACTTGGTCTAACCTACATGTGACTCCAGACCCACAACAATGTGGTTGACTCTTAACTGCCTTCTGGGTAGTTAGGGATGGGCAATAAATGCTGGCCTAGCCAGCAACACCCTCATCCCGTAAATGAATAAACAAAAGAGTTTCCTTCTGTTGCAAGTTGATTGAGTGAGCATTGTGACAAAGAAAGACCAATTTTTTTTTTGGGGGGGGGGGCTGTTGAGCAAACATTTGGTATTTGGAATAGCTGAGAAATTTTGTTATATAAAAGTTTGAAATAGACTTTGAAGGCATATTACGATCTGTCAAGTTTATTAACAGGTTCCAAGTCCCTCTGTAAAATGGATAATGTTACCAATTCTTAAGCTGTTGCCCTTGGCATATTTGGCTTCCAAGTAGGGTTTTCTGGTCCCTCTATATATCCCATGGTTGAGTTCAGAAACTCAATATGATAGGTCCTGGAACTTTGCTCACATATCTGAGCTTCAATTCTGAGCAATTTTACAATGTATTTTCTTATCATTAGTCAACATCATTCAAAAGGGGTGGCATTGGTGGTTCACTGGTTAGCACTGATGCCTCACAGCATCAAGGACCTGGGTGGCTGTCTGTGTAGAGTTTGCACATTCTCCCTGTGTCTGCGTGGGTTTCGTCCGGGTGCTCTAGTTTCCTCCCATAGTCCAAGGATGTGCAGGTTAGGTGACTGGCCATGCTAAATTGTCTAGTAGTGTCCAGGGATATGCAGGCTAGGTGGATTAACCATGGTAAATGCAGAGTTACAGGGATAATATGAGGGTGGGTCTGGGTGGAATGCTCTTCAGAGGGTCTGTATGGACTGGATGGGCCGAATGGCCCGCTTCCACACCGTAGGGATTTTTGATTCAAAATAATTCTGGAAAATACTTATACTTGGGCTTTCCAAATGATAACGATGTTATCAAAACAAGCCAGCTTTTCATTATCTTATTTCTATTTGTGGAACTTCATTATCAGTAAAGTTTGGCTGCTGTGCCTCTTACTTTACAGCAGTAACTACATAGCAGATGTATTTAATCAGCTGTGAGGCCCTTTGAGCCATCCTGAGGTTGCCAGTTGAAATAGCTGAGTTGGGAGACTGAAAATCTAAAGGTCCCTGGCTTTTAGCAAAATAAGCAGTTCCTGACCATGTCAGTCTTCATTTAGCTGATCTCAGGGAATGGAATGTCGAATTTCTAAGCCAAGTTGATATTAAAAAGGAAGAGGCGCTATCCATCTTAAAAGTATTGAGGCAGAAAGGTCCCTGGGTCCTACCCGAATATTGATGGAGGCAAGAGTACAAATTGCTGGAGCACTGACAGACATCTTTGATTCCTCTTTGGTCACAGGTGACGTCCCAGAGGACTGGAAGATAGCCAATGTTGTCCCATTATTTAGGAAGGGTAACAGGAATAATCCTGGAAAGTACCGGTCTGTGAGTCTCACGTCAGTGTAGGGAAGTTATTTGAAAAGATTCTCAGGAACAAGATCATTTAGAAACAAATAGACCTAATAGCAATAAACAGCATGGTTTGTGCAGGGGAAGCTGTGCTTCACTAACTTGATCAAAAATTTTCAGGAGGTAACAAAGATAATGACTGGGAGAGCTATAGCTCGAGTTCATTAGATGGGTCGGTGTTTGTACAATGTGTGCAGGAGGGTTTCCTGACACAATATGTCGACAGGCCAACAAGAGGGGAGGCTATATTGGATTTGGTTCTAGGTAATGAACCAGGCCAGGTGTTAGACTTGGAGGTAGGTGAGCACTTCGGGGACAGTGACCACAACTCGGTGACTTTTACTTTAGTGATGGAGAGGGATAATCGTGCGCCGCAGGGCAAGAGCTATAGCTGGGGGCAGGGAAATTATGATGCAGTGAGGCATGACTTAGGATGTGTGGATTGGAAAAACAGGCTTCAAGAGAAGAACACTAATGAGATGTGGGGATTGTTCAAGGAGCAGCTACTGCGTGTCCTCGATAGGTATGTACCAGTCAGGCATGGTGTAAAGGGCCTTGTGAGGCAGCCATGGTTTAGTAAGGAATTGGAGTCCCTTGTGAAAGGGAAGAAGGCGGCATATGTAAAGATGAGGCGTGAAGGTTCAGTTGGGGCGATTGAGAGTTATAAGGTAGCCAGGAAGGAGCTAAAGAGGGAGCTAAGAGAAGCGAGAAGGGGACATGAAAAGTCTTTAGCTGGTAGGATTAGGGAAAACCCAAAGGCTTTCTATAGGTATGTCAAGAATAAAAGGATGACTAGGGTAGGTATCGGTCCAGTCAAGGATAGTAGTGGGAAGTTGTGTGTGGAGGCGGAGGAGATTGGAGAGACATTAAATCAGTACTTTTCATCAGTATTCACTCAGGAACAGGACACTGTTGCTGATGTGAATATGGAATCACAAATAATTAGAATGGATGCCCTGGAAATATGCAGGGAGGAGGTTTTGGGAATATTGGAAAGGATGAATATAGATAAGTCTCCTGGGCCTGATGGCATTTACCCCAGGATCCTATGGGAAGCTAGGGAGGAGATAGCAGAGCCATTGGCCTGGATTTTTATGTCGTCATTGTCTACAGGAATAGTACCAGAGGACTGGAGGATGGCGAATGTGGTCCCATTGTTCAAGAAAGGGAGTAGGGATAGCCCTAGTAACTATAGGCCAGTGAGTCTGACTTCAGTGGTGGGCAAAGTCTTAGAGAGAATGGTAAGGGATAAGATTTATGAACATCTGGGTAGGAATAACGTGATCACGGATAGCCAGCATGGTTTTGTGAAGGGCAGGTCGTGCCTCACAAACCTTATTGAGTTCTTTGAGAAGGTGACTAAGGAAGTGGACGAGGGTAAAGCAGTAGATGTTGTGTATCTGGATTTTAGTAAGGCGTTCGATAAGGTTCCCCATGGTAGGCTAATGCTAAAACTTCGGAGGTATGGCATTGAGGATACATTAGAGGTTTGGATTAGGAATTGGCTGGCTGGAAGGAGACAGAGGGTAGTAGTTGATGGATTATGTTCATCTTGGAGCGCAGTTACTAGCGGTGTACCACAAGGATCTGTTTTGGGACCATTGCTTTTTGTTATCTTTATAAATGATCTAGAGGAAGGACTTGAAAGCTGGGTAAGCAAGTTTGCGGATGACACAAAAGTCGGTGGAGTTGTGGATAGTGAGGAAGGAAGTGGTAGGTTACAGCGGGATATAGATAAGTTGCAGAGCTGGGCGGAAATGTGGCAAATGGAATTCAATGTAGCTAAGTGCAAAGTTGTTCACTTTGGTAGGAATAACAAGATGATGGATTACTGGGCTAATGATAGGCTACTTGGTAGTGTGGATGAGCAGAGGGATCTTGGTGTCCATGTACACAGATCTCTGAAAGTTGCCACCCAGGTAAATAGTGCTGTGAGGAAGGCATATGGTATACTGGGCTTTATTGGCAGAGGAATTGAGTTCCGGAGTCCTGAGGTCATGTTGCAGTTGTATAAGACTCTGGTGAGGCCTCATCTGGAGTATTGTGTGCAGTTTTGGTCGCCTTACTATAGGAAGGATGTGGAAGCTTTAGAACGAGTGCAGAGGAGGTTTACCAGGATGTTGCCTGGAATGGTAGGAAAATCTTATGAGGAAAGGCTGAGGCACTTGGGGCTGTTCTCATTGGAGAAGAGAAGGTTTAGGGGAGATCTGATAGCACGGTGGCACAGTGGTTAGCACTGCTGCCTCACAGCACCAGAGACCCGGGTTCAATTCCTGACTCAGGCGACTGACTGTGTGGAGTTTGCACGTTCTCCCCGTGTCTGCGTGGGTTTCCTCCGGGTGCTCCGGTTTCCTCCCACAGTCACAAAGATGTGCGGCTCAGGTGAATTGGCCATGCTAAATTGCCCGTAGTGTTAGGTAAGGGGTTAATGTAGGGGAATGGGTGGGTTTCGCTTCGGCGGGTCGGTGTGGACTTGTTGGGCCGAAGGGCCTGTTTCCACACTGTAAGTAATCTAATTTTAAAGTGTATAAGATGATTAGGGGTTTAGATAGGGTAGATACTAAGAACCTTTTACCGCTAATGGAGTCAGGTGTTACTAGGGGACATAGCTTTAAATTAAGGGGTGGTAGGTATAGGACAGATGTTAGGGGTAGATTCTTCACACAGCGGGTTGTGAGTTCATGGAATGCCCTGCCCGTATCAGTGGTGAACTCTTCTTCTTTATGGTCATTTAAGCGGGCATTGGATAGGCATTTGGAAGTTATTGGGCTAGTATAGGTTAGGTAGGATTCGGTCGGCGCAACATCGAGGGCCGAAGGGCCTGTACTGCGCTGTATCCTTCTATGTTCTATGTTCTATGTTCTATAATGGATGAGGGAGAAGTGGTTGATGTTGTCTACATAGTCTTCAGTAATGCTTTTGACAAGGTCCCTCAAGGCAGACTGGTGCAAAAGATGAAGTCACATCATATCAGGGGTGAGCTGGCAAGATGGATACAGAACTGGCTCAGTCATAGGAGACAGATGGAAAGGAAAAATGCTTTTCGGAATGGAGGGTTGTGACTAGTGGGTGTTCAACAGGGATCAGTGCTGGGACCTCTGCTGTTTGTGGTCTACATAAATGATTCAGAGGAAAATGTAACAGGTTTAATTAGTAAGTTTGCGGACGATACAAAGATTGGTGGAGTTGCATAAAGTGAGGAAAATTGTCAGAGGATACAGCAGGATATCCATCACTTGAAGGAATGGGCAGGAAAGGGGCAGATGGAGCTTAATCTGGGCAAATGTGAGGTGATGCATTTTGGGAAGGTTAAGTATAGGTGGAAATTATACAGTGAATGGCAGAGTATTGACAGTCAGAGGAATCTGGGTGTGTAGGTCCACCGATCGCCGAAGGTGGCAGCACAGATAGATAAACTAGTAAAAAAGGCTTATGGCATGCTTGCCTTCATTGGAAGGGGCATTGCATATCACGATAGACAAATTATGCTGCAGCTTCATAGAACTTTAGTTCGGCCATTCTTGGAAATTGCCTTCATTTCTGGTCGCTACACTACCAGGAAAATGTGGATGATTTGGAGATGATACAAAAAAGTTTTACCAGGATGTTGCTAGGAATTGGGAATTTTATTAGCTATGAATAAAGGTTGAATAGACTGAGTTTGTTTTCACTGGAATGCAGAAGGTTGAAGGACAACCTAATAGAAGTTTATAAGATTGTGAATGGCATGGATAGAGTGGAAAGTATGAGGCTTTCCAAGGGTGGAGGGGTCAATTACTAGAGAAACACAGGTTCAAGATGCAAGGGGGATGTTTAAAAGAGATGTGCAAGGCAAATCTTTCACACAAAGGGTGGTAAGTGCCTGGAACGCATTGCCAGAGGAGATGGTGGAAGCAGCCACAATAGCAGCATTCAAGAAGGACCTGGACGAATACATAAATAGGAAGAGAATAGAGGAATACAGATCTTGTAAGTGAAGACAGTTTTAGTATGGAAGGGCAAAATGTGTCAGTGCAGGCTTGGAAGGCCGAATGGCCTGTTCCTGTGCTGTGTGGCTCTTTCCTTCTTGAAAGACGCTATATAAATTCAAGTTTTTTTTATTTAGCATCATCATCAT
This sequence comes from Hemiscyllium ocellatum, assembly GCF_020745735.1. NCBI lineage: Eukaryota > Metazoa > Chordata > Chondrichthyes > Orectolobiformes > Hemiscylliidae > Hemiscyllium > Hemiscyllium ocellatum. The sequence continues at coordinate 18,841,896 of NC_083414.1, forward strand.
TTCGGAATAGCACTAAAGTAGAATCATGATAAACAAAACATAAAAGTGGGAAAAGACTGGGAAGGAAATTTCATCTGGACCCCCCCCCTTCATCCTGCACAGATACAGATTGCCACAGCTCACCTTCAGATTGAAGGTGTCTTTTTTAATCACAAAATCTTTGGCAAAGATGGGCAGAGGAAGGAAAGGCACTCAATCTTTCAAAGTAAATATAGGAAAATTAGAACCAATTATTATTTTAGGCCTGAGAAGTTGTTACTTATTAAACAACCCATTTGACTGTAATTAATTCCATATAATTATTATTCCATCTATAAATAGATATTGGCAGGACAGGACATGAGTATTGCTGAGAGAAGACACATTATATTGAAGCTTTTCATCTTGTATACATCAGGACATTTTGCAAGAATATCTAAAGGGGAACATTGTTGTTATACTGTGTAAGAAGAGAATGTTGATTCGTTTCCAGTGGGACTCTGGTGAGTGAGTGGTTGGCAATGCCACTGTCATTCAGAGCTCACTTGCCAATCAATCAGTGGACATTTTTCAAACAACGTAAACATCTTGTTCCTATTTACTCTGGCATTCTTGCAAAGTGTCCTGATGGGTACAAGAAAAAAGGTTTCATTTCTCAGCAGTACCACCATATTCCATATTTGTGAAATCTTGTATGACGTGGATTAAACTTTGAAGTTACTGAAAACAAAAATCAGGAGAGATGCAAAATAGACGACTGGCTTGTCACCAATTTTACACTAATTCACACATTCACGATCTATCTCATAGTCACAAGTGAACACAGCAATTTCTGGAAAAGCTCAGCAGGTTTGGCAGCATCTGTGGAGAGAAATCAGAGTTAGTAGTTTGGATCCAGTGACCCTTCCTCAGAACGCCTCATGTTGCTTGATGCTGCTGCCATACCAACGCTCCTAATTTTTTTCCATACCTTATTTCTGTAAGTGATTTTTGCTCCAGACAGGACAAGCAATCGTAAACAGTCAAGTTGTCCACTGCAGGCAGCCAAGTACATAGGGGTTACACCCCAGTTGTCAGGGAGATCTACATCTGCTCCATTCTGTAATAGAAAAGGAGTGACAAGGAAAAGCTTGATGCTAAGTCTATGAGATTCATTGAAAATTCTTGCAGATAGTAATATGTTGAAAGATTACATGTTTGTGTCCTTTGGAATTTCTTCCACAATGGCCTTTTATCATTTTATGCTTTGATGTCCCTAGATGACACTCTGACCCCAGCTGAAAATCCTAGTAGTATTCCCAAGCATATCAGCTATTAAATGTCACAGTGGAATCCTCCTTTTCTCCATTGAACTCAATGCTCCAAACTCCATCTCATATAGGTCCAAGGAGGCTGGTCCAATGCAGCCAGAGACAACAGTAAAACCGAGAAACCAATTTGACCCACAATGGCCAACAGAGCTGGCCAGACTGTGCAAGGAGTCAGAGTTGCTGTGGACACAAACAAGTTTACATGCATACGTTTGCCTGGAGCGATGATGGATGGTGGTAGAGGCTCCAATTCCTTTCCAGTATGCAGCTGGTTGGAATTTCCCCTGCTGTTTCCATCTACTACTGCCAATTTTGGAAAAATTTACAATTCAATGCTCAACCCATTTTGGCCAAATTACGAACACACTCCATGGCCACGAAGTCCTGGAGTGGGACGTGATCCTAGAGCTTCTGGCTCAGAGGCAGGGACACTATCCACTATGCCACAACATCTCTTCACTAAAGCGTTATTCTGTTTATTTCCAATCTGACTTTCTTTCTCAGAGGGAACTGCATTCTTTCAGTCTCGAAAATAGCATAATGGCAATGGGAAACCACAGACTTGGAGTATCACAGCATCAACTCATACCTTACCACTGTGTTTTGATACCATGAAACATTCAAGTTAAATTTGTGATTGTAGAATTTTTTCAAGTCCGAACCAAACAGTACTGTTTGCTCAGACTAATTCCTGACTCCTGGAAGTTCCAGCCTTATTTTGTCGATTATTCGTATTCCACACTCAGTGCCATGCCAGAGCGCTAACCTGTATGAGAAGCAGAGCACAATCAGGAAACAGACCGATTACAGCATGCAGAGGAGTGGCTCCATGTTTACACTGGCTGTTGGCATCAGCACCATGTTCCAGGAGTAACTCAATGCAGGCTCGCTGTCCTTTGTACGCAGCCCAGTAGAGGGGGCTCTTGCCATAGTAATCCTTCTGATTGATCTGATCTTCACCTGAAATGACACCAAAAGATCAAACATAATTACTAGTTGAGAAGTGACGTTGCAAATCCTCAGATGTGTATAACTATGTTTCACACTCAACCCTCATATCCCACGTGTATCACTTTATTAGAAAGTTGTTATTCTGTACCAATGCACAGGGTCAGTACGACAAGAGCAGCACACCCTTCCCTCTGTTCTGTTCCACGACACTGAGGACTGTATGTGTGTATTATTGTTTTGTTGTCAAATTACAACATTTGTGAGTTCTTTTCATTCTTTCAGCGCTACATTGTTTACTAAAACTTAAACACAATTCTTATCATGTAAGATCGTAAGACCCCAAGATAGAGGAGCAAACATAGGCCATTCAGCCCATTGAGTCTACTCAGCCATTCAATGAGCTCATTGTTGATCTGATAATCCTCAACTCTACTCTCCTGACTTATCCCAAAAAACCTTGATTCCGTTACTGATTAAAAATCTGTGTATCTCAGCCTTGAATATACTTAATGATCCAATTTCAACACCCCTCTGTGACAAAGAATTCCACAGATGCATAACCTGCTGAGGAAACCATAAGAACGAGGAGCAGGAGTCGGCCTTCTGGCCCTTCAAGCCTGCTATGCCATTCAATAAGAGCAGGCTGATCTTTTTGTGGACTTAGCTCCACTTACCCGCCCTCTCACTGTAATCTTTAATTCCTTTACTGTTCAAAAAAATTATCTAACTTAGCTTTAGGAACATTTACAAAGGAAGCCTCAACTACTTCACTGGGCAGGGAATTCCAGAGATTCATAACCCTCTGGGTGAAGAAGTTCCTTCTCAATTTATTCCCAAATCTGCTCCCCTTAATCTTGAGGCTATGTCCTCTTGTCCTAGTTTCAACCACCATTGGAAACATCCTCTTTACTTCTATCTTATCTATTCCCTTCATAATTTTATATGTTTCTATAAGCTCCCCCCATTCTACTGAATTCCAGTGAATATAATCCCAGTCTACTCAGTCTCCCCTCATAATCCAACCCTCACAACTCCAGAATCAACCTAGTGACTTCTTTTGCACCCCCTCCTGTGCCACTATGTCCTTTATCGAGTAACAAGACCAAAACTGCATGCAGTACTCCAGGTGTGGACTCACCTGCACCCTATTCAGCTGCAACATAATTTCTCCACTTTTAAACTCAATCCCTTCAGCAATAAAGGACTAAATTCAATTTGCCTTCCTAATTACCTGTTGTACCTGCAGACCAACCTTCTGTGATTCATGCACAAGGGCAGCCAGGTCCCTCTGTATAGCAATTGTTCATCTCTGCCTTCAGTGTGTGACCCCTTATTCTGAAATTGTGCCCTCTGGTCCCAGGCTCTCCTACAAAGGGAAACAACTTCTTCTAAATCTATCCTGACAAGCCCCCTAAGAATCTTGCATGTTTCAATAAAGCCATCTCTCATTCTTCTAATCTGTAATGACTACAAGAACAGCCTACACAACTTCTCTTCATCGCACCCTTCCTGGAATCATATATTCCCTACAGTGTGGAAACAGGCCCTTCAGCCCAACAAATCCACACCAACCCTCTGAAGAGTAACCCACCCAGACCCATTCCCTTACATTTACCCCTGACTAATGCCCCTAACCTACACATCCCTCAATACCATCAGACAATTTAGCATGGCTAACTCACCTAACCTGCACATCTGTGGATTATGGGAGGAAACCAGAGCACCCAAGGGAAACCCAGGCAGACACAGGGAGAATGCGCAAACTCCATACAGTCACCCGAGGCTGGAATTGAACCCAGACTCTTGGTGCTGTGAGGCAGCAGTGCTAACTATTGAGCTACCATGCCACCCTCTGACACTAGGAATCAACCTAGTGAACTTCTCTGGCCTGCCTCTAATATCAGTACATCTTCCATTGAGAAGAGGACTGAACTATTCATTGTATTCCAGATGTGGCCTGATTTGTGCCTTGTATACTTTTAGCAAGACTTCCCTATGTTTATACTCCATTCCTTTTGAAATAATGACTGTCTGTCTGTTTGCCTTCCCTATTACCCACTGCCTGTTAATGCTAGCTTTCTGTGACAAATGCACAAGGATCCTCAAAATCCCTGGGATGGAGGGTTCTGCAATCTTTCTCCACTTAAATGAATTTCAGCTCTATTTTTCCTGCCAAGGTGCATCACCACACATTTTCCCACGGTGCATTTCAGCTACCGATTTTCTTCCCCACTCATTTAACCTGTCACCCACTAATCCCAATCTAGCCCTCCCAAAGTTCTGATCCCTCCACCATCACCACACACCCTTACCAGGTTCTGATCTACCTGCCAGTCCTGATTGGATCCCCTCTGCCTCCACCAGACCCAGTACCCCAAACAGTCCTGATTTCCCTACCCCATCCCAGTATCTTTACCAGTCCATCCGTATCCCCCTGAAATCTGCACACACATGATTTAAAGTGGCACATTGCAGGTATGCATTGGCATCAGCAAATGCAGCCTTGACTATTTAGTTTGTCTGGAATGCTATTGATACCTTTGACCATGAAGGCTGGTTCCAAGTGTTTAATCAATGCCTCTGCCATTATCTGGTTCCCCATTATTATTTCCCCAGCCTTAGTTTCTAATGCTCCTATGGTCACTTTTGCTTCTCTTTTCCTTTTTATAAATTTGAACAAGCTCTAATGTCCTTTTTAGCATTACGTCTGAGTTTGCTCTTGTACAGTATTTCATTTTCTCCCTGGTGGAGATGGTGCTTCAAAGAATCAGGGTCAAATGACCAAAACTGTTAGAACGAATTTCTGTTGTGCCATGTCTTAAGAGAGTTCACCACACAAAGGAAAACATCTCTCTTTCTTGCTGAACTAAATATTTTGGACAAACCGAGCTTGTTTCCAATACAGGTACACTGGTCATACAGCGTTATGAGACTCAGCTTCTGATAAACTTCTGCAGCTTTTCCCTAGTTCAAGTCTGAGTTAAGACAGATTTTTAATCACTAAGGGAATCACGTGTTAAAGGGAAAAGGCAGAAAAGTGGAGTTGAGGATTATCAGATTAGCCATGATCTTATTGAATGGCAAAGCAGACTTGCTGGGCTGAATGGTCTACGTCAGCTCCTACATCTTATGATAACGTCATCCCTCTTCCCAATATTCCAGTTTGGTTGGAGGCAAAGGTGTTCAACTTCAATGGTCTATCCAAGTTTGTGTCAAAGACCAATCCTATTTATTTCATAGATTCGACAGTCCATCCCTGCTTTACAGCTTACAATTCTCTTCTGGTCTCAGAACATGATTTCCTTGAGACCTTGCCAAACTCCACTTCATCCTAAACTCTGCTTCTCCAATCTCTGTGCCACACAGATTTTCCTTACTGAGACTGATTTCCACTGGTCCATTTTGAATTAGAAAGGCAATATGACTCCACAAAGCCATCAGAGATGCCAAAAGGCAGTACCTGACCAAACCAACCATACGGACTCTCTCCATCTGTAGCAAGGTCTAAACAACATACCGAGATACAGAATGAAGCAGAGCAAGATAGCAGCCAGAGACACATCCCTCCCTGACATGCTCAATGTTTTCTATGCTCTGTTTGAGCAGAATGCTAGCGGCATAGTGTCACCTGCCCCGACAGACCTGGACACAACTGTTCCCGCTGTCACCACTGCAGACATCAGATCAATCTTCCTGGGAGTCAACTCAAGGAAAGTGGCAGGCCCAGAAGGTGTTCCTGGCTGAGCACTAAGATCCTGTGCAGAGCAGCAGCTGGAGGTATTCACCAACATCTTCAACCTCTCCCTCCTACATGCCAATGAACCCACCTGTTCAAGAAGATCACCACCATCCCAGTATCTAAGAGAGCACATGCAATGTGCTTGAATGACAACTGCCCAGTGGCTCTGACCTCCATAACCATGAGTTGCTTTGAGAGGCTGGTAATGGCCCACATCAACTCTAGCCTCCCAGCCTGCCCTAGATCCTCTATAACTTGCCTATTGATGTAACAGGCCCTCCGGACGCCATTTCCCTCCCCTGCACTCAGCCTTGGAATATCTGGACAATAATGACACCTACATCAGACTCCTGCTCTTGACTAAACTCCACCTTCAACACCATTATCCCCTCCAGACTGATTTCCAAACTCCAAGATCTAATTCTCCCTGCCACCCTCTGTAACTGACCCACAGACCGCAGTCAATGAACATAGATAACTGCATCTCCTCCATGATAACACTCAATACATGCCCCACCCCACCAAGAATGCATTCTGATCCCCTACTGTACTCCCTGTACACCCACGACTGTGTTGCCAAATTCTGAATGAAAACCATCTGCAAGCTTGCCAAAGACACCACTGTGGTACGACAGGTATCAAACAACGATGAGTCAGAATACAGGATAGCATGACAGTGCTTGGTGATGTGGTGCAATGATAACAACCTCTCTCTCAATGTCAACAAAACTAAGAACGATCATTGACTTCAGAAAGAAAGGAGGAGAACATGCCCCCATTTATATCAACGGAACAGAAGTTGAGAGAGTTGACAGCGTCAAGTTGCTAGGACAATAACCGACATCGTGTCCTGGACTTCACTCATAGATGCAATGGTCAAGAAGGCACAACAATGTCTCTTCTTCCTCAGGATGCTCAGGAAATTCAACATGTCCAGAAGGACCCTCACCAACTGTTACAGATGAACCATAGAAAGCATTCTATCTGGGTGCATAATGACCTGGTGTGGCAACTGCTCTGCCCAGGACCATGAGAAACTACAGAAAGTTGTGTGCACAGCCCAGACCATCATGGAGACCAACATCCCATATACACTTCTCATTGCCATAGAAAGGCTATCAACATCATCAAAGACCCCTCTCACCCCAGTAATGGTCTCCTACAAACTCGTCCATCAGGCAGAAGATACAGAAGCTTGAACATACACTCCAACAGGTTCAAGAACAGCTTCTTCCCTGCCATTATTAGACTGATGAATGGACTCTCTAACTTCAAATAATATTCATGTAGTTCATGTTGATCTTGCCTCATGTATGTCCTGTGCAGTGTTACCTGTATGCCTCACTCTGTCCAAATTTATTTCCACCCTTTGATCTGTACATCCTTGCTTACAATGATCCTGCTGCACTGCTTGCAAGGAAGGCTTTTTGCTGTCCTTAGGCACACATGAATACAATAAATCAAATGAATTCAAATCATGCACAAATTCCTCCCTAGCTTTGACTCACTTGGCAACATTCCTCACCCCCAGGTTTCAGCCCATATACTTTATTCTTCTGTGTACCTTCCCTCCAACTCCACCCTGACTGATCATCAGCAGGGAGCACATGCCTATACTCTGGAATTCTCTCTGTATAACTTTGTCACCTCTCCTCATCTGTAAAAGCTTCATCAGTTTAACCTTAGTTACTCAGTTAGCTTTTTTTCCACGGTTTTTCAATGCTTCCTTGTGATGCCCCTTGGGGTTGTTAATTTAACAAAAATTGGTACTTAAATGCTAGGACCTGTATAAGATCCAAAATGGTCTCCAAAGGTGAAAGGATAATATTGCAACATCACTGCCATGACTAATTTGATACTTGATACATCAGAGTAAAAGTGAGGTCTGCAGATGCTGGAGATCAGAGCTGAAAATGTGTTGCTGGTTAAAGCACAGCAGGTCAGGCAGCATCCATGGAACAGGAGAATCGACGTTTCGGGCCAGAGCCCTTCATCAGGAATGAGGAGAGTGCATACAGGTAACACTGCACAGGACATACATGAGGCAAGATCAACATGAAATAGATGAACACTATTTGAAGTTAGAGAGTCCATTCATCAGTCTAATAATGGCAGGGAAGAAGCTGTTCTTGAATCTGTTGGCACTCTCCTCATTCCTGATGAAGGGCTTTGGCCCGAAACGTCGAGTTTCCTGTTCCTTGGATGCTGCCTGACCTGCTGTGCTTTAACCAGCAACACATTTTCAGCACTTGATACATCAGACCTACTGTACCTGCTATGCGAAGTAATGCCTGCAGTCTCTCAATGTTCCCTCGGCTTGCTTCACAGTGTAGATCAGTCCATTTGTAGTTGTAGTTGGGTGCTGTTTGGTACTGCCGCTCCTGCCGTGTCCCTGGCTGGAATCTGGTGTTTTTTAGTTCAGTACCGGACATGGAACTGATATAAAATCCCATTATGTTGTGTCTATATGGGAGAAAGAAACTAAGCATTCCATAATATGAACTTCATAAAGGCACTCTGCATTACTATCCAGCATTCCGACAAGATACAAATGAACAATTTTCATAAATGAAAAGAATGATACGTAAAATTCCACCAGCGAGTAAATATAATAAAAGCAAATTACTGCGGATGCTGGAATCTGAAACCAAAGAGAAAATGCTGGAAAATCTCAGCAGGTCAGGCAGCATCTGTAAGGAGAGAAAAGAGCTGACGTTTCGAGTCTTAACTGGCCCTTTGTCAGCTTTGAAAAAGGGTCAGTTAGAGTCGAAATGTCAGCTCTTTTCTCTCCTTCCAGATGCTGGGAGTAAATATAATGCTGTACTAAGGTTTAGAAGCTGGGATCAAGAAGTTTCAAATGAGGGAGAGATCATTTTATCAATCATATCTGGGTTATGCTTCTGCAAGACATATCTACTCAATCTAATTTCTGTACATCCTGACATCTCAGAATTGACTGCCAGACTACTCAGACCTCCTGGCATCATGGTAGCCCGCAAGCCCACCAACACACTAAAACAGTAGCTAATAACTTCGAAGACCCTATACAGACAAGAAGCAAAACTAACGTCATTTACAAAATACCGTGCTAGGACTGTAACAAACAGTACATTGGATAAACAGGCAGAAAACTAGCCACCAGGATACATGAACACCAACTAGCCACAAAAAGACATGACCCTCTCTCACTAGTATCCTCACATACAGATGAGGCAGGACACCACTTCGACTGGGTCAATACATCCATCCTAGGACAAGCCAAACAAAGACACGCACGAGAATTCCTAGAAGCATGGCATTCCAACCGGAACTCTATCAACAAACACATCAACCCCATCTACTATCACCTGAGAAAAGGAACAGGAAATGATTTCACCACAGGAAATAACATCACCACAGAAAATGACATCACCAACCCAAACATATAAATAGAAAGCAGGAATTTTCAGCATTGTTTCACGTGAGGTCCACTGAAGATGTTACCTAGTAAGGTAACAAAACATCTGGAAATGAACCTTTCAGCTCAGCGAGCAAACCTACATCCAAAACTTGAGCTACAAATCTTCTCAAAGCTCATTCTGTACATTTCCCTGATATTCTGAAATGTGTTTTTCATGTTATCAAGTTAATAGTAACTATGGCTGCTATTTCCAAGTTTGTTTCTGGTAGAGTATTCCATGTCCTAACAAGCTTTGGTTTATCTCCTAACAAAAAAGGATCTAAATCTCAGGTGGGTTAGCTATCACTTTGTGTCAGTTTCACCTGGTTAATGGCTGTCAATGTTTCAAGTTGGATATGAACCTTCTGAGGAACTAAAAGGGTTGGAAAATGATGGACTTTACTCATTGGACAGAGATGGAAGAAGAGAAAAGAGAACAGATAATGTGGAGGCCCAGGGTGAAAGACAAAGGGGTTTTTTATTGGGGTGAAAGATACAGGTATGTAAAGTGAGTGGAAATTAAAATGTAGAAGAGTGAAAATGTGTTCTTTTAACTGAACGCAAAGTAAACAAGACACAAACAAGACAAGCCAGTTGAGGGAAGGGAAGGAGAATTTAAAGAAAATGGAAGATAGACCATATAAGGTCGGGTTCTGAAGTTCTGGAATTCAATATTGAAGTTGTAAAGGCCTTAACACAAAATGAGATGTTGTTGTTTTGAGCCTGCATTATGCTTCATTGGAACATTGCAACAGGTTCAAGGTGAAAAAGTTAGCATGGGAGCAAGGGAGTTTATTGGAAGGGCAGACAAATGCAGGACAAGGCCATTCCCTATGGAAAAGGTAGATGTATTTCACAAAGAGGTCTCCCAGTGCTAATGTAAAAGGCACCACATTGTGTGCATCAAGTATAGTAAGATTAGAATGAAAGAACTACACGTAAAATGTTGCTTCACCTGGAAGATGTGTTGGTAATTGGCGAGGAGAGAGAAGGTGAATGGGCATGCATTGCACCTCTGTGATGGCATTGGTGGGTGCCATGGGAAAATGAGGAAGTGAGGTGCAAGGGAAGAATAGGACAAAGTGTCATGGAGGGAGTGGTCCCTGCAGAATGCTGACCGTGGAGGTATAGGTAAGATGTGTTTGGTGATGGCATCTTGCTGGATGAGACGAAAAGACAGAGGATGGTCCTTTGAATGTGAAGAGTAGTGAGTTAGAAAATAGGGACTAGGGGAACTCAATTGTTTTGGGAAGGAGCAAAGGGATGAGGACAGAAGTGTGGGAAATGGGTTAGACAGAGCTGAGGGCCCTGTCAATCATAATGGTGGGGGGGGGGGGGGGTGGAACGTAATCTTCAGTTGACGTCATGCCAGAGGCACCCCAGTGGAAAGTGGCATCATTGTGACAGAAACGGAGAAATGGGGAGAATGTAACAGAATCCTTGCATGAAGCACAGTGTAAGGAGATGTAATCAAGATAACTGTGGGAGTCAGTGGGCTTGTAATGGAGATTAGTGGACAGCCTACACCCAGAAGTGCAAACTGAGAAGTCAAGAATGCAAGTGAAGAATTAGAGTTGGATCAAGTGAATCCCTGGCCTAGGGGACACTTTTTCTTCAGCTTATCTCCTCTTTCACTTGAGGAACCATATTTTTAAGAAAAGAGACATTTCATTTAAGGGAGAACCCACGTAAATTTGAAGCAATGGCTAGAATCAAGATCTCAGAGCTCAAAACTAATTTGTATGCTTCTCCCACATTCTCTCATTCCAGCTCTTGGTCGAGTGCCCTGGAAAGTTCATGCATTTCCAGACCCAAAGAGTAACTTCTCAATTGTGAAGATGCTTACATTCCCCTTTTAGGTTTTCTTACATGGAAAATGGAATATTCTCAGTGACAAAGTGGATAAGTGACTGACTCCTTGACTCCTGTGAATATCTGCAGCCACTCGCTGGGGCAGGTACATAAAGATATGAGAAAGTACACTTGCATAATGGTATCAATCAGGAAGTTTCAAGAAGGTTTTGATTTGGTCAGACAAAAGTCGTGTTACTGAATAATGTTATACATTAAGCTTCTGTATCATACAAGCAAATCTCAGTGGTTCAGTGAATGGCTGTCTTTCTTGAGTTGGACTGATCACTTTGCAACTGTCTTGGATCTTAAGCATATGGAGGTTATTGGGCTAGTGCAGGTTAGGTAGGCTTTGGTCGGCGCAACATCGAGGGCCGAAGGGCCTGTACTGCGCTGTATTTTTCTATGTTCTATGTTCTAACTACAGTAAGATATGGACCTTTATCCGAATTCCTGCACTGTCAGGTAATAGGCATTGAACAGTAATCTTCAGACATACAATGGATTGAAAATGACCTACCAGCAATCCTTCATTTCTGCCATCAGAGCAGTGGCTTTCACGTTGATGCCATTTTTCAGGAAGATTCAAAAAGACTTTTCCTGCCGTGGAAGATTGGACTTCCCAGGCAAGTGAAGATTTTAAAATTGCCCACAGTCCTCTGTAAAAAATTATAAATTGATAATATAGTAAATTTAGTTAAAAAGCATGAAGCAAATACTGTTAAAAACATCCACGGTGGCACAGTCGTTAGCACTGCTGCCTCACAGTGTCAGTGACCCGGGTTCAATTCCCGCCTCAGGCGACTGACTGTGTGGAGTTTGCACATTCACCCGTGTCTGTGTGGGTTTCCTCTGGGTGCTCCGGTTTCCTCCCACAGGTTAGGTGAATTGGCCATGCTGAATTGCCCGTAGTGTTAGGCGAAGGGGTAAATGTAGGGGAATGGGTCTGGGTGGGTTGCGCTTCAACGGGTCGGTGTGGACTTGTTGGGCCGAAGGGCCTGTTTCCACACTGTAAGTAATCTAATCTAATCAGATGACTGACCAGTCATGAAGTATCTGTACAACCAAAAGAAAGAATACCAATTTGGAACACCAAATCTATGACTATTGAAGATGTGAATATTGCAATGTTTTCATGCATAAGTTGGAATTAGAATAGAAAGATTTCTTTTAAAAAGTTTAAATATGTTTTCCTCCCCATTTTTGCTGCTATACTTTCTCCTTTGTAGATGCTGATTCTTCATGTATGTTCAGAAATATGAAATGTCCTATGCCAGTAGCCATTATTCATATTACGTCCGAACAATGTCGAAGTGTCATTAGGTTATGGTACATTGACGTAAACACTTCTCAATTATGATTGTTACAAAGTTTCAGAGATTATTAGAGATTATTATGTGCACAGATTGGGAATAGAACATACATAGAACATAGAACAGTACAGCACAGAACAGGCCCTTCAGCCCACGATGTTGTGCCGACCATTGATCCTCATATAAGGTAAACCTAATGTACGAACCCTCAGATTTCTGTGACCATATGCATGTCCAGCAGTCTCTTAAATATCCCCAATGACCTCGCTTCCACAACTGCTGCTGGCAACGCATTCTATGTTCTCACAACTCTCTGCGTAGAGGACCCACCTCTGACATCCCCTCTATACTTTCCACCAAACAGCTTAAAACTATGACCCCTCATGTTAACAATTTCTGCCCTGGGAAAAAGTCTCTGGCTATCAACTCTATTTATGCTTCTCATTATCTTGTATACTTCAATAAGGGCCCCTCTCTTCCTTCTTTCTTCCAATGAAAAAATTCGGGCTCAGACAACCTCTCTTTGTAAGATAAGCTCTCCATTCCAGGCAGCATCCTGGTAAACTTCCTCTGAACCCTCTCCAAAGCATCCACATCTTTCCTATTATAGGGCGACCAGAACTGGATGCAGTATTCCAAGTGCAGTCTAACCAAAGTTTTATAGAGCTGCAACAAGATCTCATGGCTCTTAAACTCAATCCCCCTGTTAATGAAAGCCAAAACACCATATGCTTTTTTAAAAACCCTATCCACTTGGATGGCAATTTTAAGGGATCTATGTACCTGCACACCAAGATCCTGCTGTTCCTCCACACTGCCAAGAATCCTGTCTTTAATCCTGTACTCAACTTTCAAGTTCGACCTTCCAAAATGAATCACTTTGCATTTATCCAGGTTGAACTCCATCTGTCACCTCTCAGCGCATCTCTGCATCCCGTCAATGTCACGCTGCAGCCTACAACAGTCCTCTATACTGTCACTGACACTTCCAACCTTTGTGTCATCTACAAACTTGCTAACCCATCCTTCAATCTCCTCATCCGAGTCATTAATAAAAATTACAAACAGTAGAGGCCCAAGAACAGAGCCCTGTGGAACACCACTCATCACTGACTTCCAGGCAGAATACTTTCCTTCCACTACCACTTGCTGTCTTCTGTCGACCAGCCAATTCTGTATCCTGACAGCTAAATTTCCCTGTATCTCATTCCTCCTGACCTTCTGAATGAGCCTACCATGGGGAACCTTATCAAATGCCTTGCTGAAGTCCATATATACCACATCCACTGCTCGACCCTCATCAACTTGTCTAGTAACATCCTCAAAGAACTCAATAAGATTTGTGAGGCATGACCTGCCCCTCATAAAGCCGTGCTGACTGCATTTAATCAAGCCATGCTCTTCCAGATGGTCAGAAATCCCATCCCTCAGAATCCTTTCTAACACCTTGCAGACGACAGACGTGAGACTGACTGGTCTGTAATTGCCGGGGATTTCCCTATTTCCTTTCTTGAAGAGAGGAATTACATTTGCCTCCCTCCAGTCCTCAGGTACGACTCGGTGGAGAGCGAGGATGCAAAGATCTTCGCAAGTGATGAAGCAATTATATTTCTCGCTTCCCAAAGCAGCTGAGGACAAATCTGGTCTGGCTCTGGCGACTTGTCAATCTTAATGTTTGTCAAAATTTTCAGCACATCAGCTTCCTCAATCTCTATCCGTTCCAGCATGCTTACCTGTTCCCCAATGGTTTCATTCACTACAAGGTCCTTTTCTTTAGTAAAGACAAAAGCAAAAAACTCATTTAGGGCTTCCGCTACCTCCTCAGACTCTATACACAAGTTCCCTATGCTATCCCTGATCGGCCCTACTCTTTCTTTGATCATTCTCTTATTCCTCACATACGTGTAAAACGCCTTTGGATTCTCCCTAATCCTTCCTGCCAAGCCTTTTTCGTGCCCCCTCCTGGCTCTCCTCAGAGCATTTTTGAGCTCCTTCCTCACCTGCCTGTAATCCTCTAGAGCTGAGCAAGACCCTTGCTTCCTCCATCGTACGTAAGCTGCGTTCTTTCTTCAATCTCTCTGCTGCTATTGGGGGGCCTGTAGTAAATCCCTAATGAAGTGACTGCTCCCTTACTGTTCCTAGTTTCCACCCATACTGACTCAGTAGGCAGACCATCCTCGACAATGGTAACTTCTGTAGCTGTGATACCCTCTCTGATTAGTAGTGCTACACCCCCTCCTCTTTCTTCCCCCCTTCCTATTCTTTTTAAATGTTCTAAACCCTGGAACATCCAGCAACCATTCCTGCCCCTGAGAAACCCACGTCTCTGTTATGGCCACAACATCATAGCAGCAGGTACTGATCCATGCTCTAAGCTCATCACTTTTATTCCTGATACTCCTTGCATTAAAGCAGCCACACGTTAACCAATCCCTTGGTTTTTTCCCAGGAAATTCCTTCCCACTGGCTGCGCTACCTCTTGCTATTGCCTCATCTCCATCAACTCTTACCACCGGCATATAGCTCAGGTTCCCACCCCCCTGCCATACTAGTTTAAACCCTCTTGAACCATTCAGGCAAACCTTCCACCCAGGACATTGGTCCTCTTCCAGTTCAGGTGCAACCCGTCCTTCATGTACAGGTCCCACCTTCCCCAGTAGGCATCCCTATTATCTACACATCTGAAGCCCTCCCTCCTACACCAGCTGCGCAGCCACGTGTTAAGCTGCGCCTGCTCTCTGTTCCTCACCTCGCTATCTCGTGGCACCGGTAATAAACCCAAGAACACTACTCTGTTCATCCTGCTCTGCAGCGTCCACCCTAACTCCCTGAAATCACTTTTTATATCCTCAATCGTTTTCCTGGCTATATCATTGGTGCCAATATGTAACACGATTTCTGGCTGTTTGCCCTCCCCTTTCAGAATCTTACACACCCGATTGGAGACGTCCCAGACCCTGGCACCAGGGAGGCAACATACCTTCTGGGAATCCTGACCCTGACCACAAAATCTCCTATCAATTCTCAGAACAACTGAGTGTCCTACCACTAGCGCTTTTCTGTTCTGTCCCCTTCCCTTCTGGGCCACAATGTCAGGCTCAGTGCCAGAGGACTGACCATTATGGCTTTCCTCTGGTGGATCATACCCCCAGCAGTAACCAAAATGAATGAAGCCATGCTTTAGCCATTGGCAGCTAAGCTTTTCTAGGTTGTCTATTTTGTTTTGTACAAGTAATTTAATTCTAATAAATAATTTATCTCAGTTGAAACAATAGGTTAACCTATGAGTTTACATTCCCATTGAGGCAAAAATCAGTTTGTGATATGTTAGACGATGGAAAATGCTCAGTGGGCCACATGATGATTCCTGCTCTATTTCTTGTATTTATTGACTGAATGTGCAAACGCACCAAATAAAACAGCAAATAATATTAGTGATATGGGTCCTGAACCTTTGTATGGCAGGATTGAAGGTGTAGATGTCTCCCCACTTTCTGACCCTCTCCCTCCTGTTCAGGTATGTCACTGGAAGATGAGACACAGATTACAACAGGATCTTGACCAGATGTGCCAATGGGCTGAGAAGTGGAAGATGGAGTTTAATTCAGATAAATGCGAGGTGCTGCATTTTGGAAATGCAAATCTGAGCAGGACTTATACACTTAATGGTAAGGTCCTAGGGAGTGTTGCTGAACAAAGAGACCTTGGAGTAAAGGTTCATAGCTCCTTGAAAGTGGAGGTGGTGTTTGGTATGCTTTCATTTATTAGTCAGAGTATTGAGTACAGGAGTTGGGAGGTCATATTGCAACTGTACAGGACATTGGTTAGACCACTTTTGGAATATTGTGTGCAATTCTGGTCTCCTATCTATCGGAAAGATGTTGTGAAACTTGAAAGGGTTCAGAAGAGATTTACAAGAATGTTGCCAGGGTTGGAGGATTTGAGCTTCGGGAGAGGCAGAACAGGCTGGGGCTGTTTTCCCTGGAGCATTAGAGGTTGAGGGGTGACTTTATAGAGGTTTACAAAATTATGAGGGGCATGGATAAGGTAAATAGGCAAAGTCTTTTCCCTGGGGTGGGGAGTCCTGAACTAGAGGGCATAGGTTTAGGGTGAGAGGGGAAAGATATAAAAGAGACCAAAGGGACAACTTTTTCACACAGAGCCTGGTATGTGTATGGAATGAGCTGCCAGAGGAAGTGGTGGAGGCTGGTACAATTGCAACATTTAAGAGAAATTTGGATGGGTATATGAATAGGAAGGGTTTGGAGGGATATGGCCGGGTGCTGGCAGGTGGGACTAGATTGGGTTGGGATATCTGGCTGGCATGGACAGGTTGGATTGAAGGGTCTATTTCCATGCTGTACATCTCTATGACTCTATGACTTAATTGAGATAATTTCTCCTTCTAATTCTGAAAAATATAGGCCTGATTTACTCACTCCCACATCACAGGACCACCCTCTCCACTCGGGAATTAATTCAATGAATTTTCAATGCAGCACAACAAACACAAGTATATCATTACTTAAAAATGGAGACCACAATTCAACACTGTGTTCTGTGCGTGCTCTCACCAAAGCCAATTGCATGAAAGCTTCTTTATTCTGAGTCCACATTCTTCTTGTATTGAAGGTCAACATGCTAGTTACCCTCCTAATTGTTTCCAGTACCTGCTAACTAACTTTGAGCTCTGTGTACAATGTACCCAAGATTCTTTGTCATCCAAACCTCATACTGTCCCATATTATTACTATATCTGCCACTTTGGTGCCTAACCCTCAGTCTGTCTATATTGCTTTGCAACGTCTTTTTGTCCTCTTCACAGCTTGCATCCCACCCAGCTTTCCATCAGCAGAGTAAACTTAGATATGTCACTCTATCTCTTTGTCTAAGACTGTAGATACCTGAGGCCCCAGGTCTGATCTTTATAGTATTCTGTTAGGTAAAGCATTCCAATTTCAATAAAAAGCCTTATTTATCTGTACTTTAACCAATCTTCAATTCATGCAACATATTACCCTGATTCACTGAGCCCTTACCTTGTGGATCAACTTATTTTAGTGGTACTCTTTTGGAAATCCAATATACACTATTTCATGATTTCCCTCTATTTACCTGATAATAACTTCAAAGAAATTCCAAGTAAAATTTGACAAATGCAATCTCCCTTTTGCAAAACCACATTGACTCTCTGTTGATGTTGCTAGTGCCTACGTTAGACTGCTTTAATAAGGGGTTTAAAAAAAAACCTCTGCATTTTGTGGAGCAATTTCCTCCCCACCACAGTGATGGAGAGGAAGAGGCCAGATTCGTACCAGCAAGAGGGGCTGCAAGATTTCGCATGAACCATCCTGCATTGCACATACCCACGAATTACTGCATTCAAACCCCGGGCCCGGTTAGTTCCTCCGCCGCTTCCAGTGGGAGCGAACAGGTCTTCCAATAGGTTAACTCAGCCTCAGAGCTCCAAGCTCTCGGTTAAAATCCTCTGTAGCCCAGGCTATCAATTCTCGGGCCTGTTAACCTGAGCGCTGTCCGTGGTGCTGAATGCTGGTCTCTCTTCTCCTGGCACCCCCTCCTACCCAGCAAAGACGTGCGCGCCCCGGCCCAGCACCCTGTGTGTATGCGCGTTCTCGAGAGCCACTAACTCAGTCCCATCACTCTTCAGATTGCAAAACCTTGTTCTACAACGACACTCTGTAATTCGTTTCTTCACTTATATAGAAACTATTTATCTTCAATGTATCTCAATCTTTGTTTTCTTAATCACCTTATGGTTGCTCCAAATTGCAATTACCCTAATGTAAAAAAAAGAGGCATCAAGGGATTTTGTGCCACAGTGGTAGTGTTCCTACCTCTGAGGCAGAAAGCCTAGGTTCAAGCATCATAACAAGTCTGGACAGGTTGATCTTAAACAAAAAAAAATCGGCCAAAGATCCTACACTTCTGTTTAGTACCCCAAATACTCCATTGGAAAGTTTGCATTAATTAGAACCTTCAAATAAAACCAAAATACTGCAAATGTTGGAAATCCAAAAAAAAGTGCTAGAGAAGGGTCATTGGATACAAAACATGAATTCTTAATGTTTTCTCTTGTGCTCAGCAGCAGAAATGGTTTTGAGACTGATGAAGTGGGGTAGCACAGGGGCTTGCACTGCTGCCTCACAGCGCCAGGGCGCCAGGTTTGATTCCAGCCTCGGGCAACTGTGTGTGTGGAGTTTGCACATTCCCCCAGCGTCTGTGTGGGTTTCCTCCCACAATCCAACAATGTGCAGGTTATCTGAATTGGCCATGCTAAATTGCCCGTAGTGTTAGGTGAAGGGGTAAATGTAGGGGAATGGGTCTGGGTGGGTTGCACTTCAGCAGGTCAGTGTGGACTTGTTGGACCAAAGGGCCTGTTTCCACACTGTAAGTAATCTAATCTAATCAATTAAAGCTGTAGCCAAGACATGTTGTGACCTACACTTCCCTGTGTTGACCAAATAAGACAAGAGTCATGGTGGTCTCTAGCTAGATCAGTACCACTACCACCTTATATAGAGTATAAAAGTCATTGTAAACATCTGGGTGTTGTTTACCAGTAAATGTCATTTGCTGGGATTGATCAGGTTTTGATCAATTCATTGGCCAAGTGCCAGAGATCTCTATGGAAACAGAACACATTTTCAGATAAGTTAACAGATCAAGGAGACTTTTTAAGAAGTCTCCCAGACCACATTTGAGAAGCGTTCTTAAGGAAGTTTCAGAGAAGACCTGCACAGAGAATGAAATTGGTCACCACTCAAAATCGGAGTAGTATCTGATTCAAGGAGATAGTGAGGACTGAAGATGCTGGAGGGTCAGGGTCGATAAAGTGTGGCACTGGAAACAGTATAGCAGCATCTGAGGAACGAGACAGACAATGTTTTGGACACAACTACACAACTGGGGAGGGAGAAGGGGCCTGAGAAATAAATGGGGTAAGGGGTGGAAGTATGGGAAAGGTCAGTGGGATGGTGATAAGTGGGCGAAGGTAGGAGGTAATTATGATAGGTTGGTGGGAAGTGTGGAGTGATGGGTGGGAAGCAAGATGGACAGGTCAACAGGATGGTGCTGAATCAGAGGGTTGGATCTGGGATGAGGTTGGGGTAGGGTTGGGGGTAGATTTGGAAATTGGTGAATTCAATGTTGAGGCTGTGTGGCAACCAGAAGTAAAAATGTGCTGGAAATGTTCTGCAAGTCTGGAAGCAACTGTGACAAGAGAAACAACTAAAATTGAATTGAATGAAATTTCCTCAGGAACAAAAACAGAAATTGCTGGAAAGGCTTACCTGGTCTGGCAGCATCTGTGGAAAGAAATCAGATTTCAGATCTAGTGACCCTTCCTCAGAACTGATGGAATCTAGGAAAATGTTGGTTTTTATGCAGAAGATAGGGTGCAGAGGGAAGATGGAAGAAGTAAATGATAGGTGGAAATAGAGTCCGAAGTAAGAGAAGAACCGTTAGCCAGACAAAGAAGTGGAGAATGAAGAGTTGTAGTGTACAATTAGTGGCTAACAATGGGTTGTGTGCAATAGCAGACCATGTGATAATAAGGCCTGGTATGTGGGCATTGGGGTAAAGGCATGAGAAGATGTGCCTCAAGTCCTAAAATTGTTGAACTTGATAGGACTTCTTCAGTACTAGCTTCTTAGCAAATGTTCATTAAAGAAAAGTTTGTATAAATTGCACATCAAGAGTCATACGACATGGAAAAGACACCTTTGATCCGATCGAAACCTCTCATGATTTGATCCCATTGAGTGGGCTCAAAGGGCTGAATGGCCTAATCCTATTCATGTTGGTATTAAGGTGACCCATAATATTTTCAGATAAATACGTGGAATTAGTTTGTGGGAATGCAATTGTTGGATTACAAATTCTGCCAATTCTGAGTCAAAGAATATGTCCATAAATACCCTGAAGGATGGATTCAAAGACAAACCATTTCCAAAGATCAGGCTGAATTCATCCTGGCTATTGCCCAGTAACAATTTAAAGGTTGGAAGATCTGGGTCATTGGACAGATCCATCTGCAAGCACTCTAACCGCACATATGGAACCTTCATCCTCAATTTGGGTTCAACACACGTGTTGGAATTGCCACCATTGCACTTCAAGGTGCACAACCAAGGTATGCAAACTCAGAAATTTCCTGAACATTTGAGCAGAAAAGTATCATATTTTTATTTTGAGAGACTTTTCAGATTTGAAGTTTAAATTCAATTCCTAAATTTGTAATTAAAATCAGTAATGCTTCCAATGTAAACATTGTCACTTGACATTAAAATTCATCAGGCTCATTAACATCCTTTCGAGAAGAAAACCTGCTTTCCTTATCTGGTATGACTCTCGACTCTCAGCAATTTATACAACTCAACTGGCTGAACAAACAATTCAGATCAACAGCAGATCAACAGCAATTAGATTTGGGGAACAAATGTTTGTTTGCTGGTGAAGCCCACATCCAACAAAATAAAGAAAAAATAGTTTTGCTGATCTTTTCAACAGGATTTCCATTTGCCATTTTATATTTAACTTGAATCTTTAACTCTGCTTCTGTCCACAAAGATTGCCTGAAGTACTGAGTATTTCTAGCACTGTTTTCTTTTGAAGATTTTGAGCATCTGCAGTATTATGTTTTTAGAATAAACTTGCACTTCTCTTTTCTGTCCCTTACGTGGTCAGACCTATTTGCCTCTTCCTATTACTCTCAATGAGTCATAACGTTAACCACAGATAACAATATGCAAATAATTTTAGAACTGTGTGTGTTTAGATCAGACCGGGAAAAAAATAGATAACCAACTTCCTAAATTCATGTTCTAGTTTTAATATGGAAGACAGAACATGCTGGTGAGTTCTGCTTAAGCAGTCAGTGGCATTAAAACATTACCCATATTTGAAACAGCCCATTCTCATTATGTACAAAATATACATTTTAGAAAATCATTTACTGTAAGATGTGAGGAGCTTTATCTGGGAATGTTGCTGACTGTGGGGTGGAATTAAATAATGCTCACAAAAATGGAGAAAATGAAAATATGACACGTGCAGTTTTAAAATATTTTATTAACTGCAATTTGTATGCTTTCTTTAATAAACAGATTAAGGTAAGAAGCTAGTCAATCTGGTTATTTACAGAAATTACATTGGTGATTTACTAAAAATTAACAGTCTTTCTGTGCTCACTGCAGAGCCAGCTCTACACATTATTTTACACTAGATGGTAAAACATTTCATTTTAATTTCCTTCAGTATATAAATACATAATTGTTATTATATACAACTGCATGTCAGTGCGAACCAAGATTTCCAGTAGAGATCAAGTGGTAATAGACAAATGCAAATACCAGAAAAATATTAGTGCAGATACTGCACTAGTGAGGAAGTCAAACAAAATGTGCAGAGATTTATTTTCAGGGTGGGGAGAATAATCAAAATGAGATCACACTGCTCTGTCCCAAAGGATCTAATGTCCACGTGATGTTCATAAACACAGATTTTACTAAGGTACTTGGTTGTAATCTGCAGGTTCCAAATCCCATACTATAATCACGGGAACAGATCTTACTCCAAGTCTACCAGAACTCTGACCAACGAGCCTTACCTCCTGCATACAATGATCACAGATACATATCCTACTGTTGATCTCCCATAGCCTGAACAAGGCGCTCCTTTCCACCATGCTGCTTTACGGAAAAGTTTTTTTTTAAAAAAAGACTTCAACCAACCCTGATGTGAAGACCCCAAATTCCACCCCATTTCCCAAGCATCAAAATGTAACAACCATAGAGTTTACTACATTCCAAACTGATGAATACTGGTCACAAAACATATGTTAGACAACACTACACAACATGTCAAAGGTACTTCATTGACTCTTGATTGGTTGGGATGGTCTTTTGACATGAAAAACACTACACAAATGCAAATACTTTCTTGGCATATATTTCATGTATTGGTTGGTTATTTGGCCTCTTCACAAATACTACCCTGAAAAGTCAGTCATCCATTAATAATCTTACTCATGAGAGGGGTTCAGGAGTTTTCATGCCATACCACTGGCATATTGCAGAGAGTACAAATAGGTATAGAAGAAACATTTAGGTTCACTGATTAGCTTGAGAATACAACTAGACATGTCTTCATTCTCTTTAAAAAAGTGCCAATATAAATATGGTATTCAGAGATATTCCACAAAAATGGCTATCCTGCATTAGAACAGTATCCCATCTGTTAGTGTCCAGAAATTCAATCGAAAGGAATACTGGAGAAAAGTTCACTGATTAAAATCATTGAGCCAACAGGGTTAGAAAGTATTATAAGTTCCAAACCAATTAAAGTCACTATATAATGGAATATGCAAAAGTGAGGACTGCAGATGTGGAGATCAGAGTCAAGATTGGAGTGGTGTTGGAAAAACACAGCAGGTCAGGCAGCATCCGAGGAGCAGGAAAAATCAATGTTTTGGGAAAAAAGCCCTTCATCAGGAATGAACAGCCATATCTGCTTCCTCAGTGCTTGCCTCCACAGCCAACTGATCCCACATGTCATGGAGTATATTTGCTCCAAGTTAGAACAATTTGTTTTAATACTAAGATTTTGGTGAATAACATTTTAATTTTATTCACAAGCTCTTTGCAACTAGTTATCCTCAAAATATGGGGAACCATGCAGAGAATATTTGAACTTCTGCACTGAAATTCAAACTTTAGATCTTTTTTCACTCAAATTAAAGAGAAAGAAAATTTCTCGTTCTTATCATTCTGTTAAGGTGTTACAAAACACCAAGGCAGAAACTGCCAACCCAAGTTTACTCACAGTTATTCCTAAGTAGTTCTAACAGTTCCTACCACTGGTAACTTAGTTGGAACCATTTATCATTATCAAATCATGCACAGAACAAAAATGGAATGGCTCAGAGATTTGTAATGGTTTAGATTAGCTGAGGGAGCACTGCAAAGTATGCGTTTGCACCATAGGCAGGCTTTGTTTTTCCCATAAGATTTCATTGTTAAATTTACGCATACATATCACCAGAAAAGGTAACCCTGAAAACTGCACCCACCCCACCCTCCCCCCCTCAGTGAATAAAATGTCCTTGGTCATATCAAACATTATGAAGTAATGCAAAAAGTTTGGGCACATAGGGAAGAAAACTGAGATCAATTTTAAAGAGAGGAGCTTTGGAAGTTTTTTGAAATTCTAGATTTTTCCATCTCAATCATAGTATTCAGTTATTGCAAATTTATAAAGAATTTGAGCTTAATCTGTACATGTCATCCTATTGTTTCTTAATCCAAGGTCTGTTTAAAAAACAGAGCCATAGAAATTAAAAACATTAGGAGTGGCACATTGGTTCAGTGGTTAGCACGGCTGCCTCACAGCGCCAGGGATCCAGGTTTGATTCCTGCCTCAGGCAACTGTCAATGTGGAGATTGCATATTTTTCCCATATCCACTGGCGTTTTTTCCAGGTGCTTCGATTTCCTCCCACAGTCCAAAGATGTGTAGATCAGGTGAATTGGCCATACTAAATTGCCCATAGTGTTAGGTGCATTAGTCAGGGGCAGATATAGGGTAGGAGAATGGGTCTGGGTGGGTTACTCTTCAGAGAGTCAGTGTGGACTTATTGGGCCGAAGGGCCTGTTTCCATACTGCAGGGAATCCAATCTAATAAAGAAAAGCTTTAAAACGGAGTTGGAAAAATACAACGTTTACAAATTCTAATAAGATGACCAATAATTTAGACAAGGGGTCCTCAAAGAGGGAGTTGGGTTATGAGCTCTGAGGCAGTAATAGTTGAACTGCCAGCTCCTACTGGCACAAGTCTTCCAACGCACCCCCCAAACCACACACTTACTTCTAATCATAGGGTCAGAACAACTTTCAAACCTGAAAATGGGGTCACAGTGACGAAAAAGTTTGGGAAGCATTTGTTTAGCTATTTAACTTTAACAAAAATGCTAACAGTTATTATAGAACAGCAGTTAACTCACTTTTTTTTTGTAAATAAGATAACAGTGCAGATAATTAAATTGCCTCTGAGTTACCCGATGTACGGTAGCATATAAAAAAAAATCATCTTGCCACCTTGATAAAAAGAAAAACGATGCAAGGTATTTCTGCTCTAAAATGTTATAACATGTTTGCTTACATGTTTCTGGTCAACCAGAGAACAGAATAAAGGAAAATCACAGAATTGTTACAACACAGAAGGAGGCCATTCATCCCATCGCCCCAGCACTGGCACTCTGAATGAGAATTAGCTGAGGATGAATTCACTTAGTCCCTTTCCTCTGCCTTCCAGAAACCTGTAATCCTGCACATTCTTCCTTTTCAGATAGTGCAATTTTCGTCTGAATGCTTCAATTGAACCTGCCTCCATTACACCCAAGACCTTAAGCCTCTCTGTATGAAAATAGATTTTGTCTCATTGCTTTTGCCTCTTGTACTAATTACTTTAATCCTTTGCCCTTTCATTCTTGATGCCCTTGAATGGGAAGTTTCTCCCACTCTGTCCAGACTCATGATTTTGAAGACCTCCATCAAATCTCCTCTCAACATTCTTTTCTCTCCCTGTTTCCCCCAACAACACAAAGGAAAATGGTTCTAACTTATTTTATCTTCAACTGAGATTCCTCATCCCTGGAACCATTCTGAAGTTTTCCTGCAGCCTAATTCCTTCATACCCTGTCTAAAGTGTGGATCCCAGAAGTGAATGCAATACTCTAGCTGAAGCAGAGAAGGAGAAAAAGGTAAAGTAGAAATCCAGTAACGCTGTCTTTTCATTTCCTTGACCTATCTCTAGAGTAGATAATGGAGTTCCTATCAACAAGTCTTGTCTCAAGAATGAAGTGCTAAGAAAGATGAGAATTATGTGTTTAAACAGCAATGAAATAAAATTGCATAAAACAAACAATCATTATGGCTCTCTGGTGAAAAAAAAATCAGGGCAATACGGTTTTTTCCAAAGTTTGTTTGAAAGTAATTTTTTCTCCCATTGACATACATTTTTAGCTGCATTGCTACAATGAATATGCTGATAATGACTGGTGTACATAAAGATCTGGTCATCTAAATTACAACAGTCCATTGCCAGCATGACTCTATTGAACTTGCCAGGTTTCCATACATTTAGCAAAGACAAGCCCTTTGATGAGTAAAAATGCTGAGGCAACACAACTCTAGCATGCTCAGTCGCACATTGAGAACCTCGCTGAATAAATTAAGATCATCACAGCAATGTTGTGACTCGGAAATTTAGATCACAAATGGACTTTATTTTTATACATGTTTATTGATGTCAATCGTTCTCCTACTGGTTTCCATGCGAGTCATAACCTTCCTCCTGCTCCAACCAATCCCAAACCTCATCATTATAAGATGATTCTTCTCACCACTATAATCAAGAGGGATATACAGCAGGCAAAGTGCTGATGGAGACATAGGTTTGCTTAAGGCCCAATCAATGCATGTGGTATCCACCTTTATGGTGTTAAGATAGCCTAATGTTTGTACTGATATTTCTGATCTCCACATCAATGCTCTTAAAGAGAGTGCACTACAAAGATGAGCTCCTCTAATCTCTACATAAAGTTGAGAGATATGTCAATTTCTCAATTCGAAATTGAAAAATAAACCCAGTAATTGATCAACTTGGCAGCAAAAATGTGAAAATTGGATCTCCTGATGGATATCTATTTACAAATTGTCCAAATATTTAAAACAAAACTTGTAGTTTTGTTTGAAATTTTTAAAGTTGCATGAGAATTTGCATTCTCCACCACGCAGGTAAATGGTATAAATCACTTTCACATAAAGTATTGAGTTATAACTTCAAAGAATATTTTAGACCGCTGGGAACATTTCCCACATTGTTGACTGAGTTAATTATGGAGATCCACAATATTTGTTGCTGTGTTCAAGTCCAAATTGTTGGTGTCATGGATTCCTTAACATGTGAATAACTTGGGCTGTAGAAGACACCTAAGTGCTGGTTCATGATCAGAAAGAAATCAAGAACTTCACAGAACAAAAAAACAAAAACTATCAGTGTCCTCATTTAATCAGGCTTTGCCTGCTAATTAAATAAATACATTATTGTTTAAAAACAAAAAGGGCTTATATAAATGTTTTGAAAGTGAGCTTTTCTTTTAAAAAAAATCTTTCAGTGGTTTAGTCACAAATACAATCATTAGATTGCTGAAATTTCACTTAAAACACCTCTGGTGTCATCATTGCTTCATGTTCAAGTAAGACTTTCTGGGAAAAGTGACTAATAGTAATCAGCTTGTGCATTATCATATTGCTCTGTAATAATCACAAAATGTTGTTTGGGCTGACATCAAAGCCCTTTACTTTTACATTCCAAACACGTGGGATGGAATGTATTATTTCAGGTATTCTAAGAGTGGACCTATTCATGCTTTTTAAAATGTTTGAACAAAGTGAACTTGCTGCCTCCGCATTTATCTGATAAAAAATAATGCAGCAGAGAAATCTGTAATTATCAGCTAGATTTCCCATTGAAGATATATTTTTCAGGCAAACAAACACCACTGCAGCCATATTGAGGTGTGCAGCTGCATCTTAATGACATGGGTCCAATGACATAAGAGACATTTCTAAGCAGTCGTGACAAAAATCTGTATAAAGTTTTATTGTGGATCAGACATTTGCACTGAACATCATCTATATGTATGTGAATTGAGATGATATAAAAAGATTAGAATTAAATACAATTCTGAATTCCAAGATCAAAATTGAAATCCTGTCTCAGGCTGTACTGTAAAAGGATGTTACTGCACACACCCCAATATGGAAGAACAATCATGATCCTTCTTTTCAAGGGAATGATGTTCGAAAACATCTGATACTCTGCTTTGAGACCATCATCTTCACGCAGTGGACCTCACTCTAGAAGGTTTTATTTCCCTCGAGGGGAATAACACTGCTGTTACAATACCAGATGTGCAAGCATACTATTTCAGACTTTATAATAAATTAAAATGATAATGAAGCTTACTTCAAAACAGGTTACTATTGTTATGGAGTAAGTCAATATTTAAAACAGCATTTCATCCCAAGTCCCACAAACTAAACATATGCCATCCATCAGTAAGACCAATAGATCCTTCGTATTTCCCATCCATTACTCAATTCTGTCTGTTGGATGCTTGAACCTCAAAAAGGTATCACAACTTCTTTTAAATTAAAATATTTTTAAAAGTCATTCCAAGTGGTCCAGGATCTGCAGGACCTGACTTCTGATGGTCACAAAGCTTAAGTGACATCAGTCACTTCATATGGTGGATATTAAAGTTACTCCCTCCTTCAACAAAAATAAAACAGGCTCCTGGGCCTCTCTACAATGGGTCAGAATGGGCATTAAAGAGTTGCACATAATCAAAAGGATAACAGCAGTATAATGGGATACTATGAATAAACTGACAATTTAAGAACGATTGTTCTTCCATTTATCTTCGCAGGTCAAGAAGTTTGAAGAAATGTTTCTGATATTAATTGGTCCTTTGGAAATAACTTTTAACCAAAAAGAAATGAGGCTGCTCAACAATCCCAGGCTATTTGCTACTGGGATTGATTTGTACCAGTCTTAGCTGAGTGGCCTGACTTGTTGGAACCATTTGGTTCTATCCACAGAGGGTTTTTGCAGCTTTTCATCAATGGCTGGACACAAAACAATGGCCAAACATTTAATACTCTGGCGTGGACAATTAGCAGTGATGTAAAATGAGATATCAAATAAGAATCTCCTTTCCTATCAAGGTAAAGAGAACATCACCACAAGGTATTCTAAGGACTAGATGGTATTGAGCAATATGTGTCCAGGTCACTGCCAGAATTTAAGGAAGCGGAATGGTCTGTTGAAAGATACTGGTATATCTGACAGACATGAACATTTAAACCAATTATGCAATGATGTTAACGTGCTTTGAGGCGGTGACATAGTTCCAAACATTCACCTCTAAATGGCTTAATTCTCTCCCAGGGCTTTTCAAACTCACCGAGTGGCAGATGACAATCTTACTTCTGCATACTCTCGAAACCTACCAATAACAGGACCTGTTTGATATCGGTCTTCTGTTCAGGAACGGAGTGCTTGACTGGACCTTTAACAGTCAATTTCCTGTGTATAGTGCTTGCTGTTGTCCATCCTACATTTATTGAAACCAAGCACCTAATTAACTCAATCCATTTAGTGTATAGACTCTTCAACGTCTCAATATCTGTGCCATTTCCCAATCTTTGCAGCTTCCAACGTAGGACAGTAAAACCTCTCTTATAGGATTAGTTTAAAAAAAATTAAATCTCTCTTGTGGAAAAAATATTAACATCATTTGTCCATTGATATGCTGACTCTTTAAGCTTTTCATGTTCTGTGATGTTTTCTAAGTTGTTTAATAGTCTACAATATGAACACTCCCAAAAGAGAGCTTGAAGCAAGTGGAAATGGCCTAGAAGTGGGTAAAGAGGCTCTTTTCATTGTTTTGCATAATTTGATGCATCATAGGAGTTTGCTTTCCTTCATTCCCATAGCTGAAGTAATAGAGGAAGCATGTTTCCGTAAGGCACTCCTGCATCCAACAAGCTCTGTTCACTGATCATAGTGTCTCATTGCTCCTCTGTTTGCATCAATGCAAAGATGCCTCAACTCTCCTTCAGATCATTCTCAGTAGTTCCTCCTGTCACAAGTCTGTGACCTTGTTTTCCACTGATGCAGCAATCTGCTGTAACCGGTAACCAAGCTGCATCTTCTGTGCTGTTGGATCCTCTTCTAGTGCTGTAATGATCTAAAGATAGACAAGAAGTGAAAACAAATATTCAGGTGTCAGGAAGAAACTTAGGTAGCCCAATGTTGTTAGGATTATGCAGGAAATTCAGTCCCCTTTCCCTTCCCAATATAGATACACACATTGGAAAATCAACTTAATCCATATGGACAGTTATTCTGTCAAGCCCTTGATAATCACAGTTCATCTGCACACCATGTTTTGGAATTCAAATGAATCAAACTTTGCAACAGATATTGAGCCTTTGCTGATCATTGCTCAGACAGTAAACACATATGTCATTCAGACTCCACCTGGGCAGTTTTTCCAAGCTGACAAACATGGACCTGCCCTGACTGTACACATCCAAGATTTAGTCTGGCAGACTAAACCAAGTTTGCACACACCATCTTCAGAAGTCAGTAATCTACAGCCCATGTAGATCAACAAGCTCACATTAAGAAACATGCTAACCATGTCCAATCAGTTCTCGCTTTTCATCCAGACTCTTTCAGACTGTCCACTTTAACACCACCTCAAGCTGCCACGACTGTATTATTTTCCTTTCTGGAATATAGCATGTCAAACAGCATTACAGATGTCATGAGCCTCTTTTATATCTTAACCATCCTCATCACTTTTCCAAGCCAATTGATTGTGTATCAAAAATTAATGAATAGATTCTCTCATTAAGCCCTCTGGCCAACTAGATAATTTTCATTGTGGATTCCATTTGCAAAATACTGTGTCTCAGTTTGGTAAATTCAGACATGGGATATGACCCGATTTACTGAAAGACACAATTCAGGGAAGACTAGCTGGGGGTTGTGCTGCTTAAATAGAATTGTAAAACTCCTAGATGTAATCACAAAGGAAAGTGACTTAAATTCAATGCTTGGAAAACATTAAAAGCAAACATCCCTGATCCGAGTCTTGGCACAGTCCCTTGCCTGTACCTACGTGCCTGGTCTCCGTACCTGGTCATAGTACTTGTTGATGTATTTATAGAGTTCATGAAGAGCCACAAGGGAGTTCATGTCGCTGGAGTAATTCTGTAAGACAGAAGAACACAGGCTATAAAAGGAGGACAGCCGGGGCTCCAGTCTCTCGAAAATAAAAATCAGCCACTTCCCGAATCAGTGTGTAAAGATGCTGCACAGTCAGTTTTTAAATTTGGGTGAACTGATGAATGCTTATTGCAGCTCTTTCCAAATGTCTAGATTCATTAGCCATCCCATTCTACTTCCAAACACTTACCCTGGACAGCTCAGCTAAAGCAGAGTTCATTTCCTGGTCACTAGCTGAGATTGTCTGTCGAATATCTGCATAGTACCTGTCAGAAACAGCAGAGTCCAATCAATTGTAGCTGATAACATGCCAAATACCGAAGTTGTAGAAATCAACAGCGAGTACATAAGTTTCTGAACAAAAGCAGCTTCATGTTTCATGCAGATAGATTCCAACGGGATATTTTTCAAAACTCTATACCCAAAATGTTTTTTCATCCTTTTTGCAAATACTTATCATCTTGCCTGCTGCAGGTTTCCAGTATTTGTATCTTCATTTCAGATTTATGTTTTTGCCCACAATTTCCAAAAAACCTCCATCTCTTCCACATACTTGATGTGAAAAGGTAACTACTGAGCTCTTGCAAGCTATAGTTAACAATAATGATGCATGAACAGCACCTCATGCTAATGAATAAGGCCAAAGAGTGCGTGAAGTCATGCAACAAAGGGCAGAATGGATTTCTAGCTGGTTTCAAGTAAGACAGCAGAGATTGGGAATAAAGGGTAATTATTCAGAGTGGCAGAAGGTGGAAACTTGTATTTTAAAAATAGAATCCAGGTTGAATAAATGATTAGTAGGCAAAGCCCAGAAGGATTGAGAGTTCTGTATTGAAAGTTATCCCAGACAATGCCGTTGAAAATTTACAAACATTCTAGGTCTCATTTCCTTGGGTAGCCAATGCTGTCATGGCAAGTATCAGTTCTTGCAATTCCTTCTTCTGTCAATGATAAGGTTCCAAATGATTGGTGCACAAGTTATCAGCTGACTTTCCTAAATTCCTTGTGAAGGGGTTTATCATCGTTATGAAATAAACAGCATGGGTTCTCCTGCAGCCAGCATTTCAAACTGGCATTCCTTCAGATGTGAAAATGTGTTGCTGGAAAAGCGCAGCAGGTCAAGCAGCATCCAAGGAGCAGGAGAATCAACGTTTCGGGCATGAGCCCTTCTTCAAGAATCCTGAAGAAGGACTCATGCCTGAAACGTTGATTCTCCTGTTCCTTGGATGCTGCCTGACCTGCTGCGCTTTTCCAGCAACACATTTTCAGCTCTGATCTCCAGCATCTGCAGTCCTCACTTTCTCCTATTTCTCCAGATGTCACTTACACAGAGGACAAAGGAGGTGGAAATGGCAGGCAATGTCTTCCTGACAATTCCCAGGTTGCTATGGGATGGGGGTGAGGGAGAGGGTGCAGCTGCAATCAGTATGCATTCTCATTGCTATTGGGATCTTGTCACATTGGAAAGCAAGGGCAGATAAGTAGAACATCATCCTGTCCTGTGTAACACTTGTCCCAAGTTGACCCACAGCCCTTCAATATACCTCGAGAATTTTGGGAATAAGTTTCTGAATGAGAAATCCGAGTTCAGACAGCACTGTCTAAACCAAAAGGTTTGTCAGGATACTAGACTATGCCTTATAAAGTTGAAACACCAACTCTCCTGCTCCTCAGATGCTACCTGACTGGCTGTGCTTTTCCAGCACCACACTTTTAGATTCTGATCTCCAGCATCTGCAATCCTCACTTTCTTCAACAATACCCTCCTGTAATCTAAGTGTATCTGTCTCACTATTTACCACCCCACTAATTTTCATATCATCCAATGTATTTCCAACCCTCCTACATTGTAGTTTAAATTATTTAAATATACCCACAAATAACAAGGGCCCCCAAACTAATTCCTGTGGAACCCCACCAGACACAAAAAACACTCTCTGCTTTCTGCCACTCAGCCAACCCTCCATCAATTAGCTAAGTGTCCATGATCAGTTTTAGGGTCTACTTCAGGGGGTATCACCAAATTATTTCTTGATTTTGTTCAATGTTCTTTCCTGTCAGGGGTCCCATTGCTCTGAAAGAATACAAGCCATCAGCCTTTCCATGGCACTTGCTGTGCATTTAGCCAACTAGAGAGTTGTTTACTGTTGTGGTACAATAGCCCCCTCTGAATACTCTATACCAAGTTTGAGTGAAATTTCTTCCCTATTAAGCTGTTGATCCCTAATTACAGTCCAAACTGGTGAGACTTGCAAACAACCCTCAGAATTAGGAGCAAGAGAAGATCACTCAGCCCTCCAAAACTATGCTATCATTCAATAAGACCCAGCTGAGCTGGTTACACCACAATTTACCCCCAATCATTTTTCACCCCCATTGCTTCTCAAGAATATCTGCCTTAAAAATATTCCAAGGCTCTACTTCAAAACCTTCTTGAGCAAGAGGGATCCGTGGACTCTTGTTCTTCTGTGAAAAAAGACATTCTCCTCAACTGTGACTGAAATAGGCCTTGTTTCTATAAAGGGGGCTCCCGGTTCTTGGAAGCCTAGTTCTTGTTCACTGAAAGTTCTTCAGCTACCTTCATTCCCAAAGTATTAAGAGGGGGTAACGTCAAAGGAAACTGTGTCAAAGAATGCCTTCAAAAGCTGAATGTTCAACCAGCAAAATGTCTGCCAAAACATCCTAGAATAAAAAAAATGGCTTTTTTTTTGTCATTTATATAGTGACCCCCATCCCTGGGGCAATGAGGGTAAAACGGATGCGTCAGGATCCTTACCTCTCCACCATCTGTTTGTATCGAGGGATGTCCCTGGCATACAGCAGTTTGTTAATTGGAGAATCCTAGAATGGAGAAATTAGTAGGGTCACATCATTTATACCTGAAGGTACAGGAAGTATCATACCAACAACTTCTGTTCTGGTCAAATCTCAGCATATGCTTTGAAAGCCAAAGAGAGTGCGGAGAGTGTGGTGCTGGAAAAGCACAGGTCAGGCAGCATCCGAGGAGCAAAAGTTCCTTGATCAGGAATCAGGCTTTTGCCCGAAATGCTGATTCTCCTGCTCCTCAGATTCTGCCTGGCCTGCTGTGCTTTTCCAGCACCACACTCTAGCCTCTGACATCCAGCATCTGCAGTCCTCACTTCCGCCTAGCCCATCATGTGCGCTACATGCATTACAGGAGTTGAGTTAAAACAAGAATATAGAGTTCCTATAGTGTGGAAACAAGCCATTCGGTCCATCGAGTCCGCACCGACTCTCCGAGGAGCATCTCTTCCAGGCCCAATCCTCGTCACCCTGAATTTCCCATAGCTAACCCACCTAAGCCTGCACACAATGGACAATGTAGCATGGCCAATCCATCTGACCTGCACATCTTTGGATTGTGAGAGGAAACCCGAGCATCCAGAGGAAACCCAGGCAGACACGTGGAGAATGTGTAAACTCCACACAGACAGTCGCACGAGGCTGGAATTGAACCTGGGTCCCTGGCGCTGTGAGGGAGCAGTGCTAACAACTGAGCCACTGTGTCAGCCCAGAATGCAACAACATCAAGCCAATGCAAGAACCTCTACTGCAAACTACTAGGAAGTTAGTAGAGAAACTCACTTAGATTAGATTCCCTACAGTGTGGAATCAGGCTCTTCGGTCCAACAAGTCCACACCTACCCTTTGGAGAGTAACCCACACAGACCCATTTCCCTTTGACTAGTGCACCTAACACTATGTCCAAGTTAGCATGGCCAATACACTGGATCTGCACATCTTTGGACAATGGGAGGAAACTGAAGCACCCGGAGGAAACCCATGCAGACATGGGGAAAATGTGCAAACTCCACACAGACAGTTGCCTGAGGCTGGAATCAAACCTGGGACCCTGGCGCTGTGAGAGAGCAGTGCTAACCACTGAACTTGAAAAGGACATGCAATCATTCAAGCATTAGTTCTGAAAAGTTGTCTCAAATATCGGGTTCAAACAGAAATGAGGACCTCTCTCTCATGTGGTCACTCTTTAATTGGATGTAGAAACGTCCTCTGGCTCTCAAATCCCCTCAGATACCTTGTTGTCAACTAATAGTCTCCATGAGGAATGTGAAGAATAAGCCGCCTGGTTACAACATCCTTCACTGCAACAAGACAAAGCCCCAGGGAAAATGAGAACTCTTCATCTCCCTGTAAGGAGAATAAAGCATCTGAAGGGGTAGTCAAAAATATAAAGAGTTATGCCTAGAGGAAAAATCTGGAATTGTGAAAGGTGTCTTTTTATTTTGTTACTGTTGTTAGCCAAAGTGACTGCCGGGGTATTTTAATGGGTGTCTTTTCCTTCCCAGCTCCTCCTCTTTAATATCCATTGGGCAGACTTACCCGGCCTAGTTTATGTTCTGCTATAGTGCAGGAATCCATGAAGGTCTGCGCAATGACTGAGAGCATGGCATCCACATTATCCGACACCTGAACGTCAAAGGTGAAGTGCGGATTTTTAATAATGTTTATCCAGAAACGAAGAGGCAGACTGGAATGAAAGACGAACAAAGAAAAAAATCACAGTTTTATAACTCAGATAACTCATGTCTCTAAATACCATTCCTTGCAGAATTTAACGATTTTAATTCTACTGTTCTTTGACTCAGTTTTCATCACCATGATTCTTAACTTGGATTTTTACATCCTAGAATATGTTCCGGTTTTGGAATGTTCTCTGATCTATCACTCACCCTATCAAGCCAGGTGCCTACATTGGCAGACAATATTCCAGATCTGTCTCTGACTGGGACATATGAAAAGAATGATTTATAATCACAATGTATCGCTAAAGAATCTTAAAGTATTGCAACATCACCTGATTTCATAATCACTGCATTTACTGGACTTTCTTTGGAAAGTTACAGCTCAATCTTCGTCATTTTCCATCTTGACCCACAGCCACCAAATAATTGAATTCTCCATGCAACAAATCTGACCTGAATGAGTCATGTGGATGCAAAGGTCCAAGAAGGTACAACAACAACTCTCCTTCCTCCGGAAGCTAAGGAAATTCAGCAAGTCCATAAGGTCTCTCACCAACTTTTATAGATGTACCATAGAAAGCATTCTATCTGGATGCATCACGAGTTGGTACGACAACTGTTCTTCCCAGGACCGTAAGAAACTCCAGGGAGTTGTGAACACAGCCCAGTCCATCATGCAAGGGAACTTTCCATCCAATGACCCATCTACACTTCCCACTGCCTCAGAAAGGCAGCCACTATCAAAGACTGCACCCACCCCAGTGATAATCTCTTCCAGCCTCTTCCTGCAGAAGATACAAAAGCTTAAATATACTGACCATCAGGTTCAAGAACAGCTTCTTCCTGCTATTATTAAACTTCTGAATGGACCTTCCAAACTTCAAATCTAATTTTGATCTTGTTTCTTGTAACCTTGTATTCCTCGCTCTGTTCTATCAGCCTATGATCTTTGTATGGTAATCATCTGCCTATACTGCATACAGAACAAAACTTTTGACTGTACCTAGGTACATGTAACAATAATAAACCAAATCAAATCAAAAGAATATTACTTTATATTAACCTTTCTACAGACTCCATGGTACTTGAAAGAACCACCATCAGGTTTCGCTAAAACTTTTACCTTAAACAACACTGCTACAAACACTCTTGTGCAGTTTTGGGGACCTGGTAAAGTGCAATTTGGAAGTTGCAAAGGTCTTAATAACATTTGAAAAACTCTGACTGTGAAGCATTTGGGGTACTTTACTGTTATGAGCTGGATAAACGTACGTTCTTTCTTTTCACCTACTCCCCCAAACATATCTCACGAATACAATTTCCTACTATACCTCCACATTTCTTTCTCCACATTAATGGAAATAATCAGAGTCTCTCAAACCTTTCCTCATAACTGATTTCAATTCCTGGCATCACGATGGTGAAACTGTGGGGAAACACCTTCATCATAGATGTTTCAGTTGCTGGGACAATGCACCATGAAAGCTGGCTTGTTGCAATACATTGTGAAAGGTCTGAGAGATACTTTCTCGATCTTACTGTTGATCCCCATTATCCTTCCTCCACCCAAAGCTTAGCACATGAAACAGGCAAGGCACAGAAACATATCTTGGTTAACCAATGGAATTAGGCAACTTGTACTGCATTACTAGTGAGTGGAATGAGCAGCTCGATCTGTAGGCCATGTCATAGCCCTTCCCAGCATGCATGTACATCACATGTAAATAAGGACACCTAACCACTTGGCATTTTTGTGCATCTATAGATACATACAAAACATATTGTCCATTTATCAGAATTAAAAATGAAGGGAAACTGAGTACAGGTTGCTCTGCTATAATGTGTGTTTTGTTAATGCAAATTTGTTATAATGCAAATGACAAATTGGGGACACTGTTTCTAAAGCGTGAACTTTAAAAGGATGTATTGGATATAATGCGATTTGGATCCCATTAATTTAAGTGGTACTGCTATTCTGCAATTTTCATGTAACACGGGATTGCGTGGGAACAGAACTACCATGTTATAGCAGAACTGGCTGTAATAGATATGTAGCAAAGTGAAATACAGTTATAGATAAAGCTTATGGGCCCAAGATAAATATTAACATTTGGTGCAGAGCAGAAAGAAATCCCAATGGAACATCTCTGGTTAGAGACAGCCATCTCATTTGCAACAGATTATTTAGCACAGGACAAACTGCAACATTGTCATGTTGTGGATTTACGTGCACTGAGGGCCGGCTTGTGATTGCACACACTCCTTGGCTCTCTATTTTCCAGTCAGAGAACTGGGATCATCATCGCTGACCCTGCAAACCCCAGCACTCCGACCATTTTTCCAACTGGAACTTCCATTCACAGTTGCATTAATGATGTTTCAGGGCAGCCATCCACAGGTAGTGCCAGCGATGGGGAGCAGTACGGGAAGAGGATGGCGAAGAGGATGGCAAAGAGAAGCAACACAGATGGCACATCCCCTTTTGATAACGTGATTTGCCACTTAGCTAGGGTCTCAAAGGTTTTCAGTGGAGTGGATGAATGAGTGAGACTGATTGCATGGGGTGAATGATAAAGAGGGTTGGGGAGTGATTCAGTGAGTGGGTGAATAGGAGGCAATTGATCAATCGGGTTGGATGGGTGTGAAAGGTCACGTTTAATGGAGTTAGGATGGCTCAGGTGCTGTGGATGCATTGTGGGTTGGAGGTTTTTTTTAAAAAAGTAATTCATGGAATGGGGACATCACTGGCTAGGCCTATATTTACTGGCCATCCCTAATCGTCCAGAGGGTGATTCAGAGTCAACCACATTGTTGTGGGTCTGGAGTCACATGTAGGCCAGACCAGGGAAGGATGGTAGTTTCCTTCCTTACAGGACATTAGTGAATCAGATGGGTTTTTCCAACGATCAGCAATTGTCATCACGGTCATCATTTAGACTCCTAATTCCACATTTTTATTGAATTCAAATTCCGCCATTTGCCATAGTGGGATTTGTACCTGGGATCCAGAATATTACCTGGGTCTCTGGATTAACAGAGGCTGTTGCCTCCCCCAATATATGTACATCTGGAGGCTGGAACATGGAATTATACTGTTACTCAAAGAATTACACCAGAGATTAAACAGCATAATAATTCTAAGCTCTCTAATACTCAGTGTATAAGATATTTGTGGAGGGTCCCCAGCTGGAGATTTATACTTCCTGGGAAACTGCAGAGTCGGTAAATATGTCAGTACTTCACAGGGTCCAGATACACAACAGCAAACTCGAAACAGTGCATCAATGAGCACGGCATCAAATATCTAGCCCATTGTTTATAAGAAATAAGAAAATCTCAAGTTATGAAACCACTTATTAAATGAAGGGAGAAATTCTAATATTTTATTAATTTGTAACGGAAGATAGAACATAGTAAAACCTGCCTTAAATAGCTTGAGGGAGTGCTTGCTTACATTGAACAGAGGTGGGCAAATTGTAAACTGTGACAAAAACAGGAATTTCAGGACTGAACCTGGAAATGATAATGGCTGCTACAGTTTGTTACAAAGAGAA
This sequence comes from Hemiscyllium ocellatum, assembly GCF_020745735.1. Classification (NCBI taxonomy): domain Eukaryota; kingdom Metazoa; phylum Chordata; class Chondrichthyes; order Orectolobiformes; family Hemiscylliidae; genus Hemiscyllium; species Hemiscyllium ocellatum. The sequence continues at coordinate 18,880,417 of NC_083414.1, forward strand.
ACAGTGTGGAAAAGTAGAAAGACAATCCTGGCTGCTTAGCCCATCTACTTGGGCAAGAGGTCCATGGTAGGTTCCCTATCTGAAGGTCATTGCTGGCGGAGGATACCGTTTGACCAGGACTGCAGTAAAATGGGATTTTGACCATGCAGTTGTACAAAATAATCTGCAAAGCAATAATCCCCATGATAAGCTACTCCTCAAGATGCAGGTGGTAAGGGTTGCACATGGGAGATCGTGATATTGTGGGGATGTCACCAGCCTAGCAATCCACAAGCCCAAGCCAATGCTCTGGATGCACAGGTTCAAATCCCATAGGATGGTGCTGGAATTGAAAACTAATCCTCAGTGACAGCAAGCATGAATTGTTGTAAAACTCCACCTGGGTGATTGATGTTTTTTAGGCAGGGAAATCTGTTATCCTTACCTAGTCTGGCCTACATGTGACTCCAGACCCACAGTAACATGGTTGACTTTTCACTGCATCTTGGAATGTCCCAGTAGGCCACTCAGGTTGAGGGTAAATTATAGTGAGGAACACATGCTGGCCATGTCAGCGACATCTCAAGAGAGAGTAAGCAAAAGAAACTGGACACAAACTGAGAGAGTGACAAGGTGGCTCAGTGGTTAGCTCTGCCGCCTCACAGTGCTAGGGACCTGGGTTCAACTCCACCCTCGGGCAACTGTCTGTGTGGAGTTTGCACATTCTCCCTGTGTTTTTGTGCATTTCCTTCCACAGCCCAAAGATATGCAGGTTAGGGGGACTGGCCATGCTAAATTACCTGGTAGTGTCCAGGGTTGTGCAGGCTAGGTTAACGATAATGTGGTGGAGGGTGTGGGATGCTCAGCAGAGGGTTAGTGGAGACTTGATGGGCCAAATGGCCTCCATCTGCACTGTAGGGATTCTATGATGAAACATACTGAAGTGAATGATTATCTCATTTCTGTGAGTAACCGCACCTCATGTCCCAGTGAGCATCGACAAAAAAAAATACAAGCCACTTGCAGTTATTGTAATCATCATGAAAGAAAGGCAGCCATTACAGTTTGGTCTCCTAACTTATAAAGAAATGGTATAAGTGCCAATGAATCTTCAAGCTGCCTCCACTAATTGTAATTAATCTCTGAAATAGGCTTCTCTGTTTCTCTAGTGGCCTCATGCCTCAAAAGGACAAGGCCGAGTTAAGCACGGCTACATGTGCCTTAGCAGCAGCAATGATACACTGTAAATATCACAATTCAATCCCCTATCATAGCTTTCAACTTGTAAGAAATGTGACAGAGAGATCAAGCTATATTTCAAAATCAGGCCTTTACTTTCATTTCTGAGTTTATCTGTCTCATTAATAACCTATTGAGCAAAATTCAACACATCAGCAGAAATAGTGACTTTACCCATTGAAAAACATCAAAGGCATAGACATATAAAGACTACAAGAAAGGCATGCAAATTCTCCCGCCAAATCTCTCTGTCTTTCATCCTTTAAGATGCTGCTTCAAACCTTCCTCTTTGATCAAGCTTTTGGCTTGTTGTCAATTTTTTTATCCAATTGGTGCCTCTGAAATGCCTTGGGACATTTTACATAGTTACAAGACATTGCATGCAGGCAAGTCAGAACAGATGTAAAATTAACTGCACAGATATTAAGTGCAAACATATCTAGCATGCAAAACACTTTCACTGTATTGCAATATATGTGACAAATCAAATTGTTATGCTGTCTCAATTACCTGTTTGTTTTCCAGATGTGAATAGTTTCTGTATCGGTAATCCCATGGTGTACTGCTTGTTCATCCAGGAGATCGAAAAAATATTTGACAGCAAGAGGGACAGGCCGACTTGTGCTGAGAATCACCTGGAAGAGGTCGTCTACAAACTTCTGCAGTGTGCCCTGAAAGGTATAGCCAGATAAGGAGGTCAAAATGGTCTCTCTCACAATGATAACTGTGATTGGTATAGTTTTTCCCACAATTGCCTTTATTGCAGTGAGCCAGTATTAGAATGACAGTGATAACCTAGCCACATGTTGATATTTCAATCAGAAACCTGATCTGGCCACATCAACATCATCTTTTATCTTCTCCCTGCCTTTTGTTTTTAGACACAAGCTGGTTCCTACCTTCATGGAAAGCAATCGTGTCAGGTAGATCTCAGGAATGGCTTTGGCTCGCTCCCTCTCCCGCAGACTGCCCCTTCTGTGTTTGGGGAGTTCGGGTTCTTCACTGGCTTTGACCAGGTGCCAGACTTTGATCCCTCCTTCATCTGCATCTTCCAACATTGGAGTCTCTGGAATGGTGTGAGGAGGAGGAAGAGATACATGTGCAAAATAGAAAAGAAAAACCAAGACTAAATATATTTCAGACAAGACACGCCCAAGAAAAGCAAACTGGCAAGTGTTTGATGAATGCAGAACTTGCAAATGCTTAAGCAGAATTATTTACATTTCACAGTCCTCTGCAGTGGCCACCATGCTCCTTTCCTACTTAGTAATTTGAATTTGATTGTCTTATGATCTCAAATGTGCCACTATGGTGAGGCTCCTCATACAGTATTCAAGAATTCTAGTTTACTAAAGGTCTTCGCATCCAAGTTCGCTTGCCAATTCTTGCGGAAGATATTGGATTCCAACTGTCGAGTTTCTAACAGTCAATTACTTTGCTTCAAACGCATCTTGCTCCTCCCCAGATCTAAACACCAGCGTTTAATGGTTAACAGATAACAAAGCAGCAGCTTTTCACTCACTCTCTCCTGCAGTAAAATCATGATTCTCATGGTGAATGTGCTTGCTGAGGCGTGGGACAAGAGCAACTGTGGCCCCATCGGTAACCTAAAGGAGTTTCAAAACAGGACAACAAAACAATTGTTATTAATTGTACAGACAGGAAGTTAAATTCTCACAAGACTGAAGGACCCATCAGAAACAATCAATCAATCAGTTACCACAGTAAAAGGATAATAAAGGAAAATTCTATAATTCAGAGATTTGGGCATTGTCAATTCTTATCACACTTCATCATCTGTGTCAGGGAAAGACTCCACCCTTAACTGACTGTAAACATATATCAAAGTTGCTTTGCATAAATAAGACAGGCTTCCTGGGATTTGCTACAAGATCATGCCAATGGGCACTTTGGGTGGCTTACCACATCAAGGTAGTGATTTAGGCAGCATGGCTTCTGCTCCTTCTATCGCCAAGCATACGCCTGTGCCGTGACTCTCCTCCACATCTGAGCCCAATTATTCTCTCATGCAAGGGCAAAACATATTAGGAGCAGGAGGCCATTCAGCCATTTGAGCCTGCTCTGCTATTTGATAAGATCGAAGCTGATCTGATGCAGTCTCAATTCCACATTCCACCAATCTTCCTGTCACTCAAGAATCTATTTAACTCAGCCTTAAAAATACTCAATGACCCTGACTCCAGAGCTCTTCTTGGAAGACTGTTCCACACCACAAACCAATGACTCTCTGGGAAGAACAAATCTCTTTACATTTCAAATGTGAGACCTCCCTGACGTATTTCTAAAACTGTGCTCATAGTTCTAGTTTCTTCTTGATGGGAAATATCCTTTCACCATTCACCTTAGCAAGCTCCATAAAGATTTTGTTTGTTTCAAAAAGATCACCCCTCATTCTTGTAATGGCCAGCCTTTCTTAATAACCACCATATCCTAATGATCAGTTGAGTGAACCTTTTATTAAGGTCATGAGTCCAAAACTGTACACTGTACTCCCTATATAAATAAACAAACTTCTCTATGTTCCATTCCCCTTACTAAATGAAAACTTTCCATTTGCCTTCTGAACCACTTCGACATTAAAAAGTAGGAACAGGAGAAGGTCACTTGGCTCTATGACTCTATCTACTTCCCTGTCCTTTCCCTGTAGCATTTGATGTCTCTACTCATTAATTCTCTATCGCCAACCCTCTCTATCTACCTCCATCTTAAATAATACAAGGATCTTGCACCCACAGATCTCTGTGGCAAGGAATTCCAAAGACTCAACAATCAGAGAAGAAATTCTCCTTCATCTCAGTCTTAATTGGCACCCCTTAGTTCTGAGACCATGGCCTCTAATCCAAGACCCTCCCAAGAGGGAAAAGAATTCTTTCAGGCATCTAACCTGTCAACTCTCAAGAATTCAATGTTTCAATGAGATGACCTCTCATTCTTCTAAATTCTGATGAGTAGAGTCCCAACCTTTCCTCATAGAACAATCCAGGGATCATCCTCATGAACCTTCTGTGAATTGCCACCAAGGACATGATACATTTTCTTAAACAAGGGGACCAAAGTTGCTCAGTGCTCCAGTGCTGACCAGCACCGTATTCAGTTGCAGCAAGACTCCTTACTCTTATACTCCAACTCCCTGAAATAAGGGACAACATTCCATTTGCCTTCCTGACCGAAGGGTCTGTTTCCACGCTGTATATCTCTATGACTCTATGATTACCTGGTGCAACTATATGCACAAAACACAGAGCTAGCATAAGTACCTCCAAGTCTCTTGGAGTTGCAGTTTTTCTCATTTAACTAAGTCTGTCATGAGGCATGTTGTATCTGCACTCTACCGTTGAGACTTCTAACACTGCTCAATCTGAACATTGTGTTTAGTCTAGATTCCTCATCCAATCCCAGAGGAGATCCATTATCATCTTTAAAGAGGAGCAAACCATTTCAATACTTTTTCAAAGAAACTCAAAGCTAACCTTATAATGCTGTAAGGTGTTCAGGCGCTTCCAGTTTCCCTGGAGAACGGAGGTCAAGTCTTCATCAGAAAGGATAAGATGTCCAGCCAACCCAGATCTCCATTCTAATTTTGTGCAACATAATTAATAAAAATAAGGAAAGCTTAAAAAAACTCAACACAATTTAGCATGACTTTCACATTCCCAACACATCAGGAGTAATATTTGTTTCCAAAGCAAATATGATTTTCCAATCCTAATCATCAGCAAGTTGAGTTGAACCTTCCTACTCCCATTATAACCATACACAAGGTAGCCTCATCCATTCTCAAAAGAGTTACATCAAACTCTGCTCCAATTAGAAAGCATGTGCTTCCCAATCCTCAAAATTACTGGAGCTTCCAAATTCTAATAGTCCAAAAACAAGCTGTTAACTTCTCCATCCAATACAGATTGAAGAAGATTTTTGAGAAAGTTGCAAGCAACATGGATAATGGGAAACAGATTGTTACGGTGTCATTGGGATTTCCAGAAGACATTTCAACAAAGTGCTATATCATAGGATCACAGGGTCAGCACAAAAAAAAAGCCCTTGGCCCATTCATACTTGTCCATAGCCTTGTATGCTTTGGCATCACAAGTGCCCATCTAAATACTTCTTCAATGTTATGAGGGTTTTTGCCTCTATCACCATACAGGCAGTGAGTTCCACATTCCTACCACCTTCTGGGTGAAAAACAAATTCTTCACATCCCCTCTAAACGTCCAGCCCCCCACCTCAAGTCCATGCCCCCTGGTTACTGACCCCACCACCATGGGAAGACATTCCTTGCTGGCTACACCACTGTTTATGTCTCTCAGGAATTTATACGTCTCAAACAAGTCCCCACTCAGTGTCCCCTGCCGATTCAATCTCTCTTCATACTTAAAACTCCCTCCAGCTCAGGTAACATCCTGGTAAATCTCCTCTGCTCTCTATCCAGTGCTATCACATCCCTGCTACAGTATGGATTTCAGAATGGCACCTAACACTCTAGCTGTGGCCTAAACAACATTTTATACAGTTTCAGCATAACCTCCTACTCTTAAACTCTCCGTCTTGACTAATAACTGCATGTTTTCTGTATGCCTTCTTAACCTCTTTATCCATCTGCGCTACTACCTAAGGGACCAAAGGACATGTATGCCTCGGTCCCTACGATGTAGGGTGCATCTAGGGACCACCCATCCCCTTGCCTTGTTTGTACTGTCCAAGTGTATCATCTCACACTTGTCCAGATTGAATTCCATTTACCACTGATCATCCCCATCGAGATCCTTTGTAATCCAAGAGTGCTCTCCTCACTATTTACCACCCCACCAATCTCATATCATCCATGAAGTTCCCGATCAACCTTCCCACATATTAGTCCAAGTCTTTTATATGCACAAACAGCAACGGCCCCCAACACTAATGGGATCCAAGGAAATTTGGCTGAGTGGCAGGATGTTTTTGTGACATCTCTTGACCATCCCCTTCTGTTTCCTGCCATTCAGCCAAATTTCCTTGGATCCCGTGGGCTCTTATCTTCCCTATCAGTTTCCCATGTGGGGCCTTTTTAATCAAAAGCCTTGTTGAAGTCCAAGCAGACTAGATCAAATGTATTGCCCTCATCTTACACCCAGTCATCTCCTCGAAAAATTCAATCATGTTGGTCAGACATGACCTCCCCTGAACAAAACCATGCTGCCTTTCCTTGACTAATCCCTGCTTCTCCCAGTGCAGATTAAGTTTGCCCCTCAAAATTGCTTGCAAAGGTTTCCCCACTACTGAGATTAGAGTGACTGCCCTGTAGTTTCCTGCTTTATCCCTCCTCTCTTCTTGAATAACCTTACCATACTGGCTGTCCTCCAGTCCTCTGGCATCTCTCCTCCAGCCCAAGAGGAATTGGAAGTTATTGCCAATGCCCCTGCTATTTCTTCCCTTACCTCACTCGACAAACTGGGATACATTTCATCTGGGAGAAAGTGAGGACTGCAGATGCTGGAGATCAGAGTCAAGAGTGTGGTGCTGGAAAAGCACAGCAGGAAAACCGACACTTCACACAAGAGCCATTCACAATTGCCTGATGAAGGGCTCTTGCCCAAAGCATTGATTCTCCTACATTTCATCTGAGCTGGTTATTTATCTACTTTTAAGCTTACCAGACCCTCAGAAACTCCTCTGTGTTTCTGCTAATTTGTTTCACTATATCACAGCCCTTCTCCCTGATTTCAGCACTCACATTAAACCTCTCACTAGTGAACACCATCATGAAGTATTAATTTAGACCCGTAAACACATCGTCCAGCTTCACACACAAATTGTAACTGTGTTCCTAATGGGTGCTACGCTTTTCTGAGTTAACCTTATACCCTCAATGTACATGTAAAATAACTAATGATTTTCCTTTATTTTACCTGCCATTACCCTTTCATGCACCCTTTTTGTTCTCCTAATTTCCATTTAAGTTTCCCCTTGTACATTCTATGCTCCTCTAAGGCTCCTGCAGTTTTGATCCTTGGTATATCATAAGCCTCCCCTATTTCTCTTTATTCAACTCTGTATATCACTCAATATCTGGGGTGTTTGCTGGAATAGGGATGTTGGTTCAATGAATCCTCTAAAATTTGGCAGACACTGGAAAATCTGAACTTATCTACTTCGGCAAGAAGTTCAGAAAAGCAGTATGTTACTTCAATGGAGACAGATTGCAGAGCTCTCAGTAATAGAGTAATCTACGTAGCCTGGTACATTAATCACAAAATTAGTATGCGGTTACAGCAAGTGATTAGGAACTCAAATTGGATGTTTTGATATGGAGGTGCTAGTGTTGGACTGGGGTGGACAAAGTTGAAAATCACACTATACCAGGTTATAGTCAATAGGTTTATTTGGAAGCACTAGTTTTCGGAGCGCTGCTCCTTTGTCAGCTACCTACCTAATGAAGGTGCAGCACTCAAAGTTAGCACTTCCAAATAAACTTGCTGAACTATAACCTGGTGTGTAAAATCGAATGCTGTCATTTCTTGCAAGGGAAACTTTAGCAATGTTTTGCTAAAATTGTACAGGGCCCCGATGAGACCGCATCAGGAAGACTGCATGCAATTTTGGTCTCCTTAGTTAATTGCGGATGTAACTACATTTGAATCAGTTCAGAGAAGATTCACTTAACTGATAAGGAAAGGTGTGACGGGCTGAGCTTGTTCGCATTGGAGTTTATAAGAATAAGATGCATTCTCTTTTGAGCTATGTAACATCCTGAGGAGAACTGACACGATAGATGCTGAAAAAACATCCCATTTCTGGACAGACAAGAACTCGTTGGCAGTTTAAAAATAAGAGATCATCATTTAAAGACAGATGTGAGGGGAAATGCTTCTTTCAGAGAGTCAAGAATTTATAACTCTCTTTCCCACAGAGCAGCAGAGGCAATTACTGAATATTTTTAAGGCAGGTAGACGGATTTGTGACTAACAAGGGAGTCAGTGGCTGTTGGAGTACACATGATCAGCCTCTTGTGCCTGATCCGGAACTCACTGAGAACATGGCTGAACTGTGGCCAAGCTCCATGTACTTGCCTTTAGCTCGTGTCCCTTAATGCTTTTGCTGAACAAAAATTTATCTATCACAGATTTAAAACTAACTACCGTTTGAGCATCAACTGCAGGTGGGCGGGAGTAATTGGCAATATGGTGTTGAGGGAATAATCAGATCAGCTCCGATCTTTTTGAATGGTGGAGCAGATTTGAGGGACTGAGTGGCTAATTCCTAGTGGTCCCGTTCACTTTGTTTTCATCTGCGTGGATCCCAGGGTCCATCTGCAGCAGTGTTTTCGGGAACAAGAAGCCAATGCCATGAATGGTGTCAGCACACTGATCCTGGATCCCCTCAGCAGCTGCACACATGCTGGACTTAGAGAGAACATTGCCTATTCTTGCTCCTAATTCAGACATTTGCACGTTATTCAAGAATGAAGCTTCATCCCTAAGAGCTTGGACCCCTTACAATCTGGGTTACATTCCAAAGCAAAAAGCGATGCACTTTCAGAAGCTGAAATCCGATCAAAAGAGCAATGTATTATTAATTTAGTGTGTTGCCAATGCCTTAAGTATATTACAGCCACTGGTGTAGCATCAGACTGTTTGAATTGTTGCCTCACGGGGTTGTACACATCTTACCTACTACCATCTTGTTAGTAATAGCTAATATGTCTGAGAGTTATCCAAATTGTATAGAGTTACTAAGATGTACTAAACTGCACCGGGAACAAGAGCCTCATCTGCTTATCACTTACAAGGTCAGTTCTGCTATAACGCAGTAGTTCTGTTCTCATGCAACCCCGTGTTATAAGAAAATTGTGTAATAGCGGCACCATTTAAACTAATGGGGCTGGAATCACATTTTAGCCAATACACATTTTAAAACTTCGTTCTTTAGAAACAGTGTCCCCAATTGTCAATCATTTTATCATGAATTCACGTTAACAAAATGTGCATTATAGTAGAATGACCTGCATTTATTCATGGGGCTCTTCCACCACCATGGACTATGGAGCAGGCCAAGACTTGTAACAACAAGGAGGGTTCATGGCAGCACATGACCCCAACCACTAGATGTGGGCACCCAGACACCACATCAGACTTATTTTATATATAAAGCTGTCTTGCTATATGACAACACACGTCTGGGGTAGGTGAGACTTGAAACCAAGGAAAATGGAACCCTCAATCCCAGAGGAAGCACACACACCCCACATCACAAAAGCTCTTCAAAGGCTCTTCTCATTACCGTTATTGGTAGAGGTTTTCAAAGCAACCTGTTTAGGTATGTCATTACTCACCTCTGGAACAGGTGGGACTTGATCCCAGGTTTCTTGGCTTAGAGGTAGGGACACCACAACTGCCCTTTCATTGCTGTAAAACTTATATATAGATGCAAGTGTGGGGTGCTGGAAAAGCACAGCAGGCCAGGCAGCATCCGAGGCTCAGGAAATCCAATGTTTCGGGCATAAGCCCTTCATCAGTCGTTCCTGGTGACGGGCTTATGCCCGAAACGTTGATTCTCCTGCTCCTCAGATGCTGCCTGGCCTGCTGTGCTTTTCCAGCACTACCCTCTTGAATCTGATCTCCAGCATCTGCAGTCCTCACTTTCTCCTTATATACAGGTGTTACCTCTTTAGAAATTCCACGAGACGTACCCAGGTCGAGTGTTTCCACATGGGGTCGAAGTGAGTAGGTCACTCCTTTGTAGATCTGATCGATGATTTTCTCCTTGACTTGGGTGATAGTGTCACAATCCAAAACTTTCACAGGCGAGGGCTGTACATCCTCACCTTGCACCAGGACATTGAGGGTCTGTGCAGAGGATGGAGGGGATCACAAAAAATATTTTGAGAAAACAGGATGATACATCAGGAGTTTTGACATAGCCAGTCATATAGTATTACAAGTTTATCTGATGCCTGTCATTAACATCATCAAATCAAGTAAAGAATAAGGAATAAGACAATGGCTCATTCTGTAAAATTCCAGTGAGGACGATTTAAGATGTTTGGTTTGAATCTCCTTTCCACTCAATACAGCCAATGCACTGCTTCAAGACTTGGAAAATATGGTGCTGGAAAAACACAGCAGATCAGGCAGCAGCCAAGGAGCAGCAGAGTCTTTTCTGATGAAGAGCATATGCCTGAAACATCGATTCTACTGCTCCTCGGATGCTACCCGACCTGCTGGTTTTTCCAGTGCCGCATTTTTGACTCTGTCTCTTCAGCATCTGCAGTCCTCACTTTCTCCGAAGCACTGCTTCACGAGACAAACAAATAAAATTTGTAAACCTTGCACAATAATAACACATCCCCAATCTTGACAGTGTGCAATCAGTGTTGCATTTACATCAAATCTCTAAAACGGGACAAAATGAAAGAACAAATGCTGGAGATCATGGTAGGTCGGACAGCATTCGTAGAGAGAGAGCAAGTAGTGTTTCAAGGTTAGATGACTCTTCATCTGAGTTGAAGTGAAGGGTGGAGGGGACAGCATTTATGCTACAGATGGGGTGGGGTTGTGGGTGTAGGGCGCTGAGGGAGAAAAGATGTTGCCAGTTCAGATTAAGTGATTGGAATGTGAGAATGGCAGAACAATGGTGTCTCCACCTGCCAGACTGGGAAGAGCAGACAGTCCCACTGGGGTTGGGGAGGGAGGACATGGTGACAGAGAATGTAACAAGTAAAGCTAAAGGAAAGGGAAAAAAATGGGAGTTGGTTCACAATCTGAAGCTGTTGAACTCAATATTCCAGAAGGCTGGAAAGTGCCTAGCTTGAAGATAAGATATTGTTCTAGCTTGCGCTGTGATTGAGTGGAACACGGCAGCATGACAAGGAGACACATATGGGCATGTGAGCAGGACGCTGGGTTAAAATGACCAACTACAGGAAGGTCTGGGTCTTGTTTGCACACAAAATGGAGGTGTTCCATAAACCAGTCCATGTTAGTTTTCGCCAACGTAGAGTAGACCACATTGTGTGCAACAAATACAATGCACAGGATTGGAGGTGGTACAGGTGAAATGTTGCTGCACCTGGAAGGACTGTTTAGGCCCTTGGATTGTGAGCTGGGAGGAGGTGAAGGACAGGTATTGCACCTTCTGCAGTTATATGAGAAAGTGGGTGGCTGTGCAATGGACTAGGGTGTTCCCTACAAAATGCAGAGAGAGGGAGTGAGGGGAAGATGTGTTTGGTGGTGGCATTCTGCTGGAGTTATCTGAAACAGCAGAGAATGATCCTTTGGACACAGAGGCAGGTGGGATGAAAAGTGAGGACAAGGGGAACCCAATCCCGCTGCTAAGAGCGTTGGGAAGTGACAAGGTCAAGGGCAGAATCACAGGTGATTGTTTGAGAGCTCTGTCAAACATAGTGGGTGGGAAACCACAGTCATGGAAGAAGCAAGCCATGTCAGCAGCGCTGTTTTGGAACGTTCTCCCATTTCTTCCCTTTTAGTTTATTACATTCTCTGTCACCACGTCCTCTCTCCCTTCCCCACACTCCAGTGGGACCATCTGTTCTTTCTAATCTGGTTAGACACACCATTGTTCTGCCAGTCTCACATTCTAATCACTTAATTTGAACTATCAATATCTTTACTCTATCAGCACCCTACACCTACCACCCTCACAACCCCCACATCATCCGTAGCATAAATGCTGCCCTCTCTATACTTCACTTCAGCCCTGAAGAGTCACCGAGACTTGAAATGTTAACTCACTCTCTTGTCATGGATGCTACCTGACCTGCTCTGATCTCCAACATTTGATGTTTTCAGCACAGATTTCAGTATCTGCTGTAATTTGCTCCTACAAAATGAAATAGGCTAGTTTGGCATTTTGGCAAAATTGAGGACTGCAGATGCTGGAGATTAGAGTCAAGATTGGAGTGGTGCTGGAAAATCACAGCATGCCAGGCAGCATCCAAGGAGCAGGAAAAATCGACGTTTGCCTCCTGCCCAAAATGTTGATTTTCCTGCTCCTCGGATGCTGTTTGACCTGCTGTGAGTTTTCCAGCACCACTCCAATCTTGACTCTGGCTTGGCATTTTCACTTATCCAGCAGAGGGCACATTTGAGATGCAATTTCCTGGCCAATGTTTTGCTTCTTTCCCTTGGCTGATGCTGACAATTATCAGAATTCCCAGGACAAAACGATGATCGAACTCTGGAATCTCAGTAGGGAGTTTTATTCAGGGCTGTGACTGGAACTGCTGATGGTTTCATTTACTTGAAGCTAAGACCATTGTGCTTTGGGAGATTTACCAATGTACGGTATTCCACGTCCTCTCGGAGTAGTCTGTTGTCATTAAGAGTATACTTGGCCTTTCCTGACACAGCATCAACAGGTCCTTTATCCACTTGGTGTTTGATTGCTCGGAATAGCATGTAGAGCGATTCCCCTGCCGAATCCTAGAGACCGGTTAATTGACAAATATCAGATATACAAAGTATTCACATCCATAAATTTTGCTTAAATTTTGGATAATGCTCAGGGTTATTGACCCTTCTGGGCTAACATTGACTACTTTTGGAAAAGAATTAGGACATAACAGCTATAAGCTCGGCAGTTTCATCCCAGTAGTAAAGTTATTTCTGGTAGTGGTGCTCTGACTGGATCTTAAAGAACATTCAAGTACGTGTTTTTGAACCATGAGCAGGGCTTCTCCAACTAGGATAGCAAGCAAATCTTGAATGTTGACTTGGGAAATTAAAAAGCTCACAGCAAGATTTGAGAAGATTTGGAGTTCAGGCTGAGGTTCTGGATGTAGGTTTGCTCACTGAGCTGGAAGGTTCATTTCCAGACGTTTCGGCGCCCTACTAGGTAACATCTTCAGTGGACCTCCAGGCAAAGCACTGTTCATGATTCCTGCTTTCTATTTATATGGTTGGGTTTCTTTGGGTTGGTGATGTCATTTCCTGTTCTTTTTCTCAGGGGTGGTAGATGGGGTCTAACTCCATATGTTTGTTGATAGAGTTCCTGTTGGAATGCTATGCTTCTGGGAATTCTCATGCATATCTCTGTTTGGCTCGTCCTAAGATGGATGTATTGTCCCAGTCGAAGTGGTGTCCTTCTTCATCTGTATGTAAGGATAATAGTAAGAGAGGGTCATGTTGTTTTGTGGCTAGTTAATGTTCATGTATCCTGGTGGCTAGTTTTCTGTCTGTTTGTCCAATGTAGTGTTTGTTACAGTTCTTGCATGGTATTTTGTAAATGACATTAGTTTTGCTTCTTGTCTGTATATGGTCTTTGAAGTTCATTAGCTACTGTTTTAGTGTATTGGTGGGTTTGTGGGCTACCATGATGCCAAGGGGTCTGAGTAGTCTGGCAGTCATTTCCGAGGTGTCTTTGATATAGGGGAGGGTGGCTAGGGTTTCTTGACGTGTTTTGCCTGCTTGATTGGGTTTGTTCTGGAGAATACACTGTATGGCGATTTTCCTGTGTTCTGCGTAGTTCCTCTGTGCTGCAGCTCGTGTTGTGTTGGCTTGTTGAAATAATGTTCTGATGCAGCTTCATTTGGGCATCATGGTAGCCCACAAACCCAGCAACACACTAAAACAGCAGCTAATGAACTTCAAAGACCCTATACAGACAAGAAGCAAAACTAACGTAATTTACAAAATACTGTGCAAGAACTGTAACAAACACTACATTGAACAAACAGGGACAAAACTACCCACCAGGATACATTAACATCAACTAACCACAAAACGACATGACCCTCTCTCACTAGTACCCTTACATACAGATGAGGAAGGACACCACTTTGACTGGGACAACACATCCATCCTAGGACAAGCCAAACAGAGACACGCACGAGAATTCCTAGAAGCATAGCATTCCAACAGGAACTCTATCAACAAACATATGGAGTTAGACCCCATCTACCACCCAGAGAAAAAGAACAGGAAATGATATCATCACAGGAAATGACATCACCGACCCAAAGAAACCCAAACATCTAAATAGAAAGCAGGAATCATGAACAGTGCTTCACCCGGAGGCCCACTGAAGATGTTACCTAGTAGGGTGACGAAACATCTGGAAATGAACCTTCCAGCTCAGTGAGCAAACCTACATCTAAAAAGCTGATTCTATACAAACCTGCACAAATCAACACAGAACTGGAATACCTGACCAACAAAAATGCAGATATATTAGATAGTACAGTCCTCATTCTCTTGCCCGGTTGTCAACTGTTTTTGGTGATTTGGATGTGGATTCTGCAGTACTGAGCCTCATCAACCAGATTCTGTCTCTTCCTCTCCATCTAGTTCTGGCTGACAATTTCCCAGATAACCCCAATTTAAAGTTGGTCTCTCTCCTCTAATATAATTCAGTGCGATTGTTATGCGTGTTCAGATTCTCATGTGGCCACTAATTCAAAATGCTAGCAGCAGTAGTTTGGAACCTGGACCCTGAACACACCATCTAACTAATAACACTTTCTATTAAAATAATACTTTAAAAGTTGGTTTATTGGCAAATTTTAACATTACAAGTCTAAAACGACACCTGTTTGTAGCATTAAATAATATACTGGAACTTGTGCATTGCGTACACAATAATGCACCATCATACAATGGGGCTGAAGTTTGCATTTGCAATTCTCCAGCCAAACAATCAAAAATAATGTTATGGCCATAGTTATTGGAATAACACGTCATTAGCAGATTTTTTTCTAAGCTGCAACACTATAGGGAAGAAAAGAAACAAGAAGTTTTCCACATAGCAGTCTAGTACAATTCAATGACACTGTAATAGATAGTGTACTGCATGCCAACCAAGATATATGAATTACCTTCTTCACTGAAAAGTATACCTACCCTAAGGAATGTGTACAGACAGATCGACATCCAATTAGTCAGCAACTTCTCCACCACTGTTTCTGTTCTGGAACACAGTAAAATTATTTCAGATTTATTATCAATCCTGACATCTTTTTAAAAAAAACAAAAGCAAAACGTCATATGTTTAGTAGTGAATACTGGGGGAGGATGACTGTTAGATAGCATTTTGCTTGGTGCAGTGATTGGAACCAGGTGGATCTTATTGACTGAGATCCTTGACTGGGGTTGTGAACGGGGGCCAATCAGGGAGCCCTGGCTGACTGATATAAACAGAGGATTCTGGAATCTCCTCACTTTAGGGACTGCCTCAGAGCTGGCTGGCTACAGCCAGTGTACTGTGTACATGTAAAGAAAGGGTGGCAGGATACTGGCCTCTGGGCAGTTATTTCACTAGGCCTGCACTGAAAGGGGAAACATGGCTTCACCTTAATAAGTCGGCACCCAATTTGACAGCCATGATTTTATATTTAGAGCATGGAATTCCCACATTTTCCCAGAAAATTCAGAGAGTAAAGCTCAGGTGGTTAGACACAGTCATAGCATGATGTGAAATTACACCATTGAGTGGTGTAATGTTGTAATGTCTCCATGGAGGACTTCCACCTCACCTTGAGCCACATGTTGACAGAGTGCCATCACGTACACCATACATATTAAATTGTAACTCTCTGAAGCAGAAAGATTCCTGTGGTCTTTTGAGCACTATGACTAATTTGTTAATTTGGTCACTCTGTATAACTTTCCCTTATGTCATAAACCTTCACTGCCTACTCGCTCTGCCTTGCAATAATGTGGGAACAATTACTGCAGGAATAAATTGAAAAAGAAAAGATTACGTTGGTCCATTACAAACAGCTAATGCGTATCAAGTGTTACGGAGTCATGACTTACGCTATTAATTATATTTGTAGGTGTGGTGACAACAGCCAGCTCTTTCTCACCATCAGTTCTCTCAACCCAGTTCTGTCTCAGACGGTCATATGTCTGACATCAAGTATCAGATAAGTAGCAATTTCTTCAAACTAACTACGGAGATGACAGACGCAATAGATTTTGGCCAATGCCACAAACTCTGCTCGCTAACTTCTAATTGCATTCATCCCCTTCCCTCAGAAGCTGAATCAGAGGTAAAGAACCCAGGCATCCAGCAGGACAGAGATAAGCTTTTTACCCCCACATTCAGCCCTTGTTATCTCACCTAATTCCACTATGTTTCCATTTTATTGCAAACACCAAAATCCTTCCTCATTCATAAACATAGCACATTTATGATCATGAACACCAGTAGATTATTTCCTACATGTAGATGAACTACTAAAAGATTCTACACATAAACCAATTTTTCCTGTGTACATTGGATGGTTACAGCAATTATTGAATATATTCCATAATCCCACATTCCAACATTATTTATCAATTCCATACATTTCACTGTTTGCAGGTTGTGGAAGGTTTCCTTTAAGAAAAGGACTGATCCTTGCTGAAAGATTTACGCCAATTCCATTGTCCATCTGCTTTCTCGGCTCTTCTCCTGAAAACTGAGACTCTTCACTTTTGACTTTATAAATTTTCAATGGAAAGAACTACTACAAGGTGGATCTGATCCTTCCCCTCAAATAGGATGTACTTTCTGGAAGACACACCCACTCATAATTCCCTTACTCGAGCTACTGAAGCCAAGAGTCCTATTTCCCTAACGTGGATGCACTACACCATTCCAAGTGAGACACCGTCAGTTTGTACACTGGGTCACCAGTGCCCCCTGGATTTACTAAGGAAGCATGATTAAGCTACTGTAGAAGTAATACCGGCATTTAACCCTTTGTGAAATGCCCTGTTAGACACCAGAACCCAGGCTCACTCGTTCCCTACCTGCGCAGCATCAATTTCGGGTTCTTGGCAACATTCTGCTCCACCAGATCGTTCAGCAGCGTTTTCAAGATGTCTGTATAATACTCCAGCTTCCCATGCAATGAGACAGTCAACAGCGATGCCACATATGCACGATCCCGTGGGGAAAACGTCCGTTGGCTCTCCAGCGTGTGTATAAACTGATACAGAGAGACAAAAGAACCTTGAACAAGTTTTTAAAAAGATAACATCAAAGGGGCTGGTTGGGATACTCTTTGGAGGGTTGGTGTGGACTTGTTGGGCCGAATGGCCTGTTTCTACACTATAGTGATTTTATCAACATGTTTTACGACGGGATGGTACCTGGAACGAAAAGTCTCAGTTCTGAGGAGAGACTGGTTAGGCTGGGATTGTTTTCCCCAATGGTTTGTCACTTTCCATTTGCTTCCGGTACTCTCTTTTAATCAGAAAAGCAATTCAGTCAAACTCGGTCTCCAGACTACAGACAAACAAATGGAAACTCTCCTGAAAGAGGATATATATTGGACATATCTACCCTAGATATGTTGGACAGCCTTCTAACATAAAGGTGGCGACTCAATAATCTTGGGAAATGGAAACTGGACGATAAATATTTTTGAAAAAGGCTGGAGGTAATTGTGATAAGTGTTTTATCACATTTGCATTTTTTTGTAAAAGCACACTCCCCACTCAAGTTCTGTTTTGAGGTTAAGACGACATACTAGTTCAAACGCACTATTACGTGGAGTCAGCTCTCTTACAAGTAGCTGGAGCAAGCTCCTTTAATGGAAATTGACCCTCAACACTCTGTATTGGCCTGCACAGTAACAATCCAGTAATGTTGACAATGTTGCAAATGAGGAGAATGAACCAGAACATACATCAGAGACAAGCAAGAACAGCTAATGCTCATACAGTCATAGAGATGTACAGCACGGAAACAGACCTTTCGGTCCAACTTGTCCATGCCAACCAAATATCCCAACCCAATCTAGTCCCACCTCCGGGTCCCTGCCCATATCCCTCCAAACCTTTCCTATTGGAACATATATCTAAATGTTGGGGGTTCCCCCTTTCTAACTCTATTTTGATTTAGTCCCCTCCCTTTCTCCCTCACCTTCAATGTATTGCATGGCCTTTAACAGGCTTTGCACATTAATTATTCAGTTTGGAAACACGGTTAATTTACTGGTGGTGGTTAATGGAAGGATAATAAAGTAATAGGGTATATGGTGACAGGGGGAAAAACAAATGAACTGGTTTCAGAGGGTTCTTGTGTCGCAATGGACATGTCCCTACTTCTGTACCAGGTGGCCCAGGTTCAAGTCCCCCTTAATCCAGAGATGTGCAGATGAGAAAACAAAGAAATGAGTTGGTTTTCAATGACGCCCTTGTGGCTCAATGATAGTGTTCCTACCTCTGCACCAGAAACTCTGGGTTTACGCCCCACACTAGGACTTGTTAGCTACGGAAGGTGTGTTTGTAAGGGAGATTCATGGTTGGCCTGTAATTCCTTTAATATGCCTGACAGCAGGTGATAAGAATGGGAGATTCTCCTGATCAGCCATTACTGCAGGAGGCAATGGCATTATTAGTGCGGAACGATCCAATGGAAGTCTATGGCCCAAACCTCAGGAACAAGGAGGACTGGTGTTTTCGTCCCCTCCAGCAACATTTTGACTGAGACCCGCCTTCTCTTCCAACCTCTCCCTTGCCTTTGGTGTCACTGAACTCTCCTTAATAGGCGGTGGACAAAGGTGGAAAATACCACAGATATTGGAAGAAAAAGAAATTCATTTGTGTATGGAAATGAAAAGGAGTGGTTTTTAGGCTCTTGTGGCATTGTAGTGGAGTCCCTACCTCTGAGCCATGAGACCCAGGTTTAAGTCATAGAGTCAGAGTCATACAGCACAGAAGCAGACCCTTCAGTGTAACTTGTCCACACCGACCAGATATCCTCAATTAATCTAGTCCCATTTGACAGCACTTGACCCATATCCCTCTAAACCCTTCCTATTCATATATCCATCCAGATGCCTTTTAAATGTTCTATTTGTACCAGCCACCACCACTTCCTGGCAGCTCATTCTAACTAAAGAGAACCCATTAAAAGGGTTAATGATGGATGACTCATATTTAAAGGACATGTACATGAATTACAATAATTGTTCATTCCTGTCAGGCACTACAATTGTGGATGAATAAGGTGGTTTTGTGCATCAGTGAACAAAATTAGGCAGGTGCAGCAAGCAATTAGGACATAAATGGTATATTGACCCTCATTGGAAGAGGATTTGTGTTCAGAAGTAGGGATGCTTTACTGCAGTTAACCAGGCCCGAGGTGATATCATATCTGGACCACTGTTTGCAGATGTGTCTCCCTACTTAAGAAAGTATACTTGCCACAGAAGGAGTGCAGAGGAGACTAAAGACACACATACCAGAGGTTGGGGCGAATGGGTTGGAGGTAAGGAGATGGTAGGACTGCCCTACAAGGGGACAAAGGTTCCCCATGGGAGACTGTTTAGCAAGGTTAGATCTCATGGAATACAGGGAGAGCCAGCCATTTGGATACAGAACTGGCTCAAAGGTAGAAGACAGAGGGTAGTGGGGGAGGGTTGTTTTTCAGACTGGTGGCCTGTGACCAGTGGAGTGCCACAAGGATCGGTGCTGGGTCCTCTACTTTTTGTCATTTACATAAATGATTTGGATGTGAGCATAAGAGGTACAGTTAGTAAGTTTGCAGACGACACCAAAATTGGAGGTGTAGTGGACAGCAAAGGTTACCTCAGATTACAACAGGATCTTGACCAGATGGGCCAATGGGTTGAGATGTGGCAGATGGAGTTTAATTCAGATAAATGCAAGGTGCTGCATTTTGGGAAAGCAAATCTTAGCAGGACTTATACACTGAATGGGAAGCCTTGAAGAAGTTTTCCTCCTCTCTTTACAACATCTGCAGTCATTGTTTTTACCTACGTAATGGTAAGGTCCTAGGGAGTGTTGCTGAACAAAGATACCTTGGAATGCAGGTTCATAGCTCCTTGAAAGTGGAGTTCCAGTAGATAGGATAGTGAAGGTGGCATTTGGTATGCTTTCCTTTATTGGTCAGAGTACTGAGTACAGGAGTTGGGAGGTCATGTTGCGGCTGTACAGGATATTGGTTAGGCCACTTTTGGAATATTGCGTGCAATTCTGGTCTCCTTTCTATTGGAAAGATGTTGTGAAATTGAAAGGGTTCAGAAAGGATTTACAAGGGTGTTGCCAGGGTTGGAGGATTTGAGCTACATGGAGAGGCTGAACAAGCTGGGGCTGTTTTCCCTGGAGCATTGGAGGATGAGGGGTGACTTTATAGAGGTTTACAAAATCATGAGGGGCAGGGATAGGACAAATAGACAAGGTCTTTTCCCTGGGGTTGGGGAGTCCAGAACTAGAGGGCATAGATTTAGGGCGAGAGGGGAAAGATATAAAAGAGACCTAAGGGGCAACGTTTTCACACAGAGTGTGGTACATGTATGGAATGAACTGCCAGAGGAAGTGGCAGAGGCTGATACAATTGCAATATTTAAGAGGCATTTGAATGGGTATATGAATAGGAAGGATTTGGAGGGATATGGGTCAGGTGCTGGCAGGTGGGATTATATTGGGTTGGGATATCTGGTCGGCATGGACGGGTTGGATTGAAGGGTCTGTTTCCACGCTGTACGTCTCTATGACTCTATTAATTCGACTGGACCTACATTCATTCTGGCTTAAGAGTATCAGAGGGTATTCAACTGAAACATACAATTTTAACAGGGCTGGCCAAACTAAATGCATGGGAGATGTTTCCCTTGTTTGGGGAGTCTAGAACAGGGGACACTGTCGCAGGATAGACCATTTAGGATTTTTTCACTCAAAATGGTAGTGAACCTGTGGAATTCACTACTGCAGAAGGCTGTGGAGGGTAGACCATGTTCGAGAAAGTTAGATGCATTTTTAAATTTTAAAGGCCTTAAGAGGAGAAAGTGGGAATATGGCATTGAAACGATCAGCCATGATCGTATCGGTCATGTTGCGGCTATACAGGACATTGGTTAGGCCACTTTTGCAATTCTGGTCTCCTTCCTATTGGAAAAGTGTGGTGAAATTTGAAAGGGTTCAAAAAAGATTTACAGGGATGTTGCCAGGGTTGGAGGATTTGAACTAATGGGAGAGGCTGAACAGGCTGAGACTGTTCTCCCTGGAGCATCGGAGGCTAAAGAGATTCAGTTACTTCACTCTCCACCTTAGTGAGGAATCCTATCTAATTAAGGTTATTTTTCCCCCAAAGGACCCTACACAAGATTACTATGCCTTTTTCATACCACAGTACCCAGTCTAGAGTAACCTGTACTCCGTTGGATTCCTACAACACCATCACAGGAAATCCTCCTTCACACTATCATTGCTGGTTTGGTTTATCCAGTCTATATGTGAATTAAGGGCACCCATAATTACAGTGCAACTCTCTTCACTGATTTCTAGCTTAATGCCTTTCCCTGATTGCCCATTACCGTTGGGGGCTTACAGATAACTCCAACATCAGTAGCAAATGTTTTCAAAATCTATAGGTATAATGATATAGAATACACCATCTGTTCGTCCCAAATTCTCTTGGCAGTGAGAGGAAAGACAATATGAGTCTGCAGACACATTGTCAAAACTTGGTGCTTCCACCCCTCTGCATGCTCAAGATGCTGAACTGAACTGGGGTCTCAGTTGAGACTCTTTCTTGAAAGACCAATATAAACTGCCTTGACTGAGGTGCACTCCACAGCCAGGAATACTCCAAACTGATACACTAACCTTTTGAGATTGCAGTAACTAATCATGGCCTATTTTGTTCTGCTAAAGTAAAAAATAGTCTACGAATACTGACAAGCACAAAAACCAAAGGGGACAGCAACTAGACACCAAAGTATTAACATTCATTACAGACACTGATCCAAAGGTTATGAGTTGCTATGAATAAAGAATGAAGAACGCTTCTTGATGGGGTGAAATGCTCAATAGAATGCTCCAACCACAGTTGGAGTTATGGATTATAACCATTGAAACTTGCATTGTGCATGAAGACCATATTGTGATGGAGACTGGTATAACACTAGGGACAAGCCTATCACTGTATAATACTGAGATACAAGTGTGGGAACGGATATCACTGTGTAACCCATGGGTACAGAACAAGAGAAAGAATAAATGGGAGTATTAACACTGAAGTCCCACCTGCTCGTGAAGTGTGTAATGACATCTCTGAACAGGATGATTAGAAAATATATTTTAAAGACAGCTTTTTTCCCCCAGTAAGAGGAGTTGTGGCAGACTGACTGACTCATGCTTCAGTAAATGGGTGACTAACAGTACAGCACGGTAACAATATTGATATGCATTCAATACTCCTAGCCTTCATGAGGTTGCCTCTTCAATCTCTCGAAAGCTAGTCCAAGCAAAGGCTCTGAGAACAGGCCCAATATAAATTAGTGCAGAGTCAGGTGAACTGGCAGAACTCCAGCATATATCATAGAATCCCTACAGTGTGGAAGCAGGTTATTCAGCCAGTCACATCCACATCGACACTCTGAGGAGCATCCCAACCAGACCCACCCCCGATGCTATCCCTGTGACCCTGCATTTTCCATGGCTAATCCAGCTAGCCTACACATCCATGGATACTATGAGCAATTTAGCATGGCCAATCCACCTAACCTGCATATCTGGGAGGAGATCGGAGCACCCAGAGGAAACCCACATAGACATGGAGAGAACGTGCATACTCCACATAGACAGTCACCTGAAGCTGGAATTGAACCCCGGGTCCTTGGTGCTGTGAGGCAGCAGTACTAACCACTGAGCCATCCCAGTTGTTCAGGATATGTTCATGTTTTTACATAAATTAAAAAGGTGCCCATATCTCATTGTTCCTGTAGCATTTCTGATTAAATCCTTTGATATTTTCTCTTTAAAAGCACGAACATCTGCACAGTAATCCATTTCAATAAACCTCTCACAATTACATCTCCGAATCTTCACAGTCAGGACGATAAAAAAAGCAGTAAAAGCTTTCTAATTTGATGGATGGGAGGTTTTGTCAGCTTTTGAAACCCTTTCTAGAAAACTGGTCAAAACAAATCCCTAATAGCAACAGGAACCAAAAGCTCCCTTTCCCCTCCTCTGTATACAAGAGCCACAAAAAGCCAATGAGTTGAACACATTAAAATTTGTTAGAAATGTCACTTGCTGCCTCTTTAGGTCAGGCTAAAATAATTTAGAACTGGTTTTGCCAAGTGAGATCAGTGTGTTGCTACCTCCTTGCTATAAGAATATAGAGTCACTGCATGGATACCATTGTAACCAACCCAACAAAAGCAACATCCTTCACTCTACCTTGGTGAGGAAAAGCTTGCTGTTTAATAAATTAGAAAGCTGCACAAGGCCCTGTTCCACTGTCTGGCGTCGAGATTCAGGGACATCCAGATCCCGTTGCAGAGGTGACTCCCTGTGCCCTGGAAAAAAAATCCGCTCGGCGTAGGTCTTGTAATCCAGAAAAGGAATTCCAGTTCCAACCAGATCACTGGACAGGTCCATCATTTCAGTCATGAGATCTGTTAAGTGTTTTAATTTAGAGAACAGAACAACATTTTGTTAGCAATTTGAGATCAGAGTGAAGAGACATTCATTGAAATAAGTAAAGCCAAAGAAAATACTGTGCAAGCATGAAGTGATTTAATCTCTTCGCACAGACAGAGACATAGAAATTAGAACAACCCAGCACAGGAACAGGCCATTTGGACTCCAGCTAAAAACAAGGACCGCAGTTGCTAGAAACCAGAGTCTAGATTAGAGTAGTGCTGGAAAAGTATAGCAGGTCAGGCAGCATCCAAGGAGCAGGAAAATTGATGTTTCAGGCAAAAGCCCTTCATCAGGAATACAGGCAGGATGCCTGCAGAGCCCAATGAAGGGCTTTTGCCCAAAACGTCGGTTTTCCTGCTCCCCAGATGCTGCCTGACCTGCTGTGTTTTTCCAGCATCACACTAATCCAGTCATTTGGCCCTCCGAGCATGCACTGACACATTTTGCCCTTCCATTTTAAAAACTGTCTTCACTTGCACAATCTGTACCCCTCTACTCCCTTCCTAATCATGTATTTGTCCAGGTGCTTCTTGAATGCTGCTATTATGTCTGCTTCCACCACCTCCCCTAGCAGTGCCTTCCAGGCAGTAACCACTTTTTGTATCAAAAATACGCCTTTTAATTCCAAGCCCCCCCCCCCTTCCCCCCTCCCTCCTCACAACTTGAACCTGTCTCCCCTCGTAACTGACCCCTCCACCCTGGGAAAAAGGTCACATACTTTCCACTCGATCCATGCTATTCATAAACGTATAAACTTCTATCAGGTCTCCTCTCAACCTCCTGCATTCTAGTGGAAACAAACCCAGTCTATCCAACCTTTCTTCATAGCTATAATCCCCCATATCAGGCAACATCCTTTGTTGTACAGTCTCCAACTCATCCCCATCCTTCTGGTAGTGTGGTGACCAGAACTGTACGCAATATTCCAAATGTGGCTGAACTAAAGTTCTATAAAGCTGAAGCATAACTTGCCTCTCTTCATTCTCAATGCCCCTTCCAATGAAGGCAAGCATACCATAAGCCTTTTTTTAAAAACTACCTATCTACCTGTGCTGCCACCTTCAGTAATCTGTGGACCTACACACCCAGATCCCTCTGCATATCAATACTCCTCAAGGTTCTGCCATTCACTGTATAATTTCCACCTGTAATTTACCTTCCAAAATGCATCACCTCACATTTGTCCGGATTAAATACCAACTGCCATTTTTCTGCCCATGTCTCCTGCTGCAACCTCCTCCTCACAATGCACAACCACCATTGATCTTTGTATCATCCACAAACTTACTAATTAGACCAGCTACGTTTTCCTCCAAATCATTTATGTTGATCACAAACACTGATCCCTGTGGAACACCATTAGTCATAGCCCTGCATTCCAAAACGTATCCTTCCACCGCGACCCTCTGTCTCTTATGATTAAGCCAGTTCTGTATCTGTCTTGCCAGCTCAGCCCCTGATACCATATGACATCACCTTTGGTGCCAGTCTGCCAGAACAGACAGATTACCTGTAAACTCCTTCTTGCATCGATCACGAACGCTGGTCTCCAGGTTCTCCAACTGGATCTGTACTTTCTTGTAGTCTCTCAAGGCCTGCTTGCTTTTCCGTCTGTCAAATGGAGCACAAGATTACAGCATTTACAGAAATTCGTAGATTATTGAATTGTAAATAAAGTTAGATCTCGGATCCACTGCCCTTATGAGGCTAACATTACCAACTAAGTCAGTTTTGCAATTAAAATGTGAGCAACGGTCAGCTTCCATGTTACTCCAGACCCCAGTTGTAATGACTTTTTCTGGCTCTCTCCACACACACAGACACAGAGACACAGATTAGTGGACAACAACAAATGGGTTGCAGAAGATAAATTAATTCGATTCTAGGAAATTCCCAGGGGTCTGGTTATCAGAAGGGTGCGATTGCAATAGAGAGGGTGCAGAGGAGATTTACCAGGATGGTGCCTGGGATGGAATGGCTCAGAAATGAGGAGAGACTGGTTTGGCTGGGGCTTGTTTGAACTGGAGCAGAGGGGACTGAGGGGGGACCTGATTGTGGTATACATAATTATGACAGGCTCGGATATGGAAGATCATGGGTATCTTTTCCCCGTAGCAGATGTGTCGAAGATCAGACGGCATAAGTGTAAGGTAAGGAGAGGATCTTAGAAATATGGAAATTGCTGCCTGATACAGGGCTGGAGGCAGGTACTCTCGCAACATTTAAGCAGCACCTGGATGAGCATTTAAACACCTGTGCATAGTAGGCTGTGGACTGAGGTAAGCAGGATTAGTGTAGTTTGGTGTTTGTTGGCCAGCATCTATATGGTGGGCTGAACAGCCTGTTTCTCTGCTATATAATTAATTTCACATTGAACTCTTAGAGTCGTACAGCATGGAAACAGATCCTGCAGTCCAACTTGTCCATGCTGACAAAATGTTCAAAATTAATCTAGTTGCATTTGCCAATATTTGATCGATATCCCTCTAAACCTTTCCTAGTCATATACCTATTCAGATTTCTTTTAAAAAATGCTATAATTGTACCAGCCTCCATCACTTCCTCTGGCAGCTCATTCCATACACGCACCACCCTCTACATGTAAATGTTGCCCCTCAGGTCCCTTTTAAATCTTTCCCTGCAACTTAAACCTATGTCCTCTAATTTGGCATCTCCCACCCTGGGAGAAAGACATTGGCTATTTATCCTATCCAAGCCCCTCATGATTTTATAAACCTCTATGAAGGTCATCCCTCAGCCCCCAATACTCCAGGGAAAATAGCCCCCAGCCTATTCAGCCTCTCCTTGTAGCTCAAACCCTCCAATCCCAGCAACATCTTTGTAAATCCTTTCCTAACCCTTTCAAGTTTCACAACATCCTTCCTATAGCAGGAAGACCAAAATTGAATGCAGTATCCCAAAGGTGGCCTCACCAATTTCTTGTACAGGTGCTAGATGATATCTCAACTCCTATACTCAATGCACTGACCAATAAAGACAAGCTTACCCAATGCCTTCTTTACTATCCTGTGACTCCACTTTCCAGCAGTTATGAAGCTGCACTCAAAGGTCTCTTTATTCAACAACACTCCCCAAAACCCTACCATCAAGGGTATAGGTCCAGCCCTGATTTGCCTTTCCAAACCACCTCACATTTATCTAAATTAAACTCTATCCACCACTCTTCAGCCCATCAGAGCATTTGATTAAGGTTCCATTGTACACTGAGGTAACCTTCTTCACTATCCACTGTAGCGCCTATTTTGGTGTCATTTGCAAAATTACTAACCATATTCATACCCAAATAATTTAGGAAAACATCAAAAGTCTATGGATCCAGCACCCATACATATGGCAAGTTGCTGGTCACAGGCCTTCTGTCTAAAAAGCAACCCACCTACCACACTTATGAGAATGGAAACAATTCATCATCCCAGATTCCATAACTCAAACCATCAATAAGGGCACCCTTTACAGCTTTTGAGTCATTATTAATATTTCCATGAGCTGGGAGGTGATTGGGAGTTTGGTGAGGATATTGTTAATTGTTGCCCACCTGTAGATGAGTACAATGATCAGGACGATCAGCGCAACGATGGAGGCTCCCACCCCAAGTCCAATCTGGGCCTCGAGTGGGAAATTGGATTGGCTCTCGGCATCATATCGGATCTTTCCCAGCTTGAAATGCAGCTTTCCCATCTGCACCTGAGAAACAAGAACAAAAGAGTGAAGGAACATGAGACAGAAAGAAGGGGTCTAACTGCATTAAAGTGTTCCCAAAGAGAGATTTTATATGTCAATTGTGACGGTTTGTTTTGGCTTAAGGACTACTCAGTACAACATTCCATATCAGCAGTCTCCTACACCATATCCAAGATGACAGAACGTGTAACATACAATAAATTCTGGCAGAGTGTCCAGGCTTTCTCGCTTCCTCCGCCTTCGGGCTGCAGGCTGCTCCAAGGGGGGCTCACAGTACAGGTGATTTGCAGTCAATGTTCTCACGACACAGATCCCCTCACCCACCATGGCAACCACCTCTTCCTTCGTAATCGCTAGGTCCAGGTTTTCCCCCTGAATGCAAAAGTCAAAAGTAGACTCATGTGATGTAAAGGGAGAGACTTACATACATTAACATCATTTATTTTAGGATGTGGATTTTGAATTAGTGGCATGTGAGTTTTCATCTGCGTGCATAAGGGGGTTTAATAATTAACTTAGCAATATTTATAGAGACATAATTTTTAAGCCAGCATGTGTCAGAGAATAGGTGACTGTGGCCCTCCAGAAATGAATATGTGAGCTTGCTTGATTTGGATCATTTTATAACCAGAGGACAAAAACATTGAAGAGCATTTGTTTGCCCTTGGTTTATAAGAATCAACAATTTTATTTTGCTAAGGGAAAAACACAGATTAGA
This sequence comes from Hemiscyllium ocellatum, assembly GCF_020745735.1. Classification (NCBI taxonomy): domain Eukaryota; kingdom Metazoa; phylum Chordata; class Chondrichthyes; order Orectolobiformes; family Hemiscylliidae; genus Hemiscyllium; species Hemiscyllium ocellatum. The sequence goes on from NC_083414.1 coordinate 18,908,458, forward strand.
ACACTTTTCTGTCAATTTGTAGAGGGCCTGTCTGGGGTTAGATGTACGAACAGTTTCCCCTGGATAAAGAAGTTAATTCTGAACAGTTAGCAAATAGATTTGGATTGAAAATTCCAGACCAGAAGTATTTGGTTCGAATACTGAAGGGATTTTTGAAGCTAAGAAAGTTTAAGTTCAGATGTTTGAATAATCAAATAGAAGAACATCAAACTTTCAAGACATGGAATTGAAAGAAATAGTTAAGTCCAGCCTATAAATGTAGTAGATAAGGGAACTGTCTGGTATTAGAAAATTGTGAAGGAATGGTGCTGGGAATAAAACAGATATTATTTTGCTGTCTGTTTTGAAATCTTTCAAATTATGTTTGTCTGTAAGTAGCTTGGTTTGTTCTATTTATCTTTTATTATAATAAACGTTTGCATTATTAAAACCAAATCTGTAGCATTGCATGCTTACATTTCAGTGAAAGATCACCGCATTAAATAAAAATAAATGTGATTTATACAGCCAGATTTTAGTTAGTAACATCAGGTGGGATCATACTATTAAGTATGGACTGAGCATTACAGAGAAAGAGGTATGTTTTACACACAGGAAAATAAACTCCAACTGCAATGGGCGATTGGAAAAGGTTTGTAGTCAGTTCTGTGATGCAGGATATCAATCCTGAAGCATTCTGCAGAGTCTGAAGAATTGCCTAATCCTGCAGAGGGCTACCTGTTTCTGAGAGGAAAACAGTGTAAGAGCTAACACTGGAGTAATAGATTAAGAGAGAATTAAACTATCACACCTTAGTGATTGGGATATATTCAGATACAAGTACAGTATTCAAAGACAGAAAGCTATTGGAATTCATGGATATGAACTCCTCAATGTAAAGAGTGGAGAAGTCTTACCCTTAGAGTCATAGAGCTGTACAGCACAGAAACAGACCCTTCAGCCCAACTCATCCATGCCAACCTAGATATCTTGAATTAATTTAGTCCCATTTGCCAGCACTTGGCCCATTTCCCTCTAAACCCTTCCTATTCCTATTCCTCTCCCCATCGAGATGCCTTTTAAATGTTGTAACTCTACCAGCCTCCTCCACTTCATCTGGCAGCTCATTCCATACATGCAATATCTGCTGTCGGAAAAAGTTGCCCCTAAGATCTCTTTCCCCTCTCACATTAAACCTATGCCTTCTAGTTTTGGGAAAAGACCTTGGCTATTCACCCTATCCTTGCCTCCCACAATTTTATGAACTTCTATAAAGTCATCCTGCAGCTTCTCACATTCCAGAGAAAATAGCTCTCGCAACATAAACTGAAGAGACTCAAAGTTTATTCATGGATTATTGTTATCATTGGCCTTCAGAAATGCTGAGCCAACAGCAGCAATTTAAATATAAAACATGGTAGAAATATGAAGTAAAATGAATAATTACTGTAAATGCATTTTCCTGTAAGTCAAAACAACAATTACAAGATACAAAAAAAATCACCTGGCAGGTTGGTGGGGGCTGTCCCAACTTACAAATGTCTGATATAGGAATGATCCTGCTTATGAACATGGTCTCATTTTGAGTATAATATTAATTACCCAACATATTAATTAATTATCTATCATTTCCTTTAGTTACGAATTGTCCTGCACTCTGCTCCAACTTGCATACAAATCAACTTGTGAATGGACTCAAGCAGACTTCCTGTATTTAATATGTTGTGCCAAGATACTTTTTAAAGAATTCTTTCACAGGATGGGATTGTTGCTGGCTGGGCTAGCCTTAGTGCTTATCCCTAATTGGGACACATTGCCCTTCTGAATCACGTGCAAATCATGTGATGTAGGTGCACCCACAATGCCCTTTTAACCCAGGGACAGTGAAGAAATGTTAATGTAGTTCTAAATCAGGATGGTGTATGTGAATTTGATGAGATCTTGCAAACAGGGTTATTTCCATGTACCTGCTCCCTTTACTCCTCCAAGTGGTAGAGCTTGTAGCTTTGGGAGCTGCTGCTAAAGAGAGGGGTCTTGGGGAGTTGCTGCAGTGAATGTACTGTGACTATGGTGGTGGAGGGAGGAGATGCTGAAAGTGGTGCATGCTGTGCCAATCCACTTGGTCCTGGATGGTGTGGAGCATTGGGAATGCTGTTTGCCCTGCACTTACTCCAGGCAAATGTAAAACACAATATTCCATTGCATTTCCAACTTGTGCCTGGAAAATTGTGGATAGCTCTTGGGGAGTCAGGAATCGAGTAACTCATCGCAGAATAACCACATTACTGTAATACATTAGCTGCTGAAATACACTAGAAGAAAACGAGAAAGTCACCATACCTCAACAGACAATACACTGCCTGGCTTGTGTCTGTATGGCTTTGACGGGTCACCCGCATTCAGTGGCTTCAGGATTGGGTCAGGCTTGTATGTGAACTTTGTTGGACTGATCTCATTGAAATCAAAGCACAAGTTATCCATGAGGAAGTGCACGGTGATGTCAGCATCGCTGGTAGGGGCTTTGATTGACGGTGTCTTACAAGTCATGAAGAAAGAGGAATTCACCTGACAGAATTCAGTAAACTGAAAAAAGGTTTGGGAGGAGTAAGTGGGACAGAAAGAAAACAGATGAGAATAAATGGCACCATATCTCACTAAGCCAGACAGTCAACATTACAATTATTTGCATTGCCACAGTATAGTGTCGTTAATATAGTAACAGGTCCCCAACAACTTCATATTAGGAAAATAGTCTTTTTTCCATCATTAATCATTCATGAGGTGTCGAGGCAGGGAGTCGCTGACCAATGCTTGATTACTCTTGAAATGAGCAGCTTGCTAGGTTATTACAGTGGGCAGTTAAGAATCAACCATATTGCTATCAACCTGGAGTCACATGTTGTCAAAAGATGTGGCGCTGGAAAAGCATAGTAGGTCAGGCAGCATCCAAGAAGGAGAGTCGATGTTTCGGGCATAATCATGTCACATGTAGGCCAGACTGGATAAGTAGTACAGATTTCATTCATAACGGTGATCCAGATGGGTTACTGCAACAACAATGTTCATTTCTTGGCCACTGTTTTGGAGACTAGCTTTCAATTCCAGATTTATTAATTGAGGTTAAATTTCACCAGCAACCGAGGTGGGGTTCCAACCCATGTCCCCCAAGCATTGCCTGTGTCTCTGAATTACTGATCTATTGGTATTACCGATACATCACCAACTCCCAAAATGGAGAAGAGATGGAAGGACCGAGGGACATACTCAAACACTATCTTTTCTAAGGCAGTTTAAGATCACGCAAGTAATGTTTTACTCAGCCAATGTTCAACCATCCTCATCCTGTGAAAGTAAAAATCCTGACCATCAAAATGATCAAGGGGGCTGTGGGGAGAAGATGGGGTTATGTAATATTCAAATGGACAATGCAAACATGCAATGACTAGAACTGCTGGTTAGAAATCTGATGGGCAACTGACAGCCAGTGCTATATAATAGTTACACCGGGTAAAACCTCATGGTGAACAGAATTAAATATTTAACTCCGTTAATGAGCACAGTCAATAGGAGACAAGCTACACATAAGATCATTTCAGGCTGTCTTGCTGATTTAATCTCACCTGCAGTGTTGAAGATTGCTCCTGGTGAACTGAAGAACATCAATAATTTCAATCGTGCAATTTGAAGGTAGACATTTTACAACTCATATTAGAAGAGAAATGAACAGCAATGCCTTTTAAATAATGCACTGAGGCCGGTATCCCATCACCAAGTCATCCTTTATTTACTTGTGCACAATACACTGGCTGTAGCCAGTCAGCTCAGAGTCAGTCGCCTGAACTGAGGAGACTCTAATATCCTGGTTTTAAATTGTTTTTACAAGACACTTTCGCTCTGTATCATCTCATTAGGTTTTCCTTTTTTGAGCTCAAATTTCACCCTGCGAGGATCTGAACGCTTAATTGCAGAAAGTTACCCCACAGCTCTGGATTACTAGCCCAGTGACATTACCATGAAACCACCACCACTACCTCCCACTCTCCTGGTTATATTGGTCAGCTAGGAGTTTCCTGATTGGAGTTGTTGTTAATATGGCCCAATCAATGCATGGTAGTGAACAAGGTCAGCCTGGTTCCAATCACAACAGCGTTCATAGTTTTGACTTCTTTCAAATCCATGCTCCTATATTTTATATCAATGTTATTAAAGTCTCTAATTCGTGTGACTAAGCTTTGATCTTTGCATAGACACTATACCACTTTGCATGTAGCTAAACACAACATAGTTCAACAGGGAGTGCATGCTTTAGCTGGCTTGGCTCTGGTGTCTGATCTGACCACCTTCCCTGTGGAGAGTGATTGCCTGAATCAACCTTTCCTTACCAAGAACAATTGCTTTATTCTGGGTCTTGGGCCTGGTTTAACCCAACATTTTGGTTGCAAGCTCTCTTGTTTATTGAAGCATTTTACACACCAGCTTTTCTCACCTTGTCTGCATGCCTTTCAGTGTTGTTGTCCTTCATCATTCTGCGTTTTCTCTCTCTCACCCGGCTCTGTCGCTTAGATATCGATCTCTGCCTTCGTTGGTTTGGGATTAACTGGACCATCATTTGAGGTGTCTGCACAGCATCTAAATTTTGCCCATTTATACTGATCACTCTTCCACCACTGAAAGATCACAGAACAGATCGACAGCTTTCAACATATAGAAAGTCTCAAGCGTTTCTTACAGGTAATTGTTCCGATAAATTCGGGTTCCTTTTGAGGCTAGGAGAAAGTGAGGACTGGAGAGTGAGAGTCAAAACGTGTGGCACTCGAAAAACACTGCAGGTCAGGCAGCATCCAAGGAGTAGGAGAGTCAACGTTTCGGGCATAAGCCCTTCGTCAGGAATGTCATGAGGCCCTTTGTTATGAGGTTGAAGGTATGTACTGTACAGCAGTCACCATGTGGACTGGAAAATTGAAAGTATGTAACATTAGGTTGTGAAACAACTACCAGAGCTTGGTTGCTGTATTTTCACAGCATTTCGAATTTAACCAGTTTAAATTATGCCCCAAAATACTAAAACCCAATCGAATTTGTATTTTACTGTTTTGATAACATTGAACCAATGAGACAATCTGATACTTTGGGGTATAAAAAGCAAGCATCTTGGACAGTTAGCCATAGAAAGAGCACCGCCTGCCATTGTCTGCCCACAAACCCTCTCTCTGAAAAGTACCTTTTTCATATGAAAACTCTGAGCAGAAGACGACCAAAGATGACCCAGGGAGATCTACAAACAGAGAAGAATCAAAGACTACAACCACTGTCAGGTTTTGAAAATTGATTTGCTGTAAATTTAACAGGGGCTTTATCAGATCAGTATATTATTATAGAGTGGGAGATAGATAATCAATCTTAAAGAGAAAAGAAGCTTAGAGTTATAAATCGTTCTTTTTTGGAGTTAAAGAATAAAATTATTATTTTTCTTTAAATAGTGGAATTTAGGTAGTTCTCTGTCACTCATACTTTAACAGATTATGAGGCAGGGTGAGCTTTTCTGTGCATTTGGTTTAAATTAGCAGAAGGGCTTACCCTGTGTCATAACATCTTCATCATTCCTGATGAAGGGCTTATGCTCGAAACGGCAACTCTCCCGCTCTTCGGTTGCTGCCTGACCTGCTGTACTTTTCCATCACCACACATTTTCACTTCCTTTTGAGACTTACTGGTTTACTACATATTCTCATTATTCTTACGTATACTCCATATTAGTTTTTCTTTGTAAATAATAAACTAATTTAATAAAAGAGCGTGTATGCACGTTTACCATTGACTCCCAAGATTAAGCCAAATCAGCAGATGATCCCATAGCCAACACTAACTTGAATTTTTACAGCACCTTTAACATAATTAAACATTCTTAGACACTTCAGTGCTGTACTATAAAGCAAAATTTGACACTGCAGCAAATAAGTCACTTATTTGGCCACTTCTTGGTTAATTAGACAGATTTCCACAAGCACGTGTGGTAAAGAGGTTGGTGATACAGATTCATCAAGTGATTTCCTCTGCCATCAATGAGAGACAATTTTTTTTTGGTTTATCCTTTGTCTGCAGTACACCCTGTGTTCCAAGCAAACAAACATTTTATTTTGGGCCAGTAAATAGAGGAATTACAATGCTGAAGAATCGAACACTTTCTCACCCTGTATTAGTCACAAACTTGCCCTCCCAGGTTAGGTGTTCAGCAGGAACGGAGGATGAACCACGTATCACTCTGCCCAATGATGTGCCTACACTAAGAACAAGTGTTCTCACAAGGTTAAAAAAAGGTTCTCCTGTTGTATTCAAGATGCAGTCTCCTCCATGCACCAGAAAGCACACAATCAAATCCACTCCATTTTAATGCCAACTCAAGACTCCTATGTGGATGGTGTATTGGGATATTTTTGAGAATTGCGTGGGTTCTTAAAGCTGATGTACCTCATCTTCAACCCCACTCTAAGATGTAGAAACAGAAACAGGCCACTGGGTCTCATCCACCACACAGTCATAGAGATGTACAGCATGGAAACAGATCCTTTGGTCCAACTCGTCCATGCCGACCAGACATCCCAACACAATCTAGTCCCACCTGCCAGCACCCAGCCCATATCCCTCCAAACCCCTTCCTGTTCACATACCCATCCAAATGTCTTTTAAATGTTGCAATTGTACCAGCCTCTACTACTTCCTCTGGTTCATTCCATACACGTACCACCCTCTGTGTGAAAATGTTGCCCCTTAGGTCCCTTTTATATCCTTCCCCTCTCACCCTAAACCTTAACACTATGGCAGTCCCAGTCTATGGTTTGGAAAGTTAAAATCCCCTACCATGACCACCCTATTATTCCTACAGATAGCTGAGATCTCCTTACAAATTTGTTTCTCAATTTCCCACCGACTATTAGGGGATCTATAATACAATCTCAATAAGGTGATTATCCCTTTCCTGTTTCTCAGTTCCACCCAAATAACTTCCCTGGATATATTTCCAGGAATATCCTCCCTCAGCACAGCTGTAATGCTATCCCTTATCAAAAACGCCGTTACCCCTCCTCTCTTGCCTCCCTTTCTATCCTTCCTGTAGCATTTGTATCCTGGAATATTAAGCTGCCAGTCCTGTCCATCCCTGAGCCACATTTCTGTAATTACTATGATACCCCAGTCCCATGTTCCTAACCATGCCCCAAGTTCATCTACTTTCCCTGTTAGGCCTCTTGCATTGAAATAAATGCAGTTTAACTCATCAGTCCTATCTTGTTCTCTGCTTTGTCCATGCCTGCCCTGACTGTTTGACTTGTTTCTTTTCTCAACTGTACCAGTCTCAGATTGATCTTTTTCCTCATCATCTCCCTGGGTCCCCTCCCCTCCACCCTTACTAGTTTAATTCCTCCCGAGCAGCTCTAGTGAACTTCCCTGCCAGTATATTAGTCCCCTTCCAACTCAGGTGCAATCTGTCCTTCTTGTACAGGTCACTTCTACCCCAAAAGAGATTCCAATGATGCAAAAATGTGAATCCTTTTCTCATACACCAGCTCCTCAGCCATGCATTCATCTGCTCTATCCTCTTATTTCTACCCTTACTAGCTCATAGCACCGGTAATAATCTAGACATTACTACTCTCAAGGACCTCCTTTTTAAATTCCTGTCTAACTCTCTATATTCTTCCTTCAGAATCTCATTCTTCTCCCTTCCTATGCTGTTGGTTGCAATGTGTATAATGTCCTGGCCCCTCTCCCCCTTGAGAACATTCTGCACCCTCTCTGAGATATCCTTGATCCTGACACCAAGGAGGCAGTTCACCATTCTGATTTTTCGCTCCTGACCACAGAAACGTCTGTTTGTGCCTCAGACTATAGACTCCCCTAACACATCAATCCTCTTGGAACCTGACGTACCCCTCATTGCATTAGAGCCAATTTCTATATCAAAAACTTGGCTGTTCGTGCTATATTTCCCTAAGAATCCATCACCCTCTACATTTTCCAAAACATCATACTTGTTTGAAATGGAGATAGCCACAGAAGACTCCTACACTAGCTGCCTACCTCTCTTACCTTTCTTGGAGTTAACCCATCTATGTGACTGTATCCGCTACATTTCTCCCTTCCTATAACTGCCATCCATCACATACCCTTACTCTTGTAAATTCCTCATTGCCTCTAACTGTCACTCCAACCAATTCATTAGATCTGATAGGATTTGCAACCAACAGCATTAATTGCTGATATATTCCTCTATAACATATAAACTCTCCCTAAACTCCCACATCTGATAAGAAAAGAAAAGCACTCCATGAAGGGCCATTTTTGCTTCTTCCAATCTGCAGACCCAAAAAATAGCACTGTCTTATTCCTCTACAAAACACTGCTCTAGGCTAACAAACTTACAGCTTACATTCTTGACTTTAATAAAGAGACACATTTCAATAAAATATATAATCAAGAAAGAACCCCCTCTACTCACTACTGCAGACTAACAGCAAGGCCACACTTAAACTATTCACTTATCTGTTTCTGTGCTGTGACCTCTCCCAAAAAAGGTTCCTCCAAGATCAGTTCTGAATTTCACCGTTTGTCATTTTCCTAGCCACACTCCAATGTCCAGCGATACATGAATTCAACAGCAAAGGCAGTAACTGCGCAGGTTCACTGCTGTGTCACTTAGCAGTGTGGGTTTCTTTATCTCTCTCTCTCCTTCACCGACCATGTGCTGCCTTTGTCTGCTCCTCTCCCTTTTAAACGTACCATTGCTTTGACTTTTTCCCCCAAGGATTTTGTGCTGACCTGATAATCCTTTACTCTAATTTTCTGCCTTGTCCCCATAACTCTTGATTCCCTTAATGACTAAACATCTCAGCCTAATTCCACAAATTCACAGCACCCAGAGAAGAGATTCCTCCTCATTTGTTTTAAATGGGCATCCACTTTTTCAGAGATTTTGCTCTCTGGTCCTAAGCTCTCTCACAAGAGTAAATAACCTTTTAGCATCCACTCTGTCAAGGCCTCAAAGGATCTAATGGGTTTCAATAAGGTCACATATCATTCTCCTATATTCCACTGGGTACAGGCCTCACATAGTCACAGACGTGTGCAGCATGGAAACAGACCCTTTGGTCCAATCATCCATGCTATCGGAATATCCTAAAATCTAATCCCATTTGTCAGCAATTGATCCATACCCCCACTAAACCTTTCCTATTCATGTACCTATCCAGATGCCTTATAAATGTTGTAATTGTACCAGCCTCCACCACTTTCTCTGGCAGCTCATTCCATACACACACCACCCTCTGTCTGAAAAACTTGCCACTTAGGGCCTTTTATATTTTTCCCCTCTCACCCTAAACCTATGCCCTCTAGTTCTGGACTCCCCTCCCCCCACCCAGGGAAAATACCTTGTCTATTTATCCTATCCATGCCCCTCATGATTTTATGAACTTCTACAAGATCACCCCTCAGCCTCTGTCCTCCAGAGAAAATAGCCCAGCCTATTCAGCCTCTCCATATAGCTAAACCCTCCAACCCTGGTAACAGACTTGTAAATCTGAATCCTTTCAAGTTTCACAATATCCTTCCTATAGCAGGGAAACCAGAATGACACACAGTATTTGAAAAGTGGCCTAACCAATGTCCTGTCCATCCAGATCATGATCTCCAAATCAAAGCTCTGACCAATAAAGGAAAGCATACCAAACTCTTTTTTCACTGTCTTGTCCAATTGCAAATTCACTTTCAAAGAAACATGAACGGGCACTTCTAGGTCTCTTTGTTCAGCAACACTTCCCAGGACCTTACCATTAAGTGTGTAAGTCCTGCCCTGATTTGTGATTCAAAAATGCAGCACCTTGCGTTAGTCTAAATTAGACTCCATCTGCTACACCTCGGCCCATTGGCCCATCTGATCAAGATCCCATTTCACTCTTCGCTGTCCACTACACCTCCAATTTTGGTATCATTTGCAAACTTAATAACCACTCCTCCTGTGTTCACATCCAAGTCTTTCATATAAATGACAAAAGCAGTGGACCCAGCACCAATCCTCATCGCACACCGCTAGTCACAGGCCTCCAGTCCGAAAAGCAACCCTCCAGCACCATCCTCTGTCTTTTACCTTTGAGCCAGTTCGGTATCCAAATGGCTAGTTCTCTCCATATTCCATGTGATCTAACCTTGCTAACCAGTCTCCCATGGGGAACCTTGCTGAATGCCTTACTGAAGTCAAGTCCATATACAGCACATCAAGACAATATTTCAAGCCACCCATTCCTATCGATTAAAACTCATCTTACCCTAAGAAGCTCTTGTCGGGACGCACACTGGTGATGTTTGGATTTTCTGTGTAGCTGTAGAAGACATTGTTCAATCTCTTTGGAATATCACCATACTTGACTGTGATAGGCAGCTCATCGGTCTGGTTGCTTGGTGTAGTGAGACACTGGACTCGGTGATCCTCAATGTCAGAACTGCCCAGGGGTAAAACACAATTACAATTCTGGCTAAAATTGTCACCTGCATCTACCTTGTGTTACGAAGAAAGTAGAAAGAAGAAAGCAACTCCCATTTTATGTGGTCTCACTAAAAAGCCAACAAGCGACCTCAGAATTGCGCAGAATTTAAGTAAAATGACCAGAGCTACTGACATAGCCCTCAGTTCAGTACCGAGTCTCACAAACCAAGAAGGTCTCAAGCTCAGTGGAGCCAGAAACAGTACTCTGTAGGGCATTGCAATTGGCCTCCACGCCCTGGATTAGGGAATGGAAAACCACAGGGCTCCTACTCCTAATCCAAATGGGGGTGATCAACTGAGAATGGAAACATGATCAGCTGTATGGCCATCAAAGGTGCAATAAACAGAGATTATGCGTTGGCAGAACTGGCAAATCAAAGATACAATCCCATGGATGTGGCACCAGACTCAGTACAACTCCCAGCCTTGATGTGAAGCCTGGAGGTGTCTGGAGGCTAGGTGCCGGCATGGACTGCATTGGAAAGACTGTTATTCTGAACTTTTTATTTCTTTATTTTTCTGATTTAACCCTAAAAGAGATGTACAGCAATGAAACAGTCCAACATATCCATGCCAACCAGATATCTCAAATTAATCTCGTCCCACTTGCCAGCACTTGGCCCATATCCCTCTAAACCCTTCCTATTCATATACCCATCCAGATGTCTTTTAAATGTGTTAATTGTACCAGCCTCCACCATTTCCTCTGGCAGCTTGTTCCATACACACACCACCCTCTGCGTATTTTCATTCTTCAGACAGCATGAAGGTCTGAAATGCTGGACATTTTAGTTCTTCATTTGGCTAATGTTATTTTCCGAAAAATTTGTACTTAAGAATCTATACCCAGGTACCTTTGCATCTGAACATCGTGCCGTAAGTGGCGACTTGTAAACTTTTCACTGTACTCATGTGAGTACATGAGAATAAAGCTATCACGGATTTAATCCTGACGAGCAGTGACCACCAATAAAACAGGAGAGGTGGGAAGGAAGGCTCTTTCATCAACAACACAATTGCCCCCGTTGATCCTGATATTCTTAGACAAAAATCGGTGTTTCAGCACTGTACCTTCTATTCTCTGTGAATATCCCCTTGCCCCATTCCAATCTTCAATTTGGCATTATAAACCAAACTTAGTGAAGGTGTTCAAATTTGCAATTCGGCTGGATGTTTCCCTCCCAAGAAAAGCACCCAAAGTCTCTCCTCAGTATGTCCCCTTGGGAGTATGGTCAAGATCAGGAGCAGTAATGGCTTCTAACTGGCAACTTTTCACTCAACACTATGGCACATTGAGTTAATTTAAAATTTTCCTTGTGTCAAAGTTCTGAAGGATCCCAGCTCTTCTCAAAAATAAATACACTTACATAAGACAGGGAAGGTCACCAACAAACACCCGGACATCACTTGGTCTGCCAGTCAACAAATTGACGCCTTTGAGAGTAAGATGTGTTCCTCCAGCTTTTGGGCCGCGTGACGGTGAAATAGAGTCCAGCACTGGGTTCTGCAGGAGTAAGTAGCAACAACATGGTGCGGCTTAACAACTTGGGAAATAGATCCTGACCTGGGTAAAATTGACCAAGTAATCAGCTGACTTTTCACAGCTACAACCGACAACCCCAATTGTGGCAGTCTGGATTTTCCTTTCAATCAAGTGGTTCAGAGATGTTATAACACACCTCTGGAATAGATGGGACTTGAACCTGGTTCTCCTATGTCAGAGATAGGGATATTGCCAATGAAACACAAGAGCTCTTCAACCGTTTCACATTAATGCAGGTCAACAAACATCAAAGCCATCAAAAGAAGCTGAAATTTGTACAAGCAGCAGATTCTGATTCAGTCTGGGTTCTCTCAATCTGATCCTTACTAAGTTAAAACAAAATATGCTCAGGCGGTCTTGCATTAATTGCTCCTTCTCCGCCCAGATCTGTAACAGTTGGGCTTGTATCCATGGCTCTTCCCCAAGTTGTTGTTCTATCTGTTAGGCCCATCAGTCAAGGTTTCCTCTCAGACTGTGCACAGAGCCAGGTAAACACTGGGTGTTAACCACAGATTCCTCACGGCTGGTGCTTTAACCACAGGCTTCCAAGTACACAACAAACCATTTTAAAAAAAAACCCTGCTACTCCCATTCCAAATATTCTCCTGTTTCAGAAACGACAGGAAATTCCAGAAATCAACTTTTTTTTTTAAAAAAGAGAAAGCTGAAATTAAAACACGATTAAATCCATTTCATACTGACCTGATAAGTGAAGGGCTGTGCAGAGCTGCTACTGCCTCCATTTACTACTTCAACTGTGACCTGGCCTGATACTTGCTCATTACTGGCTGCTGTGTAACATACAATCCTACAGGAGGAAACCCAACAGCATTAGCTGCAAACATGTCACTCTGCAGAACACCAACCAAGTCAAATATATACAACCGAAAAGTACTTTTAACTGCATAATCGAATTATATTATTCAACTATCGCCATCACAGTTTCAGTGATTTCACAGTTAACGACTTGTGAAATAGATCCAGATCTGGGTGGAACTGACCAAGTAATCAGCTGACTTTTCACAGCTACAAAGTGGTGACTTCTGTGACTGAGTATTTGGAGTCAAAAAACCTTCCTTCCAAATGAACGTACTAATGCATTAATACTCTGAAATCTGGCACTACTGTATGGTCCACAACATGACCACAATGCAGGATTGGGCCGTTCAGCTACTTAAACTTGCTAGGAGAAAGTGAGGACTACAGATGCTGGAGATCAGAGTCGAGAGCGTGGTGCTGGAAAAGCACAGCAGTCAGGCAGCATCCGAGGAGCAGGAGAATCGATGTTCTGGACATAAGCCGTTCATCAGGAAGCCTTTCCTGATGAAGTGCTTATGCCCAAAACAGTGATATTCCTGCTCCTTGGTGCTGCCTGACCTGCTGTGCTTTTCCAGCACCACACACTCTACTCAAACTTGCTCCCTTATACAATCAGATCCGTACCACATCCCCATTTCCTCAACACTAATCCCATTCCTGTGATACCTGATCCTAACCATGTAAATATTGGTCATAAGACTGGGGAAGAACTTGCTTGCTCTTCCTGGAAATCACACATACCCGAGGGGGTAGACAGGTCATTCTTTAACATCTCATCCTGAAGATAATGCTTCCACCAGTGCAGTAGACAATAGGCAATAGGTGCAGGAGTAGGCCATTCTGCCCTTCGAGCCTACACCACCATTTAATATGATCATGACTAATCATCCTTAATCAGTATCCTGTTCCTGCCTTATCTCCATAACCCTTGATTCCACTATCCTTGAGAGCTCTATCCAATTCTTTCTTAAATGAATCCAGAGACTGGGCCTCCACTGCCCTCTGGACAGAGCATTCCATACAGCTACCACTCTCTGGGTGAAGAAGTTTCTCTTCACCTCTGTCCTAAATGGTCTACCCCGTATTTTTAAGCTGTGTCCTCTGGTTTGGCACTCACCCTTCAGCGGAAACATGTTTCCTGCCTCCAGAGTGTCCAATCCTTTAATAATCTTATATGTCTCAATGAGATCCCCTCTCAGTCTTCTAAACTCAAGGGTATACAAGCCCAGTCACTCCAGTCTTTCAGCAGTAGTCCCTCAAATGTTGCACTGAAGTGTTAGCCTTGATATTACAGTCAGATCTCTGCTGAGGGACCTGAACCCCTCCTCCACTGTCTCAGAGGAGGCAACACTGGAGCTGACCTGCAGCTAATACAGCGAAGGACTTTAGAAGTGAATGTATCTGTAATGAAGTGTCATCACTAACTAGAACCTCTCAGCGAATCAGTGCGCTCGGAAGGATATTATCAAATTGAAGAGGCAGCAGAAAAGATTTATGTAGATGTTACTGAGACTCAAATATTTGAATTATAGGGGGAGAGGCTGGGACTTTTTCCACTGGTGTCTAGCAGGTTGAGGGCTGATCTTTAAGGTTTATAAAATCATGAGGGGCATAGATAAGACGAACAGCAAAAGTCTTTTTTCGAGGGTAGAGAGGATCAAAACTAGAGAGCATATTTTTAAGGTGAAAGGAGAAAGATTTAAAAGGGACTTGAGGGGCAATTATTTCATTCACAGGGTGGTGTGTCTGTGGAATGAACCGCCAGAGGAAGGATACAGTTATAAATTTAAAAGACATTTGGACAGGTACATGAACAGGAAAGGTTCAGAGGGATATGGGCTAAGTGCAGTTATTGTTTAGTTTGGGAAGCTTGGTTGGCAAGGACAAGTTGGACCAAAGGATCTGTTCCTGTGCTGTATGACTCTACAGCTCTATGAATCAGAAAGTAACACTGAACAGGGCAAGTCATTCAACTCATATGTACATACATACTCTTCCAAACAACAAACTCATTAGTCCAATTCCTTTCCATGTTCCTTCTCTTTAAAGTGCTTCCCCACTACATTTGGATATGCAAGGTTTGTAGCTCAGGTTGAGGTTTAGGGTGTAGATTTGCTCGCTGAGCTGTAGGTTTGACATCCAGATGTTTCATTACTTGGCTAGGTAACATCATCAGTGGCGACCTCCAAGTGAAGCGAACCTGTTGTCTCTTGCTTTACATTTAAATGTTTGTCCTGGATGGGGTTCCTGGGGTTTGTGGTGATGTCATTTCCTGTTCATTTTCTGAGGGGTTGATAGATGGTATCTAGACCTGTGTGTTTGTTTATGGTGTTGTGGTTGGAGTGCCAGGCCTCTAGGAATTCCCTGGCATGTCTTTGCTTAGCCTGTCCCAGGATAGATGTGTTGTCCCATTTGGATATTTACTGAGATTTGTAATGACCAATTTATCACACAGTGCATTCCAATCCCTAACCACTCACTTGGTAAACAATCTTTTCCACATGGTGCAGTTGGTTAATTTGGTAATCACCATTCCTGTGCCCATTTTGTCATTGTTTCCAATGGCTGAAGGGTCAATGTACTCTTCCTAAATGCTTTGCAACTTTAAATATAAATTTCAAATTTGCTCTTAATCTTTTCTCCTCAAACAACCATTCAAATCTTTGCGGCATTCCGGGGACCAAATTCAGGCAAACAAACCACCTTTCTTAGAAAAGCACAGCACAGGAGGCACTGGCTGGAAAGTATTATGGGCTCTAAAACCTTCGGCAAAACCTACATGCTCAAATCCCTTCCACATTTCTACACCCATTAGGTCAAGCTCTGAGCCAGGAATTTTTAAATTCTGGTGTTACTCTGGGCTATATCCAGAGCAATGCCATTTCAGTTGAGGGGATTTGTGTGGCACTTCAATAGCAGAGTGCAAGGTCTAGGATGTACCACAACCTCCAGCAAATGGCATGAATCCAAGACAAGATTCTGTGCATTGATAGGAGGGTAACATGGCGGAATAGTTAGTTGGAAGAGATTCTTATGAAGTGGGAAGTCTGCGGAATTGTGCCAGAGCTCACTGTTCATGCATATAATGGCGGCTGGCAATCTTTAAGTGACTGACCTGGTGGAGACCTCGTACTTCAGAGGATCAGCACGACACGGGATCCCAGCCACCGTCACCATGTTCTGGATGTCCTCGAATCGCTGGCCTAGGTTTGAGCCCGTGATGGTGACCATGGTCCCACCTTCCTGCAGCCCTGACGTTGGGTCAATCTGGGAATGAGAATAATCCATGTTAACAGCTGCAAGTGTAACAGCGTTGGGGAACACAGTAGGAATGGTGAATAATCTTTCAAATGTGGGAAGACATCAAAAACATAGATGCAAGGTGTAGGTTTTTCAGAATTCAATTTTGTAAAAATGGAGATAAAATGAATGATAGGTTTGTGTTTTATTTTCTCTTCACCTTTTGCCAAGTTTAGAAAAACGTTTGCTTATTCATCCAAAAGAACATTATTAATTTGATCCTGAACAAGTTTCACCGTGACATTCAATTGTTTAAAGGCATCAGCTTTGAGCTGATCATGCTGCAGATATTTGGTAGCAGAGAGGTAATGTTACTGGATTGGTAGTCAAGAAACGTGCAGTAATGCTTCATAGATAGGAGTTCAGATCCCACTGTGGCAGCCAAGGGAATACAAATTCACTTAAATCAATAAATCTGGGATAAAATGGTGGGATTATGAATGATAACCATGCAAAAATACCACATTGTGATACACTGAATAAATCTGCTTTACAGCACTGTAGTCGAGTCCAAAGTGCCCTATCAAATTGCCAAGTTGCTCACTCAGACATAGGGAGCCTAGCAACTATCTGGTCAAGGATATTTAGGGGGGGGGCAAGTGCTGGCCTATCCAGTAACGTTCACATCTCATGGAAGAATAAAAAGAACTCCTGACACCGAGACAGGTGTGTTGTCCAGTAGGAAATCCCTGAATCGTAATCATAGCTGGAAACCCAGCTCACCCCTGCACAATCGATGCTAAATTAGGAGAGCGATGGAATACTTCCCAGTTGCTGAAGCATTCAAGAAGCTGAACACCATTCAGGGAAAAGCAGCCTCTTCAATGTTTATCCCATTCATCACTGATGTACCATGGGGGTATCAGTGTTCAGCATTATAAGTTGCCCTGCAGTAACTCACCAAGGTGCCTCCATCTGCCAAAGGGTGAGGCAATAGCCTAGTGGTATTATCGCTGGACTGTTCATCCAGAGACCCAGCTAACATTCTGGTGACCTGGGTTTGAATCCCACCACGGCAGATGGTGGAATTTGAATTCAATTAAAAAAAAATCTGGAATTAAAAGTCTAATGACGACCCTGAATCCATTGTCAATTGTCAGGAAAAACCCATCTGGTTCACTAATGTCCCCTTTCAGGAAGAAAACGTCATCCTTACCTGATCTGGCCTACATGTGATTCCAGACCCACAGCAACGTGGGTAACTCTTAACTGCCCTCTGGGCCACAAATGCTGGCCTAGTCAGTGATGTCCTCATCCCGTGAATGAATGAACGAATAAATATAAAAACTTGTTAGAACTCTACCTGCTGGAAGGACGAGAGCAGCAACTAAATAGGAACACCTGTACCTGCAGGAACCCTCTAAGCCACGCGATCATCCTGACCTGGAAATATATTACTGTTCATTTACGGTCACTGGGTCAAATTCCTGCAACTTCCTCCCTAACGCAGTTCGACATCGCTGGTCTGTACAGCTCAATACTGCACCACTGAAGGATTAAGCAAGAAATCCTTCTCTCTCTGATGGTTGCAAGACACATTTGTTTGCTCTTTCCATGCAGTCGAGTCAAAAAACCTTTTCCTTTTTATGCAGAGATTTATTTCCTTTTAGAAAGTTACTATTAATCATTCTGCCATGTGTTTAGATAGTCCCAATTCACAATTATTTGTTTAGTTAGAGGGAAAATCTCAAATCCAAACTGGCTTTATCGATGATCACTCGTGACTTCTGGCTACTGACTTTCTTGCGAGTGGAAACATCTCCTATTGACTCGGTCAAAGCCTTTCTTAATTTTGAATGGCTTTATAGATTTCCTCTGAAAAACTGTGTTGCTCTAAGTGGGACACAGTTACAGGTTTACCAGGTGTTATATAAAGGCTTGACTGGACAGATCTACTTCCCTACAGGTGAGTTAGGGATTTCTGCATCCATCTGATAGTGTCCCAGTCACCACTGTGGAGACTAGCTGCCAATTGCAGGTTTATTTCATTCATTGAATCCACTCTCCCCAGCAGTTGTGGACTAGATCAGACCCTCTCAAAACATTTTAAGAAGGTAGCCCAGACCCTAACGTTTTCTTATTTTATAGACAGGACTGATGCAGCTTGTCAAACCATTCCCTTTAGCAAAGCTGAATGTATTTACACCAGGCGAAATGAGGACTGCAGATGCTGGAGTTCAGAGTTAAAATTAGAGTGGTGCTGGAAAAGCACAGCAGGTCAGGCAGCATCCTAGGAGCAGGAAAATTGACATTTCGGGCAAAAGCATTTACACCATGGTTGAAACACAAACAAAAGAAATCAGAATTTAGAATAACTTAACTATTTGGAAACCAAACCGGCTTGAAGTCGCAACTTAACAAAGGAGCTGCTCCAATTCCCACAACATCCCAAAACACACCCCGTGGCAAATGGTAAATTCAAACTCAGGTGCTTACAGGCAGGAGAGATTTCAGAGAGAGGAGTCAGGCAAGAAACATCTGTTGAAGCATGGAACCATTTGTCACAGTGACAGCCACTCAGCTACCAGCAGTTTCTGACTGCCTGCTAAAACTAAACCAAACTAGAGCAGACCCTGAACTGGGAGAACTGGCCATTTCCCTTTTGTTCTGGATCAGTGGTGCTGGAAGAGCACAGCAGTTCAGGCAGCATCCAGCGAAATCATGCTGCCTGAACTGCTGTGCTCTTTCAGCACCACTAATCCAGAATCTGGTTTCCAGCATCTGCAGTCATTGTTTTTACCTCGTTGATTTCCCTCTTGTTGTACAACTGTTTATAAAAAACCTAAACGCCTCCCCGAATGTTAACTTAGGCAGTTTCTGTTAGCCATTTCAGCACCACTGCCTTTACAACCCCTCTTGAAAAAAAAACAAAGACAAAATAACCTTTTTAAAGGGTTAGCATTGTCACAGGTGGAATCCAATTTTCGCCCATGTAGGATTTGGGACTCGAGGTACAGCACTGCCATCAGTCTGCTACTGAAACACTACTACCTTCCCTTCCAACAGGGTGCTGTGCTGTGAGTAGCGTGGGCCTCATTGGCCATGCACTGCTCAGCTGAATCAAAGGTACATCATCTAGTTTCGGGTACTTTTCTGTCGCTCTGTTTTTTTTTAAACCTGCATGGTAACTCACCGAGTGAATGAAGGGGGCTGGACAGGTCTGTTCCACTCCGTCTACACAGGACTTTTCGTACACACAGCTGGGCTTCCCTCCCCCGCACCACACACAAGCGTACTTAGTTTCTGCTGTCTGACAGCGGCTGCAGTCTGTTCGATCCACAGAACAGTTATACAGGGTAACTGTACAGAAGTAACGAGAGAGCATTAATAATTTTCTCACAGATCTTTCCCAAGACTCAGAGAGCTCCAACTTGGACCCATTTCTAAGTCTTACAGTACTGCAACGACTACATTTCAAAAATACACAACAGAGCTTTCTAGGACATCAGCAGATTGTGACAGATACTGCTTAAATACAAGTTATTTCATTCAAAATGGAAAGAAAAGTGAAATTTCTGACTGAATGACTGTGTACAGATTAGTCGTGGGCCCCACGGACCTACAGGTTTGGGGGAATTTAAACAAAGTTAGCAAATTCTACTCAATTTAGTATGGCTGTTGTAACTTAACTAAATTTAATCACAATCAGTCATACAGCATAGAAACAGGCCCTTCGGCCCTCTACGTCTATGCCAACCAACTAACAAACACTAATCCTCTTTACCTGCACTTGGTCCACAGCCTGTTATGCCCTGGCATTTAAATGCTTATCCAGACGCTCATTAAATTTTGCAAGAGTACCTGTCTCCATCGCCTTATCAGGCAGCACATTCTATATTTCTACCATCTTCTTGATGAAAAACAATTTTCTAAAATTTCCTTTAAATCACTCACTCATGTGCCCTCTCAGTCACGGTCATACAGCACCAAAACAGACCCATGCTGACCAGGTTTGACCACTTGCCTGCATTTGGCCCATATCCCTCTACGCCTTTCCTGTACCTGTCCAAATGTCTTTTAAATGTTATAACTGTACCCGCATCTCCCACTTTCTCTAGCAGTTCATTCCACACACAAACTATGCTGTGTGAGAAAAAGTTGCCCTCAGGTCTCTTTTACATTTTTCTCCTCTCACCTTAAAAACATAGTCCCTAGTGTTGAAATCTAGGGGAAAGACTTTTGCTATTCACCTTATCTATGCCTCTCATGATTTTATATACCTCCCCTCAACCTCCTATGCTCCAGTGAAAAAAGTCCCAGCCTGACCTTACACTCAACACTCTAAAAGCAGCCTCACCACTTCCTGTACAACCCTTGACATAACGTCCTAACTCCTATCTTCAATAGCTTGAGCAATGAAGGCAAACATGCTGAATGCCTTGTCAACCACCCTGTCTACCTGTGATATAACTTTCAAAGAACTGTGTGCATGATCCCCTTGATCTCTGTTCTACAACACTACCCTGTGCCCTACTATTAACTGGATAAATCTTGCCCCTGTTTTAGCAAAATGCGACACCTCGCATTAATCCAAATTAAACCGCATCTGCTGCTCCTCAGCTCAATTGATCACGAGCCCTTTGTAATCTTAGATAACCTTCACTGTTGACTATGCCACCAATTTTGGTGTTGTCTGCACACTTACTTACCATGCCTTCTAAGTTCTCATCCTTTATATAAAAGGCAAACAAAAGTGGACCCAGCACCAATAACTCTTGTCTCTCTTGTCCCTGCCTCTTTGTAACAAGACTTCCTTGCCCCTATATTCTACGCACTGGCTAATGAAGGTCTTCACCATCCTATCCATGTGTGCTGACACCACAGGGACGTGTACACCAAGGTCCCTTTGTTTCCTTATCCTGCCTCGAGAAATACGCCAGTTCCTGAATTCTCACATACTACTTTTGAAAGACTCCCACTTTCAAACATAGGCTTCCAGTCTATGTTTGCCGAACCCTGCCTAATGATACAGAACCCCAATTTAGATCCTTAGTTTTTGCACTACCCTTACCCCTTTCTATGATGACTTTGAAATTAAGAGTTATGGTCATTATCTCCAGAATGCTTACCCACTGAAACTTCACTACCTAGGATGAGGACCATTCTTAGGTGCAATATATCTATGTACTGGCACAAAAAACTCTCTTGAGCGCACCTTAAAAACTCCACCCCATTTAGAAAAATACCATATTGTACCGTATGTGACTGCTTTGCTTTGCATAATAGCAGCAAAGTGTAGCTGTGGGGTGAAGAGGAGAGTTCAAACTAGAACCTTTGTAAAGAGGAAATGGTAATATATCAGACGTGTGCACGTGCAAACAAAAGAACCAAAATAAAATAAAAACAGAAATTGCTGAAGAAACTCAGCGGGTCTGGCAGCAACTGGGGAGAGAAACAGAGTTCATGTTTCGGATCCAGCAACCTTTCTTCAGGGGTAGGGAGCAAGGGAAAGTTGAAATGCTGATAACGGAGGTAGGGAGGAGAGGATGGAGTTACAGAATAGACGGTGTCAGAGCCCAGAGGTTGGGAAAGAAAGTCACACACACAAAGAGGTGGTTGAATCTAAGCCAGTGAAAGTGATAATTGGGACAGCAAGCAGGTGTAAATGGGTTGGTTGCCAGCACTGAAAGCAGCCCATGTCGTGAGTGGGCCTGGAGTGTGGGGCTGGGTAAAGGACAGGAAAGATACTCAGGGCCTCTAATTACTGAACTCGATACTGAGCCTTGAAGGCTGTGGGATCCCCAAGCGGAAACGGAGATGCTGATCTTGCAGAACAAACAAGTTCAAAAGGGTAAAAAATAAATTAACTCAAGGTGGTATCATCATATTCTCTACGTCCATAATAAATGAGCAAATTATTTTTTAAAAATACTGATTTCTACCTGAAATGGTGTGGACTAACATGTATAAAAATTATGTACATCGGGCATATTTACAATCAAGACCCTGACCCTGACACCATATCAAATTAGCTAGTAATGCTCACATCCGAGAATGGATTTAAAAACATCTTCATGAGAGAAAACAAAGGGATAGGAGGGTTGCAGGGACAGAAGTTGCTAATGGATTTTGATTTCTGTTGTTCTCAAGGATAATATGTTCAGGTCAACTGAGCTACTTTTGATGCCATAAGTGCATTCCTGGTGTAAACTTTGCATGTGAAAATTACAATGCTTGTTGCCTTAATTATTGCAGTAAATATTCAAAGTCGTTTGCATCAATATTGTAGCAAACTGCAACACAGACACATAAACCATCACAGTACAAGGGCCATCAATGTAGCTCATCAGTATCAGTCAACCATACTAACAACAGTGATAAATGTCAGAAACATAAACGATGAACATTACACTGTGCACCAAGATGTTGGCACGCTGGCAGTATCAAAGGAGAAGCAGTTGAGGAAATAGTTCCATTTTCTTTCTTACATTTTTTCAGGAAAGGCATGAAAATACTTACTATGCAAATCATGTCCGCTGTCCACTCTGTAATTGGGCCGCCGTTGGACATACACTGTTGCATTATATTCTTGCTGTAATGTGGCATAGGTAAACTGTAGTGACAGAAATAGGAGGTTGATAGACCAAAGATGAAAAGTATCTAATCCTGAATCTAATTTAAAAGTCAAATCTGCTTCCTTTTGCTTGCTTATGTGTGTGACTCACAGTTGGACTCAAGAGATGTAAAATGGAAAAGACTTTTGCTCCAAGTGTCCAGACAATATAAGTGTGAGCTCTGTGCTCCTGGCTTGTAGCTTGGGCCTACTGGGAGAACACAGTCTACAATGTAGATGCCCTTGCTCCACTGCTCTTTCCCCTTCAAGGGCACAAAGGAATAAATGTGATTTGTTGGTATTGATCGTATATTCCCTTATTTACTGTTAAAATTGAATTTAATCCAATTTTCTTTCAATAGCTTGTCAGAGTTGGTTACGTCTGCTGTTGAAAGCAATTGCTTCCTGAGTTAGCAACGTGAATTAGTGTACTTCTGAATTATACTTTAAGTTACAGCAGGGTCCTCCCCACTCTGGGTAACCATGTACATCAATGCCTTGCACAGACCAACACTGTGTCACCCACCCTCCTCCATCACCACCACCAACATTTACTTGTGGTTACTAAGACTCTGCTGATGGATAGAAGTGGTTCATCTAGTTTAACTCTAGCAAAGCCTCCCCACCGTTGTTGTGGTGATCCTTAAACATTCTTTCTGGAAGGTTTGGTTTGAAAAGTGCGAGTTAGATGTGTTCGAGTGGAAGGTTTACTCTATATCAGAAAATTGGACCCTGTTCCTATGGAAACATGCCTGTGATTTAAGGAGACCCTTAAACAGTGGCGGAGGGTCTGAATGCTCATTTGGCCAACCAACTCTCCCGTGACCATCTCCCGGGGCTCTGCAACCATCTCTTGCTCCTTACCTGGTGCACCTGACAAGTAATCGAGTAAAACGTGGGATCAATAATGTCCCCTTCAACAATTGCCTCCACCACCACTGTCTGACTCTCGATAACAAAGACACATTCATAATCCCCTTCAGGGTCCTGCCAAGGGAGCAGAAATACAAGAGGTTAAGGAGGCACTGCCTAGCTGAATCACAAATGTGAGCAATCTTATTAAACCAAACAAGGAGTACACTTATAACAGTTGCAGAAGTCTGACAGTAAGGACTCCTCTGTGTGAACTGCAACAAAACGAGAAACACAGCTCGTGTTCACAGTTTAGCTGTACATGGCAGACTGAGGAATTCCTCTCACCCCCTTCTGCATTTCCATTTTAAACCAGAAAGATCCACAGCATTGCACAAAGATCCTTCAACCTTCAAAGTTAACTCACAAATAAACCAAAGACTCTTTCATAAAGGTCCTTTCAATTCAGATTCCAGAATCCGGGAGCCAAGTCCTGGTGTATAAGCTTTTAAATCCTTTCGCATGTTCTGGTGGCAGACTCAATGACCCAAGTTTCAACTGGGGATTAAAGGATTTAAAAACAGAGAAAGGAAGGAGCCAGCGACTATATGCAAGGCTCCCAGAATGAGATTCCAGCGACAATCAATGTTAAAGGCCCCTCACTCTCAGAGTATACAATACCCTTATTCGTCATATGTGTACAGATGGACTGGTACACAAGCATCAGCTATCAGGTTATACTCCCAGTTTACTAAAAGTGCACAGAATGCACACTCCCAAGTATAGTCCATATGTACTGGTGGGCTTTGTTCTGGGTGTGATATTTTATTCTACTGCATCAGACCAATAATGTCACTCAGTTTTATTCTGACTACATCCCACTTATTTCCCCACCTCCTAATGCCCCTCCCTTCATTTCACCATTTCAAACAGACAGAAACAAAATGCAACCTACTTTTGTTCGTCCCAAATCTTGAAATGGTCTGATGGAAACACAGGGAAATACCAAACATTGCCAGTTTTGTTTCAGTCCCTACCCCTCTGCAGTTTCCAGCAACAAACCGCAAACATCGCTGTGTCATGTCAAACTGTTTCGTTGCACAGATTGAAACAATTTGGCGAAGCAGAATTCTTTTTTTGAAAAAAAAGCTAATGGAGCATTGTATCCTGAAAACTTTCATTCCAAAAAGTAAGCTACACCATTCCGTTATAGTCACAGCATGGAAATGTACCCTTCGGTCCAACCAGTCCATTCCAACCAAGTTTTCCAATCTAAACTGGTCCCATCTGCCTGCACGTCCCTCTAAAGCTTTCCGAATACTTATCAAAAACATACTAACTGTATCTGCATCCAGCACTTCCTCTGGAAGTGTACTTTTTAAAAAGTCTTTCTCCTCTCACTGTAAAACTATGTCCCCTAGTTTTGAAGTCCCTATCCTAGGGAAAAGACCCTTGCCATTCACCTTACTTACGCCTCACCCTCATGATTTTATAAACCTCTATGATGTCACCCCTCAACCTCCCACGGTCCAGAGAAAAGAGTCCCAACCTTTCCAGTCTATTTTTATATTTCAAACCCTTCATTCCTGGTAACATCATGGTAAATCTTTTCTGAACCCTCTCCAGTTTAATATCCTTCCCATAACAGGGCAACCAGAACTGCATACAGCACTTCAAAAGAGGCACCACCAAAACAGGCCTCACTAATGTCCTCAATATGACATCCCAAGTCCTATACTCAAAGGTTTGAGCAGTGAAAGCAAGAGCGTTAAACAGCTTTTTAACCGCCCTGTCTATGTGTGACACAACTTTCAAAGAATTATGTACCTCAACCCTAAGTTCTCTACGAAATTCGCCTCACAAAGATGACAAGTGAATACTACGTTACAGTGCAGAAGCCCAAACCCCTCTGTTAATTAAAACCAAGCACCCAGAAAAACTCGCCTCATCTCGTAATCTGTTAAAAGTGTGAGGGAGTGAAACAGAACTCCTAATTTCCATTATTTAAAGAAAAATATTTTCCTAACAGAACATGAAACAAATACTATGAACAAACCCTAGCCTCTTTTTTTCTTAACTAATTACTATCTGACCCCAACTCTATAAAAACAATACAAGTATTAAACATTACATTTACTTAATCTCAACTCCACACAGTCTCTGTCTTCTCTGCTGTCTTCAGTCTCCCATCTATGATCTCCCTGGGTCATCTTGTTACTTCTTACAGTTTTTTTTAACAGGAAAAGGTACCTTTTGATACAGAGTGCCTTCTTATTTCTTTGAGAACAGTGTGTTAGATGGGCAGTTCACGCTCCAGCAGTTGTGCTGCTGTTCGGTGGCAGTTGTTCTAACCAATTTTCAAAATGCCCTGGCTTCATACCCCCCAACATTGTACCCTGTCATTGGTTCAATGTTGTCGATACAATAAATTCAAACTCAATTGGGTTTTGGTATTCTGGACATAATTTAAATTAATTGGTTCATTTATTGAGCAACCAAAACTCAGGTCCCCATTTAACAGCCAGTTGCTGCATGTGTCCAATTTGGAACAGCCCATCTCTTAGCTGTTCTGTATTCCTGCAGCTGTGCGGCTGTACTTTAAATTTACTTTAAAATTCAGAAAACACTTTCTATCTTAAAGTGAACATACGCCCTTTCGACTTTGCAACAATTGGAAACTATATTTAGTCTTACACCCTTTATCCATTCTGTCAGAGGTGTCTGTCAGGCAGTGCAAACATATTAATGAAACTGCTCTGTATATGTGAAGATGTTTTGCACTACAGTTAACAGAGAACAGATTGCAAACAGAAATGACAGCTTTGTAATGTGCTGAAGCTTGGCTCTTTATTCTCTCACATCTGAATTCTAATAAATTCAAAGTGGTTTCATGTTAGGATGTTCGTGGGCAGATATAACTTATCAGTTGGTACTCTTTGGTATAAAGCTACCAATCTAAATGAATCAAATGGTATCAGGGACTCATGCTGTTGAGTCTCCAGAAACAATATGCCTTCAGGCAATCTCTCAGCCTGCAATCTTGAAACTGGTATCCCAGAACTTGGGCTGATTTCCAAAGAGATACACCACTTTTACCTACATTTAATTTTACAGATTGGAATGTTCCTATGCAGCATTAAAAGTATTCTCTCATCTCTGGTTCGTGCTTCCCCCCACCCCCACTCCCCCCCACCCCCCCATTTCCCCTCCTGCTTTCCACCCCGCTCCCCCACCCCCCCCGTTTCCCACCTCCCCCCCGCTTCCCCCCTGCTGTGTCCCCCCCACCATTTCCCCCTCCCCCACACCTCTACAGCCCTCTTGGAAATAGCAGATATGCTACAGGACGTGTTTGGGGGCGAGGGAAATAGTGAAGTGTTGGGCAATGCTGATGTGTCCGAACTAGGTAGGAAGACAGAGCAGTGAGGGGATGGGCGGGGAAGGGAGTTTGTAAGGGGGCTGGATTGGGAGAGGGAGTCGAAGGTTAAAGTGTCAGGGCTATTGGAGAGAGAGCAGGGCAGGGGGAGGGGAACAGGCATGGGTAGTGGGAGAGGGTAGGATCCAGGAGGTGGGGGCAAGTGGTAGATAAGCCAGGAGCAGGGGAGGGGAAGGGAGGAAAGGGGAGAAATGCAGGAGAGGGGAAGGGAGCAGGGGAGGAGGGGAGTGCTGAGGAAGGGAAGGGAGCAGGAGAGGGGAGGGCACAGGAGCGGGGAGGGGAGGGGAGGAGTGCTGGGGAGGGCAGGGGAGCAGTGCTGGGGAAGGGAGGATCAGGGATCATGAATGGTGTTAGGAAAGCTGAAAGGGTCTGGCTGGCAATAAGGAGGGGAGCTGAGGGCTACTGGAGTATGGGGACTGGAGGTCACACTGTGAATGCGCAAAGGGATACAGAGTTGGATGGTGGAACCAGCGAGTGGTGCATAGGGCAGGGCCGGGTTGGGGGGTCAGGGGAGAGGTGAGCTGTAATTAAAATCGTGTCACCATTGACTGAGAAATTCTGAGAGGCTGGATAAAAACCCTTGGACTTCCAAGTATACGTCTTAAAGTGATGATATCTGAAGTAGTCTTGGCTTCACCGTCAAAGTCCCTCACTGCTCGGCTTTTTCCAAAACTGTGATGCTGCTGCTGAGGGAGCAGGATCACAGTGTACCTCGTGACCAAGGGAGAATGTTTCACAGAGTCAGTGGTAAGCATCTCCAACTGACTACAACATCTAGACACTATCACACACCGTGATTCCCAGAACAGCATTTGCAGTGACTAAGGAAGGACAATCAAGGAGAGCATGACACAGATGTTGCAAACCTCTGTTTAAGCTCCATTCCCTCAGGCCACAGTTAATATTCTTTAAAAAAAGTAATAGACTTGAACAGACTCGGAAAAGCAAACTCGAGCACGTAAGCCATGCATAGCAGTGGATGGGTGTCCTTGGGCACTGCTCCTCCATAACCCTCTGATGAAGGAGTGGCGCTCCAAAACATGGTGCTTCCAAATAAACCCGTTGGACTATAATGTGGTGTTGTGAGATTTTTAAAAAAAATTTATAGATTCTTAAATGAGTGATGCAATCAATATTATCAGATACAACATGCACCCATACAGACCTTTATAGCACCCCGGGAAAACATGGAGAATGTGTTAGAGCAATAACCGAGATAACAATACTTTCTGTTGCAGACGTACATCATAACCAGTATCAATGGTGCAATGGCCAATATTCAGGACCAGCAGTAACACTGGTGTACTGACCAATGTTACTGGTGCCAGTACCAAATACCATAGCATACTGGTGTTGCTCTGGTCCAATTCTACTGCTTGTTTTCTTCGAGGACCTGACTAATGGGCCATCTGCACCACCAGCCTACAGCATACGAATGTGCCAACCTTTTGTAGTTCACTTGCAACATGATCTCAGACAGATCGCCGGCACATTTGCAATTGCACTAATCCTTGAGAAACAGACTGTGCAGCAAATGCCACCTTGGCTTTCACCATTTACGCTAACCGTTGAGATAGGAAGAAAATAATCCAAATGGGAGCAAGATATCCCCCAGAAATGGTTAGACTTGCACAGAATCCAAGAGAGAAACAATAAGCTGTGATTTCAAGTTGCGAACTTACTTCAAAACTGAGCAATAATTACACCTAAACAAAGGGCGAGGTGAATAATAAGTACAAAGTTTCATAGCTGGAACAGGATGTTTTGGTAACAAAATGATAAAAGCTCCTTTGTAAATCAATGTTTAACATGACCATGACCGTTACCTCTTCATTTTGAACAACGTTATAAAGCCCTGCCCATTCCAAACCAGCTCAAAGTGCTGCCCTCCCTCACCATTCTGTTTGAGACTGACAGAGCAACAGCGTATATCCTGCCCTTAGTTCACATTACTGGTTGCAATCGAAGACATGCTGACCTGGAAGAAGTGCAAGTTTCGTCCCACCAGTGTTATTTTCCTCTCTGTGTTGACAGGCAGAAGGGGTGATCCTTGAATGTTATTGACACAGGGACAGTCTGCAGGACCCTGAACTATCCCTTCGTGGTTCTGTACAAAGAGCATAGACAGAGGCTCAGCAAACCGAAACAAACACAAGGGAAACCAACTCCAACCAACTGTGTAAATATTAAATCATTAACAATATTCCTCATGATAGAAACAAACCCTGTGGAACATTTCAAGTTATCGTTAAATAGTAAAATTTAAATGGCAAACTCAAGGTTTTGTTACAAGTTAACTAACCAGTTTAGCAGGCAAAAGCCAATATTTATTTGAAATACGATTGCAAATAATTAATGGCAGTGGAGAGAATTTGCCTTATCGATGACTTTCTGGCAATGTTTCCGTAGGGTTTAGATTCTTGATCCGAAAGTGGATGGTAGTTCAGTTTTATAATGCTGAAGAATCGACCAAAATACTTTGACAAACAAACCGTTCTTTAGAGCAATGAGTTTGTCTGGAGCATTTTTGCTTTCCCTCCCACTCACTATAACTTTGCACATTTTCAACCCTGTACTGTTCAATATGTTTTAAACAATAAAGTAGTGACATAATAGATGGCTTACAGCTGGTCATGATGTCACAAGGCATTAGTCATTTTGAAAACATGAAGAAAATAGGATTGAGGTCTTATAACTGTGTCAAGACACAAACGTGTCATCAATTTTTAGTTGGCAATGAGGCTATGGGACAATGTAGAACCCAGCACAGACACTGGTGACCTGCTACAACGAAGGACTTAGGGGTAACAGGAGGCCATTTGACCCTTCAAGCCAATGCTTCACCATTCAATAAGATTAAACTAATCCAGCTGTCATCTCAGCTCCACTTTTCCATTCACACACCTTAACTCTTGACTCCCACGTCTTTCAAAAATCCACTTGACTCAGCCTTGAAGACACAGCCTTTGCTATCTCCTGGGATATTCCACATGCTCTTTGAGGGGAACTGCTCCTTATTTCTGTCTTAAAATGGAGACCACTTATTCTTGAACTGTGGCCGTTGGCTTTAGTCTCCACCACATCCTCCTGGTCTACACTCTATCCTGTATCCTATCCAGTATTTTATGTGCTTCACTAATATCACCTCCCACTCTTCAAAATTCCAGTAAATAAATGTAAATTGATAAAAGGTAAAGATACACCTTTCTTCATAAGACAAGCCCTTCGCTCCAGGAATGAGTTGAGTGAACCCGCTCAACTCAAAAAGTTGGTCACAAAGAAACAAACTCAAACTTACCTGTACAGAGAAAGATGGAGAGTCAGGATCAAAGTGGTAGTCGACCTCAGTGTCAAGCAGGTGGAGAAAGGCAGGAGAAGGGTTCTCAACATCTCCGTCACCTGATAGCAGCGCAGCAGCAGCCGAGAAGACGGCTGTGTCGTTCTCAACCTGCACAGGGTCTACCCAAGCATCTGGCTCCTTCCACTCACCAACGTCCTTTACAGGCCAAACAGTGGGCAGGGTGGTCGGGTGGTCAGGTCGGGGGTCAGTCGGCACAGCCAATCGAGTGGCAGGGGGCTCCGTGGGATCAACGGCGGGGGCAGTCGTGGCAACGGTGGGGGTTGCACCGTCCGTCCCGTTGAAAGGAGAGGCTGATGCGGTTGTAATGGCAGCATCGATGGTTGGAGGAGCAACCGTCGTGAGTGGGCTAGTTTCCAACAGAGCTTCGAGTGTCGTGGGTGGCGACGCAGACGTGACCGTGGTCAAGACCTCCTCTGATGGGCCAGGGGTAGGTGCTGCGCCCTCGGTTGTGGTCGCGTTCAGGGTACTGCTCTCAGACACAGTAGTAGCCCCTGAGGACGGACTGGCTGCAGTCCATTGTGTGGTTGGAACAGGTGTGATGTCTGGGGTGGTGGGCACTGTCGTTGGAGCTGGCATGGTGGGCGCGGTGGTTGACTGACCAGTCGGATTGACTGTAGCATTGGTCAGCACCACAGCAGAGGAGGGCACAGTGGTTGGCAAGGTGGTAGTGGTCGTGGTTCTGGTAGTCGTCATGGTATCTGTGTGGAGCAGTATGGTAGGAATGGTTGTAGCTCCTGTTGAGAGAGCTGTGGTGGTGAGGCGGGTGATGGCTGGAAGCACAGTAGTGTCGACACGAAGCGGCTTGGTAGCAAGGGTAGGAGGTACCACGTAGGGTCGTACAAACTGCCAGGGAAGGATCACCATTTAAATCAATCAGGATAGATAGAAAGGATGGAAGAAAAATTGGAATGGAAGGAGATGCACAGATAATGGGAAGGAGGACAGCAAGAGACAGAAAATAATTCATTATTTTTGATTTGGAATCAATTTTAAAACAGAAATGTATTTTTTCTCAAAATCACATTGAATTATTGCAGCGAGGCCATTCTTTGCAAAATCTCTTTAAAGGAACTGTACGCTTTGGTTCAGGCCTAACTAAGGCGGTTGAAGCTGAAATGTTTATCAGCCACATTTTCCAGCAGTTTTACAAATTATAATTTGAAAAAGTACTTTGAATTTAGAAAGATAGCGAGTGAGTAGTGCTACACTCTACATTGGCATGGATGGTTAAGCATGGGCACTTCATAGTTTCCTAGAAACACTGGGGAGAGGTGTGCAAGGTGATGTCATTTCCTTTCTGAGTGACTCTTGAAAGCAAAATTAACTTTTAACTGACCCTATTCAGAGAGTCATTGGGCTTCAAGGAACTCTGCCCTGGTGGTCCTCGTGTTGGCGAACAGTTCCTTTAATATAGAGAATAGCTCATAAATTCAAGACCAGGTGTATTTAACATGAGAGCAGTTCACCCAAGAAAGTGATTGATTTGCTTTTTGAGATGCAGCTTTGCAGGAAAGAATTGCCTATGAGGTAAATGAGTGCATTCTAACATCAAACTTGGAGGAAAGGAGGTAAATTACCACAAGAATTTCACGTGTTCTTTCCCTGCTAATGAAAACCTTCCATGTATCAACTTATTCTCAATTTTCCCTTTACAGCCTCCTTTATACCTTCCCAAAACCCCCTTGTGGTCCACTATCGCAAGCTGCATTCTTTACGAATGCTTCAATTTTACCCATTGAAAATTTATGTCTGATCCTGCTACCTTCTGAGACACCAGTTAATGTCTGTGGAAGACTTAACGTTGTGTTTTTGTTCTTTTGAAGGAGCGTGGTCATTGAGATGAACTGTGGTACCTTATTTTTGTTC
The DNA here is from genome assembly GCF_020745735.1 of Hemiscyllium ocellatum. NCBI lineage: Eukaryota > Metazoa > Chordata > Chondrichthyes > Orectolobiformes > Hemiscylliidae > Hemiscyllium > Hemiscyllium ocellatum. Next base: position 18,940,701 of record NC_083414.1, read on the forward strand.
TGATATTGTATCCAAACATTGGCAATACTTCATTCTACTAGGATGCTCTGTGTTCAAAAATAAAGGAGTGAAATGCTTGCCAAATGAGTTCTTTCAATATACTTGAAAACTCCTAGAGGGCCATGGCATTCAAATTACCGCAAAAAAGTCCAAACTGTTGGGCTGAGAGCTGTTTAGGAATTAAGCTGCACTATCTGAACTGCTCAATCAGACATCTGGAGCGCTAATGTACCTTTGATGTTCCACACAGTAATGCTACAGAAATAGTAAAAGCATCAGTACGCTGCAAGTACATCATTGTAGAGTGTTTACAAACCCACTAACAGCAAGAGCCTTTCAAGACTTTGAAAGGGGTGGGGTGTGCACTTTGAAGATAGTTACAGTTACAAACTCCAGCACAGTTTCTGTTCTTGTTTTATACAATTAACTCCAGTCAGCATTCTGCTCGATGGATAGCAGGAAACCCATCATCCTCACACTGCTCATTAACCTTCGTCTGTCACCTGTTGATGGATGAGCCCCCACGTTGCCGGGTCATTCAACACGACCACCCAGAAACACCAACTGGCATCCTGCCACCAGGTCAGAAAGCAGACACCACGGAATATGAGCACCACAGAACTCTTTAAACAAGAGGCACCTGTCGTACATATACATACATACACACACACACACACACACACACACACACACACACAGCAGAGGGAGGATAAGGAGGGGCCTGCTAATCACCAGATCCCTGGGGTTTTCAACTCCAGGTCTTCAGCAGCACAGTCATGGAGACACACCAACAGGTTTCTAGCTCCACATTTTCTGCATCAATCTACAAACAGTTCTCAAATATCCAACGGCCAAATGGGGCGGCACAGTGGCTCAGTGGTTAGTACTGCTGCCTCACAACACCAGGGACCTGGGTTTGATTCCAACCTCGGGTGACTGTCTGTGTGGAATTTGCACATTCGCCCTGTGTCTGTGCGGGTTTCCTCCGGGTGCTCCGGTTTCCTCCTACAGTCCAAAGATGTACAGGCCAGGTCAATCGGCCATGCTAAATTGCCCATAGCATTGGATGTATTAGTCAAAGGGAAATGGGTCTGGGTGGATTATTCTTCGGAGGGTCAGTGTGGACTTGTTGAGCCAAATGGCCTGCTTCCACACTATAGGAAATCTAATCTAATCTAAATTTAAATCAAAACGTCCATTTACAATGTTAGCTCAGTTGGCTTGATGGCTCAGACTAATGGTTCAGACTAATGGTTCAGACTAATGTCAAGAGTATGGTTTTGATGCTTTGTCTGGCTGAGTTGGAGCAGGGACTTGGCTTCTCACCCTCGCCTATGGCTGATGTGAAGGGGTGCTCCTCAGGACAGTCCTATCCTGTTACGACAGACAGGCCTGTGATCCGTCATGGACTACAGCTATTAACCACCTCATGAAGCCCAAAGTTTAATTCACTCAAACAAAACAAGAGCAGGGATTAATTCAATGCCCTGAATTTGTTCTGCTGTTCAATTATATAACAGAAATCTATCAAACATGAATTTCAAGATTTTCAATTGCTTCAGCCTCAACAGGGAAATGGGTTCTAGCTTCCGATGCATGAGGAAGACTGACCTACATCTGGCTTTAAGGTTGTGTCCATGCATTGGCCTCCTATTGGAATCACATTACATCCCACAATGAGAACACCCCATAACCTTCTAAACTTCAGAAGAAAACAAGCCTGGTCCTCAACTTAACATTCAGGGTAACAGATCCATTCTGTCGTGTCATGCCGAGAACTGAGCACTGGGAGGTGGTGGCCCAGCTCTGTTGGTAGTATTCCTGCTTCAGAGCCAGCAGCTCCAGGTTCAAGTCCCAGTGCAGAGCATGTTACCCCAGAAGCAGGATTCATGGAGTGGTTCACCAGGTTGATAATCAGCCTGTTAATACTTCCAAAACCTCCATGCTATTCCCCGACACTGGGGAAACGTGCACGAAGACATGAAACAAAATTGCAGGAGACAATCAGCAACTTTCACTGCAGCACACTGCTCTTAAGTCCTAGATTCAAATTACCTTTTATCTGCACATTCTCTCTCTTGCCCTCCACTGGTGATGCTTTAATTCCTTGGTGATGCCTCCAAATGATCATCCATGAATGAACTTCAACTGGGAGTATTCCACTATCATTGGTCATTACAGACAAATATGAAGCGAAAGTGGGTACTGCAGATGCTGGAGATTAGAGTCAAGATTAGAGTAGTGCTGGAAAAGCACAGCAGGCCCGGCAGCATCCGAGAAGCAGGAAAATCGACATTTCGGGCAAAAGGCCTTCATCAAGAAGGAGGGCTTTTGCCCGAAATGCCGATTTTCCTGCTTCTCGGATGCTGCCAGACCTGCTGTGCTTTTTCAGCACCACTCTAATCTTGATAGAAAAACACTACTCTGTCATCATCAAGTAGGCACACAAATTTCGAGTAGGAGGTCACCGATGGGTGACTGAGTTGGAACACGTGGTGATTTTTCCCTCTTGAACCCGGAAGAGTGACCAATCCTTACCAACTCGACACTTACATTCTCATTAAAAATGATCACCTCATCCTCACAGGTGGTGTTGTGGGTGCAGTGATGCTGAAGCACGCACCAATTACAACCCCATTGACTGCTCACACATCCACGACACCTAGACAGGCAGCAGGAAGAGAAAGAGAAACATAGTCAGTGTTGGTGGCAGGGAGACTCTGAGAAACCGGGGCTTTCATCCTGCTGAGAATCACTGCACAGCTACCACTGGATGGAAGTAATGAAAAATACATCTGAAAATTTCAAATGCTTCTGACTGTTCGGAAAACAAACGCGAGATCTCTGCATCCTTTAAATATCAAACCAACATTTAAGAATTTCTTGACGGCTGGTTTGCTTTGGTCTCTAAGCTCACCCTGTGGATTTACAAAATGGAAAATGCTAGAATTTCACAGCAGTTTGATTAATAACTGAACGCTATAAAGCATTGCTATTGCAGTAAAGCTTCCCGATGTGCTCCATAGGAGAACGATATAGCAGAATCTGACACCATGCCACTTGAGTAGTTATTGGATCATAAGACCATCAAAAGTAGGAGCAGGGGTATTTCATTGAGCCACACAAACTGGCCCCAGTACACCACAGGTCTCAGATGAGATGCTCTAGGCCTCAGATACATCAGACAATAAAAAGCTCAATCCAGGTCATAGAACCATACAGCACAGAAACAGATCCTTCAGTCCAACCAGTCCTTGCCAATCATTATCCCAATCTAAACTAGTCCCACCTGCTTGCACTTGGCCCATACCCCTCCAAACACTACTTCTTCATTTCTTATTCTTACCCAAGTGTCTTTTAAACATTGTAACTGCACCTGCATCCACCACTTCCTCGAAGTTCATTCCACACAAAAACCACTCTCTGTTTAAACAAAGTTACCCCTCCTGCCTTTTTTAAATCTTTCTCCTCTCACCATAAAAACATGTCCCCTAGTCTTGAAATTCCCCCCACCCTAGGAGAAAGGCACCTGCCATTCACCTTATCTACACACTTTATGATTTGATAACCCTCTTTAAGGTCACACCTCAACATCCTACGCTCCAGTGAAAGAAGTCGAAGCACATCCAGCCTCTACTTTTAACTCAAACCCTGGCTGTATTATAATAGAGGAAAAGTAGGCAGAGAGATTTAGGGAAAAAATTCCAAAGCTTAAGACCTGGGTAGCCCAGGTAGCCTGGCTGCCACTAACGAGGGAAAAAGTCGATGACTAGAGGTATTTTGGCAGGATAATGGGCTAAAGGAGATGACAAGGCGAAGCCATGGGAGGAAGTGCAGGGGTGTCCTTCACTCAGAGCTATCTCCACTTATCTTTTCCTTCCCTTCCACCCCCGATCTTCTAGTTCTGAAGAAGGGATCCAAAAAGGTTGACTGCTTTCTCTCCACAGATGACACCAGATGTGCAGAGTTTCTCCAGCAATTTCTGTTTTTGTTTTGGAATGAAAAACAGAAAAGAGGGTTGGCTGTAGACTGAGTCACTGGGGATGAGCTCCATAATTGTGCCACTCTTCAAGAGGTTTGGTAACATCAGCAATAATGCTTTGTGCACCAGAGAATATCTGACATTAAATATAAACATACTTTACAAATATAACCTCTACAGGCAAGTGTACTGAGGCACATCAGGCATTGTCTTAAAAGAAACCAATCCGTATTGTATGTTATGTGGAACTGTTATCGAATGTACTTTCACACATTTTATGAATAATTACATCTTTGGAAAAAATAACAAAGGAATGAAATCAAGATGAATTTATTGGTACCATGGCAATGGAATTGACCCAACAGAACCAAACACTGAATCAACATTGGATTTACTTTTAAAAGGAAAACATTGCAGATGCTGGAAATATGGGGGGAAAAAAAAAGAGACAGAAAACGTTCTGGAGGAAGATGACACCAAAATTGGAGGTGTACTGGACAGCGATGAGAGTTACCTCAGATTACAACAGGATCTGGACCAGATGGGCCAATGGGCTGAGAAGTGGCAGATGGAGTTTAATTCAGATAAATGTGAGGTGCTGCATTTTGGAAAAGCAAATCTTAGCAGGACTTACACACTTAATGGTGGGGTCCTAGCAAGTGTTGCTGAACAAAGAGACCTTGGAGTGCAAGTTCATAGCTCCTTGAAAGTGGAGTCGCAGGTAGATAGGATAGTGAAGAAGGTATTTGGTATGCTTTCCTTTATTGGTCAGAGTATTGAGTACAGCAGTTGGGAGGTCATGTTGCGGCTGTACAGGACATCGGTTAGTCCACTGTTGGAATTTTGCATGCAATTGTGGTTTCCTTCCTATCGGAAAGATGTTGTGAAACTTGAAAGGGTTCAGAAAAGATTTACAAGGATGTTGCCTGGGTTGGAGGATTTGATCTACAGGGAGAGGCTGAACAGGCTGGGGCTGTTTTCCCTGGAACGTCAGAGGCTGAGGGGTGACCTTATAGAGGTTTACAAAATTATGAGGGGCATGGATAGGGTAAATAGGCAAAGTCTTTTCCCTGGGGTGGGGAGTCCAGAACTAGAGGGCATAGGTTTAGGGTGAGAGGGGAAAGATATAAAAGAGACGTACGGGGCAACTTTTTCACGCAGAGTGTGGTACGTGTATGGAATGAGCTGTCAGAGGATATGGTGGAGGCTGGTACAATTACAACATTTAAGAGGCATTTGGATGGGTATCTGAATAGGAAGGGTTTGGAGGGATATGGACCGGGTGCTGGCAGGTGGGACTAGATTGGGTTGGGATATCTGGTTGGCATTGACGGGTTGGACCGAAGGGTTTGTTTCCATGCTGTACATCTCTATGACTATAACTCAGCAGTCCAATAGCTTGTGAAGAGAGAAACAGTTAATGTTTCAAGTCCTTTATGTGTCTACTTCAAAACTGGAAGGAGTTTATCCAGTTTTCAGATTTCCCTTTTTATATTGGATTCTTGTTTGTCATCTTGATTTTCTTTTGCTTGAAAAAAAGCAGTGAAAACACTTACGGAAAATTTCTGGAGAGCTGCTGGACTGCAGCACAGTCATAGAAGGTGAATCGCTCTGCTGTCAGTATGATGTTAAAGAACATTACTTTTAATCTGACAGTCACATGATCTGTAAAGGAGATTACAGCAGAGATCAGAACTTTCTTCCCACAGGCCACATTCATTAGTAACCAAGGGAAAGAGTGATAAACTCAACTAATGCCACCCGCAGGAAGCCAGCATCCAGGAAAGACGACGATTATCTAGTGGCAACATGTTAGACTCCAGAAACACAGGGAGACAAAGAGAGGGAGAGAGATAGAAGGGGGAAGAGAGAGCGAGAGAGAGAGAGAGCGAGAGAGCAAGAGAGAGCGAGAGCGAGAGAGAGAGAGAGAGAGAGAGAGAGAGAGAGAGAGAGAGAGAGAGGAATGGGGGGGGTAGGGGGAAAGGAGGAGGACGGGGGAAGGAGGAGAGGAGGTGGGGAGGAGGAGAGGAGGAGGGGAGGAGGAGGGGAGGTGGGGAGGAGGAGGGGAGGTGGGGAGGAGGAGGGGAGGTGGGGAGGTGGGGAGGAGGAGAGGAGGTGGGGAGGAGGAGAGGAGGTGGGGAGGTGGGGAGGAGGAGGGGAGGTGGGGAGGAGGAGGGGAGGTGGGGAGGAGGAGGGGAGGTGGGGAGGAGGAGAGGAGGTGGGGAGGTGGGGAGGAGGAGGGGAGGTGGGGAGGAGGAGGGGAGGTGGGGAGGAGGAGAGGAGGTGGGGAGGAGGAAGGGGAGGGCGAGGAAGAGGGTAGGCAGACAGACAAAGAGACAGACAGGTCTAGAAAGACAAAGTTTTACGTTGGTGGATGTGGTAGACAGAGGGAGAAAACACAATTTTAAAAATTGAGCACAGCATTTACACTGACTTTTCAATATAGCATCAGAGTGCTGCATTGTTAAATTTATCCACTGCCCTCTGAGCTGGCCATACAAATCTCAAGGCACTGTACAAGACAGGAAGAATATGACTGGAATTGTGGCCAATCTTTAATCACCCGAGCGGATGATCTGGTGATTTACACATGGTTTCCTGGCAGAGTTGGTCATGCCCAAATCAGCTGCTGTCATGACTTTATAGCACGTTGGGAGGTCTTCAAATCATGAAAGCACAACAGAATTGTAAATCTTTCTTTCCTTCAAGGAACGACAATCATTTAAAAATCAACCAAACATTTTAGCAGTGCCTGGCTATTTGGTGGGAATTAATTACCTTTCCCTAAACCCCAGTATTAGTTCATTTTCTGGAGCTGTTCATGAAATGTAACCAGAGGAGTGCTGTCTGTGGATGAGTCTGCTCTAACTGACGCCAATGCTAATACCGCACCATCCTATAAAAGGTAAGCCTGTTGGAGTATCTGTGTAAGAACCAGTAACATCCACAATCCTTCATCTTCCCTCCAAGTACAGCTTGTATAAAAGTGTGTCTCTCACAGGCACCATCAATTAACCACTCTAATAACTGTGTGTGTGTGTGTGTGTGTGTGTGTGTGTGTGCGTGTGTGTGTGTGTGCGTGCGCACGCACGCACGCAGTCTGTCTGTCTCTGGAACAAGAGCATGTGAACTTCCTCAAAAAGTTTCACAAATCTCAGTTGTAAAAGTCTGGACAAATATCTCTTACAGTATTTCGCTCATTCAGATGCCCATCAATCAATGCACCATTAATCACTCTAACTTGGACACTAATCACACGAAAGCTCAAGCAGAGAATGCTGGCACAGTCCCACTGCAATCTTACAACAGGTAATACCAAAATCAAAGTACAATTATTGATAATCAGATCCCTATCACCTGACACATACCTGTTCCTGGTTTTGTGGGTGGAAGTTGCTGGACGTTGGGGGTCCAACACACCACACCTCTCTCCGTAATGACTGCAGGGCTGGAGTAATCATCGAACAGACAGGTGTAAGACTCACCCTCGGCAAGAACGGGCAAGTCAGCGACATTCACAAATACCTAGGGACAAGGCAGAAAAATTACTTGAATAGTGGAGAACATCCCTCGAGGTCACGATTTGGATGGCAATCACTGCTCAGCAACATGTTGATATTTGTTATCTTCATAACATAGAGCATCCTGAGTGGAACGAGGTCAGCCAGTTCGACCTCATAGAATATGAGTTCCCTGATTGCGGCTGCTAAGACCAGAAGTCATAGGGACAGAAATTAGGCCATTCAGCCCATTAAGTTTGCTCTGCCATTCAATCATGGCTGATAGGTTTTTGAGTATGAAGGGTTACAGGGAAAATGGCATTGAGAAACCTATCTATCTCAGTCTTAAATATACTCAATGATCTGGCCTCCACAGCCTTCTGTGGCAACAAATTCCATAGATCCACCACTCTCTGGATCAAGACGTTTCCCCTTATCTCCATTCTAAAAGGTCTTCCCTTTACTCTAAGGCTGTGCATGTTGGTCCTCGTCTCTCCTACCAATGCAAACATCTTCCCAACATCTACGCTGTCCAGCTTATTCATACAGAATTCATACAGTATTCTGTATGATTCAATTAGATCCCCCCCTCATCCTTCTAAACTCCATTAAGCATAACCTAGTCCAATCAGCGAGCCCTGGCTGATAGATATAAACAGGAGTGTCAGAGGTTCTGTTCACTTTGAGAGATGGCTCTGAGGAAGCTGACTAAGGGCTTTTGCCTGAAATGTCGATTTTCCTGCTCCTCAGATGCTGTCCAAGCTGCTGTGCTTTTCCAGCACCACACTCTCGACTCTGAGGAAGCTGGAGCAGTGACAAGGCGTATGCATGTGTAAATAAAGGGTGACTTGGTGACAGGATTACCAGCCCCTATTGAGTTATTTCAATGAGTTCAAAACATATCACAGAGTGCAGGAGTTTTACTGATTAGCAATGTGGAAGAATACAGAAGCTGATCGTTGGTTTACTGTCAGGTTTGTTTCCAAACAGAAACAATTGCAGAATGGGAGGGAAATGGGGAAACCACATTTTTAGAATTAATATTTGACTAACGTAATGTGGAGGACATGCAAAACCAAGATATGACAACAAAGATGAAGACGACCATACCTTAAATGGTAAGCTTGCCTGAAGCTTCATTGGTGATGGAGAAATGCTTACTACATGAGCTGACACAGACAAAGTTGACTAGGCTGAAGTAGTTAACTGGGAAGTGAAATAACTCCTTATTCAAGGAGTGTGGTATGGGCTTTGGAAAGCAGCCTTAACATTTCCAAAAATCAAGGTTCTAGAGCAGGATGATGATGGATGATGTCAATAGTCTCAACTTCTTCTGCCCAATGCCATTAAGTAAAAATTAGAGATGGTTGGGCCCTTACAAAATTATATTTATAGCGATGAGTGATGGGCCAGATGTATACTAACCTGGAATTAACTGAAGATAGTCCATAACTTTGTTAAGGTCCCTATTATTAAAGATCCTATGTTCCACGTATCTCGTGACCCCATTTTGCTATTTAACAGTGAAATGTGGTTAAGCAGACTGTCCACATGGGGAATTAGGGCCTGGGGCCAATGGACAATTGACAAACAAGTGACAGACCTACACCTTTTTCCTCAGAAGTTATGACGTCTAAATTTTTTCAGGACCGTGTGCTGAGGAGACTTCGAACAGACTCAGTAGGCAATATGCCTAATTCTATTCTTGTTCTCATTCTCCCCTTATCAAGGAACTTGACCAGATGGATGCTCAACAAGTTCTGCTATTGACTGTATCTTGACATTCCCATCCACACTCACACTCACCTGTTTTTGCTCCTGTCTGCTGATATTAGCTGGGATCAGAGTCTGCACACTCAGACACTGTTGGCCTTCCTCATAGCTCCAGAGCCACTGAACACCCTCCTCTGCCCTTTCGCACTCTGACCTCCGACAGCACCTATTGGCAGAAAGGAAGGCTGTATCAACACCAGGCAGTACATTCAACTTGAGCCAACAAGTTGCTCAAGCATCAGCAGTGAGGAGTGTAAAGTTCTCTTCAAACGAACGAATTTATTCAAGTTTGTGAAGTAATTGGTAAGATCCAACACAGCTCAGTGAATTATTGCTGAATCTTTCAGCTTCTAACCCAGTACTCAAAATAGCACATCAACATATTCAAGGGCTCCAAAGGTAAATTCCATACTGCTGCAGCTTACTAACCATCCCATTTCTAGAATTGGATCTCGCAGAATTCCAACCTTGCCGTTCAAGGCAGTGATCGAAGTGACCATGAGAAGAATTCACTTGGTGGATAACAGAGCAGAGAGTTCTGCAAGAGAAGCTAGAAGTCATGTATTTGACCCACTGGCCACATTCCAGACTTAACTATTTCATCATCTTCACTGAACTCATCCAGAACACGTTTAAAAAAAAGTCTGTCTGTTCTCCCAGGTAAATTAAAGAATTTATGTACTATTGGGTTAATTTTATAAATCTGTCCTTTTCCTACTGGGAGCACTTATTGGAGGGAAGGAGTCCAAATAATGGGGTATAATCCTGAATTTCTGACATACATCTCTGGCGTCTGAAGCTTCACTGTTGGAATTCATAAAATGTCCTCTTGCCTATCGCATGTTGCATCATCCTTCAACCAGTTGCTTCCTTTGCCGTGACATATGTTCAATTGCAAGAGCCATCATAGATCATCGATACTTTGTGAAACATACGACATTCCAAAGGTCTTTCTATAGTTATCAACTTCTTATCGATAAAAGCTAACTGAGCTTTGTTTTGCTAAAATTTAATCCCACCTTTTATTTCACAGGGGATTAGAAATCATTCTGATCTCCAAATCGCACAGAAGTTTCATTCAGGTTTTTTTTGGTTCCTGTCCTCTGTCTCTATGTTCACAGGCCAGTTTGAATAAACTGTTCACATCTTCGCTTGTTCTTCTCAATATTTTAAAATATTGAGTCTCATTCCTTCTGATTTGCCATTGTAAACAAAAAGATTGACCTTTTAGAAGTTTATAAAATCATGAGGGGCATGGATAACTAAACAAGGTGAACATGGTAAATAGACAAGGTATTTTCCCCGGGTTGGGGGAGTCCAAAAGTAGAGTGCATAGGTTTAAGGTGAGAGGGGAAAGATTGAAAAGGGACCTAAGGAGCAACCTTTTCACTCAGAGGGTGGTGCGTGTAAGGAGTGAGCTGCCAGAGGAAGTGTAGAAGCTGGTACAATGGCAGCATTTAAAAGGCACCTGGATGGTAAATGAATAGGAAAGATTTAGAAGGATATGGGCCAGGTGCTGGCAAATGGGACTAGATTAATTTTAGGATATCTGGTCAGCATGGACAAGTTGGAGTCTGTTTCTGTGCTGACTGTCTCTATGACTCTTAGACAACACCTGCAATTTGGACTCTTAAATCTGATGACTTAGTGATTTACCAGACCCCTTTGAATCATAAAGCATCATAAACTGCACACAATTCCAAACATGGTACCATTACTATATAAAAAATGACTTTAAAAAAAGCTTTAATTTATTGTCATGCAATCTCAACCTATATCCCAATGCTTGAAGATTTGTATTAATTGGATATTTTCAGTGAATGATGAATTATAACATTAAAATGCATTCCCAGTTTTGCTAATGCTCCCAACATTCACCTGTGCAAAGGGTTTTGCATTTGCCATGACATTTATTTTAATTAAAATCCATTTTCCACTCCCTGACCAATGCACTTAACTCATGAAATCACAGTGCTAAAGGGGTCTCTCATATTCCTCACATGGCCACCTGTTTGGCAACATTAGCGACTTGTGGAATTTTACAAGAAACATTCCTCTCCATATCATTTTTATGACAAGTGGGAACAGCAGAAGCAAGTGCTCCAAGACAAAGTGAAAGTTAGATCCAAAACTGCAATGTTTCACCAAGGGCAAGGCTAGGATGTGTCACTGCAACTCTCAGTTAGAGAAGCAGGGATTACTGGAGTTGATTTATTACTTCAGTACACGTGACAAAATGTTGCCTTATGTGCTTTACAGGCAAATCATAGTAAGCAAGCAGATCAGGGTAACAGACTAGAGTGCAGGATACAGTGTTAAAGCTGACAAGATGATGCAGAGAGGGACCAACATTAACATAAAAGAGGTCCATTCAAAAGTGCGGTAACAGTAAGGAAGAAGCTGTTCTTGAATCTGTTGGACATGTATACAAACTTTTATATCTTCTGCCTGATGGAAGAGAGTGGAAGAAAGTATAACCAGGGCGGGAGGGGTCTTTGATTATGTTGGTTTCTTCCCCGAGGCAGTGGGAAGTATAGATGGGAGTGGGGCAAAGGGGAGGTTTCATTGCCAGCTAATGTCAGCATCATTGCAAAGTAAAGTCTTGTGCTAAACATTTATGATTATATATTGTTACAATTAGTGGCAGGGAGCCTTACCATTTCCAGGACGGTGACCTCATTTTGTTGGTCTGTGTCTATCAGCCAGTGTCAGGCTTGAAATGAGCAACTCTGCAAATTCAGGGCTACCAGCTAAACCTTCAAACCCCACGGTTGTGTAGTGAAGGTGACAGAGTCTGAGAGACGGGATGATCGGGCCACTGTTTTTGTGACTTACCTGCCCTGAAGTATGCACCAGCCACAGTATGGATCCCTCGCTACTAGACAGGACTGACAGTCAGTGTACGCAAAACACTCACTCACTGGAAGCTTCAACACCTTAAATGAGAATTGATAAACAGTGACTCCAAACTCTTTTCCATATGTTATCATAAAGAATTTCCCTCAATTTAACTTCGGTCTTTGAGGGGGAAAGGAAGACAGTAGCTCACATAGGCAGGCATGATCTTCTCAGATAGGGTCATTGGCTGCACCTCCCTCTCCCACAACTGACCAACAGTAACTAAAGAAGCCCATGTGGAAATGCATTGATGCAAGAGAAGGTCAAAGGCTAGGAATACTGCAGCAAGTAAATCATCTCGTGACTCCCCAAAACCTGTCCATCATAGACGAGGCGCAGGTCAGGAGTGTGACGGAATACTCCTCACTTGCCTGGAGTGGTGTAGCTCCAACAATCAAGAGGCTTCACACCACCCAGGATAAAACAGCACCACATCCACAAGCATCCACTCCTTCCACTCAGTAGCAGCAGTGTGTACCATCTACAAGATGCACTGCACAAATTCACCAAAGCTCCTTAGACAGCACCTTCCAAATTAATGGGCGGCACGGTGGTTAGCATTGCTGCCTCACAACACCAGAGGCTCGGGCAACTGTCTGTGTGGAGTTTGCACATTCTCCCAGTGTTTGCGTGGGTTTCCTCCGGGTGCTCCAGTTTCCTCCCGCAGTCCAAAGATGTGCAGGTTAGGTGAATTGGCCATGCTAACTTGCCCGTAGTGTCAGGTGAAGGGGTAAATGTAGGGGAATAGGTCTGGGTGGATTGCTCTTCGGACGGTCGGTGTGGACTTGTTGGCCGAAGGGCCTTTTTGCAAACTGTATCTAATCTAGTCTAAAAAATCCATGGTCACTAGAATCTAGAAGGACAAGGGCAGCAGATACATGGAAACATCACCACCCTGCAAGATCCCCTCCAAGCCACTAACCAATCTGATGCACATTGACTCTGAAATATATCTTCGTTCCTTTAGCTTCGCTGAGTCAAAATCCTGGAACTTCCTCCACCACAACATTGCAGGTCGACCACAGAAAACTGACTACAGCAGTTCAAAAAGGCAACTCACCATCGCCTTCTCAGGAATGGGCAGCAAATTCTGGTCAGCCAGCGATGCCCGTGAATTTAAAAAACCCTCAAACAACTTGACTTTCTGGAATTCATATCCATATTTTCTGCCCCAGCATTGCTGAATAACACCATCTGTTACAGCCAATGATTCTCTCTTTCTCTCAGTCCTGACATTGACAATGTTGACACTGCAAATAAGAGGTGGTTCCCTTCTCTACTTGCAGCTGTATAAACTAAGCCATGTTGAGGACATCACCTAAAATCTGAAATGAAATTCAAGCTCATCAAAAGGAAAGTATTAATTTGTTTGACGGAAAGCCTTCACCCACGTTGAGCTACCAGTGCTGTTACCACACCAGAGTAGAACACTAAAACTTCACAAACCTAAGCACAATGGACTCAAACAGAAGCTTGCCTGCTACAATGCATTGTTTCTCAGAAGCCTATGGTTCTGCATTTCTGTACAGGATGATCACAGGCAATTTGGCCCATCGAGTCCACACTGAAGAGCATTTCACCCAGACCCATCCCCTACTCTATCCTATAACTCTGCATTTCCCATAGCTAATCCACCCAGCTTGCTCATCCCTGAACACTATGGACAATTTAGCATGGCCAATCCACCTAATCTGCATACCAGGAAACCGGAGCACCAGAAGGAAAGCAATGTATACACAGTGAGAATGTGCAAACTCCACACAGACAATTGCCCAAAGGTGGAATCGAACCCAGGCCTCTAGCGCTAAGAGGCAGCAGTGCTAACCACTGAGCCACTGTGCCACCCCTTACGTTAGATATCATGTGTAAACTTGTGAATATTTTAAGTACAGGCACTGTTCCACTTGTATTCCACTTCATCTGAGTGGGAGTAAAATCAATGCAATTCACTGTTCATCTCCTATCCTCTTATCAATTCACTTCCTGTATGTTTGATCTATGTGATATTACCTAAGCCTGAAACACTCCTCAATCATTGTCTCCCTCCTCACTTTCATCATCAGGTAAATCCTTGAAACATTTTAGCTCATCTTATGTGATTCAGAGTAAAATACCATGTTTTAAACATCTCTTCCCATTCTGCTGACACAGCCAGCACCAATGGCTCCATAGTCATTGGATGGAGGATTAGGAACCCGTGCCCTTGGTATCAAACTGCGTGAAATATCCACTTGCCTTCATTTCCAGAGACGTACCTTTAGCTGAGTTGTGACGTAAAGATGTTTCTGCTCACGGTCAAATACTAGGTCGCTGTTGACTGCTGCGTTGGGCTGGATTGTGACTGTCGCATATTGCTCTGCCTCTCCAGGGGGCTTCACAAAAACCTAAGAAAACAAGTTGTTTCACTCATTGAAGTGAATCTCAACACACACACAAAAGATAAGAAACAACCTTCCATTTTCATGCACAACAGGCATCAGCAGTTAGACATTATCCACGAGTTAACTGCCATACTGCACTCTGTTTATGATGACCTTTGGTGAGGGAGAATGAAGGAGGTTTTTGAAGTTTAGGAAGGCTGAAAGAATGAATGGGAATTGGACCCTCTTCTATCAAAGGGTAAACTAACTGCAGCTGCGTGATGCATATGTTGTTTCCATTTTTAAGTTTATTTTTACCACTCCCTCTAGAATTCCATCCTAACAACCGAGGACTGATGTTGGTCAAACTGTTACAGTGTATGGGTGTAAAAGGGGCTTCAGACAACCTCAAACCAGTCACGACCGGACACACACAGTCTCTCTGGCAATTGTTAATAGCTACTCACAGAGTCATAGAGTCCCATAGCACAGTGACAGACCCTTTGGCCCAAACTGGTCCATACTGATCAAAATATCAGAGGCAAAGACCTAGATTGATTTTACCATTTTTTAAAAGTATTTATTCATGGAATGTGAACATTGCTGATGAGGTCATCATTTGTGGCCCATCTCTAATTGCCCCACTGAGAATGTGTATAGGGTATAAGCAGGTAGGGAAAAGAGTTAAGTTCTGAGTTTTGTGAAACAAGAGGTTCAGCTGAGCATGACTCAGATCAGATAAGAACTTACAGTTAACAATGGGGTGCTGGAGGCAAGGGTAATGGGTTAACAAGGTGGAAAAGCAATCATTATATAGAGCCATTCAACAAGATGAGGTAGCATCCAGTATGTAATATCAGTTAACAAGGTGAAAAGTATTCATTATGTGAAGTCAGTTATTCACTGTCTAACAGCAGATAGCTTAAAATTTACTATTGATGCTCGCTGATTGTAACAGTTACAATATTAATATGTACGTTGCCTTATCTGGATGCTCCTCCCTGTAAAATGACTATAGAATTCATTGAGAAACTGCTGTTCCAGAGAAGACTGTGAACTCATGTCTCTGTGCATGTGGGTGATCATTCCCTCTCCCTCCTGGGCCCGGAATAAAGATGAGGGAGGCAAAACCATACTGTACCTGAGTGTTTTGCTTTGTCTGAGGGGGAAATGGGATGACATCTTGAGAAGGTGGCGATGAGCTGTGTGTATGGAGGTTGGCACAGTGACATTCGATGGGGAGGCCAGGAATTTTCATCCAGTGCTGGTAATGGAATGGCCATATACTACCACTTCAAAATAATGAAAGATCTGGAGGGAATCTAGCAGCTGGTTGAATCCTGAGCTACAGTGCAGGATGTGTTAAAAACCACACGTAGTGATCCTGACACCATCAAGGCAGAGATTAGTTGAACTCAGCACAAAGAGGCATTGAACAGAAACTTTCTGGTTTGCATGATTTAATTATAACCCGCCTTCAGCACCCAAGCTATCTGAGAGACTATTCATTGAACATTTTCTTAGAGTGTGTTATCGACTAATTGGAAACATTAAGGTTGACTGTAAGCCATTTAATTCCACACCATCTTCCCCATCAAACCTCCTTCTAAAACAGGTCTTCTAGTTTGATATTGATGGACAGTTCTTCAGCAGATATAGCTGAGAAAGAATGACCAAATCCATCTCAACAAACAGCTCGTTTGAGCTATGGGGAAGGGCCACAAATTTCAAATCAACCTGAACAGTCTACCCTACAACAGGACAGTCAAAGCTGAAGGTTGCTTCAGGCTAGTTATCTTCAACAGTAAATCTAAGACACTGACAGAGGGGTGACATTCTGCAAACTGTTTAATCTGTCCAAGACAACTGGTCATCTGCAATCTCCTATAAGCACATAGAATCACAGAATCCCTGCAGTAAGCACCTATCTAATGACACCGCCCCTCTGAACAGCAGCGCACCCAGAAACACCCTGCTATCCTATCCCTGCATTTCCCATGACCAATCCACCTAATCTGCACATTCCTGGATACTATGGACAATTCAGCATGGTCAATCCACCTAACCTGCATATCTTTGGACTGTGAGAAAAGTACCCAAAGGAAACCAGAGAATCCGGTGGACACTCACACAGGCATAAGGAGAATCTGCAAACTCCACACAATTGCCCGAGGCTGGAATCGAACCAGGGTCCCTGGTGCTGTGAGACAGCAATGCTAACCACTGAGCCGCTGTGCCACCCTCCCTGTGAAGCAGCAGCAAGATCACAAAGCAAGCTGTATGGAGTGATTCCGTTACTTTCCAGATGCAATGTGCCAAACAATTCTGCTAACCCAACCATGGTAAGGAGAACTATCACAGACTCCCAGAAAATCTACAAACAATCCAGAAACACATGACACTCCTGCTCACACCTTCCCTACAATCCTTACCAAAATCATATGTGTATGGAATGAGCTGCCAGAGGAAGTGGTGGAAGCTGGTACAATTGCAACATTTAAAAGGCATCAGGATAGGCATATGAATAGGAGGGTCTTGGAGGGATATGGACCAGGTACTGGCAGGTGGGACTAGCTTGGGATGGGATATTTGGTTGGCATCGAAGGGTCTGTTTCCATGCTGTACATCTCTATGACCCTATGATGTCTTGAACAAAAAGCTGAAAGAACTGTGGATGCTGAAAATAAGGAACAGAAATTGCTGGAAAAGCTCAACAAGTCTGTGGAGAGAAATATTTCAGGTCCAATTGTGACGGGTCACTAGACCCAAAACATTAACACTCATCTCTCTCCACAGATGCTGACAGACCTGCTGAGTTTTCCAGCAATTTCTATTTTTGTTTCATGATGTCTACACTGTTCTAAGCATTTTCTCCAATTGTGACTCATGTAAAATATACCACGGAAAATCCATCAGCTTTGGCTCAGATTACAGAGATCACAGAGCTGATCTAGCTTTACTAATACTGTCATTAGCTGTGACCCATTTAGAGTTATCTAAAATACATCCATGTGAATTTTACAAAACAGCACCTTGCATTTACAAAGCACGGAGATAGAGGGTCAGCCACGATCATATAGAATGGTACAGTAGAATCAAAGGGCCAAATGGCCTACTAGTTTCTATGATTATACGACAACATCAATGCAATCGCAGGGCACTTCAAATCAACATGACTGGATAAAATTTGATTGCAAATCACCCCTAGCAATATTAAGGCACATTGCATTTCTCCTTCCCTTGCTTTTCATTCCTTTGCCTTTCACCTTAAGGTTCTCTGGTTTCTGACCCTTTTGCCAGTTAGAACAGTTTCACCCCACCTATCTCCAGGTTCCTCATGTTTTTGGGAATTCTTCATCAAATCTCCCCATAACCTTCCATTCCTGAAGTAGGAGATCTCCAGTTCTCAAACCCAACAACTCAATTGAACGTCCGTCATCCAGCACACCATTCTTCTGAAACTGTTCCTCACCTCCTCCAATACTTTCACTTCCTTCCTTAAGTGTGGTATCCAGAACAGAGGACAATAATCCGGTTGAAGCCAAACCAATGTTTATTATAAGTTCACCAGGACACACTTGCATTTGTATTCCATGCCTTGACTTTAAGTCTCAGAATCTGGTATGCAATATTAACCACTTTCTCAAACTGCTCTGCCATCTTTAATCATTGTGCACATACATTTCCTGGTGCCTCTGCTCATGCACCACTCACACAATCATGACTTTTATTTTACATTGCCCTCCTGCAAGTCCCTACCAGGATGAGTCACTTTCATACCTATCTGCATTCATTTTCTACCTGCCTGTGTTCTCTTGAAACTTATTTCCAATGCAACTGAATGGGCACTTGAAGAATAAACTGCCAGCACTGTCCTCTCCACATAACCCTGGATGCCTCTACTGATCACGATTCTATCCAACTCAGCCTTAAGTACGCACAGGACTCTGCCTTCCCACACAGCTCTCTGTGTAAAGGAGTTCCTGACTTTCATGTACAAATATCTGAAGGTCCCTTTGCACTGCAATTTTCAGCAGTTTGTTCTCCATTTAAATAATACTCTTGTTTTGTTCTACCTTCCCATTTTCCCACATTATACTTCATTTACTAAGATTTTGTCCACTTATTTAATCTATCTAGGTCTCTCTGTACCCTGTTGGTGTCCCTCGCACAACCCGCCTTTCCACCTATATTTGTGGTGTTTGCAAATCTGGCTACAGTACATTCGCTTCCTTCCTTGAAATCACTGATACATATTATAAACGGTTAGTGTTCCAGAACTGATCTCTGTAGAATTCTGCTCGTCCCAGGTCACCAGCCTGAAAAAGAGCCCCTTATTCCCACTCACTGTTTCCTGCCCATTAGCCATTGGCAGTCTGTTAGTCTGCTAATAGTCTAACCTCCAACACTGTAGGTTCTTATCTTATGACTTAATCTTTTGTGAGATACCTTGTCAGATGCCTTCTGGAAGGCCAAATACAACACATTTACTGGCTCCCTTTTATCCATTCTGAGTGAAACCTCTTCAAAAACTCTACTAAATTAGTCAGACAAAATTTCACTTTCATGAAGCCATACTGACTCTGTTTTATTAGATTATGATTTTTCAATAATTATGCTTCTACTCCCTTAACAGTTGATTCAAGCACTTTTCCAATAATAGATGTCAGACTAACCAGCCTATAGTTACCCTCTTTTTGCCTTCCTCCCTTCTTGTATAGGAGCGTCACATTAGCAGTTTTCCAAATCTTTGATACTTAACCAGAATCCAATGACATTTGGAAAATTCCAACCAATTGCATCCACCATTTCTATAGCTACCCCTCTTAGGATCCTAGGATGTAAGCCATTAGGACCAGGGGACTTGATTGTTTTTAGCCTCATTAGTTTGGCTAATATCAATTCTTTAATGCTGGTGATGGTACGTAATTCCTCCACCATATTCTTTAATTTGAATGGGATGTTTGAAGTATCTTCAACCATAATGACTGATGTAAAATATTTGTTTAATTCCTCTGCCATTTCTTTGCTCCCCCTTGTTCTCTCCAGATTCATTTCCTAAGGAGCCCAGGTTCACTTTGACCTCTTCTTCTTTTTTATATATTTAAAGAAGCTCTTACTGTTAGTTTTTCTATCCCTTGCTGGTCTGCCCTGGTAGTTTATTTCCCATTATCTTTTTAGTCCTTCTTTGCCGAGTTCTGAATTTATCCCTGTCTTCAGGGCTATCACTAACTCTAGCCTCCTTCCATGCTTTCCTTTCAATTTAACACTTGCCTTAACTTCCTCACTTAGCCATGTTTAGTTTATCCCTCTCTTAGAATCTTTCCTCCTTACTAAGAGTCATAAGTTAATAAACAATCCAGGTCTTTTTCAATATATAATTTCAGTTACATCACACTGTAAACTTTTGCTATTAATTCTGTGTCTTATGATCCTACACTCCACAACCACCTGAAGGAGCAGCACTCCGAAAGCTAGTGCTTCCAAATAAACCTGTTGGACTATAACCTGGTGTTGTGTGATTTTTTAAACTTTGTACATCCCAGTCCAACATCGGCACCTCCAAATCATGATTCCTTAATTGCGACTGCTTGCTTTCTGACATCCTGCTAATCTATCCACTTGAGCACGGTGGCACAGTGGTTAGCACTGTTGCCTCACAGCGCCAGAGACCCGGGTTCAATTCCCGCCTCAGGCGACTGACTGTGTAGAGTTTGCATATTCTCCCCGTGTCTGCGTGGGTTTGCTCCATGTGCTCCTGTTTCCTCCCACAGTCCAAAAATGTGCAGGTTAGGTGAATTGGCCATGCTAAATTGCCCGTAGTGTTACGTGAAGGGGTAAAATGTAGGGGAATGGGTCTGGGTGGGTTGCGCTTCGGCGGGTCGGACTTGTTGGGCCGAAGGGCCTGTTTCCACACTGTAAGTGATCTAATCTCCTCATTTCATTATCATTCCTTTGACTTAAGTTAAACACAGTTGTTTCTGTCCCAAATTTCTCACTCCCGAACTGAATGTTAAGTTCGATCACGTTATGACCACTACTTCTTTGTGGGGTGGGGGGGGGATCTTTTACTCAGAGATCATGTGTTAAACCTGCCTCATTACCAGAACCAAAATATCATGCTTCCTGTTTGGCTCCATGATATATTGCTCGAGGAAACTATCCCTAAAGTAGTTGATATTAGAACTGGTGTCTGCTGGCCTTCCTCAGCGAGGCCAAATCTGATTCACTTTGTCCCAGATCATTATTTCTGAAAGCTTTTGCACAACCAAGTTCAACTGACTGGAATGTACTTTCCAAGGTCTTTTTGGAATAAGATAAAGCATTTGCAATTCTCCTGTCCTCTAGTGTCACCACTGTATCACAGAAGATTTGGAATATTGTTGCCAATGCTTGCATAATTTCAACCCTTATTTGAGTTGAATTGAGCCACTTTTCTGGCCTAGGATGAGTTTGATATACTCTGTCCTAAATAGAGAGGCAGCTTTATGACCTAAAACACCAGCTAAAAATCAGTCAGGGTTCAGTGAGCCCTGTAAAGACAAAGCAGGACGGGATTGCGTCCATAGTTAAACCAAGGAGGGATCATTTTCACTAGTGTTCCTCCCCAGCTGCAGTCTAATAGGCAGAACTGAGGGTTGTGGGAAATTTTCACCTAGAATAGTGAATGAACGTCAGCGTATTTCTCATCAGCAGTGGAGGATTTTGGGGATGGTGCTGTGGACATTGAAAAGTACAATTACAAAAAAGCGACTATTTTCTTTTTTACACAAAGAGATAGCCGTTCCAGCCAACAGCCGCACCTCCAAGCTAAAAAGCTTTAGATTTCTTTGTGATGGCACAAAATAAGATGGCCAAATCTTTCTCGCCTGCCAGATGGATTCATCTGACCTGAGACAACGCTCCTACTCTTACCTTGTGCAACCGGCCCTTGGCATCTCCCAAGAAGACGATGGTGTGCTCCATTTCCACAGTCACTGCCACTGCCACCAGGTGTCCCTGCACAACCTTCAGTACCAGAGCGGCCTCTATCGGAATGCGGCTGGCCATTGGGCTGGGAGTGTGGTCATAACCACACGGGTATGCATTAAGAGTGTCCTATGGCAAGACCAGAAGGCGGGGAGAGAAAAAGAGGACAAAAAAAAAACACGGATTATTTATGGCTGAACCAAAAAGTAAAATAACAAGTCAAAAAGTTAAACGTAAATTGCTTTACAGCAACTTTTAAGAGCACGCTGTTGACTTATAAAGTGTCAGGTGCCACACGACAGTCCATCAGGTTTATTTGAAACCACAAGCTTTCGGAGTGCTGCTCCTTCATGACCCGATGAAGGACAGTGCTCTCAAAACTTGTGATAGCAAATAAACCTGTGTGACTATAACTCGGCATCTGACTTCTGACTTTGTCCCCGTCCAGTCCAACACCAGCACCATGGCTTGTAAAGAGAGTTTCACAATCCATCGCTTCCTACAATGAGGTACAGATGCATGATGCTGTTGGTAGTTTTATCATACAATTTCCAGAGTGTCAGGTCCACCTCTATTGAATAAACAATTTTTGATCACTACAGGCATCAATTACAACAGTGCTGTTGAGCATATGTTAAAGTGTGCCAACTACTTTGTGCATTTCTGCACTTACCAAATTAAGAGCCTTGCTGATTTCAGGCCAAATCCCATCTACTAGGAGATATACTCAGCTGTCGGCAGTGCTAACAATTACAGGAGGCTGTCAGAACATGGAAACCTTGGGCTGCTTTAATTACATGGTTTTACTATCTACCCTGAGCTGGGGCCAAATTGCATCCGCACACTGCACGTGTAAATAAATAAATAAATGGGCAACAGTTTAAGCAAACATTCAACCATTCACCATTTTTAAAATTCCTAACGTAAACTCTCTCTTATCCTTTTAGTTAAAAGAAAACAGCCCTGTCCTTTTTCCATCTGCTCCTTTGATCTAATGCCAATTCCTTTGGTCCATTCCTTTTCTCTTTATACTTTCTGGAAATATTTACTTACGCTGGGTCTAATGGGTTGCTTAATGCTGCAGTGAAGCATTCCTCATTCATTGTTGACTTGTGAGCCAAGAAAATGATCCCAGGTGAGAGACAGGTCACCAAAGGCACTCAAGTTGCCAACTCTCTGCTTCCACAGCTGACAGTGGAACAGGAACTAAATACTGCCATAAGCCAGGTAATTAGATAAAGCTCTGTCCGCCGCTGTGCACGACAAGACAAAGCAAAAAGGCTCCCCTGCTCCATTAACTAATTTATTGGGGAGTCTGGTCAGCAATTCAGACAAGCATCCACAAGGCAGAAAGATGCCAAGAGATCTGGATTAGATAAAAGCTCGGGAAGGAAGCTGAAGCAGAGCAATTGTAAGGAATGGCTCTTTTGTTCTACTGCTGAAGAAAAGTGAATCACATTGTAGGGATGTCTATATCAGAACCGCCCTTGTCAAGCTGGGCTAATGACTGTCTGAGCCAGTCTCTTCACGTTGCTATTCACACATTCACTCCCTCTCCTCCAGCAGAACCACCATCAGCCTCGAAGGAGCAACACCACAAGCCCTGTCTTGCTTTCTATTACTCTAGCAATCTGAATGCAGCAGACATCGTACCTACTCATTATAACAATTTCAAATAGTGCTGGCTTATAATCCAGTTTGTTAGGTTCAATTTAATATCCTTAATGCAATGAATGTCACTGACAAAACCATTGTAGCAGGACTCATTTAACCTCCTAGTCTCTCTTAAATCAGGCCCACATCTCTTTAAAGGTAAGTCAACATCCATACACCGGACTAGGAGACCTCAGTTCAAGTCCCACCTGCTCCAGAGGTGTGTAACAACATCTCTGAATAGGTTGATAAGGAAAAAAAAAATGGGATACTTACATTCACTACACTAAATTGGTGCCAATGCAGCAATGTGATCATAAGGCCATTAGACACAGGAGCAGAAATTAGGCCATTCAGCCCATCGAATCTGCTCCGCCATTCAATCATGGCTGATAAGATTCTCAACCCCATTCTCCCACTTTCTTTCTGTAACCCTTGATCACCTTGACAATCAAGAACTTATCTATCTCTGTCTTAAATATACTCAATGACCTGGCTTCCACAGCCTTCTGTGGCAATGAATTCCACAAATTCCCCACTCTCTGATTGAAGAGATTTCTCCTTATCTCCATTCTAAAAAGTCTTCCCTTTACTCTAAGGCTATGCCCTCACACACACAAGTAATCAGTCAATTTGTATCTTGTCCTGACCAACCCTCCTGTAAGGACCAATTTGTCATTATAAGGCTATAATTACCTATAATTCATCTGTCATCTTCCAGCTCAGAGGACCAGTCGCAAAACTATATGGTACTACACTAGGGGCCAATGGGCACCTGACATTGGATTGAGATGGAAATGCCCTTGAAACTGTGGAATGAAAGTTCCTCAAAATCTGCTGCACCGCAGTAACCTCTGTGTGTACAAACTTTGGGAAATTTGCTCCCTTGCTGGTGTTGCATTTACGAGTTTAAAGACTTTGCGGGCTTCTGCATTGATTGCCTTCTGGGAGAGAATGGAACTATCATGAGAAATTAAGTAAAACAGAGACAGTGAGGACTACAGATGCTGAAGAGGTCAAAGTTGATAAAGTGTGGTGCTAGAGAAAGCACAGCAGGTCAGGCAGCATCTGAGGAGCAAGGGTCAATGTTTCGGGCAGGATCCTTGCACATTCCTGAAAGGTTGACTCTCCTGCTCCTCAGATACTGCCTGACCTGCTGTGCTTTTTCCAGCGCCACACCTTATCGACAAATGAAGTAATACTTCCACCAGTGTCAGGGCTTGGCTAACGTGGGACTGGACTGGGAAAGAAAGGGGGCATTGGGGGTTAGGACTAGTGGAGAATAGCTATCATGTTGGCCACTCCCCATTCCCTACTGCCCCTTCTCTACTTCCCACACCCAGTCATACACTCTGGGGCAAGGCAGGATGCAAATGCTACCTTACGTGTTTCACTTGAAGAATGCATTTGATCATCAGTCAACATCTAAGCAAGTTTAGAACCACCAATCTCAGATTTGTATAACCTTAATGCTTTCCTTGGTCTTAACCTTTGTTTAGTGACAGCAATCAGTACACTTCAGGAGTTCTTCACTGGCTGTTTGAAGATTTGGGGGTGAAGACGAACGCTACATAAATACACTTATCTTCTTAAGTTTTCGAAAGAGCTCCATTTTGGTCTTCTGGCCAGAGTGGCTAACCAATGGGGACAGTGTCGGTGACAATAATCCACAGCTGAATCAGGCATTTGTCTGATCCAATTGGGTGACAATTTAGTGGAGCTCCTGACAACCTCATGGCTGCTGACAATTCCAAACCACCAGGGAGATGGGACAGGGTCCCTTAACCTTACGAAGGGATGAGGAGAGAAAAAAAAAGAATCTTTGACTAACATAGAAAATACACCCAGTTATTCAGATTGAGAAAAGATGGTAAAAGAAATTTCAGATGGCAGAGGTAATCACCTCTGGGAGGGAGGAGGACAGTGAGTGTCGTGGAGTGGAATTTGCAGATATTGGTGTTCCCCTGCTGCTCTTGTCCTTCCAGACAGTAGTTGTTGTGGGTTTGACAATGCTGCCTAAGGACCTTAGATGAATTTCTGAGGTACAGATGGTACACACCTGCTGCTAAGCATCGGTGAAAGGAGTGGATGCTCGTGGATCTGGCGCTTGCCATTGGCCAGCCCAAGCCTGATACTGTCCAGGTCTTGCTGCTTTTGGATGGGACAGCTTTAATATCTGAGGAGTTACGAACTTTGCAATCAGCAGTAAACATCCTCACATCTCACCCTAAGATAGAGGGAAGGTCACTAAAGAAGTGACTGAACACAAAGAATCGAAGGGCAAAACACTTTAAACCTGTACACACTAGGTAATTAGATTAGATTTTTTTTAGATTAGACTTACAGTGTGGAAACAGGCCCTTCGGCCCAACAAGTCCACACCGACCCGCCGAAGCGAAACCCAACTATACCCCTACATTTACCCCTTACCTAACACTATGGGCAATTTAGCATGGCCAATTCACCTGACCTGCACATCTTTGGACTGTGGGAGGAAACCGGAGCACCCGGAGGAAACCCACGCTGACACGGGGAGAACGTGCAAACTCCACACAGTCAGTCGCCTGAGTCGGGAATTGAACCCGGGTCTCAGGCACTGTGAGGCAGCAGTGCTAACCACTGTGCCACCGTGCCGCCCATAGTATCTCAAACAAAAGAGAAACTAAACACTGTCTCTCAACATTCAAAGACATTCCCATTGTTGAATCCTCTACAACATCCTGCGTGTTATCATTGACTACAAACTGAACTGGACTGCAATGGAAATACAAA
Organism: Hemiscyllium ocellatum; assembly: GCF_020745735.1. Taxonomy (NCBI): domain Eukaryota; kingdom Metazoa; phylum Chordata; class Chondrichthyes; order Orectolobiformes; family Hemiscylliidae; genus Hemiscyllium; species Hemiscyllium ocellatum. The sequence continues at coordinate 18,966,608 of NC_083414.1, forward strand.
TATGGAGTATGTCAGAGGCGAGGAATCCTGCAACAAGTAACTCACATCCTGCCTCCCTAAAGCGTACCCACCATCGACCAGGCACAACTCAGGACTACGATGGAATACTTCCTGTACTTGCCTGGATAAATGTAGCTCCAACAAACACTCCAGAAACCTGATACAATCCAACACAATTGGCACCACATCCACAAACACCCTTTCACAAGCAGCAGTGACTCCATTTTTGCCGGGGCTCCCTGATGCCACACTCAGCCAGATGCAGCCGGATGTCAAGGGCTGTTACCCTCACCTCACTCTTGGAATTCAGCTTTTTGTCCATGTTTGAACCAAGGCTGTAATGAGGTCAACAGCTGGGTGGCCCTGGGCAGACCCAAACTCTCAGGCGATTGTTCAGCTAGTTCTACTTAATAGCACTGTAGATTTCCCATCACAACATATTGATGCTCAAAGTACACCAATAGGGCAGTAACTGGCCAGGCTTGCATTTGACCCTCTTTCTTATGTACCAACCTGGGTATTTTTCCATATTGCTCAGTGGGTGCAGTTTGACAGATGTTCAAAAACAACTTAGCTGTTGGTGGTGGAGGGGACAAGGGGAAGCGAAGCTATTTCTGTGACACATGACTTCAGGACCATTGCAGGAATATTGTCAGGTCACATGGACTTTGCAGAATCCAGTGTTCGATTGTGAGAATCTGTTTATTGTTGGTGCTCAAGGTGCTAGATTAGTTAGGTCTGGATGTGGACTCAGGGACAAGGAAACAAGAAAAGGAACCTGAAGATACAGCAAGGAGCATGGAACAGAATACAGCCCGCTATACACATAGAAACTCTGCATAGATCGGAAATATCACAAGTGTGCGAATATTCAGCAACAGAACTGTAGCATGTTTCTGTAGAATTGCCATTGTACATCCAAATCAACTGAAAGCAATTTCTGCAATGTTTGGAACATTTTGCAGTTTTAACCATTCTTCTCCTCAAACTACTAACTGGGAAATGCAATATTTAATAAATCTAAAATTTCATTCCAAAAGCTATGTTTAACTCATTTTAAATTTCATCCTGAAAACGTCTTACACCTTCATCGCTCACTCAAAGCGTCAAACATATTAAATGATGTACAGCTGCACCGTTGGGCACATTTAAATGTGGCTTTTAAACTTGCACTATTTAGAGTCTGACAGATTTATTTTGTAGAACTACTGCAGCAAAAGCAGAGTGCCATTTCAGTATTGTGCTCTGAAGCTTCCCGGACCAAGTTGCTGAAGTGACTGGCATGCATTTTTCCCTCTTAAAACCTCTTTTACACACATTTAACCTTCTTAAAGTGACAGGTCAAGCTACAAAGGGTGGATTTGCTGGCCTGGGTGGAACAGCAACTCCTTCCTTTAAGCAGGTGGGATTACTGCAGGACTCCCTTTATTGCTACTGTGAAACATTAAAGTCTAGAATTATGAAAGGACTCACTGAAGTTAATCCACTGCAGCTGGACTTGACTTCATACTCAATGTAGGCCGCCTCAGCCTTCTCGCCCACCTTCCCATAATTGGTGTAACACTGGTCTCTGGTCTGGTTGATCATCTGATCAATCTGATTCATGGTGTAAATGCAAAGTGCTGACTCCTCCGTTGCCTTTGCCGTGGCTGTCTGACCAACAGCGAACGTGGCGAACAGGACCTCCCCGTTAGTTTGGAGAGCCCCCTTCGCTAGGCCCTTCCCCGGCCAGCTAACATAGGCCGCCTGGAGTAAATTGTAGTTCTTCTCGGCAGTCTGACAGACGAGCGGTACCTCCACGTACGAGTAGTAGTGCATGTCTCCCAAGCAGATCCGCGACACGTAGGTTTTGTATTCTCTCGATGAGGACTTGAGGTCCCTCCGGTAGAACAGGAAATACACCGAAAACTGGTAAATAAAAGATTTGACAAAATGGTGGTTGTACTCAGAGAGCCTTCCAGCTACTGCTAACTTTGCTGTATCCTCGTAGGAGAAAATGGGGTGAGATTCCAGACTCTGCGGATTTTGTAACTCCAAATTGCGGGTGGTAATGGGAGGGATCCCACCGGCACCTTTGCTGGTGTAACCACGGCCCACAAACAGGACGGCTGTCTTGCCTTTGGACAGGCCGACCAACCCTACTGTAGTGACGTTGGGGTCATTGGCAGCGACGTACTGCGTGTCAACCGGGCGTTCCGGGCGAAACAAGACCCGGCTAATGTTTCCCAAACTCCTTTTCTCACAGATTCCTTGAAACAAGCTGCCGCAGGTGATCAGCTCATCGCCGTAGGGGTTAGTTAGGAGGAGCTTGTTGTGGTTGTCTGTCAGCCTCGCGTGCGGGCAGTCGCTGGGGTTGACGGGCGGAAGGCAATCCTTGCTGTCATTCTGCGGCCCCGTTGGCTGCACTACCAGGTCGGTCAGCTCAGAGGTCAGCTGGAACAGGAAGTTCACGGCCCCGATGTAGACGTTGCCGGTCTCTGGGTCAATGGTCAGGTGCTCAAACTTCACATCCGACCTGCTGAAGGATTTGTACTTGTCCCCACGGCAGATACTTAGAAAAACGATGGAAAGGAAGATGTTCCCAGACCGCATGATCAACGTGCTGTAACAGAGCAGAAAAAAAGATTACTTTATTAACCCTGGATATTTGGAACGTTCTTTCCTTCCATAATGACAAAGATCTTGAGACTGGGGGTTCAATTGAAAAATTTCTGAACTGAGATTGACAATACCTGCGACTTGCAAAGAAAAGACTCCAAGGGTCAAGGTATCAAGGTGGACATTAAGAGTCAAAATATAGATCAGCCATGATTGGTTCAATGGCAGAACAGACTGAAAAGGCCTGAGGGTGACATTTTGTGCTTATTATAATAACAATTAGGCAAGTGATATCAGAAATGGCAAATATAATGCCTTTTCATAGGTGAGATGCTTTCAGTTCTTTCATCATTCAGAAAAAAAAAGTATTTTTATCATCGCAGTATCCATTCACAGATCCACCTCCAACCTCCATGGCAGAGCCACTGACATACTCAACCTTCCTCTCTCGAGCCTATAACCCAATCTCCACCATGTCACTACCCTCCTTTCTCCAAAAGTGCCACCAGGTGTTCCCCTCTCAATGTCCTTCCTCCCTTACCTATATTTCAGTTTTGCAGAGACTTGCAAGAATTTTTTTTTGCTTAAAACTCTTAAAACTAAAGTACATCATGTTGTTGTTGAAGCAATGCTCTGGGTTTAGCTTTGACGCTACCCCGGAGGGCTCGCACGATTCCCAATCTGGATAAAGAAAGGTGTGTGAAAATTAAGGCTAACTCTATACTGACCCAAGAATATCTCTTTCTTCTTTATCAGACACACTCGCTACCAATACAGACCTTTTATAATTGACAAGTCGAGCTGAAACTTACAATTCTCCTGCCATCAGCCACAGCTGTACACTTGAATTGAACAGGAAACTTACCCTGACCTTTGCATAAAAAAGGATTGCCAAGGCTCTAGCGTTTTCCTGACATCTCCAGGAAGTAAAAACTCCATCTCCTGAACAACATGGTGAGCAACAGAGAAGAAAGTGGCCAGGTGTTGCTCTCAGGCGTGAGCAGACAACAACAGGTACATGCCTGAAACGTTTCACTGGGATTCTGCCCTGGAGCTTGCTAGGAATGGTTATTCGGAAACAATGCCTTATAATAGGAAATTGGGACTTTTGCAAGTAAGTTCAAAATAAATGTATAAGAATTTGCAAGTTAATTTTCAGTCACAGAGAGGCTGCTCAGAAGCAGACTTATTACATCATCAAAAAAATTGCACGTTTGTTTTAATTTCCTCCACCCCTTGCATTTATTATTTGCAAAAGCACGAAAGAAAGGCAGTTGGGAATAATGTTTAGACCAGGCCAGACTCCTCAAAACATTTCAAGAAAGTAACCCTGACCCTAAGTTTGCTCATTGTTTGAAGCAGGTGTGAAGTAGATATTCCAGGAGTGATGCAGCAGGCCCAACCACTTCGTTTTAAACAGAATACCGAATGAAACACAAAAGAGAACAGAATACCAAATAATAAAAGCTATCCGAAAACCCAACGGATTATCCCAATTTAACGATGCTGCTCCAAATACTTGCAACCATCCCTATAAACTCCCCTTGGCACAAAAGAGAAAGTCAAACACATGGCCTTACAGGCAAGATGGCAGAGAGAGAGAGAGAGAGAGAGAGAGATAGAGAGAGAATCAACATGGACCTGCTTCTTTGGATCCAGCAGTTTCACAACTGACTGCCAGCTAAAACGAAATCAGAGAAAAGCTGACCTGGGAGAACTGGCCACTCCCCTTTCATTGTACAAGTTTTTTTAAAACCTAAAAGCTTCTTCAAGTAGATCAACCCCAGACATTTGGGAGCCTGGGTCTTTATGACATCCTGGCAAAAAAAACAAGATGGCACGGTGGCACAGTGGTTAGCACTGATGCCTCACAGCACCAGAGACCCGGGTTCATTTCCAGCCTCAGGCAACTGCCTGTGTGGCGTTTGCACATTCTCCCTGTGTCTGCGTGGGTTTCTCCCGGGTGCTCCAGTTTCCTCCCACTGTCCAAAAATGTGCAGGTCAGGTAAATTGGCCATGCTAAATTGCCCGCAGTGTTAGATGAAGGGGTAAATGTAGGGGAATAGGTCTGGGTGGGTTGCTCTTCAGAGGGTCGATGTGGACTTGTAGGGCCAAAGGGCCTGTTTCCACACTAAGTAATCTAATCTCAAATAAAAAACAAACTTTTTTAAGGGAATAGCATCATCATAATAGGAAGTTCCTGAAACATTCCAGACCACACCTAACCAGAGTCAGCTACCCTAAAATAAGGAGAGCTCCACTTGTTCCAGTTCTCACATGCACTACTGTCAGATTTCATAGAATTACAGAATCCTTACAGTGCGGAAGCAGGCCATTCAGCCCATTGAGTCTCCAACCCTCTGAAGAGCATCCTGCCCAGTCCCACCAACTCCCCCCCAATCTATCTTTGTAACCCTGAATGTTCCATGGCTATTTCACAGAGCCTGCCCATCCTGGACACTACAGGCAAGTTAGACAGTCCAAACTGTGCATCTTTGGTCTGTTAGAGGAAACCAGAGCACCTGGAGGAAACCCAGGCAGACAAGGAGAACATCTGTGTGGAGTTTGCACAGTCACCCAAGGATGGAATCGAACCTGGGTCCCTGGCACTGAGAGGCAGCACTGCTAACCACTGAGCCATTGTGCTGCCTGTAACTGCTCCTAATTAGAGTAATAAATGGGAAAATATACAGCCAATGACAAACTTGTGACCTAAACCTACTCCGCTAAACCAGCAGTACTTGGATTTGGTTGCTGGTTACTTTAAACATCAACGGGTCTATACAATGGAGAGCAGTCAACAGGTGGGAGACCAGTTTGTCCTACCTGTCCTATTCCTACAAAGTAAAGATTGCACATTTATATCAGATTTATATGGTGCTTTTCACAACCTCCACACCTCCAACTGCACTTCACTGATTCTTCATTGCGGTGATGCAGCTCATTGAAATGTCACAAATGCAGAGCATCAGATCAGCTTGTGAACCTGATTACTGTCTCATTGCAGGTTATGTTTTGACTAACATGCCTCTTGCCATATTCTCTTGCCATGACTTTGGACTCATGCTTTGAAGATGTCCCAGGTTACAGGTCTTTTGGCTCTTTCTCTGTTGAAGATTTTTGTTTTGAGACCTGCTTGTTCTTTGTGGTTCAGGAAGCTAATTAAGCTCTGCATTCCTTATTGTGCAGGATCGGGTTGTTAATGCTGTCGGTTAAGGAAAACAAAATGGCCAGGACTCCAGAGCTCTTCCACAACACAGTGCCATAGGATTCTCACATTATTCTGCAAGGTTTAATATTTCACTCTAAACCAATTTGCATAGCAATGATTTGTCCGTCAAATTAAGAGCCAGTCACAGGTGAGCAAATGCAGACTCGAGCTCTTCCCCTTTTTACAAATTGGCTCCTTTGTGGGATGTGAGAATAATTGTGGTGAGTTCAGCACTTGTTGATCATATCTAATTGTCCTCGGAGAGGGAATGACTAACAGCTTTCTTGGTGTAATCTGTGTGGTGTAGGAACACTTATAGTGTAACAGAAATAACTACAACTACTGGAGAAACTCAGCTGAAAGCGATTGTGTTAGATACGGACTAAAATCTCCATGTTGTATTTAAAAAAAAGGGAACATCATACAGATACAATCACACAGTGGTTACATGGAAGGTCTAATAATCCAGAGGCCTGCACAAATAATTCAGAAAACTCAAGTTTAAACTCTGACCATTTGAGAATATTTAACCTCTTTCGAGACAATTCGAAATTAAAATATTCACAAATTTGTAAAGTACATTTTACAAACCATGTTCCACTTAGAAGTTATAGAACTCAAAATTCAACTCATTTCCACATGCCATGTTCCACTCTTGGGTGCCTTGATGTGACAGTCTGAATATTTACAATTTAGATTTCATGTCAAGCATAGAGGTCAAGGGCAAAACATTTCATGTTAAAGATGTGAGAAAGTGAGAGAGAAATAAACTTATCCGGATACACCTCTCTGAGGTGCCTCACTATGACATCCATAGCGTACATTCCTTTTCAGGAGCACAGCCAAGGTGTGCCTTGGTGGACCACCCTTTCCCCAGTCTCTCTCCATGGAGCTGCTCCTAACTTTGCTGTATCCCTTAACATGAAATCTCGTACCTCTGAACACGCCAGTCTGCAAAATTTGGTTGAGGGCAACATTTTGCTCTGGAAGATCCACTGCCTTCTGGAGTGACCTTGAAAACAACCCAACTAAGATTAAATATCGGGATCAACAACAAAAGCTGACCTTGCCAGCAATGTCCAGATCCCAAGAATGAACGCATTTTTAAAATCAACAAGCTTGTCTCCGACAGTGAGAAGCATGGCCCATGATGGCTACCACGGCATTTCGCATTTTAATTCCTTCATTCCGCAGTGGCACAGTGGTTAGCACGGGATCCAGATTCGATTCCAGCCTCGGGTGACTGCCTGTGTGGAGTTTGCACATTCTCCCCGTGTCTGCGTGGGTTTCCTCCGGGTGCTCTGGTTTCCTCCCACAATCCAAAGATGTGCAGGTCAGGTGAATTGGCCATGCTAAATTGCCCAGAGTGATAGGTGCATTAGTCAGAGGGAAATGGGTCTGGGTGGGTTACTCTTCAGTGTGTCAGTGGGGCCTTGTTGGGCTGAAGGGCCTGTTTCCACACTGTAGGGAATCTAATAAAATTTAATAAATTTGTTTCTCTGCAGCTAACCACTCACTGTCAGAAAAGATCGGGACAACAGCATCTGTGAATTTTGAAAGCTGCTTTGCTAAAAACTAAAGCTGCAGGAAGTTTTGATGGTGGTCAATGGACAGCAGCTCTATAGATGTTATTTGGCTTCCATCACAGGTAACTCATGGCTAAGACTCAGTAACAATTGTATATTGCTAGACCAAACCCCTTCAGTGAACAGTGCTAGAATTTAAAATTTGTCAGGCACTTCACACAGAAGTACATGTAATTTTGTTAAAACACTGCAACGTGTAACGATACATGGCAGCAACAAGGGGACCACACTATTTTCTCAGTCAGAAAGTGCAGATCACTAATGAACAAGTATACTCACCTCCATCGTCATAGCTCCAACATCACCCTGACTAAGTCAGTAGGTTGCTAAGTTACAGATGATCAGCAAGGTCAAAGGCTGACAGCTGTGAATGACTCACTAATTCACAATGTGGCCAACCTGATCCTGCACAATAAGGAATGCAGAGCTTAATTAGCTTCCTGAACCACAAAAAAACAAACAGGTCTCAAAACGAAAATCTTCAACAGAGAAAGAGCCGAAAGACCTGTAACATCTTCAAAGCATGAGTCCAAAGTCAGGAGAATATGGCAAGAGGCATGTCAGCCAAAACAGAACCTGCAATGACTACAATGAAATAATAATCAGGTTCATAATTGCCTCTCTCTTGACTTGTGCAATTGATCTCACAAGAAAACCCTTTTGGATTTGTAACTTGCACTTACACTGCTGCTTTAAACCGATGCCAAGTGGTTTTGTTTTTGTGGGAATCAATATAAAATGGAGAATCCTCCAGATTCACTGACTGCACTAAAACATCGAGGTGGAACAAGGAGTTCACGAAACACTGTGCTCCTGTTCCAATCGCTGCTTGTGGCACATACTCCCCAGACACAGCCAGCTACAACCCAAACATACACTTCCTGCAACTTGTTGTGCACTTTGCAGCCACCAGAAGGGGTTTCAGTAAGAACAGTCAACGAGTTTATTCTAAATTTGTCATGCTTTGCAAATGCGCAGGCCCTGTGGTAGAATAGCATCCATTTAAATACGCAGGTCTTGAAAATCTCAACAGCTTTTTGTGACTTTAACATAGAATAATGTCCTAAAGCACTGCTATCAAACAAAAGCTGACAGTGAGTCACACAGGAAGATATTGAGACAAATGAGCAATATCCTGGAATGAGAGCAGATTTTAGGGAATATCTCAAGGGAGGAAAGAGGTGGAGAGGGAGCAGGAGAAGAAGGGAATTTCAGACTTTACAGTAGAGGCTAGCCAAAGGCATATATTCATTAGGAGATGGCTACACAAAGGAGACTATTAAATTGCACAAAGTATTACAAGGATGCTTCCAGGACTGGAGGATTTCAGGAGAGTCTGGATGGGCTGAGACTTTTTCACTGGAGTTTAGGAGGTTGAGGAACAATCTAACGGTGGTTTATAAAATCATGAGGGGCATAGATACAGTAAATCACAAAGGCCTTTTACTTACAGTGGGGGAATTCAAAACGAGAGGGCACATTTTTAAGGTGAGAGGAGAAACATTTAAAAAGGACCAGAGGGGCAACTTTTCCAATAAAAAGGTGGTTCTTAGGTGGAATGAACTGCCACAGGATGCAGGAGGTGTGTAAAGTTACAACATTTAAAAGACATTTGGAAAGATACATGAATAGGAAAGGTTTAGAGGGATATGGGCCAAATGCTGGCAAAAAGGACTAATTTATTTTGGGGAACTTGGTCAGCATGGACTGGTTGGACCAAAGGGTCTGTTTCTGTGCTGTATGACTCTTGAATTGGAGGAGTGAAGGATTCTTGGAGCTTTGCAGAGCTGAAGAAGATTACAGAGATGGCAAGACAGAGACAGATTTGAGAGAATTCAGCCAGGGTCTGTCCTAGAACTAGTTCCTTGAAAACACAAGTTCATACAGACTGTGCAGGCTGAGCTTGGAACTAGAAGGCATGGAGAAAATGCCTCACCCAGGTGGACCTTCCCTTCAGATCTACCACACATCTGCATGCCATGGGAATGGCAGTGTACTCACTAACTCATGGCATGAAAATCCAACTTGAGGAGCAAAGAAATGGAACGACTGCTACCTTTGAGAGATAGCAAGCCTTCCCAAAGTTCAGACATCTCTTAAAGGCAGGGCGCTTCTAATGACGAGATCAATGTAAGCACTCACAGCGCCATCTCTCCTCAGGGATCAGTGATGGAGCCTCAATTATCTACAAAGAAAAACTGGATAAAGGGATCAAATGTATGTTTGCAAAATTGTAGGAGAGACAGTGGTAAGTACAAGAAATGTAGCAGGCATAAGGACTTCTCAAGTAGAGGTATAGTTAATTGAGGGGCAAAGTTTGGAAAATGCAATTTAAAGTGAGAAGGTGTGAACTTGTCCACTTCGGCATTAAGTGTGTAAAAGCAGCACATTACCTAAATGCAGAGAGATTGAAGAACTCTGAGGGACAGAGTGATCTGGGTGTTCTGTTACACGAATTACAAAATGTTAGGATGCAAGTACAAATGATTAGGAAGGCAAATGCAATGTTGTTTCTTGCCAGGCAAATAGAATATACAAGTAAGGAGATTTTGACACAATTGCTCAGGACACTGGTCACAGCCACAGTGTAACAAGGGATTGGTAACTTACAGAACTCATTGGACTGAATGCTTGACACTGAATGGATATAATAAATGTCACAATTAATCAGCTTGCATTCCTGCAATTGATTAAAGCATCTAAGAATGCAATGTGCTCAACTGAAACTAGTTATATTTTATTGCAATTTCCATAAAAGTCCAGTTTGAAATATTTTGAAATGTACCTTTAACCACTTTATGGACAAGGCACATTTTGCAATTTCTGGAGTTCTTAAGAAAGTGCAGAGAAGACAGACTTCTGAGATGCATCTTCAAAAGAAAGAGTGGATGATTTAGGCTGGATCCATTGAGGTCTGGACGATTAAAAGGTTGATCTTATTTTGACAAAGAAATTCTGAGGAGTCTTTTCAGGATGGGTGCTGAAAGGATGTTTCCCCTTGTGGGAGAGACTAGAACTAGGGGAACTTTTTAAAATGAGTGGTGTTTAATTTAAGGTGGTGATGCAGAAGATTTATTTCTCTCAAGGGATTGTTAGTCTGAGGAATTCTCTTTCCTAGGCAGCAGCAGAGGCGGGGTCATTAAAATCTGCCTTAAAAATATTCAAAGTCTTTGGTCTTTGATAAAAGGATTCAAAGGCTATAAAGAGTACACTGGAAAGTTGTGATCACAATTTAGTTGGACATCTCTAAAGGTTGAGAAGAAAATATCTACAATCCAACAAACCATGATCTATCAAATGATGGAGCATGCTCAAGGGTCAAAAAAGCGATTCCACTTGGTCCCGATTCATATACTCACTCCCTTTCCCAATCTTTCCCTATCTCTTCGGTTCTTTCATTCTTCAGCCTCTCCACTCCTCTATTGTCTTGTAAGCTGACCCATAAAAACCTGTCGCTTGGACCAAGCTTTGACCACAGATATCAGAGTATCTCAGTCTGCGGTTCTGCGTCAAGTTTTATTTGACAGTGTTCCTGTGCAATGCCTTGGTTTTTTTTTAAATCAAGCCAAAGGCACTGTCCGTACTTATTGTAGAATACTTGTCCCTGCCTGTACAGTACAATACTTCAGACCCTTCCTGTACTATCCCCATGCCAACTGAAGATCTGGTGACAACTCCGAACAGAAGGTACAAACCTCAACTGGTAAACAGTTTGTGGATGAATCAGTTGAAACAGCACAGTTGTTGGCAGTTCTTAGAGAGCTCTACAGCAGACTGGCCCCAGGGGAATACTGTTAAATCACTTATTGAAGATTTACTACAATGTAAATATGCTAATAACAAAAAAAATCGCATTTCAGTGCTTGATCCATTTATTTCTGTCCCAACTTGTATGAACCGAACGTAACCTAATAAATCTTGTTTGTTTCATATCTTACTCCACCCATCAGCCACTATAAAGAGCTGCTTCAGTAACAGAAGGTAACTTTTCTCCAAAACCATTTGCCTTGAGGTTTTTTTCTTACTTTTGAGTCCTTCAAACAAAAGGATAACACAGACTTGAATAGTGGCAGCGTGCAAGTGTCATCTAACATCCTATGTTTGTGCAGCACCTGCATTGTGGTAATTCAATGAAACCTCGCTGTTAGCCATTTGTTGGCAAACACTATTTTTCTCTGGAAGATATTTCATTGATGAATAGGCTCCTTGATGATACATGAAAGGCACACTCCTGTGTGTTCCCCAGCCTCAAGTTCAAACCATTTTCAGTCAAATTAAAAGTTTCACTAACCTAGTAGCCAGGCAAATTGTGAGAGAGCAGCAACGACTCAAGTGGTTACCAAGGTGATTGGTCCGATCCAAAAGAGAAAGCAGCAGTACAGATTAAAGAGCATCTTTATTATACATATCTCAGATTTTCAAAGGACCCATCGTAAGCAAACATATCAGCAACAGAGCATCAGACGCTGGAACTTCTCCTTCCCCCAGTCATCAGTGTCAGGATCATTGCTTTTCCCAAACAACTATAGCCTGGTTAGGGGAGGCAATGATCTAGTGGTATTATCGCTGAACAATTAATCCAGAGACCAGGTAATGTTCTGGGGACCCAGATTCGAAGCCTACTATGGCAGATGGTGGAATTTAGTCCAATTAAAAAAAAACCCTGGGTGGGACTGAGTCGAATGAGCACAAAACTATTGTTCGATTGTTAGCCATCTACCAGCCAGTGACAACGTGGCAGGAAATGCACTGAGTGCAGCCCCAGCCTTTTGAGCTAATTTACGGTACGCAGAAGATAGAACAAAAATGAAACCCATTGACAAAATAAAACCTAAAAGGACGCTTTTGAAGATTTGATCACTCTGGAAAAGGAGAAATGTATGTAGCCAAGAAATAGAGACAAGATACACGTGTTGTGCCAATCTGCCAATAGCCTTCCTCTAGAGATGGTTGCATCAGTTGTCTTTAGTCACTTGGTAAAAGGGATTCAACTAACCATGTGATTTCCTCCTCTGCCATGCAAATAGCCTTGACCATCAAATTTTTGTTTCCCTGATTAACTGGGCTCCAAAGTAACTCTTGCATGTTCGAGATGATTTGGACATGCGTGCGACCTTACCATCAACACTAGGCTTTTCCTCATCCTTTATCCTCATAACACAATCTTCCATCCCGTCAGCTGCTCACCATGGATTTACAGATAACGCTGACAAATGGACAGACTACTTGCAGGAATCTCAAGGGGCCAAAGAAATACCACTCACACTACAAATACCCAAATGTCTTGACAAAGGGCTGCCCTTCCCAGAGATAATGGCAAGAAGCCCACACAAAGGTAGGTGAAGAACAACTGGTGAATGTACTTGGAGCAGGCTGCGTGTGCACATTCTCAACAAGGCTTCTTCTTCTGTCAAATGTTTCCTGAAGTATCAAAACCTGTTGTAAGAAACCCTTCGATAATCTTTGAGAGGATATCAGAAACTAGGCCAGCCCCCCTGTTCAATGAGCCTATTTTTTGTGGGATCATTTCTCAAAACAAGATTAATGAATCAGATTCATATCCATAGAGGTGCAAACATAAATATTATTGTTATTATTTCTTATTCTTGTTGCTCATTTGTAAAAGATTCTAACACTGTATTCATTCAGATGTCAACCCCAATGCTTGCAATGTGCTGTCAGAATGTTTTTAATGTGAACATTTAATGCTTTCTGCTCTCACTGCCCAGGTCTCCCCATCAGCACTTTCCAAAGTTTGCCAGATCTGTTACTTGAGTAAAAAGTGAGGTCTGCAGATGCTGGAGATCAGAGCTGAAAATGTGTTGCTGGTTAAAGCACAGCAGGTTAGGCAGCATCCAAGGAACAGGAAATTCGACGTTTCGGGCCGGAGCCCTTCATCAGGAATGAGGAGAGGGTGCCAGGCAGGCTAAGATAAAAGGTAGGGAGGAGGGACTTGGGGGAGGGGCGATGGAGATGTGATAGGTGGAAGGAGGTCAAGGTGAGGGTGATAGGCCGGAGTGGGGTGGGGGCGGAGAGGTCAGGAAGAGGATTGCAGGTTAGGATAGGGGAGGGGAGGGAAATATATCCCTGGTGGTGGGGTCCGTTTGGAGTTGGCACGAAGGGAGTGGTCTTCGTGGAACGCTGATAGGGGAGGGCACAAAGAGAGTGGTCTTCGTGGAACGCTGATAGGGGAGGGCACGAAGAGAGTGGTCTTTGCGGAACGCTGATAGGGGACTCCAACTCCAAACGGACCCCACCACCAGGGATATATTTCCCTCCCCTCCCCTATCAGCGTTCCGCAAAAACCACTCCCTTCGTGACTCCCTCGTCAGGTCCACACCCCCCACCAACCCAACCTCCACTCCAGGCACCTTCCCCTGCAACCGCAGGAAATGCAAAACTTGCGCCCACACCTCCTCTCTTACTTCTCTCCAAGGCCCCAAGGGATCCTTCCATATCCGCCACAAATTCACCTGCACCTCCACACACATAGTCTATTGCATCTGCTGCACCCGATGTGGCCTCCTCTATATTGGGGAGATAGGCCGCCTACTTGCAGAACGCTTCAGGGAACACCTCTGGGACGCCCGAACCAACCAACCCAACCACCCCGTGGCTCAACACTTTAACTCTCCCTCCCACTCCACCGAAGACATGCAGGTCCTTGGACTCCTCCATCGCCAGAACATAACAACACGACGGTTGGAGGAAGAGCGCCTCATCTTCTGCCTGGGAACCCTCCAGCCACAAGGGATGAACTCGGATTTCTCCAGTTTCCTCATTTCCCCTCCCCTCACCTTGTCTCAGTTGATTCCCTTGGACTCAGCACCGCCCTCCTAACCTGCAATCCTCTTCCTGACCTCTCCGCCCCCACCCACTCTCCAGCCTATCACCCTCACCTTGACCTCCTTCCACCTATCACATCTCCATCGCCCCTCCCCCAAGTCCCTCCTCCCTACCTTTTATCTGAGCCTGCCTGGCACCCTCTCCTCATTCCTGATGAAGGGCTCTGGCCGAAACGTCGAATTTCCTGTTCCTTGGATGCTGCCTGACCTGCTGTGCTTTAACCAGCAACACGTTTTCAGATCTGTTACTTGCCAGTTGTGGTTGAGTTTCATTTTTGTTGTAAACTCGATTATTCCAGACAAAAAGACATCACTTCAGCTTTGCCACTGGCTATCAGCCACTGGCCGAACTCCAAATGCAGCAGCAGCAGCTTTGAAGGAACAGTGACAGCGACACTAAACACAGCCTCCTTGCCTTCCATTTTCTCCTGGGCATGAGAAGCCAACAATGATATTTTATGCTGCTGGGCTGTTCCAGTCATTCCACCAAAATAGAACATGGTGGTTTAGTGGTTAGCACTGCTGACTGCCAGCATCAAAGACCCAGGTTCGATTCCACCCTTAATGACTTGTCTGTGTGGAGTTTGCACATTCTCCACGTGTCTGTGTGGGATTCCCCTGGGTGTTCCTGTTTCCTCCCACAGTTCCAAGACATGCATGTTAGCTGGGTTGGCCACGCTAAATTGCCCTCAGTGTCAAGGGATGTGCACGATGTGATAGGTGAGCCATGGGAAATGTCAGGTAATCGGGGTGGGTGGAGTCTGGGTGGGATGCGCTCTAGAGGGTTGGTGTGAATTCGATGGACTGAATGGCCTGCTTCCACACTGTAGGGATTCTATGATGATAGCGAGAAGCCTAAACTCTTGACATACAAATGAATTATTTACACTTCTTGTTACTTAAGAGGGGCAGACAGGCTGCACCAACTTTGATGTTAACTTGTTGTATTCCTAAAAAGATGTCATATTTACAGCACAGGAGGCCATTTGGTTTCTTTGCTAGCCATTACATTGCTCTGACTAATCCCATTTTCAGCTTTTGGTCTAGGTTACAGTACTTCATTAATGCCTGTGTTCCAAAGGCACCTGAGCATCTGCACAGTGGGATCTTACATGTGGCACCCTGAATCACTTCTACATTTTGCCCCATGTGTCTGTTCAAATGAACATAACAGAAGGCACAACACCAGTAAACAAAGCGCTCGGAGAGCTTTCCTCCTGTGGCTTGAACAACATTTATCTCCCAACAGAGCCAAAAATAATTTAACTGATCGTTTATCGCGTTTGAGGTTTGTGAGATTCGAGTTCAGCCAGATACAATCTTGTATCTGCTGGAGAAAAACCAACTGACCAGAAGTCAGCACTGTTTACAGCATCAGTCAGAGAAGCTGGAAAGCACAGACACTGCAGCGACAGGGGATATCCTTGCTCTCTTCACACTGACTGGGAACCTTCTTTTGCCATCCTGTCAATTCTCACAGGGTGAATAGATGGCACGTCTACTCTGGCCAGTGAGTCTAGGACCAAGAATCAATCTCAGGACAAGGGGTAGATCATTTAAGACTGAGATAAGGTCGAATTTCTTCATTCGGATGGGTGGCGAACCTAAGGAATTCTCTCTGAGTGTCTTGTGGAAGTTCACACACTGAGCAGATTCAAGACCAGAATCAATACGCTTCTCAACACTCCAACTTACTGCTGATGCTGGAAGCTGTACTGAAGACAATAAGATGTTGGAAATCCCAGTGGGTCAGGCAGCACCCATGGAGAGAGAGCAAGCTAATATTTCGAGTCTAGAAGATTCTTCACCCGAGGTGGTGGCGGAGGGTCATCTAGATGTTAGCTTGCTTTCTCCGCATGGATGCTGCCTGACCTGCTGGGGTCAGCTTTTTGTCTTCAGGTTTCTGGATACTACAGTCATCAAAGAATTTGGAGATAACATGGGAGAATAGCATCGAGGTAGATGATCAGCTGTAATCCAACTGAACAAGTCCAAAGGCCCATTCCTGTTTCTTTCCCAGGAAACTTGCACTGATAAATGACCAGGAAATGCACAGTAGAGCCCTGGCACGGTCATCGTGAAGAGGTTCAGGAGGCTGTGTAGTGGATCTTGCATCAGCAAGATGCCCTGTAGTAATTTTGGATGCCAGTCTCTCCAGAGACTCTGCAATGCCACCTGGGCCAACAGGAGGTTGAACAATGTGCAGTGTGGCACAATAGGGGTATGGTCAGGTTCTGTGTGGGTCTCACTACTTGCAAAAGCTGCCACAATTCTCACACCACCTTTCACACTGACAAACACACTATGGTGCCCCACAGACAAATGGAGACCCAAGGCAATGATGAGAGAGAACCAAAAGCTCAGCCAGAAGATTGAGTTACAAGGGAAGTGACAAAGGAGGACAGGAAGGGGAGTGAGGTGGCAAAGTTTAACAGCATTATGAACCAAAGCAAGGATATGTCCAAAGCCAACAAGTATGGCACTGCAAAAGCACAGCAGGACAGGCAATATCCGAGGAGCAGGAGAATCAACATTTCGGGCATAAGCTCTTCACCAGGAATGACCCTCCCGCTCCTCAGATGCTACCTAACCTGCTGTGCTTTTCCAGCGCCACACTTTTCAACTTTCCAGCATCTGTAGTCCTCACTTTCTCCTGTATCCAAAACCAGACTTGGAAGAATATACTGAGAGAGTTCAAGATACGGGCTTGAGTAGATCAGAGTGAGGACCTGACAGATGTAAATGCAGGATTAAGAATTTAAAATTTTATGTGCTAGGAGACCCGAGTCTGTCCAGATGAAAAATAAGTACTGTTTTAAAATATATTTGTCAAGAGGTGTGGGCATCACTATGGCCAACATTTTTAGCCCATCCCTAATTAACTTTGAGGAATTGTGGTGAGCCATCTTCTTGAAGCACTGTATTGGTATTGTATTGGTATATCCAGAGCACTCTTTGGAGGGGGTGTGGTGGCTACAGGATTGTTAACTTATTCCTCCTTGAAACACTGGTGTCACTGGCAAAGGCAACATTAGTTTATCACCCCTTATTGCCCTTGAGTGGCTTACTAGCCTTTTCAGAAGGTCGTGAGGAGTTAAGTACATTGCAGAGGTCTGGAGATAAATGTAGGCCTGACTGGATAAGTATGGCATATTCCCATCCCAAAAGGACATTAGTGAACTATTTGGGCTTTTATTACAATCGATAACAGCTTCTTCGCCACCATTGCTGACACTAGTTTTCAGTTCAGGATCTTATTTATTAAATTTTAAATTCCATCAGCAGCCTTGATGGGATTTGAACCCATGATTCAGATTGGAATCTGCAGACACTCAGTCTTGCCTTCATACCTGCACGTTTGATTTTTCTAATGCACCCCCTGGCGGGCTTCTGAACTTGATAAACCCGTGTCCATCCCAACCTCCAGTGCTTATGCCCTAACATGCCCCAAATAGCTTTTGCCCATTTGCTGCTCTTGTCCTTCTGGCTAGTCAAGGTCATGGCAGCAAGGTGATACTGAAAGAGTTCTCACCAACAGGATGAAGGTACAGAATTTTGGGAGAGTTGGTAAACCATCCCTCCTCACCTTTTTCAACCTTTTGACTGAATTGATCACCACCACCTCCTCTGGTGACCCCACACTGCATTCCTGCACATCCAATTCAATCCTTATCCAGTTACTGTCCAAGAATTGTCAGTTATTACTCCTGCATTCTTGTTCTGTTGTCCATTGAGGATGTGCCCTTGGCTCGTACCTTTTTCTTTATTTAGTTGCTGCACCCTTGGTAGCATCATGCAAGTTTCTACATTTACGGATCACCACGACCCTACGTGACCCCTCCACACTCTAAATTACTAAGCTATTTATCTGACCTCCAGAAAATTCATCCCAGATTGTACGGTCTTCATGCACTGCCACAAACTCTGCTCCCTCGCCACTGACTCCATGCCTCTCCATTTCAAATGTTTGAGGCTGAATAAGACTGTTTGCAGCTTCAGTATCTCTTGTGAACACAAGGTGATTGTTCAGCATGATACCATTGCTAAAGCTGCCTATTTCCACATCCTCTCACTGTCCCACTTTTCCCAGCCTCAGCTCTTCTGCCAATGAAACCCTCAGTCTTGCCTTTGTTGGCTACACACTTGACTATTCTAATGCACTACTAGCTGGTTTCCCACCTTCAAAAATGTGTGGTGCTCCCAACCTTGTATCCCAACTCATACCCAAACACCTTTTGCCCATTACTTTAATACTTGCTGACCTAACCGGCCCCCTGTTTTACAATTTCAACCTTGGATTCCAAATCTTACAATGGATCAGCACCATCTTCTTGTTTCCCCCCACCCCCACTTGTTCTTTCCAATCTTCTTCAGACCTACAACCCCTCAGATCTCTATTCTTCTCTGATTCCAGCTTATCAGGGATCGCTGATCTCAATTGGGTGGCATGGTGGTTCAATGGTTAGCACTGCTGCTTCTCAGTGCCAGGGACTCAAGTTCGATTCCATCCTTGGGTGATTATCTACATGGAGTTTACATATTCTCCCCATGTCAGCATGAGTTTCCACCCACTGACCCAAGATGTGCAGGTTAGGTGGATTGGCTGTACTAAATTTCCCATAGTGTCCAGGGATGTGCAGGCTAGGTGGGTTAGCAGGGTTGCAGGGATGGGGTAGGTGGGGCGGGTCTGAGGTGGCTCTTCAGATGTCAGTGTTGACCCGATGGGCTAAATAGAATGCTCCCATTCTGCAGGGACTCTGTTGATTCAATGATAATTACTCCACCATTTGTGGCCACACTTTCAGCTGCTGAGACCCAAGAAACAAAAATTCCATCTCTAACCTTCTTCCAATTTACTTCCCTCCTTGAAGACACTCTAATACCTTTGACCAGGAATTTGATTATTTTCCCTAAAACTGCTTCTGTGGCTCAGTGTCATCTTTCATTTTACAATGCCTCTGCGAAGCACTTTTGGCACATTTCATCGCAGAAAGGGCTACATAAATACACATTGTTGTTGTTGTTGTTGTTCTTGGAGTTCAGAGTATACACGATCAAAAGCCAAAAAAGCATTGGAATAATCTAGAAATTTGAAGTGACAATGGCTGCTTTCGTGTGTACTGTTTTTCCAGTAAAATTGAAGTAGAAATTCATACTGCCTCTCAAAGCACTCAAAATGACCTCAAACTAAATATTGGACTGAGGCAACAACTTGTATTTAAATAGCACCTTTGACACAGCGAAACATCTCAGACGCACAAGTTTAAAATCTATCAAAGGCTAATTTAGGATTCCTTACAGAAAGTTCCAGAAAGGGAAAACCAATAGGCAAACCAAAAAAACTCGAATATCAGCAAGAAAAAAAATCAGTTCCTCACAAATTCATCTAATGTGTACTCTATCAAAAAACAGCGACACTATGCACACTCCAAAATGAGATTTCTAATTATCAATGACACACAAAGGGTGAAAGGGATAGTGTGGTTAAAGGACATTGAAGAGTTTGATCAGCCATCGTCTTACTAAATGGTGAAGCGGACTCAGTGGGCTGAATGGCCTACAGCTATATCTTGTTTCCTGGGCGTATAGATCATCATGGAGTCACCTCACTGTGCTTTCACTATGATGATCCAGTCTAGTTTCACTCGTTAAACTGAAAGGAGGGAGATCATTAAAAGCTCTTGATTAAAAGTCCATTAAGCTGGTGAATGAAATAGTCCCACCCATCCACCAGCCCAACTCTTTTTCCAAGAAAGGAGAAGAGAATGCATCCTTACCATTTGTCTCTTCCAGATCTCCGTACAGGTGCATCAGCCCTGCACTGCCGGCTTCGTCATTAGTGCTGTCCTCTCATGCACAGACCTGTAATCAAAGTGACAAGAAACAGAAAATTGAGGTGGTATTCTGGTGGGAGTTCACAGATAAACACTGGGGAACTAATTTCTCCTTCAGTTACTAATTGACACAATAGATTTTTGTTGAGTATTTCGAAACTGATTTGTCATAATTGAACTCGTACAAGTTTCTTGCAGTCAACGAAATGTCCTGCTACCTCCTATTGTGTTACTCAGTGACGCTACAACAATGAGCCTTGATCTCATGGAATAGTGGAGTATGCCTGAAAGGCCCGCGTATTATTATTATTGTCCCACTACCCAAAGGAAAGATGGGGTAAAGAATTAAAAGAAAGCAACTCTGCAGGTACATCAATAATGACAGGGAGAATCTGTGCCTTCACATTTATTGCCCACAATTGAATTTGGTGAGCCATCTTCCTGAACCACTGCAGTCCTTCTGCAATAGGTTTGGTACAAGTGAATGGCTTGCAAGCCAATCTCAGGGGGCAGTTAATGTTGCTGGAGATCTGGAGTCACACGTAGACTACATCAGATAAATTTATCACATTTCCATCCAGAAAGGACATTAGTTAACCAGATGGCTGCAACAAATGACTTCAGGGTCACTATTACAGAAGCCAGGCTTCACTTCCAGATTTATTAAATAAATTTAAGCTCCACAAGCTGCTACAGCGGGATGCGACTCAGAGGTCTCGGAACATTAACCTCGGTGTGTGGATTACTTGGCCAGTGATACTTCCACCATACAAATGTGCTTTGGCAGTAGGCATCGGATTGGTTCAATCTTGGGTGTGCAGCTCTCACCCAGCTTTGCAGCACTCATTTACAGAAAGGGGAGTGGACAGAAATCAAGATGTGCTTCCATGACATTCTGAACACAAAAGCATCTCTTTATCGCCACAATACTACAGATTGACTAATTTCAGCAGATGCACGGATCAAGTAGATACAAGTATAACCTGCATTGTAGTGGCAGGTTGACTAAACTGATGAGGATGGGTCGCTCAACAGTATTCGTTGGAGAATTGGGAGTTTAAGCTTTAAAGACTCGCAGATTGCAAAATACATGAGGGAGTGAATGAGTTAAACATCTCAGAGCTGTCTACTAATCTCAGGCACACATGCAAATGATCTCCTGCTTTTATCAGGCAGTTGAAAGGTGTGGGGAATCAGCAATCTGAATTTACGTCTTTTCTTTCGTTTCGCTTTGCTCATTAGGTGAGGTTGTTCACCCACCAGTTATCTCATTTTTTAAAAATCACTCAAGGGATGGCAGTACCAGCAACACCACCAGCATTTCTTGCCTATCCTTAATTACCCTGATGGCGAATGACATTCAGGATCCACTGAATCCTCATCATAGATTTGTTGTACTGAGTGACCTGTTGGGACATTGCAGAAGGCAGTTTCAGGGCAGACCATATTGCGGTGGGTCTGGCATCTCATGGAGGTAAGGAGCAGGGAAGGCTGGCAGATTTCCTTCCCTCAATAACACGAGTGAAGCAGGTGAGTTTTTAATGACAATGCGGCATCTTTACAGTCATCATTAGGCTTTTAATGGTCTTTTGCTTTTGGATTCATTACATTGAAAATTCCCAGCTGCCCTGGTGGAATTTAAACTGGTGTTTTCAGACCATGAGTCCAAACCTCTGGGAGTACGAGTCCAATAACCTAATCGTCTGTGGAACAAGTAGCAACCTCAGCTCCACGCATGGTTGACCAGCCTATTTCTAACATTGTGACGGAATATCCTAGTGATGTTGTGCGACGCCGCACACAGAACCATTTGGCTCGTTTCTGTAGCAATGCAAGCTTCCTGACTGAGCCACAACAGTGAGTGAGTGTTCTGTTGTTGGCCCCTTCAGAAAGTCAGATCAGTCCCCAAATTTGGCTTGATGAAAACAAGATTAAATTCCCTGCAGCATGAAACAGGCCCTTTGGCCCAACAGGTCCATACCGACCCTCCAAAGAGGTTAACCCACGCAGACCCATTCCCCCACCCTATACTTATCCCTGACTAATGCACCTAACGCTGTGGGCAATTTAGCATGGCTAATTCACCTAACCTGCCCATCTTTGGATTGTACGAGGAAATCAGAGCACCCGGAGGAAACCCACGCAGACGCGGGGAGAATGTGCAAACTCTACACAGACAGTCACCCAAGGTGGGAATCGCTCCCCTGTCCCTGGCGCTGTGAGGCAGCAGTGTTAACCACTGAGCCACCATGCTGCCCAAAGAATTCCTTTTTAAAAAAAAATAGCCTCAAGATGAAGAGAAGAAAGAGAGCAAACTGCACCTTTAATCATGAGAGAACACAAGATGAACAGTTTCTACTATGCAGAGACTGCGCAATCTTTGGCATGGGGAACAAGAACATTTTTTTTGCCAGATTAAAGCTAACAAAGTTAACCACTGGCTAAAAAGAAGGCATTTATAGCAATTCAAATTCCCACTCCCAAAAACAACAATTGAGCTGTACTGACTCTCTTGTGTGATGGCACTATACAAAACAAAAATCCCTGATTTACTGTGCTTCATATCATTATTAAACAAACAAGCAGCTCCTCATTGATCACTTCGACAGCCATTGAATTGAAGAGCAAAAATAAACAGGAGCCTGATAGGCTGAAGCGAGAAGTCAGTGAGTGACGTGTGCAGCTGACCAAATATTTGTGGAAACCTTTAGCTTTGCAGTCACCACCAGACACGGCACATTTTGGCTCAAAGCTAGTTTTCAATCATACACTGGATCTCCTGTATATTCATTCCCAGCAAGAGCACTGTGCGCTGTTTTGTAAAGAGCCCCGAAACAGAGCTGCATTCATCCACTGGGAGGGACAAGCAAGAGGCATTTCATAAAATACTGGCTTTTGTACTTCCACCGGGAGTTCTCCCTCTAGCTTCTCTGAGCTGGAATATCCCTTCGACTGGGTCATTCAGGCTACACCTCATTTAACCCCTTAACACCAATCAAACCACACCAGGTTAGGATTAAAGACGGGATTCTTGGCAGTGTGGAGGAACAGAGGGATCTGAGTGTGCAAGTACATAGATCCCTTAAAGTTGCCACCCAAGTGGATAGGGTTGTTAAGAAAACATATGATATTTTGGCTTTCATTAACAGAGGGATCGAGCTAAAGAGCCACGAGGTTTTGCTGCAACTCTACAAATCCCTGGTGAGACCACACTTGGAATATTGTGTCCAGTTCTGGTCGACCTACTATAGGAAAGACAAGAGGCTTTGGAGACAGTGCAAAGAAGGTTTACCAGGATGCTGCCTGGACTGGAGGGCTTGCCTTAAGAAGAAACGTTGAATAAGCTCGGACTTTTCTCTCAAGAGAAGAGGAGGAAGAGAGGAGACCTGATCGAGGTGTACAAAATAATGAGAGGAATAGATAACGTCAATAAACAGAGACTTTTCCCCAGGGCAGGATTGACTGATACGAGATCATAGTTTGAAGATATTAAGAGGAAGGTACAAAGGAGATGTCAGAGATAGGTTCTTTACACAGAGAGTTGTGAATGCATGGAATGTGTTGCCAGCAGTGATGGTGGAAGCAGAGTCATTGGGGACATGTAAGTGACTGCTGGACATGCACATGGATAGCACTGAGTTGAGGGGTGAGTAGGTTAAGTTATTGTATTTTATATTAGGATTAAATCTCTGCACAACATTGTGGGCCAAAGGGCCTGTTCTGTGCTGTATTTTTCTATGTTTACAGTCAAGACCCCAGAGCCAAAAGGGTTAAATTAAAGACAAGTTACACAGACCAGTTACATACTCCCTTCAGTAAAGGGGATTAAGGGATGATGTCATTGAAGTGTAAGAAAGGATTTGATACGATAGACCGGAGAAAACCGATTCCCCTCATGAGGGAGTGAAGGACAAAGGAATATATAATCTTACAAGCACAGCCGGATTGTTCAGGGGTGATGTCAGGTGGTACTCCTCATGAAAATCTGAAAAATCTGAAAAAGCCATTCGGATGAACTGAAAGTTAATCTTTCAACTCCTTTTTGTCAGGCAAGATTATTAATCATAGAATCCCTACACTGCAGAATGAGGCCAGTTAGCCATCGAATCTGCACTGATCCTCCAAACAGCATCGCACCCAGGCCCCAGACCATTATCCTATCCCTGTAATCTCACATTATCATGCGGATCCACCTGGCCTACACATCCCTCAACAATATGGGGCAATTTATCATGGCCAATCTACTTGATCTGCACGTCTTTGGATTGCGGGAGGAAACCAGAGCACTCGGAGGAAACCTACGCAGACACGGGGTAAATGTGCAAACTCCACACAGGCTGTTGCCTGAGATTGGAATCGAACCCGGGTGCCTGGCGCTGTGAAGAAGCAGTGCTAACCACTGAGCCACCGTGCTACTACTAAATGGTGACAAAATCAAGATGGGTAGATGGAGTTGAGCTTCAGATCACCCAGGAATGATGAACGGAGCTCAGGCCTCTTCCTGTTCATGTGTTCATTTGGTATTCAGGGATCAGATTTGCACGGACCCACTGCTGTAACCTTCATTTGGAACCATTTAGCAATCATTGCAGTTGACTTACAAGACTACCATACATTGTTAGAAAGGTAAAGCCTCAATTCAGTAAGGAGATCAATTGAGACTGAATATTTGCATGGTCAGTCTATATTTGATCTCCATTGGCAAAAGACACTCACCTATACAGTAATGTTGGGGCACAGGAAGATAGGAAACAAACCCCTGTGTTAGTTCTGTGTTTCTCAACATAGAGAGGGAGGAAATGTTCTGCAAGTGTCAGATGGAAAGCCGAACAGAAGACTGACCAGCTTAGTTACAGGCAAAAGGAGAGAATAACTCGAGACAGAAAATAAATAAATGAGGAAACAAAACTCCACCAGTGAAGGCAGTCCACACCAGAAAGGCTGCAACGGACATGGGATGTATTAACAAAGTAAGTTAAAAAGTTATATTCACCTCCAAAGGAACAACACAGAACGCCACAAACACTTGATTGCTATAAAATGGTTAGGAGAAATAATTAAAGTGAGTTCAAATGGAACTGGAGCAGTTTAAAAGTACAGAAAGTAAGGAGACTACAGTTCAGAGACACCCCAATGAGAACCAGAAAGATTTATTCTTTCTGAAAAGTTTTTGAAAGCGATGGTGCTGTGGAGCAGAATTAATACGATCCACAAAAGCTACAGTGTGTTGAATAACAAAGTGGGGGATATTGTTTAATGATGTACAACAGTTTTCAACTGTAGGGTTACCATGGTGAAGTGGTACCAATACAATCTCATTATTTCCTTCTCTCCACAGGTCCTTTGGGCTTTCACACGTTCCAGTCACAACTGCATTTATATAACACCTCTAATATAGCAAAACCACCCCAAGGTGATCTCAGGAGAATAATCAAGCAGAAATCAAAACTGAGGAAAGGAAAGAGAGACATTGGGATCAAAATGGATGGACTGATTCTTCAGTGAGCACCAGGCTACACGGGGTGACAGACCACATGTGGCAATCCCTGCTCCGCTCCCCTACATCTATCAACCACTTATCAGATCACTGTGATACTTACATCTCTCTGTGTAAGGGGAATAAAACAGACAGCTTGTTTTTATGAAGCAAGTAATCCCAATTCCAATTGCCTGCCATTACCAGAGTGCCCGTGTGATAAGGTGGCAGAAATAAAAGAACCTTGACAACCAAAAATTCACCTCTGCAAACTCAAACCAATAATTTACCTCTTGAAGGCTAGCTACAGCATTATCCTCGAGACACAGAGGCAGCAACATCAAAGCAGCCAGCCCAATGGCTTCAGACATCCTTTGGCCTGATGGGGCGGCACGGTGGCTCAGTGGTTAGCACTGCAGCCTCACAGCGCCAGAGACCCAGGTTTGATTCCCACCTCGGGCGACTGTGTGGAGTTTGCACATTCTCCCTATGTCTGCGAGCGTTTCCTCCGGATACTCCGGTTTCCTCCTACAGTCCAAAGATGTGCAGGTCAGGTGAATTGGCCATGCTAAATTGCCCATAGTGTTAGGTGCTTTCGTAAATGTAGGAGAATGTGTCTGGGTGGGTTATTCTTCAGAGGTCTGGTGTAAACTTGTTGGGCCAAAGGGCCTGTTTCCACACTGTAGGGAATCTAATCTAATCTGATGTACAGTTAAGTTACTACATTGTCACTAGGAACATTTGCAACCCACAAAATGAGTGTTTACCTCTTTAGCCTTCGTCTATGCTCGGGCTGTTCGACAAGGAGTTGTAACAGGAATGTAATCCAGAGTGCATAATTATTGAAAGGTCATGCAGTTATTAGGGGAGAACACTGTCAAAACAACTAGTTTTCATGTTAATAAATGCAATGCTTAGGAGCACTACAAGATGTGTTATATGGTTGTGTGGCATATGAAAAAGGGACCACTGATCTATTTTACCAAACTCACGAATTTACTGGTTTTTAATATGTTCATTCCACATCTCCGAGAGATGCCAGCTGCTCCCTTTTATACAGCATAGTTTCATGTTACTAAGATTGCAGAGGACTGCTGAACCAATTTGCACACATTGTATAACAAGCTACCTCCACAGCATTGAGGATATACCCAGTGTGCCAGCAGTTAGAAAGTAAACTCTTTGAATTATTAAAAGTGAAATAATGTCATGTGGAATGAGGGAACTCAGCCAGATTAAGCACCACAATGTTCTCTGCAATACAAGTTATTTATACAACATAGAGAATTTGTTCTAATTATTTTAGAAGCATTGCCATTTTGGGGAAGAGGGATTTTGCATTTTCCAGTGAGCACATGACCACACACATCTTTTGGAAATTCAGACACTTGTACAATTTTGGCTGTTTTGACAGTTTAATGTATTAAATTGCACAGGAGTTGTGAAGAAAGCACAATGTCATCTTCGAAACTCTGCTGTGTAATTAAAATATTGCACTCTGTGAATTGCCTGCACAATATGCCACAGAAGTTTGAAAAGAACCCAATGGTTACAAAATAAAGAATGGGGCTACTGTGACTTGTCCAACCACAGGAATGGCTGCAAGATTCATTAAAACCCAAACCAAAACTTGAACCAGTTAAATCACACATCTCTCAGAGATCTCCTCACAAAACTCTTCTCTGAAAAACCCACGATGATTTATAATTTTAACAGAGTGTTCTTCTGATTTCGACCCTGTCAGTATGTGGCATGCTGCCTTGTGTTCTGCCAGGCTTCATCCATTTCACCCAAAAATAATATCACAGCACAGGAAGAAAAGACATTGGAAATTCTTACATGGATTTGTAAACCTAAACTTAAATCTTAATTCTACAAAGTAGAAGCTTACAGTCGCAGTGGATTTTTCAAAAAAATATTCCTGCATGAAACAAGAACAAGGACCATATTTACTGCCCTCCCAGCAGGCTGAGATTTTGTTAATGAACTGCCTTCTTGAATCATTCAGACTTGCGTTGGTATTAGGGCTCCTGAAGAAGGCTTACATCCGAAACATTGACTTCTCCACCTAGCTTACTGTGTTCTTCCAGCCTCCTGCTTGTCTACCTGGGTATTAGGAAGGCGGTTGCATGACTTTTACCCAGCTGCAATGAAGGAATAACTTTGACAATGAGTTCTGCTAGTCTTGGCCATCTCGACCGTGGCATTTAGAGGAATGGAATAGACTGTCAAAATAAGCTTGGGGCGCTCCCCACACTGAGTGGATGGACTGATGACGAAATCCAACATCAGCAATACCAATAACACTAACTGTTCTATCCCAGATGGTGTTGAGCTTCTTGTGTCTTGTTCCAGCTGCACCCACCCAGGTGAGTGGTGGTGCTCTCATCATTAGGTGGCGAAGATTTGCTGGCGACAGTCCAAAACTGATCCCGTTATCAAAGAGGCCGAGCGTCTGATGCCATTAAACTTCTGGTCAGCAGTAATGTGTTGACAATGGGGATTAGAGTTAAGGGCAAGGTGGTGCGTTGGTCGTGCATTTCCTTGTAAAGGTGACCACTGCTGTCCTGCTACATGTTACCCAGAGCCTGACCATTGTCCCATTCCAACAGGAGGTTGGCAGGGGCAACTTGACCAACACAGGAACTGCACAGGTGAATTTTTATGACCAGCGAAGTAATGGGTGACACAGTTAAAGATGGTGGTCAAAGATTGCTGCCTGTCACTTCCACTCTGAGCATTAATAGCACCCCCACCGAGACAGCGAGAATATAGAGAATTATTGCACTTGAGATGAAAGAAAAATCAAAGCTGCAAACAGGCCATTCACCAATCTTGCTTGTGCCATCTATAAGAATGGAAAAGCAATTAGCTCTTTACCATGTTCTTACCCCATGGACCTAACAGCATGTTTTCTTTCTCAGTTGGAATCCAATTTCAATCCCCTTGAAATAAACCAACAACTTGCAATTAATTTTGAGAGTACATTGTCTGATGGCAAGACCGTGTCTAACCTTCTCCACTTTATTATGAATCAATAATGATGTCTTTGTCTCTGCATGCATATTTGAAAACCAGTACAAAACAGCTTTATAATAACATGGTCAATAGTAAAGTCTGAATAGTACTACTGCTTTCGTGCAAGCTTACATTGATTACTTTCCAGTCTCGTTCTCCCATTTCCCATTCAAACTGACTCTTGTCCTGTGATTGGCAATGGAAGCAGTCCAGTGAAGGTTCACTAGATTGATCCTGGATACAGCTGGATTTTAAGAGGACAGGTTAAGTGGTTTGGGATTGTACTCATTGGAGTTTATAAGAATGTGAAGTGAGATTACTAAATCATTCAAGATTCTTAGGGGTTTGACAAGGTACATACTGATGTATTTTCTCTGGAGCATCAGAAGCTTAGGAGTGACCTGATAGAGGTTTAATAAAACCAATGAGGGGCATGAATACAAATAGACAATGTCTTTTCCTTGGGGTGAGGGAGTCTAGAACCAGAGGGCATAGGTTTGTAGGTGAGAAGGGAAGGGTGTAAAAAGGACCTCAGGGACAACCTTTTCACATAAAGGGTGGTGCATGTATGGAATCAGCTGCCAGAGGAAGTGGTGGAGGCTGATACAATTACAACATTTACAAGGCAGTTGGATGGGAATATGAATAGGAAGGCCAAATGCTAGCAAATTGGACTTGATTTATCTGGGATATCTGGTTGGCATGGATGAGTTGGACCAGAGTTTGTTTCCGTGCTGTAAACCTCTTGGATTCTATGACAGTGTGGGACCAGATGGCATAATCTCAGAATGAGGGACCATCCATTCACAACAGGGATGAGAGGAATTCCTTTTCTCAGAGGGTAGTGCATCTGGAAATCCTTAACATACAGGGAGGTAGAGACTGGGTCATTAAGTATATTCAAGGCTGAGAGAGTCAGATTTTCAATCTGTGAGGGGCTCAAAAGGTAATGGGGGGGAGGGGGGGGTGCGTGGTGGGGAGGCAAGAAAGTGGAGTTGAGGATTCTCAAATCAGCCACAAACTTATTGAATCATAGAACAGACTCGATGGGCTAAATAGCCTTTTTCTGCTCCCAAATTTAATTATTCATATGCGAAGTTCATTTTGAAACATTTATGTCATTTCCAGTTAACAGCCACACCTTTCTTCCCTCTTAATTGTTAGTTTGTGTTATTCAACTAACAGTTCAATTCCTCCTGAGCTCAGTCTTATTTTAACAGCACTTATACCTGTTGGGACTTGAAGACTGACTTGATTTCAAAAAGTAATCTGAATAAAGATTCAGACAAGGAGCAAACATTCAAAACCCACCTTAAGCACATAAAAAAGGCACGAACGGTATGCCAAGTAAACATGAACAGATTTTATCCTCTTAAAGTAGCTTTTTAAAACGTGATGCTTCTTCAGATGTCAAAAACATACCATAATTGGGTCTGACACTGAGACAAATTGAAAAATTAGTTTCATGCAACTAATTTAAGTCTGTCAATAAAATCTTGACTCAGGAAGCAAAGAAAGAATACACTTTCACTGCCCATCTTATGCTCTCCTCTGAGAAACATTTAAAGGCAAAATATGGACAGGGTTAAAGCGAGCTCTCGAGAATCACGCTCTGGTGATTCTGATTGCCATCAGGCTGGAAACTGAGAAAACCAAACCACTCCTCTCATTTATAAATTACAGCTCTCACAACAATGCTGTATTCAATGTTACTAAACTTTAAATGAAAGATAAACGATGCCATTCTGACATTGCTTAGTAATACAGCATCTGCATCAAGCATGTCACACAGCCAGGAATCAAGGGGCCTATCCCGATCCGGATTCTTTATTTCACTCGGCTGAGAGTTTGTACAAATCATTGACTGCTGGCGATGTCAATGGGGAGGCAGTTAAGACTGGGAGCACCTCTGAGCTGCACAGTCAACAGAATAGTTTGAATGAAACACACTTGGCCTAATGACCAACACTGGGGTGGGGTTGGCATCACTGTAACCCATCCCTGCAACTCCCAAAATTTTGTCAGTAGCCAGAGTTCGAAACTGAATATTCAGAAACTTTACGGGATTTGGCAGTTCAACAATGTTTTAAATTAAACCACAATGCTTTTTAACACATTTACAAATGGGGTCCTGACAACAGCCATCCAGAAAACACATACTCATGCACAGAGATACTTCAGGGACATGGGTAACTCACCATGAAAGTTATTCTGTTCTAAGTTCAGACATCCTGGTGATGGGAAAATGCTTCTCTGAATTCTCCATTTTCATAAGAGGAAGACACTTGATTCTCTAGATAATAGACACAATTTGTCCTCATTCATAATGCACTAGTCGCAGCGCATAGTTATATATTGCCAAGCTCTGGCCTTGCAGCTCTTTTCCTTGAGAATGCCTAAGGGAATATTAGACAAGTCGCTGTCACCCTTTCAGCTCTGATCACATGGTCAGAAAGCCTCCCTACCTCTCGCAAGCCTTTAATCCTGCTAATGAGAGTCACATTTATGCAACATCCCACCACACAAACCAACTACAGCAACTCTCATAACTGAAGTTAGATGAGAATGCAATTTTGCACTGTTCCAGACTATAACAGCACCAGTGCATTGGAATGATTAATGCAAAACTCAATTGAAAGCACAAAATTACCTTACCTTCCGTACTGGAAACGCTCAGACTAAAAGGCGGAGTGGAAAGTTCAAAGCCGAAACAGAACCCTGCATGCGGTGCCATTCAATCTGTCCTATGGTTTAATGCAGTAACTAGCAACAGTGAACAAGGCAAGTACTAACACGTGGGAATTTTCATCCTGCAGCTCACAATGTAAGAAAGAGAAAAGGAACCTCCAGGGAGGCTCTGTAGCTGTGCCAATGAACGGAAGGAGGGGTTAACAGGAGATACTGCTGAAACCCTGGGGGTGGGTTGACAGAGATGACTACTACTCTGTACAATGCAGCCCACAGATTACCATATCAGGGCTATTATCCTGCTGCCCTTTTCCAAGGCTCTATGCTATTCAACAGAGGTTCAAAGGGGTTTAATAAAATCATTTCATATGTTTTACACTTGCTGAGATGCATCCGTCATTTTGAAATTGGTCTCTGGACATGCATGCTGTAAGGGGCAACCATTCAAATTCTTCCTCAGAAACTCTTAGAACCTATCTTGAGAATTCAGTATGTTGGCAAGTAAAGCCCCAAGCCTCTGTCACTTGTGTGTCAGCACCCTATTGGTTACTCAACCAACTCCACAATCAAACTATGAAGGAATATTAATACCATGCATCCCTTGCCTCACCCATTATTAAATATCCAAAAGGGCATGGATTTTTCTCAAACTCTACACCATCACACTTAGCTGACACAAGAGCCAGGCACAAGTCAAAAATACGTATGCATTCATGTTCGCAATCTTCTGGAATGACCAGGAATTGTCCAGAAACACCTATTCCTCCCCACGGCACTGCCTCCTGTACTCCAGGAGATTACTGTACATCTGTCTGCACCCCCATTTCCTTGCCTTCAAAAACTCCATACATTCTCCCATTTCAGATTCCAACACAATTCCCCCTTAAAATGTCTCCTCTATTGTCTCAGGTATGGAAGTCTCCATCCTTACGGGAGAAAAAGTTTTTCCCTTATGTCCTCATTACTTCTTTTGTCAAATCCCGAGTCTGCACCCTCTGATTATCAATCCTTCTGACTATGAGCACATTTCCCTCCTTGTATTTTGTCCAGACCATTCACGATTTTGAATACCCCATCAGGTCTTTCCTCAACAATCTGTTCTCTTCAAATCAGCCCCAAATACTCCAATCTTTCTACTGAACTGAAGTTCCTCACAACTGAACATCACTTCATTCTGATACATTTGATTTTGTATCATCTCTTACCAGAATGCAACACTTAATGCTTCTCTGCATTAAATTTCACTGTCAACTGTTTGATCATTCTACCAACCTGTCTATAACTTTCTCATGATTCTCAATAGAATCATAGAATTATACAGTACAGAAGGAGGCCAGTCAACCCATCATATCTGTATGACTCCTGAAAGAGCTACCTGGCTAGTCCCATTCTCCAACCAGTCTCTACAGCCCTCGAAATTCATCACTTTATAATATTTATCCAGATCTCTTTTGAAACCTCCTACAGAATCAGCCTCCACCATTCTCAGGCAGCACACTCTGAATCCTAACAACTCGTTGCGTAAAGAAGCTGCTCTTCATTGCACTCCTAGATTTCTTGCTGAGAATCTTGAAATTGTGACCCCTTGTTACTGGCATACTGTCTAGTGGAAACAGAATATCCTTCTTTACCCTGTCAAAATTACTCAATTTTGAACACTTCAATAACGTCACCTCTTAGACTTCTCTGCCCAATTTCTCTAATTTTTACTTAAATCTAAAATCCCTCATTCCTGGTTTCAT
The DNA here is from genome assembly GCF_020745735.1 of Hemiscyllium ocellatum. Classification (NCBI taxonomy): domain Eukaryota; kingdom Metazoa; phylum Chordata; class Chondrichthyes; order Orectolobiformes; family Hemiscylliidae; genus Hemiscyllium; species Hemiscyllium ocellatum. The sequence goes on from NC_083414.1 coordinate 18,999,606, forward strand.
TCTCATAAACTTCCTTTGCACTCTCCCGATGGCTTTAACACCCTTGCTTAAATACTGAACTGAACACAATACCATAATGCGATCGGACCAATGATTTGCACTCCTTGATTTTATACTCTCTGCCTCTACTTATAAACCCAAAGATCCGTTAAGCCATCTTAACAACTGTTCCACCTTGCCTGGTCAGAGAATTGTGCACGTGAACTCAGCGGTCTCCCTGTTCCTGTACTCCCTGTGAAGTTGTCCCATTGAGCCTGTATTGTCTCTCTGTGTTCCTTCTCCCAAAATGCATTACCTCACATTTTTCTATATTGCAATTCATTTGCCAGGTGTCTGCTCATTGGGCCAACTTGTCAACTTCCCTCTGAAGTCACCCAGCATCATCATCCTCACAATTCTCCCCAGGCCAACATCATCTGCAAATTTAGAGATTTTGTCCTCAACATCTATCTTCAAATTATTTATGGTAAATTAGGAAAAGAAAACACCACTGTCCCATGGGGAACACCACTTTCAGCTCATCTCCATTCTAAGAAATGTTTCGCTGTACCTATCGCCTGTTTCCTATCATTTAGCCAACTTGGAATCCATGCTGCCAAAGACCATTAATTCCAAGCATTTCTAACTTGCTAACTAACCTGCCATGTGGCACCATATCAAATGCTTTCTCAAAGTCTAAACATACAACATCCACAGCTCTACCCTCATCCACTGCCTGTGTCACCTCGTCAAAGAACTCAATTAAAATGTGTCAGACATGACTGCCCTTGACAAAGCCATCATGACAGTCCAGTATTAACTTACTTTTCTCCAAGTGTATACTTACCATATGGACCTCCATCAGTTTTCCAACTACTGATGTCAAGCTGACAAGTCTGCAGTTTCCTGGCTTATCGTTTTCACATTTTTAAAAAAAACGGTGTCACTTTTGCAATCCTCCAGACCCCAGGACTAATCCTGTGTTCAGGCAGGCCTGGAAAATTTCTGTCAACAGCTACATGACTTACTCCCTCACCTATCTAGGGTGGATCCCATCCAGGCCTGGTAACTTCTCTATTTTAGCACCTCTTCTTTATCAATCTCAAAACTGCTCAGTTGCTGACCATTCACATTTCCAACTGTCATATATGCTGCGTCTAAGAATGAATCACTTTTCTGGTCCCTAATTTGTTCAGCTCCTCTTCTTACCACCTTTTTAACTATTAAGTACCTTTGGTAGACTTCGGAATTTCTTGCGTGTTAGCTTCCAGTCTCTTCTGATACTCTCTTAGCTTCTCTTATTTACTTTCTTGATTCTCCTTGAACCTTTTATATTTGGCCCGATTACCCATTGTATCCTCCACCTGACATTTGTCACAAGCACACTTCTTCTGCTTCATGTTAATCACTATTTCTTCTTCATCAACAGTGCCTGGACCACTTTCTCTTTGAAAAGGAACATCAATTTCCACAGCCTGAGAAGCGGGTGCTGATTGGTTGGGCCATCTTTGCCATGGCGATCCGGCAGGAACAGTCGACTGTCGATTCCAGTTCTTAGACCAACACACCTCTTCTTTAAAAAAGGCAGCCCATTGCTGATTTACAGTTTTGCTTGCTAATCTTAAATTCCAATTCGTCTGGGCCAGATCTATTCTTACACCACTGAAATTGGCTTCCACCCCCAGTTCATTATTCGAATGATGGATCACTCCTCATCGTTTTCCACAGCAACCTAAACCTTATGATACAATAGTTACTTTCTGCTAAATTTTCCTCGCCCATATCCACTTGGCCCACCTCATCCCCAAGAGTCTGGTCTAGCAGTGGATTTCGCGGTTAGACTGGAGAAATTCTGAAGAAAATTCTCCTGAAAACAATCTGAAAGCTTGTGGCCCTCTCCAGCCTTAAATGACTAATGGCACAGCCTATATTTAGGCAATTACAGCAAACCTTGCTACTCCACCCCATTTAAAACTACTCTAAGATATAGGAGCAGATTTAGACCATTTGGCCCATTGAATTCTAGCTGGTATGTTCCTCAACCTATTCTCACTGGAACGTTGGATCCCAGATTTGGATTTCCAGATGGCCTCTGACAAGGTGCCATGCATGAAGCTGCTAAATAAGACAAGAAACTACAGTGTTAGGGGCAAGGTACTGGCATGGATAGAAGATTGACTGCCTGGCAAAAGGCAGAGAGTAGGAATAAATAGAGGTCTTTTTTCAGGATGGCAGCCAGAGACTAGAGGTGGTCTGCAGTGGGGGATAGTGTTGGGATCACAATTATTCATGTGACACATTAACAAACTGGATGAAGGAACTGAGGGCATTGTCAGGTTTTCACGTTTTATAACCCTAGATGGAGGGACAAGTCAAGGAAGAGGAGAGGCTGCAGAAGGACTTGGACAGGCGAGGATCACATCCACTGGCTCTCCTTTGTCTAACTTGCTCATTACCTTCTCAAAGGATTTGTCAGGCATGACCTCCCCTTGATGAAGCCGTGCTTACTCTGCCCTATTTGATCAGGCACTTGCAAGTACTCTGCAATCTTAGTCTTAACAATGGACTCTAAAATCTGATCAATGACTGAGGTCAAGTTAACCTGGTTGTAGTTTGATGTCACCTTGCTCCCTCCCTTCTTGAACAGGGGCATTACATTAGCCATTTTCCAGTCCTCTGGAACCCTTCCTGATTCCTGAAAGATCACCACCAATGCCTCTACAATCTCCTGAGTTTTCTCCTTCAGAATTCTGGGCTGTATTCCATCCATTCCAGGTGATGTATTCACCTCAGACTTTGCACCTTCACCAACACCTCCTCCTTGGTGATGGCCACCAAGGTCATCTCTGTCCTCTGACACACTCAAAGTTCAGGTATGTTGCTGGTGGCTTCCCCTGTGAAAACTGATGCAAAGTACCTGTTCAGTTCCTCCATCATTTCTTTGTTCACCATTACTACTTCTTCAGCCACATTTTCCAGCTTTCCAACCTCCACTCTTCCCTCTGTCTTACCTTTTAGATATCCATAAAGCTCTTGCAATCTTATTTTAATGTCATTTGCTATCTTCCCTCATATTTCATCATCTCTCCCATTGTTTTTCTCGTTGTACTCTGCTGGTTTTCAAAGGTTTCCCACTATTTGAACCACATTGCATGCTTTTTCTTTTGCTTTTGAGCCGTCCCTGACTTCCCTGGTCAGTCAAGGTTGCCTCATCCTCCCCTCAGTATGTTTCTTTTTCCTTGGGAAGAATTTCTACTCTGCTTCCCAAGTTATCCCTAGAAACTCCAGCCATTGCTGCTCCATTATCTTCCCTCCAGTCAATTCTGGCCAACTCCTCTCTCACTATAGTTACCCTTACCTACCACTGCCTATAGATTAGATTAGATTCCCCTACAGTGTAGAAACAGGCCCTTTGGTCCAAGTCCACACCGACTCTCCGAAGAGTAATCCACCAAGACCTATTTCCCACTGACTAAGGCACCAAACACTATGGACAATTTAGCATGGGCAATTCACCTAACCTGCATATCTTTGGACTGTGGGAGGAAACCGGTGCACCCGGAGGAAACCCACATAGCCATGGGGAGAATACACAAACTCAACACACACTCAGCGCCCGAGGCGGAAATTGAACCTGGGTCCCTGGCACTGTGAGACAGCAGTGCTAACCACTGAGTCACCGTGCCACCTATAATGCTTGACTTTGCTGTAACGTCTTTCCTCTACATCTTTCCCACTGGCTAGTGGCCTACAGGCTACACTGAGCCATGTAAATGAACCTTGCTTTTCACACCCCGATAGATTTTGTACTCGACACCTCTGGGTCATCCTCTCTCTCTCCAGCACTGGAATGTTTGTTAATCAACATTGATATGCCTCTCCATTTCCTTTTTATCCTGAACACTTTGTATCTTGGAACGTTCACTAGTCAGCTCCATCCGTCTTTGTGTCAGTCATCTGCTATCCCCACATTCTATTTCTGTATGTATCCTAACAATCCACATAGTCACATGCACGTATTGGAACACTAATTTCAGGTTTATCACTTTCTCTCTAACATTGAACACTCCTAACGCCTTACCAGTTCCTACTCAAGTATTATCTATCTCTTTGAATATTATTTGCACATTATCATCTCTCACTAGTATTACCTCCTAGCTCCCACACATTTGCCAGGTTAGCTTCAACCCTCTCAGTTGTACAAGCAAAATGACCCAGCAAGGAAGTGAGCTTTGTTTAATGCGACTCACCCAGCCTGGGATTGCAGTTGCATTATTCCCCTCAGAAATGATCCACATATCTCAAGAATCTCCCTGCTTTGTCAGGTTCTTGAACAGTCTCATGGATTAGTGATCTTATCCAGTAAGACTGTGAAGATCTCGACTTCTCATCTTGGCCTGCGTTCAGTCAGTTGTGCGAAGCTCTGTTGACCTCATTACTGTTGTGTGAGTGAAAACAATATAATATAAACATGCTGAATGCAATCTCTTGCGATGTGGGCATGTGGCTGATTGAGTCTGCCAGCACACCACTGTCAGTCAGCTCAAGATCAAAGTTCCCACATCAACACTGGTAACTTGGACCACATGCCACAGGCAAATTGGCATTTATTTAAGCATAGATCCATATGAAGGTCAAAAACTTCAGCACAGAACAGGTGGAGAAAAAATTCTAAACAAACAAAATATAGACAAACCATATGAGGGTGGCGGATTATGTGCGATTCTGTATATAATCAATTCTATACTGGGGGCGATGTGAACTGAGGCCTTACTGTGGATATGAGCTGCAAAAAAGCATGTTGTGCTAAATTCTTAGGTATAGAAACCTTCGTCAAGATTAGTCAGTTTACTTGATGCAACCTCAAGCACTAATGCACATTTTGATCTGCCCCTAAAATATAATTCAACCATTGAAAGGTTGGTTGGACATGAAAACACTCATTTACACTCTTGGGTCACATTTCATTCGGGAGTCTTCAAAGAGATTGTAATCAAAGCAAAAACAAGTGCAGATGCTGGAGATCAGACATAAAAACAAAGTCACCAGGTCTGGCAGCATCTGTGCAGTGAGAAAGAGTTCTGTCATTAGCCATTTTGCCACCTGAACCAACACCTTGGGAGAAGTCTTAGGAAGATAACTTTTTTGCTCACCTTACATACTGTAATCTAAATCAACAATCTCCATTCAGATAGGTGCAGTATGAGCTTCTACAGGTCTGCCATTATTTTGAGACTGGGTTTTCAGAAGCATTGAAAGAAGGGTTCAGTTTAGATTCTGCCCAGGAGTGTGCGCAAGTTCGGTTGCGATCCACCCCTCCTTATACTGCATAGTTGCATAGTGACTTGCCTGCATGGCCAGCTGTAGTGAACCAGTTTAAGCAGTGAGGAAAAAGTGAGGACTGCAGATTCAAGAGTGTAGTGCTGGAAAAACACAGCAGGTTCGGCAGCATCTGAGGTGCAGGAGAATCAACGTTTCAGGCAGAAGCCCTTTATCAGGAATGAGAGAGAGACAGCCCAAATTCTTAGGAAGGGTCACCAGAATTAAAACGTCTACTCTGATTTCCCTTCACAGATGTTGTCAGACCTGCTGCACATTTCCAGCAACTTCGGTTTTTGTTCCAAATTCTCTATTTCCACTTCATTAACGTCATTGTATCATCATGCAAAGACAACTTCAGACAAAGCCGTTCAATAAACTCAGGAAAGGGAAACGAAAAAGAAGCCAATAAATTTCGGGAGGGAATTCCAAATCTGAGAGCCTAGGGAGCTAAAACAGTGAATGAACAACCTTATGCAGAGGCCAGAAACACATCGTTATTTCAAATCAAGTGGCCAGGGACTGCACCTCACCTCCTAGCCCAGATCTTTGACAGAGTCTGGTCAAGTCAGGAAAACAGGTGTTTTTTTTTCCCCTGATCTGGTTTTGGCAATGACATAGAGATGATCTGATCTTACAGTTCCTAGAAAGAAGGAAGCTGGAGTGGGAGAGTTACATGATTAGGGCAATACGAACATTGAATCAAGTGATCAAGAAAACTGAACTGACTTTGGAACTGAAATAACACAGTTTTAACAAAGTAAGAATGTGTCTCTACATGCATGTGCTTCAGTGTGAATGAGTGGGATGTTACCAGGGCTGAAGGGTTTGAGCTATTGGGAGAGGCTGAATAGGCTGAGGCTGCTTTCTTTGGAGAGTCAGAGACTGATAGAAGTTTAGAAGATCATGAGGGACATGGATAGGGGAAATAGACAAAGTCTCTTCTCTGGGCTGGGGGAGTCCAGAACTAGACGGCATAGGTTTAGGGTGAGAGGGGAAAGATTTAAAAGGAACCAAAGGGGCAACTTTTTCACACAGAGTGGTGCATGTGTGCAATGAGCTACCAGAGGAAGTGGTGGAGGGTGGTATAATTACAGCATTTTAAAGGCATCTGGATGGGTAGGTGAATAGGAAGGGTTTGGAGGCATATGGGCCAAGTGTTGGCAAATAGGACTAGATTGGGTTGAGATATCTGGTCAGCATGGACGAGTTGGACCAAAGGGTCTGCTTCCATGTTGTACATCTCTATGTGCATGTCCCTGGAGAGCCCTTCTCTGCGTGTGTGAGGGCTGCATGTACAGCCACCACAACTCGTCGTCCATGCACTTACAGCGCCCATGACATTTCAGCTAATGACACAACAGGACCTGTGCAATTGAAGTTCATGG